>NC_080191.1:128345423-130845423 GCF_030028045.1 Hippopotamus amphibius kiboko
GCTGTGCATATGTTCAGGAAAAACCTGAGACGGCCCTAAGCTCTCACCTCTGGCTAAGCTTGAGGCTCTGAACAGGCAGGAAATAAAGGCTAAGGCAGAGTTGTCAACTGCAGAATGAGTGCTGAAGGAGTACCCCAAATGCACACAGATCCTTTCAGTAAAGACTGGGAAATTTACTGGTTCCAGTTCAATCATTAGCTGACCGCTAAGCTAACCTAATACAGACATCAGTGGCCAGACACAACAAAGATTTTTACAGGGTTTATTTAGCAAAAGTTACTAAACAAACAACAATTACTAAAATCAGCAACAACCAACCAATCCTGGGGAGAAGGAAGAATCTGATTTCTAGAGGTGCCACACTATTTTTTTTTTTAGTTTACATTCATCATCTCATACAGATTTTTTTAATTGAAGTATAGTCGACCTATACTGTTGTGTTAGTTCTGGGTGTACAGCACAATGATTCAGCTATACATATATATGTACATACACATATACATATATGTACACATATACTTATAGAGATACACAAAATCTATTCTTTTCCAGATTCTCTTCACTCATAGGTTATTACAAAATATCGTGTATAGTTCTCTGTTCTATACAATTGTTCCTTGTTGGTTATATAGTAGTGTGTATATCTTAATCCCAAACTCCTAATTTATCCCTCCCCCTGCACTTCCCCTTTGGTAACCTTAAGTTTGTTTTCTATGTCTGTGGGTCTATTTCTGTTTTGTAAATAAGTTCATCTGTATCATTTTTTAGATTCCACTTATAAGTGATATCCTATGATATTTGTCTTCGTCTGGCTTACTTCACTTAGTATGATAATCTCTAGGTCCATCCATGTTGCTGCAAATGGCATTGTTTCATTCTTTTTTTACAGCTGAGTAATATTCCATTGTATAAATATACCACATCTTCTTTATCCATCCACCTGTTAATGGACATTTAGGTTGCTTCCATGTCTTGGCTGTTGTAAACAGTGCTACAATGAACAGTGGGGTGCATAGATTTTTTCGAATGATAGCTTTCTCTGGATACACGCCCAGAAGTGTGATTGAAGGATCATATGATTTAGAGTTGCCACATTATTTAAAATGTCTACTTTTCAACAACAACAACAAATATGAGACATACAAAGAAACAAGAAAGTACAGCTCACACACTGGAAAAAAAGCTATCAATCGTCTACCCATAAGGAAGCACAAATCCTTGACCTACCAGAAAAAAACTTAAATTTTAATTTTAAACATGTTCAAGGACCTAAAGCAAACCATGTCTAAAGAACTAAAGGAAAGCATGAGAACTATGTCTCACCAAATAGAAATTCTGGAGTCAAAAAAGTACATTGTTAACTAAAGTTTAAAAATCACTAGAGAGGCTCAAACAGCAGATATGAGCAGGCAGAAGAAAGAATCAATGAAGTTGATGATAGGTCAACTGAGAATATAATGTCTGAGGAACAGTTTTAGTTTGAGGAACAGAAAGAAAAAAGAATGAGGAAACATGAACAGATCCTGTAGGACAACAGCATGCATACCAACATACACATGATGAGAGTCTCAGAAGGAAAGGAGAAAAAGAGGTAGAGAGAATGTCTGTGGGTCTATTTTGGCTGAAGAAATAATAGCCAAAACTTTCCAAGTTTGATGAAAAAACAATCTACATATTTAAGAAGCTCAACAAACTCTAAGTAAAAAAAACTCAAAGAGATTCAAACTCAGACACATCATAATCAAACTGTGGAAAGAATACTGAAAGCAACAGAGAGAAGCAACTCATTACATACTGGGGATCCTCAATAAGATTAACATCTGATTTCTCACCAGAAACCGCAGAGACCAGAATACAGTGAGATGACTTCTCAAAGTGCTAAAAGAAAAAAAATTCAACCAAGAATTCTATACTTGGCAAAACTAAAATAGAGAAGAAATTAAGAAAATAAAGAAGAAATTAAGAAAATGAAGAAATTAAGTCCTTCCCAGATAAACAAAAACTGAGAGCCTCCATCATTAGCTGACCTGCCCTACAAGAAATATTAAAATAAGACTTTCAGGCTGAAATCAAAGGAACTACACAGTAACTTAAACCTATATGAAGAAATAGAAAGCACAGGTAAAGGTAATTACACAGGTAAATACAAAAGACAGTATAAAAATTCTGGTTGTAACTTTTTCCTCCTATCTGATTTAAAAGGACATAATTATTATAAACCTATATTGATACCATACCAAGGCATATAAACAGTTAATCTGTATGATAACAGCATAAAGGAGTAGGGAGGATGACAATGGAACTATCTTAAAGCAAAATTTTTATAAACAATTGAAATTAAGTTGGCATAAATTCAAACTAGAGTCTTATGAATTAAGATGTTAATTATAATTCCCAAGGGCAACTACTAAGAAAACAACTCAAAATATGTAACAAAGAAACAACCAGGAAACTATTATGGTACACTAGAAAATATTTAACACAAAAGAAGGCAGAAATGAAGGCCAGACCCAAGGGCCACATATTGTATGATTCCACTTATATGAAATGTCTAGAGAAAGTAAATCCATAGAAACAGAACATGAATTAATAGATGCCATGGGTTAAGGGGAGACAGTAACATACAGTGATTACTAATTGGTACAGGGTTTTTTGGAATGATGAAAATGTTTTGGAACCAGACAGTGGGGATGGTTTTACAACCTTGTAAATATCTAAAAGCCACTGAATTATACACTTAAAAATGATACATTTTATGGTATGTGAATTATCTCAATTTTTTTAACTGCTTGAAAAATACAGAGGAAAGCTGCTTTAAACCTCTCCTAGCATCTGCCTGCTGACTCAAGAGACTACAGCCTGACCAACCAGATTATCAGACAAATACTAACTCTTTGAAGATATTCTGTGAGGCATAGCTCTGTTCTGTAGCAGCCCACCTCCCCCATGCCACTGCTTATAGCATGATCTTCTTTAAACCAGATATGCAAATTCCAGAAAATGTATAACCAAAAAAAGTAGGACAAAATGTGGAAACTTTAAAAACGAAGAAAACATGGTTCAAGCACAAGACAAAAAAGGATATACTAAAAAAACAAAATTAAGACAACAAAAAGAATTAGGACTAATTATAACAGTATTTTTAGACTAGAATAGAAAAGAAATAATCTACTTTATTATAAAATAAAGACTTTGATGGGTCAAGAAATAAAAAATATAAACACAAGCAAATTGAAAACATTTTTTAAAAGTTAAAAATGAATGATGCCAATATTATAAAACAAAACTTAGGAAATACAGCCAATGCAATACTTTGAAGAACGTTTAAAAGATTAAAAGCTTTTATTATTAAGATTAAAATTGTGTTCAAATCAAGAACCCAAAAATAAAATAAAATAAAATGGACCTAAGGAAAATAAGATAGCAGAACAAAAAAGAAATCAATGAACAAAGAAAGATGATAATCATTAAAAAAGCGAAGAAAGATTACCTGAAAAGATGAAACAGATAAATCTCTATCAAGGCTAATCAATAAAAAATAAAACAGATACAAAGAATGATAACAGGAATATAACCATAAACATAGACAAGATATTTTTTTAAGTATAAATGACTACTATACTCTGTGGAATAAATTTTAAAATATAAATGGATGCTTTTCTTTAAAAATATAAATTGCCAAAACTGACTCAAGAAGTATCTGAATTATGCTGAATTCGAATCAAGCCAGACTTAAAAAGTACATAGTGTATGATTCAATGTATATGAAGCTCTAGAGAATTCCCTGGCAGTCCAGTGGTTAGGACCCTGTGCTTCCACTGCAGGGGGCATGGGTTCGATCCCTGGTCAGGGAACTAAGATCCCACATGCCTCATGGCTTGACCAAAAAATAACCAAAAACAAAACAATGTATATGAAGCTCTAGATCAGGCTAAACTAATCTACAGTGATAGAAATCGGGGTGGTGGTTCTTGGGGCAGAGGCGGGGATAAAGGACTGCAACAGAATACAAGAGAACTTTCAGAGGTGACGGAAATGATCTACATGTTGATGGGGTGGTGATTATTAGGTATTTACCTCTGTTAAAATTCTTAGAATCATATACTTAAAATGTTGCATTTATAAATATATATATAAATCACACCTCAATAAAGCAGAAAAATGTTGGAATAAAAAATATGCAAAGATAAAAATATTGTAACAAAAATTGAGGTATTTATCAGTGATGAATGCCAAAATGTCCATCAACGAGAAAATAAAAAGTACAATAAAGATTTGTATTGACATGAAAAGATATTCCTAATATTTTACTTTAAAGAAAGGTGATTCCTAGGGCTTCCCTGATGGCACAGTGGTTAAGAATCCTTCTGCTAACAGGGGACACGAGTTCCATCTGTGCGCTGGGAAGATCCCACATGCCACAGAGCAACTAAGCCCCTGTGCCACAACTACTGAAAGCGGAGCGCCTAGAGCCCATGCTCCATGACAAAGAGAAGCCACCACGAGAAGCCCTTGCATCACAATGAAGAGTAGCCCCCACTCGCCACAACTAGAGAAAGCCCGCTCTCAGCAACAAAGACCCAACACAGCCAAAAATAAATACATAAAATTATTTTTTAAAAAGGTGATTACTGTAATAGGTATAACATCATCCTCATTTTTATTACTATATAATGATTTCAAGTCACATGCATATGTTCTCAGAGTAAAGTGTGGAAGACATAAAGTAAGCTGTGGTTCTGGATTTAGGCAGACAATACTTTTTCTTTTAGCCATCTAAAAATAATAAATGTGTATTACTTATAAAGTAAATAATATACATTTTGTAAAATAAAAAAATTAATGATTAATTTTAATCAGCCCATCACATTTTCATTAGTTTACCAGTGTCACAGAAATTATTCTAAGATCAACAAACAGTGATTCTTCTAAGATTAATAACCACAATCTAATATTTCACAATGGTTTAAAATAATTTAAAAACAATGTTAAGTTTTGAAAAAATTTCACAAATCCAAAATAGGAAAGTTCTGAAATGAATATGAGAGCTAGAGAACACACAGATACACGAACTAAGAACTGATAGTTTTTCTTTTCTAATTTTTTCCCGAAATCTATTTCAGAATTAAAGAATAAAGTAGAAAGAACACAAAAGTGAACAGATCTTGTAAAAAACATGGTAAGGGAAATAAATGATGAAAAATAGAACAGTGAAAAATATGATAAAAAGGATTTCAAAGGAAGTAATAAGCACATACATATGGCATACATATATGCAGAAGAGATCTAATACAGAGAGTAGAATGGAGTCCTTTGAAGAAAAACAAGCTTTGAAACAAAGCAAACATTTAAAACTATAAAGTTTTCTAAAATAGAATAAAACAAAGTTACAGAACAGTCAACACTAAGACATTCCCTAGGAAACTACCAAACTTTCAAGGTAAGGAAAAATATCCTTTAGTTATTCAAGCAAAATAATTCCAATTCATTTATATGGGAGAGAAATCATATTGGCATCAGAATTTTAACCAGCAACATTTTATACAACATCGAGTTATCATGGAGAGAAAATATGGGTCAAAGATTTTATATTCAACCAAACTGTCCTTAAAGCATAAGTATCACAATTACAAGCATACAAAAACTCAGGAAATACTGTTATTTCTAAGGAGTCTCCTAGACAACACACTTCAACACATCTCAGACAACCACAAAATGATTGAAGAAGCAGCAATATTATAAAGAAAATACAGGAGAATAAAACACTAGACAAATCTAGATCATGGAATTCTTTCCCAAGGAATCTCCTGCAAAACATACTTCAGACAACCAAAAAATGATTTGAGAAGCTTCAACATAAGAAAAATATGGGGGAGTGGAAAAACTAGTAAATCCAACTTTCCACAGAACAATATATGTAGTTTCTGCAATAAACCAATGACATAAAACAAAGGGCAAGGAAGTGACTTACATAACCAAAGGTATTATTAACTTGTTTGATCCTGATTCAAAAAAAGTTAACTATAAAACAGCATTTTTAAACAATCTAGAAAACTGATAATGTATTAGTTATTGGGTACAATAAGGAATTATCATTAATTTTGTTAAGTATAATGATGTAAGAAAATCTCTGGGACTTCCTAGGTGGCTCAGTGGTTAAGAATCCACCTGTCAATGTAGGGCACATGGGTTCAATCCCTGCTCCAGGAAGATTCCACATGCCAAGGAGGAACTAAGCCCATGCGCCGCAACTACTGAGCTTGCGCTCTAGAGCCTGCAAGCCACAACCACTGAGCCCGTGAGCCACAACTACTGAAGCCCGAGCGCCTAGAGCCCATGCTCAGCAACAAGAGAAGCCACGGCAACAAGAAGCCTGTGCACCACAATGAAGAGTAGCCCCTGCTTGCCTCAACTAGAGATAGCCCATGTGCAGCAACAAAGACCCAATGCAGCCAATAAATTAATCAATCAATTAATTTTACAAAAAGAAAAGAAAATGTCTGAATTTTTTTAGAGATACACACTTAAATGTTGTAAAGTGATACAGTTGGAATTTTTAGTACCACAGAAAAAAGTGATGAAGCAAATGTGCCAAAAACCTGCTAACTACTGAATCTGGATCATGAGCATATGGAAATTTACTGTAATATTCTACTTTTATGCATGTTTGAAATTTTCATAAGTAAAAAAATAAAACTAGAGATCTATCATCCAGATAACACAGGCATACTAGATAACTGTAACAAAGACAACTGCTTTCTCTTTGTCTCTGTTCTCTCTCTCTCTCTCACACACACACAAGGCAGAGGACAGAAGTACAAAAAGATAAATACAGTAAGAAAAAGGGACCTAAAAATAGACAATTCCCTTATCTAGTAAGAACTGATCTTCCTAAATTAAAAATATTAAAGTGTAGAAATGTACTAAGGGACAGGAGAGGAGAAAGCAGTGGACCAACTTGGAAGTCATTTCGTAAATGTACCACACAGCATCTGTGCTTTTTTTGGCAGATCATTTAACTAACCTTCCTGAGCTTCAGTTGTTCAGTTCTAGAAGAGGATAACAGATGTTCTATCTACCTCAGAGACACTGTAGTGATCAAATGAGACCGTACAGGAACTAGTGCTTTGTATATTGTAACCATGATATAAAAGTAAAAGAATATTAATAATTATGTATGTTATTTCTTGCCCAGATATATTTCAATAACAAATACTTACTGCACAAATCACCTTCTAATTCTTATTTTCTAGGTTAATATCATATCACATCACATTAATTTAACATCTAATGTTGTACTCACTACTCCTGTGTAATAGCGTAATCCAACTACATGACCTCTCAAAGTTCCAAATAAAACTGAATCTAGCTCTTCGTCACTCGTTAGGAAGTCATCTGGAGGAATAATATCTTGGAATTCAAAACGGGGAAAGAAAGTTGGATATGAGAGGCGTGGAAAATTTCCATGGACTCCATACTGGACAGTCTGCAAGTACTTCCAAACAGGATCTCTATTTAAATAAAAAACACACAAAAAACAATACAATATTTAACCAAATATTTCTCAAAGACCATACCATATTTAAAGGCCAATTGTTTTCTTACACTTTATTTCAACAAATTAAATCTTATGTGCGAAGTGCTATATAAAAATCAATCGCTTTCCTCTGGTTAAAGCAAGGACTGGAGTGGGGCAGAGGTTTTAGAAACCCTACCTGTTCAATATCTTCTACCCACAGTTACTCAAAGTGAAAACCTCAATAAGAGTTCACAAATCTCTTTCCCAGTGACGATCACCTACTTAAACAGAAATACTTGTGATGTCTGTAACTAATTATACACCAAAATTTCAATACAGACTGAGCTAGAAGAGACGTGCAAATACAGAACTGTTTTTTATACGACGCCATTTATAGCTTTACAAATAATACATCCAGCATCCATTACTTCAATTCCCTTCGAAAAGAATCCTTATCTTATTTAGGTATCCAAACCGTGCCATCATGGGAAGCTGACCTCAAGTCTCTCACTCCTGTTGGTTTAAGGGTAACCTCAACCCCGCGATGCAGAATTGTTTCCGGAACGGGTATATAAACCAATTTGGACAATGAAAAGTAAGAGGAAGTCAGCTGGGAGGCTTCCAGGAAGCTTCTACTCCCCTAAGAACGGATAGAAGCTATTTCCCCTGCGCTCTCCTAGCACGTCGCGCGCACAGCTTTTGGTTCCTCTGCAGACATATATTTGCACGTCTGTGCATGCACATCAATTGTGAGGTGCTTGGGGGCAGGGGTTGTCTTACCCGGCCCTCTCAGCTAAGCACAATGCCCAGCGCACACTGGGTATCTCATGGGTGTTTTTGTGTAATAAAGCAAAGGACCCCGGCTAAGGAGTGGAGCTTAGAGCCCCAGGCCCCCTACAGCCCTTGACAGATTTCTCCAAGACCCTGGCACGAGGCTCGCCCGAGAAGCCTCCCCTCGCCAACCGAAACTCTGAATTTATTTCTCCCGCGGCTATACGAGCCGCCAGCGGGACGAACACCAGCTGCGCAACTCGCAAGCGGAACCCAAAGGAAACGCGAGGAAGGTCAGGTTCACTTGGGGACGCAACCAGGCCGCTACCCCCGGCGCCCCACCCCCTCCGCCCCCTTCACCTCTTGAACATCCAGGACATGGCGTTGAGTGGGTGACGAGGGGAACACTTAGGCGCCCGGGATCGTTCTCGAGCCGCCCCGATAAGCCTCCCTTCAGGCCCCGCGGCCAAGAAGCCGGGGACAGGTTCCAAGAGACGAAGCAAGAGCTTGCTTCTGGGAGGTAGGATGCCGCGAGTCTAGTCAGACGTCGACGCCGTCTTCTTCTAGCAACAATCTGAGAGACCAGCGACGCTTTGTGACTGGCACCCGGAACGTCCAGTCCCGAGGAGGAGCCTAAGGAGACCAACCAATCAGAGCACAGAAGGGAGGGCAACTCCGCCCCGCGCAGCAATTCAAAGGCTGTGGGGGGTCCCGGCTGCAGGGGCGGTTCCATCCGGGTTCTTCCCCGCCCCCAAGGCAAGGGCGCGGGAAAGCCACGCGGCCCCACTGCGGTGCTCAGGTTGTGCGCTTTTGTGTTTGATTCCCCATCTCAAAGAGAGGGCGACGACACTTCTTTCCGCTGTTTCCCTCAAGCCCTGAGCCTCAGCCCCATCCTTCAGGTCGTACCACACCCTGCTTCTAATTGTCTCTTCATCTTATGTGACATGTAGTAAGTAGTGTCTTCAATTGCGTAAGCTCTTCTTGACGAGCCCTGGAGCTACCAGCGAGATCCTTTTCCTTCGTTTTCTGTGGTGAATCCGGGTAGTTGCCCTCAAAGTATGCATTTTAAGCCCACGGGCGAATCAGTGAGCCACACCGGGTTCAGAGAGCTTAGTTGCAATTTAGATTTATGGCGTTCCCTCTCCATCTCTCTCTGTCTCCCTCCCCCCCCCCCCCCGCCCCTGCGTTTTGTTGTTGTTGTTGTGGTGGTTTTAAGGGAACATTTTTCATTTCTACTAGAGGAAAACCATAAAATGCGATGAGAGCACAAGAACCTTCTTGGTGACTGCTGGAAGTGGCCCAGCTTTCCTTGGGGACTTGTGGCAGTCCCTGTAAGGAGGGGAGAAGCTGGTTTTCCTCGGGGAACTGTAGGGGGCGCCCCCGAGTGCTCAGTGGCCGGCTTTTGAGAGTCTGGGGAGACTCAGGAGAATTCAGCTTTGAGTGGGTGGGCCATTTGCAGCCCGGGTGCTGGCAGGGCTGGTCTGCAGCGTCAGGATAAAGCTGGTGGTGGCCCTGACGTGTGCTTGGGGCTAGGTGTAACTGTCAAGAGAAGTGCAGGATCAAAATGGAAATGTATTTGAGAAAGTGATTAGTATTGACCCTTGCCCTTCAAAGAGTGCTCCGTTTTACACTTCCATCAGCAGAGTATGAGAGGTGGTCAATGAAACAGTTTTTAAAGAGTTATTTGTTCATTATCTTAAACTATCACGATCTGTAAATGTGAACCTGCAGTAGAATGAGAAATGGAATTTGCAGCAGATTATTCATTTCACTGAACAGAAGGAAGATGAAGAGAGTGGCATTTCAAATTATTTTCGATATTTTACTTCTGGAAGTATTATGAGGCAAATGGCAGTATATTTCAATTTTGGATGTGCCAGAAAGTGCCCAAATTGAAAATATTTTCTGTGTAAAGTTAATAAAGAAGTTATGCTCGTCAGACTGAAAGATAAATTTCAAATCTGGCAATACCTGTCAGGTAAACCTGACCCTTTCAAGACTTGAAACCTATGAATAATGACTATCCCATGGTTAAAGAATATGGATTGAATGAAGTAAAAATTTGTTACCTAAAGTCAACCTTTTTTGTCCATATTGTCACTATTTTACATCTCAGATCTGGCAGCTGAGCTTGAACACTTTCATTTAATCATTCTTCATTATTTTTAGTTTTAAAAAAGAGCTGCAATTTGTACTAGTTTGATTAAAATGTTACAACACTTACAAATTCAGTACTATCACATGAGAAAATGTTTTCTGAGAAATAAACATTTGTAATTGGAAAAAAGAGAATGGGAACTGTACAGTGGCTTGTGTGTTGGACCGATGTGTAAGGAGGAAAGTGTCAGGAAGAGGACAGTGAGGAAGATAAGGGCCAGATTACATAGAAATTTATCATCTATAGTAGAGTTTGTATTTTATTTTCAATGCGATAGAAATCCATTAAATGTTTTAAGCAGGAGAATGACAATCTAAATTAGGCTTTAAAAAATTAACTCTGGCAGCTCTGTGGAGAATGGATTATAGGCAACAAGAATAGAAACGGAGAAACTATTTAGTTAATAAATTAGGAAACAATTTGTCCAGGTAAGAGATGATGATAGCCTGGAATTGGGAGGTGATGAAGCTAAGACGACCAAAAGGGTTTACTGATGGATTTGGATATGGGTGCTGAGGGGAAGGAATGAAAAACTCCTCCAGCCAGCCACCCAACTCCTAGTCACAAACAAGCTTTCTCATCCTCTCCCCCCCTTTATGCAAATTAAACATATCACTCCCCTGTTTGATGCTGTGAACATGAAATCAAAAGAATGGCATGGGGACTTCCTTGGCGGTCCCATGGCTAAGGCTCCATGCTTCCACTGCAGGGGACACAGGTTCGATCCTCTGTTGGAGAACTAAGATCCCACATGCTGCGTGGTGCAGCCAAAAAAATAAAAAATAATAAAGTAAAATTTAAAAATTAAAAAAAAACACAAAAGAATAGCATGTGTGGCTTTTTATATAATCTGTCCCCTACTTCCCACTGCTGTCACTTCCCAACCCACCCTACCTAAAATGGCCCTCACATACATAACCATAAGGCCATTCTCACAGCCAACAAAATTAATAATCAATCCTTGATGTCTGCTAATAACTCGTTCATAATACAATTTTCACAATTGTCTCAAAAAAATGTTCTTTTATAGTTAGTTAACAAAATAGAATTTTGAAGCCCTAGCAAAGAAAATAACTTGTCTGACTTTCCAAAAGTCTGGCTTCAATATAAAAACTTCCAAGTTTATATCATAACTAATAGATTCTGGCAGAATATATGATGCTGTAAGAACTTGCTGTTTTTTCACTTCATTCACCCAAAAGGAGATAGAGACAAAGTTCAATGGAAGAGGAGAATTTTCAGGAATGATGGAGGAGAGTTCACAGAGCAAATCTCTAAGTGGATCATGGAGAAAGGGACTGGAATGCCTGAGCCAAGTGCCACAGAAGGAGGGATAACATCCTAGAAAAGTTCCTGGAGATCCTATGAGAAAAGGAAACTGTGACTTGTTTTGCAGAGAGTAGCCTCAGGAATCTGCAGATCTTAGAGAAAGCCTCAGAGATCAGCAGTGTGCCAGGGCAGAAAAGGAATAGAGGCTAATGAGGTGGTTCTGTTGAGGGACCCAAAGGCAATTCTGAAAATTCTACAGGAGTCTCTGGTGAGTCTCCAGGATTGCGGTTCTAGCAAGCAGAAGCAGCAGACTGGTGCCTAAAGATGAGGTCAGATGAGTTATATCACCAGTGAGTGGCCACAGATGATGAATGAAGTCCAAACATAAGTCCACTAAAGAGTTAGAGAAAGGGGACTGAATTTGAAACCTGAATTTAATTGACTTTAAGTCTTAAAATGACTGAACTACCTGGAAGTGACTAAATTAAGTTACCTCCCATTAGGCAAACTGAAGGTTTCAGACAATTAAGTTCAATAAAAAATTATAAAGTTTTGTCTTTGCAAACAGTCAGTAATTGAAATTAATACATGCTATACATCCATATACACACACATCTCAATTAATTTAGGTCTAGGTATTTATAGCAGATACCTCTAGTTGGTTGAATTAGGGGATTTACATTTTCTTCTTTTTGCTTATATGAATGTAAAATATTCTCTATATTTAACATGTATTGCTTTTTGCTATAAGAAAATAATAAAAGACAAACCAAATCTTGTAAAGAAATTATAAAGTTTTTCAACTTTCTGCTTTAATTCATTTTACACTTATAGAAAAGATGCAAAGTTAGTACAAAAATTACCTCATATCTCTTACCCCATTTATCTTAACAACATACATAATCACAGTACCATTATCAAAATCAGGAAATTAACATTGGTACAATAATATTTCTGAACCATTTTTTTTTTAAAGACAAGGCAGAGGAAATAAAATCTTTTGTGACTTACTTATTTACAACTGAATTTTCTTACACTTAATTGGGACCACTACAGATTTTGAGGCAGATTTGTGGATAGAACAACAGCTGATAGGGTAGAAGAAGTAATGTAAAATGCATACCAAGTAAATTCTTAATTAATTAAACAATGTAATGAATATCAAGTGCCTGTCTTGAAGTAAACACTCAATAAATGTTCTTATTGTTCCTATTATTGTTGTAATAGAGTTATTGTCTAATGAGTCTTCTAGCACTTAACAAGGAATATAGTTGATTGGGTCTGATTTCCTGGTGCTCATAAGCAAGTTGTTGCTAAATACCATAATAACATTGTTTCCAGAGGCCAGTCCTTTTTCCCAGGTGCAAGTCCTTGAAACAGACTGAAATGTTTCATCAAGAACCAGGAGAGGCTCTGATCCCAACTCCCTCTCTGAGAAATCTATGGTGTTCCAGATTACAGTGGCCTTTCCCAGGAGATAATTGTTTCCTCCTCCTTTAGGCCTTGGCTCACTTTGTGCTCCTACTTGGCGAGAGTTGCTGAAGCATTAGGCCTGCCTGGGATCTGTCCCCTCCTTTGCCTCCTACCCAGGGTCCTTGTCTCAGCTTCAGGAAAGCACCACTCTGGTCTGTTAAAAAGAAAACCATAGTCCCAAAATGGTTTATGCTAAAAGCCCATGATACCAAACCTAGTTATAATACCTGATCTAATTGCAGCTTCAACATCTCCCAGAAATGTAATCTTAATTGACCCATCTGGAATTTGGGCCCTCCCAACCCTCCAGAGGAAGAAAAGGCAATCTGCATGATAGAACCCTTGGGGTTCCCTATCCACTCCACCCCACCCTGAAAAAGAAGATGTCCTAGCCTAAAAATAATCCTTTCTTTTGCTACTAGCTCCCTTGCCACCTCACCCTTCTTCCACCCTGCACATTAAACACCGTGCAAACAAAACGATAAAAGTCCACATCAGACTAAAAACCCTACTGTAATACAACTGCATAACTAGGATGTTATCCTAGTAGGATTATATAATATATAAATAGCTACCTATTTACAAAATATCCACATTCAAAGAGAAGGGGAAGCATTACGCATATTGCAGTTTTAGATTTCTATCCTTGAGGTGGTTGGAAGTCCCCAAACACAGCAAAATTACACATTTTATTTCATCATCGCTGACAATCATCCCAAAAGGCCTACAGTCTAAATCCTCACTTCCTGATTCCCAGACTAGTGTAATGTTTTCCCCCAGATCATACAATTTAAGCTGATAATTGAAAATATACACAAAGAGACTAAAAGTCACACAAAAAATTAAAAGTTTTTTAAAATAACAAAAAAATCGATAGGTAGCATCACACAACACTACAGGCACTTAGCTAAAGACGTGTTTTTCTAAAACTACAGGTATTTTAGGAAATACCTGAGAAATAAACAGTTTATAAAAATAAGCTCAAAATTTCAGGTGGGAGTAGAAAATTAAACCATGTCTTACTTTGGCAAAGTCTTACAAAATGTCATGTCCTTAAAAATAATGTCTTATGAGGAACTTCCCTGGTGGTCCAGTGGGACAAAATTATTCTCAGTTAAGAACCATTGCCACCTACACATACCTTTATATACGCTCTGTGTGCTGATCACTCCCAAATGTGTATCTCTAACCCCAACTTCTTCTATGAGCTCCAGACTCATATGTAATAGACATCTTAAATTTACAAACCTGAAACAGGACTCTCTTTTTTTTTTTTTTTTTTTTGCCTCAACAGGCAGCTTGTGGGATGTTAGTTTCCCAACCAGGGATTGAACTCAGGCCTTCAGCAGTGAGAGCACAGAGTCCTAACCACTAGTCCACCAGGAATTCCCTTAAACAGGACTCTTAATTCCACCTCTCCCCTTCCTCAATGTGCTTATTCTTCTGGTTTCCCCCATTTCAGTAAATAGTATGCAAAAAAACTTGTAGTCACCCTTGATTCTTCTCTTGTTCTCACACCACACATTTTTATCCCTCCTATTAGATCTACCTCCAAAATATAACACAAATGTACCTAATTTCTCCATCTTTACTATTATCACCCTCTCCAAGCCACTACATTTTCTCACCGGCAATATCGCAGTGCTCTGAATGAACTCCTTCCTACCTTCTGTTTTTCTCATCTAACCCTACTCCTAGTTCCATTCTCTCATTCAGCATCCATAGAGATCTTTTTATAATGTAAATTATGTATCATCCGCCTGCTAAAAATGCTCCAATAAATTATCTTTGCCTTAAAATGAAATCCAAATTCTTCCACAGTACATTATCTAGCCCTGTCTCTCTCTTTTTATCTTATTTCATTCCACATTTCCCTGGGCTCCTGCCCTCTTTCTGTTTGTGGCATAGGTACCTCCAAGCTTGTTCAGGCCTCTAGGCTTCTGAAATTCCTATTTCCTTTGTGTGAACTCCCAGACTTTTCCATGTTGGGCTCTTTCTCATGTTTCAGGTCTCAGCTCAAAAGCCACCTCCTCAGAAAAGTCTTCCTTGACTAAATGAGTACTTAACTAAATTACTCATTACTCATTTACTCTCTCTCCCAGGGGTTAGCAAGCTTTTTCTGCAAAAGGCTAGAGAACAAATATATTCAGTTTTGTCTACACAGCTCTGCTGCAGTAACAGAAAAGCAACCATAGACAATACTTAAATGAATGGGAGTGGCTGTGTCCCAATAAAACTTTATTTACAAAAAACCTTGTTTGTCTTCTTGATTACTTCCTGTCTCCTTTCCCTAGTTAAGCTCCACCAAAAAAAGGACCTTATGTTGTTCACAGTTTATATCCTGCAGTACCTAGAAGACAGCCTAGGTGCTCAGAAATTTTGTTGATTGAATCCATGAAGTAAATCAACTTTCCTTGCATTTGATATAATTTATGACATCACTTAAAAACCAAATTCTGTAATACATAAAAGATGGTTTCTCTTATAGATGCTTACATTAATATAATTGAAAGAAAACAATTGATAATCCCCCCCCAAAACTTCTCAGAAACTTATCCAAAACTTTTTTTAGGTATCTCAGATAATTTATCCAAATCACTCCCGCTTCCAATCAGATCTTTTGCTATACTTTTATACAAAATATACATGTATTTTTACTTTTAAATAAAGGCATACAAATCTGACAACCTTGACAAAAATTACATGTCTAGAGGAGAGCAAGGGAGGTCTCCTTCACAGAGAACCTTTGAGATAAATTACATCCCCTTCTCATCCCATAACCAATTAGTCTCCCAATTCATATCCTTCTTTCCTGGTCCTCCTTCTACCATTTCTTAGGTTTTAGCACTTAGAATTTGTACATTTCTTGCATAGACCAGCTACAATCAGCTTTCTGCTCATTCTGTAGTTTTTATGGCAGGTGCTACTTATGCTTTTAAGTTTCTTGGGGGCCTTTTTTGTCCTCCTCAAACTGTTCCTGAAATTAAACTGTTTATGTAATGTGGAAGTTTTGAATAGAAGATCCCTATGTAGTTAGCAGTAAGTATTCAGGCTTAAAAGTTTCATGTTATCTTTTGGGTAGAAGAAGCTGTGAGGTGGTTTTTGGAATTTAGATCTAAAATTCATTCACTTGTCTTCCAAATGAAAATTTATCAACTCTTAAAATAGGCATTGAATGCTACTGTATTTTTATCTACTAAAGCAGGAGGTAGGAAAATCTGAGAATACATGCTATAAGAAAGAAGGGTGGGGACTTCCAAGATGGCGCAATGGTTAAGAATCCACCTGCCAGTGCAGGGAACACGGGTTCAATCCCTGCTCCAGGAAGATCCCACATGTCACGGAGCAACTAAGCCTGTGTGCCACAACTATTGAGCCTGTGTGCCACAACTACTGAAGCCCATGTGCAGCATCAAAGAGCCCATGCTCTGCAATAAGAGAAGCCACCACAATGAGGAGCCCACACACTACAGTAAAGAGTAGCCCCTGTTCTCTGCAACTAGAGAAAGCCCATGTGCAGCATCAAAGACCCAATGCAGCCAATAAATAAATAATAAAACTTATTAAAAAAAAGAAAGAAAGAAAGAAAGGCTAGACCTGGCCTTCAAAAAATATTAAGTCAAGGGCTTCCTAGGTGGTGCAGTGGTTAAGAATCCGCCTGCCAATGCAGAGGTCACGGGTTCGATCCCAGCTCCAGGAAGATCCCACATGCCGCGGAGCAACTAAGCCCGTGTGCCAAAAAAAAAAAAAAAAAATTAAGTCAAAAACAAATATTAAGTCAGAGGTGTAATGGATGGTTAACGTGTGATTCTTCTAGGATTTTTCAAAATTAGAGAGGTCTCTTCTCTCCAGGTGAGAACATATGTTAGTGTCCCCCTCAGGCCTCTCTATTTTATTGCATTAGCTAAGATAGCACTTAATACTGTTTGTATTCAGTGTTTCATTTAGTCATTTGAAAAATATTTATTGGTTACCTCCTATGTGACAGCATTCTACTAGACACTGGGGGTGTTAAGGTAGCTCACAATCTCCTTATGTGTTGAGGTCACAGTACTGTCAGACTGATTCAATTTCCATCTGCTTGTCACAGGAAAATAGGCGGCTGCCCTATTGATCAGTCATTGGGAAGAAGAATACTTCAGAAGAATAAATGTTCTGGGGCCATAACAGCCTCCCAAGCATTAGCTACATAGGGTTCTGCTCAATGGCAACTTCCTCTCCCTCCGTTATCCAATGCAGCCTCTATCTGATACTTATAAGGAAGCAGCTTGGTCCCCTGGATAGGTCTCAGAAACTAACAGTAACAAAGGCTGCCTCTATTTGGGAAGATTTCTCCACCTGTGGAAATCCCTCAGGAACTTAAAAACCTCAAACAATCCCCAGAGAAAATCCATCCCTCTACCACCCTCTCTTCCAAGCCAAGAGGCCAAGATTTGCCCTGCTATAGGCCCCCTTCAGTTACCTCACATTTGGGGACCAGCCCAGAGGGAGCTGGAGACTTAGGGTTTCTTCTGAAACAGAAGTCCCCTTCTCTCTGCTCAACTTGAGGTCTCCTCTGTACTCTTCTCTGGTGGAAATAAAACCATTAGCCTAGTTTTCACTTCTCTGTCCCTGTGGGTAAACTAGGCCCCTTCTAACTTCCTCCTGCCAAAGACGTGTACAAGCCCCGTGGAGCCTCTCCTCAGCCGAGCCTATGAGAATCTGCCTAACAGGGAAGGCCCTTACTTGCCCCAGATCAGTCTGGCATTGGCTGTGGCCCCATCCTGCCTCTGGGAGAGCCTGAGAAGAAAACAAATTTTTAGTTTCCCTGTTATTTCCCAGTTTGTCCCCTACCCCCACCCCAAATACGTATGCTGACAATTCTGTGGTTAGATGGAAGCTGTGTTTGTTACCTTCTTCACCATAACCTCCATCTGGTTAAATTAACACACGTGAATCCTGACCTCCCACGCCCCCGCTTCACCTCCATACTTGCATTTCCAAAGCTTGAAAGATGTGTTATCTCAACCCTTCTTTCTACTCCTTAAACTGCCATGCTGGGCTCCTCTCTTCTAAGGAGGCGTCTCTTATCTGCAGGTGCCATCATCTATGGACAGACACACTAGAAATCCTTTAGTATTTAAGAGTCATGCTTAAAGTGTCACATCTTCCTTACAAAGACACTCCCGAAGCAGTTGCCTTTTGGAAACTAAACCAAGGGAGGTTAAATGACTTGCTCAAGAGCACACAGTGAGGGATTTCCCTGATGGTCCAGTGGTTAAGACTCTGTCTTCCAATGCAGGAGATGCAGGTTCGACCCCTGGTTGGGAAACTAAGATTCCACATGCCATGGGGCAACTAAGCCTGCGCACTTTGGAGCTCGCGATTCTCAACGAAAGATCCCGCATGCTGCAGTGAAGATCCTGAATGCTGCAAGTAAGACCGGACTCAGCCAAATAAATGAAAAAAAAAAAAAAAGAGAGAGAGAGAGGGAGAGGGAGAGAAACACAAGAGGCTAAAGCCAAGTTTCTGGGGCAAAGAAAAAAGGGCATGTGGTGAAGAGGAACAGACCCTGCTGTGTGTAAGGGGAGGTGTAAGGAGCTTAGATCCCAGAAAGGGACCTAAGTTTGATTCTTTGTGTCCTTCCCAGTTTAACACAACATGTGCATTTGTGTAAATGTTACGTGTGTTTATCAGGAAAATTGTGAGTCCATATGCACATGTTGTACAAGTGGCTAGGAATCTCCTTCAGTTCACTTTTACAATCAGATAACTTATAAATATGGACATCATTGTATAAGAATGTTCAGGTACATGTGTGTGAATTTCCCTATCATGAAACTGGCACCTTCATGCCCCACAACGGCCCAAAGTAATCCATCATCTCCCAAACATCAATAACCATTCTTTTTCTAGCCCATTTCCTACATTATCTCATTGCCATTATATCATCTCCTTTCTATCTCCATTGCTCTTACTCTAACCCAGACCACTATCATTTTTTCCCACATATTCCTGACTCCAATTTCAACCCCTCCAATTGGCTTCACAGTATTGCCCAATTTTTCTAATATCAGATTCAGAGAAGGTAAGGCCTCTGCCTATTGGTCCTTCAGGTTTCAGCTGGAACCTCAGCTGCCCAAGGAAACCTTCCCACTCCCGTGCTTCCGCCCAATGCAGTAATTAAAACTGGTGCTTTTACTTATACTGTTTTGGCAGTTTGCATGTTAGCTCTTTCCAGATTGTGAGCTTTGGAAGGAATAAATCCGATCCTGTAGGAAGGTCAGATAGGACCTCCATTAAGAGGCAGAGAAAGGAGCCACGCGTGCCTGCTGGCTTGCTATCAGGGTGCACCAATCCAAGCCTCAGGGGACGACCACATGTGCCTACCTCCCTCGAGATCAAGCACTAGGCTCCAAAGCACAGTGTGCTCAAGGGAGTTGAGCAGGCTATCCAGAGCCCTAAATCTACTATTCTTAGAGTCCTCTGAGATTGCAACTGCTTCATCCAGAGTTATATTTCCCAGAAATCCCCACAGGGCTTCACTCAGAGTTGAAAGTTGGTTAGATCATAGGGGCATCAGAAGTTCCGAGAAATGGAGATTGGGAGTATGAGAGGTGGGGATTGCCACAGCTGCGCCTGAAGTAGCCTAGTGCCTAACAGAGGCAGGTGGCTAGAAGACCTGGGGTTTTTCTCCAACTCAAGATAGCCTGGAAGGTTTTTTTGGTTCTCAAGGGTCCCAGTGCCCTGGGCATCATGCCTTGGTGGCCACTGGGCATCTGTTGCAGAAGGAGAGGTAGAGGCAGTGGCGCTGCTGGCTGTTCTCAGTCTCCAAGGAAGCTACTCAGTGGGGCCCCAGACTCCCCTTCTCGCTGCTCTTGATCTTCAGTCACAAATTCCATTCCATTTCTGCTTTAGGGACTCAACTCTGCCAGTGTGTGTGCAAGGATTCACCCTACCCCCACCCTCCAGTCCCTAAATCTTCAACCTCTACTGATATCCTAGCTTCTTCTTTCAGACCCTATGGGCCCATATTTTGCACTTGTATTTACTTCAGCATCACTCATCATTACCTCATATTGAGAATGTCACACACAGCACTAGTGTCTCATTAGTGCTGGGGCTGCAGATTAGCCAGGGGCTTTCAGAAGCCTGCCTGAAGAGGACAATTCTGTACTTGGGCCTCAGTTTCCCCACTTGATATGAAGCCTCTTGGACTCAAAGACAGAGAGAAAGGGGTGTGTTGAGATGGGTGGTCTAGGCAATACCTTTCATTGAGCCTTGTTCTCTTCATTTGTAAAAGGGTTAGCCTTAACCAGAAGGGCCAGTTGGTCAGACTTCCCTTGCCATCTGTGCAACCCTTGCCTTCTACCCCACAGGAGAAATCAAATCTCTCCTCTAGGGCACAGAGGAGAGAGATCATCACTCCTCTCCTGGCACTTCTGGCTCAGATCACTTATGTGACTGTGTTTGGCATTTGCAGAAATCAAGGTCATGCTTAGGAGCTAGAAATATTACGTTAAAAGTGTACAGCATAGTGATTCAAAATTTTTAAAGGTTATAATCCACTTATAGTTATTATAACATATTGACTATATTCCCCATGCTGTTCAATATATCCTTGTAGCTTATTTTATACCTAATAGTTTGTACCTCTTAACACCCTACCCCTATATTGCCCCATCATTCTTATTTTAAATGTTTGAAGAAATATTTATGAAGTACCTACTATATACTTGAGCTTCGTACAATGATCTTTACTTTGCCTCTAACTAGCAATATGATTTGGGGTAAGTCTCTTAGCCATTATACATCTTGTGGTCTTTAAAAGAATTCCACATGTTCAAATTATACAATCTGGTAAGTTATGACATATGTACACAGCCATAAACCCATTACCAAAATCAAGATAATGAGCATATCCATCATTTCCAAAAGTTTATTTGTGCTCCTTTGTAATCCCTCCCTCACATCCCTGCACCACACTCAGACTCAGGCAACCACTGCTGTCTGTTACTATAGATTAGCTCGTATTTTATAGAATTTTTTATAATTGGAATCATTTATATAAATAACAGTAAGTGCTATTTTTGGCTTCTTTCACTCAGCATAATAATTATTTTTATAAATTTATTTATTTCCTTATTGGCTGTGTTGGGTCTTTGTTGCTGCGCACGGGCTTTCTCTAGTTGTGGTGAGCGGGGGCTACTCTTCATTGCGGTTTGTGGGCTTCTCCTTGCTGTGACTTCTCTTGCTGCGGAGCATGGGCTCTAGGTGCGTGGACTTCAGTAGTTGTGGCACATGGGCTCAGTAGTTGTGGTTCCCGGGCTCTAGAGTGCAGGCTCAGTAGTTGTGGTGCATGGGCTTAGTTGCTCCACAGCATGTGGGATCTTCCCAGACCAGGGATTGAACCCGTGTCCTCTGCATTGGCAGGTGGATTTTTAACCACTGCGCCACCAGGAAAGTTCCAGCATAATTATTTTGAGATCTACCCATGGTACTGTATTTATCAAGAGTTCATTCCTTTTCATTGCCGAGTAGTATCTTCGTTGTATGGATAAAACAAAATTTGTTTATTCATTTATCTGTTCATGGATATTTGTTATTTTTCCCAGTTTTTGACTGTTACACATAAAGCTGCTATGAAAATGTGTATGGAAGTCTTTTAAAGGATACACACCTTCAATTTTCTTGGGTAAACATCTAGGAGTAGAACGGTTGGATCATATGGTAGCTATATGTCTAACTTTTTAAGAGACTGCCAAACTGTTTCTCTTTCAAAAGTTGTACTTGATGATTGGTGATGACCTTGAGGGGTGGGATAGGGAGGGTGGGAGGGAGACTCAAGAGGGAGGGAATATGGGGATAGATGTATGAATACAGCTGATTCACTTTGTTGTACAGCAGAAACTGGCACAACAGTGTAAAGCAATTATACTCCAATAAAGATCTGAAAAAAAAATTGCATTTAAAAAGAAAAAAAAAATCTGTACCATTCGAAATTCACATCATTGCTCCATATCTTCACCAAAACATGTTATGATGGTCTTTTAAATTTTAGTCTTTATAATAAATGTCATGGTCTCTAATGGTGGTTTTAACTTGCATTTCTCTAATGACTAATGTTGTTGCACACATACTGGAATTCTAATACCCAATGTGATGGTGTTAAAAAGTGGAGCCTTAGGAGGTGATTAAGTCATAAGGGTGGAGCCCTCATGAATGAGATTAGTGAGTTTTTGTTTGTTTGTTTTGTTTTTTGCCATAGCTTGTGGGAGTTTAGTTCCCCAACCAGGGATTGAACCCAGGCCCTCAGGCAGTGAGAATACAGAGTCCTAACCACTAGGCTACCAGGGAATTTCTGAGATTAGTGCTTTTATAAAAAAGATCCCACAGAGTCCCTAGCCCTTTCCAGCAAGTGAGTACACAGCAAGAAGTCAGCAGTCTGCAAACCTGAAAAGGATCCTCACCCAGCTACTCTATGTGACTTGATCTTGGACATTCTAGCCTCCAGAACTGTGAAAAATTTCTGTTGTTATAAGCTGTCCAATCAGTGGTACTTTTTAATCTCAGCCCAAATGGATTAAGACAGTGGCCATCTGCAAGCTAAGGAGAGAGACCTTAGGAGAAAAAAGAACTGTAGACACCTTGATCTTGGACTTCAAGCCTCCTAAACTGTGAAAAAAAAAAATTGTGTTGTTTAAGCCACTCATTCTGTGGTATTCTGTTATGACTGTCCTAGGAGACCAACCTAACCTCCCATAAGGAAATGATGGCATGCTCACTGCTGCCCCTGTATTTGTAACAGGAATACAAATAGACAGCTCCTGTTTACAGCTATGGACAAACATGGAAGCCAGGCACATCCCCCACCTTCCCTTGGCTGGCATGTCTAATCCCTAAGAATCTTAGATGAGTGAGGTGCAGGTATAAGGGAGAAGTGGCTATCTCTAGAAGGGATTGCAGTTCCAGGCTTTGAGCAAATCTCACTTCTTTCTCCAAAACAGACATTTTTAAAGTAGGTAAAATTATGATAAAATTGTAATTTTAGTCTTGAAATTTTAATTTAGTACCGAAATTATCATTTTCAGCCTTGAAGGAGAAAGTTAATCAAAAGAGGACAATAAGGCAGGTTTTTGTGGAGAAGGGGGTATTCATGAGTGTTGTATCTAAAAGAATGAGTTGTGGGCTGTGTTAGGCTGGTTGTTTTCTATAGGAGCTTTCTATGAGTTTTCAGCCCTAGCTGGAGCTGACCAGAACAACCTCCTTTTCCACTTCTTGGCCTCACTGAGTTTGGTGAACTGTTGTCTCCCAGGGAGTCCCTATTGGTTGGATGAAGGAGAGGATATTATCTAGGGCAATTTTATTCATCTAGAGGGCTTTGGAGATAGAGGTAGATTTTAATTAACTTCAAACCAATTGCACCTAATTTGTAAATTCTTAGAAGAAAGAGCTCATGAGGGTGACAAAAGGAAATTTTGCTTTTTCTTTTCAGTTCTCTCCCTGCGTGCCAAAAGTAAGACAGCATGCCTCAATCCATACTGTACCTGCATTTTGGGTGAATTGGAAAGAGTAGCTCCAATACCCGCTTCATCTAAATCTGTTTTTTGGGGCTTTTTTGTTTTGTTTTGTTTTTTTAAATTGGAATTTGCAACCACGAGCTCCACGTTGAGGTGTCAGGGATACAGAATACAGATTAGAGGATAGTCATAGGTGCATTGGAGTGAGAACCAGTGGATTTCACCCTTAGTCCTTCTATCCTCTGGGGCTCAAACTAATTTTTTGTCAAATATTTGGAGCTCATTAGATGACATCCGCGATTCTTCAGCAAATGTTTTTTTTTTTTTGCCAAGCACGTTCTAGACGTTGCTCTTTCCAACTAAACAATTCAGAAATTTCCTGTACTTCTAAGCAGCTCTTCGATGTGTTTAGCCCGGAGTTGAGCTGTGTGCATTCCAGTTCAGTTTTTTGCAGCCCAATTCTCCAGAAGCTCACAGGCTGAAGCAAGTACAAAATGGTACAAGATGATCAAGTGTTTAAATGTACTCAAGGGCCTAAACATCTTGCCTGACCCAAAGCAGTAACGTGAAAAGACGAAGGTAAGGACACGGCGATCCCTGTGCCCTATAACTCCTGGGCGCGGAGGCGTGGTCAGCACTGACCGGCTGGGTCCAAGGCCAAGGGACTATGGGCCCGCGGGGCGCGGCCTTGGGCGGGGCGGGGCGGGGCGGGGCGGGGCGGGCGCGACCCCTCCTCCCACTCCACCCTCGCCGGGTAGCGGCCTCTTTAAGAATCCGAGCCGCAGGCTGGCCCGGCTGGTGTTCACGTGACTTGGCTCCCGGCAATCGCTCGCGGAAGTGGTCCAGCCTCCGCGGCCCGCGCGGGGTCTCCCGGTGCCCCGCGGGGCGGGCTGGCCGGAACGTGCACCGCTGGGCGGTCCTCAGCCGGTTGCCAGGATGGTGCATTTGTACAACCTACACCCGTTCGGGTCGCAGCAGGTGGTGCCCTGCAAGCTGGAGCCCGAGCGCTTCTGCGGCGGGGGACGCGATGCGCTGTTCGTGGCTGCCGGCTGCAAGGTGGAGGCGTTCGCCGTCGCCGGCCAGGAGCTGTGCCAGCCGAGGTGTGCCTTTTCCACGCTGGGCAGGGTGCTGCGCCTCGCCTACAGTGAGGCCGGTGAGTAGCGGCGGGGTCAGGGGGCGCCTGGGCCTCCGATTGCGGCCTCCTTCCTAGAGAACCGACCGACGCCGATAGCTCTCGGTGGGGAAGTACTTCACGCTTTCCGGACGGTCTTGCCGCGTGAGGCGGCTGATGGAAAGGGTGAGCTGTGCGGTTGTCCTAGCAACCACAGGTGAGAGCCCGCCTCTCGTGGGCGAGGGACGCTGATTGTTCCTGCTCTTCTGGCGTCTTCACCGGAAAGGCCATGGGTTGGGTGGCTGTTTTCCACTTGACCTAGACACTTCAAACCAACCCAAATAAACCTTTTTTATTATAGAAAACAAGTACATACAAAAGTAGGGAGAATAGTATCCTGAACTCCCATCTTCAATAATTATGCCAACTCATGGCCAGTCCTTTACTTTGTCGATTTTTGAAAGCTCACGTTACATGCTGATTTTTAAATCTATGCAAATGGAACTTAGGTCTTAGACCCCTTTTCCCCCAAAACAGGGTAACAGCATCCACTACTCTTTTTCCCACCAGAAACGTGAAGCAGTGCCAAGGGGGTACTGCGCGGGTGTATCCCTATTTTAGAAAAATCCAACATTTAAAACTAGGTACTTACTCAGATTACAGAAGAATTAACCAGAGAATTCTTTTAAGTGCCTAATAATACACTTAAAATTTGAATCCTGCTTTTCAAGAAGGGTGTAAAGGTGTAAATTGCAGTATTTAGGGTGGAAAAACCTGTGGCTGAGGTACTTGACTAATGAAGTGGAGAGCATGAACCTGGAGGATTAAGATCTCTGGCTAATCTTACTGTCTGCAACTGATTAGGTGTGAGTTTATAGGAAATTTTGGGTCTCAGTTTCTGTTTGGAAAAAAAAAAAGTTGAATACTAGATCAGTGATTTCCAGACATTGAAATTTTGTGAATTAGCAAAAGACTGTGGGGCTAGCATACACAGTATCTGACTGTTCATTTTATCAAGTAAAGATATATATTTAAAGAAATGAAAAGTCCTACTCTTTACTGTCAACATTATTTATATTGATAATAAGAGAAACACTTAGCTCCAAACATTGGCTGTCTTTGCTTTATGAGCAACTTATACTGTTATTATTTTTCTCTTTAATCAGTGAAGACATCAATAGGGGCCTGCAGGTCCACAGACCAGTTTGAAAACCACTTATTAGATCTGTAAGTTCTCTTTCAGCAGAAGATTCTGATTTTGTTTTTTTATGGTATCATTCTCCTAATCATTTCACAATACCAGTAGTTTTCCCCATTCCACCTCCTTTTTAGACCTAGAAGTTCTCACTTTTAAGAGATCTGTTGAGTGGCTAACTCACCAGTTTCAACATCGGTCTGTGTGTGTGCGCTGGTCGGGAAGAGGCAGATGGACAGACACTGTTTACATGATTTGCCCCATTCTTCCAAATGGACATTTAATCTAGAATTGGAAGTGGCAGGCATTATGTAAACCTCTAGCTTTCTTGCCTATCAGTAGTGGTAATTCTGGAGAATCCTTTGCTCGCATTACTTGTGTATAAGAATCACTTGGGGGAGCTTTAAAAATGGATAAATAAATAAAACCCAATTACTGGACCACTACCTCAGAGAAACAGTGTCAGTTGCCTGGGGTGTGGCCCAGCATTGGGTGAGTCTCGTGTTTAGTCAGGATCGAGAATCACTGACCTAGAGCTATATTGGCTGCTGTAGTAGCATGGTACTGAAGCCTTGAAAAACAAAGATGTTTTTGTAATTCAGTTGGCTGTCTTAAAAAAGTGCAGGAGTCATGTGGTATGGCATTAGCATGAGTCAGATAGCTCAAGAGTAACTTTCAGCTTGGATTTAATTGCCTGGATACAGCTTCTATCAATCCACAGGTAGCAGACTCCTAGCTATGCTAATATCCAGATGCCTCGTCTTACACATCTCAGCTTTTTCTTTTTGGTCTCTTTCCTCCCACTCACAGTAACTTGGACACAGGGATTCCTGCTCTAAGCCCAGTGTCTCCCCCACCCCCACCCTGTCAAAAACAAATCAGGGATTTATATTTACTGTAAATGCTTTGCAGGGTCTCTTACCCAAGCAGAAAACATTTTCAGTTTGCTTTTTTTTTCATCTCTAATTAGCAGGATGCCCATCTCCTTTCATAAAGTTTGGGGGTGTTAGAATGTAGGTCAAAATTTTGAAGGATGGGCCCCTAATATCATCATCAGTAATGGAAATTTAATTTAGGTTTTGTGGGCGAAGGGAGAAAGAGGAGATGTGAGGACTCATTGCTTTTGAGGGAGAAAGACCAGGTGGCCAGTGTTGAGTGCTGTGTGGGGAGCTCTGGTACTGGACACTTGTTTATGGGGTGTCTGGAGATGGTGGGGCAGAGAGGACAAGATCACATGGTCCTCATTGCCTGTCCTTTAGTACAAGTGCATTAAAGAGCCCTAGAATGTCTATTATCTCCCCCCAAGCTCTACCCTCCCTCAACTTTTTTAAAGTCATAAATATTTTGAGTTAGTTTATATTATTTTGGCCTTCTGATATCCATTTTGTCATAGGAGTGCAGCCTTTTCCTTAATCTGGTATTAGTGTTAACCAGATTTATGACCTTGCTGCATAAAAGGAAAAGTTTACATATTTAAAAAAAAAAAGCAATGACTCTCAGCTTAAGGATAAATGTAAGAATGATTTTTTAATTACTTAATGTAGGCAGAAGCTGTTGTAAAATAAGTAAAATAAAGTCCTGGGCACATAAAACTGTCAAAAGTTTAATTTCTTTCTCTTTTAAAGGGCTATAACCTCCACAGAATCCTCTAGACTTATGTCTCCTTTCTAACATTTTGAAAGACAGTGTTATTGGGTTATTGGGGAATGACCAGGGCTTTTCAGCTAGCCAGATCCAGGTTTAAGCCCCAGTGCCATCATTTGTTGGCTGTGTTGCCTTAGGCATGATACTTAGGTTATAAAACAAGTTATTAATTTGAAAACATACAAGACAGCATAGGTACTATCAATAGTTTGCAAATTATATATAAACAGTTGATAGACTTTACCAATGAAATATTTTAGATGTACGAATAGTGTATGAATAAAAAGCTTTTATTATAACCAAATATTCTTAGTTTTAAAATTCATTTAGTAACTTGAATATAATACCAAAGCACTGACAACACAGAAAAATAGAAAAATTGGATGTCATCAAAATTAAAAAGTTTTGTGCATTGAAGGACATTATCAACAGATTGAAAAGGCAAGCCATAGAATGGGAGAACATATTTGCAAAGCATATACATGATAAGGGATTAATATTCAGAATATATAAAGAACCCCTATAACTCAACAACAAAACAACGCAATTCAAAAATGGGCCAAGGATTTGAATAGACATTTCTCCAAGTGGCCAACAGCACATGAAAAGATGCTCAGCATCACTAATCATCATGGAAATGCAAATCAAAACCACGAGATACCACGTCATACCCATTAGGATGGCCGTTATCAAAACGAACGGAAAATACACTGGTAAGTCAAAAATTATCTGCACTCTGGCTGTAGAATTTATTTTAATTAACTTTTAGAAAAGACAAATATATCATTTTTCAACATAATCTTGCTTTTCAATACACTTTGTCCATCTGTCAACAAGCTTTCGTATTCCCTCATTAAAAAATGTTTCAGGGTGAGCTGCGAGCCACGAATGCACCGCTGTCTTCACTTCTTCATCAGAAGTGAATCTTTGTCCTCCTAGGGCTGCTTTCAGGGGACCAAACAGGTAAAAGTCTGATGGAGCAAGATCAGGACTATAGGGAGGATACTTTAACACTTCAAAAGGAAGTAATCCACGACGGACTTAGGTTTCAAAAAGTTTGTGCGAGATAGGTACCAAAACAACTCAGAAGAGTATAAACAGAAGCGTTTGCATATCTGCAAACAAAATTTGGACCGATACTCTAAGGAAGGTGAAAGTTTCTTGAAGAGAATCATTACTGGTGACGAGACATGGATTCATCACCACGAGCCTGAGAGTAAATGGCAGAGTATGGAATGGAAACATCCTGAATTGCTGACCAAGAAAAAGTTCAAAAGTCAACCATCAGCTGGAAAATTGATGCTTACAGTTTTCTGGGATTCTCAAGGGCCATTGTTGGAACATTATCAGCAAAGAGGTTCAACAATCAACAGTGCTCGTTACAGTGAGATGCTTATTGAAGAGCTGAAGCCTAAACTTCGGATTAAATGCAGAGGACTGCTATCCAAGGGCGTTGTGATCTTGCATGACAATGCATGTCTACACACTTCTGCCCACAGAGTTGACACTCTGCAGAAACTTCATTTTGAGGTGTTAAAGCAACCTACCTCTAGTCCTGATCTTGCTCCATCGGAGTTTCACCTGTTTGGTCCCCTGAAAGCAGCCCTGTGAGGACAAAGATTCACTTCTGATGAAGAGGTGAAGACAGCGGTGCATTTGTGGCTTGCAGCGCAGCCTAAAACATTTTTTAATGAGGGAATACGAAAGCTTGTTGACAGATGGACAAAGTGTATTGAAAAGCAAGGAGATTGTGTTGAAAAAATGATGTATTTATCTTTTCTAAAAGTTAAATTCTACAGCCAGAGTACAGATAATTTTTAACTCACCCTCATAGTAAGTGTTGATGAGGATGTGGAGAAATTGGAAGCCTTGTACCTTGGTTGTGGGAGTGTAAAATGATAGAGCTGCTGTAGAAAACAGTATGATGGTTCTTCAAAAAATTCATAGAACTGCTATATGATCCAGCAGTTTCACTTCGGTACATGCACAGAATAATTGAAAGCAGGGACTTGTGCAAATATTTGTATACCAGTGTTCATAGCATTTTTCATTAGAGCCAAGAGGTGGAAGCAGCCCAAATGTTCATTGAGAGATAAACAGAATATAGTATATCCATCCAGCCTTAAGGGATGAAATTCTGACACATGCCACAACACACATGAACCTTGAAAACATTATGCTAAGTGTAATAAGCCTGACACAAAAGGACAAATATTGTATGATTCAGTTTATTAGGTACCTTAGTCAAGTTCAGAGACAAAGTGATACGGTGGTTGCCAGAGTCTGTGTACTCAAGGCACTACTTCTGATTTATTGCAGTGTTCAGTCTAGTTTTCACTTTTGTTCTTAACGCATTTACTTTTGCTTTCAATTTTATGTACCCGAGTTTTGAGTTTAGATCTGCAGATGTGTACACATAGTTTGTATTTATGTATTGCACGTAATCATGCTGTTCAGCATTGATGCTATATTATATAAATAATAAAAGCCATACAGAGGGTAAGGATGGGGAGTTATCATTTAATGGAGTCAGAGTTTTGGGGCAGATGAAAAAGTCTTTTGGAGATGGTGGTAATGGCTGCATAACAGTGTGAATATACTTAATGCCATTGAATTGTACACTTCAGAATGGTAAAAATGATAAATTTTATATTTATTTTACCACAATAAAAAATGTTTTAAAATCTATTTACTAAGGGAGTTCAAGGAAGATGGAGGCCACAAGGCATCTTTCCCTCAACTCCATCAAACTGCTTCCCTGGAACAGAGTGAGCAGAAGTATGGAACCTGCAGGGTATGTTTAGGCATTCCACCAAGGTCTCTGCAGAGAGAACAGGTGCAGGCTCCATCTCTGTGGCGTCTGAGGAGCCAGCATAAGGAGGTTTACCTCTCTCTGGAAGGCTGACTCATTCTGGAGGAGGAGGGAGCCTGGTTAGCCCCCGGAGTGTCTGCAGAAGGGGGCTGCCCCTGCTTGCTTGCTGCATCTGTAAATGGGAAGTTACTGTGCTAACAGCAGCATTTCAATTTCAGTTCATTGGAAAAGGGCTTGTTTACCTAATGACGTTTAGCATATAGTAAGTTCTCTATTTGGAAGAATCCTGACTTATCTCCTCCAACCCACAAAGTTCAAAAGATTAAAAATTTAAATTAAAAAGCCCACTAAAATAGAATATGTAAGAGTGTGTTTAGAAATTTGGAGGATGCAAGAGACTGTTTAAGTAAGTTAGGAAACACAGAAGCCAAGAAGGAAAAGATACATATCTGGTTACATATGGTAAAAGATGCCATACAAAGTCAAACATTAGCAAAGTCAAAAGTCAAACTGTAGACTACCAAGAATGATGTGCTGTTCATGGCCAACAAAGGATTACTGTCACTTTTACCCAGAGAGCTGCTATTCCTTGATAAGAAAAACAAATCAGCCTAATAAAAAAGTGGATAACTTGCAGAAGAATAATTATACATGGCTGAATAAACATGGGATAAGATGGCCAGCTTTATAAGTGGTCTTGAAAATATAAATTATAATAACCATGAGAGTCCATGTTTTCCCCCATCACATCAAGTCAGTACTAGTGAGGGTGTGGGGAAACAGGCCTAGTGGCAACATGAATCTCTGTTACATAATTATGATTGTAATCTGGCAGTATCTATTAAAATAAAAAATGTACCTGCGCTTTGACCTGATAGTCTTACTTTTGAGAATGTATGCCATTGAAACTTACCCCCACTAAATAAATATATAAGTATAGGCCTATTTATTACAGCATAAAGTATAGTGGCAAAAAAAAAGAACCTGGAAATACTTGAATGTAGTAGATCAGTAGGGGAATTGGTGAATAAATTCTGGCACATAATATTTTGGCACAGGATATTTTGCAAATATTGAAAAGGGTATTAGATATCCATGTATCTAACCTGGAGGGGAAGATATATGGGTAATTTTTTGGTGATACGTTGGTACTTTTTTAAGGTTGCAGATTGTTAAATGTATTTCGTGTGATTCCATTTTGGTAAAAACCAAAATGACAAACTACCACTCTGATCCACATGCATGCGAAAGAAAGGTTTAGAAGGACACAGGTTTAGGCTGTGCGCATTAACGTCGTCTGCTCACGGATCGCACTGCCGAGGAGAGACCGTTATGTTTTTCATTTTGCACCCCTTTATCACTTTGACTTCTCACAACCAAGAGAAATTCCAGAATTACTTTGTAATTAAAAAAAATCTAAGAAAGTCAACAATCAAGGGAAAATTAACTTGGATTGAAATTTTATTTAATATGTACAGCTTTATCCTATTTCTCAGAGTTGACATGAAGATATGACTTTTGTGGTAAAGGGCGGGGTTGTAGTATAAGTTCTGCTAACCTCTTAAGAGTTCCTTAATTTATACCTCATTTTAACATCACCCCAACATCAAACTCTTTCTGTCAGGAAAATTTTGTTAGACCTGTAGATTCAGAGCTACAACAACACTTAAAACTATTATAGGGATAAATTGTAGAATTTCTCTGTAAGCTACATGAATAATTAGTAGGTTATCTTAAGACATTAAAATGGGCCAAGATTGTATTTCAGAACCTAAATGCCTATTGTCAGTTAAAAATGCACTTAAGATCCTATTACTTAGAGTTTTGTTCTAATCAATCTTTAATTCAACTATTCACATTAGGATTCAGTTATAGTTCCCTTTCATGGTGCAAGGTAAGTGGTTTTTTCCAATTACAAATTCTAAGTATAATCTTATTTTCTTCTCAGGAGACTATTTGGTAACAATTGAAGAGAAAAACAAAGCTACGTTTCTACGTGCTTATGTGAACTGGAGAAGTAAAAGGACTGAAAACTCCCGAGTGTGTATCCGAATGGTTGGACATGACGTGGAAGCACCCTTGAGCGAAACCTTCAGAGACCAGATGTCTATTGTGGAAATGCCGCTTTCTGAGGCCCCCCTGTGCATTTCCTGTTGCCCTGTGAAAGGAGACCTTCTTGTTGGCTGCACAAATAAGTTAGTCTTATTTAGTTTGAAGTATCAGATCATTAATGAAGAATTTTCAATATTGGACTTTGAACGTTCTTTAATCATCCACATAGATAATATCACCCCTGTTGAAATTTCTTTTTGTATTGGATATGTCGCTGTCATGTCAGACTTAGAAGTCTTAATCCTAAAACTGGAGTCAGGCCCCAAAAATGGAGAGAGTCTTAACCACCATCCACCTAAGACCAACAATCTAGGGAAACGGGCCAAAGGTAAATTATGAATTTAGCTTTCTTTCTTGTTTTGGGTGTAGAGAAAACCCTTATTTCTGGCAATCTCTGAAAAGCTCTAGTATGTATATTGCAAGCCACATTATTTATAGATTTAGTTCCTAATACACACGATTTGGATTTATGATCTGGCTGCCCATATCTTATTCCGTAGCTTGTAGATGTATTTCAACATATATTTATCATGAGAAATAATGAAACAGCTGCTGCTTGATGAGGAGTTTCTAGTCCCAGTCCTCACTAGCTGAATGACCTTGGATTAGGATTACCATCTCTGAGTTTCAATTTCCTTATGTATAAAATGGGGAATGTTGATAATATCCCGTTGTACCTTATCAGTTGTGAGGAATAAATGAGCAAGTGCTAAGACTTTTTAAAACCATAGTGCTTTATAAATGTGTGAGATATGTGTGCATAGATTACTATATAACACCATAGTGCTTTATAAATACGTGAGATGTGTGTTTAGCTAGTGGGGGGATATTGTGAAATCTAATTTGCACTGGAGGTGTACTTGGAGTTATTAAATGATTTTCTTCAATTTTATTTTTTAAGGCATCAGTAATGAAACTTTGCAGCTTGAGTCAGATGATTTTGTTATCTGCCAAAAGCCCATGGAACTTCTTGGTGAAAAAAGCCAACAGTCTGGAATATGTGTTACACTGGAGTCCACGGGATTAGCTGATGAAAAAATAAAATATTTCCATGTTCAGCACCTGCTCTATAGGTATTAGAAAGCTTTTTATGGACCAACATTTAATATATATTTACCTGCTTATAGTACATGGAAATTAGATCTCTCCCCCTCTCTCTCTCCTTTAAACTCACAGACGTTTTGCTCCTGATATTTCATTCTATGTCTTGTCTGATGACGTCAAGTTGCATTCACTTCAGCTGCTACCCATTTACCAAACAGGTAAGTACGACAGTGCTACAGTGCAATGAGATGAAAATGCTCTGGACCCGGAGTGGAGCACGATGTGAGTAACAGGTTAGGTTTTTCTACTGAGTCTCGCTGTGGCCTTGGGCAGATTCCTTAGCAAATAACAATAAGCACTCGAAAGGTAAGTCGTGACTGCTGGGAGAAGCCGTGGAGAGGACGTGACTGACAAAGCCCATTTTCCTTTTTGAAGTGGTCAGTAGGCCCCGAGAGGGAAATTGGAGCCCTGTTATAGCTGAGGTTCATCTGGGTTCCAGCTGGGTCATTTGGCAGAGCTGCTTATGATGGCCTTGTGAGCCAGGTGGGAAGATGTGGACTGAATGGAAATCCACTTAGAGCAGTGGTTTTCAACCTTGCTGCACATTGGCCTTACTTGGATGCTTTTAAAAATACTGATGCCCCAGTCTCAATATGCTGAAGATTCTGACTTAACTGGTCAACTGATGCCTGGGCATCGGTTTTGTTTTGTTTTGTTTTTTTTTAAATTTTTGACCGCACTGCGCGGCATATGGGATCTTAGTTTCCCAACCAGAGATTAAACCCGCACCTCCTGAAGTGGAAGTGCAGAGTCTTAACCACTGGACCGCTAGGGAAGTCCCAGGGCATCAGTAATTTTTAAAACCTCCCCAGAACATAATGGGCAATTGAGATTAAGAATCACTATTAAGTTCTGTACTTAGTCCTGGCCTGCTTAACGTCTTTAGGTGTTGCCTAGGGAAAGATAAATATTATTCTGATTAAATGTGTTTATAACCTTCATTTATTTTTTTCTTTCCTCTAGTAAACATTTACTGAATACCTACTATGTTGGATGTTGTGCTGAATACTAGGGAACCAGTAATGAGCAAAAGTAGGCAAAGTACTTGTACTCAGGGAGCCTGTTGTTCGTGGGGGGAGACAGACATGAATGGAATGATCACAAGGAGTGTACAATTACACTGACCGGAGTGCTCTGTGAGAGAGGAATCCTGCCTTGAGAGTGTATAACAAAAGCGCCTGACCTCATCCTGGGGTCAGGGAAGGCTTCCTGAGAAAGAGGATCTGCAGAGTGAAAGGGGGCTGCTCTGGGGATAGGGTTGGTACAGAGGAAGCAGCGAAGGCATTGTGGCCGAGGGAGGATCTTTGCTTGAGGAACTGAGAGAAGCAAGGGAAAGGGAGGTTTAACACAAGGCAGGAGACCAGAGGGCCTACAGCCGTTTTAGAGGGTTAGCTCTTTATCCAGGGGTTTCCCGCAGCACCTGGAACAAAAGCCCAAATCCTTTCCATGGCCTCCGTGACCCTGACTCTGAGCTCTTCTTGTCCCACTCACACTCTTACAATTCTCCATCCATGTGGCTTTTCTCTGTTCCTCAGATACACCAAGTTCACTCTTGTCTAAGACCTGTTATTTACTCTTCCAGTGCTTAGAACGTACCTCTCAGAGCGTGCGTGACTTGGTGTCTTCCAGTTCTTTAAGTCACAGCTCAAGTATCACTTCGCCACAGAGAACTGCCCTGACTTCCCAATTTCAACTGTCCCCTCTCCACATACTGCAAAGTTTGTTTATTCGCCACCCCAATCCCCCTTACTAGAATGAATGCAGTTACTTTGTCTTGTGCACTGTGGTATCCCCAGAACCTGGAACAGTGGCACGTAGTAGGTGTCTGATGGATGTTTACTTAATGGACAAATGAGGCGATGGGTAGTGCACATATGAGTGAGGCCCTGATGGATGAGTATAATTTTTAGAAGATGGATATTTTGGTAAGATATTGCGTAAAGGGAACCAACATGTGCAAGGTGTAAAACCATCATGTGTGTTTGGAAATTAGCGAGCAGCTCTCTCTAACCAGAGCACAGATGTGTGTAGGAAAGAAGAGGAAGTAGAAACTGGCCAATTGTGGAAAGTACAGTAATTGAACTTTATTCTGTTATTAATGGGTGTCCTTGAAGGGTATCAATCAGAGCTATATGTTTTATTTTTCTTTTATTTTTTAAAAATAAATTTATGTATGTATTTATTTATTTATTGTCTGCATCTTTGTTGCTGCATGGGCTTTCTCTAGTTGGGGTGATAGGAGGCTGCTCCTTGTGGTTCGCAGGCTTCTCATTGCAGTGGCTTCTCGTGTTGCAGGGGGCTCTAGGCACGTGGGCTTCAGTAGTTGTAGCATGTGGACTCAGTAGTTGTGGCTCCCAGGCTCAAGAGCGCAGGCTCAGTAGTTGTGGAGCAGGGGCTTACTTGCTCCGTGGCATGTGGGATATTCCCAGACCAGGGATCGAACCTGTGTCCCCTGCATCAGCAGGCAGATTCTTAACCACTGCACCACCAGGGAAATACAGAGCTGTATGTTTTTTAAAAACACTTTTTTTTTGCCTGTCACAATACAGTTTATTATGAAAACAGGATGGTGTGGGGCCAAGGGACAGACAAGTACATTTAGATCGGGTGGCTCAGGTGAAGTGGTGCGGCTTCTTCACATTGATGCCGTACTCACTAAGGGCAGGGCTCAAGTCCTGCATGGTTAGCGTGTGCTTGTGGTCCTTGCTTTTGCATCGGGAGCTGCCAGAGGCTGTGCCCTTCATTTTGCTGTGGTGTAGGGCATGGTTGGCAATATCTGAGGACGAATTTCTGGGCAGCTAGGGAGATGAGCCGAATTATGCATGGGTCCAAGCCCTCAAAGCCAGCATGGGTCAGGTAGTCACCAGTCACAGCATCGGGGATCGTGGGCATGTAATCCTCCAGCTGCATCAGGAAGTCCGCCAGAGCCGCGTTGGACACCACTGGCTTCACATCTCTGTTGGCGGTGCTTGGCAGTGCGTAAACCTTCCGGGGGCGCTGCGCCACCTGCTGTCTCCGGAGCCACCCGGAGCTGCTCAGTCGGCTCCTGTGCCCCCTGCCGCGGCTCCAGCCCGAGACCCCCAAGCTGTCCTCGAGGGGCTGGCCTTGTTCTCAGCGGTGCTGCGGGCAGCATGGCAGGGCCGAGACCGCGGGCCCGGCCCCGCGCCTGAAGCGGTAGTGGCCGGCGCCACCTCAGGGTCAGCACAGGAGCCACTGCAGCTCATCAGGCCGGTGGGAGAAGCAGCAAACCAAAACTACTTTGATTATGAAAAATTTCAAGCACGCAGATGTAGAGAAAATAGTACAAAGACCCCCATGGACCCATAACACAGCTTCAACAGTGTTACCCCATACCCATCCCCTCCCCATGCCAGATTTGGATGCAAACCCAAGAGCTTATACCATTTCATCTATAAATATTTCAGCATGTATTTCTAAAAGAAAAAGATTTTTATTTAAACAAACCCCAAATGTCATTTCACATTTAAAAAAAACAAAGGCTTGATATCATCAAATACCCATCAGTTGTTCAAATTTCTCTGATTGTCTAAAAAATTTTTTCTACAGTTTGTTTGAATCAGATTCCAAGTAAGGTTCATACATTTCAGTTGGTTCCAATATCTTCTACATCTCTTTTAATATGTAGGCTCTGCCTTCCCCTCTTTCTGTTTTCTTTGCAATTTAGTTAGCAAGAAACTAGACTATTACTGCAGAATTTCCCACAATCTGAATTTTGCTGATTGACTCTGCACAGTGTCATTTAAGATGTTTCTGTATCCCTTGTATTTCCCTGAGATCTATAGCTACATTGTTCAATCTGGTAGCCATTAGTCGCATGTTGCAGTTAAGCACTTTGAAATGTGACTAGTCTAAATTAAGATATGCTATGTGTAAAAGTCACACTAGGTCTTAAAGACCTAGTACAACAGAAAAGAATATAAAATATCTCATTAATTTTTTATTGATTACTTATTAAAATGATACTATTTTAGATACATTGAGGTAATGCAATATATTTTTTAAATTCTGTTGGTTTTTATTTTCTAAAAAGTGATTACTAGAAAACTTTAAATTGCATATATGGCTCCCATTGTACTTCTGTTGACAGTGCTGGTCTAGACAGGCTTGATCAGATGATGGTAGCCATCATGATTTTTTTTGTTTGTTTCGGCAGCACAAGTAGCGTTGAGTTCTCTTGGAAGGTACATAGTATCAGGTTGGTTCTTTTTGTGATGTTAACAACCATTGTTGATGATGACCTAGATCTGTTAATTTATTAAGGGTTTCAAAATGATGATATTCTAATTATATCACTCCTTTTTCAGTTTTTACTGGCATTCTTATATAAAGAGCAACTTATAAGCAACGCTGGTTATTCATTTATAGACTTTTTTACATGGATAAGTCAAAATATTGGTTCCCTTTATTTACTGGTTTCATGGGGTTTTTTGTTTGTTTTTCTCACAGGGTCTCTTACTTCTGATAGAAAAAATTCATCTCAGGATAAACAGTTGCTGAGTCTCTTTTGTTTTTTCTCACTACCTCACGTGGGCTATCTGTACATGGTTGTCAAATCTGTTGAATTAATGTCAGTCTACCAATATCCCGAGAAGTCTCAGCAGGCGGTGCTCACACCACAATTTTTGCATGTCATCACAAGGTATGTTCCAGTCACTTGCTGGTTTTTGTGTCACTTATTTTTCTGTAAATTCTTGAGGTGCTTTCTAAATCTGAAAATGAAAGTTATGTGAACCAGTGTATAGCACTGTAAATTAATGATATATAACAGTTGGAGGGGGGTTATTCTTTTTTTAATGGCCCATACCTGCCTTTTCAGCATCATAGATGTAGGTTCTGGTTTTGCCTTTGTTTTGTTTTCTTAGACTGCATGGGGATCATTCTAAGGAAGTATAAGGTTCTTCATGAGGGAAGATTTTCATAAGGAATTCTAATGAAAAATCAGTGGGACTAGTCAGGGCCTCTCTTTAGTTTTGTTTTAGATTTCCTAATTTTTTTTTTCACTGCTGTCATATATTTTCTGTATGGGTTGAGTTAATTGATAGTGGTTTAGGACTGTAAAGAGGCCAGAAAGACTACCTGATTCTACCCTCTGAGTAGTGTAGATGGGGAAAGAGTCCAGAGGTTGGGGGTGGTCAAAGTCATGTGGCTAACTGGTGGCACATATCTTCTGAGTTGCCTTACCCTAGTAAGCTGGAATGTAAACTGGGTTCCTGAGCAGAACTATAATCTCATTTCCTTTTATCTCAGCAGTAAGTGATACTTGTGGTTTTATTTCCTGTTTTTTTTGAGTTTAGGTTATAGGCAAAGCACTGCATTCAGCCCTCTGGCCAGCCAACCGTGAGTAAGGCACACCATCTGCTTTCTGAAGCAACAACATAAGAGAGGGCCAGAGACATGCAAGGGACACAAACACTAGGAGATTAGTGAAAAATGTCTTACGACTTTGTGAAAGTGGTGTAGGCTGTGGGAGGAGGGAAATTACTTCTGGCTGAGTCACATGGGCAAGGTATTTATTTATTTGTTTATTTATTTATTTAATTGGCTGTGTTGGGTCTTTTTTGCTGTGCACAGGCTTTCTTTAGTTGAGGTGAATGGGGGCTACTCTTCATTGTGGTATGCGGGCTCCTCATTGCCATGGCTTGTTGTGGAGCACGGGCTCTAGGCGCGTGGGCTTCAGTAGTTGCAGCACATGGGCTCAATAGTTATGGTGCATGGGCTTAGTTGCTCCTCGGCATGTGGGATCTTCCTGGAGCAGGGATCGAACCCGTGTCCCCTGCATTAGCAGGCGGATTCTTAACCACTGCGCCACCTAGGAAGCCCCACAGGCAAGGTTTTTGTGTTTGAAGTGAGGCCCGAAAGCTAGTAAGAATTTGGCAGCTAGAGATTGGAAGAGAAGGACATTATAGAGGGAAAGCTATAAACAAAGCTAACAAAGCTATGTCCAAGAGCTTCCAATAATTAATTGCATAGGACAGTGATTTTTTTTTTCCAACTGAGTGGTAGTATCAGAATCTTCAGCAGGTGCTGGAGTATATTTCACACAGCACAGGACCCACCTGGAGATTCTGACACCCACTCCTAGCGGGGGTGCTCCCCTCTCTTCCCACTCCCTGGTGTAGGGGGAAATGCTATTGTGTGTTCCTTAAATGAACAGTGTGGACGTAGCTAGTCTTTTCAATTTCCAGAGTGTTGTGTAGTGATGTCCTTTATGTGTAATGGAGCTGAAACATAGAGAAGTGCGGAAAATAATGCTTGAGAGAGACTAAGGAATTTGAGATTTTTGACCTAAGAAAGTGATTTGAATAGAGCATTGCTTTAGAAGAATGAATGGTAGCCGCTGTGGAGGATGACTTGAACAGAGACAGTGAGCTATTGGGTAATGGATAAGGATAATGAACAGTAAAGATAATGAGGGGGTGTATCAGGGCAGGGTTGTAGCAGTGAGAAGAGAAGGAAGCATGAATGGGAGAGCATTACAAGACTTGATGTCTGGTGGGATACGGGGAATGGAGGAGACATCAGAAAACCCACCAGTTTTAAGCCTGCTTTTATGAAAGAATGGAGGCTGCAGTGGTGTGGGGTGAAAGAATAGTTTGGTTTAGACACTGGAGTTTCAGGTGCTTAGGGAATATCAAGAGGAAATGTTGATAAGTTTTTGGGCACATAGAACTGAAGATTAGGGAAAAGAGGAAAGCTTAGATATTTTTATTACCAACAAAAAACAGTTCGTTATCAGAGTAATGATCATGACCTCAAAAGTAGTTGGAGAGCTAAACTGGTGAAAGTCATGTTTAGACAGCGAGGGGAAGAAGAGAAGGGTCTGTAAAGAAACTGAAGAACCTAGGAAACTAAAGTTTCTCAGAAACCAAGGAAAAATTAGAGGGAGAAAGAAGAAAATATTAATTTCTGTCCCAAAATATTTATACAAAAGACTGTCTTTTATCCATCTGATTGCATAAATATCCAGGACACTGGGGATTTAATGAGCGGACCCTCTGAATGCCCCTCAGAGTAGAAGTCATGAACTAGTGTGGAATGTAGAGTCTCCAAAACATAATATTGTGAGGACTTGAAGAGAATTAAAATCTGTGGGTTTTGCCTGCTTCCCGGTGGGAAATTCTTGAATCTTTTCTTAATATTAGCACCAAAAGGTACTCTGACATCATTAACCTGACAATGGAAACATTATACATTAGAAAAGCAGTTGTTATATGTAAATTCAGGTTCTTAATAAAGATCCCCACCCCTATATTTAAAATCCTGTATTGTTGAACTCATTTTTACATATGTTTAATTTTACCCAATAGATGTGCATTTTAGAAATATCTTGATCCATAAGTTTGTCCTGGAAAGTTTCTTGAAGAATGGTGTGTTTATGTACCCCCAAAAAAAAGGAACAAAAAATTTTTTAAAAGACTCAAAGAACAATATAAAATCATGTAGTGAAGGGTCATCCTTGTAAACATACATAAATCGGAAAGCCTCCCATAATCTGCCTTCTCAGAGTCAACCATGTCAACACTTGGTATGTGTTCATCCAAGTTTTTTTTTAAAGAATACATATACAACTGTGGTTTGTTTTTTACAGAAGTAGATCATATGATGTCCACTTTTCAGCAACTTGCTGCTTTACTTAGCAGCGTATCCTGGGTGTCTTTCCAGGCCAGCACGCTTCAGTTCACTTTATTCTTCTCTTATACTGCTGCTTAGTATTCCAGCGATAGCTAATAGCTGGATTGATGTCGCTGGAGGTGAGTCAGAGGATGCAACGTTTTTATCTGTAGAACCTAAAGGTCATCTTGTCATTCTGGCCCCACTGCAGCTGCTTCTTTTGGTTCTCAGTATCTCAGAGTCCCTTCCATTCAGTTTCCTTCATGAGGGTGCTCTCTACTCCAGATTTCTAAGCAGTGGCGCTACCGTCGCAGCTATTGTCATGACTCCAGAGGCCACATCTAGAGGTCTGTGGACATGGACAGAGTTGACAGTGGGCTGAGACCAAAGCAGAAGCCCCAGCAAAGAGGAGAGTCCTGACTGATGCCTCTACATTGTGCCAAGTCTCACAACTGTGAAAATGTCAGAATGACTCTCTTGTTAAAGAAGAATTTCTTTTATTTTAAGGTTATTGTTAGATTTGCTTTAGTACTTCATTTTTTTTTATTTCAATAGAGTTCATTTTTACTTCTCTCACTTTCTAATTTGTTTTAAGAAATCGTTCCTGGGAACCATGACAAGATGGGTTTTGTAGCGGTTTCTAAGTTAACCGTTGATGGTTTTTAATGTCAGTGTTGGAGCGTTGACTTATCCACCAGTCTCCAGGCACTTACTGTGCAGTCTCTAGGTTGCTTTGCTGTGCAGACGTAGCCTGAGGTTGGTTATGGAAAGAGCTAGAGGTGTGTGAAGAGTGAGGAGAGGTGGGGTCTAATTTGACTCCATTCTCCAGAGAGGACTTGGGCCAGTCATGTACCTTGCAAGCCCTAATCTTTAAAAACAAGCTGCTGGACTAGGTAATTCTGAAGATTCCTTCAGGCAGTCTCTGATTTTCTCTTCTACCATTGGATTTGGGTTTGTGTAATGTAAGTGTGTTGCTCAGCATAATCCAAGCTCCATTTCATCCCGAGATAATAATCAGGAAACTTGAGTTTTAACCTTGGCTTTAATAGTCAACTCTTTGTACTTTTGGCAGATCCCAGGGCCATCATTTTGTCTATAAAATGAGGGTATTGACCCAGATCCATGGTTCTTAACTAGGAGTGTACATCACACAAGGAGCTTTGTCAGAATATGCATGTTCAACCCCTAGAGATTATGATTTAGGTAGAAGTGAGGTGGGGACCAGTTATGTATTTAAAAAATACTCCATAGGGTTTCTGAGGCACTCTCCTCGTTAATAGGAAGCAGCCTAACTTGTCAGCATTTGACACATGCTTGGGTCTTCCCCGGCCCCTGCTGTTGCTCTGTGCTCCTGTGAGATCCTCCCAACAGTGGGCGCGTTGGTTCCTGGCCTCCACTTTGCTCAGCGGCCTCTCTCCTCTTCCTCAGTAACAACCTGCAGTGTTACACAGTGCGGTGCAGTGCGGCAGCCGCTCGGGAGGAGGACCCGTATGTGGACACCACCCTGAAGGTTAGAGCTGGTGTATGACAGTGCACCCTAAAGATCACGTATGAGTGCTTGCAAATTTGCTCTTTGCATCTAAGCTTGGCAAACATTAAAGTCTTGTTTTTTCAGTTAGAACGTTTGGATATAAAATGATAAGCATTTTGTGATTCATGGTTAGATGGTAATTTTTAAGATTCCTTTGAAAACATTTTACTCAGAATTTAGATATAATGCATAGTTTTAAAGATTTGTTCAAGAATATATATATATAGTGTAACTTCAGAGAGAGCACTTCACAACTATAGTATACTAGAATTTTATTCTTTTTTTAATAGAAGTATTGGTGGCAATTGTATAGAACTGTTAAAACAGTGCAGAAATCAGTGTATTCAAGAGCACAAAAGTGAATACAGTGCATTCAAATGATTTATTTATACTGATATCAAATATGCCTTTAATTCTTGCATCATTTTACAAAGCCTTCAACAACTTTTCTGTATTTCTGTAGTTTTGATCTAGTGTTAGTGGGCATTCTAGGTCAATAACCTGGTTTTTAGTCAGAAGTAATATGCTTAGTCTCTGAAAAGCTCCTGACCACAGTTTTATGATGAAGTTCTCTCTTTTCTAACCTTGGATTTCTGTTCTCAGAAATACACTGGTCATTTGCATCGCAGTCACTTTGTGCAGCTTTGCCTCTGAAGCATAAGCTATTGGAATTAGTGTTCGTTGTGTGTATCTGTGCTTCAGGGAACCCTCAAATTTTGATGGCCTCTGTTTCACACAGTAATGTCCATCTGGCACCTGGGATGCCTTTTTCTGGAAAAATAAGTGTTCAGTAATGATGGATGATGATGTGTAGTGCTTAATGTGTCTGAGGTACCCTTCCACTATCACTGTCACCCAAATTATGATATGTGCTGGCGTTTCCTGGAAATTGCGATCCGAATCCTCTTTTTTTGCTATTGGATGCCTATCACTTTCTCCTACTGACCAGGCTTGCTTACTGCCTACCTTCAGCCTCTTGGGAAACCAGAATCACAGCTTTTGCCTGTCTTTATGTCTGTGTTTAAGATACACACATAGCCTTTTCAAGAGATTATTTTAAAAATAAAGGTTTTGTCCCTAGTAAAAATGGCAAGGTGACAGATTCTTTGTCTCTTGCTTCTTCTCGTCCCACCCCATCTTGCCTTATTTTTTGTTTTAAGCCTCAGAGACACATAGGCTTGTGTAGGTTATGATAGTGGAGTGAGGAGTACATAACAGATTGAGGTAGGATCAGTCTGCATTTGAAAATAAGTCATGATTCCAGGCCTTCTCAGAGTCTCATGAAACCAGTGGGAAGGAACACAGAAGAGAGGAAGGGAGAGAAGAGGAGAGATGGGCAGCTGGTGGGGGACGTTGCCACTGAGGCCAGTCCTCCTGAAGGTGGCTGAGGAAAGGATGGTGACGATCACACCTCCTGGCTCCCTCTTTCCTGCAGTCCCACCATCCTGAAATCCTAGATGCCCCTGAACAAGCATACAATAATTTTGCTCTCTAGCTGACTCAGGCTTTGGGAGCTATGGTGTCTGAGAAAGATTTCACAACCTTAGCGTCAAGGCCAAAGTGCACGCGATCTTTATTTTAATCTCTGAGATTCTGGCTCAGCATCACCAGGCCACTTTAACTATTCTTAGAAATGGCAAAAACATATTGGAGGTTTTCCTCCACACACTTTGCACAAAAGGGGCAATGAAGATGACCTCAGAATCAAAACAGCATTAATAGAGGAAAGGGGGAGGGCTGGCAGCATCATTTTGTGAGTCTCAGAAAGAGCTCTTCCATTAGCTGTCTTATCCATTCTACTTGGGTGAATGGTCCCTTATAGGGACGGGAGCCTGTCTCCTGGTCCAGGGTTTCCTCCAGTTTGCCTGACATTGTTAGCTGTTCCAGGCAGTGTTCACAGAGCTAACAGAGGCCGTCGGAACATGCAAGTGTTTCAGCCACACCCATCCTCTAAGAAACCATTTTATGTTCTCTACCTGCAGTAGGATGTCCTTTTATAGTGTCTGATTTTTGCCTAAAGAACCCTCTTGAATGTACTCTGAGCCAGCCCACTGTTGGTGGGAAATTCCCTGGGTGGCAGGTAACCAGCCCAGGGCTGGGTTCCTGGAGGTTCTCTGTAAGGCAGAGAGTTCCCACAGCTGTGAAAGGGCCTGAGGTGCACTGCTCTCTGTTTTCATTGAATCAGCCAGCAGATACTAAGTAGCGCTTTGGCAGACACATGGACAAGACAGTTGGTTACATAGTTTAGATAGGATAACCTCTTGCTCTGATAAGAATTGGGATTTGCATTATTGGGGGTGGGGAAGGAGAGAGTGTATCAAATAGATTGATTTTTGAAGGTTAAAGTTCCTGTACTTTATTCCTTGGCTAAATTTGTGATTTTTTTCCTTATTAGGCTTGCCCACCTGTCAGTATGGATGTCTGCGCTTTAAGAATACAGCTTTTCATAGGCTTGAAAGCCATCTGTCACTTTAAAAACCACATCATACTTCTGACCAAGGCAGACCCTGAAACTATTCCAGAGAGAAGAGAGTCACCCAAGAGGGTTCTGTAAGCATCCCCTCACCCCCAGACATTCCTGCCAAAGTTTCTGGAATGAATTATTACTGGCATATTTTGTGTACATCTTCATTGATGTTTTTTATTATTATTTTATTATTATTATTTTTTTTTTGGGGGGTACACCAGGTTCAATCAACTGTTTTTATACACATATCCCCATATTCCCTCCCTTCCTTGACGCCCCCCCCTCGAGTCTGATGTTTTTTAAAATCAAAACTTTGAATGATCTTTGGCTTTTCTAGGTGTTTTTTTTCTAGAGTAAGAAAAGGTTCTAATGATTTCCATAATATCCTTTATAATTGATCTTGAACTTTTAGAAGAAAATGAAGTATAAAATTATTTCAGTAAATATCTGTGGTATTTTAGATAAGAAGTTAAAGGACATGCCTTTCTGCATAATTAACGAGTAAGACAGAGCCTCTTATGCTAATCCAAACTAAAAGACAGAGCCTCTAATCCAAACTAAAAGACAGAGCCTCTAATCCAAACTAAAAGGCCCTTTATTATTTTTCTCCTTTGACCTTTCAGTGGCTACATTTTTATCCAAAGATTATTTTCTGGTATTTTAACTCAAAAGAAATTAACCATGAATTTCTTACCTTAAAGCACATTCATGATGTATAGATTATGTGTTAATCTACCTTAAAATTAAAATGCATTATTCTAATCTCAGGCTGACACTTCGGTTTTCTGCTTTCACATTGTTTGGAATAGAATGCTTATTAATTCCAGAGTAGTTATGCTTCTATTCGATGTTTTCTATACTGTGAACTTATTGGTAGGGAATGAAATCTAATTTGAACATTCCTCTATGGAAAATTTAACTAGGAAAGAAATCTGTTTTGGAAAGGGGAGGAACATAGAGTGTATTTCAAGTCAAACTTTGTTTTCCATTTTTAACATGTTTCTGCTTTTTTGAATTATTTGTGCCAGTGCTTTGTTCTAACAACAGGAATAACCAGGTTGCCTTGGGTAACTGGTCACTTAGAATGTGCACAAAGTGGTCTGAGACTGACTGATCCTAAAAGCTTTCTGGCGAGAGGAAAAATAATTTGTAATCTCACACATTTGACATCTTAAAAGTATTGTATTTTTTTAAAGATTTTTTTAAAAAATTCTAATTTATTTGAAAATTCATTTGGTCTAAGGTCTGAATTTTTAAAAATTTGCATATTACTTTTCACTATGCATCACATAGTGAAAGCAAGAGATAAGATAGTGCTTTCAGCAGATGTACAGTTCTATCTTTTACGTTTTCCCAGCAGCCCTGGCCTCGTGAAGGCCCACATGCTGGAGAGAGCCTGGGCACAGACACTTTCACAGTCAAGTCTCTCTTCCTTTTGAGGAGTCTTACCTGTTCTGTGAGCTTATTTCTATTTAAGAATACTTGTGGAATGAATTGGAAGTGATTGGTTTATCAGTCCACAAAGGTGTAGTATGTGAAATGCTGTTAGGCCTACGTCGCATTGTGCACTAATGTTCTCTAAAAATTACCAAAGAAAATACTAAATAAAAATGATATCGTAATTATAATATTTTAGGTATCTAATATTTGCCACTTAAAGTTGCCATTTATTAATAATATGTCTTATCTTACAATTCTTGTCCTTTGTTTTGCTTCTAGTTCTAGAAAAGGTACCATTGGTAATCTCAAAACACCTCCTGTAGCTGAGGCTGGGTGGAATTTATATATTGTGAATACGATCTCACCAGTGCAACTGTACAAAGAAATGGTACTCCTTTCAGACTTCTAATTCTTATTTGTAGAAATTTAGAGTCTAATTGATTCTAATTATCATACATTTAGAATGCCACAGCCAACCAGCTTCCAGGCTCTGTCTGACATTGGAGTGTATGTCTTCACCTTCTTGTTTTCACAGCTCCTGATATTTGAGGAGCCAGGAGAAATTCCCTTCACTAAAATAAGACTTCCTTATTCATAGCCACTCTCCTGTGAGAATATATTAGCCAGTCTAAACATAAATAGCCTTTGACCTTTGCTTTGAACCCTAGCAGAGAGAACCATGAAATGGAGCTGAAAGAAATCTTAGATCATATGTCCCTGTCTCACACTACTTTGAAATATTAGCAGATGGTCCCAGGGAACTGCAGCAGTTGTAGCACTGTCCCGTGAGCATCCTTATTCCTTTTCTAAGAGTGACAACTGCCTACTCATCCCAGATGATTTTCTAAATTCTTTATTTTGAAGTAATTTCAAACCTACAGAAAAGTTGCAAGAACAAGGATAGTATAGGACTTCCCTGGTGGTGCCGGGAACTTGCCAGCCAATGCAGGGGACATGGGTTCGATCCCTGGTCCAGGAGGATCCCACATGCTGCGGAGCAACTAAGCCTGTGCGCCACAACTACTGAGCCCATGCACTGCAACTACTGAAGCCCACATGCCTAGAACCCATGCTCCGCAACAAGAAGAGCCACTGCATTGAGAAGCCCGAGCACTGCAACAAAGAACAGTCCCCGCTCTCCGCAACTAGAGAAAGTCCACATGCAGCAACAGACCCAACACAGCAGCCCACCCCAGCCAAAAGAATAGTACAAAGAAGACCTGTATATTCCCCACACAGATTTACCCATAGTCAACATTATACTCCCTTTGCTTCTCTCTCTCTTTTTTTCTTTTTTGCACTCTTGTACTTTTTAAATGCGCAAACATGCATATTTTCTTCTGGTCCATTGGAAGGTATATTGCAGAGTCATAGCCTAATGCCCCTAAATATTTCAGTGCATATTTCCTAAGAACTAAAATATTTGCTTGTATAACCAAAGTACACACATATGCTTCAGTAAATGTAACAATGACCCAATACTTTATCTAGTCTATGGTTCATATTCCAGTTTTGCCAATTAACTCAATAATGGCCTAGTAGCATTTCCCCCAACTCTGGTCCAGGATCCAGTCTAGCATAAAGTAATGTATTTAGCTGTCATGTCTCTTTAGCCTCCTTTAATCCAGGATATGTTCACAGCCTTTCTTTGTTTTACTTAAAAAATTTTTTTGTTGTTGAAGTATAGTTGATGTATAATATTATAACTTGCAGGTATAAACATAGTGACTCACAATTTTTAAAGGTTATACTCCATTTATAGTTATAAAATATCACTGTATTCCGTGTGTTGTACGATATATTCTTGTAGCTTATTTATTTTATACATAGTAGTTTGTACCTCTTAGTCTCCCTCCCTTATCTTTCCCTTCCCCCACTGGTAACCACTAGTTTGTTCTCTGTATCTGTGAGTCTGTTTCTTTTTTGTTTTATTCACTATCTTCTTGTATTTTTAGATTCCACTATTTGTTTTATAAGACAGTTTTGAAAAATATTCCCCCCATCTTTAAAAAATTTACTTTTTCATTTTATTTCATTTCATTTTATTTCTCATTTCATATCATTTCTCTTGATTAGATTCTGGTTATGTATTCTTCTTCTTGGCCAGAACATTGTGTAGGTGACGTTATATCTTTCTCAGCATTTCATACTAGGAGGTGCAGGATGTTCATTTGCCCTTCACTGGTAATGTTAATTTTGGTCATCAGGTGAAGGTTTTGTCTGATTTGTCCCTGGCGTTTTAATGCTGATAATTTTATCAGCTTTGTCCTGTGTTTTTAGTCTTGCTTAGTTACAGGTCTTAGACTTATCTAGATGATTTGCCTACTGGAGTTTAAAAATACTGATTGACTCAGATTAGCTAGTGATAATTTTTATAAGCCCACTGTGAGTTATAGAAATAGATGTAGCAGAACCCAAATTCATCAATTGAAACTAAGATAAAGGAAGGATAATCTGAATTTGAGAAAGATTTAAATCATAGAACTTAAAAAATTTGTTTTTCGGATATGTTCATTAGCCTTATCAAATTATGATTAAATTATTGCTAAATTAACAGTATTATTAGCATTACAGTATTAATTGTACATTCTCTAATGATTAGTGCTGTTTAACAAGAGAGTATTTTCAATCATGTGTGTGTTAAACTGGCTCATAGATTGTGGGGAAAAGAAAACCACTTTAGCTAGGCCTTAGAATGATAAATAACCACTTTTTATTTTTTAGGATTTAATGTGTTCAGATATGAACTTTATTAAACAGTTGTATAGATATTCTTAAGCACTGGGAAACTTTGGGGAGACGTGTTCAGCAACATTAGCTGCTTGCCCTTTTTTGTGTCAGGTAGACTACAGTAACACGTACAAGACTGCAAAAACCCAGAGCTGCATCCACCTTCTCAGCGAGGCTCATCTGTTAGTGAGAGCTGCCCTGATGGATGCCGGTCAGCTGGAACTTGGAGAAAAAGCAGAGCTTTTGGAAGCATTTAAAGAAAGCTGTGGGCACCTTGGAGACTGCTACAGCAGGTTGGTGATGCTGCTTGGAAACTTGTTAGAGAAGCCATCCTGAGCTTCAGGTGTACCTACTAACTTTTCCACCTCTGGCAGTTACCTGACAAATGGGAGGGCGCACGAGGGGAGGTGGTTTGTTTATTCATTTATTCCACAGCATTTGTTGAGCACATCCTGTGTCCCAGGTACTGTGCTAAGCTTAGAGAGATGAACATGACCTGTTCCCTGCCTTCAAGGACTTACAGTTTATAAGATGAGCAGTTCATGAGTCTCCCATCAGTAATTTAGGAATCTGAAGTTTCTTTTCAGGCCTTTGGGTGGAGGTGGGGCATGACCAGTGAAAATCCCTGAGACAACTGTATTGCTAACTTATTGCCTGTTAGCTTTAAGGGAGAATTACTAATTGGACAGTCTGTGATTTTAATCTTAGTAGTCAATGCTTTTATGATGTCAGAAAAGGACACTAGGATGAATAGTGATTTCTATTTTTGAGAATGATCTTTACAGTTTTTTTCATGTATAATTGTTTCAAAGGCTTATTACTTCACCCATGGAAGTCATTATAAATTAATAAAAGACTTTTCCTACTTATAAACACCATTATTTTAGAGCCACATTATGAATATTAAAGTTCACTTAATGAATTGGTTTTCTGTTTTCATTATGAGCAGGCAAACATAAGCTACATTAATTAGAATGACTTTGCAGAACAAAACTCAGGAGTTTGTTCCAACTCCTAATGGCTGTAGAAATGTATCTTGAGATTTATGTTTTCTGGAAAGCATGATCTGTTTTGTTATCAAATGTGTTAGACATCCAAACTTAAAAATGACAAACTTGAGGGTTTTTTTGTTTTTTACTTCCTTCCCTTTAGGCTTGACACCCAGTATTCCCACCTCGCCTTGCCGTACTATAAGATGTCCGGTTTGTCTATGGCTGAAGTTTTGGCCCGAGTGGACTGGGCGGTAGAGGATGGATTGCAGAAATACGAGAGAGGATTAGTCTTTTACATTAATCACTCACTTTGTGAAAACCTGGATGAAGAATTAAGTGAAGTGAATACGGTTTTCTACTTAGTTATATCTAATATTTTTAACATTTCATTTTTAGCAGTTTATTTTATGTAATTCTGTTGAGAAATCAAGTTCCAAGTATTTTTCTTTGGTATTCTTTTTTTTCTGAAAAAGGTAACTAGTGTGCTCTTTTCTTCGTTAGCAATACTCATGGAATTACATCTTGGAAAAGAACTTATCTTCCTGTACTCTTTCATGACATAGACCAGGGATGTGGTCCATTGTGGTTGAGTGACCTGCCCAGTGTGACAGTGGCATGTCTTTAGAAGAATGACACAAAACCTGGGCCTTGTCTACCTTCTTCTCATCTGCAGCCCTTTTCACAACCCTGGTTGCCCCACTCTCCAGATGTCCAAAGCTTCCCTTATGATGTCCTGGCTCAGCAACCTTCAGACATTATTCAGGATCGTTTTTAGCCCCTCATGTATTTTTAAATAGTTGAATGCAAATATGCAAAGTTGGGTATTGTGATACCAAATGTTTTAAGGTTTAAAGAGAAATGAAATTTTCTCTTATAAATAGTAAGTATATTTTGTAAATATACTTATGTTAATATATGTATATTTTGTACCAAGTAGTAATTTTTTATAATGGACTTTTGAGTGTAATTTAATCCAGTATTTGTTTTCTTCTTCTGAACTCTTGTTAAAATTAGAAATGCTGATCACAGCTGGGTACACACTTTCCCTGCTTTTCCTTCATTATAACTCAGTGACGAGATCTCTTTAGGTCATCTCACATCTCCCACTCTATCACCATCAACTCTTTTTAAATCAAAACACAGTACTGTAATTTTACCTTAATTAGAATACTTGTATCTTGGCTTTCTATCCTTGTTTTTTTTTTTTCTGATTTTGTTGCTTTCTGTCGGCTGACCTTTTGTTTCTCGCTTGTGCTCACCAAAGGAATTGGCAGCAAAAGTGGTTCAGATGTTTTATGTGGCTGAGCCGAAGCAACTGCCCCATATTCTCTGTAGTCCTTCTATGAAGAATATTGATCCTTTAACTGCCATAAGCTATTTAAGGAAGCTGGATACTTCTGGATTTTCATCAGTCTTAGTGACATTGACCAAGGCAGCAATGGCTTTGAAAATGGGAGATCTTGACATGCACAGAAATGAAATGAAAAGCCACTCAGAGGTATGGTGCCCTGCCTGGTATTAACAGAAGTTAAAATAGAACCCGGTGGTCCGGAGGTGTTTAGCTTTCTTCTGGCTTCTGTGTAGCTCATTTGTTCTTAGTTGTAAAGGAAAATAGACCTCATATTAAAAAGGAAGTGACCCAAAGTGGGAGCGTTTGGGCTTTGGATTTGGCAAATGAAAAAGAAAAGTGAAAGGAAAATGGCAGCAATGGGTATCCAAAGACTTCTCAACTTAGTGTCAGGTATGTTCAGAGCACAGTGCTTGGTATGAGGAGCATACAGGCTTTGTCCTGAACTGACAGTCTGACGTGGCATGAAGGGGTTGTGTGGTGTGTCACTGAAAACAGAACGGTGATGTATATTCAAGTACAGCAAGTGGGATATTAACCTTGAGCCTTAGGAGTCCAGTAGTTACAGAAATAGCCTGCACTTGGGAAGTTCACAAATGACAGTGTGGAAGATTGGGCATTTGAATGCTATATCGAAGAAAAGGTAGCTTCCCCTTGGAAGAGAGGCCATTTAGGGACATGAGCCAAAGAAGTTAATCACTAGAGGACGGAACTAAGAAGCGACATTAATTGAGCACTTATTGTGTCTCAGGTCTAACCAAGAAGAGCAGGAGTACTTTATCGCTCTACGAACAGCACATTTTGTTATGATGAGGAAAGCAAGTCAACATTGAGACGTCCTCTACTTTGAAGAGTAGAATTCTAGAAAGATGAATTTTCTTTTCATAATTTTAAAAAATCCTATAGAGACCTAAATTTAAAGCTCTCTACAAAATAGGACATCTTGATGCTTCATTAAGTAATAATAACTTCTATAAAGACACTTAGCAATGATGTCCTTGGAACTTGTCTTTGTAGTTAAAGAAAAAATTAAGATTACAGTAAATTATTAATGACTTATCAGTGATTCTTGAGTGCACTAGCATGGATTTCCAAGATGAGTGCCATACTCTGTTCCTAAATTTTTTTCTTTTTTATCTGAAGATGAAGTTGGTATGTGGCTTCATTCTGGAACCTCGGCTATTGATTCGACAGAGGAAAGGACAGATTGTTCCAACTGAGTTTGCAATTCACTTGAAGGAGACTCAGCCTGGATTGCTTGTGGCTTCAGTTCTGGGCTTACAGAAGAACAGCAAAATTGGAATTGAAGAAGCAGATTCCTTCTTTAAGGTTTGTCACTTTGAAAATGTAAATTGTTCTGGTTGGCCTGATGAAGTTGGAGGGGGGTGGGGAGCAGAATGAAAGAAGTGAGTTTTCATTTGTTTATTGGAAAATCAGACTTACACATAACCATTTATAAAAGTACAGGTTAAAAAAATATATCTAGAAAAATTCCACTCATGCAGCCTGGAGTCTGTTAACGTGTCTAAATTCGCTTTTGCCACAGCACTGATGCTAGTGATAAATTATTGACTGCGTGGCCCACGTGACGGAGTGCTATTCAGACCAGCTGTAACTTGATCAGTACTATATTTATCTGAGCTATGGGGGCTTGTTTCACTGTTCTCAAGGTGCTTTGTGATAAAGATGAAGATACGATTCCTCAGCTCTTAGTAGACTTTTGGGAAGCTCAACTGGTAGCATGTCTCCCAGATGTGGTACTTCAGGAACTCTTTTTCAAGCTCACATCACAGTACATCTGGAGATTATCTAAGAGGCAGCCTCCTGACACCACACCACTGAGAACGTCAGAGGACCTGGTAAGATAATGGAATAGTACAGTGAATTAAACTTTATGTACATTACACATTATGATAATGATCTTTCTTATTTTTAATGGCATAAAATCAAACATAATTCATATTACCAGATACCTTTTGAAAGCAAGAGTTAAAAACACATTTAAAACTTGTCTATGAGTGAAGCCCACATTTTAAATATTTTTATATTCTAAAGAGCAGCTCCTACTGCTCCTATATTACTTACTTGCAGTGGTACTTCAGTAGCCAAAGTGTGGTGGAAAGGGCTTTTCCCCAAACCCATCTGTGTCCCCTTAGACGACAGTCATGAAGTGGAACATGAGAGAAGAGACATCTTCAGACCTCCCTGCTGGGAGAGGAACTGCAGAAGGCTTGTGGGAGAGAGACTTCCTTACTAGACTTTCATTTCCTGTTGGCTGCACAGACAAGAGCTATTCATTCTGCAGTCTGCAGCAGCCCTAACAACTCTGCTCTTACCCTTCCTGTTCCCCACCCCACCCCCCACCCCCAGCCCCTTTGCCCCTCATGGATGCCAAGGCAAATGTGGGTTTTCTTGAATAAGGGAGTCTTATGAGAATTGTCTTGAGGACGTATGGAAGAGATTTTGCCTCCCAAGGAAAGTAGTAGAAATAGAAATTATTTTCAGTATTACTGTTAACTTCTTTTGAGTGTAATTAGCTTAAGAGAAGTATTGCCCTTTTTGTTAGAAAGTGCCTCTTTGCAATCTTTTGAAAGTTAAAATATTAGGAAATATGTAGTAAAGATTTATTCAGTGAGAAGCAGCAAAACTAAAACCTTCTCCAGGGGCATACATTCTAAGACTTTCTTCACGTTATCAGGAAAATGAATACCTAATTTTGGGACACGGAAGAAGGCTAGAAATTGCTTGCTCTTTGTGGGATAGATGAAGAAAGTCTTGTTTTGTTGTATTTTGTTTATGATAAATGTCTTTTACATTTTAGATAAACACCTGTAGTCATTATGGCTTAATCAATCCATGGGTTAATGTCTTAATGTCATCTGAATCCTTAGCTGATAAAAATTATATGGAAGACCTTTCAAAATTACAGGTAAATAAAAATGCTTCCTTTTCTTATGAATATGTATATTACAATATAGCATAGGACTTAAATTTGGTAAGACCCTGGGTGTCTTGTTAGAGTGTATAATTTTGGGGACAGAATCTATACTCAGGAGCTCTGGAGTGAATTCCTGCCTCTGCCGGAAACTGCTGACGGGAAGGCTGGTTTTGTTACTGGTGGGTGAGTGAGCTTCACCAAGTCCTGTGACTGTCTTGCCTCATTTTCAGGATGTGCTTGAAAACACTTTGTGAAATGAAAGTATGGCAAATGTTTCTTGGTGTTTTCATTGATGCGATTCACTTTTATTTGTGTTCACTCACACAGTTTAGGCCTTTAACCCAAGCCAAGCACTACTATCTGTCTTATAGGAAGTAGGTAGCTAGCTTATCTGGCTCCTGAAAAAAAAATTTTTTTAAATAAGAAATATGATCAAGAGAATGTAGGCCATCCTGCAAGAATTCTGAACGTGAGTGTTTTTGACTGAGAATGAGAGATTAAGTCCACATTTGACTTGGTGGATTGGGCTGGGCTAGATGTGGATGTGATTTTGTTTAATGTAGGCAGTGGCCCACGAGATGAATATAATCCCCACATCTGTTGTGTTTGTTCTGCCCAGTGTAGCTGCCAACATATGAAGATTAAGATTTCAAATTAAGAATTTTGAGTTTCAAGTTCCTCTTTGAAAAACTCAGCAGAACTTTCATTCAGCAGTCACCCTGGGCCTTCACTGCCTGAGACCTGCAGGTTGGAGCTACCTAGTGGCTTCCCCTCCTTGGGCAGTGTCCCACTTTCCTTATACCTAGCCCCCTTCGTGCATTTCCATCATCTGGTTGGCCTCATTAGGCTTTTGAGTTTGCAACCCCTGATTTATGCTGGGAACTGGGTGTCATTGTGGTTATTGCTTGTAGAAACCAAAACGTCAAGTTGGGAGTTGGGGTCAGGATGCAAAACTCAGAAGACCGTATTGCTTAGTCTTAGCCTCTGGATAGCCTGTGATGTCTCCAGAATGGAGTTACTTACATTTTTTTTTTTAATTGCCAAAGAAGATTCTTGTTGGTTCTTACTTATGATACAGAGGCTGTTGAGAGCTTAGTCTCAGATTTGTTCATTCCACAAATATTCCTCGATCATGTATTGTAAATGTGATTGATGTACAGCATTGGATGAAGCAGGCAAGACCTTGCCCTCTTAGAACATATGTACTCGTTACATATTTAAAATCATAATGGTAATAAGTGCTATTAGATGTCCCCTGATAAAGCTTCAAAGCATATTTATAATCTCTGCTTGAAAAAGTATAATTCAGTGATCTTTAGAATCCATTTTAAAGTATTTGAAAAGGGTAATAACTTCTTTCTGGGAATTTTTACTGTTAAAGGATAGAAAGTTTAGTCAACCTAAACGTTTCTAAATCTTTTTCCTAATTATAACTCTTTCTAAATTATCTGGGGTCAGTCTTAGTCATTAAGAAAAAAATATAACTACTTAAAAGTTCATGGGTAACCCATTTGGTACCAAGCTTTGACTTATTTCACTTTAACCACCTTATTTCATATTTGCTATCTTATTGTCAGGAAATCATTCAGATGAAGGTAAATATTAAACTTGCAGGAAGGAAAGGCACCAACCTTATTCTCCTAGCCATTCCTTGGTAGATATTTGGAATAAAATAACGATGCTGACTGTAAATGGATAGTTCATGTTCCATATCCTCCTGTGAGTCTGAGAAGATGCTGTAGTAAAAAGCATACAAGAAGAAGAAAATCAGGATGTGATCATTTCATTTTTTTCCAGAAGAAAGGGAAATCAGAGATTATTTTGATGGCAGAATCAAAAGTAGTATTTATAGTTTAAGTACTTAAAAGTAAAATATCGGTCTAGTTCTGAATACTGAAATAATAGCTGTTCTATATCATTCAGCTTGTAGCAAATGGTATTGATACAAATTATTAAGTTCTTAACAATTGCTTTAGTTTTCTTAAATGTTAAGTTTTATTTTTCGTTCTATATGTAGTGCATGCTTATTATAGAAACCTTGGAAAATACAGGGAAGTGTGAAAAAGAAAACAAAAAGTTGGCTTTATCCTCCCATCTGGTGAACTGGTGTCTGTTTCAAATTTCAGTGCTCTTCCAAAGGCATTTCTAGATGTGCATGTACCTATGTAGATTTTATGAAACTGGTCATACTCTGAATATAATTTTGAATTGAGATTTTTTTTACTAATTTTATCACGAGCATTTCGTCCTTTGGTCTTTGAAAACAATCTTGATAGCTATAAAATTTACCATCATTTGAATATACCATAATTTATTTACTCATCCCTTCTTGTTTAATGTTTGGCTTTCTTCTAGTTTTTCCGTATTACAAATATTCTTGAGGTGAACACCATTGGACATAAATCTTGACCACCATGTTGATTATGTCCTTAGCATAGAGTCTTAAAGAATTCCCATTGGTTTTAATTTACAGTCTATTCAAAGCAAATACAATCATGTTATTTTAAAAAATGATTGCTTTGTATTAAACAGATTTTTTTGCTTTAAACCAGAGGTGGTTTCTAGATGATTTAATACTTTGGTCTGATTAGACTTACTAAGTAAATATCATATGCGTGTGCTCTGAAATTGCATTCTTTTTTTTTTTTTTTTTCTTTTTTTTGGGCAAGTGAGATTTATTTTTAAAAATTGTATTCTGTATGTTGTGCTTTAGTTTTTCGGGTATCTCATTCCATAACATTTCACTTTTCTGTTCATAGTCTCTTATATGTGGTCCTTCATTTGACATAGCTTCCATTATTCCATTCTTGGAGCCACTCTCAGAAGACACTGTTGCTGGCCTCAGTGTCCATGTTCTGTGTCGTACGCGTTTGAAAGAGTATGAACAGTGCTTAGACAGGCTGTTAGAGAGATGCCCGGAGGCAGTCATCCCATACGCTAATCACGAACTGAAAGAAGAGAATCGGGTATGCTTTTCAGATTATGTTTTTTAGGGTTTATTAGTGATAATCAAATGATAATCTTCTTGTCTTATCTGCAAAATGGAGACAAATTATGCCAGTCCAACCTCACTGGCATATGTGGGTCAAGAGCATATATGTTTAATGTATATTTTCAGTACCACTACAGGCTATTAAAATGTATGGTGCTGGTATCTTTGTTAAAAATCTCTTGTTTGGAGATGAAGTAGGCTATTACCTGAAGATTTGGAAAACATAATAAATGATGGGAAAATTCTTTGCGGGCTATCTGGTCTTTAGTTTAGACATTAGAACAGTTTTTGAGTTTAGAACTTTTTCTTTTGTTCCTTCCTTCCTTCTTTCTTGCTACCTGAGAGATGAAAACAAGACACGTCTATGTTTCTTCTTGAAAATAGCAAGGTACATATGTACAATATACATATTATTAGATTTTCAAGTTACAGGTCTAACTTTTATAGTTTAAGCAGAAGACTGTTCTAACAAAGTCTTTTCCTTAACCAAGATGATGTATTTTTGCCCTGTGCTCCCCTGCACACTCTTTTTCTTCTTGTTGGAAATCTGAATGTAAAATGCATCAAACTTAAAAAGTATTCATTTTTTCCTAAGATAGACTTTATGGTGGAAAAAATTGCTGCCTGAACTTTGTCACAGAATAAAATGTGGTGGAGAGAAACACCAACTTTACTTATCATCACTAAAAGGTAAAATAATCTTTTTTGCTTGATTATAAATTTAATTGAGAGTCTTCATTTCCATAATTTGCTGAAGCCTTGCTTTCATTTTTCATGTGATTCTCAAGTGTGGTGAAGAGGGTCTTGGCAGAATCATCTGAAGAGCTTATTTTTAACATTCATATGCTTCTCCCCCACCACATTTGATATTCATTTATCTCTTTTAGCTATAGAGCTGATGATTTAATCTTTTCAAACACTTAACAAATTATCACAGTCAGAGAAACTCACAGCCTCAGTATTTTAAAAATTGGAATGGTCATTAAGACAAGTCCATTTTATATTAATGGTCTGGGTGCTTAATTTACTTCATGTAGGAAATTAAGATTATTAATCGTTATTAATCATAACTGTAAAGCAAGTACTGAGGAATGGTAAATTTCTCAAAGATTTAAAAGTGTCGTGTGTCTAAATTACACAGTATTTTACAGCATAGGTAGTTATTGTTTGAATTTTTATAATTCATAGTCATTTATACATCTTGATAGCCATACAGTTATGAGTTTCTCTGCGCTTGTGTGTTAATATCACTAGTTAACGGTTGGCCGGATGACAAAGGTATGGTTATATTGATACCAGTGTGCATAAAATATTAGAAGTTGACATTGTTGGAATTGTATTTTCCAGCTGAGGTAATTGACTTTCAAAGTATTAGGCAAAGCCAGGGGCCATTGGATGGTGTTTTTCTGGAAATCCCTATTTAAGTAAAATCGTATGTTTGCGATTGAGAAGAGAAGGGGGGGCCTTTATACTACTTGTCCTACCCATCTCTCTGCGTGAGTTTTTGGTTGTCAGAAGGCGGAAGTGTTTGATTGCCCAGCTCCATTTGCATCAAATCTATCACATAATTTGAAGTGATTATTCTCGTTGGTGGATCACTTTCCAGTGCAGATATCCCACATCTTCACACCCCAGTAATGTCATTATCTTAGTCAAAAGACTCTTTCTTCATCCTTTTCTGATCCACACCCACAAACTCTCTACCCATAATTTACCCCATAATCACTTCTCTGAATGTTCCATTTTTGTCTTTAGTATGTGTGTGTTCACACACAAGTACGTGTTTGTATGAGTGTGGCTCGTGGGACTAAGTGCTGTGTGTGATTTACCTTTATCGTAATACCTCCAGAGCTGGAATAGTGTTTTATTTATTTTTCATGTTGCACTTTCCTTGCCAGCAATGTGCTTCTCCCATAGGAGGTATTCTATATCTGTTTATTGAATTGAAAGGGAGACACCTGAATGACCTCAGGTCCATTTTCATGGGGAGTCTCTCTGTTGGCAGCTGGGGTATACTGAGAAGAGACCAGGATTGGAGTTAAGAGAACTGGAACTGAGTTCCAAGTTTGCTATTTACTGAGTAACCTGAAGCAGGCCAAATTTTTAATTGCTTGGGACTAATGGGAAGTTCAGGATTGACTCTAGAGTAAAATGTTAGGCAAAAATGGCAAGATGGTAAGGTTGGAAACGGAGGTCAGAGACTTACCTAATATGCTTAGGAGCTTGGATTTCCTACTCTCTAGTGCAGTACTTCTCAGCCTTGTCACTACTGACATCTTGGACCAGATAATTTGTATGTAGATGTCCCCTGTGCATTTTAAGATGTTACCAGCATCCCTGGCCTCTACTCACTAAATACCAGTAGCACTTGCCAAGTTAAAACAGAAGTGTCTCCAGCTATCACCACATGTCCCCTGGGGGACAAAATTGTACTAGTTGAGAACTGTTGCGCTAACGCAGAGCCATTGAAACTGGGGTTAGCGGTTGACTTCTTTGTTTCAAGGAAATACTTATTACTGGTTTTGTGACAATGAACTGTGTTATTAATAAAAATTCTAGTACTACAGTAAATTATAAACATAAAGTTTAAAAATTAAAAATTTTAAATTCCACCAGCCAAAAATAACTATTTTGAACATTTGACACATATTTTCTAGAAATGCTGGAGGATTTAAAGTACTCTATGGGTTTAAGATGTTGACCTTGTTCTTGGAGTTATAACCTGTATTAGCCTCTCACTGGTTGGCAAAAGAGAATAGAGCAGTGGCAAGATTTTTGTTGGCTCTGTAACTACTTTACACCGGCCGCCAAATCAGTTTTTTGTATCTAGGATACTACTTATAGGTTCCACATTTAGGCAAAATAAACTAGTTTGATAGGAAAGCATTGGTGATTCATGGGTTTTGCAAATTAATAGTTATTGTTTATTAAGGTTCTACTTTATGTCAGATGTGCATCATTGTATTTTAAATTAATTCACAAAGGACTCTGGAGGCTAGCAGATGGTACCACTACATTATAGATGAGGAACCTAAGACTTAGGAGGTTGACTTTCCTAAAGTTACCCAGAGCATACGTAGAAGAGTGTGATCCCTGCCCAAGTCTGTACCATTTCAGAGCTAGGGATCTTTCCCATACATCACACTCACCATTCATTAACTTTCTAGCAACAAGAGCATGTCCTTCCTTTGTGTAAGGGATGATTTAGGTTGCTAGCTGTTGGACAGATGACTTTGGGTGGATGCACACACACCTGAGCAGGAGATTTTATATTTCAGTTACTCTGCAAATAGAATAAGGGGTGGGCATGCAAGAATCACAGGGGGAATGGCACTGAAGAAAGTTTGGGAACATTGTTCTTAAATGTCACTGCCTTCTCTTCCCAGCAGAGGGCAGCGTGTATACATCAAGGAGCAATAGAATCATAAAAGTACATAGTTACTTTTATAAAAATGTTTACTAAATTCCTTAATATTTAAAATATTCATTAGAACACGTTATTTTGCAGTTTGAGATAAAAGCAAATGGCCTTGAAAACAGATTTGTGTTTATAACATAACAGATTATGAAAATCTTATAATAGAGAGGAACTGATTTAGGAAAATGTCATCCAACAATTAATAGTGTTTCCTGTCCTAGCAAACAGTCTTTATAAATCAGCTGCAAAATAGTCCTAACATTAAAAAATGTTCAATTGACTGTGTTTTCCTATAAATGATTCTAGAAAGAATGAATAAAAAGTTGTTAGAACCATAAAGCAGTCTGTAGATTTAAAAGACTGGATTTTTGGTGGTGGGTTTGTTTTTTTTTTTTCCTTTCTCTCTTGTAGTTATAACATTTTGTCACCTGAATTAGCTTCTAATTGGTTGAGTGATAAGAGAAAAGGATGAAAGACAGAATTTCACTTCTAACTCAAGATATTCTTTCCTACAAACAGAAACACTGTCAATTGTTGCTGTGGAACTAGAACTAAGGGATTTCATAAATGTCCTCCCAGAAGATGGCACTGCAGCCTTTTTCTTGCCATATCTTCTTTACTGCAGTCGAAAGAAATCATTGACTTGAACGTATCGTTTGGAATATACCACAATGGCACATGAGACTGAATTTTTCAAAACTGAATGCCAGATAAAAAAGTATATATATATAAAGGATTTTTATATTGAATATGTACATATATTGCAAATGCTTTCAGGCTGCTTACCTCAGTGGTATTATAAGTTTCATAATTTATGACCTGAGTCCATTTAATTGTCCAGAATGTAAAAAAGCTACAAGACATAGGAGTTTCCTCAAAGAATGCATATATTTTTAAAGATGGAGACTGACTTTTATTGCAAGGAACATCAATTACTGTTGTTAGAGACATGATGGTCTTTCTCATCCCGGGAACACAGACAATTTGTAAGTATGCTCAAAGGAATGTCATTTCACATGGGCCACAATTTAACCTTCTTGATTTTTCCAGATTTTACTACTGGGTCACTTTTAAAAATAGTTATTTTCTTTGAGAAAGATGTTCATGTTTTCCCACAGTCAAAGATTTCAAATTTTATTTTCTTGTTACTTTTAAAACTCTCACAGAGTTTCTCTCTGAGTCAAATGAAATGAGAAGTTTACAAAGCTGACTTTCTTCTTGTCTGGATATTAACATGATTTGTTTAGTGCATCTTTTTCAGCCAAAGCCTTGTTTCCATCTTTTGTCGATGTGTACTCTTGCTCTTTTAGCTAGAGTGTATGTGAAAATAAAGAAATATGAAGGACTGTGTCTTTTTTTTTTTTAGCCTCTTATTAAATAATTTTGAGTCCGAGTTCAGCTTATGGATAGTGTGCTTTGACTTTAGTTAAGGCTGGGCAAAAATGTTACTCACCTGGTGTTTCCACAACCATATTTTAAAAACTTTTCTCCTGGTGGCAACATATGTCTTTATCAGGATTTAATTTATAGATTGTTTCTCAACTCTGCCTTTCTCCAGTTCCAGATTAACTTCCTTTTGACCATCTCTTCAAGGGTTCACAAAACTCAGATTGGCAACATTTTATGTTATTTTAAAAATTTGTTTTATTTTATTTAAACATTTTTTAATTTAAAATTAAAACAAAATTTTTAACAGCTTTATTTAGGTATAATTGACATCTTAAAAGGGTACCCTATTGATTTTCTATTGCTGCTGTAACAAATTATCACAGGCTTAGTGGCTTAAAACAACACAAAATTATCTTACAGTTCTGTAGATTAGAAGTTCAACATTGGTCTCACCATTTTGAAATTTTATTATTAACATTTTATTTTATCTTTAATTTTTTCTTTTACTTCCTCTATACCTGTGCCCCTTTGTCCACTGATCCATTAGGACTGATGTCAACAGTATGTTAGAGGGATTGACGGGAAGCCAAAGTTTGGAAACATTTCATTGAATCTTTATTTATTTATTTATTTATTTATTTATTTATTTATTTATTAATTATTGAAGTCATTGAATCTTAATAGTGATCCTTTGAGGACTGTCCAGGACAACATCTGCTCATAGATTTTTTTTTTTTAATACAGTTTTGTAAAGCCCTAATGGTGGTAATATGAATGACGTGTTTTAATCAATTATATTACCAAGTGTATCAGAGTCAGTCCTGTCATAATACAGTCTGTTGATCTTTTCGTATGAAACAGTGTAACACAGTTTTCCCCGCAGATGCACAAAAGTGTATGTTTTCAGTCTTTTTCTTTAATGCTTATAGCCATTCCAAGTAAGCCTTCTATTCAACACTTTCATATACATTGTTATGAATCATTGTTTTTTTTGTTTGTTTGTTTTTTTGCACTTATCACCAATTTATTTCTTTCATCCAGACTTGGTCTCTATAGAAAAAGAAATTTTAAGACCATTATTTAAAAATAGTATATATCATATAGTGAAAAAAAATGAGCCCATGGTGCTTTAAATGTATTCTAATTTTTTTAAGTTATTTTGTTTAATTATTCTTGATTCATTTAAATTTTTCTGCTCTTTATATATTTAAAACACATCTCTCACTCTAGTGCTGCTTTACTTAAAGAGAAATCAACTTTCTTCCCTGCAAGATGCTTATTTATTATCAAGGGGAAAATAGTCACTTTATAGTGGAGAAACCTGGCAGACACCACCTTAATCCCAAATGCTCAAAATGAACACAGCCAGTCAGGGAACAAATCAACATCGTGAGTCTCTTGACATGTATGCTGAGAAAAGCACAGTATCCCTTCTGTGAGAATCTTGCCCCCAGAATGCATAATCCGAATCTGATCATGAGAAAACATTAGACAAACCCAAATTGAAGGACATTCTACAAAGTGACTACAAGGTTGTGAAAGACAAAGACCAAGGAGCTGCTCCAGACTAAGGAGACAAGAAGACATGGCGGCTGAACACAGCACACGAGTTGGGTTTTCTTTTTCTGTGAAGAACATGATTAGAGTAATTGATGAAATGTGAGACAGGTCTGGAGTATTGAATCATTTTCCATGTCCAGATTTTGATAGGTGCACTGTGTTTATGTATAAGAATATTCTTGTTTTTAGGAAATAGGAGTATATGTATTTGCCATATCTGTAGTCTGTGTGTGTAGAGAGAGAGGGAGATAGGAGAAAGGATGAGAAAGTACATGATGCTGTGCAAAATGTTAGCATTTGGGAAATCTGGATTAAGGGTATACAGGAATTTTTTTGGTACTGCTGTTGCAACTTTTCTATAAGTCTGACATTGTGTCCAAAAAAGTTTTTAAAATTCCTTTTTTATTGAGTTAATACTTGGTAAGATATTTACCAAGTAGAGTATTGGATTGGATTTGGGCACCTACTAGAAGTACAGAATATATGCTCCCTGCCTATAAGGAACTTGGAGCTAAGCAAGCTTTTCCCTTCAGACAGTTCCAAGAGGTTATCTAACTGTCGTGGAAGTGTCATTCTAAAAAAAGTACCCTTTATATTTGTCCGAGGAGGTTTTTATTAAGCTTCCTCTGGTAGAGGAAATGACACATTACATTAAGCATGACAGGATATCCACAGTTCTTTTCTAGTGATTTTTTTTCTTTGTGTCTGTCTCCCTGTGCATAATATTGAAAGACTTCTCTATAACTTGATTTTCTCCCTCGTCTGTGTCATGGTAGGCTGAAATTCTTCTAAGATTTAGAATTAAGATAGACTTGGCCAAAGCTTTATCAAACTTTCATTTAAAGATATTTCAGACTTGTAAATGTGGCTTCCCATTTTTCTGTGAATAGTTCAGACTTTTTTGTTCATTACTGCTTCTTTCAGTTCCATGCAATACCTTTTCTCTTTGCAAAAGTCAAATTTCTCTTTAATCTTTTTTTCCAACATGTGTTTTACCTTCACATTTGCTATTTGTTCTACAGTTTTTAGTAGGACATTTAAAACAGTCTCCCCCTTCTTAACCAAGCAAGCAGTTATCTCCCTCTTCTCCTCCCAGGCTTATCCCACCGGAGGAATCTTTTCATCGTCTCTGTGTGTTGGCTTAGCCTGTAGCAGCATCCTCTGCACATCAGGCATTTGCACACATGAATTTCCAGAATGCCTGCCTTGGTATTCCTTTACTCTGGATTATTTCTCTGAGCAGGACCATCCTTTTGTGTAGTTTTCATGTGTGCTGCTGTTCTTTAAAGTCTGCTTAAAGTTTTCTTTCTCATGTTTGACTTTTCAGCTTGTTCAGCCATTACTGGCATTAGACCCAGTGGTTTATCTATTTGAGTCTTTGGTGTTCTGGTCTCTCAGTACTACACGTTGTAATAAAGGGTTTTAATGTAAATAGTTTTTCATGTTATGAGGTCTTTGTGTGTAAGGACCCAGGAACAGAAATTAAAATTTTTCGTTTGTACCAATGAGTAATCTTTCAGTGATTTTTAGTTTTTGAAATATATTTACTTCTATATTTTCTTCCATTTATATGTTCCCTTTTATGCCAGTTTGGGGAGGAAACACAAGGAGTTGCTTTCTCTACATCATTCTCCCTTATTGGATTTGCCATTGCCAATTCCAGCAGTTCTGAATTCAGAAGACTCAGGAAACACCAAAGCCTGCAACCATAGAGCAGGAATTTTACTTTTTTTTTTTAACCTCAATTTTTAAAATTGAAGTATAGTTAATTTACAGTGTTGTGTTAGTTTCAGGTGTACAGCAAAGTGATTCATATATATATGTATATATTTATGTTCTTTTCCAGATTCTTTTCCATTATAGGTTATTACAAGATGTAATAACAAGGACCTACATATTTTATATATAGTAGTATGTATATATTAATCCCAAATTCCTAATTTATCTCCTTCCCCCCCCCCACCCAGTATTTCATTTGGTAACCATACGTTTGTTTTCTATGTCTGTGAGTTTATTTCTATTTTGTAAGTTCATTTGTATCATTTTTTAATATTCCACATATAAGTAACATATGATATTTATCTTTGTCTGACTTGCTTCACTTAATATGATAATCTCTAGGTCCATCCATGTTGCTGCAAATGACATTATTTCATTCTTTTTTTATGGCTAATATTCCATGGTATATGTGTGTATATGTATATACACACACCCAAAACACACACACACACACACAATCTCACACTCTTTATCCATTCATTTGTCGATGGACATTTAGGTTGCTTCATGTCTTGACTATTGTAAATAATGCTGCTGTGAACATTGGGGTGCGTGTATCTTTTCAAGTTAGAGTTTTTTCTGCATATATGCCCAGGGGTAGGATTGCAGGATTATATAACTGTATTTTTAGTTTTTTTAAGGAACTTCCATACTGTTCTCCACAGTTGTTGCACCAATTTACATTCCCATCAACAATGTAGGATGTTTCCTTTTTATCCACACCCTCTCCAGCATTTATTATTTGTAGACTTTTTAATGATGGCCATTTTGACTGGTGTGAGGTGATACCTCCTTATAGTTTTTATTTGCGTTTCTCTAATAATTAGCGATATTGAGCATCTTTTCGTGTGCCTGTTGGCCATCTGTAGGTCTTCTTTGGAAGGTCTTCTGCCCATTTTTTGATTGAGTTGTTGTTTTTTGATCTTAAGCTGTATGAGTTGTTGTATATTTTGGAAATTAATCCCTTGTTGATAGCAGGAATTTTACTCTTTGTATAACACATTTCTTTAGTGTTTAGTGTTTATCTATAAAAGGGCTGTTTGTTTTCCTGTGTTTTTATTATGTGTGTGTATGTGCATGCACCTACATAGGAGGGAATGTTCTTGCTGGGGTGGGCAGAGCAGGGAATTTAGATTCTGTTTTTTTTTCCTGGATCTTTGCTATGGTCTAAATGTTTGTGTATGCTCAAAATTTCCTATGTCAAAAGCCTAATGCCCAAGGTGATAGTGTTATGTGGTGGGGCCTTTGGGAAGTGATTAGGTCATGAGGGTGGAGCCCTGGTGAATGGGATTAGTGCCCTTATAAAAGAGGTCCCTGGAGAGCTAATTTGTCCCTTCTGCCATGTGAAGATATAATAAGTCTGCAAGGTGGAAAAGGACCCTAACCCAACCATGTTGGCACCCTGACTTCAGGTTAACAGCCTCCAGAACTATGAAAATAAATTATGTTATTTATAAGCTACCCACTATGGTATTTTGTTACAGCAGCCCAAATGGACTAAGACAGTCATTGACAAATAGTAATTAATAATGCCCCCCTCAAGCACAGAAAAACACTGTTATGCCTGATTGGCTATTTGAAATCATATTGGTTATATGGGGCTTGTGGGGGGTGGGGGGCAGTGCTTTTTCCTGTACAAGGTACTACCTAGGAAAAAAATGTTTTATATTAAGAAAAATTAAATTTTAAATGTCTTTTGTTAAGTCACAACTACTCTCTTACACATTATCAGTTTTAGAAATATTAATTACACTGCATCAAATTGGTGTCAATTTGTATTAGTTTAGAGACTACTGATGCTGTTTTCAGTACCGGCTATCAAAAAGATAAGCACTAACCCACACCATTTAGCAGTAAAACAAATTCCTATTTAGAGGTAGAGAAGGAAGAAATCAGAGCAGCAAATTCACAAATGCTTCATTTGGGGGAAAGTATTAATATGCAGGCAAAGTACATCTTAATTTTACTCGTCATATATGCCTTCTAGAATGACTAAGTGGATATTCACCTCCATTTGGTAGAACGGTGTAAGTAGTTTCCATTCCAGCATGAATGTGGTCAGTCACATGGCAGTGGAGTAACCAGATTCCAGGTGTTTTGGGAGACATTTCTAAGGTTTGGTATGTCCCAGGGAAAATGTCAAAGACATCGGAACTATAAATGCCCCTGTGCTTAATTAGAAAAATGACAAAATGTTATGTGATGTTTATTATATGTGAGAGTTCATTCAAATAATCTTTCATTGGCCAGCTCAGGGATATTAGAAAATGGATAAATCCATTAAAAAAACAAAGAGACCCTGCACATTTCTATGTCTAATACAAACAATGGGATGTTTGGTCTTTACTAAACCCTTGGCATGACACGTCATTAAATGGGCATGAAGGAATGATGTGATGAAAATGATTTCATCGGTCAGGAACACCCGGCTCAGGTTTGCCTTTTTATCAGAGCATTTGACTTTCACAAGGGAATTCAGCTGTGGCCTCATTTCAGTCATAATCTCATTCTTGCCAAACCTATCCTAGATGAGCTTGTCTGTGCAACTTTAAGGCTGGTACGTAATGAAGGGAGTAGGAAAAGAGGCCAATGGAGAAGCCAAAACCAGGGGCGGTTCAGGGAGAGTCTTGACTAGACAGAGTACTTGGGGGGTATTTTGGCAGGGATAGAATTGAAAGTCTGCTAATAAGTAAACCAAAAAGTGATAATAAAATGGTTCTGCAATGCGTTTTGTGGTAGCTTCTGAATTTTCTATGTTAACTGATTCCTGTTGAAATCAGCCCTGGGTGAGAAGTCGAAGTAGGATTGAGATCTAGGGACCAATCAGTTGCTTGACACCAAACTGCTCATCTTGTTCACGTCAGGCCAGAACTTAGAGCAAGCAAAGGTTATAGTAAAGTCTTGTCCCTACTCTCTAATCCATCATTGTGTGAACATTCCTGCCCTCTCTGCCGACAATTCCATTCAAAGGCCCTGCCCAGGAATATGTGAGCAGAACTCCAAGAAAATCCAGTAATAACAAAATCCAAGGGAGAGCCCAAGGTGTAAGAAGGTTGGTAATAGTGATTGAAATTGCTGTTTGTCATACTCTTTAAAACTAATTTAGTTGTCTCTTGAAACCTTTCACTTTTCATAAATCTCTCTGAGGAAGTATTTTCTTCATTTGCATTAAAACATTTCCACATAGAGCAGGAATAATGACCATGGTTGGCCCTTACCTGGTATTGGAAGCTGTGGCCATGGAAATGCACTGTGTGCAAGTCTATTTCATTGCCCATTCCCATCAGATACCAGTTGACTTCATCTCCCACATGCATTGTGAGGCCTTGTAAGTTTCCAAACATTCTTCCATTAATAGCTGGGGAAAACGCATGAGTTTTTATTACCATCCAGCATGTTTTAAACCAACAGCTATTTCACAGCAAATAGGGTTATTAGGTTAATATGAATCTTTTGAGTTAATAGAACTTACTTCACCACAGATAGGGGAAATGGGTACTTTAAGGTCAATAATATCACACTGCTTTTCTAGTCACTTAGCACCAGAAGCCTTATTCCTAATTTTGAATTTAAAAGGGAATGAGACTTTGGAATTGGGAGAGAAGTTAATGGATGATTTCGAATTTAGTCCCCTTTTTGCTTTGAACAGAATTCTGCCTCACATGCAAAGTGTGGCAGAAGTGGTTTATTATAAAATGAAACGAATAGTTTCCAAAGTAATTTTATTTGAAAGAAGAAAAGGGAAAAAAATAGGCTTTAGAATAATGTATCATACCATGCATTTTATTGCTTTCTATGAATTCATCATTGGTTTTGTTTACTTTCTCAGGGTGATCAGAGTATGTTTTGATGTTGTCATCTAAGTACCAAGATTCATTCTCATCAAAAACGAGAAACAGAAGGGAAAATTCCACTTTCTTTATGGGATTGAGTACTTTCAAGTAATGTTTCCGACAAACAATCAGTGAGCCAATTAATCCACTATAGAGATCCTGAAAACAAGCAAAAACTTAGTCATCCTTGTGATATAGGTTGGGATTTCAGAGAACTGGGACCATATCCCCCATGACCTCAGGAATTTTGGAGGGACTGATTTAGATAGTAGACTTTGCCCAATGTGGTTCTGTCAAGTCAGTAACTTTCCACTTGCAGTAGTTAAATTAGAACAATGGTGAGTTTGTGTAGGTGATGTTTAAGTAACAGAAATGTGTTGCAGAGGCCAAATACTGGCTCAGCTAATGAAGCAATTGAAAAGAACCCCAAATGAACAATGCTGGTTTGCCTAGTCCATAAGCCACGCACTCTGCCAGTCACTAAAAATCCAGAGATGAATCAAACAAAGCCCTTGCCTCCAGGAACTCAATCTAGTAGGGAAAATAGAGGAATAGAAGAAATGAACCACTTGCTGCAATGGAGGTACATAAAGTGCTAATGAACATGGGGAAGACTGCAATGGACTTAAATCTATAAGATATTTGGTTTGGCTGGGTGTCAGTAATTGCAGATTAGATCTTGAAGGGCCTTTGAGCTGTATTATGTTCTGGAATTTTAGATTTTGTCTTGTGGGTTATAAGTAGCCATTGAAAAATTGAACATGGAATGGCAGCATGTTTGCATTTTAGACCAATGATCCTGGTGGGAGAGTGAAGGAAGGCTTGGATGGGAAAGAGACTGGAGACTAGGAGGCCACTGCAGTAGTTGAGGCAAATTACTAGCACCTGCTCTGTGGTGATAGAAGGAATGGACTGAGCTCTGTGTAGGTGGGTGAATTGCCTGGGTGAGAATTAGATACTCTATCTCCAGGGTTCTAGCTTGAACAAATGACTAGGTTTAGTATTTGTGCTATTTATCACAACTGGGAATACAGAAGGAGGTGGAGGAAGATCTCAGTTTCCACCACAGAGTTGTTGAGTTTCTGTGCCTGTGGGACATGCTGGTAGAGATATTCAATAGGCAGGTATAAAGATAGGTCTGGAACTCAGGAGAGAGATTTGGACTAGAGGTTTAATTCTACAAAAGAGTCTTGGTATGTGTTCTGATTTATAGTTGTTGAGTGCTTTTTTGGCTTTGAAATATTTAATCAAACAGCAGCTTTAGCTGTGCTGTAATTGACTGCTGAGATCAGCATTTTTATTATCATGTAATAATAGAGCTCTGAAATCATGTACCTCAGTTCTTTGAGTTTAAGGTATTTTCATATCAAAAGGGAAATCAAATACTGTATTAATATTTAATTCTGTAGTACCCATAATCAGCGGTTATAGAGTTGATACATTTATAACTATATCCTTAAACAAACCAAAAAAAAAAAAAAAAAAAAACCAGAAAAAGGGAAAAAAGAAAACAAAAAGAAACCAAAGTGAATTGCAGAGCAGCTTACTTTCCTGTGATTTTAACGTAGAATTGGACCACAGGAAAACTCTAACCTCATCTTCCTTCAATTGTGTGTCTATTTTGGGAATTTGCACAAAACACAAATGATTTAAAGTTTACCTTCACCCGATCCACAGTTGAATAGTAAGTCCATGGAATACAAGGAGAATCATTTCTTCCAGCTCCAGATCTTTCTGGGATTTTCCATATGTAAGTGCGAGTTTCACCTAAATCAATCAAGTGTTAATGTGTCTGGTTATATTTGGTATGTATTTGATATATGTATGTCAAATTGTTATCAAAGCCTTGATAACCAATGACCCAGAAACTGGAAATGTCACAGTAATTAGTTTTAAAAAGCAGCAGTACCCAAAGTTGTTTTCAAGAATTATTTACTAGAATTATATTTACTAGAAGGAAACATAATAACTTCCATTATTTGATGATGATGAAAGTCAGGAGTACACAAGATGTTCTAAGTTATAAAACTAATAAATAGCAAAAGTACAGCTTAGAGCACAGGCATCCCAATGCTCTGACCTGTGATCATTAACATTTGTTGCTTCTCAGAAAACAGGCAGAAGTTTCATTGTCCCCAATGATGAGAGGAATATTAAAAAGGAAATTTGTTATACCTCTGACCTAAAGGATGATAAAGCTAACGATTGAAAAACTTCAAAAAATTTTTTTCTCTAAGTAAATTTTATCTGAATTTGAAAAAAAAAAAGAATTTAGTTTTAAGACCAACTGTGAGACACCCTTTTAAGTATTCTTTGTCCGTTTTGAATTAACTAGCCATGACACACAGGCCACACCACACAGCCAGGAGATGGCAATTCAGTATCACAATTTGCAGATACTTCGCAATGGATCTTTTCTTAGTTTGAAGTCTGCTACTCTAATACACTTTTTTCATTTCAACTCTCAAGCGATTTTCCCCCCAGTGCTAGCTGCCTCCCCACCATCTTTTCTCTTGTCTGTGTATCTGGACTACCCTGTGTAATTTGTACAGCTTCACCGCTGCCTGCCTTTTCTCCTTTTTCACCATTATCCTCAGTGATTTCACAGTTTCTGGCAAGGAACCATTAAACCTCTTGATCTCAGGTCAGTGACCTCTCTTGTCCGCCCCAATCTGTCATGCCATACACCATTTTGTCACGACTCTGTCACACACAGGACACAACCACACCCTGGACCTTCACGCTTTGAAGATGGCCAGTTGCTCCACCCTCCTGTCTTGCCAAGGTCTTTACTGTCTTCCATTTGCTCTGGGCTCCTCTCCAATTCTGATCTTTGCTGCCAGTCACCTCATGGCTTCCTGTACAACTGCTCACAAGACCTTGACTTTCAGCCATGGCCACTCACTGTCTATTTATGCAGACCTCACCATTATATATTCCTGCTGTCAGAGTTTAATTAGCTAGAATCTGACAAACCTTTACTAGGGAATCAAGCAGGACGTGAGGGATGGTCTCAGGGGACGTGGTAGACTTTTTCCTCAAGTCCTCCCTCTTACCTGCCCCTGTGTCCTCACCCTTTTTGTAAGCAGAATGTTTTACTGAAACTTTAAAGAGTAGATTCATCACCTGAACTTTTTGTCTGTTCATCTAAACTCCTATTCTCATAAACCAAAGAACAACATTTCCTTCTCTTCTCCAGTCCCCACCCCAGCCTACTCTGCCACCCGCGTTTGATGCCCAAACCTTGGGCTTGTCCTTAACTCCTCCTTCCCTAGCATTCCCGAACAGCCAGCCCTTCAGTGGGTCCCTTTAGCACCACCTTTAAAATAGGACCAGAATACTATTCACCACTTCAGCTGTTTCTACCCTGGTCCATGGTCTGACATTTTTTACCCAGATTATTGCGATAGTCTCCTAACTGATCCTTGATTTCTGCCCTTGTCCCCTGTGGTCATTCACACACCAGCCAGAACAGTCCCTTAGGAAGTGTGCATCAGATCATCACTCTCCAGCTCAAACCCTCACATGGCATTTCAGAATGAAATGTAAGGTTGTAACCACGGCCTCTGTGGTCCCCCTCCCTCCTACCACATCCGGCTCCCTGCCCTGCCTGGGTCTTATCTCCTCACATTCTGCCCCTGTTTGCTCTGCTCTGGCCTCCGGCCTCCATGCCATTCCTCAGACACATCACGTCCTCTTCCATCTCAGGACTTGGAATGCTCTCCCTCTACAACTCCCTGTGGCTCCTTACTTCTCATCATTTAGGTGTCTTCACCAGTGGCATCTCCTCAAAGAAGCCCTCCTGCCCAACCCCCCTACCTAAAATAGCATATTACTTTCTCTCTCATCCGCCTTCATCTTTTTCATAGCACTTTCTGTAACTTGATATTATGTCTACATTTATTTTATCATTTATGATGGAAGAATGTGAGGGTCACATGGACAGGGCTTTTTATTTCTATTCCCCTAAATTGACAAGACAAACTCTGTAGAGTAATTTATCTCACTTGATATATTTGGGAACTGCTAAATTACTGAGAAATGGCCCTTTCCTGGAAGCCAACTTTCCAACAAATAGGAGAAAAATACAGTTTTTATTATAGAAAATACACATCTATGTGTTAATTGCAGTTTTTACTCTGTATTAATTAAAGAGACATTTATTGAGCTCCTAGTACATGCCAGATATTGGACTAGATTCGAGGGATTTAAAATTCCAAGTGGCAGCCTCTGCCCGTAGGGCAGAGGATACAGGCATGGAAACATTCAGCCACATGGTAGGTGCTGTCTGGGATGTGTTCTAGCTGAGCCTGGGGAGATCATCTCCGCTGACTCAACCTTGAGTATGCATAGGTGTCCAGTACCATCAGATTTTTTCCCTTAGTTCTGTGGATTATTATTATTATTATTGGTATGTGGATATAGGCATACACCACACAGACATACCTCCATGTGTGTCCTCGTAACCACCTCCTTCTTCACTCCTTCAGGATACACTCATGTGGATAACGGTTGTTCGTGGAAAGGCTGTAAAGTCTATTAAAACCTACCCCTCCCCACACCATGAATACCTGGTGTGGTTGGAGTCACTGTAGAACTCTCCGTTTTCACCCCATGGGCATGTATGGAGTAGGACCTTGTGGCCATGTTTTTAAAGACAATGTTAACCTTGTCTCCAACATCTGCATGAAGTTGTGGACCTGGCAAGGGTGAAAAGGAAGACTGGCTTATATATCTGTCAGATTGGAAGCTCTAGCTCACTCCTAAAAGCAAAGATCAGGTAACTTCTTTACTGGTAAGGACGTTGTCTTTGTCAGCCCACCCCCACCCCGCCCAGCTTCCTGCTGTGTTGCTCTTGGATGGATTCCCGGTCCCAGAGGATTCAGGATGAAAACACTCGTTATGGCTGTCTCTAGAGATGGAGACTATGGGCGCATCTCTCATCAGGAGTCCTAGCAGAGGTTTTGGCCTCAAAGTTCCCTGCAGGATAGTGGCCTAATCATAGTGCATCAGCTGTGACCCTACCCTGGCCAGGAGTCATTTCTCGACATCTGGACTTCTAGACCTTCTAGTACAGTATCAGATTTGAAAGGGTGGTTGGGGCTACCCCTCCCATTCCTGCCCACTAACCAATTTTGCTTGTCTCCTGCCTGAGAGAATTTCTGTGACAATGCCACTCTCCCTTGGGTGTCTTACTTCAGGGACTGAGGATAAGCAAGCCCCAGGGAATTCTGTTAGTGTAGGAACAGTGGGCTTGGGAGTGGCTTGCCCTGCCCTGGATGATCTTCAAGAAAATTCCCAAGACCAGTGTTGGAGTTCTTGGACTTTCTGTCTTAAAGTCATTCCCAAAAACTTGAAGTCAACTTTTCCCTAGCCTTGTGCACCATAACACTTTTTTCCTTTTCCTTGTTTCCTTGTTTATATGTACATTTCTTCTTAGAGTTAATCAATTACATCTTAATTTAAGTAATAGCTGTGATTTTTTTTTTGGAGGAGTAGAATAACAGGGAGAATTTGGTTAAGAATTTCAGTAGAAAGTAATTTCTAGCAATTTCATCAAAACTAAAGGCATCAATTTGATAAACACCAAATATATACAATTTTGTTAGTATATGTGATATTATACATTGTTTCTGATAGAAATAAGTAATGTTCTCTTATGCTATATTTTTAGTAAATATAGGCTTCTCATTTCATTAAATAACTTGTTTTTTATTTTTATTTGAACAACGTTAATAAGTGAACCAAGAAAATGAAGCCCATAAATATGTACTGACTCTCACTGCATGAAGTACCACATCACCACCCCACACCTGATGAATCGGAACTGGGACAGTACCTAGAATTCCCAGGTGTTCTTCTTCAGCTTTTCTCTCCACAGGAACTTGGAACGTGCTATCAGTGAATTGCCGATACACAACTTTCTTGTACTTTGAGCCTATGTAAAATTCTTCCTTATCTAAAAATGCATTTGGAAGACTAAACACACACACACGCACACACACAATTAAGATTAGTATTTGTCTTAAGGAAAGTGGAAGCTGAGTTTCAAATTTTGAATAAAAATATAGTTTTTATTTAATTATGCTAGTTTTTAATATCACTGTCCCCTTTGAGCAAGAAAGAATAAGACTTTAACAATAGACAGGAGTGGAAGAACGTGCACTGAGCTAGGAGGGAAGCCATCGGAGTTCTGGCCCCACTCTGCCACCAGCTAAAATGACCTCTAGCTAATCACTGCCTGTCAGAGCCTCAGTTTCTTCACCCCTAAAATGAGGTATTCAAGGGAATTCCCCGGCAGTCCAGTGGTTAGGACTCCCTGCTTTCACTGTGAGGGCCTCAGTTCAATCCCTGGTTGGGGAAGCCACACAGTGCGCCCCCCCCCTCAAAAAATGAGGTAATTGATGAGATCCTCTCTAAGGTTTCTCTATGGCTCTAAAATGTGATGAGTTTAGATTTCATCAATGCAGTGTTCTCTGGTTAGTGCAGTATTTCTGGTCTGTAGGAACTGAAATGACCCTTTGATCCAGCCAATTCCCTTTACCTAAAGCTTTCATTGACTCCTAATGGCTCTGTATACTTTTGACAGTTCATAGCCTGACCCCTAAAATAACCTTTTACTCCCTTACACCACAAATCATACTCACCATGGCTGTCAAACTAACCAGCTAACCATCTGCCTTGCTGTAGATTACCAGTCATGCTTGCACTCCAGATCTGAACACAAGCCCACCCCGAGCTCTCAAATCATATCCCCGAAGGGTTAATGCATAATGTGAGATGCTAGAGAGGAGAGTGCTTGGCATAGTAAAAAAGAGCTACACCTGGAAGTGTCAGGTGATGCTGCTCTAAATGTATTGTTTCTGAAGCTCCAATAACCATCCTTTACTTACATTTGTTCACTGAACTCACTTTTACATCTCCATAGCGTACGTGTTATTGGTAGTTTTTGAAGCATACTTCCCTGTAAGTTCTTAGAGAGCAGACACTATATCTGCTCTAGTGCCCTCAAGAATTTAAAGTACTCTTCCATATATAATAAATGGTTTTAAGAGTGTGAAATAACTGATTACTAGTCTCATAATGAAATCTTTGCAGCAAAGATAAGCAACAAATGGTAAAGAAAATTATTTTAGCTCTGAATGTAGGCATTAATCTTGGTTTAAGTTTGAAAATCAGTGACAAGGGCACTCAAATATGAGAAGACAATCTAGTAGAAAAGAAAGTAAGATGAGTAACTGCAAAGAATCAAATGAGATCAATGAAAATTTTCCTGTGAGAAAATTGAGAGAAGCAGGAATGAATGAACCTCTTCATTTCCCCTAGGAAGCATTTTGTTCTCGTTATTGTTTAATGCAATTGCTCATTGGTTTACTTCTCTGGAAGAGAAAGCTAAAAAAAATAGGAATCAGAGTCTGGAGAATTACTTTAGTTCTTGTAAACGATGCAGCTCCTTTTCCCATTTCCTACTTGGGGAATAATCCCATTCCACCTCCACCGCTGCGATGTAGTAGGTCCTTTCTCCCAGGTAGAGGTATGAACTCTTAGATGGACGCCTGCACTGGTTCACAGTGTATTTTTGTTTCATGCCACCTGTGTAATGATCAGTTGTGAGGCACTCAACATCAAAAGTCCCTGGAATGGTAAAACAAAAGGCAGGTCACCTTCTCAGAGTATTTTTAACCACCTTTCCCCATCAGCCCCTTCCCCTGCCCTATTTTCCTTCATGGTACTTATAACCACTTGATTTACATATGTTAATACACTTGCTTGCTGTCTCTCTCTCTGCATTAGAATTTCAGCTCCGTGAAAGCAGACACTTTATCTCTTTTGTTTACTGTTGTATTTACGTTTGCCTAATAAAGGAAAAGGTGACACTGGACGTGTCTTTTTTTTTTTTTAATCTCATATCGTATGTTTTATTTTTCACTTTTTTATATTGGAGTATATGTTGTGTTAGTTTCAGGTGTACAGCAAAGTGACTTAATTATACATACATATATATCTATTTTTTTTCAGATTTTTTTCCCACATAGGTTATTAGAGAGTATAGAGTTCCTTGTGCTATACAGTGGGTCCTTGTTGATTATCTATTTTATATCTAGTAGTGTGTATATGTTAATCTCAATCTCCTAATTTATCCCTCCCCCCAACGTTTCCCCTACGGTAACCATAAGTTTATCGTCTAAGTCTGTGAGTTGGCTTCTGTTTTGTAAATAAGTTCATTTGCATCACTTTTTTAGATTCCACATATAAGTGGTATCATATGATATTTGTCTTTTTCTGTCTGACATCACTTAGCAGGATAATCTCGAGGTCCATCCATGTTGCTGCAAATGGCATTATTTCATTCCTTTTTTATGGCTGAGTAATATTCCATTGTACACATGTACCTTATCTTCTTTATTCATGGATCTGTTGATGGACATTTAGGTTGCTTCCATGTCTTGGCTATCATAAATAGTGCAGCAATGAACATAGGGGTGCATGTGTCTTTTTGAAGTATGGTTCTCTCTGGATTTATCCCCAGGAGTGGGATTTCTGGATCATACAGTGGGTCTATTTTTAGTTTTTTAATGAACCTCCATACTGTTCTCCATAGCGGCTGTACCAATTTACATTCCCACTAACACTGTAGGAGGGTTCCCTTTTTCCCACACCCTCTCCAGCATTTATTGTTTGTAGATTTTGATGATGACCATTCTGGCTGGTGTGAGGTGACACCACATTGTAGTTTTGATTTGCATTTCTCTAATACTTAGCGATGTTGAGCATCTTCTCGTGGGCTTTTTGGTCATCTGTATGTCTTCTTTGGAGAAATGTCTATTTCGATCTTCTACCCATTTTTTTTTTTAAGAAATTTTTTAAAAATATTTATTTATTTATTTATTTTTGGCTGCGTTGGGTCTTTCTTGTGTTTTAGTGGCATTTAATGAACCAAACAAAGCCTGAGGCAAGTTGGTATATTTTCATCTTTTGGTTAAAATTCTTGTTTGTTTTAGTTTGTTTTATATTCAGAGCCAGTGGTGTCAATGTCTCTGAATTTGCATGGCTATAGTTCTAGTATAGGATATTCAAGTGTAGACAACTAAGAAGCCAACACTACATCTAGGGTACAGAGACACGACAAAAAATTTAGATGCGAAGCCTTTACGGGAATCATTCCCTTTCTAGTCTGATTTGCCAGCTATCTTTAAAGAACCATAACTGAAAAGGAGACCATCTTGAGGATTTGACTAGGTGGAAATGGGAGGTACCTCAGTCCACTTTTGTCACTCCCTTCCCTCCCCCCAGCAAACAGGAAATGGACCTCTCCGGCACATACTTAGCTGACAGTAGCCCAGACTGACATCTTCCAAGGGAAGGAAGGGTAGTTGGGAGGCTTGGGGAAGGAATGAGCTTATTATTCCAACACGGAATTTTAAGCCAAATCCACACAAATCAATCCAACAGAAACTTGTCTTGACTTTAAAAAGGAATATAGCCATACCTTCAGTGTCAGGCTGCATGAGGAGCCTCAGACTTGTTTGAGGGAAGAGGTTTGCTGTGTCTCTTCTTTCTCCTCTTGACAGATAAGTGTTTCCTGAAAAGTATATCCCGTGTACATCGACCTCATTTCCAGCACTGAATAAGTACCACACGACCGAATCTCCTTGGCACATATTGAGACCAGGCTGATTCCCGTACATGAATCCATTCATGGCTGTAAAAATTGGGAAATGATATTTGAAAGTAGTTTAATCTTATGTCCTACTTCATGACAACCTCCCAAACTTTCCAGAGTCAACTGGGTTTATTTAATTTTTAAAAGACCCATTCAGGCCTGTCCACCCCTTTCTGTGTCAGGAGTGTCTCTGCAACTCCTTGCTGTACCCAGCATTTCCAGGCAGGCTCTGCCTGAAAGGTATAGAGCTGAATGCAATGTTCTTGAAGTTCTGGGCCCTGGGAATCTCACTGTTCTTCTCAGTGAGTGACTCTCAGTTCTCTCAAGGGCCATATTTGTGAGCACCCAAATGGATGAATAATAACAGTTCTTCCTGGGCGCTGTAGGCTGGGAATATGCTCATTGCTCTAGATGGAAAATTCTCTGATTCACCTTGAATAATAGGGAAGAGTATATGCAGGAAGTGTCCTCTCACCACTATTTTTAATAGATAATATTCTTGACTCCTCCAAAATGCAGAAATGCAAAATCAAAAGAAGCATTTTAAAGATTGTGGGTAGTGTGACAATTATCAACCAATTTAAAACAACAACATCAGTTTGTAATACAACTTTACTTTTTTTAATTCTAGTTACAGTGATTTTCACATGTCATCAGTGGCATGGACATTATGAACAATCAGCTCACTATCTCTAAACTCTGTATTTTTTTTTATTTTAGTTTTAACAGCCTTATTGAAATACAATTCACATACCATATAAGTCAACCATTTATTTATTTATGTATTTTTGGCCACGCCCCCAGCATACGGAATCTTAATTCCCCTACCAGCGATCAAACTTGCGCCCCCTGCAGTGGAAACATGACGTCTTAACCACTGGACCATTAGGGAAGTCCCTCTAACTATATTTTAGAATTACACTAGAAGCTGAAAAGTAAACCTGAAGCTGTTTCAATTCAGTAAAAATCTCTGGAGATTGTCCTGAGCATTTAAAAAATAGTTGTAATAATTTTTTTAAAAAAACTCTCAGGGGATTCTTATGTGTAGTCAAGGTTGAGAATCATTGACGTCATTTAGAGCAGAGACCACAATAGGAGCCTGTCATTAATGAAGCCACAGATGAGAAAAGCATCTAATCCAGTAGCTCTCAAATTTAAGCATATATCAGAATAACCTGGAGGATTTGTTAAACACAGACGTCTAGCCCCACACCCAAAGTTTCTGATTCAGTAGGTCAGGGTTGGAGCCCAAAAATTGCATTTCTAACAAGTTCTCGGGTGATGCTGAAGTGGCTGACCCAGGGACCACATTTTGAGGACCATGCATCTAATGGACATATATTATTATATCTTTAATATTCTGAATTAAGTGAAATGAAGATTCAATTGACTGATATATTAAATAATCAACAATATTACCCTTAGAGCACTGTGGTATTTAATCACTTATTGAAAATTAATCAATAGGCAAAACTATTAGTATTTTGGTTTAATTAAAAGCATTACACATGCAGCACTGAAATAACTTGATATTGGTGGATGATGCAGTACTTACAGTGCATCTTATTGGATTCCTGAAAGTCTTCATTTTCCTTATCTACCTGATCAGGTGCTGTTGTAAACATTCTAATATTTTCATCCAGGAGTAAACTCTCATTCTCATCAAACACTGTAGGAAACAAGTAGAATTCCTTGTGTACATCTTTCTGTAAATCAAAACAAGAACAATGAGGTGAAGACAGAATAAGTAAAGCAGAAATTCTTCCATATATACTGTACTATTTATGCACAGACATGCTAAAGGAAGGACAAGAACTGAAGTTTCCATTCCTCTTTGTAAATGGAGCTCACAAAATACTCATCGACCACCAGAGTTTTGATTGGTATCTGTGTAGTAGATTTTTGGCTCAACACAATAGTCTAAGCCTCTCTCTGTACCTAAAAGTTCTTACTCTCCTCTCCCTACCTTTCTGTCAGCTCTTCCCATTCCACTTGAACCCACCCCAAAATTGTTAAAATGGGGGGTGCGGTGGATATGTGCTTGTGCTAGAAGTTAAGGAAGGTGCTATCCATAGTCATGAAAGCTCAAAGAATTCCTGTAAAGGAGAGCAGATGAAAGCAAATACATCTTATGTGAAGAAGTAGCCTGCAAGTGAGTTGGAAGAAGAATTCACACAATCTCCATCCATCTGGACATTCTCACTTCCCCTCCCCCATCCCTGGTGAAAAATAAGGAAGCAGAAATGCTGTCTGGTCTATGGCATGATTCAGTAGTTGACAAGAAGGCAATTCGTCTAAGGAATCAAAGCATATGTGTCCCTGAGAACAAATTGCTCCCTTAAAGAAGAGAAAACTTGAGCGATTGTTGCATATCTTTTTTGTGAGATCATTTTTTCAGATAAAAAACACGATTATCAAATTTTAAAAATCCAGCTGACCTGAAGGTTAGATCGTGCAGAAAACTGAATCAATGATGCAGATGGCCTTAAGAAATCTCCCATAAGTCAGAAGAAAAGATTCAAAGATGAAAAATATACACATAGTAAAGATTTTAGAGAGAATTTACAAAAGGGTGAGACACAATAATAATAAATAATAGTGGAAATGTTCACCACTATAAAGCGGGAAGACTAGAGTATTCAGATTCAAAAAGCTCACTAAAAACAAGACAAAATTGGTAATATAGACCTATACCTAAAAATGTCCTGGTAAAAATTTTGGATTTCAGAGAAACAAATTTCTACAATAATCCATTTTAAAAGTTATCATGAGCATTGGACTTCTCTAGTACAATAAATGTCAGAGGAAGATACGTTAGCAATTATGTATTTTGAGGAAAAGATTACGATAGAAAAATTCTATACCAGGCAAAGCACAGCAAAGTGACATTTTCAGATGTGTCAGAATTCCAGCAGGAAACTGCTACAATCACTTACATACTGACCTGCAGAGAAAACTTCAGTGAAAAGTTTACAAGTCACATTTCCTAATTATATTGCAACGAAACTGATAATTACTCATAAAAGGACAAAAAGTTAAAAAATTAAAAGATCATACATGGTCCAAATAATTCTTAGATCAAAGAAGAAACAAAAATGAATTTCTAAGAATTTAGTAAGTAATGTCCATGAGAATACTACAAGTCATAATGTGTGGAATATAATTAAATATATAAACTGAGAGTCTGAAATGTTTATTTTAGGCAAAGTCAAATAAAAATAAATATTGTAAATATCTGAATATTTTAGAAAAATAAAATGGAGTTAAAAGCAAAAGCAGAAATTTAAAAAATTTTTAAATATTAAAAATCTTTCCAATTTATTTAATGAAGATAGTACAACTATGATATATCACTAAAAAAGCACACAGAAGCTACCACAGATGGACTCCTGGTGGAGTCCATCTTGGAGACATAGCCACCACAATTGCTTAAAAGCAGAGGCACCTAGCCTAGCTGAGGAGTTAGGGACAGAGTTAGGCAGAGTGCGTAAGTAGGGAATAGACGTTGTCTCTGCTCTCAAGAATCTCATGGCCTGGGTGGTTTGGAGTCTGAGTCTGTCTATATCCATAGATATAGACAGAAAGGACCACTCCCAGCACTTCCACTTTACTACAGAACCTGAAAAGACCTCTCGTCTGCGATGTCATTTCAACATGCTTGTTATACGGAAAAATTGGGAAGAGGCAAAGTATGCATTGATAGGGGAAAAGTCAACTAATTCATATGCAGTCATGTAACAAAATATTTGCATTCAGGCAAATACTTAGAGAAGACTGAAAGAAAACACATTTTTGGAGAGGCAAGGGGATGGGTTGGGTTGTTCAAGGAGACTGCATCTTATCTGGAGTATTTTAAATTTTGCAAGGACAAGAAATCCATGTATTATTGGTAATTTAAAGTTATTAAAATAATATAAACACAATAGAAAATGGGGGAAAAAAAAGCACACAGAATCTAAACTAATATCATTTATAGCTTAGATGAGAAATTCTAAATAATACACTATCAAATTCAATGGAAAAATATATTGAAAAAAACACCATGCTCAAAGTAATTTTCCCCAGAAGCACAAGGATGATTCAATAGGAAATTTTTTATGTACTTGGTCACACTTATTGGTTAAAGGAGAAAAGATAGTAATAATTTCAAGGAAATCTAAAAATAAGTTTTTATAAAATTTGACATTCTGGCAGTAGTTGTTCCTTTTGCTTTTCCCTCAGATCTCTTCAAGGCTGCCTCTTTAAAATTTAGATCTCACCTCAAATAATACTTCCACCTTATCTAAACTATAATTTCTGTTCAGTATTACATTACTCTATTTTGTTTTTATAAAGCACTTACACTTTCTGAAGTTTTCTATTTTTATTTTTTATCTGCTTATCTCCTGTCCTTTCCACGCCATCACTCCCTTTGCCCCTTCCTCTCTGCTACATCACACACTAGAATATAAACTCTATTAGAGCAGGTCTTATTTACCAACGAATTCTATGCCTAGCATGGTGCTTTTTTTTTTTTTTTGAGCAGCTCAAGTGATTTTAAACAGAAAAAACAAAACAAAAACAGTGTCAGTAAACCAGAAATAGAATAAAATGTAACAACTAATAGCCAATGTCATACTTAGTGGTAAAATAGTAAAGATATTTTCATTAAGCTCAGACACTAAACAAGGTACTATTTAACATTACTATGAATATTTTGTCCAATCCAAAGCTACATGGCTAATATGTGAAAAAAATAGGATGAGGACTTTTAATGGTTCCTGTAGAACTTCCTGTGTTGTGACTCTTTCATTTGCCAAGTGAAGATAACAAAACATGTAGAGAAAAAAGAACTCACATTTTAAATCTCAACTCACTGAGTATCAGTTCCTCTTATGTAAAAATGGGGATAACAATACTTAGCCTCTTGGGTTCCTGTGAAGGTTAAATGAAGTAAAATGTGCAAAAGTGCCTAAACGGAGTTCAATAAAAATTAGTCTCCTTTTATTTCTTTCCAAGGTAAGCACAGAATAAAAGAATGGAATCTAAAGGTAGAAAACCTTTTTTTTTCACTTAGTAACATATTTAAAAATTTTAAATGATCGCATTACCATTTAAAATAGCCAAATAGGACTTCCTTGGTGGCGCAGTGGTTAAAAATCCACATGCCAATGCAGGGGACACAGGTTTGAGCTTTGGTCCAGGAAGATCCCACATGCTGCAGAGCAACTAAGCCCGTGCACCACAACTACTGAGCCTGCACTCTGGAGCCCGTGAGCCACAACTGTTGAGCCCATGTGCCACAACTACTGAAGCCTGCTCACCTAAAGCCTGTGCTCCACGACAAGAGAAGCCACCATAATGAGAGGCCCACACACAGCAACAGAGACTAGCCCCCACTCTCCAGAACTAGAGAAAGCCTGCGGGCAGCAATGAAGACCCAACACAGCCAAAAATAAAATTTAAAAATAAATAAATAAAATTTAAAAATGAAAAAAAAATAGCCAAATGAAAATAAAATATCTAGGCATAAATTTAAAAAACATTCAAAACCTATATAAGGGGAACTATAAAATACTCTTGAAAAACACAAAAGTACACTTGAACAAGTTGAAAGACATATGTTCTTGTGTAGGGGTACTCAACTTTATAATAATGTCTGTTTTTCCTAATTTAATTTGTATATTTGAGACAATCTCAATAAAACACTATCAGGATTTTTTTTTCTGGAGCCAGATATGTTTTTACAAGGTTCATTAAAAAGAATAAGTAAGCAAAAATGGCTATTAAAATACTGAAAAAATTATGATGAGTTATAGCTACAAGTCATTTAAACACATTATAAAGGCTCTATAATTACAATAGTATGATATTGGTGCATGAATAGAGACCAGTGGAATAGAATAGAAAATCAAGAAATGGACTCAATTGTGTATGAAAATTTAGTACCTGATTAAGGGAGAATTTAAATCAATGGGCTAAAGTGTGACTTTTTAATAAATGATGTCGAGATAACTGGATAGCCATTTAGAAAAAGATAAATTTGATCCATTCCTTAACTGTACACCAGAATAAATTCTAAATGGAAAAGAGGTTTAAAAGTGAAGAATGAAATCCTACAAGTACTTGAAGGCAGAATGGGTGAATTGCTTTATAACCTGAGAGTTGCAAAAACTTTCTTAACTATGACTTGGAATCCATTAACAATAAAGGAAAAGATGATAGAACTAAAAATTTTACGTGGCAAACAACAACATCCACAAGCAAAGTCTAAAGGCAAACAATAAACTAAGATAAAAAATATTTACAGCTAATGTCTCAGACAAAGGCTTTCTATCCCTAATATATAGAGAGCATCTAAATCAGTGAAGAAAAATACCCTTATAGAAAAATGGGCTAAAGATATGAACAATTCACGGAAAAGAAGTGAAAATGGTTCTTAACTATTTGAAAAAATGTTGAACAACTAATAATGAGAGAAACACAAATTACAATAACAGAGGTACTGTTTATGTCCTATCAGACTGGTAAAAATCCCCAAATTGAACAATACACTTTGTAGTGGGGCTGTGGAAAACAGATACTCTAGTCTCATACCTGGTGAGAATATAAAATGGCACAGTTCCTATGGAAGGGAATTTGGCAATATCTAGCAAAAGTGAACATGTACTTATCCTTTGTCCCAGCAAAACCAAATTTATCCCAAAGATATGTTGTCAAAATACAAAGAGACATATGAACAAGGCTACCCGTTACAATGTATTTGTAAGAGTAAAGACTGGAAAGAACCCAAACCCCTGCCAAATAGTGGACTGATTGTACAAACTGTGGCATGTCTACACCAGGGAGTAATATCTACTGTAAAAAAGAATGAGGAATATTTCCATATATCACAGTATAAAGACATATTGTTAAGTGAAAAAAGAAAGTGAGAATATGAATACATACCCACATACATTTATTTTAAAAATAAGAGATTAAGAATTAGAGAAGAAATCAATGACATTGAAAACAGGAAATCAATAGGAAGAAATCAGTGCAACTAAAAGCTGATTATTTGAAAAGATGAATAAAATCAATGTCTTTAGTCAGGTTAACTAAGAAAAAGAGAACACAAGTTAGTGATATCAGAAATGAAAGACAGGACATCACTACAAATCCTTTAGACATTAAAAGAAGAATAAAGGAATACTATAAACAACTATATGCCCATAATTTGATAACCTACATGAAATGGATCAATTCCTTGAAAGATACAATTTGCTAAAACACACAAGAAGAAATAGACACTCTGAGTAGGCCTATATCTACTAAAGAAATTGAATCAATAGTTAATAACCTTCCAAAACAGCTCAGAAGTGTTCATTGGTGAATTCTACCAAACATTTAAGGAAGAAATTATACCGACTCTCTTTAAATCCATCAGAGGACAAAAATAGAGAAAAGACTTCTTATCTCATTCTAGCAGGCCAGCATTACTCTAATACTAAGACCAGACAAAGACATTACAAGAAAACTAGAGACCAATATCTCTAACAACCATAGATGTAAAATACCTAAAAAAATTAGCAAATAGAATCCAAAAATGTATGCAAAGAGTTATACCATGACCACATGGGATTTATCCCAGGTATTTAAGCCTGGTTTAACGTTCAAAAATCAGTTAATGTGATCCATCACATCAATAGGCTAAAGAAGATAAGTCACATGGTCATATCAACAGATACAGAAAAAGCATTTGACAAAATCCAACACCCATTCATGATTAAAACAAACAAACAAACAAACCTGTTAGTAAAATTAGGAATAGAGGGAACTATCTCAACCTGATAAAGAATATCTACCAAAAAATTACTGCTAACATTATACTTAATGGTGAGAAACTAGAAGCTTTCCTACTAAAACCAGGTACAAAACAAGGATGTCCCTTCTTATTACTCCTTTTCAATATCATACTGGAAGTTCTAGCTAGTGCAATATAACAAGAAAAGGAAATAAAAGATATGCAGCTTGGGAAGAAAGAACGTTACTGTCTTTGTTCACAGATCACATGATCATCTATGCAGAAAATCCAAAAGGTCTGACAAAGTAACTTCTGTAACTAATTAGCATTTATAGCGAGGTTATAGGATGTATGGTTAATATACAAAAGTCAATCAAGCTCATATATACTAGCAATAAACCAGTAGAATTTGAAAGTAAAAACAATACAATTTACATTAGCATCCTCCTAAATGACATAGTTATAAATCTAAAAGAATATGCATAAGATCTTCTATGAGGAAAACTAAAAACTCTGGTGAATGAAATTAAAGAACTAAATAAATGTTCGTGGATAGGAAGACTCAATACTGCCAAGTGTCAGTTCTTTCCAACTTGATTTATAGATTTAATGCAGTCCCAATCAAAATTCTGGCAAGTTATTTGTGGACATCTACAAACTGGTTCTAAAGTTTATATGGAGAGGCAAAAGACCCAAAATAGCCAACACAATATTGAAGAAGAATGAAGTTGGAAGACTGACACTCCCTAACTTCAAAACTTACTATAACACCCCAGTAATCAAGACAGTGTGCTATTGGTGAAAGAATAGATCAGTAAAACAACAGAAAGAATAGAGAGCTAAGAAACAGCCACATAAACTTAGTCCACTGATCTCTGACAAAGGAGCTAAGACAACATGATGGAGCAAAGGTAGTTTTTTCAATAAATGGTGTTGTAACAAATGGATATCCACATTCAAAAAAATGAATCTAGATATAAGCCTTACACTCCTCACAAAAATTAAATCACAATGGATCACAGACCTAAATGTAAAGTGCAAAACTATAAAACTCCTCAAAGATAACATACGAGAAAATCTGGATGACTTTGGATATGGCAATAGCATTTTAGATACAACACCAAGGGCACAACCTATGAAAGAAAGAATTGATAAACTGGAATTTATTATAATTAAATTTTATGCTCTGAAAAAAATAATGTCAAGAGAATAAGACAAGCCACAGACTGGGAGAAAAATATTTGCAAAAGACATATCTGATAAAGGACTGTTCATCAAAACATACAAAGAACCCTTAAAACTCAACATTAAGAAAATAAACAACTCAGTTAACAAATGGGCAAAAGACCTTAACAGACACCTCATCAAAGCAAATGTACAGATGGCAAACAAGCATTTGAAAAGATGCTCTACATCTCATGTCATTAAAACAACGAGGTACCACTACACACCTATTAGAATGGCCACAATCTGGAACATGACACCACCAAACTCTGTCAAGAATGTGGAGCAACAGGAACTGTAACATTCATTGCTGGCGGGAATGCAAAATGGTACAGCCACTTTGGAAGACAGTTGGCAGATTTTTGTTTTTGTTTTTGTTTTTTCTTTTTTACAAAACTAAACATACTCTTACCACATAATCCAACAATGGGGTTCCTTGGTATTTCCCCAAAGGAACTGAAAATTCATGTCTACATGAAAACTTTCACATGGATACTTATTCATAAAGCATCTTTATTCATAACTGCCAAAACTTGGGAGTAATCAAGATGTTCTTCAGTAGGTGAACAGATAAACTATAATATATCCAAACAATGGAGTATTATTCATTGTTAAAAAGAAATTAGCTATTGAGTCATAAAAAGACTTAGATGGAACTTAAATGCATATTGCTAAGTGAAAGAAGCCAATCTGGAAAGGCTACACACTGTGTGATTCCAACTATGTGACATTCTGGAAAAGGCAAAAGTATGACGACCGTAAAAAGACCAGGATTGCCCGGAGTTGGGGGCTGGGAGGAAGGGATAAATAGATGGAGCACAGAGGACTTTTAGGGCAGTGAAAATACTCTGTATGATACCATAATGATGGATACATGGATCTACTCTGTTGGGAATATTGATATTGGGGGAGGCTGTGTGTGTGTGGGGGGGGGGTGCATGAGAGGTATATGGGAAATCTTTGAACTTTATCCTCAATTTTTCTGTGAACATTAAAGTGCTCTAAAAGATAAAGTTAATAAAAGTAACAATGAAAAATAAATAAAAGCATAAAGTTTTAAAAAGTTATCCACAGTGAGGGAATAGGTGAGAGGGAAGAAAAGATAGAAGCTAGACTTCTTTGGACATACTTCTTTTTGTAGATATGATGTTGGAGACAGGTAAATGATTATAAAATAATGTTACAGTTTAAAAAGCAATCCCAAATAAATAAATAAATAAACGAACAAACCCGTGTATCCGGTGCGTGGCAAAACTCCACAGGGAGGAACTATTCCAAGTGACTTTAAGTCTGTAATTTGACTGAACATCCCTAGTGGGATCCACTCTAAAGACAAAAAGGGGCTGCAAGACTTTTTAGTAATTGTATTGTTGGCTGTAGTGTTGTAATTGTGATCCTGAGATTGCTGTGTGTATATTGTGGAATGCAATAAGTGCATATTTATGCTGGGATTGTTGAGAACTCAGCCTTTTCAGTGCAGTTGAAGGGAGATACAGATGTAAGATCAATGAGGTTAAGTAAACAAACAAACAAAATCCATAGACTTGAATTTGAATAGAAAGTATCAGTATGAACTCATGATGAATTTTATTAAAAATTTTTTTCCAGTTCTGCCCACTGAAAAGGCCTAGGAACAATGCAGTAGCACTGAATCCAATAGCACTGAGCACCCCTAATGCCCTGATTGTAGTAGTTCTAAAAATAATTTCTTACTAAAAAGAACCAGGGCTTTTGGGGAGAAATGACTGATTTCAGGTCTGGCTCAGAAAATGTGCGATATGAACCTGAAATAGCTTTTTATACTAGAAATCAAAGAAGCTTCAAAGACTACTAAGTTCACGTAAAAATGAAGTCAACCTGAGCAAGTTCCCCAGTGGCAAAAAATACTGAGCATCAATAAGTATAATAGCAATGAATTGAAGCATACTAAACATGCTGAAATCCACAAGTTCACAATCGTACTTAAAAATAAACTATTAAAAACATTTGAAAATAAATAAATAAATAAATTAATTAATTAATTAATTAAAAAAACAGTTGAAGTATGCTAGAGGAGAACTATTCATTCAAAAACTTGTAAATAAAGGGAAAGAATCAAGCACTTGTCATTCCTTTCTTATATAACATGTACCTCAAGGCAACCAAATAGTCCATTAAGAGAAGTTTCTGTTTATACAAGTATAGTAGCTAATAAACACAGAAGGAATGATGGAATCAAAATATTACTGTCGTGCAACACCTGATTAGTTTATGAATCTAGGAAATGGTTATCAGTAGCTGATAACACCTCCAATTGAAAGACAATTATGTATTATATATTCCTTGATCTAGGTACCCAGTACCACACATAAAGTAGTATTGCAAAAATTAAAAAAAAAATCTAACCTGAATCTGATCAAGCTTGTAGATCTAGCCACTGATTTATAGGAAATAGAGAAAAAGAGAAAAAACATGTTAAATGACACCACAGGAATGCAATCAGTAAAATCTAGACATGAAAACTTCTACAGGATAAAAGACTTTTGCAACAGAAAAAAATGCAAGAAAATAATCTTGAGAAACATATCAACTGATTGTAATGTGTGTAATTATTTGAGTGCCTATTTGCACAACAAACTTGAAACAATTAAAACACAATTGGGGACTGATGATGGGTGATGCCTTAGAGGGCCAGGACAGGGAGGGTGGGAGAGAGTCACGGGAGGGAGGGGATATGGGGATAAACGTATAAATACAGCAGATTGACTTTGGTGTACCTCAAAAACTGGTACAAGCGTGTAAAGCAATTATATTCCAATACAGAGCTTAAAAAAAAAGACAATTGGGGAATGTGAGCTCTGAAAATTTGATGATATTAAGGAATTATTATGATGATGCTTTAAGATATGATAATTGTATAGAATGCATTTTTAAAGGACTCTTTCTCTTTTAAAAATTTACATTAAAATATATATTTTAGAGCTAAAAACAATGGTGGGATTAGGGATTTCTATTTCTAGATCAAAAGGTCATTTTCCCATTCCTTTTTTTTTTTAACTTTTTGTTTTATATTGGAGTATAGCCAATTAACAATGTTGTGATAGTTTCAGGTGCACAGCAAAGTAACTCAGCCATACATACACATGTATCCATTCTCCCCCAAACTCCTCTCCCTTCCTTGCTGTCACATAAAAAATATTTTAAGCAATATTTCCTCAGTGAATATGGAGTGACTTATGATCATTCATAGGTGATTTTTTAAAAATGTGTGTGTTGAAGTCTAATGGTATCATAAAAGACTTTGGATTCCAAGGAAAATCTTGTTTCCAACTCATCTTGGAACAATCATGTTAGCCAGAGAATCACTGCACAATATAGGTATAAGCCTAAGAAAAAATTATAATAAACATTATGTGTGGAATCCTCACTGCCTCACACCCCAGAATTTTCCTAAGAATAATGATAATTTCCATATAATATAATAATTTCCTTATAATAATGATAATTCAAAGGGATTGGAAAATTATTTTCATTTTCCCTCATTGGACTCACCAGTTTCCCATTTGCAAGTAAACTTCCTTTCTTGCATATTTTCATTGGCCCGATAAGCCCAGTAAATATATCTTTGGTGGGATCCACAGCAGAATAATACATCTTAGTTAGACAGACAGGATCTTTGTAAGTGGGTCCCACTTCTTTGGGGACAGTCCATTCATAGGTGAATGTTCCTTTGGGTGCCACATGGGAGGCTGAAGGAGGAGGCACATCTGTAAGAAAGGTCACATCGGAGAGGTTAACTATGCTTTATAATGTCATCATTTGAGGCACAGAGTAGATAGGGTTTAGTCTAGGATAACCCACTTCCGTGCTCCTTTTATGAATTAGGGTGGAATCCTACTTGTGCACCAGTATCAGGTCACAAATGGGAATGATGTCCTCCAGGAAGTCTCCTCTAAACCTCTATTTGAGATTGGTACCTGCTATGGTTTGAATGTTTATGTCTCCCCAAAATTCACATACTGGAATCCTAATGCCCAATGTGATAGCATTTGAGGTGGTGTTTGGGAGGTAACCGTCATGATAGTGGAGCCCTTCTGGATGGGAGATCCCACCAGAGTTCCCTAGCCCTTTCCTCCATGTGAGGATACAAGAAGTCTGAGACCCAGAAGAGGGTCTTCATTGATCAGCCTTGACATACAAAAATACCTAAATACTGTCTTATAATGGAATATTTTGTATATTAAAATTATATTTATAAAATGTTCGTAATGCTAAGAAAGCAAACTCTGGGTACAAAGCTATAGTGACAAGTATATTTATATTATCTCAAACACATGTAAAGTATATATTACTATGTACACAGATGAAAGAGTGGAGGGCTTATACAAAAATATAATAGTGGTTGTCTATAGAACTATGGATAATATTTTTGGCTACACGTTTTTATATATATATATTTAATAAATTTATTTTATTTATTATTGGCTGCGTTGGGTCTTCATTGCTGCACATGGGCTTTCTCTAGCTGCGGCGAGTATTTCGGTGGCTTCTCTTGTTGCAGAGCACAGGCTCCAGGCACGTGGGCTTCGGTAATTGCGGCCCATGGCCTCAATAGCTGTGGCTCATGGGCTCTAGAGCACCGGCTCAATAGTTGTGGCACACGGGCTTAGTTGCTCCGCGGCATGTGGGATCCTCCTGAAGCAGGGACCAAACCCGTGTCCCCTGAATTGGCAGGCAGATTCCCAACCACTGCGCCACCAGGGAAGTCCCTATATTTTTAAAATATTCTAAAATGTATTCTAAATGTATGTTGTACTCACTCCTGCTTGGGTTGTAGTATGTGCCCTCGTTGCTCTTATCGACTCTCACCCCAGTCGGCTCAATACTGAGGGGATAGTCTCCTTTGTTATGGAAGGTGACCCTGATGGTGTCTCCCACCTCTGCCGCAATGACAGGACCTAGGGACAAAGAGAGAATTATTGTCCTCCCTGATATACAACATACAGAATACAAAAGACAGTTGTTTTCTTTGCCTTGTCCTATGGCAAGAACCACTGGAAGCAACAAGCTTATTGTGGCAAATGGAAAGCTTGGTTTTTAAAAATTCCATTATCAATTTGACATGGGAAGGCTGCAAAGAGATGAGAAGGGCTCTTTGAGTTAACTTCAGGTAATGAAATTTTTTACCATTTTTATCAAAGTTAGTTCACAAGATTCATATATCTATTAAAAGAAAAAAAAACTATTCAGTGTATCTACACTCTGCTAACCCTATTTTTCTGTTGACCAGATGTGTGTTATTTGTCCCAAGAGTCAAGAGAATGCCATAAACCTTGACCACCCAAAGGGAGTAAGTTAAATTGTCTTGAATGTGAAAAGTAACACCACTGTTGTGGATATCCCATCACCAAAATTAATATTATTACCAAATGTATAATAAAAACCAGATATATAGTACAAAAATATTTTATGTGATATACGAAATGACATTTATTGAGAGCTTTCTATGTGCTTTTCTGAGTGTTTATGTGAATTAACTCCTTTAATCCTTACAACAGCTTTATGAAGTAGGGGCTATTGTTATTGTTCCCATTTTACAGGAAGGGAACAAGCACAGAAAGTTGAGTACTTTCAAAGATGACACAGCTAATAGAGGAAGAGTGAGGACAGTCTGAATCCACTCACTTGCTATTCTGTCCAAGTGCCTGAGCAAGAACAGATCTCTGGGCTCTGCCTGAGGGCAGCCTGCAGGAGGCTCTAAAACAAACCCAACCTGTCTCATTAGTAGCTGGATTTTATTTCTAAGGGAATGTACCTTTAGCTAAAAGCAGAAGCTAATAGCTTCACTGTCCATTTAAACAAAGTCACACAAACCCCTTACCTTTTTGAAGAAAAAAAAAGTCATCATTTGAAGTCAGCCTGGCTTTTAATGATGAAGATTTACTATGGGTAATTTACATTTGGAAAAGTGATTAGCTGCTACATTTTATTGATGATTGGTCTTCTGTGTCCATAGTTTATATATAAATAGAAATCATGCTGCAGGTTCTGAAGCTTCTGTTCTTTCTGAGGTTGGTTGTAGCTCAGGGGAAGAGCACATTAGTCACATGTATTCTGCACAGACTCACCCAGAATGCCAAGATGTTCCTCTTGAGGGCGTCTCTCCTTTCGATTTGCAAAGGAGGCATCTGTGTACTCACGATAAACCAGCTTTTTATATGAGCCTCCAATTCTTGTAGAACCATGTTCAAAAAATACTGCTGAATCACTGCCAAAAGAAAAAGCGTTTAATTCTGGAGTTGAAAGCAGAACAGAGCCAGGTAGCCGCATAGGATACTAATTGAAGAGAAGAATTTTGACCAGTGGTTAGAATTATTACCCATGATTTACTAAGTACTCAAACAGAAACAGATAGTACTAGGCCCGTTATAGAAGGATGTTCAGTTTAGGGGTGGGGACTCATGGCATAGAGATTTTATTTTTTAAAGTGAAGTGAAAAAAATTTCAAGAGGGTCCATGTCAACCCCTGACAGTTAGTAAATTGTCCTGCAATAAAATCTTTTTAATAAATTGTGAAATGTCTAAAGATACAGTAACTATTGTTTATTGCATGTTAGCACTCAGAAGCTTTCACTTATTGTCTGAAACTCACATGACAATGCAACAAAGTTGGTATTATTCTCCCCATTTTACAGTAATCTGCATTTCTGTCAATAGCCTTTCTTAATTCCTTCAGAATTTTCATGACCTCCTTTTTGAACTAGGTGTCTATTAGCCTGAAGAGGTCTGTTTCAGTTTGTTCCTTCAGGGGAATTCTCTTGGTCTTTTCACTGGGAGTGGTTCCTCTGCTTCTTTATTTTACTTATGTTTCTCTTACTCTGTGAGTTTAGGAGAAACAGTCATCTACTGTAGTCTTGGAAGGTCATTTATATGCGGGAGCATCCCTGCGTGGCTTGTGTGGGTTTAATATTTTTGGTGCGAGGGCTGCTTTTAGTTTGGATGCCTTCCACCTCTTTCCTCAGTGTGTGCTGGCTGTTATCCCCTTGATGGGAAGTGTGCAGATGCAGTGGCCCAGGCGCGCGTGCACTCCTGGGGCCCTGCAATGGCGAGGGGAGGGTGGGCAGCAACTGGTGTTTGCTGGTGGGTCCCTCAGTAGCAGCGGCTCAGGCCTGCCCCTGGAGCTCATGTAGGGGGTGTCCTGTTGCCTGAGAGCACACTCGGGGAAAGAAGATGCTATGGCGGTCCCAACCTCCCCTCGCGCAGCCCCCAAGAATGGCAGCCTGCTTCCCTGGTGGGCCCAGGTCTCCCGCAAGTATACCCTCAGCCACACCACACTCCAGCCCCTTCAGGCTGTTTCCTTGGAGCCCACCCTAGTCCTCTCCCTGGGTCTGACCTTCAAAGCCCAAGCTTTAGCATCCAGACCCCACCCTCATCAGCAGATGAGCCTGTCAGGCTGGGGAGCTTAGGGCAGTGGTACCGACTGTCTGTGCAGGTTTCTCTCCATTTTGCCTCCTGCAAACTGGTTTCTGTGCTCTCCTCCTAGGCTCCAGATCTTCCCCTCTGTCCCAGCTGATCTTGCCGCCAGTGAGGGGGCTTCCCAGGGTGCAGGACCTTTTCTTCTTTCACAGCTCCCACCCTGGGGCACAGGTCTCATCCTCATTCCTTTCTCTCTCTCTCTCTTTTAATTTCTTCTTTTGTCCTACCCAGTTATTTGGAGATTTTCTTGCCCTTTCAGAAGTCTGAGGTCTTCTGCCAGCGTTCAGTAGATGTTCTGTGAGAATCGTTCCACATGTAGATACATATATATATATATATATATATATATATATACACACACACACATATATATATATATATATTTAACTGCACTGGGTCTTAGTTGCGGTATGAGGGATCTAGTTTCCTGACCAGGGATCGAACCTGGGTCCCCTGCATTGGGAGCACAGAGTCTTACTCACTGGACCACAAGGGAAGTTCCTATAGATGTATTCTTACTGTATTTGTGAGAGGAGGTGCGCTCCACGTCTTACTCCTCTGCCATCCTGATCACTCCCCATTCTCCCCATTTTGCAAATGAAGAAATTAAATCTCAGAAAGGCATTTGTCTTGTGAAAGCCACCCTACTCATCTCTTCTCCCATTTGACAAGTGTACTGAACACTACTCTTTGCCAGGAACCCTGTTATATGCTGATGATATATACCTATAAGCAAGCTGGACCCGTCTCTGCCCACATGGATTTTACATCTGTCCCAGAAGACAAACTACAAACCAATCAATGTAATAACATGTCATAAGCACAGAGTGTTATGAAACATTTCTCCTGGGGTTGGGGAAAGTGGTGGGGAGAGGTCCCAAAGGCTTTCCAGAGGAAGAGATTCTCTAAAACCATCTAGAGGAGAAGTGGAGTTTAAAAGATGGAGTATGTGTGGTTGGGAGAATGGGGCGGGTATTTGCAAAGAGGAAACAGCCTGTGGGAAGGCTCAGAGAAGACAGCAAGCATGACATGTCTTATAAAATAAGGCAGGAGTGTAGCATGCAGAGTAGGGCAGAGGAGTCTAGAGTGAGGCTTGGAGAGATGGGGGATGGGCAGGAGGACTTAGTTGAGGTTTCGGTACTTCTCAGGGCAGTGAGAAAGTTTTGAAATATTTAAGCGCTAAGGATTCATGTTTTAGGAGGATTCCTCAGGCGGCTGCAAGATCGTGGTAGGGAGAGAGGTCAGTAGCCTGCTTTTAAAATCTCAGTGTGAGGTAGTGATGACTTCAGAGGAATTAACAAAGAGGTTGGAGAGAAGCAAACAACTTTCCGAGATATTTAGGACAAAATGAGGCAGGATTTAATGAGGTGAGAAGGAGGGACTGGTGCAGGAGGGAGGGAGTCAAGGGTGGTGCTCAGCCTTTGGGCTTGAGGGGTGGATGGGTGGTGCTGCCATTCGTGCAGAGAGGGGAATCAGATTTGTGGGGAAGACAATGGGTTCAGACTTAGACATACTGATTTGGAGAATCCTCATCCAAGTGGGATATCCACTAAGCAGTTCAAAATGCACATCTGCAATTTATAAGAGCCTTCTGGGCTGGAGATACAGCTTTGGGAGTCATTGCATCTGGATGTCTGTGTAGCGGGGACTTAAATCTCTGCTTCAGGCCCAGCTATTGACTTGTTTGTCATTGAGTAAAGTACTTAACCTTTCCAAGTATCAGTAGATGTGTGGCAAACAAAGCTTCTCTAAAGAGATGATGTTTGAGCAGAGACTTGGAGCAGGGGCATGGCATAATCTCACTGACATTTTTGAAAGATCACTTTGGCTGTTTTATGAAGAATGGACAGTAGGAAAGGAAAACTGAGGCAGGAAGAACAGCTGGGGGCCATGGAAGTCATCAGACGTGTATAAAACGTAGCTTGTATGCATCAAAGGACACTATCAAGAGAGTGAAAAGAAAACCTACAGAATAAGTGGAAGTATTTGCAAAGCCTATCTATCTGATAAGAGATTAATATCCAGAATATAAAAAGAACTCTTAACGTAACAACAGCAAAAAACCCCAAACAACCCATTTAGAAAATGGGCCAAGGACTTGTACAGACATTTCTCCAAATTGCCAACAAGCACATGAAAATATGCTCAGTATCATATCAGGGAAATGCAAGTCAAAACCACAATGAGATACCTCTTGGCACCTGTTGAGATGGCTATTATAAAAAAAATGGAAAATAAATGTTGGCAAGAAGAAATTGGAACGCTTGAACATTGCTGGTGAAAATGTAAAATGGTGAAGCCACTGTGGAAAATCATGTGGTAGTTCCTCAAAGAATTAAAAATAGAATTATTATATGATCAAGCAATTCCACTCCTAGATGTATGCCCAAAAGAACTGAAAGCAGAGACCTAAACACATACTCGTACTCCAGTGTTCATAGTGGTATTATTCACAATAGCCAAAAGGTAGAAACAACCCAAATGTCCATCAACAGACAGATGGATAAATAAAACATGGTATATAAATACAATGGAATATTATTCAGCCTAAAAGAGGAATGAAATTCTGATATATGCTACAGCATGGATGAACCTTGAAAACATTATACTAAATAAAATAAGCCAGACAAAAAAGGACAATGTTACATGATTCTACTTTCATAAGCTTCCTAGAATAGGCAAATTCATAGAGACAGAAAGTAGGACAGAAGTTACCAGGGGATGGGGGTTTTTGTTGAGTGGATACAGAATTCCTGCTTGGAATGATGAAAAATTCTGGGAATGGACAGTGCAGATGATTATACAACCTTGTGAATGTACTCAATGCTACTGGGTTTTTACAATGCTATGTTTTCAGAAAAGGAAAGCAGATGAATTGATCTAATTGTATTCAATGTTTTCTGAGAATTTTGTTGAGCATTTGAAAACTTTTAAATCTGTTCTTTTTCATGGACTCAGTAGTCCTATTTCTCAAACTCACTATCAAACACCTTAATAAATATGTAGCAGTCTAGTTACTCAATTTCAGGTACCAATTAAAATTTTAGTAGCTGAATCAGCCTGGTTTTGTTTTTGGCAGGGAAGACATATTTTGAAATAATATCTTTCTTTCCTGAATTACCTTCCAGGTGCTGTTAAGCTTTCTCCGGTGAAGCTGTCTATGCCGGAGGGTGCGTAGTTCCAGATGATTTCCTCAGCAGCAATGTAGTAGTGTCTAACGTGTTTGCCACGGATGTTGTCCTCAGATGAAGCCTTCTTACAGTCTTGTACCGAGAAAAAGGCCTGCAAACCAGCTGAAAATCACACCAAAGGAGGCACCAGTTAATGAAACCAATGTTTGTCCTTCCTACTGCCCTGTAAACACTGCTGGTGAAGCAGACGAAAACCGAAGACATAGACAGCTAGAAACAATACTATAAACTGAACAGTTGTATATAAATCACTCATGGAAAATTCCAGCAGTGAAAAAAATTCTCTATATGGCACAGAGAAGTGATATTACTAGTGCTTTCAAAAATGTGGAACCAGTTTCTGTGGGGTTTTGCTTGGGAGGTCTTTTGATGAGGGGAAAAAAAGGGACACATTAATAGATAAGTGATCTGGGGAGAAATGAACTTTCACTATTTAATTTCACTTTTTTTTTTTTTTGGCCACACCACGTGGGATCTTAGTTCCCTGATAGGGATTGAACCCACACTCTTGGCAGTGAAAACACAGAGTCCTAACCACTGGACAGCAGAGAATTCCCTGACTGGTTTAGTTTATTAGTGAGTCAGCAGTTGAAATAAGTAATGCTTTAATAAGAAAAAAATACATAAGTGAAAAAAGGCTTTGCCATATTTTAAGGGATAGGGTTGGGTGCAGGAGGAGGACTAGAATGAGCACGTGTTATTATTGTTCTCTTAGATAAAATGGCTGTACAGCTGCTGAGCTGGGCCTTCTGCAGCCAAGGACACATTTGATGAATTAGATGATGTTTGAAAGTCAACGCAACATACTCAAAGACCCAGACTAAACCTTAATTTCTTCAGGAGAGCAATATTACAAACTAATATTTTTCAAGAACTGGGGACATTTTATTGCCTTCAAGGAAGAAGAGATTTAGCATGTTAAACAAAGGAATAGCTGGGCTCAAACAAAGAACAGAGTTGGTTATATTTAATAGAATCAACTCAAAAAAAAGGCTGCTTTTCAGCACAATATACAAATCTTCTGGTGTTTAAAATATTGTGCATTTTACAAATCTGAGAAGCTGTATACAGTATCATATTTTTAGGGTAGGACTATACATCAGGGCCAATTTTTTCTTTTCCAAAAATTAACATATTTTCAGTTTTAATTACTTTATAAATGTTCCAGTCTTTTAGTCTTTTTTAAAAATTACATTATGATGCATACTGTCAGAGGAATAAATTTGTTACCAGTTCAAAGCTCAGATCATTCCAAAAATATCCAGCTTTTAGATTCTGATTTCCAATAATCACCCCATTATTAGTGCAACTGAGACATGACTCTTTTCTCAACTGACAGCTAATTTCAGATAAAGATGCCTTACCTTTCAGATGGTTTAGATTCTGACAGCTAAGCATCCATTCTCCAGGGTTCTGGGCCACCATAAAAGCATCAAAGAGGGTAGCAGGGAAGAGATTGATTGTATCAACACGGTAGTTCTTACTAGTCAACACTTGCCCGTGGAAGAAAGCTGCATGCACGTCAATTTCATTACCCATACCAAAAAGATACCATTTTACTTTGTCCTCAGCACACATGGAGAGTCCTGGGAGACTTCCAAAAGCATATCCATTCACAGCTGTAAGTCAAGAGCAGAGATTGTGACTAACAGACGTTGGTGCCGGGGTTATTAATAGTTACCTCTAAATAAAATCAGCTTGGGATTGAAAACACCTGGCACACATGCTCTTCTTCCCTCCTATACCCACATCAGACATTGTTCATCAATCACGGCATTCTTTCATTTTGGACCTGAATTCAGCCTCAGAATTTTTGTCAACACAATATTAGCACATGAATACAACATTGAAGGTGAAACATTTGTTCTCTGTGTTACAAACTATACATCTTGGTAGGTTCATGTGTTTATTTGTAAATACAAATGTGTACATATATACATACAGATATATAAATGTACACACATATAGTAAATAGAAAAAAGACTGAGGTTGTTTAGGAAACAATCATGTATCATGGTGGTGGTGGTATGGATGATAATGTTTTCTTTTTTCTTTTTTTTTGTATTTGTCAGAACTTTTCCAGTTTTCTGTAGTGAATGTGAATGGCTTTTGTAATAAGAACACAAGAGAATCTTTTTTTTTTTTTTTTTAAGATTAAAAGGCAAAATTGGAAGAAATGTGAAGGAGGAAAGAAGAAATGCAGGAGAAGGACGGTAGGAACCAGTGACCAGAGACACAAAGACCTAAAAGGTCAAAAGCAGGATGGCTTGAGAGTCTTCAAAGAAACTAAGTATCATTGCTCAAACTGAGAGGTCCTAGAGTTAAGGTAGAAATCAGTTCTGGGAAGTCCTCTGAGGTAACCATATGCAACAGGAATACCAAATCAGGCTTAGCCAGATGAGAAGTTTGAGTCTCTAACACCTATTTTGGTTAGCACATAACAGAGGCTGGATTAAAATGTGGAAAGAGGATCTTTCAGCCAGAAATAAGCAAACGTTGGACATAGAAATCTGTACCTTGTTAATTATTTTTCTGCTTTGATAGTACAGTTATTTGTGTGTTCTCAGTTTCTGAGTAAGGGTTATTTTTAAGAAGCTAAACACAGACTAACAAAAATCTATACTTATTGGTCTAGTTGGTATTAAGGAATTTGATTTTTTATGCAAATTCTGAGTGATAGACTCTCTTAGTAAACCCATTGTTTTGTGTCTGAACATCAAGGAGAAGCCCAGGTAGTAAAGAAAATATTTCTAGAAGAAATAAACTACAATATAGGAAAAAATGATGCAAAGTTGGGGGGGGGGGTGAAGGACAATATGTATGTAAAAGAAATACCTTTTAGAACTAATGGTTTGAACTATTTTCTTAACTATAGTGCAATGCTTTACAATATAATTTCATAATTTTAGGCTGCCTCAAATAATTTTTAGAGTTAGTTGGGAGAATAAAAATACACAAATATAACGCGCATATACATTTAACCATAACTGATAACGTTTTATCCTTACCGGTTTGAAAACAATTTGATGTATCCGGCTTTACCTGGCTCAGAGTTTTGACTGGCCCTCTTTAGCTGAATATCAAGTTGCACGTCCAATATGCTTTGTTACCAAGGGCATAGATTAGAAACACACTACTTATTCATGTGAGGGAATAAGCTTAGCAGAATTAATGGATGGAGAAAAACAAGATAAAGTTAACAGATCTTGTGTAATCTTACAATACATTCTGTTACTCTCCTGGAAGTCTTCGTTGTCTTTGTCAACCTTCTCTGGTTCAGAGCAGTAGGTTTTAATGTTGTCTTCTAGGTACCAGCTGAGATTTTCATCCACCACAGAAAACATCACCACAAATTCTTTGTCAACATTTTTTTCTTTTTCTTTATGCAGAGAATCTGAAGTGAAAATTACTATTTCAGCAGAACTTAATTTTTAGCATGTGATTTATAGTTTTAAAAAATTTTAGTATTTATTTTCCTAATAAACCAGAAATCTAGACCAGTCACTCCTGTTTCACAGACTTGGAAACATTTAGGGAACTTACGTTCAGTAACCTGAATGTTGCTCCACGTATCCCTTTTTCTCCTTACCCTTCCCTGCTCTTCCTTTCCTTTTTTCCTAGACTCACCACCTCTCTACCTTACTTACTCAATCATAACACAGAAGACTTAAAGTATATTTAAAAAACAAACCTCCCTATCTGTTGTCTTTGGTCTTCTGTTGTGAGTAATAATGAGAAAATCTACCTTTTTTACAGTGTATTAAAGGTCCAATGAGTCCTGAGGCAATATCTCTTGGAGCATCAATGTGGGAATGGTAAATCCTGGTCACACAATTGCTGTCCTCCTCGCCAGGACCTTGTTCTGGGTTGGCATGCAATATGTATGTACACCGTTCACCTGGCTGCACTTTGTCATCTGCTTTTTGAAAATCTGTGGTGTTATCAGGGTAGATGGCCCCTAGGAAATGACATACATTGAAATTACAAATTGAATGTGTTTGAACTTAAATGAGAAAATAGATGGTTTGTTAATTCTTTCAACAGTCATTCAACATCTAGTATGTATCCCCTTGGGAATGCAGTGATGTTCTATTTGAACACAGAAGAATACGAAGCAAATGCCTACAGGGTCTGGAAGTTTCACAGAAAATGTTGTCAATTTTTATACTTGACTGAGTCTTCAAGGAGCAGTAATAGATATGTCAACAGCATAGTGACTTTTGGTTTGCAATTTAAAGAATCGCTTTTGCCCTGGGGTGATGGTATGGAAGTAAGAGCAAAATGGTTACCCTCTCTTATCACTTCAAGCTTATTGTATGACATCAGACTTTTGCCTATGAAGTAACCATGGAATTGTTTTACTTTAATTTTGTGAATTTCCAAACATATGCAAAAGTTGAGAGACTAATATGATGAACTTCCTTGTGCCCAACAACCCAGCTTTAACAATGATCAACTCAAGGTCAATCCTGTTTCATCTATATCCTTACCCACTCTTATCATCAGTGAATCATTCTAAAGCAAATCTCAGACATCATATCATTGCACTCATAAATAATTGAGTATGTGTCTCTAAAAGAACTCTTTTTTCTTCTAATATTGCCACAATACAGTGATCATACCTTAAAAATGATTAAGACCCTAATATACCAGGAAATTGTAAAAAATAAATAAGATAGTAGTCTTTTATGCTTTGAATGTAATTATTTGGTTTAGAAGAACAAAAAAATATAGAAGATCAAAATATTCGTCTTGTAAAGCAATACTTCCTTTAAGCAGAAAGCCAATAATTAATTAAAACTAATTTTAATCAATTTTCAAACTTGATCCTTATAATTTCAATGAACTATAGCATGGCCTCAGCATTTCTGCTTATGATAATAGCTGACATTTATTGAGCTATTATTATGTACTCTCATTGTCCCTATTTTATAGATGAGAAAACTGAAACAGAGAGAATTTAAGTAACTTGTCCAATGTCATTCAGCCAATAAAAGGCAACACTGCACTCAAACATCAGTCTATTAATTTTGAAGCCCTTTCTCTTAACCAGAACAAAGCACCATCTTCCCTCATCATCACCATCATCATGTACTAAGAATGCGATCACAAGCACCAAACCTAATCTTTGTTCTTCCTGTACCATCTTTAAGGATTCCAGGTCCTACATTCAAATGACCTTTTGGTTAATTGTGTCTCAGATGTGACTCTGGGGCCATCCAGCCACGTGTGCTATTTGGCTACTGTATGAGACTGCTCATGCTGCTTAGTTGGGGCAGAGTTTATCCAAAGTTAGGATGGAAGATGACAATGGCCAGCGTATGTTCACATGTAGGGACTTCAGAGATAAGATAATCCCCACCTTGAGCCCTGTTTCTTCCTTCTGGATTTGTGTCTTTTCCAGGCTTTAATGCACACTGCCTATTTCTCTTATTTCAACTATTTGTCTGGAAAGGCATTGGGCCCTGGGAAGGAAGTCCCAACTCTCACCCACTCTCACTACGTGAGTCCACACAGAAATCCTATCGCATTCACACTTCAGACAAATAAGCCCAATCCAGAGAAACACAGCATTATTAGGTTGAACCAAAAGACTTATTCATAAAACAGTTTAGAGCTAAACAACATAGTCGCGGGTCTTATCCAGGAGGAAACTCCATGATCTCAGAAGTTAAAAAGTGCTCCTACTGAAAAGGAAGAGGAAATTCCAGCTAGCATATGAGCTGAACTTACCCTCATGCTCCTTATAGTAAGTCATTCCATGTGCATGAAAAGTATAAGGCCTAGAAGCAAAGTTTTTTAAATGTACATAAACTCTATCTCCAGTTTCAGCTTTGATAATAGGGCCTAAAACCCCCAGCCAGACAGGTTTTTCTATAATTGTACTAAAGTTTTCATCTGTATACTGAAGATACAGGGCCTTCTTGTAGACTCTTCCAATTCTATCAGGGCCATTTTGAAGATAGATATTGGAATGTTCCCTGAAAAAGAAAAGAAGACAACTCTATTGGAAGCCATAATTTCTGGGGATAACATTATAATGAAAGAGAAATGAATGACCATATCACGTTAAATGTTTGCCTGCTGTTGTAGGAATGCCTCCAAAAAATGAAAAGGAGAGCTGGCACTTAGCCCCGTTATCTTAATTATGTGAGGTGCCCCACATCAGCTATATGGCAGACGACCATGTGTGAACCTGACATGAAAATATAATGCATCTTACCGGAGTATTTCCTGCAAGAGTTTCATGTTAAAACACAGAGGCATTATAGAATAGAATATAAAATTAAAGTGAAATATTAAAATAAAGCAGTTAATTAAGATATTTCTCATTTATGATGTACCTCCTTCAGCCACTGGAAAAATCTGAGTTTATAAGCAATCGATCTGGATATGTGAGATATCAAAGTGTGTATATATATTTTTTCTAAAGTATAACTAATAATTCTAAAATAATTCTGTCATTTTAATTTATTTTAGCAAAACTAAATCAGAGTTGGAATTGATGCCTGCAATGTGTGTGGGTTTTTAAATTACCTTTGCATTCCAATTACCCCTGTGGTTTTCTTAATCCCTTGCTACCAAAAGTGCTTGAACGTTGAATGTTTATATTCTGGTTAATGGCTGATTAATAGCTGCTTAAAACTTTCCTAAAAAATCAGCAAAGTGAATAGTAGCCACGAAAAAAAAAGAAAAGAGAAAAGGAAAGGAAAGGAAAAAAGAAAGAAGAAAAGAAAAGAAAAGAAAAAAGCAAGTTTGATATTCAAACTTTTGAACTGATTCTTAAGTTATTGTCCTTAATGGAAGCCCGGATAGCTCAGTGGGATCTCTTTGTGGGCAATGCTATCTAGCCATTCAGGGGAACCCACTTAAAACCTGGACTTTGGCAAGCCCCGCCACACCCGAGGTCTCCTCCACTAGAATAAAAACTGCTAACAGTCTGGCTGATGGTCTGGGGTTTGTTTTTTTTCGTGTGTGTGTGTGTGTGTGTGTGTGTGTGTGTGTGTGTGTGTGTGTGTGTTTTGCCTACTTTGATGCCGGTGACTTTTGCCGCCTTACCATTTTACACTCAACCCACATGAGGCCGGATGACCTGACTGAGGAGGAAAAAATTTTGTCTTGTTTCCTCACTGGTGAGCTCATTGGAAAGAATGAGGGATAGTTTTCTTTCTTCAAGATGAGAACAGGGCTTGTCTGGGAGCTCTGGACTTTCTCTGTTGCAAGGCCCAAGTTTAAAGCTTTGAGTGTTTTAAAATCTAGGGCTCTGGCCTAATGTTTCTTAAGTTTTCATGTGCATAGGAATCTACTGAGGACCTTGATAAAATGCAAGTTCCTGGGACCCAGCCCCACTGACTCTGCTTCTCTGCTGAGGTGGGTTCAGGCATCTGCAATTACTAACAAATACCAGGGAGCAGGGCCACTTGGCAGTCGTCTTGGGGGCTGTGTTTGGACAGTGGGAACAGGCTTTGGAAAACACAGAGCCCCCGTGTTCTAAATTGACCAGAGGGCTTCAACAATGAGCATCTCATAGTTGTCATACTGGGGACCCCAATTTTTAAAATCCTGGATTGTTTAAAGCCCAGGATTCTCAACTTGTTCACTGATAGATGAATGACATGGGGTTCCCTTCCCCTATTGTGGTGGGAGAAGGGCCAACCTGGAAGTTAGAAAAATTAAGAAGTGACATCTTTTGTATCTAGTATGGCAAATCCATGCTTAGGCCTTTATTTCTTGTATTTGGTTTCATTTTCTAATTGTTTGTTGCAGTTTCCATTTTGTTAGAACAAAACAGAAAAAAAGTGGAGAAAGGCTCTGAGAGGCTTAGAGGACATCAAAATATATGAAAAAACATTCTTCCCCAGAAACTGCAGCATTAGTATGGATAGGAGTAATCTTAACAAATAGATATTTTCATAACAGCAAAATTCTGAGGCACCGAAGGCCACTGAGATTAAAGGCAGATTCATCCCATCCACACTGCTGAGAGGAGGTCAGGAGGAAAGCGGTTCAGTCAGGCATGCAGCAGCAGCTGCAAAGCTCACAGTGCAAAGATGGAATTCCTCTCGGGTCATTCCAGGAGAACCTGTGCCACTCAGTCCCACACAGGCCCATTTAAGCCTCTTCAGTGTCTGTACACACTCTTATTGCTAGGAGATTGGCCCCCTGATATTTAAATAGAGATTCTAATCTGTGTTCTACCATGCCCTGTTGATTCACATCTTAAATAAAACCAAAATTTAAAAATAGCCCTCAAATTCTTAAGGCTTCATTTAGATATAATGTGTATTTATATTTCCTAAATGTGCCTCCAAAGTATTAAGGAATATGTCACATCCCATTTCAATAAACTGCAGAGGACTTTGTCAAAATGCTTTTATTGCATGGAAATCTTCCTGTATTAATCATTTCCTGAAATAGGAGGAGCATTGCCTTAGCTTTGGGATTCATTTATTTGTATACAAAGATTTTTTGGGTAGGAGTTTGACAATTACTTAAAAAATAATTGATCTGAGGTTATAATCTAGCCAGGATTTTTAACATTTGGAATTCCTTTTATACACATAGCAATATGCAAAATGTGTTTCCCATCTAGTCTTTTTTTCTGAAACAAAATTAACCAAATTGGGAAATATTTCACATGATGTGATATCTTGGGGGAGGTCTGTTGGCTTATGTTCTGTCTCCAAAGGAACATTAAAGTGTCATTAGGGAATGTCTATTTAACTTTAAGAGCACAGCTTTGGGGACAAAAGGTCAGTTACTGGAAGCTTGCAGGAAGTTTGCCAGGCAGATATCTAGTCAAAAAAAATCTATTATGGCTGTTCTTTTACCCAAACAAAAATTCACATTAATCATCGTTCTTCCTGTTGGCAATTGTAACATGCCCTTTTCTACTCATTACAATAGTTATGTCCCTCTATCAGTAATCACATTGCTCCTTTTTAGTCCTCTGTCCCCAATTCCTATAATCCTATAGCAATTCCTCTAATTTAGGGTAGAGTCAGACCCAGAAGTGAAGTGTTTTTTGTTTGTTTGTTTGTTTTTATATTTATTTATTTATTTTTAGCTGTGTTGGGTCCTTCTTGCTGCACGCAGGCTTTCTCTGGTTGTGGCGAGTGGGTGCTACTCTTTGTTGCAGTGTGTGGGCTTCTCATTGAGGTGGCTTCTCTTGTTGCAGAGCATGGGTGCTAGAGCACATGAGCCAAGTAGTTGCAGCACATGGGCTCAGGCTTGTGGGCTTTAGAGCACGGGCTCAGTAGCTGTGGTGCACGGGCTTGATTGCTCCAAGGCATGTGGGATCTTCCTGGACCAGGGCTCGAACCCATGTCCCCTGCATTGGTGGGTGGATTCTTAACCATTGTGCCACCAGGGAAGTCCCCAGAAGTGAGTTTTTAACTGTAGGGGAATTAAAATATTTTTTTGTGCTGCCTTAGTAAGATAATAATAATGCTATCTCCCTCCCATAAATTCAGAATGCACTTGGGGGGTCTTGGTTTATGGTTACTAAAATGTGGGTAATATATGTGAAAAGTTTCTGGATTCTTGGATTCATTAATTAAGACATAGTATATTAGTTTCCTATTGCTGTGTAACAAATGATCACAAAGCAACTTAAAACAGCACCCATTTGTTATTTCACAGTTCCATGGATCAGAAGTCTGGCATGGCATTACTGGGTTCTCTGCTCAGGTTATCACAGCTGGCATTAAGGTTTTGCCTGGGCTGAGTACTTGTCTGGAGGATCTGAGGAGAAATCCACTGCCAAGATCACCCAGGTTACCACAAGATCAGTTCATTGTGGTTGTAGGACTGAAATTCCTGCTTTCCTGTTAGCTGAGGACCTCTCCCAGTTCTTTAAGGCCACCTATATTCCTTCCCAAGTGGCTCCTTCCATCTTCAAGTTAGCAACAGTTTGTTGAATCCCCCTCAAACCTCTTTGAATCTCTCTGACTTCCTTTTCTTCCACTAGAGATTTCTCTGCTCTAGAGTAGACCCATCCAGATCATGTCCCTATTTTAAAGTCAACTGTATCATTGAATGTAAAATAAATTGTGGGAGTGATATTTCATCATATTCTGGAGTTTTAAGGTAGGATATCTTTGGAAGCCATTAAAAAATTATGCCTACTACACAAAGGAATCACAAGGAATTAATAGTAAATATTAACATTTATTGAATATTTATGGTATCCTGATCTCTCAATATTATAATTATAATACTTATTGTATTATAGGGTGGAATATCCTTGGTTTGTTCTCTATGTCTTTGGCCAAAATTTGAGCTGTTATTTCTCCTTGGTCATTGGGTCTGCTTATGATGACATCTTCATTATAGTACTTCTGATTTATTTCTCAAACCTACAATGGGCTGGAAAACTAGGTTACAATGTTTGTAAGAACTTTATGTTAATTAAGAGTCACCAAGCCTGGGTGAGAGTCTATGAAGTTAGTGTAAAAGGGTTTTGGGATGGCTCTTGTTGTGTTTAAGAATTTTTTCACTTACTTCTAGCTTCCTATAGGTCACCAGGAAAAAAGTAACCTGAAGAAAACAGGAGTATTGTTACTTATTGCTACTATGTAGCCAACAAAATCAATACATATTTAATTAGTGTCTACTGTGGGCTCTGAACACAGTATTGCATTTGCTAATTGTTTTTACATGTATGTCTTTTATTCTTATTTAAGTACAAATAACTTAGAAGCAGGAGCTATATTTTATAGATCTTTAGTTATTGATTTGTTGAAATGACAGACAAGGCACTGACCTAAGTAAATGGCAGTGCTGAGCATAAGGAAGTTACTTTCAACCTCACCCCATTAGAAATAAATATTACTGATATTATAAAAAAGAAGTAAACTCTATTTTTCTATTTAAAAGAAATCCAGTTGGTGGAATCAGGCTCCCTGACTTCAAACTATACTACAAGTCTACAGTGACTAAGACAGTATGGTACTGGCACAAAAATAGAAATATAGATCAATGGAACAGAACAGAGCCCAGAGATCAACCCACGCACATATGGGCACCTTATCTTTGACAAAGGAGGCAAGAATATACAATGGAAAAAAGACAGCCTCTTCAATAAGTGGTGCTGGGAAAATTGGACAGCTACATGTAAGAAAATGAAATTAGAACACATCCTAACACCATACACAAAAATAAACTCAAAATGGATTCAAGACCTAAATGTAAGACCAGACACTATAAAACTCCTAGAGGAAAACACAGGCAGAACACTCTATGACATACATCAAAGCAAGATCCTTTTTGACCCACCTCCTAGAGTAATGGAAATAAAATCAAGAATAAACAAAGGGGACCTAATGAAACTTAAAAGCTTTTGCACAGCAAAAGAAACCATAAACAAGACTAGAAGACAACCCTTAGAATGGGAGAAAATGCTTGCCAGTGAAACAACTGACAAAGGATTAATCTCCAAAATATACAAGCAGCTCATGCAGCTTAATACCAAAAAAGCAAATAACCCAGTCCACAAATGGGCGGAAGCACTAAATAGACATTTCTCCAAAGAAGACATACAGATGATCAACAAACACATGAAAAGATGCTCAACATCACTAATCATTAGAGAAATACAAGTCAAAGCCACAATGAAGTATCACCTCACACCTGTCAGAATGGCCATCATCAAAACATCTAGAAACAATCAATGTTGGAGAGGGTGTGGAGAAAAGGGAACTCTCCTGCACTGTTGTTGGGAATGTAAGTTGGTACAGCCAGTATAGAAAACAGTTTGGAGGTTCCTTAAAAAACTACAAATAGAACTACCATATGATCCAGTAATCCCACTCCTGGGCATATACCCAAAGAAAACCATAATCCCAAAAGAAACATGTACCATAACGTTCATTGCAGTACTATTTACAGTAGCCAGGACATGGAAGCAACCTAAATGCCCATCAACAGATGAATGGATAAAGAAGATGTGGCATATATATACAATGGAATATTACTCAGCCATAAAAAGGAATGAAATTGAGTTATTTCTAGTGAGGTGGATGGACTTAGAGACTGTCATACAGAGCCAAGTAAGCCAGAAAGAGAAAAACAAATACCGTATGTTAACTCATATATATGGAATCTAAAAAAGTGGTACTGATGAACCCAGTGACAGGGCAAGAGTGGAGATGCAGATGTAGAGAACGACCTTGAGGACACTGGGTCGGGGGGTGAATGGGAAGGTGGGACGAAGTGAGAGAGTAGCATTGACATATATACACTACCAAATGTAAAATAGATAGCTAGGGGGAAGCTGCTGTTGATCTCACAAGGAGCTGAGTTGATCTCACAGGGAACTGAGCTGATCTCACAGGGAGATCAACTCGATGAAGGGTGATGACTTAGAGGGCTGGGATAGGGAAGGTGGGAAGGAGTCGCGGGAGGGAGGGAATATGGAGATATATGTATAAATACAGATGATTCACTTTGTTGTACAGCAAAAAGTGGCACACAGTGTAAAGCAATTATATTCCAGTAAAGAGCTTAAAAAAAACAAAGAAATCCATACACTTTCTCTTTTATATCTGCCAATGTTTTCAGTTCCACTAACCCACATATAACTCCATAAACTGACTTTTCCTATTTCGTTGTATCTTCTGATTTATTTTGCAGTGTGAATCAGTCCACACTAGGAGCAAGGGAAAATTTTTACAACACAGCCTATAATTTTGTCTAGCTTCCTATATACCTTTTATTCATTCACTTTCTTTTATTCAAAAATATTTATTTAGTGTCTCCTGTGTTCTATGTACTAGTGATCACCAGTGAATGAAACAGATGGAGTTTCTGCCATCTCAATATGTACTTTCATCTTCATTGTTCCAGATCTTCAAGGTCAACATCAGCTTAAACCTAATTCACTGCCTAACAATAATCTTGCACTCTTTAAACCTATTTCTCAGCCTGTCTCCACTCCTTTTGAGCCTTCGCACAAGGAGTGTCAGTAATCACGTCTGGTGATATCACATCATCCTTTGCCATAATTATGCCCCACCCCCCACCAATTCACATGTTGAAATCCCAGTCCCTAATGTGATTGTATTTTGAGGTGAGGCCTTTGGGAGGTTGCTTAGGTCATGAGGGTGGAGCTCTCAGGAATGGGGTGAGTGCCTTATAAAAGAAGTTCCAAAGAGATCCTTAGTCCCTTCCACCAAGGGAGGACACAGTGAAAAGGCCATGAACTCAGAAGAGAGATCTTACTAGAACATGGCACCTTGGACTTCCCAGCCTCTCGAACTGTGAGAAATGAATTTCTATTGTAGATAAGCTACCCAGTCTGGAGTATTTTGTTATAGAAGGCTGAATGGATTAAGCAGCTGGACATTCTGCAGATCTGAGACAAAGAGGAAGCAAAAATTTGCTACCTAAACTCATCTATACAAAAAGGTTAACATAGTATTGGCAAAATTGCTGAAAGTCTATTCAATATTTGCTGTTCAAATGTATTAAAAATTTCACAGAGTGAGCACTGCTATCTAGAGTTTGCACAACTCTAGGCTGTTGTTGAGCAAAAGGAGATGATCAAGCCAATTTTGTATAACCTCCCCAGAACACACAGAACCCTTGAACACTTTAATTTTTTTTTTTTTTTACTGCACTGCGTGGCATGTGGGATCTCATTTCTCCTACCAGGGATGGAACCCACCCCTCTGCTTTGGTGCCGAGTTGTAACCACTGGACCACCAGGGAAATCCTTAGAGTATTTAAAAATAAAGGAATTCTCTTCCCTTCCTGCAAAAAATTTCTTGACAAAGCCCTTTTCTCTTCTTAAATGTATATTTCTTTTTTATATATACATAAATTTATTTACTGATTGATTTTATTGGCTGTGTTGGGTCTTTTTTGCTCTGCGCAGGCTTTCTTTTTAGTTGTGGTGAGTGGGGGCTACTCTTCATTGTGGTGCGTGGGCTCCTCATGGCCGTGGTTTCTCTTGTTGCGGGGCACAGGCTCTAGGCACGTGGGCTTCAGTAGTTGCAGCACATGGGCTCAATAGTTGTGGCTCATGGGCTCTAAAATGCAGGCTTAATAGTTGTGGTGCACAGGCTTAGTTGCTCTGCAACATGTGGGATCTTCCTGGAGCAGGGATAGAACCTGTGTCTCCTGCATTGGCAGGTGGATTCTCAACCACTGCACCACCTAGGAAGCCCAAGCCCTTTTCTCTTCTAAATTTCTAGAATTAGAGAAGACTTTACTAAAGAATTCTCAGGGCAATGTCTTGTGCTTAGTTGATGCCCAATAAAACTGAGTTGATTTTTGACCATGAATAATGGCAGAAGGATGGTGGGTGAGGGTGTGGAGTAGGAGAGTACTTTTCTTCCCTAATGTGTCTGACCTTTTGAAAATTGTGTCTAGTTTTCCTATTAAAAAGTGTATATAACTTATGTTTAGTTAGGGAAAATGCTGAATGCATACAAAATAATGGTCTATATGAAGCCAAAAAAATGTTATATCCCTAAGAAGAGAACACCAGCCCAAAACCAGCCTTAAAAAAATAATTGTAAGATATACTAGTTTTATTTACAACTAGTTATCTTTAGGTCAGAAACTTTCCTTGCTGCATATTACTAAATTAATAACTTAATTAGGTGTTATTATCAGCCATACATTTATTTTTTTAATTTGAAAAATTTTAAACGTACATAAAACTAATGAGATTAGTGTATACCCATCAATAGAGTCAACATTATGAAATTTGGCACACTTTTTTAGTGAATTTTTAAAGATACAGTCTTAGTTGTTAACGGTCATTGGGTTCATTTGTCACCATTAACATACATTTTTAAGTATCACTATTAAAATACATTTATCACCTTTAAAATACATTTTCACCATTAAAATACATCTTTAAATGTAGTGAACACTGGTTTTGAGTAACAAATTTCAATTTGGTGTTAAATGTTTAATTAACATTATTAAAAGTGGTGACCTCTGTATAGACAAACTTCAATTGCAAAAGGAGAACACTACCCTTGTTTTTTCATGTGGTGAATATTGCTTGAGATAAAGGACTTTCAGCTGAAACAAGAAAACCTTTAAGTTACATAGCGCTTTTTGAGGGGCCATTATCATAGGCATCTCACATTTTTTTGCACGTGTATGATGTGCCAAACACTGCACGAAGAGCTTCATATGTACCAACTCTTTAAACAACCCTATGATGTATCCTAATTATCTTCATTTTACAGATTAGGATGCTGAGTCTCAGAAAGATAAATGTAATTAACTGTCCAGTGTAAGCCAACAAGTATTAGGCAGAGTCATATAAAATTGTATTTGATTTCTATAAACGATTCTTTGAAGGATTCAAAACTTTTTATTTTTACCACTAGTCATCAGTAAATGGTATAGTAAACATAAAATTTTATACACATTATTTAGATGAAAGACCTTCTGCATCTAAAGACGGAACAAAAAGACAACCCTGATGGGACATATGACAACCAGAGGGGGTAATAGGAAGCCCACACATTCCTCAGGACCAAGTGGAAAGGAGTAAGGCAGCCTCTCAAAAAACAAACAAACAAAATCCCAGGAATTAGAGGTTTATTAAAGTGTTTAGGGTTTCAAGTCCATATTTTGTACTTTTTGTATATAACAAATTAAGGAAATATTTCACCTTATTGACCTTATTTTTTTAATTGATAATTTATGTTTGGTTTATAAGCAAGAAAAAATAGCGACTTACGTGTCAACTGAAATAAGTTTCTTTTCCCCATGGTCAGAGGCATAGTTCCAAGTTGTTTCAATAATTCCAATGTAATAATGCTTATCTTTTGCCCAGGCTGAGGTACTACATAAAATTAGAAAAATACAGAGCAAGGAAATCTTCATTGTTTTTCCCTCTTGGAGGCGGAGGAGCAATGGAATGAAATCAGAAGCAGGCAACTTTATAAATAAGGCTTTCTTCCTTTATTTGCTTGATTGACAGAATTTTAAATTGCACAAGACGAAATTATTTCGTTAAAGCAAATAACATTTTCCACTTTGGTTCATTTCTCGTAAACCCAGGAAAAACTTAGTTGTCCATTGCCAGGATTCTCTGATTACAAATAAAAAGTCAACAGTTATTGTTGGAGGCATTGGAGAGTGCACGACTCAGTGCTTCTACCATTCATTGTGTGAATTCCAGCAGGGCAGAGATCCTGTCTAAATGCTTCTTTTGTTCTTCCAACAATATGCTACAGTACAATGCCCTGCACACAGTGAACTTTTAATAAATCAGGGTGAAAATTATGCAAAATGAATCAAAATACGTAGCTCTTTACTTTCGAAAAGCCTAATGATACCTAATTACAACTTTAAGCTACAAAACGTGATATTTAGCATGCCAGATTGAAGTACCCTCAAAAAAGAATTTATTTTGTACGCTCCAAACACATCTGCATAGAAAGTTTATCAGGTTATTGTGCATTGCTATATGCAAATAACTAGCAGAGGATAACAGGGGTTGATGATCCTGTTTTAATTATCAAAGAAATCACACATAAATAAACCTGTCTTCAAAGGCAAAAGTTGATTTTAGTAAGAAGAAAGAGCCCTAGTTTATTAACTTGGGAATTCTCTCTTTGATGTGGACATGAATTTGGGGGTAAAAGACTTTTTAGTTTTTATTTGAAGAAAATCCTGATGATAACAGCACACATTTTGTGCTGATGTAGTTTTTTTTCTCTAGAATATCTCAGTCATTATGTATTTACCAAAAGGTGTTTATAGAAATGGATTGGTATAAGAGAAAGCATACCAATGTTTGAACAATTTATTCATTTAATAAGTATTACTGAATGAGCCCCCTGTGTGCCAGACACTGTTCTAAGCACTGTAGGGATACAGCAGTGAATAAAACAGACACGACACCCCAACCTTGTTAACTTATATTCTACTGGGGAGAAACCAATAATATACAAATGAAGAGTGAAATATCTAGTATAAGCTGCAAGTGCTACAGAGAAAAATAAATCAGGGAAGGAGACTGAGTGCCAAGGAAAACAGCAGATTGAAGATCAAAATCTGATGATACCATGGGACCCCAGGCAAGATATATAATTGACCTGAGCCTCATTTTCCTTATCTTTAAAATCTCAGCCTCAGAGGGCTGTTGTCCAAATTAATTGAAATGGACCACATTGGGTCATGTAGAGGAGATGTTCCTTTCACTAGCTAGCAATAATCTTGATTAATTGTCCTCATACAGAAAATTGAGTCACAGTGCCCCAGATGTCCCAAGACCTCCTTCTAGAGCCACCTTAAACAATTGTGTCCTCATGCCCACTGAGAGGATCTGAGAGGAGCTAAAATCTTGCCTAGACTCTACTGGCCAACCCCTGTGCCTTGGAAGGTGTTGTTCCTTTTAAAAATTGGTGCCCAGAAAACCTCCTTTTTTCCAAATGGTCCACACAGAGGAAGCATGTTTTAGTAGGTTATTCTTCTAAAGGGGGCACTTTTTAATTGGCACAAAGCCCCTGTATGAGCCAGTGTATGGCTAATGGTGTAAATGATGCCCTCTTGGGACTCTCCAGTTCCTCCTGTCCTTTCACTGACCTCACCTAGGACTGTACTACATGGGAAATCACTTATTGGTCATCAAGGGCTTTGTAGTTAATAGATATTGTTTAATGATCTTTAGGTCCAGGTGGCCTCTATGCTCTGTTAGTCTCCAAACAATGATAAAGACCACTGATGTATTTCCAGTGCCCATGAGACTAGGTACCCATTCATAAATCTTCTTAGGAATGTGCCTCCTGTTTCCAAGTACCTACATCCATACCCTAGGTTAACTATAAAATTATCCCAATGGCCCCTGGGTGGTGCGGAGAGCAGCTGTGAATGCTTCTGGATCTCTGTATCCTTGTCAGCCAATGCTACTCTGTGAGTAAGTTATTCTATAATAAATGAATCCATTGATTATATGAGTTGCCCTCCTCATTTTTTTTGGTCTCAAGATACCTTCTCAGTTCGTGGGTACTTTTCATCCCCTCCATCCTCCAACAGCTGGTGAGCCAGCCAGGAGACAAAATGACACAGGAATGGGTAAAGGGGTCATGCTGGGGGAAAGTCTGCTGTGGTGGGGGAAATCCCAGGCTGGCCAGCCTTTTCCCTGTGGGGTGACCTGGCTAGGTTTGTGGGACTTTTTGAGCCACTGTGCAGGTACAGGATGCCTGGAAAATGCCAAAGGGCTTTCTAGATATATTAACTGAAGTGGCGAGAAATTGAAAGTAGAAAAAAAGAAAGTGAGCAAGCTACCTCAGCTGTTGCATGGCCTTTGTTACGTGCTCTAAGGATTAGCACAGAAAAGGGATTATAGCTCAGCAGGAAACTGAAGAAGACTAAAGAGATTTTGTTGTTAGAGAATGATGTCCAGAGGGCATGTTCTGCCACTTCTGACCTCATGTCAAAGAAATTACAACAGGAAGAGCATACTGAAGTGATGGCATGTAACATAGCTAAAATGCAGGACATAGGCTGCCCCATTCAAAGGTGAGGACTGCTATTTCACAGCATAACTGGAACACCAAGAGGTATGATCCTTGGGATAAAGACTTGTCAGAAGATGAGGACATAATTATAGAGGAGGAAAAGGAAGCACGGCCTCTGAACCAAACTAAAACACAGGCCACTAGGGAACCAGGAGATAACTGAGAGGAGATTCTCTACAAGCCCCAAAACTACCGTCCCAGAATATTCCTCCACTGAGTTAATAGAATTAACCGGCAGATTTAACCAAAAGAGTAGGGAAGGAGTAGCAGCCTGAAATGCTCCATTTATGGAATACTGGGGGAGATGGCATCATGTTAAATGGGTCAGAAATGTCTAAAACGGCCTCAGTTATAGTGCAGCCTGGCCTCTGGCAACGTTTGCATATGGCCGAGGGCACCTAGCCAACTTGGTTGATTGGATGCTAGTATACATCCTGGCTGAGCCAAATGAGTGACACATGCCTTTGCCACCCCTAGGATGGCATCTATCAAAGAGTTACAAGAAATCATGAGGGAATTAGGAATAAAGCATGCGATCATTGCTCCTAATTTCCAAGGACCTGATGAGAAGTTATTTACAGCAGGTCTGAAGGATCATATCCTGCAGACTGCTCCAGGAACTTGGTTAGGGACCTTAGTTTCAGTCTTGACCTCAGTGGTTAATCAACCCATTCAGACGATGGTGGCCATGATAGCTGATTTAAGTGAGACTGAAAATATCTGACACAGGGGAAATAGATGAGTAGATAAAGCCAAAGAGAGAGAAAGGAAACAAACAAACAAACAACAAACAAAACAAATAGTGAGGAAATTAAAGGGGCCCAACTAAAATTTCCCACAAGCAAGACCTTGTATTAACCAGGATCCCTAAAGAGAATATAAATAAACAACCTAATTCGGTCCTTTTAACCTTATGGAAAGCATTACCCAAAGAAAAACAGTTTACTCCCCTGACAGCTAGAGGAAGGGGCACAAGCCTGCACTCTACCACTGTGGGAAGATGAAGAACAGGGGTGGATACCCACAGTTCTAGGGATTGGGGCTGAGGTGAAGGTTGCTCCTTGGTGTGGGCCATAGGGGGTGACTGAAGGCCCCATGTTGAACTGTTTATTGGTCCTGCACCAATAAAAAGACTGCTCTGGCTTTAGTAGATACCAGTGCCCAGTGCACCCTGATTTATGGGAATCCATCCAAGTTCCAAGGGAAAACATGAGCCATTGATGGATATGGAGGCCAAACAGTACAGGTGAAACACGTGAGCTTGTATTTACAAATTGGAAGATTGCCTCCTCATCCCTTCCTGGTTTATATTTCACCCATACCTGGATTTATTTTGAATGTGGATGTCCTACATGACCTGGACCTCACAACCACCACCAGTGACCTCTGCTTACGAATCTGAGTGGTCAAGCCTGTAATGGTGGGCGATGCTAAATGGGACCTTGGAAAGTTGCCCATCCCTGGGACAGTGGTGGCAATAAAACCATATTGCCTACCAGGGGTGACAAGAAGGAAGAAGGGTTACCATCAGGGGATTAGAGAAGGTAGGAGTTATAAGACTGGCACAAAGCCTGTTCTATAGCTCTATGTTGCCGGTGGAAAAAAAACAAACGCCACCTGGCTCATGACAGTATGAGACAAGGTAACATCTCATATCTATGCAGCAGTTCCAAACATAGCCCAACTGTTGGATACAATCTCCTTTTCTCTCAAGACAAATCACTGAGTCTTATGTTTGTCTAATGCCTTTCCCAGCATACCCTTAGATAAGTGGTACAGGACCAGTTAGCCTTCACGTGGAAAGGGACGCATTGGACTTTTACTGTCTTACCCTAAGGTTATCTGCACAGATCCACTATATGTCATGGGATGGTGGCCCAGAACTTGGAGAAACGTGCTCTCTTTCCCTCTTTTTCTCTCTGTCATTACATTGATGATGTCATGTTAACCTGTGAAGACTTGCTTTCTCTTTCCCAAGCCACTGAGTCGCTTCAGGGATATTTAAAAGCAAGGGGATCGGAGGTAAATGCCGACAAGGTGCAAGAACCAGGACAGTCAGTAGAAGTTCTGCAGACTTATGTGATCTGGTAAGACTAAAGTGATACTTGAGGCTGTTATTGATAAAATATAGTAAGTAAGTTCCTTACATACGAACCCTCAAGATGCAAACTTTCAAAGATGCGAACATGCACCTGGTTTCCGCAAGGAACCAGAACCTGTGCCATCCACGTCAGGCGTGAGTGACACTGCAGCTTGTCCTCCGTCTCCTATTGCTGACGAGCCTTCAGCTCTGCCATCTCCCACCTCCTCCCCCTCCTCCAGTCAGGAACTCTTCTTGCCTGTTTACTCAGTGCCAGCCCCCGCATGTCAGCTGTTCTACTGTACTACTGTACTTTTCAAGGTACCGTACTGTAAGATTTAAAATGTTTTCTTTATGTTTTTTGTGTTTGTTTTTTATTTATTGTTTGTGTGAAAAGTATTATAAACCTATGACAGTACAGTACTATATAGCAGATTGTGTTAGCTGGGTACCTAGGCTAACTTCGTTGGACTTACAAACAAAATTGGTCTTATGAACACGCTCTCAGAACAGAACTCATTTGTATGTCGGGGACTTACGGTACAGGCCTGTCGCGTGCCCTGCAGTGTAAAAGAACTACAAGCCTTTATAGGTCTGCTAGGGTACTGGTGGCCTTTTATTCCCCACCTTGCCCAGATATTAAGACCCCTATATGCTTCTGTGGAAAAGGGAACAGTCTGGGACTGGAATATCCCACAACAAGAAAACTTTGAAAAGGTCAAGTTGGTTGTCAAACAAGTTCCAGGACTGGGAGTGTTGATGTCAGATGCAGGTTGTGAATTGGAAGTAAATATATACCCGGAAGGGTTTGGGTGCTGACTGTGGCAGCAGCAAAATGGGAAATGAGTTTCACTAGGATTTTGGTCTCAATTATGAAAAGGGGCAGGTAAGCGATATGGTTGATCTCAGGTGGCTTGAAGCGGGGTTTCAGCTCCCGGTCAGTGACTGAGGTTGGGTGGTGGTGGTGAGAGCACCAGTCACCAGACCAGTTGTCAGTGACAAGGCCCTGGCCCTACGGCTTTGCAGAAAAGAATTTCCACAAAGATGGAAAGTAGTGAAACAAGTAAAGTACTTATTAGGGAAAAAAAAGGAGCAGAATATGTGTGGATAGACACACGGGCGAGCTCAGGGAGAGTTGCGCCCTCGTGGCTGTTTAAATCACTTATATGGGGCATTTCTTCCGTGTTTCCTTTGACCAATCATTTTGACTTGCCTGGTTCAAAGTCCATATTTGGACTTTGGTGTATCACGATTTTTCCACGTGTGCGTGCACATCTCGTAGCCAAGATGGATTCCACCGAAGAGGTCTATGGGTAGGTTTGGCCACTTGGCATCACTCCCCTTTTGACCTCCAAGGAGGCTTTCTGCACATGTGTGGTCGGGGGCGGGTGGGGGGGGCTCTGCTGACTTGGAGAATGAGGAATATGTGGTCTCATTTTCTGTCTGGGCAGGGCCCAGCCTCCTCTCCCAATTGTCCTGTTACTCCTGTCTCAGAGTATCTGTCCACAGGGAATGAGCTCAGACTGTTTGCCCTGGGAGCGCATCTGTCTCCTGCCTCGTGGTCTTACAGAGAAACAATGGTTATCAGTTTACCTAGCCTTACAACAAATTGAGGGGCTGACCACTGACTTACCCATCAGCATCAGTACACAGGCTGCCCTGCGTGTGGGCGGATGAATTAAGGACAAAAGGGAGGTTTTAGGTTTATGGGCGGTGAAGGTCTCATTTTTCTGGCTGCCACAGAACCTCCCACCTGGTGTTACTGTAATTTATTGGCATTTAAATTAGCCTCTCCCTCCCAGGTGGCTTGGCATCCTAATCCCTCGGGGATCACTTTCAATCCAGTCTTCTATATGAGAATGGGCCCCACACAGACCCAAATCACCTCTCCTGCCAAATCACCTTTCCTGAAGCATTAGGACAAGGAGCTGAAATGGGTTTGCATTTGTGGGTTCCCACTGAGGCCCCCGTGTGTAACTTTATCTACTGAAGATATTAAGGGACAGAATGTATGATATCACCCACTGGGATAAATGCCAAAATGGGGCTGGGAGGTGGTTTGGGCTGGTGGTGATCATATGGCTACAATGCTACCTATGAATGAGGATTTACCTGATCTTTTATCCCTAAAACATTTGTCTTATCACCCATAGTGTTTGCCTCATGGACACCCTGCTCCTGTCTTTCTTCTGGCCTCAACATCCACGAGATCCACAATCCTTCTGACTGCTGGTTCTGAGGCCTGTTGCCTATCTCCAGTGCCAAAGGGGATGTCGTGGACAGGTCACCTGTTCAACCACACAGAATGGGAATAATGCCTTGGATTGGTGACAAAAATCCCCCTGGTGACCTGAATCCTATTGATGAAAGTTCTATGTTTGATTATAGTGATCTAAATAACATATTTTTTCTCCTAGTGAAATTGGTCAAATCATTCCTGGGTTCTCAGGGCTTATCATATTTGCGATGGCTTAGAGTGGTTTGGAGCTGAACACAGAATCTTGAGGTCAATTGCCCCCATTTACACAGAAAGGACCAACCATATCCAAACAAATCTTAGACACATGGGGTGGCTTCCCGCTGAAGTCTGCTGAGTAACTCACAAGATAGTATATACTGCATGGATAGGAAAAGAAGCAGCTTTCTACATAGTAGGTGCATTTGTGGCTCCCAAACAAGGAATCTGGTTATGTGGAACCTGTTTATGACCTGATCTGCCCTATGGAAGGATAGCCAATGCAGCTACATATACATATATATAAATACATGGCCTGGGAGGGAAAGAGGAATATATATATATATATTTAAATATATTCCTCCTTGATGGTAATGCCCCACAACCATCCCACTATTAAGTCCAGGTGGCGAGCCCATCATAGTATGTCACGGTGAGAATGGCTGACATCTATGTTCCTTCTCCAATACATAGTTATAAGTGCTAAACTAGAAATCCAGGCATTATCACACTTTATCAGGTCAGCTTTGAATGACTCCCACCAGAGCATCTTTCTATTCAACCAGGGAATCACTTGAATGAGAAAGGTGGTGCTGCAAAGCCTATGGCTTTAGATATGTGGACAGCTGCACAGGGAGGAACTTGTGCCTTAATGGGACAGGAATACTGTACAGATATACCTTATAGGAATCCAACTTAACTGATTTACTCTCCTGTATGAAAACAGTCAGTAATCCAATAGTTTCCTTTGCTAATGCTTTTAATGCTGGCTTACTTCTCTCCTAGATAAACGGGGAAGCGTAGTTCTTAGTATTCTTTTATGTTTAGTAGGAATCCTTTGTCCTCACTGCTGCTTATATTGTTGCTGTGGGTTCGGAGTTCCAGCCATCTCTGGATGTCTGGCCCTAGGCTCTACGGGGAGGAATGACGGATAAGGTTGTGGGGCCATCAAGATGTCAGGGGTGGAGTGTATGGCTATTGGCATAACTGACGCCATCTTGGGCTCATATAATTCCTCCTGTTCTTCCACTGACCCTACCCGGGACTGTAGTATGTGGGAAATCACTTCTCTGTCATCAAGGGTTTTGTAGTGAATAGATATCATTTAATGACTGTTAGGTTCAGGTGGCCTCTGCGCTCTCTTAGCCTCCAGTAATGAAGACCTTGGCTGACATATCCCTGGCGAGCCATGAGACTGGTTTCTGATTCATAAATCTTGACTTAGGAATGTACGTCCTGTTTCCGAGCACCTACCGCCATAGCCTAGGTTAACTACAAAATTGTCCCAATGGCCCCTCGGCAGTGCTGAGAGCAGCTGCAAATGCTTCTGGATCCTTGTCCGCCTAAGCTTACCCGGTGAGTAAATTATTCTGTACTAACAGATCCACTGATTGGAGCTGCCTGCCTCGTTTTTCGGTCTCAAGGTACCTTCTGAGTGACGTGGGCACTTTTCATTCCCTCTGTCATCCAACAGCCAGCAAGTTCCCAGGCATTTTCTTCTTATTCACTTTCTATCCATGTTCAAACTCAGCCCCGTGAGATGTAAGGATAGTAATCAGAGCACAGCAACCACCCCCGAAGTCACATCTTCCAGAAAATTCTCACCCCCCCGGGCCACTGCTCAGATAGTTACTGAGCTGAGGGCTCCAGAATATATACTTATAGCACTCATATTTATGATGAAACGAAATGGTTAAATGGTAAACACCCTGACCACTGCAAGTAAACATTTTATGGTGTAATACAGGAAGGGTCATGAATTTATATTTCTGTCCTGTTTTAAGACAGTTGACCTTCCCGTTAAAAGGCATGTATTTCAATAGCTGCTGTGTGGCAGGAAGTGGGGAGAGGGCTGTGAGCCTCAGAACTGTCTAAATAAGACGGGAAAGGTCATGGGAGGCTAATAAGTGACCAGTCGTTAAGTTTGCAAACCTTTATAGCGATCTCAGAATTGATACTTAAAAGTGAACTTTGGATAATGTTGCAATTGAGAATATCTGCACTCAGCATAGGCTGAGGTGAGGCCAAAAGACAGAGGGACAACCAGGAGAGGCTCAACCGACTTAGAGCATTTTGAGAAAGAGAAGAGAGGAATCTAGACTGGACCAAACAGCCGGCCGGTCCTCTTACTTGTGTCTGTCAGTAGGTTTTTACCTCAGAACCCCAGGGTATAACTTTGTAGCTTGTTATAAATAATTACTGTATGCCTGAGTTAACTGTTTAGTAACCCAAGTAGAGTTACATATCACAACTTGTGGGGTTTTTTTTTCCACCCTGACTGTGCCACACGGCTTGCAGGATTTCAGTTCCCCGACCAGGGTTTGAGCCCAGGTCACAACAGTGAAATCGTGGAGTCCTAATCCCCGGACCACCAGGAACTCCTACATATCACAAATTTTAATCATTTCCCACAGTTTCTTTTCTTGTCGACTTAAAGATTTCTGGATTGGGTGGGTCATCTCTGCATTTAGCAATTGAGATTCTAAATGGCCGATGATTGGTAAAATCAGGGAAACAGTCTTCTTTCCAGAACATAGATCCAGCCTTATTTCTCTCTGGCAAGATACAGTCTCTTGTCATCTCCACTATTGCTGCTTATACGCTCTAATTTGCTTCTTGCTGACCCATGAGAACTGCTCTAAACCTCGACTCCATGACATCAGAATTTTTAACAAAGCAGCCACAAAGGACAGTGCTCCACGTTGTGACCGCAGGAGACACTGAATATAAAATAGCAGGTTATTCTGGCCATGACCAGTCAGAGCACCATGGAGCTTTTTCACAGGATGTTGTGTAACTCGGGAATTTCATCAGTGAGTGTGGTCTGAGAGTGAGTCCCTGCCTTGACCTGGCACAGTGCGAGCATGGCTGAGCCTCTTCTCCACTATTGATCAGTTCCGGACTGTGTAGGGAATGATTACACAGATAGATCTTTGATTGTCCCATCCCCTTTGGCTGCCCATTAGTGGGTCAAGGTCCTGCTCATCACCTTCTGCCTGGTAAAGGGATCATAGGCAGTGGAAGAGAGAAAGCCAAAACTCTAATGTAGCAAAAGCCTCGATGGTATTGATGTCTACAGCATTACGGGAGAGGGGATTTTTTTTTAATGGCATAAGGATTTCAATTACTCCTTCATTCTTGTTCTCTTCCTCTCTTGAATGATATAGAAATCAAAGCATGTGGTTCATTAACAGTGAACGAGAACCACAATACTAGAATTATTTTTACAAAACATTAGAGAAGAACATGCACAAGGTTTGATTGCATGGAACATCGCTGGGTGACTTTCTTGAAATGTCTTCCTCCCTTGCCTTGCCTGACCGCATTCCCTCCTACTTCTATCCCGTGCTGGGCTAATATACTCAGCGCAGAGCACTTGGATTTGTGCCCGGTCTTGATTTATAAAAGGTGACTGAGCGATAACATGAAGAGGCCAATGCCACTGAAAGAAAAGTTCATTGTGACTCACAGTTCCCCTAGAAACGAGAGGCACACGTGTCACATGGCCACGTGGGGAGGCACCAAAATTGTTCAGAAGCAGGAACCAGGGGAAAGCATAGGTGGCCACAGTGTTTATTGGGGTTTCTGTGAAAAAGGCAAGACGGTACAATAAAGAGTTTAGGATTGGCTACTTTGAACAATTCCAGAAGGCTTTAGGGGCACAGGGACGGTATTTGTCTGGTACTTGGTTCAGGTTGATTTAGGGCAAGGGAGGTATTGGCTTGGTGAGTGAAAGTTAGATAAAGGAGGCTGTTGGGGATATGGACTTGGGATTGCTTGGTTTGTGTATAAAAGTCTGGCTCACCAACAAGTTGTTTACAATCTCTCGGAATTAACTAGCTCTGGAAGCAGCAGTCCCTCCCCAGCTAGTAAGGTCCCACAAAGATGTCAAAGCAGCATAAAATATCGAAAATTTAAAACATAATTAATACATGTTTCAAATCAGAATTTTCTGTTTATGCGACTGTCTCTTCAGTTAGTCTGGGCTTCCTTGGGACAAATAACTATGCCTTGTTTTCTACTGACTCCCAAGCACTTAGCATAGTGCTTGACACATAGCTTAATAAATATTGAGAGAACGAATGAATGCTAATTATAATAAGTCATTCATAATTATTAGGTGGTTACTATATGCCAGCACAGTGTGAAAGCCTTATAAATTTTATCTCCTTTAATTCACACGGCAACCGATTAGATAGATGTATTAGTTTTTGATTGCTGCTGTCACAAATGGCCACAAACTTAGTGGCTTAAAACAACATAAATTTATTATCTTACAGTTCTGTGTGCCAGAAATCTGACGTGTGTCACTGGGCTAAAACCAAGGTGTCAGTGGGGCTGTGTTTCTTTTTGGAAGTTCTAGGGGAGAAATTATTTTCTGCCTGTTCCAGTTTCTACAGTCTGCCCACAGTCCTTGGTTAATGGCTCGCTCCCATTTCCAAAGCCAGCAAAGGCAGGTTGAGTCTTTCTTATATTGCATCACTCTGACCTCTTTTGCCTCCTCTTCTACCATTAAGGACCCACCATGATAATCCTGCATAATCTCCTTATCTCAGGGGTAGTTGATCAGTTAACTTTAATTCCATCTGCAACCTTAATTCACCATTGCCATATAAGATAACATACTCACAGGTTCCAGGGATTAGGATGTGGACAGCTTTGTGGGAGACATTATTTTGCCTACAGAATACCATTACTAAAAAAAAAAAATTCGGTTGAGTAAATTTTGAAGATCTTATCGGCTTTATTCAATGATTCATGAATAGGGCAACCTCCCATCTAGCGAACAGAAAGGAGCTCCAAGAAGCCGTGCAAAATGGAAGTCTGTTACAGGCCGAACGGAGTGCTACAATGAGGTTATACTAGCAAAGAGAGGATTGTTGTGGCAAGGTCATGGCAGGGGTCTATCAGGCAGACGACCTCACTGGTACTGACCAGGTAATTCCGGATTGACTGGTTTAAAGTTCCACTCCTGCGAAAAGCTAAAACTGTAACTTTAAGGATTAAATCCCAGTTTGGTGACATGGGGCTTAGCATATGTAAGTCATTTGGGGGACTATTGTCTCTCTCTTTTTTTAAACACCGTGGATAACTTCATTTTACAGATAAGACGCTATGGATGAGAGACATTTTATATCTTGTCCAAGACTCCACAGCTAGTGAGTGGAGCAGCTGGAATTCAGTTACAGGCCTGCCTCGCAGAGATGCACTGTGGGCCTGAGGGCATCAGAGCATGACTCTGGACCATGTTAGGCTGGGCCTCCAAGTCTCTTTGCCCTTTGGAAGAATTCTGTCCAGGGTTTGGTTGGCAGTTGACAGATTCAGAACCTTCTTTTTGTCAGTTTACAAAAAAATGACCAGGTGTAGAGGGCTAATTGATTTTAAACAAATTTGGAGAATAAATCAATATAATACTTTATTCATTGAAAGTAAAGGAGGATGGGCATATGTTATCAGCCTCTTAAATACTTTGTTTATAGACCTACTCAGAAAATATTTTGGAAAAATATTGTCTTGGTAAATATAGAATTTGAGCAAAAGAGTATATTTTCTTTTCCTTTTTTGGGGGGGGGGGGCTCACCTTGCAGCTTGTGGGATCTTAGTTCCCCCACCAGTGATCTTACCTGGGCCCATGGCAGTGAAAATACCGAATCTTAACCACTGGAACGCCAGGGAATCCCCGAGTGTATTTTCTTAAAGAATATCCCTTTAGTTTTTTTTTATTTTTAATTTTTTTGTACTAAGAGTATTTCTGTTTAGATAGTGGGTACTCGTTGTTAGAATAAGAGCACCTGCCAATAGTTGTGCAGGAGACACATCCCACTGATGCATTCTTCGTCTTTGACGCTTCCCTGTTAAGAATGCATGCAGATGGCTACCCTTCCACTCAGCTCCGTTCACTAAATCACACTTCACATATCCATTAAATCAGGTTTTATTTTAATAGACTATGATTCCTGTCCATCTCTAAATCCCAAAGCCTAAGATTGTGTTCTTAAATAAATGAATGAGTGGATGAATTAGGCATCATTCTTGGTGAGATTTGGGCAACATCTTTTGCAGTTTCTTAAAGAGTATTCTACTTTTAAGAACTCTCAGACTTGGATGTTTCTTGGGGTGGGTGGCGGCGCTAGTTGCATCTATATTTTATAGGTTCTTACTAGTTTCAATATCAAAGAGTGAAATAGTACTGTTAATTTTGTCCCATGTTACAATAACATCATTAGCATATTAATTTTTAAAAGTCCTCTTCTGGAGGCACATATTGGAGTAGTTAGGGTGAAATAATATGATGTCAGGTGTTTGCTTGATAACACTCCAGGTATTCATGCATTCCTTATGAAACTCAGAGGTAAAAAAGTGAAAAGAATGAAAAGACTGATTTTGGTTTCAATTCTCACGTTGAACACTTTTGCTTAACCAATTCCTGCTTTCGAATATTCTTACTTATTGTCTAAGGCAGAGGCTTGTTAACCAACCAACAAGACATTTCTAATTCCTTCTCCCTGTTATTTCTACTGTAGAGGATACAAAAGCTTGTTTCCAGCCTTCTTTGCAGTTAGGAGTAGCCAGATAATATTTATGACCAATGAGACATAAGCAGAAGTTGGCTGTGTCTCCTTGGAAGACTTTCTGCTTTCTCGATAAAATGAAAAGATATGGTTGGTGCTACTCTTTTTTTCTTCTTCTCTGCCTTCAACCTGGAAGTAATATTGGGAGCTGCAGCAACCATCTTGCAACCATGAGGTGACAGTCAGAAGGAAAATGCCAAGGGCATTAGGGACACTGGCCCTCATATCACCAAGTTGTTGAACCAACCCTGGCAGGCACCTATCTCCTAACTTTTTAAAAAAATTTAAGGCAAACACCATTGATAATCCCCTCTTAGCTGGATTTTCTGTTAGCAGAAGACATCTCAACTGTTAATATTGCTAGATACAAGGACAGAGCATGCGTCCTTATTTTGGTCCTGGAAAACGGGAGATTATAGATTCTGAAAACTGAAACCTTCCAAGCCTTAGGCACAATACAGTATATGGATTTACATTTTAAAGACTGATTGAAATACTCACCCATGATATGAGAATTTCATTTTTCAAATGTATGCAAATGTGCTAGTTTAGGGTAAAATCTTGGATGGTGTATTTTTTTTTTTTTACCAAGCTAGCCATCTGTTTGCACCTGCTCTTTTTGTCCTTCTTGCCCACCCCCTCTGCCATTTGTTAAAAGCCTTGTTATACCCCATAGACTCTACTCCACGGACACACTTTACAGAAAGAAGAAGCAGTTCACAGATGAAATTTACCAAAACTTTTATTTCAAGCTAGTTTTCTTGGGACATTACCATGAAAATCCTTAGATAGCCCCTCCTATGCTCCTTCATCCTCGAAGATTTTCTTCTTCAACAACTTTAGCTCTGCTCCTGGACTTGTCAACATTCATAGCAGGCAGATATTTATGCTGTAGGAAAGAAAGTTTCATGAAGTTCAAGGTTGGAATATTAAATTAAAATGGTTACATACCTTTAAGGAAAAAATATAAAGTTTATATAAGAACATAGTTAAAATGACTACCAGTGCTTTTGCAAGAAAATTTTACTTACTAAATTGATAGCAACATCACTTTAACTTTGCCATGTGGACAGAAGACCTGAAGACCCAGCCAAGTTTTGCTTTAGAGTGTAACACAAAAATCTAGTTTCCCAGAGAAACCATGTTATAAGGTGGGGATTTATTTCTTGGACAGCGCACCAAAATCTCTTTCATTAAGAATGAATGTGTTAGGAGTTTGGGATTAACATGTATACATTATTATACGTAGAATAGATAACCAGGACTTCCCTGGCAGTCCGGTGGTTAAGATTCTGCACGTTCACTGCAGGTGGCACAGGTTTGATCCCTAGTTGGGGAACTAAGATCCCACAAGCCTCACAGTGCAACCAAAAAAAAAAAAATGAAATAAAATAAAGAAAGTAGATAACCAACAAGAACCTAGTGTATAGCACTGAGAACTATACACAATATTCTGTAGTAACCTATAAGGGAAAGAATCTGAAAAAAAATATGTGTATGTGTGTATGTGTGTGTGTGTGTATATATATATATATATATATACACATCTCTGAATCACTTTGCTGTGTCACCTGAAACTAGCACAACATTGTAAATCAACTATACTTCAATTTTAAAAAAAGAATGAATATGAATGATTATAAGAATAAGAGTAATACTTACCATTACTGTGTTAATAATATTATTCTTGGTATTAGTATGATATTGCAGGTAGAAATTATATTTGGGGGCTAATATGTTTTTGGTTTTGCGAAAAATGTGGTGCTTAATTCAGAGAGGACCCCACAAAAAAAATATCCACAGAATTTGAGAGTGGCACAGCATATTTTAAATAGTGTATGACATGTTATGTTCAATAGTTTTCCTGATTTTAAAAGTAATTTAAACTTTACAGTAACCTCAGCAGAAACAGTAACATACAAGTAGACAATAAACCTCACTTATAATTTCACCACCTAGAGTCACAATTAACATTTCAGTAAATTTCTGTTTAGTCTCTCTCTCCTCTCTCTAATTATATATATATATATATATATACACTATATATATTTAATTTATATATATATAAGTAATTTGGATTATATTTCAAATACTATTTTGTTGACTGCTTTTTTGATCACGTAGCATTGTATTATAAGCATTTTCCCATTAAAATTTTAAGGCATGATTTTTAAAGTGGGATAATAGATGATAAACGTAGCAAGACTTGTAGTAGATCATTTCCTTGTTTTCAGTTTTCCACCAACACAAAATAACATAGTGACAAATATTTTTCAGCATTGCTGATAATTTTCTGAGATCAACTGTCAGGTAAAATTACTGAGTCAAGATATTAGAATCATTCTGTCAAAAGACCAAAGTCTTTTGAATAGTCTAAATAACTAAGGAACTGATGAAAATCTCAGTAACAAAGACTATTTTCACACTGAAGTTGCTAACAAAATGTATTGGAGAGAGGGGAGATGGGAATTAGAGGAAATAAAATGTCCCCTGAATGTGAAAATAAAATTATTAGAATTGTTATTTAGTTTCTTTCCAGAGTTGTGGAAACAGTATATACTTCCACCAAAGTATGTGCAATGCACCCTCTCACCACACTGTTATTGATACTGTCACTGAAAAGAAAAAAAAAAAAACTTTGCCAAATTGATGGTTTTCTCATTCAAAAAGTATCTTACTGTTTAAATGCAATTTTAAGTGATTTAGTTATAAGCATATCTTTATAGGTTCAATAGTCCTTTGTATTTCATCTTCTATGAATTATCTGTTTAAATCCTCAAGCATATATTATAGGACTCTAGAAATTACATTTAACTCTAAAGTATCTTTTATCGGGTCAGATACAGTTACCTAAATTTGATAAAGAAAATAAAGCTAGATTATCATGGCCATATCAAAACAGTAATCTTTGAATGAATGAGTGGTGTGTCACATCATGTAAACATCCAGTGGATCAGATATCCTTATATAAACACTGAGTTTATTTAAATATCATCACTTCTAATTAATTTGGCGTACCTTTTCACTCAATTACGGTGTAAGTGCTTTCCATTCCAGCCCCAATGTGAACAGTGACATGGCAATGAAATAACCAGATTCCAACATCTCTTGGATGCATTTTTACAGTTTGATAGGTCCCAGGAGGAAGGTCGTAAACATCAGAGCGATACACGCCAGCATCCTCAACAAAAAGGACAAAACACGACTAGATAGCTTATGAGAGGTATCAGTCATTTACAAACCGCTTGCTATAGCTTAGCGCTTGCTGTAACTCCTCATTTCTATATACTCTGTCAGATGATGATTAGAAAGCACTGGGTGCCACTGCACCTCTCCTCTGAATCCAGTTGAGAGTTTGGAGAAGGAAGTCCCAGAACGTTTTAGCGATAGGTCGCAGGGAAAACATCTCACTCTAAAAGGTTGCCTGTGTCAGTATCAGTCTTAGGTACCTTGTCAGCGTCTCACATAGAATGCTCTAGATTTCAGAGAAAATCGGTTTCACAAATCCCAAAGGTTTTAACTGAAATGTTTCTAACTAGAGATGTTGGTGATATGAAGATGATCATTTCTCGAGATGTAGCTAATTGGGAAAACTCATGGTTACAGGAAGGAGAGGAGCTATGTCTGCCTTCTGAGATTGGGCCTGAGGGCTGAGGGCTTGATGGCTAATTTCTCTCCTAAGCAGAGAACCTGAGGTTTAGGAGACTTCCTCATCTGTAGGCTACTTTCATTTTGATAAATGAAACCCAGGGCCTGGTTTGGCTGGATTAGGAAGAGAGTAAGCGGGAGATGAATTTCTCCGCATAATAAAATGGGAGGTATTTGGAGGATGGGGAATGTGTTGGAGACTGCAGCTCAAGATGGGCTCCAGAATAATTTGAGGAGAGAAAAGAAGTCAAGAGAGTCTGGAGAGGAAAAATACAGAGAAAGAAGTCTTGAGGGTGAGAGTAAAAAAGCAGGAGAGTCAGGGATTCTCAGTCATACATAGCAGAGGGATAATTAAAGACAGGGGAATTTAATGTCAAATGGTAACAACAAATGGTAATACTTTCACTATGTAATAATAATAATAATAATAATAATAATAACCCTCTTATTTACCCCCAAAATTTCACTTGAAGTGTACCGCCCACAATAGCCTTGATTTTGTGCTTGCTTAGGTGAGTCATAAGAAATGGGGATGTGTTCCAGTTTGGAGCTGCACAGATCGGTGAGGAAATACCAGCCACAGGAAGTGAGAAGCCAGAAAACTGTGCAGAAGCAGGAAATGAGGGTTGAAGATGGCTAGAAGAAATGTGGGCTCTCAAGACTCCCTGGAGATGTTAGAAGGTAGAGAGGAGAAAGGCTGAGCCGTCTCCCACTGGAGGCAGAGTAGGGGCTTGAGTCATTGCTACCTAGGAAAATTAATTTTGCATCTGAGGTGACAATAATATGCATGACATAGATCCATTTCTAAGAGGTCAGAAAATTTGGAGAACAATATGAAACAATTTTAACAAAGAATTGACAATGTCCAAGGTACTAGTAAATGTACCATATATACCTGGAGCCCTGGCACCAAAGGAAACCACAGCCTTAGGGAATAGGAGGTGTCTGGCTGGTTTGTCCCAAGACCCAGTTAGTAACCCCAGAGGGCTGCTCTACTGTCCCTAGATGTTCCAGGGAGTAAAGCCCAGCAGCTGCATCATTGCTGGAGTAATTAAATTCAACCTCAAGGGAAGGGTAAGACTACTTGTGTCCATCTGTGATGGGTTTACAATGAGTGGCTTGAGTTGACCGCTGGTGGTACCAGGCTCCATGGTACAAATAGGATCATTCTTATGGGAGGCAGCTTTGTGAAGAGGTTAAGAGTGAGGGGCTCTAGGACTTCCCTGGTGGTGCAGTGGTTAAGAATCCGCCTACCAATGCAGGGGACATGGGTTCGAGCCCTGGTTGGGGAAGATCCCACAAGCCACAGAGCAACTAAGCCCATGTGCCACAATTACTGAGCCCACGCTCTAGAGCCCGGAAGCCACAACTACTGAAGCCTCGTGTGCCTACAGCCCGTGCTCCACAACAAGAGAAGCCACTGCAAGGAGAAGCCTGCACACCACAACGAAGAGTAGCCCCCCTCACCACAACTAGAGAAAGCCTGTGAACAGCAACGAAGACCCAATACAGCCAATAAATAAATAAATAAATTTATTAAGAAAAAAAAAAAAGAGTGAGGGGCTCCAGAGTGAGAGCCAGAGGTTCATATCCTGCGTATAACGCTTCCTGATTGTGGAAAAGTTCTTTATCTTGTTAATCCTTCATTTCCCTATAAAATGGTGATAAAATAGTACCTCTTTCATACAAAAGTTGTGTGGGTTCAATGAGAAATCCATGCAAAACACTAAGCATAGCATCTGGCACATAAGGACTTCGTAAAGGTTAGCTATAATCCTCATTATAGAAATGATACCATAAATTCCACTTAATTTGAGACCTTATAATATGATCATTTATATAGATGTAACCCCTGAAAGGTAACTCTGGTTTCCTTTCACTTCCACACAACACTTGGCATGGTTCTAGGAATATCACAGGCGTTTGGTGAACTGAACAATCTGAACTGAACAACAAATACACTATAAATAACTATAACCAGATCTTAATTTCTTTTGTTCTAAACTCTAATATAAACAGCTATGAACTTAATAACAACCCTATTATCTAGGTTTTTCCTTAAAAAATTTGGGGAGTATAGGTGGAAGCATAGAAAGGTCATGATTGTTGGAGCTGGGTGATGGGTAAAGAGGTTCATTATACTATTCTGTCTACTTTATTATATAAAATTCCCTGTAATAAAATTAGTTTTTAAACAAAAAAAATGTTTAAGGAAAATAAGTTTGTTTATTAAAGGAAAGAAAGCAATATACCAATAAAGCTTTGTGTAAATTGTCATGCAAAATCATTTAATTTATTTCTATGATAAGCCCAGAGCATTAAAGAAACTATGAACTGAATGCATCTAGAATTCAGGAACACTTTAGGAGAAGCTTCTATTATTGTGTAAAAGATAGACTGTACCATGCCCAGTGGCTAGATTCAAAGTTTGAGGTGTCAAATGCATAAAATATAATTGGTCCTCAATTGCATATTAATGTATACATAAAGGATTAGGATGAGGAAATAAGAGAATGCTCTTTAAGTAAATAAATGATACTAACTTGGAGACAGAAAGAGGAAGAATGAAGTTGAAAATACTTACAATAAATTAGAGAAATAGCCATCAAAATTAGTCAGTAAAAAAAAAAATTTGTAGGGGCTTCCCTGGTGGCGCAGTGGTTAAGAATCTGCCTGCCAATGCAGGGGACACGGGTTTGATCCCTGCTCTGGGAAGATCCCACATGCCATGGAGCAACTAAGCCCATGTCCTACAACTACTGAGCCTGTGCCCTAGAGCCTGAGAGCCACAACTGTTGAGCCCACGTGCCACAACTACTGAAGCCCACGCGCCACAACTACTGAAGCCTATGCGCCTAGAACCTGTGCTCCACAACAAGAGAAGCTCTCACACTGCAAAGAAGAGTACCCCAGCTCTTTGCAACTAGAGAAAGCCCAAGTGCAGCAACGAAGACCCAAGATAGCCAATAAGTAAATAAATTAATTAATTTAAAAAAATTGTAAAGAACTATGACAGGTGGGGTGATGGAAAGCAACTCCTCAGATAGAAGATACAAAGAGACTAAGAACTCATAAAGTAGAAAAAGATGGCAAAAATAATAAATGACAACCACATGCTAAGTATAAATGATTAGATCTTGGATTACAAAAAAGTTACAAAGAGATTTTGGCGACAACTGGTGATATTTGAGTGGATTGTATGTGAGATTATATTATTGAATTAATGTTAATTTGAAGGGGGTGAAAATGTTATTGTGGTTGAGGCAGGTTGTCTTTACTCTTCGGATGCATGTGCTGTGGTATTTAGGAGTGAGAAGTCATGAGGTTTGCAATTTACTTTCGATTGGATTCAGAAAAAAATATATATATAGAGAGAAAGCAAATGCAGCAAAATGTAAATGAGTGTTCAAGGAATTTTTCTTTTATGTTACTGAGAGTTTGAAAATTAAAAAAATAAGTTGGGAAAGAAGGGGTAGATATTTTATTTACTTATTGAGAAGCATCAGAATAGAGCAACAAATGCAATTCACATATTCAGAAGCATTTATCAAATGTCTGTGGGATATAAAGAGCTAACGGTATAATTATTTACTTGCATCAGATATACTGCAGATTGTGTGTACTTAACCTCAGTTCTGGCTTGATCATTTCCTTTCCCGTCCTGTTATCTTGCTATGCTGCCCCAACAATTGGATTACAAGGTACCACAGTAATTAAAGGGAACTGCCCAGGCCACTTACCAGGTATTGAAAGCTGTGGCCGTGAAAGTGAACCGTGTGCAGGTCAAACTCACCCCCCATGCCAATGAGATACCAATTCACTTCATCCCCAACGTGAACTGTCAGGCCTTGGTTATTTGCAAACATTCTTCCGTTAATTGCTGTGGGGGGACACAGTGCATTATATTCAACAAGGATTTGAAATAATACGTTTTCTAAAAAACACCTTATAGAAAGCACCATGTTTTCAGAGACCGTGAGGGTTTTAAAGCCAGCCTCAGGAAGCTATTGAACATGACCAAGCCACCCATTCATGGGTGTGTCTAATGCTAGAGAGTTTTCCTTGCCCCTAGGAAATGAGGCACTGACTTTCCTTTAACATAATTGGGTTGTTCTAGAATAGTTCACAACTAAGGATACTTACACTGGTGGATACTTAAATATATCTATATATTTAAAGTATTCTTAAAAGTATCACCAGAGGCTTAGAATTTTAGGAGTATGTTTCCGTTTAACTGCCTCACGTCAGACCTTCATAATCTGTCACTGGTATGAGTAGAATGGCCATCTGCCTGAGGTCTTGTCTCATCCCCTCTCTAAGTCTCTCCAAGTGTGGCTTCCAATGGGTAGTAGGAAGAAAATATTAAAAAAAAAAAAAAATCTCTCTCTATATATATCCTCCTTTTTACTTTTCTATTTTGTGTGCATCTTTGGAAATGCATAGAATACATTATTACAGTGGTACAAATATATAACTAATAATATATAGTTAATAACTATGTATCTATGGAGGTTGGGCTCGAACAGTTTTAGCTGATGGAGAGATGTAACAGAAAAAACCTAGGAGACTCTGCTTTAGATCAGTGCTTCTCTAGTGTGTACGTGACTGGGGAATCTTGTTAAAATGCAGATTGTGACTTGCTGGGTCTGTGAAGCCTGAAATTCTGCATTTCAAACAAGTTCCCAAGGGATGCTGCTGCTGCTGGTCCACGGATCACACTTGGAGCACAAGTGCCAGAGTTGTTCCTAAAACACACATCTATCCCTATTATTCCCTGACACAGTGCCCTTGAAGCCTTTAGTACAGTGGTCCTCAACAGGATTTTGTCCTCCAGGGAAGTTAATACCTGTAGACATTCTTTAGTTTTCACAGCTGGTGGGGAAGGAGCTACTGGCATCTAAGGGGTATGGGTGCCACTAAACATCCTACAATGAACAGGACAGCCCCACCAGAAAGAGTTATCAGACCCAAAATGTCAATTGTGGCAAGCTTGAGAAACCCTGGTTTAGATCAAGTTTAACTTCTTAACAGGGGATTCAGGGTCTTCCACCCACGGATGACTTTTTCTTTCCAGGTGCTGTGTGGCTTAGCTTACATTCCTCCATACACCTGGAAGGTCATTCCCCTCATTTTCTACTCGACAGACTCGTAGGCATCCTTCAGTAGTCAACTCAAAAGTCTCCTTGCCTTCGTGAAATGTTTCTTGACCTCCCAAATAAGAATTCAAAACAGAGCACTGTTTATATTTCTGTCACAGCATCTCCTCAAGTCCGACTTGTCCTGCGGCAAAACACCGAACGACTTGAGAGATGACCCATCGTACGGATTTTGTATCTCCTTAGGGCCTAGGACAGGGCTTTGTGCCTTTAGTGATGCTTATTACAAGACTATGGATAGAGTGAATATTGTCCTCTAATTAATTTTAAATTTACATATATTCCTTGCAGGGGGATAAAACCTGAGAAGTTGAAAATGATCATATTTGGATTTGCTTTAGTTAAGGATTTCTTAACCAGTCATAACCCTGAACTTCCTCAGGTGAAAGGATTGGGACCCAAAGTTTGACTAGGTAAGATTGTAATTGAGATTGTTTATATGCTTTTTATTTGAATAATTGTCTTATTACTGTGATTCTAGATGGGGGATGTAGGTCATAAATAGGGCAAAACTGGTCACAATGAGCCTATGAAAGAGTTTTGGCTGATAAGCATGTGGTTTTTAAAAGTTCTGCCTGTGAAGGTCCTTTGGTAATGGTGGTGGGGAAGGGTGGGTGGGCCATGTGCTCTCCAGTTTGCCTCAAATCGTAGCTCTCCCTGGGTCCATCCAGGGAAAATCCTTAGAAGAGCGTGTAGTCAAACCCTCCAGAAATGATAGCTGATATCCTCGGTTTTACATTGCCCGCAGGGCTCCAGAGACATTAGAATTCGCCATGCTGCTAGGACAGTGGTCTACAGCCTGAATGCCAGCTCCAGCCACTCACTGCTCTTTTCTCTATGGCTCACGAGCAAAGAATGGTTTTTAAATTTCTAAAGAGTTGGAAAAAAATAAAAAAAGAAGAATATTTCCTGACCTGTGAAAATTGTGTGAAATACAAATTCCAGTGCCCCAAAATGCAATTTTACTGACTTGCAGCGACTTACATTTGTCTTTTCTGTGGATGCTTTTGTGTCACAAGGATTGAACAGAGGACAGCTCACGGCAGAGACCCTATGGTCTACGAGCCTAAACGCTTTACTATGTGGCCCTTGATGGAAAAACTTTGCCGGCCCCTGGTCCACATGATCTGCACCCCAGCTCTCTGTTATCATGTTCCTTAAACTGTGCCGAGAGTGACAGATGCAAACCTTTATCTGTTCCCTTTGGGCAGGACAACCTGTAGGCTACAGTCAGTGAATTAATGAGTGGACATTACCGTGCATTTTGTTGCTGAGGTCAAAAGTAGCATCATTCCTGTCTGTTTGGTTTGGTTCTTGAGAATAGGTGTTGATGTTTTCTTCAAAGTACCAAGATTCATTCTCATTAAAACTCATGAAGTGGAGAACACGGTGAACTATGCTGGCTTTGGTGTCTTTTCGACATATGATCAAAGGACCTACCAGTCCGCTATTAAGATCCTAGAGAGGCAAAGCAAGATGATGAACTGTGCCCACAACTAAACATTTTCCCCAGTCAAGGAAAAGAGTGGAAACAAGTTCTAGTTTGAGTGAGGTCAGATCCTGAGTTTTGAATGATTAGGATTCTAAGTCTGAGCTTAAGGGTCAAAATATTTGACATGCTAAACTCTTGATTGAACAAATGATCATCTCACTCATTAGAGTTGAGGTCTAAAGAGAACAACAAATTCCTAAAAGGGATTTTAGACACATTCCTTAGTGGATTTAGCTCTATCTTTGAAATTTTAATTAAAAACAGAACTTCTGTTTTAATTAGAATTCTCTGGCATTGGAGGTGGTTGACAGACATGCCTAAAGGGTCTCGGATCCTCCCCTCCGTGATGCCTCTGCCCCGACAGCCACTTTCAGCTGGGAGCCTTGGTTTGTTTATATTTATTTTGTTTTGGGGTTGAATGTCTCTGTTTGTTCTTGGTTTTGGTGGAGAGTAGGCCAAAAATAACTAAAAGGCCAAAGAGAGAACTTTTTTTTTCTTTTAATACAAACAAACTGGAACTCTAGAGTTGAGAGTTTTTAAAAGAGATATGCTATTTGTGTATTTATTTGTCACTCATCATAGAATTTTAAAACTCCATACTTTGCTTTCTGGAACCCAAATCTTATTCAAAGAAACAAAGAAGGGGGTAGTATCATATAATTTTATCTATATCTTTATCTATATCTATTATCTGTCTATCTACCTGTCTATCTCTATTCCAATCCACAGTAACATTTTGGAAAATATCTTAAATCTAAGTAATCATAATACAATAATTTATTTTGCTCTTGAAAAATGCAAACCTGTGTAGATTTAAAAACTGAGCAGTATTTAGAGAGTTTACATAAAACTAAGATTTTTTTGAAAGGAAAAATAAACTCCTTTCTTTCATTTTAATTTCTAAGAAGAGATAGGATAAAAACTGGGATTTAAAGTTTACCTTAACCACATCCACAGTTGAATAGTAAAACCAAGGTATGCACTCAAAATCCTTTGAGGTAGGACCAGCTCTTTCAGGAATCTGCCAAATATATGTTCGGATCTCTCCTGAAATAGGCAAATACAATGTATTTAAATAGAATCTTTTAAATCACACTTCTTTATGGAGAACCACATAATGAACAAACTCTAAAGCTATACAAATATTAAACAGCATAGTCCTTGTTTTCACTTCTGGCTCTCCAGCTCCTTGCTTTGTGATTTTAGTCAATGTGTTTACATTTTCTAGTCAATGTGTTTCTACATGTTCTGTTTTCTCATGCACATAAAATGGGGATTTAGGGATTAGTCAAGATGGTGCAAAGGAAGCCCTTGGTGTTGCATTACCTGGCCCACAAGGCAAGGTCAATGACACTATCAGTGTTGGCTATTATGCTTTCAGCATTACGGGATCAAAACTTTATAGTGATTCTGTCATAGAAAATCTCAATCATTAAATATCTAATTCATTTGTTCAACAAATATTTATGGCAGTGAAGATAACTCAGGCTTTGAAATGTGACAGAATTGTTTTGAATCACAGCTCTGAACCTTCCAGTTTGTTGATCACATGCACCTCCTGCCTGCCCCCAAAGCTGTTTGCAATAGCCCTCCTTAATTTGAATCCTCTTGACTCTTGCAGGAAAGTTCTTTTGGTCCCCACCCTTACCCCTTGCTGTATCATTCTACAGCTCCCCCTTCCAGAGGCTTAAGTTAATTTTCCCAAGCACCTGTGACATAGTCTTCCTTCTCCGCTAACCAACCCCATCCTCAGCCTCCCCACTTCCAAATCTTTAACAATCATCTTGGTACTAACCCTCCCCTTCCGGCACACCACCCAGTTGCCAGCGGCACAGCAGGTACTCAGAAGTGTTTGTGAAATGCACGTAATGTGATCTTTTCCTGACTAATCAGAACAAAGTGCTGACTTGCAAACTCCCTTGATAGGAGATTCATGTTGGTCCCACCATAGGACTGTCTGCTTTTAAAATCAAAAGGGAATATTTCACCTACCATCAAAGTCTATCTTCAGTCTCTCTGCCCCACATTTTTTTTTTTTTCTGAATTAGGCTCTTTCCTTGACACCCTTACTTCCCAGAACTGCTTATTTTGGTGGGCAAATATGGAGGACATTCTGGATGCCCCTTTCAGATCCCCCTTGAAAAATGCTCCACCAGGTGTCAACAGCCAGGCTCCCCACACCTGTATCCAGTGACTGAAGCAGGCACATAAAGGTCCAGCTCTCTTATCCCAAGTCAAGAGAGCTGAGGGCCACCTAATCTTTGGAATTTCTCACAGGGTTATGGCTGTGACTTCTATTGAGGCTGCATCTCTGTTAAACCTCTCCTCCTGCCCAATTCTGCTTCTTTCTTTCTTCCCCATACTTATTGACCCCAAGAGCACTACCTGCACACAAATCTTCATTTTAAAGTGTGCCTCCTGGGCATTTATATTAAAAAGTATTCATATTCTTTGAGTTTAGACTGCTGAGTGCCATGCTGTGGTGATGCCACAGTGGTCAGCATATGAGGTTCATCCCTTTTTCGTACCTGATCAACTCTCTCCCTTGCCCCCTCCCTCACACACTGCATCTTATACCCAACTCCTACTTTAGCACTTTAGTGGGAGAGACTGAACATAGCACAAATACCTGACAGCTGGAAAGGTAAAGAGGTGGGAGAGAAGGTGGTCCTAGAGGAGAAACTGTATATACTGGGGAGTTGTATACAAATCATATACACATGGTGCCCCATCCTGGAAGCAAACTCCATTTGCAAAAGGAACTTCTCTCCCATACTTGTTCTTCAGGTTCTTCTTACTAGTCCACTAATCTCTCTCATCTGGAACTACACCCGTATTTAAGAAAGAACATTAGCCCTACAGTCCTGCATAAAAGCTTTGGGGCTTTTCTTTCTCCCAAAGCAGTTACCTGGGAGAAACTGCTGTGTTGGAACAACAGTGGAATAGTTTGCTTTCACTCCAGGAGTGGTATATCTTTCCATCTGTTTGTGTTGTCTTCAATTTCTTTTCTCAAGGTCTTATAGTTTTCTGAGTACAGGTCTTTTACATCCTTAGGTTGGTTTGTTCCTAGGTATTGTATTCTTTTTGATGTGATTGTAAATGGGACTAATTTCTTAATTTATTCCTTAATTTCGCTTTCTGATATTTTGTTGTTAGTGTATAGAAATGCAACAAATTTATGTATATTAATTTTGTATCCATCAATTTTACCAAATTCATTGATGAGCTCTAGCAGTTCTTTGCTGACATCTTTAGGATTTTCTATACATAGTATCATGTCATCTGCAAAGAGTGACAGTTTTATTTCTTTTCCAGTTTGAATTCCTTTTATTTCTTTTTCTTGTTCAATTGCCATGGCTAGGACTTTCAATACTGTGTTGAGTAAAAGAAATGAGAGTGGGCATCCTTGTCTTGCTCCTGATCTTAGAAGAAATGCTGTCAGCTTTTCACCATTGATTTTGATGTTAGCTCTGGGCTTGTCATATCCTTTATTATGTTGAGGTATGTTCCCTCTACATCCACTTTGTTGAGAGTTTTTATCATAAACTGATGTTGAAAATTTTCACCCATCCTTCTCAAACTCTTCCAAAACATTGCAGAGGAAGGAACAATCCCAAACTCATTTCATGAAGCCACCCTGATACCAAAACCAGACAAAGATACTACAAAAAAAGAAAACTACAGACCAATATCACTGATGAATTTAGATGCAAAAATCCTCAACAAAATGCTAGCCAACAGAATCCAACAACGCATTAAAAGGATCATCCAGCATGATCAAGTGGGGTTTATCCCTGGAATGCAAGGATTCTTCAATATACGCAAATCAATCAATGTGATACACCACATTGACAAACTGAAGGATAAAAAGCACATGATCATCTCAATAGATGCAGAAAAAGCTTTCGACAAAATTCAACACCCATTTATGATAAAAACTCTCCAGAAGGTGGGCATAGAGGGAACCTACCTCACCATAGTAAAGGCCATATACGACAAACCCACAGCAAACATCATTCTCAATGGTGAAAAACTGCAAGCATTCCCTCTAAGATCAGGAACAAGACAAGGATGTCCACTCTCGCCACTACTATTCAACATAGTTTTGGAAGTCCTTGCCACAGCAATCAGAGAAGAAAAAGAAATAAAGGAATCCAAATTGGAAAAGAAGAAGTAAAACTGTCACTGTTTGCAGATGACATGATATTATACATAGAAAATCCTAAAGATGCCACCAGAAAACTACTCGAGCTAATCAATGAATTTGGTAAAGTTGCAGGATACAAAATTAACACACAGAAATCTCTTGCATTTCTATACACAACAATGAAAGATCAGAAAGAGAAATTAAGGAAACAATCCCATTCACCATTGCAACAAAAAGAATAAAATACCTAGGAATAAACCTAACCAAGGAGGTAAAAGACCTGTACTCAGAAAACTATAAGACACTAATGAAAGAAATCAAAGAAGACACAAACAGATGGAGGGACATACCATGTTCTTGGATTGGAAGAATCAACATTGTGAAAATGACTATACTACCCAAAGCAATTTACAGATTCAATGCAATCCCCATCAAATTACCAATGGCATTTTTCACAGAACTAGAACAAGAAATTTTACGACTTGTATGGAAACGCAAAAGACCCCGAATAACCAAAGCAATCTTGAGAAGGAAAGATGGAGTTGGGGGAATCAGGCTTCCTGACTTCAGGCTATACTATAAGGCTACAGTGATCAAGACACTATGGTACTGGCACAAAAACAGAAATATAGATCAAAAGGAACAGAATAGAAACCCAGAGTAAACTATGGTCAACTAATCTATGACAAAGGAGGCAAGGATATACAATGGAGAAAAGGCAGCCTCTCTTACAAGTGGTGCTGGGCAGAGTGGATAGCTACATGGAAAAGAATGAAATTAGAATACTCCCTAACATGATGCACAAAAATAAACTCAAAATGGATAAAAGACCTAAATGTAAGGCCAGACACTATAAAACTCCTAGAGGAAAACATAGGAAGAACACTCTTCAACGTAAATAACAGCAAGATCTTTTTTAATCCACCCCCTAGAATAATGGAAATAAAAACAAAAATAAATAAGTAGGACCTAATGAAACTTCAAAGCTTCTGCACAGCAAAGGAAACTATAAGAAAGATGAAAAGACCACCCTCAGAATGGGAAAAAATTTTTGCAAATGAATCAACAGACAAAGGACTAATCTCCAAAATATATAAACAGTTCATCCAACTCAATATCAAAAAAATAAACAACCCAATAAAAAAAATGGGCAGAAGACCTAAATAGGTATTTCTCCAAAGAAGACATACGGATGGCCAAGAAGCACATGAAAAGCTGCTCAACATCACTAATTATTAGAGAAATGCAAATCAAAACTACAATGAGGTATCACCTCACACCAGTTAGAATGGGCATCATCAGAAAATCTACAAACAGTAAATGCTGGAGAGGGTGTGGAGAAAAAGGAACGCTCTTGCATTGCTGGTGGGAATGTAAATTGATACAGCCACTATGGAAAACAGTACGGAGGTTCCTTGCAAAACTAAAAATAGAACTAGCATATGACCCAGCAATCCCACTCCTGGGCATATACCCAGAGAACACCATAATTCAAAAAGACACATGCACTCCAATGTTCATTGCAGCACTATTTATGATAGCCAGGACATGGAAGCAACCTAAATGTCCATCAACAGATGAATGGATAAAGAAGATGTGGCACATATGTACAATGGAATATTACTCAGCTGTAAAAAGCAATGAAACTGGGACATTCCTGGAGACATGGATGGACCTAGAGACTGTCATACTGAGTGAAGTGAGTCAGAAAGAGGAAAACAAATATTGTATATTAACACATATATGTGGACTATAGAAAAATGGTACAAATCAACCAGTTTGCAAGGCAGAAATAGAGACACAGATGTAGAGAACAAACATATGGACACCAAAGGGGAAAGCAGGAAGGGTTGGGGGGGGGCAACGAATTGGGAGACTGGGATACCAGATTGTACACTCTAAATATATGCAGTTTATTGTAAAAAGTAAACAAAAAGTTAAAAAAATTTTTTTTCAAAATTTTTTTCTGCATCTATTGAGATGATCATACGGTTTTACTCTTCAATTTGTTGATGTGATGTGTCACATTAATTGATTTATGAATATTGAACCATCCTTGCATCCCTGGGATAAATCCCACTTGATCATGGTGTATGATCTTTTTAATGTATCATTGGATTTGTTTTGCTAGTATTTTGTTGAGGATTTTTGCATCTATGTTCATCAATGATATTGGCCTGTAATTTTCTTTTTTTGTGATATCTTTGTCTAGTCTTGGTATCAGAGTGATGCTGGCCTCATAGAATAAGTTTGGAAGCATTCCTTCCTCTGCAATTTTTTAGAATAGTTTGAGAAGGATAGGTGTTAACTGTTTTCTAAATGTTTAGTAGAATTCACCTGTGAAGCCATCTAGTGCTGTACTTTGTTTGTTTGTTTTGATTGATTCAATTTCATTAATGGTAATTGATCTGTTCATGTTTTCTATTTTTCTTCCTGAGTCAGTCTTGGAAGATTGTACTTTTTTAGGGATTTATTCATTTCTCCTAGGTTGTCCATTTTATTAGCATATAATTGTTTGTAGTAATCTCATGATCATTTGTATTGCTGTGGTGTCAGTTGTAACTTCTCTTTTGTTTCTGATTTTGTTGATTTGGGCCCTCTCTCTTTTTTTCTTATGAGTTTCACTAAAGGTTTATCAATTTTGTTGTCTTTTTGAAGAACCAACTCTTAGTTTCATTGATCTTTGCTATTGCTTTTTAAATCTCTATTTCATTTGTCTCTGCTCTGATCTTTATGCTTTCTTTTCTTCTACTAACTTTGGGTTTTCTTTGCAAACTGGAGCAACCATTACTGGAAACAGTATGGAGGTTCCTCAAAAAACTAAAAATGGAACTACTATATGATCCAACAATTCCACTCATGGATATATATCCAAAGAAAGTGAAAACACTAATTTGAAAATATACATGGACCCCAATGTTCATAGCAGCATTATTTACAATAGCCAAGATATGGAAGCAACCTAAGTGTCCTTCAACACATGAGTAGATAAAAAAGATGTGGTGTATACACACACACACAAACACACACACACACACACACACAAACTGGAATACTGCTCAGCCATAATAAAGAACAAAATTTTGCCATTTGCAACTACGTGGATGGACCTGGAGGGCATTATCTTTAGTGAAATAAGTCAGGCAGAGAAAGACAAAAGCTATAATATTACTTGTATGTGGAATCTGAAAAATAAAACAAACTAGTGAATAAAGCAAAAAGGAAAGATTCACAGATATAGAGAACAAACCAGTGGTTACCAGCAGGGAGAGAGTAGTGGGGAGGGGCAAGATAGGAGCAAGGGGTTAAGAGGTACAAACTACTATGTATAAAATAAATAAGCTATAAGAATATATTGTACAGCATAGGGAATAAAGCCAGTATCTTATAATAACTATCAATGGAGTATAATCTATAAAAATTTTGAGTCACTATGTTGTACACCTGAAACTAATATAATGTTGTAAATCAACTATACCTCAATTTAAAGAAAAACATGGCATGGAATATAGTAGGTATTCCACAAAACCAACCAACAAATAAAAATAGGAGAAAAAGAGCAAACATGAGCCCCACAGTCCTGCATAAAATCTTTGGGACTTTTCTTTCCCCCAAAGCTGTTACCTGGCTGTGTTGGAACAACAGTGGAATAGCTTGTCTTCACCCCATGAGCGTGAATAGAATATGGTCTGGAGGCATTATTTTTAAAGACAACATGTAGTTTCTCGCCAGGGCTGAGAAATATTATGGGACCTAGGAAATAGAAAAAGGAAAATGTGTGGATAGTTGTTATTATTTTAAATTATGAGTCATCTGTCCCCTTAAGTATATACACAGAGACTTATTCTTATTCTTTTCCTTAGCTTGCAGCCAAATGAAACACAAACACATTTAACAAATGGACCATTGCTGGTTTATGACACATGGTTTTTGCCTGGAAAATTTAAATCACCTAGAATTTTTATAAGCTCCAGCACTAGAAAACTTATTTCGATGAGCATCAGTTAATGCCTATGAAAACACACAATTTAGAAATGGAACATTTTATTTTTTTTCTTGACAACTTCATCATGTAAGCCTCTTATTCTCTTCCCCCTTCACTCTAATGGAGGATTGGGAGAAGGCTACAAGGTGCCTTTATTGACCCAGGGTGATTATCTCTCTCACAAACTAAAGACCCTTCACTTTACTCTCTTTCCCTTTCATCCTAAGCCAAGAACTGGAGGTATATAATTTGTAATAAAAATTATATTTGGAGACAGATTGAATATGTGGCTCTAAAAATTCTGAAACAGAGATGGTTTTGAGATGAACTAAGCAGAAAAACTCTCCTTAAAATTGTGCTCTAATTACTAAAATCAGAGCCCCAAAGAGACCTGGTGGATGCTGGCTGCTAGCAAAGTAAACACCTCTTCGCCTTCTGTGGCAAGTTTACCGTCTCAAACACTATGCTTGTTTTTACTTTTCTAAAAAGTGGGGGTTTTTTTTGTATAAATAATAAAGGAATCTAGGGGGTCATTTCGTGTTATTTATCTTAGTACATTTGGCCAGAACCCCAGAGAAAACAAATATACTGTTGTTACTAAAAATAAGGGCCCACTCAAAAGCACTGGGAACTGGATAGTACAGACCTCCCTCCAGGGGTTGCAAAGCCCAAGAGGCCGATGAGGAGCCAAGAAGAGTAAAAGTCCCTCCTCGTCAGCATGTACATCCATCTTCTCAGGGTCCCATGCCAGAAAACGGCCTCTAGTAGACACACAGATGTTAGGAATGAAACAAGATTTGGGCATATGGAAATGCCACGTGACTTCTGGAAATACTACGCAATGTATGGAAATGCCATTTGACATATGAAAACATCATGTGACTACAGAAATGTTACATGTGGGTGCCTGGGAATGACTTGTAGGTTTCCTAGCTAATCTGTCAAGGGTGGAGGAAAGAGCTATAATTTTTCTCACTCCTAGACAGAAGATGAAAGTAAGTCTTAAGCACTTAACTGTTTCAATTAAACACTTAAATTTAAACAAAGAAGGCCCCCTCCTAATTATACTAGTGTCTCTGGGATTTGTTTTAATTTCAATGAAATTATCTCTAAATGCTACTTCTAAGGTCCCTCCCAGATCCAAAATTTTTGAGTTCCGAGTGTAAGAAACCAGGTAATCTGAAACTGACCATATTAATGGTCTATGGTCTCTTTATTTTCCATTAAACAATATTTGAATCACTTTTCTTTTCCCAGTAAAAGTGTCTGCCAGCAAACACATTAAAGTTAGAATCATAGGCACCTTCCTCCATCGAGGTAGAAGCCAACCATATCCTTAATATAGGCAACAATTCCTAATGGTTGAGGACAAGATGACAAACCCCAAACCAATCTTATAGTACATCAATACCTAGTATGTCCAGATGTATTTCATCTTCATTTCTCACTGTTTGATTTGTGAATGTGATATCATCATATTGACGGTATATGACTTTCTTGTATTTGGACCCAAGAAACGTCCCAACTCTATCCAAGTATATGTTTGTTGCACTTTGAGAAAATTAAAACAAAAACAAAAAAACACAGCGTTAGTTAATTTAACCATTAAATATACAAATTCTCACATGGAAGAACTCATTGGAATAATGCAATTTATTAATATTTAGAGTCTATTTTACCTTGGAAAGTAATTTCCCTTTTAAAAAAAATATTCATTTTGGTAAGGTTGTTGGATATTCATTCTGTACTTTAAAACATGTTTTCAGGATGAAATTTTAGTTTTGATAAATGAATAAATAGTAAGAGAGAAAATCAGAGAAAGATATCAAATTTTACACAAAGAGAAAGATCAGTGTCTTCAATTTGAGATTCTCAGAATAGTGATAGACAGAAACAAGTGAAGACAAAAAAATTCTGACTGATTTCAAATGTTAAATGTAGCTGAACTTATGTTTATTATACTTCAAAGTGGTGAGGTTGGATGGTAAAACACATAAGGAAGATAGGATGCAAGGAGTGATAAGAGAGACAGGAGGAAACAGCACAAAAGAAGTAAGTTATGTAGATGTTTGGAAAGATTTGAAGTCATTTATAACTGAAGGCATCACACACACACACATTTTGAAGTTATTTGTAATTGAATGTATCCTAAACACAAAAGTCACACACACACCACACACACATACCCGTCACACACATGCATACCACACGCAAATAAATAAACACACCACAAACATGTACGCACGCGCAGGTACACACACACCCACGAGACTGAAAGGAAAGCGTAGAGGACTACAGAATAAACCCTGCAGGATTAGAGACTGAAGTCACCGCCATACTTTTGTCCTTGAAGACGATGCAGTTCTTTCTCCCACTTCCTGCTAGGAGAATAATCCCACACAATTTCCTCAGCTGCGATATAAATAACCTTCTCCTCCTGGCACTGTGTTTGATCCGAGTTTGGCTTTGAACACTGACTCACTCGGTATTTATGTTTCATGCCTCCAATATAGTGCTCTGATGTCATACAAACCACGTTAAAAACTCCTAAAGGTGAAAAAGAAAAGGATGCTTAACACTTTGCATTCAGATTTCTTCTCTCTGTTAAGTCATCTATAAGATATAAATCTCCCCAAAGAAATATTGTAAGATAGTTCATTCATTCTTTCACTAATTTGACAAATATTTATTGAGTGTCTTCTTTATGCCAGGCATATTTCTGGGCACTTGGGAAACATCAATGTACAAAATAGGTAAAAATTCTTGCCCTTGGAGTTTATATTGCAGGGTGTTCTAGAGACAGACAATAAACATACTAAGTAAACTTTGTATATGTTGGAAGGTGATAAGTGCAATGAATTTAGGAAAAAAGTAGAACAGCATAAGGAGGACTGAGAATTCTGGGTGAATGTGTGGAGGGAGGGGCAATGAACAATATTCTATAGGATGATCAGGGTAGGTCTTGATGGGTGAGGGACATTGGGGCAAAGAGTCACGAGAGGTAAACGGTGGATCTAGAGGAAAAGCAATTCAGGCAGAGGAAGCAGATAGCAAAATCCCCAATCTGAGGGTCTGCTTTGTGTGACTGAAGGCTATCTAAGAGGCCCATGTGTCTGCAGTGGAGTGAGCAAAGGTGAGGGTACGAGGAGACAGGATTGGTGGGGAATGGAGAACAAAGTTACATGGGCCCTTGTGGGCCACTGAAGAATCTGTAGCTTTTACTTGGTGAAATGGGGAGCCATTGTGGTACTTTGCATCTATGAGCGACATAAGGACATTCCGGCAGCTGTGCCAAGAATAGACTGGAGTGGGCAAGGGTGCAAGGAGGGAGACCTGTTAGGAGCCTATTAAAATAACCATGAGAGATGATGGTGGCTTGGATCAGAGAGGTAGCCATGGAGGTAGTGAGAGGAAGTTGAAGGAAATCAGAATCAATATATTAAGAACCCAAAACAATAACCACAACAAAAACAAACCACCTCAACAACAACAACAACAACAAAACTCCAGCGTGGTTCAGACCAGAAAATTCCACCTGAATTCCAGCTGTCTTTTATTTTGGTAATTTTAAGCCCCTCATGTTCTGACTTTGCTTCTTAATATCACCTTCATCAACACTAACATTCTCTTTCAACTCTGTACACATATTTCTGTGGTTGCTGTTACTTTTTGTGGAGGGTAAGAGTGAAGAAGACTGACAAGGAAGCAAACCCTTCAGACTCAGAGGGTTTGGGAAAGACAATTTGTTTAGAAAGCAATGATTCCTGTATAGCACAGCGTTTGACACCTCCACGTGTTTACTGTGGTGGACACTGTTTAGGAAAGAAAATGAAATGCAGGCTACTTTTTTTTGTAAGAAATCCAGGGAAACATCTACAGGGGAAAGGAAAGAAAGAAGTGGGAGGGGAATGGGTGATAACTCGCCACTGGATGAGTGTGTACAGCAGAGAAGAGAAAGTGTTGGAGAAAGATCTTTCATTTTTCCTTCCAGTTACTTTTTTTTGGATGATCTTTTAAAATTTTTTTTATTTTTTTAATTTAAGTATAGTTGATTTACAATGTTTCTGGCATACAGCAAAGTGATTCAGTAATATATACATATATATTTTTTCAGATTTTTTTCCATTATAGATTATTACAAGCTGTTGAATACAGTTCCCTGTGCTATAAGTAGGTCTTTGTTGTTTATCTATTTTATACATAGTAGTGTGTATCTGTTAATACCAACCTCCAAATTTATCCCCCTTTCCACTTTGATAACTTTAAGTTTGTTTTCTATGTCTCTGAGTCTGTTTCTGTTTTGTAAAGAAGTTCATTTGTATCATTTTTTTAGATTCTGCATATTAGTGATATCATATGATATTTGTCTTTCTTGGTCTGATGTACTCCACTTAGTATCATAACGTCCATCATTGTTGCTGCAAATGGCAATTTTTTTAATGGCTAAATAATCTTCTGATTACTCATAATCACAGGCTTTGGAAAGTAAAATAAAAATTACTGAAATGTAAAAAAATGTAGTCAGATGAATCTGTGATATCACAAAGAGTTAAGGTACCAATCCATGGTATTTATAGAGTAACTTGTTTATTGTGCAGCCAGTATTCAACTGGTGCCAGTACTTTTTGACCAAGAAGGATTTTGTTTGCTTGCTTGTTTTATTTTATTTTTTTCTTAAGGTAGATCTGCAGGATAAGAGAAGAAACCAACATTTTACTGAAAGTCTAACATATGCCAGGCCCTTTACTATACTACATCTATCTCATATGATTGTGTTTCCTTTTTATGGATTGTAAATTATTACAATCCTTATTTTACAAATGAGGATATTAGGTTCAGAGGGGAGGGGAGGCTTCTCTGATCCCCACAACAATTCTCTGATACAAGGTCCCTTTAAAAAAGTTTCTAGCAACAATCAACTTCATTTAAGTAAAAAAAGTTTCCCTAGAGAGCAAAGCTAGCAAGGAGAGGCATTAAGAGAGAAAGGCAGAAGAGAATAGCGTGAGGTAGATGCAGGAGGAAGACCTGGGAAACAAATGGACAGAAGAGTAAGAAATGCAGCAGATAATAAAATGAAAACAAGTTAAAATGCTTCAAAGCATCTTCAATGCTTTTGAAATGGGTTGATTTAGAGCCTGGGTTGATTTAGAGCCTGGTGCCTGGGAAGAGAGAAATGGGAAGGGCTGAGGGGATTTTTGTGTACAGGAAAATGATATACTAATGCTCCTATAAATTTAATGGAGCAGGACAAAGGTTTTCTAAACACTATTTGGATAACCTCCTTTTTTTTCCTGTACAAACAATTTTCAGTACCTATGAAGACTGCTTTTTCATACTTTGGACATATTTCAAGAGAAGATCCACAACTTACCCGTGGAATCGGGTGTCATAAGAAGTGTTTGGGACGTATGGGGAAACAGAGCTATGGTGTCTTTCCTTGCTCCTAAGGAAGTGAAGGTATTTCCTGAAAAATATATCCCATGTAAGTCTTCATATGATCCCACACTAAGAACATGCCATGAAACGTTGTCTCCTAAGCACATATCCAGTCCAGGCAGATTTCCATACATGTATCCATTTATGGCTGCAAGACATTGGTGACAAAAAAAAAGAGTATTTAATTTATTGGTACTTGACATCTCTTGAAACTCAACCAAGGACTAATCATTAAGCAGTTCATTCATGTAAGATTTCAAGATTATCCAAGGCAACACCTTCCTTTTAGATTTGAGGAAACTAAGGCCAGAGAGATTTGTTTAATGTCATTAAGCTAATGAATGAAACAACCAACCAACCAACTCAACAAACACTCCACCTGTCCACTCCATTACTTTGGCAATAGAGAAATGCAAGACTTTTCTATATCACATTTAGTAATAGCTAAAACACCAAAAAGGCATTGGTAAATATTTGGTAAATTGAATGTAACATAACCACCCTAGCAGGCAATTTTTTTGGGGGGAAATTATATTTAAAGAAAACATGAAACAGATTAGCTAACAATTGAGGGGGAAATGTAAGTCTCTCTTTAAAAATTTGTAATTCTTTAGGCCTAGTGAAATTAAAAAACTGCTGAATACATTTATCTTGAAAATTAAGTGTTCCCTTACAGTACATCTTGTTAGAATTTTGGAAGTCCGGGTCCTCTGTATCCACATTTTCAGGTTCTGTGGTAAATATCATGATATTTTCATCTAAGAGATGGCTTTCATTTTCATCAAATATTGTGGCAAGAAGGTAAAATTCTTCATCTATTTCTTTCTGTGGATTGGAATAGAAAAATAAATATACATGACATATACATGGTCTGTATTCGAACTCTAGTCAAATGGTTGATCCTCATACAGGATTTCCCATATAAGGGCATTTGTATACTCCTGGAAAAACTGATCAATTGACTTCCCACTTATGGACATTTTATACAAAGGCATGAATCCCAGTGAATGAATTTATCACAGAACTAAGAAGTTGGGAGAAATCTCTATGACTGTTTTCATGTAAAGCTCTTACTCTAGGGACCCCTGTATCTTAACTCCATAAAACGAAACTGTGGAATCACAGATGTTTATAGTGGTTTCTCATAGGAATCTTTGTAAAAAGTAAGTTAAATAAAATGTTTTCAATTCTAGAAAGTCTGTATTTTTAGGGTTTATGAAGAAATACATGTGTATATTTATATTTTTGGATAAAATATAAAATTATATGTACTGTAAGAGTTATGAGACTATATGACTTTCATCATATAGATGAATATAAATATATAGCCATATTTTAAAATAAAATATACATTCAATTATATATATTTATATTGGGGTGTTTATAAGGCTTTATGATATATGAATTACAGATGCAGAAAAGAACGTGGATATTAGTTCACTTGTCAGTGAAGAACAAGGGAAGTTCACTCATTAAGCATTTATTGAACACTTACTACATGCCAGAGAGGGGCTGGGATTGTCTCAAAAAAATTAATAAAACCCCGTGAATGGTTTTAAGGCACTTATAGTCTAGTGAGGAAGACAGGCCAGTAAAAATAATTGCATGCGTAAGTGCCCTAACAGCAACATACACAAGAAACTACTGTCACCTGCAGGAACTTGAAGTAACTTTAGTTAAGGAATATTGTTTGAAGGAAAAAAAGGAGGCCCTCAGTCTGAGTTTTTATTAAAAAGTTTCCCCTTTTAGCAGGTAAAACAGTGAGGAAAGGCCATTCCAGAGAGAGAAAGGAAGGCAAAATCAAAGGGATGTGAATTAGTCGTCCTAACTCAGAGACTAACCAGCTAATTGTGCAGTAAGACCAGAATGGTGCGTGCAGGGTGGCGGGGAGGGCAGCATGAATCTGGAGGAAGCGGCAGGGTCTGATGTGTTGCCTTCTGAGCCAACAAATTCTAGGGCAATTTTTAGGGTGCAGGGTGTCATAACCAGATTAGAAAGGGAGGCACGTGGAGCTATACTGAAGCAGAATGAAAGTGCGGACAGGAGTTAGGAGTTTACAGGAATTCAGAAAGAGCTGACACTGCCTCAAATAAGGCAATGGTATCAGAGAGCTGGTGACTAATGCTGGAGGTGAGAAAGAAGGAGTTGTTGAAAGAAGTCCTAGGCTTGGTGGTGTCATTAACGAAGACACAGAACAGAGGACAGGGGGCTGACTTAGAGAAGGGCGGCACAGGAAGTGGCTGTCCAGAAGTAGATGAAGAGTTGAAACAGTCAAGTGAGATTAGAGGTGTCCGTGGCACATGCCACACTGGGTGTTCACTGGGCACGAGAAGACAGAGATCTGGAAGTGAGGGAAGAGTAAAAGTGGGAAATATTGCTATACAGAAGAAGTTGAAGGTGCCCATGGCCACATTGCCTTTTCCTTGAAGTTCTGGCTCAGGAAAACTCTCAACAAGGCATACCTGGACACAGGTCCCATCACTCACCTGTTTGCCATCCTCTCCAAGACTTCCATTTCTGCATACGAGGAGAGGCCCTACGAGGCCACTGTTGATGTCTTTTAAAAGATTTACGGAGGAGTAGTATAACCAGGTCAGGCAGTTGGGGTCCGTGGAAGTGGGACCCACATCTGTTGGAACTTCCCATGTATAGACAAATATTGTGCCAGGATTTACATGTGAGGAGGGTGAAGGGGGGCCTGGTAAGAAATGAACATTTGTGAGATAGGACCCAGGACCAAAAGTACCCTAGTCTAGACTGCGAGATCTCTGAGGGCAAGAACTGTGTCTTGCTCAGCTTGTGGCACCCTGAGTGACAGCTGAACGGGGCTGAAGGACTCCCTCTGCCACAGTAAGTACACAGAGCTGTTATGATGTGAAAAGCAGGCTGCACAAGGATTTTAGGGGGAGTTTTACTTTCTTGCTGGCATTGTGTTGCAGTCTGCTTTGCTTGGGCCTCCCTTGAGTTGCGGTACTTACTTCCTCCCGGTGTTTTGTAGTAGGCGCCCTCCTTGCTCTTGTTGTAACGCAGTCCATGGGGCTGAATGCTGAGCGGCAGGGAAGCATTGTTATAGAAAGTGACCTGGATGGTCTGTCCCACCTCTGCCTTTAGGACAGGGCCTAGAAACCAGCAGAGTTAGGAGCTGTCCTCAGCGTTCATAAACATTATTGTCAGGTTGTGTTACTTGGGTGAGGTTCTTCTAGGAACAAATTAAAGGGATGATGCCATGAACCAGAAATGTGTTCAATTATAAGATGATTCAGGGTCTTAGAAATTCACAAGGATATATTCATCTTATTGATTTACAGGGACAAAAAAATACAGTTTAAAATCAGATGAATAGGCACGTATTGTTTTCATAAGGCTATAAGATGAGAGCCAAAATCTCTAAAACTGAGTCGGTGAATATTCTTTTGATGACACAGAATATGTATAAGTGGTGTTTATAACCCCACAAGCTATGAAATAAATTTACCAAGGATTCCAAGATGATCTGGTTTCAGCTTCTGTGTTTGGAAGGAAGCATCTGTGTATTCAAAGTAACTTAGTTTTTTGTAAATTCCTCCAATTCTGTTTGGGCCTTGTTCAAAATAGAGCCAGGATTCACTGTGCAGAGAAGGTAGATACACAAAGAACTTTTAAATTTATAGTGATCATATGAAAAGAAAGCAAGAACCTACATGCATCTGTTTTAAAGTACTTGTAATTTATTTATAAAAACAATGCATGCTCATTGTAGAAAATTTGGAAAACAAAGAAAGAAGGAAAGAAAGAAAGATATGACAAAGAAAGTTAAAATCTTCATAATCCCACCATCTCTATATAATCACTGTCAACATTTTCCATGGACATCTTTTCAGTCTTTTGTCTATACATGTGTATACAAGTATCTCTATACTACCTACTAGTTTATATACACATTTTCCTTTGGAATAAAATTTTAAAAACATTTGTCTGATTTTTTTAAGGCAGGTAATAACAAATATTGCTTTTAAAACAACTGTGCTGAATGGGGTGGGGGACGAAAGGAAAGTTGGACGAAGTGAGACAGTAGCATTGACATATATACACCATTAAATGTAAAATAGATAGCTAGTGGGAAGCTGCTGCATAACACAGGGAAATCAGCTCGATGATGGGTAAAGACTTAGAGGGGTGGGATAGCCAGGGTGGGAAGGAGTCGCCGGAGGGAGGGCATATGAGGATATATGTATAAATACAGCTGATTCACTTTGTTGTACAGCAAAAACTGACACAACAGTGTAAAGCAATTATATTCCAATAAAAAGCTTAAAAAGAAAACTGTGCTGAAATGCTAGACTATTCAGATGAGAGATGTCATTCTTAACTTTTTAATTCTACTATAATAACATAAAATGGAATCCCCTGAGAAAAAGTGTCCCCTAGCAGGAAGTGATGGCTGGCAATGCTGAGACATCATCAAATTTCACAGTCAGGAGAGTCACGCAAGCCAAAAGATTTTAATTAATTCATGCTTATTTTAGTCAATATAAAATGAGAATTGAATCTAATTTTTGCTCTAAACCCAGATAGCCTTCTCACAATTAAGACAAAATTTGCACAACACAGACTGAATTTACTCATGAGCTTAAAAATGTAAGAAGAGAAAATATTCACTTGATGTAACATTCTTAGTTTTCTTAAATTTTCTGTGAGTAAATTAGAAAAAAAAATACTATGGGAAACATTATTTTTTGGTGGTTATAGAACTTGATATTTTCTGACATAAAACTTTCATTCAATAGACCAAAAGCATTAAAACTCCTGTAATCTTCAAATTGGTAAATATATTTAGCAGTTGGACTATCAGAAAAACTTTTTGTGCACTTTTAAATGCCTATGTCACAGTGATGTATTTTAGTTTTAGTTTTTGGTTATTAAGGAAACAATTGGTAATATATTCTTAAGTGTTATTGAGTAAAAAATGTTTATATGATATGATTTAAAAAATACGTTCTTGAGTAAAAACTATACTATATTTATATAGTATTAAGGATGTCGTAAGAAATTCTTAATTATACCCTCAGATCTTAGCAGGAAAGTACAAATTACACAAGGAATATTTTTGAATTTTTGTAAAATTCCTATTGATAACACCATCTACTGTGTTGTTAAATATCTCATAATTATAAAATAAATGCATTTTAAAATTTAGCACTAAGAAAAAGATAAGCAATGTGTTTTTCTTTGCAGTGGCTGCCAAGGCATTTAGAGAAAAACTTTGTGTAGCAATGATCCTTAGGCTCAATATTTTCCAGTTATTGTTATAATTATTTTCCTACCGATGGCTAAATCCTTTTTAGGAGTAGCTAGGTTATGAAAAAGTCCAATTATCTTTATTTAACTATAAATATTTTAATCGCTGAATCATTACCTTCCAGCTGCTGTTAAATTATTTCCAGTGAACAAATCTATACCAGATGGAGCATAGTTCCAAAAAATTTCTTCAGCAGCAATATAATAATGTACAACTTGTGTCCCAGTAACTTCTGTTGAAGGTTTTTCACAATCCCTTACACTGAAGAAGCTCTGCATACCCTCTGAAAAACAGTAAACCCAAGTAGAGAATGTTACGAAAATATTAAAACATTTTCCTTTGTCAATATATATTTTTAAAATCGTAGCCATCAACACTGCAACTTCCCCTTCCTTTGAGAGATTTGAGGTATTCTATCTATGGAATCTGTGTAAAAACCTGAAATGTATGAAGCAAGAACAAAGCTCAAGATGCCAAGATGAATGTTGGAGGAACGTATAGCAGTGGAGAATAATAAGCAGCTTTGGACCAAGTCCTGTGTGAACATGGCACCTGCCTACCGGGAGGAATTGGAGAGTCTGTTTAACCAAAAGAATCTTCCCTTATGGGTCTGAAATTGTTACCATTAATTACTAATGAGTTAGTTGGTTTATTAGATTAACTAGTTGGCAGACAGGGGAAAAATCAAGGCAGGTACATTTCCATGAGGGCTTCAGTCCTGTGTTTTCATTTTAGAGCAACATTGGTGGGAGTGTAAATTAATACAGAATTTTTGGAAGGCAATTAGGCAGCATTTGTTAAAATTAAAAACTCTTACATGAAAAAATTTCACTTTGTAGTTAAGCAAGAAAAATATTTGCACATACATAAAAAGATACAAATAAAAAGGGTTTAGCTATAACACTGTTAGTGAACCAAGAAGGTGAAAGCAATTTGAATATCAGTAGGAAAATGATTAAGTAAGTTAGGCTACATCTCAAATATGCAAAACTGTACAATTGTTTAAAAGAGTAAGTTAGAAGTATAGGGAATGTCATGGAAAAGATTTCAAGACATGGATGAGTGAAGAAAGCAAGCAACAGAATGAAGAAAAACCTATTATATAAAAATAAGAACCTATTTTTGAGGTTATATAATTAAATGAAACCTATTATATGCAGTGTGATCTACTTATGTAGAACAAAGCAGAAAACAATAGCTGTGCATTTTTATTTCTACATTTTCATATATATATAGTATGAAAATGCATAGTAAACAGGTTTGCAAGTATTCACACCAAATTGCTTACAGGGCTTATTCTCTGGAGAGGGAACTGGGATGGTGGTGGGGTAGGGTTGGACTAATGGTATATTCTGAAACCATTTCTCCAATGATGAACACAATCTAATCATTTTTCCTTCCTTCCTTGCTTCCTTCCTGTCTTTCTCTTCCTTCCTTCTTTCCTTCCTTCCTTTCTCTCTTTTTTCCTTCTTCCTTTCTTCCTTTCCTTTTCTTCCTTCCTTCCTTTCTTTTTTTCTTTCTTTCTTTCTTTCTTTCTTTCTTTCTTTCTTTCTTTCTTTCTTTCTTTCTTTCTTTCTTTCTTTCTTTCTTTCTTTCGCTAATTTTGGTGGTATAAACACTCTTCCTATGGCCAATCTGAAGCTACCACAAGTTTATCAGCTGGCTTATTTAATTCTCAACTCTCTGAAGTGCCTATGAGGCAGCTTCCATATACCATATTAGACTTCACTCTTTCTGTCTACTGCTGCTACTGAATTCTCCCTCCCACCTTCGCTCCCCACCAACTCCTTCCTCTTTCCTTCCTTCCTTTTTTTTAAAAAAGCATTCATTGAATATTTATAAACATTAATTATATACTCTTTCTTCCTTTCTTTCCAGCAAGCCTACTCATGTATTCTTGTAATTCCTAAAAACAAAACAAACAAAAACAAACAAACAAAAATCCCCAAACTGTAGGCCACAGGAAGAGAAGACACAGAGGGGAAAGCTATGGGGCCCATCAGCCAAGGAACTTTCAGAAGCTTTCTTGACTGTGTCTAGGACTAACCCTATTTTTTCTGCAGAGTTGAGGAGGAAAGACCTGGCTTGTAGGCAACATCTGTAAATGAGGTGAATAGGAGGAGTGCAGCTGAGTGTACATTTTAACCTTTAAAACAGGTTTTAAAACAATATTCGTTTCTAAGTGAGAACTTTTTATCATTAAGTTCTGTCCCTGAGTTATAATAGTGGCGTGTGGATCTCCTTTTTCTCACAACTCTAGGAGGGACACAGCACGTTGGAGATCCCAATAAATACTTGTTGTTTGGTTGTTTAAATAATTAATTGAAGTATGATGCTAATCAAAGTATGGAACTGAAAAAAAAAGAAAGGGTTTAATCAGAGAGATAAATCCCATTTTTGCACACACACAAAAAAGTTAAATTCTTCAGTTCTAGTAACAAACATGTTTTCTGATTGAAAAATAAAACATTTACATGATTATATGTAGAGTTTAATCATATTTAAGAATAGAGAAGATCAATAACTTCATAACAGGCCTTCCTATCATTAAATGTGAAGTGTGATTAAAGAGGGAAATAGACGAAAACAAGGAGGTTTACTGGGTACTGGATTAGAATTACTTGGTCTTACATAATTCCTGGCTCTCATAGGGTTTTTGGTAAGTGTTTTAACCTCTTGGAACTTGTTTTCTCAATTTAACAAAAAAGTGTAATAATACGTGCTCTGACACTGAGGATTCTTGTAAGGCTCACCGGCTAATGAGTATAAACTTCTTTTTTTGTAAAAACAACAACAAAAATAATCCCTATATACCTAAAAAGGTTTATCACCATAAAGTTAAAGGTGTCAGAGACCTGGGTTCTAGTCCTGAATGAGTCACTGACTTTCCAAAAATCAATCCTGTCACCTCCCCGATGGCAGGTTCCCCATTAGAAAGATGAGGCATTTGGAATGAGTAGTAACCCAGGGAGTCCCCTGACCCTGTATGACATAAAAGGAATAAATCCCTACCATGTATCTGACAACCCAGCATCCACTCTCCAACACCCTTGGCCACCATGAAGGCATCATCCATTGAGGCAGGGAAGACGGTAATGGTGTCTTTTCTGTGATTCCGAGAGATCAGAGTTTGTCCGTGGAGATAGATGGAGTGTGTGTCCAACACACCACCCATGTCAATAAAATACCACTTGACCCTGTCCTCCGCACACATGGTGAGACCGAACAGGTTTCCATACATGTATCCATTTATTGCTGAAAACACATGTAAATTAACCTATCAAGCATGTTAGGTCAAGGCCACATGTATCTATGCATTTCCTCAACACATAAACCTGGCAGTGTCATCATTTTTCTCATGCATAATCTATGACAGGATTCAATTTGTTTCCTCCCAAAAGGAGGCCATAAGCATTGCTTCTGATTAAAACTGAGGAGCACACACATTTAGAGGCAAGAGGAGGAAAAGTAAGCTGAAAGGCAGGAAGCCGTGCAAAGGGGAAAAGAGTAGAAAGAAGCTAAGTTTGTGGAAAAGGAACACAAAGATAAAGGTGACTGAGATAACCAGAGCATCTTTTCTGAAAAGTTCTATGTAGAAACACATTTCCATAAAATATCTGGTCTGTTACGTCTTTCTTCTTCCACAATATTTTATTGCCTTAAAATTACATCCTTGCTATGTTGTCACCATCTACTTTTTTTTTAATTAATTAATCAATTTATTTAATTTATTTATTGGCTGTGCTGGGTCTTCATTGCTGCACATGGGCTTTCTCTAGTTGCTGAGAGCGGGGGCTACTCTTCATTGTGGTGCGCAGGCCCCTCATTGTAGTGGCTTCTTTTGTTGTGGAGCACGGGCCCTAGGTGCATGGGCTTCAATAGTTGCGGCACATGGGCTCAGTAGTTGTGGCTCACAGGCTTAGTTGCTCTGTGGCATGTGGAATCTTCCCAGGGCAGGGCTTGAACCCATGTCCCCTGCATTGGCAGGCGAATTCTTTACCACTGTGCCACCTAGGAAGTCCGTCACTATCTACTTTTGATCAATATCAGGTGTTAGAAAACAAAGGCAGGGATGTCCCTGGTGGTGCAGTGGTTAAGAATTTGCCTGCCAATTCAGGGGACATGGGTTCGATCCCTGGTCCGGGAAGATCCCACATACAACTAAGCCCGTGCACCACAACTACAGAAGCCACATGTCACAACTACTGAAGCCTATGTGCCTAGAGCCCGTGGTCCACAAGAGAAGCCACCACAGTGAGAAGCCCGTGCACCGCAACGAAGTGTAACCCCTGCTCACCACAACTGGAGAAAGTCCGTGCGCAGCAACAAAGACCTGACGCAGCCAAAAAAATAAATACATAAGTAAAAACTTTAAAAAGCCCACAAAAACAAAATATTGTGCTGTTTTAAAACCACTGTATGGTGGGACTTCCCTGGCAGCCCAGTGGTTAAGATTTCACCTTCCAATGTAAGGGGTGCGGATTTGATCCCTGGTCTGAGAACTAAGATCCCACAGGCCTTGCGGCCAAACAACAACAACAACAAAAAGAAAACAAATGCATCTATCTAACTTTACTTGCTATGAAACTTTGGAAATCAGCAGAATTTACTAGATGACTTGCATATCAGCCAGCATACCCGGAGTCAAAAACTGGGAAATAGAAACTTATCGAAACGAGCAAAGGAAATCACGACATAGAATCATAGAAATTAGAATTATAGGATATAATGAATGAGAAAGTTCTTAATCTTACAGCGCATGAGATTGCTCTCCCGGAAGCCAGGATCTCCAGCATTAACCTGGCCAGGTTCAGTATATGTATTAATATTGTCATTGATATACCAGCTACGGTTTTCATCAGTTATAGAAAACATCAGAACATAAGACTCGTCGATATTTTCTTCCACGTCTCCATCCAGAGTTCCTGAAACAAAAGGAACAGCAAAACTTCCTCTTTGCAGACATTATTTTTGCTATGAAATAAACTAGTGATTCTGATTCCACTTAAAATATGAAAGTAAAATATTGCACCTCCACAGACAGAACCCTAAGGAACTGAGCATGCAAGGAACAGGCAGACAGTCTCTCATCTCCCTATTTCCTCCCACCCTGTAGGAGAAAGGTGGCAGAATTTTGTGTGAAGGTGGCTAAGGCTGGGTTTGACTACCATCTAGTGTCCAGCCTGCACTATTGAACTTGAACAGCGGCATTGGACTCAAGATCGCCATCTAGTGCTCAGGGTCCAAGTGGCAACGTCACCTTCTTAACTGGAGAACCAAGGTCAAGGCATAAAAAGACAGTTCATTTGATAGCAAAATTCCACTGGGAGAGTGAGGGAGACCCCATATATCCTGGCTGGCTCTATTGCTACAATGAGATTTTTCGAATGTTACCTCTTTTACAAGTCAGAATTGGTCCAAGAAGTCCTGAAGCCACATCTTTTAGAGTGTCTACGTGGGAGTGGTACATTCGTGTCACGCAATTACTGTCACTGGGGCCAGGCCCCTGATTTTCTTCTACAAACCACCGGTAAGTATACTCTGCCCCTGGCTCTAGCAAGTCATCTTCCTTTTGCAGGCCCGTAGTGTTATCAGGGTAGAGAGCACCTAGAAAACATAACCTGCACAGTGACTCATGCGTTCTCCATTAAGCCATGAACGTCTGTTAATTTGTATTTTTAGAATAAAGTGTTCATCTCCCCCTTCCTCTCTCCTGCCTCCTGTCTCCCTAGGTCCCCCTTAGTTGGTTTCTACCTGAATGCCCAGCTTGGCCAGTTTCCAGACTAAATCAGGCAGCATATTAACAGACTATTATCACTTTTATTGATAGACTCCATAAATATTTATTGTACACCTACAATGAGCCTGGTTCTTGGATACAGAGAGCTAGGATCCTGAGTTGCCCTCTGTGTTTTCTTTACTGCATTTCAGACTTTGGGACCCAGGGCATCAAGATCATCCGTGTTACCTACAAGCTGCCCACAGGCGTCGGGAAGTGGCCTTCTGCCTAGTAGATATTACCCTGAGCTACTACCTTAGTTGTGAATCTGGGATCTTGCTCTCCTTTTTTGCTTCCTCCCCTAGAATCTGGCTTCGGATCTCCACCTCTTGAAGCTGGAATCTGATGACTATGGATAACATTCCTTCATTCAATCCAAGACTTTGAAGCATGACCAACCTCTCATCCTTTATCATCTTTTGAAACCACTCTGCTCCATATTGAACACAAAACCCTATCTGTTAGCTTTCTTTGCCTTTCCTTTTCCCAACACCATCAGGCAGCTGTGAGTATGAATGTTTAGGAGAGAAGATACTGTCTGGAAAATAGTGACTTCACCTGGCACTGATGTTTTCCAAAAGGCTAATCCTCATCTACCAGGAAATGGAAATGAAATGAAGGCAGAACAATGTTTCTGCAAACCTAACATTTATCTCATGAGTGTCTCCTACACTGCCCCCCCAAATTATTTATTTATCTATTTATTTACATGAGGGAAAAGTGTGTTTTCTTTTCTGTAAATTGCTCAAGGGGGGTTCCACTCATTTCAAATGAGGAATTAAGAAGAACAACCTGGGATATAAAAATTAAAGACATCTGAAGTAAAAGTCTGCATTCAGCCCCAATCCATACCTAGTTCATGATTAACTTGTGTTTCCTGAGGTTTTGGGCTCATCCTCTTCATAAGCAAAAGCTTAGGAATCTAAGGCATAGGGACCCACTTACCTTCATTTTCTTTAGTGTAGGTGATTCCATGAGGATGGAAACTATAGCCTCTTGAAGCAAAATTTTTCACATGTACGCAAATGAGGTCTCCAGTCTCTGCTTTCATGATTGGACCTAAAAATCCCAACCAGGATGGTTTTTCAATGATAGTTTGAAATGTAGCATCCGTGTACTCAAAATACAAACACTTTTTATAAACAGATCCTATCCTATTTTGGCTTTGTTGTAGATATGTTTGGGAGTGAAACTCTCTGTAAACAAACAAACAAACAAATAAGAACTTTAACAAATTTCGACTGGAAAGAAAACAGTGTTAAATCAACTGAAACTAGAAGTAAGAGGCTTTAAGGCCTAATTTTATAAAGAAAACCTAGACACTGGCAAAAATCTAGGAGTACAAAACAGTGTAGTAGGCAAGGAGAAGCTTGGAAGGTCTGGTGAAGAGATCAAATGCAAATATAGCAAGCAATAGACATGGCATTTCAGTTTAAATGACTTACCAAATTCTTTCTACTGAAACACAAAAGGTTTCCAACCCTCCTTTGAGGTTCCTTTAGCTCTCAAGCACTCGATCAATTCCTACGATCTAGGTTTGTTTACACATTTTAATTTGTGGATTTTTTGGTAGAATTGGGGGCATTTTGTGGATAAACTTAGGAAATCAGAACCCCCCTCATAACCTCCAGATTTCCTTGTCCCAATCATCTGAACAGAGAAATCAAGACGGGAGCTGCAATTTTACAATCTCTGTCAGAGACTCCATAGCTGAAGAAAAGCATTGTTTTGCATCTTGAGTGCCACTCAAACAAAATCAAGGATAAATACAGAATTAGAGATGATCCCTGAAATACGCATCATGAGGGCAAGAGTGGCAATGATCCCAGGAGGGAGCAATTTCTGATTTATATTAATAGCTGTCTTCCACGTCATGCTTATGCTAAAAAATCAAAGGAAGCAGTTCCAATAGCAAATGTGCCCTGAGAAGGTCAATCATGGAAAATTCTTCAGCAGCATTTTATCAGTGAATAATAATTATCAACCTTTGCTTCTGATAGCAGCTTTTTCAATGTGAAGGAATTACTTACAGATCTTCTGAGAAAGGCATGCCATTGAGCATATTTATACCAGTAGGAGCGTAGTTCCAGGTAGTTTCTCTAATGCCCATGTAGTAGTTCCTCTCTATTGTCCAACCCGGGGAACTAACAAAGACCAGAAATGTCAGTGGTAAAAGCATCTTCATTTTCAAACCTTGCGCCTGAAGAGGCTAACTGAGTGATATTTGCCTTCCTTTTATCGTCTAGACATTCTTCCTTTATTTGTGTTCGTTTGCATAAATCAGGGTTGCAAAAGAGCTCATCAAACGCTTCATCTACATATATGTCATTTCCATTCCAAATACATTTAGTTTTCATTAGTCAGGCCAGGTGAAATGTTGCACAACACTTAGAGGATACTGGTTCTTGACCCAGTGTACATTGCCAAATTAAGGTCTTGCTTGAATTACTGGGTAGATGGGCTACCCAGATCATCTATCAGCCCCTCACGATTATTTTCTATTTCTGGATTATAGGAATCATCTCCAGTCTAGTCTAGTCTACATACATTCCCCTCTTTCTCAGTTCACTATGTTACCGAATCAGGTTTATTTGCCCAACGGGCAGCAAGTCAAACCCTGAGACGCCAAGGTCTGTGACAAAGAAAAGATTTTTTCTGCAAAGCAGCCAAGTGAAGAGAGAGGAGAACAAGTCTCGAATCTGCCTCCCCAAAGGTGAGGGGCTTGGGATATTTATGGGATGAAGAAGCAGGGTGGTCTGAGGCATGGGGAAAGGTGATTGGAGGTAAGGAAAAGGTGAACTAATTGTCATTCTGCACAGGTGAAAATGAGCTTCATGTTTCTTCATGGGACACATGTTCAGAAAATGGTAGCATTAGTATCCAAACTCTGAGGGTGGAGTTTTTGGCCCTCTGATGTCAAAAGTTCACTTATTAGACATTTGAGCAGCCCAGTTGAGGGATTTGTGGTCTCAGTGGGGTTGAACTAGATGAGAGGTGACTCCAAGTTCCTGAAAAACAACTTGAGCACACATCATAAGGCTCGTATATCAGAGCTACTGTTTATAGGGGGTGGTGAAGGGAGTCTTGTGATACATGGTCTAAGCTATGTGAAGCTTGGTGGGTATGCAATTTTGCAAGAACAAAGTGAAAACAGATTACAATTTTCTAATACCTGGACAAGCTAGTTATTGTCTAATGAATCTAACTAATAACTGTCCTCAGTTTCAAGAAGCTGTACCAAAGTTGGCAATTAACCGCACAATATTTTGCATTGTTTACATTTTTATATGGTATTTTCTCTACCCCAAAAGAGTTTAACTCCAATAGATTAGGGACCACTTCTTTTGCTCTGTATATCTCCCAGAGATATCAAGAAATAAATGTTAAACTTTTTTGAGACAAATAAGAGTGGGTTGGCCAGGATTACAAAAGTGAGGAAAGGAGTAGGAGTCTTTTTGCCATTGATCTGTGTACTGTCATATATTGGCGTATCTATTCCTATTAGGTATTGTTTGAGACTTTTCAATTTGAAAGCCACAGTGGTTTCAGCAGTCATAGTGGCACTCCAATTTAGGCTTAGAAACCCACACTTAGAAATATTAAGACAGCAAATATGGCAGGTATTGTTCTGCAGCTTGGCTTTTACTTCTGAACTACATGTCTTAGAGACCTTTATATATCACTAACTAGAAGTCTACAACTTTCATTTTAATTGCAGCATATTTTTTTTATCAGGAATGCACAGCATTTTTTCTTTTCTCATTAAAAAAAATTCTTTGTTGGCTGCCTTGGGTCTTTGTTGCTGCACACGGGCTTTCTCTAGTTGCGGCGAGTGGGAGCTACTCTCCATTGAGGTGCATGGGCTTCTCATTGCAGTGGCTTCTCTTGTTGTGGAGCATGGGCTCTAGGCACTCTGGGTTCAGTAGCTGTGGTATGTGGACACAGTAGTTGTGGCTCGTGGGCTTAGTTGCTCCTCAGTACGTGGGATCTTCCCGGACCAGGGCTCGAACCTGTGTCCACTGCATTGGCAGGTGGATTCTTAACCACTGTGCCACCAGGGAAGTTCCCTCTTCATTTATTTTTTAAAACACACATTATCAAAGTATATTTTTTTCTCTGTGTGTTCACACAGATAAATATGCATACTTAAGGACATAAACTAAATACAGCTCTGAGAGGAAGAGAGAGGAGTATTATATTAAAAAATGTTTTTTATAAGGAGAGCACATTTCCATATTGATTTTAAGAAATCAACAAAATATTTACAATTTTTTTCTTTTTTGCATTAAAAATATTGAAGCTACAAATATCTTCCTTATAAGCAACAGTTGCTAAATTCTACATGGGTCAAAACATCCAGGCTATCATATCACAAAGTTTTTCACATTTATGAATCCTTTGGTGAGCTTTTAACAGGAAGTTGAGGAAACAGCCCACTGCCTTGGCAGATTTTTATATCACCAGCAGATGTTGAAGAAATTCAGAAAAGCTAGGCCTGGAGGGACCAAGATGGGTGGAGAAATCACCCGCAGGAGAGCCATGAGGAAGGGATTCACATCTGGCACCCTTTGGGAAGCAGTTGAAAGGGGTGGGGAGAAGACCCAGGTCAGACATGATGGGTTTCACTAGCAAGGAGTTTGGGATGGGCTCTCTGGCCTCAGTGAGGAGATCCAATTGTGTTGGAATAGTTGGATGCTACGGTCTCCCATGTTTCACTCTGTGTATGGAAGAACCTTATAATCTTCCCTGTCACTGTGGCCTAGATCAGCTGCTGTAGAAGGGTCCACCCATCAGGCAGGGGGGCAGGATGCCTTAAATGGGCTTTCAGATGTCCCTTTATCTAGAAATTCTGTAACTTCCTTCCTCTTCCTTTTGGGAACATTAATTTTACTCTGGAATGTAGATGATAGAAAAGCCATTCAGCAGGCATATTTTTCCCTCAGTAAGTCCCCCAATAAGTTCAAAGTCTAATGTATTCGCTTCAAACGGGTCTACCTACGATTCCCACTCTACCATTTACTAGCTGTGTGATGTGGGATGAGTTGCATAATCATTCTGAACTCCAGTCCCTTCCTACCTGGAACACAAAAGTAATATTAATTAAACCTCAGGGCTTCTATGAGGACCTCTTCCATCCTGACACAGTGTAGGCATTCAAAGAAACTTAGCATCCTCCCCCGAGACAATGAAAATGGTGTTCATAAATGTTCATTGTTCCTTTCTTTTCTTCTCAACAGATGACTAAGACTGGCTTCTACTTTTCAGGGGAGTTGGGGAGGGTTGGGAGCACTTTCTCTTAGGTCATGTTATATTCTACGGCTCTTCCGTAGGGAAATTATGTTTGCAGTCCTGTCCTTCCCTTCCTGCTTCACTTAGATCCGTCTTTTGGTATAGCAGGATTTGAAGTTGGTCATCATTATTTGACTATATTCTTGGTTGGTAGCCCAAGAACATAAGGCAACTGATTTAGATAAGCGTCACTGAATTTGGTCCCAAGGTATGAGCTCAAACACCTTGGAGGGAAATTTGAATTCTTTCCTGGTTTTTCCATTCCATGACTGAAAATAAGTTTAAGGAATAAATTGAACTCGTAAAAATATGTGTAAGGACCAAATGATAATAGACCTTTGTTTGTAAAAAGCTTTACAATATATAAAACACCTTACAAAAGAAAAATATTACCCAATGTAATCTTCAAAACACTCAACTCTGACTCCCACCCCTCATACATGTTTAATAGATGAGGTATCTACAGCTCAAAAGATCAGGTACATTGCTGCAGGGTGTAAACTTCCCAGTTATGGAGCCAGGAGTCAAATATAAATCATTGGATTCCAAGTCAAATGTTTCTTTCATGTGATCTTACTCCTCGGCTCCCATAATTTAAGAGTGTATACTTCTATATTATCAACAAATGTTAAGTTTTGCTCAGAATGTATAATTATAATGATATCTTCCAACAAGGCAAACCAATGGGATCTAAATGGTGTGGGGGCAAGACGGGGAGTTTAAAGGCAAGGGGAAGATGTCAGCAATTTTTACACCCATTTCTATTCTTTCTATTGTTTCTACCAATAACCACCACTTGTTGAAATGGCCATCAGATTTTCCTTAGCCGCTTTCTAAACACTAGCCAATTGTGTCAGCCAATCCCAAAAGGGGAGTTTATTAAGCTCTTGTAATCTAGGCTACTCTGTGGGAAACTATCAACCAGGTTAGAGGAGGATAAATAAACAGAGCAATTAGTAGCTGGGGCAGATGGGTGCACTTGAGATAAAGCCCTGTGTCCTTTTCAGGTTAAGACCATATAAATTGCAAGCTTTCACAATATGAGCTAGACTCCATGAAGAACCAGATGCCCACAAAACAAGACATAGAAGGGCATAGAGGGAAGATATTGAGGACTGATGAGAAAGAGAAAAGCAGCCTCTGACATCCAGAGCTGGCCTGGCACTCACAGGTAGGCCTTGTGTTCTCCTGTTGGACATAAACGATTTCTAGGACACCAATATCCGACAACACCACTGTGACCAGGATAGATCAAGACAAAAACAGGACCACTTCACAATAATGTCTGAACACACGTGAGGAACATGAACATGGTCCAAACCTTTACAATAACCAAGTATTCCCAAATATTCCCTTATCCTGGCCATAACTGATGGCTGCTTCTTTATCAATTACACCTTTAGCTTTAATCCTCATGCCTTACAGACAAGATTTATGAAGACTTCCAATCATAGCATTACCCCTACTTCCTCACTGCATTCAATCCACAGCAAAGCCCTGCTTCTTACACACTCCCTTAAATCACCTAACATTAGTCCTAATCCTATAACGAATCCTTTCTAGCACACTTTTTCTGAGATACTATGTGGTTCTCCATGGTCTGGGTTCTCTCACATTGCAACAAGCAGTAAACACAACTTATTCAACTACAGATGCATTGACATTCATTTTCCCTAGAAAAAGTCCATGACGGGGCTCAGGAAACCAATTTCATGGCTAAAATACTAACAACATGACAAAAATTCAGAAATTTATGTCTCCAGCCTGGACCTCTCTGCCTAACTCGATACTCCAGTGTATATGGTGGTCTCTTCCACATCCTCACTGCATTGTTTAATACAGTATATCTCAAACAGCTATGTGCAGGTGCATCCCCAGAAAGATCTGTGGATCTTTTAAAATGCAAGTTCTGATTTTGTAGTTCTGGGGAGGGGCCTGAAAGTCTGCATTTCTGCACTGACTCTCCGATCGTGACAATGCTGCCGGTGCACAAGCCACGCCTAGAGCAGCGAGACTCCAAGAGACACCTCAAACTCAACACGCCCAAATAATGCCTAAGAATTCTAGCTTTAGCTCCAACTTGTGAAGAGCTTAGAAGTCATCACTGCCATTCTTATAACAAGAAACACCGGACAAGCTGGAAATCAACAACTTTTTTTGAACCCATCAGAGAATGGAATTTGTAGGGCAAGCTGCTATCCTCAAATCTGGAGAGTCAGGCAGAATGTTACAGTGTTTTTGATGCTTTATTAGACTGGACACAACCAACACAATAATCAGTGAGCTTGAAGATTAGTCAACAGAAATTTCCAAAACTGAAATGCAAAGGGAAAAAAAAGAGTGAAAACAAAAAACATCAAAAAAGACACATTATGTTGTACACCTGGAATTAATATAGTGTTATATGTCAATTACACCTCAGTAAGTCACACACATACACACACAAAACAGGATATCCAAGAACTGTATAAAAATTTCAAAAGATGTAAAAGAGAAAATTGGAATACCGGAAGGAGAAGAAAAAAAGAAATGGAGTAAAATAAATATTTGAAGTCATAATGGTCAAGAACTTTCCAAAATTAATGACAGACACCAAACTACAGAAGAAGCTCAGAGAACACCAAATGCCAGAAAACATCCCCCTCCAAAAAAAGCACCAAAAAACCTATACTTAAACATATCACATTTGAACTGCAGAAAACCAAAGACAGAGAAAATCTTGGAAGAAGCCAGAAGGGGGAAATATCTCATCTACAGACAAACAAGGGTAAGAATTATGAAAATGAACTGAACTTCCTCATCCCCCAAAAGTCATTCCAATTACCTCCTTCTTTATCTGAGTTAATGACACCTTCACTCTTCCAACATCCCAGGCCAAAAACCTTGGATTCATTTATCGCTTTCTTTCTCACATTTCACAGCTGGTCTGTCAGCTGTTCAAAATATATCTAAAATGTAGCCACTTCTCACCACCTCTACTGATACTTCCCTGGTTCAAGCCACCATTATGCCCCTCTGGAGTGCTCTAAAGTCTCCTAAATATTTCCCTAAGTCAACCGTTTCCTCCCCTCAGTCTGTTCTCAGTACAGCAGCCCAAATGATCCTTGGGCTGTATGATCCTGTATGATTTTTTCTTAAAGAAAAAAGAAAATTTTATTTGTGCCAAACTTAAGATTATAACCCAGGAAACAGAACCCCGAGTGATCCTTTAAAGCAGGGGTCCCCAGTCTCCAGGCCATGGACCAGTACTGGTCCTCAGCCTGTTAGGGACTGGGCCACACAGCAGGAGGTGAGTGAAGCTTCATCTGCCGCTCCCCACTGCGCCCCATCGCTTGCAGTACTGCCTGAAACACCCCCCTCCCCCCCATGGAAAAATTATCTTCCACAAAATCAGTCCCTGGTGCCAAAAAGGTTGGGGACTGCTGCTTTAAAACTATAAATCCCATCAGGTCACTCCTCCACTCAAAGTCTAGCAATGGCTCCTTATTTCTTGCAGAGTAAAATCCATAGTCCTTTCTATGGCTTTCAAAGTTTCTTAAGGATCTCAGCTCCCATTACCTCTTTTCTGTCATCTCTCCTCTCCTCTCCTTTGCTTACTCTGCTCCAGCCAGGCTTGCCTCCTTGCTGTTCCTGGAACATACCAGCCACCCTTAACATAAGGCCCTTGCGCTATTTTCCCTCTGCCTGACTGCTTTTCCCCCAGATATCCTGATGGCTCCCTTCTTTGCCTCTTTCCAGTCTTTAATGTCACACTCTCAGCAAGGTCTATCCTGATCGCCTGATTTAAACTTTTTTTTTTAAGATTTATTTTATTATTTATTTATTTATTTTGGCTGCATTGGGTCTTTGTTGCTGTGTACGGGCTTTCTCTAGTTGTGGTGAGCAGGGGCTACTCTTCCTTGTGGTGCGTGGGCTTCTCATTGCAGTGGCTTCTCTTGCTGCGGAGCACGGGCTCAGTAGTTGTGGGCTGCAGGCTCTAGAGCACAGGCTCAGTAGTTGTGGCACATGGGCTTAGTTGCTTCACAGCATGTGGGATCTTCCGGACCAGGGATCGAACCCGTATCCCCCGCATTGGCAGGCAGATTCTTAACCACTGCACCACTAGGGAAGCCCCGGTCACCTGATTTAATATCGCCACCTGCTCCACCTCTCTTCTCCCCAGTGCTCGGATCCCTCTACTTTTTCTTTTGTCCACAGTGCATATCATCTTCTAATTTACTGTAAAAGTTTCCTATTTATTTGGTTTATAGTTTATTATCTGTCTGTCCTTACTAAAATGGACGCTCCGTAAGGGCAGGGCTTTTGTTGGTTTTGTTTGTTGATGTATCTACAGCACCTAGAAGAGCGTTTGGTACAAAGCCTGTGCCGAATAAATATTTGTTGGATGAATGCTTTGTAGGAAACCCTGAAACTGGCTATGCAGCCTAGAAAAACAATAGCAGCAACAATAATGATAATGGCAGCCATCTGGGAGGTGCTTTCTTTGTGTTAAGCACTTTATGAGTTTAATACAGTTGATCCCAACAACCTCAAGAGTGAGGCAATTAAAACAGAAGGAGATGATCATATAATTTTTCCCCTTTACTCTGCTAAGGCAGAAAATCACATTGATTGATTTTTCTAATATTAAATAACCATGCATTCCTAGAATAAACTCAACTTGGTCATGAAAAAAAAAAAAAAAAAGCAGAAGGAAGGGAAGACTCAGCCCAGGTCACTTAGTTGCCTGGAGACAGAGCCAGGATTTAAATACCTAGGCATTTCTGGCTCCAGGGCCAGGGCCATTCCAAAGGATAAGACCACGGAACTGTTTGGAACCATGACCTTATCGTGAAAATGTCTGTGGAAGCTCCCAGGGTGATGGCTTTGAAAATATCTACATTCACTTGGATATGCACATTGGGGTGTGTTTCTTATTAAATCCGTCAAAGTCACATTCACAATTCTTCAGCATCAGTTAAAAAATGGGTTGATTGCAAAATTAATTTTTAATTCATCATTTGGACCCCAGGGGGACTTTTCTCTCACTGAAGCAATGTTCTAAGCAGTAGGTGGATTAAATCTCTGCCCTCCAAATGCCATTGTAACCCCAAATGTAGATAAATAACCAAAGATAACTGTTAGCAAAAATTGGCCACTTAAAGTGAATTCATTTGGAACTGGAAACAAAATATTTTACTAGGACTTTACTGTTAGAAATGAAAACCAGTTAAGAAAATAAGCTTATTTTATCTTATATTAGTTTAAACCCTACTTTTTTTGATTTATAAAAATGACAATTGCACACTGTTCAGTCTAATATACAACACAATTTTGATTTGTCTTGTAAGTCTGCACCAAATCTTTTTTTTTTTTTGACTGCGTCGGGTCTTCTTTGCTGTGTGTGGGCTTTTCTCTAGTTGTGGCAAGCAGGGGCTACTCTTCATTGTGGTAAATGCGCTTCTCATTGTGGTGGCTTCTCTTGTTGCAGAGCACGGGCTCTAGGTGCATGGGCTTCAGTAGTTGTGGCAAATGGGCTTAGTTGCTCCGTGGCATATGGGATCTTCCCAGACCAGCGATTGAACCCATGTTCCCTGCATTGGCAGGCAGATTCTCAACCACTGTGCCACCAGGGAAGTCCTGCACCAAGTTTTAGAATCAACCAAAAATAAATCAAGATGTTGTTTAGATTCAAATGCTGTAATTTTTGTTGACAAAGCTTTAAGAGAGTACAATATGGAGTCCATTTCACTTTTGATTTTTGCAGCACCTTCATAAGCAGGGTTATTTTGCCTAAATATTAGAGGGCATCCTAAGGGAATCGCTTAATCTATAATATTCAAATCATTCTTTAGACACTCATAACATATTATCATCCTTTCTGATTTTTCTTTGAATATTTCCTAGACTAACTCTGCCAGAACCTTATTTGTCAGAATCTTGTGTTTGATTTGGGTATTTCTCCATTACTTTTAGTGACTTTCAAATCTTGCATTATTTGCATTTGATTGGCATTCTATTTACAGCACGGAGTAACACATATATTGACACAATGGATTCAGAAAGTTATTTGTGTTGCATGGGAAGCAATGTTTAAATAGGGAGTAACATCATAAAACATCACTTTAAACAATCACTGGGTTCCCATGAATTCGTACCCGTAATAAAAATGGTAGGAGACAATGTTGGCTCTCATATTAAAAAGTTTAATTAGAGAAATAGAAATAATGATTCTGAAAGAGCCCTTTTATATACAAGCTGGGTATTTGATCTCAGGGGTTAACAGAATCAATTCTTTATTATAAATGATTCATTTGAAAAACATGGATTTATTCTCCTTGGGATTGGTCTTTCAAAGTCAAGATGCTTAAAATATATAAACCATAATAATAGCTGTTTTGGTACTTTTAGCAGCCACATTTTCAAGCCCTTTGATACACGTGTATTCCATTCATTTTTGTGTTTTACAGACTCTTTGTTTGCCCCCTCCCACTTTTTAGTTTGAAATTTCAAACTACAGAAAAATTGAAGGAATAAGTAATGCAATGAACAGTTGTATTCCCTCTACTTGGATTCATCAATAGTTAACCTTTTGCTACATTTGCTTTCTCTCTCTCTATTTTTTCTCTGAATCCTTTAAAAGTAATTTGTAGATATGTTGTTTCTGATACTTCAGCATGCATCTCCTAAGAGCAAGGATTTCTCATATATCATCACAATATCAGTATCACTGATACTGAAAACTTGACCAATATGCAGTCCATAAGCAGAATTTCCCAATTATCTCAATAATGTCCCTTATAGATTTTTTTTCTTCTTTTTTTCTGACCCAGGAGTCCATCAAGGAATATATTTGCAATTGGTTGTCATGTCTCTTAAGTTTTCAGTATTCTAGAACATTTCTTGGCTTTTTTCAATCCTTTATTATATTTATGTTTTTGAAGATCACTAAGGAGCTGTTTTGTGGAATGTTTCACAATCTGGATTTGTCTGATTGTTTCCTCATTATTGGCTTCAGGCTAAACATTTTTTTTAAACCATTTAAATTTTTTTCAACTTAAAATTAATTAATTAAATCATTTAAAAATAATTTATTTTTAAATATTTTTTGGCAAGAACATTGTGTAGTATCATGTATTTCCTGCCGTGTCAGTGTGCACTGTTATTGGTAATGTTATACATCATAATCTGGGCTTTCCTAAAAGTAGATCCTGAGTTAAGAATTTGGGTACAAGCAGTTTATTTGAGATGTGACCCCAGGAAGCATGAGAGAGTAAGGGAGACAAAGAAGGGAGGAAAAGCCAATAAGTGAGTGAGTTAATGTTGTAGGCAACTGGGGCTCATTCCAGACTAAGATTTTTGAGAAACTGAAGAATACTCGCCCTCAGAGTTACCCTAATGAAAGGCAAGGAAGTGATGGAATTTATCTACCAACTCTCATTGGTTGAAGATCATTATGGGGTGTTAACCCCCAAGTACTTCTGGCCTGCCTTGTGTGCTGTGCAAACATGCTCCTTCACCTGGAGAACATCTTCAGGTAGAGAGACATCTGCCTGCGCTGGAACTGTCTGCAGAAGCCCTGCTGGGTGAACCAAGGGGAAATGCAGGAGGCACTGACGTGTCTGCTATACTCAATTTGGTCACTTGGAGGAGGTGGTGCCTGCTGGATCTCTCCATTAGAAAGGTAACTTTCCCCTTTGTAATTAGTAATTTCAAAGGTGATGCTTTGAGATCAAATACATACCTTATTCCCCAAACACATTTTCACTAGATGAGTTTAGTATTATTTATTCATCACCATTAATATAAGGGATCAAACCCTATTTCTGCTCACTGAACTCCAAAAACCTATAAATAATGACGGTTAACCTCTGCTGAGCCCCTGAACTCTTTCAGTCTGCCTCAGTCCTTCCCCCTGGCTATCTTCTTAGACATCAAGTCCAAAAGAACTCATCCTTAGGGTTTTTTATGGTATTGTAGAAGCTGACCCAAGACACCAGGAACTGCCTCTAGGATTCTTGCAAATGTTTCCCGTCAATCTCTCTGCCTCTACCCTTAGAGCTGGGTCTATCCGCCTCTGCCAGAGTAGGTGAAGAGGAAGCCCAGACCTCAGAGGCAGAGCAGAGACTTGCTCTGTCATATCCAAGGACAGCAAAAGGAGCCTCATTTTCCAGTTCAGAGAAGCTGATGAAAAATCCCTCCATGACAGGCAGCATCTGTACTTCTAGAGATTCCTACAGTGGTAGACCTGATGGATTCCCTAGGGCTGCAGGGTAAGCCAGTGTACCTCATCCTGCCCCTGAGGCAGAGAATCCCACATCTTGTCAATTTCTCTGGCTTATTTTTAGGGTCCTTTTCTCTGGGTCTTTCAATAATAACTTTATGATCCATGAGGCCTCATGCCCTGAGGCCAAGAGAGCTCGGTGGTACTCAATCAGCAAGGTTCTTCACCTACAGAGGACCCCTCAGTTCCCAGCCTAAAGGAGCTCCAACTTCCATTGCAGTGCCTTCTGCTGTATCCCTGCATTAGATGCAGTGGTTCTGCAAGTAGAGAACCAGGGTCTCATTGAAGATAAAAGGGTGGAGAGGGAGTCCAGAAGTTGCTTTCTGAAGATCTCAGGCCCCCAAGCTGGTCTACAGATAAAAATAAATTTCTCTAAGCATCTTTAGCATTGCTCAAATATATTAACCTTAGTGCACAGAGTGACAACTTATGAATTCTACCACCATCAGAGCTTAACCATCCGAGACCACACGGAGGGAACTGCAGGAGTAGATCTGGGTTACCAGAAGCTGGCTGACAAATTTTGGAGAATGAGATAAAGACAATATTAATGTGAGTCTCTGGGCTGCTGTGCTGGGGGGTATCCTTGAGCTAGAATTTCCCAAGACTTTCAATAAAACATTTTATATGAAGTCCACCCTGATTATTAAAGATCCTGGAACCACCAGGGTGACACTAGAATCTACCTGTGAACACAGCTCATCCCCTGGAAAGTAAGTTGCTCTATTCTGTATCATTTTAAGATTTTACCTGGATATCTATCCCTAAACAATATGTTGGGGTTTTTTAAAATTTTTTTTAAAGATTTTTTTTATGTAGACCATTTTTAAAGTCTTTATTGAATTTGTTACAATTTGTAATTCTGTTTTATGTTTTGGTTTTTTGGCGGTGAGGCATGTGGGAGCTTAGCTCCCCAACAAGGGATTGAACCTGCATCCCCTGCATTGGAAGGCGAAGTCTTAAGCACTGGACCACCAGGGATGTGGTGGTAGCAAGCATAAACCTGTCTGTGTTCAGAAGGGGCGACTGTGCCACTATTGGATGAACGTTCCTGGGAGAAGATAAGCTGAAAGTCTCCCGGTCACAGTTCGGCTCCACAGCCCCCCTAAAGCTCTCAGGAGTGAAGTGAGTGCCCTTAGGGGATCCAAGCAGTGGGGAACAGAAAGGAGAGCAGGAACGTCATCAGCACATGGTTAAGCCAAACCAAATACAGATAAAAACCGCAGCCAGGCTTACTGTCCTGAAGTGAAAAGGATAGTACATTCTTGGTGATGACTGCCCTGGGCATGTCTGTCTCTCAAGTCATACGACTCCAGTGGGCTGGTTGATCTCCACCTGGCACCCAGGTGTTACTCTGGAACATTCTTTCCCTTCTTTCCAGGGATTTCCCCTAACCTCTCTCCTGTGTTCTATCTCTTGTTTCCTGAATCCTATTTCTTCCTCTTCTTGGAGGAAGAAACAGGATTCTTCTTCTCTTGCCTTTCATTTTGGTGGAGTGCATTCACCAGTAGTTTCTTGGAAGGGGGATTTTTTTGAGAACTGACTCATGAGAAAGTATGTATCACAGAAATAATTTCCTTGAGAATTTAAAAGGCATTGCTCTGTAGTCTTTGTCCAGTTTAGCTGTGCAGGAGCTTAAAGCCAATATGATCTCCTATACTTTCTATGTGACCTGTTCTTTTTTTCTCTGGAAGCATATAGACTATCTTCTTTCAGTTGGGGGTTTTTTAAGTTCTTTTGGTATATCCTTTCCATCTGGATATTCATGCTTTTCAGTTTCATGGAATTTTCTTGAACTAAAATGATTTCTTCCCTCTGCTTTCTCTATTATAGAAATTCCTGTTGTTTAGTATTGGACTTCTCAGACTGACTGTTTCTCTATTTTTCTTAGTTTTCAAGCCATTAAAAAAATATATCTCATTCTTTCTGTTCCAATGTCTGAGTGATACCTTGACTTCATTTTCCACATCTTTTACAAAGTTTTTTTGTGTATGCTTTCTTATTTTTAATTCCCAAGAGTTCTTCTTTTGCTCTATGAGTGTTCCTTTTTAAATAGCATTCTCTTCTTTTTTTCATGAATACAGAATTTTCTCTTTCTGAGAAATGAATGATATTTGTTTTATTTTTTTAAGCTTTCTTTTCTCTAAGTTGGTTTCCTCCAAATTGGTCTTTATTTAAATTTGTTTTTGTCTCTATCTTTCCTGTAGGAGGCTTTCATCAGACCTCTGGGGATCCTCACCTATCTGGTAATGGCAATGAATGGAGGGAAGAGCTGACTAGAATTGAGTGTGTGTGTGTGTGTGTGTGTAGGGCTTATTGGCTCTGAACTTCACTGCTGGGTGAACTGGGTGAGCCGTTTATTGAGAAATTTCAAATATCGTTATAATAGTTTCCTACTGCTACTGTGACAAATAATCAGAAACTTAGCAACATAAAACACAAATTTCCTGTCTTACAGTTTTGGAGAGCAGAATTCCAAAATCAGTGGCACTGGACTGAAATCAAGATTTTGGCAGGTCTAGGCAAGAATCCATTTCCTTGACTTTCCACCTTCTACAGGCTGCTGGCAATCCTTGATTGATCCCCTCCCTCCATCCTCAAAGCCACCCGTATAGCCGCTTCTCTCCTCTCCAATTCCCATTTCTTTTCTTACATCTTCTCTCTGACTTTGATACTCTTGCCTCCCTTGTGATTACATTGGATGTATCTGCATAATCCAGGATTATCTCCCCATTTTAACATTCTTAATTTAATCGCATCTGTGAAGTCCATGTCAAGGTAACATATTCCTAGGCATAAGGAATAGGACATGGGCATTTTGTGCGGGGTGGTATTATTCAGCTTACCACAGTAAGTACCTACATTTTTCCTCATGCACTGGCCAGACTCCTTAGAAAGAGGCTCCAGCTTGGAAAGCAAAATTCTGGCTGCCGGTATTCTAAGATCTGAGGGCTTGGAGGTGGGTCTGCTTTAGCATTCACCATTCAGGATGTACAAGCCATTTAATCTCTCTGGTTCTGCTGTAGTAGCCCTGTCTTTGGTGAACCTGGTTCTCTCCAATTCAGAGACCCTCTATTTTACCCTTTCCAGAAAATAAACTTTCAGATGTCTGCCCCTTCCCAGTGGCATGGAAAAGAGAGGGGATCCAGGGATGCACCCAATCCCTCTCGTTCTAGAGGTCTTCCTTTACTCCCAGTTCCAGAGGAATCTGGTGCTATCCACTTGGGAGTCTTTTGAGGATTCCAAGGTGTAAATCAGGTTTTCTCAGTTTCCCCCAGCGATAGCTTGGGATTTTCATGTTTCTTGAGTTGTTTTTGTCGGTTACATTTCACCAGTATGCTTTGTAGCTTTGAAAATTTTATTGCTGTTTCGTCCTCCCCTAATTTCTCCATGTTTATGTCAAAAACAAAACAAAACAAAACAAAACAAAACAAAATAACAACCTTTATTGTAAATTTCATGTGATTTTAGGTAGGAATATAAGTTGATATAATTTGATGTGTGTGTGTGTGTGCATGTGTGCACTTGCATGCATGTGTGTTTTCATATTAACCCAGAAAAACCGTGTAATTTGAATTGCTTGTGTTCCTTGAGTCAGGCATCGATTGGCTCTCACTTGGGTGGCCATGTGTGCGAGACCTCCCCACCTGCCCCGTGACACACCCTTAAGCTTGACTCCCTGCCTTGGTTTCCTGCCAGGACCGGAGTCTTTCCCAGATTCCCACTTTCATCTCACAAAGCAGGAAGCAGAACTGGCAGGAGTCTTTCTGAATAAAAGTAGTATTTTTCATAACAGTAACCTTGAATTGCCTCTATTGCTTGTAGATCTGCAGTAGGATGGAAGCATACTGGCCAGAGGCTGGGGTTTTAGGAACCTGAATATGATGGTGATTATGTTCACGGTCTCAGAGCTTGTGATAAAAGGATGTGCTGGTCTCTCCTGCACTCTATCGAGACTAGCAATGCCTGCCTCTTACCTTTGCCTGCTTTCTCTCCCCAGACTCTTGACCCTGTGCTGTCCCTATGACCCTGCGACTCTCTTCCATCCTCTTCCCCTTCTGCTGTATTTGTGGCCTTTCCAAGTCCAGCCATTTCAAATCTGTTCCAACTGCACTCGGATTCAGATTTAAGTCACCATGGTTCTAAGAGCTTTAAATGTACTAACTCACTTAATCTTCGCAGCTACTCTATTATTATTCCTGTTTTACAGATTCGGAAACTGAGGCACAGAGAGGTTAAGTAAACCTGACCAGGGTCACTCAGCTAATAAGGCAGAGCCTGGCTTTGAATCTGAGCAATCTGACTCCAGAGTACATCTTTAAACCACTATGTTTAGGCCACCTATAAATCTCACCATGTGCCAAATATTGTTTTATGTATATAATACAAATTTATATATAAATATATATTATATGCTATATAATGTAAATATACATATGTAATATATAGATAGATATGTTAGTGGACACATAGATGTATACACTCATTTAATCCTCATAGAAACCCTAGATCAAGCAAACAGCCAAAAAGGAAAGATATTGAAGATATGAACAACAAAATTAACAGCTTGACCTAATGGACCCATGTAGAATCCTACATCCAATATTTGAAGAAAACATAATTTGTTAGTACATAGAAAGAATACTTATAAATATTAGCCATAAAACAAGCCTTAAGAATATTCATAGTATCAGAATCATATGTACCACATTCTATGATCAAAATACACATAAAGTGGATATCTAAAAAAATAACAAAAAATCACATATTTGGGAATTTTAAAGCACATTCATAACTTGAAAAATGTCATAAAGTAGAAAATATTTATAACTAAATAACAGGTTAAAGACAACATTTCAGAGCTTATGAGATGCAGCCAAAGTAGTACTTAAGGAAACGTGCATAAACTAGACCCCCCACCTTGTCCGTGCTTTCGCCTTCTGCGTTTTCAACTGAGGTCTGAAAATATTAAGTGGAAAATATTAAGTGGGCAATTCAAAATTCAATTAAATGTTTTAAGTTGCACACCTACTGAGCAGTGCGATGAAATCTTATGCCGTCCTGCTCTGTCCTACCTCAGATCCGCAACACTGACATCGTCCACTCCTGACATCCAATCACCATCGATATCATCGTGCCTCAATGATCCAGGATAACCGGAAGCAGATGATCCTCCTTCTGACATAGGGTCAGAAGGTCAATAGTAGCCTAATTCTACGTCACAATCTCTTCGTCATTCATCTCATCACATTGCATCATGTGGTCATTTTATTATCTCATATTATCACAAGCAGCAGCAACAGAAGGGTGTGTCCAGTACAATAAGATATTTCGGGAGAGAGATCACATTCACAAACTTTTATTACAACATATTGTTATAATTGTTCTATTTTATAATATTATTAGATATTGTAGTTATTCTCTTACTGTGCTTAGTTTGTAAATTAAACTTTATCATAGGTTCATAGGTATAGGGAAAAAAACATAGTATGTATAGGGTTCAGTACTACCCGTGTTTTCAGGCATCCAATGGGAGCCTTGGACTGCATCTCTTGCAGATAAGAGGGGACCATTATAGTCTTAAATGCTTATTTTAAGAAAAGAGAGAAGGTTGGAAATTAATAAGCTAGGCTTTCAATTTAAGAAGTCAAGAAAAGTACAATGAGAAAGAAGCAAGGAAAATGAGAGAAATAATAAATATAGGAGCATAAATGAACAAAATAGAAATGATTCTCAATTAGGATTAGTAGGCAATACTCAATCCCTTTGAGACTCAAAAAATGGACAGAGTACCTTCTAAAACAGGTAAGGAAAAGGGCTACCACACACAGCTTCATGTGTAGTTTTTTCCTATTTTTAGATTTTTAAATGGATTTTACAGAAAGGTTTAGAGGATGCTTGCTTTTTAAATGACATTTATTTTTTCTAATTCTTCAAGTAATGCACTTTCAAAAGAAAATTTGAAAATATAGAACAATGTAGAGAAAAGAAATATAACTCATAGTCACATCAATAGGTGATAATTATTAACTATTAACAGGTATTTTTCCAGTCTTTTTTCTACACATCTGAATGTTTGTACTGAATGTTTGTAATCATATGGTTATTTTAAAATGTGGGTTCAAATGGTACATGAAGATTTGTATGCAGTTTTTTTACTTAAAATTTCATCATCAGCATATACTCTTGAAATACAAAAATTTGGGTGGCTGGTTAATATTTGATTTACTGATAGAGATACGGTACTGAATTTGTGCCCCTGTCTTTAGACAATGTTTCCAGTTCTGTGGTGGAGTCGTTCAACTGACATCTATTCATGTCCACTCAACATATGGTACCATATTGAATCTAAACACGATTGAGACAGTCTTAATGACAAACTGGTGGGGTTGATTTGCCAGAAGTTTGTTTACCAAAGGACTGAGGAGTCTTTGGGGAAACTAAAAAAAAAAGGATGCAGGATATGATGAGCTTGTGGGCTTGATAAAATAATCAGATACACTCTGTATGTTGTCTTCCTTTCTCATCATTTAAATATTTTCCTGACAGCATTGTCTGTGTTGCTTCACTTTTTGGTTTCGTAATTCAAATTTTCAAGCAAAAATAACCATCAATCTCATTTGGACATTGTTTCACATTAGGCTAAATCATTCACCACTAGAGTGACAATAGGTTGCTCATGGCTGGGGCGCTGGTCCCAGTTCTGTCAGCTAGGTCCCGGGCATGGGGATCATGTGGTACCAACATGGCTTGCTTTCCAGATGCTCTCCTTGGCAAAGGCTATGGACATGGCAGCTTTCTTAAAGGAAGCTATAGGTTGAGCAGGCACCAAGGAGAGAGGGATTCTCCGGACTACTGACTACTACTGCCCAGCAGACATTGGTAGAGCAATGTTGACATTGTCCATAGAGGAGGCAATGGGGAAGTGGCAGAAGTGTTAAGGCCCAGTGGGCCCATGATGGAGATAGATGCTCAGCAAAGCAGCTATGGAGAGCAGAAGAGCTCGGCATGAATGTCCAACATGGAGTGTCTCCTATGCCCACTTCTTGCTAGGCCCTATGGATGACTGGAAAACATAAGATATGATGGCTGTCCTCCAAGAGGTCATGCCAAGTATAGGTAGAAAGTTCATAAGTATTTTATAAAAATTTTTTTAAAAATTTTTAAATCAATAAAGCAGTGGTAACTCCCCTTGACACAGGTATCAACTGGTCAGTGGTCACTTTCGCTAATCCACTGAGCATATCCTCACTGCTCATTCATTTCAAAGTCTACCTCTTGTAGCCTACCACCACCAGAAGTAAGAAAATAATGCCAAGAGCTCAGTTAGATTGTATAAGCATATATAAAACTTTTTTTTGGCTTATCTATCTCATTACTTTCCCCATTGAACATTGATTGAAGTGTTATTCTATGATGTTTACAGCTCGTCAAGGTTGGAAAACATTTGGAAAAAGCATATTCCTTTAAAGGTTGGAAAAATAGCAAAACTTTTAATAGTAAAAATATGTTTTTTGTAAAAGTATTTTAATAGTAAAACATAATAAAGAAAACTTGGAAAATATAGAAAAGTAGGAAGGGTCACCTATGACCCAAATCAACCACAGCTGACATTTTTATGTAAATCCATCTAGATTTAGTTTTTTAACCTGTATCTTGATTATTTGTTTTTGTTTTCATTTGTTTTAGATAGTTATGCATATACTGTAAACATAAATTTGTAATCTGCTTTTTCGCATAGTACTACTCATTATCTTTAAAACATCATTTTACATAACATTACAACTAACGTACCATGATTTATTTAATCCTTCCCCTAAAGTGAGACTTTTGGGTTATTTCTAATTTTCCAGAATATTAAATAATGTTCAAATATATGTACTTGCATAAAGTTTTATCTTGTATTCTTATTTATTTTCATAGTATAGGTTATTGAAATTGGATTTATTTCATCAAAGGGTATGAACATTTCTGAAGATCCTGACACACAGAGCTCAGAAAAATGAAGGGACCGCATTGCTGTGAGGACAAGAAACACCAGCTGGAGAAAAAGCCCATCATTTGAATATGACCTTCAAGTCCATTCAGTAGACATAGGTAGATGGCCATATCTTGATAAAGAAAAACATTCTTGTCATTATTCAAATGATTCCAGGCTATAAATAAAAAGAAAGACAAAGTGAGTAAACTTGATTAATGAGCCATCATCCACGAAGCAACTTAAACTCATAGTTTATATTCAAAACATGATAGAAGAGGACAGTATCTATTTGAAACCACTAGGAAAAGTATTATACATTATATGTTGTTAAACAAAACGCAAGATGTCTCATTCTTGATGTCTCTTCATTCTGGACTTGCTGTATAGGTTTAGCACTTTCCATCATAATTAAATTAACGCTAATATTTTAGCAGATGAAGCAGAAGAACTGCAGTTTCAATAGGTTAAAGACATATTTCTCTTCTTCAAAACCACTCACTAGTGACTCAATATAAAGAATGATTAGTGGTTGAATGTAGCAGCATGCATAAGAGAAATTATTTCACTGGGATTGGGTTGTGAGCCTTCAACAATTTTATGAACAGAGACATTCTCAATAAATGGTGAGATTTCTTTAAGCTTTGATTTATTTCTACATAGAAATTTTGTTCATTTAAAACACTCGTAGTGTTTTCACCATACAACACGGAATGTGATTTTACAGATATTCCATCAATTTGATCCATTTAGACAAGCCAATAGACACGTTGCAATATTAGAAAAAACTGAGATATTAAAAGTTAAGACAAGGGTAGTAGGAATGGAAAGAAAATGATGGAATTCTAAAAACCTTCCAACAGGATTCACTGGATCCTGGACCGCGGGGGTAAAATGGAGGCGGCACAGGTGCCAGTGGGGGTCTGTTACCTGGATGATGACTGAATAGTTTCCACACAGTATCCTGGACAACTGAATGACTACTCTGATGAGGCAGACAATCACTTGAAGCCCACTGAGAGCTATGAGAATAGAAAATAAGATGATGTTCCACTCCACTACATGAGCTGGTTCCAAGCACTGAATCCATAAGCTGGAATCTGTAAGGAAACTGAGAGAGAGGAAGGAAATGGTCAAGATGATGCATGGCCAAGCCTAAAGACTTGGTCTAAGGAAGAAGGCTGCAAGTTTTCATATGTTTGGGAAATTAATATATTGATGCATGATTAAAAACAATATTATTAAATATGAATTCATATATAAAATTATTCAGATGCATAATTGAACACTTAGTATGCCTAACACTGGGCTGTGCTTATTATGGACACGATGTCTGCCTCAGACAATTCTAATTCACTTAGGAGGCAAGATGCATACCGAAGAGTTCAACAGCAATGAAGGGCCGCACACGTCAGTACCAAGAGAGGCAGAGATTGCCCATTTCCTAGGAGTCCAAAATGAGCCTGGGCTATCTCAGGGACTGGGCTGAGCTAGCATTGGATATAAAATCACACAGGTGGTAAAACCGCAAAAAGAAATGATGCTAGTTACTCTTAGACTCTGTCCCAAAGCCCTTTAGAACCGTGGTTCTCAAATCTGAGCATCCATCAAGATTATCTGGAAAGCTTGTGAAAATGCAGGTTGCTGGGCCCCAGCCCAGAGGCTCAGATTCAGAAGGTCTAGATGGGGCTGGAGACTTTGCGTGTCTAAGCTCCCAGGTGCTGCTGCTGCCGCTGCTGGTCTGGGGTCCACTGTGTGTGCTGCAGCTCTTAAGACGACTGAGATTGTGAGGTGGAAATGCAAGACCGAATGGCTGGGTCAGTCTAGTTTAGCACAGGTTTGTAAGAATTAAACCACTTCCACTTTTAAGATAATCTTAAAACCACGCTGAATTACCCTGTCTTTTGCCCACTTCCAGGTTAATTGTGGTCATTAACATTTCTCCAAGTGTGGCACCTTCTTTGTTGAACTAAATCGAAATAAAAACTGGTCTCCTCAAAAGAAAAAAAAAATCCCCAAACAAAAACAATCAAGACCAGTTACAGGGCAGAGTTGTTTGTAAATATCTTGTCAATAGCAAGATGCTTTTTCTCAAAACAGCAATTCAGGCAATCTTGGTGCCAGCCAAGCGGCTCTTAACTTTCTCTTTACTCCCTTTCTTCATTTACTCTTCTCTATGGTCTTGGACATTCAAAGGCATTATGAAAATTTCTTGGTATTGCTGAAGGACCTTAGGTCTCAAGGGGTAAAGAGCACTGAATATGGAGTGAGAACTCCTGGATCTGTAGGTTCTTGGGCCAGGGACTTTACCTCTTCGATCTGGACAATGGGTATAATATATCTAACCCTAGGGGTATTGTGAATATTTGATGAGTGGTATGTAAAAATGCTTTAGAACCCATAAAGCACAATACAGGTGTAATTTCCTGTTATTTTTCTAGACCCACCTCATACACCCACCTACTCCTAACTCAGTCTCAGCCACCAGGGAAGCTAATCCCTTCAAGATCCTTATTCTAGACTGTTCCCAGTATATACTCTGCACAGACCATCCAACACTTTAAAGCAAGATGACTTGCAGGATTTCTATTTTTCTCCTAGGATATGGTCCTATTTATTCTTCTTATATAAACAGAATGGGTCATATAAGTGCATTAGCAGAGTCTGGAAGGAATAGAGAAATTTGCCCTGATGCTCATTCTCTCCAGTCTCTATACACAGTTCTAACACAGCATTTACTTCATTATAATTCTATCTCTAGCTGTATCTGTGTACCTAGTTCCTCACTAAACTCTGTACTGTGAGAGCATATTATTGTGATTTATCTGTCTCTGAATGGCCATGTCTAAGGCCTAAAGCAGTGCCTGGGGCATTGCAAAGATCAACAAATGCTTGTTGAATGAAACTGATTCAGGATCCTCACTGGTCACCATGTCAGTGACTGAACTTAATGGTTGAACTTGCTGTACACTTGGCAGATGGAAGACATCCTGTGGTATAGAAGGTTATGCAAAGTAATGATTTTAATAATAAAATCTGGCATGTTGAGAATTTATTAAATCTAAGTTGTGCTTTACTTCTGTTTAATTTTCAATCCTGTGAGGTAGAAATGATTATTATCTCCAGCTTACAGAGACTCAGAGATATCCAGATATTTGTCTAATGCTCTACAGTTTGTAAGTAAGAGGCTGGAGACTTGAACCCAGATCTACAAGCACTGAAGCCCTGTGCTCCAAGGGCAGTGTACATTCTAAGGCTTCCATCTCAGCAGGATGTTTTGTCAGGTCCATGTGAGTTTCTAGAGGGAAGTGAATTTGTGTAATTTATCTTTGATTGTCTAGAACCTAATCCAAGGCAGAGACATAGTAGGCTCTTAATTAATATTTGTTGAATAAATGTACAGATGAAGAGCTGATTTGGGCAACTTTAAGCTGATTTGTTTCTACATTAACAACTGCTCCACACTGCATTCACCAAGCCTTGGAAACTTCTTTAGGGGACCAGAGACTTAGCTTCCCTTCATGGCCTCCAGTTTTTCACCTCTCAACATTTTTATACAGCTGGAATCAGGTGAATAGAAATATCAAGGGCAACCTTAAAGGAGGAATGAAGAGGCGTGAGGGCAACCTGAGATTCCTGCACTGAAATTGGACGCTTACTTGGTTTGGGGCTGATGGCATAAAACATGATTCTTTGTACCCAATGGGACTTTCTAGGGTCTCCTCTCCTGAGCCCCTTCAATCCCATTGGAGAGTCTCCTCCAAGTGTTCAGAAAGACCTGAAGTAATTGTCTAGGTTCTCCTGCCCTGAGGGAGAGCTCTGCTCACAGCACGTGGCACCTCATAGAAGCTTTAGAATAAAGGCAGCTACGGGCACAGAGGCAGTTGTGTTCTGCAGGCTGAGGTGAGCATCTAAGACCTCAAATGGATGTGGGCTTTGAACAATAGAGCTAGTCATGGGGAGTTGAGAAGAAAGTGTAACTTCCCCAAGGAATGGTACACAGACACGTCCTCATTTTATTCCATTGGAATTCTCTGCACAGAACAAGATGGGGAGAGATTGAATTGACCACTCTTGTATCTCTGTCTGGGCCCTGCTCCCTCCTGAGCTGGTAAGCCCATGAGTCCAGCACGATGCCAGTGAGAGGCATTCTGTGATCCAAGATTGGGTCCCTCAACACTTGACTGAACTACCAGCCTTCAGAGCAAGGCTACCCCTTGGACTCTTCTTCAGTACATGCTCAATAAGCTCCCGGGTCCTTCCACAAACTCCTGCACCTACTCAAGCCCCTGGATCTCACTTTGCTGCTCACTCTGCCTGATTCTATCTCCATGTGGCCCCTGATGGTATAGTCCCAGGTGGCACCATCCAAGGGCACTGTGATTCCCTCCCAGCCAAGGCCTTTCACACGTGTGACAGACTACACGTCCAACCTGGCCGCAAAACAACACTGACTTCCCAGAACCACTCAGGCCCCAAGCTCTAGCAATCGCTAGTCCACAATAATCATGAAGCCCTGTTCTGAAGTATAGCAGAAACATGCCTTTCATTTGGAAATGTCCATGACAGCCTCAAAACAGTGAATGCATGTGACATGAAAAGACTGGAGAAAAAAATATCTAAGCAAAGATCTGTATAGGAACAAATTGGTTTGGATATTAGTAAACCATTAGGAAAACTCTGGACTAAGGTAGCCACACAGAACCACAAGTGATGGCGAAAAGCTAGTATGAGCATGAAGCCAGGTGTTTCTGACCTTCAGACCGCCTCCCAAATCAGGGAATTATTCCTTACCGTCCTGCAGTGCCTTCAAAGGCGTAACTCCAGCCATCAAAGGTACGGCAGTAAGGGCCCTGAAGAAGGCCAAAAGCAGATATGACCAGGCAGTATCCAGAGGAAGCAATTCCAAGGGCAGAAAAGATCATCGACAGCAGTGTCTAATTAAACACAGAAGGAGGTTAGTGTCGTAGAATGAGACAAGGGGATATTGTGAATAAGTGATCGGATAAGTACCTTCCCCTACTCGTCCAAACCTACTGCAGCCTGTGTAATACCAAATGTCCACAGAAAAATGGAAATATTTAATCAAACCCACTTGATCTTAAAAACAAGTTTTTTTTAAATGATTTTTTCTTTGCCATTCCACAGAGAAAATTAGTTAATTTACTAAATTTCTTCCCTTTTTTTCCTGGAATTTTGGTATCAAAATAAGGATCAGCTCATACAGATGTGATCAATCAATCTAGACTTCTTTATTGAAGACGTTATTTTCTAGGTAGGGTGGGTTCTCTAAGAATCGAAAGCCGTGATCCTTGTTTTTCTCTTATGAAGATGATATTTGACTATGTTCACACACAGGAGTATGTGGAGGAATATCAAGTGTTAGCCTAGATGGTCATATTTATACTCAAGTGAGGATAGGATTGATGGGGAGGAGGGTGTTTTCATTTGAGTAGAAAGAATGAGCAATGTTCACCAACAGATCCGTACAAGCCGAGTTGTGAGAGTAAGTACATGGTCTGACCTAAGAGGGGATTGCTACAGAGGAGTAGAGGGGAGAAGTGTATGAAGACCAGATTGGCATGGTGCTAATACTGGGAAAACAGGCTTGACAGGACACAGTACAGCCCTTAAATTGCTTACAAAGTGAGTGCGGCTTGGGAGATCTGGGCAGAAGATGGGCTTGGATGCTGGATCAAGGAGGCTAGCCTTCATCCTTCAGGGAAAAAGGCTTTTTTCCCCACAACCTTTTATTAAATTTTTCTTCAAATCTACAAAAATGTTTAAAGTATAGTACTGGTTACTTAGGCTCACCTCTTGTGAGTATTTTACCATTTTTGCTTGCTCTCTCTTCCTCCCTCCCTCTCTTATGCATACGAACATCTATACACACATATATTTGTTTACATTTTTGTTGCTTAACCTTTTGAAAGTAGGTTGCAGACATTGTGATATCTCACCCCTAAACACACCAACACAACTCCCACGAATAAAGACATTCTATTATTCTGCAATTGTGTTTTACTTTTTTGTACAGGATGCAATGAATGTTTATGCACACGGTTACAGCTCTTTAATTTCCTTTAATCTACACTAGTCTTGCTGCCTTTTCTTTTCTTTTTTCTTTTCTTTTCTTTTTTTCTTCAGAATATTAAGTTGTTTTTACAGAATTCCAGCCAGTTGTCTTATAGAAAGTCCCACATTCAGGGTTTTTCTGATTGTTTCCTCACTGTTGGACTTGGATTAAACATTTTGGCAAGAACACGTGATTGGTGCGGGTATGTTATGGGCCTCTCACTGCTACTGATGGTACTAAATTTGATCTCTTGGTTAAAGCAGTGCCCTTCAGATCTATACATGTACATTGTCCACTGTGCAATTAGGAAGTAGTTTGTGAGGTAATACTTTGGGACTGTGTCACATCTTGTTCCCTAAAGACACTTTAACAGATGGATTTAGCATCTAGTCATGCTCCTCATGTTCACTGATCACCAATCATCACCATAAGTGGTTGTATTATGGTGCTTTTCTAATTCTATCATCTCTCCTACATTTGTAAGTTATCATTTTTCTTTGAAAAACATTTTTTCTTTTTTTATTAATTTTTATTGGAGTATAGTTGCTTTACAATGTTGTGTTAGTTTCTGCAGTACAGCAAAGTGAATCAGTTATACACATACATATATTCACTCTTTTTTAGATTTCCTTCCCATTTAGGTCACCACAGAGCACTGAGTAGAGTTCCCTGTGCTGTACAGGAGGTTCTCGTAGTTGTCCGTGTTATACATAGTAGTGTATGTGTGTCAATCCCAATCTCCCAATTCAGCCACTCCCCCTTCCTCCCTTGGTAACCTGAAGTTTGGTCTCTACATCTGGGACTCCATTTCTGCTTTGCAAATAAGTTCATCTGTACCATCTTCCTAGATTCCCCATATAAGCGATATTACATGATATTTGTATTTCTCTTTCTGACTTGTAAGTTACCATTTTTCTGCACAGAAGAACTTCTATTTCCCATTTCTCTCCTCTGCCTCTCTCTATCTGTATTATTGCGGACTCACGGATTTTCCAATTCATTGTGTTATAACTCATAAATGTTATTATTCTTTTAGATACTCAAATGATCCAAATATGAGCAGAGGGAACATCCCTTCAAGTCAATTCCTGTGCCCTTCGACATACCCTTAACATCCTTTGAACCCTTCCTTTCTTCCTGGCACAAGATGTCCCATGCTCCGTTTGAATTTATGCTGTCTTAGACCTGGAATAGCTCTTTTTCCAACAAGCCATGGAATTAGTTTTTGAGCAAGGAAGTGACATGAACCAATAAATGACTTTGAAAGATTGCTCTGGCAGTGCTGGCATACCAACCAGAAGCGAGAGAGCCTCCGAATAAGAATTCCAGGTGGAGAAAACTTCAAGTTGTGGTGACAAAGACACGCACTGGACAAAAAGACATTGAGGAGGAAATGAGTAACTGGAGATGGGCTGAAAAAAATCCCAGCGTTTGGGACTTAAATGAAAAGGAGACAGAAGGATGCTAAGAAAGGCAGTTTGGTTTGGGAGACAATTTAATTTAGTTTTAAAAATGTCGATTTCAAGTGAGAGTATGGCCAAACAGAAACATGCAGTAGCCAGTTGATAAATTCAAAAGCTGAGACCAGAAAAAGTGAGAAAAAAAACCTGCGATTTTTGAAACAAAAGTTATCTCAAATTATATTTCTTTGTTTAGAGTTATTTTCTGAATGTAACAGTAATACATGATCATAATGGAAAATTAGGAAAAAGCATTTTAAAAACACAAAGAAAGAAAGAACAATTATGCTTTTTTCTTCTTTGATATTAGTGATCTCATTGGCAACGTCACATATGATGAAAAGCTCTCTCAAATTATATTTTTCATATTGATTGTAATAGAGTTTTGCCTTGTAGTGGAATGAGATGAGTTATTTTTTTACAGTAGATTTCTGTTAGTTATACTTTGTAAAAAATATTTACCTATTCATCAATGCCATCTTTGAAAAAGGAAGAAGGATGTTTTCAAAAGATTGAGCTCCTTTACCAAATGTATTCTTAAGCAGTTCACTGGAAAGATCAGTGAAGAATTTCTTCATTTGTGGAATTTGCAACCATAGCACAATATATATATATAAATTACAATCTAATACATATAGATTACAATATATAAATTTTATATATAATTTACATATATAAATTATGTATACTTATATACATCTATGTATATATAAATTATATATAAATTATACATACATAAATTATATGTATATATATAAATTACATATACACATACATAAATTACATATATAAATTACAACCTAAGTGGTTACAATTGCGCAATCGAAGTAAGCCTCAAAATAAAGTGGGAATAAGAATCTCTCCAAGTCATAGTCTCATTTTCTGTAGAATGTAGATGATACAGATGGTTATAGCTCCTACATAATAGAGCTGTTTTAAAACTTAAAGGATACAATGCATATAAAAATTATTTGAAAAGTGAAAAGCATAATCAAAATATTATCTATTATTGCAAGTGTCCTTATCTGGCCAATATTTGTTTTCCCGGGATAACAACACACAGAATGTTGTCAGAAGATGAGACTCCACAGAGGAATAGAAAGCAACCAAGAAGTTCATGGGATTCAGGTCATGCTGCTCCAAAATATGGCATCTTGGCATATTGATATCTTAAGCTGAAGGAGTTTGAGGAAATGGCAGAAGCAGGAAGTTCACTGTGACCTCCCCACCTTCTCACCCTTCTTCCCTGAAACAGGTCATAAAACGCCCATGTGAAAGTTACACCCCCTGCACCAGGAGGAAGGAAGACACTCTTACTACTAGAGAATGGAAATTTGGGGCCAAGAAATTTGTGTAAACAAACCTTGTTAAACTAAACCTTACCTTCCTAGTGACTTCTTCACCATTTAGTACTCCTAGCCCAAACCCCTCAGACTTGCCAATGCTTTACAAATGTATTGTTTCTTTGTCTGAAAGGTATGGAAGCTTCCTGCTCTGGTTATGTCTTCGGATCTTCATTCTTTTGTGAAGACTTCTGTGTCAATGGAAGAATTCAATAAACTTTGTATGCTTTTCTCTTGTTATGTTGTCTTTGTCAGTTTAATTTTCAGACCCAGTTATGGGACCTAAAAAGGTTGAGGAAAACTTTTTTCTCCCCTACAGTTTCTGGCACTCACCATGGGGTGCCGTCTCCTGGGGATACCTTGCTCAGTTGGGAAGCTGCAGTCAGAGATTCTAGACCTCTGACAAAAGCTGGCAGAAGAATTCTTTTTTCCCCAAAAACATTTATTTATGTATTTGGTTGCATTGGGTCTTAGTTGTGGCAGGTGGGCTCCTTAGTTGCAGCACATGGGCTCCTTAGTTGCGACATGCAAACTCTTAGTTGCAGCATGCATGTGGGATCTAGTTCCCTGACCAGAGATCGAACCCTGGCCCCCTGGATTGGGCGCACGGAGTCTTAACCACCAGGGAAGTCCCTGGCAGAAGAATTCTTGCTGAGTTAGTCTCTTAGCTCTCTTTCTGGCGTGACCAGTTGGGTGAAGGTGATAAAGGAAAGGTCCTTTCCTTTCCAGATTCAGACTGGCAGGAGAAAAACCTTTGCAAGAATTAGCTCTTGAGATTGTGACTCTGATTACAGTTTGGTTTGGGGGTACCCATTGGTTATTGATCCCTTCCCTCCAAAGGACAGCTATTGCTTTCCTGTTTGTCTCTTGTTTCGTGTCCTCAGAACTTGGCTTGGTTTTCTGCCCATCAGGGCATGCAAGTGTCAGTTCTTGTTTTTGTAGGCAGTCAATTGTGAGATGGCAAGCCTCCCAGGTATGGCTGTACAGAAATGTGGTTGTTCCCTATTTGTGGCCAGCATCCTCCCGACTGTTATCAGCTCTGCAGAGGGGTTGTCCAAGTTTCCTTTCTTTTGGCTATTGTATAGTCAGGCCACTCAAGATGGTTGCTCTCTTGCTTTCTGTACATCCCCCGCTCGACCAGTGCCTGCTTCAACTACACCCTACTCACAAGACTGACCTTCCTGTGTACTTGCTGCAGGCCTCAGTTAATGATTGCTCTTATCAAAGAGGCGGTGAGGGGTATGCCCCTCTGCTGGTTTCCCTGGTAACTAAGGAGCCAACCTGACATAATTCTCCCTATAGCTGGCAATCTCCCCGTCTGTCCTGCTGGCTCTCTGCTGCATGTGACAGGATGTTACTCCAAGACCTTGCTTTAGATGCATAAGCTCCCCCATCTATTAAACCATTGATGTCTCTGTTGCTGACTCCTGGCTCTTTCTTCAGTCTTACAGCTGGGCAAGTACAGGCCTTGTCGGCCTGCAGGGTGCAGCCTAACAGTTATCTTTGGACGTGGGTTTGGATCTTGAGATGGCTGCATCTCTTGCACCCTCTGGGGACACCTCTTGCATCCATAATTAAGTATTGGCTTTGAGTCACTCAATAAAGTATACCTTTGATTTAAATATTTGAAACTTTTTTTTTTAAGAGCTCTATGGTCAGAAGTTGGCCAAATTGGAGGTTGACATTCAGAACCTGATAGGAACTTTTTTTGTGAAGGCCTCTCTTCTCCTAAGCGGAAATGGAGCTCTGTACTCACAGGAAAAGAAAACATGCGAAGGTTTTGTGTAATGATTTATGAAAACATTCCAAAGACACACAGCTCTAAATCTAGAACATAGAATTGTTTCCATTTCCATCTTAGTTGGAAATCTTCCACCTGATATAAGGCCGCAACTTGAAGATAATGTAGTCGGATGGGCAGGTCAGCCCCTTGATATCATTCAGGCTGCAAACCAATTCTGTGAGGAATTGAAATAAAACTGTCCTTGTCTTACAAATTGAGTCTTTACAAAACCAGAAATGCAGCTGTAAAAGCAAAAGTCCACAAAACCTTACCAATCCCCAAACCTCTTCTATTGATATCAACACAAAATATTGGCAGATATTGTAAAAGATCAGGACGTTGGAAACAGAACTGTCCTGCATTTAAGAAAAAGAAAAAATGTAAGTAGTAATTACTCTAGACCTCTGATAATAGACAAATATGTTCTAAAACTCCATTTAAGAGAACACCTATATCCTTTCTCTGTCCCTCAGAGATGTAACTCTTACCAGTCTTTGAAATGTAAACATCCCAGGAGATAAGTAAAACACTGTCAACAACCACCTGAGAGTGAGGGGGGAAAAGGAAAAGAAGCTTAAAACAAACAAACAAACAAAAAACCTATAAAAGCTTCCTTACTCAAAATCTAGTCCATAGCCTCATGAGTTTACTTGTCAAGGGCAGATACAAATCTTAAAAGTCATCTCCACAAATATCAGTAAAAAGCTTTAGCCGTATGAATGGAAAACCATAACTTGTTCTTTCTGCCAATTTGGATTCTTCTATAAACTAACAAATTTTGTATTAAGGTACCTGACACATGGCTAAAATTTAAAAACAAAAGCTGTAAGATCTGTTTGTGTCTGTCTATATGTTTATTTGTATCAATATATGTATGTTACAGATGTGTGACATTTTCCTAACTCCCAATGGTATTACCAAATTAATTTATAAAATCTCTCAAAGGAGTTCTATTCAAATTAGTGTAGAGATAAGTGAGCACTCACATAAATTAAGTATTTCTAAAACTCTCAGAAATAGAAAAACTAATTGAAAGCTTCAGTCACGTGATCTGGGATAATCTTTGGTAAATAAAGCTAGTTTTTAAATTGTTGAAAAAAACAGGCATATCTTTAGAGTTGTCACATTAAATATAATGCAGTCATACAATTTTTATTTCTACCTAGGCTTACTAGTAAAAAACATATTATCTCTACTAGACGTTTAAGATGATAAAAACCATAAATTCAACCTAAAAACAAAACATACAATAAAAATACATTGTTTAATGTCTGCCACGCACAGTAGTTAAAAAAAGGGAGAAGCTGTATGTTTAATTTTTAGGTGCTTTGTTTCTACGATGCTTATGCTCACTGTATATGTATATAACAAAATTTGTCAACCAGAAAAATAACAAAATAATGGCCAATCTTGTCTAGTGTCTCATAAAATGTTCGCGAGTAATCTAAACATAATTAATGAAGAACAGGTGAATTAAATAAATGTGTGATAAAAATTTATAAATGAACTTTTCAACAATATGTTTTATAAAGTATGTCTACTTTAAAATAACTTCCTCATCAAATAGATGAGGGAGATTGAGAGGTACAAACTTCTAGTTAAAAAATAAATGAGTCACAGGTGAGAAATACAGTAAAAGAAAAAAAACTTCTAAAATCTTCTTGCTAAATTGAAACCTTAAAGTTATACTAAGTTAAGCAATAGAAATTCATTGGATATCTAGATCATTTCTGAATAAGATAAAATACTGAAACATTAATTACTGAACGTAAGCTTACCTACTTTTTTCTTCCTACCATGGAGGAACTAAAGATATTTGAGTTTGTTCGTAAACATGTTTTGTGCCACATTGAAAAATTGTACTATGTGGAAATGTATACTTGCAGAAATTATGAAAAATATATTCACAAATTTTCCAATCAACAGAATGTTGATATGCAACAGACAGTTCACAGTTGCTTACTTCCCAGTTTTCACTAGAAATTAAAATTTCTAACAGTTAAGAATTATAATATATGTAATTAAAGCTGCTAGAAGTAACAAGGGAATGACTCTGCATGCAGGAAAAGTAGGATGTGCTTTTGGTTAAAGGTATGAGTTATGGAGATGCGTTTTTGTTAAGGGAAGACTAATTTTGTCCTGAAGTAAAATAGTTGGTTGTTTCAGAATGAGAAAGAGGAGCAAAAAAGGACAAATTGAGTGAATATAGAGGGTTGAGAAAAGAAAGAAAGGAAATCTTATGTGGTCAAGCTGGCCTTAATATCAAAAGTAGACTAATGCAAAACCAGAATTGGTCTTTTTACCCCTAAAAGGACAAATTTTATTGGACTACTGATCTCCTTTTGATAAGAAATCCTGAAAGGTTTTATTTTTTTTTTAATTTATTTATTTTATTTATTTATTGGCTGCATTGGGTCTTTGTTGCTGCACACGGGCTTTCTCTAGTTGCTGCGAGTGGGGGCTACTCTTCATTGTGGTGCGCAGGCCCCTCATTGTAGTGGCTTCTCTTGTTTTGGAGCACAGGCCCTAGGCCCGTGGGCTTCAATAGTTGTGGCACATGGGCTCAATAGTTGTGGCTCATGGGCTCTAGAGCACAGGCTCAATAGCTGTGGCACGCAGGCTTAGTTGCTCCGTGGCATGTGGAATCTTCCCAGAGCAGGGCTCGAACCCGTGTCCCCTGCATTAGCAGGCGGATTCTTTACCACTGTGCCACCTAGGAAGTCCTCCTGAAAGGTTTTTAAGCTTTTGGGTAATCTACCCAGAAAGCAAAGATTTTGTGTTTTATCAAAATAATTTCCTGGGCTTCATGTTGTTTTTTACCACATCTTCGATTACTTAAGATAACTGAGTCTTTGCTACTTAAAGAGGCAAGTTCTCTTCTTTTTCTTTTTTTTATAACTATGTAGCTTTCTGTATTTACTTTTGAAATTATTTAATTTTAGTTAAATGGATCACTAAGTATTAACAGTGACTTATAATCCTATTTGATATTTTTGACAAATTTCCCCCCAAATCAAATTCTAAATGAAGTCTTTTTGACCTTGAACTAACTTCAGGATTTTCCAGAGGGCCCCTGGAACATCTCAATAATTTGTTCTCTCTCCTTTAAAAAAGGAAAAAAAGAGAAAGAGAGAGAGAGAGCAAGCGAGCAAACTAATTAGGTTTACTTGGTATGTTAAATTCCATGGGAAGCTTTGTCAAGTAAGAAGTGATTTTTAACCTTTTTAGGCTATATTTGTATGGATATATGTTGTCATATGTATTCCAGAAATTATATGGCATTCCTAGAAATCTATGACCTAGTATAATGCTATCTGTCATAATTCTAGTTATTACCTTAAAATGTCGTATGTCTCAGAAATAACAAAATTTTGTCTTTTGCATTATAATAAACTCTCATCAGATCTTTAACAATCGACATTTTAAAGTCTTTTGTCAGGCCCATCAACGGATGAATGGATAAAGAAGATGTGGCACATATATACAATGGAATATTACTCAGCCATTAAAAGGAATGAAATTGAGATATTTGCAGTGAGGTGGATGGACCTAGAGTCTGTCATACAGAGTGAAGTAAGCCAGAAAAAGAAAAACAAATACAGTATGCTAACTCATATATATAGAATCTAAAAAGATGGCACTGATGAATCCAGTAACAGGGCAAGAATAAAGATGCAGATGCAGAGAACGGACTTGAGGACTCAGGGTTGGGGGGGAGGGGAAGCTGGGATGAAGTGAGAGAGTAGCATTGACATACATATACTACCAAATGTAAAATAAATAGCTGGGGGCAACCTGCTGCATAACACAGGGAGATCAACTCGGTGATTGGTGATGACCTAGAGCGGTGGGATGGGGAGGGTGGGAGGGAGTCTTGGGAGGGAGGGGATATGGAGATATATGTATAAATACAGCTGATTCACTTTATTGTACAGCAAAAACTGGCACAACAGTGTAAAGCAATTATATTCCAATAAATAGCTTAAAAAAAAGTCTGATCTGAGATTCTTTATGAAAAGTTCCAGCAAAGTAGACATTAGAAGAGTCTATATGGTCGTCACTAACCTCATTGCACTTATGTAAATAACCAGGCCAAGTTTAATAAGACTAGATTTATTTTTTAAACCAATCAGTCTTCCTTTATTATTTCTGATAGAAATGAGGGTGATTGTACAGAAAAAAATATATTTCAATGGAAAATCATAACACACCCTCAGGGATATCAGATTCTAGTCTCATTCATTGTCTTTGAGTTTTTGTTATCTACCTATACACTGGACTGAATCCTAAATTCTTTTAGTTTCCTCCAATATCTGGCTACAATTCCCCAAATTACTGTTTCCAATTTTTCTCCCATCCTTCTTATTTGGAATCATTGAGAACTATAACTTCCCTTTTCCCAAATCTGGACAAATCTAAAGCTGGACAACTTGATATAAACTTCAGAGAAAGCAACACAGTAGCTCATGTCAGACAATCTTTGTGCCTGTTGCTGTGTGGGCCTCTCAGAAAGTTCACCAGAACACCTGATGACATCCCCAGAGACATTCAAACTATGAACCAGGGATGTCTGTCAGATTACCTTTTCCTGCTCTCATTCCATCTGAAGATGCTTGGAGTTCCAACATCTAGAAATCTTCTCAACTGACTGCCCTCTGGACTCAAAATGTGATTTTATAATTTGTTCTAACCATTAACTTGGGGCTTTCTTGTTTGTTTTCATGTAAATGTCCAGGACTGAGGGACTGGTTCATTGGGTTATAGGACAATCTACTCCCTCAGTTCCTGGACTGTGAAACTTCTTAAGGGAAGTTTCAGACGGAAGAATGATGGAGTTCAAGACACGCTACCCCCAAATATGGCATCCTGGCATATTAATACCTTAAGCTGAAGGAGTTTGAGGAGATGGCAGAAGCAGGAAGTTCACTGTGACCTCCCCACCTTCTCACCCTTCTTCCCTGAAACAGGTCATAAAACTCCCACGTGAAAGATACCCTCCCTGTACCAGGAGGAAGGAAGACATTCTTATTACCATAAACTAAAATTTGGGACCAAGAACTCTGTGTAAATAAACCTTGTTTAACTAAACCTTGTCTTCCTAGTTACTTCTTCACCTCTTTCTAACCCTAACCCAAATCTCTCTGTCTTGTCAATTCTTCAACAAATTTATTGTTTCTTTGTCTAAAAAGTTTAGAAGCTTGCTGCTCTGGTCACAACTTCAAGTCTTCATTGTCTTGTGAAATTGCACATGTACATGTGAAAATTCAATAAAATTTGTATACTTATGTTAATCCATCATCAGTTTAATTTTCAGACCCAACCAGGGACCCTAAGAGAGTTGAGGAAAACTTTTTTCTCCTCTACAAAATGAATCTTGGGTGACCTAATTTTCCACTCTAGAGCTTCAGAAGTTACAGACTGGTGCAGACTCAACTTTGGCCAGCAAGATGTGCTTTATTTAGTTTAAATGAGAATTAATTGCCAACATTTTATAATTGTGAAGTTTCACTGAAAACTCCATATTTCTACTTTCTATTGAAAACTGAGAATTATTGTCCAATATTGTAGTGGTAGCAATTGGTTGGACCTGAGTAACAGCACCCTCTCTTCCGTCAATAGAAAATTTTCTTTAATATCTACAGGTTCACATATTTCACTGCCATCAGTATTTGGCATCTTGGGGTATATCATTTGGGACCCCTCTTCTAGAACATACTCTGAAAGAACCAAGCAGAGAATCCAGGGAATCCTCTGTCCCTTCCTCCCGTTCTTCCCACCGAGAGGCCAGTCATCTCATCCAATGTTGATTATAACAGGGGTCCCTGCCCCTGGGGCCACAGACCAGTCCCAGTCCCAGGCATGTTAGGAACCGGACTGCACAGCAGGAGGTGAGCAGTGGGTGAGCAAGCAAAGCTTCATCTTCCACTCCCCATATCGCCCCATCCTCACATTACCCGCTGGACCATCCTCCCCACCCCTCACCCTTCACCTCCTGTCTGTGGAAAAATCATCTTCCACGAAACCAGTCCCTGGTGCTAAAAAGGTTGGAAAACACTGGATTATAAGACCGTGTCCAGACTCTACACTATTTCTAGCATCCATTGTGCTGGAGACGCTAATAGTGAGTTAATCCATGAACACATGGATTTTTATTAGATACCTAATGGTACCAACATTTCTTTTCTAGAAATTCCCTGAGTATCATAGGTTAAAGTTTACCTGAATCCATTGCTTCACCTAGGCAATTTTAAAAGCTTTTCTGTAGTATTATAACACCAGCAGTTACGGGGGGTGTTAGAGTCAAATGGTTAAGAAAATAGATACACACACACACACACACACACACACACACACACACACACACAGGGAGAGTATTTCAGTCTTCTAATTCGTCCCCACCAGGGGCACAGTGGTAAATTAAACAATTAATTTAATCTTCCAAAAGCAACAGTCAAAGAAAGTAAGCCATACCATCTTGGCTGCATAATTAAATCTGATTGCACCTCAGACCATTTAAGTCAGAGTCTCTGGGGGTGGGATTCTAATGCCAAGCTCCGAGATCATTGCAATGTGCAGTCAACATGTGGAACCACATCTGCAAAGAATGCCTCCCAGACCTCTGGAAAAGGTCCTCCTAGTTAATGACATATTCTCTTTGAGTCACAGGTGACTCATCTATGAAACAGGAGTAGCAATGATATAATTCATTGGGTAAATGTGAATGAACTATGAAGTGCTATGCAAATCGGAGTAAATGATGGTGATCTTGAGGAGGGGAGGTGGGTACACAGGAATCCGGTGCCCACCTGCTGAGCACAGGCTTAGAAAATGTGATTGTGTTATTCCCTCTTGATTCTATTTTAATTATTTTTAGTTCTACTTTTAAAAATGTCCATCACATATACCCAACTCTGGGATAAATCTAATGCTGTGTGAAAGAAGCCAGACTCAGAAGACCAATACTGTATAATTCTATTTATATAGCATACAAACTACTCTATAATGACCAAAAGCAGATCAAAGATTAATCTTTTGGGCGTGATGGTAATGTTCTGTATCTTGACTATGATGGTAGTTTCATGGGTGGAGTTAACTGTCAAAACACATGGAATTTTACACTTTTAATGGATGCCATTTATTAAGTGTAAATTGGTCTCAATAAAGTCGAAAAGGGAAAAAAATAGACTCATAGAAATCCAGTTAGGAAAAGGTAGTATTATTTTCTAATTTCATGAATTAGAATCTTGTATTTCTAGAGGAATATCAGCAGAACAAAAGTGGAGGAAAAACTGTACACAAAATCGAAGGTAAGTTTTGGAGTAAACTCTTGGGCTCTGAACTGAAAGGATGATAGAGAGAGTACAATAGTATTAATATTTTCCTATTTCAGAGTGAGAGGAAAGAGACCCAGAGCCCCCTCAACCATCCTCAAAATACTATTGCTCTTACCATGTATTTTTTGCTGCAGTTTTCACTCTGGAAACATTTATGGCTGTTATCATTCTCCAGTACAAGAAGAACTGCTGCTACTATAAGCATCTATAATAGGGAAGAGAAAAAATATCAGAAATGGAATATCAGTTTGCATTCACACTCATAATCAGAGCACTGAGTTTCAGAGCACAGACTGGGATCAGGTAGCTCTGGATTCAAATCCCAGCTCTGCCACTTAACAGCTGTGTGAACTCCAGAGTCCTTTCCTATAAAATGGTGCTGAGAACTCGCCTCTTTGGGTTGTTATGAGCTATTGTACGTAAAATTTTGAATAGAGTGCTTGATTCATAACAAGCAGTGCTTGACTGATAAATGTTAGCTATTATTACTATGGTTATCAGTTATTAAAAGCTAGTGATTAAAGAGGGGTAAATGGTACGGACCTGAGCAAACCTGCATTCCTCACTAACACATTTGTGGAGGACAAAGGAAAGCCATTCAGAAGACTGCCATTTGCCGGTCTTTTTCCACTTATCGCCCTCTGGAATACAGCTGAAGGGTATAGTTAATCTGAAACTAAATCTCTTAATCCAAAGTAAAGTAAATTCAGGGACTTCCCTGGTGGTGCAGTGGTGAAGGATCCACCTGCCAATGCAGGGGACATGGGTTTGATCCCTGGTCGGGGAAGATCCCACATGCTGCAGAGCAACTAAGCTCATGAGACACAACTATTGAGGCTGCGTGCTGCATCTACTGAAGCCCACACACCTAGAGCGCATGCTCCGAAACAGGAGAAGCCACCACAATGAGAAGCCTGCACACTGCAAGGAAGAGTAGCCCCCACCCGCTGGCCATGTGCAGCAACGAAGACCCAATGCAGCCAATTAAAACGAAAAACAAAACACAAAAACAAAAACAAACAAAAAAAAAGTAAAGTAAATTGTTTCCCCAAGCATTCAGCTCATCTCAAATTCAGATTTTCCAGTGTGTTTTGCCTGTATCGAGCCAACAAACTGGGAGAATTCAGTGTATCTTACTTCCCTTTCTTGCTAACTTAGGCAAAGTGCTCAAGTTCTGGAAAGAACATAGATTGCTTTGCTATTATAGTCTTTGGTTTGGGCAGATATGGACCGTGAATTGCTTCTGGCAAATTCTCCACCTAACCTTTCCTTCGACTGTTCAGTACTGAATCTTGTAGTTGAGTTCATTGTTATTTTACTGCTTGTAGTGAATATTTCCAGTTTCCAAATTCCTTCAGCAATCATTTATTTATGTACCCATTTTATTACTTATCTATATTCCTCTCCTTTTTCCTAAAAGGATTTGATCTTGAAATAATATTTTTCAGGAATTCCTAGACAGTGAAAAATAAAGAGTAGTTTCTTTTTGCAGTTTTAAATTTTACATGGAATATAAGCAAAGGTTAGTCCTATACTCCCCTTCTTTCAACACCATAGTGAACCCAGTTTTAAAGAGATTCTAGTTTAACTTTAGTAACGCCTTGCAAATTTTCTATTTATTACAATTATATATTGAGAGAAACAATGACTAGATAAGGCACAGTAAACCAGGTGCAGTAACCTGCATTACATTACAAAGACCCTAGAGTCCTGTGTCAAAGGAGAAACACAGGCATGACCCCGTGTTAAAAGAGAAACTGCTTTCTCTTTTTGTTGTAAAATATAAGCACAATACAGAGGGCTCAAGAATAATGGAGGAAAATTACCAAAAATTCCACTACTCTCACATGTTTTTAGGTATGTACTCCCACATGTGTATATTTTACATAGTTATAATCATAATATATTCACAATTTTGTCACATCTTTTTTCACTTAACACAAAATAACATGCGTTTTCCATGTTGTCACATGTGCATGATTACAAATTTCATCAGTTATGAAGTGAATGGGCCATAATTTATTTCGTGATGTCCATGCGAGGATGCTTCTCGTTTTTTTGCTATTATAAATAATGCTGCCATAAACATCTATGAGGATTATTTCCTCAGAATGAATTCTTAGATGTAGGATTACCGAGTAAAAAGACATAAGCATTTCCATGGGTCTTAATATATCATATCACAAACTTCTCCCAAAGGCTTGCATTTGTTCATATTACCACCGCCAACATTCATTATGTACCTAACACATAGCACCTTCAGTAGCAATGGGTATTAATATTTCAAAGTTTATTAATTAAAATGCAAAACGGCAACTAAATGAAACTGCTTTCCAACATAGTCATTCAAATATTATAATAATTAAACACCCACAAAAATGTACAGATAGATTATAATGGATTTTCTTTTACGTTCTTGTTGGTATAGGAAGCTTACAGCGTACAATGTGGGTTTTTTTTTAGAAATGATATGATCAGGAAAAATGTCTTTTCCTCTGAGTTGCCAACATGATTTACTATCAGTTTGTTTTTAAAGAGCACAAAGTTATCAGGAAAACATCCATGGATTCTTACTGTGGATACTTCGATCTGGTTTTCAAAAACACCCTCCCTTATTGGGGGTATAATGTCAGACAATCTAACAATGATATGACCCATGCTTCAACCACACGGATAATCACCTGCTACACGTCAACCTCTATCCTTGGGACTTCAGACATGAGATTTTATTTAATCCCCACGATTTCCCTGGAAAGTAAATGTCATTATTCACATTTTTCACTGAGGACACTGAGGCCCAAAGACATTGAGTAACTTGCTTCTTTAAGGTCTCATGACACAAGTGACAGAGCTTAGATTGGGACTCAAGTTTGTCTGAATCTTCAAATCTCTGCTTTTTCCACTGCCTTAATACCCCACCAATCTAGAGAAATTGTGAGTACAGATAGAAAATCCGTTCTGGGAAAGAGCAATGCCACAGGAGATTGAATAGCATAAGTTGACACACAGCTTTCATGAGGAGCTAATATTTCTACAGGCCAGTGTCCCACCAGTTTTCATTAGGACAAATTTCCTACATTGCTGGTTCTACATAAATAAGCAGCTTACTGAAAACAAAGCTACCTTCCAAGTCCTCATGGACTACCTGCCTTTTTACCCCCACCCATTTTCCAAACCCAAACCCAGGATTAGTAGGATGATTTTTCCATGATTCATTATTTTGACTAGGAACAAGTTACTTTTTAGTAAAATAAAAAAACAACTCCCCCATCTGCAATCCCAAAGTCATACTTACCATGATACCTGAGAAAGAGATTCCTTCAAAATACCAGACGTAGTTGGTGAGTTTATTGCTGGATGCATAGAAAGCTTGCCCATTGGGGAAATACAGTAGTATGTTCACAATTATACTCCAAAGTGCAAGAGGAATCAGCAGACTACTCAGGCAGCTTCCACATTTCCGAGACCCCATTTTACCCTGTTCAGAACCTGCAGGAGATTTCAAGAGTGTAGAATTACATCAAGCCTGTTTTTTTTCCTTACCTGTCTTTCTTTCTTCCCCCCAAGTTTACCTACCACTTTCTGGGTCAGAGCCCTTCTAGTTCATACTCATGAGGAGCCCAGGACTCGGACAGAACTGCAGCCTACAATCTGTCGGTGTGGAAATAGTGGTTTACTGTTTGGAGAACAATAGACAAAGATCAACAGCCGAAGAGCTGAGCTGGTCTTCATCCTGTGCCAAAGGAATGCGGTGTTTTTACTGCTTTTTAAAATGTCATTTTCCTCTGGATTAAAGCACTCAAGACTAAATCCTGAGTGTGTTTGCAGAAGGAAGTTGGGATGGGGGTTGGAATTGAGTCTGGCAAATTTCATCCCACAGTGGACAGGGGAGTTAAAGAGAAAACTACCAAGGGATCTTATACTAGCACGGGGTGTGTGGTTTGCTCCAATAGTCTGACTTTATGTATCTTTCTTTTATGCACTGTTCTTTATTGTATGCTCACTATTCACCAAGCACTGTTCAAACTGCAGGGGGCACAAAAAAGGACAGAGAAAGGGACAGACTGATGGCTTAGAAGAACAAGACATCACAGTTGATGAGTTTATTGTTATAAGCTTATAGCTTTCCTCTTAAGAGTTCACATCTATCATCTCTACCTCTCTAGAAAGTAATAACAGGAATAAATTCATATCTCCTACTGCCTAGGAAAAGGAGGTAAAAGAAGCTGGATAATTTGATCAAGACTTTATGGGCAATAAGTTTGAAGTGAATTTAGGAATTCTCCCTTCCAAATTATTGCCCTAACTTTAAAGAGCCACAGGTCCCTTTAATTCTGATGACATAAGGAGAGGATTATGGAAAGGAATCTTGACACTAATATGTTAAAGATAAGGTAGACTGTGGTGTAAAGAATTTGAGGTTTGGAAAGCAACTATACTTCAATAAAAATTAATTAAAAAAAAAAAGAATTCAAGGGTTGGGAATTCCCTGGCGGTTCAGTGGTTAGGACTCTGTGATTTCACTGCCAAGGGCCCAGGTTCAGTCCCTGGTGGGGAAACTAAGATCCCACAAGCTGCATGACACAGCCAAAAACAAAACAAAACAAGACAAAATAAAAAGAATTCACGGGTTGCCTGGCCTCATTGTCACCCTTTCTACTGGTAGCTTCAGAACCCTGCTTAACTTAACTTTCTAAAGTCTCAACTACCTAAATTGTGAAATGGGAATTAAAAAATGGTACCTTCCCCACAAAGATAATGTGTGGGTTAAACAGGATTATGTGTGCAAAACACAGTGTCAGGTAATAGAGAAGGAGCAGGCAATAAATGGAAGCCATCACTAATGATAAAAAAGCAGCTATAGGAACATAATGGTCAAAATGGTACAGAGATCAGAAGTAAAGTTTACTTATTTATTCCTCTCTATACCCAAAGAGTTTTGTATCATAAACCCTTTAAATCTTGACCCCAGAAGTGTTTATATTTAATTTGTTATTAACCTCCAGAAAGTATGAATACGCCACAACATATTTGCTTTTAATTCAAGAGAATAAAAACTTACTTTTGTATGAGTAATTTTAAATTATATTATACTTATACCTAAAAAAAAGTTGAGCTACTTGGAGCCATGTTTGGATTTAAACAAAACAAACTTAGAAACCAGTAGTCTTAAATTATGATGGGTTCCAAAGAGGTTTCTTGGCACCCCCTGGTGGATGTGATTTTTTTTTCCCTCTAGTATTTTTAGCGAAGGGCATCAACAGTCTGGTCACTAGACTCCCACCCACCCCCCACCCCCGCCCACACCCCCCCACCCCCTGCGACATAAAAGCAAACTAAAATCACATTTACTAGAGCTTTGGGGATGATGGAGAGAGCAACAATGTCTTCGATTGAATATTCATTGAGCACCTCCTCTGTGCCAGGCACTGTCCTAAGGGTTGGGGAGAGAGATCCATGAACAAGACATTCCACAATCCTTGCCCTCATGGAGCTTACACTCTACTATAGTGGAGACTAACAATTACAAAAATATAAAAGTGAACATATAGCTTATCAGGTAGTGGTAACTGTGGCTAAAATACGTCAACAAAGGACAAGCAAGAGTGCCAGAGAATGGGGATGGGGATGGCATTTCTAACGGGGTGGTCAGGGAAGATCTTGCTGAGAAGCTGACATAAGAGCAGAGAGCTGAAGGAAACAGAGGGTGAGAGCTGTGCAGAGAACTTGGGGCAAAGCATCGTAGGCAGAGAGAAGAGCAAGAGTGCAAAAGCCCTGAGGGAGCATGAACCCCAGGGAGGAGACTGTTATGGCTGGAGCCAAAAGAGGGAGGGGAAGAGTAGTAATAGCTGAGATTAATTTTGAGTAGTTAAACGGCTCACTGTGGCTGCTGTGTGGTGATGAGGTTGCAGAGGGTGTGGGTGAAAGAAAGAAGATGAAGCTATTTCAGCCTTCCCATGGTCATAGTGGCTCAGACCACGACAGCAGTGGTGGAGCGGTGAGAAAAGGCTGGATTCTGTCTATATTTTGAAGATAGAGCCAACAGTATTTGGTGACAGATTGGAGGGAAGAGAAAGAGAGGAGTCAAAGATGACTATATGGTTTGGGGCCTGAGAAGTGGGAAGACCGAAGCTGCGATTTACTGAAATGAGCAAAATAGCAGGTTCAGCAAGTTTTGGGAGGGGAAGGTGAGGTGGTTAGTTTCAGGCATCCCAAGTTTTGAGACACTGATTAAAAATCCACGTGGAGGTGCCAATTATTGCTGTTGGATGCACAAATATGAAGTTCAGGGAAGAGGTCTGGGATGGAGTATATGAGAGTTGTCCGTGTATAGATGGTGTTTAAAGGCATGAAACACTACGTGAATGAGTGTACTTACGAGAGAGACCCAAGGACAAGGTCCTGGGAAGTCCAGTGAATTGAATTTGGGGACATGAGGGGGAGGCAGCAAAGGAGACCTGAGAAGTGGCTAGTGAGTGAGAAAAACCAGGAGCTTATGCTGGACGTCAGGTTCCTAGTTGAGGAAGAAGTGATCAGTTACAGTTAAGGCCGCCTCTAGTGTAAGCAATGTGGGAGGACTGAGAAATGGCTATTGGATTTAGCAATGTGGAAGTCATCAATGAGCTTGATAGGAGGAGCTTTAGTGGGGGGATAGACATGAATCTAACTGGAAGGGATTCATGAAAGAATGAGAAAAGAGGAATCGGAAACAGAGAGAAGGGGCAGCATTTTTGGAGAGGTTAGCTGGAGGGAAAGTGGGAGTCAAGGGAAAAGTTCAAAGGAAAAAACTATGGCATGTTCACATACTGATGGGAATATTCTTACTGGCTTTGGGGAGGGGAGTGGAGTGCAAGAAAGAAACGGGGGAGAATTGCTGCAGCAGTGTTCTTGAGTAAAGGGGAGGCGGTGGGAGCATGTGCACAGATGGAGGAGCTGGCCTGAGCTCGCAGTCTGGAAGGCTCTGTGTTAGTAACAGAAGGAGGACGGAGCATAAGGAATTGGAGGTGTGGGAACTTCTGATTGCTTGTTTTCTCAGTGAAACCGAAAGAAAGTTTATCAGCTGAGAATGAAGATGGGGAGAGGGTGTTACAGGTTTGGAGAGAGAGGAGAAGGTATGAAACAGTTGCCTAGGAAAGCAGGATTGTGAAAGGTCTAGAGAGAGGTGGCAAGTGCTGGCAGGCACTTAGGGCCCACTTGAGGTCATGAGTTTATAGTGAGAGTAGGCAGTGTCATTGAGTGCTTTTCCCAGTGCAGTTCAACTGCGGAGATGTGGACAGAGAGTAGCAAGAAAGCTGGAATCAACCAGGATTGGGACTTTGCCAGGCAAGTATAGTAAAGAGAGAGAAGGGGGCAAAGGAATCAAGAATATATATAAGGGAGTGATTACAGTGATGCACTGTGGAACTTACTGTGAGGAAGAAGGGAAGTAGGACAGGAGAGAATGTGAGGAACAGTGTAAAAGGGGTTGGATCTGTAGATTGTGTGTCCCAGTGCAGTTGAAGAATTATTGGTTTTGGGTAACAGAGAGATAAAGAGCTGGAAATGTGCAGATGTAAGCTATTACATATCGAGTGGATAAGCTACAAGGTCCTACTGTATATCACAGAGAACAATATTCAGTATCCTGTGATAAACCATAATGGAAAAGAATAAAAAAGAATAAAAAATTTTAAAGAATATTAAAAAAAGAATATAAAAAAGAAAACTTTTATATGTATATAAAACTGAATCACTTGGCTATACAGCAGAAATTAACATGACATTGTAAATCAACTATACTTCAATAAAAAAATGGGAAAAAAAGATCTGGAAAGATAGAAGGCAGTGAATGAGAAGAAAAGATGCTGGAATCTGAGATTAAGATGTTTTGGTAATTGATGAAGACAAAGTCTAAGGGTGTATTTGAGGCTGAATTTTGTTTCCTTGAAATTCATATGTTGATGCCCCACAACCTCAGAATGTGACTATGTTTGGTGAAAGCGCCTTGGTTAGGACTAGGCTGGCAGAGTGGGCTCTAATCCAATCTGTCAGGTATTCTTATAAGAAGAAGAAATTTGAACACAGAGAGATACCAGAGGTGCCTGGGCATAGAGACATTGGAGGACACAGCAAGAGGACAGCCATCTGCAGTCAAGGAGAGAGGTCTCTGGAGACACTAAACCTGCCAACACCTTGATCTTGGACTTCTAGCTTCCAGAGATGTGAGAAAACACATTTCTGTTGACTAAGTCACCCATTCTGTGCTATTCCATCATGGCATCCCTAGTAGACTAGTACGAGGTGTGACCATGGGAGTAAGTGACTGAAGCAGGGTGGAAAGCAAGAGGATTGGAAGGAAGCAACTGAGAGGGCTGGATATGGGAATGATTACTTGCAAGGAATTTTAAAATCAATAATTATCACCATGGTAGTTTAGGAAAGAATGGCTGCATTTGAGAGCCAAGTGCTAAAATCTTCAAGGAACCAAAGGAAGCAAACTTGAGGGGGAGTGAACTGAGGGCAGAAGATGAATGCAGTATCACCCAGCATCAAAATTTACAGTCTCTCTGGCCAATATTCAAGCATCCCTCTCCCATCAACTTTTCAGCAAAGATGTTCAAAAAATTGAAAATGTTTGATTTGGCTTTCAGTTTTTGTCACCTTGAGACATCTGTCACATAACAGGCACTGAAATAGGTAAAGAGGAAAGGGGAGAACGGGATAATCTCTGAAGAGGGTAATTGGCTACCAAGAAACCCCAAAAGAACAGTGTTTTACAGACGTATTTGCAAGGTTCTAAGAGGGTTTAGTTGAGACTTCATAAGTTTTCACTGCCAAAATTTTATACTTTGGAGAAGGGTGACTAAGAACACCTTTTGTTAAAATTTATAGAGAGTAGAATCCTTGAGTAGTTCCCACCTATCAGTGCTGTGGCTTCCAGATATTTTCAGTGTCAGTGAGATGAGCTCCCAATCAGGGCCCCCCTCGAAATAATCATGATAAATTGACATCTCTTGGGTATCTTTGTGCTAGGTACTGTGCTAGAAGCTTTCATATACGTTAAAAACAAACACAAAATGAATTCTCACGACACTAAGGTGAAGGCATTAACTCCATTTTGCATGTGAAACAATGGATCTAAGGAAAACTTTTTCAACTTGCCCAGGAACTAGAAGTTAAGCCCAAGACTTAAGACACATCCTTTGGACTCTTCCACTATGTTCACCCTGGCCTGATACACTTCTGTGCATTAACCCCTTCTTCTTCACTGCAAATAGGTTTCAAGTTTAGATATTTGGATTCCTTGGTAGTGGCCGCCTACATTGCTATTTTGAAGACACACTGCTTTCAGTGAGAAAAATATACAGGCCAGATGGGTGAGCTAGACAGATTACTGATGTCTGCTGTGGAGACAGGGTCAAGGAAGAGAAATATGCATGACTAGTATATCCCAGTCTAGCTCAAGCCCCAAAAGAGGTCTCTGATGATGGTTTCATGTCACAGATAATTATGAGGATTGAGGGTGAAGGGGGAGCTGCAGGACCAAACACCATCTGGAAGGCTATTCAGTAAGGGTGACAGAGGTGAATGAAGAGGATATGACTGGCTAAAAAACTTGATAAAATTGTGAAAAGAAAAGAAAAGCAATTTCCTTGTCTTTGCTTATCCCATTAATGAGAGCATCTAATGAAGTCTCCCTGGACAATTTTAAAAATGACTTAATTTCACTCTAAGAAAACTCTTTCTTAACCTGCCTCCTGAAACAAAATATGTGTACTCATGAAAAAAAAGAAAAAAAAAAAAACCACCCAAAACCTTCCTGAAGCCATTTGTCTCTAGTATACTTCCAGTTTTCTTGCCAAGGAATTCTTACTAAATCAGGATTTTCTTGCTGGTCCTCCAGGAATGGGGAAGAGTCACTGGGCTGCTGTGCTTATGGCCTTGGCTTCCTGTTCTCAACAGCAGAACTGAGGAAATCCGCAGGATGCCTGCTACCAAGGGACAAGGTGACTCAGGAGGAAACACTCCACCTAAAACAGTCCTGGTGTATAGTCTCTGAGTCACTCTGTACTCAGAATTAATATATGACCCTGGAATTAATCCCACAGGTGGTGGGAAGTGAAGAAGAAGGAGGTAACTGGAAGAAGTTTATCAAAATGAAAAGTTTGCCTCAAGATAAAGTTGAACTGCAGAAAAAGCCAATATTCAGAAGGAAAGTTCATCCTGGGAGTTCAGAGTGGATGCACTGTAATTTCCCCCACTTACCATGGGCACAATCCTGATCCTGGTCCAGTTTAAGGACCCACTGGGAGTGGATCTTTCCTTAAAAACACAGTAGAAAGCAGCAGCAGAATAGCTGTGTAAACAGAAATGGACCACTGGGATGCAGTCTCCTTCATTTTTGTGTTTTTAATTCTTTCTCTATAATTATCTGGCCCAAAATGTCTGTAGTGCTGCTAGATTCTAGGTTTATCTGCAACTAACAGTAAACATCTAGCATATTGCGTCCTGAGAGACAGGAAGGCGTATACAATTCATAACCAAAGCTCCCCGAGCAATATTCTGCATTTGGAATGACCTCTCAGACCCTTGTTGTACCTTCCTCTCACTCTCTTCTCCCTGGCTCCCAGCCCTCCAGAGTCCAGAAGAGAAACCGTATTTTTTCATTTATTCTTTAAATAGATATTGAGCAATTACTACGTAGCAGGGAGACTACTGAGGCGAAGAATACCTGTCCTTGCCCTCAAGATGCTCTGCTTAGAGTGTGGTAGAGGAAATACAAAAGTTCAACAAAAGCTTTGTAATACAAAATGTTGATGCTCCAATAGATTTAAGCATAGGCTTCTGGAAAGTACAGAAATTCACAGGAACCTTGAATGGAGCTGGGGTTTCACAGGAGATTCCTAGGAAGGGCTGGGACAGAACTGAGTCATCTAGCTTAACAGAAGCAGGTAGCTGGGCCAGCTGAGACTCAGTCAAAGATAAATGTTCACTGGTGGATAAATGCCGTGTATAAAGTTCAATTGGATCATCATTTGGAAAACAACACAATGAAATACATTTGGGGACAATTGGAAGGATATCAATATAAATAGTGTTAGACAATATTAGAAGTTGTTTTATTTTGGGTGTAGTAGTGGTGTAGTTATGAAGCAGGTTGTTTTCATTTTTGGGAGATAGGTACACCTGAAATCTATTTAGCAAGTGGTTCAGCAAAAATGTGAAATCTGAAATGGCTTTGCAGAAGAAGAAGGGGGAGGAGGAGAAGGAGGTGGAGGAGGAGGAGGAGAATGGATGGTATGGTAGATGGATAAATGAAGCAAATGTAACAAAGTGTTAATTGTTAACGTTGGGCTTGGTACATTAAATTTGGATGTTCATTGGACTAGTTTTTCAACTTGCCTGAATTTTTGAAAATTTTCATAAAAATTAGTTGAAGAAAAAAAAAGTTCCTGTTAGACAGTTGCCAACACTACACAAAACTGAGAGGGTGCTTTCATCTTGGGAATACAAAGTAGAAAATAAATGCTCTGCCCAAACAGTTGCCTTAAGCTGCACAGGAGCATCAAGTTGGGACAAAAAGTGGTCCACTCTGCAACTTTGGAGCCAGTGGAGCTTGGCTGTGTCCAGCTGCCCAAGTGGGACACAGCGGATGTAGTTGGGAGAGTGGGTGAAAAGGAACTCAGAGCTCAAAGGGTCTGAGCTGTATGTCAGGCTAGAGAGTCTGGATCTTGTCTTGAGGAAGTCAGAGCTACTTAAGAGTGGAGGGCATTTTAGAGGCTCATTCTGGTTTCAGTTTGAAGGATGGATCAGAGTTTGGAAGGCATGGAACCAAGAGATCATTCCAGAGACTATTGCAGTAAATTTCATCAGAATTAAAGAAGGCTAAATGCTGGTGAGGGTGTGGAGCAACAGAAATTCTCATTTGTTGCTGGTGGGAATGCAAAATGGTACAGCCACTTTGGAAAACAGTTTGGCAGTGTCCTACAAAATTAAACATACACATAAACATACAACCCAACAATCTCACTCTGAGATATTTACCCACGAAAAGTGAAAACATGTATAGGAATGTTTAGAGCAGGAAACATGTATAGAATGTTTTCATAATCACCAAAACCTGGAAGCATCAACTGGTAAATGGATAAATAAATTTTACATTCATGAGTGAATACTATGCAGTAAAAATGGAGTGAACTACTGATACTACAACATCATGGATGAATCTCAGAAGTGTTGTGTTAGGTGAAAGAAGCCAGACTACGTACTGTATGACTACACTGATAAGACATATTGAAAAAGACAAAGCTATTGGTATAGAAATAAGATCAGTGGTTACTAGGGGCTGGGGTGGGGGAAGGAGTTGACTATAAAGAGGCACACAGAACTTTCTGGGGTGATGGAAAATAAATACTTTATATAGTATCTTTATTGTGGAGGTTACACAGTCATACATTTATCAAAGTTGTGTACCTATAAAGTGTGAACTTCATTATATAGAAGTTATATCTCAATATACCTCACTTTAAAAAAAGGAAAAGAAAAAGAATAATAAGGCTTGAGGACTGACTGGATAGAGAATAGGGGAAGGAAAAGCAAAATATGTTTCAATGGTCAAGAAAACAGACATACTAAAAGAAGTGGTACCTAATATAGCCAGTTAACTGCTGCAAGAATGAAATGCAGAATCAAGTTACATCAAGGAATATTTCAGAATATATTAAAATATTTTCATCCATTTTCATGTTATTACTTTCTTGGCCAATTTGGCACAAGTATGAGGAAAATGTTACTAACTTTTAAAAGCAGGTAATGGATTCTGGAGAAGAAATTCACCTTCTGGGAACACATAGAGAAAGTTTCTGTGTGTGCCTATATGCATGCCCATGCCTGTCTCAAAGCATCTAATGATACTCTCCCTTGGAATATGTTTTTCACTGATTTTACATGTCCTTTAAACAAATTAAAATGTATACAAAATGCTTTCTTAGTTCTAATTAATAAAAAATACTAAATATTGATTTTTTTAAAAAGAATGCCTATAATACACAGGCAGAAGTGGGCATGGAGACAGTTTGGAGAGAATTTTTTTTTTTACACTTTAAATATATGCAGTTTATTGTATGTTAATTATATATCAATAAAAGTTCTTAAAAAATAAATAAAATAAAATATCCCTCCAAGTTTTAATAAAAAAAAGTAAGAAATCATCCAATCATAATTCTGGGACAAGTCATCATCTCCAAAAGATGGAACAAAATGAATACCTTGCAGCTACAGCAATTTTACTTTTATTCCCAATTTCTCTATTTTTTTTCATTTTGGATGAGCTCTTGAATAATTCTGGAATTTGGGCAAGTTCAGCAAGGAATCTCTTCTCTGCTCCCATGCAGCATCAACTGGGTGACTCAACTGGGGGCCAGAGGATCCACTTACAAGATGACTCACTCGCATGGCTGATCAAGTAGGTGATGTTGCCACAGGGGTGCTCAGATGGGGCCAGAGGCCTCAGTTCCTGTTCAGGGCCTTGGAGAGAATTTAAGAAGGTAGAATCTTTTCCAGGAAGTGATTTTTTTCAGATAAGATATGCTTGCACATAGGCATTTGGACCTATTAAGTAAGAATACTACCCTACTATTTGTGAAGAGAAAAGACTGGAAATAATTTCACTCCCTATTAATAGGAAACTGATTAAATAAATTATAGCATAATTTATGCCACAGATTGGCAGTCTATATAATGATGGAATACTATACAACTGTTAAAAATGAGATAAATATGTGCAGATATGTAATGATGGCTGAGTCAGAAAAACTACTGTACATAGTATTACTATTTATATACAAAAAGGTATAATCTATCTATCTATCTTCTATCTATACACAAATTATATAAGCATAGAATGTCCCTGGGAGACTATGACAAGGAGCTGTTTTATCTGTCAGGGTCCATTTAGGAGACAGAAATTACACAATAATTTAAACAGTGAAGGTTTTATATGGAAAATGATGAATAACTTACTAAGTGGGAATAAGAGAATTCTGAAAGATACCCTAGGGCTTCAGACACTGAGAAGATTCAGCTGTTTTGAAAAGCAGTGGAGTTTACCCTAAGGCTGTAAGAAACCAAGGCTCCACTCTTGAAAAGTGTGCTCACAGCATGGTGGCAGCAGACGGAAAACTTCCTGGTGCTAGTGTGGCTTGCCAGAATCTCCCCAGCAATATTTTTTTTTGGATCTGTCCCCTCAGCCAAGGAAAACGAAAGCAAAAATAAGCTAACGGGATTTAATTAAATTTAAAAGCTTTTACAGAGTGAAGGAAACTACCAACAAAATAAAAGGACAACCTACTGAATGGGAGAAGATATTTGCAAATGATATGTCTGATACTATTTAAAATATATAAACAGCTCATACAACTCAAAAAACCAAATACCCCAATTAAGAAATAGGCAGGAGATTTAAGCAGACATTTTTCAAAAGTAGACATACAGATGGCCAATAGGCACATGAAAAGATGCTCAACATCACCAATCATCAGAGAAATGCAAATGAAATCCACAGTGAGATATCGCCTCACATCTGTAATGGCTATTATCACAAAGACCACAAACAGGAAATGCTGGTGAGGATGTGAAGAAAAGGGAAAAACCAGTTCACTGTTGGTGGGAACGTAAATTGGTGCAGCCACCATGGAAAACAGTATAGAAGTTCCTCAAAAATTTAAAAACAGAACTACTATTTGATCAGCAATTCCATTCCTGGGTATACATCCAAAGAAAATGAAAACACTGATTTGAAAAGATGTATGTACCCCAGTGTTCACAGTAGCATTATATATAACAGCCAAGCTATGGAAGCAACCTAAGTGTCCATCAACAGATGAATAAAGATGTTATATATATGTATATATGTGAAATATTAATGAAATATTACTCAGTCATAAAAAAGAATGCAATTTTGATCTTTGCAGCAGTGTGGATAGATCTGGAGGGTATTATGCCTAGTGAAGTAAGTCAGAGAAAGACAAATATTTTATATTTCACTTATATATGGAATCTAAAAAATAAAACAAATGAATGAATATAACAGTGAAGAGACTCTAGGTATAGAGAACAAATTAGTGGTTACCAGTGTGGGGGCGGGGGGCAAGATGGGGGCAGTGATTAAGAGAAACAAACTACTACATATAAAATAAATAAGACACAAGGATGAATATGCAGCACAGGGACTATAACCAATATTTCATGATAATCTTCAGTGGAGCATAACCTATAAAAATATGAGTCACTGTGTTGTACACCTGAAACTAATATCGTAGATCAACTATACTTCAATAAAAAAAATAATAATAAAGAGTATGCTAGGGCTGAGAAAGAGTATGCAAGAAAGGAATGAACTTGGAAGAGTGAGCTCCTCAAGTTTGGACACAGACTTCCTTGGAGGGGCCGTCCCTCTGATGGTGTAGTATTTTGCTGAGTTGCCTCAGGTCAGAGCTAGGAGTCCCAGGCCAGGCTGACAAGCTGGAAATTCCTCTCCTGGGGAACCCGTAGGCTGAGGCTGATAGGAAAGAAATCACTTGCTGGAGGGTGTTGATGAAATTCAACAAGAAACTGCCTCATGCAAAGAGCTGTGGAACTTGATGGGAAGCTGGCTGGGCTACGATTGGACTCACTGGAAAGCTGCCAGGAAGCTACTTTACAGGAGTGTGGCTGAGCTGGCTCTGGGGAAACTGGCTGGGGCACCCACGGAACTTGCTGGGGTGAGACCCATTGTTGGGTTTCCCACACACCAGCCCAGCACCACAGGAGCAGGAAGGACAGAAAGCCCACTAGAACCAGGAAGAGAAGCCTCTTTCCTCCAGAGACCCTCCAGCGACCTCTACTGGCAAAGTGTAACATCATGTCAGCTGGCAAAGGAAAGATGTTTCATTATCACAAGCAGAGAAATGAAGGGGGGATTTGGGACTGAAAGGCAATAAATTCATAAATGCCGTGGCTGGTAAAAATTGTATCTGGGGGAAAAAACTGGTTAATCAGGCTCAGATGTGAAAGAGAAATTTACTTTTCACTGCACATCTTTCTACTCTTTGATTTGGGGGAGGGGCATTGTAAAATTTCTTTAATGCATTGTACTGAATTTCATACTGTAAAATAAGAATGCTGTTGATGATAGTAGTATGCCAGTCATTATTCCAAATGCTTTAACTATCCTAAGTCACCTAATCTTCCCCCGAAGCAGTTACTCTTATTAGACCCAATTTTTATACTGGGAGAAACTGAGGCACAAAGAGATTAAGTAATTTGCCCAAGATTAGCAGGCAAGTGATTGAACTGTAATTGATAATCTGGCTTCGGGATCTATGCTCTTAACCACTAATTCCTACGTCTGTCAATGTTTACTTCGGCATAAAACATAATGAATGAGGAATTAGTCCTTAACACTGCTCATCAGATACTCCCCCCCCCCCCATCTCTGACTCCCCTTAGGGATGGGGTGGGTCATGTGATTGAGTTGTGTGTGTCATTTCCAGTCAAGCATTTCACCATTTGTGAGAGAGCCTCCATCACTCCCATTCTCCTCTTGCACAGACCCTCTGAATCAACGGTAATGGTTAGATAGCAGGAGCAAGCTTTATTTAGCTTTGAGTTTCTAAGCCCTTGATATTTTGATGCTGCTTCTTACTGAAAGAAAATCTAGGTTATTTTTACTGATGTAAGTGATGTGTTTCTGGGACTTCCCTGGTAGCGCAGTAGTTAAGAATCCGCCTGCCAATGCAGGGGTCACGGGTTCAACCCCTGATCTGGGAGAGATCCCACATGCCCTAGAGCAACTAAGCCCTGTGCCCCACAACTACTGAGCCTGCGCTCTAGAGCCCGAGAACCACAACTACTGAGCCCGCGTGCTGCAACTACTGAAGCCTGCGCACCTAGAGTCCATGTTCCACAGCAAGAGAAGCCACCGCACTGAGAAGCCCATGCACTGCAACGAAGAGTAGCCCCCGCTTGCTGCAACTAGAGAAAGCCCTGGCACAGCAACAAAGACCCAATGCAGCCAAATAAATAAATAAAAATTTTTTAATGATGTGGTTTTGATTAGATTTAAATAGCGAAACATGTGTTTTATAAAATGCCAAATAAGATATAGTACTTATCCTAAAAATTTTTACCTTGTAAAATTTTGAACTTAGAAAAATTGAAAAAATTAGAATTATACAATGGTTGCTATTTATCCTTCAACTAGATTCATCAATTTCTTATGATGTTTTGCTCCCTTTGCTTTATGTTTCTCACTGTGCTTTTTTTTTCCCCCTCAATCATTTAAAAGAAATTTGCAGACATCATGAAACTTCACTGGAAAAACTTCCACAGGCATCTTCTAAGATCAAGAACTTTGTACATGACCACACTGAAAATCTTAGCTCCTAATAGTATTAGCATATTTACTTTTTTACTGTATTCTACAATATATAAAAAATAGCTTTAGAATTACAATTCTGATATTACTACCAATCATACATCTATGATTTATGAGGTAGAGTTTAGACATTTTGCCGTCCTTTTTTTTCTTTAGAATATAAGGGCATCAAGGATGTGTAATTGGGATACTGTGTTTAGTACAGAACAGAGTAATTCAAGTAACTTTGAACACAATCCTCTGTAAATCCTTACTGAGTTATAGGGTCAAAGAGGACTGCAAAAAAATCCTTGATAATAATTTGGTACAGAGATTCATTTGCTTCTTTTTATAGTCAATTTTAGTGTTTGCTTTTTAAAATCTTTTTATTACATTTTTAATACATTTTTTATATATTTCTTAAGATTTATTTTATTATTTATTTATTTATTTTATTTTTGGCTACGTTGGGCCTTTGTTGCTGTGCACGGTCTTTCTCTAGTTATGGAGAGCAGGAGCTACTCTTTGTTGCAGTGCACGGGTTTCTCATTGTGGTGGCTTCTCTTGTTGTGGAGGACAAGCTCTAGGCACGCAGGCTGCAGTAGGTGCGGCATGTGGGCTCAGTAGTTGTGCCTCTCGGGCTCTAGTGAGCAGGCTCAGTAGTTGTAGCACATGGGCTTAGTTGCTTCACGGCATGTGGGATCTTCCCGGACCAGGGATCAAACCCGTGTCCCCTGCATTGGCAGGAAGATTCTTAACCACTGTGCCATCAGGGAAGCCCTTTTGTTACATTTTTTAAATGGACTGCTTTCACTTGGTTCCAAAGTCAGAGCAATATAAAAAAGTATACTCGGGCTTCGATCCCTGGTCCAGGAAGATCCCACATGCCGCAGAACAATTAAGCCTGTGCACCACAACTACTGAGTCTGCACTCTAGAGCTTGCAAGCCACAACTACTGAGCCTGAGAGCCACAATTACTGAAGGCTGTGCACCTAGAGCCTGTGCTCTGCAACAAGAGAAGCCACCACAATAAGAAGCCTGCACACCACAATGAAGAGTAGCCCTTGCTCTCCAAAACTAGAGAAAGCCTGCACACAGCAATGAAGACCCAATGCAACTAATAAGAATAAACAAACAAATGAATAAAGAATCTATTTTTTTAAAAACAGTATACTCAAGGAAGTGCTACTCTCATCCTCCCCCCATTCTGATCTCTCCAGCTCCATAAACAGATATTTTCTTTAGTCTCTGTTTTATCCTTCCTGTGTTCCTTTTTTTTCCTGCAAAACTGGGCAAATATATATACATATTCTTATGTTTCCTTATTTTTTACGTGGTAATATACCGTATGCACCTCATTTTCTTTTCACTTACTAATACACCCTGGAAATCACTCCATATTAGTTTATAGAAATCTTTCAAATTTTTTTTGTTATGACTGCATAAGACTTTATCATGTAGCTGTACCAAAGTTTGATTTATTAGTGGCTGCTTGGATTGTTTCCAATATCTTACTATTACAGATGATATTGTGATGAAGAATGTTGTACATGCATTCTTTCATATTTGTCGAGGTTTGCTTTCAAGGTAGTTTCCTAGAAATGGTTTTCTTGGGTAAATACATAATTATTATTGTTAGATATTGCGCAATTCTCTTCACAAGGGGTTGTATCATTTTGCACTATCACTGGCATTGTCTGACAGTGCTTGTTTCCCTACAGCCTTGCCAGCAGAGTTCGTTGCCAAGTTTTTGAATTATTGTCAGTCTGGTAGGTGAGAAATAATACCTCTGTATAGTTTTAATTTGCATTTATCTTATGATGAGTAAATTTCAACAACTTTTTACCTATTTGAGAGTCATCTGTGATACACCTGAAACTAACACAGTATTTTAAATCAACTATACTTCAATTTAAAAGATTTGTCTATGTATCTCTTTCTGTGAATTGTCTATGTATGTTTTTGATGAATTTTCTATCATGTTTTGGATTCTATTCTTTTTGATTTTTAGGTACTGTTTATATATTAAAGAGTTCAGTCCTTTGTCTGCAATATAAGTTGCAAATATTTTCCACTAATTTGTAATTTGCCTTTTGACTTTGCTTACAATGAAACAGAACAAAACAAAACAACCTTTATTTTTACGTAGTCAAATTTATCAAGATTTTCTATTGTCTCTTTGGGATCTTGTTTTATAGCTTTGAGACATTCTTTCCAAACCCAGTTATGTTCTCTTTTAGTCCTTATGCCTTGCCTTTTTTATATTTACATTTCTGATCCATTTGGGATTTCATTCTGGTCTGTGGTATGAGATAGGGATCTAATTTTTCATTTTTGAAATGGCTATCCAGTTGTCCCTACACCATTTTTAAAAAAGTTAATATTTTCCCTAGTGACTATCTCAATCATTTACTAAATTTCCATATATATTTGGGTTTATTTTGGAATTTCTAGTCTATTCCATTGGTCTGCATGTCTGTCTATTCATACCATACATTTTCTAATTGAAATTTAATTGATTTACAATATTAATATATGGAAAACAAACTTGTGGTTACCAAAGAAGAAAGGGAAAGAGGGAGGGAAAAATTAAGGGGTATGAGATTAACAGATACAAACTATTCATGATATATTTTTAAAAATCATATGCAAATGTTACTTCCCATTCCTCTTGAAAATAATTTTTTTTATAAAAGTGCAATGTCCATGGACTTGGTGACTAATTGAATGTAGAAGCTGAAATAGAGGAAAGTGTCCAGGTTAATTCCCAGACTTCTTTCCTATTTGCCTTGAGTGTGGACTAAAGCTGTTTGTCAATAGGTGCCAGAGAAAGGGTGTAAGAAGAGCATACCAACAAAGGATGGAAACCCTGGATCATACCAAGAATATGCACAGGAAGAGGAAACCAGGATAAGGACTGAGAATGTACATTTGAAGAGATGCATATTAGTACTCCCTGACCTCAGACTATACTACAAGGCTACAGTAATCAAGACAATATGGTACTGGCACAAAAATGGAAATATAGATCAATGGAATGGGGTAGAAAGCCCAGAGATAAACTATGGTTAACTAATCTATGACAAAGGAGGCAAGGATATACAATGGAGAAAAGACAGCCTCTTCAATGAGTGGTGCTGGGAAAACTGGACAGCTACATGTAAAGGAATGAAATTGGAACACTGCATAACACCATGCACAAAAATAAACTCAGGATGGATTAAAGACCTGAAGGTAAGGCTGGACACTATAGAACTCCTAGAGGAAAACATAGGAAGAACATTCTGATATAAATCACAGCGGGATCTTTTTTGACCCGCCTCCTAGAGTAATGGAAACAAAAACAAAAATAAACAAGTGGGACCTAATGAAGCTTAGAAGCTTTTGCACAGCAAAGGAAACTATAAACAAGATGAAAAAACAACCCTCAGAATGGGAGAAAATATTTGTAAACAAATCAACGACAAAAGGTCAGTCTCCAAAGTATATAAACAGTTCATGGAGCTCAATATCAGAAAAACAAACAACCCAGTCAAAAAAATAGGCAGAAGACCTAGATAGGTATTTCTCCAAAGACGACATACGGATGGCCAAGAGGCACATGAAAAGCTGCTCAACATCACTAATTATTAGAGAAATGCAGATCAAAACTACAGCGAGGTATCACCTCACACCAGTCAGAATGGGCATCATCAGAAAATCTGCAAACAATAAATGCCGGAGAGTGTGTGGAGAAAAGGGAACTTTCTTGCACTGTTGGTGGGAATGTAAATGGATACAGCCGCTATGGAGAACAGTATGGAGGTTCCTTAAAAACCTAAAAATAGAATTACCATATGACCCAACAATGCCACTACTGGGCATATACCCAGAGAAAACCATAATTCAAAAAGACACATGCACCCCCAATGTTCATTGCAGCACTGTTTTCAATAGCCAGGACATGGAAGCAACCTAAATGTCCATCAACAGATGAATGGATAAGGAAGATGTGGTACATATATACAATGGAATATTACTCAGCTGTAAAAAGGAACGAAATTGGGACATTTGTAGAGATGTGGATGGACCTAGAGACTATCATACAGAGTGAAGTAAGTCAGAAAGAGAAAAACAAATATCATATATTAACGCATATATGTGGAATATAGAAAAATGGTACAAATCAACCAGTTTGCAAGGCAGAAATAGAGACCCAGATGTAGAGAACAAACATATGGACACCAAGGGGAGAAAGCGGGGGTGGGGAGGAGTGGGATGAACTGGGACATTGGGATTGCCATATATACATTACTAATAAGAAAAAATATATCAAATTGTACACTTTAAATATATGCAGTTTACTGTATGTCAATTATACCTCAATAAAAGTTCTTTAAAAAAAAAAAAAAAGAGATGCATATTAGTTTCCTAAGGCCACCATAACAAATTACCACAAACTGCGTGGCTTAAAACAACCAAAATTTATTGTCTTACAGTTCAGCAGACTAGAGGTCCAAAATCAAAGTGCCAGCGGGTTTGGTTCCTTGGAGTTTTTGCGGCAGAATCTGTTCCATGCCAATCTCCCAGCTGTGGTGGTTGCTGGCAATGGTTGGCAGTCCTTGGTTTGTGCTGCATCACTCCAATCTCAGCTTCTGCCATTACACGGCCTTTATCTCTCTATGTGTCTTCACATGGGTTTCTTATAAGAATACTGATCATTGGATTAGGGCCTCTTCTAATTCATCTAACCAACCATCTTAACTATTACATCTGCAAAGAGCCTATTTCCAAATAAGGTCACATTCTGAGGTTCTATGTAAATATGAGTTTGGGGTGGTGGAGGGGACACTATTCAACCCATGTAAGATGGGAGAAAACCAAGGAGTAGAAGCAATATGGAAATCAAGAGGAGACAATTTCAAGGTTCAGTGGGTCCAGTGCCTCAGAGAGGTCAAGTGAAACACGCCCAAAGAGTCATCCATTGCTGGCCATCCTCTTGCCTTCCACTATCCAACCACCCACACTGCTGTTCAGTTGCCCCAAACTGCAGAGTGTGTCTTGCCCCGAGGTCCTGTCCTTGCTGTTCCTATTGCCTGGAACTCTGCCCTCACCTGTCCTGGCTTTTGGGCAGCATCTCATCCTTCAGGTCTCATCTTAGAGCCCACAGGGCAGGCTTCACATCCATCTCAGACAAATGTAATATATTCCGTGCCTTTCACTGTGCTTGGCACATAGTCGATTCTTAATAAATATTTTTTGAATGAATGAATGTATTAAGTAAATGACACTGTACAAAGCACATTATTCAGTAAGTTGCTTGTTTGTTGTTATCATTTCCTATTTTTTCCTTCTTAACAATAACTCAAATAGCTCATCTATTGGTACAGATTTACATAACAAAGCTCTGCTCTAACCTCCCTTGGAGTGTGGACTCTCAGACTGGGTATTTCATTGTTAATTTCTCATATAAAAATTTCTTATATAAAAGTATATTTTATTTAACACTTACAAGATGCTTACAATGTTCCAGCTGTTTTAAGCATTTTATCAATATTAACTCATTTAATTGTCATAACAATTTAATGATTTTTAGGTACTTTTATTATCTCTATTTGATGGAAGAGGAAACTGAGGCACAGAGAGGTTAAATTACTTGCCTGAAGTCACACAGCTGATAAAAATTGAAACGGGATTCAAATGAGGCAATGTGACTCTAGATGGAGTCTGTGCTCTAGCCTGCTTCTCAATATAACTTTGACCTTTCCTTAGATGGGCAGCTGCCTTTTTCATATAATCTTTCTTCTGCAGTGTGAGATGGAGATCAGTCTGCACATTTCTCCTGTAGTCCTCAACGACAAGCTCTACCTCTGCATCCCGCTGTTTACAACACAACACACATAACTTCATAAGAACACACAATAACGCACAGATGCTAGACAGTCCCAATCAGACTTAAAGTAACCAGACTGGGCCCACATTGGAGTTTGCTTCCACATCAGCAAACCAAAACTTTCAGCTAAGTTTCTATGCTGGGCTCTCCTAGAAAAGGAAGGTCTACATCAACCAATCACTGCTCGCCTGCTCAGCACAAGACACCTGACCCTGCTCTGAGGCTTCCCTTTGGTTCGTGTAAGGAGACAGCCTTACAATAACCAGTCTGCTTTTGCCCAGTGTAACTTCCTTGTTCCTGTTCACGTTGGTCTATAACACCCCCTTGAATTGTACAACTAATTGGAGCTCCTTTCTATCTGCTAGATAGGATGCTGCCAGGTTCATGAATCACTGAATAAAGCCAATAAGATCTCTAAAATGTATTCAGTTACATTTTGTTCTTTAACAAAAGAAATGTTTTTGAAAGTCACCATAACCTGAAATGAAATAATTTTGCTAAAAAAAACCCCTAAAAATCCAATACAAAAACAAAACAAAAACCCACTTGATTTACACAACAAATTAGAACAGTTAATTTGAATGCTGGTTACTTTCCATCCTCAGTAAAATTGCGTGGACCCTTGTGCTTTATATTTGCATAACTGAAACTCATTATGGTAAATAATTTTCTGCAAAAAAAAGGAGTCATTTTACCAGGCAGGCCCACCCCCTGAATAATGTCTTACAAAATGTTTATCATTATGAGTTACTGATTAAGATGGAAAATAGAGTGCACTGAAGTACTGCTTTGGTGAAAACTTGCACATAGAATTGCTATGTAAAATGGTCTCAGTCATCACAACTTTGCTGCAGGGTGGTGGAAAACTTAGCTCAGGACAGCAGAAACCATATTTACAATTTTTTTTTAACAGTCTCAAAAAACACAAGGTCTAATCTCTACTGGCTATTTGATTCCATTCATAGAGTTTTATGGTTTACAAAGTATTTTCTCGACATTATCTCAGTGACCTAAGAACAGCTCTGTGGGGTTTGCATAAGAACATTTTCATCTCTGTAAACACAAAGATAACCAAGCCAAGATGACACAAGACTTGCCCATACTCTCTTGGCTGGGCTATGGCGGAGCTGCCCCTGGCATCCATCTTTCTAACTCCAGCTGTTCCAGAGCTGCTGGCTGAGGAACATGCCCTAATACCCAAAGGACTCACAAATGCCTCATGGGGGTAGAATTATTGGTGCCTCAGTCAATTCTTAGTGCCAGTTGGTACAGGGGACTCCCTCTTCCGTTGCTTGTTTCCAAGACAACTCCTAGCTCAGCATATAAGGAGGATATGGTCATATAAGGAGAGAGGCATCAGCAACTGCCCTGCTTGCCTGTGACCCAAGGACAGATATGCTCACTCTCTATATTCAGTTAGACTAGTGAGTCCTAACCTTGGCTGCACATTAATTCATGATTGAAAATCCTGAAACCCAAGGCACATTCCAGACCAATTGCCTCAGACTCTTTGGGGTTGGAGCATCAGTAGCTTTAAGACTTCCCCGCTGATTCTAATACGCAGCCAAGGTCGAGATCCAGAGAGTGAGAGAAATATGGTGAGTCTAATCAGGTCTAAACCCGCAACACTTTATTAAGTGGATCAGCTCTTGATTTGAACATAACAAAAATACTTCGATGATCTGATTGGTCTGCAAATTTTTGACCTCTCACTCTCATCATTACAATAAAGCTCCACTTATACGGCAGTTCTGCTCAGTATTACACTTTGCCAGGATTCTCTGATTAAAACCTCCCTAGAGTTGAGTATTTTCTCCAGTTCACAGGCAAGGAAACTGAGGCACTTGGGGCTCAGAGACATGTCCAAGATCACACAGCTGCTAAGTGGTGGAACTGAGATTCAAATCCAGCACTCGACACACCTCACTTCAGAGCAGCAGTGCCTCCCATGTGAATGCTTGATTTCATGGGCTGGCTCTGTGTTTGGTTGTTGGCATCTGTGCCTCTCAGAATCAGTGGGGACAGCTGAGGCTGTCTCGGATCTTCCTCCTCTCTGCTCTTCCTGTGCTTGTTTCAGCCAAGCAGGCTCCTTGATGAAGAGGCTATGTTTTCTTCGGTACCTATCTACCTTCCATGCCCCCAAACACGGTGGAGCTTCCGCGCCCAGCCCCACCTGATACATGGTGGGGCTCACACACTCCCTATTGTTTGAATGTATGACATTCCAAGCCACATGTTCTATACTCATTTGACTAGTTTACACAGTCATATTCCTAATAAATCTATAAATGCTTTGAGAAATCAATATTGGTGTTAGCTAGAAATAAAATGAAACATTTCTTCAACTAGAAGCCTATTGTGAGTATCATGAATAACTTTCCCAGGAGATTCTTAAAACAGTAAACAGGTCTATAAAGAAGTGTAGACACTTGTACTAAAGTTACCTTAGAGGAACATGTCGTGACCCCAGAGGAGTTCCATTTGAAAGTCAAAAATTGGGTCCTCTCACTCTTCCCTCTTCCCCCTTTTCAGAAAACAAGTTGGTACACCATGCGGTGAAAGAGGAAACGAAACAAAGCTTGTGTTTAGTGGCCTGGATCACAATACTCAGGGCTCCAGCAAACCCTGCAAAAGTCAAAATGACGTGGTTATGGATTTTCAGAAATGTAAGTAAAGTCTATAACATTTGTTTTAGAATGTATATAACCAGTATGAATTGCTCCAACAACTCGAAGTACCAATACTAAAAACAGTCGCTGTAGCCCCACCTGGCCTAGAACAAGAAGGTCAGTGTCTCCCTTTTGAAGTGCACACTCTCTCCAGTCATTCAAGTTTGGGCATGGGTCGGCCAGGCATCCTCAACCCCAGGGGGTACGGCAATCGGTCCAATGCTGTCTCTACTTCTCTCGGCCACACGGTGTCACTGTTGAAGGCCAGTTGGTTCACCTTAAAATGCTTCCTCTCTGTGAGGAGCCCTCAGCATGCCAGTCCCTGAAGGAGCCACGGGGGCTCTTCACAGAGGACAGTGCCCTCCCTCAGCACTTGGTTCTGCTGGGGACCCCAGTGTGGCTGCCCTTTCAACTAAGCTCTTTTAGTTTCTGTGCAGCCAGAGCTGGCTCCTGAAGCACTGAGTTGGAATGAACTACACTGTTCACAGAACTCCCTCCCATCCTGTCTCTCCAGTGATGGACAAGGGGCAAGGTGGCAGCCCCCTACCCCCCAGCTTCCCAAACATAAAGGGTCTCTTTTTATATTACCTTTCCCTGGGCAGCCTGGGCTACTCACCCTTTACTTATGGGTCTCACGTGGCTTAAATGATATGTATCCTCTTAAAGGAAAACTACCCCCAGGAATCCACAAAGCTATTTTCCATCCTGGTCTATAAGGAAAAGTAGCCTGCACATTTCTCACTGAAAAAATAAAGAGAGGGACTTCCCTGATGGCGTAGTGGTTAAGAATCCGTCTGCCAGTGCAGGGGACACGGGTTTGAGTCGTGGTCCAGGAGGATCCTACGTGCTGCGGAGCAACTAAGCCCATGTGTCGCAACTACTGAAGCTGGCGTGCCTAGAGCCCATGCTCTACCGCAAGAGAAGGTACCCCACTGAGAAGCCTGTACACTAAAACGAAGAGTAGGCCCTGCTCACCACAATTAGAGGAAACCCATGTGCAGCAACAAAGACCCATCTCAGCCAAAAAAAAAAAAAAAAAGGAAATGAAGAGATACAAGAGAAAAGTATTTCCTTTTACAGGGCTAAGATAAAATAACACGAAATATATTTCCATTCTATTGGTTTTATTTTCCAAAGAACTTATAGATTTATAATACAATAACCGTAATAGTAAATGTATCCAACCCTTGGAGGTGTTTTCTCCTTCTAATCCTCCCCAGCCCCGGCTCTGTCCTTGTTTTTACCGTATTCTGCTTAACTATGATCTAGTGTAATGCCATGTTTATTAAGAAGGGAGTGAACTTGATCAAGTCTGGGGCAACCCTGGGGCTCAGGGCCCTGACTTCTGGTCCAGTGCTCTTTCTGCCACACAACTCTGCATCTCCATCTCTAGAGAATACTCCCAGGCTGGGACCGTCAAGGATTTTCCTAGAGGCCGGAGAAGAAATGGAAATGAGTCAGGGTAGACAGTTAAGGCAGACCCCTCAGGATCCGCTCTAGTTTTCTGCGTCCCTCCACTGCACACACATGTCTTTTTCTAGGGACCATCGAGTTCAAACTACAGTTGGTCTTTGGAGCAGCTTTATCCCGCTCTCTGCTCTCTATGTCCCTCTCTCTATCCTAGGCACATAGTACCCCCACGTGGGGTTTCCATCAAAACTTAGAGCAAACACGTGTGATTGTCTTAGCTGTCTGGAATTCCTCTTCTGTTTCCTCGGGGAGCTACCCTCTAGGCTTCAATGTGATCCTGGTGGGTTTGGCTAGACCCAAGCACCCCTAGCCACCCACTTGTGTAAACACATGACCCATGCCCAGCATGGAGGCCAAAAGGAACAAACAGCCTTATCTGAGGTCTTAAGAATTATAATTCAGAAGACACAGATTTGAGTAAAACCGAAAGAGTGTTCTAGGGAAGAGAAAAAGTCACGGGCTTATGAAGACGAAAGCCGCAAGGTGGTTAAAATCGCCCATTGAGGACGGTGATCAACTCTGATGTAAGTCACGAAAAATTTGTCCTTAAGGAATCACAACTAATTTTAGGGTAGGGGTTCCATAAGTAGATAAGCCATCATGAGTTATTTTAGAGTAAGGGTTTGATAAGTATCTGGAGTACTTTTTACTGTGAGTGGTCAAAAAGTCAAATTCCATCCAGGCTGAGACATGCACGAGTCATGCTTTTTCAGTGGCTTCCTAACTCCATTTTAGAGAGTTCTCTTGGCAATATTGACTCCATTTTTATTTTCCTCCCACACCAGAGAGTCAAAACACCCTAACTCCAGGGCCACATCAAGTTGGTCTTGTGACCCAAGCAAGGCATATGACCCTTCCCTGGAATTTTATTTATGGACAGTGGGAGAGTGTGGGAAACCAGGGAGGATGCAGAGGACAGTAACTTGGAAACACCTGTGGAGGGCACATGACGGCTGAGTGACTGTAAACATGTTCTGAAAACAGAACCAATCTCAAAGGAAAACCGACTGAGATAAGTCAGTCACGAAGCCCGATGGTGCCAGTTCCAGGTTGAAGCTTAGCTATACTCCCTAGTAGTGATAATATACATAAGGCGTTCTGTTTTGGCTCTTCTGAAGTCTCATGCCTTGTGTTTTTCTTTATTTTGTTTTGTAATTTGGTCCTTGCTAGAATGCTTTTGATCTTTCTCAATAAATATGCCATGGGAATCAGAGCTCGGGGCTCTTGACTGACTTGGTCTTGAGTCCCCTGACCCCATGCTTTCCTATACTCTTGTGTGAATTTTCTTAATTCCGCCGTGCCACTCACACTCAGGTTTGTTCGTGTGGAGGTTACCTCCACAGGAGAGATGACTCTTTCCTCTGGGGTCACTGAGCTGGGATGATACATTATTTAACTGAGGAATTATGTGATGCTATGCATTCTGCCCACAGGCAGGAGGGTGATCTGCAATAAGAGAAATGAGGTCAACACACCAGGCAATGCAGAGATCGGAGATGGGAGAGAGGAAGAGAGCAAAATGTGTAGACAGCCCTGGGGGAGGCCCAGGGCCCCTTAAATGTGTCGGCACCCCGGTTGAATTTCTGTTACATTTAATATATTGCCCTTTTCAGATTTTTCTTCTGTGTGGTATAAGAAATATATTTGGTCTTTGTCCCTGGTTTCTGGCATTGAGCTCTTAAAACTCTCAGAATTTCCCGAGTGTTAGGAATGTTTTTGTTCTTCATAATGAAGCCCTTTTGGTCACACCTGAGTTTGTGCTGATGCAGTGACTTAGGGTGAGGCCCCTAGAGAGCCTTGGGACAGGGCTGGGCACCAGAAAGACCAAGCGATTCGAGGCTTAGAAGGTTTAGCCCCACCTGCTGACCTCCAGGAAGCGGAAGGAAGGCTGGACATTAAGCTTTATGAAAACTCTTGAAGAGCAAGATCTGATGAGCTTCTAGGTTGGTGAGCACATCAAGGTGCTGGAAGGGTGGTTTAGCCAGAGACGGGAGTGGAAGCTCTGTGCCAATCCCCTGGGCCTTGCCCTAGGCCTCTCTCCCATCTGGCTGTTCCTGAGTTATATCTTAATACTAAACTAGTAAACATCAAGTAAATGGCTTCCCCGAGTTCTGTGAGTCACTCTAGCAAATTATCATGCCTGAGAAGAGGGTGGTGAGAATCTCCAACTTACAGCTATTTGGTCCGAAGTATGAGTGGCCTAGGATTTGCAACTGGCACCGGAAGCAGGGGCAGTCTTAAAGAACTGAACTCTTAAATAGGTGGATTCTGACACAGCTCCAGGGAGTTCGTGTCAGAATTGAATTTAATTGCTTGACACCCAATTGGTGTCCAAAGAATTGGAAAACTGCAGATGTTGGAAAACACCCCATATTTTGTCAAAATATACATATACTGGGTTTCATTTGTTTGAGACTCTACTTTTATGAAGAGAGCTGCATAGCTACTCTGTGCTGGGAACAGGGGTGTGAGTGTGTCAAATCCCCAGCCATCATATTTGTGTTGTATGTCTTCCTGAAACCCGTGCTAGACACACAATGGGTGCTCCCACACTCCTTCCAATGGGTAACACCCCCATCCCAGAAGCCACCGCAGAAGTCCTCCGTGTGCCCTCTCCTGCAGAGCCCACATCTCCTTCCCTCTTCCCTAAAAATAACCATCATCCTAACTTTATAGTCATCATTTCTTTACTTTTCTTTATAGTTTCATCACCTAAGCACATCCCCAAATACTAAAATTTAGTTTTGCCTTTGTGTGTGTGTGTGTGTGTGTGTGTGTGTGTCTTTGGGGGATGGGGTAGGGTATTGGAAAAAGAACATGTCTTACACCGAAGAAGAGGGTTTTACAGTGAGCATTGGTTCTCAGACTTTTCAGGGAAGTGATGCTTGAATAAGCATCAGAACCACCTAGATGTTCATTAAAACACAGATGGCTCACTGGGCTTCATTCCCATGTGGGCTGATTTATTACATCTGGAGTGAGGACAGAGAATTTTCATTTCAAACCCGTTTCCAAGTGATGCTGATAATCCTGCGTTAGGGCCACACTTTGAGAATCATATACTCAGGATGTGTGGGGTTATATCCAGGGATGCCATAAACTCATCTTATAATAACCAGGCTTCTTATTTCCAATAAGACGGTGAAAATCAGGATTCGATGGCTCCAGAATTTTATAATGCATCTGCTTACTCCTTCTACTATGCTGACTGATGATGATTTGCTTAGCTGGTCCCCTGGTGGCCAACAAGAAGAGTCTAGGTCTGCGATCCTGTGAGCTCTTGCTGTATTTAGAGCTCCCATCTGGTGCCAAACCACTGCTCTGCAAAGGTCGGAAGAACTAGGGTGACCAAGTTTTCTTGGGTTACTAGCCCCTAGGGTTTGGGTGCATTTCTTTCAAAAGAGAGATTACTGAAATCCTAAGATTCTCCATTTTGCTCACAGAAGCCAGCAGGAAAACTTCTCACCTCCGCCCATTCCAAATAGGCAAACACAAAATGTTCTTTTCAACATCCTTTCACCTTCATTCCATTTGCCACTCTAGCTATACCGCTGAATAAACTGAAACTGTGAGTTTGATGGTGGTACAAACCGAAGTGCAGACTCAATCTCTTGCAATAAAATTCATAAGAGGTAAAAAGGAATGTGCTGTACAAAGGGGAAAATCTAACATTTTTTTCTTACTTTCTTTCATCGCTCCATGTGTTGGGTGCTGTGGTAGCCAGTCTCCAGGATGGCTCCAGTGATCCCTACCTCCTCTGTTGTCCCCTTCCATCTTATACCAAGGTTGGCCTGTGTGACCAATAGAACACAGCAGGAGAGATGGCATGTAACTTCCGAGATTATGTATAAAAGCCTGCAGCTTCCATCTTTCCATCCTGGGCTTGCGTGCTCTCTCTCTCTCTCTCTTCTCTCTCTCTCTCTCATATGACTCATTCTAGGAGAAGCCAGCTACCTTGTTGTAAGCAGCTCAATAGACAGGGCCACATTGCAAGGGATTGAAGCTTCCTGCTGAGAGCCACGTGAGTGATCTCGAAAGTGGATTCTCCACCCCCAGTCAAGCCTTGGATGACAGCAGACCCAGATGACACTATCACTGAAGCCTCTTGAGCGATCCTGAGCTAGAACCTGAGCTAACCTGCTCCTGGATTTCTGGCCCCCATGAGGAAAAGAAAATGTTTGTGGCTTTAAGCTGCTAGGTTTGGGGGCAATCTGACATGCAACAGTTAATAATAAATACAGGTGCTTTTCCAATGATACCTCACTTAAGCCTCTAACAACTCTGAGGGATTGTTATTGTCATGTTTCACTGAATCTAAGATGCCATTGACTTCAAGATCCCCATTTATTCAATGAACCATTAAGAAAGGAAAGAAATGCTGTTAGACTACTACATGCCTTCACTTGTAAGACGTGCTCCAATTTCAGGTATGCGTAACAAAAATGTGCATCTTAGAATTGATAAACCATGTTACCTGCTTTTTTTAAATTTATGTTTTACCTACTTTCAGTTTTATTTACTTATTTATTTTTACATTTCACACATTACCTGCTTGTTAAGGCAGAAATTTCTTCTCACACACTGGAGAAACGAAAGCTTTCTTCTTTATCCCCATTGCTCAGCTTTCTGTGGAGCAGCTACTGCATACACACCTGTTAAGAGGTTTTATTTTACTAAAGCCGTCATCATGACCTCGAGGGCAAAGCTGGACTCAGCATAAACCCTGTTCTTAATTATAGATCCACATGGGAAAATTCTAAAAGACATAAGTTCTCCTAATTCTCGTGTTAGTCAAAGGAAGCTTCCTTTCTGGATTCTTAATCAGCGCTGTCCTATACATGTCCTCTTTGTGACGTGCAAATGTACTGCATATGTTGTCCTTTAATACCAGCCCAAGGCGGCTTCCAGCTCCTTAGAAGAGCCGATGTGAGGGTCCACGCCAGCATCCTCACATACATTATCTGAGCCAGACGTTATCACTCCCACTGGACGTGTGAGGAAAGAGACATTAAAAAACCTGCTTAAGGTAACAAAACTAGAAAGCAGCAAAGGCTGGGGTTCTACCCAGCTATTTTTACTGCTACCCCTCCCACATCACTGGGCCTTCTCCAAACAACAGTGGGATGGCCTCTCTCCTGCCCTTGAATGAGATTCACAGCAAAGCAAAAACGGCTGCCAATTCCTGTGAGAGTTTTCAGTGGGCTCTGAATATGCCTTTTACATGAATACCATGCTGTCTTTCATCTTGGGAACACGGAGTGTTGCATAAACATTATCTCATTAGTCTTCACAGCACCAGACCTTTTCAAACAAGTGAGTTAATGTTTGCAGAAAAGTCCTTGAGATTTGAAGACTATAGGCACAATATGAAGGTACCACATTGTTCTAAAGCCTGAGCAGCTGTCACGGAGTCACAGCCTTGGAGAGATCTTCTATGAAAACATCAGACTTTCCAAGTCATGGAGATGGAGGCAGAATTGCGGGAGGCAGAGCAAACAAAGCCATCTCTGGTTTGGAGAGGAAGTAAATCTATTAAGCAGAGGTGCAAACGGGGTTCTGTTGGCAGTTCTGATCAGTTTCTGGTGATTGCCTGATAAGCTGAGTAGAGAAGGATCCTAAGGCCATGTCTGGGCTCATGGGGAATGATTGGTGATGTCTGCCATGGGGACAGGACTGGAGGGTTTAAAGCACATGTTCCAGGAAGTTGCCCTTCTTGCTACAGATCAACCCTGGCTGCATATTAGAATTAGCTGAAGGGCTTTTGAAAAAATACTAGTGCCCAGGCCTCATCCTAGACCAACTGATTCAGAATTTCAGGGAGTGAGGCCTGGACATCTATATATTTTGTAAGTGCCAGTGATTCTAATAGGCATCCAGGTCTGAGATCCACTACTGTGAGATTATCACTTTCTAGGGCAGTAGTTCTCAGCCTTGACTCTACATTAGGATTACATGGGTTATATTAAAAATTTGTTGATGTCTAGATTGTAAGCCCATATGTCCTGATTTAATTAATCTGGGGTGTGGCCCAGATGCTGGGAATTTCAAACGCTATAGCAATTTTTTTTACAGACAATTTTTTAGAGCAGTTTTAGGTTCAATTTTAGCAAAACTGAATAGACAGTACAGAGTGTTCCACTCCCATATACCCTCTGCCCCCATGCAGATACAGGCTCCCCTGTTATCAACATCCTCCACCAGAGTGCTACATTTGTTACAATTGATGAACCTACAATGACACTTCATAATCATTCAAAGTCCATTGTTTACATTGGGTTCACCCTTGGTGTTATGCACTCTATACCTGAGCCCTATTCTCCCATCTGGGATATCTCCACAAACCATCAACCTCTGACGTTCTCAGCTGCATAGGGAGCCCGGAGGATGTGGACGTGAATATTTCTCTCATTATACAAGAGGAGACTCACCATTGCCTCTAGGGTGACGCTTCCCTGGGCCAAAGAAACACCCAGTAGTTCACAGGTTCCCTGACTCACAGGGCTTCCTGACCCTCTGGCCATGGACGCTGAAGACTGAATCACCCAGCTTGTCTTTGCAGAAACTGGTTACTAATATGTCATTTATTTCTATCTCTTTCCAACCTCCAGCTTTGCCTGTCATACATCCATGGCATGTCCTTTCCTCCCGTACCTCTGCACCCATGCACAAGGGGAACTATCGGCAAATGCAGATGGAAGTTGTTTTTCAACCTTTGCAGGGCTTTGTAGGTTACATGTAGCACTGCGCATACTCTCATACAAGCATACCTTGTGATAAACACATTTGGACTCAGAAATGGAGTTGGTGGGAGAACTAGCTTGACTTAAATTATGGAGGAGTGAAATGTCTTACAATTGAGTTATTTATATTTCTGAAATTCTCTGGTCTCTCCCACCCAGAGAGATCTCCCACTTGGAGACCAAGACAACTACAATAGACTTTTTTTCTCCAAAACTGTGACATTGGAAGTCAGGACTCCTCCCAGAACGTAAGGAGCTGGATTGCTTAAAGGGCACGTAATATTTTCCTATAGAATCGCAGCAAGATCTACAGAGGTGGTACCCTGCATACCTATTCAAGAGCAGAAGAAATGAACAGAATACATATCAGAGTTCCTGTCCATTGAATAGGCAGCAGCTAATTCTATTGAAAATTTTCTTTTCATCCTAAGCTCCTTGTTGTCATTGAAGGACTCCTCTGACCTCTACGTCATTTAGTGAGTTTATCATGTTTCCAGCTCTGCACTTTTCTTTTCGTGTGCTATTCACTTTCTTTCCAATGCTGCAACCCTAGGGTCTGGTAGTTAAAAAATTTGGGAAGTTTTGAGTGAAACAGATTTTTGCAAGAAGACTTTTCAGAGCTTAGGAGATGTCTGTGATGAATCTTCGAGAAGATTTGTATTGTGTGCACTCTTTCCCAGGCTTTTTTAAAATTTTCTCTTTTTTTCCCCAGACTTTTTCAAGGACATGTCATGGGACATCTGTTTAGTTTAGAAGACACTGATTAAGTTTCAGATGGAGACTGCTGTCTCTCCCTCTGTTCTGGGTTGAATTGTGTCCCCTCAAAAAAGACATATTGAAGTCATAATACCCAGCACCTCAGAGTGTGACCGTATTTGGAAATATGGTAGTTATAGAAGTAATCAAGTTAAAATGATGTCATTAGGGTGAGCCCTACTGCAATACGACTGGTGTTCTTTTAAAAATGGGAAATCTGAACACAGAGAGAGACATACACAGAAGAAAGATGATGTGAAGAGGCACAGGGAGGAGATGACATTCTACAAGCCAAGAAATCCCTGAGGCTACCAGAAGCTAAGAGAGGCCTAGAATAGCACCTTCAGAGGTCTTGCTGACACCTTGATCTCAGCCTTCCCACCCCCAGAACTGTGAGACAATAACTTTCTGTTGTTCTAAGTTATCCAGTTGTGGTATTTTGCTATGGTAGCCCTAGGAAACTAATACATCCCCTAATAGCCATTCTTCTAGCTAGATGGTAGGCAAATTGGGTTCATTTTTTTCTCTCTTTACTTTTTTTGAATTTTTAAAAAGTTTATAATAAGCTTAAAAATAACAAAAATACTCACTGTTCTCCTCTTCCATTGTAATAGAAGCATCAACTTTTAGCTAGGCAAATGGGCAGTTAGGCTAGAGGTCAGCAAACTCTTTCTGTAAAGGGCCAGATGTGAACATATCTTAGGCCTTGTGGGACATGTGTTCACTGTCATGACTACTCAACTCTGCCTTTGTAGCAGGAAAGCAACCATAGACCATATGTAAGCAAATAAGCATGGCTGGGTCCCCATGACTCTATTTACAAAAACAGACAGCAGACCAGACTTGGCCCATGAGCCATGGCTTGCTGACCTCTGATCATTGAGCATCTATTGCATGACAGGCACTGTTTTAGGAGCTGGGGTTACAATAGTGAGCAACGTAGTCAAGGACTCTGTCTCCTGGAGCTTAAAAAGTCTCCAAGCTGTGTCTTCAGCACCTTGCATAGTGCAGGGCACACAATGTGCAATCCAGAAATACTGAACCAGTAAGTGATTGACAGTCCCCTGGCAGGAAGAGATGAACCAAGGTTTGTGTTGCTGGACCAAGGGGAAACTCTGGGCCCCCTGAGATGCTAACTAAAGCCCAACAGAAGAATCTCCATTGACAGTTTGATTCCTTAACAAGGCAAAAACAAACCAACCTACATTTATAAGTTCTTGCACGCACCAAAAAACCATGTATGAGAATGATCATAGCAACATATTTCCTGAAAATGACCTCAATATCCATTAATAGGAGTATGGGTAAATGAACTGTAGAATTTTCAAACAATGGAACATTATAAAGTAAAGGAAACGAACAAACTACTGCTGCAGGAGGTGACACAGATGAATCTCAAAAATATCACAGAGTGAAAGCATCTACCCCCCACCCTGCGCTTGGATACTGACGACTGAAACCATAAACTGCTCCAAGTTGCACTGTCTATTAGGATTTTATCATTGCATAGTCTTTATTAGCATAGCTTTACTATTCCAGGATACTCTTGCCCAGGCAAATAACTTTATTGTTCATTATAGGAACTTCCTGAAAGACCTATTGTCTCTTCAATAATGAACATCAACCATTTGCATCTAGAGACTCTTTGAACCTCTCACTTCAAAATCCTTGCCTTGCTCTTCCCATCAATTCTAAAAGATATCATAATTCTTATTAATCCTATTCAAGCCTTCCCATCAAAAGACTCACCTTGAACCAGAATTAAAATCTCAAATTCAACTTTTTCCTTTCCCGTCCAACACACTACCAAAGCTTTTTCAAGGTGGTGTTCTCCCTGATGGCAGTAGGCAACACCCTCAGCTTTATCTTGTGAACAGATTGTTCTGGTGATATTTCGGGAGCCAGCATTCAACAACATAATGTTTAGTGAGAAAAACCAGACACCAAAAAAACACACTTTATGCATCAATTTAGATTAAGTTCAAGAACAGGCAAAACTAATCTGTGCTGATGGAAATCAGAATTGCAGTTACTCCAGGGGTGTGTATTGCCTGGGAGAAGACATGAGAGAGTTTTCTAGGTGCTGGAATGTCCTGTATCTTGATCTAGAGAGTGGTTACATGAATATAAATGTATATAAAAATTTGTTGCGCTGTACATTTTTGTGTGCATTTCACTGCACATAAAAAAGGGGATTTTATAAAAGATTTTAAAATTTTTGTTAAGGTTCAAAATTTAATAAGTGTCAGAGATTATGGGAAGAGCTGACTGTAGTTTTAAAACTAGTGCTTTAGTCAAGGGGTTGCCTTAAATGACGTAGAGTCAGGTATTGAGAGAGATCCCAAACTGGCGATCTTGGTTTTGTTTTCAAACCTTTCTAGGCATCATCTACAACTGAGACAGGAGGGGGCACTGCAGTTGGCCCTGAACCCCGCACATGAATCAGTGTTATTGTACACGTGTAACGAAGGGGGTTGTGGTGAGAATTAGCAAGAGGAACACTTGACACAGAGTCTTCCACTTCCAGGATGCAACTTGTGAATGCAGACATCTTGAAACAGCCCCTCTTGGGGACTTACAGTGTTGCTCCTATAAAAACCTAATGTGTGGAATATTGCATAAAAGGGCTCAACACACTCTCCTCTATTTTAAGGATTTGGTTACATCAGTCAATATTACATCCAGGATTGTGTCGACAAAATTGGGGGAGGAGACAGTAGATGCTTTCTGCTCTCATTATTTGTGAGATTCACCCATGTTGTCTCATTTGCAGTAGTCTGTTCCTTTTAATTGCTGTATAGTAGGAAAATGTGTGTATATATGTGGCTAGTGTGTGTGTGTGACAGAGAGAGAGAGAGAGAGAGAGAGAGAGGTTGGTTGATCAGTTCTAAGAATTAACATGAAATCCAGCTCCAGAAAGGCCTGGTAGACTTCCGTAACTGCAGTAAACAAAATAAGCATCTAAATTGACAAAGATGCACACACACACGAATATTTCATGCGAAAAAGGAAGGAGGAACAATTTGTACTGGCCTTGGGTAGGTGACTCAATTCCTCTACTTGTTAAGACGCGTTGGATCATTTTCACAATCAGGCTGAGCCAAGTCCTATAAAACCATGCTGTTGTTAACCCTCCTCTCATTTCAGGAAGCTAAAATGAGGAAAACTCAGGCTGTGCTACAAAACGTCCTGATAAAAGGCCAATGCTCAAAGCAGAGGTATTTCATTACTTTCTTTTTTAAAATGAAAAAACAGATACATATTTGATATTTATAAAAAATCTCATTTAGTTGCTAGATTGAGTAGATACTGTGTACTTACGTTTCCCAAACATAGAGTGAGAATTATGGCTTCCCCATGACTACATTTTTAGCCTGTGGTCACTGCCTGCCTCACCTGCCCCATTCCTCCAACTAATTGCAGGCACCATTATTCTCCAGTGTCTACTGTGGAATGACTCCCCTGTTCATCCCCAAGAACAATGGTTTTCTCATACACTTGGGGAGTGTCCTTTAAAGACTGTGGACTGCTTCCTGAATTTTAGGACTGAATCTTTCTTTTCTCTTTTTTGTTTTCTTTTCAAACGTAGTATGTGTTTATGGGAGACATTTCAGTAAGTATAGATAAGCAAAATGGATCAAGACAAAAATCACCCAGAAACTGATCCAAACATATGTACATATATATATATGTTATAAATATAAGTATGCATAATATTTTACTGTGCTGACCACATTTTATCAAACCAGTTCCTTGTTGTCAGACATTTAGGCTCTTGTCACTTTTCTAGGTATAAACAATACACCCAAGATTATCCCTGGAAACTGAACATCCTTGATGATTCTCCTAAAATAAATTTCTAAAAGTAAAAATATTGGGTTAAAAAGGATGGGCAGGGACTTCCCTGGTGGCGCAGTGGTTGAGAATCTGCCTGCCAATGCAGGGGACACAGGTTCGAGCCCTGGTCCGGGAAGATCCCACATACCGGGGAGCAACTAAGGCCGTGTGCCACAACTACTGAAGCCAGCACACCTAGAGCCAGCGCTCCCAACAAGAGAAGCCACTGCAAAGAGAAGCCTGCCCACTGCAAAGAAGAGCAGCCCCCACTCTCTGCAACTAGAGAAAGCCCGCTCAGCAACGAAGACCCAACACAGCCAATAAATAAATAAATTAAAAAAAAAAAAAAAAGATGGGTAAACTTTCTAAATTGTCGCTTTTCTGAAAAATTGCACCAAATCTCATACCCTTTCACACTAGGGTAAGTGTCAGAGGAAACCTCAATCAAAGAGATGTCACACATATACAAAAACCAAATTGTAGTGAAGGTACCATTCCATCAATTTCCTTAGATTTCAATTCAAGAGATTCCCTTTATGCAGATGGTCATTTGTAAATTTGGTAACTATGGTAAAATAATCCTCAGAAGGAACTATCTAACCTTGAGGCAGTGTGCGCTATTCAGGTGATTCAGTTTCTATAGAAATTTTTGTTATTATGTTGCCAGGTGATAATAAGCTGTTTTGATACAATCCCTAAGGGAACTTCCAGCAGAATTGAGGGGTTTAGAATATTACAGACCCAGAGTGTGAGCTATGAATAGAAATAAACTAGCATGGAAGGGAACTTGTGTAAGTTATTTCCTCTGGGCAATGGCAATGTCTACTGTTAAAGGATTGGATTTACACACTAGAGGAAACTGTGAGTCGCTCAAATTTAGGCTCTGATGGGGATGAGGGCCATGGGGCCTGTCAAAGCCCCCTTTGGTGGGTGGAGAGTCTGAATTCCAGTGTTGGAGGAGATAAAACTCCAGCCCCTGTGCAGGGGCCACGGAGGAGGTGGAGGGGGCCAAGGACAGAAGTGGATTTTCATGTTAGACTGACCTGGACTTAAGCATAGCTTTTTCACTTGCTAAAGATGTAGCCTTGGGTGGACTACTTAACCTCTCTGGTCTCAGACTCTATAAAATGGAGACAAGCGCTGCCTTCCAGGGCTGTTGAAAGATTTCAGTGAAATAATACGTGTAGAAACTAAGTACAGTAATTGACACAGAACTCAATAGTTCAGTTGCTATTATTACTAACATGGTTAATAATCATTATTGCAATTTTCTTTGAGCATAAATTTAAGGGGGAAAACGTGCTTATGACTGATCATTAGGCCTCTTTTTTTAGAGCCTCTGTTGCTGGGGTTCTTAACCTGGCATCCAAGAACTCCTAAGAGGCCCACGGAAGGATATCTGTGGTGGGGGGAAGTATTAAACCTTGGATGGGAAAAAAAAATTGTCATTGTTTTTATTAACCTCTAATGAAAATTTAGTATTTCCTTTGTGTATGTGTAATTTACAAAATTACATATCTTCCCAAATCTCATTAAAATTGTTGCACGTATCTCAAAATACCATTTCAATTGGAGTCATAGTTCAAAAATACAGTACTTCTTAGACTCCCTCCTCACTAGCCTGCTGCTGAATCACACACGAATCCCTGTTTTCCTGTCTACAGATGTTTGTGTGATGGAGCTGCCTATCAGGACAACTTATAATTTTAAAAAATATTTTGATTAAATAGTCAGATATCTGGGTTTACTTTGTCATCCTATGTGTTTTATGCATTTTAAACAGTATTCTTCAAAGGAGTCATAAGCTTCACCAGACTGCCAGAAAGACAGAGGCACATGAAAGATTAGAACCCTTCAGGCCGGAGACCTTGCTCTCAGGAGGCGTTCTGCTCTCCAACAGCTAGTGAAGCTTCTTTATTAAGTAGCCTGTCTGTTGCATAGGCCAATAAACACAGAAAGCAAACAATTTCTGTAGACAATTCCCAATAGGTCGGGGGATCCTGTCACTTGAAAGAGCCTGACTATACAACAGGTGCCAGTTATCAAGAGAGAGAATGTCTGTTACCTTCCCCAGGAGCAGAATGTCTGGAGCACCCAGTGGAAAGGAAAGTTGCCTAACCAGGACGTCGGCCCAAATGCATGGAAAGCAGAGAAGGAGAAGATGAAGAAGAGAAAGTGGGATAAAGAAACCAGAAGACACAAAGCCCCTAACAATGGAGATTGTATAACCTGCAGACTAAAAAAGAAAAAAAAAAAAAAGGAAGAAAAAGGAGGAACTTGAAAGAAAGGACGATGAAACTAAACAACAAAATGGTAGTCAATACTTTATTTGTTGTATTTAAACGAGCAAATTTGGGGGGTTATTTCCTCATGGTCCTCCTGCCCCTCCTCCCCCATGTCCCCATGATGCTGCTCAACTGCTTTATTCCGTTTCCCATCTTTCTTCTTGTCCAATTCCCCAGGCCTTTCTCTTTTTAAGTCCATGATCCTTAGTCTTGTTTTTGAAGGACAAAAATCTTTCCATGTGTTAGAAAAATCTGGTAGTCCTTGCAGCAACTCGCTGCATTGTATATTTTGACTCATTCATTTGGATTCAAGCATTCTCAATCTGTCCCCCCGACTCCGGGGAAGTATCTGTCTCTTTCATAGCATGAAACAGTTCAAAAGGCCACTTAGAGATCTGCAGGCATACCAATGGGAAACACCATATAAACAGTGAAAAAATATATCTTTTCAGGTTGTTTGATTTTCTCCTTAATGGTCTTAAAAAAGGCAACTAGAAATCTTTCATTTAATAAACACGTGCACATATAAATATATACAATAGTAATCGGAATGTGGTGTTTATCTTTGTAACGTTTCTCAAAAACATGACCTCAGCCAGAGTTTATCTCAGGTAGGCTGAGAACTGTCACTCAGTCTGTGAATTACCTCCAGAGTGTAGTTTATTTTCTTATTCCTAAAAAAAATAAAATAAAATAATTTCTTTGCTGAAATCAAATACTGACAGCACATGAAGATGCCAGTCTTTATACACATTTATAAAAGTAGAATATGTGGTGTATGATACACTAGTACAAAGTTTTACAAATTAATACAAGTAAAATATATAAATTACAGTGACATTGAGGAAGATTGTGGTTTTGTCTTGGGGTGGTTCTTCTAGCAGTCATATTGCTGTAAAGAAAATGAAATAAGCATCAGGTTCTGATCAGGCTAAACAAACAATGATGACATTTCAGTGCTTTAAATTCTTGTATGAAGCAAACATAAAGCCAGCTGATCTCAGCTCCAGCAGGGGTTGGGTCAACAACACTGAGAGCTTTGACAATGCTCACAAAATGTTTCCTAAGCAAATCAGACGTTCTTTCCCAGCAAAAGCTTCAGAAAGAGGCCATGGAAACGGCAGCTTACGATGCTTGGCTGGCTTTGAATATGCTTGGGGTGGATTTTTAACCTCAGGGATTTAAGAGATAATACCTTGGGAGTTTCACACTGGTACAGGCTCAGTGCTGGCAACTTTTGAATTAAATGCTACCGAGTTACAGATTTGACTCATCTACACTAAAAACTCTGCTGTTTGAAACTGTCTTTTGTCTTACAAACAAACATAGCAGATCTGGCCTGCAGTGTTCTGGGAAGAAGCCATCCCTACAGTGACTCAGATGGAAAACCCAGTGGGCTCCCCCAGCTCAGGGGAGAATGTCATTCTGCCAAACCACTACAGCAATTTTGGTCATTGACACATTATGCCTGTCCCCAAAATGTACCAGCACTGAAGTCCAGTGGGACCTCATCTAATTTAAACTCTGCCTTGTAGGAAATTCAAGGCTAAAGATAGGTTATTTTATAGTAATCCCAAGAGAATTATTTGCCTCTCCCCAACCATATTGCCTGGAAACAACTCCATATTGAAGGCTTTCCACTCTGTTGTTTTCTCGGAAATTTGGCAGGCTCCCAAGGCAATTATTAAACTTGCTGTATTTGCCTGATAAGGAAATCTAGATTTTTATTTTAACTTCCCCTCAAAAATTATAGAAAGTTTCCACCTATTTACAGCAAAGTTTTTTGGGCTTTTCATTTTCATTAGGTTTTGCCTTATTTTTAAAGAAAGTTAGGAGACCTTGAAACAGAGGAGTAAATGGTTAGGAAAATACAAATTAAATAAGTTTCTGTTTACCTAATCCTGCTTTACAGAATAACACATAAAACAAACCACCCGCCTCTAAACTGAACTAAAGTTGGACTTCCATCAGTTCAGTAATATATATGTATATATATATATTTTTTTTTTTAGGAAAATATAGAAACAAGAATTTTCCCCACTACAAACAAATGCATATTTCTCTTCAAAATCATATCCCCAGGAAACAAGTGCTTCCTGGCTTTCTTTCACAGTGAAAGAAAGGCTTTTAATGAACTGCTATTCAAAGGCTACTAGTAATTCTCTAGGCTTAGCTATTTGGGCATTATTGCGACTCCTTATTAGGAAGGAACTGTAGAAAACCCAACAGAACAGCAAGTGCTGCATACAGGTTAAGAGCAGGAGCTGTGGCATAAAAAGACCCAGGGTTTGAAGCCTGTTAGTTCCTGACTAGGTGATCTTAGGAATGTTGCTTAATCTCTGCGTCATAGGCTCATCTGGAATGGGGGTTTAGTGCAATGCTCAGGGCAATGGATGATGGCTGTTACTGGTGTGTACCAGATGGGAATGTGAGAGCAAGCAGAGAAAGGACATTTCTTTTGCGTCTTTGCAGCCAGAGCAGGAGCAGTAGGTTAGATCCTGAAGGGGCATTTTGTCTACAGATGACATTGTCTTATATACACAGAGCCAACTACAAAGAACCAAGATAACCCAGTGACTGTAACAGTCAAGGAAGCTTACTATTGAGAGCAAAACTGAATGCTGTAAATGCTTTGCCACAAAGATGGAATAAATGCTGGTAGGTTGAGCAAGGTTTGATATTGCCTTTTTCCTCTAGGATGAAAACAATGATGCATTTTTACACAGGTTCTTACCTGTTGGCGAGAGCAGCAATAACCACAGATGCCTCCAAGCACTCCGTTTATTATTTGAAAGAGACACAAGATGAATTCAATTCCACCAAGTGCCAAGAGGATAGAAAACAGAGAGACATTCCATTCCACTCCATGCTCGGGTTCAATGCATTGGGACCATGTGGAGGTATCCAGAAGGTAACTGTGGATAAAAAGGGAAACTTCTGACACACAGCCACACCCAATGGGATGTCTCATAAGCATACTTTTTGTTTTTTTATCAATCAATAGATTAATTCAATGCCTTATATCAGATTCTTCCAGTCCAAGTCATTCCACAAAATGAGGAATTTTGCCCAGATCTTGCTGTGATACTAAAAAAGTCAACACAGATTATGGAGCATTTGGTGTGAGTTAGACATTGAGACAGAGCTGGGGATATAATGGCCTAGGTTCTGTCCTGGAAAAGCATCGCTCAAGAGAAGAAAACAATAGTTAATCTCAATGTAACCAGTACACCCATCAGGTAAACCAAGGGTGAAAGGGCCATAGAGGAAGGACAACTAACTCGGGCCAAAGAGAAGAGTTGCTTATGCATCTAGTCCACAAGTCTGAGCTCCATGAAGGTAGGAACCAGACTTATTCATCAATGTATATCCAATTCCCAGGACAGTATCTGGCACATGGTAAGTACTCAACACATTGGAAAAGTAACTGAATGATAAATAACAATCCAAAGTCACTTTGTGAAATGTTAGCAAACCATACTGGGGTCATTTTCTGAATATATATATTTTTCATGAAATAGAATTCAATCATATGGAGAAATCTAGGACTGACTTAATTCCACTAAGAGATCTGATATAATTCTTTCCTTATCACTTCTTCCTACCACAACAGAACAAAGGGGCTGCAAATTAGAGCCCTCATTTTGGAATGATTCATTGAGCCAATTCAATTTGTTGATTACAAAAAAAAAAAAAAGTCTCTTCTTCTGGCCCTGTCTTTCTGTATATAAAGTGGAACAAAAATTCATAATTTCAGAAACACAATATAAAAATTTCTTTGGCTCCACTTAGCTATTGAGCAACTAAATCCCTGGCTTGTTATTCCCCGTATTGAAATCACTGGACTAGTTGAAATGAGGAATGACATAGAAGCAGGAGATTGCTTGCAGAAACTGGGTTGCATCAAGAGAGGGCCTATAAAATAATCAGCTATAAAAATACTTAATGATACTATCACCTCTCCTTGGAGTAATCATAATGCTTTTTAGCGGTGGGTTTGTGCAGAAGATTGTATGTTTTTGTATACAGGAATAACCAATTTCTACTGGTGTATTCAGTATGTTCAGAACAAAGCATGAAAACTATGAGCTGAAAAATCACGATCAATAACAATTTTGAACACCACCATTTCAAACTCTTGTGAGCGCTGGTGTTCCTTCAGAAGCTACCATTGGGCTGTACCTGTTGCAAGCTAGTAGATAATATCAACAGCTAAGAATGGCAGTGCTCATGCTGTGTTAGCTTCTGTGACAAGTATTTTACATATTGTATCTTATTAATCCTACAGACAACTGCCATTGGTTTTATTTTACAGATGAAATAATTGAGGTGCAGAGAGCTCAGCTTGCCTTTTCCTGGTTACTGAGAAAGTAAATGCAGAGCTGAGACTGAACCCAGGTCTATCTAATTCCATATTCATGATCTTATGACTTTATTATATGCTACAAAATTCATGGGAAACAAACATTCTTGAAAATATAAGGGCAATTCAAATTCATTATTCTCATTATTTTTCACTCACGTATCTCATTACTAAACGTTTCAAAATCCAAAACAGGATGTCATTCATTTATCGTTATGTACATCAGTTTCTATCAGCCATTTCTGTTCTTTTTTCAATAATGGACATGAAATAAACATCAACATAAAACAATGGAGCCACTTAAATTTTCCTGATGTTATAAAGTCGTGAATAAGATCAGTCTTATACAGCCTGATCACTTTAAATAAACAGTGCGTTATACAGAGTTACTATGTTATACGTGAGTGTGTGTGTGTGTGTGTGTGTATGTGTGTGTGTGTTGAGGGGGTGGTAGTATGATTGACCCTGGGCTTTGGTTAAATTCACATGATTTTCATTCATACTATATAAGGATTCCATAATATTTTCTTATAAAAAATAGTAAAATCAACCAATTGCTTTGGTATAGTATACACACTATGTAAGTACAAACTTTACAGCTAGGCTGCCTGGGTTCAAATTGTGACTACCATGCCTTAGTAGTGTGATTCTGGATAAGTTACTTCATCTCTCTGCGCCTCCATTTCCTAATCTGTAAAATGGGAGCAATAGTGGAAGTCACCTCATAGGGTTATCACAAGGACCGAATCAGTGAATCCATTGAAAAGCTTCTCTGTGTCAGGGACTGGGCATCCATCCTCTGATACCCATTGCTTAAATTGTGCCTGAGTCAGTGAGAGTAAACCTGGTTGAGAGGATGGATGAATGAATGGTTGATGCCTTTCTAGTTTGCTGGGTTTACCACTATACACACGTGGTGGATAAGAGTGTGCGGCCTGATGGAGGACAGTCACTTACTTTCCCTCAGTGCTGGCAAACGTGTAATTCCACTGGCCACTGGCATCAAGACATTTTGGTCCTTCCGCTAAGCCCAGCGATGCCACAATGACGCAGTAACCAGATCCTGCAATTCCGATGAGAGCGGCCAGTACAGAGGAAAGCATCTAGGGAAAGGAGGATCACCAGAAGTGAGGCACAGAGCATCACAGCTACCTCTTAGGGACCGTTCCCCACCGGAGCGGGAGGACCTACCGCGCATCTTTTGCCGCAGTTTTCGTGGCCGCAGCAGCCACAGCAGTCTTCCTGCTCCAGCCCAATGAAGACGAATGCCGGCAGGAACATCTGGTTAGAAAAAACGCAAGTTAAAGTCATTGTCTTTTCCCAGGTCCATAAGGCTCAGTCAGCCTAAGTCTGTTTTAGTAAAATATTTTTCTTTCTGAGACTATTGAATGTCTTTGGGTTAAGTTGACCAAATATCTCAAAGAATGGTAAACTCTGAGGAGAAAATAAAAACCCTCTAAAGTGTAATATCACCTTGTTTTCATGTAATGTGTCACATTAGGTAGGGTCAGCGTGTAGCATGGGTGGGGTAAAATAATTACCTATAAATGTGTTAATTCCATAAGAGTTCATAACATAGTTCCAGATGCAAACTCTGTTTGGAAACTATTAAACCCAGTTTTTAAATCTGTTTGTTTGTTTTCCCCTGTAAAGCACAAAAGATAACAACAAATCTTTGATAGAATAACTGAAACTTTTTTATAAGCAAGAGAGATGAAAGCTCTGTATAGCAAAGGTGAACTGCTTCTTTGAAGACACCATTGCATGATTATAGCTTCATAATAAAGCTCTTAAAATAATATGTTTGTAACACTTTAAGTTCAAGATCAAAAGAAGTTTAAATAAGCAAGGTGTTATATTAAAGACAAATGATTATGAAATTAACTATACCTCAATAAAATAAAACAAAACAAAAACTGACCTGAGAACTAGTGTGAAAAAAAAGACAAATGATTATGTTAACATGGTAGAAATGCTTAAATTCAAAGCAGGTTTGCCACACATAGTTAGTGTATTAAGTTTCAATATCCTTTACTTGACTAAGAAAAATATTCTGTGTGGTATTAGCAATTCCATAAAACTTCTCTTCAAAATTCTCAATCCCAGCATTTCAAAGTGGCATACTCAAGTTTGTCCACATTCTTTCCACGCTGTGGTTGAAGCTAATACTTTCAGCTCCTAGGTTGGCAGGGAAATTCCTCTCACTTCACTTAAAAACAAACTTTGGAAAAAACAACACATTCCACTAGTAGCTTTAGACACTGATTTGCTGCTAACTGAAGGATTTTTCCTAAACGCCACACCCCAGGCTTACATAAAGGAGAAAATTTATAGTCCTTTCTGAATAGCAGTGCACTCACAATTCAATATTTCTCCGTCACAGATACCTGAGAATAAACAGCAGAGAATTTGGATCCAAAATTTTGTTGATTTAGACAGAGAACCTGTGGACTCCTCTCAGCTCCCAAGAGCAAAGGTTAAATGACTACCTGCTCTGGGACTAGAAACTCTGTAGTTTTCCAAATCTTATTTAACAGCTAGTATCTGTTTCTAGTTGTAAAGTAAGAGAGTTTAGCAAAAAGGTAGTAAACTACATTTTTTAAAACAACATCTAATAAAATGAGTACACTACACCTATCTCAACTTTCATATAATCTCCTTTCAACAGAAGAATGAACAAAAATCCTAAATTTGGAAACATGCTTTATAGAAAACTTTCTATGAAAACGTCTAACAGGAAAGAATTTTTTAAGGCTGTACTGATCCTGAATGTCTTACCAGCAAGCCTCCTCCTACGATGCCGGAGAAGAACCACACGAAGCGGCTGAGATGGTCTTCAGTAGCATACCTTGTTTCCCCATTGGGAAAGTAAAGCAAAATATTAGCCACAATGCAGAGGACAGCGAGCCCCACCAGAGAATATCCAATGCATCGTGCGCATTTCCCGTAGCACATGGTGGTGGAGTTTATTTTTTCCTCCTTCACTCTTTGCCTTGGCTCAGTGATGGCCCAGATCAGATGAGAGCATGCCCGTCTGTGGAGAAAGCAAAAACAATTCCCAGCCCATTCCTGCAACCTCTTAAATACTCTGAGTTCTTAGTCACTGGGTGGATGAGGTACTGGGCTTTCATTGGTCCTGATTGCAGGCTCCGGTTGGGGTGGGGGGGAGGTGGGGGATGTCCCGCCCTTCAAATGAAATCCTTGGCACAAGCAAAACCAGGGGCAGGACTTGAGAAACAGCCTCAGTCATAGGCAAGAGAGAATATGATTAATCCTCCACAAAGAATTCACTGTGTAACTCCTTCACAGGATAAAAAAATCCACAGGAAAGTCTAATACAACTTTCCAGTAAGTGCAAAGCATCCAGAGTGTGACAGCCCTTGCTGAGGCTGTGATTCTGCTCCACGTAGCTGTCTGGACATCTTCCAGTCTGAAGGCTCTGTGTTCACTTCCACCTCTGTACGGATTTAATCCGAGACCTGGGGCAAGTCTCCTGAGCTCGTTTCCTTGTCTGTTAAAGGCAAGGTGTCCGAGCCATCACCTACAGATTTAAGGAGGCTGTTGGGAAAATTACAGAGCTGCCTTCTTTCCTCTGCCTCTGGTGCTCTCGGCAGGACTGCGCCTAGTGTCCAGCCTTCCAGGACATCTGCCTCCAAATCAAATCTGGCCCCAAAACAAAAGTGGCATTAGTCAACACAAAGGGCTCAGGCACCTTTTTTATTCCCGAGTATTGCTCTCAGGCAAAGCAGTGCCAGGAAGAGCCAAGGGAGGCCTCAAGCCTGGGAGGAGGATTAAAAAGAAGAAGAAGGGAAGAAAAAGGGACTTGGCAAGCAGAGTGGGGAAACACGTTTGGGAGAGTCTGGAATTACTGGGAGAAACACACAAGGTTGAGCAGGGCACAGGGGCAAGCAGTGGTCTACTAATCAGATCTGTAGCAGGCTCGAAAGGCAAGGCAGAGAAAGGGGGTTAGACTAAATTTCTGGTCTGGTTATCTTGCAGAAGGTGGGATCAGGTTCTGAATAAGTTGAGCCCTTGAATAGCAGGTGGCCCAGGCCAGCTGGATGGGGGGAGGACTGAGTGCCCAGGTGGGGCCAGGACTGGAGGGGCCTCATCACCAGGACAAAGATGGTGAGTACAAAATAGAGGCAAAAAGCCAAGATAAGGAGCTGTTGGTTCAAAAGAGGAAGGTGAGCCCCACTGGTGAATCTAGAAGCTTAGGCTGCGGCCAGAGTCTGAAGGATCTGGAGCAGATGTAGAGGGCAGGACACATATCAAAACTGAGGAGTCAGCTGGGGTTAATGACGTGGGATCCAGACTGCGAAAAGGACCCAAGAGGAAGCGTGGCCTGAGCATACAAAGAAGGATGAGTGTCAGACTGGCCTAGGAAGTAGATGGATGGAAACCTGAGTGCAGACAGGGAAGCCTGGAACCACACACCTGCTCAGGTATAGGGAGGCAGGTCTTCACAAGAACATGAATTCCTCACCACTATACATCCAAAAGCCAGGCATGTGTGCCCTCTGTTCTGGCTTTAAATCCTATTGGAGATGGGGTTGCACAGGTGTCAGGGCCTGGGATGACAGTGCAGGTGACTGGGTCCTTTGCTGGGGCATCATCATTCTACCCCTCCACTCTGCGATCTATCCCATCTGGGGCCAAAAGGGGGAGAGCGATCCTTTGATGTCTTTGCCTCCCTGGGCTTAAATCCACTTTGTCCTTCTCTCCCCCAACCCTATAGTCAGCAGGGCAGAGAGAAGAAAGTGAGGGGCTTGGAAAGAGAAAGTCTGGGGGGGCAGCCCAACTCTGCTGTCTGCCAGCTTTCAGGATCAGGCAAATCACGTACATTCCTGGGACTCTTTCCTACTCTCTAAGACAAGGAGCAGGACTCCATCCGTGGTTCTTAAGTTTTTGAGTCTTGTAATAATCCGGACCCCCTCCCCGGAAAAGGAAATGTACATATAGGCAAACACACATTTTTCATCCCATTCTTGGGGGTTCACGGACTCCCTGAAGCCCATTAGTGGATCCCTTTCCACGTTTCTCAAGGGGTGGCCTGTCCAGAGGCCACTTGCATGACAGATGCAGATTCCTGGTCCCTTGCTGGATATAACAAATAGCAATTTATCAGGGTGGAGCCCAGTCATCTGCATTTTTTACAAACATTTCAAATGGGTCTCATGTTCACTCAGGTTTGGGGATCACGGGTCCAGTCCACAGCCCAGGTAAGTATCATTTGTAGTTGATGTTCTCTAAGGCCACTGTCACCTCCAATGGCTCCTCAGCTCTAGCAGACAGAATGCATGCAAAAATTACAGGGACACACTGCAATTCAGTGTAAGGCACTTTCAGGCTTGAGCTGAAAAAAGTCTCTTGTAGTATGGAGTCCCGCCCCCTTGTTCACCCTCTGCTTCTACCCTTCAGCGGATAACCTGAAACAGAGTCTTTTCTGGTTTGGGCTCTTGGTTGAAGAGCAGATCTGGTTTTCTGGGCAATTTCTGTAACCACTTGGCTCTGATCCTAGCCGACTTTGCCCAACAGATGACCCTGGCCTTCCACCTGACCGTGAACTCTCTGTTTCCTGTGCAGAGCTGCCATTGCCAGGGATTTCTTTCCACTTTCCAACTCCCACCCTGGCCCTGCCCCCACTTCTGTCTTCCTGTCTTCCTTGTTCTGAGGCGTATTGTCTTCCTGAACTTCAAGCTGTGGGATTCTGCTCACACATCATCTCAAAGAGGCCCTCTCCCAGGACGCCATCTGGTGATGCTGTGCCCCACCCCCCAGTTCCTCTTCATCACATGCCCTGGTTCTATTAGCATTCCAGAATTTATCATCCCTGAAATTATTCTATGTTTTCACTTGTTTCCCTTTCTGTTGTCTGTCTTGCCCTCCCCTCCCCTCTGGCCGGGGAACCCTTTCTGCCTTGTCCACCTTTGCCTCCCCAGTGCCTGGAGCAGTACCTGGTGCATAGTAGGTGCTCCATAAATTTTTGCTGAACGTTGAATGAATAAATAAATGAATCAATGACTTTTTAAGCCTGTTCTTGGCAGGCTGATGCTCCAGTCCCTCAACTCTGTTTTGCTCCTCTGTGAGCCCACAATCTCACTCCAGAGCCCTCTTAGCTTTGGAGTCCACCGTACTCCTCCTTGAGCCTGCCACTGCCTGACTGTTTGGTTTGGGGTGAGTTATCAACGATTCTATACCTCAGTTTCTATCCCTCATTTGTTCACCAACATTTACTGAGCTCTTACTGTGTCTTCTAAGTGCTGGGGATGCAGCAGTAAACAAACAAAATCGATACCCTTAAGGAGAGCCCTTTCTATCAGAAGGGGAGAGACAAATAAAAAATAGTGCTAAATAAAATGCACTTTGTATTGGTGATAAGTGCAGGAAAGGGGAATCAGTGGGTGAGGACGAGGGCCTCTGAGACAGGATAATAACAGAACTGACATCACAGAGTTGCCATGTGTAAAGTGAGTCAATGTGTCTAAGGTGTGAAGCACCTAGCATTTAGCAATCACTCCATAAATGTTACTTATTATTTCCGTTTTCATCAACACACTCTCCCAGGCAAGATGTCTCTACTCCATCTATGATTCATTATATCGACGTCCCTGGGATTCCATCACTTCAATATACACCGGATCCCTTTATTATTTTTTGTGACTAATTTTTAAACACTGGAGTTCCCACAGTTATTAAAAGCTCACTTTTATTTCCCTCATTCCCTATGGAATCAACCTCAATCCACGAACACCTTTGGAAAGGGTAGTTTTTACTGCGCTACAGGACTGCAGGTCCCTGAGCACTGGAACTGGTTCTTAACCTCACGTTTTGGATATGCTGTCCCACTACCAGAAAGGCCCTGTTCTTCCTCCCTGCCCTGGTCCATCCCCCCAGCTTTATTCTGTAGGCTGAACTCATCACTTTTCTGTGACACCTCCCATCACATTCCTGCCTGCCTCCCAGAGGCTCATCACTCCCAATTTTCCCTTAACACACCCACATTGAGCACCAATCAGACCACACTGCACTAATGCGCATCCTCACCAGCCTCCCCAGCTCCACTGAGGTCCCAGAGAGCAGGTTATCTTTTCTTCTTTGAGGTCACAACAGCTAGCACAGTCCGGCATTTAGTTGGTTCCTAATAAAGATTTGCTAAATTTTGTTCAAATACATAGGGAAGTTGAATATGTTCAATTCTAAGATGATTTGCTTTTAAGCAAAGCAAAAATGTCTTATGAAAAGTTAGGCAAAATCAGCATTTGTTATATTTAAATTGGAAAAATTTTAGTTTTACACGTCATGCACATGAGCAGCTGTAATGTGCCTCTCACAATGAGCTCTCCTAAGCATTTGACATGTGGAATGTGACTTCAAGAATAATTCCAATGAGAAGAAAGATGGCAGCAAAATAGAATGACGTGGAATGAATCCCTCTCCACAGATCCATCAGGAATACATCAAAGGATGCAATAATTTCCACAGAGAACCAGCTGAACACCAGCAGAGGACCTCAGACACCAGAAAGGACTGCAAAGATCCCAGCATAACTGGTATTTGTTTGACTCAAAACTCTGCCATTAATCTAAGGCTTGGACAGTCTTCTTTAAGCAAACAAGCAAACTCTGAAGTCTGGACTACTCCATCAGAAGTCAAGTAGGAGGCTCTGGGGAGAGAGCACTGAATCCAGGATGCTAGACTACTAGGGAGTCCTCAGACACAGGGAAGATTAACTGCAGAGAACTCTCACAGAGCCCTGTATCAGATTCTAAGACCCGGCTTCATCCAACTGTCTACACTGCCAGTGCTGGACACCTCACACCAAACTACAAACAAGACAGGAACACAAACCCACCCATCAGCACACAGACTACCTAAAGCCATATTAACCTCACAGATACCCTAAAACACACCACCTGACATGGCCCTGCTCATCAGAGAGAAAAGACACAGAGCCACACACCAGAAAGCAGACACCAGACCCCCCCACCAGGAAGCCTACTCAAGACACTGGACAAACCCACCACAGGGAGCAGAGGGCAGAAACAAGAGGAATTACTACTAGGCAGTATAGGGAAAGGAGACAGAAAATCCTATAAATTAGACAAAATGAGAAAACAAAGAAACACCATGCAGGCAAAGGAGCAGGAAAAAAACCCACAAGATCAAATAAATGAGGAAATAGGAAAATTGCCTGAAAAAGAATTCAGAGTAATGATAGTAAAGATGATCCAAAATCTCAATAACAAAATACAGAAAATACAAGAAACAGTTAATAAGGACTCAGAAGAACCAAAGAGCAAACAAACAGTAATGGACAGAAAAGTAACAGAAATTAAAAATACTCTAGATGGTATAAACAGCAGAATAACGGAGGCAAAAGAACAAATAAGTGAGTTGGGAGATAGAATGGGGGAAATAACTGCCACAGAGCAGGAAAGAGAAAAAAGGATAAAAAGAATGGAAGACAGTCTCAGAGACCTTGGTGACAACATGAAGCATACCAACATTCAAATCATAGGCATCCCAGAAGAAGAAGAAAAAAAGAAAGGGTCTGAGAAAATATTTGAAGAGGTTATAGTGGAAAACTTCCTGAACATGGGAAAGGAAATAATTAATCAAGTCCAAGAAGCGCAGAGAGTCCCATACAGAATAAACCCAAGGAGAAATATACCAAGGCACATCTTAATCAAACTAACGAAAATTAAACACAAAGAAAAACTATTAAAAGCAGCAAGAGAAAAGCAACAAATAACATATAAGGGAAAATCCATAAGGATAACCACTGATCTTTCTGCAGAAACTCTGCAGGCCAGAAGGAAATGACAGGATATATGGAAAGTCCTGAAAGAGAAAAACCTACAGCCAAGAATACTTTACCCAGCAAGAATCTCATTTAGATTTGACAGAGAAATCAAAAGCTTTCCAGACAAGCAAAAGTTAAGAGAATTAAGCTCCACCAAACCAGCCTTACAACAATTGCTAAAGGAACTTTTCTAAGTAGGAAATGCAAGAGAAGGAAAAGACCTACAAAAACAAACCCAAAACAATTAAGAAAATGGTAACAGGAACGCACATGTCAATAATCACCTTGAATGTAAATGGCTTAAATGCTCCAACCAAAAGATACAGACTGGCAGAATGGATACAAAAACAAGACCCTTCTATATGCTGCCTACAAGAAACCCACTTCAGACCAAGGGACACATATAGACTGAAAGTAAAGGGATGGAAAAAGATATGCCATGCAAATGGAAGTAAAAAAAAAGCTGGAGTAGCAATACTCATATCAGACAAATTAGACTTTAAAGGAAAGACTATTACAAGTGACAAGGAAGGACACTATATAATGATGAAGGGATCAATCCAAGAAGAAGATATAACAATTGTAACTATCTATGCCCCCAACATAGGAGCACCTCAATACATAAGGCAAATGCTAACTGCCCTAAAAGGGGACATCGACAGTAACACAATAATAGCAGGAGACTTTAACACCCCACTTACAGCAATGAACAGATTCTCCAAACAGAAAATAAATATGGACATACAAGCATTAAATAACACATTAGGCCATCTCGACTTAACTGATATTTATAGGACATTCCATCCAAAAACTACAGAATACATTTTCTTCTCAAGTGCACATGGAACATTTTCCAGGATAGATCACTTCTTGGGTCACAAATCAAGCCTCTATAAATTCAAGAATATTGAAATCATATCAAGCATCTTCTCTGACCGCAACGCCATGAAACTAGATATCAATTACAGGAGAAAAACTATAAAAAATACAAACACATGGAGGCTAAACAATATGCTATTAAATGACCAAGAAATCACTAAAGAAATCAAAGAGGAAATCAAAAAATATCTAGAAACAAATGACAAAACACAACAACCCAAAACCTATGGGATGCAGCAAAAGCAGTTCTAAGAGGGAAGTTTATAGCATTACAGTCCTACCTCAAGAAACAAGAAAAATATCGAATAAACAACCTAACCTTACACCTAAAACAATTAGAGAAAGAAGAACAAAAAAACCCCAAAGTGAGCAGAAGGAAAGAAATCATAAAGATCAGGTCAGAAAGAAATGAAAAAGAAAGGAAGGAAGCAATAGCAAAAATTAATAAAACTAAAAGCTGGTTCTTTGAGAAGATAAACAAAATTGATAAACCATTAGCCAGACTCATTAGGAAAAAAAGGGAGAAGACATACATCAACAGAATTAGAAACGAAAAAGGAGAAGCAACAACTAACACTGCAGAAATACAAAACATCATGAGAGACTACTACAAGCAACTGTATGTCAATTAATTGGATAACCTGGAAGAAATGAATAAATTCTTAGAAAAGTACAATCTTCCAAGAATGAACTAGGAAGAAATAGAAAATATGAACAGACCAATCAAAATTATGGAAATTGAGGCTGTGATTAAAAATCTCCCAACAAACAAAAGCCCAGGGCCAGATGGATTCACAGGCAAATTCTATCAAACATTTAGAGAAGAGCTAACACCTATCCTTCTCAAACTCTTCCAAAATATAGCAGGAGGCACACTCCCAAACTCATTCTATGAGGCCACCATCACCCTGATACCAAAACCAGGCAAAGAGGTCACAAAAAAAGGAAAATTACAGGCCACTATCACTGAGGGATACAGATGCAAAAATCCTCAACAAAATACTGGCAAACAGAATCCAACAGCATATTAAAAAGATCATACACCGTGATCAAGTGGGGTTTATCCCTGGAATGCAAGGATTCTTCAATATACGCAAATCCATCAATGTGATACATCATATCAACAAATTGAAGGATATAAACCATATGATCATCTCAATAGATGCAGAAAAAGCTTTTGACAAAATTCAACATCCATTTATGATAAAAACTCTCCAGAAAAGGGGTATAGAAGGAAATTACCTCAACATAAGAAAAGCCATATATGAGAAGCCAAAAGCCAACATCATTCTAAATGGTGAAAAACTGAAAGCATTCCCTCTAAGAACAGGAACAAGACAGGGGTGCCCACTCTCACCATTATTATTCAACATAGTTTTGGAAGTTTTACCACAGCAATCAGAGAAGAAAATGAAATAAAAGGAATCCAAATTGGAAAAGAAGTAAAATTGTCACTCTTTGCAGATGACATGATATTATATATAGAAAACCAAGGATTCTACCAAACTAAGGATTCTACCAGAAAACTGCTAGCACTAATTGATGAATTTAGTAAAGTAGCAGGATATTAAATTAATGCACAGAAATCTCTTGCATTCCTATACACTAACAATGGAAGAGCAGAAAGAGAAATTAAGGAAACACTCCCATTTACCACTGCAACAAAAAGAATAAAATACCTAGGAATAAACCTGCCTAAGGAGGCAAAAGACCTGTATGCAGAAAACTGTAAGATACTGATGAAAGAAATCAAAGATGATACACACAGATGGAGGGACATACCATGTTCTTGGATTGGAAGAATCAATATTATGAAAATGACTATCTTACCCTATCAAGTTACCAATGGCATTTTTCACAGAACTAGAACAAGAAATCTTATGATTTGTATGGAAATGTAGAAGACCCCGAATAGCCAAAGCAATCTTGAGAAGGAAAGACAGAGTTGGTGGAATCAGGCTTCCTGACTTCAGGCTATGCTACAAGGCTACAGTGATCAAGACAGTATGGTACTGGCACAAAAATAGAAAGGAAGGTCAATGGAACAGAATAGAGAACTCAGAGGTAAACCCACACACATATGGGCAGCTTATCTTTGACAAACGAGGCAACAATATACAATGGAAAAAAGACAGCCTCTTCAATAAATGGTGCTGGGAAAATTGGACAGCTAAGTGTAAAAGAATGAAATTAAGACACTTCCTAACACCATGCATGAAAATAAACTCAAAATAGATTAAAGACCTAAATGTAAGGCCAGACACTATAAAACTCCTAGAGGAAAACAGAGGCAGAATACTCGATGACATACATCAAAGCAAGATCCTTTTGACCCACCTCCTAGAATCATGGAAATAAAATCAAGAATAAGCAAATGGGACCTAATGAAACTTAAAAGCTTTTGCACAGCAAAAGAAACCATAAACAAGACAAGACGACAACCCTCAGAATGGGAGAAAATACTTGCCAATGAAGCAACGGACAAAGGATAAATCTCCAAAATGTATAAGCAGCTCATGCAGCTTAATACCAAAAAAGCAAATAACCCAATCCACAAATGGGCAGAAGACCTAAATAGACATTTCTCCAAAGAAGACATGCAGATGGCCAACAAACACATGAAAAGATGCTCAACATCACTAATCATTAGAGAAATACAAGTCAAAGCCACAATGAGGTATCACCTCCCACTGGTCGGAATAGCTATCATCAAAAAATCTAGAAACAATAAATGCTGGAGAGGGTGTGGAGAAAAGGGAACTCTCCTGCACTGCTGGTGGGAATGTAAGTTGGTACAGCCACTATGGAAAACAGTTTGGAGGTTCCTTAAAAAACTACAAATAGAACTACCATATGACCCAGCAATCCCACTCCTGGGCATATACCCACAGAAAACCATAATTCAAAAAGAAACATGTACCATAATGTTTATTGCAGCACTATTTACAATAGCCAGGACATGGAAGCAACTTAAATGCCCATCAACAGGTGAATGGATAAAGAAGATGTGGCACATATATACAATGGAATATTACTCAGCCATAAGAAGGAATGAAATGGAGCTATATATAATGAGGTGGATAGACCTAGAGACTGTCATACAGAGCGAAGTAAGCCAGAAAGATGAAAACAAACAATGTATGCTAACTCATATATATGGAATCTGAAGAAATGGTACTGATGAACCCAGTGACAGGGCAAGAGTGGAGATGCAGATGTAGAGAATGGACTTGAGGACACAGGGTTGGGGTGGGGGGTGGGGGGCGAAGGGGAAGCTGGGATGAAGTGAGAGAGTAGCATAGAGATAGATACACTACCAACTGTAAAATAGATAGCTGGTGGAAAGTTGCTGTATAACAAAGGGAGATCAACTCAATGATGGGGATGCCTTAGAGGGCCAGAACAGGGAGGGTGGGAGGGAGGGAATATGGGGATATATGTATAAACACAGCTGATTCACTTTGGTGTACTTCAAGAGCTGGTACAAAAGTGTAAAGCAATTATATTCCAAAAAAGAGCTTAAAAGAAAAAGAATAATTCCAAGGAAAACTACTTTTGATAATATCAAGATAATATCAATTTAAGCATAGGTTGTAATGTTGGAAGAAGCCTCAATAGAATGAATGGTTCAGCTCCCACCCCTTCACAGGGTCTTTACGCTTACTTTATAGATAAACCCACAGGTGTTAAAGACTTTTCCCAATGTCCTCTAGCTAGCGGGCAGTAGAAAGGAGCTACCTTTAAGAACTAATGTCAGTGGTCAATGGTTCTATGTGGTTGTGGGATTCTAAGAGGAAGATTTGAACTCAAATCTCTTGCCTCCTGGTTGCTTCCTTCCACATGCATTTTGCTCTCCTTGTTGGGAAATTGATTCCACATGTATTTTGCCTTCCTTGTTGGGAAAGTGCTAGTTTCTCACTCATTTGACTCTTGAAAAACATAACCATTCATACATAGTAACCACACTCATTAGAGCTTTTTTGATTATAATCAAAGGGACATTAATTACAAACTCCAAAGATAGCAATGCAGATGGGACGATGGGAATCATGGACAAGGGGAACCAAATTCTGTAGGAAATCCAGAATGTCCTCCTCACTCTCCATCTTATATTTTTGACTCTCCTGTCCATAACTTCATTCTTTTTTTTAAAGATTTTTTGATGTGGAGTATTTTAAGAGTCTTCCTCAACTTTTGTTTGTTACAATATTGCTTCTATGTGTTGGTTTTTTGGCCCCGAAACATGTGGGATCTTAGCGCCCTAACCAGGGATCGAACCCACTTCCCTGCATTGGAAGGCGAAGTCTCAACAACTGGATCGCCAGGGAAGTCCCCTTCATTCTTCTTAAGGATAACTTGTTTTCTCTCTCACATGAAAGAATGTACCCAACTTTATATTTTTCCCTGTTCAAGAAACCCATCCCAACCCCAGATTCTGAGGGAAGGGAGGTGCATTGGACAAGATTGGGACTCCTGCCCGTGCCTGGGGAGCCTGAATAACGTGGCTGCCGGGAGCCATCTCTGCAACCACGTCAATGGATAAGCAGGCATTCTCAGGAAAAGGTGAGCATTGGACCAGGGGGAGAAGCCGGGAGCTGTTCTCTATTTGAAATTGTAATCAGGGCATCCAACCACAGTAAGAGGAAGGCAGAGAGAGGGAGCAGTGGTGAGCCATCCTACCCACAGCTTCCTGGCTTTCCCCTCAGTTTAGATTGTAGCTCAAATTATTCTTGGGTTGAAAATAAGCTTCTTGGCAAACCCACGATGGGTCATCAGTTCAAACCTGTCAAAATGGCCATCATCAAAAAGACCACAAATAACAGATGTTGGCGAGAATGTGGAGAAAAGGGATCCTTGTACACTGATGGGAATATAAGTTTGTGTAAACCACAATGGAAAACTGTATGGAGGTTCCTCAAAGAACTAAAAATGGAACTAACATATGATCCAGCAATTCCACTCCTGGGTATATATCCAAAGAAGACAAAAACATTAATTTGAAAAGATATATGTGCCCCAATGTTCACAGCAGCATTATTTACAATAGCCAAGATATGGAAGCAACCTAAATGTCCATCAGCAGATGAATGAATAAAGAATATGTGATATATATATATAATGGAATATTATTCAGCCATAAAAAAGAATGAAATAATGCCATTTGCATCAACATGGATGGACCTAGAGATTATCATACTAAGTGAAGTAAGTCAGAAAGAAAAAGACAAATTATGTTATCGTTTATGTGTGCAATCTAAAATATAAAAGAAACAAATGGAAATGCAAACAAAAAAGTAAGTTTCTTGGCCCAAGCTTAAACCAGAGTTCCTTTTTTCCCCTCATCCATTTATCAATTCCCTCATCTCCATCTGGTAGTTCTAGTTTAACATTTCACAGCCATCATCTTACCCCCTCATTGAGCCAGGGAAACTGCCTGGCCTCATTGCCATTTTCAGACAAGCCAACTCCTGGGATGCCTGCTCCATGTTCTGAAGCTCAAGATGTGGGTCTGGCTCTCCCTTCTTGGGGGCTGCCTGCTCAGAAGAGCTGGCCTGCCCTCTTGCATGATGCGTGAGCTGAGGGTGTCTGGAGCACACCTGTGACAACCAACACACAAATACCTTAAGGGAGAAGGACTCTTGTTTTCTGATTTGAGTATCATTTCCTTGGGTTTTGCAATAGATCCTGCCATGTGAGATGATGGGGGGCTTCAAAGATCATCTGAGTCTCAATGGACAATGGCCTGTGGATTTCTGAAACCACACACACTGACAAAGGCCAAGGGAAACAGGGACTCTCCAAGGGTAGGGCTAGGAAACTGCAATTTAAGGAAGCTCCCCAAGTGATTCTACTCACAGCCAGAGTTGAAAGCCACTGATGCAAGTGACCCAACTTTCTAGTTATTTTATAAATGAGGCCACCAAGGTCCAGAAGGGTTAATTTCAGTTCAGAAGAAAAGCCACAGGGGCTTCACTGGTGGCACAGTGGTTAAGAATCTGCCTGCCAATGCAGGAGACAGGGGTTTGAGCCCTGGTCTGGGAAGATCCCACATGCTGCAGAGTAACTAAGCCCGTGCACCACAACTACTGAGCCTGCGCTCTAGAGCCTGCAAGCCACAACAATTGAGCCCGTGTGCCACAACTACTGAAGCCTGCGCACCTAGAGCCTGTGCTCCACAATAAGAGAAGCCCATGCAGTGCAATGAAGAGTAGCCCCGCTCACCACAATTAGAGAAAGCCTGCCTGCAGCAACAAAGACCCAACACAGCCAATAAATAAATTAATTTTTTTTAAAATTAAAAAAAAAAAGAAAAGCCACAGACAATTAAAACAAAAACAAACCCTAAAAAACGAAAAGTGATGAATTCATCTGTTTGCATATTCTGAACCTAGTCAACCAGGTGCTTCCCTTTGTGTTTCTCTTTTACTTCCCCAGATCCCAGCTGCCTTTGGGGAGAACGACAAAAACTGTTATGGTTACTGTGCATTAGAGGAAGGAGGGAGGGACAATAACATATAGACACGTGCCAGGTCTCCTCTGTTGTAACTGAACTTTACAGCTGTCTTGTGGGGAGCTGTTTCCAGGTGGAAACTAAGGCTCATGTGGGTTAGGTAAGCAGGCTGAGGTCACGAGGCTGGTGAGTGACACACTCCGGACTCAGGTATCTCTGACTCAGACTTTCACGCTCTTCCCTTCACACGTTTGGCTCTTTGTGTGCGTGTGTGTGTGCTATTTCACCACATCCTCTCCAAATGAAAAACATGGACCAGATTTAAGGACTTTTAATTTGGCATTTCTGAATAACATAATTCCCAGACATTAATCGTTTGGGTTCTACTTTAATAAGATAAATGATTTTAAAGTTAACCAGGGAAGGGGATAAATTAGGAGTATGGGATTAACAAATACACACTACCATATATAAAAGAGATAAACAACAAGGATTTACTGTATAGTGCAGGGAAATATATTCAATATTTTGTAATAACCTATAATGGAAAAGAATTTTTTAAATAATGTAGTTAGATACATATGTATACATATAATCAAATCACCTTGCTCTACACCTGAAACTAACACAATATTGTAAATCAATTATACTTCAATTTTTAAAATAGATAAAATTAAGAATAAAGTTAACCTGGTGTTTTCAAATGAGACTTTCCACCAATGTGAGTTGAATGGTCAGAACCCTGGTGGACAGCACAGGTCTAAGGCTATGGCCAGCATTCCATGAACTTGGCTTTATTGTAGCAGAATAGAACTGTCAATAATCAAGATGTGTGTATCATTAAAAGTTTTAAAAAAGAGTAATTTATTCTTTTCCTAGATTCAGTATAGGAGAGAAATAATAAAATCTGTTCTCATTTCCTTTACTCTATTGTAATGTGTAAAAGGATTTCCCCACCTGGCCTTTGAGCTTCTATAAAAAATATGCTTGCCTTTTTTTTCCCAGAAAGGTTGGGATGGAAATCTCTCCCCTCCTGCTTCCCTGTCATTTAAAATTCAGCCCACTGGGGCTTCTATCAGCCGGTAGTTGAAGATCACACAAGGAAGAGAGGGTAGTTGGCTCAGAGCTGATTTTTAGGCATTACTTCCCGGGGATCCCTGGTGACAGGGGAGGGTGGATGTGTGTGGGTGTGTATGGTTGAGTTTTGAATAAAAAAAACTTCCTGCTGTACAGTTTTTAGTCACTTCTATGACTTCAGCATTCTCAGAGACTTAGATTGAAGCATAAATGAGGCAATGTGAACCTTCTCAAGTAACCATTCCAAGTTGGTGAGTTAATCCTCCACCTAGACCTCATGGTCTTGCCACTCTCAGCCAAACTGGTTTTGTGGCTATCAGTCAAACTCCAACACGGCACAATTCCCACTGATGCTGAATGAGCTGAAAACTTGGGTTGCTGTTGATTTTGTCCTGGGGAATTTTACCCAGAATAGCCTTACAGCAGTGGAGCAGTGGAAACTTGGTGGGAGGGTGGCACGGGTGGGGGTGGGGGGGGCATGAGAAAGAGGGAGACAGACAGACAGACAGACATCAAGAAAACATGGCAGACTTGGGTTGTCTCAAAGCCTCAGTTCTGGCCAAGGTGGATGCTGACCTTACTTTCTACCTCCCTGTTCACAGTGTCCACCTGGCACCAATGCAGGAGAACTGAAGTCCGAGTAAGCACTACCCCAGCATCTAGTACAAACACCATGCCTCAGATTTCCTCCCCAGAAAGGGAGTTGAGATTCTAATTGGCTGAATCATCTAGTGACAACTCCCTTCATTGTCTTAGGTTACAAAAACACAGTCACGTACTATGGGAACCCTGATGGGAAATTCATTCCATTTTCAAGTTAAACCGTTAGCCTGGCCTATTTCACTAAAAGATTCTTTAGGGCTGTGGCTTTTCAACAATGCCTTCACAGTGATTCAGAAATTACTCTCTCAGATTTAAAAGGTGAGGAAAACTTGAGCAAGAATTGCAAAGGGACTAAAATACCAATTTGAAACATGAAAATCATCTAGAATATTTCTAATGCATTTGTTCCTTGCCAAATAGGAACCAAATAAGCTTCTTTAGTGAGAGCCTTCAGGATAGCTGTCCCTCCAAGTAATTAAATCAGGAATTTGGGCTAGAGATACTGGTTGTCAACAGAAGCAGGCTCAGGATGTAGAAACCCTGATCTGCCTTGCATCTTCCTTTGCAGATGCAAGTTCTGGCCGCCCTCACTCCCCCTCATGAGAACACAGGGGAGAATGATTACAGGACCTTGCCCTTCTTGACTGCCTTCTCCAATTTCCTGTCTTCTCAATGGTCTTGGTGTCTTCTGTGATGACTTGATGTTTTTAGGAATCAGAGTCCTAGACACAGGTTTGGCATAAGGCTTGTGTGAGTTTCTTTCTTTCTTTTTCTTTCTTTCTTTTCTTTCTTTCTTTCTTTCTTTCTTTCTTTCTTTCTTTCTTTCTTTCTTTCTTTCTTTCTTTCTTTCTTTCTTTCTTTCTTCCTTCTTTCTTTCTCTTTCTTTCTTTCTTTCTTTCTTTCTTTTCCTTTCTTTCTTTCTTTCTTTTATTTTTTATGAAGAAGGAAGAATAAGAACACAAATGAGTGGAACGAATTTTTTTCTTGAATCATATATGTGATGTTTCACAGGAGATCTTCTATCTTCTCACAATATATTAAAGACAACTTAAAAGTTATTGTGGGGAATTCTCAAAGAAAAAGAAATTCCATGAGAAGGTGAAGACCCCTGACAAATTCACTTTTTATTTATTTTCTAAGAAGGATGTAAATTGGGTTTTCCCCTTATTTTTATTCTTCCTTCAGAGTTTCTGATCAACATGAGGATGCTTCATTCAATAAATATTCACTGAGTGATTACTGTGTGCCAGGCCTGAGCCTCAGAACTTTACATGTACATCTCACTGAATCCTCATAGCAACCTTTCGAGGTAGGCACTGTTATAAACACCATCACACAGGTGACCAATTATAAGAGACTCTTCCAAGGCCTTGCAATTCGTCCACGATGGCCGGGATTTGGGTTCAGGCAGTCTGGATCCAGAGCTGACCCTCTTAAGCACCACATCATATTGACTCCAACCCAGGGGTCTTGGTCAGATAAGAACAGGCATTGCCACAAATGTTAATGCCTTTATAAGTAAAACACACCTAGCACCCAGATACAGGTTTCTTAAATATTGGGTTGGCCAAAAAGTTCGTTCGGGTTTTAAGATATTATGGAAAAACCTAAACGAACTTTTTGGTCAACCCAATACTATTCTCCAATTAAAGGAACCAAGACCCTTTGGAGAAACGGCTGATTCCAGGGCTGAAGCAGCAAAATACAAGATGATTCTGGAATATCTTGTGCTCTGTGCTGTTTCTTTTATGTAATCGTCAGTTAGGTGTGGCCACAAGAGGAGACACAGGGTGGTCAGGAGGCAGCAGGGACAGGGGTGAGGGGAGAGCTTAGGCCACCATTGGTGGAGTTTCAAGGGCAAGGCAAGGCAGGCAGGGTAAACAATTTAGGATTGGCTAGTTTGAATAATTTCAGCAGGCTCTAAGCTATAGGGATGGTCCCTAGTTGCCTGGTACCTGGCCCTGGGATGATGAAGGCAAAGGAATGTTGCCTCCCGGAATCATGGGCCCGATAGGGGACATCTGGCTCTGGATTGATTAGTTTGCGCATCAAAGACGTGCTGGGCCTTTGCTATCTCTAAGAGCTGACTAGCCGCAGGAGGTGTAGTATCTCCCCAGCCAGAGAGGTTATTAAGATATTGAAACATCATAATATACAGAATATACAAAATATAAGCAATACAGCCAGAGAGTAAGGAAGTGTTTAGGGGATGATGGATCCCTGTCAAAAGGACACAGAGGCCAGTTTTAAAGGGTTTTCCCAGGACAAATCTGGAACAGCTTGAACATTAGCAACAGATTATGACTTGTTGAATAAAACAGGAATTCACAAGTTTATAGAGATATTAATTCATTAAAAGTTTGGTGAAAATGCCCAAGTGGGGAAAGCGGGGAGGGTTGGGGGGGCGGGGAATGAATTGGGAGATTGGGATTGCCATATATAGATTACCAATAAGAAAAAAAATACCAAATTGTACACTCTGAAAAAAGAGAGAGAGAGAGAGAGACATAAAACAGTGCTGTATAAGTGGACACATTTTTTAAACTGATAAGAAATGTTTTATTTTTTGAGTAATAGTTCAGGAGTGGTTTCCTCCACCTTGAATCACTTAGAATCTTTACTCCTGTTGTTCTTGGAACATTCACATACTTGTCACTATTTCACTTACTTATTCAGTTCACTAATCTCCCCTGCTGGCAGAAATATTACTGCAAATACTTTTTATCCTTCTTTTTCTACTGGAGTTTTTGAAGATCAAATGAAGCACTAGAGATAAAAAAAAAAAAAAAAGTTTGGTGAAAATGCAATATTGATGTTGTATCAAAGTATCTCCCTACAAAACACTTACTGTTTATTTATTTATTTATTTAGTGGATGTCTTTATTTTATTTTACTTAATTTTATCTTATTTATTTACTTTTTCTTCAGATCTTTATTGGAGTGTAATTGCTTTACAATGTTGTGTTAGTTTCTGCTGTACAACAAAGTGAATCAGCTGTATGTATACATATATCCCCATATCCCCTCCCTCTTGATCCTCCCTTCCACGCTCCCTATCCTACCCCTCTAGGTCATCACCAGTCATTGAGTTGATCTCCCTGTGCTATGCAGAGGATTCCCACTAGCCATCCATTTTACATTTGGTGGTGTATATATGTCAATACTACTCTCTTACTACGTTCCAGCTTCCCCTTCCTCAAGTCCGTTCTCAAGACGTTCTCTACGTCTGCAGCTTTATTCTTGCCCTGCCACTAGGTTCATCAGTGCCATTTTTTTTAGATTCCATATATATGTAAATGCTTACTATTTATAAAGGGGAAAAGAGTAACTGGAGAAGCCTGGTGGACACAACCTTGGATTAAGTGATCCAAGTTAACATCACCAGTAGTAAGACTAATGGGTATCGTGAACCACCTGGTAGGATGCAAGGAGGACACAGCATCACTGTGGTGGACTTTGACGTGGCCCCCATAATCCCACCTCTTGGTATTCACGTCCTTGTAGAACCTCCTCATCATGAGTGTAGGTGGGACCTGTGACTTCCTTCTAATCGATAGAATATGACAAAGGGGATGGGAGTCATCCTGCGGTTCTTACATCATATAAGCCTCTGTCTTGCTAGCAGAACCATTCTAGAGTCTTGCTCTTTTTGCTGACTTTGAAGAGGCTTGAGCTCTACAACAAAAAGGAAGTAAATCCTGCCAACAACCTTGGTGAGTATGGAAGCAGGTCCTTCCCAAGTAGAGCCACAAGATGAGAACTCAGCCTTGACGACACTTTGATTATAGACATACAGAGCACTCAGCTACACTGAGCCCAAAGTCCTGACCCACAGAAACTGTGAGATAATAAATGTGTGTTATTTTAATCTGCTAAACTTGTGGCAATATATTGTGTCTTATAGAAAGTGAGTATAGTCACGTCTATAAAATTCCTGCCAAAAAATGCCTGTAATCTTCAAATGTGTCAAGGTAATAAAAGTAAGGAAAGAGTGATGAAATAAATAAGCTGGATTGAAGAAGACTAAGGATGCATAGCAACTAAATGCAAGGGATGATCTTGGACTGGATCTTGGACTGGATCTTGGACCAGAGGGAAAAAATTGTCCCCTTACTATTAAGGACCTTATTGGGACAATTGGTGAAATTTGAATATGAACTGTGGATTAGATAATAGCATCTTATGAATATTGAATTTCTTGATTTTAAGCAATATACGGTGGTTATATAAGAAAATGATAAAGTGAGGATAGCAAAATGTTAACAGTTGGTGAACCTGGATGAAGGTTGCACAGGAGTATATGGCACTATTCTTGCAACTTTCCAGTAAACTTGAAATTATTTCAAAATAAAAAGAAAAAATTTTTAATGTTAGATTTCACTTCAAAATTGTACTGGAAATAATTTTAAAAGCTCTATTGCCACTTTGGGAAATTCAAGGGACTTAGGGATCACTGTCACGTAAGATATTTACTACCAGAGTCACATAGATATAAAGAATGTGAATAATACAAAACCTTTGGTCACCTTGTATGGGTTTGATGCATGTTATCAGAAATTTGACGTAGAGACTTGCCCTTTGGGACTAAGCCTTACACGTCATTCACCTGGGAGCAATGGTCCTTGGGTTGGTGTGCAGCAAAGTTGGGTGGTGACATGTGGTGAACTCTCTGGGGCACTGCCCAGGTCCCCTAAAGGCCTAAGGCCCTTGTGCCCTGTCTGCTGAGAGTGTGCTGGGTGTGTCAGCCGTCCCCAGCTGAGACTCTCTGTGGGAATTGCTCCCAGCCTAGGGAAGCTGCCTTTTCTGAGGTAGAGCCCCTTCTGAGGGCAACCCACTTCTAATGACTGATGAAGACGAATAGGCCCAGCCTCGTTGCTTCAACTGGGACAGCTTGGAAGGGCCACCCTAGTTCCAAGGCTCCCTGTGGGATCACCCCAGGACCCTGCAAGAGCTGTATTGTAGTTCAGCTTCTCCTGTTGCCCAGTTCTGTTTCCTCCACTCCCCTCATAAGTGACAATCCCAAGAGCCCTCCCCGAGAAATCTTCAAGCTTTGCCAGGTAAGCTGATATTCAAACCATCGACCTACCTCCTGACCGTGTAGCTAGGCTGCCTGACTACACAGCTGGAATGGAATGGAAACAGGAATGTTTCTGATCCATAACAAATGTGAACTTTAAAATTCAGGTTCTTTTTTTAAACAATGTGGCAATAGAACCTAACAGAAATGAGGTCTTTCTCAACCTTCTGTGTCACAATGTCCTCATTCAGGAAAAACTGATCTCTAATGATTTTGTTTACTTTAAAACCTTTAAACATAACAAAATTAGACAGAATAATATAAAATAAAGCCCCTGCAGATCCCCTCAGCCAGCTCCAACAATTAGCCACGGCCAATCATGCTGCATGGATAACTAAAATACTCCCTCTTGTCCATATTATTTGAAGCATATTCCAGACACCATATTATTTCATCTATAAATTTTTAAGAATGTATCTTTAAAAGGGAGTCACTCTTTAAAAAAACGTAACCACCTTAGCATGATGTAAAGTATTATATATTAGTAATAATAATTCCTTTATATCATCAAATGTCCATCCAGTGTTCAAATTTAGTTGTTTTGCTTTGCTTATACAGTCTGTATGTTTTAATCAAGATCCACATATTATGATGGGTTGATCTGTCTCTGAAGGTCCCCCTCTACCTCTTTTATTTCCTTCCTTTCCATGTCTTTGTTGAATAAAGCTGCCGAGTTCCCCACAGTCTGTAAGCCTGTATTGTTTACCATGCTCATCTGCGTTTCCTGCAAATTGGTAGTTGGACCCGGACGCTTCATCAGATGCAGGATCTTTTCTTTTTCCTTTGGCAAGACAACTTTTTAGGTTGGATTGTGTTCTTTCATTAGGACCCACCTAAGGTCTGGTTGTTTCCCATTTAGTGATGCTCACAGCTGATAATGATCAATGCCCAGATAAACACTCACTAGGAGCTATTAAATGGTATGTTCTATTGTTACATCTTCATTTATTAGCTAGCCTACATTTAAAAGAGAGAACCTTCCCCTTGTCCATTATTTGGTGACTCAATGACAGAGTCTGAATAAGAAAGCATACCAGGGTTCAAAATAATAAGTGGATTCCTCATTATCCTCACAGCATGACCAATTAATTTCACTGTGTCTAGTATCACGGTGAACTCCTGGAGTTCCTGATGTACTTCAGGCCATTTATTACTATCTTTACCGATACTCAAGATGCTCTCTCTCTGGTCAATGGAAACCTCTTCTACTTGAATTCCTGGGTCCTTTTGCCGTGGCCCTAGTCGTCTTTGGTAACTTCCCTGCTATTTGGTGTAAGAAGATGTACTAGGCTCATCTCGTACATTTCCTGCCCTATCAGTTGTTTCTGGAATCAGTTATTTCTCTAAGAAGCTCTGGTTCTTTGTAGTCGGAAAGGTATTTCAAAACTACAATATGTGCTCAAGAAAACATTCACCATCATTTTTTTAAAATTCTTATGTTGCGAGGAAGTTGGATGAAGGGATTCTTTATATACTCCTCTGCATTGTTTGAATTTTCACCATGTGTATTCATTCTTTTAACTTATTTATGGCATACAATAATACATAAATACATTTTTTACAAGAAGTAAAAATTCTTTCACACCCCTCTGGTACCACTTCCCTGCCAGAGATAATTTCAGTTATCGATTCGTGAATTCTTCCAGATTTTGTCGTGGACAACATTGTTACCTAAATAAGACTCCTGTCCTAAGGATTCCAGATTTTATTTTACTCTAGTCAGATGATTCAAAGCAAGAGTTATCTAAGATAAATATGCAATGGATAACCATTTAAATCTTTAATGGGACCAATAACTAGGGCTTCTATGTTGCCAACTCCAGGGGGTGCTATTTACATCACAGATTCCATGATTAATTCTTCCTGCAATTTGCAGCACACAACAAACCTGCCAGCAAACCAATAGGATGATAAGCAAAGGGCAGAATATAGAGAAAATGGCTCTTGAATATATGAAAAGATGCTCAAGATGGCTTTTAATAAGACAAATGCAAAATAAAACGATGCCAAGTTACCATTTTTCACCACTCAGATTGGCAAAGATTAAAATGCTTACTAGCACGTCATCATTCAATGCAGGTGGAATGACTATTTCTGGCTGTTTGACAATGTGCACTCATTTACGAATTTATTAACACTTGCTAATTCAAAACACTTCTAGGTATTTACAGATATATACAAATATCCTTGAATGTTTAGGAAATGATGTGTGTTCAAGGCAGAACTTCTTAACAAGGCTCCACAGAAAAATTTAGGGAATTTATCAACTCGAATGGGAAAAATAATTGGTTTTGTTTTCACTAAACTCTAACTGAAATTTATTGTCTCCTCTAATTATGAAAGTAGTCAGGAAACCATAATAGTGTGAGTCTGTGCCTCTGCTGCCAATAAAAGTCAGATATTTTATGTCCTATTAGAGTTGTTGTAGATGTTTTGAAATATCATTTTGCTCATCCATACTTTGAAATTAGAGTAGTTATTAGACCCACTGCTAGATTTTATTAATTCATTAATAAACAGGTATTCCTAAATAAAAATATTCTGATAGTTATATTTCAGTATAATTGGTTTACTTTTGATCATAAGGATTTTATTTTATGTACTTGAAAACATCAAGGTGAGAAGAAATTGATCAGTTTCACCAGACTGTCAAAGGGAAGGGGGGCATCGACACAAAAAGAGTGAAGACTAGGATAATTCATAGCATCATGTATATAATGGCAAATGATTGGAAGCAGCCCCAAAAGTGGACTGGGTTAAAAATATTTGTACATTGCTACCATGGACCACTCTGCAGCTGCAAAATTAAATTTAAAAAAAGGAATCTCTTTAATAAAATGAAACAATATCCCAGATATTGTAAAGACAATAAGACAGTGTGTAGAAGGCTTTGTGTAATATGCTACTACTTGTATAAAAAAATGAGGTGGGGGGAGAATATGTAATACAAACGTCTGCTTGAATGTGCATGAAATACCTCTGGAAGGTAGACAAACAACTGGTAATATTGGTGGCCTCCAAGGATGAGAGCTGGGTGGCTGGGCCTGGAGTGTTAGGGAGACTTCTTCCTGATACACCTCAGAGTATATTTAAAAATTTGAACCTGTGAGTGTACACTCTATTCAAAAAATTAAAATAAATAAAATTTAACATTTAAGAACTCCTTACCAGAATCTGTCAAGGGATTGACGCACAGCCCACGGCAGCCCGTCTTCAAGTCCGGTCCCCACCTCGTCTTTGGAACCTCAGCCTGTCCTGCAGGAAGCCCAGAACATGGTCATTTCAACCCCCTACTCAGTCCCAACCCCCAATAAATTTTTTCTAAGACTTGCTTGCTTCTTGCCTTTCCTTCCACCTTTAGCCTTTTATCTTCTAGAAGTAAAATTTAGCCTATTCCAACGCAAAGCACACACATACCCATCTTGTCTCTACTTCTGTTGTGTCACAAATGCTCACAAATCTAGCTGGCACTGGTGGAATTATTCTTAATGGGCAGTGAAGGGACGTACGTGAATATTCACAAGTTAATCATTTTTTGTCTCCAATATTATGTGTTCATGTTTTCATAATATATTTATTTTACAGTGAAGTCTTCTCATAGAATGGGGCAGATTTTTAGTTGTGTTATTTACAAGCGGGGTCTAGTTGCTACTATTTGTAGGAACATATATATTATGGTATTAGTTCACTAAAATATTCCTTCCTTCCAAATCTTCTCTGATGAATTTCCTACTGTTTCCAAAAAGGAAGCCAAGTTTCAGCATAATACACTGGTGATCACATTTGTCCAATCGGTCTTTGGCACTATAGGGTACATTTATACTACCAAAGCAACATATTTTGAAGAAAACACTAATGCTGAGTTTTGAGTAGCAATGCTGGCATGAATAATGATTGCCAAAATTATGCAAGTGGCAAATGAATTGTAAGTGTTTACAAATATTTGTTTGGCACTTTATGATAACAAATGCTAATTCTTCTTGAGATTTGGGTCAGCAGAGGGAAGCCTGTTTTATTTTTTGGAAAATATTTTGTTTAGAAGTAGACTTCAGATTCTTCATATGATAAACAAAACTATAGCAGTGTTTTGCCACAAAAACATGAACAAATCATTTTAAATTAAAACATAACCTTCTTGTTTTTATGGTGGATTCTGGGAAAATATTTGAGGTCTCAACTAAAACTCCAGTTTGTTTTTGAGTCAGAAATGTGTTTTCTTTGGAGTCATGAACAGGATGAAGAAAACTGGGACAACAGCCAAGAACCTAGGCTTTGAGCTCTTCCGTGGGTCAAAGAAAAATAGTGGCTGGAACTGTGCGGACATTCAGGGCTGCCAGTGGAAGAGGGGTGGGCACAGGCTTTGAGAGGAGAAAGATAAAGTTTCCTGTTGCTTCTGAAGACCTGTGTAATAAGGTGAGTTGTTAAGAAAGGAATAACTGGTATTTCCAGTTCCTTTTGCCACCTGTGACGCCTAGTACAAAGATTTCCCTGGACTGTGTTCCCCAGAGGAGCACATGGAGATTGGGGCTTTGAAGCTGAAGCCACAGAAGCTACCTAATTGAGGTGGAAGGTTAGTTTTCTTCAGGCTGGGAGTGGACACGTGCATAGGAATCAGGCAGGTTTTTGGAGGGACCTAGGACTTGGGCTCCTTTACGTGTAAGTGCCTAACAGGAATTATTTCAGGATGCCCATCAGAGGCTCAACACTTACCTCCGAGCTCATAGGAGACCCTGAGGACCTGGGGGCCATGTGGGCCTGTGTGTGAAAGACTAGACCACCGTGAAGGGCATCTCTGGTCTGCCTGGAACATGCTGCCTGACCAGTGCCTTAGAAAACTGGTGAGCCACAGCAGATGGAGTAGCTGATAAGGACTCTACAGGCTATGGCATCTCAGAAACCAGGAACTTCTTGAATGAACCCCTGGAGGATAAGAGAGAATCCCCAAAGCGTGATTGAGGTTGAATTTTCTGCCAGTCATGTAGGTGACAGTACAGATCCAATTTCTCTGAGTTAGAGAAATGTAGCATTTATACATCAGAAAGCGGCAAAGTAACGTTCATACTTGCCACACTGAAAGTATTTATATACAGCCAGGTATAAAGCTCACCTTCCCTATACTCCTCCTCCTCCCATGCAAACACACACACACACACACACACACACACATTTCTGTCAACATCGTGGAACTGAGACTGCTTGGGATTGACTTGCCTCCCGTCCCTTCCTTACTCATCCTTCAGTCTTCATGTTGCCTGTCACATTACTCTTTTATTTGTTGGCTTCATTCGCTTGTTCGTTTAATTCTACAAAAAACTTGAGGGCCTGATACTTGTCTGTAACTCAAAGACATAGATCTAGTCTTGAGATGTTCACAGTCCAGAGTATGATGTTGAGTAGAGAGTGGAAGGGTCTGGGTGGAGGGGCAGAGAGAGTAGTTCATGACCCTAAACAGAGGACAGGAGACTTCAGCAGTACAGAGGGGCAGTTAATCCCATCTGGAATGAGAGGAGGGGTCAGGCTAAATTTTTGCAAGAAAGTGAGGCCCTAGCAGATCTTGAGGTTGTAGGGAATAAATGGGAACAGGAAGAACATTGCAGGGAGGTGGATCAGCCAGGGCACGTGCATAGAGACATGAAGAAATCATCTGCTCAATGAAGCACAGAGTTTGACACGGTAAGAATGCAAGCTGTAAGAGGAACAACCACATATTCTTTCTACCTATGGCTGTTTCTAAACATTATGCTCTATATACTTCCCTTGACAGTCATCTAACTAGTTTCTCAACGATTCTGCCCATTGTGGATACATGTAAGAAGAAATAGCAAGCTAAGCAAAAGAATTTCTAGCAGCAAAGTACAAGCCTGGACTATTGGGAGAGTTTTATCAGACCAATCATATGGAAGTTCTGAATTCCTCTTGATATATATGGACAGTCAAAATATATTAGTCAAACACTTAGACCCCTTCATTTCTGTATGTAGATTAAAAATTGTTACATAATTGTTTTCTGAGAAAAACACATATTAGCAGATGTTACTGCAACAAATATCTTCCCTTATGTGAACAGATTTAACATATCATTTAGTGCTTGTCAACTGAAAATAAAATGATTAAATTCTTTTCTGCATAATTGGATTAGCTGTGGTCAAGAGGACACAGAAAGGTTACTAAAGGGCATGGGTTTCCACATAAAGACAAATGCTGTTTTCAGACTCAATGCAGAACGTCCTCTTCGAGGTCAGGTCTTGTCCGTGGCCAATTCCTCCACGCAAATGTTCCTTCCCTTTCCACTTTATTCTCCAGCTTAAGCCATCTCTCCTGTTGGGAATTGTCCCATGAACCAAACTCAGTGTATTTTTAGCAGCTTGGTCATTTTTCCAAGAAGAAAAAGGAGCACCATTTTCAATGAAAGTTTATTGCACTTGTGCTGTTTTGTCAGTTCAATGGACCAAGTAGAGAGATGGAAGAGATGATGAGATTAAGGAATTATTGACTCAATCTAGTTTTTTTCCTTAAACAAAGTTTTGAAAATTTTTTTCCTTAGGAATAATTTAAGATTTTCAGTGAATGCTTTTTTAGAGCAAGTTTTAAAAAATTTTATTTGTGCCACGGACCCCCTGCAACAGCATCCTGATACTTATACCCCTTCTAAGAATAATGTTTTTAAATGCATAAAATAAAAGACATATGATTGTAATTAAAATAAATAATTATATAAAAGTACAGTGATGAAAATGGCTTCTTAAAACTTCATGAAAACATAACGTGTGCCTTTATTAACACAGTAAATAATAAGATTCAGCTCCAACTCTAGTAGCTACAATATTTTGAGGTAGTGGTGAGCGTAAAGGATATTTTCGGGATATCTACAACAATTGTGATGTGATGGCAATTATTCCTCTTGGTGACAGACTCACAGGAACAGTTAATAATTACTATGGTTTGGAATCTATATTCATAATTGAAGGAAGTGCTAGAGATTCAGGAAAAATTTTAAAGGAATTTTTTCTTCATCCAAACCCTTGGACTGCTGAATTCTGTCCCTGAACCCAGACAAAGGACCCTTGTTTTACAGGGGCCTGGGATCAATGCATTGATTCCATTTCTACTGTTAATGCAGAGAGCACCTTAGTGAGAGCCATCCCTCCATGAGAAGGCAAGAGACATCCTCACTCTCAATCAGGAGATGGGAGAAGGAAGAGGAAGGTCTACTGTTGCACTGTTCTTTTAAAGCCTGTATACCTAAACTCTGTATTTAAACTCTTAAACACTATAAACTCATTCCATACTTCTTCCCTAATCCTTTACAATTTTAAATTTTATTAAAAAAAAAAAAAAGCTTCAGCCCAGAGACAACACAGTAAAATAAAACAAACACGAGCCTGCCAGAGAACCCTTGTGCCCCAGCTTCATCTCCCGCACGACCTTGGTAAGTCCCTTGACTTTGATCCTTGGCTCAGTCACCATAAATCAGGCACAGTAATACCTACCTAGCAGTCTTATGGTGAGGTTTAAAGGTGGCAACATCTATGACATTTGTAAGCTCTGAAGAGCAGTGCAAACACTACAGAAGTGCACTATATATTTACAGAGGACTAGGTCTCCTCTATATGACTTTTTCTCACTGTGGGCACGGACCACGGCACCAGAGAAAAGTGAAGTCAATGACAGCGCTTTAAGGAAGAAGTGCCCCTGGCTAGAGACTGGTACAAGAATGTGAGAAACGTAGCGAGTTTCCTCTGCACCTGGCGTGTCTCAGAGCTTCTCTCCTTGCTGCTTTGTGACTGGATAAAACCATTCTGTTCCACCAGCCCCCACAAGAAGAACATGTAAAGTTTCCCAAGTTTGCTTTAGCCACCAAAGTATTCATCCATCTGCCCACAAATAGTTATGAAAGGTATTAGAAATGGCTTAGCAGGTGCCAACCAATTGGAATTGTAGAGCCACCTGGGAATACAATGGCTCTTCTGTTTTGAAATAAATATTTAAACCTGCAAATATTTGTGGGCATTTTGTTAAGTTCCTGTATATATTGCTTACTCTTCAGCCTACACTCTGCCAAAATCCACTAATACAGAAACCATATTCCATTTTATGTGAGTGGTTATCCTTTTAAGATTTATACATATCTTTTAGAGAAGTATTTTTGGATGAAATGATATAAAGTATAGATGAATGAGATTGACCATGTGTTAATATTTGTTGAAATGGCATGATAGGCACTTGGGGTTTAATTATATTATCTTTTCTACCATTGAATATGTTTGTATTTTTCCATTATAAAGATATTTAGAAGCTTCACCTGCACAAAAGGAAAAACAAAGGTATTCCACATTCATGTTAAATAAGTGGAAATAAATGAAAGTGAATTAATGAAAATTTAGACTTTATCAGGTCTATCCGGTTGCTATGCACCCTAGCTTGTCCGAAAGTTTCTTTTAGCAATATCAGTGCTACTATATTACAGATAATAACAATAAACAATACATTAGGCAAGAAAACACATAAAACCTGATTTTTTTGCTCAGTCTGCACCTTTTTCGGGTAGACTGATTTGACTGCCAATGAGGATATCCTCCAGTTGTATCTGTTCAAATATTTGCTGGTCTTTTATAGTAAAAACTAGAGAGTTGTTTTTTCTGAAAACATATGAACGATCAACAAAGTGATCAAGGGCCTTGTGTCCAAAATATATAGTATATATTTAAAATAGAATTAAAATTCAAAATGGAGACACTTATTTACTGAGTATTTTAGGGAATCATCGTATATTTAGTACATGAAACACATATGGCAGCCTCAGTAATATAAAGATATCTTTCAACAGCAAGTTACAGGTGAATCACAATTTGAGATAATATATCTTTACGTAAATAATTCACCACTTTATCTTATAGCCAAGCCATAGATCCATTATTAAAAGGATTATCTCATAAGAACATGAAACTGGTGATTACAGTTTATTAAGGCAACACTGTAAAATGGCAATAACCCATTTACAGATGATCCTAAAGATGAAATTTGAAGAAGTTTAAAAAATGCTCTTGATGACTTAGGGGACTGGGATAGGGAGGGTGGGAGGGAGTCGCAGGAGGGAGAGGATATGGAGATATACGTATAAATACAGCTGATTCACTTTGTTGCACAGCAAAAACTGGCACAAGAGTGTAAAGCAATCATATTCCAATAAAGACCTTAAAAAATGCTCTTTTGCAGGTTGTTTCATCTCTATTTTCCTCAGTATCATTAAATTTTTATATTAGCACAAATATATCACATTTAGGAGTGTTAGCTAAAATCCAAATGAAATGTATTAGTTTCTGCATGTTAAGTTACAAAAAAGAAATATTTATCCTTTCTGTCACTTTTATGAATATCTCTATGAATATATATTGATATTTATGGATTCCATATTTCCATGAAAACAGTGAAAACTAAAATGTGAATATTATTCTTTTCTCCCATTCCTTGTCAAAACATACAATTTTGATTATAGTGACAGTGACTTGTTACCACAAAGACCAGCTCCCTGTGTAACTGGTTCCTCTTCTCTAAGAAGAAAAGTCTTTCTGGGACTTCCCTGGCTGTCCAGTGGTTAAGACTTCTCCTTCCAATGCAGGGGGTGCGGGTTCAGTCCCTGGTTGGGGAGCCAAAAACAACAAAACAGAAAACAGAAGCAATATTGTAACAAATTCAATAAAGACTTTTAATAAGGTCCACATCGAAAAAAAAAAAAGTCTTTCTGCACCACCCAGGAAGCTGATTCACGACAGAAATCAACAAGCTGTTAGATAGCATTCTGTATCCCGTTCAGGGTCTTACTGGGGCAAATGGGATTAAGGGTAGTTGACCAAGTTTTAAATCATTTGAGAACATCTAATGAATCAGAAAGAAACCATAACATCTATATCTTCATCAAATGCTGATTTGATTCTGTTTTGGTTTTGATTGCTTTGATCTAGCTTATTGCATAAAAAGATTTCAAAAAAACAAGTCGATTTTGCCATGACCTAAAAATTTCTGTCATGTGCGCATAGTATTCACAACTGTATTTGCTTTATTCCTTAGCGTGACATTTTGTTCAGTGCAAAAAAAAGTGAGGCAAAGGCTCAAAAGGAATGCGGTGGATATAGTCCTTACTAACAATACCTCCATTTACGTAGACCTTTACAGTCTTTAAAGCCCTTCTAAATTCATAACCAAAATGTTGAGAAGAGGACTGTATGATTGTTACATTTATTGACTAGACTTGAGCTATTTCATCTGATGTGTGAAACAGTGTTATGTCTCGGCAGAACACGTATTGCTGCCATTTTACAACTGGGAAAACTAAGACCCAGAGAGCTCAAATGACTTGCCCAGGATCACAAAAAATGTGGCAAGTCTAGAAGTAAACCTATGTCTCCTGGATCCTAGCACTTTCTTCCTCCTGACGCACCAGACCGTTTCTAAGATAGTTGTGAATGATGATTGACCTTAAATTACTTGTCTATCTTTGGAAGGCATTTTTTCTCCCTGGATCCCCAGCTGCCTGGCACCAGCACTCTCCTCAAGCTCTTGGAATCATGATTAACAGGACGGGAACAGGTGGCAGCTTGGCCATCTGCCACACAGAAAGACTAGGTCACTTCCTGTTCGTAAAAGGCTTCCAAGCTCAGATTTGTCAGGCATTCTAAAATGGAGAGAAAACAAATCCACCTCGGAAGCAGATGGAAGAAATAAACACCTAAGTTGGTATTTTGAAAGAGTCATTCTAAAGATAACTAATTGTTATTTCTAGAAAGAGAGAGTAAAATTTCAGCTCTGTGTACCAAAACTACGGCCTCGTCCATTAGGGTCACTGATGTAGAAGCAAGTAAAAACTATCGAAGGTCTGGAGTTCCTATATGACTAGGTAATGCTTAAATAAATACTCGGTTCCCATCGTACAACTCAATGTTTAGCCAAGTCCAAACATACTGCTGCCAACATTTTAAAGTCAACAATGATATCTAAAATAAACACAGGCTGACTAACACACACTGGTACTTTGATGAAAATATATTGTGAAATAGCTCCTGACAAAGAGAAGTTCTTGGGTTCTTTCTCTGGGTAACTTGATTTTTCAGAAGAACAGTAAGCCCCCTAAACATTTTTTTTAATTCATTCATTCAACAGACTTTTTTTCTGAGCATTTACTCTCAGGAACTGTGAAGGGTATGAGATTTTTGCCCTACTTTCAAGTGAACAAGTTAGCTTCTCACAGTTTCATAGATGCTGACCTAAGTGGTGAGATTCCTGGATCAGAGACAAAGGACTTTATTACTTAGAGCTGTAGCAGTAGCAGTGTCAGCATTTGAGAGAACTCTGAGCTTAGGAAAACCAGGTCTTTTATACTGAACAGTAAGTATGCCAGCTTCTTGTTGGTGAGGGAGACTTCCTCCCTCTTCTAAGGCAGTTTGCTATACCAACATCCTTGAAAAATACTGCAGAAGAAAGGCAGTCAATGCCTCTACGTGGAAGATGTGTAGAAATGTGAGAAATCTATGGAGAATTGTCTCCTGACACCTCTTCTCCACTAGACACTGTAATAGATGCTAAAGATATGAAGATTAAAAGAAAGAACAGCTATCTTGTTCCTGATAAATCTAACAGTGCTAATAGATTCAACCATGACCATGGACTCATTCTGTCCACAGAAAATGTGGTAAGTACAGTCTGTTCAGCTTTCCTCCCTAACTTGATCCTTATAATCAAGAAAGTTGGTAGGGGATCCACAAGGGAGAAATCCTATCCTTTGGGACCCAACATATTTCCTACTGAAGCGTTAAAGTGATAAGTGCCAGCAAAATGGAACTAACACACTGCAATTACATTAAAGTACAATATTTCAGCATTTCCAAAGCATCCAGTCTGTGGCATAATGATCCAGATGACATAAAGGTCAAGGTCATTGGCAGGGGAAGTAGATAACAGTGTGTAAAGAAACAAGTGGAAACTGATGGAAAAATATTATGAGGGAAAACTCTCTCAATCGTACTGATAGGACTTTGCTATAAAGGAGATGAGAATCCAGCCACACCCCAAAACAGTCGACTCTAGCAAATGAATCAAAAGACCTTTAAAATATATTTTAGAGGTGAATTTTTCTGTGGGGACTTGAACATTATCACCAGAATGTACTAAAAAAACAACATTTTAAAATTTCACTGAGAATATGCAGTCTGAGCTTCTTAGAAAAAAAAATACAGACATTTTATCCAAGTCATTTCAGCTTCAGTTGATTCTTTATACTGACAGTTCTCATTAAGATGATCCAACTTCCTTTATTGTGACTTTGTTTTTACCAAGCATCTTTCCCTAGTAACTCAACTTCCCAGGCAGACCTTCCCACAAGTGAGAGAAAATATTGACCTGAGAACATTCCAGACCGCTTAATAGCTCTATTTTTTTTTTACTTCAAATTACTTAATCAGCAACCTGGTTATCAATCAGGCTCTTGTAAATTTGGTTAGTACAAGGCAGTTCCGTAAGACTCTGATTTCCCCTAGCATGAAAATAACTGAGTTTTTGAAAATTCAAACACACCAGCAAGCAGAAACTAACACAACATTGTAAAGCACTTATACGCCAATTACAAAAAACACACACACACAAGAAATACTTATGTTCATCAATGAGCTCATCCTGGGGTCCCACTGGTGAATATGCGTATCTGAAAGGCTGAAGGATTAATCAACTGCTTTCCTCCCTTGACATCTTCTCAGTATACTAATGATTTTATTTGTCCTTTCCCTTTGGCTTTTCCTTAAAAGTTAAAACTTAAGAACTTGTTGAAGATCTACCTATAGTATTTAGTACACAACACCATGTCCTACCCTTGAGTGTTATCTACCGGTAATATTATTTTCTTAGACTGCCTACAATAATGACAATCTCCAAATCATTTTATATTGTCGTGTCTCTAATTCTTTGATCTCAGAAATATTTCCTCCAAGATTATGTAACTAATGTATGTGTTTTATATATGCGTGTTTGTATATTTATAATGTTTTTGAGACATAGTAGAATAATATTGGAAAACAAAGACCTAAATGGATGGAAACCTGATGTATGTTCAGATTATTTAAATCCATTTAATTATGATGGTAGGATTATCCCCAAATAACATTGTCATTCCAAAATATCTGTCACCTAACATTTTTTTATTTTCTATTTTTTTTAATTTTTAATTTTATATTGGAGTACAGTTGATTAACAATGTTGTGTTAGTTTCAGGAGAATCACTTAACACTTAGGAAATTGTAGAAAATTGTTTAATTTCCAGGGTCTCAGGCACTTTTTTAAGATGAGTATTTCCTCCAGTGCACTTTGATTGTGGGAAAAGAACTGCAAGAGTCTTAGTATCTCCATACTTAGATACGTCCAGTGTTCTGAGGCTCCTAAGAAGAGCAGATTATAAAAGTCATGAAATTTGAAATACTGTTTAAAAAAAAAAAGTAACAAACTACTATTTCTAATAGCTACTGACTGTATCTGAAGAAGTTACTCTGCTCTGTGTAATGTGGACGGGGAAGAGGGGAGGGTGTAAGAGGCTGGTGAGACATCTTCACAAGAATCTACCCAGCAAACTCCTACACTCACCCATAGCAAGATTTTCAGAGCAGGAGGTCCTTGGATGTGTAAGGAGGAAGAAAGGAAATTACATTGGCGGTAAATGTGCTTCTCTATTCTTTGTTCTGGGGTCCCCATCAGTCAGCAGATGCGTGTCTTTTCCCAGTTTTCAAAACCCTGCGTGATGGGAGAAGGTAGATGGCAGGCTACCCGGAGGAACTGAAAAGACATGAGCCAGTCAGTTTAAGCAGGAAAGTTGTGTGCATTTTATTTGGAGAGAATTAGATGTGTGCATGGTGGGAGGGGTTCTGTATCTTCCCCTGAACAGAGTTTCCCAAAGTTGCACATTTTTAAAAAGTTTTTTTAAAACAAAATTTGCACATCTTAAAAGGTTTAATGTCTTTAAGGAATTACTTCGATGGTACATGTGTGAAGGTCTTGATGAAAAGATAGAACAGGAGGGAATGTGAAAGCAGGAGTCTGAGCCCATGGCAAAGGCTGACGCTTCTATGTGCTTTATGTGTTTGCCCCCAGCAACTGGTTGTCAGGTCTTGCTTTCCAGCTGGCCTGGCCCCCAGGTTTGCACGCTCTCAGGTTAGATGCTGTCATTACCCCAAGCAAGAACTACAACAAGGGATTAAAAACAAAACAAAACTAAACAAAACAAAACACAGAAAACCCTAAACATCCACCTAAATAAGAATCTTCACTGCCATGCCCTATCTTAACTCAGTTACTTAGCTCAGTTTTCTTGCCTATAAAATGCAGTTTTGACACCAACCTCACAGGGCATTATGAAAATTAAATAAGATAGTTTGTGTCTTAGTTTGGGTTCCCAGAAGAGACCTGGGAGGGGAATTTGGATGCACGTAGCTTATTTGGAAGGTGAAGGGAATATTCAAAGAGGAGGGGAGCAAAGCCAGGGAAGAAAATGGCTGGTGAAAGTTTCATTAGCAAGTCAGCTGCCGCTGCGCGTTACTGGGACTGTTACATCTCTAACAATTCTCTGAAAACAGAAAAAAAAAAAGGAAAGACAGTCGAACTGGCTGTGTGACCCTCTGTGAATCCTACAGAGATTCATGGCAGAGGAAGTGTCTTTTTTAAATTGATTGTCACGTGGGATACCAATGCTCGGGGGTTTGTCCCTTTATTTATTTAGTTACAAACGATCTAAAACAAGTAAGGCAAAGAGTATAAGCTAATATGTCAATTCTGATTGAGTGATAGCACACCCACTATCAAGAAGGATTGTGTCAAGAAGGGTTCTAAGGGTCCACCCACGCTCAGGAACAAAACAAAACATAGTGGATAATTGGCACGAAGAGGGAGCAGTACTCGTGCTTTCTGTCTGCCACCCCGAACCTAGCTGTCATCCGTACACTGGTTACTCACTTACCCAGGCCCAGAACCTCATCACTGTAATACCTTCCTTTACTGTGAGGACCTGAAAACAATAACCTAGATATCTTTTAAAACATTACAGCTAGAATGTCATGATTAGTTTACAATACGAAAAATTAATTAAAACCACAGGACCACTTTTTTTAACCTACAGATTGGCAAATATCCAAAACATGGACGAGCTTCTGGGGAAAGAGTCCCTCACATGTATTTTCATGGGTTAGAAACTGGTACGTTTCAGAGTTTAAGCGTGTCTGTCCTTTGACTCACCAGTTCTAAGAATTTAACCCACAGATATACTGACATGAGCACGCAAATGTGGGTTGAGATATGCTCACTACAGAAATGTTAGTGGTCGCAAAGACTGGAAGCAACCTAAATACTCATCACTAAGGGGAGGGTCATGTCAATCGCAGCCCATTCAGACAATGGAACACTAAACAATTGTAAAGAGTAATGAAGCTTGTCTGTGCAGTGATATATGTGGAAGATATTCGTGGTAAGTTCTTTAAAAAGGTGCAGAATGATTTATTGGGCTAGCATTTGTGTAAAAAAGAGAAGGAAATATATATACACATAAATGTACGTGTATATTTATTCACGCAGATTTTATATTTAAATACAAAAACTGTGTTAACAGAGGTGGTCTCTGGGAAAGAAAATTGAAGGACAGGGAGGTGCGAGTGGAATGGGTGTTTATATTCTCCCTCTCACATCTCTTCTGGCACTTTTTCAATTTTTTAAACCATGTTAATGTATATTTTTAAATGAAGGAAAGTTAACTGTTTGCTAATTCTAATTGTTCCCTATCCTACTTTCTTTTCCCCATTAATCTTAATGAGAGGGGAAAGAAGGAAGGAAGGAAAGAAGGGAGGGAGGGCAGGAGGGAGGGAGAGAGGGAGGAAGGAAGGGAGGGAGGAAGGAAGAGGGGAGGAAGGAAAGATCATTCCTATTCCCACCACTCAGGGAAAATCATCGTTAATATCTTGGTGTATTGGTATTACCATCCAGTCTTTTTTCTCTGCATAGATATTTCTCTGCTTTTTTATATTTTAAAAATGGTATCATGTTGTTGGGAGATTGGGATTGCCATATATACATTACTAATAAGAAAAAAGATACCAAACTGTACACTCTAAATATATGCAGTTTATTGTATGTTAACTGTATCTCAATAAAAGTTCTAAAAAATAAAAAATGGTATCATGTTGTACATACTTTTTTCCATTTATATCACCGCTTTTTATGTCATTTAATATTCTTCTACAACATGATGTTTAATGCCTTACTGTACTCCAGAGCATAGATATAATCTATCCAATTAATCCTTTAATATTAGATATTTAGCCATGCAGTTATTGTTGAGAGTTAAAAACATAAGGACTATAGTAATGAGACTGGTTTTTGTGTGTGACTTGAGGTACTAGTTTCTTTCCCTTATTCATGGACAGTTAACACAGTTCTCTCTACTAACTCACAACCTGAGGTACCTCCCTTAGCCAAAATCATACATGGAATATGTAATTACAAAGAAGCCTTTTACTACCAATGAATAATTGAAAAACTGCAGCACATTAAAAATATTTCATGAATTATTTGCTCATGATTATGACATTAATTGGAACTAAAAGAATGAGCGTACTTTAAAACCAAACTCAAGGGATTATCTTTTTAAATGATAAAATATAAGGAGATGTGCATTTTGTTTTACAGAAGATCTAATAGAGTTAGAGTAAATTTTTCCAGAAACCAGAACATTTGCAGAGCAGAAATGTGGGGAAGAATGGAGCATGTTTATTAAATAATACAAATAAAGTTATCAATGGTTTGTAGCTTATGAAAACAACATAATGAACTCATGCATTTAACGACGCCATCCCAACCATCTGTTCAAAAACCACAATTCCATACAAGGGCAGGTTTATAAAGGTAAAAACTGAAAGGAAGTTCTGGGCTTAAATTCCCAGTTCCCCACAGTGTCTAAACCCTACGTGCTGAAGGGATGCTGACGCCACAGCACCATCTCTGCAAATGGATCTGAGCAGCTGCCCTCTCCTTTTTTTCTTTTTTTTTTTGCAGACTTAGAGAGTCTGGGACGTGCTTCTGTGACAAGCAGAGTGGTGCCCTTGGGAATAAGTTACTAAATATAAAATAGAAATCGTTATTAAAATAAGACATTTTTTAGAAACTTGGTATTATTATCAACATTTTCATATACACTAAATTTGACTCAACTGTTTATAAATCTTTTGATAAATATTTGGCACCTTAAGCACAATATTAGTGCATATTATTTATTTATTCAACAAATATTTATTTGTGCTTGGTGCCAGCCACCCTTTTCAGCTCTGGGGATATGAAGATGAAAAGGTTCTGGGTCTTACATTCTCATGCTAGGGACTGTTGTTTTTTTTTTTAATAAATAAGCCAACAAATTAATTGCAACAAAAAGCGGTAAGTGCTACGAAGGAAACAAATATGGGCTGAGATTGAGGAAAAACCAAGGGAGACCTCCCCTAGGTAAGCAGCCAGGGAGGAACTCCCTAAGGAGGTGATGCTTGAGCTGAGATCATCCCCAGGAAGAGATGGAGCCAAGCTTGGGAGCGTGGGAGGAAAGGCATGTCTAGCAGAGGGGGCAGCCTCCAAGGGCTATGAGTACGGATAAGACTTGGCGTATCTGAAGAACTGAACCAAGACAAGCTTGGCAGACTGTCGTGATGTAGGAGGAATGGAAGAAGATGAGGCTGAAGAGATGGGGGTGGGGGACCCTCTTCCACAAGGCCTGAGGGCCAGATAGGAACCGGAATTTTTTTCATAGCTTGAGGCCAAGAACAATGTTTGTGATCTGCTTTATTAAAGGTCCTGTTCCAGAAGTTAAATAAACTCAAAAGTCAGTGAATTGTTTTACTTTAAGAATAAAGACTTGATAAGGTTTATTTAATGACAACTCAGGAAGCAGACAGTGTCACGTAGCCAGAATGGGTTGTGTAGACAGCCAGTTTATATTTCCAACTTCTGCCACGGTCTCATTGAACAGTGCAGGAGATGCTTGTCTGATGTTGTTTTTGCTTTAACATGTGGAAAATCTGAAAGAAACCAGCAATATCCCATATTTCTTTTCCTAACCCTTTCCAGAAGCAGTGCAGCTAATCCTTCCTTGCCATTATGCAGGGCCCTCACTGATGAAGTGGGGTACACTCCGTCATGAGCTGCTAGGGACAAATAACTACTTTTGGTCTCAGGTCATGGTGAGAGAAATATTCCACGGGGCTGACCCTGCCAGCCACTTGGTATATCAGCTTGTGACATCTCTGAAGTGCACGAAGTCGCCGAGCACCAGGTCAATGGAAAACATGTAGAGTTATGGGTGAGGGAAATATAAAGATGCCCAGAAAATAGAATATGAGCCGTCCCGCCATGGAGCTCACTGTATAGTCTGAAGCTATGGTAGCTTTGCCACTTATTGAAAGTGTAAACCCACGACTATTTGTTTTATTGTTTGACAATGCTTTTTTATTTTTCAATAAACCCTTTCAAGAGCAACGACCTCAAGGAAATGAAAGTAGGAGTTTAATGAAAACTTAAGCACAGAACTTCCATTTTTTAAGAAACTTAACTATGAAAGCAAAACTTGCACAAAATGTATACATTTATGACCCACAGTGGGACTCACAGTGGAATCACTGACCACCTGAAAATGAGGAGCTACAAATCTTCTGAAAAAACACTAGTCTACTTCAAAAGTAAATAGTACATTTGAGAAGATGGATTGAATACAAGAGTGGAGCAGGTGCAGCTTCAGAAGGTATATTTGTATAGCCCCTTTTGAAGCATGTCTTTTGATGTAGCTCCAGTGACATTTTTCTATTTTAATTTTGTCCTTTCTTAATTCCAAGCTTCTACATCCACTTGTAAAGTGATAGCTGATAATGTTTTGACTCCATTAAGACAAGATGAGGTCACCAAACTATTAAATGATGCCAATTTTATACCTATGTCATCTGGTGTCATAAAAAATCCAGTGAACTCTAGCACTAGTTGAAAGCTTCCAAATTTTTTTTCATGGAATCAAAACAAAATTTTTAGGATCTTATTTTGTTGAAAACAAAAAGCCTGGAATTATTGTGAATGCTATTGCAAATTCAGTTACGAAGTTTAACACTAAGGATTAAGTTATTTGTTTTTGCAACCATAATATGTTTACCAACTTTGGTGGTGTACAGAATTATGGGGAAAAACCAATGCCTTTATTAAATTAAAGATATGGAGCAAAAATGTACTGGAATTGATTGCCATGCACATGACTCATCACTCTGTCCAAACAGTCTGTGATACTCTACCGAGTGTAATGGAAGCTATGTTATCAAAATGTACAAATGTTTTTATAAATATGCAGATAAAATAACTGAACTACACAGTTTTCATAGCGACATTGGTGTTGAAGAAAGAAAATATTTGGGTATGGCAGTATATAAATTCACTTTTTCTGTCCAGCATTAATTAGATTTTAGAAACATTTGAGTCTTTCAAGAACAAATTTCTAACTCAACATAAGTGTCCGATAACGGCATTGAACATTTTTGGAAATACGTTATTAAATTCTGGCTGCATTTTGTTCAAAATCAATTGGAAATGTTTATTCAAAATATTTAATAAGAGGAGTTCCCCAAAACTTCGGCTTTTACATTTTGGCAAATTGCAATTATTGAAACTAAAGCTTGCAAACAGGAAGATTGTTGACATTAAGCCATGTGAAAGCAAGAGAGGACTTGAACAAAATAAACAATGAGATTTTAAATGGTTTACAAGATTCAATTTTAAAATTCCATAATGGTGTTTTCGACTATTTTGACTTACATGAAGAAATATTTGATAAACCTTTTATTTTTAATTGCCTAAATTTGTATTCTATACCACAATAGAATAAAATTGAAAGGCCTATATTTTTGCAGATGTATATTTGTTGAAACAGTCAAAAGAATCATAATACAGAGAATTTTTGATGATATTTTTCCTTTTGAAAAGTATTTGTAAAGGTGGAAAATTGGTAGTCAAAGAGACAAAAAAGAGTGTACCTATGAAAATATTTGGATTTAAGTATTTAGACATTTTAATGCAAAAAATAAAATAAAATTAGAATTGAAACTCACTTTGCTCTGAGCTTATCCAGTATTATGCAGACCTTAAAATTTTTAATCTTTAATTTTAGATTATAAGTATACAAAAAAAGATGCTAACAATTCAAATTAATTAACTATAAAATACAAATTTGAAGGTTTCAGGAAATTTTGTGAAAAATTAAAAATAAAATGACCCTATTGAAAAAGAATACAGTCCTCAGCAAAAAAAATACCCATGACGTGTTATTAGAGACAGATTATATCTAAGAAACTTTTAAAGTATGTTACTATGTACCAAAGAAATTATTCTTCTTATGTTACTTTTTTATGTACAAATAATCAATATAAAGTTTTTTTTATTTTACTTTAATACATATGAACATGCTGTTTTACTTTTTTATTTTTTTATTTTTTTGGGGGTACACCAGGTTCAATCATCTGTTTTTATACACATATCCCCGTATTCCCTCCCTTCCTTGACTCCCCCTCCTCGAGTCCCCCCCACCCTCCCCGCCCCAGTCCTCTAAGGCATCTTCCATCCTCGAGTTGGACTCCCTTTGTTATACAACAACTTCCCACTGACTATTTTACAGTTGGTAGTATATATATGTCTGTGCTACTCTCTCGCTTCGTCTCAGTTTCCCCTTCACCCCCCGCCCCCTCCCATACCTCGAGTTCTCCAGTCCAATTTTTATTTTTGGAAGCAATTTTATTTTTGAAAATAGTTTCTGAATAGCACTATCTTATAAATTCAATAATTTGTCATTCAAAAATATTTTTAGAGCCCTGTTGTTTTAACGATTTTGATAATCTCTTTTATTCTTAAAAATGTTCCAGTGTGTATGATAAATTGCATAGTACCCTAGCTAGGGCACTGTCGCCTTGCAGGAAGAAGTCTGAACACAGGGACTGAAATTTCTGGATGCCCGAGACAGCTGGGAGCCCCTCCAGGGACAGCAGGCCTCAGGAGCACAAGTGCTCAGCTCCCATCTGCCCCTAGGCCTTCTGCATTTAACATCCGCTTCCTGAGTCCTCCCTTGATACAGGCTTCTGTCACAAGAGGAATCGGAGAAATCCTGACCAACCTTCGTCTCTACAAGGCTGGACTCTCAGTCTACAGTAGATGCAGGTCAGACGTGTTGATAAAGAGCAGGTGGGGGGCAGGTCAGCCCTTCCCGGGTCCGGTCTCCCGTGGCAAGTAGGGAGAGTGGGAGAAAGCAGGCCAATGAAAAACAGGCAAGAATCCCATGGAAACCCTACCTTAAAAACATTGGCAAGAGGGACTTCCCTGGTGGCACAGTGGTTAAGAATCTGCCTGCCAAAGCAGGGCACACAGTTTCGATCCCTGGTCCGGGAAGATTCCATATGCCTCGGAGAAACTAAGCCCATGTGTCACAGCTACTGAACCTGTGCTCTAGAGCCTGTGAGCCACAACTACTGAGCCGGCATGCTGCAACTGCTGAAGCCCACATGCGTAGAGCCTGTGCTCCGCAACAAGAGAAGCCACCACAATGAGAAGCCCACGCATCGCCACAAAGAATAGCCCCCTCTCGCCACAACTAGAGAAAGCCCATGTGCAGCAATGAAGACCCAATGAAGCCAAATATAAGTAAATAAATAAGTAAATAAATTAATTAATTAAAACATTGGCAAGAAAGTGTTTTGAAAGAAAGGCCAAATATAAGAAAGAAAGTAACAATGGGAGCTGGTTGCTGATCCTTGCTGAGAGTTTCTGAGCTGACTTTGAAAGCGATTAAGGAGAGTAAGGGAAACAGAATTTCCTTCATAAGCCATTTGATTTTTTCAAAGGTCTTGCTCCACCAATCACATAGAGCTCCAGTGTTTTCTCAACTACAGAAAGTCAGCAAATCTTCTTCACAGGAAGGAATGGTATGTCCTGTTCCACCCTGAAATAGCAGAGTTCAAGCTCTTAGCACTTTCCATTTCTCATGGTTTCTGTCTCTCTGAAAGTGGGAACTCTAGGCTAGATGGGCTATAATTCCTTTCAAGGAAAAAAATTAGTTAAAGGTAAATACTCAAGAAAGAATTTTTTCAAATAAATTCTATTTTAAAAGGAAAGAAAAAAACTCAAATATACCCTTCATCATGTCGCTTTGACAAAATTATTCCAATTTCCTTCAGGGTACAACTTCTGCAACACTCTTTTTTCAGGCTCTTCATGATAATGGCCTAACCAGCTTCCCCATTTTTATGTTCTCCTAACTCTTAATCATGAACTTTCACTCTTGTCATCTGGCCTCCTCACTATCAGACACTCACACCCCACCTCTCTTTCCCCAACTGGAAGCTCTATTTTTGATTATTTTAATTCTATCTAAATGGTACCCTTTCTGCAAGTATCAACTCTAATCCTCTTTCACCATAAAGCCTTCTCAGCCTACTCAGCTTACAGTGATTTTTCATTTTTGGAAGCCTACAGCACTTTTTCACAAGTCACTTCCCCTCTGGTCATCCTCATTTCCTTACCGGCAAATCAGTGACTCCGTCTACTTCTTAGTGTGGTTTGTGAAGACTGAATAAGATGATACAGACACCTGTTTCTGGCCACAGGACCTGATTATCAATTGATGATTGCCACTGCATTGGAAAAGAGTGATATTATGGAGGGATAGATTGATATTGTGGAGAGAGTTTTTTGGTTCTGCCAGCATTGGATTCATTTAACCCACCCAGTTTGTAAAATGGGAATAATTCCTATCTCACAGAGCTGCAGTGAAGACCAATGAAGAGCATATAGGTAAGGATCCTCTGGGCTCTAGTACACTGAGTTTGGTTTTTTTTTTTCCACCTTATTGCCTCAGAGGTAATTCATTCATTCACTCATTCCCTAAACATGTATTGAGGGCTTGAGATACAACTGTGAACCAGACGTAAACAGTCCCTTCTCCCATGACCTGGCAATGGCAGTGCAATGATGGGGACATTCAGGATGCCCAGGAAGAGGGCACCTGATCCAGACTTGGGAGGTCAGGAAAGTCAGGAGCTGAGGGAGGATAGGAAGAGGTGTGAGAGTCATGCATCCCAATAGAGGCAAATTTTTATTATTTAATTTTTTATAATAACAGTGTTTAACTTCTGATAATTTAAAAATCAGCTCTTGTGAGCCTGTACAAATAAGCCTAGCACACTGCTGCTTCTATGGGAAAAGAAGCTCTCCTTAGGTTTATAGAACATCATAGAATAATCCCCTGTGGCAGAAGCATGTTAAGAATGAATTTCAATAAAGGGATATTGATATTTTGCTGCTGACATTATCCTAAATAAAGAGAAATAACCTAATTCTTGTCAATTACAAGTCAAATCTTTCTTTTCATAAATTTATTTATTTATTTATTGACTGCATTGGGTCTTTGTTGCTGCGCGTGGGCTTTCTCTAGTTGTGGCGAGCAGGGGCTACTCTTCCATGCAGCGCACAGGCTTCGCATTGTGGTGGCTTCTCCTGTTGTGGAGCACAAGCTCTAGGCGCACAGGTTTCAGTAGTTGTGGCACATGGGCTCAATAGCTGTGGCTTGCGGGCTCTAGAACACAGGCTCAGTAGTTGTGGCACATGGGCTTAGTTGCTCTGCAGCATGTGGGATCTTCCCGGACCAGGAATTAAACCCATGTCTCCTGCATTGGAAGGCAGATTCTCAACAACTGCGTCACCAGGGAAGCCTCTACAGTTCAAAACTTGACACCAAGTAGTCTTAAAAAAAAGAGAGAGAGAGGTGTCCTAATGTCCCTTTCAGCTCAGACATTCTAACAATTTAGGGTTCTATGCTTCGGCTACTGTGTGTGCACTTTGGATATGTTTCTTGGCTTAAGTCTCCATTTCTTCATCTGTAAAATGGGGAGAATGAATGACTTGCGAGATAGTTACAAGGAAATAAAACACTATCGATGGTTTGTCAGAAACAATCCAACGTCCATCAGCAGATGAATGAATAGACACATTGTGGTTTACTCTCTGATGGAATACCATTCAGCGACAGAAAGAAACTAACTCTTGATACACACAATGCAGATAAATCTCAAAATCACTTCCTGAGTTAAAGCTGCTAGATAAAAAAGTGTACATACTGTGTGAATCATTTTTATAAAATTCTAGAAAATTCAGACTAATATGGGAACAGAAAACAGATCAGTAGTTGCTGGTGAGAGATATAAGGGAGGGATAAGAGGAGGATTACAAAGGAACGCAGGGCGACTTTGGGAAGTAATGGAAATGTTTGTTATCTTGATACATATGTCAAGACTTACTAAATTATACACTTTAAATATATGCAGCCTGTTATTTGCCCTTATACCTCAATAAGCTATTAAAGAACAAGAGAGATCAAGAAGCAGTGCTTTGCTCCATGAATCTGAATTCATAAGGAATCTCGTCATTCAGGAAGATGCTGATAGTTATGAATCATTTTCATTAGCAATCCTTTCCCACTATGAAGGAAATGCAGTTTTCTAACTGTCTGTGCCCTTATGTCCCACAAGATCAATTCTCATAATGGAGGATCATAAGCTATCGTGTTTCAAACACTCAGATACTTGCAAGAAGCTTGCAGTGTGCATTTGCTGTTTTAAATTTGTGGCTAAAAATTCCCTTCTCATAACCCCACCCACCTTTCACAGGAGTTAAAGGAATGACTTGTGCAATCTGCTGTTGGCCAAAGCCACAGACCTAGTTTCTGAGAAGGAAAAAGCTAAAACCTTTTTTTTTTTTTTTTTTAATCTTATATGACTAAGTTAAATGACAAAATTGGCTGGAATCAGTGTTTCTAAAGATTCAAGCAGCTCAATTATTTAAATATTTCTATAAACACATTATGAAGTGTTTCATTTTTGAAGTAATACATTCACCTGGTACATATGACTACAAAAAAATACATAGTGAAAAGCCTGAGTGCTGCCCCCACGGTTTCTTGCCATTCCTGGTCATTCCCTGATGGTAATCAATGCTAACAGATTTTTGTTGTGTTTCGAGATACAGAAAAAAAACTACATATGTGTATATTCCTCCCTCCCCCCATCAAAACGCAGCAATTTGTGTTTTAACAAGCTGTCTGTGTGACCCATTACACACAGAGGTTTGAGAAGTACTGACCTGACATGGTCTTAACCCCTTGGGTTTTTCAGTTACCAAAGGTGGATACCTTTGTCCAAAATTCCCGAGTCAGGAATTACAAAGTCTAGTCCTCAGCTGGAAATGGGGATGAGGGATGGGAGACAGGAAAAACCAACGGGTGGGGAGCATGTTGACAACATTTCAACCCATCACCTGATTTCCTTTATTATTCATGTCTTATTTTTAACTACAAAATAAATACCCAATATGTAAAATTTGTGAAATCCTATCACCCATAGGTAACCACTTTACATATTGGTGTATCACTGAGGGCAATGGGATTTTATTTAATATTTGTATATGTATAAATACAGTATTTGTCTTTTCTCAACAGTAATTTATTGTGTGTAAATTTGTATCTATATTTTTCTCACTAACAGTTTTTCTGAAGGACGTTTCCACTGCGGAGCTGGCAGTTGCTTGGCTAGTCCACTAGCTGGTAGGGGAGAGGGCATGGCACTCAAAGCTGCACAGACTGATCTTGAAGGAAGCCTGGCATCTGAGAATGTCCAAACAGGCAGGCAGCCCTGTGTAGACTGAACTGTGTAGACTCTAGGGGCAGTTACCTACCTGAAATTCAGTGGCCTGATACTAACATGTCCATCCTTATTTTATAGGACCCCAGTTGATGGGCTGTAGGGTTCAGAGGCTGGGGCCTGGCTCAGAAAGGGAGAAGGGTACCAACCTGGGCCTGAAATTCAAAGTGGTGCTAATTCCTGGAAATGGTGGCTGTGTTGAGAGTGAGAGTGAGAAAGGGAGAGAAGCCCTGATAACCACTTCCAGTCACGCTCAGTGGAACCTCTATTAGGGATAAGGTTAACCTTAGACTAGCTCCAGCCTAGTCTGAAGGCTTCCAAGATGCTGAAGGCTTGAATTAAACAGTAGTGGTAGTGATGGAGAGGATGGAGTAGATTCAAGAATTAATCTTGTTATAATTGTGTGGGGATGGTAACTGGTGGGGAAGGAAGGGAGGAGTATAAAGAAGTTTCCCAATTTTCTCTGCTAAGAATCACCTGGAAAGCCTGAGAAACAGAGACTTTCCAGGCTCTTTTCTGAAGATTCTGACTTAACAAGTCTGGGGTGGGATACAGGAATCTACATGTCATTGTTTTTGTGTGTGTATTATTAGTATTTTTTATTTTTATTTTTTTGAAGTATAGTTGATTTACAATATTGTGTTAGTTTCAGGTGTACAGCAAAGTGATTCAGTTTATATGTCATTCTTACTGGTAGGAAGATGACTTCCGGGTCTCTGGCTTGGGGTATTGGATAAGGGCAATGGAATTCACTGATTTCAGTTTTAGGTATGTTGAGTTTGGAACATTACAACAATGGTGACTAAAGCTGTTGAGCATTTACTCTATACTGGTGCTTTACATGTACTATTTTATTTAACCCCTACAATATCCATGTAAGGGAATTACTATTGCCATACTCATTTTGTAAATGAGTAAACTGAGTGATGGGGACACTAAATCATTTTCCATTAATTACACAACTAGTAAAGGGAAGATCTGGATCTAAAACCCAGGCACACCTTACCCCAAAGCCTTTGATCTTTGCAATGATGTTCTACTGTCTGCTGAGTGGCTACGTAGGTATGGGCGGTAGCACCCACATTGAATCGCAGGTCAAGGCTGGAGATGATCTGACATGAAAATTTGCTTTAGATTGCGCAAGGAAAGCCTGCAGAAAGAGGAGAGTGTTTGGCCAAAGACTGAGCTGTGCTCCTGTCTTAAAAGATGGGCAGTGGATGAAAAGGCCAGTATTTTATAAACTAAACAAGTTGAATTGCCAGAAGGAGTTAATTTAAGAGCAGCAGAGAGTTCCAGGAAGATAAATTATCCACCGAATTTAGTAAAGGGCATAATTTTTGACCTTGCCCAGGAAGGTGGGGGGAGAAGGCCAGTCTCTGCAGATCAAGGAGTAAAGAGATGGGAAAATGCAGACAGTGAGAGAAGGCTCATTTCTCTGGGAGGCTCAGCCATGACAAAATAAATGGGAAAGACATCCACTGAAATGTTCATTGCGCTCATCTCTGAGTAATGGGTTCTAAGTCACTTTCATTTCCCGATTTCTTTTTCTTTTCTCAGGCTGAAAAATGCACTTTAGAAAGTATCGTTTGGGAGAAGTTGTGGGGAGCACATCTGCCTCCAGTAGCCTGGGATGGACATGAGAAGAAGATAAACTGTGGTCTGTACCTTCAGGCAGGGGCAGACGAACCATGGAAATGAAAAAGATACACTCAGGACTTCCCTGGTGGTGCAGTGGTTAAGAATCCACCTGCCAACGCAGAGGACACAGGTTTGAGCCCTGGGCCGGGAAGATCCCACATGCCGTGGAGAAACGGAGCCCGTATGCCACAACTACTGAAGCCCACGCACCTAGAGCCCATGCTGCACAAGAGACGCCACTGCAATGAGAAGCCAGAGCACCGCAACGAAGAGTGGCCCCCGCACGCAGCAATAAAGACCCACCCAACGCAGCCAATAAATAAATAAGTAAATTTATCTTAAAAAAAAGAAAGAAAAAGATACACTCAATGTTTTAAAAAAATTGTTTTCAACTTCAGCTTTAAAAAGTAACATGCATTGACAATAGGAAAGTTATTTAAGAAGAAAAATGAAGGCGTATGGGACTCAAGAGCAGAACGGACAAGGTCATGGCTAGAAGGGCTGGTAGGAGAAATTTCCAGCTGCAGCTACCTGTGCCTGTTCACAGGACCAGGGGAAGAGCCTGGTGGAGGGAGAATTGGTTGAATCAAGATACAACAGGCTGAGAAAACTGGGGCCTGGCAGGGAGAGGAAGCCAGACTCCAGGAAACAAACAGCATCTCTTTGTCATCCTGGGGATAAACCCTCTAACGTTTTCAGCTGCTACTTCCAGTCTGGTTTCCACATATTTATGTAAAGCATTTTTGCTACAGAACTGATCATCATTTTGTAACGTGATCTTTTTCACTTAATACTATAGCATTTTACGATGGCATTAAATATTATCTTAAAATAATATTTTAGTGCCTAGTAATTTCTTATATAGATGCAACATTTTTAGGGCTAGTGAAACATATTTTCAGATTACTTTCTAGAAAAATCATATCAGTTTCTTTCCCATCAGAAATAGACCAGCCCTGCTTCACCACACTCTCACAAGCCGTGATTGTTATCAACTTTTTCCATCATCGTCCATTTGATAGGGAAAATGCGGTATAGAGTTGTTGGTTTTATTTTGCATTTCTTTTATTACCTTCAAGGTTAGTTATTTTGGTGGCATTATGAATCCTATATATTTCCACTCTGAAATATTCATGTCCTTTGTTCTTTTGTTTAATATGATAATCATGCTTTTATTAATTTGAAATCATTTTAAAAATATCAAATACATTAATATTTACCTGTCATCATGGTCACATGTTTTTAAATTTAAGAAAAATTTAGAGGAAGAACAACCAAACCTCTAAATAGCATGTTGCAGAGATTGAAAAGTGATAAATATTTGCCAGTATCTATGTGTTCTCCTTCGTAGACCATATGCTTTAAGTGCCAGCAGGCATTATCCTCATCCCCATTATTACTGTTACCTCATGCTTCAATATATACTCCAGGTATTCTTTTTCTTATTTTTCACTCGAGTTAATGACTTCCAACTCTGGTTATGGGATGGCATTTCACTGCCAGTGGATTTCTTCACGGAATGCGAAGGGTTGAGAAGTGAACGGCAGATGAGCCGTGTTGCTTTTCTATGAAACGTCTCATTTTTTCAGTGAATTGAAATGAGAGGAAAAGCAGCATTTCATAGTGATTAAATGTGGCTGCAGGCTTTGGAGTCAGAAAGCCCTGATTACTAGCCAGCAACGTGTCCATGGCCCACATTTCTTCTCTGGGTTGTCATTTCTTCCTCTGTAAAATGAGAACGCAGTCTTACAGGGGTTTCGTGAGGTTAAATGAGGGATGCATGCAAAGTGTTTAGTTCCAGGCCTGGCGCATGGCAAGTACCCCATAAATGGTGCCGTTCTTGCATTCGTTGGATGCAATGCTGTCGTAGAGGTTATCTCCTCATACAATGACTATTTCAATGTGATTCAGCTTTTCAAGAATCTTTAGAAGATCTTTACAACCGTGGGCCCTCTTAAGTTCTGTTCTGTGTGGACTTACCTTTGATCATTTTATGGAACTGTGATAAAATATTTCAAGAAGAAATAAGTCTGGGATCCCCATAGCAATTGCTGTTGGGCAGAGAAGCGCGCGTTCCTATGTAAAAACCCAACGTTAGAGTCTCATGGCACATTGTGGCACAGATGTAAGTAACCAGATTCTGCTTAGTGGTTTGACTCGAATTTTTTCAATGAACTAAAATGGTACTAGTAGAGTTTAAAACAATATTTATTCTCCTCTTTCTCAACTTGTCAAATTTCTAGATTGAAAGAGATTACTTCCTGGCCAGCTCACATCTAGAAAACAAACATAGGAGGTTGCCGGGATCAACTCGGCGACTCGAGGTGAGTGACGGGTGCCGCAAGCTTGAAGAAGACACAAACATAGACTGAAGAGAAAAGTGGGACCGGGGGGCTCAAGACCTCTCGGATCAAGACCCTTGCTGATTGATCCCACGTTGCTTTTATTGAGTTCTCGGCATAGTCTAAGGGTCTGACACTCCCAGGTTAATCCCATAAACAATCAAAGGCCTCACATGACTGGGGGCAATGATCTTTGTTTGCCTCCTGGGTCCTGATTTGAGCTGGGTGTGGAGAGCAAAGCAGCCCTGGGGGAAGGAGACCTCTCTCAGAAGGATTAAGGGTCTGTGCCCCACCCGTGTTGGCCCCTCTGTGACTGTGCCTGTCTTAGGTTGTTCCTCCCTTGAGGAATCTTACCCGTCTCTGGCTAACCAGTCATCCTCTAGGGCCAAACACGGTGATATAAGGAAGGCTCTATGTATCACCCCTGTTGGCCCCTCTGCGGCTGTGCCTGTCTTAGGTTGTTCCTCCTCTGAGGAATCTTACCCGTCTTTGGCTAACCAGCCATCCCTCAGGACCAAACAGGGTGATATTAGTCTCCATGCCCCGCACCCTCAGCTCCTCCACTGCTCAAGCAGGACATTCTGAATCCCATCGCTCGGCCCACATACTTCAACATTTTCAATGTTTCAAAAAGGTTCCAGAATGTCTTCCCACAGGAGGTAAAGTCTGGATCTTTGTGAGGAAACAAACCCTGGTGGTTCCCATACAAGAGCTGGCTATTCTCACCTTTAACTGTCATCTCCCCTCAACGGTCTTATCTCAGAGGCCTTCTGGACTGTTCAGTTCCTTGCCCATCGTTTTTGTCACTTTCTGCTTGGTTCCAATGTTTCACATATTCTTGCTGGATTATTTGTGTTGCACATGCATCGTCTGTCCCCTTTCCTGGGATGAAAGTGCCATGAGGACAGGTCCCAGGCCTCAGCATCCAGCTCAGGGCCAGGCATAACGCGATAGCTCCGTAATCTCCGCCAGGCACACCTGTTGACGGAGACAACTTCAAAGCTGAGATAACAGTTCAAATCAGAGATCTCTGGACCTCTGTACTGACTCTCCTCTCTTCATACTGGCTCCCTTTGTACTTGACGGGAACACATATTTGAAATTTCTCTGGACATGCTCAGCTCAGGCCCTTATTGGCTCCGCTTTAGTCTGTGACTCTCTCTCATGGGGTTTCCAGGAGGGTAAATGGAAGCTCACGGAGTAACGTGGTCGAATCCTCTCTCCTTACTCCACATTAGAATTTACTCAGAGTAAATGCAGAACTAATCTAGGGTGCCTCCATGCCTTTGGTTAGTCAACAAAGATAAGGCTAAACGTAACAGCTCATTGACAAATTGAAATAAAAATTTAAGTGGCATCTTTGTGACATTCACCTGGACTAGAGCCTAAGGATGCTTGTCTCTCCTGCACCTTCTTTATCTCTCGTCTCTCACAGGACCTCCAGAGAAAGCCTTTGTTTCAAAGCCCGCTCTTGTTCCCCCCAACCTGTAAATATGGGGGTTTTCCTTTATTCTGGAACACCACTCAGCCTCAGGCCAGCACACTTGGGCTTTGGAAACCTTACCTGGGGCAAAGCTCTCAAGAGCAGGGGTTTTCATTTTTCAGGTAATAAAATATTAGTTTTGTTCATGGTTACATAGAAACATGGTAACACACACAAAAAAATGCAGAAAAATGCCAATCAGGCGAGTCTGAGCGCTGAAACCACTGCCTTCCCCTGGGGAAAAAATTAGCATCAACATTCTGGCATACCCCTCCAAGAGGTTGTTTTTTTTCCTATGTACTTATTTATCTCTATAAGTACAGAAAGAGCAATGATGCATTTTCAAAAGGAAACATCTTTTAGTCTTCCATAAACATTTACTTTTAAAAGAAGAGGCACATTTTTTGTTCGAGCAGGAGAAGGATAGTTTGTTGGTTTCATTCATGGCTATCCCCCTGCACTTAGAACAGTGTTTGGCTCAATAACTATTTGCTTGAATGAATGAATGAAAGCAAATGACATCGCTCTGCTAAACAGGAAGGCTACTCTGTATTGAGAATGTCCATTCATCTACGTCTTTTTCTTTCCATGTCCAACGTTTCCCTACATGCAACCCTTGGGCAATTCTTCCAAACAAATTATAGTCTCCCTCTTCAGGGAAGTCTTTAAAAAGTGCCTTGGAGTCTTTACGGAGGGCAAGTCCAGGGTCTTTAGCCAAAGTTTATGGGGTTTAATTGAAAAAGCTAAGTCAAAGGTGAGCCTGAATCTTTGTTTATTCAGAAACAAGCAAAACCTTTGAGTGTCTGGTCTAGTCAGAATATAAAGAAATAAAAAGCTATCCATTTGACTTCTCAAAGGCTTAGCCTTACAAGTTGAGTGTTGTCTTTTTTTAAAGTGTGTGTGTGTGTGTGTGTGTGTGTGTGTGTGTGTGTAGTGGGTGGGGGGTGGGGATGGAGAATAAAAGGACATCATGTATTGCCATTGCCTATATAGAATTTCCACCAAAAAAATGTTTCATCTGAATCTAATTGTGGGAAACTATCAGACAAACCCCAATTGAGGGGCATTCTTAAAAAAGGAGCCAGTGGGTATGTGTGAACCCCCAAGAACTGTAGTAGAATTTAGAGATGACAGTTTTTTCTATTGCCTCCTATTTCCATGGTCTAGATTATGGAAGTGAGCTAGCCAGGAAGTAGACTCTTTTGCTCTGGAAATTAAAGTAATTTAATATAGAGAATGGCCAAGTCCCATTCATTACTTAATTAGCAAGAACATCTTTCTCCCTGATTAAAATTTGTTGACCTCATTAGCTTAGACCAGAAGCCAAGAGAATGCAGCTGTCCCCAGAACATGTATTCCTGAGATAATGAAATAAAAGCCAGAGTTATACTGTGTAATTTAAAGTTCTCTCTTTTTCACCCCGAATCACCTCATTTCTCTCAGACACTCATTACCTGAAAAGATAAGGACATTTTGGATTTTTTCTCTATTCTCTTTGTCAGCTCCACTGTGCAAAGTGATTCTAGCTATAGAGTGAAGGCAATTTTCATTTGGGGAAGATTTGAGATGTGTTTTTCCCATAATGCAAAGGAGGCACTCACTAGTTCTAAGATACATTTACCATCAAAAGTCTAATGTGGAAGACTTCCTAGGTGGCGCAGTGGTTAAGAATCTGCCTGCCAATGCAGGAGACATGGGTTAGATCCCTGCTCCAGGAAGATTCCACATACTGCAGAGCTACAACTTTTGAGCCTGTTCTCTGGAGCCTGTGAGCCACAACTATTGAGCCCGTGTGCCGCAACTACTGAAGCCTGTGTGCTGCAACTACTGAAGCCCGTGTGCCTAGAGCCCATACTCCACAGCAAGAGAAGCCATGGCAATGAGAAGCTCGCACACCACAACAAAGAGTAGCACCCACTCACCACAACTAGAGAAAGCCAGTGTGCAGCAACGAAGACCCAACACAGCCAATAAATTAAATAAATAAACAAACAAACAAATAAATAAATAATTCTTTTAAAAAAAGTCTAAGGTGGGGAAAAGAGCAGGAGGCACTCTTCCTTTTAAGCCCTTCATGCTACCATTGCCTTTGGAAGGTTAAGTATCTGCTATTCCGTTTTAACACACAGAAATATAACCGAAGGAAGAGAGTTAAGTTCATCACAGAGTTTAACTGGCTAAATTGGGTTTACATTACTTCTACTAGTTAATTCAAACTGTATTTACTGAATTCCTGCTATATTTGGGAATTCTGGCAGATACAGCTGTGAGTAAGAGAGTGGAGGTCACTGACGGAGGTGGACAGTTATTATGAAGCTAGTATATGCAATTATCTAATTAGCTACTTGATTAGAACTGAGAAGAGGGCTGCAAGAGTGAAGTACACAGTGCTGTGAGAGCATATGACAGAAGGTCTAACTCCACCTGGGGAAATGCAGAAACATCTCCCTAAAGAGGCAGTATTGACCTGGGATTTAAAGTAGGAGTGAGACTTGACCTGAAGGAGGTGGTCAAGGGAGGGTATTCCCTAAGAGAAGGCCAAAGTGATGGGGCACAGAGTGCTTTGGGACACCGGCCTAGCCGAGTATGCAGAGGTCAGATGGATATAAGACCTTGAAGGTAGGTTCAAGTTTTTTTATTTTAATCCCGACAGCAATGGTATGTCGCTGAATGGTTTACACAGGTAAGTGACGCTGAAGAACAGCGAACCAGGGAACAGTCAGAAATTATCTTTGTGCATAAAGCTTTGTATACCAATCAGCTCACTTCATCAGGGCCTTTTCCTAAGTGGAAAATTATTTAAGTCAGAGAATGTAAAGTGGGGTGTTTTTTTTTTTGGTTCTTGTTTTTACATTTTATGATAGAAATTTTTACATGCATAAAACATGAAGAGAATAGCAAATGAATCCCTGCCTAGCCATTTCCCAGCTTCAACAAATATCAATATATAATCAGTCACTTTTTTTAAAAATAAATTTATTTATTTATTTGTTTATTTATTTTATTGGCTGTGTTGGGTCTTTTTTGCTGTGCGAGGGCTTTCTTTAGTTGCGATGAGTGGGGGCTACTCTTCATTGTGGTGCACGGGCTTCTCATTGCCAAGCACAGGCTCTAGGCACATGGGCTTCAGTAGTTGCATCACATGGGCTCAATAATTGTGGCTCACAGACTCTAAAGCACAGGCTCAATAGTTGTGTGGTGCACGGGCTTGGTTACTCCGCGGCATGTGAGATCTTCCTGGAGCAGGGATCGAACCTGTGTCCCCTGCATTGGCAGGCGGATTCTTAACCACTGAGCCACCTAGGAAGCCCCTGATCAGTCACTTTTTATCCATACCCCCATGCAGGCATATCCAACCTCCAACAGATAATTCTGAAGCAAATTCTAAACATCATTATTTCATCTGTTCATATTTAACTATGTATTTCTAGAATATAAAAATGCTTTTTATTTTTTACCTTAACTTCAGTACAATAATTGCATCTAATAATAATTCTTTAATATGGCTGAATGTCCATATAGAGTGGCTTAAACATATTAAAGCTTTCGATACACGTTATTAAACTGCTTTTTGGAACATCTAAACAAATTTATATTTTCACCAACCATGTTTGAGATTATTCACTGCACTTTTATCAAAGTCATGTATTAGTTTTCTTTCCTTCACCAATTTAATAAATGAAAAATATTAACTTATTTATATTTGAATTTGCATTTCTTTTATCAATGGGGTTGAACATTTTTTCATAAGCTTATGAATTATTTATATTTCCTTGTTAGTGCACTGTTCCTGGCCTTTGAACATTCACCAGTTGGAATCTTAGTGTTTCTTTCTGTGAGATCTGCATGAAAGTTTGCTAGAGAGGGGGCAACTATTTTTCCCATTTGTTGCTTACTTAGCCTCTTACCACTGACACTGAATGTCATTGAAAGAAGGAAAAAAAAACTGAAGTTAAAACCCCTCCCAGAGTCATCTAGTCCTATGTCCACCCCATACTTCTGTATTTGCATGAATCGATCCTGCCACATCTCTGCCAAGGTGTATCAGGTTTCTGTTTAAACATTCCTAGTAATAGAAACTTCAGTATGTCAAGAGCATCAGCCCTAACCATGGGCTATAATGATTAGAAAATGCCATACGTTGACGGGAAGTCTTTATATTGAACTTATTCACTTCTACCTAGTTCTCTTGGATGGAGCTACCCAAAATGTCTTTCTCAGCAGATGACATCCTTTTAAATCTTTGATGACAGTATAGTTCCCTCCATTCTCCAAGCCAAACTTCCAGTTCCTTCAACCACGCCTTTACTGTCATTTCTAAGCTTCTCATGATTTTGACCATTGTCTCCTGGATATACCCAAACTCAGCGTTCCTAATAAAATGTCTCTCTCTGGCTCCTTATTTCCCCATCTACAAACTGGCTTGCAGGGGCTTCCCTGGTGGCACAGTGGTTAAGACTCTGTGCTCCCAATGCAGGGGCCCAGGTTTGATCCCTGGTCAGGGAACTATATCTCACACGGGTGCTGCAACTAAGACCTGGCACAACGAAATAAATAAATAAAAATAAATACATAAATAACAGAGAAGTTACTCTTTAAAAAAAAAAGTATTCTTGACTCCTTAATCCCAGTTTTTAAAACCACTGCCCTCTTTCCCAGCTCTATATACTCTTACTTAGTTTATTTTGTTATATTTTGCTAAATTTACTCCTTGCCAGAACCTTTTAGAGAAGACACTACAATTTTCACTTCACAGATGAAGTGCTCTAGACTGAAAGATAAGAAATACTCCCAGAGAGTAATAGAGCCAGATTCAAATTCACAGCTCCCTAACTGAATCTGGAATTCTTTCCGCTTTCAGAGTTGGTGAAAAGGGCAAGATATTATTGGGCCTGAAGAAGCCCTGGCTTTGGTTGAACACTAAGAAGTAGAGGCAAGGGCGTTCCCTGGCGGTCCAGTGCACGGGTCCAATCCTTAGTTGGGGAACTAAGATCCCAAAGCCTCACAGCACAGCCACCATGAAGTGGCAAAAAGAATAATTATCTGATAGGGTTGTCGTACGGATTAATTAAGATAATACATACGCAGCAGTGAGCACAGTGCCTGTCTGTGATGGTCTCTAAGTATGGCCTCCAGATAATTCCACCCATCCCTGTACACACAACTGCTACTGCTCACACGAGCCACGCAGTCTTCCCCTCCCCTTGAATCTGGGCTGGCCTAGTGGCTTTCTCCTCCAGTTTCTAAGGTTTACATGAAGACATTATTTGAAACTCTGGTGGGATGCCGGTGGCACTTTTGGTTATTGGTGTGGAAATTACTAATTTGACTGACACAGTTACTAAGTATACTTCTAAATCTCCATAATCGCTACACTCAAAATGCTCTTTCCTCTATTAAGAACAACAAGACAAATATTGACATATAAATTTGTATGTGGCGAATCTACTGAAATCTAATAATAAAGATGACCTCAGCAAGTATTGAGATCAACTGAGGAAATTTTAAGTGTGACGTATGAAGAACAGAATGCAGTGAAAGTTATGCTCTGGGACTTCTAAGCCCAGGTCTAAAGAGGACTAGCAGCTTTCTTCTTTGCTGTTAAAATGACCCCTCCTGGAAGGCTTGAGACCGCCACGCTATGAGGCATGCTGAGGTGCCCAGGACAGGAGCCTCAGCTGAGCCTGGTCCCAGGCAATCTGCCAGCTGAATGCAGCCACATGGGGAAGGCCAGGCAGGACCAAATGCCCATTCAACATGCATTATTGTGAGAAATAATAATTTATGTTGTTTTAAGCCACTACATTTTGGTGTGTTTTGCTACTCGGCCGTAAAAATCTGAAATGTTGAAACATATTAATGCTCAATAAATATAATCATTTAGTATGTTACTACTATTATTCAGAAGTCCTATATAAAGAATAATGACATTTATTTAGACCAAATTGCCGATAAGAAACTTTTGACTACATGGAAAGTGGGAGTAAGGATGGGATGGTGAAGAAAATTCTCTTTACTCCTGTGTCGATTTCCATTTTTATTATGTAAAATAAGAACTTCAGTATTTCAGTTCCAACCTGGAAAATCCTTGCTTCTATGATGGCTGAAATCCCCAAGATGAAATCTGAGTCACTCAATTGTTTATTTCTTTTTCAACCTGTACTCTTGCCGCCATCAAATAGCTTTAAATACATGTTTTGTCATATCCTTGCTTTTCTTCCTAACTTGCAACTTTGTGTAATTACCGTCCAGATAGACATTGCAGCAATCATTTATCAGATTTATAGAGCACCTTCTCTAAGCAAAAATATGAATGTTCCAACCCTCTCTCACTTCCCTGCCACCCCCGTACATCTGGAGTTTTAACTTCCTTCATCTATTTTAAACAGAAGAAAGATGTTAGTGGAGACATCTCTCCCCTAAAAATGATTTGCTTTCCTTCATTCAAGCAGCACTTAGCCCCTTGGGAGAAATTTTAATTTGTTTTCTCAACAAGGGCGTCTTGTTTCTCTGAGAAAATACTGAGGGGACAAGGAAGGATTCATATTTGCCAATAAGACTTCTTAAAATCCAAAACTGGAAAAAAAAATTTTTAACATTTTAAAATCCGGACTTCCAGGAAAGATGGCAAATGGAAGGCAGCTAGTCTCACCCCTCCCCAATCCTCACTTACACAACAGTAAAGAGTGCTTTTCATTGTTGTTATTTTTGAAGGTATATGGCCACAAAGATATGGAGAATAGGAGAGGAGACAACAGCCACAAAAACATGAAAGTGCTAGAGCAGGACAGATGGCAACTGAGGATGCAGATAGGAGAAAATTGAATCCCAAGTGGGTTTGTTTCCTAAGCCTGCGGTAACAAAGTACCATGAACTGGGTGGCTTAAACAACAGAAATTTATCTTCACACAGTTCTGGAGGCCAGAAGTCCAATATGAGGGTGTGGGTGGGGTTGGTCCTTTCTGAGGGCTGTTAAGGATAATCTGTTCCCTGCTCCTCTCCTAGCTTCTGGTGGTTTGCTGGCAGTTTTTGGAGTTTCTTGGTTTGTGGAAGAAATATCTCTGCCCAATCTCTGCCTTCATCTTCACATAGTGTTCTTCCTGTGTGCGTCTCTATGTACAAATTTCCCCTTTTTATAAGGACACCAGTCATCTTGGATTAGGGTCCACTCTTATGACCCCATCTTAACAAAGACCCTGTTTCCAAATAAGGTCACATTCTGAGATACTGGAGATAGGACTTCAACGTATGAAATTTGGGGGGACACAAATCAACACCACACTGAGCCTCCCATGGGAAAGCTGAGACCCAAAGCAGTTTACACTCCAGAGTCTCCCAGATTCCCATAGATGTGTCACCGGCTGTCTCTGGAAGTGGAGGTGAACCAGCCAGACTGCAATTAGCAGGACAGGATCAAAGCTGTGTAAGCAGCCAGGAAATTGAATTGACCCCACCCTCACTGGAGGTTAATTCTCTGGAGCTGAGCTGCCCCATAGGGTAGCCACTTTTCAAACGTGGCTAACTAAATTTAAGTGTTCGATAATTAAAATTAAATAAAATTAAACATTCAGCTCTTCAGTCATACTAGTCACGTTTCAAGTGCCTAAGCCTGTGTGGCTAGTGACTCTCTTATTGAAATAGGACATTTCCATCACTGTACCAAGTTCCACGGGATAGCACTGCTCTGAGGCACACACCAGAGAGAAGGGGGCAGAGTGAAGCCTGTGCTACTGGATGCTGAGACCCCCCTGACCCCACAGCCCTCTTCCTCCCCTTGACCCACCCAATCATGCCCCGTAGGCACAGTGAAGCATAAATTCACTCGTCTGGACCAATAATAGAAAACCTGTGCCTTCGGTGTTCTCCTTCTAGGAGGCAGGAGAAAAAGTAAGGGCACTTAAGCTAATTTTTTTCTTGATTCACTACTGTATACTAAGCATTTGGTATCTGACAGATATTTTCTCATTTAATCCTCATAACAACTCGTAGTGATGGGTGCTGTTCTCATTTAAAGGTAAGAAAACTGAGGCTAAATAAGGCAGAGTAGCTTGCCCAAGTTGGTTGTAAATGCAAACTCAGAACAGTTTGAACCCAAAGCCCACATTTTGCTTCTACGATACTATACAGCTTGCCTAAGGGACTGGTTGCCTCACGAACTTGGTATCAGTGAGTCTCTAACTATCTCTAGGTATAATTTGCCTCCAGTGTCAAATATGTTAAAGAACATCCACTCTCTAAGATCACCTAAGAAAGGGTTGAAAGGTTTAAATGAAGTAAATTGTAAAAGTGTATTAAAAAGTCTGTATCTCTGTACAGATGCAAAATATCCTCCTATCCATACAGGAAACCCTCATAGAGAAGACTAAGCATACAGTTTTAGAAGGCTTTAGACAACTTCAAGATACACTTGGGTTACTTTATACCATCTTATCACTGTTTAACATATCCTAGCCACGTTTAGAGCCAGAACTTCAAATACTTCATGTCTTCCTAAAATTATGATGAAAGTGTAAATTAGATCAACCGTTGTAACAATTTGTAAACTTCTAGTGAAGTTGAAAATGCACATAATTTTATTCCCCAGCATATCCATTTCTGGGTATATACTCTAGAAAAATTCCCTTGTGTGTGCATAAAAAAATCAGGGTAAAGATATTTATTAACATTTTTTCAAGAGAGAAATTAGACACATTCTATATGTCCATGGTCAGGAAAATGCATTAATAAATAAGCGTTTCATTGATATGGTAATCTCATACAACAGTTAAAAATGAATGAACTCTATCTATGTCATTATGATTAGATCTTAATCTAATTGAATGAAAAAGGTGCAAAAAGATATGTATAATATAATGTTTATGTAAAAGTGTTAAAAATCACAAGAAGAAAAAAAATTAAAAAAAACAAAAATCACAAGAAGAATATTACATATCTATATCTTTTCATTACATATAAAAACCAGAAAAATATATGAAAATGTAAACTTAAAAGATACACACCAGATCTGTGATAGCATTTACTCTAGAGAGGGAAGAAGGGAATTAGAACTGGGGAAAGGTAAGAAGGGGACTGCAATTTTATTAATAAAGTTTCATTTCATTTCTAATGCAACAAACAAACATATATGACACAATGTGAACTTTTATTTTTGTTGGATATCTGCTTATATTTTATATGGCTTGAAATATTTTTTCCCTCTATCCTGCTTTAACAGCCCAAGGAAGAGAAGATGGGTAAACTTCACAGACTATGATAGTAGAAAAGAGAAAAGTATCTCTAAAAGCACATGGTACTGAGTTATGTCACAATTCATTGTAACTATTTTGAATTACTATCTATAAGGATGTTCTTCTGGGGCTTTATCTCTAGACATTATCATCCCCGGAAGTCAAGTGCCTCCTGTGGTTTTACATGAGAATCAGAGCTTTCTCCACCAAGTCAGTGACACTTCAAAGTTCAATGACATTTACAGTGATAGCCATTACTGCCCTTTAAAATAACTAGAGAAGAGGGTACAGGGTTTCTTTTCAAAACATCAAGACTATGTCTCCAGTGAAACAAGAATCACAAAGGTTCTGGGAAAAAAATAGGTAATTGTTGGTTATTAAGGCGAGAATTCACAGATTCTATTCTCATACCTATTATTAATATCAGCTTTCAGAGCAGTCATCTACAGTTCATCTGAATTTTATCCAATTCTGTACACAAATTTTTAAATTACTGCCATTAAAAATACAACTATGTGTGTGTGTGTATATATAAACTGAGTGGTTAAGAGCACAAGAGTTAGATCCAGTATGCCTGGGTTTGACACCAGATTATGCCATTTATTCTTTATGTGACTTTAGGGAAGTAATTTAGCTTTTTAAAATAATTTAATCATTTTAGCTATTTAGCTTTTACAGTTTTCATCTCTAAAATGGGAATAATAATAGAACCTACTTCACAAGGCAATTACACAGATTAAATGGGTTCATGTACATAAAGTGCAAAACAAAAGCATTCAATAAACATTGGAATATTGTATACTCCTTCAATGCACTCATTTACGTGGATGCCATGCACTCAGTAGGCACCCAGTAATACTGATGATAATGAACATGAAACAGCCCAAACTTAGACATGAAATCTGGTGAGTCACAGAAAATCACAACTCAAGCGAGTAGACTGCTTTATATCTACTCTTGCACATTAAGGCCCCCCTTCTGGGTACTTGATGCCACAATACAGCACAGCTGTCACTGTCTGCTTCCATAATGCCACAGAGCAAGATGGAGGTTTCCCTGAGCCATGACTTTGAGACACACAGGTCTGCACAGATAAAGTGGCTCCCCCGATACAGATAGCAGCAAAATGGTAGAGCCTTCATAAAACTGAACTTCTGACTTAGCTTTCTCAGCTCTGAACCTAAATCCATCCCAACTCCTTTCATCTTCTCTTATAGATGTCGTCTCCTCATTTATTTTTTCCTTTTGTTCTTTCCTAGTCCTGCATGCTTGAAAGTGTCATAAGCTTCCACACTGGATAGGAGGGCCCACTGCTTTCCAGCACATACGCCATACGTAGTCCAATCATTACAGACCAAACCGTGGAACTTCCAAAATAGGAATGCTAAGTATGTAGTCACAAGGTTTAGCCTCAGGGACACCAGATTTTCAGCTCTAGAAATTACAATTTAATATTAGTTGGCACATAGCTGTACGGTTAGCTCACAGTAAGTAGCCTTATGCTACATATAGTTGAAATCTGCCATGCCTGGCAAATTTTGGGAAGGTATGCATAATATACGAGGGTGAGTCAAAAATTATTTGCACTCTGGCTGTAGAATTTATTTTAATTAACCTTTAGAAAAGACAAATACATCATTTTTCTGCATAATTTCCTTGCTTTTCAATACACATTGTCCATCTGTCAACAAGCTTTCATATTCCCTCATTAAAAAATGTTTTAGGCTGAGCTGCGAGTCACAAATGCACCTCTGTCTTCACTTCTTCATCAGAAGTGAATCTTCGTCCTCGTAGGCCTGCTTTCAGGGGACCAAACAGGTGAAACTCCGATGCAGCAAGATCAGGACTATAGGGAGAATGTTTTAATACCTCAAAATGAAGTTTTTGCAGAGTGTCGACAGTGTGGGCAGAAGTGTGCAGGCGTGCATTGTCATGCAAGATCACAACGCCCTTGGATAGCAGTCCTCTGCATTTAATCCAAAGTTTAGGCTTCAGCTCTTCAATAAGCATTTCACTGTAAGGAGCACTGTTAATTGTTGAACCTTTTTCCTGATAATGTTCCAATACTGGCCCTTGAGAATCCCAGAAGACTGTAAGCATCAATTTTCCAGCTGATGGTTGACTTTGGAACTTTTTCTTGGTCGGCAGTTGAGGATGTTTCCATTCCATACTTTGCCGTTTACTCTCAGGCTCATAGTGATGAATCCATGTCTCGTCACCAGTAATGATTCTCTTTAAGAAACTTTCACCTTCTTTAGAGAGTCCAAATTTTGCTTGCAGATATCGAAACACTTCTGTTTATGCTCTTCCATGAGTTTTTTTGGTACCCATCTCACACAAACTTTTCGAAACCTAAGTCTGTCGTGGATTACTTCATTTTGAGGGTTAAAGCATCGTCCCTATAGTCCTGATCTTGCTCCATTGGAGTTTCACCTGTTTGGTCCCCTGAAAGCAGCCCTACGAGGATGAAGATTCACTTCTGATGAAGAAGTGAAGACAGAGGTGCATTTCTGACTCGCAGCTCAGCCTAAAACATTTTTTAATGAGGGAATATGAAAGCTTGTTGACAGATGCACAATGCGTATTGAAAAGGAAGGAGATTATGCAGAAAAATGATATATTTGTCTTTTCTAAAAGTTAATTAAAATAAATTCTACAGCCAGAGTGCAAATAATTTTTGACTCACCCTTGTATGTTGGTAATTCTGTATGCCTGTTTTGATGATTGTAACCATGGTTTCCCTAAATCTTTAACTTCCTATGGAACTTTCTTTGGAAGCAACACAGAATAAATGTGACAAGAAGATTCCACTGCAGAAAAATAGAAAGCTAAAAAAAAAAAATTCTTGTATTTTAACATTTTAATGTGTCTACTTTGATTCCTTTAAACAGCACATTCAAATTTCTCAACCAAGAGTAACAGGATTAAAGATAATTTAGAGTTTTATTAAAACAGTACCACCTCCCTCTCCAAAAATAAAGATTTTAGCTTTTATAACTGCATTGAAATCACTTAATAATAAGTTAAAGTTGTAGCTTATGTGATTCTTTGGGATCTGAAAGCTTCCAATTGTATCTCCCTATGATTTAGACACACTTTCTCTCAGGTCTTAATTAGGAAGATTTTTTTCTGGTCAAACCATCTTATTTCATGTGGTGCATTCTGCCAGCCATGCTACATGACGTTTTTACATCCAATCTTCAGTAATCAGTGAAGGCTACAAAGATAAATAAGCCACTGAAGAGAAGGAAGTAATTAGCTGTTATTAGAGAACACTGAGATGATTACACCCCATGTTTCTAGTCATCTTGAGGTGTGGCTCACTCTACTTATTTTTAGCAGCAATAAACATACATCTCTTCCTACGTTGCCTTTGTCTATGTATTCATAGGCCTAACTGGTATCTAAAGTATTTTCAGCAGGGAGATTTGTATAGAGAAAGCGCAGCAATGCAGTCTGAGGCATTTGGGGAAAAAATGAAGCTTGTTTATTTGTTTGTTTATCCTTCAGAAAGGCTGTGTGATAGGAATATAAGATACAGTGTCTGATGAAGTCAGCTTCCCCAACTGTCCTCTCTGGTTCTGCGTCCAGACCTTACTGTGCAAATAACAAGCACTGACCAGCATTGCAGTCTCTCTTGCCTTGTCTGATGCTGAGTCTTTACAAGAAGATAATCACTTGGCTATGGACTCTGTGACAGCAACAATCCTGAATTCCAGTGAGGTCACTAATCTCTAACTTCAAATTTTAAACACAAGTAGAAACATTGTTCCATTGTAAGTTTCTTCTGAGTAGTTAAAACTGGTTTCCCCTGGATGAGTTCTTACTTGATGACATAGGCTTTTTTTCAAAAAGGAGTTTTGCTTACAAATACATGCGTCATGGGTTCTTATCTGAGTTGAAAAAAGAAAAAAAGAAAGCTGGATATAAATGGCAAGAATGGAACAAAGGTTATAGCAAACGCAGTGTGATGCAGAGCCCTTAATTACCATGCTGAGTCCCAAAACATGATTGAGAGTTGGTGACTAACAGGCCGTGTCACATCTCTCCAGCGGGCATAGTAGATTCCCCTATCATGATGGGGGAAACTCCCAGGCATGACCAGCCCTCCTGTTTAACCCTGGTGTGGCAGGGGCCTCCCTTTTCTGGTCATTAGGCCTTGAGGAGGGACGCTGCCTGTGGGCTCAAGGAGGGTAGGGATAGGTGGGACCTGTATTCTGAAGTGGAGAAGGGCAATGCGATGGCTGGTGCTCTGGATGAGGGAAATCACCCAGACCACCATCCCCCAAATAGTCACAACTTTGGTTCCAGGAAGCGCCAAAAAAGATAGAGTTTGTACAGCAGGGGGGTAAGGTAATTCATGGGGAAGAAAGAGAAAGTCCTGCTTCAGCCATGAGAGATCCAGCAGTGATTTCCTATGGAATGGCCAAAGGAGTCACCCAGAATCTCATTGGCTCCGGTGAGCCAGGTGGGGGCTTGGCTAGATGCTTCTAGGGGCTGATCCCAGGGCTACCAAGTGGGTCCCAGAGTCTCTCTATGAACGATGTAAGGTGAGATGAATATCATGCCCACTTTGAGAACACACACACACACACACACACACACAACCATCAATTTTATTAAAGGACTTATAATCAAACCAGTCTAATTGAAGTTGATATATGGGAGCTGGCACCAATTAGAAAGGGTGGCAAAGGAGAATGGGAGTGGGGAGGGATTAACTGGGAGACTGGGAATGACACATACACGCCACTATATATAAACTAGATAACTAATAAGGACCTACTGTAAACAGCACAGGGAGTACTCTACTCAATACTCCATAATGACCTATATGGGAAAAGAATCTTAAAAAGAGTGGATATATGTATATGCATAACTGATTCACTTTGCTGTACAGCAGAAACTAACACAACATTATGAATCAATTATACACCAATAAAATTTTTTTTTTAAAAAAGGGTGGCAAAGAGACCACTGACAGCCCATGTGGCCTCTCCTATGACAATGCCAGGCAAGGCCATGTCTCTCGGTCCATTGGTGAGGAAGGGGATACCTGTAGTTCCTGAAGGACCAGATTAAACTCATGCCACTAACACAAATAACACCTTTACAGAAATGTAATGCTTTTGCACCACTGGGACACATTCTGATGAGAGGGGTATCAGAACTGTAATAAGAAGAGCAGCATTCATCCTCATTCATGGCATGGGGCCTTATCCTTTGGAAACATATTGCAGGCATTCAGAGAAATGCAGAGGCATTGCTGGCGGCATGGAGCAGTGGGACCTAGTAGAGTTCTTCAAGGGACAAAGTAGGATCATCAGAATGAGAGACTTGAAGAGAAGAAGAGCTGTATGTGGGCTTGAGGAAGAGACCTGAGGAGAGGAGAAAGGTGGAAGAACAGGTAGGTTCCTAGGGTACCCATCCTTTAAAGACCTTCAAAGAGCCTAGGAGGGCTCAGTTTTTATAAGACACAAAACATCTCTCAGCCCAAAAGCATTTTAACGTTTATTTTTCCTGTTCTGAAATACCCTTTGGATACTTAGCTCCCTTTTTAATAAAGATACAGTGGGATAGGGCATGAGGGGAGGACATAAAGATGGATGGAGATTTAAGAAGGAGAGGGGCAGATTGATTTCTAAAGTCATCACATTAGACGAAAATTGCTTATTTTTAAAATTCACCTTGAAAATCACCTAACTCTCCCATAACACAGAGGATATGAAGTTTCTTACAAATAAAGCAGTTCACTTCTTTGTCCAAGGTCCTTTGCACATTTTCTCCATGGACCTTTCCCATGGGCATGGACTGTGTTGGGCTTGACTGCATTCTTTGCCTAATTACTATAATTGAGGCAATCACTAGCTTCTGATATGCCACAGGCAGGAGAAACCCTTAGTAAAAGGGCCTTATTTTGAGACTTTGCCGTTTGCACTTCCAAATGTGTGCGGGTGTGTGGGTGTGTCTGCGCCCTGCTGGAAGATGACTACGATAGGATTACCATGGTCCCTATCATTAGTTTCAAACCTGTATGGAGAAGGGCATACTCTAGTATGTATTTGCTCTTCTGTATGGAATAGCATTTGGTTATTGGCAAGAAGGGAGTGAGAGAGACAGGGAGGTAAGGCCTAGGAGTGGGCAGGGAAGACCTTTAGGCATGAGAGATCATAAAACCAAAAGTATAGATTGTCTCCCACCTTGGTAGGTTAGGGGAGATGGCTACTCCAGGCTGGAAAGGGAGGCACTATGCCACATAGGTTGCATTTTGTTCATCTCAGAACACTTCCTAAGAATCCATTGCTCTCTTCCTTCTGTCTGATCTTCCTTACTGTCTGTGGGACCACATATGCTCTTAACTTCCTCAGTCATATATAGATTTCATGTCCCAGGCCATGAATAAGACTCTCTACTTCATGATGGTTCTAATATTCTTTCCCTTTAGGGCTTTGCATTTCCTGAAATGATTCCTTTCCAGGTGGAGAAAACAAACTGAAGAAGAAAAAAGTGTCTGTTGTAAAGAGGATGCCATTTTGGTCCTAACAACTCTTTGGATAGAGGTGAGATCACAGTTTAAAAGTTATGGCTTTTCTACTATTTGCTCCATCCCTAAGAAGGGAGGCCAAATGAATATTTTCAATGGGATTTTTCTTATACATATGGGGCAAACATCTGTGGTTCTTTTCTAAGTGAGCATAGTTTTGTTTAAACATGACCGTGATTTAAAAAAGTAATACTAAAATATTGTCTTAGAAAGGAGTTAGAAAAACTGCTTCTACCTCATCCTCTTCAGATGACCCCACTGCAATAAAACTGCTGTTGAAATCTGAATTCTTAGTCTAATTGCTAAGTTGGAAACTGTGCTAGACTTCTGACGTATAAAATATAAGACTTGCTGAAGGCTCACAAAGTCGCTATCCTTGAAATTGAAATAATATTTTTAACCAGGAGGACAACATGTTTTTCTTTTTCTATTCCAGTTTTCTAGTAATTTAAAATATTGAGAGATATATATATTCTATAATTTTATTTTAAACTAAAGCAAATATTTATAATGTTTTATCATTTATAAAACACACATTCATATATTACCTCATTTAATCTTCACAACAACCTTTTGAAGTGGGTATAAATATTAGTCCTCTTTGGCAGAGGAGAAAATTGAGGCTTGACCAACCCAAGCTCTTTATCTGAGGACTCTAAGCTGCTAAGTGCCCTGGGTGGGACTTTAACCTGATTTCAGACTCTAAACTCAAAGTTCTTTCCATTAACTTGGCTCTTCTCATCTTCAGTTATTTTCCCACGTCTCATTTGCAAATACTTTCCTGAAATCATGGCCCAGTCACTGCAAGATAAAAATACACAGTGGTTCGGGCTTCCTAGGTGGCACAGTCTGCCTGCCAATGCAGGGGACACGGGTTCGATCCCTGCTCCGGGAAGATCCCACATGCCACGGAGCAACTAAGCCCGTGTGCCACAATTATTGAGCCTGTGCTTTAGAGCCCGTGAGCCACAACTATTGAGCCCATGTGCTGCAACTACTGAAGCCCACGTGCCTGGAGCCTGTGCTCTGCAACAAGAGAAGCCACGGCAATGAGGAGCCTGCACACCGCAATGAAGAGTAGCCCCCACTCACCGCAACTAAAAGAAAGCCCACGCACAGCAAAAAAGACCCAACATGGCCAATAAAAATAATTAATTAATTAATTAATTAAAAATATATACATATACAGTGGTTCTCAATGGCCTGCATTCTTTTTATAAATTCTCATTTAATTCAATCTTGTAGATATTTATTTAACTCTGATGATGACACAGGGGCTCAGTCTGTATTAGGAAGGCAGAATATTACAGTAGACTAAAGACTCTAGAATCAGACTGCCTGGGCTTGACTCCTAGCCTACTACCTCCTAAAAGTGTGACCTTGGGCAAGTTTTTGTGCCTATTTTTCTCTATCTGTGTAAAGGGTTAATAATATCGTGTACCTCATAGGGTTGTTATGGTAACTAAATGATGTTATTCATATCAAGCACTTAGAACAATAATTGAGACTTATTAAGAACCAAATAAATCTTGGTTGACATCATTTGGAAAGGTGGAGATTTGTGGTGACCATACCTACATAAATAACTATTTGAAATGCATAAATAACTCTGCCTCCTGGAGGAGGCCGGTAAGTGCCATAGAATAGGTATTAACTAGGTATTATTGAGGTTCTAGGTATTTACCCAAGAGAAATGAAAACATGTCCACACAAAGACATATACACAAAAGTTGATAGCAGTCATATTCTGTGGTAGGCAGCCTCTAACAAGGATCCCAGAAATCCCCACCTCCTAGAATTCAAGCCTTTGTTAATCCCTCTCCTGAAGCGTGGGCTGAACCTATGACTTCCCTCTAACAAAGAGAATATGGCTGTAACAACATAGATGGACCTGGAGATTATCATATTAAGTGAAGTAAGTCAGACAGGGAAAGACAAATATCATACAATATCACTTATATGTGGAATCTAAAAGAAAAAAAAAGATGCAAATGAATTTACTTCTAAAACAGAGACTCAGACATAGAAAACAAACTTACAGTTACCAAAGGGGAAAAGGGTGTGGGAGGAGGGATAAATTGGGAGTTTGGGATTAACATATACGCACTACTATATATAAAATAGATAACCAACAAGGACCTACTGTATAACACAGGGAACTGTGCTCAATATTTTGTAATAATATATAAAGGAAAATAATCTGAAAAGGAATATATATATGTATATATGTGTGTGAATCTTTGTGCTATGCACCTGAAATTAACATGATACTGTAAATCAACTATACTTCAATTTTTTTAAAAAAAGGAAGCAAGAAAGTTTTTTTAAAAAGAGAGAATATGGCAAAAGCGATGAAAGTAGGCCACAAAAGCACTGACTTTGGTGTTCTCTACCGTCTCTTGCTTTCTTCCCTGTTGGCTCAGATGAAGCCTGTGGGTATGTTATGAGCATCCCTATGAAAAGGCCACATGTCACAGAACTGAAGGAGGCCTCTGGCCAACAGCCAGGAAGGAACTGAGGCTCTTGGCCCAGCAGCCCACAAGGAGCTGCATCCTCTCAATAACCGTGAGCGTGGGGATGAGCAGTCTGGTCAACACCTTGATTACAGCTTCGTGTGAGACCCTGGGGCAGAAGCACTCAGCTAAGCTAGACCCAAATTCCTAACCTGTGACATAAATCACTAAGTTTTGTGGTAATCTGTTACCCAGCAACAGATAACTAATGCATATTCATAATCGTCAAAACTGAAAGCAACAGAAGAACGATAACTCATGCTGCGGTATATTCACACAATGGAATGCTGCTTGGCAATAGGAAGAAATAAACTTCTGATACCTGTAATGACTTAGATGAATCTAAAACCATTAAACTCAAGAAAACAAACCGCAAACAACAGAGAACATACAGTATGATTCCATTTATAGGAGAGTCTAGAAGACAGTATTTACAGTAACAGAGAGCTCATCAGTGGTTGCCCAGGGCCAAGAGGTGGGGTTGATTGCAAAGGAGCAAAGGAAACTTCTAGAGTGATGGAAAGGCTCTGTATCTTGCGCATACCTTTGTCATAACTCATTGAACTATATAGACTTAAAATAGGTATATAGGCATATTTTACCATATGCAAATTATGCCCCAATTAAATTGATTTGCAAAGTTAAACAAATAAGTCTCAAAGCAAATACAAGGTATAAGTGAATGGCAGCAAATTTTTAAAATCTGTAGGAAATGAACAGGTTCTTCGAAAATATAAGTAACTGCCATTGGCCCAAGAAGAAATGAAAAATGTATATTGACCATATAATAAACTGAAGATGATTTAAAAACTACCAAGGGCTACTTAGAAATTATTTAACTTCTTGATCATCAGTTTCTTAATCTGTAAAATGGAAATAAAGTAACACCACAGGGAATTTTGGTAAGAATTGAAAGAACATGCTTAGTATAATACTTGGGACACAGTAGGTGCTCAGTACTAGTTTTCCTGGTCTGTAATGGTGTTTTTAAGCCCTTTTGATAACAACTTTACTTCTCTTTCCTGATGGACAACATAACATTACTTAATTCAGTCAACAAACATTGAGTTCCTGCTTTTGAGGCTCTTCCCAAGGACATTCCCAACTCCACAGGATGGGACAGAGTCTTTCTGTATTTTTCTTTCCTGAACCTAATTGTGGAGAGGAGAAAAGATAGCTAAAAGCAAGAAGCAGGAGGTCAAGTCCTCAGAAAGGAAAACACCACCCAGGGAGGTAGAAGATGTCTGAGGAATGTCTTCAGCATATTCAACACATACCCCCATGCAAGCCCTAAACTAAGATGATATTGCCAATTCTGCATTGAAGAGTGCTGAGATTTCTAGAGTCTAAGCCATGGTGTTGCAAAGTTGAGCACTTAGCTTCTAAAGCTAAGGGAAAGATTGATGAAACCAGAGCTTTTCACCACGGGTGCCTTCACTCCCCTCCCTCACCTCCTCCACCTCCCTGCCAGGGGAAGCATCTGGGCTGAGGATGGAACCTGCTCCCCCTGGGAGGTTTGGGAGTGGCATTCAGGGAAGGCAGCCTCCTGCCAGGTTGGATGTCTGAAGGAATGTGGCAGGTCACTTCTCTGCTGGCCTCCTCACCTCTCTGTATCCCATGACTGATTCTCTTGGCCTCCTCCAAGATCTGAGAATGTTCTAGCTTTCAGACAACTGCTGGAGCCTCTTGCAGCTCTGACCTGGGTGATTCAGAATGCCAGGAAGCATGTGTGTGGGTAGCAAGGAGGAGGAGCACTAGCTGTTAACCCAGGGAGCACGGATGATTTCTAATATAGCCGTTATCAATCTCCTCCACCCTCAAATATATCTCTCCCCACACACACAAAGAGAAGTAAACATCAGAGGGTCATGCCAGGCTCAGAGGGATTCTTCAGAATTCCTAAGAATCTGCCACTGCATCTTAGGAACTTTTCAAGAACCCATAGGAGAGGGCTTCCTAGGTGGCACAGTGGTTAAGAATCCACCTGCCAATGCAGGGGACACGGGTTCAATCCCTGCTCCAAGAAGATCCCACATGCCGTGGGGCAACTGAGTCCATGAGCCACAACTATTGAGCCCATGTGCTGCAACTACTGAAGCCCACCCACCTAGAGCCTATGCTCCGCAACAAGAGAAGCCACGGCAATAAGAAGCCCACGCACCACAACAAAGAGTAGCCCCCACTCGCCGCAACTAGAGAAAGCCTGTGTGCAGCAACAAAGACCCAATACAGCCAATAAGTAAATAAATAAATTAATTTTAAAAAAAAGAAAGAAAGAACCCATAGGAGACTTCTGTGGACTTTCCTCCAGATTGAGATGCACATTCTAGGCAAGGTAACTGGCATTGAAATCAAACAGTTCTGGGACTTCCCTGTGGTGCAGTGGTTAAGAGTTTGCCTGCCAATGCATGGGACGTGGGTTTGATCCCTTGTCCAGGAAGATTCCCACATACCACGGAGCAACTAAGCTCCTGGGCCACAATTACTGAGCCTGCGCTCTAGAGCTCGCGAGCCACAACTATTGAGCCCATGTGCCACAACTACTGAAGCCCGTGTCCCAAGAGCCCGTGCTCTGCAACAAGAGAAGCCACTGCAATAAGAAGCCCACGCACCACAACAAAGAGTAGCCCCCACTCGCCACAACTAGATAAAGCCCAGACGCAGCAACGAAGACCCAGCGCAGCCAAAAAATAAATTAATTTTTTAAAAAAACTATTAAAGAAATCAAACAGTTCTACAACTGGGCCCTGCCATGCCCCATGCTGCAACTTTGTGGCCTCAGTTTTCTCATCAATAAATTGGGGATAGTGCTCGCTTCGGCAGCACATATACTAAAATTGGAACGATACAGAGAAGATTAGCATGGCCCCTGCGCAAGGATGACACGCAAATTCATGAAGCGTTCCATATTTTTATAAAAACAGATGATTGAACTTGGTGTACCCCCAAAAAAATAATAAATAAATAAAATTTAAAAATAAATAAATAAATAAATTGGGGATAATTATGTCATCTCCTTTTAACGGCTGTATTGAGAATGACAGAGGATAGCATACGTCAAGTGCATGGTACTGTCTCTGGATCATAATAGAGCCTCAATAAATATTAGCCTTCCCCTAATCACTGCCATTTCACACACTTCCAATAGGAGCATGCAAGACAACACCTTCTATCCTGCAAATTTTCCCCAGTACCCCTTACAAAGAGCCACAGTGAGTTTTGGTGAGATCTGGTTTGTTCTACAAAAGACAGTTCAATGCAAACTTGACTTAAGAAGGATTTGTGGAGCACAAGCCACCTTCTTGCAGGTCCTGGGAGTTAGAGATGATTTCTGGTTACCTGTTGCCAAAACCACCCCAAAATGTAGTGTCTTAAAACAACAATATATCATTGACCCTCGTGGTTCTGTGGGTCAACTCAGCCTAGCTGCCTTGTTCTCATGCAGTGGCACTTAGTGCTGAGTCATCTGAAAGCCAGTCTGGGCTGGGCTTCCAAGACAGCTTCTCCACTGATTTACCTGGTGTCTCAGTGCTTCTCCCCATGACACCTTTCTCCAGCAGAGGGGCCTAGACTTCTTATATGGTGGCTTAAGGCTCCAAGAGAAAGGAAACAGAAACTGCCAATGATCTTACAGCCTGAGCCTAGGAATGACCCAGAGTGTCTTCTGCTAGATTCAGGTGACAAAGCAACTACAGCCCAGCCTAGATTCAAGGAAGAAGAGGAAGAGACTCTACCTCTCAATGGGGGAATAGCGTAGGTACATAAGGGAAGCAATTGATTGATGATGGACATCTTTACTTTAGCGACAAGCTACCACCAACGGATACAACATATGAGTTCTACGTGGATATAAACACAAGATATTTACTTGTATGACTTTTTTGAGCTGATAATTTTTCACCCAGGTTCCATAAACACCATTTACCACATGTCTCAAGCTTTTGAGAGAAAACAATGCAACAACGAGGGGCAAATTTGGTGAATGCATCAGATCATGACATTTTCCTGTTGGCTAAGATGGCTTCATCATCTTGGAACTCTTTTTACCCACAAATTTCATCCTCCATGTGAGTGCGTCCCTTTGTAATTCATTGTTCTGTCTTCGGAGTAAAAACCAAGGCTTCTGATCAGTCAGATGCTGCTTTATATCCTTCTATTGTCTCAATAAGCATGGCTTCCAATGACTTCTGGTTACTCTGCTAATTCTTCCAACTAGGGTAAGCCACATCCTTTAGTAGCTTCTTGTACTTCAAAGCACTTACCTTAATTTGTAACTATATTTGTGAGATTGTTGGATTGATTTCTATCTTCCTCACTAGACTCTAAACTCTATAGAGTTAGGTACTATTTATCTCCACATATCGGTCTGTACCTAGTACATACTAGATGGTCAATAATATTCTTTGAATGAAGGGTTTCTTTTTTCCAGAATTATCTAAGGCTGAAAGAAGATCAACCCCATTAAAATGCAAAGAAATTTTAGAAATTTATTTCAAAAACATAGTGCTTGATTTATGTGTCAGACCTTAGAAATCTTGTCGTCCAAGTTAAGAAAAGTGAAATTATTGGATTCCATGACTCAAGCAGTACAAACGAAGTAATCTTTAAGAACCACTCCAAATGCAGATATGACCTCAGGCACACTAAGCTCTGCTAAAGGAATATATCTAGGTTTTGACTCCCACTTACCATTCCAGACCCTCTCGCTCTGTTCTTTACATCTTGCATTGCTTCCCAGTTGCCTCATGCCTGGTTACCCAACCCCAGGTGATGGATGTTACAGTTGTAGTGTCCATTTGACTTAATATCTCCCTGAACTTTCCAGCCCCCTCAGACAGTATCTTTCAGAGGCCTGCCCTGCCTCACACATAACTCTGGAATCCTTGATTAAATTCCAATACCCTGATTCTCAATGTATTCAGACACAGCCCCATTCCACTTTGGGCCTCCCCAAACTGTGAACACAGAGGAGCAATTAGGCTCTAGAAATCTTTTTATTCTCACTTTTTATTATGGAAAATTTAACAGTAAAGAAAATAATATAATAAACTTTGATCTACTCATCACCCAGCTTTATATATTATCCACCCATGACCAGTCTTTTTCCATCCACACCTCCACCCACTTCCCCTTTCTCCTGATGGATTTCAGTATCCATCTCCAAAAGATAAGAACTTTCAAATATACAGCTTAAAAAAATGATCATACCTAAAAATTCTCAGGGCCCTCTAAAAGTCAGTGACTGCCAATTTTCATTCTGAGAGATACTGACCCAACAGGTTTCCGTAAACTTACCCCTTCTCTAACGCTGCCCTCCTCAAGTGAACACAGGTACGCACTCTCTAAAGTAGAGAAAGATGTATGTTTCTGATGATGTCTTTTACTGCCCCGTGTAAAACATGGCACTAACAGACTATTGGTTTTGCTTTTTATTGTTCTTCAAAGACCACCAAGAACACCCATAGTTGGACAAGTTGGTTTTTGTATGGGTTGCAGTGGTGGGAACACATGTCATGGGGAACCATGGAGCGTCTCAGTAAGAGGGGGTCAGAAGGAAGCTAGTAAAGGATTTGGGCGCTGGTGGACTAGTCTAGGGGAGAGCCGAAGGAAGGAGGGACTTACTCTGGATTGGGGGTTATCAGAAAGCGGAGGCAGTTCTATGAGAGGATATCTCAATAGGTCATCTCCGTGGGGAGGTCAGACTAGAGAAAGGTGAACGCTGACGTTGGTGAAGAAATTCCAGTCTCCTACTCAGTAAAATGTGGGGAACGTTTGGTATCTTGTGTTGCAGAGAAACCTTGTTTTTGTCTCACTTGATCGTGAGGGACCTCTTTTGAGAGGGACCTCGTTTGATATAGATATTCTGTTTCTGTGGAGCAGGAAAACAAAGTGACACTGTGAGTGCCAGACCAGCTTGTGATAATGTTGACATCTAGCTGTGAATATCAAATCCATTGTGGATGTCAGGGGCTATTTTTTTTTTCTTTCTCATCATCCTACCACTTTCTAGGGTGTATGAGTTCACTGAATACAGCTATCTTTAGTCCTGGTTCTGTGTGACTTTATGAACCTATTTCTCTTTTAATATTATTTTTTGTCATTCATTATTTACGTGTCTGTGTGTATGTGTTCTATTATATTATATTCAGCTACGTGTAAACTTTCTTGAATCTTTTTCTGGAGAAGAAAAATGAATTCATGTTTGAATTGATGTTTGAATATGTAAAACCAGCCCTGCTATCTATTATTTATTGTCAAACACTCTAAAATCAAATTTATTTTGGGTGGACATTCAAATCCTATCTCAAATCTGCCACTTCTCTGCCACCACCAACCACAATAAGACTCATCTGGGCCACTGCCATGGCCTTCTGTCTGGTCTCCTGACTAATAAATATCTTTGTCTTGCTATAATCCATTCCCCACTCAGGAACCAAAGTGATCTTTTCTGTTAAAAAAAAAAGTATTTATTTATTTTTAAATATTTTAAATATTTATTTGGCTGCACCAGGTCTTACTTGCAGCACATGGGGTCACCGCTGTGGCATGTGGGATCTTTCCATTTTTTTATTTTTTTAGTTACAGTATGAGGGATCTTTTAGTAGCGGCATGCTGACCTCTTAGTTGTGGCACGTGGGCTTGTTAGTTGTGGCATGCATGCAGGATCTAGTTCCGCGACCAGGGATTGAATCCAGGCCCCCTGAATTGGGAGCATGGAGTCTTACCAACTGGACTACCAGGGATGTCCCCAAAGTGATCTTAACTAAAATAAAAAAAAAAAATAGAAAGAATTGTGTCACTCTTCTGCTTAAAACCTCACAGAGGCCTCCCACTGAACTTGAACTAAAACCTCAGCTTCTGACCCTGGCTTCAAGGCCCCACATGACCTGGTCGTGCCCTCCCTTCAACCACAATGCCACCTCTGTCTTAGCTCACGGCCCCAGCCACACTGGGGCAAGGTCTTCCCACCCTGGGGCCTTTGCACAGGCTGTGCCCTCTACCTGGAATGAGACTCCCCTTGTCCCTGTTCACATCTTATTGTGAATGTCCCTGAACCTCGTCCAACGTTGGCTGTCCCCTCAGTGCTCCCTACTCACCTCATTATTCTCTAAATTCCTATTCTGCTTGGTTCTTTTATAGGGTTCATCTCAATTTTTATGTATTTTCTTCATGTTTCCCTACTTTCTCTTTCCCCATCTAAGCCCCATGAAGGCATGGACCAAGTCTGCTTTATTTACCACTGTAAATCCAGCATTGCTGGGCACACAATTGGCACCTAACAAAATATTCATTGAATGAATAAATAAGGAGGTATATAGGATATATAAGTAAATCACATACAAAGTAGGAAGTGATAAGTGCTAGAAAAAAAATGTGTGCTGTTTGAATTCAGAGTCAAGAAAGACAACTGGAACTTCCTAGGTGGCGCAGTGGTGAAAAGTCTGCCTGCCAATGCAGGGGACACAGGTTCGACTCCTGCCCTGGGAAGATTCCACATGCCACGGAGCAACTAAGCCCGTGTGCCACAACTATTGAGCCTGTGCTCTAGAGCCTGTGAGCCACAACTGCTGAGCCCATGTGCCGCAACTATTGAAGCCCACACGCCTGGGGCCCGTGCTCCACAACAAGAGAGGCCACTACAATGAGGAGCCTGCGCACCACAATGAAGAGTAGCCCCCGCTCTCAGCAACTAGAGAGGGCCCGTGTGCAGCAACGAAGACCCAATGAAGCCAATAAATAAATAAAATAAATAAATAAAATGACATTCACTTTAAAAAAAAAAAAAGACAACTGAATAGAGGGGAGCAGGGGGAGAATTAGAGAAAATTACAAGTAATTACATTTTTAAAATATATCCTGAATATGTACATTATATGTAAATCATATGCATCTATTACATATTTTGCTCTTTTTGTTCACAAAGTTATACTTTAAGTGTTAATAAGTTTTTCCATTACGACCGAAATAAATCAAACATTCTTCTCTTGATCTGCATTCCTATTGAGATGCAAGGGAACACAGCCGTTTAAAAGAGCTTCCAAACTTTTGATGATTGTAAAATTATGATTTATGAGACCAGAAAGATTAAAGAAGACAGTACAACGTGAGCCGTGTGAAACACTGGCATGGAATTCAGAAGGCTTGCGTTCAAGTGCTGCATTCGTGTGGCCTTGATATGGTCACTGTCTCACCAGGCTTCCATTTCCTTAGCCACAATGTACTAGTTTGGGCTAGATGACTTTTTAGTGCTCTGATTAGAGAGCATAAAATAGTCTTCTCTATCTTTTATATAGTTTAATATATATAAATATATATTTAATACATATTATATTTTTAATATATACGTATTTTTTCCTTCCTCCTAACTTTTGTCATGGAAAACGTCAAACATGGATAAAAGTTGAAAGAACAGTAAAATGAACCCACATGTGGACATCACCCGCTTCCCAGCCAGCAGATTCCCGGCGCTGGCTGATGTTGCTCTGTCTCTACCCCCACCCACGCCAATGGCTATTTTGAAGCAAATCCCCAGACATCATGTGTTACATTTGCCAGGCCTTACTGGAAAAAACTTTTAAAAAGAAAAAGGACAACTGTTAAATTTAGAGCCCCACAATGTCACATCCGCTCACATATAGAAATTCAAGAACAAAGAGTCTACATTTAATAGTGTGACTGGAAAGGGGCAACAGTTTCATCAGAAGTGGTTTTAAGAGGCATGATGCCCAGTGGCAGAGTTTAAAAAAAAAAGGTAAAGATAATTTTTTTTTCCAGAATATTCTTTGCATTTAAGAATAGTCTTCTGTGGCCATTTGTCAGCTCTAATTGGAGCAATCCATGTGAACAGACGTGGGGATCAGAGAGAATTTGTCAGCCACAGGGTGAAGGAAGGGTCAGTTTTGCTGCAGTCAGCCACAATCTGCTTTTCTGCTCGGGCCCTGGCTTTTGGAAAGCCGAGTGCCCGGGTCTGCAGGGTCATTTCCGGCCTCTCCAATGTTGTGGGCGATCAGTGAATATGACGGTGTAGATTCCACATAGGTCCATATTGCAAATTTAGCAAATATTGCGAAGGTTGACAGATTTAGCAAATAAAAATACAGGATGTCCAGTCGCATTCTAATTTTGGAATAGCAATGAGTAAGTTTTTAGTATGAGTGGGTCCCAGAGATTGCATGAGACATGTTAAAAAAAAAAGTACTGTAATCTGAAATTCAGATTTAACTGGGCATCCTATATTTTATCTGGCAGCCTTAATTACAAGGCATGTGTTCCAGGTACACTGGATATATAATGAAACTTAGTGGCTTAAAGCAACAACAGTCATTTATTATATCTTACACTTTCTACGGGCCAGGAATTCAGACAGAGCATGGGGGGACAATTCCTGCCATTTCTGCTCCACCACGTCTGGAGCCTCAGCTGGAAGGTGGAGGATGCCTGTGTCCGGCAGTGGAGCCTGGCTGTCAGCACCACACATAGCTGTTGGCTGCAGTGCTCCTGTGTGGGCTTCCTTACAACATAGCAGCTGGTTTCCAAGGGCAAGAATTCCTAGAGGTAGAACCAGGCAGAGGTCATATTGCCTTTCATGATCTAACCTCAGTGTAACTTTCACCCCGTTTCAAAGGGAAGGGACATAAACCTGAACTATCTTTGTCACAGGGTGAGAGGGGCAGGTGGGGTGGGATTATGTTGATAGTCATCTTTAGAAAGTACAATCTGCAACAGCACATCATGTCATTTAGATATCTTGTATCTGACTGCTCCCTTTCAAATGTAGATAAATATTCCAAATAAAACTTGGAATGAAGACTCTCCTCATGTGCTCTTGTCATTAACATTCCATTGTACAGCTAAAATGTAAATGTGTATATTTATACCTGTCAAAATAATTCATTTTGATTGTGAAAGCTGTTTATATTATATACAAAAACAACAACGAATAAATGATCAATAGGGAAATCAGTTGACAGTTTGTGCAAGAATTCTAACCTTTGTAGAATGAATTGGTGTTCTAACTTTCATAAATTAAATATAATAAAATTTCAAAATTGTTATTTTATTTTTTGGTTATCTCAATTCCATTTGGGTCATGCATCTGTCAAGGAAAAATCTTATTTAGAAATTCTTTACGTATTAGGAGGATGAATTAAAAGCATAAAGATAACTTCACTTCAAAATGTTATGAGCAGGAAAAACTTCAAATTTCCATGACATCTGTGATAAAGTGCCTTTGATCTAGACAGAAAAATGCTATGACTCCATATCTAGGCTATTGTGAATATATATACAATGGAATATTATTCAGCCTTTAAAAAGGAAATTCTACCATTTGCAACAACATAGATGAATCTGGGAGGCATCATGCTAAGTAAAATCACCCAGAGACAGGAAGAAAAAAAACTGCATGATCTCAGTTATATGTGAAACGTAAGAAGTCAAATACATAGAAGCAGAGGGTAGAATGGTGATTACCAGGGGCTGGGTAGGTGGGGGAAATGGGGAGATTTTGGTCAAAGGGTACTAAGTTGTAGTTATGGAGGATGAATAGAGATCTAATATACAACACGATGATTATAATTAATAGTACTATATTGAATACAATACTGGAAATTTCCTAAGAGAGTAGATTTCAAGTGCCCTCATGACAAAAAAAAAAGGAAACTGTGTGAGGGCATGATATGTTAATTAGCTTGATTGTAACTTGACTGCAATAATCATTTCACTATGTATATGTATGTCAAATCATCATGTTGTAGGCCTTAAATATATTCAATTTTTACTTAAAAAAAAAAGAAATGCTATGAAGAAAAAGAGAAAGTACTAAATAATAGTGAGATACCCCCAAATATCTTGTCTCTCCACCAGCTTCAGTTAAAATGAGCATCTATTTAGAGTAGCAGACAGTATCCAGCAGTAGATAGTACTGAGTAATTATTGACCTCATGCTACTCATACTTCTACAAGAAGTTCAAATAATAAAATTGCGATGATAATTAAGTTTATTGGTAAAATTTTGGGTTCATTCTTGTATCCCTTACGTTTATGCTACGAAGCTAATAGTTGGCTTTCACTCAATTTTGAACGAATATTGATTTTAACATTTGGTTGTTATGCATTGGGTCAAAATAAGTACAATAAGCTACCTGGGGCAATATAACGTATATAATCAATAGAACTTCAGGTTCTAATTCCAAGATTCATACAAAGGTTCTGTTTGCCTACACATTGTTTCTGGAAATTTTTATTTTGGTTTCCAATCATTCTCAAATTGGAATATTTTGTATGATTTCCAACCTCCTTCGAAAGATCTGGAGGGGTAACATCCTGGGCCCACGTTTCTACATGGTAGCCAGAGGTAGGAATTCTCAGAATGACTGAAGTGATGACCCCTGTTAATGGCCTCAATTTGACTTTGCAGATCCTCTCATCTAGAGAAGTCTCTTTCACCAGCCCTTGAATCTAGGCAGGACTTGTGACTTATTTTGATCAATAAAATACAGCAAATGAGACCTTGCACACACCCAGTATCTCTCTTGAAACTCCATCATTGTCATCAAGTAAACAAGCCTAAGTGCCTGCAGAAGGATAGGGATCACCTGGATGAGTTGTCCCAGCCTACGCCATCCTGACCAGCCTGCTCCTAGCCAACCTGCCAGCTGACTTCAGACACATGAGAGAGCCCAGCTAAGAGCAGAAGAACTGTAGATTTATAAGTAATTAAAAGTGCTTATTGCTTTCAACCATTGGGTTTTGGAGTAGTTTGTTACCCAGCAATTACTAACTAATACAGAAGAAAATGGGTAATCGCTAATCTTAATTCGATAACATTCTCTCAGCAAAACCAACATTTAACATGCATAATAATTAAGTCATATGTATGTGCTGGCAGGCCTTCTGGCATGGACGTTCTGTCTCGGCCTTCATGGCAGCAGCCAGAGCCCTAGCCTAGGGGTCAGAGGATGTTTACTCTAATTCTAGTTCTGCTGCTTGCTGATTGTGTGAACTTTGGCAAATCTCCTGACCTCTCCAGCCTCCGTTCCTCATCCATTAAAAAAAAAAAAGGCTGTAATAACACCTGACTGGCCACCTCATCAGCAGAATCAAGTGAGGTGACACTATGAATGCTCACTGAAGACTGATGATCGTCGTCCACATACACGTGCATGAGATGCTATCATGATGGGACACGGAGCCTCAGCTGATCACACCCTAGTTTGGTCTGGACTATTCAAAATGTCTGATACAAATTAAGAAATTCGGTTAATTAAAAAAAAAAGTCAGTGTTTGATCTGTAGGATGCCAAATACTCGGATTTTATTTTATAAAATAAACAAATAAAAGTTTTGTTCTGCATGTAAAGCAATGCATGTTTTATTCCCCACTCCTGTCTTCCTGCCAGTTGCAGATATTAAGCATTCTGTAGACACAGCCATGACCTTCTTAGCTACCCATGGATGTCTCCCCTGTTAGTTGTGTTGCCTCCTGAGGAGTTCAGTATTCTTACTACCTTGGACTTACCCTCTGGTAGACCATCAGGAGATGACACCTTCCTAGCCCTGGAAGCTGGATACAAGTAACAAGATGTACCACCTGGTATGAGTTTTGTAGTGTCCTTTTTCTAACAGAAGAATAAGGGTAGTAATAATGAATCAGATTATTTTTCTCTCTTCTGGAAAAAAAAAATTGTTACCTGCCTTGACTCTGTCAAAGAGAGGCCGATTCAGGCTTGGCTGGAACATCGATTTTTCTAAAATATTACCTATCTGACATCACTGTAGGTGTTCTTATTCTGAACAGGAAAAAGGAAGGAGTAAAAACAGGAAAGGGAACTAACTGAGATTGACTGCCACTAGAATACGGTCCCCTGAGAACAGGGTTGTTCACCACCAAATCCCTACACCTAGCAGAGCGCTGCCCCTAACGTCTGTTGAACACATGGATGAATGAGCAGCCACACTATGCTGTGACCTTTGCCTGCATCATATCCTCTGACCCTTTATAGCCAATTATTCCACTTCATAGATGAAGTAACTGAGGCTCTGAGAGGTTAAGTAATTTTTCAAGAGCTGAAGTTATTAAGTGGTGGAGTCAGAACTTATACTCAAAGACCCTTTCCATTATACCAGCAAGGTTTCTAAAAAGAATTGATGACAGGCCTGTCTCAAAGGCACGTACACCTCAGTTACTCTGAGAAGGTACCTTCTTGTGGGATGATGGTCAGGTGTCTTCACAAGAATGAAGCATAAAACTCAGAGAACGGGGCTTCCCTGGTGGCGAAGTGGTTAAGAATCCAGCTGCCAATGCAGGGAACGTGGGTTTGATCCCTGGACCAGGAAGACCCACACGCCAGACCCACATGCCACGGAGCCACTAAGCTTGTGAGCTACAACTACTGAGCCTCCGCTCTAAAGCCCATGAGCCACAACTACTGAGCCCACGTACCACAACTATTGAAGGCCATGCTCTTAGAGCCCGTGCTCCGCAACAAGAGAAGCCACCACACTGAGAAGCCCACGCACTGCAACAAAGAGTAGCTCTGGCTCAACACAACTAGAGAAAGCCCATGCACAGCAACAAATACCCAATGCAGCCAAATAAATGAATAATTCAGAGAACAAATCCCTTCAGCCAGGAAGCTTTGGGGGATCCTTTGGGAGTTTTCTTTGCTCGCTCTGCAGCTAATAGACGAACCATGAGCCTGGTAGGCAGCTCTGGAAGTCACAAGGAGCTGAACTCACGGTCAATGAAAACACTAGAGCAATCCCGGGTCAGGCAGAGGGAAGACTGTGCGGATTATGGCGGCTGTGAGACTGTGGCCCATGTGGGGACCCATAGCCAGTGAGTGTGTGCACATGGGAGAAGGGAAGTGGCTGATGTTTCTTCTGTCTAAAACGTAACTGTCTAAGGAGTTCCCTGGCAGTCCACTGGTTAGGACTTGGCTCTTCCACTGCTGTGGCTCCGGGTTCAATCCCTGGTCAGGGAACTAGGATCCCACAGGCCACGTGGCACGGCCAGAAACAAAACAAAACAAAAACAAAACACAACTGTCTAAACTGTTTGCCAGAAAGTGTTCAACATGATGTTAATTTTCAGGTGTTCCTCTCAATGGGAGAAAATACCATGCTTAAATCAAGTAGGATAATCTCTCCTCTCCCTCTCTGCCCTCCCGCTAAGCCACCCCCTTCACCCCACCTTGCCAGTTACCTGTACTCTTAAGTAGCTCTGAATTCAATTGTGAACAAGTGATGAATGGATATTCTCAAGCGTTAACTGGAATTTTAAAATGCATTCAAAATCACACAGGAAGCACAAGAGCATGGAAATCCCAGCCTCGGAAACTATAAGTAATTAGCTGTATAGTTATTCTGAAAGCGTATCAAAACTGTGGGTTCAGGGCTTCCCTGGTAGCACAGCGGTTAAGAATCCATCTGCCAATGCAGGGAACACAGATTCGATCCCTGGTCTGGGAAGATCCCACATGCCACAGAGCAGCTAAGCCCATGTGCCACAACTAATGAGCCTGCACTCTAGAGCCTACGAGCCACAACTACTGAACCCATGCACCACAACTACTGAAGCTCGCATGCCGAGAGCCTCTGCTCCAACAAGAGAAGCCACGAAGATAAGAAGCCCGCACACCACAATGAAGAGCAGCCCTCACTCTCCGCAACTACAGAAAGCCCAAGCGAAGCAACAAACACCCAAAGCAGCCAATAAGTAAAAATAAATAATTCATTAATTAGAAAAAAAAACAAAACTGTGGGTTCAAGATGTAAATAAATGATCTTATCTTGGGTTTCCACAAGTCCGGTTTTATAGTTGTGTGGGGTTGGCTGTCATTCTCATCATCATCCCCATTATCAGTTAATAGTTTAAGGTGCTTCAATTAAGTGACAGTACCGTACCAGGCACAGTCAAGGACTTTACCTTCCTAAAGGATACAGTCACTGTCTTTAAGGAGTGGTCCATCTCCTTTTCCGGGGCAGAGGTTAAGATGAAAGGTTCTGATGTGGTGATAAGTTTGGAAAGCCGCTGTAGCCCTGAAAGTCCCAGGACAGGAGAACGTTGCAGAGTATTGACTTTCAAAGTCCTTGCAGAGATAACCAGTGTGACTCCAGCTCCTCAAAGGGAAGAATGGAATGCTGCAGAGGTCAAACAAGAGTGAGACCTGAGAAATGACCACTGGATCAGCCATGCAAAATGTTGCTGACAAAGTTTCTATAGTGAGCTCAGGACAGGAACTAGACAGCAAGAGGTTAACAAATCAGGTGGGACCGGGAATTGGAGAATGGGGCTTGCTCACAAAAGGAAACCAAGAAGTAGGGCAGTAGCTGAGGGAAGGAGCAGCCCTGAGGGAAGATGTTTCTAAGAAAAAATCAAAAGTGGCAAACTTTGATAATGACTGATGTTAGTGAATGGGTAAAAAGAAGTTCATTATATAATTTTGTCTACTTGGCAGATTTTTTTTTGAAGTATAGTTGATTTGCGATGTGATATTAGTTTCAGGTGTACAACATAATGACTGGATATTTTTATAGATTATACTCCATTTAAAGTTATTATAAAATATTGGTTATATTGTACTTGGTAGATATTATTTTTTAACTTCCTCAGTAAAAATTTAGGAAAAGAAAGGTAACAACCTAACATCTGGGCAGAGGATAGAGAAACGAGTAAAGGGAGGATACTAAATGTATATGAGAGAATAACAGTAATTGATGGTAGAGTCTCAGGGGAAGTGTGTTGGAATGGAAACAAGAGCACAGGTGAGGGAATTTACCTTCTAACAGGAAAGATAACAAAAATCAGTGAAAATAAGGACAATATTTGAGTTGAAGAGGAAGTGTTGGTATAAAAATCTTATAAAGTTAGAAGGAAGATGAGGGACTTCCCTGGCAGTCCAGTGGTTAAGACTCCGAGCTTCCACTGCAGGGGGCGCGGGTTCAGTTCCTGGCAGGCAACTAACATGCCATGCTGTGCTGCAGAGGGAGGCCAAAAAGTTTAAAAAAAAAAAAAAAGGAAGATGAATGAAGGAACTTGGGCTTCCTTTTCCACAAAGTGGGAGGAGAGATTCTAAGATGCAAAGGAGTGGGCACCAAAGGAGGGAGGACTTGGGGAATGTGGAAAGGGCTAGAATAACAGTCATGGAATGCAGCAGGAAATGAGTGAGTATGAGGGGGAAGACAGACTGCTGAGTGGTAGGGCCCTTCCAGTGGACGTCAGCAAAAATGTTTAACGGGCCCACGCTTGAGAACTACTGCCTTAAAGCATGCCAAAATCAGCAAGCCAGAGTGATGACAGTTCTCTTGGTATCTCGGAACCTTCACAAATCCCCAAGTTATCAGTAACTATCTCAAGAACAAAGTTTTCTAGAGCAAGTAGCAACTGTCCAAAACACCCCACAGAGCGCAGATCCAGTGGGAAGTCAAAGAGAGGGTGTCCATTTGGCCCCAAATAGATATAACAATAAACGTGTACAATTTCACTGTATGGTCCTAGGATCACAGGTATGTCCTATGACACGACCACCAGCATCATCTGGAAGCTTGTTAGAAATGCAAAATCTCAAGCCCCACTTCAGACCTTCTAAATCAGAATCTGTGTTTGCATATGACAAGATGAGTCATATGCACACTGAAGTCTGAGAAGCTTTGCTTAAATCTTTGATATACATGTAGGTAACCACAGTAATGCTAATCTCAACAAAGAAAAATATTGGGCCTCTGCAATGTGCCCTCTGACTGTACGGGGTACTGTGAAGACCACCAAAGGCCTCTAGGATGTGTTCTCTACCCTCTAAGTTTAATCAGCACAGTTATCACTGGGAGGATTTTTTTATTTTTATCTTTTGCAATTATAGTTCAGTCTCCAAAAGAAAGCAGTTCATTTTAACATTGACTTTCTGTGTTTGGGAGGTGGTCATTCGAGTTCAAGTAAACGATGCTTGCGGTTCCCCTTGGGCTTCTGGACACCACCACCAGCAGTGGAAGGGCAGCCCAAGTTGGCCGGAGAGTAAGCACTCATCACACCAGCTGCCGACACCAAGACCTGCCTTTTAAATTTTGGTTTTAATATTTTCACCACCCCAGTATTTAGCCTTACTCATAATCTTTGCTCAGTACGTTTGCAACTGGGAATCAGGCCTTAAAGTCAACGTGAGCATCTTTGGGCAGCGGGACAGCGTGAGCCCTCCCATCTCCCTGGGCGCTGCCTTCTCCTTTTATTAAGATAAGCAGTGTGTGGGCTTAGGCTCAACTGCTGACTTGATGCTTTCTACTGCGTGGTCCTCAGCAAGCTCCTTACCCCTCTGAGCCTCAGCTTCCTCCCATATAGGAAAGAGTGAGTTACCATACCCACTTCAGAGGGACACTGTCACAATTAAATGAGCTAATAACATAAAGCATTAAACCCATACCTAGCAAGTAACAAGTGCACGATAAATATTAACTATATAATTTTGTTAAAATTTTATTCTGGGTAATGAACAAAGTTTTAAAGTTACATTACCTTCTTAGACAAGCCTCAATATTTTCCTCATTTCGCTTGTTTTATTCTTGGTTTTTTATCATTTTCTTGTATATTTGTGAATTTTTAAAAAGAAAATATAACTGGGGAAATACCTGTGCAGAGGCATAGACCAAAAAAATAATATGTAATTTCATAAAGTCAGATTTATAAACATAAAAAATAAATGCAGTATTCACATTTCTCTGCCTTTTAAAACCATGACGTGAATTTCTATACTTAGTCTACTTTAGAACCCGTGAGTATATTTAATTTTAAAAAGAGATTGTCATACAGAGTGAAGTAAGCCAGAAAGAGAAAAACAAATACCATATGCTAACTCATACATATGGAATCTGAAGAAATGGTATTGATGAACCCAGTGACAGGGCAAGAGTGGAGATACTGATGTAGAGAACGGACTTGAGGACACAGGGCTGGGGTGGGGGGCGAAGGGGAAGCTGGGACGAAGTGAGAGAGTAGCATAGACACATGTACACTACCAACTGTAAAATAGATAGCTAGTGGGAAGTTGCTGTACAACAAAGGGAGATCAACTTGATGATGGGTGATGCCTTAGAGAGCCAACATAGGGAAGGTGGAAGGGAGTCGCGGACGGGAAGGGATGTGGGGATATGTATATAAATACAGCTGATTGACTCTGGTGTACCTCAAAAGCTGGTACAAGAGCATAAAGCAATTATATTCCAATAAAGAGCTTTAAAAAAAAAGAGGACGAGGAGCCTTAATTAGTGATGTTCTGCTTTATGGAGAGTGGGTGCAGGCTGAGTTTCTATTGAAAGCTAACTTTCCACCTATAACCACGGTGACATAAGGTTAAAAAGAAAGAATGCTAAAACCAATCTATATTTGGGCAGATCTCTTGGGAGAGATTCATCAGCCAGAGTTCATGCCTCTCCGAGGGGTCAAGCTGTGCCCTTTTGTACTGAGACCTAGGTTAGGGAGGGTCACAGAGCAACCCTTTGAGCCATGAGGCAGGATGTGCTTGCACCTGCTCATTCCAGTTTTGAAAACAACTGGAGATACTGACTTTAAAGTGTCAAAAGTGCTTGCAAAACCCCAAGTCCAAATCCTAATCGAGCTGTGTCCACCCACACACAATAGAGGGAGTTAATCCAGATTTATTCGGCCTGTAGTTCAGAAAGGCCCTTGATGTGACGTTAAATGCATACAGGCAGCCCTCCGCATGTTGATGGAAGTACAGCATATTGAGGCATTACATTGAGGTAGTTAAGAGCTCCGTCTCTGGAGCCAGACTCCCTGGGTTCGAATCCTACCTCTACCACTGTGGCGGGTTAAAGATGGTCACAAACACTTTGACACTCTTCTCACTTCAGGTGAGGTCTATGCCCCTCTCCTGAATCTTAGATGACTCTGACCAAGAGAATATGATAAAAGTGGCCTTGTCCCAGTTTCTGACTCAGGCCTTAAGAAACTGGCAGCTTCTACTTCTTGTCTCTTGATGCACCATGTAAAATCCCACTACCTTACTGCAGAGACCTGTGCGGACCCCTAAGACTACAGAGGGGAAGAGAGGGACCCTGCTGAGCCCAATCTTACCACCCTTCCCATCAAGGCACCCGCCATGTGAGTGAAGCCGTCTTGGACCCTCCAAACCAATGCAACGCAGCCCCCAGCCGAACAAAAGCGAGTAACTCCAATGACACTATCTAGAGCTGGAGAATTGCCTGATCTACCTTAAGACAAGCAGAAGAACCTGATCCTACTTCTTCTGCTAAGGAGCAATTAATTCATTTAGCCTTTGAGTGTGATTTTTTCTTTTTTTTAATCTCTTGTCCCAAGTACGAGATGATAATACTGTTAAGGGCAGAAAGTAAGTCGGATTTATTTTGTTCACTAGACAGCACTTGGCATACTGGTGGACACATTTGTGGGTGTATCAAACACACTTATTGATTACACTGCATTGCACTGAATTTATGATTCTTCACCTATTGCTGGGTGAAGAGTTTAGCAGGCTGAGAAACAGTAGTAAGCGTCACCCAAGTATTGCGTGTGCCTCCCATAGATGGTCAGAGTCACCTGGAAAACATCTCCCAGTCATGGGTTTGTTGACTTAGGGATGGAGTGCCTGTATCACTGCCAGGAACCCCTGGACTTTCTGCTGCTTAATCCCCTGCCATCCAACTCCCAGAGGGTGTGGTCCAGGAGGAGAGTCACCAAGCTCATGTTCTTCTCCTTTTCTTTCTGCAAGGATCCCTTTCTGTCCCTTCCAGAGCTGCCATCTGCTGTCACTTCTGAGGTCTTCTTCCTGCAGGACAGGATCCAAAGCGGGGCTCAGTCTCGGCCACCTCCTCCTCGCTGTCTCCAAAAAGCAGGGCTCTGGCCTTGTGGGTTCAAGGGCTTCATTGCTAAATAAAGAGTGAACGGCAAACATCAAGCATGGGTGTCACAAGATCGACTGTCAGAATCTCACTAGTGCCTAGAGCAGGGACCCCACCCTTCCTGAGGGTAAATTTCACCAAGCCTCCCTCCCCTCCCTGTCCCATTCCCCGTGATTAGAAGTTCCACTTCCTGCTTGCAGGTCTAAAGGCACAATGAATAGTTGAACAATAAATGAATTAATCACCCTGCAGTATTTGAAGTCAGGGCATTCCAGAAGGGTGACGGTCAGTGTTTCCCTTTCTCCACATGGGAAATAAATGGCCCTGGCCTCTCCCTCATATTTACTCACGTACCACATCTTCTTAAAAATCATGGAAGAAAACTAAACTGTAGTCCACAGTATCCTTTACTTTCACCTGTTCACTTAGTGATCGGTAACTCCAGTTGCTAGTCTGAAAAGTCTAGGGACATCAGGGCTGTGTTGCCTGGTGTTATTCAAATGCCTTGGGTAACTTCTAGGGGCAAAAGTCTCTGAAGAAAGAAAAAACTACCCAGTCCCCAAAGGGGAGCTGCCTAGCTCCAAGGTGGCATCTGCAAAGTTGAACTCAACACTGAGAACTTTTGTCTTTCTCCTGGCACTCTTCTTAGAACTCCCTGTCCAAGCTGGTGGGTTACAAAGAAAGCTCATTTGTACCTGTTTGTAGTGTTGGAAAACAACTGCCAGCAAAGTGACAGCAGTCCTTATCTGCTGGTGGTGGGAACACAGCTGGTTTTCCTTTTCTTCCTTCTACTTATCTGTTTATCTGACTTTTCTAGCCACCCCCCAAAAAAAATCCAGTATTATTTTGTAATAAGAAAAAAATCACAATTGTTCATCATTGTTTCGAACAAAGTATGTTCCACTGTACCCATATAATTCACACATGGCATCATTCTATTGTTTATATTGAAAAGATAATATTTTTTTAATTTCTAAAAGAGAAAACCTATTAGGGAGACAATAGCCTGCGTTTTGGCAAGAATCCTGTTTTAAAATCTTAGCTCCTTGCCTTATTATGCTGGGATGACCTTGCAAAATGTACTTGACCTCTCTGAGCCCTAGTGCCTTCCCTGTAGAGGGGACATGACATCTTCATACTTTGTGCTTAGTACATTATGCATGCTCAATAAACATTTGCTGTTTTTCTTCTCACCCCAACCCTGAGATCTCAGAAAGTATCTTTATAGAGCAACCAATGCACATTTCACAGAATCTTCAGAAGGAAATTCAGTGTCCATCCAATCTGACTTCCCTGGAATCCTATTCGCAGCTTCCCTGGTCAAGGGTCCCTGAGCCTTGGCAGAACACAGCCCACTGCTTCCCTACGTGGCCAACCCCACGGTAGGACAGGTCTCACCATGATAATGATGTTACTTGCTTTTTATTTAGCTATAATTTGACTGTGAAATTCTACCTGCAGGTCTTATTCTAACCTCTAGGCTCTGAACAAAGAGCCAGCAGGCTCCTTTTCGACCCCATAGTCCTTCAGCTGTTACATAGCCCCAGCACTGAGCAGGGTCATTGCATAATGTAGGGCTTGATCTAGGCATGGCAGAGACTTTCTTAAAGTGACACAAAGCAAATTAGTAACCAAATCCTGCCCCAGGCAACTGGCAAAATTTCCAATAGAGATCCCATCTTAACCTCCTCCTGCTCTCTCTAACTGCTCTGCCTCCAATCCGTTCATCAGTATCTCTCCTCTCCTCCACCCAAAGCCAACCTCCCTTTCCCCTTACCATTTGTAAATGTACAGCTTTTTATTCCTGCATGGAAGATATAGGTGAACAACATGATTGCGAAAACAGCTTTTGCTAATTCTATCACACCAGGTAGGGAAGGAGACAGAACTTAACAGAGTAGCAAGTATAGAAATAGAGTAATCAGGCAATAAAATAAATAGTTATTCTGATTTTGTCCTGTAAAAAATTCCTCTAGGCCTGAGCTCAGTAATACCCAACGAGACCATCACATTGTTATTTTCCTATTGAGGAAGCAGAAGCTCTTTCAAATAACCCTTTTGCATTCCAGGCTTTCAGCAGAAAAGACAAAGACATGCACTGTAGACCATTAAGTACTTAGGAGACATGATTTTAGCGAGGATGTAACTCAATTTTGTAGTCATTTATAAAGAGCCCGGGGGAAATATTTCTTGATTTGGGCAGGGCCGTTGTCAGATTAAAGGTGCAGCAGTCCCAGATGCTGTTTGTTCCAGCCCCAAGTTCGATTGCAACGAGGTTGAGTGTCTTGTCTGTGCTGGTGGATTATTAACAGAGGTTATTGGTCTCCATGGCAAAATGATTGCAATGAACGTAATCTTATTTATGAGGGTGCAGGGGAAAAAAAAAGGACCTCAGGTCAGGGAGAATGTATAAATGTCCATCGCCATCAAGGTTCTGCTATATTTGAGAAGCTGAAGCAACTCCAAGGACACACGTCACAAGCTGATTTTTCTTCTCAGCTCCAACATACGGATTGATTTGGGGACCATTCCTACGACTCTGCGGCGATAACTCTGAAGAGAGCCTGCGAAGAAGGCATCGAAGGGGCTTGTGTCGCAGTCCTACTTCCCCAACATGTGCACTGGGAGCTGTGCCAAGTGCCTGGGGGGCACCCTCATCCCCCTCACTGTGTGTGGCTTCCTCGCGAACATCTTGCTATTTTTCCCTGGAGGAAAAGTCATAGACAACAATGACCACCTTTCCAACGAGGTCTGGTATTTTGGAGGAATATTAGGAAACGGGGTCTTGGTGAGTAAGGAAGCCTTAAAAATCTCCCCAAAGGAGATTTTCACTCCATCCTTTTAAAACTGGGTACTTACTGAACGGGAAGAGATTTAGTTGCTAACGAAAGCCCAAGCATTGCAAGATGAAAAGTCCATGCTTTAATTTTTTCCCTTCCAAAGACACGTCTGCTAAATTGACTAAGGAATAAGTCCCCAAGCTCAGGCTGGCAGTTCCCATGGGTCAGTTGACTTCTCTGAACCAAACTGAGAGCCGCATAATTTCTTTATTTTAACAAGATAACCCTGGGGTGTGGGGTTGTGGAGGTTGGGAAGTGAATAACCACCAAGAGAAGCAGGTGTCAGTGGGTTTCTCTTCCACTCTCGTGCTAATGATTTCTTTACCCCTTGCTTCCAATAGAGATTGGGAACCTCTGGTTGAGAGAAAGAGAGAGAGAGGGAGAGAGAGATTGATTCATGTTTCATGACAATTGAGGACACGTTTCTTATTCCTATCCTAACCCATCACGTGAAAACACAAGGTGTCAGATCTTGACATCTTGCCTCATTGGAGCTGCAGTTAAGCCAAACAGAACCTGAATGTTCCATAAATACTTATCTACCCACCAGCCAGGCTCTGTTAGTTCTTGCCATCTTCTTTGGCCATCTTCTTCTTGCCATCTTCCATGGCTCCTCACACAGGCGGGCAGGCAAGGGTCCCCTTCACATGAAAGACCAAACCCACTCTGAGATGCTTCTTTTGCTGGCAGATGATCTTTCCTGCGCTGGTGTTCTTGGGCCTGAAGAACAATGACTGCTGCGGGTGCTGTGGCAATGAAAGCTGTGGGAAGCGCTTTGCGGTGAGTTTTGGGCCGGGAAGTGGGGAGGGGCAGCCACCAGAACTGCTCCAGGGCGCACTGCTGGGCATCGTGGGGACGAGTCTCCAGTCCCAGGCAGGACTCTGGGGGCAGCTGGTTCGGCGATGAAGATGGGGTTCTTGCTGATGCAAAATAACAATAATCATAAATTTTTAAAACCATAGCCCTCCTTCTTATAGGGTATGAGTACCATTTAAAATGTTACAAACAGGCAGGGATATCAGAGTTGGAAAGTTGCAGTGATACCATATAAAGAATGCAGGCTTGGAAGGCAGCGACGGGGGCTGTCACTCTCCCTCTGCCACTGAGAAGCCCTGAGACCTTGGGCGAGTCATTTCTCTTCTCTGGCTTTGCGTTGCCTCATCTGGAAAGAGGGGCTGCAACAGGATAACAGATGGTAACCTTCTTTCTCCGGTAGCCCCCTAAACTCTCCATCCACACCACTGCCAGGTTCACTGCCTCAGAGACTCAGCACTTCCCTACCTCTACCTGGATTTTGCCCTGGGCCTTCTGTTTCCTTTCCTGTTTCCTGCAGCCATCCATCTTTAGTGGGCAAGCTAGAGAAACTAGGCTTCACCCTTCCAAGCTGGAGTGGGAAGAAGTCTGGGAGTGGGGTTTGGTTCCATTTCCACAACTGGGTACTCTCTGCCCACCTCTTCATCTGTAGGATGAGGAAGTTGGATTCGATCAGAATGTCCCAAGTATAACCTCCGCTGGTATACAGATGTGCTCTCTTTCAATAACATAGAAAGTTATTTTTAATTCTCCTTCAATCCTCTTGATTCTATCAAGAAAACTCTTATTTTGATGGAAATAAGTCTTCACTATTTCTAGCCCTTTGTAATCTCCCTTTCTAACAAGTATCCAGCTCCAGGAATGCAAGAAACATTAGCTAGAAATTCAATAATATTGTGTTTATGTGTGTTAATGATTGTTAATTTTCATTCATAGAGGTGATATAAGTGAATAAAACAGAGAGTTGACAAAGAAAAGTATTAAGTTCAGATACATCAATGTGGTAAAATGAAGAAGGCTGGACTAGAATTACTGGCTTGATGATTTCCGAGATTCAATTTCTAATTATAATTTCCTGAGATTCAATCGTCCATCCAAGAGAACCCCAATGATGAATTATACACTCTTACATTACCTGTTAAAGGGAAAGGTATAGCAATTTGTCCTGAAACAGAATCATTTCTAACATTTCTTCCTCATCATTATTTGCTCATTTAGTCAATTAAAAAATACCTATTGAGTACGAACGAAGGGCTGAGGCTGGTGCACTGAGAATACAATGATGCTTTGTCATGTGCGGCTGAGGATCAGTCAAAGAGAAGGGACTCACTTTTTTAACACCATCAAGCATTGATTATTATAGCAACATTTAAAATCATCGTTTACAAAGAGATGTAAAAATCAACCACAATTCATTTGATATAGTTATGTAACGTGGGTTACATATAATGATATTTCAATATACTTAACGATAAAGGAAAGAAATAAATATGTAACTCATTTTCTCTTTGAAATGTAATCCCATTATACTTTGTGGATTTGGGGGGAATAAATTGGAAATGAGAATTTAAAAAAAAAAAGAGCAAGTTGGATGAATTGCTTCGAAATCTAACGGCTCATCCCCTAGTGCTGAGTAGAAGTCTGAAGATTAGCCAGTATAAAGCCAGGGTTTTTGTTTGGTTTCTTTGTTTGTTTTTAGGTTTATGCATAACCACAGTGAGATGGGAAACAACATTCCGAGTATTGTGCAAAGTGTGTTTTTAAATTAGATTTATATGATGTCCAAGAGGAAGGTGGAAAAGTCACAATTTTAAAAGCACAGTGGAGTCAATGCAATCTGAAATATTTGGTCTGCCCAGTTCAAGTTGTCTGATTGGGTCCCTCACCCGCGGGGGGGATCTGGTCTTGGCGTGAGGTGAGAATGACTCCTCCCAGCCACTGGCTGACTGTCCACAAGGGCAGTGCCCATCAAAGGACCAGCTCTGCCAGCTGGAAACCAAGGCACCAGCCACAGCTGCCCTGCACCAGGGGTGACCACACTCTAGGTGGCCAGCAGAAGGATTTCTTGTTTAGGGCTCATTTGTTTGTTAATCAGCTGCCAACTTTTAAAAATAGAGAGATTTCACCAAAAATATCTAGATGTCTTACTTCTTTTTCAGAAAACAAAAAACTAACCTTCTTCCTGGGCCTCCATTTTGACACAAAAACAGCCTTCACTGGGCGTGGCTGAGCCCCTCACCCCACCCCTAAGGGCCACTGGGTTCGTGCCCCTGCTTTAGACACGTTTCCTTAATGTTCTGAAGGCTCTGGAGCAATACTCGATTTTTAAAGAAAGGTGTTTGCAAACATTTTGTCAGACAAAAAGAAAAAAAAAAGCTGCAGCATAACTTGATCAGTATTATAATGCTAAAGGTTTGAATTATTTTTCCCAAAGCTCACAGGATTCCCCTCCAGGTGTTTAAGGAACACTGGGCTTCTGAGGCACCTGCTGTAAGAAATCCTGCTGGGTAGAAAGGCCTGTGAGGCAGAAACAGACTAGGCCAAGTTTGCTGAGCTAAGTGCTGTGGCTGTCTTCATAGCTTCACTCTCCATCGTTTGTCTCCTGGCCTCCCTCTCTACTCTTTTATTTGCTGTCTTTCTGGAATATTCCCCAGAAGTCAGCTACATCACTCTCTTCCCTTTCCTTGGACACACAAATCAATAATGGAAGCCGGATGTGAGGGCTGTAGAGATAAAGTAAGACAATGGGCTGGAAAAAAAAAAAAAAAAAAACTTGAGATTGCCTAATTGATAGTTTCGTACTGAGACTAAAAATGGAGGCAAACTTTCCTCTGAGGCAGAGCAAGACTGAAACCCAGTCCCATGGGTCTGCACTCTCTTAAGTAAATTCAAGTAAATGAGCGTTGAGAATAGGGAGCCCGGGGGCAAAAGCTGTGAGAGGAGGGTGACTTCCAAGGTGGGCTTTAAAAACCCTGGCCTGGGTTTGTGGCTAGGTCTCAACCTCTTCCTTCCAAACCAGAGGTGCCCTAGCAGCTGATCTGTGGTTGGTCAGGGTCTCCTGACCTCTGATCCTTTAAAAAATTGAACTCTCAGGGTCCAATGGGACAGCTAATTAATTTTATCAACTCTTTCATATTAAGTATGTGCTTTAATAAGAGTCTTTAGAAGACCTTGACCTTGACTCAGAGGAGTGTCTCTAATAATGGGACTGATAAAGAAGATATTTAGAGGCAGGCAGACATTTCAGCATCCTGGAAGTCTATTAGGAAGATAAAGGCCCACCCCACCCATAGGCAGGGCCAGATGGTTGACAGGCCTGTTCTGAAGGAAGATCTTGGTCAGGTCATAAATCAGCCTATTCACTGTAGAGTCAGCACTTCTCCCTGTGCCCAGCTCAGCTCGCCAGCACCACTTAGGGACGCCTCCTATGTGAGCACTTCTGCCCTCAGTGTTTCCTAAGGCCAAGAGCACTGGCTCTGACAGCCACCTCTGCATTCCTTGAAAGGACAGCCAGTTTGAGGGAGATTCAAGAAAGACAATTCTTTTGAAATAAGAGATTATCTTAAAAGGAGAAATAAAGTATGAAACCCTAGTTCTTCACTAAATGTTTTCTATGCTTCAAAATCGTCCGCTGTAAAGTGGACCATAGCAGTTGCTACCTTTCATGAAGACATTGCAAGGATTGGGGGAAGAGGTTGCAAGCCTTAGCATACAGGGCAGGGGAGAGTAGTACCAAGTGCCTGGGGTACTGAGAACTCATAGGTCTTCGATGAATGCTTGTTGGATGAATGAAGTAAATGAACGCTCTGGGAGGATTTCAGGTGATTTCCGTACTTTATCAGGCTCAATTCTCACAATAGCCCTTTGAGGTAGGCATTAAAATTCTCATTTTATAAATAAAGAAACTGAGGCTCTTGCAAGTTGAGTTTCTGACTACCACACCTCCCACCTCCTACTCTGTCTTCCGGGCTTCCCAAGATTGAGGCAGAAAATACAGGAGGACATTAGTGTTTAAGCGAAAAAACATTTCAAGTAAACTCTATGTATCTTAGAACACCTGCTGAGAGGAACCTTCATGCCCATCACAGATGTTTCCCCAACATGTTGCCACTACCCAAGCCTTGAAATACCATGTCTCCGAACCACACACCCTTCCTGCCTTCTCAGCCCCCCAAGCCTCCTCCACCTTGTTCAGCTGACATAATTACACACCACCGACCAGGGCAGAGTGGGCATCGGATCCCACATCATCTGTCTCCAGAGCCCGGTAGAGAGGGAGGTCTTAAAGCTGACACATGGTGAATTCAAGAGCATTTTCTTCCATTTCAAGGGAAGTCTTTACAGCATACATATTAACATATATTTCTTTAGAAATACAAACTGAACATGTGTGCTGAGCAGTCATAAAACGGTCAGCCTGTTTACTTTTATTTTTCTCCCCAGAGCTATATTCTCTATATTTGTGGAAGGTTACAGTTTGTGAGGCTATGATTATTAAAACATTAGAATATAATAATGACATTTATCAAGTATTTGTTAATGTCATGGGAAACTATCCAAATCTTAGAAACAGGCAAAAGAGATGCGTGGATATCCCTACAGTGAAGTGCCAGGCATTATCTAAGAGCCTACCCCACCTGGAGGTTATCTTATCTTCTAGACGTGTATACCTTTGATTCCCTATTTCCTATTCTTGATTAGGCTATCTTACATTTTACCATCTCTGGGAGACAGGTAGTGATTATCAAGGCTTATTTTACAGAAGAAGAAATGGAGATCTTAGAATGATGAACTTCCCAAGGTCATGAGGAAGGAAACAGGACTCAAACCCACATCTGTCTGCCTGTATCCCATGGCCTTGACCACTACACAGCAGTATCCCCCTTTACTCTTTATTCGTTTAGAATAGGGAAAACATGTCCTTAGTACAAAAAGTGCAAAGGAAGCCCCACATTCCTGACTCCAAAGTCTGGCAACGCCCTTCCCCAGAGGTTACCAGTGTTTCCAATTATTGTGTCTCCTTCCAGAAATATTCCAGGCCTTTTGCCTGTTTAGTTTAAAAAACACCAATTTAGAGCATCTACTCCCCAACATATTCAACTTGATTTCAATAACTTCTCTTTTAACATGAAAAACTTTGTATGGTGAAGCCCATGATAAATGGAAGCTAGTCCATCTGATTTTAAGATTGATAATATCTCAGAGTAGTAAATTTAACAATTTTTTAAGACTTCTGAGCATGAAATGACCTAAAGCAAAGTGACAAAGTGTACCTTGCTTCATGTAGGTCATTCATGCTGGAAAAGTTATGAAAAATTATTTGGAGTGGTTTTTTTTAATTTCAAGGTGAGATATTTCAAATGTGAGTACAAAAACAGAACATACCACCAGTAGCTTCATGAAACTGTAGCCTGATGCCATATTTTCTTCAAATAGTTTTGTAAAGAAATAAAACCTTATTGCTTCAATTGAGAGTCACTGCATTGCCCTCCTGTTACACATCCTTCCCTCCTGAGAGTAGCCGTAATCACGACATCAGTACAGACAATATCCATCCATTTTTTTACGTATTACCACCAAAAATCAATCTTCCAAATGTTCTAGACTGTCCTGTTCAATACAGGAACCACTTTCCACATGTGGCTATTGAGCACATGGAATGTGGCCAATCAAAATTGAGATGTATCTGGGACTTCCCTGGCGGTCCAATGGTTAGGGCTCTGAACTCCCACTGCAGGTGGCACGGGTTCAGTCCCTGGTTGGGGAACTAAGATCCTGCATGCTGTGTGGCTTGGCCACAAAAAAAAAAAAAAAGAAGAAGAAGAAAAGAAATGTACCGTAAGTATAAAACACATACCAGATTTCAAAGAACTCGTACAAAAGAGGAACATAAAATATCTCATTAGTAATTTTTATATTGATTACCTATTGAAATGATAATATGTTGGATATGCTGAGTTAAGGAAAATATATTATTAGAATTAATTTCACTTTTTTGTAAACCTTTTTAGAGGTGTTACTAGAAATTTTAAATTATGTATATGGTTCACATTATATTTCAATTGGACAGTGTTGGTCTAGAGGTTCTTATAAGGGGGACTCTTCGATAAAGGGGAAAATTATCTCATTGATATTTTATAGTAACCTGGTTTTTCATGTACTCAGACTTGCCTAAAATGAGGACTGTTTGCATTTGTACTCAATTCTTGCGTCTGTAAACATTTGCCTGTTGAAATGTTCCAGGAATGATATCTAAAATCCTCCAGTCATCTCACACAGCAGGAACAACACAAGACAGGTTTCTCCTCTCACTACCAGCCAGTGGATGATGAAATCCTGAGTTGTTTTAGTTGAAGGGACCTTCTAGAACCAGCCACCCCTTTCTTTTGTTTACCACCCACTGGAAGCTGAAGCCAGGGAGGTGGAGCCTGGGTGACTGTGAGGAGGCTGGAACCCTGGTGTCCTCAGACTTCCACACTGCCTTTCTGGAAAAGTGATCTTTCTTTTCCATTACAACAATTTTTTTTTAATTTTTAAATTTATTTATTTATTGGCTGCATTGTGTCTTTGTTGTGGTGTGAGGGCTTCTCATTGCAGTGACTTCTCTTGTTGCAGAGCATGGGCTCTAGGCACGCCAGCTTCAGTAGTTGTGACTCACGGGCACCATAGCACAGGCTCAGTAGTTGTGCACGTGGGCTCATTTGCTCCGCAGCATGTGGAACCTTACCGGACCAGGGATCGAACCCGTGTCCCCTGCATTGGTAGGCAGATTCTTAACCACTGGGGAAGTCCTGATACTCTTCCATTCTTAATAATCAAGAGTTTCATGATTCCTGACTAATAATTAGAACTCAAGATCAGAAGGTCAAGTAAGTTAAAAGATATTTTTTCCTTATCTTCGCTTTATTTCTGTGAGAGAACCAGTGTCATTCACAGAGAAATTTGCAAATAACAGAATATCTGGTGCTAGTGGCAGTGTATTGTGTGTGGTCTGTGTGTCCATGTATGTGTGTGTATATTTGAAGAGGTGGCAGGTCCAAGACCCCAGTTATTTTTTTTTTTGAAGTGTAGTTGCTGTATAATGTTATATAATTTACAGGTGTGCAGTATAGTATTCAAAATTTTTTAAGTTTATACTCCATTTATAATTACTATAAAGTATTGGCTGTATTCCCCATGATGTCCAATATATCCTTGCAGCATATTTCACACCTAATAGTTTGTACTTCTTATCCTCCACCCCTATGTTGCCCCTTCGCCTGAGACCCCAGTTCTTAATCTAGCTCAGCCACCTGCTAGATTTGAGAAAGTCACAAGAACATGGGCTTTGGAACCAAACAGCCATGGAATGATTCTAGTCCCACCATTTTACTCTTTGTTTGACTTAGAGCAATTATCTTAATTTCTAGTAGTCTCAGTTTCCTGTCTGAAAAATGTAGATAATCACACCCACCTCACAGATTTGTTGCGAAGATTAAATGAGATAATACGTCCAAGGCTGTCACAGAATGAAGCTATTTTTATTATCTAGAAAGTGAGATGATTGTACTTGAAGACTTTTGAGGCATCTTTTTTGTGAAAATATAATTAGAAGAATATTTAACCATTTATTTAGTGGAAATTTTGGCTTTTGAAGACTTTTAAGCAATTTTAAGATGAGAGACCCTTCTTTCATAGAATCTGTTTTCCATTGACACAATCCAATCCATCCCAGGGACTGCATGTCAAAAATATTTCCAGACCACTCAGAGCCTCACTCTGAAAGGACAAGAAGTAAAACATTAGGGAAAACTGACCGGAGTGTAAGCTTTCAGCTGCTGTACTGGAACGTTCTGGCCATTCCTAGATTAATACCAGCTGTGTCTAACTAAACAGCAATTTGATTGGAGTATGGAGGTGGCTCAGAGACAGAGAACTAGCTAGATAAGCTCTCATTAAATTGGAGCAGCATCTCCCAAAGTGTGTTGTTGCAAGGACTCGTGGGAAAAAGTTATCCATTCCTATGAGATCAGAAAACTCTGCAAATTACCATATACACCTAATTAAAAGGCAAAACTTAATATGAAACCATCTCTTATTTCCCCAGAAAGAAGTTTTGAAAAAAAGTTCTTTGACTAACATTAATATATGCATAAATGTTCTGTGATATATGCATATTTTAAATCACATGTATGAAATATAAAATAATTTTAATATATTGACTTTGAAATATTACTCCCCCCCTCTCATTTATTTTAAAAATGCTTTCATGCTTCTTTGACATTAATGTCTTTGCTCCCAGTAAAGACAGCTTTGGAGCCATCAAGTTTCCAACAGTACACCTTTTCTTCCATTTAATGACATTTTTGTATCCATGTACAATGGTGTCAGTGGAAATTTCACTCAGTCATAAATATCAATTCAGATAAGACAAAGACAGTATTCAGACATCCTTCCTGCAGGTATGTAATAATGAACCCCACAATTGTAAACACTAAGCGTGCTCATATTAGAATGCCCTTTAAAAGGCTTCTTAACTATAATATTTAGTTATAGGAACTAGGAATTGTGAGGTCAACTTTCCTAGAATAATTAACAAATCTAGGTTAAGAAAAAATGTGTAAATAATTCTGTCATCCAACAATAGATGAATTGTTTCTGACTAATGTCTTTCCCACACAATACTTGGTTGTTCAAATTTGAGGAAATGTCCTATAACCTGATGAATGAAATAAGCGCACAGCTCTAAGGCAATTCCCTCACATCAGAAGGATAATTTAAGAGCTAATAATTTTCTTTATATTCCAGTATACATTGTATATCCCTTTCTTGGAGTTTCACACATATTAGCATATCACAAAGATTCTTAGAAGTACAACAGAATGAAACCTATTTAACTTTATATAATTCAGCAATTTCCAAAATTATTCAACAAGACATCCTTTGGAAATGAGACTGCCTGTTCTAACATGATAAATTGACCCAAATTTTCATTTACTTCTGACCTAAATTATATTCACAAATGTTCTTGATGGCAACAATGGGTTTAGGATACTGTAGGCATAAAAATTAAGGGGAAAAATCTAAATAATGAGTAACATGAAAACTTAGTCATTGAAAGCCTCCCAAAAGAAGTTATCCTGTGCCTTTGATAAGCTAGGAAGGAAAAAAAAAAAAAAAACATATAGTTGAAGGTAGGGGTGGAGCAATGTCCTAACTATCTTCAAATAACTCACTGCCCATGGCTTCAAGGACTTGTCCTCTGGTTGGTGAAGACAGACATAAACAGCTGTGTATTAGTGTGTTGTAGGTACTGTGCTGTAATGGGAGTGGATACGTTCTAGAGTCTTGGGGGTGGGAGATGTGAAGGAGGGAATGGTTGGTTCTACACAGGAAGTCATACATGGCGCATGGAGTCAGAGATCAGTTTTGGAGAGTTGCACCAAAAATACATTTATATATGACATGATATATGACATGAATATGATATGAAATGAAAATGATATGAAAATGGATATGAATTCCTGCTAAATAGATTATACAGATTCCAGTTGCCCAGGCACAATTAAATCCTCTCCACCCTCAAATCCCACCCTCAAACCTTCAAAAATATACTGTGACAAGATTGATAGTAATATAGGGAAGGGAAAAGAGGGAGTATCTCACCTTTAACTTAGGTTATCACATCTGATTTAGGTAGGTAGGCTTTATCATGCCCATTTTATAGATGAGAAAATAATACCCTAAGGATACATCCATTATGCAGAGTCATCACAGGGAAAAGTAGCAAAGCGGATATCTGAGCCTCGGTCTGCTGACTTTTAAACTCTTGTGCTCTGCACTATACTTTTGTGTCACCAGAGCAGAACAGGTGATACTTTTCCATGTCTATTTCCAAAATTATTAATGTTTCCATGCTACTCTCTAATTCCTGTTCAGAATGGCACTGCATCTCTAGACCTAATTTTTTTCATCTAAGAGGGAGTTAGCCTGGATAGGCTCCAGGATTGTTTCTGCCTTTTATATTCTATATTCTATCTTGATTTTATAATTTAAAAAAAAGATGCTAGTACAATCTATTTTTCACTAAGTAATCTCTGTCACATAAAAATATTTAAAAGAACTGGAATTGTTGAGCTTGTGTAACCTAAAGGAGCGAAAATTTTCAGAGGGTTAAAGGGGTGGAGAGATGTCAAATAGAAAATATTTTTCACGTAAGATATTTTAAAGGTTTCTACCTAGTGGAAGAGAGGTTGGACTTTATCTTTTTTGAACTCAAGGTATGTAACTAGGACTGACAAGGAGCAAGTCTAGATTTCTACTCTTTCTCATAAGCAGAACCTGCCGTCACATGAGGCCCCACTGTGACTTAACTTCAGCGAGATGATTGAACCAGAAAACTTAAGATCACTTCCCATTCTAAGATTCTTTGATTCTGTAATAGACTGGTCTTCCGCATTAGCCCTGTGAAGGACAGTCTGTTCTTAACAAGGTTAAAAACCCTGGTTCAAAGGTATCAAACCATAACCAGCACTTGAGTCATCATTGAATAGGTGAAAAAGATACGGGGATGGGAATGGGGGTGGAGAAGGGGACACGAGACACCAAAATTCTTTCTAGGAGACCCCACAGGCCCCATGTCCAGTAAAGACTGGCTCCTACCCCATATTCACCACATTCAACGACAGGACGCTTACGTGTGCTGCGTGTAATCTCTGGACACCTTAAGAACTTGGAGGTCTCTCTCTTTCTCTTTCAGATGTTCACTTCCACAATATTTGCTGTGATTGGAGTCTTGGGTGCCGGATACTCATTTATCATCTCAGCAGTCTCAATCAACAGGGGTCCGAAATGTCTCGTGGCCAAAAATGGCACGTGGAGCTACCCCTTCCAGGACGGGTAAGGTACACCCTGCAATACCCATGTGTCACCACAGGGGGCACCGGCAGGTAAAGGGCCCAAGGGGGACACGGCTCACGGTCCGCCATCTTCAGTTTACAAGCCTCAGGCATGTTGCTACTTTGAAGCAGAGCTGGAGCTGTGGGGTGAAGTTGCACAAGATCTCACCTCTAACGCTCTTTTGACAGACACCAGGAGAAATAATGGAAGAGGGCACCTCGGCTGTCCTGAGGGAAGGAGGTTGATGGTATTACCACTTGCATTCAAACATTTATTAGCATCAACACGAGGCAACTAATATTAATAAACAGTAGTGCCTTCCATTGAAAATCTTAGAAAACGAGAATGATTACTCATTCACAGAGCTCAAAGGCTTTTGCTAATACCCTGAATGATGGATAACTAAACAAATTTACAGAGCAAATTTTAACAAGCAAATTTACAGAAAACAACCTTGAAAACATGGTAGGTTCTTCATGAGAGTTAATGTTAATAGAACTCGTTAAAATAATGCTTCATATTTTCATGGTACTTTGTAGTTTATAAAGAACTTTTTAAAAAATAAACTTTTAATTTCCACAGCAACCTCAAGAGGTAGTGACTCCCCAGCAAGGCAGGCTGAATAAGTGTGATGTGCTCCAAGTCTCACAGTTAGTGTGGGGCAGAGACAGGGAGCAAACCTGTGTCTTCTGACTTCAGGTCTTATTTGTCTTTTTGTATTACGCATCCTTCTGCCCCAGACTGCACTGCTCAAGGCAGTAGACATTTGCCATGTGTGTCTACGTAAACTTAAATTCACATAAATGAAAGGAAGTTTAAAATTCCTCAGTCACACTAGCCATGTTTCAAGCGCTGGGTAGCCGCGCACAGCTGTGAGCGACTGGGTTGAGCATCATTAGATGGGGCTGCGCTAGACTCTAACTTCCCGGAGGGCTGGGACCATCTCTGCTTTGCTCCCCATTTCAGCCCCTCTGCCCAGCACAGGGGCTGACATACTAGGGGCTCAGGAATTAGAGTTGTTGGGCCCTCCTGTACACGGAGGATGGGGCCATGCCTCAAAAAATCTATAGGACACCAAGTCAGTAAATCAGACCTCTATTTATTAACATACAGTAAGAGGCTACAGACCCTCAGGAGCAGGCTTCAGCCGGAGGAGAGGGAGGGGGCTGGTTCTGTACGCCATGAGCTCTTGGTTTGTCTGCAAGTGTTTTACCTACAATATCATCCCCACCCTTCTCTGTAGTTAAACAGGAGTACAAGCCCTCGAATGTCCTCTGTCACATGCAGTGGTTGTCACGGGTGTTTATTTTACTGTGCAAAGCTTGAGCACAGCATCCAGACAGCATAAGGTCCCTCCCCCGATGGCTTCTTCTGCCCCAAGCAGGGGTGTGTCTACGAAGCTACAGGTTATGTCTTCTTTCAAGGACCCTCCTCCTAGTATTTCTATCGACAGCATCACTGCAGTATTCAACATGTTTTCTATTTTTTCTGTAATGTGAACACTACTCCCCTTGATGGGCTTAAAATCAATTAGAATAAATCTATGTCCAAAACAAAGGAGAGAGAAAGCAACACGAGAGGTGCCAAGTAACAACCCAGCACAATACAACAGCCATATTGTTCTGATGTGAGGGCCCCACACCCTCCCCTGGCACGCTCACACCCTGCTTGGGCTGGGCTGGACCCGATGCCCCAGGTCAGGACAGTGGACAGCTGCTCTGTGGGCCACCGCAGGAAATGCCAGCTTGGGGGAGGACAGGAAACCACTTTTCTTTTCTTTTTAATTTTTTTTTTTTTTTTTTTTTTTTTTTTTTTTTTTTTTGGCACACGGGCTTAGTTGCTCCGTGGCATGTGGGATCTTCCTGGAGCAGGGATCGAACCTGTGTCCCCTGCATTGGCAGGCAGATTCTTAACCACTGCGCCACCTAGGAAGCCCTCTTTTTAATTTTTTTTTAATTGAAGTATAGTTGATTTACAGTGTTGTGTTCATTTCTGCTGTACAGCAAAGTGATTCAGTTATACATACTTATACACTCTTTTTCATATTCTTTTCCATTATGGTTTATCACAGGATATTGTATATAATTACCTGTGCTCTACAGTAGGACCGTGTTGTTTATCCATTCTCTATGTACTACTTTGTATCTGCTAATCCCAAACTCCCAATCCAACCCTTCCCCTCCCAACCCTCCCCCTTGGCAACCACAAGTATGTTCTCTATGTCTGTGAGTCTGTTTCTGTTTTGTAGATATGTTCATCTGTCATATTTTAGATTCCACATGTAAGTGTTATAATATGATATTTATCTTTTTCTTTCTTTCTTTGCTTAGTATGATAATCTCTAGGTCTATCCATGTTGCTGCAAATGGTATTATTTTATTCCTTTTTTATGGCTGAGTAATATTCCATTGTATATATGTACCACATCTTTATCTGTTCATCTGTCAATGAATATTTAGGTTGAGGAGACCACTTTTCAAAGTCCTCTGCATCTGTCCTCCTGCTGAAGCAAGTTTGCATTCACTTCAGACCCATGGATCACACATTACTCTGTGATAGATGCTTTTGTATGTGTTGTTTTATCTACTCCTCACAGCAGCAACCAAGCCATCCATTAACAGGTATCAGATTAGAGCACTTTAATTAAAAAGTTTTGGGTACCTAGACATCCGCACAGTGGCTTCAAACTATAGTATGATCAAAAATCATTGTATATTACAAAATCATATATATTATACTTTCCAGGTGATTTATAAGATAAGACTAATTTTGACTAACTGTGCTCTTTCCCATCATGCCCTGACTCTAGAATTCAATCCCACATAAAATGCAAGTCTGCTCTTGGTGTGAAATATGCCGCAATTGCTACAGGAAGGGCTTTCAGGAGAATGGGTCCAGGCATGGTCTCTGCCACCTGGCAGGCTTTCCTCAGCATCCCATTGTCCCCTGCATCCCGTATCCTGCCTTCCTTTATGACCTTATCTCTCACTGCCAGCTCCAAACCGTCCCTCCAACTGCAGAGGCTCATCTCGAGTTTCTTATAACAATCCTTGCACCTTGTGTTGCTTGGTTTTTTCAGTTAACAAAGTGCTTTCACCCACAGTGCTTCATCTGATCCTCACAAAAAGCTCTCCTTTGGAGGTAAGATAGCAGAGGCCCAGAGAAGCAGAAGTAACTCACCCAAAAGCACACTGTTCTTAATAATGAAAGTTTGACGAATCCAAGTTTCTGACTTCAAGTCACAATGCTTTTTCTAGAACACAATTTGTATTGATTTGCACTATCTGATTTTTGTAGAGTCCATTTCAAAAACCTCAGGGGCCTCTGTCTCCAGTCTTTTTTACTGTCCCATGGACTCTTCTTATCCATCGGATCCCAGTATGTAAGCATCACAGGAGTTGTCTTTGTAGCTGCAAGTGTAACACACATACACAGCTACTTAGTGAGTGGAAAGGAACAATCACTGTATGAGACCAAAGAAAAGGACTCAGGACAGTTTCCCTCATCACTAAATAGCAGTGGCAGCATCTTCCCCTTCTCCTCCTCTTCCTCCTCCTCCAACTTCTCCTCTTCGTTTTTCTCCTCCTCTCCTTCTTTCTAATGATTAAGGGCTGAGTGTCTCTGTGTGCATTATCTCACTTAATCTTCCTAATAAATCTCAGATTTCTTATCCCTAGAGTAGAAAAATACAGTTCAAAAGATTAATTTGCCCAGAGCTCCACAGCTAGTGATTAAGAGGAGAATTTAAAAAAAAAAAAAAAGCTCTTCACAGGACCTTACTTTGTGCTGAAGCCTGTTCCCAACATGGAGCACAGAGGACAGACCTGGTCCCTGCCCCAGTGAGCACATGGTAAGTTAGGGTGACGACAGGGAACAGACCCTCACTTGCCAAAAGGGTGAAATGGAGGCGTGCAAGGGAAACTTCTCGGAGGAGGTGACATGGGCTGGTTTTGGAAGATGCACAGAAGTGTGCCTTTCAGAGAGGAGGGGAAGCATATTTCAGGCAGAGAGAAGAGAAAGTCCTGAAGCAACTACGAAAAGGCCCCATGGGCTCAGAGAATGTCAGTTCACTGGGTGGCAGGAAGCTACCAGCATTCACACCATTCCATTCATCCTCTACGATCTTGATCCTCACATGGAGGATGCATGAAAGGTCTCAGTAACTGAAAGAAGCAGCAAAGTAGGAGGTTGGAGTAACAATCCAGATAAGATCCTCAGCATCTCCAAGGCAGTGGAATTGGGGATCAAAAGGAGAGAAATTTCAGAGTCTGTCTGAGATGGAATCATCAGGATTAGGTGTAAGGAGAACGAAGGAAGGTTATCAAGGTGGACTCTGAGGTTTCAGTTTGGGGCACAAAATTCAGGGCTCCTCAAGCCCGTAGAATTTAGTTCTGTTTTCCTTAGAAATGTTTGTTGGCGATCATGTTAAAGGAACAAATGCAGTTAACTGTTTCTATCACAAGAACCATACTAAAGAAGCATCCTAGAAGGAAAAAGAAACCTGAGACATTTTGAGATATGCCCTGTTGGCTTGCTTTGAAGTAGGACCTCCTCCCATCCAAGGTCTTCCTTTCTGAGACAATTGGCCACCTCTACCTTGACCCTGAGCTGCTGAAAGGGAAGCAGCTGGCACAGGGCATGAGGACAGCTGTGGGAGGGGATGCAGGAGGTAAAGCCAAGGGCAATCAGCAGTTGCGGGGGAGACAAAGGACACAGCCAAGCACAGCACTGCTGAGTCAGGCTGCAGCCCTCCCTGTTCCCTGGGGAAGGAGCTCAGGGGTGAGGAGAGCGCTCTCCCACCAAGCACAGAATTGATACCGTTCAATGCTCTGCCTGGACTTTCAGTTAAGACCACCTGCAGCTGCTCTTCAATGATTACTTATTAGCAAGGGACCCCATACTGCTGCAAACACACTCCCCAGAGCTGAAAGCCACAAGGCTGGGGTGAGACAGGACTGCACCAACATGTTTTCATGTTTCATGAAGCAGAAAAGCCCCAGAGATGTTAAGATCCGGCTTCGCCCTTGGCCTGACTTGACTTAGGGTCCAGTCCCACCTCTGCCACATACCAGTGGTGTGATCTTGGGCAATGCAGTCACTTTTCAGCTCTTCCTCTGTGAAATGGGGTGACAGCAAGATCTACCTCACAGGCTCAGGCAAGAATGAAATAACATGATGTACATAATGTACCATTACTGCCATGTAGCACTTGTCAAACACAAACGTATTATTCATGTTTATGAATATAGCATTGCTATGAATGAAATTTATTACAATGCATTAGAACATTCTAAACGTTATTCTTTCATAATAATTTTGTGATTAATTTCAATATTTTCAACCATCTCATGAAGTTTCAAAGAGAATAATCTCTTTATTATGGTATAGAGAAGACTTGATTGACATACTACTGGAGATACTATACATACTATTAGAGATATATTGTGTAAATCAAATTTCATAAATAAATAATATTTTAATTATTCTAAAGGGATAAATTTACTCAAATAGAGGGAGTGTGTGTAATGATTAAGAGCAACGGCTTTGAAGTCAGACAGAAGGAAGATCAAATCCAGGCATTTACATTCCGTAGCCTCAACTTTTTTTTTGTATAATACTTTCTAAATATTTAATGTCTTTTTTAGTAGTTCATTTTTTGTAACTGAAGTATAGTTAATGTACAGTATTATATAAGTTGCAGCTGTACAATGTAGTGATTCACAATTTTTAAAGTTATACTCCATTTATAATATTATAAAATATTGGCTATAGTCGCCATGTTGTCCAATATATCCTGTAGCTTATTTTATGCCTAATTGTTTCTACCTCTTAACCCCCTCCCCCTATGTTGCCCCTCCCCCCCTAGACTTCTTAATCTGTGTGTATGTTCATTCAGACAGTGACTCTTTCTGGGAGCTTTTATATGCTAGGCATTGTTCAAGGAAAGTAGCACCTCCTAGTAGGATTGGGGGGGATGATGGACCGCAGCTAGCCCAGTGCCCCAAACATGGGCAGGACCCCATTCATCAAAGCTGCTCATTTATTGAACACTCCCTGTGCTGGAACCAGGGACAGAGATGAGGGACATGGTCTCTACACTTGTGGATGTATAGTCACAAAGAGAAAGACAAATGCACAGATGAGGACAGCTCAGGGTTCTGGGCGCTCTTTACCGGAGGGAACGCAGAGGACTGGGAAGCACAGAAGGGGGTACCACAGCCAGCTGCGGGCAGGAGGAGCGTCAAGGTGTCTGTCCCTGAGGAGGAGGTGGCCCCTGAGTTATCCAGGCAAAGCACTTGGGCTCCCCTGCTCCTTCCTGCAGCTGCCTTTGTCGGGGCAAGAAGTAAGGTGTATGAAATCCATAGCGTGCTACCCTGAGGCTGGAGGAATTACTGCAGCCCAGGGGGGAATGCCCTTCGCAGTGATGGAATTCAGTGGGTTTAAACCGCCTCAGCCCTCTTCGCTGCACAGAATGCGGAAGCGGGATTCGCCTCCGAATCTATGAAAAATTAGGGCCCCCTCTCACCGCGAGTTGGAGAGTTGCACGCAGCAATCATTGCCCGGGATCTGAGACTCTCAGAACCTGAGAGTTTGGGGGAGAAAAAAGAAGGGTCTGTGGAGCAGCTATCCGTGAGGGTGTGTAGGGCTGAGGCAGCATCTGGAACGAAACAGAAGAGGATTTCTCCACCCAAACTCAATCCTTGCTTCCAGCTCCCCCGGGAGCGTTTCGCCAATCTCACCACCAGGGGGTGCTGTCGTCCCGCCGCTGGACAAACTCCAGCAGAGGGCCCAAGCTCCGGATTGCCAATTACTTCATCTTAGGGTCTTCTTTACACAGTGTGCCCGGAAAATACTGGAAATTTTTATAACCTCATAATCATCAAGCTGAAAAACTGTAAAGATAGGAAGGACTACATGGAAAAAGGCAGAACAGAAAGTCGCGTGTTTTAAAAATAACATACTAAAAAGAAGTCTTATACAGCAATACAGAAGGTATATTATCTCAGTGAATTTTCACAATTGTAAGGTTATTCTCAGCCCATTTGATAAATGAATAAACTGATGGAAGGCCGGGGGCAGTGGGGTGGTAGGTGACTTGTGTGAGGAATACAGAGCTAGCACGAGGAATGCTTGGATTCAAACCCAGGTCCATCTGATTCCAAAATACCAGCCTTTTTCCTTTAGACCAGACTGCTCAGCTTAAGTAAAGTGATAACAACTTTAGGGTTTACTGAAAACTTATTATATGCTAGGCACTGTTCTAAGCACTTTACTAGTGTTAGCTCATTTAATCCTCAGTTTGATTTAATCCTTATTTAACCCTATGGTTTGATGATATTGTTATTCCCATTACACAGAGAGATACACAAGTCTCACAGCCAGTGAGCTGCTAGAGCCTGTGTTCTCATGGGAAGGTGAATCAATGAGATAAACAATGTTTTATTTTTAAATCAAGAGCCAAAGGCTCATTCTTTCCTTTATCTCTTCTGCTCTGCTAAACTCTCGGGCATCTTCCATCATTTCAAAGGTTTTTCGCAATCTTAATACAGAATGTATCTCACATAAATGCGTACTGATGCACTGGAGAAATCACCAGACACAGATTGTCAAAAAGTTCTAAAGACAATGAGGTGGATGTTACTTTTGTAGCCGGATGGAGAGTCTCCTATTGAGTCCTTGGAAGGAGAGAGGTTGCATAAAGAAAGAGGGAGAGACCAAGCTGCAGCTCTAAGAATGTGAGGAGAAATACAATAATGCATAGCTTTTACCTGCTTTACCTTCATTTTCCTCTTAAAGATAGCACACTTCACATTTCTCCTTCAAGGCACGATGCCCTTGACATGGCAGCAGACTCCTGATACATATATTTTATACAAATATTGCAGTTTCTCCTGTTTCAAAGCTTTTATAAGATGCGTATTAAGGCAGCAAATGATTTCTTCCTTTCAGTTAATTAAATCTTTTTGCAGGTGGAATCCCTACAATCTTCACAAGAATATAGCTGAGTCAGTTCACAATTTGGCTAGAAGTAGGCCTTAAAAGAATCAAGCTCTTGCCATTAACTGTATGACATGATTGTACTTTATATGGCCTCACACGGCCACTAGACGTGACAGATAAGTTGTCAGAAGTCCGGACGGTCCCTAAGGACAACAGTAGGCTAAAGGCCGTGAACATTTGTGAGATTCTGCTCCTGGAGTGTCTTCATTTTCATTGCCCCTTAATAGATATTAAACTTATCCATCCTCCTGGTTGGCTCGCAAAAATCGCTCTCTCACTCAGTAGCTGTGTGAGCTGGGTAGGTCACTTAACCTCTCTGTGTTTCAGTGTTCTCATTTGTGAAATGGAAGAAAAGAACCATAAAGAAATAAATGAGTGAATATGTGTAAAATGTTCAGAACAGGGTCCAGCACATAGTCTATACTCAATAAAAAGTTACGTATTGCTTTTAAAAGTGTTAATATTATGGGATTCTTTTTTTCTCATGGAGCTTCTGTCTTGGATAGATAGTACTCAAACAGAAAAATCGTTATGGTGACTTTCTGGCCTAGGGTATTGCATACTTTTTACCAATGTCTCCTTTCTCCCCAATGTCCCCAACAGAGATTACCTCGGGAACAATGACTTATGGACCCGCTGCCTAGAGCCTGTCGATGTGGTTCCCTGGCATCTGACCCTCTTCTCCATCCTGCTGATCATAGGAGCGGTTCAGATACTTATCTGTGCCATCCAGGTGATCAACGGCCTCCTGGGGACCCTGTGTGGAGACTGCCAGTGTTGTGGCTGCTGTCAGGTAACTGAGGTTTTTGTCCTTCCTTCTCAGAGTGCAGGAGGCCAAGTCAGGCCACCAGTGCTAATGGGACAAGGGGGTGGAAAGGGTGGCAGCTGCAGAAAACCAGAGCCAGGCTGTAAAGTCCAGGCAGCCCCTTTTCAGCTGAGGGAAGTTCTGCTCTCTGTGATGCTAACATATCCAGGCTGAAGCTGACCAAAGTTTTCAGTCTTACCCCAGTTGACAGTGGTCCTGAAGGCAAAGGACTCCATGTACATGTAGAAGTTTATGATAATGTTTACATGAAGATCCCCAGGAAGTGGACATCTGTTATAGGTACATGTTGTCAGGAATACGCACCACAGTCTGTGCCCAAGGGTTCTATTTCCTAAATAGATCTACACAAGGGTTAAAGTTGTTAAGTAATATATGGAATGGTGTTTTCTTTCCTTTGGAAAAGATATAGAAGAGAGAAATCATACTTAAGTGCAAAAATAAAAGGAAATCACTGGGAATTTGCTCTCCAACTATGACTGTAAATTATCAACAGTATGAAAAATAAAAATAAACCTATGGACCATAAGACAAGGTGATTATTTCAACTACTGAGCAAGCCAGATCAGTCAATTATTCATACACATAAAACTATTTTAAAACACAGATTGAAGTATGAGGGAAAAAAAATAGAACTCAAGAGTTGGGGACTTCCCTGGTGGTCCAGTGCTTCCAGTGCAGGGGGCATGGGTTCGATCCCTGGTCGAGGAACTAAGATCCCACATGCCACGCGGTGCAACAGCAAAAGAAAACAAGCATCCATGTCAATAACCAGAAGGCTCGGTACATTGTGCTGACTGTCATTTCCTTAAGAGGATGGAAATCATGTGGCAGCGTAGCTTCAAGACAGCAGCACAATCTCTGGGCTCCACCTCCCTGGGTTTTCTACTTATTAAGTCCTGGCTCCTTTACTTATCAACTGTGGCTTTAGATACAGCCGTTGAGCCCCTTGTGCCACTTATCAAAATTCATTTTAATAATGAAATGAAGCTTCCACACCTATAGTCCAAACACAAGTAAGTGACAGATTAAAGCTCTGAAACAAAGTCAGAGAAGTACAGAAAGCATTCAGTAGGTAACCAATAGGGGGCAGGCGTAATCAGGAATAAGATGTGTGATAAGGAGGGGGAAGGGCAAGGGGGAGAAAGAAAAACAATGATGTTGTAATAATTAACTTTTTCTACCTTCTAGGGAGATGGACCAGTCTAAACCTCCATGATGAGCTGCTCTAACTTGACGGCGTGTGAGAAGACACATTAAACTTATTCTTCTCTCCTTGGGGTTGCCAGTTTCTATCTGCTTCCTAAATGACAAAGCTTAGGGAGGCCAGAGTTATTCCTCCTCTTTTCCAACCAGCTCTGCTCAACCTAGAATTTTAGGTTAGTTTCAAATAAAAAATAGTTTGGCCACTTAAGTAATATTTATGAATCTTTCAAATTAACTTCCTTTTAGAATCAAAGAGCAGGTTCAAAGCAAATATTTCATAATTTTTCTTTAAGAGTGAAAACTATATAAGGTCGCACATACTGCCACACTGCTTCTTTGTATATAGAGGTGTTAATATCTTTGGATGTTTTACAGAAGTCAGAGGAGGCAAGCACATTAAAAATGAGAAGCTGAGACCAATTTTTAAGATCTGTGGGAAAAAAGAATGACTGATGTATCATAAATAATTTTTATTTGTTTTCTTTTGGGCTAACATGTTTGAATTACCTGTAATTAGTCTTTTGGGCCTGCCATCATTTGCTAGGTTTTCCTTATGTATATTAAATTAAAATCCGAATTCAGAGGTAATAAAGATTGTGTGCTTTTTGGGAGGTAGGAATGAATAGCACCTTCTTTTCATCTTTTCTATGCACTTTGATCAAACAAAAAAACAATGTTTTTAAAAAGTTGAGTTGGGTAATAATTTTATCAGCCTGTGGCTCAGGATTAAGGTAATGGGTATTACCAATTCTACGTGTCATATTAAGACATTAGCTTTGGTTTTATGAATCACGCACTAATATGGAGTCAAATCCATTTTGTTGATTTGCGTTCAAACCCCAACCACCCACATATGAGCTTGGGGATCCCGGAAAAGTTACTTTCTCAGTCCCAGTTCCTCCATCTGTAAAAGGACTATTGAAAAGCAACATATCATCCGAGAAATTTTGAAGTCCCCCAAGAGTGAAACAGAGGCCTGTAGGTTTGTCCATATGACTGATGTATAATAAGGAGGATCTCAGAGGGTGTTACAAGCTAGTCTCACTTCTGCAGCTTCCAAGCTGATGGGCTGCACTATGTAAGTTAAGCATACCAAAAACTGGGTTTCTCACAGTCACCAAAAAAGCAATTACTAATCATAGCGCTGGCCACCGGAAGCTGGGCGTTGAAGACATGAAGAGTTACACGCTTTTTGTCCTCACTAAAATGAGAACACTGATTATAATTATATATATCATATACATATTACATTATATATATTATAATGAGAGAGTGCATCTGGCACTTGCTAAGCGGAAGGAAGAAAGGCAAGCAGATAGCCAACTAAGATCTCATTGGGGGAACTATTAATACAAACATACACTGAGACACACACTGACACACTTACACACGTGTTTCAATTCAGCTTAGACCATTAGTTCTCCAACTTGGCTGATCATTAGAATCACCTAGGAAGTGTTCTAAAGTTATGATTCCTGAACCCCAGCTTAGACCTACCGCATCTGAAAATCTAGGCATGAGGCATGAAAGTTTGTCTTTTTTCCATTGTGTAGTGTTTAAAGCTCAGCAGGTGATGCTAAAATCCAGCCACTTTGAGCAACCATTGATTTAGACCACAGACTGGCAGGCACCAAGGACGACAGCGAGTCAGACCCCGTACCAGTCCATTGCGAGCTCACACTCTACTGATAAATAGTAACCAATGTAATACATGCTAAACCCTAAAGGTGACACAGGCAATGGTGTTCCAGAGATTCAGAGTCATCAGGGCGTTAGGACTGATTCACTACCAAAGTTCTTTGATGAGGAAATAAGAATGTGGGGAAGAAAAATTGATTCCTATTTTAGGGATTTTCATTGATTCAGAACTTTAGAAATGAAGGGATTGTAGTCATCCTCAACTGTAGTCTCATTATTTTATAAATAAAGAGCTAAAACAAGTCTTTAACATGTTTTCACACAAAAGGTTTCAAATCTAATTATTATGAAGTTAGGGAAAATAACTTACCATGGATAAGAGGACTTAAAGAGACAAGAAACACATGGTAAAGATGAATGGACCCCTCCCTTGGTACATCCTCCTATACACACATACACCTTTCAAGATTGGTCATCAGACTGTCCAGAAAATTTATTTTTTATTGAAATATACTTGACATAAAATTATGTTAGTTTCAGGTATACTACATAGTGATTTGGCATTTACATATACTATGAATGATCATCACAGTAAGTCCAGTAACCATCTGTCCCCACAAAAAGGTACTAGAGTTTTGTTGCTTTTGTTCCCTTTGCCTTAGGAGACAGGTCCCAAAAAAATTGCTCTGATTTATGTCAAAGAGTGTTCTGCCTTTGTTTCCTTCTAAGAGTTTTATGGTTTCCAGTCTCACATTTAGTTCTTTAATCCATTTTTAGTTTATTTTTGTATATGGTACGAGAAAATGTTCTAATTTTATTCTTTTACATGTAGCTGTCCAGTTTTCCCAGCACCACTTACTGACCTCTGGACTGGATCTCAGAGCATGTGAGTTTGTGCATGTGCCCTTTAAGAGTAGAGTCTCTGCTTCCTATAACTCCCCAGCTCTCCCAAACATAAGCCCTGCTGGTTTTCAGAGCCAGACATTCTGGGAGTTCATCTTCCTGGCGTAGGATCCCTAGGCTGGGGAGCCCAACGTGGGGCTCAGACCCCTGCCTCCGTGAAGAGGATCTCTACAACTGTGATAGTCCTCCTGCTTGTGGGTCCTGCCAACACTGGGGTGTGTCTCCACTCCTCCCACCGATCCTGTTGTAATTCTTTCTTTACGGCTTCAGTTGTAGATCTTTTCTGCTAGTGTTTAGGACTTTCTCATCAATAGCTGCTCTGTAAATAGTTGTAATTTTGCTGTGCCCACAGGAGGAGGTGAGTTCAGGGTCTTCCTACGCTGCTGTCTTGGTCAGCTCCCTCCAGAAACTTCTTTTATGGGAGTTACCAAGCTTGTGTTGCTTTCTTGAGTACATGACTTATATCTCTACACTGTGGATGACAAATTCTTTAAGGCAAGGGCTGTGTCTGATTCAAGTCTGCATCCTCAGTGCCTACCAGGGAACCTAGCACACAACAGGCAATCAGTAAATTTGTTGTGTCAGTGAAGGTGCCCAGGACCCATTTTTCTTTCTCCTAAACCCTCAGACTGAGGGAGGTAGAGCTCTTCATCCTGAAATAAACTGTGGGGAGACTTCAAAAAAAAGTAGGGGGACTTCGCTAGTGGTCAAGACTCTGTGCTCCCAATACAGGGGTCCTGGGTTCAATCCCTGGTCAGGGAACTAGATCCCGCATGCACAACTAAAAGATTCCGAATGCTGCAATGAAGATCCCATGTGCCTCAACTAAGACCCAGCACAGCCAAATAAATAAATAAATAAATTTTTTTTTAAAAAAAAAAAAAAGGAGGATGTGGGTATCTGTGTCACAAACTGAACAAGGGGTTGGAGTGATCCATGAGTATAAAAGTTAAAACTGATTTTCTGTAACTGCATTTGGTTTCTGACTCTGAGTGCCATTGGGCCAGGCTTTAACTCGGGTCGTTCTTGGGTCTTCCCTTCTGGGTCAGCATCCTAACTGGACCCATGAGCGCAGAGACCCACTTGAATGGGGGAAAGGAAAAGTGGGATACTAGGGAGGAAAAAATAAAACCTAAATTTTTTTCTCAAAATATTATCCAGCTACATACACATAATATGCTGATGAGCCTGGGCTATTAGTGATGATGGAGGAAAAGAGAGAAAAAGAATTTCCAAGTTTTACCCAAACACACAAGTCGCAAATACTATTGTAGGTAAGAAGTTATAACAAAGTGCTGAACAAAGTACATGTAAATAGCACCCAGCTTCTCCTCCCACTCTTCAAGCCCTAGAAGGAGTCTGCCCAAGAATTGATGGCAACTCTGCTCTGAGCAGCTTAAGGAAGACACAAGGTCTCTGGAGGATCTCCAGATGGAGACAAAAAAGAAAAACAACCCCCAAATCCCAAATTGTTAGATGGAATATCTCAAGACAGATATCATAATCCTTTAATCAGGGACCTACCTGGTGGCGCAGTGGTTAAGAATCCGCCTGCCAATGTAGGGGACACAGTTTCGGTCCCTAGTCCAGGAAGATCCCACATGCTGCGGAGCAACTAAGACTATGTGCCACAATTACTGAGCCTGCACTCTAGAGCCCGTGAGCCACAACTATTGAGCCCACGTGCTGCAACTACTGAAGCCCTCGTGCCTGGAACCCGTGCTCCACAACAAGAGAAGCCACCGCAATGAGCAGCCCACTCACCGCAATGAAGAGTAGACACCCCTCACCACAACTAGAGAAAGCCCGTGTGCAGCAACAAAGACCCAATGCAGCCAATAAATAAATTAATTAATTAATTAATTTTAAAAATGATGCTTCAATCAACAAAGACCCAGGTAGCAACAGGATATGACTGATGACTTTGGATGATTTCATGAAAAGGGTACATGAAGTACATTCATGTTTAGTCAACAAACTGTGGAATAACTATGTTGGCACACACCCGTGAAATGCAGAAGAGAAAATTCTAGGACATATTGTAATCTATGGGTGCTGATTGATGGAATATATTCATCCAAAAGGTGAAATAGGACAAATGAAAAAACAGAGAGAGAGAGAGAAGGGAAAAGGAAGAGGAGGAGAAAAAAGAAAAGAATAGGTCCAGGATTTAGAGCAATTCACTGGAGAGGACCATTGAGATTGTTCCCAGGGAGGAAATAAATATGCCTTTCTACAAAATTACTTTGCCCTATGTTAGAAATACTAATAGGCTGAGACTTCTGTGGCTGTCCAGTGGTTAAGACTCTGTGCTTCCAATGCAGGGGGCATGAGTTTGATCCCTGGTTGGGGAACTGAGGTCCCACATGCTGCATGGCATGGTCAAAAAAAAATTTTTTTTTAATTTTTAATTAAAAAAAAGAAATACTAATAGGCTGATGCTGACCTTAACCCAACATACCAGTCATGGTTCCATCAGAGATTAAAGATCTATGTGTGTATAAATTACAAGGATTTGCCCTTACTAATTGTGGGAGCTGGTTAAGCAGCCTCTGATAGGCTGTTGTCTTTCTGTCCAATGCTGGAGCTTGAAGTCCACAGGGGAGGCAATCAGCAAAGGAAGATGTATGTAAAGGGTGAGAGAGCGTGAACAAGCTGGAACCCACAGCATGAGCTAAAGCCCAGGAGGATGGATGGAAGCCTATGTCAGTTCTCGTTGCCCCTGGCTTCAATGGTATGGGTGTCCTGCAGAAGCTGGAACCCCTTACTATGGAGCTAAACACACACTAGGTGTGGCAGGCCCAGGGGTCAGAGAAGCTGAAAATCCTAGGGAAGGTGAGCAGTTGTAGACCCAGCTGCTGCCTTAAGGAGCTACAAGGTGCTGCTGCTTCCTGTCTGCCCTCCAGAGCTGGCAGGAATTGCTCTGGTGGTGCACCCTAACAGGAAACATAACTTTGGGAAATGCAGTTTGACCTAGCCAGGTTGACACGTTACGAAGCCACCATACTCAGTTTGGAGAAGGGAATGGTTTGGTTTTGTTGTTGTTGTTGTTGTTTTGGATTTTTTGTTTGGTTTTGTTTTGTTTTTTAGTTTCTTGACTGTACGTGTCCTGTTTCCTAGTGTAGATCAGGGCTTCTCAATCTCTTCACAGCTAACATCTGGGCAAAATAATTCTTTTTCGGGTGTAAGGAGAGCTGTCCAGTGCACTGCACGATGTCTAGCAGCATCCTTGGCTTCTACCAACTAGATGCCAGTATCAACCTCTCCTTTTCAGTTGTGACAACCAAAACTATCTCCAGATGTTGCCAAATGTCCCATGGGTTGGGGGAGGTGGCAAACTTACCCATGGTTGAGAGTCATTTGTCTAGAATGTGTGCTGCTTGAGGAAAAGAGCCATAGTTCTTTATCTTGGAAACCAACATAGTGTTTACACACAGAAAGTGCTCAGTAATTAGTCGAATGCACACATATGTGCATAAACAAATATGTGCCCATCACCAAAGGGACACACATACATTGAAAAGAGGGTACTCTGCTCCTTAAATGTTCTGACCTCAGAGCACTGCTTTTCTTGGTCTAAGTACGCTCCCAGGTGATCTTCACTGCTGTGGTTTCATGACTATGTTCGTGACCCCCACGTCTTCATCTCCAGCCCAGACCACTGCCCTGCCTGCTAAATGTCTGTTTCTGAATTTCTTATTGGCATCTCAAAGCAACATTTCTAAGCTGAACTCTCTCAGTCCCTCCATACGTGCTTGTCCTGAAATCCTTGTCTCAGGGAATGTCATCATCTGTATTAGGTAGACACAGAACCTCAGGAGTGAGCCAAGATGTGTCCTAAACACAAAACTTAGAGATTTCCCTCGTGGCGCAGTGGTTAAGAATCCACCCGCAGGCAACATGGGTTCAATCCCTGGTCGGGGAAGATCCCACAGGCTGCGGAGTAACTAAACCCATGCGCCACAACTACTGAACCTGCATGTCTAGAGCCTGTGCTCCACAACAAAAGAAGCCACTGCAATGAGAAGCCTGTGCACCGCAATGAAGACAGCCCCCGCTTGCTGCAGCTAGAGAAAGCCCACGTGCAGCAATGAAGATCCAATGCAGTCAATAGATAAATAAACACACAAATAAAATTTAAAACTTAGCATTCCCCTGCCCCTTTGATGGCTTCCATCACCCAGCCCCCACTGCTCTGCCTGGAACTCAGGGATCCAGTGACTACCTGTTGTCTTTCGCACCCCATACACTTTTTGAAATCCTGGCTGTGCATGTGCTATTCTACCTACTTTGGAACACTCTTTTCCTCTTATCCATTAGGGTAACTGCTTCTTCTCCTTCAAGACTCAGCTCAGTTCTCATCTCGCTCTTCCTTCATCATAGTGCCCCTGGCTAATTGACAACCCCTCCACATTCTCTCATGACATCCTATATATGTCAGAACAGTTGCCCCTTGCAGGTTGTATCACATAACACTTCCTCCTTTCCCTGTGGACTAAGAACTCCTTGTGCTCAGAAACTCCGTCTCATCGATGTTTGTACCTCTCCCCAGCACTGGGCCTGGAGCATAGTAAATGATCCTTGAAGAGACAGTTATCTTTGTTGTGGTGCTGTGATTAAATTATTCTGTTCAAGGGGAAGCAAAAGCTACTCTCAAGCACTTTAGGATCAAACATTTGTAATAAAAAAAAATAATTCGGCATTCACTGTTTATACCCAGAAATCTTGGTAAGTGACATACATGGAGAATTTCACTTAGCCCTCAAGACAACCAGCCAGGGGTTCACAGCTGTCCATACCTTACCTGTGTCTTTGTCTTGACCAAGCTCCTCTCCTCCTCACAGGACCCTGAACTCTGCTTGCTCCCAAGCCTGAGCAAGCACTAAAGCGTCCCTTTACCAGCTTATCCGGGGAATGGGCTGACCACAGTGAGGCATCGTTCCTGTCTGACCCCCGCTATCATGACCCCTTGCTCACCCACCTTCCTATTGCGGCAAGGGTCTGCTTACCGCTCCTATAAAAGAAAAGCCTTTTTTGTTTTTGAGATGCCTGCAGATTCCTGAGATTAGGTGCCTGTCCTGTTACAATAGTCCTTTTGAGTAAAGATTCCCATTTTCTAAGTCTGGGTTTGTTTCCATTTGATACAACTCTATGATAAAGAAACTATGATTAGCCCATTTTGTGTAAGACTAAAGTGAAGCTTAGAAAAGATAAATAAATTCCCCTGAACCTCATAAAAAGCAAGTGAGAAATCCAGGATCTAAACCCAGAGAGTAGAGAAAAAAAAGAAAAAGAAATAAATAAAAGGGAATTCCCTGGCGGTCCAGTGGCTAGGACTCAGCACCCACTGCAGGGGGCACGGTTTGATCCCCAGCTCGGGAACTAAGATCTCGAATCCCGAGAGGCACTGCCGGAAAATATAAATAAATAAAAAATAAAATGAATCAGAGAGTCGGGCTATTTGAGGGTGAGAGTCCACACTTTCAGCCACTGTGCTGTCTATCTCCCTAATTCTTCTAAAAGCATCTAGGAAGGGATACTTTCTTATGCTAATTTAAAGTTCCATTGTAAAACTAAAAATACTAAAATTTTGTTATTTTTTAAAATGCCAATTTATACTGTTCATTAATTCACGCTAACCTGAACTGGTTAAAATATCCATTAAAACTCGATAATCAAAATCTTTTTTTATATAATCTTTCAAAGCGCCTATACAAAGACACCCACACACAGAGTCCCCCTGGTTGCTCACTCCTATACGTTTTATTTCCCAATTATTTCTATTTAATGATTTTAGTATTTCTGTGTGGAAGAAGCTGGAATGCGGAAGCAGAATTCCATAACCCTCGGGGTTAAAAAAGAAGAAAAAAAAAAGCAAAAAGAAAAGGAAAGTGGGGGGGTGGGGGGTGGGGAAGAGAAGAGAAGAAAAAAGGAAAGGGAAAAGAAAAGAAAAAGAGTCGTTTCCGAAGCCATCTGCTCCCATGCTCGCCTCCGGCTGAGAGCCGACCCTTGCAGAGCGTGCGCTCTGATGCAGACCTCAGTCTTGACCAGCGTCAAACCCAAGTAATCACAGCTTGCGCCTCGGCGGTAATTATGCTATTATTACCACCCTTATATCAGAAGTGAGGAAACTGAGGCATGAGGAGGTTGAGCAAGAGGCCTAAGGTCGCAGAGAGAGTCGGTGGCAGAGCTGGCATTAAACCCAGGACAAGCCTGACCCTCCCTCTGACCCTATCAGTCCCTCCCGCCCGGTAACCCCCAGGGGTCCGCACCAAGACTGCCCCCTCCCCACACTACAGCTCCGCGGCTTTCCACCGGCCGGGCACAGGTTAAGCTCATCCTCAGGAAGGCGCCAGGAGCTGAGTTCAAGGCACATGCGCAGCAGGCACTGCACACAGGGGACCAACGGAGAGGAACCACTGGGAGCTGATGTGCACGATCCGCTTCAGAAAATGCCGAGATCTCGGCTGCTGCTGAACACGCGCGACGTCGCTGTCTGGGCTCCCTCAGGAGCGTGTCAGGTTCGCGGTTTCAGGGTGTGGCCTTTCCGGGATGGGAACGATGGAGAGCTGGATGGCGCCTCGGGCAGTCCATAACTGTGCGGCCTTGGGAAGGCTCCAGGCCTCAGTTTCCTCCCCGGTACACGAGAGCCATGAGTCAGGCCGTTCTGAATTCCTCTCTAGGAGGAATTAGTGTGCGCTAGTTTGATGTTGTCAGAAATAGCCTGGCTTATTAAAACCTGGGTGCACAGAGCTTAACTCCTTTGGATAGCTTTTTAAAATCCCACTGTCCAGAATAAGGATGCAGATGCAGGGAACGGCCTGGAGGACACGGGGTTGGGGGGGGGGGGGGGGGCGGGCGGGGGGGAGGGGAAGTTTGGAGGAAGTAAGAGAGTAGCATAGACATAGATACACTACCAACTGTAAAATAGATAGCTAGTGGGAAGTTGCTGTATGACAAAGGGAGATCAACTCGATGATGGGTGATGCCTTACAGGGCTGGGACGGGGGAGGGTGGGGGGGAGTCGCGGGAGGGAGGGGATATGGGGATATGTGTATACATACAGCTGATTCACTTTGATGTACCTCAAAAGCTGGTACAAGAGTGTAAAGCAATTATATCCCAATAAAGAGCTTAAAAAAAAAAAATCCTACTGTCCAGGCCTCACCTCCAGAGATGATACTGATTTAATTAAAGGAAATTGAAGCCCAGGCATCAGCGCTTTTTTTTTTTTTAAACTCACCAGGCAATTCTAATAAGGAGACAGCTTTGAGAACCACTACTCTGGAGTGTTTTCAAACTTGAACATTCACCAAAAATACCTGGTGGGCTTATTCCCGCCCCAAAGTTTCTCATTCAGTAGGCTTTGAGGGTGGAGTATTTCTAGTAAGTTCCCAGAAAACACTGATGCTGCTGGCTCAGAATCCACAGTCTGAGGACTCCAGACACTTGCACACCCTCTGAAATTGTGTGTGTGGTCAGATGAGTAATTTTTACCCCCATCCTGGAGAGAAAGTTCATAGGTTTCCTTCGATTCTCAAAGAGACCTTTGACCTCAGAAAGTAAAGAGCCAAGTTTAGGGTCTAATCATGAATTTAAAGCTTTTTGTGGGCAGAGTTTCATAGCAGATGATTCTGCACCTTGCTCAGTCTTAAAGTAGTCCCAGAGGGTGTGTGTGTGTGTGTGTGTGTGTGTGTGTGTGTGTGTGTGTGTCTGTGTGTGTAAGTATCTGGGTATTGCTGGGCTCTACGATGCCAACACACCAACCAGTCCACAGTCGGTTTCCCACCCAGAAGTTGTACTCAGGGCCTCAGGTTGGGGAATAGGGTGAATATGACAGCTCTCCCCAGCACCAAATGTGAATTTGGGGGAGAAGGAGAGAGAGAAAGAGAGAGAGAGAATTCCCAGTGGCTCTTTAGAGCAGAAATAAAACCTTTACAGAGAATCATGCTGCCTCACGCCCATTGGTGTTGGGGCCATAACCTTGAGCAAATGAATCTTGTGCCATCAAATCAGCCTGAAGATCAGATAAACAACATTTCATCAGCATGAATTATCCGTATCCTCTCGTCCAAAATGTGGTGTGGGAAGTTCACGTATAAAATTTAATGTGTATGTTTTTTCAGCCTTTCAAAATGTCTATTTATTGTGAAATGCTTTATAATGTACAAGATACATTAGGACATCATCTATGTATATAATTTATAAATAGAGAAATGAGCAGGCAAACATACATACCTTGGGGCTCCACAATAGAAAAGTTTGGAGACCGCTCATGAGGTGTGGTGGTCCTCAAACTCGAGAGTGTGCCAGAGTCACCTGGGAGTTTGCTAAATATATGCGGATTCCCAGCCCTCAGTCTCATTCAGATTCAGGCAGTCAAGGAAATTCACATTCTGTGCTGACATCTTAGGATAATCTGAGACATTGACTCCACTATGAACCTTACTCTGAGAATGCTTTTTTTTTTTTCCTCTATGTACTTAAACATAACTTTATTCTCACTCAAAAGCTATAGACCTTCCTGGCAAGGGATATATAGGTGAGTGCAAAGAAGGTGATAAAAATATCAGTATTCTGTATTTCCTGCCATTTCCGCCTCCCATGATGCCCCACTCTTCCCCAGCCTTGCCAGGCTGTCACCACACATGACAAAGCCCTCTGGTGCCCTCTAATGGCAGCTCGGCCACAGCCACTCACTCAGCAAATAATTTCTCAGCAGGCAAACGTGGCCATCTTTCTGAAGAATCCAATTTTTCTCTAACACCTCTCCGTTGAGGAATATTTTCCAGCAGTCTCTTTAACTTAAGACACAGAAGCGCAAGCAAACAAGTCAATCGAAGATGGTGCCGTCCACAGGAAGGGTTACAGCATGAAGGACGAGTTCTCATAAACATATTCTTCCACAGGTATTTTGAAAATATTTTTGAACAGTGTACCAGGCATTGTTCAAGATGCTGGATGCTAAAGAAACAAAAATCTCTGCTCTCACAGCACTTCCAGGCTAACGCGGGGAGACAATGACATCTTACTGTTAGATGGTGATAAGTGCTGTGGAGAAAAATGTAGCCTGGGAAGAAAAGAAGGAAAAACTCACCAAAAAAAAAAAACAAAAGAAAAAGGAAATGAACATTTATTGACCATCTTTGAATTACTGAGTGTTCTACATACGTCACTTCTCTTCATCTTCACCACTCTTTCATTGTAACCACCGCGCCCTTCTTTTTTTTATTATAATAGCCAATTTACGTGTAAAGAAACTGAAGTTCCACAATCCTGGAAACTTGGCCAAGACACTGACCTTCTTAACTGGTTGTAGGAACGAAACCCTGAGCAAATTTGTAAAGGAGACTGCCCACACCTGCCCTTCCTCAACTCCCACACCCACCTTCTCCAGGACCTGCAAGGCTGCATGGAATGTGCCGGAATCACCTTTCCCCATTAATCTTTCCCTGTTCTCATCCTCTAAAACTCTTATTTTACTCTATGCTAATTCTATAAATGGATTCTCTTTCTAGAGCGTGGGGGTTTAGTGACTGTTAATCTCTGCTAATCCCATAATTTTCTCCATTTATAGCCTACTCAGTCATGTCATCATTACCCAGATAAGATATTTGAGGGGGCCCTTTTCTGGAAATAGTCCATAATCTTAATAGTGGAAATATCAGGCCCTCTGGTTGGGCAGTAATGAACATGCTTGTTGAAATGGTGTTATTTATGGGGTTTAGAGTCATATTAAAATATCAGTTTCTCATCTTCCTGTCTGTTATAACTATTGGACTCTTGAAAATGCTGTAAGAGTGTGTCTTTGTGTACATGACACAAACCCATCGATCTCCTGTGAGATTTGAAAGATAGAGAACTTTCACTTCTTACTTTATACACGTTGGTATTTATAACACTTGCAACCATGAGCCCCTGTTACCTTAAAAGTGATGATGAAACATAGCTTTTAAGAAGATGCGTGAGACTTAGTAGACTCTCGACCGTCGCTAAGTTGTTTCCACCAGGATCTCTTCTTTCTGTTGTTTTGCTGACGGCTTCTGCTTAAAAACACTCTGCTACTAAGAGTGCCTCAACTCATAAGGTATCACCACACTGAGAATCAAGGGACTCAACAGACAGAGAAAATACACTGTCACAAGCCCACATTCAGAATGAATAGTGAGCTGTTTTTAGTTCTGACGAGAAGCCACAGCCTATTGTTAATAACAGGGGAACGACTGAGAATCCTATAGTTCTGTTGTCTCAGTCAAATCTGTGAGGATGTTGGAAGGACCGTGTGATCACATATATATATATATGTTAATGTCTCAGCGAGTTACTTCAAACAAAGTAGGAACCAGAATTCTGTGGATATTTAGAATATTGAAGACCAGGCATTTGAGCCAAAAAAATGTTTGCCTACAAAATTTTCTTTCATTGTCTGCCAGGAGGGTTACATAAGCCTATTTTCAGTACCACCCAAAGCCCTCGGTAAAAGGAACACACACAAATAATGACAAGATAAAGTCTCCAAGTGAAAATTCAGTTGTATTTATTTTTCTTATACAGAATCAGAGAAGTAAAAACCAGTACCAAACTCTAGGTAAAATGGTTTGATCTGACTGATTTTTCTGCATACTTTCCATATGCATAGCAATCTAAATTAAAAATAAACACACATATGTCATATTACAAAATGTAGAAATAATTTTTTAAAAAGTTAAAGTACTGACACATAAATGATGTAGTGTGTTAGGGAAACGGTCTCTGTCGATCGCCCATTTTCCCAATTAATCTACAATTTCCTGTTAACAGCTTTTATTTTTCATAAAGGTTGCACTTTCGGAAGTTACTTTCCAATTATGTCATGAGAACACAATTTGTCATTAACAAGACTCTCTCTCGCTCCAGATCACCGTCTCCTACAGAGAGCTTTTCTCCCAAGCTGGAGCCATCAGCACCCCCAGCACGCTAAATGTTTTACTCTGTTTTTTATGTATATTGTATAATCAGGGAAAGAAATGGTATTTCACATCCTAAATTCTATGGTGAAACACTAACAATTACTTAAATTTAACAGAACTGCAAAATAGGTTTTGACAATGTATTTACTTTAAGAAAATATGTTCTATCAGGGAAAAAAAAAATACCTTAAACGATCTCAGAGATTACTCTTCAATTTCAATTTTTAACCTGCCTTTTCTCTGGCAAAATTATTGGATGAAGTGTTGACATTTATTGATTGATTTAGGACTAAAAAGACAAGATATTCTGGCAGTTGTTTTATAACAAGAAATCGAGTATAAATAGCACCTTATTGTGAATTCTGCAGGGGTTTTAACACTTACAATAATGGGAAAGAGACTTGAAAAAGTTGTTCTTACTTTAGACTTCTAGCTTCAGTGTTCTTTAACAAAGGCCATATTTTATGGTCTTAAAAATAACAACAAAAGTTATATCTGGCTTCATTTACTAGGAAACACATAGTCGGGGCCCATATTTAATTCTGGAGAAATAATTGTTATGTTCATATTTAATAAATGTTCCAACTAATTCCACTAAAAAAAAAGTCTTCTAGTATTTTCTAATGCCACAAGCTTACTAGGAAATTACTTCTAAAAACTGATAATACGAATCATCGATGTTTTAACTACTTGAAAAAAAAAAGAGGGGTATCTGTTTCTTTTATGTTTAATAACCTGAAAATGAGTCTATAAAAATAGTTTTTAAAAATACAGTAACACTGCTCAGTTTTACTAGGTCCCTTGTTTTCGAGTCTTTTTTTTTTTTTTTTTTTGCTTTTTCTTAGAAAGAATGTACAAGGCTTTTTGCAATTACTGCTAACACAAGAGAAAAAGAAATAGTGCTCCCTTCAACTTCGTAGCAACAGAAATATCTGCCCCCATCTCTCTCAGAGCACTTTGAGAAACAGAAGGAATCAGGCGAACAGAAACCATGGGTCCTTCAGGGAAAAAAAGTCACTTCATTGTGTTAGAAGCCATGGTAGGTTTATGCTCTTGTCCGCCTACACACTTAACGCCAGCCCTGCCCCTCCTTCTCCCACATAAAGTGCACCGAAGCCTTCTCTTCTTCTACAACAGTCTTTTGGTACAAAGGTTGCAGGAGAAAATCATTGCTTTGTTCTTTGGGGGCACCTCATACCTCCTGCTCGACTTGCTTTTGGGATACTATAGCTTGTCTATTTCCACTTCACACCCAGTAGCCTTTCCACTATATTCCCTAACTTTACTACTTCACCTCTCTGACCTTTACACTTGCCTTCTTTCCAACAAGATAAGATGTATTCTGCCCATCCATCTTTTGACAGATCGAAAAGGATCTCAGATCCCCAGCGAATAAGCCCCTTGGGAATGGAAAGGTTCATCTCAGAGACCTGCATTATTAATGTCTCTCAAAAAAAAATTCATAGATTATAAATAATGTCAGTTCAAAATATTAAACAGTTGAGGACTTCATTGGCAATGCAGGCAAAGTGCATGCCAGGCGAACCCGATGCTCTCTCTCAGTCCTTAAAAGCTAATAAAAAATGGTTGTGGTTACATAAGAGGTATTGAGTACATATTTCATGCCTTTTTATACCAACTGTAGCAAACAGGGTTAGGATAATATACTTAGGAATCAACTTGAGTGACTTCAGAAACATGTCTCCACCATACACCCTCAGGGGCCATTTTTTTACAGTCAGAGATCTGCTTCATCCTTCAAACAGTTTCATAGATAAGATTACTTTAAACCCTTGAAATCTTGAAAGAAGCAAAACCGACAAGGTTTCGGAATTTTAAAAGCAACAGCTTACTGTGTGTGCCATCAGGTTGAAAGCTATGTGGTCCTGATGTTTTCAGAACAGTTTCAAAAGACAAAAATACAGTTGCCACTGATTTATCAAAAACATTTGGCTGCTCTTTGTCATCAGCTACAAAATGATAGTGCTTCAGAAAATAAGCTGCAATTTAAAAAAGAAAAATCCAACTTGTAATTTTAAAAACGTTTGTTTAATAAATGTTCATAATTAGTACCAAACTGGTCTCTTTCATAAGATCTTAGCGTAGGAACTGTGACTAATGCTGCTGTTACTCTCCTGCTGAAAGGACTAGTTGACTAGATGCTGTACAGTAAAATGAAGGATAAACTACAATAGGACTGTGTGTGCCTTTATGAATAGAGGGTAATAAGAACCATCAGAACCAGCACAGGTTCCAAACTATGTTGTATTCCAAACAGCAGAATTTTACTATCCATACAATGATTTTTAAAGCTCAAGTTAAATATTTTTTAAAGCATTTGGTACTAATGGCATCAATACAGTTTTTGAAACTGTAAATCAGGTCGAATTTTGCATACATTTCCTGGACCGAGCCGCCTGTCAGAAGTCAGCTTTTCATGGTTTATAATCAATTGATGTATAAATTTCAACGAACACCCATAAAGCTTAGTCATGGAAGAAAGCAGAGAAGCAATTCTACATAATCAGTTCTGCTGAAACAATTCTGCATAACCCATCACAGGAATGCAGACTTGCAGAAAATGAAAATAGACTGTTTATTTATGTTTAACTTAAGTTACTGTCAATCGAATCCAGGCAATGATTAAACTGGCCACAAGGAAAGGAGGGAGCATGCATCATGGAGGCAGTAAGCGGCACACCTGCAGACTTGCTCTGCTCCGTCGCTTTTTCCAAGAGGCCCAGGCAATGTCAGGTCACGGCTGCATCCAAGCTACAATGGTATTGATTACAGCCAGGTTAGAAAAGGCTCACTTTTGTTCAGAGCAGATTCTACCTCATTGAAGAGAGGGATCAGATCTTCAGACTCCAAAGTTCCTAGATCAACGTTTGTTCCCGGAAGGCAGTCAAGAAAATCAGGGAAACGGGTCTGCTGAGGGTTGATGTTCATGGGTGTCTGTCCTGCGTTTTCTCCTATAAGAGAATGAAGTAAAACCATTTTAATTCTTTTTAAAGCTCTTGAAAGAGGGACAAATTCAAGTGCCAGCGTAACTCTCATCTTCATTTCCATTTGTGCCTACATTCTACCACACGTCTAAAATATTTCATCTCTATGCAAAATTTCAACTACCACATTATTGAAACTGAACTGGTGATGCTCAGCTCCTAAGAGATGCAGAGGTGCCGGCTGAATCTGTAATTGCTCTGGGTAGACACTGTCCAGCATGGCTAAGTCCAGGGAGACAGAAAAAGGAGGAAGTGAGGGTACTGTGGATCTGACCTACAATCGATGACTTCCCATGACAATGGCATGAAGAGCTGATTTGAGTAGAGAGGCCCTGCCTGTCATAAAAACCTATCACAGAGCTATAATCCAACGATTTTTTATTGTAAACTCATATTTGCCCTTTTCTCGTTCAAAGATATTAGTGAGGCGTTTCTTTTAACCACGTTATTAAAAAGCTATCTTCATTGACGGCTCAAGGGATCATTTTCAAGGTATTTTAGAAAGTGGGTTCTGCAGGTCGCCCCCCTCATGCCACACACACATACACCCCATCACTATCTACCCTTCTCACAATGCACATGAGTCACAGTGCATGGGAGCATATGAAGGTTCTGAGAAGTCTTGTAGTAAGGAAATCTGTTTTATTTTGCTTAAGCCACTATTACCTAAAGCCATTTTATCATCGAATCCAATTTTGGCAGAATTTATGGTCTAATAGAACTAGAGTCTGCAGAACGAAGTTGGGAGAATGCTGTTCTAGAGGAAAGTTAAGTGTCTGGGATGTGACATGAAGAATACATGTTCTTTATGAATGACAGTATAGGGGAAAATGTGTATACTGTTCTGCCAGGAGATGGAGCTTTTTAGCTATGTGACCTTAGACACACTTCACTTGTCTGCAATAGGGATTATAGCACCTTCACAAATTGGAGTTAGATACCGTATAATACCTGCCACACGTCCGTGGCTCTGGGCTTCATACATACACACTTACACAAATACAAAAACACACTGCTTGTTGATTGTGCTGAGAGAAAGAGAAACCTAGGAACTCAATCACAGTTAATTACTGAATACCAGAACAACTGGCTCCTTCTAAGAGCCCCAATCAATTTTCTACAGGGATAAAATGTACCTCAAAGTCTGAGGTGCGTTGAAAACTATGGCCAGCTTTCACCATGGAAGCACTTTTAAGAAACTTGTTAAATTAGCTTTTGTGTCCTCTAAGTACAGTAGGCTTCCTGAAAAGCCTACATAGACATTTCACTGTTCTGAGCAAAACCAGAGAAAACTCATTTTAACCATATGCATTTTCCAAGGAGAAAAATTACATTTTTCTGAGTGATGAGGGAAAAATAATCAAACTTGCATTTTGGTGATGGTAAAACTTCATGGCTTTTCTGTAACTCATAAAATGACTCAGGACTATTTTATAGGATTTTCATTGCAAATGGCAATGAAAGGAATAATTTGAAAAATTAAATCGAGTTCAACATGACTTCAATGCTGTTGTGTTACTGACTTGAAAAACATTAGTTTAGAAAAGAAAATCCAAAAATAATTTTTTTCTACCCACTAGAGTGTAACAGATGGAAATGAGGCTTAAAAAATTATCTGCCTTGAAAAATTACCTGATCTAAAGTTCTGGATGTCTTTTTTTCTTCATTTCCAGTTAGAATTATTCATCTTTACTGATTTTCCATTTTAACTTTTTAATAACTCAAGAATTCATTTTTTAACCAAATAAAATCTGTTTTAAAGAATTCCTCTTATCCTTTCTCCTCAGACATGGAAAGCATGAGGAGACTAGTTAAGGTTCTTCATTAAGGTTAACAATCTTAAAATCCCTCTCTTTGGAGAGCAACTCTGTAACCTCATACTCATCTTTTTGGTATTTGCAGTTTTATCCACTTAAAAAGTGGGACATATTGTACAACATGGGGAATACAGCCAATATTTTACAATAACTATAAATGGAATATAACCTTCAAAAATTGTGAATCACTGTGTAACTTATATAATATTGTAAAATTGTAGATAGTTGTGAAAAGCTAATTTAACAACTATACTTCAATTAAAATATAAAGGATGCATATCTGCATTGGTAATAAAAATGAAAGAATGAATAAATGAAAAATGGGACAGACAAAAAAAGCAATTCTTAAAAGGGTGTGATTATTGCAGAATATTCTAGAAGGTGGATGACTTCCGGCCTTTACTCCTGTTATTCCCTCTACTCTATCCTCATACCATGTCCTGCTGTTGTTTCCATGTGTATTTTGCAAAGGGAGTGTTCAGCTGCCTGGTTCCCATCTAGCATGTGGTCCGCATGTGATCAGTGGGTCTACTAGACCTTTTCCAGCCACACTTGAGCTCTGCCCACCCCTCAGCTATTCCTCATCTTGTTCCTGTATAATTAATTACATTTCTCCCTTGAGGGGGTTTGTGCCCACTTCTTATAAAGACTTCACAGATGTGATCCTAAACTCAACGGGCTGATACTCACTAAACCAGGTTAACCTGGAGCTCTAACATTTAACAAGACCAACTTGTACATTACTTCATCCTTCTTAGAAGGAAGAGAAGAGAACTTTGTGCCAAGCTCTGTGATCTCATGACCCCTCACAACTCTACCTGGTGAGCACATTACTCCCACTTTATAGGTGAGAAATCTGAGGGCCCCGGGAGGTTATGTCACATATCCAAAGTCACTACTAAGAAGTAGAGAAACAAAGATTCAACTCAGTTTGCCTGTCTGCAAGGACTATGTTCTTTTCAGGACAGCACTTAATTCCACATTTTAGCTTCAAAAACCTTCTGTACTTATTCACTTGATGTCATTTTAAAAAGCCATAGAATAGAATCCATCTTTTTTTATTTTTAAATGTCAAGCTTAGATTTAGATCTCCTGTGTCTTCTCCTATTTAACTTTGCTTTTTATCTTCACTGGCTTCCCAGTGTTTAAAAGATGAAAGCAAACAATTATTAAACATAGGAAGGAGCCACTTCATTAGGCTGTTCCAAAGAAGGCAAGATAAATCTCACACCGAAAAATAGAGGGATGCAGAAAGAGAGGGAGGGAGGCAGGAAGGGAGGGAGAAGTCTGAAGTAATAAATTGAAGAATAACAAAACAAACAGTTCAAACTATTCCTGTGTGACTCCTCACAAGACAGTCTGTGCAGTTCTCTAAACACGTAGATGATGGGCTGCACGGAGAGCCCAAGACAGCTGCTCCGACCTTCTGGCTGAGTTTGACTCTTGCCTGACCAATCGTTTAGTTTTAGAGCACAAAACGCAGTCATCGAGGACCCGTGGGTAACAAACCGCTCTGGACAAGGGCACTGGGAAAAGCAATCATTTTCATCACAGAATGATTTTCTTTCATCAGTGATGATGGAGGAGAAACCTGCATAAACAGCTCTAAAGAGTGGATACGTCAGCTACTATTTAATTTTTTTAAGTCCATTTTCAGTTTTTTTTTAAATTGAAGTATAGTTGATTTACAATGTTATGTGAGTTTCAGGTATATAGCAAAGTGATTCAATTGAAGATTATATATATATATACGTGTGTATATATATCTTCAGATTCTTTTCCACTATAGGTTATTTCAAGATATTGACTATAGTTCCCTGTGCTATGCAGTAGGTCCTTATTGTTAGATGTCATTTAATTTTGGTTTTAGAATATCTTCTGGGCATTTAGGACTTTGATAATTAAGTCTAGACCAAATTTGGAGGCCTCGCTCCTGGAGAAATGGAGAAAGGGAGCTAACCAGCAAGCCAGCTGAGGCCTGGCCCAAAGGCAGGGCAGGCCAGGAGCTGTGTTAAATTTAATTGCTGAGGGAGGACACTGTTTTCCTGTTAGGACGCTGAGCTGACAATTTAGAATCCTCTGAGTTGCTGAACTTTCCAAATGCCCACTTCCAATTACTTCCCAAATGCAGTTAATGACATGAAAACATTTGCATACTGATGGCCTGTACATTATAACCAAAAGCTAGAAAAACAGAAATATTCCATTGTGGAAGAATGGCAAAGCAGACAGTGGGTATGTTAATGCAATTATGAGGAAAGGGGTATATGAAGCAAGGATAAGCAGAAGGATGGAAGAAAGGAAGGAAGGAAGGAAGGAAGGAAGGAAGGAAGGAAGGAAGGAAGGAAGGAAGGAAGGAAGGAAAGGAGGGAGGGGGAAAAAAAGCAGAAATTAAAATCCTGTGCCCATATACAAAACTACGTTTGTATAAACTATAGGGAAGGGGCTAGAGTTTATTAATAGTGCCTGGGTTCCAGTGGCTTTTCAGCTGTCCGTTTATGTTGTTGTTGAGGTAAAGTGTTTCTGGTTGGATTTGAGAATCAGTGGTTAAGACTTGGAGCTTCCACTGCAGGGGGTATGGGTTCCATTCCTGGTCAGGGGACTAAGATCCCACATTCAGCGGGGCACGGCCAAAAAAAAAGGGGGGGGGGGAATTGAGAGGACTAAAGAGACAATTTAAAAGTGCAAACTCACTGCAAGGCCTCGCAGGCTTGCCTCCTACCTGTGTCCATCTCATCCACGTTGCTGAGGAAGTCCTCCGGAGTCGTCGGGACACTGTAGCACCCCAGCCCCAGGCCGCTGTCAGTGCTCTGCTCCCTTGAGTGGTATGGCCCCCTGTAGAGCAGAAGATAGAAAGAAATTTCAAAATGAAAATACAGTCATGCATTTGTAGAGACATGAATGAACCTAGAGACTGTCATACAGAGTGAAGTAAGTCAGAAAGAGAAAATATCATATATTAACACATATATGCAGAATATAACATATCATATATTAACACATATATGCAGAATATAACAAAATGGTACAGATCAACCGGTTTGCAAGGCAGAAGTAGAGACACAGATGTAGGGAACAAACATGGACACCAACTGGGGAAAGCAGGGGGGTTGGGGTGGGATGAATTGGGAGACTGGGATTGCCATATATACATTACTAATAAGAAAAAATCAAATTGTACACTTTAAATATATGCAGTTTATTGTATGTCAATTATATCTCAATAAAATCTCTTTAAAAAAAAATACAGTCATGAAGACCCTCAGCGAATGTAGTCTGTCAACCTGCCCCATCTTCCAGACAACAAAGGGAGGTGGACTTTGCACTTCCTTTTATTCTTGAAACATATATCCCTGTGTCAGTGAAATTAATAAATTGTAAGTAAAAAAAAAATGGCCATTCATAGTAAATTTACACTGCCTTTTCATCTCAAAATAACAATTTGAACACTTCTACATACAGAGAATGATACCATTTTTTAAAAACCGAAAATGATGTTGAATATTGCTTCTTGCTACAGATAATAAGAAATATAAAAATATGTGGAATGGATACACATCAACTTCCAGATAGTGGCTACCACTAGGGAGGGAAGATGGGAAAGAAATGGATTTCAGTGGTGGTGGGGAAGAGTTTAAATATTAATTGTAATACTTACTTTTAAAAAATAAGATCTTTGGAAATATGCAAAATGTAGGTGTTGGGTACATGGGTAAATCTTAAGTTATTCTTTATACTTTTCTGTACATTTGCAGTAGTTTTAAATCAATCATTTAAAAACTCCTGTCTTTCCTTATTTCCGTTACTGTTTGTTTTCATCTCTCTATTTTTAATGACTTTCATAACTGTATTTGCTTGTTTGCCAGAAGCTTCTGCAAGGGCAGAAAAGACACAGGAAATAGAAAACTGCCCTTTATTTGGGTTTAAAAGGCTGTAATTAAGGTTGACTACTTTTACTCATGAAGATATTTCTGGTTCAATTAACTTTTCCTTCTGCTCATATATTTCATATATTAAAACACCTCTTTGTTTTAATTTTTTAATTGTGAAATAATTTTAGACTCGCATAGCAGATGTAAAAGGAGTGCAGAGTTCCTGTGCATCCTGTACACAGCTTCCCCAAGGACATGGCACATGACCACAGTACAGTGATCAAAACCAGGAACTGACAACACATAATACTACTAACTAAACTATAGACCTTATTCACATTTCACCACAAACATCACCTCTTAACTGTCTAGCTCCCTACTTGCCATATGACACGCTTTTACCCTCTGTTGGCTACATAAAATCACAAGATTCTCCTAAATATTAATAATTACTATACAACACTATCCCATTGAAATCATAAGTTCATCCCCATTTTCAAATTATTGACTAGGGGTTTACTCCATGCCATAGCACCGATTTTTGAATTTGAGATTTCAAAAAAAAAAAAAAAGGAGATGACGTCTTCCTCCACTTCTTTTTCTGCCACCTTCCTCCACATCCTCCCTCTATCCTCACCCCAACCTCCAAGTTCCCCACATTTTCCCAACATAAACCAAGATCCGTTATACTTTAAACCACATAATAAAGAAAGCAAAACTAAGTGGCCCTAAAATGTTTACTTACCCATTGAGGAAAGGATCCGAGCTATTATTAGAGATGGATCTCATGTCTGGGGTCATGGTGGGCGGGTTGACAGCAGCCTGAACCGTGGCTAGAGTCTCGGCTTCCATGGGGAGCTGTCTACAGAGGGCAGCTTCCTACAGAGAGATGACAGTCCGAGGGAGAAGCAACAGTGATTCATTTCATTGTCACAATGATCGGAGCAAAGGATGCTTCACATACAAACTTGTTGCCAAACACAAAAGCACTTTATGTTTATTCCTCATATGTCAAAATCATCAGGAAATCATTAGTGTTCTTTCTCTGAAGTTGTACAGGCATAAGTCACTTTCTCACATTCACAAAGTTAATGAGAAGCTCACGTAATATTTGTCCTCAAGGCACTTACATAGCAACTGTCTAACCCATCCAATTGCTTAAAATACCCAAATCATATAAAGGCTCTCAAAACACTTTCTCAGAGACAAGGCTATTTTTACCCCAGGTGCTCAGGCCACATCTAAGTCAAAATTAAAGCAACTGGACTCCTCTGGACGAGTAGGTACATCCTAGTCTTTGCCACTGACAGGCCAGTAAAGCAATGGGATTACAGAGTTTACACAACTGGCAGTTTTATACCAATAACCAGGAGAAAAGAACAACCAGTTTAAAAGTTTGTTAGTCAATCAGTTTTTCTATTTGACTAATTATTTTGTTGACTAAAAGACTGAAGGTTGGGAAACCAAGCTGCCCCAATCCAAATCCCACTGATGATTAACTATTTGATAGCATATGGATTTCATCAGTAAAAATTAAAACACTAGCATTTTTTTAAGCTAGCATTACTTTCCAGGGAGAGTCAATCCAAAAGGTTACAAATTTGACTACAATTACTTTCTCTAGATATAACCTCTAGGGAGTCTCTCCCATTTTGACAAACATAACCAGACACCAAATTCCTTTCAAATTTGCTGCTGTTTCCAGAGAATAATACTTCTGTATATTTATACGTGGGTCCAAAACCAAAGTTAAGTCCTCCCCATATTTATGCCTATCGGTTTCCCACTACTCAGGCTGAATCACTGGTCTCACCATCCCTCAAACCCCAAAACCATGGCTACAATGGCAAACAGAATATTTAGTCCATCTAAGTTGCAGTGTCTGTGTTAGATCCCTTCCAGCCCCATCACGCGATGATTTTAGAGAGTAACTGCTGTCTAGACAAGTCTAGTGAAGTCATCGGCCATAAAAACTTTCGGTTACTAGAGTTCATTGTGCTGTTCCTAAGAGTTATGTTAGCATGACTCTTATAAACCATGAAGACCTGATTAATAAGAAACTGCATTGTTACACTGAAATAAGTACCCTGTCTAGAAAGGGCTCTTGGTTCACTTCTGTTTGTTTGGGTTGCAAATAATCAAATACTTAACTAACAAATTTTATTCAGTAATCTATAAAAAGCAAACAAAAAAATGGAGATTTTTTAAAATTAATTTATTATTTTTGGGGGGTACACCAAGTTCAATCATCTGTTTTTGTACACATATCCCCATATTCCCTCCCTCCTTCGACTCCCCCCCCACCCTCCCTCGAGTCCCCCCCAGAGATTTTTTTTTAAGAGGCGATTTTAGTCTCATTCTTGGAAGTACCTTCTGACTAAATCTAGAAAAATTGAATTATTTCCTATGGTCGTTTTTATGTGATAGGAAGTGTGTATTAGAAACCTTACCTTCCAACCAAAGCCTACCTGGAGGCCTTACACACAAGAATAACAGGGATTGGACCTGATGTGAAAAGCACAGAGCCCATCAACCCCTCAAACAGACTCATACACACAAACCACAGTCTGAAACCAGCTAGTCAATGATATGCTTTCTAGTACTTTATAAACTGTAAATGCAAAGATCTTTTGGGCAATAACCTTCATCATCCAACAAAAATCAGCTTTAACTAGAATATTCCAATTCTTCAACCATTCTGAATAAATGCGGAGTTTACCCCTGAACGGATACCCTTTGAAACATACAACTTGAAGAGACTGCTGCATTTCTTTATATGTGATACAATTTTATTACCATATATCTTAAGAACATAGGTGAATTTGCAATTTCCAGGTGGTCTGAATTCAAATAATATAAGAATCATTTCTGGAACTTCATTGGGTAAAAAATATAGATACAATGTATATATGAATTACTTATCTCTAATGACATATAATATGAAAATAAAATGTTTAAACTATAAGAAAAATATCTAGTTTCTGATATTTTAAACTTTCCTCTTTATTTAAATTACTCTTGGAATAGATACTGTGCATTTCAAAAGAATGCTTGTGCGTGGCTAAATATAAAAATGAAATTCAAAAGAACTATTTATAATAACCAAAGCTGGAAGAACCCATACTATTATATATCAGGGAAAACAATTCACAGTGCCATTTCACATCTGTTTCCTCTATTTTAAATGAAAGATAACTGAAGTTCCATTCCCCAGCATGGATGTTTCCCTAACTACTTTGCAGACTTGACCCCCACATCATGGAAAGAGGCAATGTTCTGTTCTGCCTGTAGGGGACTCAGTATCATTTTCACCTTCAAATGACTAACACAGGAGAGAGAATACAGAAAAGGTGTTGAATACACCTGAAAACTAACTTTGAACTATAAATTAGGCCAGTGTGAGTTAGAAAGTTTTTCGAGGGGGCAACACGTTCTTCAAGATTATTCTTAAGTCACAGCAGCCACTGTGAAGGTTACATTGGCCCCTGGCTCTAAGCCCACCTGCTCCCTGTCCCACTTGGGCGGTAGCCCACAAAGCCTGCCTGACAGCCCTGTCCACGTCTCCTCCTTTGTCTTGGACGTGACCCCTTCACTCCCTCACTCCCTTCCCACTGCTCCTCCCACTTCCAGCATCTGCTCCAACTGTTCCTTCTGCTTCCCAAAGCTCACTCCCTCATTGATGTCTGCCACCTCTTCAGAGATTACATGAAACGTTCTTCATGGCAACTTATGTATTTACTGTCTGTCTTTCTCATTAGAATGTGAAGAGAGGAAAGGGATCTTATTTGTCATGTTCACTTCTGTATCCCCACTGTGTATAACAACCCAGGCATACAGCAGGCACTTGATAAACATTCACTCAATGAAGAAATGAAAAATGTTGCTGGAACTCAAATGGAAATATTTTAAATTATAATAATAAAAGAAAAAGTTAACTAACAACATTCAAGTCTCATCTTCAACCACAAGCATCAGTAAAACGACAGTCTACTATATACATCCCAGCTAGCCAGGCTCAGACTCCATCCTAATGAAATGATCCCACTGCGTTTTTCTTGTTCCCAACACAGAAGATGAGCAGGAGGGCAGAGTGGTCAGAAACAGGCATCCCAGGGCCAGATGCTTGGATTTGAAGCCTAGCTATGCCATCTCCCAGCCAGTTATCTAATTTCTTTGTTTCTCATTTGTAAAGTGAGGATAATAACAGCATCCACCCAATAGGGCAGCTGTGGTGATAAAAGGAGGGAGCACGTATAGGGTACTTAGAGCAGTGCTGGCACTCAAGATCACTTAATAAATGTTAACTATTACTATTATTATTATTATCATCATCTCATGTTCTGCATTCCAATCCCAGAAAACAAAACAAAAGCAAAAACAAAAATAAACAATCTTAAAAGTCACACTACCACATGGAATTGATTCACTTTGAGTGGTTTGACCTCTTCCTCGTCAACTTTCACCTTGGAAGGATTACACCAAATGTGAAATTCATCATAAGTCAGCAAGGCTAAGAATATAACTCGTTTTTTTTCTAAACAAGGAGAGGTTGTAAACCTTTTTGTATAACATAAAATTGATTTTTTTTTTTTTTTTTTTGGCACATGGGCTTAGTTGCTCCGTGGCATGTGGGATCTTCCTGGAGCTGGGATCGAACCCGTGACCTTTGCATTGGCAGGCGGATTCTTAACCACTGCGCCACCTAGGAAGCCCTTGATTTTTTATATAATGGAGAATGGTGAGAAGTTTCATTTCACTCAATTATATTCATTTCATTCCACATTTCGAGTTTTGTTTTGTTTTTTTTTCTTGCCACACTGTGTGGCATGTGGAACTTCCCCACAGGGATGGAACCTGCGCCCCCTGCAGTGGAAGTATGGCGTCTTAACCTCTGGACCACCAGGGAAGTCCCCATATTTAGAATTTTTAAATGTCTAGCCTTTTTTGAATGAAAGTAGTTTCCTATTTCTGTTCATAAATTGAAGAAGAGGAATACAAAATCTAAGGTTTGGAAATAAAAGAACTAACCTCACTAACATGTTCCCATCCAAACAAGGGAGGATTTTTACTTTAAAAAAGAAAAAAATTAAATTTAGGTATAAATTCAGCCCCAGACTCAGTATGATTTTGGCTGCCACATGACATCCGCTGCCCTTCCATGGGCAAAAATGAAAGGCAAACACTTGAATTTAGTTTGACCAAGATGTGGGAGTCAAGACGGATGGAGATGAAACAGCTGAAGCAAGACTAAAGTTGAGGGCACTGGACTAAGTGAACTGTCGTGGAAATGGGGGAACAGTTGAACAAGGCTGGTCTAGGATGTGACTCAGGCCTCTAACTCAGAGCTGGCAGTGCAGCTGCCCTAACTGCGTGCTCCCTCCCCAGGTCCCCCCAGTCCAGGCAGGATAAGAAACGCTAAGCTGGAGGCACATCTGAGCCCCTCGGTCTGTCTCATCTCCCACGTCCGCTCCAGCTCAGCAAGATCCTCTCCCAAGGTCCCTTCCATTCCCATCCACCCTGTCCACCCAAACAAGTCTTTAGTTTCCTGGGCTCCTCAGTACTTTGGGCCCCTCTTCATCAAGCCGCATCTCTCCCACTACCTTAGAGGTTCTGTTACACCACCTCACCCAGATGTCTTCCCTGACAACCACAGCAAACCACTACCCGCCCCTCTCCCAGCCCTGAAGTCCAAAATAACGTGTCCGGCTGGGGTCTGAAACTCCACATCTCACAGTACACTCCTCACCCAGCCCCAAAGCAGCTCTCCCTGCTAACTTCAAGCTTTCGCCTAATACCATCACCCCTTCTCCCAGCTCCAAACCTCGGTCAACTATCTCCCTCAGCCCCCACAACAGTTCACTCATTTGCACCTGTATTTATTTTTTAAAAATGCTATGGAGACTACTAGGTTCCAGGTACTGCTCTTGGCAGCAGGGATACAGCAATGAAAAATACAAACAGTGCCCTGCCTCCTCAAGGATTCTAGAGGGGGAGACAGACTCCAACAAAAAATGATGGAGAAGGGCTCAGCCTTGTGGGGTCCATCTCCCTGATACCTACATGCTCCAAACCTTCTTTTCAACTCAAGTCGTTGGCACTGCTTCTCTAGATCTACCAGCCTCCCCGTGCAAGGCTGCATCCAGGTCTCTGTTCTACACTTTGTTACGATCTTTACAAAGAGTGACCAGAGGAGAAAAATCAGGATGGGGAGAGGTCAGGGTGTCATGTCCCACAAAGAAGCAAGGGGACTGTTTAAGAGAGACTTGAGGGGCAACCAAAGCTCTCAAACTATTAATGGACTCTCACATGGAAGAAGGAAGATTCCCTCGATCCCAGATTGGAAACAGATCTGATGGAGGGCTTTGTAGTTAGTAGTCTGTTCAGTGGTAGAACAGGCTGCTTCTCAGTTCTCTGGGCTACTGGCCACTGGAATTTTCAAGCAGTTGTTAAGAGTTAAATGCTACTGCACATGACCAGGGCTTGGCACAGGAGAAAAAGTGTCCTTGGAATCAGAATGATGAAAGCTCAAATCCCAGCCCAGCTACTCCCTAGCTATAACATCTTGGACTACATTTTTAACCTTTCAGTTTGTTCATCTGAAAAAAAAAAAAAAAAAGACATAAGATTTATCTTGCTGGGCTGTTATAAAGATTAAAAAGCATATTTATCAAGAACCTGGCACACTGAAGCAGTTAATAGGATGAGCTACTTACGGATGGTGTTCAATGTTTTAGGAGGCAGAGATATGGGCTAATACTTGCATATCACTTAACTATTTGTGAAGCACTGTCCTAAGTGCTTTAACATACTATTTCATTTCATCCTCATGACACCCCAGCTGGCTCCATTTTATGGATGAGGACACTGAGGTACAGGAAGGCTAAGCAAGTTTCCCAGCATCTGGCCCTAGAGTCTATTCTCACAGCCACTACACAGACAGTGGCAGAGAGGGGAAAGCCAAGGGTTGAGGTTGGCAGACCTCAAATCTTCAGCCCTTTCACCTACTGGCTGTGGGACTTGAGCACATTATTTCATTTCTCTGAGCTTGTTTTCTCAGCTATAAAATGGAAATACCAACCCCCTTCCTTTAGGCAGTTTAGAGGATTTAATGAAGTGGTCTGTTTCCCTGTCCCGAACACACTTTCCCTCTCTGAATTGGAAAAGGGATTGAACTGGACATCGTCTCTGATCGGTTTCAACGTATACGGGTGAAGCTAGTGTCTTGGGAATTCACAAGCACATTCAGCAAAGTTATAAGTTCCGATTTTAAAGGCCAGTTTCAGAAAGATCTGGAAAGCTGCCCCTGGTAACCTCACCCCTACCCTCCTCCACCACAACTTTATTTTTTCTCTGCATCCAAGCGGGGGGTGGCAAGCCTGTTGCAAAATAGAGGCTTGAGAATCTCTTTCAGAGTTTGTGGTCTTGCATCTAGCTCCCTAAAATGAATAATTATATGTGGGTTTAAAAGCACCCTCTCCTAGGGGCTGGGGAAGGAGGTGGTGTGTAAAATAGCTGGAATGGTGAAGGGTGTGAAAGACAAATGCCGATTTGTAAGAGGAAGGTGTTTCTGGGAGCAAACGTCAAACCTCCTTTCCTTCCAGCTCCCCATTGGCCTGCAGCCTGCCTGTGGAATAAATCAACAGAGGAGGTAAGAAAGTAAACAGCAGCTGAAAGCATCCTGCAGTCCTGTCTGTCTTAGGCTAAGGCAGCGCCTCCCATCAGCCAACCCTGGCCCTCAGTGGAATGTACTTCAAAGAGAAACGAAAGACAATAACCTCTTCGGAGGGTGCTCTGCTTGATTTGAGTGTGTGTGGCCAGGGATACTACAAAAATGGAAGTTTGGATTGTTTTAATTATAAAGGGTGGAGTGAGCAGAAACAAATGAAGGGGAAAAAGACAATATTTTGAAATCCTAACATTAAAATAGTTATTCTGGTACAGAGAAGCTGCTGTCTCTGCCAAAACCCCAAGGGACTTCAGAGGCAGAATGCTGTATTATTTACCTTCTCTATAGGGAAAAAAAAAAATAACCATGCCTGATGTAAATTTCTTTTCAACTCTGTGCCAAGGGATTCTAGAAATTGATTGTCACATTTCCTGGAGCCTCCTTTTTGGAAATACCTTATCACACAGGCTCAGCTGCCAGACTTAGACTGTCACTAGGAAAAACAGTTGAAACTCTGTCACTTTGGGGAAGACATTTGTTGAGTCCATAATTATACCCATGTTCTTTTAATTCAGGATGTACATAACAATCTTGTGTTATTCCATAATCTCTGTAATCCTGTAGAATCACATTAAGGAAAACATTATATAATTTAGATATTCTTCTCTTCACTTAAAAAAATTTGCTGAATGGATTTCAAGATGGAATATTTCTTCATACCTCAGTGATCTTATCAAGATCAGAAATACGAAGTTGCTTTTCCTTTGTACAAACTTGGTGAACTTCCATTTTAAAAAATGTGTTTGTACTAATCAGCCATAAAAAAGGGAACAAAATTTTGCCATTTGCAGCAGCATAGATGGACTTGGAGGGCATTATGCTAAGTGAAACAAGCCAGACAGAGAAAAACAAATAATGTACAATATCACTTCTATGTGGAATCTTAAAAAATTCAACAAACTAGGGAACATAACAAAAAAAAGAAGCAGACTCACAGGTATAGAGAACAAAGCAGTGCTTACCAGTGCAGGGTTTCGGGGTAATATAGGGATGAGGAGTGGGAGGTACAAATTATTGGGTGTGAGACAGGCTCAAGGATGGACTGTACAACATGGGGAATATAGCCAATATTTTTTAATAACTGTAAATGAAAAAGAGCCTTTTTTTTAATTTTATTTTTATTTTTTTTAATTTTTTTAAAATTTTTTAAAAATTTTTTTAAAGAGCCTTTAAAAATTAATTTAAAAATTGTAAGAACCTACAACAGAAAAAAATCTGAAAAAGAACATATATATATGTATGTATAACTGAAACACTTTGCTGTACACCTGAAACTAATACAATGTTGACATCAACTATATTTCAACAAAAAATTTTTAAAACTGTATTAAAATAAATATTTAAAAATAAATAAAAATTTTAAATGTGTTCGATTTATAACATCTTTCAAAAGGGCCCTTTTTAAAAGAATTATTTTTTTTAGAAAATGAATCCATTTTCTAAATCCATTTAAATGAATCCATTTTAGAAATGAATCCATTCTAATCCATTTCCCTGACTCGTAGGCAAATAGAACATCGACAGCAGTTAGAATGGGAGCTCTATGAGGGTAGAGACCGGGGCTATTTGTTCACTGCTGTGTATTTCGTGCCCAGAACATGCTGAACAAATGAATGAATGAATGTCAACAGCCAGGCTACTCTAGAGGGCTCCAGACCCCGGAGAGACAAAATGACCTCTGATGTTCCCAGCCAACCCTGAAACTTAATTCTCTGAAATGCTTTTCTAAAAGGAAATAAAAGGAAATTACAACCCCATGTGCTGAAGGCAAGACTCTATGAAGCAGCCACTATTTATGCTATGATATGACACTTTTTAACCTCTCTAAATAGCTATTCTTCACATGACAAAAAACAGACCTCAGAACCTTCTCTGGACCAGCGCTGCTCACAGCCGGGTGTGTCCCTCCCCGGGGCCCTCGGTCAGGAATGGCTGCAAGAGGCCGGCCAGCTGGCCAGCCAGACCCGGCAGTGGCTGTCAAGCCCAACAGAAATCTGTGAGACCTGCCAAAAGAATTCCAAGGCCTCCCGCCCAAGCCCTCTCCCCTTGTCCCTGTTGCCCTGGCAACCAGAGGCCAGGCTTAGTCAGCATTTTTGTTTGACAAGCTGCTTTCTCCTGTCCACTGAGCCCAATTAAAGGAAGGATGGGGTAAAAGCAGTGCTGAATCTGCCCAGGAATAATAACGGTTTCCCAACAACACAGTCGGAGCAAAGTCTTCTCCACTTAAGACTCTTCCAGGCCCTGGGAGCTGACAGAAAGTCCTCGAAGTTAAAATCATCTTTGAAGCAGAAGGCCCCCTAGCTTCATATTTAAGTGACTAATACACTGAAATACTCTCCTCAGATAAAGCCAAGAGTCTGTTTTCATGGCAAGGAATTGTTCTTTCAGAAGGGTAAATAGGGACTGAGAAGCCTGTTTCTCAATTTCTTATCCGTTACTCAAATTTTCCATTTCATTGGGTAAAACTGTAAACATGCCCTTTATGATACTGAGCGAATATTGTGTTGGTTTTTAAGCTGTACGAGCAGAATAGTCTACAGTCTTGTGGGCATGTGAGGCTCATGGTATTTTAAAATTTATGTCTAGTCGTCTTCTAGAAGAGATTCCAGGCAGCTTAGAATTGACACATCGAAACTCACAGCACAACTTCCATGGCTGATACAGAATTGATAATATATTAAGAAAAAGAGATAATGGACGGTAGTATAATATACTACCAATTTTGTTTTGAAAAACAAATGACACATAGATACATACAAAGCCTGGAAAGAAATCACCAACATCTTCATGGCTGCTCTCTTTAGGTAAGAGTATAAGTGATAGCTATGTTCTTTTTTGGGTTTGATTATTTTAAACATTTTCTACAATGAATGTGTGTTTTGTCTTTTCTGTGTGATAATTTTACTTTATTATTATTCTTATTTACATATAGTCACATTTGCTCTTTGTGAATTGTACAGTTCTGAGTTTTGACAAATACGTAATACAGTTGTGAAACAGCCACCCCAACCAAGACACAGAACTGTGCTCTCAATCCCCAATTCCCTAGTGTTTCCCGCATGTAGGCAGTCCCTCCCCAAATCCTAACTCTGGCAACCACTCCTTTGTTCTCTATCCCTATAGTTTTGTTTTTCTCTAGGAATGTTATATAAATGGAATCATACATTATGAAGTCTTTTGAGCCTGGATTCCTTCAGTTAGCAAAATGCTTTCTCTTGTCTCAGTCAGAAAAAAAAAAACTTTTTGTTTTACTTTAAAAAAACTTCACAAACTGAATTCTAATTTTTTTTTTTAATATGAAGATAGCAGGAAGTACATCTTCAACTGAGAAATGCCTTTTTTTTTTTTTTTTTTTGCAGCGCAGGATCTTAGTTCCCCGACCAGGGATTGAACCCAGGCCCTTGGCAGTGAGAGTGCAGAGCCCTAACCACTGGACTGCCAGGGAATTCCCAAGAATTGCTTTCTTTTCTAGGGTTGCCATTTCTTTGATGAACTTGAAACCACCTCAGTTTTTTGGAAAATTTAGCAAAAATAAAACTCTCACTACCACGGACAATGGAGAATGTCTTTCATGAAAATTCACTCTCCATGATGTCTGTGAGAGATGCTGAAAGCAGAGAAAGTTCCACTTTCCTAATAAGGTCATGTAATGCAGACCTGGCTGGGATCCCTTTGGGCTCGTGGCACCCCTGCCCTTGGAGCACCCGCCACATTCCGAGATATTTCATCAATTATCAGATACAAGGAGTTCAACTCTTGCTACAGCAGCCAATGTTAAATTGTAGGAATCATTTTTAACAAAACTCTCCTACTTCAAAAGATTCCTAATCAGGGGAGATACCAAACCTCCTGGCCCTTTGATCCTAATTCTGCACTATTCAACAATTCAGTGGCCTGTGGGGCCGCTGAAAAGAAAGAAGCACCTTATGCTCCTTTTCAAGAACTCTTGGCTCTGTTCTGTCTGGTCTCTGCTCCAGTCGTGAAAGTCAAAGATGGCAGCCATTGGGATTCCACGAAGTAGGGAATGGTTTAAATTTATCCTTCTGGCCACCTGTTTGGATTGGATTTAATCATTTTGTCTCCCCTGCTAAAATGTAAGTTATCTGGAGGCAGTCATGTCCCATGTACCTTTTCATTATTTCTCACCACATAAATGTTGGATGAATAAACAAATGAGGAGATAAAGGAAGGAATGAAAAAAATAATTTCCATCCTGAAATCATGGAGGTTCACTTCAGATCTGTAATCAGACTTTCAGCAGATTCATTCTGTTAACACCTCTGACATGATTTCAGTGAAGAGTTAATATCTAAGGCCTTGGCATCGTGAGGTGTACATCAGATTGTGGAACAAGAACCGAGGAAATGTTTTCTCCACAGCACAGCATCAGACTATATGCTTAAAGGAACAATGGCATAGAAGGAGAAAAAAGAAGAAAAGGAAGGAGAAGGAGGAGGAGGAGAAGAGGAAGAAGAAGAGGAGGAGGTGGAGGAAGAAGGAGAAGGAGAAGGAGGAGAAGGAGAAGAAGAAGAAGGAGAAGAAGGAGAAGGAGAATATTTACATAGCATATAACTTATAAGGAGCTTTCACATTTATTGTATATTTAAGAATGATAAAAATATACAGAGTAGTGATGATTTCCCAAGAATTAGGGAATAAATTCATCTTACTTATTAAAATTTACCAAACTCCTTTCCTACCACAGAGATGGAGCCTAGGAAGGAGCCTCTCTCCCAGAAATTCTCCCTTGATACGAAGGTCAAGGCCTGTCTGCAGGGCAGGGACTCCAAGAAGACAGGCTGGACAGCTAGGGCCCTCCTGCAAACTAGAGGGATTGGCAGGGGGCGGGGGAGGGGGGCAGGGGAATTACAAAGTGCCCAGAAAGCAAAAGATATTCTGTTGACTATGCAGAACAGAGAGTGGGGCAGAAAGAACAAATGGAACAGACAATCTTCAGAGCTCATCTGGGCTACCATTGCCTCCATCCCTCTACCTTCCTACCAGGTGCCGGAAGGCAGCTAAACAGGTGAGCCCAGTATCACTTTTACTTCCAATCCATTTCTCTGCCCAACCCTGGCTTAAGTGCAAATAGTGAGGCTTAAGTGCAAAACACCAAAAGAAAGAAGTTAAAAAAAAAAAAACCACCAAGGTGATACCCATAATCCACATCTGAACAATCAGACACCTTGACAAATGCCCCAGAAAACTGTCATCAAACGTGCCAACACCATTACTGTATGGCTTTAAATCATATTTTTGAGCCTGAGAACCAAGCTGCTTCTGGATGGGGGAAAACGTTTTCCATGATTTAAAAACATCTCTTTACACCTTTTTTCTTGCATTCCATAATAAAGATAAAGAGACATCAAAACCATCCATTCCATCTTCTTCTCCTCCTCTAACTACGCGCATGTGCGCACACACATGTACACGCAGGCAAGCGCTCTTGCACGTTCAAAGCTGAACTATGTGAGCCTCTGTGAGCAAATCTGGACAGCGTTTTTCCCCATGGTCCTGTACAGTGGAATCAACACTGTGATGCAGCAAAATACTCCAAGTTCCACCGTCTCTAGGGATCAGCATTTAAGGAACTTGGTTGGTATTTCTGTAATATGAACCATCAATACTAACATTCTGGTTCAAAGGCACCTATGGCTGGAATAAAGGAAACAATTTGGGGCACTCTTCTCCACCCCTTTTCAGAAATACTTTCTGTGGGAAAGGAGGAGGTGGAGTAAGAGAAGAGAAACAGAACGAGGCAGAAACTGAGAAACGAGTCATTCTTTGCAGGATAGTCAGCTTTGTGGGGAAAAAAAAATTAAAACTTATAAATGCTACTATAATACTATTTACTCTATATTATAAAATAGATAAATTACTCCAAATAGAATTATTATCCAAAGACAGAAAACCATAATACAATCATTTCCTGCTAAGAAACATGATACTGGATATCTAAAAACAGTATAAACAACTGTTACCCTGAAATAACCATGAAAGTTCAGGCATAAATCCTCAGGGTAAAAAAGCACAACAATGGTTACATTACAAAGTTGTATTCCTCAAATTTAGAGGATAGTTCAACAGAACAACAAAGCACAACTTACATTCATTTCCCACATTTTCGAAGGTTATGTCTAAGGAATTCTTTTAATTCATCATGTTTTTTAAACTTCACACAGTAGAAGTGATTTGATGGGAAATACATTATTTACCTATGGCAGTCAATGTATATATTTTTTTAAATTTTATTTATTTATTTATTATTTTTGGGGGGGTACACCAAGTTCAATCATCTGTTTTTATACACATATCCCCGTATTCCCTCCCTTCCTTGACAGTCAATGTATATTTTTGAAAGTATCAGATATAACTAAAAGGATAGTGTTTACCCTAATACCCCCAAGCCCCTGCAAGAAAGCTTTCTGGAACAGTTAAAACTACTCATTTCCTTCAACATGGAAAGGAAGCTACCCATGCATCTTGCTTCATGTGAGTCATAAAGCAAAGTCTGAAGAATTAGAACAATAAACTGAAGCCTTCCTTCCAAAAATGCAGCCAGCAAAATTTATGAGACCTGAAAACATGCGCTACATTAGTTTAGCAACACAGAAGAGAATTCTGCTCTTGCACAGACCAAGCCACTGAAGCAGGGATAAAAATGGGCTCCTTCAGGGATTGTCTCTTATTTATTTTTTGAAGTGAGGCACTGAGCCTGACTCAGAGAACACACATTCTGTTGACTGACTGACTGAATGAGTAAATGAATGAACGGAGGATGGCACAAAGGTGCTCGATCAAAGCCCAGGCAATTTTGCAGACCACTCTCTCAAAGTCCATATGCAAAACGCTTTCCTTTCTCATACTTCCTCAATTTTCTTTTTTTCATGCTCCATCGTGGATCAAAGACAGTTGCAGATTCTTTGTCATTTCTTCCTGGAACATCCCCTCTGCCATCTGCTCTAATTTTGGGGGTGGGGGTGCGGGTGGGGGGTGGTGCTGTGACTGCTCTGACCAAGACAATACAGAAGAAGTGATTCTGTGGCAGTTTCCAGAGCCAGGTTCTAAGGCACTGACGGCTCTCAATTCCCATCTCCTAGAACATTGTCTCAGGGGGACCCAAGATGCTATGCAGTAGGTCCCACTGCTCTGAGATTGCCATGCTAGAGATGCCATGGGCAAATGCTCCAGGTTTTAGTCCAAGCTATGCCCAGTCTCTCAGCAGCCCTTTCCATGGTGCCACACAGTTGAGTAAACCCACCTTGGACCCTCCAGGCCAGCCCACCCAGCAGTCGAACACCACTAAGTGACATCAGTCTATACCATGTACAGCAGAAGAGCAGGTCAGCTGAGCCCTGCCCCAATTCCTGACCACAAAACTGTGTGATATAATAAAATGGCTATTGTTTTAAGCCACTAAGTTTTGGGATAATGTATTACCTAGTAATCAATAATTGGAATATATTCTTTCTCTCCTTTTAATGACTAGCAGTGAAAGCCAAAGGCAGCCGTGCTAATACAGCTGGTCTTTGTACTCATAAGTTTGGCTCTTAAGACAGTGCAAGTAGATGCTGGAAGGCTGAGGCAGAGCTTTGGGCCTTTAATGCTTCTAAAGAAAGATCAGTTTATTCTAATGGCAAGAAGCTACCTACGTATTAGCCTTGGCACCAAAGGCCACGAAGCCTCCACTGGGTACCACCAAAGTCCATACCTGCCTCATGAGCTCCTCTTGGCGCATCCTAATCCTCTCCCTCTCCATCTGGATCCTCTGAAGCCGAAGTTTCTGCTGCTGCTGCTGTTGGGTGGTCAGCGCATTAGGCATACTCATGAGCCCTGCTGGTGGGTTCTGAGGAGGGTGGTTCTGCTGGCTCAGGGAACTGGGTGCCATCTGCTGCTGGTGTTGGTGATTCATCACTACAGGAGGGAAGGACAGGGAGATTAATGACCAGGAACCACAGCACCTTATCAAACAGAGATCATCAGAATGCTTTGTGCTTTACAGTATAGATTCCTGAGATTCCTTCCAAAGTACTTTGCTGTTAATCATTACTGTTTAAGTAATTATTACCTTAATTCAATTCATGGAGGCTCAGATACTGGCCCCTCTCCTGACTTACCTAGTCTCGCCTTCTGTGCCGATTTCACACCTTGCCTGTGTCTAGAGTACATTTTAAACCTGTCATAGAACATAGTGGTCATAAGTGAATTCCACAAAGGTGGCTGCAACATAAAAGCTAATTTCACCAGGACGTCTGGGTGTCTGTATGCACGTCCTCAGACAACCGGCATGTCTGTGGCAGAGCTGAGGAGGACAGGTGATCATTGATAGGTGGTGGGTAGAAAATAATATTTAGGATGGATGAGGGAATTGACAAGTAACATGTAAAGCACAGCACCGAGATCAGGGACCTACACAAAAGCAGGACCCCATTCATGCTTTGTTAAAAGAGGGTGCCCCAAAGAAATAATTTAGTGAGAAATTATTAGTGAATAATTAGATAAGCATTTAGTGAGAATTATCACGAGCAGGAAATGATATAAAAATGTTAACAGAGTTTGTGATTGGATAAAGCCACAAGAAGTGTTTTAACCTTTTGAAGGATTTTCTATTTGTCTGTATTTACCAGCATTTAAAATTTTAGCGTGCAGTACTTCACATTACAAAAAAAATCTTTTTAGTCCTTTAATAAATTCTATAATTGGTGTTCCCCTCCCCCCTCCAAAAAAATGCATCTTTAAAAGTGCTAGCTTTCCTCAAAACAGTTTACCAGTCCGATTTGCTTAACTTCAGCCTGGGTATTACCCTATAGTAAAGAAAACCATGCTTTTCAGTCTATTTGCTCCTAGGTCAGGGCCAAAGGCAACAATGTGTGATTTTATATACTTCATTTCTGAGGAAAAAACTCTCAATTTTTGCTATATTTCATATCACTACCTTTAAAAGATAAAATTATTGGCATATTTTACTTAAAGTTCAAAGAGAAATATTTCAGATCTTCGGTTTGTCATGAATGTTACACGGGAACATATTTTATAACTAAATTTTCTTAGATGAATTTTAAAGTCACCTCATCAACTATGCATTAAATGAATGTGTAATACACACACACACATTGAAAAGAAAGTACAAAGGAACCCTCCTACACTGTTGGTGGAAATGTAAACTGGTACAACCACTATGCAGAACAGTATGGAGGTTCCTTAAAAAACTAAAAATAGAACTACTATAATATCCAGCAATCCCACTCCTGGACATATATCTGGAGAAAACCAGAACTTGAAAAGATATGTGCACTCCAATGTTCATTGCAGCACTGTTTACCATAGCCAAGACGTGGAAGCAAACTAAATATCTATGGACAGAGAAACGGATAAAGATGCAGTACATATATACAATGGAATATTACTCAGCCATAAAAAAGAACAAAATAATGCCATTTGCAGCAATATGGATGGACCTAGAGATTATCATACTAAGCAAAGTAAGTCAGACAGAGGAAGACAAATACCATATATCATCATTCATATGTGGAATCTAATTTTAAAAAATTATATAAATGAACTTATTTATAAAACGGAAACAGACTCACAGACCTAAAAAACAAAGTTATGCTTATGGCTACCAAAGGGGAAGCACAGAGGGGAGGGATAAATTAGGAGCTTGGGAATAACATACACACACTACTATATATAAAATAGAGAATCAACAAGGACCTACTGTGTAGCACAGGGAACTCTACTCAATATTCTATAATAACGTATAAGGGAGTAAATCAACTATACTCAAATAAAAGTTAAGAAAAGAAACAAGAAGAAAAGAAATGAAACAGAAAGAAAAGTACCAACACTGAAGATTTTCTGTAGAAGAACTGGTTTCCGTAAGGAAGAATTAATTCCATGATAGGAACTTCCTCTGGATGGGAGTAGAGGTGGGATAAAAATAATCTTTTTTTTTTTTTTTTTTTTTTGAAATTTACTTATAACTCACTCAGAGCTTTACTGCATTCCCACCATGTGCTGGGCACTGGGCTTGTAGTTAGATAAACAGCTCCTGCCCTCACAGGAACTAACAGACTATTTCAAGGAATGTGTGAAGAAAGCAGGTGGGTTTTTATGCTTGGCTGTAGAGCACTACAATGTTAGGCTTTGTAAGGATTCTTGGAGAGTATCTAGTCCAGCTTTTTATTTTGCGAAACCCAGGGAAGTGAGGGGCGGGCTCTGTTTAGAAACAGGTGGAACCAGGCCAAAGTTGAACCCCCAAACCCTGTCTACCTGCCCTTTCAACTGTCTTTGGCCACCGACAACAATTATTGAAACTCTACATACAGCTTGGCTTCAGTGGATTGCAAGGAAGTGCCACTTAAACAGCAGGCCCTCAAAACAGGGCCCTGGGCCCAAAGGTTGCTCAGGTTACAATTAGGAAGGGTTCAAGGAGGGTTTGGACAGATGGACAGCTCTGCTCAATCACAAGGAAGTCACTCAAGGCAACATAAGATACTGGAGTGTTCTTCCCAAACAGTTTGGGTTTCAAGCCCACCACCAAGAACTCTCACCTCCTGGCACCAGCCCCGGCACACAGGGAAGCTCAGTAAATGATGAGATGAATGAATGAAACCAGCTGGGCATTCCTTATATTCTTAGTTTGAGAGCAGAAAAAAAGCACAGTTGTGATCGATGCCAAAATAACTGAAATAAGTATTTCATTTCTACAGCTTGTCGGAGCATAATTACAATCTCCATTTGAAGGCCTGGGTGGGAAGGTCAGGGATTGGGCACACACTGTGTCATAGGGAAAAAGCTCTCTAAAATACCCATTCAAGTAAGACAAAGTCCAGATATCCAGAAGGGTTTAATTCATAAGATCTCTTTCAGGCCAGGAGACGGAAGCTTAGATGGAAGAATGGTGATTCTTTCCAGGCACAGTCGTTTCTGAACCTTCTGAAAAAAGTATGCTCCTATTTTTCTGATGTAACTACTATAGACAAAAAAAAAAAAAAAAAAAAAAAAAGCCCAATTTATCTATAAGAGAAATGTGTAAATTGAATATTTCCAATATCTGAAATCCCCAGGTTTAGGAAAAAAGAAGCTTTAAAATGTTAAAATTTTTGGTTAGCAGTTCAGAGGTTATGCTCATTTTTATAACTCAGATTCTCTGAAAAATATGAACACTGCCTCAGGTCTGGTACTTACTAACATAACAGATCAACTGGATCAAAACTCTCTTCCGTGACTTGGTAAGACAGTCCCCTCAGTCTACGCACACGGGGCTCTGCTGCTCCGCTCCACACACCATCTAGTGACTGCTCAGCAGGCTTTATGGACGTCTGCATCCTTATCTGGGGGAGGCTAAGCCTTGGAGAAGATCTCTTCCAAAACCACACCCTTGTGAGCCTTTGAAACAGCAGCCCTTACAGGGACCATCCATGGGGAGTCACGGTGGATATGCTGCTTTCTTCCGTTTGATTTAGATTTGACCATTCAGACTAAACTCAGACTAAACATCTCCAGCTATTAACTGTAGTGACTGGAAAAGAGTAGAACTTAGCCAATGGCTTTGTTCTCAAAGTCAAGTACACCCACCAACAGAGAAGTCTATATGAGATTATTCACCATAGTACTGTCCATAACAGCAAAAGACAGAAAAGTGTCCACCAATAAGAGCTCATGATCCATTCATTGAGAGGAATTCTGTGTGGCTATTCCAAATTATGAAGAAGCTCTGTAGGTACTTCTATGGAACAATCTCTAAGAAACAACGTTCAGAAGGGGGAAAAAACCCAGGGAACAGAAATGTATGTAAGAGCGTGCGACTCCTAATTAGAAACATGGGGGCAGTGGGGGGCAGGGGTGCATATGATATTAATACCTGTACAGCAAAGCTTTCTAGGAAAATACACAACAGTGGGTGCCTCTGGAAAGGAAACTGGGTGTCAGGGATGGGAGGAGATCCTCATTTTCCTCTTCTCTACTGTTTGAAGGTTTTCCGTGTGCATTTCTTGTTTATGTAAAACATAAAAATGTAAAAGTAAAAAACAGAAAACAAAAGCATGGTCATGTGTGCATCAAATATGCAAAATATTTTCTTAGTGGAGTGAAAGGAGGTAACCCCAAATTATTTGAAAAACAATGAATAAGACTTAAAAGAGAGTCAAGATCCTTAAAACCAAGAGCCTGCCTGGTGTAACTTCTCCTTGTGGAGGTTAGGAAACAGGACCCAGAGAAACAGTGAATTTGGTCAAGATCATAAAATGGTCCAGGGCCTAGAAGCCAGGTGTCCTGACTCAATCCAGGTGCCCATGATTCAACCTGTTGCTCTGCTCCCTCTAGTCGCTTCATGTCAGACTATTAGGTTGAATCTCATGAACTTCACCAGTGGCTGAGGTTCTTTAAAACCACTGCTTTTGTAGCAACTCAGAGACAAAGAGGCAGAAGGGGCCCAAGACAGATAAACAGAGAGGAGGTCCTCAGGAGATCACGTCTAGAAAACATCTAGGTTTGCAAAGAACATCCAAATGTGCAATGAACAAAACACTCCTTGGGATAATATTCCATAACATTTTAAGGAGGGAATATGTTCAGTTAAAAGAAAAAAGAAAAAGGCAGACTATCTCAGATGCAGTATCTGAGGCCAAACCAGTTAAGGGCAGACTGCCATTAAATGTCTCAAAAAGGCTAAAGACCTAGTCAGTTCTAGACTTTTGCCAGTCCCCACAGAAAGGAATAACCCAAACAGATGATTTCTCCATTGAAGCAGGAATGCATCAAAACTAAAGCAGAAACTTTTTTTTTTCCTTCCAAGAAAGTCAGAATTTAAATTTAAATCCACATTTATCTTTTTTACCCTTTTCATCTCCTTTTCCTTTTTCTTTCTTTCTTTCTTTTTTTTTCTTCTTCAATAATTGGCTTTCTCTTCTGTGCTTGGCAATCAAACATAACCAAGCTCTGCAGATATGCAACCAGATACAATTCACTGCTATTATTCAATATAAAAGAAAAACACCAAGAAAAACAAACTCTGCAGCATCTGAGACATGAACACTCTTGATTCAATGATTGTGTCCTTGGTGAAATAAACGAGCAACATGGGAATGGCGTGTGCAGAGGGGGTGACTACCCTTGACCCTCTGGTTAATTTTCCCCGGGACACTGACGCACCCCTTGACCTGCTCTACCAAACACACTCGGTCACGTCTACAAAGCCTCACCAATAGGCTGGAGGCCAGGAAGGTCCCTGGACTCAGTTCTAAGCCTGCACATCATCTGTATAAGAAGCAGATGGAAAAGGTAAAGGCTTCACTCCTGAACTTTTGCCTTTTGCAGCACCAGGAATAGAGAGCGACAGCTCACAGACAAAGTGTTTTGGCAGCGTCCCCGAGCCAGGAGCTGCAGACAAGGAGGGAGGCCAGGGAATCAGGCTGCCTAGCGTGCCTCCTGGAATGTTTGACAAATGTCTTTCTGGCCTCAGAGAGGTTCAGTGGCTTGCTTTTTTGTGTCCTGGGCTTACTTCCCTTGTTTTCAAAATAGGCTATGGTTACACACACACAAACAAAATGGCAAGTGAAGAAAACAAAACCATAAGATTAGGCTCAACTACAAAACCCGTCACGGGCCTGCATGGGGCTGACTCTGAGCAGATTATAGAAAGGACAACCAGTGTGCCAATGGCTAGAAGCCACACCTAGGCCCTAGAAAGACACAGAAATTACTTTATTCCCTTCAAATCCCTCTCCCTGACACACATGTGAGTCAGGGGTGGCAGGGCGCAAGAGAGGAATACCTGACGCTAGTTAGGCATTTTTCCTCTTATCCTCAGCCTCCTTTCTGCTCATGACAACAAACTTCTCAGCCAAGTTATCTCTATACATAGCTCTTGAGTTGAACTTTTAAAAATACGTGATTTTGCAAGTGAGTGAGAAAGACCTCCCTGGCCCTCCCAGCACCCACTCCCCAACTGTACTTCTCTCCCGTCAATAATGGAGCAAGTTTCACATGCTGTTGAATACGATGCATCAGTTTAATAGAAACATAATGCCCAGGAGTCCACTTCATATAAACAAATGATTGAATAAATAAATAAATGGCAGGAGAAGAGACAAATTTGTACAGAAGAATTCCAAATAATTTGATGTAGTTACACTGTTCTCAAGGAAGGGGAGAACACTCCCACTCCTGAAGCGTGGATTGTGCATAGGGACTGCCTCCCAAAGAGCACAGTAGCAGATGGGGTGGGGGCGCAGTAACTTTCCACGGCAGAAAGCTTATACATCAGTCAAGTGACCAAGGTCAGCATCAACAGTGATGAGTCAAGGGGATAAGGCGTGATGCTTGGTAAGATATGATGAGAATGGTACTTTACCTCTGTAGTCTTCTTCCCCAAAACCCATCACTCTAACCTAATCAGAGAAAAACATCAGATAAATTCCAACAGAGGGAAATCCTACAAAATTCCTAAGCAGTACTCCTCAAAATTATCAAGGTTGGGACTTCCCTGGCAGTCCAGTGGTTAAGACTCCGTACTTCCACGGCAGGGGGCACAGGTTCGATCCCTGGTCAGGAACTAAGATCCCGCATGCCTCACAGCCAAAAAAAAAAAAAAAAAAAAGTTAAGGTCATCAAAAACAGGAAAGTCTAAGAAACTGTCACAGCCAAGAACAGCTGAAGGAGACATGACAAGTAAAGGTAATGTGGTATACTACAGGTGACATCAAGTAAAAAACTAAAGAAATCTGGATAAAGTATGGATGTCAGTTAATAATAATGTATCATTATGGGTTCATTAATTATAACAAATGTAGCATACAATGTAAGATGTTAATACAGAAAGTTGGGTGGGGATATATGGGAATTCATCAATTTTTCTGAAAATCTAAAAGTTATAAGAAAAATGTGTGTCTATGTGTTTATGTGTATATATGTGTGTGTGTGTAGTAACCATGTCTTCAATAAATACCAGGAACTGCTGGGCACTGTCTCTTCAATACTCACCATTATTAGTTTCTATAGCATATATAAAAAATGAATAAATGCAATAGTGCATATTTAAAAAAATGGATAAATATTCAAAAGAAAACATGGTCTAAGTGCGTTCCCTGGGAACAAATAGATATTAAGCTTAAAAAAAACCCAAACAGCTGCTTCCAGTGTTCCATGGTCAAATAAGTTTGAGAAATACTGGACTAAGCAAAGTTAAAGATTTTATTTTATTGCAGGATTTCTCAGAGCCTTTAATATACTAACAGACAGTGAGATTTTCCAAGAGGGAAATATAAAATGCAGCACTTCTCAAAGTTGGAAGACTAGTGTTCTCCTGAGGAGGGATACCGTACTGGGAAATGCTGGTCCACTGCATCTTAGCAGATGTCTTGGCAGCATTGAATTATGAATTGAATTGAAAATGAATTAATATTTATTAAGCTCCTACTATGTACTAAGCTCTTCAAAGTCAACTAAGCAGCTGTGTAGGACGTGGAGCCAGAGAAGGGGACACCGCAGCCTGTGGATGTTAACGTGGTCTCATGCCTAGAATTATCCAATGTTGTTCAAGATACAAAGTAACAGAAAAACAAATCAAAGCAAAACACAGGGAAAGTGAGGGTTATAAGAGACTGCCAGAATATCTGCTGAAATTCTACATCAGCAAATGTTGATTTAACAGGAAAATCTCAAAGATGGTTTTAACTTGTATTTCAGTTTTCACAGATGGTAAGCAGACTCTTGCTAAATGAACTTCAGTGCCATATATTCAAAATAACCTTTTAGTTTAGTTTCAGGGTTTCTTTTCTTTTTTCTTTTTTTTTAAACAGGCTTCTATGATAAAACAACATCAAGCATACTAAAGAACCCTTCTAACATCAGCCCTTGAGTGTGGGAAGAGCTTCGAAGAGCTGACTTGTTGTGAAAACCTGGCTGTAGTTTGCTCAAAGTAAGTGAATAAGTAACATTCGAATGCTGCACACACCTTGGGTAATGCACTTGATTTGGGATGTGGGAAAACTTCCTCCTCCCAGATGGAACAGGTGTTCAGTTCAGTTTGAAGTTTGGGCTAATACGTTTATAGAAATTGCATTGGAAACACATTCCAGAAACCTAAACACCCATGAGAGAGCAACACAAGTTCTCCTGCATCATGGACTGCTACAACTGGAAGCTTAACAATCACTCCATTCTCTGGTCCTGCTCTACAAATGCTGAAACACTTCTGTCACAGGGAGTGACCAATTGTCCTGGTTTGACTAAGGAGCTTCCTGGGACATGGGACTTTCAGGGCTAAATCCAGGGAGAGTCCCAGGCAAATGGGGTGGTTGGTCACCCTAAGCCTGTGACTGTCCACATCCCCAGAGCTAACTCATGGCAATAGAATCCAAGTTTCCTATTTCCACCCTAACCTGTTCCCTTACAAAGAGAACCAGCGCCCATATGAAACAACCATTTGATATTTAGAATGACAGTCAGGCTGTTCAGATTAGCTCTCAGTGTGTCCTCCATGGTTACAACTAGCTGGCTGTCATTTTGTATCCATAGGATTTGGTAATCAGAGAAGGAATATGACTCCTGCACTTACTCTGTAACTTTTTAAGGAAATCAAGCACTATTTATGACATTGCATTGCATCACTCGTAAACATGTACTTGGTTAGGCCTGAAAGTCAGGAAATCTTTCCTGTTGGATTCTGGGTTGAGCCATATGCATAGAACAGAAGCTCTTTTAAGAAACACTGAACTGTTCTCTTCCTGTGACTTGAACTCTCACCTTCCTAAGGGCTGGATGTGTGCTCTTTATAAAAAAAGACCTAGGAAGGAGCCAAGTCTCCCCCTGCCCCGTGGAACCAACCGCAATGATACAGATCTTCCCTATAAGCATAGAACAAAAATAATTTAGTGCATTTCAAACCTGACCTGCTGATGCACACAGTAGGCACTAAATACATTCTCCCTGAACTAAACTTCAGGGTTTATGGGTCCGAAATTGGTGTAAGATATCACTTCATTTTTAAGAAGATGATCAGCATAGACTTTTTTCTAATTTAAAAGAAACATAATAAAGAAGAAAAATCAGAACAAACTGAAAATCCCTCCCCACCACACACACAGATACAACCCTTTCTCTTGAGGATGCATTTTAATCATTACTCCCATAACCTCATAAGTGAATAATGAATACTAGATCTTTGTTGCTGCTTTCTCTTTACTTCTAGAACACAGTTCCTGTTCAGGACCCACTGCATTTCGCTCTGTTTTATCATTAGTGGTCTACACACCCCACTATACTCATCACAGCGGGGGCCGTGTATTTACCCTCCTTTGAAGCATCCCCATAAAAGTTCAGGCTGGAAGGGGTTGAGTCCATTTTGAGCAGGGTTCTCAGCTCTTTTCTTAGCAGGAGGATCTCTCTCCCGAGCCTGATATGTGGCAGGAAGCAGAGACACCCCACATGTGCAGGGGTTCATTCATAGCACGCCTGGGGCCTGTGCTAGAGCCAGTGCACGCTTAGATGGCAGCTCTTTTGACTCTTCTCTCAGTTCTCTTGGTCTGGCTCTCACTCTGCTTTCCCTACAGGCGTTTCCCAACTCTTGTGTCAAAATATTAAAGTTTTAAAATATGTCGAACAGACACAGCTCTTGGAGACCGAATACTAACTAAGCTTAGCTTCTGCTCACATGCCCCTGAAACCCTGGCATGTGGCCTTGGGACACCATTTAAAACCAATGATTTAAGCCAATTCACTCATTTTTGAAATGAAGAAACTTGGAAGGTTAAGTGACTCAGCACAAATCACAGGCATAGACTGTGACAAACCTAGGAAGCCCAGGAAATATGTTGGAATGCATGGCTGGCGTCAGCTGCATTGACCACCAGTCACTGCCCTGTCCTGCAATCAAAAAATACTTACTGAGTTAAATTTGGTGACAAGGATCAAGAGGAGTTTCCTTCCCCTAGTTCATGAAAGGTCTAACGCAGACTAATTTAATTAACGTATTTACTTATAAAATGAAATTAACGCGGATCACATGTTATGATGACACCGTTTATGTGACCTGGTTTTACAGAAAATGGTATAGGGCTTTCTTCTTCAGTCCTTAAAAAAGGCAAAAGCAGATAACTTTGAAGAGTTACATTTCATAATTCAGGAAGGTTTAACCTTCCTGAATTATGCTGCCATCAGACACTACTAGCCCTTCTGGCCACAGTGGCTTCGGGGAACTAGTGATATGCAACAGATAGATGCCAAAACATACAGGTGTAAATCGTATCTGACATATGTGTGGATCCAGCCACACCAAGCTTCAAAAATATTCCAACATCAAGAGTGTCTGGGTGCAGCTGCAGGTCTTTTCCTCTCTGTTTATGGGCCGTACAAGGCTTAACTCATGTGAACTGGCCAATGTCAGGTGTCACACAGCCCTGTCTGATGGAAAACACATGTCTACGGAGGTAGAAAAGAAAAACCCAGCCTCAATCCAGCCTGGACTCAGTCACGATACAATGAAGGGGGAAAAGGACTGCAGACACGTCTCTCGCCCTTCTTGCGTCTCTCTCAGCTCCTGCCAACAATGAGTCGCTTGTTTCTCTTATTTCCCAGAAACAGTATTAGCCGTCCAACAAGGTCAGCAAAAAAAAAAAAAAAAAAAAAAAAAAAAAGCAGCTTTTCACTTCAGGGTGCATTCAGTTCCAAAAATCTGTAAAGTATTAAACCAAGAAGTTGCACTATCCCAACTTCACACTGAGCCCTTTATTCCAATTCTGGGTGAGAATAACTATAAGGAAATTTCTCAGCTGGCTCAGTTGATAAGGCACCGAGTTCTGGGAACCACGTGCATTCAGCCACACTTTCTCGGCTTCAAACCTTAAAATCACCTCCAGTGCCCCCAAAACTGAACAGGTGAATGTTAGGTTTTCCAGGTGCCCCCCAGCTTGTCTGGTTTTAGACTTATAACCCACACTGCATTTACTTCACAGGAAACCCTGAATTTTTAGCACGAGCAAATTATTTTTCTACTTGCTATCCTGTCTGCCCATCCAAACAGTAATCTAGACAACAAACCAGGGTGCAAGCACCCAGGCAACTCTGCCCTCTTAGGTGTAAAGATGGAAATGCCTATAACATGGGTTTTTACGTCTTCCTAGCAAAAGCATCATCTACAATGTATATTTTATTGGCATTTAAAGGATTTCAACATCAGTTTTCATCATTTTAATAGTTCCAGAACAAGCTAGAGGGAAAAAAAGAAAAAAAAGCACATCTTTCTGGCATGTTCATTCCTTCTGGGTCCTTCTGCTATAAATACACCATATTTCTTCCACCTAAAGCAGCACCAGAATGTGCTACCCAGATTCCATCTGATTTCTGGGATACCTCAAGATTTATCAAAAGTGGCCAGGCAGGAAGCACATCTATGAAGGCACTGAATTTAGGCAAATAATGACCTAACTCGGAAAAAAGAGGAAATTGGGTGCTTCACTGTGCCGCTTCACAAAGTTATCTTTGTGTCTTTGAATTTCATTCCATGGCCTGGTAACAGCAACAAAACCAAAACGTTTCTTGTTTTATTATCTTCAGACAATAGGTATTCTTTTATCCCAGCAGGAAATGGAAACTCTGATTCATACATTTATTTTCATTAGTCAGGAGAGAGTTTATTGTAGCTTTTTATTGGTTAGCTTTCCTGAATTATTATAAAACTACTCCAGGTGCAAAGTGTGGCAACCCAAGCTCAGTAATAGAAAATGAATCCACAGCTGTGTTCCACAAGAAGCGGGAAGAAGTTGCCAGTGTGGGCAGCTAGTTCTTAACCTGCTTTCTTTTTATTACGTGCCATTTTAGCAAACATCTTTATTATTGAAAGAGCTCATACGACAGACACTCCAACAGATAAGTCAGAGGATTTGAACGATTTATGAAAGGGAATATGTATTTATTTACTAATCAAACATGGAAAAATTATCAGCTTCACAAGGAATCATAGAAATGCAAATTAAAGAGCCATTCTTCAGCAATCAAATTAGCAGAAATAATACAGTAAGGTGATGCAGGTGCTTTGCAAGGGGCCATGAGTACTCAGGGAAAACACCGAACAAACAAGAATTTAACCAGGGGTAGCAGGACTAAGAAATCTGCTAAAATTAGTTGTCAAATTTTGAGACTTTGTGTTTATATGTATTTTGAGGACTGTACCCCTAGATCTTATAGGATTTCTAGTGACCCCAAAAGGTTAATTACCTTTGAAATGAAAATGTATCAAAATACTAATGGTGGTGGTGTTTGGCTGGTAAGCCTATGGAAGATTTTTTTCTTTCCACGTTTCATTTTAAATATTCACTCATCAAATATCTGCTGAGCCCCAAGCAGGTGCAAGGGCCTGTTTCTAGATGCGAGAGATACTGCTGAACAGGACGGAAACATCCTGGAGATTATAGTCCAGTGGGGAGACAAACAGCAAATATATAGTATAATTCTAGCGATAAGGGCTTTGAACAAACAAATGCAGAACTATTTCCAAGAGTCATTCCTTCTGTGCCTGATGAGGTAATGTGTGATCTAAAAACATCTGGATAAAATGCAGAAAGCAGGGTGGGGGACATTCTAGGCTTAGAGACAGTAAGTGCAAAGGTCCTGAGGTAGGAAGGTGCCTGACCTGTGGGCTTGGAGTACTTAAGCAAAACAGGGTGGCCCACGTGGCTGAGGGGCACAGGGGGAGGGGCAGAGACCAGGGCCTATGGGGCATCATGGCTGTGGTGAGCACTGGAGTTGGCCTCTATTCCAAAGTAATAGAAATCTTCAGGCTCACTGCTCTGACTACATGGGAAACTGCCAGAGTATTTCATACTTTATGCTAAAATAAGAAATTGTGAAGAAATCCAGAGATGGCGAAGTTCTTGGGGTACACTCACCTGATGTGGAGGAGAAACAAATTTTTTCTGTGTCTGTGGACTGTTCTCTCAACCCTGTAAGGTGGTTCAGAGTCATTTTAAGGAATAAAGGAATAAGCTTTGTGGTAGAGGTAAGGGGAGGTAGAAACCAAAGCAGCTCTGCTTTTAAGCACTTTCAAAAGGAGATTCTGGTCCCAAGCAAAGCAAAACAAAAACCAACACCTCTAAATTTCCTTTGGGAGGATATGCCAAGGGGGTTCTGTTCTTAAAAACAAAAAACAAAACAAAACACACAGCAACAACAAAGAGCTACAACTCTGGATTTTCTAAATTGTATCCCTGAGTGCAGCTGGGTATGCAGGGTAGCCCTGTGGTCTGCAGCCGTTCCTGGCTGGTGCTCTGAGATGATGCCACCACCCAGGGTCTGGGGAGGGCAGAGAAAACCTCTCTCTGAAAGTCCTGGTGTTGTTCACAGTTGGGAGATTTTTGAGGACTGTCTGCTAGAACACAGTGTCTAGATCACTTATGGGGAATTCATGGAGAACTCCCTCTTCTGCCTCGACACTTGTAAAACACTGGTTTCTCCTCCACACCAGGCAAGCCTTTCCCTCATGGCTGCTTTGACTCCTGTAACTGAACATCTCTCGCCCTCTCTGCACAAGCCCCTCAAGTCTCAGAATCAAATCTGTAGGCACCTCTAGCAACCACACGAGGCCTGCAGTACTCATTTTTCTCCTTGGCTTTATTATTTTCTCAGCCGCAGTCTTCTACCCCAACTTAAGTCAATTATTTATATGTGTACTTTTTTATTTTTTGGCTGTGCCACGCGGCATGTGGGATCTTAGTTCCCCCACCAGGGATCGAACGTGCGCCTCTTGCACTGGAAGAGCAGAGTCTTAACCACTGGATGGCCAGGGAAGTCCCTATATGTATACTTTGGAATTAAGTGTTTTGGAAGAGGCAAGAGTAGAATCAATGGATGGAAGCATCATAGTTTCATTTTAAAACTCTCTCTCTGTATATACAGCTATACCAATATAGTATTTTCTTTTAATTTTTATTTTTTATTGGAGTATAGTTGATTAACAATGTTGTGTTAGTTTCAGGTGTACAGCAAAGTGATTCAGTTATATATGTACGTATCATCCTTTTTCAAATTCTTTTCCCATTTAGGTTGTTACATAATACGGAGTAGGGTTCCCTGTGCTACAAGCAGATCTTTGTTGGTTATCTGTTTTATATACAGCAGTGTGTGCATGTCAATCCCAAACTCCTAATCTATCCCTCGCCCCACCCTGCTCCCCTGGTAACCATAAGTTTGTTCTCTAAGTCTGTGAGTTTGTTTCTACACCAGTATAGTATTATTTACGAATTAAATTGTATTCCATGAAGCTTAAGTGAGCGTGCTAGATACGGCATTTGCTCATCATCCAGAGGAAGGAAAAGAGTTTACATGACCTGAGGCCACATCTTACAGAGACCTGGTGGACGAGAAAGATTTTCCTCCTATTGCACTGTCTTTACGGAACACAGTCATGAGAGGAGTCAGCTGATCCAAACAAGCACTGCCCTCCTCCCACATCCCTTTCCAGGGCAAACTGACATCACATACCTGCTGACAGGATGCAGGGAAATGAATACTCCTGCCCAAAATGTATAACCTAAATCTAAATCAGGAGGAAACACCAGACAAATCCAAATTAAAATCAACCTTCAAAATAACTGACCTATACTCTTCAAACATGTCAAAGTCCAGAACACGAGGGCTGAGGAATCATACCAGCTAAAAAACTGATTAAGGGGGCAGGACAACTAAACGCAACGCACGACCTTCAATAGATCTTGGACCAGAAACCGAAACGGCCATAAAGGACATTATTGCGGCAAATGAAATTTTAAATATAGACCATAGATTAGACAACAGTATTATACAAACGTTAAATTTCCTGATTTTCATACTATAAGGCATACCTTGGAGATACTGAGGGTTCAGTTCCAGACCAGCACAAAAAAGCAAGTCATACAAATTTTTTGGTTTCCCAGTGCATATAAAAGTTATATTTATGTCTATGTTTTATATATATATGTCTATATTATATATATATAGTCTATATGTCTATATGTTTTATATATATAGTCTATTGTTTTGTATATATGTATATATATACATACACACACATAAATATAATACAATGGCATTATGTCTAAAAAAAGTACATGCCTTAATTAAAAGTTAGTTTATTGTTAAATTATAATATATACAGTATCTGTAAAGCACAATAAAGTGAAGTGCAGTAATATGAGGTCTGCCTGTACTGTGCTTACGTAAGAATAAGTCCTTTTAGAAAATACAATCTGGGACTTCCCTGGTGGCACAGTGGTTAAGAATCTGCCTGCCAATGCAGGGGACACGGGTTCGCGCCCTGCCCCAGGAAGATACCACATGCCACGGAGCAACTAAGCCCATGTGCCACAACTACTGAGCCTGCTCTCTAGAGCCCGTGAGCCACAACTACTGAGCCCATGTGCCACAACTACTGAAGCCCATGCACCTAGAGCCTGTGCTCCACAACAAGAGAAGCCACCACAATGAGGAGCCTGCACACCACAATGAAGAGTACTCCCTGCTCGCCGCAACTAGAGAAAGCCCGTGTGCAGCAATGAAGACCCAACACAGCCAATAAATAAATAAATAAATAAATGAAAATAAATGTAAAAAAGAAAAGAAAATACAATCTGAAGTATTTAGGGGTAAAAGTGCATAATGTCTCCAACTTAGTCCTGAAGAGTTCAGAAAATATATATATATAATACATCTTCATACAGAGAAAGAGAGAAGCAAATGAGGCAAATCATAAACAATTAACAAAGGCAAATCTGGGCAAATGGTATGTGGGAGTTCCTTGTACTATATTTGAAACTCTTCTGTAAGTTTTAGATTATTCCAAAATAAAAAGTGACATATTACAACAACAAAGAAAAAACTTCCCCTGAACACACACTAAACTCCCTGGAGAGTGAAAATTCGCAGTCTGGCAGAGTCCAGACAAACTGTGTTGTATACAGGCTATTGTGCTCCGATGTTATTCCTCTTCAAGGAAACTGCTACGGCTCAATGGTTTTGAGAACTGCCTGGGTTTGGAGGGGGAGAACCCTAATTATAACAGGTGCTACATGATTCTGACAGAGCCACGATTCTGAGTCTCACACTCACCGTTCCTACCAGCCTTGCCACCTCCAATGCCGACCCCAACTGTCGTGTGTGGACAAAAAAATCATTGCCTGCTATTTCAGTAAACAGAGTGTTGCCCAGCATCAAGCCATCAGCCACTGCAGCCAACCCCGAGCCCTGAGGAGCACTCAGGCTGGAGAAAAACAGGATACTGGTCCTGGATAATTAAGATGTAAATCAAAGGAGTAATTTCAATGAGTCCAGACTCTTGCATCTCCCCATACATAGAAAAGCACTAAAATCATTAACTTAAGATGTCCGTTTTTTGTGTTTAGCAGTAATCTTTTGATGTTCCACTATATATTTTTTTAAGCAAAAACTCCTATATGTCTCCTCCCTTACCTCTTCAGAATAGTTTCTCAGGGCTATCTGAGAGCCTGTCTCCTGGGCTATAGTCCTCAGTAATGTCCCTGAATAAAACACAATTCTCAGCTCTTAGGTTGTGCAATTTTTTTCAGTTGACACATCACACACACACACACAAAACACACATGTGTGGTGATGGATGTTAATTAGATTTATTGTCATGGTACTTCCCTGGCAGTCCAGTGGTTAAGACTCCAAGCTTCTAATGCAAGGGGCACAGGTTCAATCCCTGGTCGGGGAACTAAGATTCCACATGCTGCATGAGGTGGCCAAAAAAAATTAAGAAATTTTAAAGAAGATTTATTGTGATTACTGCACAACATATACACATATCAAATCACTATGCTGTAACACCTGAAACTAATATAATGTTTATATCAACTACACCTCAATTTTTTTAAAAAGAGGGAGAAAGAAATCTCATTTTTAAAAAATAGCCTGGAAAGACACAATAAAAGATGCTCTATGGAACTGGTCTTTCAGAAGAAACAGCTCTGGAAAACTGTACCTAACCACAAGACACTGAACTAAAGAATTACAAGTTTTCTTGGGAAGAACCTGGTCTCCAAGAGTTAGCTGACTATAAAGCTTGAGGCCCTGAGGTGAAAGGTCCTCACTTCCCAGGGTCAGGGCTGAAGAAACTGTTCCGTGCTGGCCTTCTAGACAAAAGGAAAACCGGACAAGCTAAGAAGGGCAGAGTTGAGGCTGGAGAAGGAACTTCCATTTGCAGCTGCTCTGAGCATTCATTTTGCTAGGATGGGATGATCCAATTCCATTTGGGGAGAAATGATAGCTCCATCCTAATTAATTCAGGCATTATGGCAATTGATAAGAATATGTTTCTTGATATTTAAAGTTTAAGCTTTGAGGCAGCTATATGAGAGTCTTGTGAGCCAGGACTAAATCAGCCACATTGATTTTCTTTTTTAACTTTATTTTTTTTTTCCATCTCTGCAAATATTTAACTCTTGGCAAAATTGAAAACTCACAACTCACTCCTCACTGGTGTCTGAGAAATATAATACTGGAAAGGAAAAGGACGAAAATAATATGGAATGAAATGCATGACATGTACTGGGAAGCAAACTTCAAATGAAACTTCCATTTATGGTTTAGTCAAAAACATATAGATATGCAAGCTGAAAACCAGAGCTAGTGGGAAAGCTAGGTGCCTGGCTAAAAATACACTTTTTGTAGCAACCTTAAATCACCTTTTTGTGAAAGAAAGTAGCACCCCAACAAATCCTCCCCACTCACACATTGGACCTGCAGACAATAACTTGTTTAGTTTGATAAAAGCAAACCATGTCAAAATTGTATTTTTGAGGCATCCCTGGTGGCACAGTGGTTAAGAACCCGCCTGCCAATGTAGGGGATGTGGGTTTGATCCCTGGGCCGGGAAGATCCCACATGCCACAGAGCAACTAAGCCCGTGCGCCACAACTACTGAGCCTGCACTCTAGAGCCAGCGAGCCACAACTACTGAGCCCATGCAACTATTGAAGCCTGAGAGCCTAGAGCCCGTGCTCCACAACAAGAGAGGCCACCACAATGAGGAGCCCACACACCATAACAAAGAGTAGCCCCCACTCGCCACAACTAGAGAAAGCCCGTGCATAGCAACGAAGACCCAATGCAGTCAAAAATAAAGTAAATCTTCAAAATAAATAAATAAATAAATCTTGTTTTTAAAAAGTTGTATTTTTTTAAAGGAATTCTCATACCTTCCTAACAAATTTAACAGTCCAAAGAAACTCAAAAAAATGAAGAAATTAAGGAAAACACAAAAACTTATGTACAAGAATATTTACTGCAATATCATTTATAATAATTAAAATAGAATCAATCTATATGTCTCTCAATAAAAGAACTGGTTAAATAAATTATGGTAGAGTCACACAATGGCAGTAATGGTGTACAGAAAGAAATATGCCCAAGTCCCGTTCATAACTTAAACATATATAAATGAAACAATGAGAATCTAGTTTGTAACTATCAGACTCTAAAAACTAAAAAGTTTGATAATGGACATTACTGGCTCAAGTAGGGGGAAAGAAACACTTTAATACATTGTTGGTAGGAGTGTAAGTTGGTATAACCTTTTTGGAGCGAAAATGCATATAACTTTTGACCCAGCAATTCCACCTCTGCAAAATTATCCTATACATAAACAGCACATGGCACAAGGCTTTACACACAGGGGTGCATACTGTGGCATTGTTTAATAACCACAAACAGTCAGCAAAGAACCTAAATATCCAGCATAGGGGACTGGTTGAATAAGCATGGTTCATCAGTAGAGTGGAATATTATTCAGTGCTAAAAAAGAATAAATACATCTCTAAGCGCTAATTTAGGAAGCTGTCTGAGATATGTTAAGTTTTTAAAAGGCATATACATCAAGCACAGCATATGTATATAGAGTATTTCTGGAATACAGACAGCCCTCTGTATCTACGGGTCCTGCATCCACGGATGCAACCAACTGTGGAGAGAAATTGAATCTGCAGGTGCAGAATCTCGGGTATGGACGGAGGATTGCACTGTACCATTTTATACAAGGCACTTGGGCATCCTCGCATTTTGGTATCTGCGTGGCTCCTGGAACCAATCACCTGTGGCAACCAGGGGATGAGGGAAGACTGCACTGAGGAAGCTGGTGTTAGTGGTTTCCCTGGGGAGGAGAGAAGGGCTGGGGGTCCTGGTGTGAAGGAGACTTACTTCTCTTGAAAACTCTTTAGAACTGTTTGAATATTTCGCTAATAAAATAGCTAATCAAAAAATATCTACTGAAACAGAAAGCTGCTCATGATGCATTATGTGAAAAAAGTAGGCTACAAAAAAGAACCTAGAGGATTCTCCAACCTCTTTTATTTACATTTGTACTGAAAAAAGACAAATAGGAGACACTGTTAGTGTGATTTTTGAATGGTCAGATTACAGTGTTTTTTTTTTTCTCTTTTTTTTTGGTGATCAGCATTGTCTACAGTGACCAAGTAGTAATTATATAATATGGGAGAAAATAGCTTTCTTGAATCTTGCTGCCTCAAATATGTTTTAGGATCTTATTTTTTCCTGCCTTTTTTTTTTGTTTTTTTTTTAAACCAGGGAGACAGGGTGATCTTCCTCTCTTCAGCACACTTAATGAGAAAAGACCATGAAGGCTTTTGTTTTCTGGGCTTCTCTTATGGTATTATTTTGCTGACTTCATCACAGAGAATTACCCAGAGTCAAGCATGGCAGAACAGCTGTTCCTGACCACCAGCAACTGCAAAACACCCCAGGAATAAATTTAGACTTCCAGAAAGGAAGGAGAAATCAATCTCGCAGTTGATATGGGGTAGGGGAGGTGATGATGACACACAGGCAGGGACACCACCACCAGGAGCCCCACAGAGGAGATCAAAGAAAAGCGTCCAAATGTCACTCGACACTCATCAATTTGGGACAAGTGGCCAAATGACAAACCATCCCAGAATCCCTCTGCCTAAAACTGTAACTGGGTGACATTCTGCACAGAAGGAAGCTCCTGGGGGCCAACTACTGGAAGTCAGCCAGCAGATAGTACTAAAACTGTCCCAATTATTTTTAAAACTCTCAAGAGAGGCCCGCAGTTTGGTGATGAGATTAGATTCCATTAAAAATAAGTAAATGAAGGTCGTGCCCACAAAGAAGGGACTAAGGAAAAGCTTAACCTGGCCTTTACCTCTTTCCTAAGAGGCTCTGTGCTTCTTTGGGGTATGGCATGCCCCTCTGGAATTTTTCAGGGCTTTAAGCCTGCAGAGGCCTGACTCTTTGGTCGGCTCTCAGCTAGCAAAGTTCAAGACGGGCTTATACACTGACCCTGTGAATTTAGACAATACACTTCAATAATCTGGATGCTAAACTGCAACGTCTCCCCTAGCTTTTGAAGTCTGCTTGGTATGACCAGGGTCAGAACTCTCTGGAAAGTGGCTTCAGCATTCATGTACCTAAAGCTCACGTATGCACTGACACCAAGTGCCAGAGCAGCAAATGCCAATGTCACCATAAATGTCTATTTCAGGCAAAAATCGCAGTTGGTAAAATGTCAGACAGAGAAAGATAAATATTGTATGTTACTTATACGTGGAATCTACAAAATAAAACAAACAAATGTATACAACAAAACAGAAACAGACTCACAGATACAGAGAAAAAACAGTGGGGAGAGGCAAGTGGATAGGGGCAAGATAGGGGTAGGGGATTAAGAGGTACAAACTACTATGTATACAATAAATAAGCAACAAAGATGTATTGGACAACACAGGGAATAGAGCCAATATTTTAAAATAACTATAAATGGAGTATAATCTTTAAAAATTGTTAACCACTGTGTTGTACACCTGAAACTTTTTATTGTACCTCAATTGAAAAAAAAAGAAGTTGGTGAACACACTCGGTGTTCTTTTCAGGTAATTCAAGTTAAAGACTGGATTTCTGAGTGGGTTTTTGCCAGTTGTTATGATGGCAGTCTCCAATCTCTGTGCATGCAGTTCTGTGGCTGTTCCTGCACTTGGCTAATGACCAGAGCATCTGAGCACTTGAAAACAGCGCCCATTCCCAGACCCCACCCTACATGGTCTGAGAAAGGATTTCCCAGGGGTGGGGTCCAGGCAGTGTTCCTCCCAGCTGCTGCCCATGACTGTTCTTTGGGGAGTAACCAGGCTACTAACGGACTCTGAAGATGCATGTCTAACAAATGCCCCATGGAATCTGACTGGTGCTAGACCTGGACGCCTACTTGAAGAAACATCGAACTCAAGAGACTAGGGAATGACTTGTTTGCCACAGGCACATCCAGTCAGCTGTGAAGCTTGATGATTCATGGTTTTGTCTACACTGCACACAGGGCCGAGAGCCTTCTTCCCTACACTCCATCCTCCTCTCCCAACATAAAAAAGTTCTCCTTTTTTTTTCTTTTGGCTATGATAAAACTAATATCACTATATTACAGAGAAAAATAAGGGGACCACCCCCAATACAAAAGCCTTACTATAATCACTATGAACACCTAGAAATACATAATTGATTTACTCAATACATTTATTCTACAACGTGGCGCACCTGTGATGCATAATGTACTTGGCCTTGGGCTAGAAACACACAGGTAGAGAGCAACATCTTATGGGAAAAGAAAATCTAAACAAAGTCTTTTTAAAAAAAACAAAATTATGGGGCTTCCTAGGTGGCACAGTGGTTAAGAATCCGCCTGCCAATGCAGAGGTCACGGGTTCGATCCCAGCTCCAGGAAGATCCCACATGCCACGGAGCAACTAAGCCCGTGTGCCAAAACAAAACAAAACAAAACAAAAAACAAAATTGTAATCATAGTATAAACAATTTTGCCTGCTTTATCAAATTAGATTGATATAATAAAGCTTTCCATGTGCCACATAGTCCTAGAACTACTATCAGTTACAAATATATTTACTTTCATGTTGCGGGCATTTAATGGGGGGCGCTATACTATAAATGATGCATCTTTGTGTACAGTTTTCCAAAGTGTTTATCTAGCAACTACTTGGAATTTTATCCTGGAGAATATTTTCTTAGGAAAATTGTGGCATCAAACATTTTTCACGGCTCTTGAGACATCTTATCAAAGAGGAGATTTTCTACCTAAATTTCTAAATTTTGCGTAATAAAAATCTACAAGTCTTCATCATGTAATCTTAATGCATGCAGATGAACAAATACTGATATAGATGAGAGATTCAAGAAAACACAAGGTTCATTTCTTTATATACCATTATGTCCCACTTTACCGCACAAAAATTGAATCAGTTGACCTCATTATTTGTTTTCAGCCCCCATTTCATATAATCTTTAAAAGCCTAAAAAGGAAGGAACTGTAATGAATCTCCTTTAGGAAACTCTAAAGAGCACTCTTCAATAATGTTGATTAAACAGTGTAAATTCTGACAATTGATGGATTCCTCCAAATCTAAGAAAATAATATTGATTTTCATTGTTTAGAAAACTGTTCTTTTTTTTTAATCAAGAAAAAAGAAAAAAGAAAAAAGTTATTCCCCTGGGCCCACCAGTCTTCGTTCCCTTCCATAAACACCCACTTTCCACCACAGCAATCTTACTAATGCCCCAACAGCCCCGCCCTCCCGCATAAGTGGGGAGGTTTTTCAGTTTGTCTTTGGGTTTATGTGTGTATGTGCTTGTGCGTGTTCGGCTAATTTATACTGCAGAAACCACAAAGTTCAAAAAGGAGTGAGAACATCAGAGCTGGAAAAATCACAGTAGCCAGATGTGTCTGCCATAAACTCACTCCATAAATTTGATTAGAAAAAAACTACTGGAAAAAGCCAAAAATAAGACAGGCCTACATATAAATCTAACTTTCAGCAAACTTTCAGGATACCTCTCTAGATGCTTTCAGCAACACTCGGCTGCGGTGTCCCTTAGCTATTTTATTTGCTTTTGATAAAATGTCTTTAAGTCCCTTTGTACACCTCCTAGAGGGACAAATGAGCCAACTTTGCAAACTGAGCAGAGACAAAATTTTCCATCTTGTCTTGAAAAGCATACCCTGCAAGAAGGGGAAAAAAGAAAGCAAGAAAACCACACATGTGTTTATAATTTGAAATACAGATCAAGAGAGACCTGGAGGACAGACTCTGGCCTGGTGGATGGCACATCTTCAAAGAGGGAGTGTGTGTGTGAGTGTGTGATCTTTTAAAAATTCCTATAGCATTAAAAATACACTCTGGCTGCACTTTACCAGAAGTTTCTGAACTGGCTAGGGCCGGCAGTCTGGTGAAGTTGTTATCCAGTCTTTATTTTTCCTGTCCTGTCTGGAAGGATGCTGGCACCCCGGGTCGGGGCCTCATTCCGACAAAGAGGTCCGTTAACGTGTGACAGGAGCCCAGCTCACCATGGCTGACAATCACTAGGATTATCACCAAAAAGTCAAAATTGCCTGTTACTTTCTCTCAGTCAAAACATTAGACAATATGGGGACATTTTCAGCTACTGCATGATTGCAGTCCTTGTGTGCTGAGAAATGGGGAAACCTTGACACCGTCACACTTGCAGAGGGAGAAGGTTCTTCACGTGGAGCTCGAAGTGAACCTAGAGCTCTCAGTGGACCTGCTCTTCGCCAGCTCCCTCTGCTCATGAAGGACCGGGGCTTGGGCGTGTGTGTGCCTCTTCATCTTCTCACAATTGCTGGCTGAGATTAAAGATTATATTCGTAACGTGTAAGCAAAAGTGTCCAAAAGATCAAAGCTGCAGGAACTGAGCTCGCGTTTTCTTGAAGGAGGAGCAGGAGGACGGCTTTCTATTACACACACCACAGGCTCTTCCTCTGACTACACAGGGCCCAGAAAAGTGAGGAAAAACCAGGCTACCAGCTCATAATAATAGTTATAACAATACATTTCTTGGGGGGGTGGGGGGGGGGTCGCCAGGCACCAAGGCATGGATCACCTAAACAGTCAAAACTTTTATGGGGAAGACACCATCATTATCACCATATTACAAATAAGGAAAATGAGACCCAGGTTAAATAACAAACGAAATTAGTAAATGTCTAACCCAAGAGAAACTCAGTTCTGACTCCAAGTCTTCCCATTAACCACGATACAAAAAAGGTCCCTGCCCTCCATCCCACCCCCATCACCACTCTAACAACTGAACTGATTTCCTTAGCAGGTTCCATTTTCCCCAAACCCATTGTTTTATATATTATAATATGGCCCGTGTAGAGTCCTTTTTTTTGTTTGTTTCATTTTTTCCCCTTCCTCAATAAAATTTAGTGGCTATTAATAGTAATTAATCATACGAACAACCCACTTGAAAGACATGAGATCCTACCTGGTTTGTGTCACGAAAAAAATCAACTTTCACATGGATAGTAATTTTCCCCCTTCACTGTGTTACATAAAAGTGAGGATTCCAAACAAGTTGTCGGCCCCCAAGTGACATGGCTTCCACCCAGTGGTAATCTCTCCTCTTCATTACCTAAAGTTCTCTAAGACCTTCCTTTCTTCTTCGACTCACTGGGTATCTCTGGGGACTCAGACACAAAGGCTCAGACAGAATCAGATTGGATAAAACCCAACAGGCAACCTGATTTGGTAAATACAAAAACAAAAATTTCAGCTAAAAATTAGACCGATTTGGAGAGGGCTATTTGAAATAACCCCTTGAGGGTCTATTTCGTTTTAGTTCGGCACTTGAAAAGAGAGTAAGTTTAGATACACAACAAATTGCCATCCTAGCGAGAGACAAATGCCTTTTCACTGGATTCTGAGGCAGCCTGACAAAAGTATGCTTACAAAGTCACTCACTCCAAGATGCCTTTAAATGATGGACCTCTTCTCTCCCAATTAAAATATGGCTTGCCTTACAACCCACGTTTCAGGAATAGATCTACTGAAAAAATAAGATATTCACTGACAAGAAGTTTCTTTGGCAGGGGGGTGGGACACCTGAAACATTTCCACCAGGGGGCACTATCCTCACTGAAAGTAAAAAAATACAGTGTTCCTAATTTAAAGCAATTTGCACACTACCCAGCCTAAAATAAATCTTTCTTTTGAGAGCTTTTAAGATGTACAATGAAATTGCCTTCAAATCTAGCATTCTATAATTAAATAAAACATAAAACAAAACTTTTCTTTCCAAAAAGAACAATGATGATAACATTTCATTACACGTCAGGCATAGACCCATGCACTTTACTTATCAACTCACATAAACTCCTCACACTATAAATATATTCCTCGTTTTGCATATAGAGAAACTGAGGCACAATTAAGTAACTTAACAGAGTCACCAATAGGCAGAACTGAGATTAAATTCTAACAGTCTGACTCCCAAGTCCATGTCTCTAACCCACAGAAAAACACGAAATCGAAATATGATTTATTGCTGAATGTATTTTGTATCAGTGCTACATCACTGATTATATCATAGCTCCAGAAATACATAAAGTTAGCTTATTAAAGGTGCTAATCCTATGACCTGACAGTAATGTTCATTGTATTTTTTTTTTTTTTTCTTTTTTGACACACGGGCTTAGTTGCTCCGTGGCATGTGGGATCTTCCTGGAGCAGGGATCGGACTCACGTCCTCTGCATTGGCAGGCGGATTCCCAACCACTGCGCCACCTAGGAAGCCCTGTTCATTGTATTTTGACATCATTTTCACATGTATATAAATACTTATCAGTGAAGGGAACATAGCACTTAAGTTCACTTATTTGTCAGATGTATGCCACTGAAAGGACAAAAATTCTAAATTTAAGAAGTAGGAAGAGGAGAAGTATATTTTCTGGTTAAAAGGTAAAAAGAAAAAAATGCAGTTGATGTAAAACTGACATAGAAATTTTGAATCATATTCAAAATATTGACTTTACATATATGTCTATATATATGCTAATATATGACATAGGTACAATATATGTGAACACAGATGTACACCAATTATTTCTAAAATAACAAAAATAAAATACCACATACTAAATCACACAAAAAAAGAAGGCTCTGCTCTATTTTTAAAGATTGATAAAAACAACAGGCAGAACTATAGCTTAAAATAAAATATTCTGAGTAAATCATTTATTATTAGGACCATATTGTGACTCTCTAAATCAGCCCCAGTGTTTGGAGCTTACTTTGCATTCCTCGTTATATTTCCATCCTTGGGACACATCTGTGATTCTCGAGTGGCTAGCAACACATTTTGCAATGGGCAAATACTCAAATATTATTGGAAAAACCCCAGAATGTGTGTCTTGAGAAATTTACTGCCCCAATTTATTAGAAATTTGGAAAAAGGTATTTTATTCAGCCACAGGTAAACTTACTTCAGACATTCAGATTACAATTTCTTTAGATAAACTTTACCAGCAATTGGGCTTTTAGTGTGGGGGGGGGGGGGTGGGGAGAGGGCAGACCCACATGTGCCTTTAGCATTAAGTGTGTAGCATTCAAGGTCCTTCTAATTTAGTCCACAGCCTACTTGCTGCACAATTTTAAAAATCTAAGGAAAGCACATAAAAGAGCACAAACAAGGATATTCAGTCCAATACTGGGTGCACTAACAACACACTAAACCCAGATACCCATCAGATGGAGGCTAGTTAAATAATTATAGCATATCGACATGTTGGACTATTGGGCAATTTTTTTTTAAAATGAGGCAACTTTATGTGTATGGGTGCTGAAGTGGAAAAAGCAAGGTGCAGAACAGTGGGTATAATGTGCTAGCTTTCACGTGAAGAAACATACACAACTGGAAACACTGATGGACCCCAGGTGACATACAAAGGACTGAGGCATGGGGATCAGAGGAAGACTTACTTTTTGAACACCCTTTTGAAAAAAAGTGTTTGACTTTTTTTAACCAGGTCCACAAAACATCTTTTCCAATTATAATTGACCATAAAGTTAACATTAATACATTAATAATCAGCTCTTAGAACTTTTAATAAAAATTAAATGGTTAAAGAAACTCTGAAACTCGTCTAATGCTACCTAATTTGTGGTTTCTTTGCTACACTCACATCTGCTTTCTACTTGAGCTCTTATATACTAGGGACAAATGACTCATGGGAAGCTTTGGTTTACCACTGCTCGTAGAAGCATTGGCACCATTTTCCCTGATCTGCCCTTTAGATACAAAACACAACAGAGCTTGTTCCAAGTCGTTTGCTTTTTGTATATATTTTACAACTGCAAGCTTTAAAATGGTAGATCAAGACTTCCTGGAAGAAGGGACAATATATTTACTTGAATATACTGATTCATGTCTCCTTGAGTCCATACTCACTATGGCTAAGCCACAGTTACAAAGGAAGGGTGTCTAGGAAAACTGCTTCCATTTTTACCCTGTTCATTCCTGAAAATCCAATAGGAGATTCTTCTCACCCTCTAAAATTCCATTCTGTGTAGAAAGCAGTATCTGGATATTTGATCATAAATGGAAATGTTACCTGAAAACGGCACCATCTTTTAAAAAACTTTAAAATTGGCCCTCTTATTTTTAGCCTTTGGGGGCAGGGGATAATGGCTAACAATAAAAACTGATGGGTTCTGTTGCAAGAGTGTGTTCATTCACATCTGATTCTCTCTAGTGGGCAGGATTGTAGTTCTTTGGAAGTAAAGGCAATTAGCAGAAACTATTCTCAAGTTTGAAATCACACTTATTCAAAATGAATTGAAATGGGAGCCGTCCTATCTCAGGGCAGGTGTGGGGAGAAGCCACCCACAGATTATGTAAGGATTGAATGCATTCTAAAATCAGACCAACCTCAATTCCAACTCCAGCTCTGCTAGCCCACAAGCTGGGACTTTGGGAAAGTTTCTGCATCTATAAAATGGGGGACCTGTCACTTCTTGTAGGGTTGTTGTGAGGATTGAATGAGATAAGGCAAGAAAATACCTAGTCTGGTGTCAGTCACACATTATGGGGAAGAAGAAAGGAAGGAAGGAAGCAAAGAGATGTGAGGCCAGAATTGCACTCTTTTGCAGTCTTCGGGGACCAAATTCACAGAAGGAGGCTTAGTGCCACACTTGCCTTGGTCTGGATAGGGACAGGAGGCCTAAGTGATTTTTTTCAAAGAACTTCAATAAAGGTAACTAGAGGGGATGCTAGAGCTGTAGTGTAAACCCGGGTAGCAGTGTCGTGAACAATGTAGCCAAGAGGCCAAGAAAAGAAGGCAAAGGCAGTGAAAGGGTATGCAGACAAGAGGGAAGAAAAGATACAATCTGGGCACGCGAGTAGGCACGGAGGCCACCAGAGCTGTTTCTGAGCTCCAGAAGCCCTTGGCTGAATGTTTGTTTAGCCAGCTCCGAGTCAAAGCTTACCGAGATTCGGCTGAGACACGGCCATGGACCTCTGGGACGCTGGTGTGGAAGTGGCGGCTGGGTGGAGGTTCATGTGATTCAGGGGCTGATTCATCGCCTTCCTAGGGTCTTGCCATGTGGTGATTTTTTCTATGTGACTAAAAGAAGGAAAACAATTCTCTCTTTAATTGTTAGGCATCACTCTCATCATCCCCAGTAACAACACAACAGTTAAAAGATGCTGGCTCTTCTTCCCTTAGGATCTGCTGACAAGAGGTTGACACATTGTTTGTTCTCAGCCAAGGTCAAGCTCGCTCTCTTACCCTCCACCTAAGGTGGGCCACACTGGGGATTTCGCAGGGTACTCTCTGAACGTAAGTCCGTGACTTAGCTGAGCAGTTGCCCCTACATTCAAACACCTTCTTAAGGTTTTCTCTCTTACCAGGGATGGACAAGCCCCAGCGCACCTCCTCACGGCCCAAGGAGCCTATGTCCTCCAGCCCGCAGTGCTCACTGCCGTCCAAGCACGGGGATATCACCGTGCGAGCTCCTCTCCCAAAACGGCACCCTACTCTCCTGCCCGCCAGCCTTCCCACATTCTCCCAGCTCATGTAATTGACGTAACGAGGACGCCTCCGCCTGCCCTCAGCCAAAGACAGGGCCCTTGAAACCAATCTCATAAACATGACGTTACTGAGCTCTTACGAAGGGTAAGACACGGTGAGATCCACATAGGTAATACATAAACCCTCAAGAAGCTTCTGTTCTACCATGCAAGGTAACAACTGTGTAGCTGGAGAACAGGGTAGCAGAAAATGTGTAGGAAGTGCCAGATTATGGAGAAACCCAGATGCTGAGGCATAAAGGTTTCTGAGGAATAAGACACGATTAGACTTTTGGTCATATACAACTTCAAGGTTTGTTACTAAGACTTAGTCTCAGAGAAACTAGTGTGACATCAGCTTCTGCCCAGAGTTTCCAATACATCCTTAGAAAGATGGATGAGGGGCTTTCATGGCCATCCAGTGGTTAAGACTCTGTGCTTCCACTGCAGGGGGCACAGGTTCAATCCCTGGTCAGAGAACTGAGATCCCACATGCCAAGTGGTGTGACCAAAAAGAAAAAAAAGATGGTGGGACCTCTAGCTTTGTTGACCTCCTTCCAGACCACAACACAAGTCACTTCTGGTGCCTTGTAGACCCTGTGCCACTCCATAAACTCTATCTTTTTTGAGAATGTATTACATTTTTTCTGTTAAAGATGAGCATTTCACTTGGTGCCGCAACTCTGTTTTATGAACTGAATCAGAGATCTTTCTGTATTTATCAAAGACAACAAACTTTGACAGCGGAAGCTGAATGCCAGTCCTTTGTTCTAAACCTTGTAACTAGGTTGTCTCTCCCAAACCAAAGGGCAATGTCAACCCTTCACACTATAGACCCTTCCAGAGCCATGTGAAAAGGAGCGAGATTGTTCCTTTTAAACACATCTTATTTTTGAATAACAATGGCTTCCTTTGAATTCTTACTGTAGGAAAGCACTATTAGTATCATTAGGCTTAATGCTAAATCAGTGCAATCTCTTGCACTGGAGTTGTATTCATCTTTTCCTTTGCTTCTGTTTCCTCATATCTGAATACTGCCACTGCTAAAATTTTTCTTCAGATTTCATCATCCCAGACTGGAAGTTATTGCCATGGGAAGCTCATTCATTGCTTCGAGTGAAAACTTGGATGTTTTCCCAAGAAGGCCTTTAAAATGAGTACGATTCAAAATAAAATTAAAAAAAAAAAAAAAGGGAGCCTCCATAAAGGAGGCAAAATTAAGTTTAACTGTTGAGTTTTGTATTGTAGGAGCCATCAGTGGTCTTTAAAAAAATAATCAAAAACAAACTGGGAGAAATAAAAATAGAAGAACCAAGATGATCTTGTTAAGAAAAACCCAATGGGGAATGGAGGCGGGGCGCTGAAGCACGGAACTGAAAAGCTGAAAGTCAGTTACCTAACCATAAAGAAGGAAACAATAGTCTTACTTACACCTTCGAGTTTAACCATTGTAATTCTGTTCAAAGCTTTCATAAAATCCTTTGTCAGCCTTTGGTCTTGTGGAAACCCATAGCCAGCCTCAGCGGGGTTGTCCCAGGCCTTCTGAGTGAGGCAACAATTGATGAGGATGTCAAAGTTAAGTAAGCTCCCTTCAGCAAAGTAATTAGCGTTAAGAAACCCTCTGACTACTATTCCTTCAGGACTCATATCACTAAAACCTATTTTCCAAGGTAGGCACATCCTGCAGAAATACTTTCCACTGTGGTACCAGAAGGGGAGGAATCCTTCTCTCTTTCGTGAGCCTTTCTTAGACCCTCCAACATCACGGATATTGATACTGTGCTAGAACCTGCATAAGCTCAGCCCCGGTGAGGTGCAGTGAAATACACCGCAAGGTAGAAGACATTTAAGGACGCTGCTGCGTACAGACACTCGGCTACCTGTCAGTGGGTGGAACAGTATAGGAACTGGAGTGACGCATTCCCAAATGCCAGTGCCCGCTCTCCCCTTCCATTCTGAACAAGAGCGCTGGGACTCCCAAATCTGGGGAGCGCAGAAAAGCCCGCACCCAAAGTGGGAGAGGAGCCCAGCTTGCCTGCGGACTGCCACCACGGCTGGCCAGCCTCCATCCCCTGGGACAGAGGGCAGGACTTTCTGGGTGGACACTCTGGCCCTCATTCTGACCGATCTGACCCCAAAGATACACAACGCAGCCGCGGTTTCAAGCCCCAGAACTCCCCCAGGACCGTGGGAGTCTCCACAGCCCACCCTTCAAACACCACACGTAGCCAACACTTTTTAAAGGAGTTTTGTTCCCAGCGGATTTGTTAATTAAAAGTGTCACTCACTGTATTTCCCAAAGACTTGAGTACAAGAGGGAGCCTTTCATACGTGAGCAGTTCTCATTGCTCTGAAAACAACTCCGAGAAGAAAGCCACTCCAATTCCCAGCCTCTGCACACCCGTCGACCCCACAGCGGCTTTGCTCTAAAGCTCAGTTTATGTAATGTCCAGGGTGGCTGCTGGTCTGAATGCCAAGAGCAAGGGCATTGCACACAAAAACTTAATCCACCACTCATGATTTAATTTGAAAACTAAATTCTCTTATTGTTCAAACCATTTAGCTCCCCTCACCCCATTCCCAAACGTAGGATAAACCACTGGCTCTTTCATACTGCTGTCTCATCTCTGCTCCCTTTCTCAGAGCTACTGAGTCACTTCCTTTCTTGTATTTCTCAGTGCAGCCTTACTGTTTGCCAGGACCCACAGTTTAGCTAGATTAATCCCCACTTCCCTATTACTCCCATCCCTCCCTGATGTCACTCCCTTAATGAGTCCACTTCAAGAAAATGTCTAAGGGAAAAAAAATCGGTAAAAAGAAAGAAAAATAAGGAAAGAAAGAAGGAAAGAAAGAGGGAGAGAGAGGGAGGAAGGGAGGGAAGGAGGGAGGGAGGGAAGGAAGGAAGGAAGGAAGGAAGAAAGAAAGGAACGAAGGAAGGAAAGAAGGAAGGGAGGGAGGAAGGAAGAAAAAGTCTCTCTGTTTTAAAAGTCTAGTTTCTCTTAAAAATTTACATATTTATGTACACTTATATATGTATATTCAATCTGACTATTACTGTGTATTCTATGAACACACATTCTATACAGTTTTCATATAAAAATGGAACAAAAAAGGAAAAAAGATAGCAAAGTATTTATGGTGATATATGCAAGTAATATGCTCACTGTAGCTTTTTTTTCCCCCTTTATCTAAACTCTTCTGTACTTTCCAGTTTTTAACAGTGATTATGTACTGTTTCATAACTAGCAAAAACAAAAACACTCACGAAGGTGCAAAAAGACAAAAAGGAAAATGGTGCATGAGAATGCAGGTCACGGGTACTAAAAACTTACTGGAGATAAACTACAGATTTGGCTCCTATTTTTGAGTGGCCAAAGAAAGGAGGGAAATGGATTCAATTACCTGGCCCCATGCTTTTTATAGAGAAAAAAGAATGCCAGTTTCTAAGGAAAAGAAAAACTCTTCTAGACCACACACACACACACACGCACACACACACACAGTTTTTTTCCTGGACTTGAAAAAAATGTCTGCAAGTGTTTCACATGGAGGCCTGGGGTGGTGTGCAGTGGAAATGGTACCTGTAAGAAAGATAATGAGAGTGGTCTTTCCCTCTTCCTTTGGAGGCCGCTTTGACCACTACTTCCCAGACTGCCTTTCTTCACAATCTCTTAAGGGACAAACCTCCAACCACATCAGGGTCTGTGAGAGGACTGCCCAGATCAGCAAAAAGCTTCAGCTCTGCGGACCCACACTTTGCTCAAGGGCAAGAAAGGTCAGCACGTCTCTGAGAAGATATTTGGCTGGAAATGGTAGCTTATAGAAAACTGTGCTGTGTTAAATAATTTTTCCTTCTAGAATTAATGTGCTCTTCAATAAAGACACAAGTTGGGAAAGCCATTTTATGTGTTAGAGAAAGTCCATGTTTGGGGTTAGAACTCATTGAAATCAGTGGGGGAGGGGCAGCATTACCACCCTCCCAGTCACCCTCCCCTATCAGCCTGGCCCCCTCCCATCTGCCTCCAGGGAATCGTTAATTTCTCTCCTATTTCCACCTCTCCAGCCCCCTGCATGACCTTTCACCTTGATGAGGGCAATGGCCTCAGGGCTTCCCCTCCTCAGGTTTTCATCTTGCCCTCCATCCCTTCCCCACCCTCTCTATCTGACAATCCCTTCTCTAACCCACCTCCAGACTCATCCCAAGGTCAGCTGGGATCCAAGTCACCCCTGGGTCCTTGGTCCCCATGGCCCTTGACAGCCTACTGGGAGACAGTGTGAGAGGCACTGTGACCTCTGGAAAGACCACAGGCTTGGAGTCACGCATGCCTGAGTTTTCATGTAGCTCTGACCCTCTGTGACCTATGTGGAAAGCTGTTTAGCCCATCCTAGTCTCAGTACCCATATCCCTGAGACAGGGGTGAAAAAGCCAACAAATGCTCCGGTTGCTTCTTGTGAGGGCAAAAAAGATCTGTTCTGGGAAGCCTGTAACCACCCAAGTCACCTGCCAATTTCATAACCAGCTCACCGGGCTTCCCAAGCTCACTTCCTCAGTAAATAAATCCACAGAAGGCAGCTCCGGACTCCAGCCCAAGGCTAGCAACCTTTGGTTCAAGTTTATTCAACAAGCGCAGATTGTATACCTATTGTGCACGTGCACTTGGTAGGCATAAAAATGAAAAGCATTTTGTAAATATAAAATCCTGACTGGCAGCAGAACCATGAAAGGCAAAGATAAAAATCTTATCTGTAAAAATAGAATCCACCGGCTTCTTACGGCCCAGGAAAAGGCCTGGTGTTTTTGGACGAATATACCCTCCAATTCATGACCTATTACACTAACTTTATGGAAGGAAGCCACACAACAAAGACTTTCTGAAATAGAGAAGGCCTATGTAATATATTTTGTATTGCTGGAAGCACACACAGATATAAAAGTAGGAATGATTATGAGTGCTTAATTTTGAAAGAATTTAGAGTTGGTAACAACATAAGCTGCTTGGTTATTTCTATGAGCAAAGATTTCATTTCCAAATATAAGTGTTTGGCCTTTTTACTCCTCCTCCTCTCTTAATATATTAGAGTTTCACACTAGTCAGTGTCAGACGTTACCCAGGACTCCCTACCATCAACAGAGCTGTTAGGGCAGGACTTAGAAGCAGCCCCTTCTTTTCTACCACTACCCAGCTAGGCAGTTAAAGAGAACCACACCAAAGAGACGGGAATTTAGAGGCAGCCTGGGGTCATAAAATCAAGGCTGACTCGCTCAAAACTCAGTTCACATTCAGTGCTACTTGGTTTCATGCCCCTGCCAAGCCCAGTTTCTCTTTAACCTCTCCCTTCATTCTTTCTTTCCTTCTTTTTTATTTGGGGTGGGGGTGGGGAGGCAGCTGCTGATATTTCTCCTCCAATGGAACATAAATTCTTTTGATAACAGAAATGACCCTTTAAGGCAAAGCAAGGTGTCTGCACATAGTAGACACTTGAAAAATAATACTCCTGCAACCCCGATAATATTCACAAGCCCAACTGAGGGCAAAAGTAAATTATTTTTCAAAATCAGACACTAAACACTTTGACTTACTAGGCCAATTCACCACCTTCTTAATGTTATAACAAAAGTATATATACACACACTGAAGATTATTTGCTTCAAAACTGCTAACTGAAATAGCTTTGCAACCTGCTTATTGTGAACCAGTTCAATTAAACTCACCAGTGTTAAAAATGAAAACTGAAACAGATTTGCATGAGGTTGATAATTTCCCAGACAGGGCTTGCCAAGTAAACTGGACCCACTGTCAGCAGACAACAAATACCATGCCAATGCTTAATCCTGTACCAGGTGTCAAGAAGACCTGCCCAAGACTCACAGGAAAGTTTTGAAAATTTTCCCCAATTAGGATTAAAATACAAATGTGTAAAAGCCGATTTACTTTCTTGTTGTATTTCAGGGATAAATGCTGCCTGTGTTTCAATTACATCAAACACGTGGGCAGCGTATTCTGATTTCAATTTCAAGACCTAGGAAATGACACATCATATCTTACTCACATCTTGCACTGCTTTGAGTGGCGCCTTTCGTTGTGTTTTGTTTTTTGCCAGTGGTACTTAGCTCTTCCGACTGACACCAGAGGTGGGTCTTAACCACAGGAACAAAGACAGCTGGCATACACACTCACTAATTCTCCCAGGCGCAGAGGCATACTTTCTTAGTTCCTCTGCTGTCTCCCAAACCCAGAGAGTTAGTGGGAGCTAGTCACAATGGGAGCTCCACAGCAGCGGTAGCTCAAAGCCCACGTCTAAACTGGAAACCCAACCTGATTAGTAGCCATCAGTAAATTGTACCCCTCTGTTTAACCCTATCAGCCCAGCGGGTTAATGGGAGTTTGGCTTTTGAATACATTGACAACAGGAAATAAAGTGCTGGCTCTCCAGCTGGCTGAATAGATACATAGCTTAATGTTTTGTTTTCTTTCTAAAGCCACCAATCTCCTTCCCAAGTTGCCATCCTCCCTACTGTCACCCCAACTGATAAGTTCTGGTCCCAAAGCAGCTTTCATAACACTACAATTGGTTACAATTCGTTTTCTGTTCTGCCCAAATCCTAAACATACCACCTTTTGCTAGCCCCATTCATAAGAATAAAAGATACAAAGAGGTAAAAGTCAGGCTGCAATTGTACCTAGCTGACACATCCATTAGCAAAACATTCGGATCATTCACAGATTAAGTCCCAAAGCCATAAAAACTGACTCTCTCATGTCATACAATAAAGGTGACTGTTCACATAACAGAAGTATGTTGGCTCAGAAAGCTCATCCTTCTTTGAAACCACAAGGAATTTGTGGTTAAAAGGTTCCGGTCAGATTTTCACTTCGGCAGCTCATCAAACATAGCTGCAGTCTATGACACAGGAATAATAACTCATATATAAGTAGGGGATTTTTTAGGATCCTCTAATAAAAGATAATGCAGCACCAGAAGTATTATTTTGGGGCAGGCTTCCGGTCTCTACCATTCACTTGCCAATTCAAAAAATTTCAGAGTTCTCTGGAATTCCGAATGAATGGCAGGGATTGTATTTTTAACTACCAGGCTCTAATCCTCGACTTCCACCCAAGCCGTGCCAACAAGTCTCCACTTGTTGAAATTAGCAGCAGAAGAAGCCGCAGCAGCAGCGTGAAAGGTCTGCGGACACTTCCGCCGCGGCCAGCCGTGGGCATCTATCTCCGCGAATCCTTTCCACGCAGCATCACCGGCTTTTCGGCAGGTTCATTCGTGAACATGCTCTTTCTGGGCAGAAGCTGAGTCAGGCAGAGCTGCTGTCCGCCCCGCAGTGCAAAGTGAGCCCACTTGAGGCTGTAATATACGTAGTTCCTTCCTGCAGGGGTTTATTTACCAGCGTTTTGTCCCTGGGGTGGGCAAGCAGGGGACACTATGAATGCATCACTTCTGCGGAAAGCCTCTTTGGGAAGCTGGTGACTCATGGACACGGCCCCGAGGTGTGACTCACTGACCTCGCTTCGGAGCGTGAGCTATTGTGTGAGAGGCACCCGTCATCCCCACGGAGGTCCCCAAGGCCACCCGACCAGGGCAAACCTGAGTTGGTCGCTGCAAACTGAGCCAACTCTTGCTTCACCTCATTCTTCCTATTCCCCAAAAAAGCAAGAAGAAAAAGGCCTGCGTGTCTGTTGATTTGTCTGCCTTTGGCCAAGCGCCCTGTTAAAGAACTTTGGCTGTATTGCAATTGTATTATCAACACTTAGCATATTTTTTCACTTTTCATGTCAGGATCAATAATGGTATTAAAAGATTTATAAATCACATTGTTTTGTGTGTTGAAACTGAACAACGTAAGAGTGTATTTTACCATGTTTTATTATCTCCAGATATCAAGTATAAAATATGTACTTGGTACCTATTTTCCCACTTTTTCCTTTTTCACAAAGAAAAATACGGGACGGGAATGAGGAGAAGTGAGGAAAAGATGAGGATCTTAATGAATGGTGAATTCTAGAATTATCAGAGGAAGTGAAAGGTACTCATCCATTCATTCATTCAACAAGATGCATTTACACTGGCACTGTATCTTCCACAAGGATTCAGTTCCAAAATCAGTTTTGGCAAATGTGGAGGGTGGTGAAAATTACCACTGAAAATCCTTTAAATGGCCCATAGTATACAGTCTGCTAAGCTTTGTGTATATTATAAGGTCTTTCAGTAAGTCCAACACAGCTGGATCCTTCCAGAGTTAGAATATGGTACTGTTTCTAACAGCCCAGCTCCAGATGAAGTGATGCTGTCCCCAAATACTTATGTTGGGAGTTGCTAGGCATGGAGAGTTGAATTCATGCCACTTAAATAGGCATATGGTCCTGAATGCCTGCAGCGTCCTCTCCTCCAGGATGGACGGAACAGAAGATGACCTAGTGTGGGCCCTAGGAGTTGGCAATCAGGTGGGTAGTGGCAAATAAAATAAAGGGTGGTGTGGAGGTTAACAGAGCACAGCCCGTATTTTTATCGTTATTATCAATGGTCCAGAGCCTGACATTCTGTCTCGATATCTGCATGTTAGACACACTCCCCGTATCAGCTGCATCAGACATCTGGGAAGCAGCTTTAATCTCGCGATCAGTTTTTAAAAGAATTTTTTTTAAGCCACCGAGCTACTTTAAATGTTCAAATACTTTGAAAATTGTTTTTCCAGGCTCTCTGTGCCCAACACATGTTTCAATGTGTTGTTTTTCCAGTTGTTCTTAAATGGGACATTGACACACTGCTTGTCCTAATGAGGCCAAATGAATTAAATGTCACTTGCCCAAAGAAACAGGGCAAACCTTCCTCAAAATCAAAAACTGTCTTGGGTTAGTCTAGTTTCTTCTCTATCCATGTGGGGAGAGTCAATTCCTTTTTGTTGTTTCCTTTTTTTTTTTTTTAATTCTGGGAAAAGGATGAGCCACCCTAGGCTCTGGTCTTCAGTCACTTTCTGCACATGTTTGAAAGACAAGACACATGGAGCTAGAGAAAAGACTGGCACGAACCCCAACCCCAATTTGGAGAAAGACTGGAAGTGCTTTTCAGAGCGAATATCTCATTTTGCAAGAAACAGTTTGGAGGACTGAAGACAAAAGAAAGAGAGTCGAGTTAGGCTTCCCAGGCAGGGAGGGGAGAGGGATACTGGAGGGCCTGAAGATAATCACCGGGCAACACTGCTTGTGTTTCCTGTAAACCCAGCCCACAAAGTCTCTTTACATGTATTTCTTGGCATCTTTGGTTGAAAGCATCACCCAAATGGGGCAGTACTGCAATAGTTTTGAACTTTGCCTGTGTAATTAACCAGTTAAGAGACCACTAAAACTTTACTTAGTATCTCCAAGCCTCAGTTTCCTCCACTGTAAAACAGGCATAAGAACATCCTTTCTTGAGGTTGTTTCGAATATTTCATCCAATAACAAAAGTAGAACACCCACGATTACAGACACACATGACGCTATATAAATATTAATTCCTCTTCTTTCTCTCTTGAAGTCTATCCCAACTTTTTACAAAGATTCAAGGAATTCAAATGCAAAAATATCAGCAAACACTCCAGTGCAATGAACCCAAGAAAATGGGGGAAAATAAGAGTGGACATCAATTCACTGCAAAAACTACAGATTTATTTGATTTCACATAGAGTAACTAGGTAATAATTGATCTAGAGACAAAAACATTCTCAAAACCCAAAAGAACTAGCAAACCACCAGCCTCAATAGCTCCTTCACTACCACCCCTCCCCCCAACCCCAATCCCACATTCTAATAATAACAACTCTCAGATTCAGTGTAAGAAAAGACCAACGCTGAGATTCCTCTAGTGCCCTCATTAGACACTTTTAGTGGGAATAGGCGTCCCATGTCAGCACAAGACTTTCAGCCTCATGTAAAAAGTAGAAAGGATTGCAGCTCGAAGTGAAAAGCATAAGACCGAATACTAGAAAAAGAGTATCTAAGGACTTTCCGTCCTTCTTAAAAGAAATGCTCAAGAAGTTTTACATTAATTTAGTTTTCTAATCACTTACAGGGTGACAATAGTTCACCCCCATAGCTCACCCCAAAATGCAGGGGTACAGATTAGGTACAGAAACACAATAAGACTTCATTGAAGCTTCTGCAACTCAACAAAATGGAAAAACCAATTTAGCATTAAAAGTACTATAGTTTTATACAAAGCATGTTAACGCAAATTCCAAAGAGAGTTAGCTTTGTACCCACAGGTAGATGTTAATCAAAAATACATAATGGCTGGGACTTCCCTGGTTGCGCAGCGGTTTAGCCCCCACGTGCCACAACTAGGGAGAGGCTGTGGGCAGCAACGAAGACCAAACGCAACCAAAAAAAAATTTTTTTTAAATAATAATAATAAAATAAAATAATTTTTTTAAGTTTGTTTTAAAAAAAAATACACTATGGCTTTAATCTTCTGTATTTAGCAAAGAGCAGAAATATGTATCTGTTTCAATTTTTCATGACTTATTTCCCCCTCCGAATCCCACTGTTCTTCACTAACGTGGCTGGTATTAATTCTTATATTAAAAAATCTATTATTGTGTATGTAATTTTAATTTTGATAAGATTTTAAATGTATAGGAAACTTGAAAGACTATACAAGGTACTGCCATCTACTGATTCACCAACTATCATTTTTTCAAAGTTAGTTCTGACTGAAAAGTAGCACTAGACTAATCATCTGTTTTGATATGATCCCTCAGTAATACTTTGGCGGGTCACTTTTCTAACTTTGAAGAGAGGTGAATTTTATTCTATAACCTATGCAAGATAAAGAAAGATGAAAAAAAAAGACGAAGATACCTGAATAACCAAATTAAGAAACAGAGTGACACCAAATTTGTTAATGTCTAAACAAAAGCGATAAAAATTCAGTAATAATGAGGATCCTTAATATCCTTTCACTGAAGGCGAAAACAGACCTCACCCAAGAGGAGGGAACCCCAAGCAGAAGATTCCTTTATTTTTGGAGCTACTGCTGGCCATGCCACAGTGTAACAGAAATCAGACATCTATATATCTGAACAGTGACGTGGGCTGAACACCTTCACTGCACCTTTTTACTTAACTGGCAGGGAAATTTTTCAAACTGGGAGGGAGCCACCTTACTTCGGTTCGTTTATTAATTCAATCTCCAAATAAGTTTTCTTAGAAGTGGAGGAAACATGTGTGAATAACATTTGAATTCTCAGGCAAATGTCCTTCCAATATTTGGAAGGAATGCTCTACTTGTATAGTCATCAATTTTGAAGAAAAAACTGTAAATATATCAAAAATCCCCACATCAACCCTCTGTAGAATGTGTGATTTAAACAAAAGAATAAACACAGCTTCAGGAAAATAGCTTTAAAAATGCTTTTAAAATGCTCACCAAAGCACCCACAAACAACTCGGTAGCCTCTTTCTGGAGAGTAGTTTGTCAATACATTACAAAATCCTTGAAAAAGCTTTGAACCAGAAACTCCACTTCCATGAAGCTTATACCAAGAAAGAAGTTAGATAGATATGGCAGAGATGACCAGCTGCTTCTGAATATCTGCTCTCCCTCTTTTCTGGGTGCTAGGTGTGGCCAAGAGACTAAGTTCTAGACAATAAACAGAATGCTGTGTGAAATTCTGGGGAAGTGCTTTACATGGAAGGGATACACAAGCTTTTCTGCTTTCCACCCTTTTTTCCACCTTGGAATGTGGGCGTGATGGCCAGAGCCACAGCAGCCCTCTTAAATCATGAGGAATGAAAGCCACTCAATAAGAACAACAAAGTAGAAAAAAGACAAGTGCACATGGAGCCATGACATCAGCCCTTAACCACCTTACTTTAACATTAGAGATAAATAAAATTTCATTTCACGTTCCTGTTAATCACAAACATAATTCCAAACCAATACAACAAGTATGCAAAATGTATGTGCAGGGATGTCCATTGCAGTTTTGTTTATATCTTAAATGTGTTAAATGGTTAAATAAATTATGGTTCAGCCAGACTATGGAAGACAGAACAGACATTATAAATGACACAGATCTGTATTTGCTAAAATGGAAAGATGTTCACAATATATTGCTAAGTGAACATGATCCTATTCTGGTTAATATACATACATATGAATAAGGGGAAAACAGGCTTTATTCATATCTTTAGATTTCTTGATACTTTCTCCATTTTGTACAATAAGCATTATTTTTCGATCAGAAAAAAAGGAGAGAAAGAATGAGGAAAGCTATCCTCCCCCACCCCACTCCAAGTAAGCTCACTTCCTGCTTAAAAAATAACGTTGCATTCCACATTTGAACCTAAAACTGCTCATTACAGCCTCCGAGAATAATTCCACAGCTAGAGTTGTAGGGCTGAACATCTTGTCAGTCCCTCAGCTGTGAGCTGGAAAAGGCACCATCGTAATACTCCCCTGAGTGCTTAGCCTGAAGGTGCTGTGAACCACAGAGGGGCACAAGGGGGCGGGTGGGGAGAACACTGTAGAAGGAAGGGATAAAGAGGATCAAGGGAAATTCTATAATTAAGCAATATTTCATGGCTGCCCCTGGCAGCTGTTTGAGCGAGGTGGGGAGACCCTGAACGAGGCGTCAACAGACGGAGCAGCTCTGTCCTTGGGCAGATCAAGCAGGGCCTGTCATCCCTGAGCACTGTCTACACTTCACAGGACAATCTGGAGCATCTTATATCCAGCACCTGTCAGCTCTGGAGACTCCCAGCTGCAGTGCTGTTATTGCTGTCATCTGCCTAATCCACAAGGGAGAGGCATTTATTGTCTCTCGAAAGATTAGGGTGAAACTATCTTTGATTCTTCTTATGAAAGAGGATGCATGCCTCATATCATTGTGTTTGTTTTCTTCTCATCCCTCCTGACTTTTTTCTTATTAAAGGAGGAAACCTACCTTTGCAGCTGTATTTTTCACTTTTTAACTCCCACATTAATTATATAGTCACTCCAAATAATGGTTTAAATTTAGTCTGATGACCAACCACAAGGCTCTTTCTCCTCCCACTCCAAGGCACATCCTGCCTTCAGCCCTGCTACACAGTTCCCACTGACTTGGAGAGGAACTCTGTACAAGGAATGAAGCAGGATAAAGATTGTAATAATGGTCAGAGGAAATGGTATTGAAATTTTCTCTACAGCATGCGTTTAGATTTTTCCTTTCTATGAGACTTTTTTTAAAGGGTGTTGAAATTGAAGGAGACTAAATAAGTTTTCAAGTTCTCAGTAGTTCCAATGTTGGATTGAGTGTGGAAGACCCACAGCAGATATTCAAAAACTACTCATGGAATAAACGACTGAAAAAAGGAAGGAATGTATTTAATGAGTTTCCTTTAACAAATCACGGTTTCTCAGTGTCTGTATCAAATGATTCTTATGCATATCTTATATACCCTTATCTATCAAGTGCTCAAAAAAACTCATTCAGGAAAATTTGTTCTCCCTGGAAGGACATGATGGTTAGAGGATACTGCAACATCCTCTAAAACAAATGAAAGGAACTTCCCAGGTGGCTCAGTGGTTAAGAACGTGCCTGTCAATGCAGGGGACATGGGTTCAATCCCTGGTCCACGAAGATCCCACATGCTGCAGAGCAACTAAGCCTGTGCGCCACACCTACTGAGTCCTCGCGCCTAGAGCCTGTGCTTCACAACAAGAGAAGCCACTGCAATGAGAAACTTGTGCACCACAGTGAAGAGTAGTCCCACTTGTCATAACTAGAGAAAGCCTGTGCCCAGCAACAAAGACCCAATGCAGTCAAAAATAAATAAGTACATTTATAAACAAAAACAAAAACAAAAAAACCTATTTACTTTTCTAAATAAATAAATAAAACAAATGAAAGCATCATCAGTTCATTCCTGTTTGATTCAGCAAAGTGGTCAACTGAACCACCACCAAGTGCCACCTACCGTGGACCCTGAAAGTGCACCACTCAGGCACAGAGCAGACACGCAATAAATAAATAAGTTGTTGTTGTTGTTGTTGTTGGGCCAGGCTGCATGGCTTGTGGGATCTCAGGTCCCCTACCAGGGATTGAACCTGGGCCGCACCAGTGAAAGCGCTGAATCCTAACCACTGGACCACCAGGGAACTCCCAGTAAATAAATGTTTGTCAGATGAATGAATGAGTGAACAAACAAATGGATGGTACTAATATTCATTAATAATGACAGTCATGATAATAATGATTCATTATTAGCCACATATCATAATATTCACAATAATGGGCTTCCCTGGTGGCACAGTGGTTAAGAATCCGCCTGCCAACGCAGGGGACACGGGTTCCATCCCTGGTCCAGGAAGATCCTACATGCCTCGGAGCAAACTAAGCCCGAGCGCCACAATTACTGAGCCTATGCTCTAGAGCCCACGAGCCACAACTATTGAGTCCTATGTGCCACAACTACTGAAGCCTGCGTGCCTAGAGCCTGTGCTCTGCAACAAGGGAAGCCACCGCCATGAGAAGCCCACACACCACAACAAAGAGTAGCCCCCACTTGCTGCAACTAGAGAAAGTCTGCGCAGCAACAAAGATCCAACACAGCAAGTAAATAAATAAATAAATAAATAAATAAATAAATAAATAAATAAACTTAAAAGGAAAAGAAGAATCTTAAAAAAAGAAAAAGGTATACAACTTTTCAAAAGATTCACAATAATAAAGGTAATAATAATGTCTGAGAGCAACAGTTGACATTTATATAGCATTTTATAGCTTCAAAAATTATCGATTTGATCGTCACATCGCAGATTTAGTCATCCCTATTTTTAAAATCCAAAAACTGAGTTGGAAAAAGTTAAATGACAATAAATTTCTTGAGGTTCTATGACCCAGCGGAGAGCCCAATCTTGTTCTCAGACTCAGGTCTGGGGCTTTTTTCCATGACGTGGCACTGCCTCGTGACCCCAAAGAGGCCGACGCAAATAACCTGGACCCTCAGGAAGGAAGGAAAAGAGGGTACGGACAGTTGGTGCTGCTGATAGCCTGACTCTGTCTGGGAACAACATCACCTACAGGCTGGGTCCTTTGGAGGAAAGGGCCCAACAAAATAGATACCCTCCGCCACCCCCACTCCCTCCCACCCCATCCCCTTGTCTTGCTTCAAGAACACAGCACCATCTGTACTCATCCCTCCTGAAGCCCTTGAGTCATGGAGTGTATACACTGCAAAGTTGACCTTTTAACTGGCCTGGTTTTAATCAGGCCCATCCTGTCAAGAAAAGAGCCTCCCGTGACAGTAAAACAAATTAGCTCCATGTGATCCTGTAGTTGATGCTAAGGAGGAAGGAGAGGAAGAAATACAGATACTACTTTAAAAACGTAAACCAAATACAAAGCCAGACTCTCTGCTATGACTTAAAAGGAAGAGGTAAAAGGACTCTGAAGATGGATTTGGAGACACAAAGGTAACAGCTGAGTGCGCCTGCCTTGAGCAGGGCTTCACGCCGGAGCTGGGGCTGTTACAAGCCCCGCCTCCTGAAAAGTTTGTTCCTTCAGAAACTCTGACAATAACAGTTTCAGCCTGACTTGTCTCTAGTCTTTATTCATGTTGATTGCTAGAGAAAATTCTCAAATAGGGTTGATGTTCCATAAATGTGTTCATTCTATAATATATTAGCTTACTAGCTTTTATAACTGACTGTATGATTATTTAAGTGAAATTCAACATGTAGATTACTTTCCTACTTAGATTTTTTTTTAATGGGGAAAAAAGTATTGGAAAAAATTCTAACTTTCCTAAGCTATTCCCTTTTAGCTTTTTATAATATCTTACATTTTTAACATTTACGCAAAGTACATTTTGTAATGTGCTCTGAAACGAAAGCAGTTGTATTAGAAGAAACAGCTCAGAACTGTTAGGATTTGCATTCATTTTAAATGACTTTTTGAGAAAAGGTTCAAGTTTGCAGGCTCAGACATAATAAACATGATTTTAATACAAAGTGCATGAATATGTACACATGTTAGTTATCATATGTTGTCTAATGTGAGAAAAGAGAAGTCTGTTATTACCCTGAAATGAAATCAAGAGGAAAATGACAGAAACGTGACTTTTTTTTATACGACTATCTAAACTATCTGTATTTTCTTATTTTGCTCCAAAATCTTCCTTGAACAAACTTCTGTCAACATGGTCCTACAAAATGAGGCTAAGATAAGCCAGGCAATTGAGCTCTGGTCTGGAAAATTCCCACAATACTGATAAAAACTATTTTGACAAAAAGATGAAAATGAAAGTGTGCCCTGAGGTGGGAGCACCAGGGGTAATCATTACTAAGTCACTGTGAAGTAATTAGGGGTGGAAGACACTTCTGAGTCTGCCAACAGCAACACTGCATGGATGAACCTCATCTGGCATCTCAACCTAAATAAAATCTACTTCTCAGGTGACCAAAGTTTTTGGGCTCAGTCACACTGGCTATGAGGAGATACGCTTATGGGCAGGGCCATCTCAAGTACATTCTGTGGGATATGAGTCCTAGAAGATAATCCCCCAAGCCTGCACCCCAAAACGTTTCGTTATCAAATAAGTTTGAGAAACACTGACTGCTATATTTCCCTCCTAAAATTTATACAGTATATATGCATTATTATAAAAGTCTCTATGTTCAAATTAGCTTAGCCTAACATTTCTCTAATTTACATTAGGTGTAACCTTTTTTTCACTTTATTAATATGCTGTAAAATACATTTTAGGAATCAGAATATACCACCTGTGGAATTTATTGCAAGCATTGCTTCCGATTAAATCCAGCAGCATTGTCTGAACACACAATATACTTCAGATACTATAACAATATTTTTATTGCTGTAACAATATTTTTATTGTTGGCTACCAACTGACCAGAACTAAAAAACTATAGGCAGGGGGAAAAAAAAAACAAAAACAAAACTATAGGCAGTTCCCATCTAAAGCCAGTGGGCAAATGTGGGTGTGATGCTATGAAGCCATGATTCAAAGCATCCTAATGACAGAGTTTATCCAAAGCAGAGTTCATGTAGATTATAGAGACACAGAGAGAGAGAGAGATAGGTGTGTGCGTGCATGCGTGTGTGTGTTTAAAAAGTAAACTGAAATTTTTGCCCCCAGAAGCTTTTAACCTTCTTCCTTACTTTAAAATTGGGAGCCTGTAAGTGTCTGTCTATTCTTAGTGTGCTTTCAAAATGTAGCTTCCCTTGGCTGGGGTCACAGCTGCTGCAAAGCACTCTGGGTGGCTCCTCTCCATCCCCTTGAAACAACTGGTAGGAACCCAGCACTAGGCCATCGACCCAGCTGTTCAATCTCACTTTCTAAGTTTAGCAAGTCACTTCACAATTAATGTCACTAGGGCATGCCACGTTGAAAACCACACCAGAGAAGTTAGATTCCTATCCCCACCCACTCCACCCCTCAAAAAAAGAAAAAAACAAAACAGAACAAAACAAAACAAAAAATCCAGGCACACAGAGCAAAGTCACACAGGTACCTACAGTAATACCACCCAAAGGAAGAATGCAGGACCCATGTAACCCAATTTACATGGGGCACACTGGTGATCTAAGAAGGCTTCATTAGACACTACAAATCAGCAGGCCTCCATGCCTCTGCCCAGTTCAGCCCATTAGAAGGTTAACTATTAGCCCAACAACCTGGAAGTCCATGAAAACCAACCTTGGGTCAAGAGACTTGCACACACGCTGTGCTATCTGTTGGCTTTCTTACTAGAACGTAGGATGCCTGCTTTTCCGCACTGTTAATGTACCATAAAATTGTCATGAAGACCTCTTAATGTAATTACTTGCATTTAATTGATTATACATGCCCCCAGCCTAGTTTTCTTTCTTTTTTTTTTAACTGCATGCTCATTGTAATGACTTGTCCCAAAGCCAAGCGATTTCAGAATTATTTGACTGTTTATAATCCTTTGAGAGTTACTAATTAAAATAATTTCCTTCAGTGAAAAGAGTTGCTCTTTTCCTGCATTCGCGTCGAGATGCTCACCACTGAGGAGAACTCTAGGAATGCCTTGCTAAGCTCCCCTATAACTGACTGCCTCCATTGTTAACATATGCGTGGACTTAAAAAACATTAAACGACTTATACAAATGGAAACAAAATGCCCTTTGAGTTCTATTGATAACTTAACCTTTAGCGTTTTGGATTAAATCCCATTTCTCGAGAAGAAGGGGGAGCCACTGAATGAAACCATTATGTAAAACATTGTTGTGGGAATTATTTTGTGTGAAAATATATACGATATATCATTCAAAATGTCTTTGATTGAAGGTGGGTTTTCATAATTCCTTACTTAAATATACATATCTTTTATGGCTTCTCTAATTTGTGCTCCCTGTTTTAGGGAAACAGAAGTAATTTTGAGCAGGCAAATAAACCCATGACATCAGACACAGCAGTACCCTTGGGGAATGCAAGGGTCTAGAAGAGGATAGATGAGGTACTTATTGGAGCTGGGAAAGTCCTGTTTCTTGAAAGCTGCTTATGTGGGTGTGTCCAATTTGTGAAAATCCATCAAGCAACATACTTAAGATTTGTGTACTTTTCTACAAAAATATTATAGTTCATTTTTAAAGTAATTAAGAGAAATTATTTCAATTTTTTAAGTAACTTCTATTTTTACAAGTAATTTCTATAAAAGAAAAAGGATATAGTTGCCATCGATCTAGCAGAAACATAAACATCAACCTAAAGTGTTTATGGGGAACAGAATTAAGACTTGTCTATTTTTCTACTTTGTTTTAAAAATTGATGCACAATATTTGCTTTGAACAAATCGATGTTAAAAAAAAAATCTGGGACAATTGGGAATGTCTGAATATGCACTGGGTATTATTTAGGTGATATTAAAAAAGTATTGTTTGTATCTTGATGTCATGCAATAAGAAATTCACAAAATGACATGCTGTATTTTTGTCAAAATTTTTAACTTAATTTAATCATAAGAAATCCATGTGGATTACTGGTCTAAAATGTTTAAATTAAAAAAAAGTTAATGCTGTGAAAAAGAAACAAAATGGTAAGGGGGAGAGGAGCACTTTCCTGAATCAAAACAGAGACATAAAACTAAATGCAATATGTGAACGCGCACACACACACACACACACACACACACACACACACACACACACACGGCTGCTAAAGATATTCTGCAGCTGGGAGAATTTGAATAAGGGCTGTATATTAAGTTATATTATTTAACTAAGGCTAATTTTCTTGGGTAACCATGGTATTTGTTATTGTGTAAAAGGATGTTCCTAGGATCTGCATGCTGAAGTATGCAGGGGTGAAATCTCACGCTGCCTGTAACTTGCTTTCAAATCGTTTAGTGAAAGAAGAAAAGAATACACACAGAGAGACATGGTGAAATGTTAAAAACTGCTGAATCCAAATAAAGGAAGAATACGCTCCTCTTCAGTACCTCCTTGGGTTTGAAAGTATTCAAAAAAAATTTTTTTAAATCATTGTTAATTTTGTTAGGTCTAAAAATGGCAATTTTGTTACGTAGGGAAAAGTCTTTATTTTTTAGAAAGAACTATCCAAGTATTCAGGGTTAAAATATATTTATCATTTGCTTGAAAATATTATATTCATTAAAAAATATGAAACAAATATGGCAAATGTTAACCATTCTTAAATCTAAGTAAGGGATTATATATATATCATCAGAATTCTAGGTACACTGAGCTAATGGTATCTCTCCAAGCTCTACCAATTTATGGAGAACTTTAAATTAATTGGGGAAGAGTGCTACTGAAATTTATTTTGGTAATTCGAGACCAAAAAAACTTGGGAAGGATTTTATTGGTAAAGATATATATATATATATATATATAATACCAATACATATCATTTACCAATAAAAGATATATATGTATATATATCTTTACCAGTAATATATATTATCAAAAATTCTGACTATTTGTAAACAAAGTCAAATAGCACACTTCTCTCTCAACTCCAGTTATAACAATCATTAGAAGAAGGGATGGCAAATGTCCTAAAGAGAAATACTTAAGTCTGTTCTGAAACTTAAACGTTGTTTGGCCATCTTCCAAAGACAAGCCATCATATTCCTGCCCTGCTCTCTCAAACGCTGCCGCTGATAACACAACGGCCTTCAGGAATTCACCTTTTTCTTCTGGACCGTTCTCCACTGGGGATTTAGCTCTGGCACTTCTAAAGCCCTTGCTGGACCCCAAGCAAGCCCTGGCACCACAGCTCTCCTGGGAAAACCACGCTGTAACCTGCTGCCGAGTCAGTGCACCGATGAACTTAGAAAAGGAGAGCCCACTTCTCTGTGGCCCTGACCTCAGGAAGCAAGAAACTGTAGCTTTTAAGCCACACTGCAACAGCTCTGCTGCAGTGGGCCTTTGACAGGAACCTGCCCCTAATGTGCATTTTCTCTGCTGTTATGACAACAGAGGGCAAAAACCCCTCAGAGCAGCACCTGATCCCACAGCCTCAGACTCCGGAGGCTATACTGCACAACAGGCAAGGGTGTAGGCGGAGGAGTAAGAAAAAACCTGGTTTGAAGGCCACATCTGCCACCTACCAGCAGTGTGACCTTGGACAAGTTGCCCAGCCTCTCTCTGTTTCTCCGTAAGATGGAGATACCATGAATAGTAGCCTGCAGGTTGGGGGTGGGGGTGGGATGGATGAAGGTGGTCAAAAGTACAACTTGTGGTTATCAAATAAGTAAGTTTTGGTGACGTGATGTACAGCAGGACTATAGTTAACAATAACTGTATCCATATTTGAACGTCGCTGAGAGAGAAGATTTTAAAAGTTCTCATCACAAGAAAAAAAACGGTAACTATGTGAGGTGATGGATGTTACCTCACCATTTTGCAATATATACATACAACAAATCATTATGTTGTACACATTAAACTTATACAATGCTATATGTCAGTTATGATATAGCTCTATGAAACTGGGAAAAAAATGTTTAATTAACTTTTTTTGGCTGTGCCGCAAGGCTTGTGGGATCTTAGGGATTGAACCCTGGCCACAACAGTGACAGGACCACTGGACCTCCAGAGAATTCCCCCCATGATTTTTTTTTTAACATTAGAAAAAAAAGAGGTCTGGAGTCAGGCTGTATTCCAGTTTTAGCTCCTACCATTATTACTTGTATAAACTTGGACAAGTGACTTAATCACTCTGTATGTCAGTTTCCCACCAATATCTATGACATAAAAAGACCTTAAAACAAAGCCTGCCAGGTAGAAAGCCATCAATAAGCATTAGCTACCATTATCATTATTAGGACTGAAGGATCCACCCCATTATCTTGAAATTAAAGTTACTAGGGCAACTAAAGCTCACAGCATAGTGCCCGGCACATCATAATTGTTTATAAATGTTTGCTACATGCCTGGAGGCATAAACGGCAGGAAAGGGGTGTTTGGGAGGATTCATGGATTGGAGAAAGAAAAAAACGTCTGCTATTATTATTGGCCTTCCCAATAGCTCTGTTAGGTAATATTGCAATGGCAATATTACAATTTTGCTGATGAGAAAACAAAGGGTCAAAAAGACTCGATGACCTTCCCTCTGCTGCGTGCTGACAAGGACTACTACTCCATGCCACTTCCTAAAATCCTCCATGCCTCAAGGATCCACTAGCAAGCAGACAGAAAAACGAGAACAGCATTTGAAGATGTACTCATGAACACCGGCATAAGTATTCTGAAGCTAAGTTTAAAATATAAAATAGTAAGTGACTCAAGGATCCACTAGCAAGCAGACAGAAAAACGAGAACAGCATTTGAAGATGTACTCATGAACACCAGCATAAGTATTCTGAAGCTAAGTTTAAAATATAAAATAGTAAGTGATGGGAACAATTGTAGACTGCCCTGAGAAAGATGCTTGGAATTAAAGCGACCCTGGACACAAGTGTACTTTACTTTGTACCACTGGAAGCTCCTGCTGAAATCCTTTTTCATTTGGTTTATTTTAATCACATTTTAAATGCAGAGAGGGCTCCCTGTGAAAAATAATTTTGTTACAAACCTTTCTGGAAAGTGAGTGATTATTTTTCCAAAAGAATTAGCCTCCCGCCCCCTTCATCAAGTTATTATAGATAGATTTTTCTGTACCTGTTTAACTAAAAATAATCGCATCTGTATTCAAGAGAGTGCATGCCTTCAGGTGGGTGTTGGTCCATCTTAGATAGAGAGTGATGGCCCCTATCTGATCGATAGTGGACCAGAAAAAGCCATAAAGGCAAATTCTCCCGATAGATGCCCTGCATCATCCCTGTTTCTCAGCAGCATGTTAGATTAGAACTAACAATGCAAAAATCACAGCACAATGCCAAAGTCAAGAATATAACCAAGGGACATCCCTGGTGGTCCACTGGGTAAGATTCCACGCTCCCAATGCAGGGGGGCCGAGGTTCCATCCCTGGTCGGGGAATTAAATCCCACATGCATGCCGCAACTAAAGATCCCGCATGCTGCAACAAAGATCCCACACGCCACAACTAAGACCCAGCGCAGCCTAAATAAATAAATAAATATTTTAAAATAATAATTTTTAAAAAGTGTGCCGCCAAATTAAAAAAAAAAAAAAAAACAACCAAGAGTACCTTCTTGAAGCTATTAGTACTAGCTACCACCCAGCAGTTGGTCTCCTACAGAATCTCAAGAATTTTCGTTGCATCCTTATCTCATTTAACACAACAATCCTGCAAAGAGAAATTATCATCCCCATATTATGAATGAGGAAACTGAGGTTCAAAAAGTTTAAGATATGAGACTTGCCTGAAGCCCCATAGCTCATAAATAGTGTAGGAATTTGGACCCAGGTCTGCCTGGCACCAAAGCCAAGCACTCCTGAAATTCTCTGTAATCTTGTTAGTGTCCCTTGGAAGAAAAAAGAAGATATTCAGAATCTTAAGAATCTGAATCCAAAATTAAAAGAAAATAAATATTTTAAAGAATTAAGCCCAGTCGAGTCCAAGAATTCCCCCGTGGGCTCTGTGCAGAGCAAGGCATCACTTTCTAAACAAATGCAGCCTGCTAGGTGCCTCACCCCTGCGCATGTTGCCCGATGCTTGGTTCAAAGTGGCCACCATGGTGACCACGTCCCTGGTCTCTTTCTAGCTGTCCTGGGCCGGCACACAACTCAAAGATTAATTTTATAGGTCCAATCACAGCTGGGGAAGTTGGTAAGGTTTTAAAAGAGAAAGAGGCAGACACAGAGAAGGTGGGGGTGGAGAAGAAAAATAGAAAGTGGGTAGGAACTAGCACTCCCCCCCTCACTAAAGAATGTGAGTCCATTGCTGAGCAACAAGGGGGAGAAAAGCAGTTGACAACCATTCTAGCATCTGTAGTTGGGCTTCAGTTCAAGAAAAGTAACACTTACTTTTAGCTACTGCCTCTGTGCTACAGAGCTGCATTTAGATAAAGTTATGTTTTCCACATTTTTATTGTCTTTTACCTTCCAGTTGGCAGGCTTTCTTCCCAAACCTCTTCAAGGAGATATAAAATTCAACTGAAAGGGAAAAACTGCTAAGAGTAGCATCATTCAGAAATTTGTTCTTAGCAAAATAAATATAGGTGGTGTTTTTAATCAATGTAACCTGCAGTGGTAGGTCCAACCTCTCAGTAAGGGGGTGAAAGGGGTGAGGCTTCATGACACTTCCTATATTGTCCCCGTAGTTTTATACATTCAAGAAGGTGGCTTACTCGTCTGCAACAACATGGATGGACCTAGAGATTATCATATTGAGTGAAGTAAAAGTCAGACAGAGAAAGACAAATATCATGTAGAACCTAAAAAAATGTTTAAAATGAACTAATAAAACAGAAACAGACTCACAGACACAGAAAACAAACTTATGTTAGCAAATCGGAAGGGGGAGGAGGGATAAATTAGGAGTTTGGGATTAATATATACACACTACTATCTATAAAATAGATAAATTCGGTCATACTGTATAGCACAGGGAACTATCATCAGTATTTTGTAATATAATGTAATATAACTATAATCAATATTTTGTAATTTTCCTATAATGGAAAAAAATCTATATGTAAAACCGAATCACTTTACTGTACTCTTGAAACTAACACAACATTGTAAATCAAGTATACTTCCATTAAAAAAAAAAGTTGGCTTACTTGTTTAGATTTTTTTTCAAATTAAACAAAAATGAATAAAATCTTGATAAATTTCTTGCGATTTCAATGACATTTATAAGCATCAAAGCCGGGGGTCTTAGCATTTTTATATTTAAAATTATATTTTATGTTTGAGCCCTTAGGAGAAAAACACATTTAAATAGACTTTTCTATAAGGACTAACAGTTATACTTCTAAATGCAGATCACAGTGTTATCATTTTCAAAAAAGAGCCTTGCAAAGATGTTCCAAATATAGATCACCATGCCCCATTCCCATCAAGCTTTGGGTAACTAAGTAGACTGATAATTACAATATCAGGATTCTTTAATACTTATCCAGAATCCGCCCCAGATATCTCTAGCAATGGTCTAGTCACTGATTATAGCACCATAAATCACACAACATCTACTACAATGTGTAAGTAACTTTTCCCAACAGAACCCCTGGGTTCCTCGAGCTATTTGTGTTACATAAAGCCCACAAGTAGCCTACAGAAAAGACCAGATGTGCAGATATCTTCGAGATCTTCAAGGCGGGCTCACTCCACTAAATAAATGGTCTTATCCAGCAACACGTATGCATTCATCGCTTATTAGGAGGGCTGTACTTCTAAAAAGCTGTTATCAAATAGATCTTTTAAAATCAAACCCCCTTTTTTCTTTCACTCGCATATAATCAGAGCTTACTCTTAGGAGACAAAAATGTATGCATCATTCCATGCACAGATGTACACATCATTCCATCCTCAGATGTTAAGAAATGGAAAAAAACCTTAGAGACCATGGCATTTAACTTTCTTGTTCACCTGTCTTCTGTTCCACTGTGCCACAGTCGTGACAGCAAGAAGCACTAGAGTCACACACATCTCCCAGACCATCTCAACCTACTTCACAGAGGAAAGAGAAAGTGACTTGGACATGAGTATTAATTTTTTTTTGGTGCAAGCCCAGGGGACATTCCCAGTCTTCCATTATTAGAGGGTTTTCCCCATTCTGAAGACTGCAACTATCAACAGTTGACTAGTGGCAGCAACCTAGTTTTATTTTTTGCTTATTTTTACCAGGTGAAAAAATGATAGCTTTATTATTGAGGATAACTCATTACATATGGACTTTTAAAATTCTTATTTGTATACAAGGGCAATTTTAACGACATTTACACTATAAATCTGATTGACCAACCAATTTTGATTGACCAACCAATTTTTTAAAAAACGTTTATTGAGATACAACTGACATACAATAAACTGCATATATTTAAAGTGTACAATTTGATTTTTTTTTCTTATTAGTAATGTATATATTGACCAACCAGTTTTTAACCATATGCCACTGATGTTCCATTCCTGCCATGTTTGAATTATGTCAGTCTACAAAGTGCGAATTCTAAAGCTGCAATGACCAAGATCTATCATGGGAACTTCATTCAGAAATTAACATCAGTCTGCATAGTACTGACTTGTAGATTAACAGCTGGATATTGGAAGGAAGACTTGATTCATCAAAATTAACAGACTGGGGAAAACAATGGGTCTAATTAGCAAATGGATTATTCTCAGATCCTTTGCTAATTTCAAAAGGATAAGCTTATTGGTTCCCATGGTAGAAAATGCAGAACAAATAACCAGGTTAATCACTGAAGTTCAAAAAAAGTTGGCCAGTAATGGTCGTCAAGGGCTCTGTGTCCAGGAAATCCCGCCAGACAGGCACTGTTTGCAAATGGCTGGGAAATATGGTCCACTGCCATCAAAAACAGATGAAAAGCAGGATTTGGTTAAAAGAGTGAGTCTTTGCCCAAGCAAAACCTTTCCAAAATAAAGAAACAGTGTATGCTGGCTGCCAGCTGCCCTCGGCTGAAAAGAGGGGACAGTCCCGCACGGGCGTTCATTATACTCACGCTGAGTACTGTGAAATGGTGTTGAGTGGAAATAAGACTCAATCAAGAGAAGACCCGGCCAACTCCGACAGTGTGGTAATAGCCCAAACTAAAATACTCGGATTCTCTTTAAACCACATGCGTTCTAAACTTAAAAGCAAAATACACCAAGATAATATCTATCCCGGTGTTGAGAAACTATAGCAATACGAGGAAGGATTTAGGTATGTGTTCAAAAACATCGAAATTCCAAGAATTTTCCGAATATCTCTAGGCTATCTTTAAAGAGCAACAAGGTATATATTATACAGAGTTATAAAACAAAGCAAGGGATTATTAATAATAATCTTTTCAAAAAATAATGTCATTATTAAGTCAATAGCAGTATTCTAAGATTCTACCTGTAACACAGTCTCCTATGGAAATACAATTGTGTTCACAGATGTAAAGTGCCTGGTACATAGTAAGCATTATGTAAGTATTAGCTGAGCTAATAAAGTCACAGGGCCAAAAGGGGAAAGAGAAGCCTGCCAACTTCATCATCCAATCCTTAACTCAGTGTGCCTTCCTCATCCCTCCAAGAAACTCAAGCTGAGATCCAGTCCTCTGCTCCTGACACTCTGTTCACGTGAAAGGGAACAGTAACACAGACGTCACTACAAGCACTAACCATACCTCATGTACCTTCCTTTACTCCTTGGTAGGAGGAAGGCCACTTCCCTAAGAGAAGAATCACCCTGAGGGTACCCATTTGATATATTAAATGAAGTTCAAATAAAATGTTTCCATAAGTCATGAAATTACCTCTTTAAAATTCACATTATCAACTGCTTGACCAGTAGAATATAGTGCCAGTTTCCAGGCTCAAGTCTTCCAAAACTCACAACTTCCAGTTTCTGTCTCTTGGAATGCTCATTCTTAGAACCCAGCCACCATGTCATAAGGAAGCTCAAGCAGTCAATAGAAAGTCACTCATGGAGAGAAACTGAGGCACCCAGCTGACAGCCAACACTAACTTGCTAACCATGTGAGTGAGCTACCTTGCAGAGGATTCCTAACCCCGGTCAAGCCACTCTCACGGACACTTTGTGGAGCAAAGATAAGCTGTTCCTGCCAAATCTGTTCAAACTGCAGATTTGGGAACAAAATTAATGACTGATGTTTTAAGCCTCCTCTTGCCCCTTCCCCCCCAAATCATATTATCTCAGTAAAACATAGAGCTATGCTCAGGTTCTAATTAATCAACATTCCTGAACTCAAAAATATATAAATTTTTAGAGATGGGTACATATTTTAAAAGAAGCAATAAGAAAATTACCAGGCATGACTATTTCTCCTTTTCTTGAAACTGTAAGGTCAGTTCTCACCTGATAAATTTCCTATAGTTGGTATCTAATACTTTTTTTGTTAACAACCAGCCCAAAAACCCCCAAACCAATACATACCCTGATTCTTCATTCTATACCATCATTTAAACAAAGCAGTATGACCTACGATATGAGAACAAATTTTTTGTATATTGTTTTTTAAACAAGATCCTGTTCCTTGCATACCTTGTAAGAATCCTAAACTACTTGAGAAATTTGTGCATGTTTATAACACCTAGCAAACAATCTTAAAGGTCATATAGCAAGTAAGCAGTTTTGTAATCATTCTGTATGCAGTGACTGCCTCAATACAGAAAGAATTCAATGTAACCAAGATATGAGAGTTGGGGTGCACTAGACTTCAGTTACATTTATCCAAAGAGATTTACACTAGTGGTTGTGGTAGGTCTTATTTCTAGCAGATTTTAAACTCCTTTTGAGCCTGGACCACATTTAATCTTCACATTCACCACTAACGACCGCAAACCAGACCCCACTAGAAAAATTTCAACATGCATTTTACAGGCAGCGAAATAGTGCTGGGGGAGGGAAATGAGGAAACAATAAAAGAAGTTTTCCCACAGGGCAGAAATGGATCTATGTAGAAGAAATGTGAGGAAAACTTGAGGCAAAGTTCAGTTCGAATTTTTAATTCTCTAAGTCACAGGGTAAACGGACATTTGAAAATCTTTTATATTCTTGAATGAGCACGTGCATCTCTTTTTGCTAACAACCACTTTGGAATGAGCTGTGGATTTGGATTAAAGAAGAAGGAAAGGATGTGAATAGAGGCCACTGGAGATGAGAAGACGTTTCTGGTAGCAACAATCCTCCTTCCTTCATTTCCCTCTGAGCCCTGAGCAGCCCTCACATCCCAGCAGTCACAGGATCCTAAAGGCTTAGGAACATCCTGGCTCAGTCTTGCAGGAGTCAAAGGAATGAAGCACAAGATCTCAGGGGCTTAAACTCCAGTGGTTGATCGTCACCATGACCCAACTTTTAAGTGATCAGGAAACCCCTTAAATAGCTCGTATTTTCATCATTGTTTACATCGATCACGCTGATGTTCAAATAACTTATGAGAAAAGCCTAATCTTAAAACCCAATCATAATAATAAACAGGCTTCATCCAACTCTGTGCTTCAACTGTGGAAATCTATTTTCAAACTGCAAAAAATATCAACTTTGGGTAAGACTTTGTTTCCTCGGACAAGAAGAGACTCAGGTAATAATCTGGTTCTTCTTCCTCTGAGGCGCCAGTGTCACTGCTGAGCTGTCCCTCTCTGTCCCCACCCACCCTGGGCCCACAAACTGCCTTCATCACTACTGCTCTCTGGCTTCCCACCACGTCCTCAAGAGATGATTTTCTAAGTTCGGTCGAGTAACCAGATTCTATGAAATAATAAAAGGAAAATGGAGTTCACGACTGAAATCAAGCTGGGTGGAGACATAAAGCGTCTTTTGTTACTCACTGAACAAGGGAATGCAAATGAAGTCAGGCTTCACAAGGAATTCTGACATCTTAATGAAGATTTATGAAGACTTTTTGGCATGTAAACCTCAAATGCAGGGAGAAATTGTGACATAAAAATACTGGTTTATGATTTCTTCAGCTTAAAAACAATTCAAAAGACAGATCCTTCATAATAATCCTAAAATTGAACTGTGAGGGGTTTTTTTTTTTTTTCTGTTCTCTAATTACACTCCCCAAACCCCATTACACTTGCCCGTTTCTTCTTTCTTTGGTTAACTCTGAAGTGGGATAGCTCATCAGCTTGCCCTAAAGCTGTGAACTGCCCCACTGATGAAATCATGAGCGTGATTAGATTTCTCTACTCCACATGGAAAGTTTTGTGTTACACAGTTTTCTTTGTTCATGTTCTTAGTAGTGCAGAAAATCAACTGACATTTTCTCCTAATAATGATTGGATTATGAGATAATGTCAATGAAAAAAAAATGCTGTCATGGTAAAATGCTTTACTGGTACTACATAAATGTCACACAAAAAACCAGCATGTGAAGCCGTGCAGATCTCATAAGAACACATTTCCCACATCCAAGGTCAGTGATGGTATTTTGCCACAGTCTTGGATTTTACGTTGCATTCAAGACACCCAGAGATAATTAGAAAGACAGTGAATTCATGAAATATATTCAAGGGACAGGAAATTTTTTAACTTTATAAGCAGAAATAATAATATTACTAGCATAACACACTATAAATAAGTAGTTTATGCAAAATTTTTTCTCATTTCATAATATGCAAAGCATTCTTGCTTTTGACTCTCCTGATATTTCATGCTCTAACCATGGAATACAAAGTATTATTATCCCCACTTTATAGGTGAAGGAACAGAAGGTTAAATAATTTGCCTCAAGTCATGCTGCTAGAAAATGGCTGAGATTCAGTCCCCTGGGATGGACGCCCTCATCACAGCTCACAACGTGCCAGTCCCAGGGCACCCAAGAAGGGGCTGCCAAAGGCTTTGCAAGAGCACCCGAGCACCCAAGCACCCGAGTTGGCTCTGGCATCCATTTATCAGCCAAAGGAGGAGCTGGAAGAGAAACTAGTCTTGGGAAGTCAATGCTAGCAGGGTCTGGTTTACTCCTAGGGTTCTGGCTTCTCAACTTCTAGCTGTAATTCAAAAAATGCAGGAAGTGAAGCAAGGAGGTCAAAGAAAGAGCTCCGGGACTTCCGGGAGGGCCAGGTGCTCCCTGTGTCACAGTTGCTGCTACAAGGGCTGCCTTAATCCCTGGTGCCTCACCCAGCCCCATTCCTCCCAGCCCACATGCCGACCAGCTGCTCAGTGCTTCTGTGCGGAGAGCGTGGGGGGCAGATGTCAGGCAAGTCCAAGGCTCCTGGCCCTCCAAGCACTACCCTTCCTCTTGACCCACCCTCACACCCTGCCCCAGGCCCCCAGATCAGACACGATGGCAGGCCAGGAGGCAGGTGCAAGGACAGGTGCCTGGAGAAACCAGGCACAGAGAAAGGCTCACACAGAAACTGAAGCCACAAGTTCTCCCCACCCCCACCGCCCCCAACAAGCAAAGAGTGGGAAACGTCAATGGAAGGCTGGAGCTGCTGAGGTGCATGGTCACCTTATCCCCTGCATTTCAGGGTGTTAAGGTTCACGGCAAGGCTTTCAGTGCTGTATCCCTGCAGGAGGGAAGAATCACTGATTGAAGGGACAAGTAATTCAGACAAAGGGAAGAGCACTGTGAAGGGCCAGAGGCTAGCAAGAATGCAATATTTAAGAGGAACTGTAAGAAGTTTGCATGGCCGGAAAGTTGGGGTTGGGTCACAAGGGCCCTGTAAGCTCAGTTAAGGCATTTGGACTTTACCCTAAAGCCAAATGAGGAGCTTTAAAACAGATGATATGACACTAATACAATTTGTCTTTTCAGAAACTCACTCTGGCTGCAGCATGGCAACCAATCAGAGGAGAGTTAAAACCGTCTCAAGGAGGGAGATCAGTCAGAAGACTACTGCAGGCACCCAAGCAAGAGACGATGGTGACTTAGACCCAGGAACATAGAGAAGGGAGGTTGTGGGGACACTGATGAGGTGGGACTGTGAGAAAGACTGGATGTGATAGGTGAGGAAGAAATGACGGGCGAGGTTCCAGCTTGAGCAACATTTACTGAGTTCCAAACAATGGAGGAGAAGCAAGTATGGGAATGAGACCATGAATTCACTTTGGACATGTCGCCTTTGAGGCAACTGTGGTACACACAAGTGGATATGTCTAATGGACGAGTGGATACAAGGGTCTGGAACTGAAGAGAGAGATGTAAGCTGCAGGTTTAGACCAGGGACTTGTCTGAGTGCAGGTGCTGAAAGCTTTTCTCTAGTTACCAAAAGGTGGCCATGCCTTACAGACCCCCTCAAGCCCCAACCACTCCATGAAGCTGCTTTCTTATCAACCAGCTCATGTTCTGAACTCCTGTCCTGAACTTAACAGGCTGTACAATATCACTGAGATATTGGCAGAAAAAGATCAGACAGGTGTACAGACAGACAGCCATTGTCATTGGTTGCATACTATTTATTTATTTATTTATTTTTATTTTTATTTTTTTTGGCCGTGCCACGTGGCTCATGAGATCTTAGTTCCCGACCAGGGATTGAGCCTGAGGCCTGGCAGTGAAAGCTGCAGTGAAAGCACAGAGTCCTAACCACTGGACCGCCAGGGAATTCCCCTAATAACTTATGCATATGTATTTTCCTGCCCCACCCAACTTTAAGCTGTTTAAAGACCAAGATGTGCCTGGTATAGGCTCTGGGTTTTCCAAGGCCATCTGGGTTCCAAATAGCCTGGCCCTATGCATTTCTGTGCTGTTCAGTTTTCTTTAAAAACTCCAACATTTCCTCAAACAGTAATTAAACACCTTTCAGCAAATGTTGTAATCAAATATATAGGTCATGAAAGAGTGAGGACCACAAAAAGACACACACAGCCACGGGATGAGGAAACATCAAGATTTCTCACTAAATTACATTCGTAGCTAATACTGATAATTCTGAAGTGCCCACGTGAGAGGCCGACCCTGGGGTCACACAAACCTGTGTTGGCACTGCCGCTCCACCACAGACAGGGATGTCACCCTGGGCAAATTACTTAACCTCTCCGTGCCTCAAAAGCCTCCTTTGTGAGGGGCAGATGGGAAGGCATAACGAATAGGTTCACTCATGTCAAGCTGAGTATAGGCAGGCAACACAGACTCCACGTTCATCCAGCATCCTGTCAGATAACGACAGAAATCATTCATTACAGTTGCTCTGAAGCAGTAGAGGATGCTGCAGGGCTTATAACAAGCGGAATCTTCTGTTCGCAGGAAGGTCAGGGAGAGAGTCAATGAAGAGGGGACCTTTTAAGGCGAGGCAGGAGGAATGAACTAGATGATAGGGTTAAAGCAAGAGGGATCCCAAGGAGCAGCACACAAACGCACGCGTGAAAAGCCTGAGGCCAAGATCAATGAGATTTTTTAAAAAAGAAAAAAAAAAAAAGAAACCAAAAATTTAAAATAAAAAACAAACAAAAACAGAAAAGTCTGAGGCCAGACTTTATTGTATTAGAAAAACTGAACAGAAGTAAAGCAGAGGTGGGAGTGGTCAGAGGGGAGTGATGAAAAACAACAGCTTTCACTACTGTTGGATTATTTATTACTGTTATTGTTATAATGCTATTATTATAATGGCATTTTTTCTAGTTGTAAAGGCCAAAAACACCACCCTTTTACAAAAACAAAATCTGTGACATCAAGGCAAAGCTGTGTGACAGCTTTAATAGGCATTGTTCAGTATTTCAGTTGCTTTTACTTTGCCTATGGTTTTTTTAGTATTCATTTAATAAATGCATGTGGAATATTTTTATAAGGAGTATTGTGTAGCGCAAATATAAATCCACTATTATTGCTTACAAGACTGATAGTATGAATTAACTTAAATGTCCTTTGAGAACTTGAGGTAGTAATTTTCTAAAGGACCTATTTGGTTGACCTTCTCTAAAGCTCTGAGTTGAATCAAGTGCTTTCCAAATTAACCAACATAATTAAAAAGAGTGAATTCATTCTCCATCAGTGAAGAATCAGAGTCATCCTCAATGCTTAACAACTTTAGGAGACTGGGAAAGTCAACAAAAACCTGTGTGACTGTAAAATTTCCTCTGACAATTCAAAAACGTTACTCAGAGATTTGCCAGAAGATAACTGAAACCAAAAATATATGTATGAAAAACAAGTAGTGAGTAAGCACACCTCTTCTGAAAAGTACAAATAAAACTACCCACCCATCACCTACAACAAATGATTCCCCTTTAAAATACAAGCTTTATAAGGGCAAACAGTTTGATCCTCAATGCCTAGACAAGTGCCTGGCACACAGCAAGTGTTGGATGTGTTGGATAAACAAACGAATAAATGAGGAACTACATTAACAATGTAAATATTGAAATATGATATCTTAAATTTTGAGCTATTCACATAATTTTAAACAAATATATTTTAAATGTATAATTACTACATTATTTTTTATAACTATAAGACTTTTTTCACAATGTAGGAAAAAATTTCATTTGGAATACTGAAATGTACATTTTTGTATTCTGACTACCCCACCATCCACATCCATACATACAACCATACCACCCCGTCCTGTATAGTTAGGATATACTTGTTTCCCAATAAATATCTAAATAATTTTTAGGATGGAAAATTGCAAGAATGATCATCAGAAAAAGAATAGAAGCATAAGTGATAAAAGGGTGTAAAATGTGAAGAGCTACATGAAGCCTTAAAATCGTCTAGTCCGATCCCATCATACACCAGTTGGGTAACAAAACCCAAAGCGCCACTCAACTTTGTATTAATGGCGCAAGGACAAAAGCACCAGATCCTAAAGAGTCATCCAAACTCCACTAGGGATTCTCTTCAGGAATTTGTGTTAACTACTCATAATCAGATTATCTGCTAAAAGGTACTGAATACCAAAAACCACCACACCCCTCCCCTCTTCAAGAAATTATCATGCTAATTCATTAGGATAGATAGCGGTCAGCAAACTACACCCTGCAGCCAAATCCCACCCACCACCTGTTTGTTTTTCTGCAGCCAGCAAGCTAGGCATGGTTTTTACATTTTTAAATAATTTGATTTTAACAAACTAAAAGTATAATAATATCGGTGACACACGAAAATTCAGATATCTGTGTCCACAAACAAAGTTTTGTTGGAACACAGCCACGCTCATTTGTTTAGGTATTGTCTGTGGCAGAGGTGAACAGCTGCGACAGAGACCTCAGGGCCCACCGAGTCTAAAATATTTCTCATCTGGCCCATCACAGAAAATGTCTGCGACCCTTGCACCAGGAGACAGTTAATGTGACTTTGGTAAATTTCACCTTCAGAAAGAGCCAGCCCTGTCCCCACCAACCAGCTGTAGTCACTCACATGCTATTTCCTCTTTTTTGATTCTTGAAACTCCACAGCAAACTATTGTTTTTACCAGTCACTCAGAAAACAAAGATAAAAGTTTCCACAGAGGAAATAATAACCTTCCTTTTCCAAGGTCCTCATCAGCCTCACTTGCAGTGAAACTAAAAAGCAAGCTTCACGCAACGGTGGTCTGTATCATTTTCCCCAAGTGAATTCAGAAGACTCCCAACAATTCACTTTTAAAATGAAGAACTCGAGCAGAAAAAACAACAAATAGCCAGGTTAGTGAAAATGAATTTATTTACCCTAAGGGGAAAAAAAGAACATTTATTATCTGGAACTGAAAGCATTTTTCTCTTCCTTTGATATGCTATTCTTTTAATATCAAAATGCACAAACTATCCTTATATACTACTCATCTTCTGAAAATTATAATATCCATACTGAAACTTTTAATTTGCCGTTTTTCCAGAGAAAAACAAAGTACCAAATTCATACCTGCTCGGTGCTGCAAAACGACTTTTAAGATGTGAAGAAGTTTTTTGATTGATGTTGTTTCATATTACTTTCCTCTACCAGTGTACAAAGTACTGCCTTGTAACACATCAACCAGGAAAATCCCATTCCCGGGGCCTTCGGAAAGAGCTTTAAGGGTGTCTGTGTTCACTTACTTCATGACCCCAGCTGTTATGTTCCTAAAGTTACAAATGGTCACTCTTCATTTTAAGAGCACATTTAAAGAAACCTAATGTTAGTTCAACACGGGTAAACAGTCTCCAACACTGTATAAATAAAGAATTCTTTGAGTTGTAAATAGTAGTTGCTCAAAGTAGTGGAAGGCTGGCTGAGAAATACAGAAACAAGAGATGGACACAAAGTTCAGAGGGCCTCCTCCCAACCCCCTTTCCAGCAGGGCAAGAAGAGGGGACAGGACATAGAAGCTCGGAGATCTCGGCCATCTAGAAGGGCACTGAAGTTGCCAACACCTGAAACCAGCCGCCATTCGGTCACTGTTCACTTACTTGCTGAACATCAACTGAACAGCCAGGGGGTTCAAGGGCAAAAAAGGCCTGGACTCTGCTCTTGAGAAGCCTACTGACATTCAGGTAAGGGAGAATAGCACAGAACAAGTAATACCCAGAGGACAATGACGTATGCCAGGGGTTGGCTAAATGCAGCCTGCACACCCAATCCAGCTAGCAGCCTGTTTTTGTAAATAAAGTTTTATTGGCATAGGGCCACACCCACTCATTTACTATCCAGGGCTGTTCTGATGCTACAACGGCAGAGCTAAGTGGATGCAACGGAGCCCATGTGGCCAACAAAATTGAAATACTTCCTATCTGACCATTTTCCGAAAAAGTTTACCAGCCCCTGCATAGGCCACAGAGCTGGCATCCAGTGGGGGTAATATGAAAGAGCTGGTATTTGGTCTGAGCCTTGAAGAATACAGAGAGTTTCAAAAGAAAGAGGAAAAGAATATAGTGAGGTTCAGAGGCTGAGCAAGCAAAGGACCCAACCTGAACATGGTACAGAACATGAGCAGCTCGCTGTGGTACCACAGCTAATGGTACTCACCTAGACTACACGGTTTAACCACTAACAACGCAGTTCCATCATGTTTGCTAACTTACTGGCAATGTTATTCCCCTTTCCTCTAGCTTTCCTGACATTTATGTCAACCCTCATCAGAACCTAGTAGAGGGACTTCCCTGGTGGCCCAGTGGTTAAGAATCCACCTGCCAATGCAGGGGACACGGGTTCAATCCCTGGTCCAGGAAGATCCCACATGCCGCGGAGCAACTAAGCCTGTGCGCCACAACTACTGAGCCTGCGCTCTAGAGCCCGTGAGGCACAACTACTGAAGCCCTCGTGCCACAACTACTGAAGCCCACGTGCCTAGAGCCCATGCTCCACAACAAGAGAAGCAACCGCAATGAGAGAAGCCCGAGCACTGCAACAAAGAGTAGCCCATGTGCAGCAACAAAGACCCAACGCAGCCTAAGTAAATAAACAAATAAACAAATTTAAACACACACACAACACATAAAGAACCTAGTAGACACCAAAGTGCATTATGAAAGTTCCAAAAAGTTTGTTCACTGATTATTTTATCCAATCATAAATTTGCATGTGAGTTTAATTTCAAAAACACTTGTATACATTATTGCCTTTTATTTTATTTTATTTTAGACTTCATACCTTTTTATTTTATTTTTTATTGGAGTATAGTTGATTTACAATATTGTGTTAGTTTCAGGTGTACAGCAAAGTGAATCAGTTATACACATACATATATCCATTCTTTTTTAGATTCTTTTCCCATATAGATTATTACAGAATTTTGAGTAGATCTGCATTTAATCCTCAATCATGGCAGACATTTTCACTTTCATTTGGCAAATGAGGAAAACTTGGATTTACTGCATGTCCCATATGGAGTCAGGGGCCAAGAGACTGGCCTGGAACCCTGGATTCCCCATTCCATCCCATGACTTACTTTAGGAAGACACTCTAGTGGAAGGCTTGCCACATGGACTACATTCAAGACTAGAAATTCCAATAATCAAATAGAAATGCTTTTTGTGGACACATCTTAGCCAAACGAACTGTGGCCTGCATTAGCTAGAACTTGATGCTACTTAAAATCTAAGACCAAGAGCGGGAGAGAGCGGGAGGTAAGTTCATTCTGTGCTTCAACATCTCTGGTCAACACACACATTTTGTTACAACAGGCACTAGGTCAAAGTTCACATGGATTAACCTGAATCTGTGAGAGATGAAAACAAAATTCACCTACCAACATATACCTTGGCAGTTGGATCACCTTATTCTGCACTGGAAAACTTAGGGTCCTTAAAAGAAAGGCATCATTAATAATTAATTCCCCTGCCCCTCTTTACTGGCAAGTACAAAATAAACAGGGTTTGAATGAGTCCCTTAGAAACCCCAGTTGCCTGCCAACTGAGAAATATCTCCTTTTCAGGGAAGGGCCATGGAAAGAGACGCTAAACCCTTGGGTCGCTAAGTATTTCCTATGCAAGAGGATATGAGGTTTCAGCACTGAATTTCTCCATCAGCAGGATATTCGTATGGTGAGTAAATTAGCATGTAAAACAGGAGTTACTCTCACCATTTGTCATTCCACAGGTCAGACTTTCCACGATCACCAAGTTGGTATAAATGGCTTCTTTAATCACGGAAGTTGTTTCCTCTCAACCCCTTCCCCATGTCTCTCCACTCACATCTCACCTCCACTAATCCCTCAAAACATCTCTTCCTACATAATTTTTAACCTGTGTGCCTTTAACATAAGCCCATCTAGAAGCCTGTATAAGGCCTAAGCTACTCCCATCATAGTGAACTTCAAGAACAGACAATGGTTCCAAAGCAGGTCTGAAAACCATTAGTCATCCTGCCAATGTCCTGTCTCCCAGCATCTATCATCTCTTAGTCTTTCTCCAACACCTACCTCTTGAAGCCAGGGAAGCCTCAGAAGGCACATCGGGACATGTAAAGGCAAAGGACAGAACAGAATCAAGTATGAAACCTAAACACAACTTAGGGGTCTGGCCTAGGACGTATGGTCAACTGCTCTCCCAACCTGGCCTAAAGAAATGATGTCATGAAGGTGAGCATCACTCCCCAGCATCAGTACCAAGGAAACAGAGGCAAGAGCCAGGGATCAAGTACAGGGCTGAGGATAAGCAGCAAGACTAAAGGTAAAAGCTTGGTAGTTAAGTATCTGCCTTGCACTGACACAGTCACCTCAATACAGCCAATCTCTACTCCTTGCATGCCCTCTTTTATTTTGGTAACTTACATTCTTTTATTACCTTTTTTTAAATTAATTAATTAATTTATTTATTGGCTAAATTGGGTTTTCATTGCTGCGCACGGGCTTTCTCTAGTTGCGGCAAGCGGGGCCTACTCTTTGTTGTGGTGCACGGGCTTCTCTTGTTGCGGAGCACGGGCTCTACGCCCACGGGCTTCAGTAATTGAGGCACGTGGGCTCAGTAGTAGCGGTGCACGGGCTTAGTTGCTCCGCGGCATGTGGGATCTTCCTAGACCGGGGATCAAACCCATGTCCCCTGCATTGGCAGGCGGACTCTTAACCACTGTGCCACCAGGGAAGTCCTCTTTTATTACTTTTTTTTTTTTAATTTTTATTTTTGGCTGTGTTGGGTCTTCATTACTGCACGTGGACTTTCTCCAGTGCAGGGGCTACTCTTCCTTGCCGTGTGTGGACTTCTGTTGCAGAGCGCGGGCTCTAGGCGCACAGACTTCTGTAGTTGTGGCACACAGGCTTAGTTGCTCTGCGGCACGAGGAATCTTCCCAGACCAGGGATCAAACCCGTGTCCCCTGCGTTGGCAGGTGGATTCTTAACAACTGAGCCACTTGGGAAGTCCCTATTACTTTTTTTAACAATCAAATAATCTAGGTTCATGGTGGAAAAAAGTGTAAAATACAGATAAAGAAAAATGAAATATAAAGATGCATCGGTGAAAAAAAGAAAAGAAGAAAATCCATAATTTTTCCACCCAGAGAACCTATTGCTAACATTTTGGTATTGCCTTCCAAACTTGTTCTTGCTTCCATGTCTTTTGAGGGGGTCTTTCCTGAACTGCTTTCAAACAAACAGATTTTACTTTTATTCCAAAAAACCAGTTCCTCTGAGAAGCTATTACTGACATACTTCTCAAAGGTATTGATGATTAAGGATTTCTTTCCATCTATTATAATACAAATGTTTGATTCTATATATTTTCCCAAATTATTAATGCCATTTTGACCCAGGAAATCTTTTTCAAACCACATGAACATCTTTCAAAGGGTGACACTGGAGTGATAGCTCAGGCGATGGGTACCGGGGAGTTCATTATACTACTCTACTAGTATTGGGATACATTTAAAATCTTCCATTATGAAAAATGTTCTGCACGTGCACCTCAGTGCTAATTTACATGGAAACCAATACGTGAAGTACTCACTAAATGAAATAAACAATACTTTGTACTTTCAAAGTGCTACTTTTGAATAAAATATTTGCAAACATCTTCTGATTTAATGCAGAAGCACCTAATACTCAGCTGTGAAAACTGGACTCAAAATATTGGTTTTTGCTATTTTTAAAAGAGTTTCTCCTTTGGCCAGCTGATTTTTCAGACTCTGAAAAACTGTGTACAAAATTCCATGTCATGTGGAATTTTACTTTAAAATAACTTAGCTAGCAATTAATAGTTACAAATTTTTAAATATTTTTAAAAGAGAAAGTGGATCAATGAACAAGACTGTTGATCACTGAAGTGGATGATGATGGGTACGTGGGAATTTATTACACTATTCTCTCTGCTTTTATGTGTATTTGAACATTTCCATAACACAAAGTTTTGTCTTTTTAAATCACTTAATATATTGCTCCTGTTGTGAACAAATCCTTCATACCCAGGGTAAAGATTGCTAAGCTTCACTGGAGTGTCTTCAGTGCAGTGTGCCCCGTGCCGGTCATGTTATTCTCGTCTATTCCTCACGACCTGCCTGCCGGGTGGGTGTTACTGGTCCCGATTTGATATCTGAGTAAACCGAGACCCAAAGAAACAAGCAACTTGGCCAAGGACTCAAGGCGAAGGAGATGGGGGAAGGAGAACAGCCACACCATGGAGGTGTCTGCTACACATATTGTTTGGTGTCTTTCTAAATATTATTGTACGTGAGCATGTCTGTTTCATTGTCACTTGCAGTATTTTAGTGCATCCTGTTTTTCTAGAAAAATGAATCAGCCCCTCTCTGTTTATCCAAGATAACAAAACAAAACAAAAAAGGCCCGAGAACAATATTAGTCTGATGGAGGCCATCCTGACTGTAAAAGGAAACGTTCCTGAGTCAATATCCTCAGTGAGAGACATCCCTTCATAAAACAAACCAGGAATATTCCAACGGGGCTGAAATAAGCATAAACATCCACACCGTTCAGTGGAAGCGACTCTGTCCTCGCCAGCCGGAATTTTGAGCGCTTTGTGGAGGCTTTTCCCGTCTCATCTCGGATTCATTCCATGAACTCTATTCCCTCAAACGGCTCCAGCTTTAAAACTTTCATAAGGTCTCTTATTTTTCTCCTTAACTGAGATGCCCTCTCCCACCCTCTTTTCTGCCTCTCAAAATTCTGGTCTATCCTTAAAAACCCAGTTCAAGGAGCAGCCTCCTCTGTGACCCCAGGTAACCCCCTGGCTGGAACTAAGTGCTTCTTTTTCTGTACTTTCCTAATAAAATGGCTGTGGTCTCCTTTCATAAATTTCCTTGCATTGCTGTGTATTATGATAAGCCATTTTCATACTTCTCTCTAAAACTCACTGCTGATTATTTAGGACAAAGGCCATTCATTCACTGTTACATCCCACAGTCCCGGCACGTAGTAGAAGCTCAATGTGGAAGGAGAAGAAAGAAGGAAGGAGAAAGGAAAATGCTGCTGTATACGTACAGGCCAGAGATGAATCTAATAAGAGAGTTAGGATCTAAAGTCACCGAGTGAAGACAAAACTGCCATAGGAAAATTGCTCTTGAAAATCTAACCGAACATTAAGTTTGCTGTACCATTGGCAGTCATCCTCTCTCTTCATAAAACCAGCATACCCAGTTTTCCCTCCAGCTTTGAGACAGATAGCTGAGGAGACAACCGGCTTTCACTCAGACACCATATCGTCGTCATACCCCCAGGGTCTTCTTGGAACCAAGATGCGCAGAAGGAAAAACAGACTCGCATTTCATTTCACACTCACTCCAGGGCATACTCTCTGAGGGCCAGAGTAGAGCATTATGCAATCCATCTTCACTCTCTCTCTGCTCCCTGCTCTCTCTCCAGGCTCACATAATTGCATGTGGGCCCGCGCACATTCAATGCACACACAATGCCACTCCACTGTGCATCCTCAGGTTCACAACTACTGGAAGCTCATGGGGTTCCAAGAATGAGCCACTCTCATTATCTCCAGCTGACCTCAATCTAACAAAGGACTTATTTGGAGCCCTTTAAAATCCCATATATCATATCAATATTGTTCATGAACTCTAAAAACCTCTCCCACGGATACAAAATTAAACTGTAGAACATTCTACCACTGGATAAAAAAAAAAATAACCGTTAAAGTACATGCACACAGAGACACCTGGAAAGACAGACACCCCAGTGGACACTGGATATTCAAGTGGTGAATCACGGGAGATTCCCCCCTTTTTATTAAACAAAGAACTACAGATACTTTTGAAATAATGTTTAAGAAGTACTTTTTAAAGGCTACTCTCAAGTTCTTAGGGATAGACTGAAAGAAGAGATTCCAAAGATAAAGTCTGTGCCCTCTGCAGGCACTTTCTTTCGGACACTGAAGAATGGTATGGGACTTCCTAGGTGGCGCAGTGGATAAGAATCTGCCTGCCAATGCAGGGGACATGCGTTCGAGCCCTGCCCCAGGAAGATACCACATACCACGGAGCAACTAAGCCCATGAGCCACAACTACCGAGCCTGTTGCCTAGAGCCCGTGCTCTGCAGCAAGAAAGGCCACGGCAATGAGAAGCCCACGCACCACAAGGAAGAGCAGCCCCTGCTCGCTGCAACTAGAGAAAGCCCGGGTGCAGCAACGAAGACCCAACACAGCCAATAAAATTAATTAATTAATTAAAAAAAAAAAAAAAAAGAAGAATGGTATGAGGGGCTCCCTGAGCCAACAGGCTGCCTGTCCAAGTTGGCCACAGGCCGGGGCTACAATGCCAGGCAGCCAACAGATATGTTCAGGCGGCTGGGGGGGTGGGGGGAGCAGACACTGAGGCGCTGGTACAAGCTGGAGGGGCTGGACCAACACCTCTGAGCATCCATCTGCGCCGGCCTCGGTGCCAGACGCCCCACACGTGTTTATCTCTACTCCTCACAATGACACCCAAGGCAGGCGAGAAGCTAGACAACTCACCCAAGGTCACACAGCCAGAAAACAGCAGAGCCAGGGTTGGAAGCCGGGTCGTCAGGCTCCAGAAAGTGCTCTGAACCAATGGAATACAAAGATATGGTCCACACACCCCTGGTGCTTACAGACTGACAGAGAAAAAAGTGAGGGCTAGGCAATGTCAGGTGTGAGAAATGCCAGGGAAGGGTTAAGGACAGAGGCATGTGGGAAGGCAGAGCAGAGAAATCTTATAAAGGGCAGCGGTGACATTCGAACCCAGTTCTGTCTAGACATAAAGTCTTTGGGCTCTGCCCTGTAGGAGGCTGCCTGTCCAAGCTGCAGGAGCCTGGGAAGGCAGAGGAAGTGCCAACGGAGAGGACAGTGACTTGATAAGTGCAAACCTGTCCCCTCTTCTTCTCCCCCCTCCCCAAGTACCACCTGGGCTCCAGAAAGAGGCAACGCAAGAGTGAACGCCACCTCCAAGCCGTTGACATCTGTATGATACCCAGAGACATTCAACCCAGAGATGTTTAATGTTTAGGCTGCTGGCCAGACAAGGAAATCCAAGACAAACCTGCCATTCTGTCATGACCTCATCCTGTTGCGAGACAAGCAGAAACAATGACAAAGAGGAACAGCCCTGCTATGTTTTCATGGCACCTTTCAGGAAGAGATGAAACTCACCATCAGTCACACCCCACTGAGGCTCTACCACGTGCCAAGGCAGGGAGCAGGGACTCTCCTGAAGGCAATCCACGGGTCCCCCTGCAACTTCTCAAAGAATGGAAAATAGCACGGCTTTTCTTCAAACTCGTCACACTGACAGGAGTTCCTACGAGGCAGTGTTTGTCAGCAGTGTTATTGAAAGAGAAATCAGATATACAGTTGACGATTTCTTCAATCTCCACACTCTTTTCACTGGAGCACCACAAAGGTACTTTTGTTCAAGCGTCTTACTTTAGGCTTTAACCGACTGCCAAGAGGAGGCTCACAGTTTACCTTTATCGCCTGAAGATGGGATGACCCAGCAATACCGCCCACTTGGGTTGCCAGTTAATCCTAAAAACAGGCTCAATCTGGAGATCTCATTATACCCATGGCCTGGTTCTCTCAAGGTCTCAGGGAGCTGGTTTCTAAATTTTGTTTTCCAAATGGTGGTCCTTTGGAAGCATCTAGGATTCCCCCATTGCACCTTCCATTTGGTTGGCTCCACTTAACATCTACACTTAGATTTTTAAATGTATTTTGGTCCTTGGCTCTAGCATACGGCACTCTTGAGCACTTAACCTAAGCACTTTACATAGACTGACTCTCTTAATCCTGGAAATACGCTTGTTGAATAGGTGCTTTTGTTATCATCTCTGTTTAGAGATGAAGAAACTGAGACACAGAGTAATTATGTAATGTGCCCAGAGTCACACAGTTCCTGAGAAGCAGAGTTGAGAACTGAACTCCAGCACTTTGACTGGAGAAACTGTATTCTCAACCACTACCCTAGACCACCTCTTCTAAGGAGGGTAACTTGGTTTCTTTCTGTTTTAGATAAGGTACTCACAAATGGAAGCAAGGCACGTGCAGCATAATAGGCTCAAGGTCATCTGTGGACATCCTAACCTCAGTGGTATGAGACCCAGGGATGTAACTGGATCTCCTTTGAACCTGTTTGGTTAGTCCTCAAATCGAAGCAACAGAATTCACCTCCCAAGATGATAGTAAGTCTGACGGCAGAGCTCAGCTGGGCTGACAAGTCTGGATGAAGGGCAGTATTTAGGGATCAGCTGCCTTCAAGTTCAGTTCCAAGTGCCTTAAGAAAGACCCTTCGGGGAGTTGGATCTCAAGCAACCAAATTTCATCTTCTCCTTCACCCTTCCTGCCCGCCCCCCTCCAACACACACACATCTACCTTTGTAAAAGACTTCTTTTAAACAACAGAGTAACTTATCTACTCAACACAATGTTTCAATAGGAGCTGCAATGAATGTCTAGATCATTTGACCTAAAGCTAGACCTATCTATACCTCAAGATCCAGCTCATATCCAATCTGTCCAGTTCCATTAACAGCATTTCCATTGCAAAAAAGTTACCACTAGGTTGCCCCACATGCATCCAGGAATGAACTGTATCTCCAAGCTGCAGAGACCACACAGGACACCCTTTACATAAGAATCTCAAGCTCTTTGACTATAGAGCATTCCAACAACTCTGCTCAAAATGACACAAGTGGAGAGAAGGCAGAAATGTGGAGCATCATAAAAGAATCCATGTCACCCTCACCCTCAATAGGAACAACTCTGTACCAAGATTAAATTTGTTGAATGAACCACAGATCTAAAAACAAATTTGCTGCCATTCTGACTTTGTGGTCCTGAAAATGTCACTGAATGACATGCTTCTCTACTTTGTCGTTCGCCTTGCTTGAACTGTTTTGAGGTACACTAAATATGGCATTTTAAAGGGTAAAAACCACGCACCCAACAGCTTCTAGGCCTCCCTTATGAAGAAAACAGTCCTTGTTTTTAAACTTTTCAAGCTTCTTTAAATTTGCTTCTTCCCTGTCTACTTTTCCAGACAGGAATGCTAATCACAGAAGTCTTTGTGAAACTATATTTCTGTGATTTTTTTTTTTAACTCAAGTAATGTTATTGGAAGGAAGCAGAAAACCACAGGGCCCAAACAGAAGTGACTAATGCTGGTAGCAAGTGCTGGAAGAAATAAGGCCCCACAGAGAAAGAGATCACTGCACCACAGTAGCCTGTTGTATGTCACTGCGGCCACGACTGTTTGGAGACTGGCAATCAGATTTTCCAGCTCTCTTGATGTGTTAACCAAAGTAACCAGGTGCAACTCCTTTCCCTGGCAATCTTGTGCTAAAAATGATAGAAAGAAAAAAAAATAAGAAAAACTAAGGAAGAGAGGAAGAAATTCAACTAAAACACTCAATTCACCAGAAGACAGAGTCATCCTGTACCTATCTCAATTATATTACAGATCTATTTTTATTTATTTTATTTTATTTTTTCTTTCTTTTTTTTTTTTTTTTTTTTTGGCTGAGCCACACAGCATGCGGGATCTTAACTCCCCGACCAGGGACGAAACCCTCTCCCCCTGCGCTGGAAGAGCAGAGTCTTAACCACTGAACCACTAGGGAAGTCCCTTTATTTATTTATGTTAATTTTTTATTTCAGATCTATTTTTAAAGAACTACACATGTTCTATTGTCTGATGTCCTGTATTCCAGGTGTTCCCAAAACCTTTTACATGGAAGACAGGCCAGTGACCTAACAGTAAACGCTTCGAATTCCTCTACTATCATTTCAACATGTTGTTGGCACAGTTTCAAAATCAGTATGCGGTTTTCCTTTGGTGCTGTAAGGATGCTTGCTCTGGGTCCCAAAATGTCTTCATCATTTCAGTTTCCTTACCTTTTTTTCTTTCAACTCTCACTTAGTCACCTTTATCTAAAAACTACTTTGATAGAAATCACGAATCCACACACCACACCCTTCCCCTGCAATAATAATGCCCCTTATCTGTTACTACTCACTGCCTCCCACCTCCCCCTTATGACATGATTGGTTATAACTATTCCTTCATGAATATAAAACTGTTCATCTCAAAAATAGCAAGGGGCTTGTTTTCACCCAGTCTTATGAGAGGTTTCCCAGACAACAATGTTTTAGTTGTAGCCAGGTTGGGGATGATGTTGCTGTTACTATTTTCCCAAGTACTAGTATGTTTTCTATCAAGGGTGTTATTATTTGAATAATAGATTTAATTTTCAAAAACCATGAAAATACAATCAATTGTCAATTTATCAGGGACACTAAATAATGAATGTATACCAATAATGTATGAATAATACACAATAATAACAACAATTTGGTACTTACTACCAAATTCTATTTTCCCACATAGTAAAAGAAAATAAATAATTGGGCACTTTGCCTGCGGTCAGTGGTTAGGACTGCATGCCTCCACTGCAGGGGGCACTGGTTCAGTCCCTGGTTGGGGAGCTAAGATCCCGCAAGCTGGAGGGCACAACTAATAACTAGCTAAATAAATAAATAATTTTAAAAAACTTATCTTGGAAAAAGAGAGAAAAGAAAGAATTGATGTACTTGATTCAATAAACAACTAAGATGATTCTGAGTTGATCATGATCCTTTCCCCCACCATCTTCCGTGGTAATAATAGCTTTGCATCGGGACTTCCCTGGAGGTCCAGCGGTTAGGACTCTACGCTCCCACTGCAGGTGGCACGGGATCGATCCTGCATGCCTTGAGACACGGCCAACAACAACAACAAAGCCTTGGATCCAATAATTTCTAAGAATTAATTCTAATGAAGCAATCATGTATGTATCTTAAACATGTATAAGAATGTTTATCACATAGCTTATTTAAAGTGTGAAAATGGGAAACAATCGAAACAATCAGTCATTACTGAGTTGGATGAATAAATTAGGGTACAACCACAATGCAATGTTAAGCAACCACTAAAATCATGCTCTGATGCCATTTGCTGTGAAAGGCATCCCAAGTCATTTAAGTGCGCAAAAAATGTTCCTTCTTTTTTATGAACTAAAGCCTATGTCCATTGAATAACATCACCTCCATGAACTTGCATTCTGACATCTTACTTGAACAGGTAAGAAATAATTTCTATGGGTAAATGTAGATCTGCACAAGTAGATATGATATCATTGCTTTCAGGACTAATCATCTGCTACATGACCATAGAGAAAAGAAGTGAAATCCTGATAAGAAGTTGCATGTAATGCTCAGACTTCACAACCCTCTCTGAATGACCTCAACTCAATGCTGATCGCACTTAAACTCTGCTTCTCCACATTTCTTTTATGTAGCCTGGGCAATGCCATGCTTTCTCTCATATATGCATGTTAGCACTCCAGTCTGCCTACAAGGTCAAAGCTTGGGTCTTTGTCTCCCACTGTAGTGAAGGTATGTGGTTATTATCTGCCGTACATCTCTTTCCCTCTTCTGACCACAGAACCTCCCACCACACCACCACCACAACCACTTCTGTTGAGCAACTGTTTTTTCTCCATTCTAACGAGGTGATTCTCGGGTGGTAACCAATCCAGTGCCTTGCTTCGCCGGGCTCAGGGAAGGGCAGGTGAGCAGATACTAACATACACTGAAGCCGCAGGGAGAAGGAAGCCCTCTCATCCCTTTGACGTTGCTTACCTGGAATACAGGAAGCTCAGATCCACCCAAGGCCACACTCCTGCCAACCAGAGAGGAGATGGTGGCCAAGGGGAAGAGAGATGTCAAGGAAATACATGGGAGTCCAAATGATACTGATTTCAGTCCCTGGATCCAGAGTCAACCTTGGCCTCACTTGGTACATGTACTTGCTGGTGCTAGTGTGAGTTAGCCATCTGTCACTTTCAGCTGAAACAGTGCTGACTGGTCCACTCTCACTCATACAAGGCAATGACAAGAATCTACATTCCGTGCTATATTCATGGCCCAAAGGTCCAGTCTCTACTATCCAAGCCCTTCCAGACCTTGGAGGTGTGCGTCATACAAGATCCAGTTAGCTGCATCTTTCTAAAGTACCAGTGCTTCTACTAAGAAGAAAGAACTGGTTCATTCTGTTTCTTCTAAAAATTAGAAAAATAATAATTATGCAACCTTCATTCAGAAGTCTCTTCTCAAGAAAAGTTCGTTATTAATGAAATAGACAACTCTACCCTTTTTTATCCCTGCCCTCTATGACAGAGTTATTGTGACTTGGTTGGTTTGTTTGTTTGTTTTTAATAAAGCAGAAATTAAGACCACATGCAAATAAGTGTTTTCTCATAAGGAAGACATGAGCTGTTCTAAGCACAGCACTAAAAGCCCTGACTCAAACCAAACACCACCTCCCTAATCACTAATACACCTCCAAACAGCATCCTAAGTTTTCCATTTAAGTACCTACCAAGTCCCACCCTTCCTAGATGTCTGACACCCAGTTGAGCTCATAGATCAAGGTGACGCATCAACCATTCCTAGTGATGAATGTGCTGCAACCACACAGTAATGGCCGCAAAGTAATGCTTGTCACTCACGAACAATGAGTTTTTCTGCAGGGCCCAAGAAGAAAAACATCAGAGATGGCTTTCTGAATCAGATCAAGGTCCAAGGGACAGGTCTTCAATTGGGAAGTGTCCATGTGAAGATTTCAGTAGGAAACAATTGTAAATAAATTAACCCCACTCTGTCAATCCTTTACATTCATGACTGGAACTTACTAATTAATAACAGAGCCGCCAAAAGAGTGCCCCCAAACCCAGTAGACAGTAACGCAACATCCAGGGGCAGACCATGTTAAATAAGCATCCTTTATGCCTCATGACCATATTTCCCAGGGGTTTTTTTTCCCCTAAAATCTATTCAGTTGAAATCAGTCACCATACAAAACAAAGCCAATAACTTCTCTTGCTTGAGACAGAAGTTTAAAAGAATGTTTGTACACAACAAAATAAAAAATAAATAAAAATAATTTTTAAATAATTAAAATACTGTGTATAAAAAAATAAAAAATATTGACCTCACCTATGTGATGCTAAACATAAAAATGAACATTTTTTTCTACTTTATTTAAATCATTTGCAGTAAAACCCCAAAAGCACACTCAGTATTATTGGTTAGAGATGAAATTCTACTCTTCTTTTTCCAAACTCCAAGAGAAGGTATTGCAGGGTGTTTGCCCATGAAGACTACAAAAGGGCATCAGCTGGAAAACTGCCCATGTTTGTGTGCTCAGATGGGATGATGAAACACACTGAACACAGGGGTGCAGCCAAGAATAGTATCAAAAACAAGGTGTTGCCCAACCTTGGCATACTGTGAACAGGTAGTTGAACACACACTCCGTCCTGAGGCCACCAAGCAGCTGCTTGGCCAATACTTTATTTATATGTCCTGCCCTGCCCTGTCTTAATGCACACTAGTGTAATAGCCTGCCCACTGCCACTCCCCAGCACCTCTCCAAAGGAGGTCAGGTAAGCTAGAGGCTAATAAAAATGTGAAATGAGACTTGAGAAGTATCTTAGGGACTTAGGGTTGCCAGATTTTGCAAATAAAATGGAGGATACCCAGTTAAATCTGAATTTCAGATAAACAATAAATAATTTGTTTAGTATAGTATGTTCATGAAATATTTGAGACATACTTGGACTAAAACTTTATCCATTGTTTTATCTGAAATTCAAATTTAACTGGATATCTGTATTTTATCAGGCAGCCGCACTCAGGGTAAACATCTGTTGTTAACTACCCATAACCTCTTCCCATTGCTTTCCTAACCACAAGTCAAATTTCCTGGGAAACACCTGTCCCCATTTTGGGCCTTGTGTGGTGCTGTGTAGAATAAGTAAATCAACTCTGAATATCCACTGAGCAGTGAAATGCAGGGAGGAACACAAATTTTGATACGAAGAAACTACTCTTTATTCTCCTAAAGGTGAGGTGGCTTGAGAGAAAGGAAGGTATGCCAGCTGCTTTAAACCATGACCTTCCCTGCCCCCCTTCTGAAATATCAGAGAAGCCAGGAAGGGGGGGATAAGTCATGACAGCTGAAGAGAGTGAGATGTGGCTACAGCCAGCATCCCCAAATCAAACTGGCCAAAATTTATACTAAAACAACCAGAGACATCCATGCTGTATGGCCCATGAAACCACAGGGTTTCCTACCCATTGATAAGACTTACAAAGCTCCCTAAGATGGGTCTACCCCCTTTCTTTGTATAGTGTAGCCTGTGAGGGTCTTTTTTTTTTTTTAAGGAAGTATTGTTTTTTAAAAAAATTCTGAAGGTATGAAAAACTCCCATTATTAAGCCAGTTTGGGGCACTCTGAGCTGCATGCTTTGCAACTGGAAAACCTAAACACACAAACACTACTCTAACAAGTAGACTGACTATTCAGTTCTTGGTATTGTCCATTGCTTTTTATGATGGGCTAATTCTTCCTCTGAAAGTCTCTTTTTCCATATGATGGAGAGTGTGTATCCCTGCCAACGGGTAATATAAGGTGAGCTTCTGGAGATTTGCAAACGTGACTGTTCAGATCACCTCTTCTATCTTCCAAAAACCAGTAACTTGTCCAGAGTCTTGGTAAGGTCTAAAACAAAGCCATGAAGATGTCCTTCTCCACAATATAATCTGTGATAATTATCTTTTGTTTTAGATGTGACTGACCCTAAATAATGCCTTAAAAGCCCCTATAAGTTCTAAATTGGGTAAAAGCACATATTAGAGGAATTTTTTTAAAAAAACCTTTCAGGGGACTTCCCTGGTTGCACAGTGGTTAAGACTTTGCACTCTCAATGCAGGGGGTCTGGGTTCAATCCCTGGTCAGGGAACTACGTCCCACATGCATGCCACAACTAAGACTTCGAATGCCACAGCTAAGGAGCCTGCGTGCCACAGCTAGGGAGCCCACCTGCAACAACTAAGACCAAATAAATAAATAAATAAAATAACAATAATAAAAAATTTTCAAATCAGCCAACCCATCTACTCCAGAATATTTGATTATGAAAGCAGGGCGGTGGGGGTGGGGTGGGGGGAGGGTGGAATTCCCCGGCTATCCTGTGGTTAGGACTCAGTGCTTCCACTGCAAGGGGCACAGGTTCAATCCCTGGTCGGGGAACTAAGATCCCACAAGCCACATAGCGTGGCCAAAAAAAAAAAAAAAGGCAGATAACAATGTGAAAAGCATATATATAAGCACATGGGAAAAAAATGTGACGTTATAGTAATGACATTTTCTGCAGATCTTTGTTTCCTTTTTAAAAAAATTTTAATTATCACTATAAATTATCTTGCTTCTGCCTCTGGCTCTAGCAATGAACAGAAAGAGCTTTTTCAAAGAAAATCTCAGAACAAAAGAAAAATAGCAACTTATCTCAGGCCAATAGACAAAGACAAAGATGTCAGGTCAAAATGTTCAGGTCGTTTACTGTTGCCACGATCCTTTCTGGCTATCTCACAGGCAGGATACACCTCCATTTGGGGACAGGTGATCAGAATTTCTTCCTGCTCTTCCTCCAGACCAGCTCAGACTTGCTCAGCTCACTGTATTTTCCAGGCAGCTGTAGGCCTGAAACACAGGGCCAAGGCTTGCGGCTTCATGTGAGGCCCCAGTCATGTGCCCAAGCCTTTCTGCCCTTGTTGGGCTGCAAACAGAAGGAGTTTGCATGTAAATCAGGGCCCCAGGACCAACAGGAAGCAAAGCCATGATGCTTTAGGTAATGACCCATCCTTTTCCACAGTCACGGGATGGACCACAAGGCCCTGAAGTCACCCTGGAAATAATGTCCATTCTCATCCCATTCATTTGTTTCTGTACAGTTTGCATCTGGATGCAGCAAACTACATCTCCTTTACTCATTCCTTCCTTGTTGCTAAGATCTATTTAATTCTGAAAAGAGCTGCAATCTAATGATGGAAAGGTCAAACTTAATGGGAAAAAAAATGGGTGTCAGTCCCCCCAAAACAAATACTCTTTTGTTGAGAACTCCCACACAAAATCTGGTCATCATGTCAGCCTGGATATACTGGCGTGTTCACAGTTGCTGTGTATATAACAGTTCAGACTAGTGGGAAGGATACCAGGCAAGACCTGTCTGCACTCACCTGGGGCCAGCATGGAAGAGGAGAATGAAGATTCATGTGGTCCCACCAAGTTCACAGGGGCAGAAACTAAGTTTGGATGAGGACAATGACTTACCTTCCATTCTCTCAAAAGACCTGCTGTTGTAAGAGTTGTATGGTTCTAAAACCTACTTACTTTAAAAAATTAAAAATGCTTATACTTTGGATGTGTAGGCAGGCCTGCGTAAAATCCAAAATTACAGGGTTCCTTGACCCTTAGTAACAATACTCGCCATATCAGAGATATTGTTATGATCGCCACCCTTCAAGTAAAGTTCGGATCAAATTAACAGTTCATCCCTTATTCTCCTACTTATCAAAAAGGGCATTTCAGTCTTCACGTACAAACCCCAGATATAAGAGCCGCTAGATCCTGAATAACCATAAAAAAGCCCAGAGTATGAGCTACACCCAGTAAAGCCTACAAAGGAAGCACTCCATCTTCCTTGCCCTTTTCTACTAAGAGTAAAATTCACTCCCTCTGTATCTTTTTATCAGAGGGAAAAAAAGGTCTTACCCCCTACAGTCATTCTTCTCAAATGGCCTGATGGAGTAGTGATCAGAGCACAAATCTAGACCCAAGAGCAAGAAACACCATTAACACATGCAAAGGGAGACATTTAATTGTCCCAGTAAGACTAGGCAGGTCCACCTTGGCGACTGCAGCTGAGGAGATGGCCCTGGGCTCCGTGCTGCGCGTCACTGCGCCTTCCTAAAACTGACAATGTTAAGCACTTGTTTTTCTATAACCTTTATTTCTATTTATTTACGTATTTATTTTTATAGCCATAATGAGGTGTCTCTGCACTGATGGAGTTGCCCCAGGCTCCACACCCTTTCTAGCATGACCCTGACTGTATGGAAGCAAGCAGGGTAGTTTCCATTTTACAAACGAGGAAACTGGGGCTCACTGAAGTTATGCAAGCTCATGAAGTGGCAGAGCTGTGATTCAAACCAGAATGTCTGACTACAGAGCTCGAGAGTACTCCTTACCACTGCTCCCCAATGCTGATGACCAAGTACCCAGTCCCCTGTGCACCCCCACTGCGCAAACACAGATTTCTACTACAGTAAAGCAGCAGAGGGAAACTACTGTTGGCAACTGCAGAAACCACAACAAGAAAGGCCATTGTCCCCTCAAAAATAAGTATAATTAGCCAAAAGGTGGAAACAATCCAAATGCCCATTGACAGATGAATGGATAAACAGAAAGTCGTATATCTATACAATGGAATATTATTGCAATACATGCTACAATACGGAGGAACCTTGAAAACACTAAGCCAAGTGAAAGAAACCAGTCACAAAACAGCATATATGATTCCACTTATATGAAATGTCCAGAACAGGCAAACCTATAGAGACATAAAGCAGCTTAAGGTTGGGGAGGATGAGGTTATGGAGCGGGGAGGATGATAGCTAATAGCTACCTAGTTAGTAAGGGATTCTCTCTGTAGTGAGGAAGTTGTTCTGATGTTGACTGTGGCGACGGTTGCACGTATCTGTGAGTATGCTAAAAATATACTGAATTGTGCACTTTAAGAGAGCAAAATGTATGGCATATAAGTTATATCTGTTTAAGAAACTGTGTCATCAGTTAAGCAAATTAAAAGAGACCTCGGCTATTATCTCATTCAAGTTTGTTTTTAAACATGAGGAACCCTAGCAAACAAGCCCAGTATGAGGGTCTAAATCAGTGTCCTAGTGAGCTCTGTCTGCCAGTCCCACGACTCAATGGTCCTGGGCATTAGGCTTAGTGCCAGGCATGGATAATGGGAGACCCTCATCACTGCCCCTAAAGAGCTTAAATGTAGTTGGGTTTTTTTCAAGCCTGAAACAATGAAGTTCTATTCAACAGCCTGTAGCACTGGATCCAGAGGAGGTGAAGACCATAGGAGCTGAGGAATTGGGCAGGAGGTGAGGCCTGAGATGGGCTTTCCAGGAGGAATGAACTGGATGGAGACCCAGAGAAGAGAAGGGAGGGCACCCCTGGGAAAGGAGACAGATGCTGCTGAGTGAGTATTCAATTTACACCATGTCTTTCAGATGAGGTTTAAACAACATGATCGTCCTGGGACTTCCCTGGCGGTCCAGTGGGGAAGACTCCGCACTCCCAATGCAGGGGGCACAGGTGCGATCCCTGGTCGGGGAGCTGAGATCCCACGTGCCGTATGGCATGGCCAAAAATATATATATATACACACACACACAGTACCATTACTAGGAGAATGGATAAGTAGGTGAGAGTTCAGCCCCAAACAGGACAGGATGCCAGGGAGAGTTTTGAGCGGGAAATGACAGGCTGAGAGCTGTCTTTACAGAAGTTGAGCCTGGCTGTGCAAGGGACCGAGGTCAGAGGCCAGTGTGTTATAATCTACAAGTGATGTATCAAGTACTAGTGTAGGGGCAATAGAAATGGAGAGGAAGGAAGGAAGGAAAAGAGATCACAAAGGAGAAAAACAACAAAAATCCAACCATGTCAAGACCTGTGGGAGGGAACAGATGGACGAGCAGGGCACGGACCCTGGGCCCAGACAGCCTGGGTTTAAATTCCTACCAACTGTGTGACATTGATCAAGTTACTTAAATGCTCTGTGCCTCAGTTTCCTGAGTAAAGGGACGATCAAAATTGTGTTTCTGTCTGTCAAACAGTTGTTGGGAGAATTAACTACAGACAGTGCTTAGAACAATGCCTGGCCCGAGTACGATACTTTGTACCTATTGTTCAATAAATACACGTAAATGCATATTCAGACCTCCCTGACCTCACTTTCTGAAGACAACAGCAGCAACAAGGAAAAGCCTCATTATCTCCCATCAAGCTTCCTTTCTGACTCTCTTTTCCCCATTCATTCACCCCCTAGGTGCTAAATTCTAGGAAGAATACAACACGCTCCCTGTCCTTGAGGGTGGGCCTTCTGGGAAAAACTGAACAGAAAAAAAAGCAGTAACTATTCTCTACCAAGATCCAGGTACAACAAATGGCTGAACCACAGGCTTGGTGAGCAGCCCAAAGAAGCAAGTGAAAGCGCCTAGGCCAGTCAGGCCTGCGGGGCTCCTGTTTAAACAGCCCTGAGGAACTGCTCCCCCGCTCTCCCAGGGGCTGCCCTGTCCAGGCACTGCCTCCCAGCCAGAACCCCTGAGCCTCTTCTCGGCCTGCTTCCTAGTAGCTCACCCTCCAGACCTGGCCACACTACCTCACCACCATGCCTGTCCCCTCACAATTTAACTCAAAGACTCTGAGGCCAAACCTTGAACCAATGATGCTGGCCAGAGAGCTCTGGGCAGAGCTTGTAGACCACAGAGGAGAGAAGGGATCCTTGCCTTTCCTGCACGGCAGGGAGGAATACCCTCTGAGATCTCGACCAAAGAGCCCCAGAAGGTCAGAAATCGGGAGAACAGGCTCTGCTCTATCCTCACCTTCACATGGTTGAGACAGTGTGGTGGTGTCTCCCCACATCCCCCCCCCCCACCCCACTGTGCACACTCACGACACAGCTGGGGTATCACGCCCACACTGAAAGGAAGGTTACGCTCTCATACAAAAGCACTGTATTTCTAGTAATTGCACTTGAGCCTCATCTTTGGATAATTACTAAAAATCTCCCTTCAAAATGATAAAAAACAAACAAAAACCCCCCAAAACTCAAAGGAAGTAAGAATTTAATGTAAACCAGGTCTTTCAGATGAAGTTTAAATAACATTATAGTCCCCGACTTCCCTGGTGGCGCAGTGGTTAAGAATCTGCCTACCAATGCAGGAGACACAGGTTTGATCCCTGCCCCAGAAAGACACCACATGCCACAGAGCAACTAAGCCCGTGCGCCACAACTATTGAGTCCATGTGCCACAACTACTGAAGCCCATGCGCCTAGAGCCCGTGCTTCGCAACAAGAGAGGCCACCACAATGAGGAGCCTGCACACCATAATGAAGAGTAGTCCCCGCTCGCCACAACTAGAGAAAGCCCGTGTGCAGCAACGAACACCCAACACAGCCAATAAAATAAATAAATAATTAAATAAATTTTTTAAAAAAAAGAATCCACCTGCCAATGCAGAGGACATGGGCTCGATCCCTGCTCCGGGAAGATCCCACATGCTGAGGAGCAACTAAGCCCCACGTGCCACAACTACTTAGCCCATGTGCCACAACTACTGAAGCCTGCGTACCTAGAGCCCATGCTCCACAATAAGAGAAGCCACCACAATGAGAAGCCCATGCACCACAGCGAAGAGTAGCCCCCACTCACCACAACTAGAGAAAGCCCATGCACAGCAACAAGGACCCAATGCAGCCAAAAAAAAAAAAAATTATGGTCCCATTATTAGGAGAATGGGTAAATAAACTGCAGTAGAGCCATACAGTGAAATAATATATTTAGGTAGATCTCTAGCTATAGTTATGGAAAAACATACGTTTAAGTGAAGGGGGAAAAAAAAGGACATTAAGTTCTAACATAAAAAAAAATCTGAACCACAGCTTTGTACATACACTTGGACAGATTGTACACTGAGAAGGGGGCTCACCCTCCAGGGAGATGAGCGTGATTAGGGGTAGAGGAGTCAAGAGAGACTGTCTCTAGCTGGATTTCTTAAAATGCATTCATGTATAACTAGGGCAATTTTAAAAAATAAAAAATAAATAGATTCTGTTGCATTTAAATATAGACCATCTATGGGTAAGGTAAACCTAGCTTATAACTTTAAATTCTTCCCTTTAGGAACTCCACTCCACTGTACGGTGGAAACTAACACAACATTGTAAAACAACTATACCCCAATAAAAAAAAAATCTAAAAAAAAAAAAAATTCTTCCCTTTATTCTGATCAGAAAAGTGTTCCCTTCCTGCTCTTCGGAGATCTGAAAAGATGATAAAATTAAATCCTGGTTCTGTGTGACCTTAAGGGACTTGTAAAAAATAAAAGAGCCCAAGCCAAAGTTTAGAATAAAGATATTAATAATAGACATATGATTTAGAAGGTAATGGTCCCAGGAGAACCATTTCTCCCAGGTTTATCTGGCTAAACGTCCTTTCAAGTTTGTTTATGGACACTGGTGATACCACTGAGGATGAACTTGAGTCTGTGTTTAAATACTTGTTACTCTAACCAGCTCCTCTGACATCTCTCTGTATTCACTATTGACATAGTTAATCTGCTTAATTACAGTTCTGTTGATATCTCAAATTCCCCTTATTTACTTTGCATCCTGAAAAGTCCTTTGAAAACTAAACAGTCTGCTACCTCTCCAGCTCTGTTTGGAAAGGGTACAATCTTAGGATCCTTTGAAACGGGGGGGGAGGGGGGTGCTGTATTTCCAGCATGGAGTGGAATGTGGAAATAATCTGAGAATAGGTGAATACACTGGATTTATTCCCCGCAACTCTTCCTCTCCTAATTCATTACTGTTCTGCTTGAGGAAGCGACTTCTTTGAATTTATAGTCAGACTAATAATTAAATACAAAGAATGAAATACATTCCAAAGTATAGTACACTTTATATGTACCCACTACGCTAATAAGCACAGTACCCATATCTGTACACAGCATGTGCTCAATAAATATCTACTGTCTTACTGCATAAGAAGCACCAGATGATCTAAATGATGGGGAAATTTTTAATTATTTATATTTCTTTCAGCAAATATTAATTGAACTCCTATTATCTGTGCCAGGCATTGGGCTGGGCAGTGGAGAGATAGAAATGGGATAAAATTTGGTTCTTTGTCCTTGAGTTCATAATATAAAGAATGAAAATAAAGCATAAGCACTCTCCCTCAGCACAAAAAAATCAAGTTTGCTGATTATTTCTAACACTCAAATTCAAATCAAACTCATTGTACTATTATTACACCTAATCTAAAAGCATCCTTTTCTGGGACTTCCCTGGCGGTCCGGTGGACTCTGCACTTCCAACTGAAGGGGATGCAGGTTCCCTAGTCAGGGAACTAAGATCTCGCATGCCTCTCAGCATGGCCAAATAAAATAAAAGCATCCTTTTTTGCCTCTGGCCACCCAGTAACGTTCTGATTATTTCAAAAGCATGTTCAGCACTAGCCTTGATCTCAAAAAACATTCCTTCGTACCAACACGTGCTAGTCACAAAGGACAACACACACCAGGTCCATGTTCTGAGAGTTGACATGTTGGGGAAATGAAATACATCCATTCATTTAAGGACAAGCCTCACACAACATCTTAACCGACAATAGGAAAGATCAACTGCCAAATTACCCATACAGATCAAATTACTATGGGGTCTGGAGGAGGAGGCGGAGATCCTCCTAGCTGGTTGGTCCAATAAGGTGTCAGAGAGGAGATGGGGTTGGCTGAGTGTTAACAGACCAAGCAGGAGATGGAGGACATTCCAGGCCAGTGAGAGAAACAATACACTGCTCTTAATCAGGAGTCCAAAAACGAGCCACTCTGTATGAAATATGCAGAGACCATGAGCACAAAACAGAGAGAAAACTGGAGCCATAAGCACCCTCACGATCATTATGGGCTGGCTACCCTCAGTCCTGTTTATTAACACATCCCCAAAAATCACCCCACTCTTAGATACACACACGTCTTGAGACGAAGGGGACAAACCAACTGCAAAAAGAGATAAAAGGCCCCAAATAGAGTATAATTCCCTGACATTTGTATTTTTAAAGAGTTCATATGAAGGGCAATGACATTAGCATAATACTGGCTCTGGACTTCAGAGTTTTAACCACGTGTTCAAAATGATGCGTTTTCTCTCGTCTCCCTTACTCTCTTGGCCTATTTCTCTCCTTTCTTCCTTTATTGTTCTCTCTCCACCCTTCTCATTGTAAGTTAAAAAAAAAAGAAAAAGCATCAATGCCACAAGTCTGTACGTTTAAATTCAGCCCACATGACATTTCCTTCGAGTTTAATTGCTTCCATACAATTTATATCCGCTAGTCACGCTAGACCCCAGAGTATTAAACATGCTCTTTTACAAAGAAGCTCTTGTCCTATAATAACCCCCATAATCAAAGTGCAGGAATTATGGGTAAGGCCCAGCCGGATGACGGGCGAAACAAACAGGTTTTTAAATTCACCCAAAGCAGGCTTCAGGCAGGAAGCAAATCAAAGCCGGACACTCTACCATCAGGCTTGAGAGTAGAAATACTAGCTTAAAGAGAGATCTGGGCATTTCCACAGGTCCAGCCAGGAAGAAATGAAGTCAGATACTTTTTTTTTTTTTTGAAGTCAGATACTTTATCTGTGGGCTGCCTTGAAGAGTCACCTTGTTACATTTTCTCTGCTTTCAAGTCAGCCCATCCCAAAAAGTCCTAGTGATGGATTCCAAAGTCCACTCTTTAAATGAATAAATCATTCTTCTTTGTTATTCTGAGTAAACTAAAGTTAGCTTTTCCATCTTCCCATAAACAACTCAGGCAACATTTCTGGGCCTGTCCTACAGCAAAGGACATCTTCAAGCATCTCAAGGTCTTTTTTTTTTTTTTTTGAAGCTCTTTATTGGAATATAATTGCTTTACACTGTTGTGCCAATTTTTGAGGTACACCAAAGTGAATCAGCTGTATTTATACATATATCCCCATATCCCCACTCTCCTGCGACTCCCTCCCAGCCTCCCTATCTTGGCCCTCTAAGTCATCACCCATCATCGAGTTGATCACCCTCTGTTATGCAGCATCTTCCCACTAGCTATCTATTTATCATATCTATATATGTCAATGCTACTCTCTCACTTCGTCCCAGCTTCCCCTTTGCCCGCTTCCCCCCCCGACCCTGTGTCCTCAAGTCCGTTCTCTACATCTGCATCTTTATTCTTGCCCTGTCACTGGGTTCATCAGTACCATTTTTTTTTTTTTTAGATTCCATATATATGAGTTAGCACACGGTATTTGTTTTTTTCTTTCTGGCTTACTTTGCTCTGTATGACAGAATCTAGGTCTATCCACCTCATTACAAATAACTCAATTTCACTCTTTTTTATGGCTGAGTAATATTCCATTGCATACATGTGCCACATCTTCTTTATCCATTCATCTTGTTGATGGGCATTCAAGGTCTTTTTATAAAACCTTATCTTTATAAACACTTGTTCAACTTATCCAATTATCATCCCCTCCCTCAACAAATCACCACCCCAAAAGTTCACCTATGTGATTTTATAACTGCATGAGGCACTAACAGAACTCTGGATATCCTTATTAAGCTAGCTCACTTTGCACAAGAATTGTGCCTACCTTTCTCACAAAAGCCTTTTAAGCAATATTTTTGGTCCTCCCCACTGGATTCAGATAAATGCCTCTCCACCAGGATCAGACACTTTTTTAAAAAACAATTTTTAATTCCATGCAATCTCTCCTTGTGTTCAAAATCCACTCAGAGCAAGAACAAAACAAGCTTAACTACTGATCAGAGCCTCACCCTTGCTTCTTAAAGGACTTTGTAAAGGTTTCTATAGCTTACCCCTTTGCCTGTGTTCCCTCATTGATTTTCATAGACCAATGATGTCATCTATGGATAAAGGTTAGAACCCATAGAGTTTGGATCAGATATGTTACTCCAGTCTTAGAAAGTGGTGGATGAAAACATTTTGTTTGTTGCCAACGAACTACTTTTGACCGACTCTAATAAAAAAAACAATTTCTATGCTATCACTAACACACAAAGTCATTGAAGGTTTATTTATCTTTTAGATGCTACACAGATGTATTATTTATTGTAATAATCTAGATCTGGACATATGCTGAATCATAATCACTTTATGCATCAAGTCACTGGACAAATCAAAGTAAAATCAGATATTTAAAACATTCATTTAGAAGTTCCTATTTACATTTTGGAAAGGAAACATATTTTAATGGTATTAGATATTATTTATTATGCAGTATTCTTTTATCTTATTCCACAATGTAACTTTTTTGTTTTACTCTTGGCAAACTTGACTGTCACTGCACAAAACAGACATTGTTTTAAAAACCCATCTGTAGTATCAGTAAATATAATCTTTCACTTCAGCTGAAGCAACTCCACAGCATCAGTTTACCCCTCCATACTCAGTTAAAGTTTATAATACTCTTTCAGCAGCTCTCAAAGCTGGACCCCAAAGAGATATGTACCAGTCACCAAGGTGTTTACCAGGCCTCAGAAGGACCTTCCAAGAACTCTCAAAACTTAACTTGATACTAACACTCTGCTTTAAGCTGAGTACGCACAATGCACTTAAGTTAATCGTGGGATTTTTTATTCACACACATAAGGTAAACTGGACATTCCAGTGCGTGAGCAACTGGGAAATTGAAGTCCTTTAATGGTTTTCAACCAATTAACTAGGGCTGGTCAATTATTAGGTTAAATGAAAAGCACTGTGGCAAAACAACTCATTTCACTATGGCTAATAATTAAAAAAGGCTGTGCTGGTCCATCCCTTGCTCTAGCCACCTGCCAAAGTTCCAGGCAAAAGTTTCAACAATTCTGAAACTAACCTTAAAATTATTTCTTTAATGTTGATACTCCAAATTGTTCATAATGATTCTACATTCTCCTTTGCTCCTGCTGTTAAATACCTGTTAATAATCACCGACTACTCAATAGTTATTAAAATGTAAGCAACAGACAAACGCAAAGAACAATGACTCCACTGTGTCCCGTGTGGGTTACAGCCCTTGGACCTTCACTTGATAACTTTCTGAAGCTCCAAGCACAGCCCTTGCCATCTTCATGCTTACAGAAATGCCAGATCAATAAATGCAAGTTTAACTTTTTTCAGACTATAGATAAGATAACTAAACTTTTTTAAAAGGCTATGGAAAAAACAGACCGTATTTTAAAAACACATCTGGATACAGCTTGACCTTTAAGTAGCTGATCCTTTCTCCATTCCTGTCTTTCCTTTCTACAAGTTTTTTCTATAATACATATTTATGGTTGAATTTTACGCTAAAATGCACAAATAGCCAAATATATTCTGGATGATATAATTATGTAACGAGAATTCATATTTGCCGAAAGTCCTATATGCAAAGGCTTGTATTTCACATAGTACATAAAACTAAGACCCATAAAAGTGGTAGCAATTGCACTAGAGAGTGTGTCTACAGAAAACAAGTAATTTTACAAGCAGCGCTGAAGTTTACTGCTTTTTTTATGGTTCTTAATCCCTCTCACTAAATTCACATGTTCACACAAGTCACAAACCAGTAACAGGGCCACTAGATGCTCCCAAATTGGCAAAATGCAGCAGAATAGCCTTTTAACTACCATCCTAGCTTTAACTACAAAATGTATTCAAACTCAAGCCAGTGTGATATAATCAAGCATGTTTTATTTATTTATGTTGGGGGGCGGGGAAGGCATGGCATTTACCTGCATTAATTCCAGAATCCCCTTTGCCAGATATCAAAATCAGTTCTGGCCAATGCAGAAACAAAGATGGAAAGATAAACGTTCATCTGAAACTACAGTTACATAATATTCCAAACCATAAAATTTTAACTAATACTCTCCAAACATAATCTTCAGTTTTTATGGCTGCAATTAAGTTATGACGCGTCTCAGCAGTAACAGTCCTGGGAGCTACAAACTGTGACAAAGGTTTGACCACAGCAAGGATAGGAGACAGCAATTCTCCTCCTGGCAGGTGATTATCACATCAATTAGAGTAATATTTTTACCCAAGTCTTATAACTTATCTCAGTTAGTTATGAAACACTGATTTCAGACCTTATTTTAACCAGATGTTTAAATAAGTAAAAGTGTGGTCCTTCTCGGTGGCCAGCGTATTTCTAGAGGGAGAGCATGTGCGCCTTAGCAGGATACCTCAGTGGAGGTGGGAATTTGTGGGGCACACTTATCTAATTCAGGTGCTTCTTTTCTTTTCTTCTTCTTCTTTTTATTTTTTTTCTTTAAGAATTTTTATTGAGATACAATTGACATACAATAAACTGCATACATTTAAAGTGTACAATTTGATATTTTTTTCTCATTAGTAATGTATATATGGCCATCCCAATCTTCCAATTCATCCCACCCTAACCCAACCCCCACCCCCCCATCCCACTTTCCCCACTTGGTGTCCATAAGTTTGTTCTCTACATCTGTGTCTCTATTTCTGCCTTGCAGACCAGTTGATTTGTACCATTTTTCTATAGTTCGCATATATGTGTTAATATACGATATTTGTTTTTCTCTTTCTGACTCGCTTCACTCTGTATGACAGTCTCTAGGTCCATCTATGTCTCTACAAATGTCCTAATTTCACTGCTTTCTACAGCTGAGTAATACGCCATTGTATATATGTGCCACATCTTCCTTATCCATTCATCTGTTGATGGACATTTAGGTTGCTTCCCAGGTGCTTATTTTCATCATTTTTCTCTCTTCAAAAACTATCTTATCCGAATTAGTGCCCCAGGTCCTTGACTCGGCCCAACACTGGAGAAAGAAAGTGGCCTCTGTGGAAAAACCATTCGCTGGACATTTTTCAGTTCTCATCTTCCTTGGCCTCTGAGAAACATGCCACAAAATTAACCCTTCCTCCTCTTGAACTTCCCCGGATTTCAGGCACTATTTTCTGGATTTCCTCATATATATCTCTGGCTGCTTCTTCTCCATCTCCTTTACCAAGTCTAAGGGAACGTCTCTTTTCTTCTCAATCTATATGTAACCTCTCTCTAATATACATATATAATTATATATATGTACATATAACTATATCTACCTACATATATTACTTATATAACTACAACCGTGTATATGTATATTTATAAATATATATATAATTTATAAATTTATAGTTATATAGGTAATATATGTAGGTAGATATAATTACCTGGGGGGGGGAAATATATATATATATATATATATATAATCTCCCTTAGAAATCTTAAAGTCACCTCAAATTCAACATGTTAAAACACTTCTCAATCTCTTCTAAACCTTCCAGTACAGCTTGTTACAACTAGAAGCACCGCCATTTCAGCCATTATACAGCCAGCAACCTGCAAATTTTCCATTTCATCTCTTTTCCTCTCTGCCCTTATCTAATCCATCACAAAATCCTTTCAAATTTACCTCTCTAAGGTCCCTGAAATAATTTCACTATCCCTCAAATGAATGATTTCACTTCTTCCCTTTTCCAGCACCACCAACATAACTTCCCCATGACTGAATCACTCATATGCTCTACGTGCAGGGATTGAACATCACCAATGAAATGATACACATTTGTTCCCAAAAAAACTTGTGAAGGAGGCAATATAAAATATCTAGAATGGAGCCTAACTTAAAAGTCTTTAAATTTAAAAAAAAAAAAAAAAAGAGGTAGTTTAAAAAAAAAAATCACTCATACAAGTACCTTCATTCCAGAGGGGCAGAATATTCGTCACAGCTTGTGAATTCTGAAACTGCAGTTACCATGTCTATCCCCTTTTCATCCCAGTACAGCCCACATCAGACAGCGCTGGAAAACCTGATCAGTTTTGGAGCACCAAGGACATCAATTTTCTGAACCACAAAGCCAAATCCCAGTCTCTGAACTATAGTTACCCCAGCAAGGTTTCTCCTCCTCAGGCATTACATAAAGTTCTCTAGAATTTAACCCATATCTATACTTAGTCCTGAGGCTGTGTGAGGATCAACCAGAAACAAAGACCACCTAAGCTGTGGTTCCCAAGATCCCAAAACATCCAACTGATGCAAGTGTAAATGAGGTCATATGTATACATAATAAATCCCTGAAAGATACACAAGCAATTGTGAACGGTGGTTCTATCTGAGTAAAACTAGAGGGTGGAGTACTTTTACTTTTCATTTTATAACCTTCAACTCCTCTTAAATTTTTTCGATGTGAGTATGTTAAAAAGCCATCTTTTTTTGGCCATAGTGGCTTGCAGGATCCTAGTTCCCCGACCGGGGATGGCAATCGGGGCCACTGGCAGTGGAAGCTCAGAGTCCTAACAACTCGACCACCAGGGAATTCCCAAAAAGCCATCTTTAAGAAGTCCAAAAATAAAATCAAGTTGGTAAAAGCTATGTCTAGCCATTTGGTTTATATTTATCATTTGCTTGTGTTTTCTACCTTTTGATGCATTATCACAGGTGCTTCCTCAACCTGTGAACATCTAAGCCAAGAAAGGCTTTTTATGCACAAACTGGGAGAAAGACAAACATTCGGTATCTCAATATTTGCAGAAAAGCCGTCACAAAGGAATATCTATTTTAATAAACAATCTAGCATATACATTTTTCCCCAGACACGATGTTTTGTTTTGTTTTGGCACCCCAGGTGGGACACGAAAGCACCATCCCTGGCTTAGGGACCATGTTTTAACTACTGATTCTACAGCTAGCAATGCATGCAGGTAGATTAGTCACCAAAAAGAACAGAATTGGGATTTATCTTCAGTGTTCAGAACTGAAGTGTGTCAAAGCATATTTTCAAAACAATGAGTTAGTGTAGGGGCCACAAAGACATAGATTATATTAGGTACTGAAAAATTAATCACACACAACCTTTGTGCCACAGAACTTGTTTCCACACTGAGACTCATTATGCAACATCTTTGGTTGATGATTCTTAAATTAATGAAAGGTGTGATTAATTGATTAGTTGGTTGATACCTAAAAGATATTTATAAGGATGGATGGAAAAATAAAATGATAGGTAGGGAAATGGGTGGATGGATAGATGATAGATAGATAGGTAGATAGACAGACAGACAGAATTAAGGAGAGAGGAACAGATCAGTGCTTCTCAAACTATCTGTGGTAAAGGACTAGTGTTTTTCATTTTCAATCCATCAAGACAAGTATGTGGGGACTTCCCTGGTGGCACAATGGTTAAGAATCCGCCTGCCAATGCAGGGCGGATTCTGGGACCAGGTTTGATCCCTGGTCTGGGAAGATCCAACGTGCCGCGGAGCAACGAAGCCCACGTCACAACTACTGAAGCCCACACACCCTAGAAACTGTGTGTCACAACTACGGAGTCCGCATGCTGCAACTACTGAAGCCCGCAAACCTAGAGCCCATGCTCCGCAATGAGAAACCCTCACACCACAATGAGTAGCCCCTGCACGCTACAGCTAGAGAAAGCCCTCGCACAGCAACGAAGACCCAACGCAGCAAAAAAAAAAAAAGTATGTAGTCCTATCGTAGGTGGCTCGTGTGTAGCTCTGGCCACATGTGATACACCATCACATTTAACGCACCCAAACTACCCCGTTCCACACAGCAATCCCACTGATCATATGCTTAGATGTCACAGCAATGTTATTTTGCTATAAACGTTTCTAAACACTCTCAACTTCTGTACCTAGCTCATCATGGGCTCGTAACATTAGCACACTGGTGTCAGTCCACAGACTACACTTTGAGTAACACTGAGATATGTGATCAGCTACCTCACACTGCTAGGCCACTCATTCCAATTGGTCAGGCATCCATCTAACTGGCCGGTGCATTTATCAGCCTATGTATAACCCTTGTATAAGAAGGGCAGCTATACCGATTAATAGGTAGAATAGTAGATGATAGAAAATTTATATAACAGACAAGCTAGGAAGATAATAAATTAGACAGGAGCCAGAGAGTGTCTGTTCTTTGTGCAAAGAATTCTCTGGATAAAGTGTTAACAATGGGTGTCTCTAAATAGGGATCCAGGGAAAATCAGAAGAATCTATCTTCCATTTTCTTCCCTCCAGTAGTGGCTGAGCATATAATATTTTTATAATTAAGAACAAAATCACAAACAATCTAAGTGTCCATCAATAGGGGATCAGGTTAAGAAATTCATAGTACTTCCATACAATGGAATACTATGTAGTCCTTAAAGAAATATAGCAGATATTTATGTATAGAAAAGGAAAAAACACCAAGGAATACAAAGTGAAAAAAAGGAAGTTACAAAAGCGTGTATACCATTTGTACTGTACTGAAAATAGTCTAGGTGGGAATATACACTTAATTTACATATACATATGCATACTTGTACTCACATGGAGTTTCTCTGGAAAGACAAAAGAAACTGGTATTTGGGGAAAGGGACCAGAAGACTAGGGGAGGGTGAAAGAGGCTTCTCACAGTACATGCTTTGGTACTATTCAAAATTTTGTCACTTACATGTATATATTATCTATATGAAAACTTTTTTTTTAATTTGAAGAAGTTACCTGAAAATATTAACATGTGATTCAGCATCATGAGTGAGTATGAAAAAGCTCCCAGTGGGCTTCATTAAGACTTTCAGAAGGATGCCCCTGAGACGGAGGCCACAGGCTGCTCAGGGCCTAGGTAGGCTTCAGTGGATTAACTGTGGTCCCAGAATCTCAATTTTGTCTGTGCCCAGTTGATCAGCCTCATCCAAAACTACAAGAGTATTCTGGGAACAACCAGGCCTGCAAGCTGGTTACAAGCAGAAATGACAGACTCAGTGGGAATGGGCCTGAGTCAAGGGTAGCCTCATACCCCACTAACTTGGAGAGCAAAGACCACCCACTAAGGTGGAACTGCACAGGCTAAACTGAATATATGACTGATGGATGGATCTATGGACGGACAAAGGGATGGATGCTTTGCTGTGAAAGCTCTATCATTTCAGACTGGTAAGTTAGTATAAAATGCTTAGTTCCCAGGAATTCCCTGGTGGTCCAGTGGTTAGGACTCCATGCTTTCATTGCTGAGAGCCGAGGACCCGGGTTTGATCCCTAGTCAGGGAACTAAGATTCCACGAAATGCACTGAGACCAAAAAAAAAAAAAGTTTAGTTTCCTAAAGAACTAGGAAGACCTCAACATAGGGGACAATGGTGGGGTCTTATGCTACATTCAGATAACACTAGGATTGATGGACCTCAAAATGAAGGGATGTGGAAGGTGGCATTTACGAGCGAAAGGTCAGTGTACCGTCCTAGTTGAGGTATAAAGCCTCAATAGGATGCATGGTTATCTAACAACCAACACTTATCTTCGAGCTACGTCAGGCCAGGTTCTTCTTGGCCTCAAAAACAGACCCTTAGCATTTCTGCTTCTGCACTCCTCCTCCTAGCCCCTCTTCCCTGGAAGGCCCTTTTGCTCACCTGCCCACATTCTTCCCATTTTTCAAGACTCCATTCATGCCCAACCACCTTTACAAAGACTTCTTTGAACACCCACCCTTCATCCATCTTGTTCTCTACTGCATTTAGTACATGGAGCTAGGATTCTAAACTTTCAGTCCAGGGTGGGGGCAGGGGCACACAGGCGTGATGGAACTACATTTCTGAATATGGCAGATTCCTATGGAGAATTCCAGGGTGCAAGCTTGTAAAGATTTAAAAGAAAATATTACAGGAGGCCTTTCTCACCTTCTGAGATGGCCCACACTCTGCCTGTGGCGTGTGTTTCTTTCTAAATAAATCCACTTCTTACCTAACACTTTGTCTCTCACTGAATTCTTTCTGTGACAAGACATCAAGAACCGGAGCCTCAGTAAGTCCAGACACCAGGTGAGCGATTCTAAATTAAAAAACCATGGGTTCAAGTCCCAATCAGGGTTTTGACCAGGTTTGAGTTCCAGCTGCATGGGTTCAAGTCCCAATCTGAGGTGCACAGTTTCAAGCCCATTTATTAACACTACCTTTCTGTAAAGGGGAACAAGTTATTACTCACTTTCCATGATTCACTTCTCCCTCCACCCCTACCACCCTAGTCCAAGCCACCAGCATGTCTCACCTGGATTTAGCCTCCTAACTGGACTCCCTGCTTCCATCTGTGTCCCCTTTCAATTTATTCTCTATAGAGTAGCTGAAAAGATCATATTACTCCTCTGCTGAAAACCTTTCAGTGGCTTATCATTTCCCTCTAAGTAAAGGTCAAGTTCTTAACTAAAAGACTATGCATTACAGCTTGATCTGCATTCCCCCTCCTTCTTACTTTTTCCACTCTTTCCCCACTCTTACTACTCTTCAAATACGCTAAGCATTGTCCGACCGCAGGGCCTTTGCTCTTGCTGTTCACTGTGCATGGCACACTCTCCCCAGACCCACATGTCTTCTTCTCTTACTTTGTTTGGGTCTGTACTCAAATGTCAGCTAATCCTGTAAGCAGATAGGGTAGGGGGTCGCCAAAGCAAAAGAACCAGCCATGGCTTTCTGACATAAGAAAATCCATTTTAGGGCTAAGCCATTTTGAGACCTAAGCCTGGTCACAATGCTTGCCCTTAAACAGGTCTCAGTAATTAATGAGCTTAAGGGGACAAAAGAAGGCAAGAACAAAAGAAAAGCAGTCAAGAAACAATAGTTCAGTGCTAAGACAGTCTTATAACAATCTGATACATATCTTTGAGCTGCTCTTCAAGACTTAAGGTCCCCAGGACTTCTCTGGTGGCATGGTGGTTAAGAATCCGCCTGCCAACGCAGGGCACACAGGTTTCAGCCCTGGTCCAGGAAGATCCCACATGCCATGGAGCAACTAAGCCCATGCACTACAACTACTGAGCCTGAGTGCCACAACTACTGAAGCCCACGTGCCTAGAGCCCGTGCTCTGCAACAAGAGAAGCCACCGCAATGAGAAGCCCACCCACCACAACAAAGAGTAGCCCCGGCTTGTCACAACTAGGGAAAGGCTGCATGCAGCAGCGAAGACCCAACGCAGCCAAAAATAAATAAATAAATAAATAATAAATCTTTAAAAAAAAAAAAAAGAATTAAGGTCCCCACCCAGGTGGAGGATGGTAACTACATACCAAAATCCCAAACTGGGTGGAACCTACGGAATGATGATGTTGATGTTTTCTGACGCTCGTGACTTCAGTCAAGCAACGCTTGGGCTCTGGCAACCTCTGCCCCAATTCTATGCTGAATTTTCTTCTGCTTGAGCCCCTTCATGAATATGCATGTAGCCCTAGCTCAAAACTTCCCCAACTGTGCTCTTTGGGGAGACACTGCTTTGGGAAAGATCCTTGGTGTTGTTCTCCTTACTTGCTGCAAGTAATAAATCCTTCCTTCTCCCCCCCAAAAAATTACAGGATTCCTTCTTTATCAAGCACCTACCTATATGCCAGGCACTGTGTTCAGGTTATACAATGACAAGCAAGAAAAACATCATTCTTGCCCTCATGGAGGTGACGTGTAGTAAGAAAGAGAAATAAATCAACAATAATATGGCAGCAATACTACGTCTGGGGAGACACAGAGGGCTCCCCAGACGTAATAGGAGCATCTAAGCCACCGCGGGGGCCGTGAGTCAGGGAAAACCTCCTGCAGGGCTGGCATCTAAGGTGATGCCTGAAGGTAGTGTAGGCGTTAACCAGGCAAAAAACGGGGAAAGAATTTTCCAGGCACAGGTAGCAGCTTGTGCCAAGTTCCTGAGGCCAGAAGGAGTGTAGCCAATGGGAGAAACCAAAAGACGCTCAGCCCAGCTGCAAGTTTCAGACCTGTAACCATAACAGAAATGGCTGCCTTACTGTGACACACCTCAACGCACTTACAACCTAGGAGAGCAGCTGTGCACAGGTCAGAAGGGGGCTATTCAGCCTTGTTTTGTCTGTACTCCCCATGTCTCTCCAGCGAGACTGTCAGCGGCCTGAGGTCCGAAAACCTGCCCTGTTTCCCCCCTCCTGGCACAGTGCTCTGCACTGGCACGCAAGAGGAGTACAGTGGTTTTTCGTTGTAAATGCCGAACTGGCTAAAGATCTTTAAGGTGGCACAAAGGCAAGGCCCTGGGAGAGCGTGGCCCCCATCACCATCTCAGCCGGGAACAAGCACAGGAATAAGTAAACTTTCAGGGGTGTTCACTGTGCCAGGCACAGAGCAAAGCACTTCACACATATTCCTGATTTCACTCCATCTAATAATGAACATCGTTTTTCCCCCTGCTGTGTCTAGATGAAACAGTAAATAAAAGCTAGAAGTCCAGGAAGGAGTGCACACCAATAAAGAATATGTTGAAGGAAATTCAGGAGATTTGCCATTAAGTCGACTTCTTATCCTGAATTTTATGGAGAATTTTTGGTTAAGATTTTAGAAATTACTGTGCCGGTTCATTTCCTTTTTTTTTTCGGCCGTGGCATGCAAGATCCTAGTTCCCTGACCAGGAATCGAACCCATGCCCCCTGCAGTGGAAGTGTGAAGTCTTAACCACTGGACAACCAGGACAGGCCCTGTCGGTTCATTTCTAAAGAAAATAACCCAAAACGGATTAGCAGATGCAAACTGGTATATACAGAATGGATAAACAACAAGGTCCTACTGTATAGCACAGGGAACTATATTTGATATCCTGTAATAAACCATAATGGAAAAGAATGTGAAAAAGAATGTATATACATGTATAACTGAAACACTTTGTTGTACAGCAGTAATTAACACATTGTATTTCAACTGTACTTCAATAAAAATTAAAAAAGAAAAGAACCCCAAACAAGAAAAACACAAGCAGTTCCCAAAGAGGATCTCCTTAGTAACATAACCTCCAGGCTTCAGTTACTGAGCTAAGGCTATGAGATTCCCCCATACCCCACACACCTACCCAAACCTACCACTCCATCTTTCCTTGCCTCTTCACTTGCTTTCTCCTGTGGTTTTTATAATTCCCTCTTTTCCTCTTAGGAAAAAAAATGTTTATTGTGCGACATTTAAAACATACAGAAAGGCAGAAAGTAGACAAGAAAAACCTCCATAATCCCACAAATGACCATACATTTTGGTATGTAACCCTCTATCAGACAGACACACACACGCATACTTTTTAAAATAAAATCAGGATTAAGATTCTTTCACAATGTACTGTAATTGTTGGGTTTTTTGTGTGTTATATCCCACTTGTCTGATATTTAGGGCCATTTCTTACCTCTAAGCATTGGTAGCCGACTATTAAATCAAGAAACATAAATGAAAACATAATACATATACACAAAGGACCCTGAAAAGAAAAGCTTTAACTTGATTTAAACATGAAACTCTCAACTAGAGAATAATGAAAGTCACAAAAAGGCTTCCCAAAGTCTATAGAATATTCCTAGGTGGATGGTCAGAGATGATAGTTGGAATAAAAATGTTCAAAAATCAAATATGCTTGTGAAATATTGGCTTAAAAATAAACTAGGTTTGTAATAAGTCACCTTGGAGTCTTGAATGTGTATTGTGAAATCTAAGAGAGGGACAGAGCATGCAACATACCCAAATCTATTGGTCCAGGAACCTTTTGTCCACAAAGTATCTGAGTGGACTAGGGTTCCAAGGAATACACTTTGGAAAACATTGCTCTACTGATATTTCAATGCACTAAAACATTCACAGTCTCCCACGGAGCGGAAGGGTCATCCCCTCAGAATTTGCCCTTCAATAATAAGTCTATTACTTCAGTCCTCAGTTTTCCAAATCACCCTTTAAAGAAAATTATCCCCTCGACTGGCGGATTCTTTTACTTCCATCACCCTCTCCTGTGGTAAGATATTTCATTTAGGGAGGAAGGGAAAGGCAGGGATGATGAGTAAGGGTGTAATTCCTACACATCTTAACTCAATTTGTCAACAAACAAAAATTGAGACTGACAATCCTTTAAGCAATTTATTTCTAATCAATCTCTGTAATTATAAAGACAATGAGAAGTAACCTTTTTTCCTTTAAGCTACTTTACTAACATTATCTAACTAATCCTCTCAACAAGTCTTCAGCAACATACCCAATCCTGACATAAATTAGGTCATCCAGGACTCTCCTGGTGCCGCAGTGGTTAAGACTCCACCTGCTGAATGAATTGGGAGATTGAGATTGCTGTATGTACATTACTAATAAGAAAAAAAATATCAAATTCTACACTTTAAATATATGCAGTTTATTGTATGTCAACTGTATCTCAATAAAAGTTCTTAAAGAAGAAAAAAAAAAGAATCCACCTGCCAATGCTGGGGACACGGGTTCGATCCCTGGTCCAAGAAGATCCCACATGCTACAGAGCAACTAAGCCCGTGTGCCACAACTATGGAAGCCAACACGCCCAGAGCCCGCGCTCCTCAACTAGAGAAGCCACTGCACTGAGGAGCCCGCGCACCACAACAAAGAGTAGCCCCCACACAGCAGCGAAGACCCAATGCAAACCAAAAAAAAAAAAAAAATTTGTCATCCACCCTCCATGTCACATCTGTGTTCCCTGTAAAATGATATGGATTTATGAATCGTAAAAATCTCAACGAGAAGAAAATATAGTCATGGTAGGTATACTATCTACTTCTGGTTTGTTTCATCATCTCTCTCTCTCTCCAGCACTGAGAGCTCCAAATCTGATCACCCAGACTGAGTTTAGAAGCAAACGCTAATGCTTCACCTACCACTCCAAAGTTCTCGGGCCACCAAGGATACCTAATTACATGTAACTGACATGAGGCAGCACAGTACAAAGGCAGAAGTACAGGTTTGAGAATCACATAATTCTCATCCCACCTCTGCCACTCACCTGTTATGTGGCCCCAGGCCATTTATTCAACCTTATTGTGCCTCAGTTTCCTCAACAGTAAAATGAGATAATAATATGTACCTGCTCACAGGTCGCAGTGAGGGTTATAAGAACGTGTGAAAAGCAGCCAGGGTCAGGAATACAGTTTCCTCACACACGTGTCAGGAGTGTGCTCCATGGGTGATTCTGGCGCTGCCTCTCTGGGAAGTTCTGACTCAGCTCCCTGCCTCCTCTGGCATACAGCAGGTAATCAACACATGTCCATTACCTCCCCTCTTCATCTCTCCCTGCTTCTCAATCTCACTCCCTGCCCCACACACAAAATCAACTCAACTAGCAGCTACCAGCCAGATTCCAAAAATCAGAATGTAGACTCTCCTCAGAAGAGGTTAGATATCTTCTGCCCGAGATGCTGCAGCAAAAGGGCATCTGTGGTGGGCATTCCTATTTAGGTTTTTTTAACCATAAAATTGATTCAACAGTCCTTATTTACAATTTTAAAAACCAGCTTGCAATTCCAGATCCAGGCTTCATTCAGCACCAAACTATAAATGAGAGTCAAAATTAGTTTGTCCCCCTACTACCAAGGTCTCTGCACCTGGTTTTGGCCAGGCAGACAGTGTATGCATGTGGGGAGGCAAGAACGAACTTGTACTGAAAGTCTACTATGTGCCAGACACTTCAAATATGTTATCTAATCTTTAGAAATACCATGAAATAGGTATGATTATCCTCATTTTTACAGACAAGGAAACTGAGGTAGCAGGCAATGTTTTTGAATGACAAAAAGGTTGTTCAAGAAAACAACTACATTATACAGTCATCCAAACGTAAATGGAAAGAACAAGCCAGAGTCAGTTCTTTTTTAAGAAAAACAAATTTAAAACAACTTTTAAAATAAATATTTTCTAATTGAAAAGGATTTGAAAAATTTACCTTCCACAAACATCTCAAGAAGTTACTCAAGTATGTACTCCAGTAAAATGAGGGCATAAACCAAAAAAGAAGAAGACAAACAAACAGCACTCCTAGCCATGGAAAGAAGTAAAGAGAAGTCCTAGAATGACAGCTCTGTTGTAGACTTAGAGAGCAACAAGAATGGAACAGAAAGATGAAGGAATCTGGACATAAAAGCTTCAGGAAAGGAGACCTGATAGAACTGAGGGGATTGAGAGCCTGGAAATTTTTGAGATCATAATAAAGGCAAATAGTACATAAACATATAAAAAGGCAATTAGAAATACTAGGAAAAAATTTAAGAAAGTCAAGGTCCAAATATGAAGAAACTAAAAGGTGACACAAATTTAAATAACTGATGAAGTGTGAAAAGAAAGAATCCATTTGACTTTGGGGCTGGATATATCCTCCTTTGAGTGTCCAGGAGTCCTGACACCAGACACAATGTGCAAGTCTAAGATCCAATCTTAACTACACACAAGGCAATAAATTGTATTAAATGTCGCCTCTGGTTTTTCAACTTCAAGAATAATTTATGAATAAAAAAGTCAATTTGGGGAGAAAGCACAAAATGTTTATTGGTTGTGGGTTCAGAGCTTTGGAATGTTAGGGTGTCACTAACAAAAAGCAAACTGTGGAACTGATAACCACCCAAACCTCCCTGACTTACAAAATGGGAAGTCAAGAAATACTGTCAAAAGTTACCAGAAAATAATAAAAGTGACCTAACAAACTAAAAATAATTTAAATATCAAATCTGGGAGAGGAAGAAAAAAAGTTTAAGGAGCTACATTTCACACTTTCTTATCAGGAGTTAAAAATTGATATATCAAAAAATAGTGGTAGGGACTTCCCTGGTGGTGCATTGGTTAAGAATCCGCCTGCCAATGCAGGGGACATGGGTTCGATCCCTGGGCTGGGAAGGTCCCACATGCCACGGAGCAACTAAGCCCCGTGCACCACAACTACTGAGCCTGAGCTCTAGAGCCCGTGAGCCACAACTACTGAAGCCTGCGTGCCTAGAGCCCGTGCTCCACAACAAGAGAAGCCACCACACTGAGAAGCCCATGCACTGCAATGAAGAGTAGCCCCAACTCGCCGCAACTAGAGAAAGCCCGTGTGCAGCAACAAAGACCCAGCACAGCCAATAAATAAATAAATAAATAAATAAAATTTTTAAAAAAGTGATTAAAGCATATTACTTAGGGTTAACAATCTAAGAATTAAATACAGAAACAGTTAAAAAAAAATTAACAGGACTTCCCTGGCGGTCCAGTGGTTAAGGCTCTGCGCTTCCACTGCAGGGGGTAACGGTTCAATCCCTGGTTGGGGAACTTAGATCCCACTTGCCTCAAGGTGCAACCAGAAAAAAAAAAATGTTGAAAGGGTCTCTCGGTGAGCCTTGAGAAGGTGAAGGAAACCACTGTTTGGCAAAAATGTCCTTCTGTACTATTGGGTTTGTTACCAACTACATAGATCACTTTGACAAAAATAATTTTCTACCACACATTTCAAAAAAGGCAAAACACTAAAATTATTACTAAAAATTGGGAGCGGCAGCAAATATTAAAATTGGAATTATATTTAAGAGTGGGGATATTTTTTCTTATAGAATATGTTATTCAAATAAAAATTTTCTACAAGAATGGAAAGTTCTCCTGAAGCCAGCTCACTTCCTTCTTCATAATTCTCTATTTTCTGGTCTGTGTACACCAAACGCATTCCATTGATAACCAGAATTTTTTTTTTTAATTTTAGTGTGATCAGTGTTCAGAGTCAGTGTGCCAGTTGCTAAGATCCCAACACCTACACATCCCAGCCTGATTTATGAGCTGTAGAGAACACCAGGAACAATGCAGTCACCTTCAGAGGCCATGCATTTTAACATTCGACCCTCCCCACTGTTAAATGCTACCCTAACATCAGGGGTAGGTGTGAATGCTTAGAAAAGGTGACCTTTTAACAGGTACCAGAAAGTGATTACTTCATACACCTAGGAACAATCTTACCTGAGAAAATGACAAAAGGTTTTTAAAGCTTCTTAGATGTCCAGGCTTTGTACAGCCTCATAAAGCTTATTGTCCAGCTGGGGAAGTGACAGGGGGATAAAGCTGGGAGTGGGGAAAACAGAAAACTGCTCCTTAAGTAGATGGCAACAGATTAGAGGGCCAGTCCAGGGTCCACCATTAACTAACCACATGAAGTTCCCAAAGTCATGTCAATATCCTTCCCTGGCCTCAGTTTTCTACCCTTGCCCCTCCAAAAACTGATCTTGCTAACTATAAAATACTTTGATTTCTGATTTATAAAGCTCTCAACTCCTGACAGAATCAGGAATAGGATTCTACTGCTAGTCCCATTTCACAGATGATGGGGCAAAGTCATAGGTAGATTTTCTGAAAATTAATTCAGGGTCAGTTGCCACCATTTTCTAAGCTTTTACTTAAATCCACCAAAAATACATTGCTTTTTGAGGCTGTGTAACAAAGTGTGGCATATAACACTTACCTTATTCCAACTTTAAACAAAGCTCCCAAAGAAATGCAGAGAACTCTTGGCAGATTGCTTTTCTCAAAAGACAATAGTCACGGTGACTTAATTTCTTAAATTCCCTTAGCTACTTGGCCAAAAAATTTCCAGGGATAGCATCAGATCAAGCCTACAGGCCTACTACTTACATGTTTTTCCAGTTGTTGTCTTCATCGACGATCCAAAGTGAAATGAAGATGCACCCAGCTTTGGGCTGAGGAGTGGCTTTTAGTTGGGGGGATAAGGCAGATGGAGCAGATCAACTTTCTCTAAACCCAAGGCTAACTTCCATTTTTAACCTAGTCTCACAAACATATTTTTAAGCGACTCCAATCATTCAAAACATGTATAAAATGGCATTCTTTTGTTTTGCTTTTCTTTAGGGATCTTTTCCCCCTAGCTTCCCTCAGATATTAGGCAAGCCCAGCTCTTATTTCATATTTTTAACAACCAGGTATACCGATTCTATATCATACATATTTGTGTGTGTATATTTATAAACACACTTCAAAAATCATTTGGGACCAAAAATACCCTCCAAAATTATTATAAATTATTGGGTCTTTTTCTACTTGTATGTACTACGAAGTCCACTTCTATAAAAGTCACAATAAAATATTCAAAACTGCACTTACCTGAGGAAGCAATACAAGATGCTACTTTAGATCTTTTTACAGTATATAAACTAATGCCAGCCTTTGGAACAATATCATCATACTTAGAAATGTGATACACAAGTATTACATCACATACTTGAATTCCACCAACCATTCAGAAATCAAAGCACTGAGTATGTCCCACATTATCACTCAATAACCAGAGCAGACCAGTTGCGGACTAAAATGACCATCAAGTCTGTTTCAGGACAAGGGCTTCTCAGCACTGCATCAACCCCAGCAACAAAATAAAGCACTCCTCCTTGCACAAGATGTCAGCAGCTTTGGGATAGGGAAGGAATAATTGGCCACCAGTATGAGTCAAAGGGTTGGCTATTATAAGCCTCATCCATCATTGTGTATTTGTTATTAGGGTCCTCTCATAGCAATCAAAGTATCAAATATTAGTGCGGAAGAAAGGCTTGATTACCTTTTTAAAATAGCACATAACATCTTAATTTCTAAACTAAGGCTACTCAATCAAAGAAATGTGGGCTTTAAAATAAACTCCAAGGCAAGTTCTTAGAGGAGGAATTTCCCTCCATGGCAGTGAACAGTAAGCCAGTGCAGGCAATCCTGAACCAAGTGGTCCACCTGGCATGACTTCCATCCAGGCCATTGATAGCCTGACCCCCCATGACCTCACTGGTTACATTTCAAGCTCCAGCTTGGCTTCTCCTCCAGAATAGAATTATTTTAGGGTACTACAATTGAAACAACCTTCTTTATGCCTGTGAATATATTTTCCTATACAGTCTAATTCCACTCGAATGTAAACTTCATTACATCAAAAAGCGAGAACAATATGAATGGAAGAATGACAAAGCAGGCTCTTGATTCGATGGTATTTTAGGCGACCAAGTGTGACATAATAAAACTCCTGACCCAATTTCCACACAATTGATTTATCCAGCCCACAATTTCTTCACCGGCAGTTGCTAATTACATCATGGGGGGCTGTGTGGTCATTACGTCACCAGTAAGGGCTACCAGGGAGTGTACACTTTTCCAGACTGCTTTTCCCAAGAATGGAGAGACTGGAGACCAGCTACCCTACTGAGAGTCCCTCTCCTCCCCAAACCTCAGATCTCTTCTAGCATTTATCTTGGTGTCACATCCCAGTGGGCCAGGCTCTGAGTTATCTGACTTGGAGTGGGTAGGGAAGGGAGTAAGAATTTGGGTCCAGGAGTCTGTATTAGTACCGCAGATTCAGGGAGTACTGTGTTTCACGAGAATGCTCCCAAAAGAACTTTTTTCTTCTACCTCTAAGAATTTTCATGTCCTGAATCTCTTGGAACTTCCAGGACTCTGGAAGAACTTCACTCAGTTTCCGATCCCTTACAATTCCAACACCCTGAGACCCACTCCCTACTTCCAGCCTCCCAGATCTCTGGGAAACAGCCGTGGAAGGTCACACATCAGCTCGCTCGCGCGCGCGCGCTCTCTCTCTTTTTCTCTCTCACACACACACGCGCGCGCGCGCACGCACAAGAACAAGTGTGCGCGCCCTGGGTATCGTGACTGTGGCCCCTCTAGCGCCAGGCTGACTTACTTGAGGAAGTACCTCTGGCCAGTGGCCGTGAAGGTCATCTCCCAGCCCGGGGGCAGCGGCAGCTCGTCGGTCACGTCGTAGGACTGCTGGCGGAGGTGCGCGTGCTGCTGCGCCGGGCTGCCCGCAGCGCCCGCGCCGGTGCCCAGCTGCAGGGACGCAGGCGACGAGTGCGAGCGGACGTGCTGGGCGCCGCCAGCCAGTCGGGGTCCCGGGTGGCCACCGGACGAGTCGGTGCTCGACTGGCGCGAGTGCGAGCCGGAGTCAGGCTCCTTGAAGAACGACTCCGGGAGGATCTTCTTCCGCCACGAGCTGGGCTTGGGGTTCATCACCGAGTTGAAGAGGGCTTCGAGGTCCGTGTCTAGGTCTTGAGTGACGTGGATCACTTGCTGCCCGGGTGGCGGGAGCGGAGGGGGTGCCGAGGCCGGATTCATCTTCTGCAAGGAGAAAAGGAGGTCCGATTAGCCTTTTATTGAAGGTCGGATAAGGGGATAAGCGGAGAGTATAGAGAGAAAAAGAAAAAAGAGACAGATAGGTGTCTGCCTCGGGATCCCAGACACCCAGCAGTTAAGACCAGCCGGAGAGGGGGAGGGATCCCTCCTGGACTCGAGAATTATGCAACTTTCTTGAAGCCAAGAGGTTACTAGGAAAGGGGGGGTGGGGGTGGCTGCTGGGAGTTAACTGCACTGGAGACGCTGCTGAACTGCTGGTGGCAAAGCACAAGACGAAACTTTCCAGGGCAAGCAGCCCCCCAAAGTGTCCACCCGAGCCGAGTCCAAGACATCTCGACTCCGGAAGCCCGAGGAGCCGGGTGCCCTGGAGTGGTGCCGGGTGAGCGGGCGCGCGCCAGCGGGCACTACCTGGGCGCGCAGCGAAGCCGAGTCTGGGCGTGCGGCGCCCGAACTCGCCGACGGGCCTGGGTCGCTAGGGTGCGTCCGGAGCTTGCAGGGCTGGAGCCGGGGCCCGGCTGGCAAATCCTGACCCGGCTCGGTGCCTGGCAGCCGAGGGGCTTCGACTCTCACATCCCCCGAACTGGCCTCAGGCGCTCACGCTCCGCGAGGAGGCGGAGGAGAAGCAGACAGCGCGGCCGCCGCGGCTCCCGGACTGTCCCATAAACAAAGTTTGGAGCAAACTCCCACTCCCAGGAAAGAGGCGGGCCCGAAAGTTGAGCTGTTGAATTATGCATGACCTCCAAGTCCGGAGCCTGCCTGCCCCCACTCGTCCCTCCCCTTCCTCCTCCTCCTTCCACCCCCGGCTCCAGAAAACCCTGGGCGTGCTGGGTACTTTGCTGGGTACTTTGCAGGGTAAGAGGAGAAGGGTGCCCCCCACCTACTCCTCTGGGTCGCGCGGACCTCTCCCGCGGAGCCCTGGATCTGCATTCCTTTGAGTTTACCACGGACTTGGGGCGGGATCAAAGGGAAAGTGGCCCGAGCCTGTTTAATCAAGGACTTGTGGACCGAAACCAAGGCTGGGGGCGGCGGAGGGCACGCGGGTGAGGGGCCCGTACCGGGGAAGGGCCGGTCCTGGGCGCCGCTCCCTTCCCGAGTGCCGGGTTCCGAGGCCCGCAGCGCCGGAGCGCGGCACTGACCCGTGGTTCTGCCTGAGGGCGGGCCCGGGTGCGCCCCGGCGCGGGGAGACATCAGCGAGGCCAGCATTTCCACGGGAGGCTGCTTAGCGCTTGTGACCATATTTGGTCTGGCGAGGAGGCATCTCGGCTGTTTGGCTTTCAATTGTCTGCTCGTGCGCAGAAGGTGCGCAGAAAGTGCCTCTGTCGCTAGAGATGCGGCTTCGCCAACTGGTTCATTGTAAGCAAACAACCTTCAAATCATGTATCAATCCTTTTTTTTCTCTCCAGGGTGATTCAGGTCACTAAGGGTTGAGAAGAAACCTGGTCAAAAATGGGGCGCTGGAAAAGGACAGCGATCTCGCCCCCTCTCCCGCCACATCCGCGCGGGTAGTGGGAGGATTGGAATGTCCCTGACGCCCTCCAGAGAGCCTGGAGCCGGGATGGGACCGGAACAGGTGGCTAGGAGTAGAGAGGGTGTGCCAGTGACCCGGAAAAAACCACCCACCCTCCCACCGACTGGATCCAGGCGAGGAGTGGAGACCCCCTGCTTCTAGATCTAGCCTGGCAAGACAGCTGCGGCAAGTAGGAGGCAGCCTGGTCCTCCGGAGCAGCTCAGTTCCTTCTCTCCCTTGTCCCCCCTCCATTGGGGGGAAAGGGAGGGTGGCTGCGAGGTAAGTCATGCTTCAGAAAGCCCCTACCCCACACCCATTTGATTCAAACATAAGTTTATGAAATAAGCATATGAGGCAATGTATGTAAAACACTTTGAAGACATACCTGCCTACATGTTAAATAAAGTAGAATTGTATCAAGTGCAAGTATTGTGCCTCCACATTTCTATAAGGGTGAAACAAAGTCAAAGTTAAAATCTGGAGTTGCTCTGAAGGAGAAAAGTTTATGGGAAAGACAAGGCCACCCTATAGTTTTCTTTGGAAAAGTATTTGGGGCACATTCCCTGAATGGCTTCTCCCTGTCAGTGCCCCAAACAGAGCAGAGGCTACCTAAGTGAGCCCCCCACATTATCTGTATTTAAGGGGGTGTGTTCTGATTCCAAACTCCCCACAGACTGGGGAAGATCAAGGCTGCCTGAGAGAGAGAAATAGTCACAAGGATCACTATCAAAGGGAAGCAGAGCTTGGCTCCTTCAGGAGACTCTGCAACTGTTTCCCATCAGCAAGTCCTCTGCCCATAGAACTAGCAGAGGGAAGGGGAAGCTGCTACAGGTCGCTCCGTGGGAAATAACATCTTTGCAAGCTATCTTCAGAAGCCACCACAGTTGCAACAATGGGGAAATTAGCTTTGGAACTAGAGGAAGTGACTGGGACCAAAGGGTTACTTAGCTCAAAAGCCACTTGACGATGAATGGGTGGATCCTTGAGGCCAGCCCAACTCCAAGAAAGTCCTCACCCAGGAAGGAAGGTCTTGTTTTGTAAAGAGTACCTGGCTGCTACAAGAGAGGAAAATAGGGAGTCATGAGGATAATCAGTCAGGGAGAATCAGGGTTGAGGTTGGGTGGGCAAGGATGCTGTCATTCCTTGCCAAACTTCAAGACACAGGTAGTGGAAGACAAAGTAGAGCCTGACATGGAAATTGCCCTGATCATGTGATAGTTCAAAGGGAAAACTCCCAGTTCCCAAACAGTCTCTAAGATATGATAGTGGATGGCTGAAGAGATTTGCTTCAGTGCTTGAAACAGTAGTTTCAGATTAAATAACATTTACAGGTGCCTGGTATGTATCAGGTACTTCCCGCAAGAGACAGTAGGGTGTAGCAGGTAAGTGTATAATGAATCTCCGGAGGAAAATACCCGAGGCAAGATAGTTAAACTCTATTCCTGAGTTTTCTCCTTTGTGAATTAGGAACAATAACAGTACCCACCTCACAGGATTTTAGATTAAAACAAATTACAGTTGGCCCTTTGTATCCTTGGGTTCTGCATCCGCTGTGGATTGAAAACAAAAATAAATTCCGGAAAGTTCCAAAAAGCAAAACTTGAATTTGTGGCACACTGAAAACTATCTACATAGCATTTAATTGTATTAGGTATTATAAGAAATGTAGAGGTGATTTAAAGTATATTGGAGGGGGCTTCCCTGGTGGCGCAGTGGTTAAGAATCCGCCTGCCAATGCAGGGGACACAGGTTCTATCCCTGCTCCAGGAAGATCCCACATGCTTCGGAGCAACCATGCTCGTGCGCCACAACTACTGAGCCTGCACTCTAGAGCCCGTGCTCAGCAATAAGAGAAGCCAACGCAATGAGAAGCCCAAGCACCGCAAGGAAGAGGAGCCGCCGTTCACCTCAACTAGAGAATGCCCGCATGCAGCAACGAAGACTCAACACACCCAATAAAATAAATAATTAAAATAAATAAGCTTATAAAAAATAAAGTATATGGGAGGATGTGTGTAGGTTATATTTAAATACTATGCCATTTTATATAAGGGACTTGAGCATCCTTGGATTTTGGTTTGGGGGGGGGTCCTGGAACCAACCCTCTGGTGATACTGAGGGATGACTGCATACAAATTTTATCTGTTTCCCCTGATTTAGAACACAAGCTTTGAAATGCCTAGCTCTACATTGGGCAAGTAATTTAATCTCCCTAAATAACAGATTATTCATTTACAAATTGGAGATAATATTGTGGTAGTCTGTGACACTACTGCCCTTAAATGGACCACTTTTCTGTTGGTCACACCCTTTTGGAGTCCGTCCCACTTAAATCTGGACTGGGCCAGTGACTTGCCTCCACCTGGAAAATGCAGCTCTGCAGCTGTTCTAGTTCCCTCTTTTAACTCCGAAGGAGGTGTGGAAGTTTCTGCTTTTGTACTTTTGGGAGATCTGAGCCTCTAGAGAAGTGCAACTACTCTACTGGAGAAACCACACGGAGAGGAAGAGGCACTGAGATAGGTGGAGATCCGGGGAAGTCCAGCCATCCAGCATGGGAGCTGAGCCCAGCCCCCAGCCCACCCACCAGCTGCCTGTAAACACCTCAGTGACCAGCATCAAGACCAATAGAACCGCAGAGCCCAGCCCAGCCCAGGTTGTAGAACTGTGAACAAATAAAATAAGTATTGTTTTAAGCCACTAAATTTTGGAATTTTTAAAAAATGCAGAATGGGCATTCTAAAGATTAAGAAATTACAAATTAAGTTCTCAACACAAATTCTGTTACATGCTAAAGTATTTAATAAATAATGGCTGTGATTTAGGCTGAGACCCATAATATAGATAGCAGACAAATATTTTACAGATAAGGAGACTGGCCCAGTGAGTTTTAAAGTACAGGGATATCTCACTTTATAGCACTTGACAGATACTTTGGGGGGTTTTTTGGTGTTGTTTTTACAAATTGAAGGTTTGTGGCAACACAGCATCACGCAACACTATCTGCTCCATTTTTCCAACAGCATTTGCTCAGATCGTGTCTCTGTCATAGTTTGGTAATTCTCATAGTATTTCAGACTGTTTCCTTATTATTGTATTTGTTGATGGTGATCTGTGATTAGGGATCTTTGATATTACTATTGCAAAAAGTTTATGATTCACTGAAGGCTCGGATGATGGTTAGCATTTTTTAGGAAAACAGTATTTTTTAATTACGGTATATACATTGTCTTTTTTTAGACATGATTCTATTGTACATTTAACAGACTACAGCGTAAACATAACTTTTTTTATATATAACTTTTATATGCACAAGGAAACAAAAAAAAATTCAAGCAACTCGCTTTATTGCAATGATCTGGAACCAAACTGGCAATATCTTCGGGGTATGCCTGTATTTTGTCCAAGTACATGAGATGAATTCGTGAGGGAAAAGAAAAAAACCTGGGACTTAGCCCAGGGTTTGTAATCCTAGATCAGAGTGATTTTTTTCTACTCTCCCCTCCTGTGAGCCATGAGTTGCTCCCTGGTTTTGTCGTTTTTAAATCACTGTGATACCTACTGCCTGCCTATCTCATAGAGAAACTCCACAGTTTTTGTAAGACAATGAATTGAGAATACACTCCTGCCGATATGTAAATCTTTCCACTTGCAAAGACTTTCCAGGCAGCTGATCTCCAGCCTCCAAATCCTTCCCTCAACCCTCTTCCTACTGAAAGCTTCCCTGAATCATCCACCTCTCCTCCCTCTCGGTCCACATCCAATCAGCGCAAGGGCTGTCAATTCTTCCTTGATGTCCCTCAAGCTCATCCTTCCTTTCCCACTCCCACAATAGGGCCTTGTCTCCAGAGCCTTGCAGTGGCCTCCTCATTGGTTTCCCCGCCTCCAGTCTCTCTGGCCTCCCATTCTCATGACGTCATTCCCTGGCTCACAAGCTTTTAACAACCACCCTCAAGAATAAAAGTCAGAGCTATCAATCTAGCATCCAAGGACTCCCAACAAACTGCCATCTTCACAGCCTTCTGACCTAAGTTTTTACACAAACGTGTCCCTCATCCACTACATGCACGACACCCATCTCTTTGTTTGAACCCCGCTCAAAACTGCCCTCCATACTCCGTTGTCAAGCCTTCATCCACCTCTCCCTCCTTTCCCCTAAATTCAGGTTGTTCTTGTCTTTTTCACTCCCTTGACACATAATCACGAGTAACACTGCCTTATATTATATTTTAACGTTGACCTCAGTATCTCTTGCCTCGCCAACTGGATTGTAAATAGCTGCAGGGCTAGATGCATCTCACATTTCCTTATGGAATTGCTTCTCTGAAGGCCATAACTCCTTGTTGTGAGGGAATGATGATCCTCACGTGATTTTGTCTGTTCCTCTTCCAGCACCAATTGGTTTCCTATTACCAGTTATAAGGTACCTTCTCACCGTTCACCATAATTTTGGCACGGCATATGGACTCAGTTCTTGACTTGCAATCCTCAAAGAATTGCAAGCTCTTTGAGGACAAGTCTAAGAGGACTTCATTTCCTTTTTCCTCTTCCCCATGCCTAATAAGGTGCTGTCCATACAGGAGAGTCCAGTACCTGCGGTTGCCTAGCCCAGTGGCTGCTGCCTGCCATTTTGCCTCAGGAAAGCCACAAGCTGCTTTTCTCAGCTCTGAATTGCTGGCTTGGTCTGAGTGCATGATTCCAGCTCAGGTGAATGGCCAGAAACTCGGTGCGGTGGGTGAGTTGTTAAAGGACTCTGGCCCAGGAGCCCTTGGGGCAGAACCTGCCTAGGCTTGCTGAACCAGTATGGAGAAAATTCCCAGAGCAGAGTCACCATTAGCAACTGAAGAGGAGCAAAACAGACAAGGACTTTGAATAGATAAGGGTTTGAATAATAAAGAGTCGGGGAAAACTGTTGAAGGTTAATCTCTACTTCAACAGAAGACTAAGAGTTGACCAGTTCCTTGACATGGCACTTACCGCATCCCAAGGGTCTACCACAGTGTCCAGCATATAGCAAGTTCACAAATACGTAAGACAGTTGGTGCTGCCAATCTAGTTTGCATTTATTCTCCCCAGGTGCGGGTCTCACTGTCAGGCTTCGCTTTGGTGTTCCTAAAAAATGCATCACTGGTATGATCATAAGGAAGACAATTTTGATAATGGTGATGATGGATGGGACTGTGTTCTACCTAATGTTATCTGTTGCTTCAGCAATGCAGTTGGACCAGAGGAAAAAGGAATTTTCTGAGATTTAGTCTTTACTTGGGTACTGTGCACAAGTTGTTTACCCTTTAGTATTTTCACTCTCTATATATACCTATATACATATATGTATTGGACTGGAGATAATTTTAAATGGAAAAAATTAATTAAGCTATTGTTAGAAAAGAAAAATACACTTTTGAAAATGCTTAACAAGGGAATTCCCTTGTGGTCCAGTGGTTAGGACTCCATGCTTTCACTGCCAAGAGAGTGGATTCAGTCCTTGGTTGGGGAACTAAGATCCCAAAAGCCCTGTGGCATGGCCAAAAAAACACAAAATACTTAACAACATAGGGGACTTCCCTGGTAGTCCAGTGGTAAAGAATCCACCTTCCAATGCACGGGATGCGGGTTCAGTCCCTGGTCAGAGAACTAAGATCATGCCGAAGGGCAACTAAACCCGTGCGCCACAATTACCAAGCCAGCGCACCTCAACTAGAGAGCCCATGTGTCTCAGCAGAAGAGCCTGCACGCCACAACAACGATCATGCGTGCCACAACTAGGACTCGACCCAATCAAAAATAATAAAATTAATTAATTAAATATTTTTTAAAATGGTTAACATAAAGTGTGGTTGGGAGGTTAACTAGTAGCTGTATCACAGAGTTGCCAATAGCAGCATTACCTATAGTAGGGGAAAATTAGAAGTTTCTTAAACACTTAACATGAGATTAGCTAAGTATATGTGATGGCTCAATATAGCCAATGAATATTTGGTAGCTATCTGAGGTAGTATTCATGGAGATAATGTACCAATGTGGAAAAAAATTTTTTTAATAATTTTTGATGGAAAAAAATCCAGAAGCAAATATGAATGAATACCATAATTACAACTTTGTTCAAAAACATGGGGGAGAAAAATGAACGAAAAATAAGATGTGAAAATAATACCAAAAAATAAAATACCTATGTTAAAATAAAACAGACAAATGTCTCCCTCTAGGTACTTACATCTGTGTGGATCTATAAATGCGTCACATGACGGAGAAATTGAATCATCACCCTCAGAAGCCCAAACCATATTATTAACATTATTTTGGGTGTGATGAAAGAATTAATTAGCAGTGTTGGGGGGAAATTTCAAGGTGCTCAGTATTACTCATATAGTCGAGAAATATACACATATATGTATATGTATATACACGTGTGTGGAAAATTTTTTAGTTAAAAAGAAAAAAAACCCCAAAAATGAAAAACAGAAAAAAGAATTGGGGTGCTCACTGTGTGCAAGACCAGAAGTGGTCTTTCAAGCTGAGCCTCGGAGAGTTTGCCACCTGATAGGACATTCACTGGTTGGTGATGTCACTCATCTCCTCCCTCTACGCAAATAAGTCCCAGATCTGGTTACACCAGCTGTGCAACCCACCTCTCTTCCCCTGTCTTATTTGTCCTGTTGACAGGAGTCAAGCATATACAAGCTCTACTATTATCTCTCTGTCTCAGAACGGTCCAGACTCAAGGGAGGTCACTTTTCGTGCCTGGTCAAGAAAAGTCAGTTCGTGGTTTGGAGCCAAGGAGACGAGGAGAGGACCAGCCAAACCAAGACAGGGTAGAGGGATGGCCCAGAAGGTAAACGCTGCTCCACAAGAGAACTAACCCTAGAGGTATGAGCTCAACTCACACAGGCTTAAAACCAACAGAAATTTCCTTTAAAAATATATATTTGCAGATAATCTTGGATAAGAGGGCAATTTTATTCTCAGGTAGTATCTGCCATACAATAGCTCCTAATTTGACCATATGACTGTAGGCATTTCCACCTAGTCATAATAATTAAAAGTTACTAGTATTTCAATCATCACAATAAGGGTAAATAATATTTATATAATATTTTGTAGACTACGAAACAATTTCACATGTACAATCACACACAAATCTCACAGTAACTCTGTAAGAACTGGTAGGCAAGGCTTACTGGAACTCCTTTACATATAAGAAAACCGAGTTTCAGGAAAATTTGTGTCTTGCCAAAGGTAATTGAGTTGTAACAAAAGAGCCAGAACTCAAACCCTCTAGTGCCTCCAGGCTTTGAAATTATATTTCTCTTATAACTTCTTAACTGAATCAGTCTTCATTGCTTCCTCCTTCATGAGTATACAGAATTCTGTCTGTTCCTCAAAAAAAAAAGAGAGAGAGGATATTTTAAAAGTTATTTTTCCTCCACTGACTTATAGTATCATTTCACAAACACCTTGTCATCTAATGTCTATTCAATGCACGGAAAACTGAAGTTTAGTTGTCTCCTCCCTCTCATTAAATAAATGAAAAGTCAAATGTGTTGGAGGGAACTTGAAAATGCAATCAAGGGGCTTCCCTGGTGGCACAGTGGTTAAGAATCTGCCTGCCAATACAGAGGACACGGGTTCAAGCCCTGGTCCGGGAAAATGCCACATGCCCACAGAACAACTGAGCCCTTGTGCCACAACTACTGAGCTTGTGCTGTAGAGCCCGCGAGCCACAGCTCATGAGCCCACGTGCTGCAACTACTAAAGCCTGTACACTTAGAGCCTGTGCTCCACAACAAGAGAAGCCACCGCAATGAGAAGCCTGCACACCACAACAGAGTAGCCGCCACACACCACAGCTAGAGAAAGCCCACACACAGTAACAAAGACCCAACACAGCCAACAAATAAAAATAAAAATAAATTTAAAAATAATAATAATAAAAAATACATTAAAAAAAAGCAACCAAGTCCTGATTAATGGAGTGCTTGTGTGTATTAAAGAACCCTTTCTGTGTTGTGAATCATCACTACTAATTAATATGGAACAGGCAGTCCCTGGGTTTTTGTTTTTTGTTTTTCTTTTTTTAAGGATTGTAGTCTTAAAGTCCTTTTATAAATTGGTCATTTGGAACCCAGAATGCATATTGTCATAGAAAAAAATGTATCACAAATGATGACTAGGCGCTGTAGCCTAGCCATTTAACAGGGGCTCTGACAGCCCCAAATCCTTGGGAGACCCCAAACCTCAGATTGAGTCTTTCTAGACCCTTTGAGGGCTGGTGTGGGGAAAGAGAGCAGAAAACAGGCAGATTTCTTCCTGCAGCAAGAGGAGGTTCTTACAGAATCAAAGTGTTTCCTGTGAGTCCAGGATTACCTTGTTGGCCAAAATCATATTTTCTATCCCATACACTTGCCAGGAGTGGGAGGAAAAGTTAAGACTCCTCTTGTCTGCAGGTAAAAATTTACATTCACTTAAGCAAAAAAAACCAATTACAAGGATACCGCACAGAGCCTGAGAAAGTCCACATCTCTCTCTCTCTCTCTCTCCTTTTTTCTCTCTCTCATTTTGTCTCCCCTCTCCCCACTTTTCTCTGCATATCTACTTCATTCTTCTTTCTGCACCCAGCTTTTTCTGCTCTTTAATCCACATGGCACATGGTTGTCTACACCTCACAATTTCACATGTTATACACAGTTTCTCTTAAAAGAGAAATGGACTTTTGCCTCAAGTCTAAATTCTGAGGGAAGGGCGTTTGATTGGTTTAGCTTGAATTAGGTATCCATTTGGACCAATCAGGTTTGATGGTGGGGCAGGAGGGAGAGCAAGGTCAGGAATATGTCTGATGAGCATGATTGTAAAGGGAAGGCAGGAAGCTCTCAGAAAGAAGGCCCGGGCAGAGAGCTCCAGAGATGGAAGAGCTGCCTGTGTTCATATGCTTGGCATTTCTTAGCAGGAACACAAATCTTTTAGCTCTTTACATTTGAGAAACAAATCACCAAAAAATCCTAGAGACATCACATGATGCCCTTACAGCCAAACAATTTTAGGGCTACATGGCACCAACCTAGTGGCTGCACGTTGTAGTCTTCCTGAATCACCATTTCGCATTTTGGGGGCAAAGATTTCAGGCAAGAGACATTTTATTGTTCATTCTGTGAATTTCCTCCCACCTGCCATCATTTTTGTGTTTCACAGAAGGGAAAAGAATCTGAAAATATTTGAAAAGAGACTTAGAACACCTTGATGAAATGCCAAAAAAAAAAAAAAAAAAAAAAAAAACTGATGGAGAAGATCCCTGAAATGTAGGCACTACCTTACTAAAAAATTCCGTAACTACTGTCTATTAAACTGCCAATCAAGGCTCTTCCTGGTATTGATTGTATAGCCAGGAGCTTCTGGTTAGAGATGGTAATATAATTGTCTGGCTAGTAGACATTGTATTGATATCTGTAAAAATAAAACTGGTTAATGGCTTTCAAGGAAAAAATCTGCTAAAAAATTTTAGTTTTCTCTTACAATTGTTACAAGACTGCCTTATTTAATTAAGTATGGCAACGTACACCTTTCAATGAGGAATGACAAAGTTCTTAGACTGATATTGATTTAAATACATCTTGGGTGAGAAATCTATCCCTTCTATCTGCCCTGGAGATAGGTTGTACTGAAGTGTCCAAGAGCTGATGCTTCATTCCATTATATCATAAGCTAAGGTCTTAAGTTAGAAGTGATGGATCCCATTCTTAGAAGAAAATGAGTCACTAATAGAGAGGGGCCCTTCTGATTAATTCTCCGACAACTCTGGAGCAACAGTTATATTGATTCTTCCACTAAGCTCCCTCAGACACTCTACTCACCAGAAAAACATCACAGGGGTTTCAAAACAGTTTGTGTTAGTGTTTGCACACCCCAAGAAATAAGTCTCAGTCTGTTTGGCTGAAAAGACAGACATACTCTGGTGGTAAATTTCATCTTTGCTAATGAATCCTCTCTTTGACTTTCTGGGCAGCTCAGCCAAATGAGTTTGGAGGCCAAACTTTACAGCCTCCAAAGCAAGCTGTTGGTATGGGAGAGACCCAGCCCATTTTACCTAAAATTACCAAAAGCCTTTGTGCAGAGTCCAAGTTTTTACCTTTAGCCGGTCTTTTCTGTTTCATCATGGCCAGGGGATTTGTTTCTGTAGGAGAGCAATAAGAACCCCACATATAGGTGTTTTCCTACCCAGACTTATTTACTTGCAAGGGAACCTCCTTGGTGGCCACAAAAATCTCACCAAGGAAAATCCCAACGAAGTTTATTCTTGGGCCAGTTCCATTAATCCACAGCTTGGGGCAGCAATGTGTAGCTGGTCTGGGAACAAGAGTGCTCTTTCTTTCATTTATCGCAAATCCATCTGAACTCAAAAGGGCGTCGTTTAAATCAGGAATTTCTATTCTTCTGGAAATGTCATTTCATTTGAATTAGCAGTTCTGTCGTTTAAAGGAGACAAACAGGGTTTCTACCACTAGAGTCCAATGGGAGGGAATAGGGAGGCAACCATAAAAAGTAATCCAGGAAAGGTTTGAAGGTGAACTTGCCCTTCTGCAAATAGACAAAATAGACCTGTATTTCCCTAGTACAAGTTCTGGGAAGATACTGACACATCCTGTAACTCCTCTGCAGAGTTAAGTGGCAGTAAATTGGCCATCACAGATATCTGTATTTATAGAGTAGATGTCTGTTTAAGCTTCAGGTTTAAACTCTCCCTCAAGGAAAAAAAATTTGAGAAAAATAGTTGGTTACCTAGAAAAGAACTAGAAGCATGATTTGTGGGTTCGTTCAGATCCACCAGGAAGCAGACACCAAGATGGAATGAGATGAGCAAGAGGTGTACTGCAGGAAATGCCTGTGAATAGAGAAGAGAAGGAAGAAAAGCACGCAGGAGGGTCTTCAGATGCAATGCAGATATGGATGGAGGAAAGAAGGAAGAAGGATTGGGTGTGAAGAGCTTTAGACTTCAGTACAGCTCTGAGAAAGTCCTGACCAGGCTGATGGGGAGCCTCAAGGCAATGATTGACAGGTGGCCCCCATAGGCAGAAAGGGCCCAGCTTATCACCCTGCTGTGTGCCATCCCTGGCAGACTGAGGAGGGCACGCCCTTCAGCAGTGAATTTCACAGATGTGCCAGCTGGGGCTGTCAGCTCCCTGCCCTCCTCACAGGAGATTCTCTGTGAAAGGAGCCCTAAGCAGTGAATTCACATAGTTTTCACCCCGGTGTCTACAGACTGCATCACATGGACAGACTTCTCCATCCATTTTTAGGGTGCAGTTCTTCCCAAGTTCCTGTGGACCTCTCCTCCTGAGGGGAACATTAGAAGAGGGAGTTCGGTGACACAAACCACAGCCCCTATGCTGCAGTTAGTCCTGAGGCCACCACTGGCGTTTATCTTCTCTCTCCCCCACTATCCACTCTGAAGACTCACATCCTATGCTATCACCTTTGCAGGTGTTGGTGGCTTGCTTACCTGGTGATGCAACTCAAACCTTCATTCCTGGGGGCCCAAGCCCTTGGAATCCGACCCTCCTCAGAGTGGGGCTGTTGTGTAAGTCCATCCGCAGTTAAACTAGGAAAACGAATCCACAGAGGCACCAAGCAGGTCACCTGGTTGTGCACGTTTCTCCCTCCATCCTCCCCACCCCCCAACCCCGTGCAGTAGCAGCCTTAGCTCCTCCCAGTACTCATGGCCATTGGTTCTGGCCAGAATGATGGCAACTCTGCTCTCCTGTTCGTCCTGGACACCGGAGTTCTAAAGTGCCTGTGTGGCAGTCATAGATTATAGTTTAATGATACCATTATGTCCCCTAGCAAGAGTATACTCCCTTTGAGGACCCGGACCTCTAACCCTACAGAGCCCAAAGTTGTGAGGATGGGAAGCACAAAATTCCCCAATGGGCCACTGGGAGTGATGTGAAATGGGCCTCCTCTTGCTTCCATCCCTTTGTTTTTATACCAGTGCATTCGTCACTTATAGGACGAATGCACTGGTATCAAATAAAGGTCTTTGATGTGGTGCATACACTACACTTATAGGATGGCACCTCATCCCTGCAGAGTCTTGCTTACAAGCTGGTGCTTTAGCTGTGTCTACCAGTTTAGCTAATTCTGGATATTGGAGTATGTAATACAACCAGTGGATTCTACAGCTAAGGGGTAATTTCTGCTGCAAAGTGGATTCCCTGATATGATAGTATATTGTGTGGGATTTTATGCCTATGAATCAGGCATTCTGTAAGTTTCCAGAGAGAGGTGCTAACTGAGGCTGTGTGGGCAGGAAAGGCAAACTCATACGCCCAACAGGTATCCATTCCCATGTGGACAAACTGGATGGAGGGGGCCCACTGTAGTCAACTTGCCAAGTGACTAGTTAGAGTCTTCCAGGAATAGTGCCATATTGGAGGTTCAGTCTCTGTTGTTGGCACATTGGACATTTAGAAGCAGTGGGAACTAGATCAGCTTTGGTAAGTGGGAGTCCATGCTGTTGGACCCATGCAGAGCCTCTATCTCCATCACCTTTCACTTGTCCATCATGTCCATTCTGGGGTGGTTGATGGCAGAGACTGGCTACCATCAACTAGCCAAGTCCATTTTGTCTACTTGGTTTTTTTAGCGCCTCTTCAATGGTTAATACTTTGGGGTGGGCATTAATATGTAACACAGAATCTTCATGCTTCATGTCCACTCTCATATATCCGTCTACATGCCTCCACTTTTGATCTTTGTCAAAATCTTCCAGTCCTTTCCCTGTCAGGGTCACTGCACAGGAAAGTATATGTATTCACATCTCAAGCAGTTACCTCTCCTTCCATACAAAGTGAATGACCTTGCAATGCTTGAAGCTCTACCCACAGGGAAGTTTATGAGCCACTGTCCCTTTTTGTCTCACACCCACATACAGGGCAAACCTACCCATAAGCTAACTCTAGCTTTGAATTTTTCCTCTGCCTTCAGCTGGCTGGGACCCTGCAGGGAATGAAGGCAGCTGGTGCCTCCATGGTGGATGACATGGGGGTCTGGGATACTTGCTCATGCAGTTTGCTCACACCCTCTGGCCCTGCTCAGGCTCAATCCTGCATGTACCATTTCCATTTTATGATGGATTGCTCTTGGATCTGTCCAACTTTATAATTCGGTGGGCCTAATGGAACCCAGTTTATTTATTTATTTATTTATTTATTTATTTATTTATTTTTTTGGGCACACAGGCTTAGTTGCTCCGCGGCATGTGGGATCTTCCTGGAGCTGGGATCGAACCCGTGACCTCTGCATTGGCAGGCGGATTCTTAACCACTGCGCCACCTAGGAAGCCCCCAGTTAATAATAGACTGTTCTAAATGTATGCTCACATAGTACCCCATGGCCAAGCACTCCATCTCTATCAGGGCCTGATAACATACCAGAAGCTATTTCTGAAAAGATGTAAAACTCTTTGCTGCAGATGGCATGGCCCTGCTCTAGAAGTCTTAGAGTCTGTGTTGTGATTCTCTCACTGGGGCTTACTATAAATTCTACACTGTATCTTTTCCCACCTCCCATATTATAGGCTCTGCCAGGGAGTATGGTCAAAAAACAGAGCTGCTTGCACCATAATGTGTACTTGCTTACAGCCCTCTCTTGCTCTAGGCCTCACTCAAAGATAGCAGCTTTCCATGTCACCTGGGATTTGGGCTACAATAGCATTCCTAGGTATGGAATATGTTGCCTCCAGTACCTGAAGAGGCCCACCAGGCATTGAGGTTCCTTCTTTAGAGTAAGCGATGCAAGATGCAGTACTTTGTATTTTCATTTGGAGACGTTGTCCCAGAATACCCTTGACTACTGAGCCCTTAGAAACCTCACTGAAGTGGCAGCTCCCTGAACCTTCATAGGTTCATCTCCCATCCACAGGTGTACATGTCTCCTACCAAGGCTGCCAGCATCCTAGCCACACCGTGCTCACTTGCCTGCTCAGCACGGTGTCACTGATGAGATGTGATGTTCTATGGAACGTTTAGATAGTCCAGCTCTAAATGTGAACCACGCATAACAGAGGGTAGGAGAATTAACAAATCTGGGGCAGAACTATAAATAAATGTCTATTCCACAGGAATGCAGACTGTTTCTGATCCTCTTTTCTGATTGGAATGAAAAACAATTCATTTGCCAAATCAGCCAGCTCACACCATGTACCTGAGTCCTTATTCATTTGCTGCAGCAAGGATAACATGGCTGGCACAGCCCCTGCGATCATGGCTACTACTTGGTTGAGCTCACAGTAGTCAACAATCATTCTTTGTGATCCAGATGGTGAATTAAACAGCAATATAATCAGGAGCACCCACTCCCCTGAATCCTTTGGATCTTTAATGATGGCACCAATCTCTACCACCCCCTACTCCCACCCTCCCCTCCCAGGATGCAATATTGGTTTTGATTTGCTATCTTGCTGGGAGTGGACAGTGTGGCAGGGTGCCATTTCAGAGGCTTCTACTTGACCTTCCCCACTGTGATAACTCTTACTCCACAGGCCCACGGCCAATGGAAAGATTAGTTCAACTGCCAAGAGAGTCAATCCCAATTATATACTCAGAGGCAGAGGAAATGGCCACCAGATGGGTCTGCAGACCAAGGGAATCCACTGTGAGTCAGACTTTAACCAGAACTCCATTTTATTTATCTATTCTAACTATGGGGAAAGGGGTATAACAATGCTTCAGGTCTCCAAATGTCAGTATCAACTCAGGACCTTGATCCAATAATCCTCGAAGTATCTGAGTAGTCTCTTTTCTCCAAGGAAACAGCCACAGATTCCCCTGGAAACGACGGAGACGCCTTCCTTCCAGCATTACTTGCCATGATATTCCAGGGTTCCTGAGGAGCTGGCCACCTCTTCCGTCAATGGATTCCCGACTGATAACTGGCTCAGACTCAGGAACTGAGCAAGGAATCGTGACTGTTTAGGGGGGCAGCCAGTCCCAGCCCCCTGCTGCTTCATTCTGGCCTTATTCTGATTATAGATGTGAAGTAGCACCCTTCAGGTTATGGACAACACCTAGAATGTGAAGAAAGCGATGAAATACCTTCAATGCTATCATTAAATGTCAGAGGTGACTTATTGAAAAGGCAATCTTACTTAATAGTCCAAAATATTTAAAGCCATGAACTCCTGCTTTTCGGTGCAACCCAAACAGAAACGTTTATGTATGTTCACTCAGGGACATGAACTAGAATATTCATTGTTCCCAGCAGTGAAAGCTCCAAATGGAAAACACCCAAGAGTCCTTAAAGAGTGGCTAATAAATAAACAATGAGGCACTATGCAGCAACAGAATGTAGAATACGTTAGAATTAACAGCTACAACTACAAACATAAGGGATAAATCTTACATACGCAATACTGAACAAAAGAAGATAAATGCTCAAGAATATATACCGTATAATCACATTTATATAAATTATAAAAACAGGAAATCTGTGCTGTTTGAAGTCAAAATAATGATCACTTGGCAGCAGGAGAGTGACTTGAAGGGATTACAGGGAGTGGGGTGCTTCCGGCTACTGGAATGTTTTGCTTCTTGATCTGGATACTGGCTCCATGGTTATGTTCAGCCTGTGAAAGTTAATCAAACTGTACACTCATGATATGTGCATTTTTTGTATGTGTATCATGTTTCAACAAAAAGTTCAAAATGTATATTTAAAGCCACAAGATACCCAAGGAGAACTGAATACAACATTTTGAATTTCCTACTGTAAATCAGTAGTTCCCAAAGGTTGAGAAGCACTGCAATCACCCTTTGCCCAACCTACAGACCCTCTGGGGTGGAGGAGGGTAATTCAAGCACGTTAGCACCGGGGCGAGGCCGACGAGGTGGGTTTCCACGACCCATGGCAGAATACGGTCAGAGGGGTATTCGTGGGTTTCTTAGCCTCCTATACTCTGACCACTTCAGACTGTTTCCTAAATTATACAGGATATGAAAAGCTCTAGCCAACTGTTTGGTCTTTACTCCTGGGGATAGTGTCTGCCCCTAGTCTCAGTCTCTTTCCAATCCTGGTCGAAGCAGCTAGACAGTTCTAATGGACATCTGATGTTTTCATCTGTCCTGCATTTCCACCCTCCTTCTGAAAATAAAGCACTTCTGTTTCTATGGAGGACCCATTCCAAGGAGTTTAGGTGAGACTGACAGCCACCCCAGCCCTCTAGCCTTAGGAGTAGGACTATGACTCGGGTCTGGCCAGAGTTCTGTCTAGGTCTTTTTTACCTGCAATGTCTAGAGACTTAGCCTCTTTACACTGAAGCCACGAGCAAGGAAGGTACAAGTCTGGCCATTGTAGCATAAATCACATTCTCCATATGCAAGAAGCCAGTGTAGAATAAAGACAATTAAAGCCAAGTGAACATTAAGGACAGGGCAAAAGATAGATCTCCAAAGATAGTGTTTGAGTTCCTGGATATAACCATTCCTGAAATTCACAACTATACAGTTATAGGACCAATAAATTCCTTTCATTATGTAAACTGATTTGAGTACATTCTTGTTACTTGAAACTGAACTGATAACTAATACTTAGAATGAAACAAACCAAAAAGAAACCTTTAAATGTCTCTTTATCCCCTTTCCTTGAGTTTAGAAAAAGCTATAAACTTACCTGTTTCCTCTATTTAGGGCAGCATGGTCCTTTAGTTCCTCTGTGACACAAATTGATTTTAATGAGGCTCAACATATTCGAGAAAGTATTTTAATATTAAAAAAACAAAAAACCCAAGTATATGGCCACACAGCCATTTTCAGCCCCCCAATTTTATCATCCTTGCATTCTACTCCTCCACTATCTAGAAATCCATGCCTAGGGACTTCCCTGGTGGTCGGTGGTTAAGAATCCACCTCTCAATGCAGGGGACACAGGTTTGATCCCTGGTTGGGGAACGAAGATCCCACATGGCATGGGGCATCTAAGCCTGCCTGCCACAACTACTGAGCCAGTGGGCTTGCTCTGGAGCCCATGCGCCATATCTAGAGAGAAGCCCATGTGCCACAACTGCAGCTAAGACCTGATGCAGCCAAATAAATAAATAAATAGAAATCCATGCTTAATTAATAGGAACAGAAGGAATGTGTCAGATGGCTATACCCCAGGTGGCCATTCTCTCCTCTGCTCTGTTTTCTTTTGTCTAACAAGTGTACTTTTTTTTTTTTTTTATATCACCTTTCGTCCTGTTTAGTGGTGGCTCCTTTCCTCCTGCTCTAGATCTTTTCTTCAGTACTGGTCCTTCATATTTACTAGGTCCCTGATCTGGAGTAAAATGGGACCCCGAACAGAGTAAAGTCTAATGAGTCAAGGTCTTGGCCTGTGTCTAAAGTCCAGGCTTGGAAAATGGGAGGGAAGCTTCCCTCAGCAGCCAGTGGTTGGAGAAGCTGCTAAAAATCACAGAGGGCTTGGCTTCCTTTATAGCCAGAGCATCTCAGTCCTACCTATTCAGCCTCATCTTCTTAGGAGTGTCTCTAGATGGGGAGGGACCTTAGTAGCACTAACCAGTCTCCTGTCATCCTGCTATTATTTTTAGAGCCTCATGGGGATGTCTGGATATTCAGGGAAATGAAGATCCACTTCTCGGCCTTCTCACCACCACTCTGAGAGTATTTAGAGTTGGGCAGCAGACCTGGGCACAGGAACTCTGGAATCCTTATGGTTCCAAAGTTATCATTTTAAAGCATTATTACATTACAAGCGTGTAAAAGGCCAATTACATTAAAGTAAGTGTTTCAGATACCTATTGCTGCAAAAAAAGCCACCCCAAGCTAAGTGGTGTAAAATGATCAAAGTGACTTGTCATCATCATCTCTCATGGTTCTGGGGGTTGACTGAGCTCAGCTAGGTGGTCACCTCTCAAGGGATTCCGTGTAATTGGTGTCAGATGGTGGCTGGGGCTGGAGTCATTTCAAAGGCTGCCTCACTCACATATCTGGTACTGATTCTGGCTGTTGTCTGAGACCATAGCTGAGACTGACAACTAGAACACCTACAGGTGGCCTCTCCTTGTGATCTGGGTTTCTTCATGCTATGGTAGATCAGTCCCAAGAACACTGTCCCAAGAATAAGAGCTAGGCAAAAGCTGTATCACCCTTTATGATCTAACCTCTGAAATCAGAGTCAGTTCTACCACGTTCTGTTGGCAGAAAGGCCACAAAAGTCCACCTAGTTTCAATGGGAGGGATACAGATGCCATCTATTGATCAGAGAAGAGCAAGGTCACATGGTCAAATGAGTATGTGGGATGAGAAATATTGTTACACTCATCTTTGGAGAATAAGTTTCTTTCAATAATGCTGAATAGATGCTGGCTGAGTGGATACAAGGTCTTTGTTACCTGAATATTAATGATCAAGACCTCCACTGAAACTTTGTGTTATAGGAAAGCAAAAGTCACCATACAATGAAAATAGTCCCTAACATGTACTCAAGAATCTCTTCCCTCTTAACTGTGACAGTGTCTCTGATCATTGGAAGTTGTAAATATCCACCCATACAATGCAAAATGAAAGGGTTAAATCTTGCAAAAAAGAAAAGATTTCATTGTCAACTATTTTTAGAGAATATTTGGAATCTCGTGTAACCGGTAGACCAGCTAACAACTGCAGAAGAAAAAAAATCAACAAGGATGATCGCGTGTCAGCGGAATTATTTAAAAATCCAAAGATTAAGCAAGGCATTAGGGAAAAATCGTTGAAACTCTTTGAGTATTTCTACATGTTAAGAGCATTCTGTGTGTCATTAACTTTTGTTAAAAAAATTATGTGCCCTCCAAAAAACAAAACAACAAAACAAAACAATACTTGATTCAGTCTTTGTACATTTCAAGGACCAGGCCATAGTTTCTACAGTAACCTAAATTTTGTTACATATAAGATAAAATAATTTTTAGTTTTAATTTTCAGATATAGTCTCAGTCAAATTCCTTCCTATGCAATTTTGATCCCTTGTTGAGTAGATTTACTTTAATGGCTTTTTTCCCACTACTTTTGAAAGAAGGTCCTCCTACAGTCCATACAAGCTTTCATCCATCCCTAGAGAGTTAAGCAAGAACAACATCAATTAAAACGACTACAGTGATGGTATTTTCACAGCTTTTTTAGAAAGCCTGTTATATCAAGTGAAAGTAAATCTGAGATCTTTACCAGAGCATTAGTTTTTGCCTTAGATATTAGGGCAAGGCGCATCTGTAGTTGTCTGCTAGCTACTCTTCATCAAACACGTATCAAGCGCCTGCTTAGTGCAAGGCAATGCACTAAAGATCTATTGGGAATCCTAAAGATGAACAGACTCTGTGATGAAAGCATTAATATATGTGTTTCCATTCAAGGTCACTGTGAGGCTTACACCACCACCTCCACCATCTCCTCCACCATCTCCACCACCATCACTGTCAACACCACCTCCACACCTCCCTCACCACACTTACCACCTCCACCACCACCATCACCATTACCACTTCAGCCACCACCAACAGCAGCCACATAGCTCTAACAGCATAAAGCACATTTACTATGAAAACTGGAATTAAAGAACTTTACCCTAAAGTTATTTGGAAAACAGTATCTCTTATGCAGTTAATTCACTGGTACTTATCTTGTTGCATATCACATGTTGCCAAATGATACACACCAATACTCTGAAATTTTCAGGGCAGTTTTTCAGCATTTTGACACTCTAAGAGGAGATTTTAAGTATGAAGGAATGACAGAAATTACTTATTTCAAATCCCTCAATTTCCAGATGAGGAAAATAAACCTCAGAGAAGTGAAGCGACTATCCAGGGTCACATGACAAGACAAACACAGATCAAAATAAAAGCTCAATCCTGCTGATTCCTTTACTGCCCAGGGTCTTCCTCCCTCCCACTCACTCCTGCTAAAGGAGGACTAAGTAAGGACTGTTAGTCCAGCCAGACAAAAAAGTTATCACACCTGTTAGGTAAACAGAAACTCTCTGAAGAACAGAAGAAACTGCAAATCCCCTCCCAGGAATCCTTTGTTGGCTCAGATTGTGGTGGGTTATGTAAATGAGGATGCACTGCATAAGAATGGGGTCATGAATTTCCTGGGGATTAAGCATGATAATGCAGTGTGCCCAGGAAAGAAAATGATACTTTGCACTTGTATACCTTTCACCCATCCAACAATAATAAATAAGACTTTGTACTCTCAGCCAAATATTGCAAAGTACTTAACAAATGTTTAACTCATGAATCCTCAGAACAACCAAGAAAGGAAAACTTTTGAAAGGAAAAAAAGAAAGCAGCTCTCATCCTCACGATTCAATGTGAAATCTGAGGTCAGAAGAGATGAGTCCACACCTAGCGGAAGGACACTGCTGGCAGGACAGCTGACCTGTAAAGACATTCCTGTGTTGGAACACTGTCCAAGGTGACCTAGATACAGGATTTTGAAAAGGGCGGAGGTGAATCCGAAAAGGCCCTGCTCGTTCTTCCAGCCCAATGAATCTATGAAGCTTTCATGAGAGGTTTGTTTCTGAGTTTTTAAAGGTTCTTTGAGGAGACTTTTTTTGGCATGTCCCCTAAAATAATTTTTTAAAACCATGTAACCCTTCACAAAGTTTTTAGTGGATGTCTAAAATGTTTAGTTTATTTGAATAATTGGAAAGGTTGTGATTTCTAACATATTATTAATATAGGTGTTTTAAAATAAACTATCATGATACTCTCCTTAAAAGATCCACTCGAATCTAAAATCCAAGCAATGTGATGCCCACCATCATCCATTTAAAAATATATAAACAAGTTCTGTAACAGTCAGAAATTTTACATCATTCCCCTTTCTCCTTAAGCTCATATTTTTAAAATTTTTAAATGGAAGTATAGTTGACGTATAGTATTGTGTAAATTACAGGTGTACAATATAGTGATGCACAAATTTTAAAGTTATACTCCATTTATAGTTATTGTAAAATATTGGCTATATTCTCCGTGTTGTACGATATATCTTTGTAGCCTAATCTATACCAAATAGTTCGTACCTCTTAATCTCCCACCCCTGTGTTGCCCCTCCCTCTTTCCCTCTCCCCACTATATCCATGAGTCTGCTTAAGCTTGTATTTTTATCACACTTCTACATACTTTTATCCTAACAGACTATATTATGATGCTCAATGGTCTTATAATTCATTCTGTTAATAAAAAGCTTTGTAAATTAAATTTGTAAATTTCCGGTAATTTTGTTGGGGTGAGCTGTAGTAACAAAGGCACAAGTGTGTCTTGGCTCAGCACAATCAAAGTTTCTTTCCTTCTCTCATGATAGTCCTGGGTGAGATGCTCAAATAAAGCAAGGTGCTCTCCTCCACACAGCGATTAGGGGACCCTAGTGCCTTCCATCAAATGCCTCCGCCATCCCCTAGAACAAGAGTCTAGCTCATGGGCCTATTTTTAGGTGTCCTGGGAGCTAACAATAGATTTACTTTTTTTTTCTTCCTTTTTTTCAGATTTACATTTTTAAAGGACTATTAAGAAAAAAAAAGCAGCATATGAGACAGAGGCCTTGTGTGGCCTGCAAAGCCTAAAATAGTTAGCGTCTGTTCCTTTTGCTGAGGTTTGTCAACCTTCTTCTAGAACTTCATTCTTGACTGTATCTAGCTTGTAGAGGGAGAAACAAAGAGTGCATGGAGGAGGTTTTTAGGTCTGGAAGTGACTCACATCAATCCTACTCAGATTCTGTTGCCCAGAATGAATACATGGCCACCCCTGCCAGCAAGGGAGACAGGGAAATGTAGGCTGGCTGTGCACCCAAGAAGGGGAGAACAAATCTGGGGAGACAGCTCAGAGATTCTACCATGATCAGGTTCTAAAGTGGCATAAAGAATTTTATCACTGTAATTGGTAGTAGTATAAAAATGGTCAAAATAACCCACATATATGACAAATTAAGATAAACAAATATAAAAAGTAAAGTGTTATTAACTATGCAGTTTTTAATAAAGTGAATGAGACTGTTTACTTTCCAGAAGAGTATGGGACATTATGACTGGCCAATGCTCTTCTTTCTCTCTTCCCTTGCACATACCAGTTTCTGCAGACAACTTTTTTTTTTTAATGTGTATTATTTACTTATTTATTGGCTGCATTAGATCTTTGTTGCTCCACGCGGGCTTTCTCTAGTTGATGCGAGCGGGGGCTACTCTTCATTGTGGTGTGCGGGCTCCTCATTGCAGTGGATTCTCTTGTTGTGGAGCACAGGCTCTAGGAGTGTGAACTTCAGTAGTTGTGGCACACAGGCTCAGTAGTTGTGGCTCATGAGCTCTAGAGCACAGGCTTACTAGTTGTGGCGCATGGACTTAGTTGCTCCGCGGCATGTGGAATCTTCCTGGAGCAGGGCTCAAACCTGTGTCCCCTGCATTGGCAGGTGGATTCTCAACCACTGCGCCACCTGGGAAGTCCTTGCAAACAACTTTCACTTTGACGTCTGGTGCTCTGGTATCACCCCGAGCTCTATTTCCATGCCCCTAGTTAGGTGCTGGCCCTCTCCACCTACAAACACCTCGACTCTTCACATTTAACATTTGTAACCCTGAGAGTTCCATCGTCTTCCTCCAAATCCATCCTTTCCTCTGACCTTCCTCATTTCTCTGGTCAGTGCCTTTATTCTCCTGATGATACAGGCTCAAAAACTGGGAGGCTGGGTGGCTGAACAGCATGATCAAGAACCCCAGTTGCTCTCATCTTTCTCTTCATCTGTCTTCAGGCCAGCTGCCCTTCTGGTTATAAGATGACTGCCAGAGAGCTAGACATCACAACCAGACATCCAATGTGCAGATAAAGCAGAGGGCGTCTCCTCATGCGTGTCTAGTAATGTAGCCACAGTACATAATCTTTTATTTCTTCTTTAAAAAAAATTTTTTTTGTTTAGTTTTGAATCCATTTGAAAAGAAGTGGCATGCTTGATGCTCAATATGCAATATTAAAGGGAAAGAAAAAACATTTATACCATTAGATACTTCCACACTTTTATACACAATTACAGCAGCTAATAATTTGCTATATGCCAGGTTTTGTGTTCGTTTACTTCATTTTTAAAACAATCTCTGAGGAAGGCATTATTTATTATAATTCCATTTTGCAGAATAGGAAACCAAGGCACAGGAAGTTGAGTGATTTGCCCAGATCATGAAGCTAGGAAGTGGCAATGTTTATAAAGAGACTGGTGTGCGAAGAGATATGAGCTTTGGAATCAGACAAATGCAGACTGGATTTTTCAGTTTCCCCCAAATATATCCCTCCTGTACTTCTCAGCTCAGAGACTGGCACCACCAATTACTCAGGTGCCCCAACTTGCAACCAGGAAGACATACTTGGCTCCTCTCCTTTCCCTGACATTTTCTAAATGTTTAGTATGTGTGGGGATTATACTTATGTCCTTACAGGGATCTTCTCTTTAATTCTTATGATGACCTTGTGAGGTAGACACTATATTATCCCCATTTAGATCTTTTGTTTTTTCTTTTTTAAGCTAAGTTACCACGGCCTTTATTGTTTGCAACTGGAAGTAGAAGAGGAGGGGGTAGACAGCTTGGTCTCCTGGGATGGCTCTATACACTCGGTCACTGCCCCTGAAAATCTAGATCTGCTTTTTGTTTGTTTGTTTGTTTTATAAATTTATTTATTTATTTATTGGCTGCGTTGGGTCTTTGTTGCTGCACATGCGCTTTCTCTAGTTGTGGCGAGTGGGGGCTGCTCTTCGTTGTGGTGCACGGGCTCCTCATTGCCGTGGCTTCTCTTGTTGTGGAGCCCAAGCTCTAGGCGTGTGGGCTTCAGTAGTTGCAGCACATGGGCTCAGTAGTTGTGGCTCACAGGCTTAGTTGCTCTGCGGCATGTGGGTCTTCCTGGACCAGGGCTCGAACCCATGTCCCCTGCATTGGCAGGTGAATTCTTAACCACTGTATCACCTAGGAAGTCCCTAGATCTTTTTTTTACTCCATTTTGCAAATGAGAACACCGACACTTAGAAAGGTTACAATACCTTGCAGAGTGTCACAAGTGATTCTGTCCAAGAGTTCTGCCCAATGTCACACACAGTTCAACATGCAACAGCTCTGCTGTTAGGAAGCAGCCGAGCAAGGACCCTCCGTGGTTCTAGCATCTGCCCTCATGACCATTACTGCACATTCAGGCCTTGAAAGTCTATTGATTCCATCTCCTGAATGGCTCAGGGCCGACCCTGGCTCAGGCTGTCATTATTTCCCCCCTGTGGCAGTCTCTCAACCAGCATGGCCTTTTCCAGTGCATTTGCTGTTCCACAGCCAGAACGCTTTTTCTGAAGTGCCATTGTGAGCACGTCACTCCCATGCTACATCTTGGGAGGCTTTCCAATGCCTGGTCTCCTTGGGCCTCAGTTAAGCCTCCTGGACCTCCTCTGGGCACGGCCCACTGCAGTCCCAGTCATCCCGAGAGCCTCTCAACACCTCAGACTACAGGCCTTGGCCCATGTGCTTCACTCGCTTAGATCACTCTTCTCTTAATCCTCCTACATCTTCCCCCTCCACCTGGCTAACTCTTACTCATTCTTGATGTCTCCACTCAGAGGTCATTTTCTCTAGCTGCCTTCCTTTGTCCTCTAAGTAGGATTGATGTTACTCCAGTAAACAACCACAGCACATTGTATTTTATCTGGTTATTTTAAACCTCTGCAGTACACTAAGAGGAAGGGCCTATATGGTTCACTATCATCCTCAAAGATTAGCACAGTACCTGGTCCATTATAGTCTCTCAATAAATAGTAAATGAATGAATGAATATTGGCTCCCCTACTAAGTAGCTATTCGAGTAGTTACTTCCATTCACTGAGCTTCAGTTTTGGAATCTGTAAAATGGGGACAAAAAAGTGTAGTCTAAGCACATATTACTGGCCTCTTTTTTTTGCCTCAAATCCTAAGAAAAGACTCCCCCCCAAATTAAATTAAGTTACAGCAATAAACAAGAAGCTTAAATGACATAACATATATAACGTTTCTGGTACTTCTGGAAGTATCACACAAAACGGTTAACAATGATTAACTCTGGGAAGGAGTATCGCAGGCTGGGGGCCAAGGAGAGAGGGAGCCTAACTCTGCAGCATCCTCCGGAGCCCTTGGACAAGCACAGATTATTCAAAATAACAAGTAAATGAAAAAGGAAAAACGTGGGCCACCACCGATTTTGCCTCGGAGATTGCCGTCCTCTTAGGCGGAAGGTGGTTTGAGTACCTCTGGGGCGATCCCAGTGCGGGGTGACACACAAGTTTTGTCCAGAACTGAAGGGAATTTGGGGTTGCTTGGCGGTAAGAGTAGGGAGTGAGGCTGTCTCGTGCAGAGCGGTCAGCGCTCACCGGAAGACAGTGTGCCCGCAGATGTCGCTGCCGTGAGTTAGCGATGGAGGACAAGGTGGCCTGCAGCGGCCTGGGTCCGAGGGCGAAGGCAGCAGCGCGATGAAGGGGGCTGCACCGAAGGGCAGTGCGCGGGATCATTTCCTGCTCTGTCCTTGCCAGCGACCTTGGGCAGGGAGAGAAATGTGGCGGAAAGACCTGGGAGGGAGAGGGAAGCCAGGTCTTGGGAGGAGCTCACAGTTGCTGGGTTCAGGCCGCTCCAGATGCAGAGATGAGGTCCCCTTGTGGTGGAGCCTGCGGCTTGGCTCCATTCTCCCCAACTGGAGGGGAACCTTCGAGATCATCCAGTCTGGAGCCCTCCTTTTCTGCCTAGAAACCGCTCGTTACCCCTTTTCCTATCAGACCAAGACTATAACCTCACTTTTCAAGTCCCTCCAGGCCTGTGCCCACCAAAAAAGAAAAAAAAAAGGGAAAAATGTTTCTGGCACACATTAAGCATTAAGCAAAGGTGAGTTTCCTTCATAGATGACAAGCCCAGTACAACCGTACAACCGGATAGCAGAGACACCAGGACTGGAACACAGGATCCAAGTCTTTGTAGTTTCTCCACTTGGCAGGGATAGTTTTAGTCAAAATGGCAGCCCAGGCAAGTAGCACCCTCAGCTGACTCCTTCCGTGTCTTGTGTTTGTCATCAGTATATCTGTATTGGAAGGTGATGTGCTGGACTGTGATCTCTGTCACATAATTGTCTATACTTGTATTATGGAATAGACAAATTTGCCTTTAACTTTGTTATATATCAGCAAGAATAAATACATTTCCTCTTGGTGCATCTGAAATGTGCCCTACATTCAAGTGGACACTGCACAAATGAGTGTCTTATGGACATTGTCTATTGTCTGTCTGGGCATGGCAGGCTGGCTCGACACTGGACTTTTGAGAAAAATGATAAAAATCTTGCTTTTAAATGCACTCCAGTTTTTAGTAACTTTGTGATCTTCGGTAAGTTACTCAACCTCTCAGAGACTTACCTTTTTTCACGCAAAATGCTGTAATAATACCACTGCAGAATTGTTCGGGAGGATTAAATGAGACCCTGTATTTAAAGCATCCAGCCAAGAGTAGGCACTAAGTAATAGCAATTACTGTGATTCTTTGATCTTTGAAATCAGCTTTGCTCAAATTTGCTCTTTCAAACCCCCCAAAAAAGGTATTAGACACATTCTAATTTACTAATAAGATAACAAGCAAAATCAGTCTTCCTTTAACTATGGGGGCCAAAACTCTGTTTAAGGAACTTCAGTTTTGACTATAGCTTACCAGGCTGGCTATGGCATTTCTGAGATTGCAAGAGCTCTGCGGATTCTGTTTTACTGTGAGACTAGCCGCATGCTACCCAGTCCAGGCCCACTCAAGTTACTGCCAGAGTGGCCTCCCGTGAAATCGGCTCTGCCAGGAGAGTATCGGTTGCAGGAATCCTCACTCCGGCACAGGACATTTGCCATGGACCTAAACCCTCGCTCATCTTATTACTCATCCTGTTACTCCCCCTGCCTCTACCCGTCCTAAGTCCAAATCCACCCCCACACCTCACTCTACAGAAAGAAGGTAGACTATAAAGTCTCCCACCAACATAGATGTTGAATGTAAAAGTTTTCTCACTGTAGAGATTTTAGTCACTCAGAGATTTCTCGCTTTGAGCTGCCAGGATGCCAGCTGAAATGAGTGGATTTAGGGACTTGGGTTTGGAAGACTCTGGTGTTGTGAGGAGTTTGTCACAAAGTGAGAGCCTGGATTTCAGAGCCCATCTGGGGCACACATGTTGTTTACATCTATAACCACATAAAAGGTGTTGAATGACCCAAGGGAGTTTCGCCAACAAATAGAAACATCTACCACACAGCAGTTAAAATGGCCAAAATATTAAGAACTGGTAGAAATTAATGAATACATTTACAAAATTATTCTAGATTACTTGATGTCATCAGAATCCTTTGACTTGTAATTCTGGCACAGAAAATCTAATTTTTCAGAACACATCATTACATTAAGAATATTTTTTTTAAATACTGATTAAAAATGGCTGATTGAACAAATGCATTTACCACCCCCCATTAAAATAGAAATAAAAAGATATTTAAAAATTAAAAAGAGGAGGAAATAACAATAGCAACAAAATGTTAGAAGCTGAAAAATAGGAGAATTGGTACCTGAGTTAGCAAATTGAGAAAGCTAAATCCTAAACTAGCAGAGAGGAAAACCAAGAAGCAACTCAATTCCCAGCATAGACCAACCCAAAGTCCCCTTCTCAAATTCAGCATAGTCAACTGCCTCTCTCCAAAACAAAAGACTTGAGAGTTTCCTCTGCAGAGGATAAGGGTCTCTAAGCCAGACTTCAGGGCACTAGGCATGATTAAGATTGGGAATACTATACTGAAAGCAGAGAGATTGAAAAAGGTTTGTATAAAGAATGAAGTATTATAATTCCCCAGCTCACATTCAACTTTCAGAACACTAGCAGCCAGGTATAACTAAGCCCTTTAGACAGGAAAGTAGATGTTTCCTCCCTGAAAAACTTAGACCAAGACAAAAGACCTAAGGGCGATGACATTTCCCCTCATGTAAAGAGCCCAGGCAGAACCCCCTAAAAACTGAATTTGACAAGCTTTATCCATGGCACAGAGTTTCCCATCAGCTTTAAAATGTGAGTGAAGAGTATGGATTATCAGATATCTGAAGAAAGGAAGCCTCTACCAAAGAATGTAAAGACACAACACACAAGGTGAAAAAAATCAACTAGAGAGGAAACAGACTATGCAGGGGAATAAAATCTCCCCCAATTCAAAAGCTATTATTAACATCTTCAGAGAAGTAAAAGTTTTTTTACAAATATGATGCTATAGAAATTAAAAAAAAAAAAAGAATCATTAGAGAATAAAAAAGAACTCCTGGAAATTTAAAATATGATAATAGAATTTAAAAACTTAACAGAAGTTGTAAGGTGATAAAGTTGAGGAACTCCCAGAAAACAAAGCCAAAAGACAAAAGGATAATAGGAAAGAAGACAATCAGAGGATCAGTCTGGAAAGTCCAATATTCTAATGACTAGGAGTTCTGAAGAGAAGAGAATTAAGAATGGGGAGATACTCATAATGAATCAGAAATTCACAAAGATTTCCAAAATCAAGGAACACAAGCTGCCAGATTGATAGGGTCCAACAAATACCTGGTACAATGGATTAAAAGAGACCAATACCAAAGCACATCACTGAGAAATCTAAGAACCCTAGAGACAGGAGAAAATCCAAACAGCTTTTAGAGGGAAAAAGCAGTTGTCATACAAAGGACCAGGAGTCCAAAGATTAGTAGACAGTATGAGGTAGTAATAATTAATCCACACAAGAGACGGGATACCACTTTGGTTTCTACAAAATAAAGTGAAAAAATAGGTAGAGCTCTAGGGGAACGCTTGAGGAGAAATCCTAATTCCAAGACATACATCTGTAGGACAGGGAACTGGAAACATGTGCTCAATGTTTTAGAGTTGAATTGAGAAATAGGTGTAGCAGGGATTTCTTCTTAATCCTTGGGTATCAACAAAACTACAATCTTAATAGCTAACCTGGACCACACACCTCACTGAGCACTTCTAACACACATTAGCTGTGTCCTCCTCATGACAATCCAAATAGTCAGAAATAACTAACAGGATTTTACAGATTGGTTTCTGTTAATTAACTTTCCAAGGTCCCATATAGTTGGTTAAGAGGGGAAGCCAGAATCCAAACTCTAAAACCCATTCTTCTAACCACTATGCCAAGCAGCCTTGGGACATAATGTTTGTATTTAAATATTTCAATCACAGCTTTTATAAAGCTCAGTATTTCTGCCAACACGGACTGCTTAGAGACAGCAAAAATACGTATCAAGAACTCTAGTTTATATCTTTATATTGTGAGAAAGAATGGGGAAAGAGGGAGATTAGCTTAAAGTTATTATTATAAAATAAAATCCTAGCTCATGATTTTTCAGAAAAGAACATCTTGGTTAGCTGGCAGGATTTCTAGGAAACCTTGTAAGAAAAGGAAAGCCTCAAAGATAAGGGTCCCAAAGAGAGTAGCAATATTGAAGTTTTAGCTGGCCTGCCACTCAATGACTCAGTGGCATCAATGCCCAAACTAACAAGAGAGTTTTGTGCGAGGCTTTTATAAGTCAGCCTGGCAGCCATTTTTATGTACACCAGCCCCCCCATACTGAATTTTCCATATTAATGTTTCCATTGTTCTCAGTTGGGCTGCAGTAACTTTAGCCCTTTTCCAGATGTTTCCTGACATCAGCATCCAAGATGTGCTGGCCAGCTGTCTTTAAAATTGCGGGAATTCTGTGTTGTGTGCATTAGTTATGCAAATGGAAAAGCAAGGACAAGAAGCCAATGTAGAGGATAAAAAAGAACCAGGGGAGGGATTGGATCAGGGCTTTACTGGCACGTGTAGAGTAGGTAGAAAGCCAAAACCAGCAAGCTGGCTTTGATCAAAACCCCCAGCAGTCTTCCCCTACCACTGCCCACACAGAGGGGTCAGTGTCCTCAGTTCCCAGGTCAGGCCGGGGTTTCGGGAACCTTCCTCACTGTTTTGTTGACTTAACAGGGACACGCTGAATATCCACAGATCTATCAACCCTCTAACCAGTTTCTCCTTTGTTCTACTCTGTCAAAGGAAAAATATCGGCATAAACCAGAGAACAATTCCCCACAGTATAGTCCTCAGTCAATTAATAGATGTTTTATGAAAAAGAAGGGTTGGGCAGGCAAATGAGTTGAGAAAATATCCAGGTTAAACGAAGTCAAGCAATTCCCTTTCCCAGAGCACTCTCAGGATCTCTGAAACATTCATGTGCACTGTGAATATCAGAGGAAACCATTTCTCAGAGGACTAGAGCTCACCTGAGGAAATGCTAGATGAGAGACTTCCCTGCCCCAACCACCCTCTCAGACCTCAAACTCACCATCAACAAAACAGCTTTGCATATCCTGAACTCACAATTGCCTCTTCCACTTGCTCAGGCTCCAGCCTCCCCTTCCTGGTGTGTGGCAGTGCCATCACCATTCTCCTAAACTAGAATGATGGCAGTTGTCTTCCATGCTTCCTTTGTCTTTATCTCCATCCTCCCCCATCTAATCCACCTTTATAGTAAACGGCTACTTCTTTGTCTTCTGAGAATCTCCATGGTACAGATTACCAACCTCAGACCTGCATCCCTAGCTAATGACTGGGCATTTCCATTTGGGTCACTAAAGAACACTGTTACCTGGGCTTGTCAGTGACTGAGTTCATGTCTTCCCCCGCTCCCCCCAACAGGCATCAGGTTCCCAACTCTCTGTCACTCTCAACCATACAGAATCACTACGTTCTCAACAAAGTTGGTGGGCTTTTCTTGTTATTTATTTACTTATTTATTTATGGCTGTGTTGGGTCTTCGTTGCTGTGCACGGGCTTTCTCCAGTTGCGATGAGCGGGGGCTACTCTTTGTTGCCGTGCACAGGCTTCTCGTTGTGGCGGCTTCTCTTGTTGTGGAGCACGGGCTCTAGGCACATGGGCTTCAGTAGTTGTGGCACTCAGGCTTTGATGCTCCATAGCATGTGGGATCTTCCTGGACCAGGGATCGAACCCGTGTCCCCTGCATTGGCAGGTGGATTTGTAACCCCTGTGCCACCAAGGAAGTCCCTGTTTTGTTTTTTGTTTCTTTGTTTTAAATTTATTTACTTATTTATTTATTGGCTGTGTTGGGTCTTTGCTGCTGCACGTGGTATATCTCTAGTTGGAGGGGGGCGCTATTCTTTGTTTTGGTGCACAGGCTTCTCATTGTGGTGGCTTCTTTTGTTGTGGAACACAGGCTCTAGGCACACAGGCTTCAGTAGTTGTGGAACATCAGCTCAATAGTTGTGGCACATGGTCTTAGTTACTCTGCAGCATGTGGAATCTTCCTGGACCAGGGCTTGAACCCATGTCCCCTGCATTGGCAGGCGGATTCTTAACCACTGCATCACCAGGGAAGCCCCTTGTTTTGTTTTTAATTGTTGTAAAATATATGTAGCATAACATTTACCATCTTAACCAGTTCTAAGTGTACAATTCAGTAGAAATAAGTCCATTCACGTTGTACAACCAATCTCCGAAACTCTTTTTCATGTTGCAGAGCTGAAATTCTGTAGTCATTAAACAACTCTCCTTTTCACTCTCCCCCCAGCCCCATTTTCTACAATTACCATGCTACCTTCTGTCTCTATGAATTTGACTACTCTATCTCATAGAAGTGGGATCATACAATGTCTTTTTGTGACTAGTTTTTTTCACTTAACATAATGTCTTCAAGATTCATCTATTAATATGTTATAGCATGTGTCAGACTCCATTGTATGTTTCTTTTATCCATCTGTCAATGGACGCTTGGGTTGTTTCTACCTTTTGGCTATTGTGAATAATGCTACTATGAACATGGGTGTATCCATATCCTTTTGAGACTTTGTTTTCAATTCTTGTAGATATATACACAGAAACAGAATTGCTGGACTATGTGGTAAATTTATTTTTAATAGATTTTAACCTAGGATAGGTTACTTAACATCTGTACTTTGGTTTCCTCAACTGTAAAGCAGGTTTAATTATAGTATTTAGGACTTCCTAGGTGGCACAGTGGTTAAGAATTCGCCTGCCAATGCAGGGGACACGGGTTCGATCCCTGCTCCAGGAAGATCCCACATGCCACGGAGCAACTAAGCCCGTGTGCCACAACTATTGAGCCTGTGCTCTAGAGCCCATGAACCACAACTATTGAGCCTGTGCTCTAGAGCCCGTGAGCCACAACTATTGAGCCCATGTGCCACAACTATTGAAGCCCACGTGCCTAGAGCCCATGCTCTGCAACAAGAGCAGCCACTACAACAAGGAGCCCGTGCACCACAATGAAGAGTAGCCCTGGCTCGTATCAACTAGAGAAAGCCCATGTGCAGCAACGAAGACCCAATGCAGCCAATAAATAAAATAAATAAACTAATTTTTAAAAATTATAGTATTTATAGGGTCATTGTGAAGATTCGATGAATTCATACCCACAAAACACTTATAACACAGGAATAAATTGAGGCATGAAGAAACTGAGGCATAAAGAAGTTAAGTAACTTGCCCAAGTTCACATATCTAGTAAAGAGCAAAGCCAGGATATAAATTCAGTTTCATAGCCAAAGTCTGTTTTCTTTATCACTGTGCCAAAGTGATGTCACTCCCTAGCTTTGATGAACTCCACCCAAGTTGATTATGTATGGATTCAATTACATGGACACAGTTTGGGAGAAAGATGGGGGAAGGGAAAGGGAGGAAGTCTTACATACCTGGGGAAAAAAAACAATCAGAATCTTGATATAACACTCAAAAGTACAATATATGAAATCAGTAGTAAAATGGAAACAAATAATTCTATTATGATTACTAGCACAACATCAAAAGTGATAGAAACCATGTAGATTCACCTCTGTTTTATTTTTGAGTCGCCTACTGTCAGCACCTTCTCGAGTGTGTGTCTGTGAGTAGGAGTGAGGGTGTGAGAGTATGTGTGTGCTGCTGAGAGGTGGGGGTGGAACATTATTGACTCCTGACTCCCCTTACTGCATCGGCCATTTGACATTCACTACCAAGTTATTTCTCTCTCCCTTCTCTTCTTAGGGGCTTATATGAAGACCACTTTTACAAGAAATAAGTGCCTAAAATGGAGAAAGATGTGTAACATCTTTAATCAGTAATATTTTACAACTAAATCACACCTTTAAGTTCAGTACTTGCATTTCTTTACAGCAATGCTTCCAGCAATCACAGAAACAGCTAAGAAGTTTTCCGGCAATCCTGCTTATCACGTGGAGAACTTACACAAGAAGATAAGTGACCTGCTCAGGGAGCTTAGTATTACACTCTAGACTGTCAGGAAGATGAGCTCATGGATAAATTTGGTGGTGTGGTCATTCTGAATAAAAGTGGTTCAGCCCAGCCTGAGGTTTCACTGAGTGCCACAAAGGCTGTGCAGTTACACCCAAAAGAGCTGCAAAATGTGTGTGTTTTGAGAGAGAGGGACACTGGAACTTGTTATCCTATTTTATAGAGAAAAATCTTCCTCTGCTCCTGGGCACACACAGCCTCACCACCCGTTTCTGTCCTTTGCAAACGTCTCCCCTCAACCTTCACCCCCTGGGCTTCCAACCAGATCGTCCCCTGACCCTGCTTTTGCGCAGGTCACCAAGGGCCAGCTCTCATAGTCACTTGTGGTTTTGCTCACTCTCAGCAGCATCAGTTGACTAGTTTCTCTTTCTTGAAACACTTCTTCTCTTGGCTTCTGTGGCATCACACTTTCTACCCACCACTCGGGCTCTTCTTCTTAGTCTTCTTCGACAGCTTCCCTCCCCAGCTCTCTGACCTCTTAAAGACAGAGAGCCGCACGGCCCACAGGGATTTCTCCAGTACCTAGCTCACAGCCCTGCAGCACCGCTTGCTGTTTCTGTGCCAGGTATGTCCTCATCTCTGGGAGTCCGCACTGGCTCTGCCTGGAACATTATTCTCCTGGGTGTCCACAGTGCTAACTCCCTCACTTCTTTGAAATCTCAGCAAGGCCTTCCTGACCTCCCTATTTAGGACCATAAGACAGTTCCACCCCTCACAATCCTAATTCTCCTCTTTTTTCTCTTTTGTATAATACTTGTCCCCTTCTAAGATTCTATATAATTGACTGCTCTAGCATCAGTATAAAATATATCCACTAATGCATTATAGGCACTCAATATATATTTTTAAAATAAATGATTCAATCTCCATGCCAACAACTGTCACATTATGTCTCCAGCTCTATTCTCTTTCCTGAGCTTCAGAACCATATATTTAACTTACTGCTTGGCAACTGCATTTGGGTATTTGAAAAACTGAAAGGAATCTCAAAATCAATATGACCAAAAATGAACTCTCGGTGCACATCATTAGCATTTCAGCAATGGGGGACTTCCCTGGTGGCGCAGCGGTTAAGAATCCGCCTGCCAATGCAGGGGACACGGGTTCGATCCCTGGTCAGGGAAGATCCCACATGCCACAGAGCGCCACAGCTACTGAGCCTGTGCTCTAGAGCCTGTGAGCCACAACCACTGAGCCCACGTGGTGCAACTACTGCGGCTTACATGCCCAGAGCCTGGGCTCCACAATGAGAGAAGCCACCGCACTGAGAAGCCCAATGCACAGCAAAAGCCTGCACACAGCAATGAAGACCCAATGTAGCCTAAAAATAAAGTTAATTAATTAATTAATTTAAAAAACCCAAACAAAGCACATTTCAGCAATGGCAATGCCGTGCTCCAAGTTGCTGGGGCCAGAACCCTGGGAGTCATGGTTGATCCCTCCCGTTTCCTGCTGCTTCGTATCTGATCCATCAGCAAGTCACATTAACTCTTCTTCTACACTGTATTCCCAAATGTCTACTGCTCACCTTCTCAACCACTGAGGTGTGAGCCATTTGAAGATCTGAAAGAAGATCTTTTAGAGCATCAAGTATAGGAAATGTCTAGACTATTTGTCTAGGCGTTGCATTGAGAATGTCTGTTGAAAGGAACAGAACAGGAAGTGCTGAGGGGGAGAGTGGTAGGAGACCAAGTCAGAGAGGTGGGGAGAGGCATTTTGTGAAAATCCTTCTAGACTGTGATTACGTTTTGAATTTTATACTGGAGTTGTTTTTTTTTTTTAATAAATAAATGTGTGTATTTATTTATTTTTGGCTCCATTGGGTCTTTGTTGCCGTGTGCGTGGTGATTTCTCTAGATGAAGCGAGCGGGGGCTACTTTTCGTTGCAGTGTATGGGCTTCTCATTGCAGTGGCTTTTCTTGTTGCAGAGCACCAGCTCTAAGTGCTCAGGCTTCAGTAGTTGCAGCACGTGGGCTCAGTAGTTTTGGCGCACGGGCTTAGTTGCTCCATGGCATGTGGGATCTTCTTAGACTAGGGAGTGAACATGTGTCCCCCACACTGGCAGGTGAATTCTTAACTACGGTGCCACCAGGGAAGTCCTATACTGGAGCCTTTTAAGGAGATCTGCTTAATGCTTGAAAGAATTGTTCTGGACCCCAGGTGGTAACGATTAGAAGTAGGGACACGAGGTAGGGACTCAGGTGAGTCCTCTGGGCAAGAGATGATAGTGGCTAGGTTTTTTCCTAGCTATGGCTTTCTTCATGTTCAATCCTTGATTTACTATTTTCTCAACATTCTCTTGTTGCTGAATTCTCCTGAATTCATAACGATTTCTGTGTTGTGATATGATCCCAATCCTTCACCATTCAAGATGTTTTTAGTTGCTGACAAAAGATTGTATCAAGAGGAAAAGCAAGTGAGGCCTGCACAAGTAGGACTGTGTAACCCACCCTCATACTCTTCAGTCTTATGAATGGGAAATTTTTAGAAAGTAGACATTAGTTAGTCTGAGGCCAATACTAAAAGCTAATTCCTATGGGGTAGCAACAGCCCTAGGTTTCCTGACTATTCTCACCACTCTAAACTGCAACTGAAATGGCCAAATAATTTATTGATAGAGATTACCCAATTTACTACTAAAGAGAGTAGGAAGTATCTGGGAACCAATCGCACTCCAGGACAATACAAATGATATCTCGCTTAATATTTAAAATAACTCTATAGGTATATCTTATTATACCTATAGGGGTATATCTTATTTTATTATTTGCTGAGGTGGAAATTGAGGCTTAGTCAAATCACAACCTTTGCTCAAGGTCATGCTGTAAATAAGTGGGCAAGGGAGGTGTCTGATGCCCAAGGCTACAGGTTTCCTTCCACCCACACTGCCTCCCACGCAAACCTTCAAGTCTGACATTTCCTGCAAATAATGAGAGTGACTACCCTGGTGAGCAGGTAAAGAGGAAAGGTAATACTGGGAAATGAGAAAGGGTCTGAAACTTATGACTTAGGGTTGGGTTGGGGTTGGGGGAATTGAAATTCAGAATCTATTTTGCCATGTACTCAGTATATATTTCAAGTTCAAATATTTGGCTTAAAAACAAAAACTTTTCACCCATAAACGCTTAGAAATTCAGGACTGCCTATGCCAACTCTAAAAATTAAAACAAAAAAAGAATTCTCTCCTGTAATAAGGCGCATCTTGAATTTTAAAATCTTATCAATTTATTTAACTTCCTGGAGGTGGTTGTCCCTCCCATACAACGGAGATAACAGCACCTCTGGGGTGGGTCTTATGTGGGAGTTAGGAGATGGATGATAAGTACCACTAGATGCATGTGATAAAGTGCTCTACAAATATTAACTTCCTTCCCCATTACTTACACCAATCACAGAAACAGCCCAAATAACAATAGCAGAGAGTGGTGGGGATCCCCAAGGGAACTACAACGTCTTTACGATGTTCCATTGTGTTTTATTTTGATGGGAATGAGGTGGGGAGCCCCACCAACCCTTATAACCTCATCTTCCTAGGAATATTGGTCCCAAGGTTGCTTACAAAGAAAACGTTGACGATAAAACCACAAGGTCCTCCTGTACAGCACAGGGCACTATATTTAATATCTTGTGATAAAGCATAAGGGAAGAGAATGTGAAAAAGAATATATACACACCCCCCCACACACGTATGTTTAGCTGAATTACTTTGCTGTACAGCAGAAATTTATACAACATTGTAAATGAACTACACTTGAATAAAATAAACTTAAAAGAAAACACTGACAAACTTTTAGGCATAAAAGCTCTTTTACCAGTGAAGGCTATTTGTGTTGAATTCAGAATTGTTCTGATGCTCTGAAGTCCCTGACCCTTTTAGCTAAATCTAATTATAGTTGTCAAAGAAGCAAAGAAGACAGATAAAAACAATCCAAGGAAATTAGAAAACTAAGAATACTGCCATTAGGGACGGCCCAAAGGAAAATAAAAATATTCTTATTTGGTATTAGAGGAAAAAAAAAGGTATTTTTACATATTTGTACATTTACATTTTCTCTTGGGACCATGTACCTATTGATGGTTGAAATCAGGTTTCCCACAGTAAACAAAAAAGTCATATATATTTTTAAATTTTAATTTGTAGACTTCTTAATATCCACAATATCCTAAATGTGTACAGATGGTTATTTGGATGGTTCTGAATGTGCAATTTAGGATAAGTCCTCAAGAGTTACCAGGTTTAGAAAATGAAATTTTTTCATAAAGGAAGCTCAACATAGAAATCATAAGAAAAAATAAAACTATGAGAACTACAATCACAAAGACCAAAAATTAACTTTTCTCTTTTCAAAAAATGTGTCCCTACAAATGAACTTATCTATGAAAAAGAAACAGACTCACAGACAGAGAACAGATTTGTGGTTTCCAAGGGGGAGGGGAGGTGGGCGAGGGATGGATTAGGAGTTTGGGATTAGCAGATGCAAACTATTACATACAAAATGAATAAACAACAAGGTCCTACTGTATAGCACAGGGAACTATATACAATAGAATATGAAAAAGAATGTATATATATGTATAATGAATCACTTTGCCATACAGCCGAAATTAACACAACATTGTAAATCAACTATAACACAACATTGTAAATCAACTATACTTCAATAAAATAAACTTTAAAAATAAAATAACTTTAAAATGTGTCTCTAGCAATTATTACAGACCATTTATTGATTACTTATCAGGCAAATGGCCAGATCTCGTTAACGATCTCCCAGAGGTAAGTCTGCTTTGCAATTACATGGGATTTCTTTCCCTTTGAAAGCAGTTTCACTTCTGTTATCTCACTTTACAGGCTTTGAAGGCTAGAGTAATGAATAGAACTTTAGATTGTCTTTAGCCTAAAAACAATGAAAAGTTAACAAGAACAACAATAAAAAAGATTATGAATGGATTGTTTACAAAGACTATTTATAAGAACAATTCTTTGGATTGTTCTGATTGATAAAGGGCGGCAGCCTTCTGAGTAATCACGGCTTTTGGTCTCTGGTGGGTGTGTTGAACAGTGGGGAAAGGTGGTAATTATCCGGAAGAGCAAAGCTGAATTGTTCCTTTAAGCTTCTTCAAGGTGCTGGAGCAAATCCAGAGGAGAAAACTGCTGTGGAGGGAAAAAGGATTTGTGACCCAGATAAAGTGAGACTGAGCTGTCTGCCCTCTGGTGCCCAAGAGGTGAAGGACAAGGGCGACATTTCCAACGTAACCAATCTGTAAATGTGAAAAACATTGAAGGACTTTAATTCCTGCGATTAGTGAAGGAGAATATTTTCAGTTTGAGGTAAAGACACGAAAATTCACATATTTGGAAGATCTCACTTGAGGTTTAGGAAAAAATTAGTAACTTGTGAGCATTCAGACATTTTCTAAGCATTCATGTTTCTCCCCAAGATTTTATCACTGTTAGTAAAACAAATAACATTATTATTCTCATTTTGGAAAGAACAGAAATTAGCATATCATCGATGGCATTTATACTGAAAAATAAGTGAACGGGGGAATTATACAAAATTTCATTCCTGAAATGCCTAATCAGGAGAAATAGACCATCAACCCAAATATACCATAAAACTGCTTGCTCTTTGCCTGATGCATCTGTATTGAAATTACTAAGTTACCAGGCCCTAGAGACTTTTAAAAAAGTCTATGTGGCTATCAGAAAATGAAAAGGCCTCCCAAAGTAACCTCACACTTTCCCCTCCTTTATTTATTTATTTATTTGCATAATCACATCAAACTTGGAATTAAAGAGCTCAAGGAAGTAGGATTGTTCTCTCAGGAAGCAGATCAGAAAAAGGGATTTGAGGAAGAAAAGGAAGCAGATGGCAGGAAATGAGAGATCATTACCAACCACTTACTCAGCCGTAGGGTACCAGCTTAGGGTACCATGCACCACTCACCTCTGATCTCATCACCAGCTCAATGGCTCCCAGGGACTTTTTCTGGGGATCTTCTTGCTATCTCACCTGCGGCCCTTTATTTTTAAATGTTTTCATCCTTTTTTATTGTGGTAAAATAAACATAACAAAATTTATTATCTTAACCATTTTAAGAGTACAGTTCAGGGGCTTCCCTGCTGGCATAGTGGTAAAGAGTCTACCTGTCATTGCAGGGGACACAGGTTCAATCCCTGGTCTGGAAAGCTCCCACATGCTGTGGAGCAACAAAGCCCTTGAGCCACAACGACTGAGCCTGTGTGCCACAATTACTGAAGCTCGCACACCTAGAGCCCGTGCTCCACAACAAGAGAAGCCTCTGCAATGAGAAGCCCAAGCACTGCAATGAAGAGTAGCCCCCGCTCGTCGCAGCAAGAGAAAATTCCCATGAGCAGCAGCAAAGACCCAATGCAGCCAAAAAATAAATTTAAAAAAAGAGTACAGTTCAGTGACATTAACTATATTCACACTGTTGTACAGCCATCACCACCACCCATCTCCTGAACTCCTTTCATGTTGCAAAATCGAGATTCTGTACCCATTAAATAATAATTCCCCATTACTTCCTGCCCCCAGGCCCTGGCAACCATCATTTTGCCTTCTGTCTCTATTATTTTTCTATTCTCTATTTTGTTTATCTCTGCTGTAATCTTTATTATTTGCTTCCTTCTGCTGGCTTTGGGTTTGGTCTGTTCATTCTAGTTCTTTAAGTTGTAAAATTAGGATATTTATTTGAGATGCTTCTTTTTTCAATGTAAGTATTTGGAGCTATAAATTTTCCTCTTAGCATTGCTTTCACTGTATCCCATAAGATATGGTATATTATGTTTTTATTTTATTCATTTCTATGTATTTTCTAATTTTTTTCTGATCCATTGGTTGTTTAAAGAATGTGTTTAATTTCCATGAATTTGTGAATTTTCCAAATTCTTTGAGAGTTTTGGCCACTATTTCTTCAAATATTCTCTTTGCCTCTTTCTTTCTTCTCCTCCTGTGACCTTGACGATGTGTATGTTGGTCCATTGATGGTGTCCCACAGGCCCCTTAGGCTTTGTTCATTTTTCTTCTACCTTTTTCTTTCTGTTCTTCATATGCTATTTTCAGGTTAGTTTACTGATTCTTCTGCCTGCTCAAATCTACCTTTGAATCCCTCTAGTGAATTTTTCGTTTTAGTTATTGTACTTTTCAGCTGCAGGATTTCTCTTTTCTTTTTAGATTTTCCATCTCTTTATATTTCCATTTTGTTCGTACACATTTTCTTGAATTTCTCTACATCTTCTCTTAGTTGTTAAGCATCTTTAAGACAGTTGTTTAAAAGTCTTTGTCTATAGACATAGAGAAAAAAATGTATGGATACCAAGGGGGAAGGGGGTGGGGAGGAAGGAATTGGGAGAGTGGGATTGACACATTAATACTGTGTATAAAATAGACAACTGATGGGAACATACTGTATAGCACAGGGAGCTCTACCTAATGCACTGTGGTAACCTAAATGGGAGGGAAGTCCAGAAAGGAGGGGACATCTGTATGTGTATGGCTGATTCATTTTGTTGTGCAGTGAAGGCTAGCGCGCATTTTATAGCAACCATAGTCCAATAAAAATTAATATGATAAAACAGTCTTTGTCTAGTAGATCCACCATCAGGTCGTTTTTAGGAACAGTTTCTGCTGGTTTCTATTTTTCCTTTCAATGGATCCTACTCTTCTGTTTCTTTCTATGCCTTGTGGTATTGTCGTTGTTGAAAATTGGACACCTGAATCGAATAATGTAGTAACTAAAAATCAGATTCTATCGCTTCTCCAAGATTTGCTGGGTTTTGTTTTTGTTTTTTGTTGTAGGCTGTCTCTGTGGCACTTCTGTTTTGTTTCGTTATAGGCTGATCCTTGGTGGGGGGTGGGGGTCAGCCTGAGGTGTAAACTTAAAGTCCTCTCAGGACTTTTCTGAGCCTGCACCTCTCCCTGGGCATGTGTAGTGATGTTCTAATTTCCACATATATGCAGTTGCTTTTGAATGTCCTAATCTTCAATGTTTGGCTCCCAAAAGGGGGAAAAGAGAAAACTGAAGGGGGCGGGGGGGGGGGAGGGGGAAGGTACTGGCCCTTTAACTCCCCTGGAAGTGAGTACAGCCAGAGGGAAGGGGCTTGCAACAATAGGGAGGTGCAACCACAATGGCTCCCACCTTTTTGCCTGCACCTCTGTGATCAGAAGCAGCAATCAGCAATCAGAGCACAGCTCCCTGATCTTTGGAGGACCAGGTCCTTTGTGCTCACCCCAGCTCCCACAGATTGTGTGTAAGCTAATCCAGGAACGAGTATGTGACTGCTTGCCACAGGGTTGAGGGGTGGAAGATGGGTACCTGCTACTTGCTAAAAGCTGAAAGTGACCAGAATTAACCACAATTTATTATCTAACCATTTCCCTGGAATTTGCAAACTTTCAACTTGAGAATTCTAAAATAATTACATCAGACAGTTTCTGCCAGGGTAACTGTTGTCGGGTGCTTCTTACTCTGCTACCAACTCAGAATCCTCCCCAGGGCCCTTTATTTTATTTATTTATTTCTTAAAATAAGTTTATTTATTATTTATTTATTTACATTTTTGGCTGCGTTGGGTCTTCGTTGCTGTGCACACAGGCTTCTGCGTGGGCAGGCTTTCTCTAGCTGCAGCGAGTGGGGGCTACTCTTCGTTGCGCTGCATGGGCTTCTCAGTGCAGTGGCTCCTCTTGTTGCAGAGCATGGGCTTCAGGCGCACGGGCTTCAGTAGTTGTGGCACATGGGCTCAGTAGTTGTGGCTCACGAGCTTAGTTGCTCCTCAGCATGTGGGATCTTCCTGGACCAGGGCTCAAATCTGTGTCCTTGGCACTGGCAGGTGGATTCTTAACCGCTGCGCCACCTGGGAAGTCCTGGGGCCCTTTATTTTTAAAAACATTTTATTGTGGAAATTTTCAAACCTAATCAAAAGTGAAGAGAATGATATAATAAATTCCTATGTACCACCATGAACTTTCAACAATTACCACCTACATGGCTCTTTCACCATCAATTTCTACCAATGGTTTCTTGCCCATCTCTTCCCTGTCCTTCTCCCCATGCCTGGCTTCAAACAATGGGATTACCTGCCTTCTGCTCCAGGTTCTAGAACCAATGGGATCCCTCTAGGTATCTGACTAAATCAACAAGCCCTCTTTTCTATCTCAACTTGACTAATTTTTACACCCTCTACCCCTATGCCCCAGACATATTTAAAAAAAAAAAAAACAGAAAAGGAAAAAGAAAACAGCATTTAATCCTTCCTAATGGCTGGAAAATCTGGTGAAAGTCATGGACAATCCCCCCTCCCCCCCCCCGCCCCCACAAAATAAAGGTCACATATGTAATTTCACACACAATTTCAGGAAGTTCATGGACACCTTGAAGCTCTACAAAGATCCCAGGTTAAGAATCCAAGTTTTCGTCTACTTTAAAAGGTAGAGTCTCCCTTCCTTACCTGGCCTTTCTTGTACATTTCTCTTCACAGATACACAGAACTGTAAGCCTGGAAAGCACCCAGTTCCACCACTTTTTTATTTTGCTACTGAGGCAACTAGACAAGAAGAAATAACATGCTGGCCCCAAATCCTGCAGGTGAGCAATAGAACCAGAGTCTCCACCAACATTTTTCACACTAACCTCATGCTACTTCTGAATATTTTCCTGCCCCTTTGAAATGAATTGATTCCAGCCTCAAAATAGTCCTAAAACACACACTAAAAATGCCTTCTTCAGCACACCCCATCCTCTCTCCTCTCTTTTCTTTATTCACGCAACATTGGATTTTCGTGAAATGCGAGAAGAAAAATACTAACAGACTCAGAAAACAGACTGGAATTGAAAAATTAATTCAAAATAACTTTTAAACAAGTATATTTTAGCTACAAAGTTGTCTATGCTTCTTTGTCAGGGTTCAATTTATGTTCAGCTCTGCTATTTGTTCATTTGTGGGGAGACTTTGGGCTGGACCAGTGAACCAGTGCCTACTCACCTTGCATAGGAAGTTGGGTTGAGTCCTCTGAGGGTATTCCCTGTATCATTCTCCCCAGTTCTTCTAGTGCTAGACCTCAACTGTGGCCACACATCAGAGTCGACTGTGGAGTTTTTTAAATTATGAAAAGAGGTGGGCTCATATGAACCCACACCAACTTTACTGACCTTAGGGTCAGGCTTCTGGGTATGCAACCAGGGATGAGAACCCTGCTGTGATGCCGTGTGCAAGGAATTAACACCATTACTAGTGATGTACGCCTGGGAGAATACCACAGTTGCTCCACAGCTTGTAGTTCAGTAACAGACAAAATTTTGTCTTTCTTTTTCTTTTTTTAAGGCAAGAAAATTTCAGAAGGAAAATTTAGAAGGAACTTGGCAGATGTAAACCACCCTGGGGTAATATTTAAAATATGCTGTTTTTCTCTACTATTTAATTACTAATGTAGCATAAGCTTCTTGGCTCAGCTGGGATATAGGTTTTAGGTAATATGTGATATATTTTTAACAAGTATATTTATCTTATTGTAGTTAACGTATATTATAAAAGTAATACATACATTTTGTAAACTTTTTTTTTTTTTTTTTTTTTTTACTGCATAGAAGAATAAATGTGAAATCCCAGAGAAAACCTTGCTAACCTGGATGCATTACCCTGTTTCTTATGTATCCTTCTAGAAATATGCTATCCACATCAAGCATTTGTATATGTCAATATTTATCTCTGGTAGTCTCAGGACTCATGGGTCTTGGAGATTAGCATAAAGGCATGTTTCCTTTACTTCTGTCCTACCTGAAAGGTAACAGGAAGTCTAGTCTTTTACCAGGTTTACTGTCCAAATAGCTCCAAGAATCCCTGGGAAGATTCTTCTGTCCTATGGGACAATCATGGTCATTGCATCTGGCTCCAGGAGGTAAACCTCTGCACAGATATCTTCCTGCAATGTCAGGACTGGCCTCTCACAACAGGCTGCTAATATTCTCCCTGGTACTGATTTCTTACGTGTGTACTCAACCTCTTTTCTTAATCTCACACCAATCTGGTGAAACCAGACTACAACTTTTAATATGTTTTTTTTTTAACCCACACTCTGGCTGCAGAATTTATTTTAATTAACTTTTAGAGAAGACAAATACATCATTTTTAATATGATTTTGTTGAAGGTTTAGAGATAATAGAAAGAAAATACAACACAGGGACTTCCCTGGTGGCACAATGGTTAAGAATCCACCTGCCATTGCATGGGACACGGGTTCGATCCCTAGGCCAGGAAGATCCCACATGCCACGGAGCTACTAAGCCTGTGAGCCACAACCACTGAGCCTGTGCTCTAAAGCCCATGAGCCACAGCTATTGAGCCCATGTGCCACAACTACTGAAGCCCGAGTACCTAGAGCCTGTGCTGTGCAATAAGAGAAGCTGCTGCAATGAGAAGCCCCCACTCACCTGCTCGCTGCAACTAGAGAAAGTCGGCACACAGCAACGAAGACCCAACGCAGCCAATAAATAAATAAATATATTAAAAAAGGGAAAAAAAGAAAGAAAAAAGAAAATACAACACACAGAAGACAACCTATAATTCTTACTAGAGGTGGCCTATATCAGAATGTTCAGCCCCAGATCCTGGCAGCTCCCCTCTGCCTAACTCCCAGCCAGATGCCGCAAGGCGAGGGCCAAGTCTCCTCCCTCTGGCAGGTGGCCATTGAGTCTGTTTCTCCCAGATTCCCAGGCTCCCAGATTTCCTCAGGCCATGAGAGAAAGAAATAGGTCTTTTTTTTTCCTTCTTCTTTTAATAAATTTATTTATTTATTTATTTGGCTGCGTCGGGTCTTCGTTGCTGCGTGCGTTTTCTCTAGTTGTGGCGAGTGGTGCGCAGGCTTCTCATTGTGGTGGCTTCTCTTGTTGTGGAGCACGGGCTTTAGGCATATGGGCTTCCGTGTGGCAAGTCTGAGGACTCCAGGAAAGCTGCTCAGGTCAGAACCTTGCCTTGATCCTTAGGGGACTGGTCTGGGTTTAACTAAGTTTGACCCACAGTGGGCCACAGGAGACCCTTACTGCCACACATGGTTTTGTTCTAAGACTGAAGACTCCAGACTGTGGAACACGTCCTGAGTCCTACTACCTTTTGAGTCAAAACCACACTTTGCTGAGTGAAAAGGGAAAGGCATTCCATCAACGGAGTAAACATTCTCATTGTCTTCTGCAGATGGACAATCATGGTTGGCTTTGACTGAAGTTAAGACCTATTTCTTTCTCAGGATTTCTCTGGTGGCACAGTGGAGTCCTCAGACTTGCTCTTTTTTTAAAAAAAATTTTCATTTATTTTATTATTATTTTTAAAGTTATTATTATTATTATTTGGCTGCATTGGGTCTTCATTGCTGCACGTGGGCTTTCTCTAGTTGTGGTGAGTGGGGGCTCTCTTCGTTGCAGTGTGGGCTGCTAATTGCAGTGGCTTCTCTTGTTGTGGCTCACGGGCTCTAGAGCATAGGCTCAGTAGTTGTGGTGCATGGGTTCGTTGCTCTGCAGCATGTGGGATCTTCCCAGACCAGGGATCGAACCCGTGTCCCCTGCATTGGCAGGCAGATTCTTAACCACTAAGCCACCAGGGAAATCCTCTCAGACTTGTGCTTGATTTCCTGTGACCAATCCCTTAAATAACAGCACACATCACCCCCACCCCCCCGCCCACCCCCAAGAACAAGTGAAATTTTCCTGGGATAATGCAGCCTAATCCCATACTTTCAAAGACACATTACTGTAAGGGAATCATTATCTGAAGAAGTACAAGTCTTCTAACCACAGTGAGTGTTTTCATATTAAAAGCCAGAAAAACTTTGCTCCTCAACTGAAATATTTCATTCCCAAAAATGATGTCTGAGATTGATTCAAAATTACATGGGAGGACTTCCCTGGTGGTGCAGCGGTTAAGAATCCACCTGCCAATGCAGGGGACGTGGGTTCTATCCCGGATCTGGGAAGATCCTACATGCTGGGGGGCAACTAAGGCCATGTGCCACAATTACTGAAGTCCACGAGCCTAGAGCCCATGCTCCACAAGAGAAGCCACTGCAATGAGAAGCCTGTGCACCACAACAAAGAGGAGCCCCTGCTCGCCACAACTAGGGAAATCCCCACGTGCAGCAACAAAGACCCAACACAGCCAATAGTTAATTAATTAATTAATTTAAAAAACTTACATGGGAGTGGCAGTGGGTGACGCAAAGTGGGTAGGGGTTCTGATGAAACAAAATTGGCCATGAGTTGATTGTTATTGAAATTAAGTAATGGATACATGAGCCTCCATTATACTATTCTATCTACTTTTCCATATGCTTGAAATCTTCTATAGTTAAAAACAGTAACAGCATCTCTGCAGAGGGTTTGCCCATAATGTTTCATCACTGGAAGATCTCTGTTTGTTGTTTTCCAGAGTATAGGACCTTGCAGCCCTGCAGATGAAGTCAGTCTCCACTTTCTGCAAATAAGGTTCTTTCCCCTCTCCACAGGTGATTCCAGAAACTTTAGGGCGATTACTTACTCAATGCTCACAATCTAGCTACTGAGTAATTCCTTATCACAAGCACTCCCTTCAAAGGAACTTCTCACAATTAGCCCTAGGACGACGACACCTGAGGGTCTTGTTCTCCTTTCACCATGTCTAGGGATGTTTTCCATCTCACTAAGTTTATAGACAGAGGAGTTGGGCACTGTATTTCTAAATGGTAAAAGAAACTCTGCCTATGCTCTTTTATGCCACTTAAAAAAAAAATGTATTTTACTGGTACAGTTTGAATGGAAAGGAGTCTGGTGACGGTGGCTTGACAGAATGGCTAGCTACCAGGACAGGATAACATCCCTGGTCTTAGTAAAGTTTATGGCAGGGGACTTGTTCTGGAATGTGGTCCTCCGTTTTACAAACTCAGAAACTTAAATATTAGCACACATAGACACAATGAGACTCTAAGGGCTGATGGATGCCAATAAGCTAACTTGCAATGGGAAATGTAACAATAAGCAGACCCCAAATCTATGTTTGCTGGTTTAGCACATTTTCTACTATGGGAAACATTTTATGCAAAGCCAAATTATAATCAGAAGGGCGTTTGGTGAGAGCAAGTTCTAGAACAGTGCATTTTCAACTAGGGAGAGTTAACATCCCCTGGGGAATGGGTAAAGGGAAGGGGGCTTTCAGGGAAAGTTTTGTGTGTGGTAAGCTGGTTTTTTTGCATATGTCATTAGAAATGGCGTAACTAATATTATAATTCAATAATATATTTCAGGGGGAAATTTAAACCCTATTGCTTTCATAATGACTGTTGTAAAAAGCAAAGCTCAACAGAATCTTGGCTGGTGACACTCTGCTTGGAGGGTGGCAATCCACAAATCAGACTCTCCGGAGGGTCTAAGATTTTTCGTTTTTTGTCAAAATGAGGCAAGAAAATATGTTCCCTGAGGCACCAAGCAAAGCCATACTTGAGGCAACTTACATTTGCGGCACCAAAATCAAATTTTCTGTTCTCAAGTGTTTTCTCACTAAACAGTTTTGTGACGAATATAACCTACTTTAGTTTACTGTTAGTCACTAACTGTAGGACTTGATGTGGAACTGTATCTATACTACTTATAGATGGTATGTACTTTATAGTATAGCATACAGTACGATACTACAAAGTACTACTACGGTTTTGTGACAAAATTCTGCAGCTAGGCCAAACCACTGTTTGGTTACAGCAGACATCTGATGATCTATCTCAGCATTGATTTTTCTCCCCTCTGTCTTTCCAAAAGACCCTCTGTTCATTTGGAGATTGCTACCCTTCCTGGGAAGAGGACTGCACTCTTGGGCTAGCACATTCTAAACCCTTGAAAACAGCAATTGGTTTGTAACCTGAACCAGTCCGATCAGAGTGAATCTGAGAACTTTTTCTAATGATAATGATACTGGGACAAAGATGGGCTCAGTTCCAGGTGCCTTTAGCAGCCATCTCTGAGCATGAGGAGGTCTTAAACTAGGAGAAAGCCCACACCAAGACAGGAAAGACAAACAGAAAGATACGGAGTCACTGGGGACATCACTGGACTGCTGGACCAAGTTTGCCTGAAACCAACGCTACCTCTGGACTTGACAGTTACTTGTACCAACAAATTCTTTTCACTGTTTCAACCATTTTTAGTTGTAGTTGAAAGCACTAGTGGCTGGATCAGGGCACTGCTGAATCTGGATTGATTGAATTTCTTATTTTCCGATAGGCTCAAAAGTCAGTCAGTGAAGCAAGACACAAAGACAAAAACTCCAGTAACTGCCATGTTCTTAACTTCTGCTGTACATTAGAATTTTGCAGAGGGATTTTAAAAATCACTGGCAGATTAAATGAAAATTTATGAAGGTGGGGCTCAGGAAACAGAATTTTTAAACCTCCTCCAAGGGATTCCAAAGGGCAGTCTATGCTGAGAACCACTGGTCTAAGTAAATATCTAGCTCTATCCATTTAATGGAATATGCAGACTAAATGTCGAAATAGTTTTAGTTTTTTTTCACCAAAGGGGAAAAAAAAAGCCGATGTAACTTGTAAGATTAATGCAAACTGTATGACAGAAAAGCAAAATTTATTTGGAGTCTTGTTTTACCTTTAAAATGTATGCAAATTTTGTACTCTATTCCATTTTATGTTTTTTCTTCTCTTTCCCTTTCTCCCTTCAACATTTAAGAGGAGCTTACCATGTCCAGTCATAGTGACAGACAACAGGAAAACAAGGAAAAATACAGTTCCCACAATCCAGAAAAAACAAGTAATTAATCTAGTAATTACAACAAAACATGCTGACTCTATGATAAGGGCAGCTCAGGGCACCATGTAAACAGAGCAGGGGCTCCTAACCTCCTGGAGAAAATGTTTAATCTGAAACCAGAGGAATGCATATGAATTACCTTGGTGGATGATGGAAGAGGATCCAGACAGTGGAAGTAAAGGAACTGAAAGAACATAACAGGAGAAGAGGAGAATGTGAGAGAAATGAGGCTGGAGAGAAAGGCAGGAGCCAGGACTTCATCCCAAAAGCAATGCAAATCAACTGAAAGGTTTTAAGCAGTCAAAGGATGTAATTTCTCTTTGGAAGATAATTCTGGCTGCTGTGTAGGAAATGCATTGGAGGGGAGGGGTGCATGTAGGGAAAAGGGGAACTTAATAAGAGGGGGTCAGGGAAACCGGTTTATCAGAGGCAGATAACGGTAGCCCAGGCAAAAGTATGGAGGCCGTGGGATGGAGAGAGGAGGGCTAATCTGAATGACATTTAAGAAGGTGTAATTGATAGGGCTTGGTAATTGACCAGCTGTGATGAGTGAGGGGGAGAGAGAGAAGCCAAGCGTGACATATGTCTCTTGTTTGAGCAACTGTGTGGATGGCAATGCCAGTTCTTGAGTAAGGAACACTGGAAGAAGAGCAAGTTTGTAAGAGATGAGTTGAATTTTGTTCATCTCTCAGACATCTAAGCACAGATAGCTGATTCATGTGTTTCACATTCAGGAGAGCAATAGGGGCTAGAGGTCTACAGTTGATAGTCATCAGCAAATTGATGGTAATAAAGCCAAGAGAATGAACTAAATTACCTGGTATAAGTCTGTAGAGAAAAACGACAGGATAGAGCTCTGTGGACCACTTACGACTAAGAGGACAGTGGAGGACAGAGTCTTGCAAAGAATGACACCTTATTGATAGAGGTATAGGAAGCAAAATAGGAGAGTGAAAAATAAAAGGGTGAGAAAGAGTATATTTTTTAGAAAGGGTCAAATGCTGTCAACCAGTCAACTGATGAAAGATCTAGTAAGATGAGGACTGAAAAATGTACGTACATTGGATTTAGCAACATGGAAGGTCCTGGAAATGATACCATGAGTGGCTTAGGAAGGGAAGGTAAACTTTTTCAGAAGTTACTGAAATGGAGAAGAGAGAGTGTGTATGGTAACTGGAGAGGGATGTGAGTCAGGGGATATTGAGATGAGATAGACTGGAAAATGCTTTTTTTTTTTTTTTTTTTAATAGAGGGAAGTCAGGAAGATGGATAAAGTAGGAAATACAAGAGTGTCAGGATACTGGAAGGAGTGGAATCCAGACGTGTGAGGGATGTCTTTTCTACTGGAATAGGAAAAAGAGTACTGATGCAGAGAACAGCGAGGATTGTAGGTCTGTTGGCCAGAAGTGGAGAGAATTCCTATCCAGTCACTTCTATTTGTTCCATGAAGGAGGAGGCAGTCATCAACGGAGGGTGAGAGGGGGTGGTGGGTGGGTCAGAGGTTTAATGGGAGTGGAGAAGTTTTGAAATAGTTGTTGAAAATGGGAGACAGCTGACTAGGGAAACAGGCTACTCAGTCAGTGGTAAGGGCTTCATTGAGATTGATGACTATTAATATATAACTGGGATAGTTTGTGTGCTTCAGCATATTTTCTTCTGTGGGCCTCAGCAGCCATGAACTAACAAGAAGAAAGATGGACAGCTGAATTCATATATGGTGGGTAAGATAGGTGCGATGGAAGGTGCAAGAGAAAGGACTTAGAATATTGGCAGTGATGGGTTGTTTGAAGCTATGGGTTGTGAATCAAGCTGGAGAGGGAGGGAAATACAGATAGCAGAGGCTATTAAATAGAGAGGGCTAGGGTAAGAGAACTGATGGTCCCTTTGAAGCTGAACAATTGGGGTGTTGGAGGTAACTGACCAATGAGCTGGATTGATTTCAGAGGATGAGCTGTTTGAAACTGTGATTTCAGGAACAGAACAGTTCAGGTGGAGACAAGGCCAGAGTGTAGCAGTGGAAACAACAGGCTGAAAGAAACATGGAAGGCTTTAGGGAATGAAATCAAGGAAACAGGAAGTCAAGGTGGTGGATGGATCATCCACACACCCAAGTTTGATGGGAGGGCTTCGGAGAGAAGAACACTTGGAAGCTAAAGGCCCCATGTAATCTTCCCACTGTCCACTCCTCTGATCACTGCTATCTTCACTTAACTTCAGCCACACCACCCTCTCTGCACACTCTCAGATGTGTCAAGTTTATTCTCGCCTTAGGGCATTTGCATATACTTTTTCTTTTGTCTTGAATACCCTTCTTCCAAATATTCCACTAGTTTTTTTTCCAGTGCAGTTCACTTCTAAAACCATAATAAAGCAATTTAATACTGTAAAGTTGTTTTCTATCACAGATGAGTGATTTCTAAGAACTTGTGATAGCTGTTGTAAATCACTATGACTTATTTTACTATGATTCACTGAAACATTCCTAAATTCAGACTGTAAAACCGTAGAATACATTTTTCCTATTCAAAACTGTGCAGTTTCTTTATTGTTACTATACACAGACAAACCTGAGTAGTCACTTCCACAAAATGTGATTCATGCCGGAAAGCTTTGTGTGATGCCTTCCAGACCACAGTCCCCGCAGGTCAGTCATTTCACCTTCTAATAAGCAAACACTCTAGTGATCCCAGTTCCTAATATCTAGTGATCTTCGCCTCCTCACTTCATTCAGGTTTCTGCTCCAACATAAACTCTTCAGAATGTTCTCTGACCCAGTCTACCTAAAATAGCAGCTCTCAACTCTGACCCCTCACTTTTTTTTTTTTTTTTTATTGAAAAGTAATTTTAGGGACTTCCCTGGGGTGCAGTGGTTAAGAATCCGCCTGCCAATGCAGAGGACATGGGTTCGATCCCTGGTCCGGGAAGATTTCACATACCGCTAAGCAACTAAGGCCTTGTGCCACAACTACTGAGCCTGAGTGCTGCAACTACTGAAGCCCCCATGCCTAGAGCCCGTGCTCTGCAACAAGAGAAGCCACTGCAATGAAAAGCCCATGCACTGCAACGAAGAGTAGCCCCCACTCTCCGCAACTATAGAAAGCCTGCGTGCAGCAACAAAGACCCAATGCAGACTAAATAAATAAATAAATAAATAAATATTTTTTAAAGAGTAATTTTACTTTTTTTCAATTTTCTGACTTGGAGTTTAAATCTTTAAGCCAAAGGAACATGGGTCAGGACATTGTAATTTCATTTACCCTTTTGATATCTCCTTAGAGGGTTAAGATGTTCATTGACATCTTTTTAAAAAAAATTTTATTGGGGTATAGTTGCTTTACAATGTTGTGTTAGTTTCAGGCGTACAGCAAAGTGAATGAGCCATACATATACACATGTCCACTCCTTTCTAAAGATTTTTTTCCCATATAGGCCATTGCAAAGTATTGAGTAGAGTTCCCTGTGCTGTACAGTAGGTTCCTATTAGTTATCTATTTTATACATAGTAGTGTGTATAATTCAATCCCAATCTCCTAATCTATCCCTCTGACCCCTCACTCTTAACCTCTAATCTTTTTTTTTTTTTACTTCAGAGCATTTAGCACAACCTGAAATTATAGTACACATGTACTTTCTTAATTATCCATTGCCCCACTAGAATGTAAGCTCAATGAGGGCAGTGATTGTCTCTTGTCCCCACTGTATTCTCAGTATGTAAACACATCCTGGAATAAACTAGGTACTCAATAAATACTTGTAGGGTAGATAGAGGAACAGAAAAGACGAAGGATCCAGGAAGCACATGAAAGGCAGCTATAAATGATAAAGAGGAAATGACTGAACAGCAAAAATTCTAATGAAGTGGGACTTTTTTTTTCCTTCTTTTTCCCCCTGCACCATGCAGCTTGTGAGATCTTAGTTCCCTCAGCAGGGACTGAACCCAGGCCCTCAGCAGTGAGAGCATGGAGTCCTAACCATTGGATAGCCAGGGAATTCCCAGAAGTAGGGCTGTGAAACAAAGGTGAAAGGAGAAAGTTTGAAAGACACAGTCGGTAAATGACGCTGGCAAACCCCTGCGCTGTCCCATTCTCGAAGATACCCAAGGCTCCAGAGAGCACCAACCCCCACTAGAAAAGGCAAAAGGAAAATGAGGTCCTATGGGGAGAAGCAGATCGAAGGTGGCGGTGACAAGGCTTCATCCAGCACAGGGGCCCACAAAAGCAGCAGCTGCAGTCCATACCACAGCTCCAGCTCACAAAAGTGCAGCTTCTGATTTTCTATTTTTGTGCCTTTGCTCACCCTCATCTGCTCAGAATACCCACCTTGCTTGTCTGTATGCTCAGATCCTGCCCTTCTCTCAACAACTCAGAATCATTTTCCTGACCACTGCAGGCTGAGGTGATTTTTCCCTACTCTGAAGTTCCACAGAGAGTATAGTATATACTATTCACTCGTCGCTCTTATTTACTCATTCGTTTGTTCATTAATTAATTAATTAATTAAATTGATTGTGTTGGGTCTTCGTTGCTGCACATGGGCTTTCTCTATTTGCAGCGATCGGGGCTACTCTTGCTTGTGGTGCGCAGGCTTCTCATTGCCGTGGCCTCTCTTGTTGCAGAGCACAGGCTCTAGGCGCGTGGGCTTCAGTGGTTGTGGCACATGGGCTCAAGAGTTGTGGCTCATGGGCTCTAGAGCGCAGGCTCAATAGTTGTGGTGCACGGGCTTAGTTGCTCCATGGCATGTGGGATCTTCCTGGGGCAGGGATTGAACTTGTGTCCCCTGCATTGGCAGGCAGATTCTTACCCACCATGCCACCTAGGAAGTCCTGTTCATTAATTTTTTAACTATGATGTACCAGGTACTATTCCAAGCACTGCTTCACTTGAAAATTATGCTTTGTTTTTATGTTATTTCTACAAGCAAACTGTAATACACTAATTATTAAAATGATTACAGTGAAACCACAAGATTATTGTAAGTTCTAAGAAAATAGTTTATAGACATGATAGAGGAGATAGAGAAAGCAAATAAAAGGAATACTACAGCATTAGAAGGAAAATGTTAATTAAGGTTTTATGTTTTGAATCTTGTCTCCCTAACCAGACTGTGAGATTCTATACTGTAGTCAATCTATACCCTAAAATAATGTCTACATTTTAGATGCATGACAATTTGCAGAGCTATTTTGCAAAAATCCATTTCATGAAATAAAGTATGCAGTTTTACAAAATGAATCTAATTATATTGTTATCTGCTGTAGCCTTTAGGATTATTAAGACAAGATTTTAAGAACTTAAGCAGAGAATGAATTTATTGGACATGTATTAGGCACCCCGAAGAATCAAGGGGCAGTTCTGAGGCCAGGTCCTTAAAGGATAAGAACAGGACCAACATGTAACAGGTCATGGAGCATCTTGCAGGGCTGCCACTAAAATGAATTTGTGCCAACGATTCTGAGTCCTCAGGTTTCAGAGTCCCAGGGGAGAGACTTATGTGCTCAGCATGAAAAGCAGAGGCCACATGGTCTCTTGTCTGACAGTCCCATCAAACTGTATTCAATGGGAAAGAAATTGTTCTCCAAATGTAAATTGGGGCACAATTACCAAAAAGGCAAAAATGACCATGGGGAAAAAATTGCCTTCCTGACGCTCCTACTGAGGATGACTCCCTCCTTCATTTACACATGCTGAGCTCCTTACTTGTTGTATCTTCTCCTATGCCTAATCACACTCTGATTGAATCAATGTTGTTTACGTACCTTTTCATTTCCTTCACTAGCTTACAAGCCCAGAAGGCAGTGGCTGCCGCAGCCACATCACCCGGAGAAGGGTGTCCTAGAGGTCCCCAGTGCTCTGTTTCAGAATTGGTATAGAAATACTCTGAGTGAACTTAAGCAAAAGTAAATGCCTTTTTTCTCTATTCCATTATGATAATTTTTTTAAAAAACTTGGCTGATTTTTCTTTTTTCTTTTTTTTAAGTTGCTGCAAAAAGCTTTATTGTTCCCATTTGGTCCAAGGCTTGGGAGAGGGGTCCAGGTGGTTAAAAAGCTGCCTAGCGGTGATTTTTCTTTTTTAAGATAGATTTATCTATCTATCTATCTATCTATTTATTTATTTATTTATTTTTGACTGTGTTGGGTCTTTGTTGCTGTGCACTGGCTTTCTCTAGTTGTGGCGAGTGGGAGCTACTCTTCATTGCAGTGCAGGGGTTTCTCATTGCAGTGGCTTCTCTTGTTTTGGAGCTCTAGGTTCAGGGGCTTCAACAGTTGCAGCATGCGGGGTCAGTAGTTGTGGCACATGGGCTTAGTAGCTCCGCAGCATGTGGGATCTTCCAGGACCAGGAATCGAACCCATGTCCCCTGCACTGGCAGGCGAATTCTTAACCACTGCGCCACCAGGGAAGTCCCAACAATTTTTATAAATTTTTAACAATTTTACCTTTCTCATGTGAAAAACATACAAAATGAATATGCAAAGAAACAAATCCTTATTAGTTGCTTTTCTATCTTCTCTAAATCTGTAAAATGTCTACAGAACGTCCCTTATTTTTGCAGGAATTCTCTTAAATTAAAATTGAAAAGGATATATTGATACAAATCTACATTTCTTTGGAGCTGACTCAACTAAGAGTCCCTTCAACATTTTGGCCAACTAGCTCCCTACTTGGTATAACTTGAATTAGGCTAGAAATACAACACTTAGTTCACTGGAGAATAACTCTACTGGTAACTGGCTAGGAAGAAATTGCTCTCAGACTTTTCTAACTTGTACTTAGGAAGGTAATTCTAGAAAACCATCATTGTAGAAAATACATTACTGAATCTGTCAGAGGTTCTCTTATAAACACTGTAAAATAAAATGTGGGAATTCCATGGTGGTCCAGTGGTTAGGACTTGGTGCTTTCACTGCCGTGGCCCAGGTCTGATTCCTGGTTGAGGAACTCAGATCCCACAAGCTGCTCAGCATGGGCAAAAAATTAAAAAATAAAATGCAACAGATTAATTCCATAGTGAGACTAGGAATAAGACTCAATCAAAAAATATTGTAAAAAACAAAGGCATGTCCATATAATGAAATATTATTCAGTCATAAAAAAAGGTATAAAGTACTGATACACGCTACTACACCAACCTTGAAAACACTGTGCTAACTGAAAGAAGTCAGGCACAAAAAGCTGTGTATTGTATAATTCTACTTACACGAAATGTCCAGAAGAGGCAAATCCACAAAAGGTAGATGAGTGGTTGCCAGGGGCTGGAGGGATGAGGAAATGGAGAGTGACTCATAATGGATATGGGTTTCTTTCTGGAGTGATGAAAATGTTCTGTAATCAGATAGTGGTGAGAATTGCACAACTTTGTGAATATTCTAAACCCAATGATTTGCACTTTGAAAGGCTGAATTTTATGTTATCTGAATTATTTCTCCAAAAAAAATGTTTTTAAATGGGAAGGAGGAGGCTTAAGAGACGTGGCATGAAAAGAAATTGTTCTAAGGGCCTAAGAAAGGCAGGGAATTTGGTATTTATGTCTAGGCAAAGAGTGGAACAAAAAAAGCATAGGAAAGAATACTCAATAATTACTCCCTTAAGGGCCTAAACATTTAAAAAAATAAAAGCTTTTAATTACATTGCTCCTATTGTGAGACAAATCATTTTTGCCTTTTTTGGAAAGCATATGGTGACTTGTTCATTGTTTTTAGGTACTGAAAACATCGTCTGCAGACTTTCTTAGTTCTTTTAGTCTACGAATTGTGCAACAGCCTAGCTGCAAATCAAGTAATTTTATTATGTTGCAGCACTCACACTCACTTGAGCTTTGTAAGAACTTTCTATTTATTTGGAATAAAAGCACATGGTTTGCAGACCATGCCAGGAAACCAAATCCTAACCATCTATACTTGCTTCAATGAAACTCAAAGACGTCCCTGGATTTTCTTTTCCTCATTCTCTGAATTTTAATCTGTGTGTTTTCAGCCTTTGAGTTAACTGAGAAGCCTTTTCGTTCTGTGAACTAAGCACATTCCTTTAAAACCACAGGCATCCACTTCTCATTGGATTTATGACAATCACAACACTGGCATGCAGGTATTAAAAAAACTCAATTTGCTTTTCCCATCACACCTCTGGTTACCTCAGGGAACCCCTCTTCAGTGGAAAGGGGTGAAGGTAATTTCTGCCATCCAAACCATGTCCAAGTACTCCACAGTATTCTGTAGTGATCTATCCTTTCCTCTGCACATTTCTACAGCTCTAGCCACTGAACCATATTAAGAGTTTTGCCTTCCAGAAGAAGGTGGAATTTCAAAGAAAAGTGGTTCTAACAGACAGCAGCCCCTTCTTTAGAATAGCTCCCTTAGGATACGCCTTTCTGCAGCCTGATGAGTCTATGAATTAAACTATTTTCTTTTCTTTCAAAAAATATTTATTTATTTATTTTTGGCTGCATCAGGTCTTACTTGAGACATGCGGGATCCCCTGCTGCAGTATGTGGGCTTCTCTCTAGTTGTGGTCCCTGTGCTCATTAGCCCTGTATCATGTGGGATCTTAGTTCCCCAGCTAGGGATTGAACTCGCATCCCCTGCATTGGGAGGGGGATTCTTAACCACTGGACCACCAGGGAAGTCCCTGAATTAAACTATTTTCAAGGATGGAATGGCCTGAGAGCATCTAAACTTTAGGACTTTACACTTTGTTCAACATACAATATGGGTTAGTCTAAGCATTTAATAAATATTTAACACGACGGAGTCAGTACCTTTGTAAAAAAAAAAAAAAAAAAGAGCTAGAAGAGGTTTTAAAATTTGCTTTGTTTTCCTGTCAACACAATGCCAAACATAAATGCGTGGATTATAGCTCAAAGTAAAAGAGTAAAGAGTAAGAAAAATTAAGAATAAAAGAGGTAAAAGATCTCACAGGGTTTGTGAGAAAAGGCAAAAATCCTTTTCTCAGCATTGACTCTCTTTTTAGCTGGTTGTTGGGCAGACTGTTCTGCAGAAGATATGATAACTGCAGGAGAGGAAAGTGAAAATTGTAGTCTTTGCAACTAAAAAACATCAATTTATGTTCAAGTATAATAAAAGTGCATAGCCTCCCACTCAGCCACATAATTAGCAATATTTCTAATGATAAACATAATTTACACTATAATTATTTAAAAAACTTATAAAAAGTGAATTTGGTTTAAAGTGGCAACAACCAGTAGAAACCAAGTTTCAGAGTACATTAATGTGGATATTTGTATTCCTGATGCTTCTTTTTACTTTAGGTCCATTATGGAAATAAAATTACTTTTGCTACATTTCCCCATTATGGTAAGTAGAACCTTATGGACTCATTGCTATCAAACATAATTAAGTCATTTGAGTTCCTGAGTAGAGAGGACTGGAGCTATACAAACATAAAAAAAGAGCCATTAGTATTCAGTGATCGAATCACTAAATATATATATATTATTGTCATAAAGTATATCATTGTTTTCTCATCTTGAAATAGTATATACTATTTTGCAAAGCTGAGAAATAATGGGTTTCTTCTGCTTTTATAATGAAAACATTGCTCTTGAAGTTTGTAAAGTTCACTGAAGTAACCACATTAATGGTGAAGCTTGGCTTGCTTGTTTTGTTTTTAAGGAAAGTATTTAGGTTTGAACAGTTATGATGGTTTTAAAAATATATTTAAACTAGAGGCAATGCAGTATAATACCGTTTTTACCAAAATATTTTCCACCATTAGTGAAAGAAAGGAAAAGAGATGGCAGTAACCTATTACTACGGAAACTGTGGAAAGGTAAGCTAAAGAGAGAGGTAATATATATTAAAAAAAAAGAAATAAGTACAGAGAAGTGTGTGTAAATTATAGCAGGAAGATTTTAATACAGCAGCTGACAGATCTTCCTGACCATGAAGGCTGTGAGAAACTACAAAGAAGTATTATGTGTTTTCCCTTGGAGATTAAAAACAACTCCATTTAGATATAATATTACCTAGAAAAAGAGACCTGGCTTAGCTAATATCTTGAGATTCCCATGTGTCTTTCACTAGTGTGGACGAAAAAAGGCAGAAAAAAGTACTGTAGGTAAAACTCTCAGCCTGTCTACCAGAGTCCTTTGGGGACTAGGCAGTTTTGAATAGCTGAGTTTTCTAGAGAGTTATATCATTCTAAGAAGTAAAATTTTCTATGAAGGTACTACTAAAAATGTATTTAAGTTCCCTGATCTTTTTTCTTCTTCCTTTAGACTTAAAAAATTTAATATAAATTATTCAAACTCAGTATAGAAATTAAGACAGAAAAGAAACAGCCATAATCCTACCACCCAGAAAGCAGCAGGTAATATTTTTTGTTTATTTTTTTAAAATACATTTTATTTGTTTATTTATTTAATTTATTTATTAGCTGTGTTGGGTCTTCGTTGCTGCAGGCTTTCTCTAGTTGCGGTGAGTGGGGGCTCCTCGTCATTGTGGTGTGTGGGCTTCTCATTGCAGTGACTTTTCCTGTTGCAGAGCATGGGCTCTAGGTGCGCAGGCTTCAGTAGTTGTGGCACATGGGCTCAATAGTTGTGTCTCCGGCTCTAGGGCACAGGTATAGTAGTTGTGGCGCATGGGCTTAGCAGCTCTATGGCATGTGGTATCTTCCTGGGGCAGGGATCAAAACTGTGTCCCTGGCATTGGCAGCTGGATTCTTTTTTTTTTTTTATAGTTGTGGCACATGGGCTTAGTTGCTCCATGGCATGTGGAATCTTCCCAGGGCAGGGCTCGAATCCGTGTCCCCTGCATTGGCAGGTAGATTCTTTACCACTGCGCCACCTAGGAAGTCCAGCAGCTGGATTCTTAACCACTGTGCAACCAGGGAAGTCCCTACACACACTCTTATTTAATGATTTTTCAAATTTTCCTTCGTATCAGGTTCTCACTTTTCAGTTTTGAAAGTATATTTTCTTCTTATGGTATCCTCACCACTTTTCTAGTTTGCTGCTTTATATTTACCTTAGCTTGGAAACATTAATAAAACAAGCTCATGGAATTTTGTGAAACACAGAGGAGACTTCCAATGGGTGAAGCACATGACTTTGTGATTACATATATTGATTATTCCCTACTCACAGCTCTGGGTTCTTTTTTTTTTGGAATTTATTATTTATTTTTGGCTGCATTGGGTCTTCATTGCTGCACATGGGCTTTCTCTAGCTGCAGTGGGCGCAGGCTACTCTTTGCCGCACTGCATGGGCTACTCCTTGTGGTGGCTTTTCTTATGGAACACAGGCTCTAGGCTCAGGCTTCAGTAGTATCTGCTCGTGGGCTCAATGGTTGTGGCTCAGGGGTTCTAGAGCGCAGGCTCAGTAGTTGTAGCGCACGGGCCTAGTTGCTCCGCGGCATGTGGGATCTTCCCAGACCCGGGATGAAATCCATATGCATCCCCTGCATTGGCAGGTGGATTCTCAGCCCCTGCGCCACCCGGGAAGTCCCTCACAGCTCTGTTCTGAGAGATGAGATATTACTATTCTGGCTTTGAGACATAAAAGCTATTACATTTAAGTCTAAACATGCATCAGCAAATCCTAAAAAATCAGCATATTTATAATCCAAAATGTTTCAATAAACATTTATTTATTTATGTTCTGAAATGACTTGGCTCTTTGTTTATGTTTTTGTGGTCCTTGATGATTTTCTTTACATTTATTGCTTACAACTTAAACCACATTGTTCCTACACATTTATTTATTTAATCCCACCCCAACCCCACCCCCCACTTCCCCCCTTGGTGTCAATATCTTCATTCTCTCAAAATGTTTTAATAAACATTTAGACAGTTACAGGTTGAAAGGCACAACCCAGAGTCAAGGAACCTGGTCACACAGGAGAGTAGAATAGTGACTGCATCTGCAGAAAGTATGTTCATACACAAGCTACAAAGAAATCAAATGTGCCATGAAACAACCAAGGCAGAGGAGTGCCTAAGACTGTGGGATGCTCACACAAGGAAAGGAAGAGGCTCATCAGATGGTCTGTTAAAAAAAAGGCGAGTCCCAGATAGAAAAGGAAGTTAGGAGACTAACTCCTTTGGGCCAACTCGCTCTGGCCCAAAAAGGCAAAGAAAGCAGAACATCAGAAAGAATAACAAAGTACACAGAAAGGAGACCAGGGGAGTTTGATACCAAAAAAAAAGAAAGAAAGAAAGAAAAGAAAAGAAAGACTAACATGTGCTTTGTTGTTTTGCTTGGGGTGAGAACAGTGGATAAAGAGGAAGAAGAAAGGTTGCCCTAAGGGGACACAGGGATATTATTTCTATCTTGGCTGGAGTCAGCCCTGCTTATCTCCCACCAAATGTGGACAAATAAGCCTCACAGAGCTATTTTTATCATATAAGCTTGGCAGGTGATGACATATGCTACTATTTCATGTAATATATAAAGTTTCCTTTTGTTTGTGAGGTTGTTAATATGAAAGCTTCATTAATCAAGTTATCACTATAATTAAAAATTATTTGAATAGTTTGCTAATATCTGTTATAATTATTTTGCAACTGCAGAACATACATGTATGGGAAAAGGGTGGCCCGGATGCCTGCAGGGGGATGATGGGTGGCAATTTCAATTGTGCTTTTCTTCCACTGGCCTGTTTTCTGCTGGGCTCTCTTGTAAGAGAAAGAAGAAACATGATATCACTTTGACCTGAAAATCTCTAACTCTTAGAAGGTAAAGAACTGATAGAGCCTAGAGTACAGCTTAGAGTCTTTCTAAAGGCCTGCCTGCATTGCTCCATGGCATGAGAGTCTCAGAATAAGGTCTTGGATAGATACTTAAGACTGAACCCCAGTTTCCACCTTTCCATATGACTTTCTCCTTAAGTCTCCTTGTCTCCTTATGTCTCCCTGTGTCCCTTACCCTATGAGGCTAACCTGACACATCAGCATCTGTTTTTCAGGCTAATAGCTTATAGTTACCCACTAAAAAACAAAACAAAACAAAACAAAAAAATCAAGTTCATAAGGAAGAAGGGATATTTGCTTGGAATGTAATAAACATGGCCTCTCTTTGCCTTCTTCATACTGTATTCAAACAGAATTGTAAAAAGTGACTGTAATTTATATCCAGATAATTAAGAATTGATTACATTATGCCTGCATCCATTGTTTATAAATACAAATGACAGTATGTCTCTTAGACGCTTTATGTAATAGGGAAAAAAAGTAGTCCTTGATAAATTACAATATAGTCACATAAATTTGAGTACTATTTAAGCTTATTAGTCATGGCAACCTAAACTTAAGCAACATAGTAAGTACCTACCATATTCATAGGCAACGAAAAATGCATGAACTGCCTAAACAATATAGCATTTAAAAATTCATATTCACTTCCAACTATTTTGTGGCTATTAACATTATGGGGTGCTTTTAAAGGTCAAAAACATTAAACTGTCTAGAAATATTCTGAATAATAACAGCATTGCATTATGAACTTTATTTTCAAATTTAGGTCAATAAGGAGGAAAATAATAAAGTCAGAAGAAGTATCAAAAAAAGTATAGTCATTTATATACACAGAGGATTTGAACAGTATAGATTCACTTCCAGTTGATTCAATCCTATTGACACATTTAAAATACAAAAAACACCTTAACTGTCAAGAAGCTGCCCACATTTAGCACCAGGAAAGGAAATTTACTTATTTAGCCTTTGATCATGACCTCAATATCTTGACACAGGAAAAGAAATTTTATGAAATCTCTACATATTTATCACTATCAATTAAAAAATTAATTTTGAAAAAGAACTGCTGCATATCATCAATTCACAAATGATTCAAAGGGAAGAAAAACTGGGACTACTTGATATTGCGCACAACTCTCCTACAGTGGTTTGTTTTCATCTCCTCCAAGGCTTGTTCCAATTGCTGAACCAAATGGAGCAGGGTGGCTGGGTCTGTCTGCAGAACGTGCGTGTTGTGATCTCCATTCTGATTAAGGTGTAGCTTTATAGTCACTGATGGTTTAATCTGCTGCCTGAGGCATCTGCTTGCAAGCTTGATTTTACATGGAATAAGAGCATAATGACTATTTAATAATCATGCCGAACATATAATAATTACATTATACCATACACAAAAATCAAATGTCAGATGAATCACAGACTTCAAACAGAAAAGTAAACTTTAAAACCTTTGGAAAGAGAAAAGAAACCAGAATGTATAGGCAATCTTACAGTATGGAAGGGTTTCTTAAACATGATATTAAAAAACAAAAACAAAACAAAACCCATGAAGGAAAAAACTGATAAATTGAACTACATTAAAATAATTAAAATTTATTTGAAGGATACCTAAAAATGGTGAAAAATAAGCCACAAACTGAGAAAAGACATTTTGTAACACATAAAACTAATAATAATTATTATTATTATTAAGAATGTATGAAGAACTACTCTTGATTTAACACAAACTCCATAAAACCAAGAGAAAATTGTAGAGAAGACCTACTGAAGCACTTTGCAGAAGTAACACAAACAGATAAACAGGATATATGTTCAACTTTATTAGAAATCAGGAAAATGGCCAATAAAATTGTAAGACACTGTTTATTAGACTGGCAAGAATTAGAAACCTGTCCATACAGAGCACTGTAAAGTGATGGTAATGAAAACTCTCATCTACTCCTGGTAAGAATGATGAATCACTCTGGAAAACGTATGCATTACCAGCAATTCCACTCCTAGGTATATACCTTAAACTCCTACACATATACACATATTCATAATAGTATTTGTTTCCAGGAGCCAAAAACTAGACATATCTCAAATATTCTTTAACAACAATGGATAAATTGAGAACATTCATACAATGAAATGCTTACTAAATGACAGCAGAAAGAAGTGAACTAGAGCAACATGAACTGTCATGAATAAATCTAAAAAGAAAGTGTTCAATCGAAAAAGCAAGTTGCGGAAGAATATATGAAAATCTAAAAAATATACAATTTAGTGAAAAAAGTATATGTTAAAAAAAACTATAAAGAAAAGATCAACAGAAAATTCAGGATAACGGTTACCCTTAGAGGGCTGGGAGGAGGGGCAGTAAGGGGGAGAGTGATTCCAAAGTATTGAATGACAGTACTACAGGATAAAGAACAGTAGTCCACAAAATATTTTTCCACAAAGTTCTTGATATGGACTTAATTTTTAAAGGGGATGAAATTCTGCCCTTTTCCCTATAAAAATAACAGCAGCAACTTTAAATAGATCGGCTCTAAAGGTAACATTCTCACCAGTCTCAGATGTATTCAATTTACTGATGCTATTAACAAGTGCTGGCAATTTATGAAGTAGGGAAAATGCTTCTATTAGAAATTAAACTATGATGAGTAATTTATTTCACATTAGCAACTGCATGATAATTAGCTGGCAACGGTCCATTTACTACCAATCTCCATGAGATGAGTCAGTTACTCAAGAATGAAAGGTTCTATATCCTGTTACTAGTTTCCTAGCCATTTATCTGGTCTTCATCTGACAAGTCTTCCTCTCTTAAGCAGAAGAATCCACTGTAGTTAAAATCCCTTATAATAATTTTAACTAATGAGCTCAGTAAATCCATTAGTTCTGTGAGTAGCTCTTTTTAGCTCTTAAATGCATCTTACCACATGAGGCAATATTCATTCAATATACTCAGTTAAATTGTATTAGTCCTTGCAGTAACACATCAATTCAAACTCATCTTACTAGGCAAATGAACTCTCTTGAATCTAATTTTAGAAAATTAAATTGCTTAAGTTTCTAACTTCTAAAAATGTCTTAATAATGGAAAAACTCAAGGTAAATTAATAAAGCCAAAAAAAGGACCTCTAAGGGCTACTGGATCCCAAAAGTCAGAAGATATCTCCACATAACAGAAAGGTACGAGGTACACTAGTGCTGAAGCTCATGAACAGGACCATCCCCAAACCTCCCCCACCTGGCTATTATGAGAGGGCTTAAGCGTAAAGCCTTAACCACAGTGATCTCTTCCTCCTGGTGAGTCCCACAGGACTTGTTGCTTATAAGGTCTCCAAGAGTGTGAACTGTCAGGTTCTTTGCTGTATCCACACCACTCGGCACATGACAGGTGTACAAGAAATATTTAATAACTAACACGTTAAAGAGCGTGAACTGTCAGGTTCTTTGCTGTATCCATACCACTTGGCACATGACAGGTGTACAAGAAATATTTAATAACTAACACGTTAAGGAGTTGCTGACCACCCCGCCTTATTTATATTCAGCACCGAGTGCCTATTATGTGTCCAGCATTGTGTTCGAGACACAGGGGTGAACGAGACACAGCACCTGCCCTCAAGGAGCCTATAATCTGTTTATACCTTCTCCTGTGTTCATATATATTCAAGCACTCAACACAGTAGGATATAACTGCTAAACTCTTCTAACTGAATTTCTATAACCTATTTGGGCCATTCAAATCAGGAAGAAGCCACTATTATAGAGGTTTACAAACTTTACTGCACATTAGAATTACCTGGGTGATGGGAGCTTTTAAAAATCCTGATGCCCAGGCCAAACTCCATACCAATAAATCAGAACCTCTGGGGTAAAACACAGATATCAGAATTTTTAAAGTTCCCTGGGTTATTCCTATGTGCAGTCAAGTTTGGGAACTAGGGAGCAATCCCACATATTCATTTGTTTATTCCCACATCCATGTGGGCCTTTACAACTTATGCTGCCTCCTCTGTCAAGAATATTACCATGGTTTTCTCTATCCATTCATTTTCTGAAATTTCACCTTCTTTCTTGAAGCTTTTCTAGATTGCGCCAGTGTACACTGAACTACCTGAGCTATAACTTTCTTGAAATACTCAGTTGTACCTTCATTTATATTCTTTTTTCCTCTCCAGAACCTTATTTCACAACCATCTTTAATTGCCAGTTATTTTGAGAGCATCTAATATCCCTAACCAGATAGCATCTTTTCCAACTGAGAAAGTGCCTCACACTTCTTTTGTATCCCAAAGCATTCAGCACAGCTCTAACTGGAGAGTGGATGACATTCAATAAACATCTATTAACTAACTTATCTGTCACTGCCTGAGAAAAGGCTGCACGCGATAGTCTGAAAACTCCCTTTTGGTTATTTACGTGGCTTTAAAAACAACTCAATCCCGCAAAAAGAAGGCAGACACAGAAGTATATTTATTGAATCATTCCGTGTGTAGAAAGTTAAAGAGCAGGAAAAAGTAATCTATGCATTAGAAGTCCAGATGCTGGTTACCTCTGAAAAGAAGGACAGGGGAAGTAATTTGGAGGAGGCAAGGAGGATGCTTCTGAGGTGATGGTCATGGCTAAGTGTTGGTTTCATGGGTGTTTTCACCACATGATAATTCATTGGGCCATATACTGACCTGTGTACTTTTCTATATATGTGTTTTATTTAGACAGAAAAATTTTTTAAAAAGCTAAGCCCCAGCCAATGCAGGGGAAATGGCTTTGATCCCTGGTCCAGGATGGTCCCACATGCCCTGAGCAACTAAGCCTGTGCACCACAACTACTGAGCCTGTGCTCTAGAGCCTGTGAGCCACAACTACTGAGCCTGCGTGCCACAACTACTGAAGCCTGTGTGCTTAGAGCCCATGCTCCACAACAAGAGAAGCCACCTCAATGAGAAGCCTGAGCACCACAATGAAGAGTTGCCCCCACTCTCTGCAACTACAGAAAGCCCTCTCGCAGCAGTGAAGACCCAACACACCAATCAATCAATCAATCAATACAAACAAAAAACAAAAAAACCAAACCAACCAAGCAACCAAAAAAACAAAAAAAGCTAAGCCCCACTTTAAAAATATGGATAACCATCTGCTTTTTCAAATAACTATTTCTTACAAACGTCACAAATTAAACCAATGTGAACACATTAAAAATATAAGAAAATGAACGATTTGTGAAATGGTCTAAAAACGAACATCAAAAAACTAAAGTTTCAAACCAGAGTTTGGTTAAGATGGTAAAGAATACAACAAGGCTGAGGACATAAACCTAAAGTAAACCTTATATTCTATGTCAGGTTTAAAAAAAAAAAAGTCATACCTGTACATCTAGTCGCCATTCAAGGCTGTGGTAACTGGGAAGGTCTGGTGCCAATTCACTCAGGATAGTTCTGATCTCTTTTCTGTTGTCCAGATAAAGCTGAAGCAACAATTTGTTCAATTCTTCAGAGAATCCCAGAACAAAAACAGAGTCCTGGAAATCCAGTTCAGAAATCTAAAAGTGAATCAAGTTTAACAAAACATCAAAATTTATTTTTGTCTAGGAAATGCTGAAATATTAGATATACACAAAAGAATATGAAATCTCCTAATTCTTTTCTGCCTAGTAAAAGAAATAACACTGCTTGGTAAAAGGCAGTCCTTGCCCACTATTCCAAATTCTGAGTTTCTGATACATAAAAATAAAAATAAGCAACAAAAACAAAAATAAACTAGTGGGACTATTTCAAAGTAAAAAGCTTCTGCACAGCAAAGAAAAGCATCAATAAAATAAAAAAGCAAACCTACTGAATGAGAGAAAATATTTGCAAATCATATATCTGATAAAGGGTTAATATCCAAAAAATATAAAGAACTCATACAACTCAACAGCAAAAAAACCCAAACAATTCGATTAAAAAAATCGAAGATCTGAATACACATTTTCCAAAGAAAACATACAGCCAGCCAACAGGTACATGAAAAGATGCTCAATATCATTAATCATCAGGGAAATGCAAATCAAAACTGCAATGAGATGTCACCTGTGGAAATGGCTATTATCAGAAAGACAAGAAATAAGTGTTGGTTAGGATGTGGAGAAAAGGGAACTCTTGTGCACTGTTGGCGGAAATGTAAATTGGTGCAGCTACTATGGAAAACAGTATGGACGTTCCTCAAAAAATTAAAAATAGAACTAGCATATGATCCAGCAATTCCACTCCTGGGTATTTATCCAAAGAAAACAAAAACATTAACTTAAACAGATATATGTGCCCCCATGTTCACTGCAGCGCTATTTACAATGGCTAAGATAAGGAAACAAACTAAAATTGTTCATCAATGAATGAATGGTTAAAGAAATTGTAGCATATATATACAATGGAATATCATCCACCATAAAAAAGAATGAAAGAATAAAATCTTGCCACTTGCAACACATGGACTTCAAGGGCATTATGCTAAGTGATTAAGTCAGACAGAGAAATGAATACTGTATGATCACTCTTACACACCAAATCTTAAAAATAAATGAATAAAAATGAAAAACAAACAAACAGTAAAACCAAACCCCACCAAGGTCATAGATACAGAGACCAGATTAGTGGTTGCCAGAGGCAGGGGGTAGGAGGTGGGATGGGAGAAATGGGTGAATGGTGTCAAAAGCCTTTAAAAAAAAGCCTTAAAGAATGAAGGCTCCTAGTTTGGGTGAATCTTAGTGGGATACGCAGATGCTGACTGGACACAAAGAAATCATATATTTGGCCAGGAAAGGGAGTGGGAGAGAAAGGCAGGGAGTCACAGCTTTGCTGTCCAAAGGTTCAGTGTTATTGGGGACCAATCCTAACACTGGCACTGACCCTCAACAGAATAAAAGGAAACTGCCAATTGCAGCCTTACTTTTACTCCCTTATTGGACAACTGAAATGAGGAGGGGATAAAAACGTAGGGAAAAGGCAGAGAAAGCACAACCTTTCTCTTTGTTCCTCTTCCTTTCACTGTATTAACCTCAGCCACTTTATTTATTTTTTAAATATTTATTTATTGGCTGCGTTGGGTCTTTGTTGCTGCGTGCGGGCTTTCTGCAGTTGCAGAGAGCAGGGGCTACTCTTCACTGCAGTGCACAGGCTTCTTATTGCAGTGGCTTCTCTTGTTGGGAAGCACAGGCTCTAGGCTCACGGGTTTCAGTACCTGCAGCTCATGGACTCAGTAGTTGTGGCTCAAGGGCTCTAGAGCGCAGACTCAGTAGTTGTGGCCCATGGACTTAGCTGCTCCACAGCATGGGATTTTCCCGGGCCAGGGCTCAAACCCATATCCCCTGTATGAGCAGGTGGATTCTTAACCACTGCGCCATCAGGGAAGCCCAACCTCAGCCACTTTAGCACTCTACTTTCCTTGCTCTTTTCCAATTTCTGCATACCACCCTTTCTTTTTTGGGTTTGTTAACATCATTAGACTTGTTTTTGTTTATAATAACACAGGCTTGTCTATTTTATCCCTTGAACAAATATTTTCTGAGACCCTACTATGGGGTAGGTCTTGTGCTAGGAAAAGAGCTGAACAAAACAGATGGGCTCATTCCCTTTGTGGAGGAGCTTACAGTCCTTGGGGCCAGGCAGGTTAGGTTAGCTGACCAATCATATCAGGTGGTCTGTCAGAAGATTCAATTTGACTAAACTGAAGAGCAAGAGGCTAGCGATCTATTCTCAGGAGGAGAGCAGCCAGGAAAGCTCTGGATAGGGCCAGAAAGGATCGTTTAGGGCAGCAAAAATGAGTTCGCCATATCAATTAACGAACATGGATTTATGGGACAGGGCATTTGCTGTGGACCACCTCTAAGTGTAACATTTTAGGAAGCTGGACAAAAGGGATCTATAAAATATAAAATATATTTTTTATATAGTTGTTCATAAGCACTCAAATAATCTAATTGTTAGGGTGAAAACACCATAACTCAAGTAAGCCACACTGCATCTCTACCACTTCCAGCATTAGGATTCACTATCAGAATGTTGAACCTCTAGTGTAGTTTCTCAAATCTGAAACTTAAGAAACAGTCTCCCCGATCTTAAGAACCATGTGAAGCACCTGGCAAAAAGATTAATTCTCAAGCCCCTCCTCTGGAAAGCCTGATTCAATAGGTTTGAGGTAGGAGCCAGGAATCTGATTAACAAGGTTCACACGAGACTCTTACAAAAAGGTACGTTTGAGAAACAGTAGAATGGATAATATGTAAATTAAACCCCATGTAGCCAGTTGTAATTTTTCAAGTATTTTTTCTATTAGGAGCATGAAGAAACAAAGACTGGTACAAGATTAAAAAGAAAGAAAGAAAGAAAGAAGAAAAAGAAAGAAAGGAAGGAAGGAAGGAAGGAAGGAAGGAAACTTTATTAAAGTATAAAAAGAATTGCTAAAATGCCCAGTTTTCTCAATTCCCCAACAAGCTAGATACTGCTAATGTGCAAAAAATTAAATCATTTCATTCTCCCTCCTCTTAGGATACATACTATAGCACATGGTTTAATAACATGCAGAATTAGAGGCAATTCTAATTTATACTAACAAGAGGTTTTCATGCCAGCAGATCACATTATAGTCAGATTGTTTATGCATGGCTTCACTAAATCAATCATAAACCAGTAACAACATTACTGAAATGAGCAGATCCTGCCAGGACTGATGTAGAGTACAATGAACCTCCTTAAGGTCCTGGTAATACAAAACAGTCCACAAAAGCCCTCACCATGAGCTTTGAACTTTCAGTGAGGAGGTATATCAGTCCTTCCACACCATGTTGGACAGTGTCACTACTCACGCTGAGTTTTCCTGAAAGAGAGGAAAAAATAAGCAAATAAATTATCTGGTATTTATTTATTTTTTTAATATTTTGTTTATTTTAATGAAGCTGGTACAATGTCCATTTAAAACCCATATCCCAGGCCAAAAAGTACAAATAAAGTCAAAAAGAGCACTGTTCTGTTCTATACACTTCTGCATGAATAACTTTAACTGCTAATGAAAATTAGAAATTTTCTGAGATCTTCTGACAAGATTCTTCTTTCATCTTAAAATGCTTTCTCTTCAGTGAAGCCAACTTTGGAGTTAGTCATTATTCCCACCACCTCTGTCATTTTGACTCCAGCCTGATATTCCTCTTCTTTTGGTCCAGGCCCTCAGATTTGAAAAGTAGCTTCAAGTTAAGGAAAGGTCATTTTTCCACAGTTCAGTTCTCTGAAAAACTTCCATCTCCCACTGAAAGTCACAGTTCAGGAGTGAAGCAATCACATGCTAGAACTGCAGGGCCAACTGGAAAGTCATTATGAACACTCGCATTAATCGATCTTATTTATCACAAGCCTGCAAATGCACAGTCCTGGAAAAGGCAGCCTCTCTGTGCACACGTGTAATTTTTAAAAAGGAGAGGGTGTTATGAAGGGGGCTGAGGTTTGATCACCAAAAATCAGCACAATGAAAACAAACAATAATGAGTAATGGGCACTAGAATTCAAATTACCAGATGTTTTAAAGAGATGGGGTGCCAGTTTTCAATTGTTTTGAACACCACATTACGAAAGAACTATTTTCAAAAATAAAAAAAGATTAAGGGAAAAGAAAAAAAAATAAAAAGATTATCTAAACCGTTGAATGACCCCGTTTGTTCCTGATAAACTTCAATCACATCTTCTTCCTCCATTCCCAGTTCTTTTGGAGTGTGATTATCAGCAACTCTCTGACCTTCAAAGAGAAACCTGAGTGAATTTATGGGAACTCCCTGTCTTTGACAGTACGATTGCTTAAGTTTCTTGAGATGTGTCATTTTCACTTTGAAGTGAATCTCACTGCTATCCTGTCCAATAACTTTGAGTTTAATATATTCTCCTTCCTTCTTATCCCCCAAGTCCTCGGTTGAAGGTTTTGCCTCCTGGTCAGACATGGTGACGGTGGCTTCCCCCGCTGCATAGCAGCGGCATCGAGTAGGCAGAACCTCGCTCCGGGGTTTACAAATCCGTCTCTCTTCCCCCTGGTATTTATTCTTTTATGCAAATTCTTAAAGGTAAATATCCATTATTCCATGTTTTCAAACACTGCAGTTATTATAAAAGACAATTAGTTGGTAATAGCCTCCTGTTCATTCTCCACTCTCAGCTAAATGCCTTCAGTATTTCCCACCATGTAACCCTTACAAGATACAGACCCGTGGAGACAATACCAGGCGCACAGTCCTCATCTTGAGTGTGCACCTACTTCAAGCCCGTCGGAAGGGTCAATATCAGAAACCGCCCCTCGTCCATCGGGGTAAAAATACTGCAGCAGAAGCAGACGTCTGAACAACTAATAATAACCAAACACTGGCATGTTTATGGTTCACCCAGCTATTGCACACACTTGGATGCACGTAAGCATCACAGTATCTCTGGCAGATGGTATTATGTCCATTTACACGTCAGGAAATGGACTTAATACAAGCTTCTAAAAATTCACAGTACTTAGGGGACGGGAAGGATTTGCGACCCGACTGAACAGCCCTTCCGCTTTTATTCTCCCACAATGGGAATAATCCCTCCCTCTCCAGGGCGACAGAGAATGGCCCGCACTTCTCGGCGCAGTTTGCTGCGCTGTGCCTTCCCCCTTCTTACTCGCAGCGCCTTCGTAGATCTTGGGGTTAGAGCCACGCCTCAGGAATTCCACCGCAATCCGCCCAAACTCAGCGACCACTGAAACGGAAACCAGGAGACCCTGAGCGCCGGGCGCTCCCCCACGATCCCCTCCCCAGACCGCAGGGCACCACCCTCCGCCGCCGCGCCCCCTGACCCGCGCTGTCCACTTGCGGCAGGAAGGCCAGGTGCTCCTTATGCTCCTCCGACAGGTCCAGCAACATCTTCGCTGGGGAGCCGAGTTCAACCTGCAGCGCTGACCCCGCCCCCGCCCCCGCCCCTTCCGGGGCCTGAGTCCAAGCGTAAAGAGGTTCCGGCGCCTCGGCGTCCCCAGCTTTGGGTTCCGGCTTACGGCCGTCCCTACCCTCAATTGCCTTCCGCGGCGCAGACTGGCCTCAGGAGATGCTTCAGTTCGCAAATCAGCTGTAGCCTGCGTGGTGCACAATACCATGCTCTGAGGAAGGTGAAAAGAAGTTTAAAATTCAACACTCCCCCCTGTGGCGCTTACGTTAATAATATCAATAGCTAACATTTATTCAGCACTATGTCAGGAAGTACTGTTCTTACATTTGTTAACTTATTTAGAGTTCATAAGAACCTTATGAGGTAGGTATCATTATTACCATCAGAGACAAGGAAACTGAGAGGTCAAGCAGTTGAAAGTAACTTTCATAGAGCTATTAGTTTGTACAGAGCTTTTGTATATCTTATCTTACTTGATTTATCTCATTTAATACGCTCAGTAGGCATGACATCATTTATACAGATGAAGCATCCGAGCTCCAAAGACTACGTTATAAGCCAGTGACAGAGCTGGACCGAGATCAGATCCCTTGATCACTTGCTACAAAACCCATCGTTCTGCACAGCAGGCTGAAGCCTGAAGGTTTGTAACAAGTTCTGTGAGTGATTATAAATTAGGATAAAGACGATAAGGAGGAGGAAGACAGTGACCCATGCTTGTCTTTATTTTTATGTGTTGAGGGCAGTGTGAGAGATTGGTTCCTTTATCAACTCGCTCTTCTCACCTGTTGTGGTTCAAATATAAGAGACTACAGAATGGCTAATTGTTAGTCTTCAGGTCTCACCCTTTTGGTAGGGGAAAGCGTGGGGGGAAAGAGAGAGAAATGGAGACTTCACATCTGTGGTTGTTATATCTAGGGATATAGATAGAAAGCTGTCTATCTAGACTCCAAACTTTCTATACTTCAAGTCTCCTGAGCAGAAGTGAAAATTGGAAGAGATTTTCAGCTCTGGTCTCTGTGTCTACCTCATTCCTTACATCTGACTGAAACTGAAATTGTTTCCTATACTGGGGCAAGAAAAGCAGGTCCTTAAACTGGCTAGTTAGGTCTTGAAGCCGCATTTACAGAGGAGAGTGCAATTTTTACTTATACTATGTTGCAGATCAGCAAAAATGGCATTTTCTGAAGAAGGTTTTATACATACATTATTGAGAAAATGTCCATTACATATGGAATAAAGAATGCTGAAATGAATTTACAATAGGTATAATATTATGCCAATATAATATAGCATTTCTTCCCTGTGATCTCAGGCACTGAAGTGGGAGTGGTGGGGGTGGGGGTGGGGGGTGGGAGGGGGAGGGTGGTGAAGGTAGGAAATAAGGAGTAACAGAATGTGGTGGTCAAGAAAGGTGGTCAAAAAGCCAAGTTATGGCTGGGGGAAGCAGCCTGGGACTTAAAACTTCCTAGGGTAATGTATAGAGTGACTTTCTGTTACCAAATGTTAGGTAGTTGTTTAGAGGTAATTACCTGAGTGAAAAATCAGAAGTCTAAATTCCATATTTGGCTCTGACACTTACTAGTTGTAGGGCCTTCAACAAGTTATTTTTATATGTTATAAATTTAACCTCTTCACTTGTAAAATAGGTATTTTTAAAATAAATTTATTTATTTATTTATTTATTTATTTATTGGCTGTGTTGTGTCTTCGTTGCTGCACTTGAGCTTTCTCTAGTTGCGGTGAGCAGGGGACTACTCTTTGTTGTGGTGTGCAGGCTTCTCAGTGCAGTGGCTTCTCTTGTTGTGGAGCACAGGCTCTAGGTGCTTGGGCTTCAGTAGTTGCAGCAGATGGGCTCAATAGTTTTGGTGCACGGGCTTAGTTGCGCCTCGGCATGTGGGATCTTCCTGGAGCAGGGATTGAACCCATGTCCCCTGCATTAACAGGTGGATTCTTAACCACTGCACCACGAGGGAAGTCCCTAAAATGGGTGTTTTAATGACGACTGTCCTTCTGTGCCATGCAGGGATGCTATGATGCTTAGATGAATTGATAAATTCATATTAAGAAATTGATTCTGATGATCAAATTAAACAATAAACTGGTAGTAACAAATTATTTGTAAATTGAAACATTTATGTTTATATGTATATATATACACTTTAAAAATATTTATTTATTTATTTGGCTGTGCTGGGTCTTAGTTGCAACAGGCGGGCTCCTTAGTTGTGGTATGTGAACTCTTAGTTACAGCATGCATATGGGATCTAGTTCCCTGAGCAGGGATTGAACCCAGGCCACCTGCACTGGGAGCATGGAGTCTTTTTTTTTTTTTTTTTTTTTTTGAGCCGGGATTGAACCCGTGACCTCTGCATTGGCAGGCGGACTCTCAACCACTGCGCCACCTAGGAAGCCCCAGGGGAGCATGGAGTCTTAACCACTGTGTCTAGGGAAGTCCCCAAACATTTATATTTTATAGGAGCAGATTTTGTATTCCCACCTCATTGAGAATTCCATGTGCATGATCATCCTAAAATCCATTTACTTAATGTAACAAATATTTATAGAGAAATTACTCTAAGCTCAAGCATATGCTATGCCTTGGAAACTTAGAGATGAATAAAACACTGTCCTTGCCTTCTAGGAGATAATAGTAAGGTAAAGGAGACAGTCAAATAATTTGAATATAGTGTGATGAGTGGTAATACCTGAGGAAAGAACAAAATGACCTGGAGCAAAGAGAAGGTGACAATTAACTTTGATTTCAATAAGATTCAGGTTTAGAATAAATGTCCCATGGTATCCTGTCTATGCTAATAATAATGCTTTACAACTGTATAATATGATAAAAAAAATAAGATCTTTATGTCCCTTCATGCTATCTTACTCCTAGGGCTAAAGTGAAGAAAGAATAAATACTCTGTAATTTTTCATTTGATTCTGGCAGGGCACAAGGCTTCACATCAATTGTCCTCTCACATTTTCTCCTTGTCATCCTCCACCTTTTTTCCCCTCATATTTCTTTCTTCTTCATAGACATTTCTGCCCCAGAGTCTTTTCACCAGGCATCTCACTGGTTATGTTTCAGTGGTACATAAAGTAACATCATCTCTTGCACGGAATTGCAGTTCAGTTCAGCACACTGTCAGGGGAAGGTAGCATGGTGACAGCCATCACTCACATGAATTGCCTTCTCGTGAGTCTGAGGCTGGCATCGAATACATGAATTAGCTCCTGAATTTTTTTGATTATTTTATTTTTTCAATTAGATGCTAAAATGCATGCAGAAAAGGATACAGATTTTAAAAAATACTTCTTGTTGAATTTTCTCAAATTAAATACATCTATTAGCCCAGATCAAGAAATAGAATGTTACCAGTACCCCAGAATCTCTGCTGTGGCCTCTTCCAGTCACTGTCCCCTCTTACTGTCTCTACGATGAATGAATACCTATGTTCATGCTGCCTTACAACATCTCTTTGGTATCATCTTTGTATTTTCTTCTGTGTTAAACGTCTATGTACCCCAAGCCATAATGTCAAATTAGAAACCTAAATTTTTTTTTTAAAGATTATTTATTTGTTTATTTAGTTATTTATTTTTGGCTGTGTTGAGTCTCCACTGCTGCAGGCAGGCTTTCTCTAGTTGTGGTGAGCGGGGGCTACTCTTCATTGCAGTGCATGGGCTTCTCATTGCGATGGCTTCTTTTGTTGTGGAGCACAGACTCTGGGCATGTGGGCTTCAGTAGTTGTGGCACACGGGCTTAGTTGCTCCTGGGCATGTGGGATCTTCCTGGACCAGGGATGGAACCCGTGTCCCCTGCACTGGCAGGCAGATTCTTAAGCACTGCGCCACCAGGGAAGTCCAAGTTATTTTTTTTAATGAGCTTTAGATTTTAGGTGCCTCTGACTATTGTAACAGAATCTATCTTAAAAATCTTTATAGCAAATAGCATCAAAAATATGCAATATTTAAGAAAACAATTAATAAGTGATTTTTAAGACCTCCACAGCAAAAAGTAAAAAACATTGATGAGAGAAATCAAGGAAGACAAATAAATGGGGACGTGTATCATGGATAGAGAAATATATCATGGGCTGTAAGATTCACTATATTAAGATGTCAGTTGTGACCAGTCAAAATCCCAACAGGCTTTTTTTAATAAACACTGACAGTTTTATTTTAAAAATCTTTTTGGAAATGCAAAGGACTAAGAATAGACAAAACAAACTAGGAAAAAGACCAAAGTTGAAGTATTTATACTACCTGATTTCAAGATCCACAGTAAAGCTATAGTAATTAACACAGTGTGGTGTTAGTATAATGAAAAATAAATAGATCAATGGAACTGAATAGAGAGTCTGGAAGTAGATCCACACATATATTGTAAACTGATTTTTGACAAAGGTGCCAAGGTATTCAATGGGGGGGAAGGAACTTTCAACAACTTGTACTAGAACAATTTGATAAACTTATGGAAAAGAATTCTGACTCTCACCTCACATTACACACACAAAAATATTTAAGGATGGATTATAGACCTAACATAAGAGCTAAAACTCTGAAACTTTTAGAAGAAAACGAGACTATCTTCATGACTTTGGGGTAGGCAGAGATTTCTATCTGAAAGTTAAAAACTTTCATTATCAAAAGACACCATTAATAAAATGAAAAAGCCACAGATTGGGAAGAAATATTTGTCATACGTGTATCTGACAAAGAACTTGTATCATGAGTATATTAAAATTTCTGATTAACCAATAATTAAAAGGTAAACAACACAATTTTTTAAATGGGCAAAAAACTTGAGTTGACACTTCACAAAAGAAAATGCACAAATGGCTAATAAGCACACAAAAAAGCACTCAATATTATTAGTTATTAAGGAAATGGAAATTAAAGCCACAAAATGTCATTTCAAACCCACTAGAATAACTAAAAATTAAAAGTACTAATAACACCAACTTTTGGTGAGTTTGTGAAGCACCCAGAACACTTGTATATTGTCAGTGGAAGTGTAAAATTGTAGTACCACTTTGAGGAACTGTTAGGTGGTTTCTCATAATGTTAAAGGTACATTTACTCTATTATCTAACAATTCCACACGTAGGTGTTTGCCCAAAAGAAATGAAAGCATGTATCCAGACAAAGACCTGTATAATAATGTTTAAAGCAGCTTTATTCACAATATCACAAAACTGGAGGCAGCGCAAAGGTACATACATTTGAATAAATTATGGTGTGTCTACACAATGAAATACTACTCAATAGTAAAAAGATCTAAGGAAGACCTGTATAGAGGAAGGACAGATACTGGAGTTATTATACCTGGACTCTAAAAATAACTGTGACTAATATGTCCGAAACATTAGATGACAGGTAAAGTATTTAATCAGAGAAGTAGGAACTGTCAAAAAATTAACAAATTAGAAAGCAAATATACAATATAAAGAATAAACAAAAGTAACAGTTCATTGTAGAAAACTAATAAAACTAGTAAAATTGACAAAATCATTACAAGACTGACTATTCATGACAAAAATAAGATAGGGCAAAAGATGCAAATTTCAGGAACAAAATAAGGGATATTACTACACAGAGAAAAAAGAAAAGAGTGTACTACTAATACATGCAACAATGTAAATGAGTCTCAAAAGGTTAAGTTGAGCAAAATAACCCAGATGCAAAAGTAAACAGCTGTATGATTCCTTTAATTGGGAAATGTTATGCATGGAGGTAGAAATCAGAATAGCAGTTGTCTATATGGATTAAGTTAGACTTAGGAGCTTGAAGGAACTTTCTGGGGTAACGAAAGTGATCATATCTTGATTGCGATATTAGTTACACAGATGCATGTATTTGTTAAAGCTGTTGAATCTTACATGTAAGACCTTTGCAGTTTACTGTATGTAAACTCTACCACAATTTTTAAAAAAATTAATAGCAAACAGTGTTTTAGCAGAAATTCAAAAGATGTCTGAGACCAGTATTAGACTTAGATGGTGTTTATAACTCTCTTAGGGACTTTTCCTGTATAGAATTTTTTAATTAATTTTTTACTATGTACTACATTCATATGGTTTGAAAAACAAGAAGCATTTAAAAAAATCCCAGGAAAGCAAAAAAAGAGAGAGTAAACATTCTTGCTCATGTCCTCGTTTCCCACCTCCCCAATTGCCCTATACTGTTGGCAACTACTGTTCTTAGTTTCTTATGAATTCTTCCTCAGACTCTTTATGCAAAAACAAATGCCCTAAATTTTCACTTAGGGTGATGAAGTCCTAGAAAACATGGTGTTAAACATTAAATATCCTGTTGATAGCTGTGTAGCATCAAAACTATTACTGGAAATTCCAGCATTAGAACTGTTATTAGAAACATTAGCATTGGGACTAGAAGTTCTGTTTGACCAGGTCTTTACCCAAACTGGGGTTGTCATGACTTTTCACATGCTGTCAGGCCTCCTTGGGTAGTCAGGTTAGAAACGCTCTTTTTCGCCAGGACTCTTGCTATTCCTAACTGCTGAAGCCATCGTTTCTCTTTAAAGGCACTGCAAGAAAACAGGACATAATTTATAAGGAGGTCCATTCTTGTCCCCATTTATAGCTAAAATGATGAAAATCTTTAGGTTGATTTTGTAGCTGTGGCTAAATTATATTGTCATATGAGGGGGTAAAATAGGAAAGAGGAATGTTTCTAAAACCAGTTCCTTGTGAAGCAATGAGAACGATATTTTCCCAAGGCAATACCAGAAGCTTAGCACCCACAGCTAGAAATAGAAAGCCATTCAATGTCATAGAGTTCTCTGGGTTAAAACTTTTTTTTTGGGGGGGGGGGGCCGTGCTGCACCGCTTGTGGGATCTTAGTGCCCCGACCAGGGATTGAACCCCGGGCCCACAGCAGTGAAAGCCCCAAATCCTAACCACTAGGCAACCAGGGAATGCCCAAAACTTTTTCTAACTATTTCCCCTAGGTATCCCTATGCATCATATACTCCCCGACCTCTTCTTCCTCCTTCTTTCCCACCACAAACATATTTTTTCATTGATAAGATATTAGATATTTTGATAGCCTTTAACTGAAATGCAATGAAACAGCGTTTTGTGATAGTTATTCTCTGGCTGAATACAAACAAAGATATAAATTTGAATATGATTGCTCCTACTTTGTAGGATGCAAATGTGATTTACTACAGAGGTATTTTACATTTTCTTGAATGTTGAGGTCCTCCAAGATTTTATCCTTTGTCCTCTCTCTTTGCACCCTCACCAGGAGGCTTTATTTACTAATTGCTTCAACTCCCATATTCATGACTCCCAAATCACAACCTTTCTGAAAAAATGCATATCTCCAATTATCAAATAAAATCATTTGATAGTTGGATATTCCACAGACACTTCCAATTTGCATGTCTTTTATCTTCTTCCTAAACTTGTCCCTTTCAGTATCCTTGTTCTAACACAGTGATGTTGCTGTCCTCACCGCCTCCCAAAGCCAGGAACAAAACTCATTCCTCCTCTGTCCACCTCTAAGCCCAATTAGTGATGACATTTTGTAGACTATTCCTCAGAAATATCTGTCATATTTGGCCTTTCCCCTCTTCCCTAACCACCACTGTTCTCGTCCAGGTCTTTATTGTCTCTAGTTTCTCTTATTACAGAGTCTCCTAATGATATTGTAGTCCTTCCACACCCTCAGCATTACTTCCTTCCAGTGACTCTTCTACACGTCTCCACCAGATTTGTTTTCAAAAATAAACAAAAACTGATTATGTGATTTGTTTGATAAAAAGAACTTCTATGATCTTCCTACCTATTTCTTCCCCCATGGAAACGTATAAGAAGCAAACTTGTGCCCACAAAATGCCTCTCAATGTAGGTGTAATCTACCTTGCCAGTCTCATCTCCAGCCAATTCTTCCCTATCGCCCTAAATGCCTTTTGCAAATCCACTTACTTTCCTGAAAACTAAATTTCTTTCTTACCCTTTCACAAAACTGTGCCTTAGACCATGTAGCCACCTTTACCTGGCTCCTTTTTCTTACCACCACTCCTTTCACGTGGAAAGTCTCATAGATTTAAAGGGCTTAACGGGCTTTCACTCAATCTATTAGAAGCAACCTTGCATAAAAGTACCTTAGTGTTTCAGACATTTAAACTGGATCCAGGTCTGGCTGACTCACCTTTCGAGTTCTGAATTAACTCCTGCTTGACCTCAATGGCTGTGTGTCCTTGGGCCCTCTAAACTCACCCATGCTGTCCATGTATTCAAGTCCTGTGCCTTAAGGGAATCACTCAGACACCTTTAGCCTTTCTCCGTATCCCACCCGACCTGATTGATTGATTGATTATTTATTTTATTAAAAATTTTTTTAAATTAATTAATTTATTGGCTGCATTGATTCTGATGCTGCATATGGGCTTTCTCTAGTTGTGAAGAGTGAGGGCTATTCTTCATTGTGGTGCACAGGCTCATCATTCAGTGGCTTCTCTTGTTGCAGGGCATGGGCTCTAGGCGTGTGGGCTTCAGTAGTTGTGGCACACAGGCTCAGTAGTTGTGGTGCATGGGCTTAGTTGCTCTGCGGCCTGTGGAATCTTCCTGGAGCAGGAATCGAACCTGTGCCCCCTGCGTTGGCAGGCAGATTCTTAACCGCTGTGCCACCTAGGAAGCTCCCACCCAACTTGATTTAAAGTCCTCTCTTTCTCTTTCTGATGCATATCTAGCTCCTCCCTAAGCTCAGTGCTTGTCCTGATTCTCTCCCTGGCATTTGAACTCTGGCTTTTCTGCGTTTATTCAAAAACTGATTATTGAGCACTCACTCTATGTTGTTAAAGAACAAAATTCAACTGAGTAAATGTTTTTTTTAAAATAAATTTATTTATTTATTTATTGGCTGTGTTGGGTCTTCCTTGCTGTACGCGGGCTTTCTCTAGTGGAGAGTGGGGGCTACTGTTTGTTGTGGTGTGCGGGCTTCTCATTGTGGTACCTTCTCTTGTTATGGAGCGCAAACTCCAGGCGCTCGGGCTTCAGTAGTTGTGGCGCCTGGGCTCAATAATTGTGGTTTGCGGGCTCTAGAGCACAGGCTCAGGAGTTGTGGTCACAGGCTTAGTTGCTCCACAGCATGTGGGATCCTCTTGGATCAGGGCTCAAACCTGTGTCCCCTGCATTGGCAGGTGGATTGATTCTTAACCACTGCATCACCAGGGGAGTCCCATCAACTGAGTAAATTTGAAGATATAATTCCCTTTATTCAACAATTCATGAATCAGGCAGCATCCCATCTAGGAAACAGAAAGCAGCTCCAAAGAGCTGAATAATATGGGAGACTTTTATAGGTAGAAGGAGGCAGGGACAAGGAAAGAGCCATTACCTCATCTTTCTTTGGGGGATGGCAGGGTTCTATCAGGTAGATTACCTTACTGCTGCTGACCAGGAAATTCCAGATTGACTGTTTAAGACTATATTCCCGAGAGAGGTTGATATTGCAGTTAGGTTAGGTACTAAGTCTTGGTTTGCTGATGTGGGAGTGACTCCATTTTGAGCCTGCTGTCTCTTTTTTAACAATACCAAACACTGTTCTATGTGCTGAAGAAACAAAAAGTGAATAAAACACACAAGGTCCCTGCCTTCATGGAACTTAGGTTCCAGTGGGGAGGCAAATACACAAATAGAGGGCTAATATAATACTGTATTAGCACTGTGAATAAAAACAAAGAAGGGTTGGTGGGAGGGGTTACAGGCTGGCACCTCCCAGGTCAGTTTCTTTTCTAACAGCCCCTGCCTCTTTGCCAGCCCAGACCCCCCTGAATGTGTGAAAGTGGCCTAACTTAGGCATTTTGTCCTTGAGTCATGATTTTCTGGGTTCCTGGCACTTACCCAGGAAAGCCAAATGTAGTTAACGTCAGTCTGGCAGGCAAGGACAACAAGTATACTCATCAACAGGGTTGCCTTGCCTACAGCATTATTTCGCTTCCATCAGTTGGGCTCTTGCTTGGGCTACCTGAACACTGGGCCCTGCTGCAAATACACCTATAAGCTCCTGGGAAGACCTGGGATTTCCTGTAGCTGCCCGTAGCTCTCTAAAGGTGGGAGCAGAGCAAGATGGGCAGTGCTGCTTCAGCAGTGGCTGCGAGTCTCCGTTAGCCCGGAACCTCACCCCTGCTTTGATTATCTCCAAAGACAAGAGTCATCCTTGCATCCACCCTGTCCCTCATTCCTTATCCTATGCAATCTACCACCATGTCCTGTCAGTTTCTTTCCTGCATTTGTCTCTGACCCATCCACTTGTCTCCATGACTCCTGTAGTGCAGTCTCCCACCATCTCTGCCCTGGACCCTGGCAGTTGCCTTCTCTCTGGGCTTTCAGAATCCACTCTAGTTCTCCTACACTGAAGCCAAAGTGGTCTTAAAAAATCCATAGCTGACCACGTCAAACTGTTCAATGCTCTTTCCTTGTTTTTAGACTAAAACTGCCCAGCTCTTCATATGGACCCCTGCCTACCTCTCCATGTTTGTCTTGTACCTCTCTTCTCTCCCTTTGCTCTAGCATATCTTTTTTTTAAATTTATTTTTAATTTATTGGCTGCATTAGGTCTCCGTTGCTGTGTGCGGGCTTTCTATAGTTGCAAAGAGCGGGGGCTACTCTTTGCTGTGGTGTGCAGGCTCCTCATTGTGGTGGTTTCTCTTGTTGTGGAGCACAGGCGCCAGGCACACGGACTTTAGTAGTTGTGGCATGTGGGCTCAGTAGTTGTGGCTCTCGGGCTCCAGAGAGCAGGCTTAGTAGTTGTGATGCATGGGCTTAGTTGCTCCATGGCATGTGGGATCTTCCCGGACCAGGGCTTAAACCCGTGTCCCCTGCATTGGCAGGCGAATTCTTAACCACAGTGCTACCAGGGAAACCCTAGCATATCTTTCTATTTCATAAATTCCCCATGAGCTCCAGCCACAGGGCCTTTGCACAAGCTGTTTCCTCTACCTGGAGCACTGCATTCTTCCCATCCTTCAGATCTCAGCTCAGACATTTTCTTAGAGAGGTCAAGTTCCATGTGAGACTTCCACATAACTTCTCCCTCCAAGTTCCTCTCCCTCATAGCACTTTCCCCAGTTAGCCTGTGTGATAATGCCTATCACCCCACACCAGCTAAGCAGTGTGCTTCACAAAGAGCAGCACTGTATCTGTATTTGCTCTTGACTGTATAGGGTGACCAACTGTCCTGATTTGCCCAGGCCTGAGGGATTTCTCAGGAAACAGAAATTTCAGTGCTGAAACTAAGAAATTTACCACTGTATCTCCAGCTCAATAAATGTTTTTTGAATGAGTAATCATTAGTAACCACTAATCCAATGGCCTAACCACCTAGGTGAATCTCAGTGTTTCTTTTCAGCATAGAAGTTGCAGTTCAGGGAGGAAAGGATGATATAACTGTATCTACCTACTTCTCCCTGGCTTCATGCATTCATTAAGCATCTATTTACTGAGCTCTTATTATATGCCAGGCACTGTGTTAAAGACATAAAAGTGAACAAAGGAAACAAGGTTCTTGGCCACCTGAATGGGTCATGGGATTCAAGATCCCTCAACTGTTGGGCAAGGCCTGGACGTGCACTGTTTGACAAGCTAGCCTGAGAGGCTGAACCCTCAAGTTTCAGTCAACTCTGTGACCTGCGTAAGCTGAAGGTCCAGCTCACGTCTCCTTTTGCTGCTCCTGTGGGCTCTCTCATCAAAGCAGAACTGAGGAGAGAATGTGATGCAACTAGTCCCCTAAACCCAGTGCTCAGAAATGCACAAGAACAGTGCCCTGCTCAATGTCTGTGCTTTCCTAGGTGAACATGTTCACCTAGGAAATGAACAATGGCAGACTTGGCAGTAAAAGGAGGTCAGCAGAGCCTTAGCCCTGCTTCCACTGCACTCTAGCACCTTATGGGGGTTGTAAAAAAAAAAAAAAAAAAAAAAAAGACTGGGGCTTAGGGGCACAACCAGGAGAAACAGGTTTACTCCCTGTATTCACCTTCCAAGGCTGAGGCAAACACTCTCATCAACCATAGTGGTTTAAACTTGTGGCAAAGGTTCCCTGCCCCAATCCTTGGTGCTTTTTATCAAAGCGAAACAAAACAAAACAACACAGAGAGCTCTACTTCTATCAGGAGCATGAGAGCCCATCAGAGTCACCATTGGGGACTACCATCTATTCTCATTGCATTCAGGACTCTGAACCTTCTGGACCAGTCCTCCACATTTGCATCTTCACTAAGCTGGATTCCAAGTTACATCAACCTCATTGGAATCAGACAATAAGTAGTAAGGAAGACAGTTTTCTAGATACACTTTGGAAATATTCTTTGATCTGTATAAAGCTGACACTATCTTCTGAGGAATGAGACTCAGTCTGGCCTGAGTTACTATCATTTCCCCACCAGCCACATGCACCAATCCAGACCCACATTGGCACTGGATCTGAGCTAACTGCAGCAATACTCTCTCTGAGTCAACCCTCACAGGTATATTTTCATGAATCTAAAGGTGGAGTTCCAATGGGTACTCTCACGTGACACCAGATGAGATGTCTGAGGTCCTAGTTTGGGAGATTACCCCTTCCCACACAAATGGGGACATCCGATGGACCCACCCTGACCCAGTTCCCCTGGGTTACCACCATGAAAGATTATGTTAGGTTCTTCCCCATCTCCTGGCTAGGATACTAGCTTGATGACAGTGGAGTCAGTAATCAAGATAGCGCATATTCACTCCTCATGTTGGTGTCTTTATGGCATAAGAATTGTACTGGTCCTTTAGTGGTAAGTGCTAGGCCACCTGGCTGCCTGGCTTGCCTGGTGACTTCAGGTGGACGTGGGCACTTTCATGACTCATATGAGGGGACGAGCCAGGCCAGAAAGAGCTGTGCAGGTGCATGAGGCTGGCAGGTCCCCCCATCCCCTCCACAGCCCACCAGCAGAGGGACATATGACAGATCCTGGGAAAGATGCAATGAAAAGGGGGGAAAACAGATGAGAGGGCAGTAGAGAGTACAAATAGAGGGAAGAGAAAAATATTGGGAAGTGAGAAACAATAAGATTGGAAAGAAGATTTCTGGTCTCAACCTCATTGTGCTGGATGCTGAATTTTGCCAGTTTTATAATAATTTATAGCTCAAATTATTCTCACCGCTAGGTGGCAGCAACCTAGCTGAAATAAAGTAGAGCTGAATTAAAGACCAATACAGAAAGGCAACTAAAACAATCTAGCCTTGTTTTTTCTTTCCTTCTCTTTATATTGAGTAAGGGGAAAGGCCATTCATAGATCTATATTTCCACTGTAATATTGGCACTCAATAATACCTCATAAGTAGTGGATAGGACCTAAGATCTAATCAGAGTTGTGTTTTCAGTGAAATCTGATGACCAATATTTCAAAATTTATCTTATGAAATGAATGTGCCCGCAAAGTCCACTTCTGACACACTTGTATGTCTTTAAATGTGATAGTGGATTACTTTTTAAACTTATCTTAAATATTAATATCAATTCTATCACCCTATCCAATATAGCTCTCCCCCAGCCGGTATTTCTTGTCTATAAGTCAGCTGAAGTCTTTATGATTCAGTTTGTCGTTAAATTGTGCCTTTCTTTCCTTCCACTTTCATTACCATCCAGGCTTCCATGACACTTTTGATGTCTCCCAGATTTCAAGTCTCCCCCTTCTCCTGTTAATAGTTTCTTTTAGTTAAAAAAAAAAAAAGCAGCAGCAGCAAGGGACCTTGTTAATTGATACAACTCATTTCTTCCTGACAATTTCATGAGTAGAATACTACATGGACTGTCCAATAAAATCCGTTCATTTTGTCCTAGCTACGAGGCTAGGATGTGGTCCTTGAAGCTGGGTGCTGATGCTTTGGAATAACCTGTGTATGGTAGTGTAATGGCTTCATGGATCATTCCTTGCCTAGACCTGCCCTATTAAGGGTTTGCCCTTGTATAAAGAGAAAATCTTACCTGGCCACAGCTAAGCAGTGGATGGCATTCTCCCTTGGAGTCTTCCCGCTGTGCTCTGAGAAAGATGCGAAGGAGGATCTGAGTAAAAAGTCAGCACTGGGTGTTGCATAGTAAAAAGATGGGTGTGAATAGCCCACTCTGGAAACCGGAGGGAGGGGGACTTGCGGGAGATACGTATTTTTTATGAGCTTTTCTTTTTTCCTAGCTGTGGCAGTAACTTTTTTCTGATTTTGTTGTTGTTTTTGTAATTCAGAGAATGTATTTGCGTTTACCAGTGGAGGAAATTTGCGTGTTCGTTCTCTTGTGTCCTGCTGTGAAATTGCCAAAGGATTGACAGATTTCCTGCTTATAGTTTGCTCCCTGAGAGGTGGTAGTTTGCCCACAGTGCCTTGTGAGTCCTTGTTCTCAGCCTTCTGCCAGCTCTTGGAGGTCATTTTTGGTTTGGTGAAACCATCTACCATCACAGTGTCTCCAACTTTTGCTCCAAAGACCCTTGCTCCACAAAGCTGGCTTTTATGAAGGCTGTGACTCTGAGCTCTGAGTACCCATTGTTTTATTTTAATATAAATCCTCATGGGGACTGAGATTTTCAGAAAAGAAACCGTGGACCACATTTTACTCAGTAAATATAACACGCAGTCTTTATGCTTGTGTTTGAACGCGATGGTCAGGGGAGTTTGTCCCGCCGCGTTCTTGCATTCCAGGCACAGCACGCTGCAGTTGACAAAGGCCTTCAGAATCAGCAGTTGGCCCGCTTCTGCGGCTGCATGAATGGGGCATTTAGAGACATCTGTGTGAAGGGCTTCGTGGCACCATGCTCGGTAGGGGTGCACACCGACTGCCTCGTGGGGCCGCACACCCTCCTTCAGGGCCCATTCAGTGAGCTCAACGTACCCATAAAAGGCGGCGATGTACAGGGCAACCCTTTTCTGATACCTGAATGAATGAAACAAACAAGAGTGGTGCTGTTTAGTGAGTCAGCAAACAGACAAAGGTAGTTACGTTAAATACCCACAAAACATTCTAGTTAAAATATTTATTTCTTCCTAACTTTTGCCTAAAATATTTTCAGAAAAGGCCTATAGTAACATACAGGTTAAACCGCACAGGTCCTGCTTATACACATTGTCCTACTGTGCACATGTAAAGAATTCCAATTGGTTTCCTTGGAGCAGTTTTCTTTCTTATGAAAATCAAATGCTCAAGAAAAACATCAAGCTTTATATTCACTTGGAAAGTAGGAAGAAATTCAGTGCATTTTAGAAATTTGAATGCTTTGTATGTTTGTTCGCTTTGTCTTTTCTAACAGTCCTTATTTTCTGGCTTCTCAAAGTCTCTAATGCTATTCTGATCTAAACATTACGTTGCCCCCCACCAGCATGACCGCCAGTGCCACAGTCTCCTAATTGGTATCCCTTCTCTCTTATCCCCCTATGGGCTTTTCATCATACAGCGCTTAGCGATCTTTTTATCCCATAAGTTGGAGGTGGCCTATGCTCTCTTCCAGACCTTCCAATAGCTTCTGGCTGTAACTGAAATTCTAGCTCCTCATCTTGGCCTTCAGGGCCCCTGTCACCTGGACCCTGCCCCCCTCCTACCTCACTTCCCATCACTCCCCTTCTCTTTCACTGTACTGCAGCCACACCGGCCTCCCTGCCATCCCCATCCTTCCAGTACCCCATCAGGCACAAGTTGAATAATTGGTGAAGACTGTTCAGAGAAATAAGAATTAGGAAAGCAAAGCTGGCCAGGGTTCCACTAGCTATGTCCAGGATGCACTTGGACAAGGCTGTCAAGACCCCATTGTAGAGACGGAGGCAAGCTAACCTGGTATCGTCCAAAATCTACTGCATATAACTAACTCTCCTGTCTCTGATTGCACGCTCACCATGCCATCTTTTCGTGTGTATGTGGCATCCCATATAATTTTCCTGTATGAGAAAGATGGTCTGTCCAGAACATGTGGATTTCTAGGACCCTCTGACAGATTATAACTAATTAAAGTTATACATTAATATGCTGGCATTTTGGTTCACATACCGGTTTCGTTTGAAATTCATTAGTGCAAATCAGCAACTCTGAATTTGATCAGTTTTCCTGATTTGTGGAGAAGTCCTGGGTGGACTAACTGGCCTATGTGTTCATCCGTAACACTCATGCTGTGGGAACTGGAGCACTCTTACTACCAAGACTAGTTGATTCTGCCTCCTAAATAATCTTTTCACAGTCTTAGCCCCACCTCTGCTGTCATCAGCCTAGCTCAGGCTGCCGTTCTCTCTTGACTGTTTCCCTGTGTCCGTCTGCCGTATTCCCCACACTGCAGCCAGAGCCAACATTCTAAAATGCGGATCTCCTCATGGCCTTTCTTTACCTTCAATGTCTTCCCAACATTTAAAAGATAAAATCCGAATTTCTTCACATTCCTACAGGGACCTGCATGAACCGGCCTCTTCTTGTCTTCTCAGCCTCTGGCCACTAGCTTCCTCTTACTCTATAATCTACCATGTGGAACGTCTTTCAGTTCTTTGAATCTATTCTCTTGCCCCCTGGGCTTTGTACATGTGGTTCCATCTGTTTGGAAACATTTTTATGCTTCTCCCTACTGTTTACCTGAGTATCAGCCCTTCAAGTCCCTTTCCCAAGATGCCTTACCTGATCCCCTAAATCTAGTTCGTTGTCCACCCTGTGTATTACCGTATCGTCTTGCACAATGCCCATGTCATAACATTTTTCATGCTGAGTGGTAACAGCAATGACACCTAACATTTGTATCCTCCTTACTGTGTGCCAGGTGGCCCTCTAAGTTCCTTTTAATACTGGCTCCTTTAATCTCTAAAGCAGTTCTGTGAGATAGGTACTATTATTTTCCCCATTTTATAGAAGAGGAAACAGGTACAGGATGACTACTTGCTTAAGTTCATACAACTAAACACTGAGGGAGTAGGTAGATGGGCACTGGAGTTTGTACTCCTAAACATTTTGCAATTGTTTCTCCAGGAATTGGTTACTTGTTTTCTGTTTCCCCTACTGGACTATAAGTTTGCTAAAGGCAGGGACCATATCTTGTTTATTGCTTGCATAGTACATAGCACCTACGTTGTTGATTGGGTAGAGGAATAAAAGGAGCTTTTCACTCTGATCATATTCATATCTTATTTATATCCTCTGGGCTCTTAGACTTTATTTGAAGATTAAGTGGAAATAGTTAAGTGCATAAGCACTAGAGTTAAATTGTGGGGATCCAAAACCCACTTGTTCCCTTGCTAGCTGTGTGACATTGGGCAGATTTCCTAAATCAGTTTCCTTGTCTGTAAAATAAGGTAAAATAGTATCCACCTCATTAAAGTGTCATAAGTATAAAATTAGTTAATAAATATAACACGTCTGCTACAAAGTACTCAATAAATATGCACTGTTAAAAGTAACAGTGCAACAGCTATTTCTTTGGATTTCAGAGCATGAAAAGGGAGAATTATATAATTATCCCCAAATAGAAATTAATTTTAAATATTTAAATATTTTATAAAGTTGCAAAAGCTGGTTTTCGAATCTATTGCTTCACAGAGCCCTTAGAACTCCTGGTGAGTGTATGGGCTTCTGTAAAGTATGATTAAATCACCACAAGGGGGCACTGTTCTAAAATACCACTGAATTAAAACCTAAAGGTGCAGCGTATGCACCAGGAAGCTGCTGCCTGCAGAGATATGTTAATGTGTCCACCTGCTTCTCCGGGCCTGTCCTCCTCCACTGCCCCAGCCGCACTGGCTACACTTCATGTATGGCAAAAGTATGAATGTGTGTATTAGATGCAATTTGAAAAGTTGCATGATAGCTTAGAAAGAGGCAGGCAATGTTTTCAGCTAATGAACTAGCAATTAGTGGTTTTTAGAATAATTGAATGTGAGAGTGGCAAGGCACTTATTCTGATAGCCTTTTAAAAGTGCTGTTAGAAGTCTAATATCCAAACCAAACTGAAGTCACCTATTTAGGTCATTAATGTTTCCTGAGGAAAGTCTACCTGAATTATAATCCAGCACCAAGGGCTGACTATCAGCCCTGGTGGCATCCTTGCTGTCTAAGTCCAGCAAATATCTCAATAACTATGTCTAAGGAGAACTCCTGTGAAACAGCACCCCAGCTAAAGAGTGAATTGCAGACTCGAGGTCCTATGAAAGTTTAGCAAAAATTAATTAATTTAGCATTTGCTTTATCTCGTACTTGAGTACTGGTCCTTCGTTTGATAAATAGCGTTGAACTTTAAGTTTTTGTCCGAGGAGACAGCCCATCAGAAATTCCTTCCATCCATCCCAGACATCCAAGCGAAGTGTTGTGCCTGTGGATAAAGAGAGGTGGTGATGGTTCCAGTCCATCACCAGGGTTTGGCGATCAAAAAACTTGTGATGATAGCTTCCTCCAAACAGGCATGAGCTAGATGCCAAATGAAAAGCAGCCTTTGAATAGGAGACAGGGATGCGAGAGAGAGAGCACATGCGAGAGAGATGCTATGTTTAGCTTAGGCCTATATTGGCTTGGGAGAGACTTTTAGCTTCTGTGCACGTGCATTTTCTCATCTGCCAATGAAAGCGTACAACGCTGAACTACTTTCTGCAGCTACCTTAAACAGTTCTGTGGACGTTGATTCCATGCTGATCTACACATCACCATGTAAACAAAAGCTGTTATGTTGGAAGAGATACTCAAGAAACTGTGGCAGGACATATGGGCTTCTTGGGCCTTTAGCGTACAAGTGGGCTGTGGGTGAAGCTGAAGGATCCTTTCCTTCCATCCTTCACAAAACAGGAGCCATTCTGTGTTACAAACACAAAAGTCATATGTTCATTGCTGCTGGAGGATTTAATCACTTGATCTTCAAAAGCCTACCCTCTCCTGATTTTGTGACTACATTCCCTTAGTCCTTCAGGCTGGTGTTCCCCAGGAATCTTTCCTCAGGCTTCTGCTCTTCTCACTCTACACGTTCCCTCAGGATAAAACCCAGTCTCCTCCACATCTGACCCACACTGACCTCTCTCCCTCCAGCCTGCCTCACTCACTCTGTTCCAGCCACTCTGACCTTTCACTTGTCCTTCAGACACACCAAGTCCATTCCCATCTGAGGACCTAAAGACATAATTTCTTTTGCTTCAAAGGGTCTCTGTCCAGAGTTTCACAGGGCAGTGTCCTTCTTACTCAGCTTTCCCTTCAAGCATCGTGTCCTCACAGAGCACCCCCTTGGCCACCATGGCTAAAGGGATCTCTGCCACCACCCCCTCCTCCCCTCCAATACTCTTTATGCCATGACCTTATTTGAATTTTGTCATAGCCCCTATCGTCAGTACTTGAAATCGTTTTACTTTTTTTCGTGACCCACTAAAAACGAAGCTCCTTCAGGACTTGCCACACTGCCTGGCGTCCGTTGAGTGCTCACTACATACTTGGTGGCTGACTGACAGGCAATCTCAGTGCCGCTGATGGCTTCATTGATCACCCATGTGCCAGTCACTCCTGAGTCCAAATTCCAGCCAGGCCTCTGCTCTAGCTCCGGATTCCCCTGCTGGGGACGTCATCATCTAAGGGATCATGCTAGGGCCCCATTGTTCTGAAAGACAGCCCGTCATCTTTCATCCCCAACCTGCTATTCCTCCTGTATTCCGTGTCTCAGTTTGTATCACCACCATCTTCCTTGCTACCTGAATTAGAAAAATGGGAATCGTTCTTCATCCTTTCGTTTCTCTCATGCCCCTGACATCTATACAGTTTGCTAAGGCCTGACAAGTTTATTTCCCAAATGTTGAACTGTTTCCTCATCTCCATCTCAACCAGCCCTGCCCTATTTCAGGCCTAGATAATCTCTCACCTAAATCTACCTTGAGAAGCTCCCCACAGCCTCCCCCTGTCTTTATTCATGTCTCTGTTCAAATGTCATCTCCTCTTCTGACCAACCATCTTCAGTAGCCTCTCCCCACCTTACCACATCACTCTCTATTCCCTTCTCCTACTTTCTTTTACTGAATAGTTCTCAATTCTATTTAAAATTTGATGTTTTTCTGCTTACCTGGTGATGCTTTCCTTCCCCACTGAAATGCAAGCTTCAGGAGGATGGGAACCTTGCTACCCTTGCTCACAGGTCTATGCTCTATCCCCAACAGTGCCTGGCTCACGGTGGATGTTCAGTAAATACTTGTTAAATGAAGTTCTGAGTCACTCCTCAAACCCATTCTGGTCATGTGCTGCCCTCCTAACCCTTAGTAGCCCCACAGGCTGACCTGTACTTCTGTGTATACCCCAGGCTGTTTCTGGATTTGGGGCTGCTTCTTTTGCTGTTCCTTCTGTCTGAATTATTCTGACTTCCCCACCCTCCTACCAAGAGTTTATGATGCAGTCCTGGCATCACCTCCTCCAGGAAGCCCTCCTTGACCATACCATCCTCTTACCTCCCCAAATAGGGTAAATGACTGCTCAATTGGTTACCAAAGTATACTTTGAGACTATTATTGAACATATATTTCTGCTTTGGAATTGCCAGTTGACAAACACTCAAAGAGAATTCTTTGAGCCCAAGCATTACATCTCATCCAGTCTATAGGCTCTGTTTTAGTTATGCTCTTGGATTGCAAGAAGGCCCTCAAGGAAATGGGGCTTATTATACCAAGACAATAACCACATCTAGTGGTTAGGAACCAAGTGCATTAGGAACCAAGATACTTCCCAAGATGGGCCACTGCCCATCTCTCCCATGGGCCCCAGGATCTCTCTCTCTCTCTCATGCCCTTTAGGTGTCTTTGTGTGTCTTCTCCCTTTCTCTACTGACAGGCTGCCCTGCTTACTTACAGTTTCTGTCCTATCACATCTTTGGCATGCATGCAACAAGGGTTTGCTGTGACCCAACCTTATTTCTTGACACTTTTCATTTTCTACCCCTACTGATAACCAATTTTGTCTCTCTACATTTCCCAATTTGAATTCACAAGACTAATAATTAGTAATAATAACGGTAATATATGAATATGAATTGCTAATATTCATTGAATGTTTACTATATGCTCTAGATTGTTCTAAGTACATGAACAACTTAATAATTTTACAACAACCCTAAGTGATGAGCTGTATTATTTTCTCCATTTGACAGCTGAGGGAACTGAGGCATTGTAAGATGAAGTAACTTGCCCAGCTTTTACATAACCAGTAAATAGTTGGAACCAGGAGTTGGACCTGGACAATCTGGCTCCTGGGCCTAGGTTCCTGTCCTCTGTGTTATACTCATCTCCAAGCAAGACTCTAATTGCCTCATCTATGGGAGCTGGTGTCACTGGACAGCTTATGGACTGGCTGCCTTTGAATCAATATGATGGCCCCAGAAGTTGCATGACAAAGTTGTGATGGGACAGTGTGTGACTTGGCTTATCCACATATATCCTCAGTCTCAGGCAGGCTCATCATAAATACCTGCAGGTGAGAAGGAAGGAAGGATATCATAACAGCAGTAACCTTAGAGTCACAGAATGCTGAAGGTAAAAAGATCCTAAAAGACCAGCCCACTCCCACTGTCTCCTTTGGTAGACTAGAAAGCCGAGGCCCGTGGGGAATTGCCTGAAGCTACTTGGCAAGCTGGGAGTAGAATTTGGCCTGGAACTTCTATCTCTAGGACTCTTTCTAATGCTTAGAAAGCCTCCTCCTTTCAGTTGCCTTTCGCTTTCTTTCCTTTCTGCTTCCCTGCTCTTGTCCTTCTTGCCTCCACTTCCCAGGTAGACCCACACCCAAGTATATGTTCCTTCTGCTGATCCTGGCCTTTCTGGATGTCCTACGTTACCACCTGTAATCTTGAAACGGGGCTCTTCTTCCCTTACTCTTGACTCTGGTTTGGGATTTCTTGACCTTGGCCACACTGTCCTTTGTGGGTTGATTCCTAATTGTGCTTATTTACATACTGAGTTTGATCTGCATTAATACCCTCAAGCCCCTAACCTACCTTAACCCTCACAAGTCTGGCCTCAGCTAGGAGAATTCACTCTTTTTGCTGGAGAATTATATAATTATTCCATAGAGACCAAGTAGCACTTTTGCAAATACACTTCAGAACTGCTGTGATAAACATTTTCCAAAATATGCATCATCCATGACATAATAGATTTAGTTTCTCTAAAGCATCTTGCTGTACTTAAACTTTCTTGTAAAATATTTGATTTCTATGAATAACACTGGAAACAAAAGACTTTAAACACTGCTCCAAGTGTATTTATTTCCTCTTTTGACTAAAGTGACTTACTGTGTTTTTAGTTTGTTATGAAAATCACTCTCAGATGAGCTTTAGCCAGGCAGTGTACCCCAGTCTCCTTGGTCCTCCACAGCTGAGGCCACACAGCCTCCATCTGAATAACTAGTACAGTCTTAGGCCCACGGAAGGGAACGGTCTTAATTTCAGTAGCAGGAGATTTGTTAAGATTCCAGGGCCAGCAGCTCAGAAGTTTGTGGGAAGCTGCTCTTCCTGTTCATCCTGCTCAGATGTCCTGTTCTAGTAACTTGCCTTATTCCTCCGGGAATAAGAGACCAGAGCCCCCACCTTGTGCCTCAGAGCATGATTCTCAGTATCGTACTCTACCTTTTGGGTTTTGGAACCGAGGTCCCATCTCTGTTCTCTGAGCCTGGACCTCAGAGAGTTCCTACTCTGAATCCTGATCTCTGAGCTTAGATTTCTGTTACTTGTCGACAGAGGCTCCAGTGTCAGCAACCAGCTTGTCTCATTTCCCACCTTTTATGTCATTCATTCATTGGTTCATTTACTACCTTGATGCTATGGTTCACCCACTGGGTCCCTGCTGGGTCTCCCTGAGGCTTGCCCTCTCCCTTCCTCGATCTTACCAATTGCTAATGCAGACTGACCTGCCTATTCCAGTAGGACTTCTTTGGGGCTAACCTCCTTCTGCTAGATGTCTACAGATGTCTACCCATCCGCCCTTCCCTAGGTGGTCACCTAGCCTCAAAGTCTCAGCTCTCCCTAGCTCAACCTGTCCACTATTGATGAGCCCTGAAAACTACAGAGGATACGATGTGATTTACATTCTCATTAGCTAGGGCACCTCCAACAAGCCCTGTATTTTATTTTAACAAATGATACAGGTGTTATAACTATCAATTTCAATTTTTTGCAGTGAAGCAGTCTTAGTTTCTCAAAGATCAAAGGTAACAACAGATTATTTTCTCTTGATGCTCAACTTTTGAATATCCAGAGAATTTCTAAGTGAGTTAACCAGCACCATTTATTGGATAATCCTTCCTTCCCAGTTGATTTGTAATGCCTCCTTTGTCACACATTGAATTCCTTCACAAGCTTAGGAATTCTGTTAGAAAACAGAAACATTTTTAAAATGCTATGTTGCTCCAGAAAATACAACTAAAATCTATAACAGAAATGAAAGTAAAATTAGTGAGACTTAAGCTTCAAGGCTTCTTACTACATGAACTTTCTAATTCTTTATTCTTAATTTTGTACAGTGGACTCGCCAAACTGTATATATTTACAAATTCAGGATTCACCCACTCTCTACTTACAAATCCATCTACTATGCCCAGGCTGTGTGGAAAGCTGGTGTGAGCAACAGTGCTTATTCTAGGGAATCATCTCCAACTTCTCCCCACGTGGTCCCTGTATCCCAAGTTTCTGGATTCCTCATGTATACTCTGGGATTGATACCTGCCTGATATCTGATTTGGGCTTTTTATTTCTGAATATGGAAACCATTTCTCTGTTTGGGTTTCCCTTGATGGAAATCAAAACAAGACATTGATGGGTACTTAAGGAGTACCAGTAAAAATAGGTATCAATAAAGACACACTGGATTGGCAGCATAAGCTGTTGGAAAGAACCCAATCCCGAGTGTGGGGTGACTATTTATCACCAGTATGACCTTGACCAGGCCACTTAACTTCCCTGGGTCTCAATTTTCTCATTTGTAAAAGGAATTAAAATGGCATGGTAGGTCTCTAAGGGGCCTAAGGGCTGGTGGAGGACCCTGGAGCTCGCCCAGATTTCAGGGTCTGAGCTGACAGGAACCTTATCCAGGACTGCTCTCTCAGTTGTGATGTTCTCAGTCTAGCCATGAATACATGCCGTGAGGCACTCACAGTGAAAAGTGCCAGTGGCATCATTCTGTCCTGTATAGTTGATTCAAGAAAAGGTGTGTGTGTGTGTGTGTGTGCATGTGTTGTGTATATATTGGACCTGTATGATGTGTCACTAAACCTCGTCACAGAATTTCAAAATCATAAATATTAGGGGATGTTTAGCTTTGATAAATTATTGATAAGTTAATTATTAAACATTCTATCACCAGAAAAGCCCTTTATCCCCTTATTACTTATCTTCTTCTTAATCCCTGCAACCTTTAGGTCTCCATCCACTTTATTAAAAATTCTCTCTCTGAGCTTACCAATGACCTTTGAGCCAAATCAAAAGGTTTTTCTCAGACACTGTCTTTGGCTTTTTACCAGCATCCTGCAAACAGTCTCTTCATCATCTGTGACAATGCAAAGTCCCTATTTTCTTCTCGACTCTGACAGCTTTCCATGTCTCATTTTCTGACTCCTCTTCTGTCTACTTATCCGACTTCAGCATGTCCTGAGCACTGGCCCTTGGCCCTTGGCATGTCCTTCTCTGTATTTACTGTCTAAGGAAAGCACCTCTCGTAGGGCTCTACCCCCAACTCCATGGGCAGGACACCTACAGCAATATCTGCTAACCCTACCCATCACTCAAGCCCTAGCTCTGTGTTTGTTATGGAAGAGAATTAGACGACCTCAGTTGTACTTACAGCTTTGCCACTAACTAGCTGAGTAATTTTCAGGAGAAGAACGTACTCTCTGCGTTTCCTTATATCTGAAGCTTAAGACCCAAAGCATAAGCTTCTTTTCCCAATTTTACCACTGCTGTCCTAGGGTCAGAGCCTTGGCATTTCCCCTTTCGACGTGATCCAGCATGACACTCTGTCTCTCTCTCATGAATTTCTCAGATTTGTCTCTTCCATTACTAGTGGAATTAATTAATACTAGGATTATCAAAAGCTCCAGTTAGCATATCATTCTACTTCCAGGCTCTCCTCACTCCTTTCTATATTTCATGTGGCCTGCCACCAGATTAAACTTCTGTTGAAACACTCCTGTTACAGAATGTACGTGGCTCTGGTTGTGAGCACGTGAAGCCTGTGCTCTGTTGCCTCACCTCTATGTCCCTCCTCAATCCTCAGCTGTGATTCCCATTGGTCTCAACAAGGCTCCTCCACTCTTTAGAACAGTGTCCTGCTTTCTGTCTTCCCTGGATTAAGCCTATGTTCTTTTTTTTTTTTTTTTTTTTTTTAGTTTTATGAAAGTATGGTTGATTTATAATGTTGTGTTAGTTTCTGCTGTAGAGCAAAGTGTATCAGTTATACATACACATATATCCCCTCTTTTTTAGATTTTTTTCCCATATAGGCCATTACAGAGTATTGAGAAGAGTTCCCTGTGCTATGCAGTAGGTCCTTATTACTTATCTATTATATATACTAGTGTGTATGTGTCAATCCCAGTCTCCCAGTTTATCCCCGCTCCCTTCCCCTCTGGTAACCATAAGTTTGTGATCTACATCTGTGACTCTATCTCGGTTTTGTAAATAAGTTCACTTGTACCATTTTTTAAGATTCCATACTTAAGCAATATCATATGATATTTGTCTTTCTCTGTCTGACTTCCTTCGCTCAGTGTGACAACCTCTAGGTCCATCCATGTTGCTGCACATGTAAGCCCATGTTCTTGAACCTGTGGCTTATGCTTTTTCCTGGCCTAGAAGCCTGGAATGTCTTCCCTTCCTCCTCTCAGATGATCCATATTTCTCGCATCTTTTTGTGCTCAAATCCAGCATTCCCCAGAAAGCCTTCCCTTGAGCCCTTCAGCCTACAGGGAGCTGGTTTAGTGGATTATAACCGAGTGAATGTGCATGCCTCGTTTCTGCCACTTGACTATAAATGCCCAGAGTGCAGAGGCAGTTTTGTATGTTACTGTATGAGCTAGTATGTGCAGGGACTAATTGAGCTACTTAAATCTTTGATTTTCAATCCAAACTTGACTGCTTCTTCAAAACCTTCTGATTTGCCACTGCCTTTGGAAAGGGGTCAAGGTTCAATTCCTGACAGCATCAGGGATGATTCATTAACTGGAAAGAGGAGAACCTGGAAGAGAGATTGATCAAAGACTCCCTTACACTGTAGTTTAAAAAGGTGGGCTGGCTACTTAGAGACTGCTAGGAATGTTTTAGGCAAAGGTGTGAAGCAGGCCAAAGGCTCGTCTTCCTTTTCCTTTGACATCCCCCTTTCCTTGCCCCTCCTCCCGTGCCCTGTCTTCTCATGGTGGCCAAAGCCATCTACCCAGGTTATGCTGAAGCCTTTAACTTAACATCTGAAAAGCTTCCTTCCTAGAGGATCATTTTAAGGGGTGTTATCCTTGACACACTTTGAGCAAGTCTTTTAACCATTCAAAAACTTTTCCCTTTCTTTAAATCTGTAAAAATTTTGGATTGGGGAAATTCCTTGGCAGTCCAGTGGTTAGGATCCCACTGCAGGGGCACAGTGCGACCAAAAAAAAAAAATTAGGGGTTGGGCCAAGCCATTTCTAAATTGTTTTTGAGCTCTAAAATGTCACATTGTGATCTGAGCAACACAGACCTAAAGAACAGTCACCTAGTTTTGTCATTTATCCTTTGGCATTTCATTAAATAACTAGGTCATAAGTTGCTTGAAGACAAATGCCATTGTGTGCCCTTACTTAAATCAGCTGCCACTGTGTTCTGGGCAGGGCTGATCCCCTAGCAAGCACACAGAGCAAATGTGTGTTTACAATAAGATACTCTGGGGACAAATTCTAGAACATCGCTTCCTCTAATCAAAAGCAGGGGTGATAATTGATGTCAAAGTTTTGAGAGCCTCAATTAAAAATAATATGAAAGAATAAGCAAATATAATAGCCAGGCAAGTAACAATAAATACAAATTTAGCAGTTATAAAAAACAAAACTGCTTAAATCATGGGTGTCTACAAGGCCCTATCATAAGTTGGGAGAAGTCAAATTCCATTGCAACAAATATTATAGCACAATGTTACCTAAAGTTGTGCTAATTGTTGGCAAAAACTTATTCACCTCAAGCAAGAATCTCTATAAGGTTTGAACCATTTGCCAATATGGTTAAAACCAATCTGGCAGTCCTTTGAGTTTGGCTTAATGATGTATGGCTGCAGCATACATGACTGAAGTACAGTATTTAAAGAGAGGTTGTAATCTGTCCGTCAGAGATGAGTGCCAGCTCACTGAGGCTCCTTGTTCGGCCTGCACAGTATTGGCTTCATACTGTTTAATTAAAAGATTGTTTAGTATAACTGACAATATTTTAAAATGAGATTGCATAAAGTAAGGTTCAAACAATATGTACTATACGCTACCACTTGCATTAAAAAAAAGAAAAAAGAATATGTACTTGATCCTGCTTCTATATATGCTTGAAATATATTTTGAAAGAGAAAAAATATAAACAGATCTGAGTCTTGGTCTTCTATCCTGAAGATATTAAAAAGTCCTCCTGCTTTGAGCAACGAGAACAAGACATGGCAGGGCTATGAGACTGTTCTTATTTCTTAGTCTACAGACCCAGACACCAAAGAGGGGTTTTGATAATTTACATCCACATTGCTCCTACAGAGGTTTTAGTTTAGAAACAACTCCTCCTTCTTTTATGAGTCTGGTATCAAAGAACCCGAGTGCTGAGTAGAGGTGCCATCATATGTCGTGGGTGGTACCGAGGTCTGTGTGGTAGTCCCTGAGCGTGTTGCAGTCGTACATCTCCAGTCCCTCTGGGGTCCGGAGGCAGAAGACACTCACAGGGAAGCCACATCTCAGAGCGATCAGTGTTCTCAGATCAGACACTTTTTTACCAAGAAGGGAAATGCTCTCCATGATAGGCACCGTCTCTTGGGTCACAGCATTGAATACATAGAGAGTAGGTTTATCTTCTTCCTAAGGGGAGAGAAAAGGAGGGAACTCAGGAATAAGCAGTGTCTGGGGGTTGGGATAGAGGACAAACATCTTGGAAGGTGGCTCTGAGTGCCTCTAGCTTCCACAACGTGGGTGCTAAGGATGAAAGCAAAGGCCAGTTAAGTTCCCTGACTTTGGGTCTGAGTCTCACGCTTCAGTCCTGAGGATATTTATAAGTGAAAGAGACTTGGTAGGGCTTTCAGCCCCTTCTTACTTCTTAGTCTACAGACCTAAATACACAAGAGGAATGGTGATAATTTATATCCATGTGGTGCTTATGGAGGTGTTAGTTTAGAAACAACTCCTCCCTCATGCTGCTCTTTAATTTGGAAATACTGTGGATTCTAAACCTCAGTCAACTGAAAAGATTCTTTCTATGAGTATCTCTGGGGAATGGAACTGATCTCAGGGTGGGAGGGGAGTTTTGCTTATCATTTTACGGTCTTCCTTGTCTGTATGGTTTGACTTTTTTTTTTTAAATGACCACGTGTATTTACTTTTACTATTTAAAAAGGGAAGTACTAGATATAAGTGAAAAAAAAAGTTTCCTTTTGTTCCTTTTATTTTGGGATTTAAATAAGAAAACAGGTGGAGCTGAGATATCTGAGAGAGTTAAGAAGGAAAGTTTGGGAAAATATTCACTCTTCTATTAACACAGTTAAATCAATCAAACTAAAACTAAAAACGCAGCAAAAGGGGAAAATGCAAGGAGCAGGGTGGGAGGGGAGGAAAGGTTATTAAAATTTTCACTTTTCTAACAACAATAACAAAAAAGAAACTGGCTTTACTTCCTCTTCAGCAGATTCAGGACGATCATGTTTTTCTTCTAGTGTGCTGCTGGCGTGGCAGATGTGAGCGCCGGGAGCTGCCACCGAGGGCCCCGGTAAGTGTAACATGGGACCTTTAACAAAACTGAGAAGCAGGCCCCTGGCCTCCAGGTTCCTCAAGGGGACTCCAGCCAGTCACTGCTCCCTTGTCCTGCCCCTGTTCCCCTCCCCCTTCCTCCCATCAAATCCATCTAGGGTTCCTCCAGGGACCCCTCCCTGCTTCAGGTTTATAATACATTTCATTTGTTCCCCACCTCCCAGATAATACATTGCCAGAATGTGATCATCATGCAGATCTCTTTGAAAGAGCTTTTTAGGAGTATGTAGTGTTATTGATGAAAGTTTAGGCTACAGTGCTTTGATCTGGGGTCCATTTCAGTGACTCAGATTCCCTCGGGGCAGTGGGGCTCTCTTCCCCTGAGCATAAAGCCATTAGCAAGCTGAGCTGCTCACTGGATTTAAAGTGCTTAGGACAGTTTTTCTCAACACCTTCTCATAAGCCTGCTCAATAAAAATTGAAAGGACATAGGAGTCACCCTTTCCCTTTCACCATGCTCATGCTTGCCTGTGGCTGCAGTAAGGCAGGAATCTGCTCAACCTAGTCCATCTGATAATTATGAGCAGGAAGAAATTCGATGCAAACAGAATAAAAAGATAGTGAGGAAGAGAGAAAAATTATATTTTATGTAATAGTTTTTCCTTATTTCTTTTATGATTGCTCTGCTTTCCCTAAAGTTAGCCCTTGGTATGGGTTCTCTTTTATATTTAGAATTAAACACATAATGTGCAGGCAAAGCAGCAAAAGCCCAAGTCACTCTTAATAGCTAACTAACTACTATTTGATGTTAGAAAAATACATTTAAAAGATGCTTCTCAGAATATGAATAAACATTTGCCTCTTTCATTCTAACCCGTGTTATTGTGGAAACCATTGCTTGAGTTTTGTTCAGGCCTGGAATGGTACCTGGCACACAGTAGACTGTCCATAAATATGTATTGGATAAATAATTCATAATGTATCTGGAACATAGTTCTCATTGTCGTATTTTAACTGTATAGATGCACCATTTTACAGACCTTGTTTTTGTGGGAAACCCATTTTAAATTCTAGTGAGGCACACCAATGGTGACACTTCTTCATGCTGGTTATACAGAGAAGGAGCAGGTAGGTGTTGATTAATAGCAACTTGCTAACTCACCGTATCTATTTAAAAAAAGGCATCTATCTATGTGATACCCCTCCCCAAATGTTCTGAATGGGGGAACACTGGTAGTTATACCCAAGACAGTCAGATGCTATTAAATAAGCAATCCCATAGACAAATCATTGTCAGACAAATGTGAAGTTAGATATTCCTCTTTACAAACAAACAAAGACACCATGGTAGGAGGTACATACAAAGTGTCTCACTTCTCAATTAAAAAAAAAAATAGATCTATTTCATGGGAATAATTCCACTTTTGTTTTCAAAAAATAAATGCAAACTCACTGTATATATATATGTGCATTAAATAGGAAAAGTTAAGGAGAAATAAAAGAGAAGGTAGTGCAAGTTTTGAACACTGCTGTATTTTTTCACAAATTCTTTTTCTTTTTTTTAAAATATATTTTGCTCTTTTGGAGTTGCAGCACCAAATAAGCAGAAACATGCCCCAGCTGTTCCAGAGTAGACCAAAAGGGGAAATAATGTTTGTTTTTGTTGAACGGAATGAATTAAAGTTGAGATGTCTTCATAAACATCTTAGCCTCATGAACTTCTCCTTTTGTATGATAGTCATTCTGGAGAGATTATACTTGGAGTCTAGGACACTAAATTGAAACACCTTTCTTCATCAAAATTTTTTTTTTTGTCTGTGCCAAGCGTCTTGCAGGATCTTAGCTCCCCAATCAGGGATTGAACCCAGGCCTGCAGCAGTGAGAGCTCAGAGTCCTAACCACTGGACTGCCAGGGAATTCCCCACCAAATTCTTATACTATTCTTTAAGTCTTTAAGCTTAGAAAAAAGTAGCCATTTTATTTAGAAACATGTTTTTGTTTGTAAATTATACATTTTAAGAAGCATGTTTATACATGTTTTTGTGTTTAAAATCTAAATTCACATATGTATCTCATAGATTTTGGTGTTTATATATTAAAAGTGCATTTTGGAATCTAAAGTATATATGATTTTGAATCTAAAGTATATATGATTTTTAGACCAACTAGTATAGTTCAGACTTCTCTAATTTGTCTGATAGGCATCTACTCAATTGTACCACAAATAACACAGTCTCTCACCATAAAACAACATTCCAAGGATGCCAGAAAGGATTAACTAAGTTGTAAGCTCAGCCCTCAGTTGGTGGAAGTACAGTGATAGAAGGAGGCAGGGAAACCATAAAGAGTGTTAGAGAGGGAGTTCCGTGGTTGCCTAGTGGTTAGGATTGTGGGCTTTCAGTGCTGTGGCAAGGGTTCAATCCCTGATCTCTGGTGAGATCCCACAAGCCATGCAGCATGGCCAAAAAAAAAAAAAAAAAGAGTGTTAAGGAAACTGAGTCTCCCTCACACTTTAGAAGACACAACCTGCAGATGGTTGCTTCTCAGCCCCTTTTGCTCTATGACCCAGATATGTGACCAGGGTGCTGCCCAGTCAAGCCTCCCCATCCACCTTCACTTTGAATTAGGAGCCAGGGAAGTAGAGAAGCAGCAGACACAGGGACTCTTCCCTGGCAGTGGCAGATCTGAAGTGCTGCTGGCCTGGCAGCAGGGCTGGCAGCTGCGTCCAGTGCCTGCTTTGAGGGCTCCTGGGTGGCTGCAGCAGTGGCCTTCCTGGACTAGTTGTGGGTCATAATTTAGAAATTATTGATATTTCTGGCTGCATAATCTCTGAGCCTGATTCTCTAATCTTTGTGTCAAGACTGTGAACTACACAATAGCCTTCCTTATATGTTCGTTTTCTTCTTTTATTGTCCAGGGTTCCTTCCTTCTGCTTGCAACCTAAGAACCCTGATGCTGGATAGGGAAAAGCACTAAGACAGGAGCACCTTGCTTTGAGGGTAGAAGAGGAGAAGAAATGCCACAGCAAGGGAGGAAACCCAAACCCCAAAATGCATCTCAATATCTATGACGTTTCTGATGACAATCATATACCTTCCTGTTAATTTTCATACTTTACCCCTCAGGGCTTCATCAACTCATTTATTCAACACATATTTGTGGAGAGCCTACTGTGCGCCAGGTACCATTCTAGGCACTGGGTGACAGCAATGAACAAAACTCAGCAATAATTTCCACAATTACACAGGTCAGAATGAAGGAGATAATTGGCGCTAGCACCTCTGCATTTCGCACACTGATTCAGGCCTTTGCAATGCCTCACGCACAGTTTACGGGAACAGTGCAACAGCATTAGCAGTAAATGGGCAGGGCTGATACCTGTGGTAATAGAACATGGAGGTACACGCCAGGGAACATATTTCTTAGGGTTTCTATAGGAGTTTTTTCCCAAAGAAGGAAAAATCAAGGCAATGTTCTTTCCCCACTATTATTATGTCATCACCCCATTCACACAAATATGTTTACATTACCACTAAAGGAGAAGGTGTAATTAGCAGAGAAGCTGGAAAATCTATTGACTATTTAAAATAGAACTGCTCCATTTATCTGACATATTTCCCTCTTTTCACACAAGCAAAATCTTGTAATCCACACAAAAGTATAAGCACAGTAAAGAAACCGAATAGTCTGGATTTATTTCATGACATGTGGTATCTACTTATATCTTTCTAAAAAGAAAAAGTTGCTTACTTGCCAAATTTTTGGTTGACATCATGCTATTTCTACGTTGTACCAAAATAAATTAAGAGACTCTAGATTTCCTAGATTCTCAGAAGGTAGAACTAACTGCATGAAGTAACATAGTTAGATAGGAATGGTACTACTTAAGTTTGTATGCATCTAATTATGCAATAAAGCAGTAACATGACTTAGAAGGCATCTCCATGTTCTATTAGCACAGCCTTTGGTTACCTAAGATAGATCAAACAGTATAGAGTTGGTATGACTTCATTCTTTGAAGCATGGGATATTTTCATAAAGTATTTTTGCTGTTATAAGCCCAGTTTGGACTGTTATCATACATAAACAGTAAATAGTGTGGACTTTTGAAATAGACCTCTTTTACCATCTAATCTAAACAGGAACTGAGTTAGGATGGAAACCAGTATTTATGGCTTTGCAGGTAATTCTCTTCCTTCAGATTCAAGATATTGTTTCCCTTCCCAAAGCTAGTGATAAAAAATTCTCTCAATGTGATTCTGCCAGAGAAGGCGAAGATGAAGATCAGTAAGAATTCCGTGGAACTTGGGAGTTTTTAATTAAACCTTGGTGTTGGCCAGTCCTGTGACTCATAATTATATTCTGCCTGGGCTCTCCGGAATAGTCTTTTACCTCTACTTTCTATTCTTGTCATTAGCAGTTTAGAACTCTAGGGAAAGGTTAGAGTTCAAAGGCAGCTTGCATCATTGTGATAGCTGATGCTTAGTTGACAGAAGTTATTAAATATTTTTGTAAGTAAAACTATGAACATAGGTTGCTTTGGGGAGGGAAATTGGGGGCCAGAGGTAGGAGAGAGACTTTTTACTGTGTATCCTGCTGTGCCATTGGAATTGAGCACCATGTGAATTTACTACCTAGTCAAAAATAAATACAAAATTTAAATTTTAAATAATAAAAATAAAGTCAGTGCTTAGTTAAGTAAAAGTATTCTATTCATACTCTTAACACACTTTGTCTACATTCCTGAATAGCTATGGTTCAATTAAATTCCTCTAGCTAGTTCAAATATTAGTACTGATCTTATACCATTATCTCCAAGTAAGCAAACAACAAAGTTTTGAACATCATTATTGGCAACAGGAGAATTCCAGGAAATTTTAGAGGGTTTATACTGTACAGTAACAAAAATATATTATGTATATACATATTTAATTGATTGAATTAAATAATATATTTCTAACTGGAAATGTTGGTAGACAAAGTGGACCAGGTTAATTAAAATGTCACATTTTTCTTATATGTGGAATTTAAATATATTGGAATAAGAAATATATTTGCTTAAAGATACTAACTTCTAGTTATAAAATGAATGTCATGGGGATGTAATACACAGCATGATGACTATAGTTAATAATACTGTGCTACATATTTGAAAGTTGCTAAGAGAGTAGACCTTAAACTTCTCATTATATACACAATTTTTGTAACTATGTATGGTGACAAATGTTAACTAGACTTATTGTGGTGATCATTTCACAGTATTCATAAATATTGAATCATTATGTTGTATACCTGAAACTAACAGTATATGTCAATTATGCCTCAATAAAACAAACAAAAAAAAGACATAAAAGACATTTAAGAAATTACAAGGAATTTAGTCTGCTTAAAAAAAGTATTATACTACAATTTTCTGAGTATCAGAGGGAGAAAAGCAGAAGAAATTAGAATTGTTTTTATTTCCTTTTTTGATAGACATATTTCAAGAACATAAAAATAATGCCTCTAAAATCAGGAACAAGACAAGGATGCCCACTCTTGTGACTCTTATTCAACATGTTGGAAGTTCTAGCCAGAGCAGTTAATCAAGAAAAAGAAAGGAAAAGCATTCAAATTGGAAAGGAACATGTAAAGGTGTTACTATTTATGAATGACATGATTTTATAGAGAAAACCCTAAAGATTCCACTACAGCCACTATCAAGAATAGTATGAGGGTTCCTTGAAAAACTAAAAATAGAGTTACCATATGACCCAGCAATCCCACTACTGGGCATATACCCAGAGAAAACGATAATTCAAAAAGACACATGCACCCCAATGTACATTGCAGCACTATTTACAATAGCTAGACATGGAAGCAACCTAAATGTCCACCAATAGATGAATGGATAAAGAAGATGTGGTACATGTATACAATGGAATGTTACTCAGTCATGAAAAGGAATGCAATTGGGACATTTGTAGAGACATAGATGGACCTTGAGACTGTCATACAGAGTGAAGTGAGTCAGAAAGAGAAAAACAAATATCGTATATTAACACATATATGTGGAATATAGAAAAATGGTAGAAATCAACCAGTTTGCAAGGCAGAATAGAGACAAAGATGTAGAGAACAAATATATGGAAAGCAAGTGAGGAAAGCGGGGGTGGGGGATGAATTGGGAGATTGGGATTGCCATATATACATTACTAATAAGAAAAAAAAATCAAATTGTACACTTTAAATATATGCAGTTTATTGTAGGTCAACTGTATCTCAATAAAAGTTCCTAAAAAAAAAAAAGACTCCACCAAAAATATATTAGAAATAATAAAAGTTGCAGGGCACAAAATCAACCAACAAAAATGTGGTATCTACCAAAAAAAAAATCAACCAACAAATCAAAATTTCTAGCCATTAACAATGAACTAGCCGGACTTCCTAGGTGGCGCAGTGGTAAAGAATCTGCCTGCCAATGCAGGGGACACGGGTTCAAGCCCTGCCCTGGGAAGATTCCACATGCTGCGGAGCAACTAAGCCTGTGCACCACAACTATTGAGCCTGTGCTCTAGAGCCCGTGAGCCACAAATACTGAACCCATATGCCGCAACTATTGAAGCCCATGCACCTAGGGCCCGTGCTCCACAACAAGAGAAGCCACTACAATGCGGAGCCTGCGCACCACAATGAAGAGTAGCCCCTGCTCACAGCAACTAGAGAAAGCCCATGTGCAGCAACAAAGACCCAATGCAGCCAATAAATAAATAAATAAATAAATAAATTTAAAAACAACAACAACAACAAAAAAAAACCCAAAAAAAACACAATGAACTAGCAGAAAGAGACATTAAGAAAACAATCCCATTTGCAATCACAAGAAAAAGAATAAAATACCTAGGAATAAACTTATCCCAGGAAGTGAAGGACCTGTACACTGAGAACTATAAGACATTGTTGAATGAAACTGAAGAGGACACAAAGAAATAGAAAGATGCCATGCTCATTGATTGTAAGAAGCAACATTGTTAAAATGTCTGTAATAACTAAAACAATCTACAGATTCAATGTGATCATTATCAAGATCCCAAAGACATTTTTCACAGAAATAGAACAAAAAAATCCTAAAATTTATATGGAACTACAGAAGACCCTGAATAGCCAAAGCAATTTTGAGAAAAAAGAACAAAGCTGAAGGCATCAGACTCTCCAATTTCAAACTATATTACAAAGCCATGGTAATAAAAACATCATAGTATTGGCAGAAAAACAGATACAGGGACTCCCCTAGTGGTGCAGTGGTTAAGAATCTGCCTGCCAATGCAGGGAATATGGGTTCAAGCCCTGGTCTGGGAAGATCCCACATGCCACGAAGCAACTAACACCATGAGCCACAACTACTGAGCCTGCACTCTAGAGCCCACAAGCCACAACTACTGAGCCCATGTCCCACAACTACTGAAGCCTGTGTGCCTAGAGCCCATGCTCTGCAACAGGAGAAGCCACTGCAATGAGAAGCCTGTGCACTGCAACAAAGAATAGCCTCTGCTCACCACAACTAGAGAAAGTCCACGAGCAGCAACGAAGACCCCAACACAGCCAAAAATAAATATATAAAATAATAAATAAATCTTTTTTTTAAAAAAAAGAAAAATAGATACATAGATTAATGGAACAGAATTGAGAGCTCTGAAATAAACCCACACATATGTGGACAATTAGTTTACAACAAAGGAGCAAAGAACATACAGTGGAGAAAGGATAGTCTCTTCAATAAATGTTGCTGAGAAAACTGGATAGCCACATGCAAAAGAAAAAAAAGAAAGAAACTAGATCCATATCTCATACCATACACAAAAATCAACTCAAAATGGATTAAAGATTTAAATGTAAGACCTGAAACCATAAAACTCAATAGAAGAGAATATAGGCATCGGTCTTAGCAATATCTTTCTAGGTATCTCTCCTTGGACAAGGGAAGCAAAAGGAAAACAAATGGTACTACATCAAACTAAAAAGCTTCTTCATAGCAAAACAGTAATTCAAAAAGACGTATGCACCCTATGTTCATTGCAGCATCATTTACCATAGCCAAGATATGGAAACAACCTAAATACCCATCAACGAATGAAGGGATAAAGAAGATGTGGGAGATATGTATATATACACACACACAACAGAAGTACTCAGCCTTAAAAACAAATAAATCTTGCCATTTGAGACAACACGGTGGACCTAGAGGATTTTATGCTAAGTGAAATAAGTCAGATGGAGAAAGCTAAGTACCATATGATTTCACTCATATGTGGAATAAAAAAACAAGCACACTAACAACAACAAAAATGAACACATCAAACCAAACCAAACATACAGATACAGAAAACAGAGTAGTGGTTAGCAGAGGGGAAGGGGTGTGGGGGGTTCGGGGAGGACAAGGTGGGTAAAGGGGATCAACTGTATGAAGATGGATGGAAACTACATTTCTAGTGGTGAGCATGCTATAGAGTATACAGAAGTAGAAATATAATACTGTACACATTAAAGATATGTAATGTTATAAACCAATGTTACTGTAACAGAAAATAAACTTTAGGGACTTCCCAGGTGGTGCAGTGGTTAAGAATCTGCCTACCAATGCAGGGGACATGGGTTCCATCCCTGTTCCAGGAAGATCCCACTTGCCCTTGCAAGTGGGAACAGCTAAGCCCTTGCACCACAACTACTGAAGCCCTTGCGCTCTAGGGCCCACGTGCTGCAACTACTGAGCCCATGTGCTGCAACTACTGAAGCCCAGGCACTTGGAGCCCGTGCTCTGCAGCGAGAGAAGCCACAGCAATGAGAAGCCCACACACTGCAATGAAGAATAGCCCTCACTTGCCACAACTAGAGAAAGCCGGCACACAGCAATGAAGACCCAACACAGCCAAAAAAAAAAAAAAAAAAACCTTTAAAAATTTAACTAAAAAATGCATAATAAAAAGATTTTAAAAATAAATACATGAATAAATGCTTATAAGACATTAAAAACATATAAAGTATGGTTTTTATTTATATAAATGGGATCATATAATGTTTATTTTTCTGTGACTTATCTCTACTACTTAATAATAAATATTTTTAAACATCCCTTTAAAAAATAGACTTCCCACTTAGTCAATCAGTAAAATATATGGAAACAAAAAGAGTTAGCTTTGGCTACCATAAACATTGTTTTAAATGCTAAATATGAGAAAATTAGTGCCCCATTTAACAGAGAATATGTATTACTAAGTTCCTCAAGGCTTGTGGTTTTGTTTTGTTTATTTTAAGCTCTATTGGAATCTAATTGCTTTACACTGTTGTGCCAGTTTTTGCTGTACAGCAAAGTGAATCAGCTGTATTTATACATATATTTTCATATCCCCTCCCTCCTGCGACTCCTTCCCACCTTCCCTATCCCACCCCTCTAAGTCATCACCCATCATCGAGTTGATCTCCTTGTGTTATGCACCAGCTTCTCACTAGCTATCTATTTACATTTGATAGTGTATATATGTCAATGCTACTCTCTCACTTCGTCCCGGCTTCCGCCTCACCCCCCGCAAGGCTTGTGTTTTCATATAGGGTAGAGAACCAGCACTGAATACTATTTCTATCCTAGAGAGCAGCTCTTATACTCTTTAGGCCACCTGTCTCTGAGAAATTGTCAGAAGTTAAGGATCCTTCACCCCAAAAGTCTCCAGGTACATAATTTTGCAATTTTAGAGTTTTGTTCTTAAACCCCAGCCATGAACCCCAAATTAAGCACCACTGATAAGGACAGTATAAACGGAAAATGCTATCCCTGTTGTGTGTATACCTAATTCATGAATGGATATGCTGGTGGATCTGAATGTAGAAACTGCCCCTTCATTCTTAGTGTTACAGAGAATTTCTTCTCTTTCCTCATACCCCGAATGCATGGTAAGCCCACGGAAGTGACCTATCTTCTTTCTCCCACATCAGTATTCCAGATCTGCCCATTGGCCTTGTTCCCATATTGGTTTATGGGTTGTTCTGCGATGACTATTTTTGGGCAGGCGACAGTGGGGATAGAGAAGGGAAGGGAGAGAAGGAGTAAACCAGGGGAGCTCTATCCAGTCTCCATGCCTTATTTCCCCTTAGAGCACAAATTGTGCCTAAGTCTAGTTATGCAAGTGGAAGAGAGGGGAAGGCAAGAAGAGAAAGCCTCTTCCTCAGCTATGAGATACTTTGGTTGAATTATTCATAGCTTTATCTGAAATGAGGTAGACATCTTGGGCAAATGTTACTCTGATCATCCATCATACCTTAACAAAGCATTTGAGAGTTGAACAAAAAGATATTCCAACATCGGTAAGACTCCAGCTGTCATTTAGGGCTGCTCCAGCGTACATCAGCTCCAGATACCTCCTGCCTTGTTCATCTTCAGAGAGAGGAATGTGGAAATAATCCTTAAAAATCAATAGCATATAATGAAAATAGCACATCTCTACATTACTAGACCAGCAATGTAATTTTTTCTTTTACATTTTCCACTATTATAAAATTGTTTGGGACAAAAGGAAGAAGTATTGGACAGAGGTTCTTAATCTGGAGTCTTTAGCTATCCCCAAAAGTTGATGGATAGAATTTAGGTGGGAAAAAAATATATTTGGTTTTTATTAACTCCAAATAAAATTGGGATTTTTCTTGTGTATATAGGCAACAAACTAAAGTAGCAGTAATTGCCTATTCCTGTGACTTTGACACCAATATCACAGATATTTTCATATCATATTATAGTTGTAGATATCTCAAAATATTATTTATACTGATCTCCTTTGAAATTGTAATAGTTATTAGATACACTGCAAACACTTGTTAATGTGTTAGTAAGGAATCCCACATCTCAACATCACAAATTTTTTTTTAATTTTTGAAAATTATATTTCAGTATAACTGGTTTCCTTTTTGGGGGTATGTATTTTATTTTATGCATTAAAAGACATTCTGAGAAGGAGTCCATAGGCTTCACTAGACTGCCAAAGGTATGCATGACACGTAAAGATTAAAAGCCTCTGTGTTAGAAGATCTAGATTACAGGGATCATAGTAACTTACTAAATATCATGTAACTATGATTCAATAAATGCTCCTTAGCAAATGGGAAGCATCATCTCCAAGTTAAATACCATTTGATGGTCAGGACCTAAATATTTGTCTTAATTTCCCATTTTAGAGTGAGTACAGTATTTATAAGAACTTTATAAGAAAAGTACTGCACCCACATTGTTTTTTTTAAATTGTTTTGGGTTTGTTTTTGTGGGTCTTATTTATTTATTTATTTATTGGCTATGTTGGGTCTACACTGCTGCTGTGTGGGCTTTCTCTAGTTGCGATGAGTGGGGATTACTTTCCATTGCAGTGCGCAAGCTTCTCATTGCGGTGGCTTCTCCTGTTGCGGAGCATGGGCTTTAGGTGCACGGGCTTCAGTACTTGTGGCACATGGGCTCAATAGTTGTTGTGGCTCTTGGGCTCTAGAGTGCAGGCTCAGTAGTTGTGGTGCACGAGCTTAGTTGCTCTGCGGCATGTGGGATCTTCCTGGACCAGGGCTTGAACCCGTGTCCCCTGCATTGGCAGGCAGATTCTTAACCACTGTGCCACCAGGGAAGCCCCACATTATTTCTTATTCTGGCTCTGTGATCCTCAGTTAGATGACCAACCTCTCTGAGCTTCAGTTTTCCCTGGATGAAAAGTGAAGCTGTAACCCAGAAGTCCTCTCCACCTCCAAAAGCCTTTTGGTTCTTTACAGTTTCTTGCTCACCGCACAAGCCATCTATCTGACAACTGGCATGTTCCACTTACCTAACCTAGAGTCAGTGTCTTGTTTTTCTCCTTTTTTGAAGAATTGCAGTAATACAGACAGTCAAAACACAATAGGCCAATACACAACCTATAAATCTTATAAAAAGAAGTTAAACTTTTTTTCCCTGAGAATTTTCCTGTCTAATACCTCCAGAGTTAGTATCTTCTAACAAACGATTACGTAAGCAAACAATGATATTTTCAAATTGTTTTAGTTCCCTGTTTGCTGAAAACATACCCAATAGTATCTCTACCCCACGTACAGTTTAAAATTCACTGCATAGTTAAAATTAATACATATCTTAGTGGCTCAGGGACAAAGTACGTACCTTTATCATCAGCTTGACAGCCTCCACAGTTTCATCTGCTGAAACATCAAACGGTTCAAAAGATCCCTCAAAGGCTATGAAAATCCTCATTTTGTTAAAAAAAAAAAAAATCTTTTTTCAAAGATCCTATTGGATGGCTGGAAGAATCCCAGTTTACTATTAAGGACAACAATGATGGCCAGAGCCGGCTATCACTGTCCAACCTCAAAGGCGAGTTGAGAGAACATGGAGGGAGAAATCCCGCAGTACCACAGTATCAGGTGACACTGACAGCGGCTACGTTGGAGGAAATGTTTCTCTGCCGATGGCATTAGTCAACAGCCACCTGTTCCTCTATTACGGAAACCAGAAAACTTGACAATGGTTGAGGCAAGTGTGAACAAGTGTCAAGCATGTAACACAAAAATGCCACAAATAAATTATACTTTGTAATGTGACCACCATCCACTGACCCTTGAATCCATATTCACTCAAGTACAGCTGATCGAAGGACGCTTCGAACTTGATATTTGATTGGGATGCACTGGCACAGAGTGAAGCAAAAGAGTTGATTTTATTGAATGTGATCATCCTGGAAGTTCTCTGTAAATAACTCTGAGCTGAAGAATTCTGGTTTCCATAACAACTTTGTGTACTTGTTCCCTGGCGGTATTTCTAATCCTGCCATGGAGTACAGAACAATACCCACTTGCACCAGGGAGATGAATGTGTAGGCAAATGACTGTGTGGTTTTCCCTTCCCATCTCTGAATAATGGAATCTGCCCAATAATAACACAATATAGGTGGTATTTCTTTTGGCCCTTGCTCTTCTATTTTTTAGAACAATTTACCATTGTTATTTCTTTCAACTTTCCTTAGCCTTGGTGGAAAATATGTCAAACCACACTCAAAAAATGAGCAAACATATTAAGCATCATTACTCAAGTTTATAGAATAAGTGTTTTACTGGAGTTTAATTCTAAGACTGTCCTCTGAAATCCCCAGTATTATACACTTGGTTTAATGCTATTATGTCTGATCACTTTTTAATGTTTGTAAATCTTGTCTTCTTCCTGACCTAGGAAGAATCCCGATCTTGGCATTTCTTTTTATTCTTAACAGCGCTTAGCATAATGTGAGTCACATGATAGGTGCTCAGTAAATGTTAACCTGTTGATCGATTCTACTCTGATCCCCAGTCTGAGTTCCAACTATAAGAAATTTGAGAAAATGGAAAATATAAAAAGGGCAAAGGGTTTCATTGCAAAGCTAATTCTTTTGGCCTCATATTTTTCAAGTGTTGCAACATAATGATATCTTCTTATGCTGTCAACATTTTGATAGAGAGTATTAACACAGGACGTAGTTAATGCTGTTTCGGTGTCTTGCTCACCCTCCCTCACCCCATCCAGCTGCTATCACTGTTGCCTGTTAAAGGCTTATAGCTACACCCCCTTTTCCAAAGAATTGCCCTCAGCTGATAGGCGCCGCTTTCCCAGGAAAGCTAGGCACCACGCCCCTCAATAATTGACCACAAAGGGGCTACAAAATGCCCACTCTCTTCTATCAAGGGGTGAAAATTCTGCAAAGGATCCTTCTAGAACAGGCCATAGCTGGACTTTACCTGAGACGACACCCTCCCTCAGCTCTTTCTTTTTTCCCAATCCTGCGTAACTATCTTCCTTATTAAGTTTTTCTTGAGGAGTGCTCCCTCAATAACTGGCGTACATTCCAATCCCCGTCTCAGGCTCTACTTTTAGAGAAAACAACCTAGGGCAGAGATGTTAAAGAAGCTCATATGCATTAAGAGATTACAACCAAGTGCTTTCTGATCTACATGTCTTCTTATACATGAATATTTTTGTATTCTGTAGTAGACGTGCCTTTTGGACTAAATGGTCATCTCTCGTAGGCATGGCTGGCCCCTGATCTGGTTGGTTGCCAGGTCCTGACTTGTATGGAGCTGCCGGCTACTGGTTGGTGGGCTGGGTCCTGAGGTGGCTGGCTGCAGAGCCCAAGGGGGTCCCAGGACTAGTGCTGTCCCACCGGTGGGCAGAGCCTGGTTCTGGAGTAAGTGGTTGTGGGCCAGTGTTCCTGGATCTAGTGTAGGCCTGATGGCGGGTGGGGTCAGTTCCTGAAATGGCTGACTGCAGGTTCTCGGGTGTCCTAAAGCTGGTCTGGCTTACAGGTGGGTGAGGCTAGATCCCAGGGCAACTGGTTGAGGGGTCAGAGGTGTCTTAGAGCTAGTGTTGGCCTGCTGGTGGGTGGACTGAGGCCCAGGGGTTTCTGGGGCTAATGCCTACTGGTCTGTGAGGCTGGTGCTGGGGCTAGTGCTGGCCCTCTGGTGGGCAGAGCCAAGTCCTATGATCTCTGGCTGTAGGGACCTGGAGGTCCAGGAGTTAGTGCCATTGCTCATGTATGTGGGTTTGGGTCCTGAGCCCTCCTGGCAGGGCTGTGTCCATAGGAGGCTGTAGGCTCAGGGGTTCCTTAAGATAGCCTGCCTACTGGTGGGTGGGGCTGTGTTCCTGCTAGGCTAGTTGCTTGTCCTGCGGCATCCCAGTACTAGTGCTCACAGGCTGGTGGGTGGGGCTGGGTCCCCGCTTTGGGAAGCTGGATGGAGGATTCCAAAGTGGCCCTTGCCAGCACCATAGTCCTCCTGCTGGAACGGAGCTCCCCAAGACGGCTGCCACCAGGGTGAGCTCCAGTTCCTCCTGCCTCTCTGGGAGGCTCTCCAAGATCAGCAGGTGGGTCTGATCCAACCTCCTTTAAAATGACCGCTTCTGCTGTGGGTCCTGGAGCGTGTGAGATTTTGTGTGTGCCCTTGAAGAGTGGAGTCTCTATTCCCCACAGCCCTCTGGCTCTTCTGAAAGTAAGCCCTGCTGGCCTTCGAAGCCGAACATTTTGGGGACTGGTCTTCTCAGTGCAGGATCCCCGGGCTGGGGAGCCTGATGTGGAACTCGAGCCCCTTGCTCCCTGGGGAGAACCTGTGCAGTTGTGCTAATCCTCCCATTTGCGGGTCACCCAGCCAGGGGTATGGATCTTGACTATATCACATCTCTAGCCCTCCTACCCATTTCCTTGTAGTTCCTTCTTCATACCTTTAGTTGTAGAAGATCTTTTCTGCTAGATTCTGGTCTTTCTCATCAAAAGCTGCTCTGTAAATAGTTCTAATTTTGGTGTGCCCATGGGAGGAGGTGAGCTCAGGGTCTTCCTACTCTGCCATGCTGGCCACCTAGCCAAAATGTTCTGACATGAGAAATAAAAATTGAAAAGGGTAAGTAAAATTATCTCTCTCATAGAAGACATAATTGTAAACCAATAAATCATGGCAATCCAAATTTTAAGACTAAAAAAAAATTTGACTACTACAAATAATGAAATAATTCAACTAGGTGGCTGTATTTATAATTAATACACAAGTAGTTTTCTAGAAATAAATGACCGATAGAGAGTATAATGGAAGAAAATACTCCACTTATAGAAGAGAAAAAAAGATAATACATTAGGAGTAAACTTAGCAGGAAACATGTATGAAATGTATAAAATAAATGTAAAAACATAACCAATAAGCATAAAAGACTCGAACAAGTAGACTGGTATCTGGAAGGAATGTTCAAAACCATTAAGTCATCAATTCCTCTTTTTTTTAAAAATAAATTTATTTATTTATTTATTGGCTGTATTGGGTCTTTGTTGCTGTACACGGGCTTTCTCTAGTTGTGGCAAGTGGGGGCTACTCTTCGTTGCAGTACTCGGACTTCTCACTGGGGTGCCTTCTCTTGTTAGTAGTTGCAGCATGGGGTCCCAGTAGTTGTGGCTTGTGGGCTCTAGAGTGCAGGCTCAGTGACTGTGGCGCACGGGCTTAGTTGCTCCTTGGCTTGTGGGATCTTCTGGGACCAGGGCTTGAATCTGTGTCCCATTGCATTGGCAGGCAGATTCTTAACCACTGCACCACTAGGAAAGACCCCATCAATTCCTCTTAAGTTAATATAAAAGTAACTTCCTAAGTTAGTATATAAATTTAATATATAAATTAAAAATTCCCAACAGAATCTTTTTCCAGCTTTATTGAGATATAATTGACATATACATTGTGTAAGTTTAAGGTGTACAGTGTGATGATACACGTATATACTGTGCGATGATTACCACAGTAAGGTTAGTTAACACATCCAACACCTAACATAGTTACCTTTCCTTTTTTTTTTATACTGAGAACATTTAAGATCTACTTTTAGCAGCTTTCAAACATACAATACAGAATTGTTAACCAACAGGATTTTTCCAAACTAGGCAAGATGTTCTAAAATTAATGCAGAAAAATAAGCAAATGTAGCTAGAAAAACTCTGGAAAAGAAGAGCAGTGAGAGGCACTCACCTACCAGATGTTAAAGCATATTACAATGCTACAGTAAAATTAAAACAGTGTGATTTGGGCATGTGAAGAGTCAGAAAAATCAATGGAAAAATAGAAAGCATAAAAATGGACTCACAAGAATTTAGTATATGATAAAAGTGGCATCTTGCAAATTAAGAAGTACAAACTTCCAGTTTGAGTCACAGGGATGAAATGTACAGCATGGGAAATATAGTCAGTAATAATGTAATATCTTTGTACGGTGACAGATGGTAACTAGACTCATCATGGTGATCATTTTGAAATGTATGGAAATATTGAATCACTATGTTGTGCACTGGGAACTAATATAGTGGTTGCAGATCAATTAACTATACTTCAGAAAACAACAAACATAGAAAAGGAGATCAGATTTTTTCTTTTTTTTTTAATTGAAGTATAATTGATTTACAATGTTATGTTAGTTTCAGGTGTATGGCAAAGTGATTCAGTATATATATATATATATATATATATATATATATATATATATATTCTTTTTCAGATTCTTTCCCCTCATAGGGTACTACAAAATATTGAGTATAGTTCCCTGTGTTATACAATAGATTCTTGTTGGCTATTTTATATCTAGTAGTGTGTATATGTTAATCCCAAACTCCTAATTTATCCCTCCCCCTGCTTTTCTCCTTTGGTAACCATAGGTTTGTATTCTGTCTGTGGGTCTATTTCTGTTTTGTATATAAGTTCATTTGTATCATTTTTTTATATTCCACATATAAGTGATATCATATATTTGTCTCTCTGGCTGACTTCACTTAGTATTATAATCTCTATGTTGCTACAAATAGCATTATGTCATTCTTTTTTTAATGGCTGAGTAATATTCCATTACATATCTTCTTTATTCATTTGTCAGTGGACATTTAGGTTGCTTCCATGTCTTGATTATTGTAAACAGTGTTGCAATGAACATTGAAGTGCATGTATCTTTTTGAATTATGGTTTTCTCCAGATATATGTCCAGGAGTGGGATTGCAGGGTCATATGGTAGCTCTATTTTCAGTTTTTTAAGGAACCTCCATACTGCTCTCCGTAGTGGCTATACCAGCTTACATTCCCACCAACAGTGTAGGAGTTCCTTATTAAAAAGAGATCAGATTTGTGGTTACCATAGGGAGGGGGAATTGGATAAAGGTGATCTAAAGGTTCAAACTTCCAGTTATAAGATAAATAAGTAGTAGAGATGAAATGTACAACATGATTAATATAATTAACATATATGAAAATTGTTAAGACAGTAAATCCTGAGTGCTCATCACAAGGAAAAAAATGTTTTTTCCTTTATTTTGTGTCTATATAAGATGGTGGGTGTTCACTAAACTTGTGGTAATCATTTCATGATGTATGTAAATCAAATCATTATGCTGTACAGCTTAAACTTACACAGCGCTGTATGTCAATTACACCTCAATAAAACTGGAAGAAAAGAGGAATATAAAAAAAAAGTAGCATATTGCATCAGTGGTGATGGTGTGGGGAAATACGATAGTGTTGAGTTAACCAGTAGTTACCTGGGGGAAAAAGGAGTGGAGCTATACTTTTCTACTTAGCATCATGAGAAAATAAATAAGTGGGACCTAATGAAACTTCAAAGCTTCTGCACAGCAAAGGAAACTATAAGTAAGACAAAAAGACAACCCTCAGAATGGGAGAAAATATTTGCAAACGAATCAACAGACAAAGGACTAATCTCCAAAATATATAAACAGTTCATCCAGCTCAATATCAAAAAAACAAGCAACCCAATCAAAAAATGGGCAGAAGACCTCAATAGGCATTTCTCCAAAGAAGACATACAGATGGCCAAGAGGCACATGAAAAGCTGCTCAACATCACTAATTATTAGAGAAATGCAAATCAAAACGACAATGAGGTATCACCTCACACCGGTGAGAATGGGCATCATTAGAAAATCGACAAACAGTAAATGCTGGAGAGGGTGTGGAGAAAAGGGAACGCGCTTGCACTGTTGGTGGGAATGTAAGTTGATACAGCCACTATGGAGAACAGTATGGAGGTTCCTTGCAAAACTAAAAACAGAGTTGCCATATGACCCAGCAATCCCATTGCTGGGCATATACCCAGAGAACACCATAATTCAGAAAGACACATGCACTCCAATGTTCATTGCAGCACTATTTACAATAGCCAGGACATGGAAGCAACCTAAATGTCCATCAACGGATGAATGGTTAAAAAAGATGTGGTACATATATACAATGGAATATTACTCAGCTGTAAAAGCAAGGAAACTGGGACATTTCTAGAGACATGGATGGACTTGGAGACTGTCTACAGAGTGAGGTGAGTCAGAAAGAGAAAAACAAATACCGTATATTAACACATATATGCGGACTATAGAAAAATGGTACAAATCAACCGGTTTGCAAGGCGGAAATAGAGACCCAGATGTAGAGAACAAACATATGGACACCAAGTGGGGAAAGTGGGGAGGGTTGGGGGGGAATGAATTGGGAGATTGGGATACCAAATTGTACACTCTAAATATATGCAGTTTATTGTATGTTAAAAAAATGAATTAAATGTTTAAATGTAAAAAATTGAACTATGAAAAACAATTAGAGAAAGAACAAAAAAACCCTAAAGTGAGCAGAAGGAAAGAAATCATAAAGATCAGATCAGAAAGAAATGAAAAAGAAAGGAAGGAAACAATAGCAAAGATCAATAAAACTAAAAGCTGGTTCTTTGCGAAGATAAACAAAATTGATAAACCATTAGAAAGACTCATCAGGAAAAAAAAGGGAGAAGACGCAAATCAACAGAATTAGAAATGAAAAAGGAGAAGTAACAACTGATACCGCAGAAATACAAAAGATCATGAGAGACTACTACAAGCAACTATATGCCAATAAATTGGATAACCTGGAAGAAATGGAAACATTCTTATAAAAGTACAATCTTCCAAGACTGAACCAGGAAGAAATAGAAAATATGAACAGACCAATCACAAGCACTGAAAAATTAGTTTTATAATAAGGTAAAAAGTAAAATGCAAAACAGAGTATGTAATACACTACCATTTGAAGAGAAAAGGGGGAAATCATATCTATAGATATGATATTTGATATAGTTTGCACATACCTCAAAATCTCTGGAAATACACTCAGGAAACTAGAAAGCACCCTGGTGCCTGTGGAGAGGAGACTTGAGCAGCCAGGGATCAAGGATGAGAACAATACTTTTCACTGTGTTATCATTTTTTTAAAAATAGATTTAATTTTTTTTTAGAGAACTTTTAGGTTCACAGCAAAATTGAGCAGAAAGTACATAAGGTTCTCATGTACCCACATATCCGCTGCCACCACACAGGACAGCCTTCCCCACTATCCACTATCAAAATCCTGAACTGAGAAGTACATTTCTTACAATTAATGAGCCTTCACTGATATATCACTATCACCCCAAATCCATAGTTTATATGAGGGTGCACACTTGGTGTTGTACATTGTTTGGGTTTTACACTATAATGTTGGATACATGTTTCAGAATAGTTTCACTGCCCAAAAAATTCTTTCTGCTCTGTCTGTTCATCCTTTCCTCTCCCAACCCTGGCAACAACTGATCTTTTTACTGCCTCCATAATTTTGCCTTTTCCAGAATGTCATACAGTAGGAATCATATAGTATGTAGCTTTTTCAGATAAGCTCTCACTTAGTAATATGCGTTTAAGATTTTCCCATGTCTTTTCATGGCTTGATAGCTTATTTCTTCTTAGTGTGGAATAATATTCCATCATCTGGATGTACTACAGTTTGTTTATCCATTCACCTACTGAAGGACGCCTTGGTTGCTTCCAAGTTTTGGAACTTATGAATAACGCTGCTATAAACATCCATGTGCAGGTTTTTGTGTGGATATTAGTTTCCATTTCATTTGGGTAAGTACTAAGGATTGTGATTGCTGGATGGTATATGGTGAGCATATGTTTAGTTTTGTAAGAAACTGCCAGATGTCATCTAGAGTGGCTATACCGTTTTGTGTTTCTGGCAGCAATGATTTTACTCCACATCCTAACCAGCATTTGGTGTTGACAGTGTTTGTATTATCTTTTTTTATTAATTAATTAATTTATTGGCTGTGTTGGGTTTTTGTTGCTGCACGTGGGCTTTCTCTAGTTGCAATGATTGGGGGCTACTCTTCATTGCGGTGTGCGGGCTTCTCATTGCCATGGCTTCTCTTGTTGCGGAGCATGGGCTCTAGGGGCACAGGCTTCAGCAGTTGTGGCTCAATAGCTGTGGCACATGGGCTTAGTTGCTCTACAGCATGTGGGATCCTCCAGGACCAGGGCTTGAACCTGTGTCACCTGCATTGGCAGGCAAATTTTTAACCACTGTGCCACCTGGGAAGTCCCTGTATTATCTTTTAATTCTTTTAAAATTTTGAACTATGTGGATGCATTAACTAGTCAAAAAAAAAAAAAAAAAAAAAAAAAAAAGAAAGAAAGAAAGAAAGAAAAAGAAAAAGAAAAAAAAAGAAAAGCCCACCTCAGTCCTTTCAAGAAGGCCTCTTTAACTCCACAGGAAAGACCACAAAGCTTGTTTCACATTTCTCAACCCCTGAAAAGTTTAAGAACTAGTCGTCTTTGTTTTGACTATGAATAGGTGTGATGATTTACTGTACTGCTACCACTTTTGAGTAGCTTTTGCTAATTGGAAAAGGCTTTCATAGAAAGCATTAATCTGTAGTGCCAGGTTGGACCTTATGCTGCAATGGGCCAGCTTTTTGAGAATTAAAACAAGTTTGAAAAAAGGCAGTAGTATTCTTAATTCTCAATATTTTTCCTGTCCTTATATTATTCCTGATTCTTTTAAGGTACAGTTTTAGTTTTTTTAAGAAAGTAATTTATTATTACTTTTATTTTAACTGGAAAAATAATCATGCAGGTTTGGGCAATCCTAAAACACCTGGATACATTTAGTTAAATATGATACATCTTCATAAGTGCAGAGCTTGCAAGAAAGTAAGGCATATCCTCTTGGGTCAAACAAAGAGGAAACAAAATCAGATCTTCCAGTTTCCCAAATTTGCTGCTTAGCAAAGAAAAACAGGAACAGAATCAAAGATTAAAGAAGATGGACTTAACTCTAAGAGGAATGGATGATTTAGAAGTTTGGTCTGGGGACTTCCTAGGTGGTGCAGTGGTTAAGAATCTGCCTGCCAATGCAGGGGAGACGGGTTCAATCTCTGATCCAGGAAGATCCCACATGCCTTGGAGCAACCCAGCCCGTGTGCCACAATGATTGAGCCTGCACTCTAGAGCCCGTGAGCCACAACTACTGAGCCTGTGAGCCACAACTACTGAAGTCCAAGAGCCTAGAGCCTGTGCTCTGCAACAAGAGAAGCCACTGCAATGAGGAGCCCGCACACCACGATGAAGAGTAGGCCCTGCTCACTGCAACTAGAGAAAGCCCATGTGCAACAATGAAGACCCAATGCAGCCAATAAATTAATTAATTAATTAAAAAAAAAGAAGTTTGGTCTGGAGATCAGCAGTATCAGTATCACCTGGGCACTTGCTGGAACTATAGAGTCTCAGGCTCCATTGCAGGTCTACTGAATCAGAAACTGCATTTTAACACAGCTCAGGTGTTCCTATGTATAATAGCACTGGTCTGCATGATGTCATAGTTGAGGGATACTAGGAACACTTCTCTTAACCACTAAGTTTTTCACTCATTCATTTCACTATCTATAATTTCGTTTTCATTTAAGGTATTGTGATTTCGAAAACTACTCTGTAAAACACATATCTTTAACAAAGCTAATACTCCTGTATTGAGTTACTAAAAAGTTTTCTAAATGACAGTTAACTGGAAGCAGAGCTTTGGAGATCTAAGGTAAATTTTAGGTGTTGGAGAGCGAGGGGTAGGCTCAGATAAGGGGTACTAATTCAGGCAGGACAACCGGGCGTAGATAGAATGTGGTAAAATCTAGGAGCAAGAGGTTGCATTACTTGCCCCAGATCATACAAGAGAGAGTCATTTAGCTCCAACTTGAGCCCTCTCTCATTATGCTGGCTACTCATTGTTTGTCATTTCAGTTCAAAGCTCAAGCTCTGGGTATGGATGGACTTGCATTCAAACCCCAGTTCCAGAGCCCAGGAGGTCTCTTTCATTTCTCACCAACTGCATGAGTTTGGAAGAGTTATTTAACTTCTTGAAACCACAGTTTCCTGATCTGTAAAAATAAACACAGTAGTAGGACCTAAAGTCATGAGGATTAATAAAATAATGTATAAAAGAGCTTAGTACATGTTGTTGCTGCTACTGCTATTATTATTATTAGTGAGGGGAGTAGGGGAAACAGGGAGAAGTCTGGGAATATTCTGAAAGCACTGGTCTCCTGGGTATAGAGAGTTTGATATGGGAAATAACAACGTTGAAAGGAAAGATGGAAAGGTTTGAGAGTAAAGGGTGCCTAATTAAACATTTTATTTAGCGCTGAATATGAAGAGATCAATGATAAAAAGTAAAATCATTATGAAATAGCAGAGAGGTAAGACAGAGAAGGAAGACTGTAAGTAAAAATGGGAAAGTCTAAAAATAGCAATCAATTCTAGCAATTCTTGTACAATGTCTGTCATTTTTCCATTAACTGGTTATTATCACTATCTAAAAAACCTAGTGCTTTAATTTTATCATCTGAACACATGCAAGTGTAATTCAGCAGTTTCTTCATATCTTCATTTTTGGAAGTGAACAAACCAGGGGCAGATGCATTTCATTAAATTGCCAAGATTGATAAGAAAACCATAATCAGGATGGAAGCCGGGAGAATTTCCAGACTACAGAGCTCGTTGCCATATGTGAAGCCTCTTTCAAGGAAGTGAAATTGTGTGATTGATGGCTGGAATAAATTCATGCATGAAACAGGAAATAACAAGCAGTGAAGAAAAAAAAATCTACAATTAGGAAAACAAGCAGTATTGGGGGAAATAATTATAAAACAGTTTATTGACAACTTGACTGAAACAGAACCAATAGTAGGCTAAAGTACCGTTTAAGTACCATTGCGTTGATTGGAATGTTTTATATCAATACAGATTTTTTAAATTAAATTCTAACTTTAACCGCTGCCCCATTTAGTAAAATCAGATGTATCATGCCTGTCTCTTCCCTTCTGCTAGCACATGCTGCTGTTTTGCCTCTTGTATTGTGTCTAAATTGTGGAGAAAACTTTTCCATTTTCATCCAAGCCCCACAGATTAGGACAGTGCCATCTCAGATCTTCTGTGTTATCTTTTCTGTTGTATTTTCTGCTCTATAGAGTTTCCTTCTCTGCCTGAAAAATATATTTGATCTTGCAATTTGCAAGAGAGTGGCAGGGGAGGGGAGAATTTATGAAATATGAGGTGTCAGTGGCTGACAGTTAAATCTCTAATATCTGCCCTTCTTTTTGAATCTAAGGAATACAATTAGTGTAGAAATTTAAGATCCATTGTAAGTGTTCATTATGGAAAAAACTGGGGGCAGGAGCCAAGGATGCCTCAGAACATAATATGTTGATGGCCACATGCTCGACTAAATGATAGCTCTAAATATTAGTTTAGTTGTTTAATTAAAATGCTACAAAGGAGCCTGCTTGTAAATGATCTCATACATTCCTGTGTATTTAATGCTACTTTTACAATGAAGATTCCTAAATTTATATCTCCTGTTATAACCACTCCTCTTTATATCCAGATGCCTCCTGGACATCTCCATTTAGATATCTGAATCTCAACATATACAAAAATGAACTTGTGCTTTTTCCTCTCCAAGTTTTTCTTTCTTCATCACCCAGTTTTCTCTGTGTCATAAATGGTACCACCAATCACCTAGCTGCTCAAATCAGAAATCTGGCAGTCATCGTTTTTTCTTTTTCCCTCATCCTCCACATCCATCATCAAATCCTCATTATTTGAACTCCGAAATATATCTCCATTCTGACCATTTCTTTCCATCTCTACTGCCATGGCTTTGGTCCTGGCCATTATTTTCTTGGATTATTGCAACAATGTCCTGACTAGCTTTCTTGTTTTCACTCATGTCTTTCTTCAGTCTATTTCCTATGTAGTTGCAGGGTGGTTCTCTTAAAATGCAAATTAGATCATGGCATTCCTTGGCTTGAAATTCGTAATTGCTATAAGGATAGAAACTTTTGGAAATTCTCTAGTGGTCCAGTAGTCAGGACTTGGTGCTTTCACTGCCACGGGCTTGGGTTCAATCCCCGGTCAGGGAACTAGGATCCCACAAGCTGCTCAGTGTGGCCAAAAACAAACAAATAAACAAACAAAACAACAGCAAAAGAACTGGAACCATTACTGTGTACTACAAACCTCTACATCAGTGATTCTCAAACTTAAGCATTTTAAAGAATCACTTGGAGTTAAAACACACACTCCTAGTCCTGACTCTCAGAAAATCTAATTCTCTGCCTGGGCCTGAGAATAGAGATTTCCAACAAGCTCCTCTGATTTGGCTAATCAAGGACCACACCTTGAATAGTAATGCCCAGTTAAATCTCATCTCTTACCACCGGTCCCTTCCCTCACTACATTCCAACCCCTGCCCCCCCCGGCCCCCCCCCCCCCCCAGTTGCCTTATCCTCAATTATACTAGGCTTGTTCCAGCCTCAGGGCCTTTGAACATGCCATTCAATTCTTTCTGGGTGCCCTTACTGGCATTTATTCTATCTTCTTTTGATGACATCATCCTGATTTCCTAACTTCTCTCCTTTGGTGTGTGATCTGATGAGACAGTTAATTAAGGCATCAAGGGATGAACACGTGTCATAAGATAAGCCAGTGGAAGACTCCCTACCTGGAATTTGAACTGTGAGCAGAATGATGAAAATGGCCAAAGTAGTATTGCCAGGATGAGAATGTTGATTCTGTGGGACCATTAGAGCCACTGATTATTGATATTTACAAGATTGTATTTCAGGCATCCTTTTAATCCTGTATCTTCATATTCTTCAAGTAAATTGTCCTTTTTAACCTAAATTGACTAGAGTTGGTTCCTGTGGCTAACAACCTAGGAAGCCTTGTTCTTTAAGTCTCAGAAACGTTTCTTGGACAATCTTGTACAATATAGGTCCCTCCTTTAATTCTCAAATGATTTTTCTGCATATATTAAGATAAGCTTTTCAGTTTAAATATATTAATGTGGTGAATCATATTAATAAATTTTATAATGTTACCTTAAATTCAACATTGTAGTTTACCAAAGTTTTATTTGGGATTTTTGCATATTCATTCAAAGTGAGATTGGCCTTTGATTTTTCTTGCCTGTATGATCTTTGTTCAGTTTTAGTATCAAGATTATACTGCCCTCATGGAATTCATTGAATAGTTTTCACTTTTTATTCTATAAAATGGTTTGTAAAAATTTTATTATCTATTCCTTGAAGGTATGGTGAACTTATCTTTAAAACATTCTGAAGCTGAGTTTTTGAGGGAAGGGTTGTAGATTTTTTTTGAGTACTGTTTCAATTTCCCTAGCCTATTTAGGTTTCCTATATCTTCTCAGGTGTTTAGGTAAATTAAAACTTTTTTCCTAGGAAATTGTTTATTTGGTATTTTTTGGGGGGTATTTTTTCATATTTATTACCTAAAGTTGTTCATAGTATTTTCTTAAAATTAAAAAAAATCTACTCTATCAATAGCTGACACCTAATACTATATTCTGGTCATATAACATGGGTTATATGCCACGTATTCTTTTACATTTGTTGAGATTTGCATTACAGCATGATATGCTGCTATTTGGGGAAAGATTCCATGTGTGTCTGAAAAGAATATTTACAGGGTTCTCTACATGTTCTGTGTGTTGTCTAAATACTCCATATTCTTACTAATGTTTTGTCTGCTGGATTTATTAGTTACTTAAAATGGTATATAAAAGTCTACTTCGATTGTGATTTGCCAACTTTCCTTTGTAAGCTAGTCAATTCTTGCTTTAAATATTTTAAGGCTATGTTTCTATATGCATATTGGTTCAAGATGGTTATAACTTCTTTGCAAAATTTTCCATTTATCATTCTCTAATGGTTCTATTTATCCTGATTAACAATGCTTTTGACTTTAGGTCTGTTTTCTCCTCCGCCTTGGTAGTAATATAGCTACACTACCTTTCTTTTGGTTGTTATTCCCTTTGCATATCTTTCCCCTCATTTTATTTTTGATGTCCTTCAAGTTTTTATATTATGTCTTGTGAAAAAGAATGTAACTGACAATCTTTTAATTGGCAAGTTTACCCCATTTACCTCTTTGAGAGATTATTGATGATTTCCTCTATCTCATTTTATATTTGCCATTTACAATACCTTTAATTTGCTCCTTTCCCACCCCTACTCCCCTGTTTTCTTTTTTTTTTTTTAATGTTATTTATTTATTTATTGACTGTGTTGGGTCTTCGTTGCTGCACACCGGCTTTCTCTAGTTGCAGTGAGCAGGGGCTACTCTTTGCTGTGGTGTGCAGACTTCTCATTGCGGTGGCTTCTCTTGTGGAGCACGGGCTCTAGGCATGCAGGCTTTAGTAGTTGTGGCACGTGGGCTCAATAGCTTGGCTCGCGGGCTGTAGAGTGCAGGCTCAGTAGTTGTGGCACATGGGCTTAGCTGCTCCCCAGCATGTGGGATCTTCCCGAACCAGTGTCTCCTGCATTGGCAGGCGGATTCTTAACCACTGTGCCACCTGGGAAGCCCCCTACTTCCCTGTTTTCTATTGAATAATTATGTATTCTTTATTCCCTTTTTTACATCTACTTGTTTGAAAATTATGTTCAACTTCTTTGCTCTCCATGCTTTCTTGCATTTCATCCATTCTTCTTGGGTTCAATTTTCAACTTGTTGAAGATATCCTTTGGAAGTTCTTTCAATAAAAGTCTCTTGGGAATAAATGCTGTTTTTCCTCTGAAAATGACTTCAGTTTGCCCTCACTTTTAAATGATAGCTTAACTTGGCACAAATTCTATGTTGATAATTGTAATTATTTTATTTTAGTATTTGAAGATATTATTTAATTGACTCCTAGTTTCTTTTGTGGCTATTGAGAAGCCAGCTGCCATTCTTTTGCGTTTTATTTTTCTCTGTTTATTTAAGAATTTGTTTTTTTTAAATTTTTATTCAAATTTCACTACAATGTTATGAATTTATTTTGTGTTTCATTAGGGTATATTCCTGGATTGGAATTGCTGTGTCATAGAAAATGTTATTTTCCAGCCTTTTCAGATAATGCCAAACTGTTTCCCAAAATGACTGTCTTGATTCACATTCCTGAGTTCTTAAATCTTTATATTACATTATGTCATCTGAATTTTTGCATGCTTACTTTGTAATAACTTTGTCAGCAAATAGAGTAAGACTGCTTCTCAATGACCCAAATAAGAAAGGAAAAGTTGAAATTGTATGTCAGCCATTTCATATATAAGACCAGGAAGGAACTCATCTCAAGGGAAACAATTGACCAGGTCATTTTTTAAGGCATTTAGACTTTAACAGAACTTTTTTTTTTTTTTTTTTTTGATCTGACCTTTCTCAATTCCTTGGAAATAAACTTTGTTGAGAAATCCTTTTGATATTTTCTTTTGTTCTGAACTTTTCACTTATCTTACAAGATAAATTTATTGATTAGTTTAGAACTTGGTAAAGAAATGGGAGACTTTCTAATCTTTGGCCAAAAATTCCCTAAGACAATTTTTAGAAGTTCTGTTTAGTACTTTTTCAAATGTGTGTATTCCATACATACCTGGATTCTTTATGGATTCTATTCCTTCTTTTATCACAGTAATAATTTTATTTTTTCTTTTCAAAATGAAAATATCTTTTTATCTGAGCCTAAAATTACTTTTTTTCTGATTCTAAATATAATAATGCCTAGAGTAATTTTAATGTCTCTAATTGATCTCAGTGATTAAAGAAACTGCCTGCACTCTTTTCATTATTCAGGGAAAACTGCTTCTAAGGGTGTCTTGTCTTTGTAGTTGTTGTTGCTGTCTTACAATATATTGGAGGTAGGAAATTCTACAATTTTATATACTGTTTATATGTCTAGGAGGATATAAAAAATAAAAAACTGTCAAAGTCCTAATTTTCTTTTGTTTTTATAAGGAGATAATTAGTGGCTATTAGTATCATGTGCCATATTAACCCTTCATGCTCTTGAAAACCATAATTATGATGTCTACCAACCTTACTGTCTAACCTACTTCAAAAAAATTAGTACATTTTTCCAATATATTTTCTTTCAGTTTGCCTTCATTCAACACAGTGGGGAGAATAAATGCTTCTGCAGGATGTAGCACAATTCCTCTGCCTAAAAGCAGTACAAATAACACGTTACCTTGTTTGTAACTGAAAGAACTATATCTATTGTGATCTGAAGAGCAGAATAAAGTCAGATTTAAATGTTCTGTACTCAACGTGTCTTTAAGGAATGAACAAAGCTTTTTTTTTTTTAACCTGTAAAATGTGGACGTTATTATTTTTTACTTTTTTCAATCTCATGCAAGAAATCTCTGATTTAATATAAAGCCAATTTGAGATAATTTAATGAGGAAATGCTTAGAGATATTCTATGTTTACACTAATTATACTAGCCTTCATAGTAATATTCCCAATTCTGACTTTTACTTATGACTTTCTTAAGACTGTGTATTAAGTATTGAATATCTTTACAACTGATGAAAATCTAAGAATATGTAGAATATGTAGTCAGAAGATACACAGAAAAGTACTTTTGATAGCCTTTATTTATTTTATTGTAATTTGATTTAAACTTTTTTTGTATTTAAATTTTGGGTAGGTAATATTCAAAAGGTTTAAAATTCAGAAGGCACAAAAGGATACACGATAGGGAGTCTTCTTTTTCCTCAGGTCTCCGGAGAGCAATTAAGGTTACAAATTACAGCCAAGGGTATTCTACAGGTGTTCTAAGTGATAGCTCCCTCTCACTCCTCCTTTGTCTAAAAGATGAGGTTGAAGGATGTGAAGCCTGTAAGGCGCTTTTAAAGGCGTCTTATTTTCAAGCAGAAGCAGGACCAGAATCTAAGTTTCCTGGCATTCTAGTTCATAACTCTTTGCAATCTTTGCTGTAAGCCACATTAACTCTTTAAAATTTCTAGTTAGTAACTGGTTAATCAGTGTAGATGTTCCAATCCGGTAATTTAAGTTTAGAAGTAGCTTGGTTTAAAACTGGAATACCTGGCACGCGGAATTCTTATCAGAGGGCGGTAGGGAACAAGGTTTTTTTTGGTTCATTAAAGGAGGCAAGGTTTTTAAAAGGCTGACCTAGGATTTAATCACACGGTTTGACTTTTGCTGAGATGGCGCGTGTCAGGGCAAGAGTGCTGAGGTCAGCACGGCTCCCACTCAGGCGTTGGGGTACTAGGGTTCAGCCCTCCGGCTGCTTGCACCTCTAACAACGCGAATGGGACTCCAAGTCGTTGGCCTTGGTCCCATCCATCTCGATCTCGGTCTGGACACGGTGCAGAAGGGATGAGGCCTCGTCCTCGCCTCTTCCGCCGGTCGGGTGAGTGCGCTGCAGGAAATTGGCGCGAAGGCGCCAAAGCCAGGCCCGCCTGGTGGCAGCCCGCCAGCTGTGTCCCGGGATGCTTCGGCCCAACAGCCCGAACGGACTAAGCTAGCCAGCTCTGGCCGCTCGGTCCGATCCCCCTCTGATCGTACGGCCTCCACTCCTGGGGGCACACGGCAAGCGGCAGGATTCCACAGCCAATCCCCTCAGCCATCCACCCCTTTCCCCGCCAAAAGGAGATTATTCAGCCTCGCTCCAGAAGCCCGCCCCACCCTTCCCCCCCCTTCCAGAGAGGACCGGTCACGAGGCCAAGAACGCGACTCCGCGGACTAGGCATCTCTCGGAGCTGGACCTGAGCGAGCAGCTAGACCCGGCGTGAGAGTGGGAAGGAGCCTTAGCGGGCAGCTCTGACGCCCAATGGCTTTCCTGTTCCTTCGGGTGCGGGCCAATGAGGCGCGCGGGGCGGGACTTCCGTCTCGCCTCGCTGTTGTCGTCCGCGCTCCGACTCCGGGCTGTGGGGGTCCGTGCGGAGGTTCAGTCATGAAGTCGGGGTAGGGACTTTTCCCGCAGCGACGCGGCCGGCGAGCCTATTTGTGTTGCGGAGTCAGGCTTCCAGGTAAGAGCCTCTCCCGCGTCGCAATGGCCAGGCGGCGGGTTGTCCCCCGTGGGGCCTGGCCAGGAGAACACACCCCCTCGCCGGCCCTGGAGCCCAGAGGCGGCCCCGCAGCTGAGCTCTTTGCTGCTTCTCCCCAGGCTGGGCGCCGAGGAAACTAGTTTTTTGTTTGTTTGTTTGTTTGCAAAAAAAATGAAAAGCTCCGCTCTCGGAGGGCTTGAGATCCCCTCGCATTCCCATCCCAGGAGTTTGTGTGTATCTAAAGTTGTTGAGTTATCCGTTTTGCCTCTTATACCCCGCTCTTGAGGTGGCTGGAACCTGGGAAGATGTTCGGAGGGCTTCTCTTGGTCCAGCACTTGCCGCAGCGGCCCCAGGCGAAGTCGCTTGACTTCAGTTGTGGGAACTGTTTAGTCTGAAAAAAAGAGGGCAGTCGCCTCCTTTTTCTCTAACCTTCCTCCCACCCCACCCCCACCCCGGAAGCTAGATAGAAGGTGGGACGTGACTCTGTGAGGGACAGATACCGCGTCCCTGCCCCCTTCAAGTTGGCAGCTCTGCTAGGACGCTTATTGAGCTGACCCGCACTGATGAAAGAACTCTGTCCCAGAGAGGGAGTGGGCCGACGCCGAGGCCAAGCGATCCCAGAAGCACTCACGCAGATTTGGTGGCAGCCAGTGAGTGTTCTCTGCCAGCGTTTTGGTAAATTCGTCTGTTTGGTCCTAACCTGGCGATAGTATTGCTAAATCTCCAAAACTATCGTTTCATCTTCAGTTTCAGCACCGTGGGCAGCTGCTCGGGTCCTTTGTTGTTGCCCCAAACTTGTCAACTGTTCGTCAGAGATACAGCAGGAACAGTGAAAACTGATGCATTCTTTTCAACAATGATCTGTTGTTCTCCAAGGCGAACATCTGCAGTTTTTGATACAACGTAAATAACTAAGATGGGTGTGCTACCCAAGAGTTCTAGTTAGAGAAACATCAATTTAAGGTTTAAGGAAGGGCTTTCAAGGATTTAATCTATTTAAGATAAATTTTAATGGTTCAAGGAGATGAGCTCCACTTCAGAGTAACAAAACTGGACAGTGGTAGCAGTTTAAAAGAACTTTAAACAGGAAGTCAGAAGTGTAGTGCAGGGCCCATGGGGATTTTGGAATCAATTTAGTGCACTGGCATTCACATAAGAAAGAAAGAAAGAAAAAAAACCCTAGAACATCCTATGGAGAAGGAGTAAAAATTATTTCATGAAGCTTTTGTTTCAAGTTTTTAAAAAGAATATGTGAGTGTGAAGAGGAAGATGTAAATGTATACCATATTATTGTGGATTATGGCAAAACACTGGAAGCCAAATTTGGGAGTCAGGCTGGGTTCAGCCTTCAGCTGTGCCACTTACTGATTCTGTGACATTATCTGTAAATAAGGGAAGATTTGTAAGAATTAACTGAAATAAAATGTCTGTTACATAGTTAAGCCTCAAAGTAGTTGTTGTTTTTGTTGTTGATGTTTGGAAATGTTTGGCAAGAAGCCCAATTACTTCTCTGTGTGTCAGGAATGACAACTGTTTTAATGATATATTTTTTTACCTCTCCCTTTATTTGAGGCCGGCAGCTTCATGCCTCCATGTGCAATAGTAAATCACGGGGACAAAAATCTTAATTTGCAAGGTTTAATATTGAAGGATTTGGAGAAAGTTCTCATCTATCATTGTTTAAAGCTCATTTCTCTCATGCGTTTTGCAAGGGCCTAAACTGTTGCTAGCATTCAGCACCCTTCCTTTGATATTTTTATGTATCCCAGAGTAACATAGGTTTATGAAAAGTTTTTCAGATGCTAATTTTAAAAAAGTAAGGGCAGGACTAAGGGTATGATAAGTTTATGTCTTTGAACTAAATTGGGTAGGAAGGCATTTTATGTTTTATAGTTTTTGCTGTAAAGATGCATGAAATGAAATGTCTTGGTCAGATATTGTGGTATGCTTACTTCATGTTGCTATGACCTAAAAATGGTTGATGTTTTAAGTAAAAAGTATGATTTTGGACATTTTAAAATCTGGGAATGTTTAGCAGAAGTCAAAATGATTTTGGATCAAAATAGTGTTTTGTACTATTTGACATATTACTGCCATATGGTATTGTATATGGTAGTGTCACATGACATAAAAAAGGAGAAGAAAGTAAGCATTGTTAGTTTTCTCAAAGGAAGAAACAGAATTATTAGACATTTCTTTTAATTAGGGCATAGTAGATACTCATTGTTTAAAAATTCATGTATTCTGCCAATATTTATTGAACATATATCAAAAAATACTGTTTTTATGTTTTTATTTTTTATTTTCTGTGCGCAGGCTTTCTTTTAGTTGTGGTGAGTGGGGGTTGCTCTTCGTTGTGGTGCTTGGGCTCCTCAGTGCCGTGGCTTCTCTTGTTGCAGAGCACGGGCTCTAGGTGCATGGGCTTCCGTAGTTGCAGCACGTGGGCTCAATAGTTGTGGCTCATGGGCTCTAAAGCGCAGGCTCAATAGTTGTGGCGCATGGGCTTAGCTGCTCCGCGGCGTATGGGATCTTCCTGGAGCAGGGATCAAACCCGTGTCCCCTGCATTAGCAGGCAGATTCTTAACCACTGTGCCACCTAGGAAGCCCCCAAAATACTGTTTTTATAATCCTTTTGCATTACATAAAAGTTTATTTAGGAACAATGAGAACATATAATCGGTATTGTCAGTTTACATATCATGGTACGTAGATAACAATAACAGTCGTAATAGCTAACATTGATTGTTTACTATAGGCCAAATAATTTTAGGCATTTAATATAATCTTGTAACCCTCTTTTTAACATGGGGAAATGAAGGAATCGAAAATACATAACTCTGAGTTCACACAGGTGGTTAGTGGAGTAACTGGAATTTGAACCTAGGCATCTTGACTGTAAAGCCTGTCTTGTATCGTGTTTTGTTAAAAAATACAGAATACTGTGGGGTTAATTTGGATTCTTTACTTGCTGATTTGGATGACCTTGGGTAAGCTCCTTTGGCCCTTGGTTTCTTCAACTCCTTCCTCAGAAATACAACCTCAGCCTTTTTCCTTTCATATTGAGGATGTGGTCATTTGAAAGATTGTTAGCAACTAGAGGAGGATTGGAGGAGAAAGAGTTTCTCCTAAGGGTACTGCTGAAGCAAGAGTATAGAAATAGGAAAGCAGAGAAAAATTTCCAAGGTAGTATGTTTAAGGAATAGGCTGGTAAAGATAGATGGATACAGATTACAGGAATCCTTAAAGGAACCAGGTTAAGGATTTTGTACATGATTCTTAGTTGAGAAGAACTCCTCCTTATAGATATTAATCTGGAACTAAGTCCAGTGAAGGAGTGGAAGCCTGGAGATAGGAATACCGTGAAGTTTCTACAGTTGAGGTTGGTTGCGGCAGGAAGTGATGAGGGTGGGATTGTTGTGAAGGGTATAGATTTGAGAAATGTTAACATTGACATTGCAAACTGACATAAGTATGGGCCTTATTTTGGGGAGGATATTATGATGAAGAACAGATGTTGGTGGAAGGGCATTTAGGAGAATAATTTCTGATACGGTCTTTGGTTTTGGAGCTGAGGATTTTTTCAGATGTTTGGAAATGTATAATGGAAGCTGGGAGCTCTGTGTATACCATAAAAAGGGAAGAGACCAATTGCTCAAAGCAATCATCCCCCTGTGGGTCAAAATTTCACAAGAGGGCTGTGACTCCCAAAAGTCCTCAGAAATGCAGATTTCTCACTTGATAGGGTTGTACCTACTATTTTTTCTTGTAGCACATTTTGTGTCCTAGGAGGACATGAGTAAGGTAGTGGGAAGGGAAAATGTGGGAAACCTAGCAATGCTCCCATTTATTATTTCAAAACAGAGCCAGTAAATTGGAGGCTAGGGATTCTCACATTAAGAAATTGGAAAGAAGCTGTGATTTTTATATAGTACCAGACATTTAAACACACATGTTGAATGTTGAATTGTTGTAACGTCTCCAGATTTCTTATTTGTGTCATCCTTTCTTTGTTACCCTGAATTGATTAATAGCAAAACCTTTAAGAGGGGACCTAGAGAGATTGTATTTTACTTGTAGCCAAGATTGTGGGAGAACCTCAAAGGATGAGAGGAAAAGGCTGCATGGTGTGGTAGGAAGAATAGAGATTCTGTGAATAAGTCCTTGTGCCACCCATTCTCTGGCTTCAGTTTCCACATTCTGTAAAATGGTGATGATAATAATACCGTTTCTGGCCTGTTGTAAGCAAGAAAAACATCTAGAGCCCCTTTATACTTGAAAAAGGGCTCAGGTCTAAGCAGGAGAAGGGCCTGTAGTTTCCTTTCTTGGCAGATTTTCTAGAGTTTGGTGCAGTTGGGTAGGGCATGATGTTAAATTAGGCAGTATAGTAATATATCCATCTCCGAACTATTTTTAGTTTCCTGTAATGCAAGGTCCAAGTAACTGGCCAATCAAATAAAAAATTGGACATTAGGCACAAGCATTAGGACAGGAAAGGTTTACATATTCTGTCATACCATTGTTGGAAACATTACTTGGATTCTACTACTTAATGCATTTTTCTATAGTATTCATTCACTCAACAGATATTTGTTAAGTATTTTCTATGTCAGGCACTGTTTTAGGCATGCAGAGTACATTAGTGAATCAGTCAATCAGTCAGTCCTTGCCCTCATGGAGCTTGTTTTCTAGTGAAAGAAATAAGGTTTATTTTAATAGTGGAAAGTAATTAGATTTTTTCTTACACTATGTATTTATAAAATCACAATTCTAAACAGATAACAATAAGAGTACTATACCAGATTGTAGCTAATTTTGTAGAGCACTTTAAAGGAAGGCACTGTATCATTCTGACTTATGTATGTCTCCCCATTTCCCCTTTTCCCAATGAAGTGACTTAGATGTAGTTAATACTCAGCAAATGTTGGTGCTCATTAAGTATTTATGATGGGGAGAAGAAAGTTGTGTTAAGGCAAGGGCCAGATCTTGAAGATAAAGAAATCAGTTAAATGTAACAAGTATTAAGGGCTCATGTACTCAGTAGATTGAGGGTGTGGAGAAAGAGAAGTGTGCTACCAATTGCAGTGCCTGACTTGCCTATGAAGTTGAAGTGGAAATAAGGTTATATTGTAGCTGAAAGCATCACATTAAGGGAATCTGGGTATCTGGGTGTTACCCAACTTGCCCAATAATTAGCTGGGTGACTTTGCATAAATAATGTGACCTCTTAGTTCATTTCCTCATTTGTAAAATGAGGTAGTTGGAATTTTCCTGTTAAAAAGTCTTTTAAGACTTACAAAATGTCTATTGCAGTTTGACTTTACTAATGTAGACAAAACAGCTGATCATGAGCTTCCGTTGAATAATAATGAGACAATTTACGCTTTTAGTTAATAAGCTAGACGTTTAAAAAAGATGTCTGCAGAATTAATGTTACCTATTTGATGTTATTTGCTTATAAGACTACATTGTAATTTTAAGAAATAAAGCAAAATATAGCCTAATATGTAGTTTCCCCTTTTGCCATTATGAAGGAAAAATAAGCCATAGTATTTTAGACCCCAGTAATGGATCTTACTAGTTGTCCATACTTTCATACTTTAACTTTACAACAGCCTTTGATTATTGTGCTAGGTGCTAAGTATACCAAGTCTGAAACTGTATGGTTCTTAACTTCAAGGAGTGATGAACAAGTTAAATATTTTGTTACACTGTGGTGGCGCACAGAAGGCACATAATCAGAGGCTGAGAGAAGAGAAAGTTCAAATGGTTAGAGAAGAAAAACTGAGGAGGAATGGCAAGGGACAAAGCTGGAGACACAGGCAGAGAAAGTTTATGAACTTTCTGTGCTAAGTCACAATTTAATTTTGAATTTTATTCTGAAAGTTACTTAATCTGTTAAGGAGTTTTATGCAGGGAGTAACATGATCGGGCATTTTTATACCTATCTTTATATTCCTTTTAAGAGAATGATCCATAGGGAAGATATTTATCGTATTTCCAGTTATTTCAGTGGTGTAGTCCTACTAGAGGAAATCTGACTTGTAACTCTGAAATAAAGTCTGAAGAACAGTGTTAATTTTGTGGTTTTAGGGTATCAGTAATGAAATATTTGGACATTAAAACATTTATGTGTTCACAGCCACATTAATGTAAATTGAGAAGACAACTGAAAATTTAGGGTATTCTGCTTATTGAAAAGAGAGAGCTTCTGGTCAGCTGCAAGAATTTGATTTATAGTCATTTCTGAGGGGCTAAAAATTTGTTGAAGTTTAATGATCAGGATAGTCAGTTAAACTTTTAGAGGGATTGAGTCTCCAGGGAGAAATAATCCCACCTGATGATAGGTGAATATTTCTAAATCAAGTCATAAGAGAGTAGGAGTTGAATTTCTACTTTGCTTAGATGTAAAACACCTCATTAAATGAAGAGTAATTTATTTGCCTAACTACTGTGCTTGTAATTTACATGTTTGACCTTCAAAAAGGAAGAACTGTGCTTGTAATTTATACATTTACATAATATGTATTGTAAACATTAATTGCTTAAAAATTTTTGAGGTGAAATTTGTACAACATAAAATTAATTTTAAAGTAAATGGGTGGCACTTAGTAAATCACAGTGTTGTTACCACCACTTTTATCTAGTTCCAAAACATGTTTATCACTTGAAACTAAAGCCCCATACTCATTCCCCATTGTCTGCTGCCACCAGCCCCTGGCAGCACCAATTTGCTTTCTGTTTCTGCGGATTTACTGGATATCTCATTTGTTCTGGAAATCTCATAAATGAAATAATATAATATGTGACCTTTGGTGTCTGGCTTCTTTCACTTAGCATGTTTTCAAGGTTCTGCAATGTTGTTGCAAGCTACATTGTTGTATGTTTGAATACTTCTTCCCTTTTTACAGCTAAATAATTTTATTTTATGTACACACCAGACTTTATGCATTCATCTGTTAAAGGACATTTGGGTTCTTTCCATCATTTGGCTACTATGAATATTGTTGCCATGAACATTCATTTACGAGGATTTGTCGGAGTCCCAGTTTTCATTTTCTTTGGGTGTATATAGGGAGTGGAATTGCTGGATTATATGGTAATCCTATGTTTAGCTTTTTGAGGACTTGCAAAACTGTTTTCCACAGTGGCTGAATCGTTTTACATTCCTACCAGCAATATACGAGGGTTCCAATTTCTCTTCATTGTCACCAACACTTGTTCTTTTCCAGTAAAAAAAAAAATTAATGCTATTGCTATCCATGTGAATATGAGGTGATATCTCACTGTGGTTTTGATTTGCATTTCCCTAATGGCCAATAATGTTGAACATCATCTTTTGTACTTGTCTGGCCATTTGTATATCTTCTTTGGAGAAATGTCTGTTCAGATTTTTTGCCTATGTTTAAGTTGGGTTGTTTGTCTTTTTATTATTGTGTTTTTATGTATTCTGGATACTAGACCCTTATCAGATGTATGATTTACAAATATTTTCTTCCATTTTGTGGGTTGTCTTTTCACTTTCTTAATATCTTTTGATGCAAAGAAGTTTTAAATTTTGAGGAAGCTCAATTTATTTATTTTTGTTGCTCATGCTTTTGGTGTCATATCTACGCTTCCATTGTGGAATCCAAGGTCATGGAGATTTACTCCTAAGTTTTCTTCTAAGAGTTTTATCATTTTAGCTCTTATATTTAGGTCATTGAACTATTTTGAGTTAATTTTTGCATGTAGTGTGAGTTTAGGGGTACAGCTTCATTGTTTTGCATGCGAGTATCCAATTGTTCCAGTACCCCTTGTTGAAGAAAGTATTATTTCCTTATTGAATGATCTTGGCACCTTTATTGAAAATCAGTTGGCCATAGAAGTATGGGTTTATTTTTGGACTCTCAATTCTGTTTGGTCTGTGTGTCTATCCTTACGCCCATACCACATTGTTTTGATTACTGTAGCTTTATAGTAAGATATTGAAATTGAGAAGTGTGAGTCCTCCAGCTTTGTTCTTCTTTTTCGGAGTTGTTTTCACTGTTCAGGGCCCCTTGCAGTTCCATATGAATTTGAGGATTGACTTCACCATTTTACATAAAAGGCTATTGGAATTTTGATAGGGAATGTACTGAATCTGTAGATTGCTTTGGATAGTATTGCCATCTTAACAATATTTAGTTTTCTATTTTCTTTTCTTTTTTTTTTTGGCTATGCCATGCCGCTTGCAGGATCTCAGTTCCCCAACCAGGGATTGAAACCAGGCCACAGGAGTGGGAACCCGGACTCCTAACCACTAGGCCACCATGGAACTCCCCAACAATATTTAGTCTTGTAATACATGGGATATCTTTCCATTTACTTAGGTTTTTGATTGCATTCAGCAGTGTTTTGTAGTTTTCTGTGTACAAGTCTTTCAATTCCTTATTAAGTTTATTCTTGGGTATTTTATTCTTTCAGATACCTTTATAGATGGAATTGTTTTCTTAATTTCATTTTTGGATTGTTCGTTGATGGTATATAGAAGCACAACTGATTTTTGTGTGTAACATTAATTGCTTTTAACGGTCATTTACTTTCTTTTTTATCTTTATGAGCTGAATTATATAGATAAATAAAGTGGGAAGTGGAACACTAAAGAATTTTGATCTTTATGATGTATGATGATTCTGAATATTAATAGTATGGGATGTCCTTTTAGCCTAGTGTTAAATAACTATCTACTTATACTATTGCGTTCATGGTGTTATATTACATTTATTTGGCCATTATAATATAGATAGAATATTTCATTTTCTTTAAGCTTGAAAAAAGATGAGAATAAATAATTTATTTTAAAAGTTAATTTTTTTTTTGCAGTTAATTCTGGTGTTATGGAGAAGGCCTTAGGGATTAAACCATATTTATCACTAAATCTGGTTCAGAGATCCATGAATAATAAAAATAAGATTGGAGTGGAAGCTGATTTGAATACATAAACTATCATTTATATACATTAGTTTACCTCTCTTAGTTTTCCTTGAAATAAGTTTTCAAATATTTAGCCTTAAAATTTCATAATGAACAATTTCAATCTCACATATAATTAAATAAGTGCAAATTTATACAGTAATCAGGTGGTCTGAAAGGGCTGGAATTTCATGACATACACCTGTATTTGAATCCTAGCTTCATTATTTAAGAGGTAAGCATCATTGGGCAAGTTACTTAAAAGAAAGAGCGAATACTTTTAAAGTGTTTGCTGTATGCTAGGCACTGTTATAAGCACTTTATGTTATTGATCTCAATCTCAGTTTCCTATATTTATGCAAAGATGGTGGAACTTACCTCTATCTGTTGATACTGTTGTGAGGATTAAAAGAAGTAATACATATTAAGTACTTAACCATAAATGTAGTAAGCACTCAATAAACATTAGCTATTTTTATCATTTATAGCATATGTAACTTATAACCTAAAACCAACAAAGATGAGAAAAGGATAATCAGTGCTTGAAATGTACATTTATTTGGAAGTACAAATAGGAATATTCTCTCTGGAAAGCAATTTGGCAATATACATAAAGTCTTAAATTGTTTTTTTAGCGTAGTGATTCCACATCTAGGAATCTATACTAAGGAAATAATCAGAAATGTGGAAAGAGATTTATATTTATGATATAAGTATTTGTAATTGTAATAGTTGGATTCAATTTAATATTAAACAGTAGGGGAATAAAGTCATGATTTAGCCATATAATGTAACATTAAGCAGCTATTAAAATGTTTACGAAGAGTTTTAATAACAAGGGAAAATGATACAACTTTAAGTAAAAATGCATACAGGTCATAATAAAGTAAATATACAAGTTATGTAAAAGATGGATAAGGAAAAAGACTGCTGCTAGTGGTTGGATCAGAGAAGCAGAACCAGTGTGAATAATATGGGTGATATAGAATAAGGGATTAGACTTTAAGAAATTCTGGCAGCTGGTTAAGAAGTATATTACACTGCTGTTGCCGTCATGCCTTGTGTGTTGGGTGAGCTGGGCCATTATGGGTTAGCTGGGTGGCAGTGAGGAAGGAGAGCTGAAAGTGAGGTTGGGAGAGCAAGGATATGTTAGAACCTGTGAGAATAAACTACAGCACATGAGGACAAACAGTCATGTTATCTGCAAATGTTAACATTATGGGTGATAAGTATTTTCCTTATACCTTCTAATGAGTCTTAATTTTAACATTAGAAAAAAATCATTATCATTTTATTAGGTAACAGTGTAATGAATAATGTATAAGGATTAGAGGCTGATTACAACGGCATTAACTTAAATTAGTAAATGATGGATTTACCAGGCTTAGAACTTTGATCCGTGTATTACAGCTCTCCTTATAGTCTTTGCAATTACACTTTAACAGCTAAGTTCAGTTTGTCAGGTTCTGAGAGAAACCACAGTGATTTTTAAAGAAGTAAAAAAAAAAAAAATTAATTTGGTTGTGCCAGGTCTTAGTTGTGGCAGTCGGGCTCCTTAGTTGTGGCATGTGAACTCTTAGTTGCGGCATGCATGTAGGATTCTAACCCTAACCCTAACCCCTGCATTGGGAGTGTGGAATCTTAACCACCATGCCACCAAGGAAATCCCCCACAGTGATTCTTATAGCTAGTAAATTTTCAGTCGTCTACACTACTCATATTTAGACAAGCCTCAGATAATTTATTTTGAGCTTTGGAAAACGTATTGATTAATGTAAAATAATTTATTTTAATTTTAAAATGATCAAAGATTCCAGAACAGTACAGGGACCTTTTCTCCCCCCTTAATCGTTTGAGAGTGAGTTGTTGACCTGATGTTCTATACTCACCGAATACTTTAGTGTAAGATTCCTATAAACAAGGATATTCTCCTTGGAGAAATGGCTGATTTGGGGGCTACAGCAAGTTTCAGTGTGTGTCCAAGAGTCAGAGTTTGAGTCTGTCTGTTAGCCTCTAAGTCCAGAGCCTTACCAACAGCAGTCATCATCAAAATCACTATTACATGAATTTGTGGTATTTAATGAAATAATTCATTATAAAGGTCTTGTCTTTGCAAACTTCATTCTCACCATTTAAAAAGTATGTTATACAATTGATTGAAGCTTACCAATGAGAATTTTGATACTTACTTGGTTAACATTTAGTTCTATCATGGTATATTTTGCTATAAGATAGATAGGGATTCATGTAGAGAATTGGATGAGGTTGGGAGAGGTGGCTGCACTATTGCCATTGGGATGTAGAGAGGCAAAAAGGTATGTATATATTGTTAGGAGGGAAAGGGCAAAAAGTATTACTTTATAATAAATGGCTATTTTTAAAAAATATTCTCTAATGTGGGTACAATATTCAAGAATAAATAAAAAGTAAATTTATAAATTATATTTAAAAATTATCAAAATTCTTTGATTGTAAAATACTTTTTAAAAAGGTGCTTGTGCAGCTTTTAACCATTATTTTGATTGAAATCTAGTTTTCTCTCATAATCGAGTTTGTAGACAAGCTGTACTATAAACTGAGAACAGTGGGAGGATCTTTATTTTGTGGCTAAAACATAGAACTTAGTCACCATGAGTTATGTCGGTATTAACTAACATTTGGGTGTTTACCTAAATGTCCAAATCTGTGTAACAATTATGCTTTTGAAATACAAGTTTTATTTTAATGTTAACCCATGTTTGTAATTAGAAGATATTTTTGGACATCAGGAATTAATATATCAAATAACTTATTTTCAGGGACAGTGCACCAGAACTTGTTACTCATCTGCTTGTCTTCCAGGTGATTTTACAGCGAGATGCTGCTCTCCATAGGGATGCTCATGCTGTCAGCCACACAAGTCTATACGATCTTGACTGTCCAGCTCTTTGCATTCCTAAACCTACTGCCTGTAGAAGCAGACATTTTAGCGGTAAGTAAATTTAAACTGTAAAATATATTCATGTCTAAAAACATCCCTTAAAGAAAAATTTTTTAAAAAAGTCCTAAATGATAGAGTGTTATACAGTAACAATAATGGAATCTTTCAAAGTGTTTACCCTCAAACATACAGGTGCACACGCATAGCAGTTACTTGAAAGTGGGGAACCTTGCTCATTTTTTTATTGCTTGATCTCTAATGTAAGATCTCGTATACAATAAGTATGTGATAAATGTTATTCTTGAGAGTGTGTGTGCACTCTTTAGTGCTGATGCACACATATATTTACATGCTGTTATTACATACAATCTTCCTGTTTTTCTTGGTAATTAGTGTATCTGTAATGACTTTGATAGTGATATTTAAAAAAATTGTACAAGATGTCCATAGAAAATTTCAACCTGAAGTTAATGAGTCAGAAGAGAAGCATAATGGCTTATCTTTTTTTTCCTTTCATAAGAATTTTATTAATACTTTTCCTTGGTTTAGATTACATCATGGGCAATGAAGGCGTTAACAAATCTCTTGACCTTGTCAATTTATTTTGTACAATGTACAGTCTAAGAAAATTTTAAATGAATAACATTTAATCTGTACAAAATTATCTTTTCATTTGATAGTTTTCATGAGTTCCTTATATAGTATGAGCTAATTCAGGAGTATAAAGTATATCAAAGTAACCTAAAATATTTTTGGCATCTCTCTTTTTCTAAGTGTATAAATCATTGTGATTTTCCAGGGGCTCTTTGAGAAATTCCGAAGAATTTTAATTTTGAAAGACAATGCTCATTTTGGCAGCACATAAACTAAAATTGAAATAGAGAAGATTAGCATGGTTCCTGCACAAGTATGACGTGTAAATTTGTAAAGCGTTCCATATTTTTTCAGCAAATGGTGCCAGGAAAACTGAATTTTCACATGCAAAGAATAAAGTTGAACTCTTATCTTACACCATATACAAAATATTAACTTAAAGTGAATCAAAGACCTAAACATAAGAGCTAATACAAAAAAAAACACTTAGGAGAAGACATGTAGGGAAAACTTCATGACTTTGGATTTGGCAATGATTTCTTGGATATAACACCAAAAGCACAGGCAAAAAAAGAAAAAAATAGGTAAATTGGATTACATAAAAATTTAAAATATCTGTGCATTCAGAGAACATTATTAAGAGAGTGAAGAGGAAACTAATGGAATGGGAGAAAATATTTGCAAATCATATATCTAATTAGGGGGTAACATCTAGAATATATAAAGAACTCCTGCTATTCAACCAAAGAGAATAAACAACTAGATTTAAACATGGACAAAGGAATTGAATAGACAATTCTCTAAAGAAGATATACAAATGGCCAATAAGCACATGAAAAAAACGTTCAAATCACTAATCATTAGAGAAATGTAAATCAAAACCACAATGAGGGGCTTCCCTGGTGGCCCAGTGATCAAGAATCCGCCTGCCAATGCAGGGGACGTGGGTTCGAGCCCTGGTCTGGGAAGATCCCACTTGCTGCGGAGCAACTAAGCCTGAGTGCCACAACTGCTGAGCCTGTGCTCCAGAGCCTGTGAGCCACAACTACTGAGCCCACACACTGCAACGACTGAAGCCCCCTCACCTAGAGCCCATGCTGCTCAACAAGAAAAGCCACTGTAATGAGAAGGCCACGCATCACAATGAAGAGTAGCCCCGCTCTCCACAACTATAGAAAGCCCACACGCAGCAACGAAAACCCAATGCAGCCAATAAGTAAAAAATAAATAAATAAGTAAATTTATTAAAGAAAAAAACCACAGTGAGATATCATTTCATAACCATTAGGATAGCTGTTATCAAAAACCAGAAAATAAATTTTGACAAACATGTGGAGAAACTGGAACCCTTGGCGTTGTTGGTGTGAATATAAAATGGTGCAGCCATTATGGAAATTGGCATAACGATTCTTCACAGACCCATGGATTGCTCTTCTTACTGGACAGGTGTCCATTTGGACGAATTCTGCTGAGGGTCACCAAAAACTTACTGAGTTTTTCCTTGCATCTTGACTTTTTATCTTGAGAGCTTGGCTTTGATCCAGACAAACTGTTCACTCTGGTTTTCTGCCGTCGATCCACTCTGAGCCTGGAGTTCTTTATACAGTTGACCCTTGAATGACATGGGTATGAACTGTGTGGGTCTACTTACATGCAAATTTTTTTCAGTGAATATATTGGATTTTTTTTTTTTTTTTTTTAGATTTTTGACAATTTGAAAAAACTTGCAGACCAATCATGTAGCCTTTCAGCCAAGTGTACAAATTATGTTTTTCATTTCACCATTTCCTCTGACATTTCCTCCATGTGGTTAGTTCTGGACACTGGGAAGTCCAAGATCCAGGTGCCAGCAGATTGGGTTCTTGGTGAAGGCCCTCTTCCTGGCTTACAGGTGGTCACCTTCCTAGTGTGTCCTCACATGGTGACAGAAGTAGGAAGCTCTAGTCTATCTTCTTCTTTTTATAAGGACACAAATCCCATCATGGTGACTCCACCCTTATAACCTCACCTAAACCTGATTACCTTCCAAAGAGCTCACTTCCTAGGACTATCACATTTCCTTAGGGCTTCAGTATATGAATTCTGGGGGGACACAAGCATTTAGTCCTTAACAGTAGGTACTTAAACCAAGTCCTCTGAACTTGGGGAAAGGATGGTAGAAGGTGGGGCCTGGGTATTCCTCTGTAAATCTCCCATTATGTGTGTCTGAAGTAAAGTTCTGGAGCAGCACCCCACCTTGTGAGGGAGATGGCAGGCAGCATGATGGTCTTATGTTTGATGGTGGATGGAAAAGTTTTTATAGAAGAAGGTTGCTCCTCAAAACCTTTGTAGTCCTTTCTGGGCTACTGTCTTACTGTCCTCTATACTAAGAAGTGTGTATATTTCCTGTTTCTCATTTCTGTGAAGCTAGGAGAAGAAGAATTAACTGTATCTGTACATGTGATATGTGTCTTGTGTGTAAGCCTGTACCCTAGGTACTATTCTTTCTGGGTGCAAGCAGTTTGCTTAATGACATTAGGTGAGGAATAGAAGGGCCAGAATTGTTGCTGAACAAAGCTTAATGTGGTCCTCAGCCATGCTTCTTCATACTGTGGCACTTGTGGAAGGGCCTAGAATCATTGTAGAACTTCAGAGAGCCAGGCTGGTTTCTATACCATAGTTTTTCAAAGGCATAACAAATCTAATCACTATGAGATTTCTCACCCTCTGTTGCCCTCCTTAGTAGGAAACTGGTTGATTAGATTTTTCTAGAATAGAATGGATCTTTTTGAGATGGAGTGGAAGTAGAACCTTTAAGGACTGAGTCCATTGGTATTCAAACCTCTTCTCTAAATTGGTCCCCAAAGTTCTTGGAATAGTCTTAGGATGACTTTTGAAATGCGGTAGAGGATTTGTGGCCTGATCAGGGAATGGAGTTCTCCTTGTCTCTCTTTTCTCCTTTGTTTTCTTTCATTCTCTCTCTCTCTGTTTTCCTCTGTTGATTCTAACATCTGCCACTTCTTGTCTTCTTTCTTTTTTACCTTAAGTGATCTGTTATTCTAGGGTTCAGCTATGTGATGGGTTAAATGATTTTCAGTGGACTGCTTTGGGAACTTGACTAGCTATGAGATATGGATCAGATTACTTAGTCACTATAAATATTTTTTTATTTGTAAACTGGAGTGTTGTAGTGATGATTAAATAAGGTAAACTGCTTAGAACAGTATTTGACACACAGTAAATGTTTTATCTTATTTAATCTTCATTATAATTATCATTCTTATCTTTCACTCACTCCCTTGAGCAGTGTGTGTGACTGCCGAAGTTGTATTTTTTAATGTAGATACAAAACAAAATGTTAGATATAAAAGAACAATCAGTCCTTGCCAGCAGTGTTCCTGTGCCTCAGGCAGGTAGGTGTGGAATGTATGTTGAGGTCATCTAGTGAAGGAACTATCAGCGTGAGAGCTGCTTAAATCTGGTCTTTATGTTGACAGGATTGCAGAGATAGCTGGTGGGCAGTGGGTTGTGGAGTCACGTAACTGGGAAAAAGGAGAACTAAAAACTGAGGCAGAGGAACTAGATGTGGTAACATAGTCATTCAAAAGAAGTGAGTCAAGAGGTAGAAAATATTAGCTCTTTCTTTTAATAGAATAAAAACATCCCTGAAATCTGGGTTTGTAATAATACAATTTAAGTAAGTTGGATATCAGGTTGATTCTAATTCCACTTTGGACGAGTATTAGGATGTTGCTTTTGAAAAGATAAAGTCAGGTTTAGTCATGCTGTTTGTATGCCAGATGATTTTATTTTTGGCAGTTGAATTCTCCCACTTGACTGTTAATTCCCTGACATTAGTATTTGTCCAACTAGTTGGTGAGTTCTAAGAGGATATGGAGATGCTGCTATATAGTGTGTTGCTGACTAGTCAGTAAGCCCCCTAGATCATGGGTACCTGGAAGACAGGACTGTGTCTTACTAAATTTTGTTTCTAGTAAGAGGTACACAGTAGGAATTAAATAAATATTTGAGTTGATTAATAGCTTTTCCTTAGAGATTTAGTTCTTTCATATTTTCTTTTTTTAAATTTTATTTTAAATTTTTATTTCTTATTTTTTTGGTTGCACCTTGCAGCATGCAGAATCTTAGTTCCCTGACCAGGGATTGAGCTTGTGACCCTTGCAGTGGAAGCACAGAGTCTTAACCACTGGACCACCAGGGACATCCTCATATTTTCTTTTAATAGCATTTATTCCTCGGAATTTAGATTATTATTATTTTTATTAGCAATTCCTTCTCTTTTCATCTCTTATCTCATCGTTTCTCTCTTTTTTTAACCCAAAAAGAAATATGAAGTTATTAATTATGAAGGTTTATATCTAGGAACATGGAGCTTTAGAATTGGCAGGGGCATTACACTTTAGAGATGACCAGATCAGTGTTGAATATTCTGAGGTCCATATGCTACAATAGCTTGTTAGCTTTGAGCAGTGCCATGCTCTTTTTGAGAAGTAGTATCCATTTTATGTAGTTTGAGAGTCAGACAACCAATTTTTGTTTTCTCGCAATCTGCCTTTTGATTCTTGGTAGGTGTTGGTAGGTGTTGTGAGGGTCGGTGGGCAGAGTTAGGAGAGAAGCACTCAGTGGTTGGTGGTGTGAATGGATTGGATTATATAGCAAGGTAGTTAAGAGCTCCAGCAATGGCAGTTATAGTCTGGGTTGAATTCCAGTTCTACCACTCTGTAGCTCCATGACCTTGGGCAAATTACCTAACATCTCCTAAGTTTCAGTTTACTTATGAAAATGAGATTGGAGGAGAGACAGTGTAGGACAGTGGGTTAAGCGCCAGGACTCTGAGGCCAGACTGCCTGAATTAGAATCCTGATTCTTCTTATTTACTAGAGCAAGTTATTTTCAAGCAGGGTATTTTATTTTGTGGTCAGTCTGTAAAATGAGGATGATGATAATAGTGGCTGACTTAATAGGATTGTCATAAGGATTAAGTAAGTGAATACCTGTCAAGTGTTTAGCTTGATGTCATAAATGCTCCATAATTGTTAGCTCCTGGTTGCCTTCTAAATTGAATTAAACCGTCTTTTAAGGCTGCTGTCAGAGGAGAACTGGTTAAGAAAAGACCTCTTTAAAATAAGTAGATTAAAACTGCAACGTGGTAACCATTGAGCATGGTATTCCAGAGATGAATAATTTTATTTTCTATTTCAAAAATTTTTGCAGTGAGTGTGCTTTAATTTCATGAGCAGCAGCATTCCGCCTGCCTCCCACCATACTAAAAAAGAAAGCACTTTTGTAGTAAATATGTTTCTGTTTGTCTTGTTCATGATAGAAACTTTTTTTTTTAAAACAATGTGTTTGCAGAAAGTAGTGTGAGCAAAGTAACAGTTGCTTTCCTGAAGAAAGACAAAGCAATTTCAAAATGAGTCTCAATAGCAAAACTTATTCCAAGTCCCAGTGTTACAAGTACTGTAGTTCAAACTAGATATTTTATTTCTGAAATTTTAGCCAAAAAAGTGAAACTTCTCAGTAATAGGAAGTGATAATGCTTTAGTACAGCTGTAGATTTTCCATTTCCTAATTTTAAAAGTACATTTTTAAAAAAGTACTGCCTGTACACATCTGTATTTTTCTTTGGTTTGTCTTTGTTGATCTAGATCTGTTTCCTTATTTTACAGTAGTGTCTTTGGACTTGGAGGAGTTAAATAACTTTCTCAAGTTCAAAGCTGATCATTTAATTGAATCAAGTAAAGAAAGATGTTTTAATTAAGAGATTAAATGATACATTGTGATAATATAAAAGCACTTTGTGACTTTAAAGCACTCTGTAAACCATAGAGCACTCTGCAAATATGAATAATTTTTAAAGTAGGAAATTACTCTGAAGCATTGCTGGCCTCCAAGTATACTGCCAGGCTGATTATCCCAGAGATAACAGAACGGATAGGTTCAGTGATCAGATTCGGATGCTTGAAGCACACAATTTATTGAATTAATTACAAAACGTACAGTGAGAAGTATAGGTAAAAGATGGGTATGTGAATATACTCAGAATAGGATGAGAGTGGGATGCAAGAGCCGCACTACCCAAATCCTGTGTTTTCTGTTATTAGTTTGTCCAGTCTCTATCCTGCATCAGTTTTCCCTGGTGACAGTGGTTACCAGGACCTGAGTTGAGAATGAGCAAGGGGACCTGACAGATGGAAGGTGTCTGGATCCAATGTTTGCTTGCTCTGTTGGAGAGACTTGAGGTATTTACATCTGAACACAGCTGTAATTGGCTGTTAACCTGCAGAACTGTTTATCCATGGGTCTGGCACATGAGGCTAGAATGAGGATCACCAGTGGGTGTTTGATTTAAGGACAACATAGCTATCAGTCTGGATGTGTGACCTAATCCATGCTTTGTGAATATTTAAAGTTTGCTTCATGCATAACACTCTTGCTTTGTTCCATCCTTTTAATCTATATTCAAAAAAGTGTGTTCTATTTTTCTGTCTTTGGCCTAGTTTACTGACAACTGTCTTAACTTCTAATACATCGTATAAATTTCACCTGTGTTTCAAAAGTTACTTGCTTACTATCTTTGCTTAGTTTCATCTATCTTCCTTGTTTCTCTTGCTTTCTTTAAAGCACATTGAATATAGCATCTTACATAATACAGCAAATTCACTTCACAATTATCGTTACTATTATCTTGTAAAAGCACAGCAGGTCTTGTTTTGTTTTGTCCTGTTTTGGTAGAGAACTGATAAATATTGTAGCATAGGAATCTGTATCTATAAGGAAGGGGAAAGTTGTTACAAAGTTTGAATACCTTCAGCTTGCTTTATGTATGTATTTCATTGAGTTTAGTCCTTTCTTTGATCAGCCCTACATAAAAGTGTTGAGAATACTTAAAAAATGTTAGTGTCTTAAAAGTATGATTTGATACTCCTTCTTCCTCTGGGGAAAAGGTATCTTTCAGAGTCAGAAATCCTGTAAATCTCTTCTATTAAGTCAGGCACTTATAGAGAAAATAAAATGGAATTCTTGCTGGAAAATAATCTGTCTAGAAAATTTCTTGCTAGGGAATTGTCTTTGGGGGAAAATTTTTAAAAAAGTAGGTAGTTTAATGTTATAGAATTATTGCTTCTGTTTAATAATAATTACATGAGGGCTTCCTAGTTGGCGCAGTGGTTAAGAATCCGCCTGCCAATACAGAGGTCACGGGTTCGATCCCAGCTCCAGGAAGATCCCACATGCCGCGGAGCAACTAAGCCCGTGTGCCAAAAAAAAAATAATAATAATAATAATAATTACATGAAATCAGAATCCAATTTAAGCAGTTGTTTATGTAATAAATTGTATATATATTCCTTTCTATTTTAGTGGGTGTGCATTTACAAAGTTGATTTTATTGTGATAAGCTGTGATAGTAAATCAAAATTGTGGAAATGACAACTTATTATGTGTACATTGGTTGTAACTTGGTTGTTTTTAATTTTATATTTAGTATAATTTTGAAAATGCATCTCAGACATTTGATGACCTTCCAGCAAGATTTGGTTATAGACTTCCAGCTGAAGGTTTAAAGGTAAGAAAATAGTAATATGTGATTAAAGGTACAGGATATTTAATAATCTTTATTGCTCTTTGTTTAAAGAATGATGAAAATATTTCTTACTATTACTTATAAAACCTATATATATTTACTCATAAAGGATTCAGACTATTCAAAAGGTATGAAGAAGAAAGTGAAAATCACCCATGATTATATTATTCTGAAATAGCTGCTGTTAACATTTGGTATATGATATTTTGGACTTGTTTTCTAGAATATGTGCCATGTGTGTGTTTGTAGACATACATCTGCATATATAGGTACAAATATATGAACATATATATTTATGTACATATATAATGAATCTATATTTATTACTAATAGAAATATGACTCTTGGTTACCTGCCTTTTTTACATAATTATAAATCTAGAACATCTTTTCATGCTGAGAGACAAGGACCTGCATTTTTATTTGCTGTGGCTACATGGTTTTGTAATATCATGAAATACGGTGGATTTTTGAACATTGGTTTGTGTAATTTTTTTACATTTGATATTTAGCTTGTCCAGGTTTTGCTAATATGCTTTGCCCATTTTTAAATTAAGATGTCCTTTCTTATTGATTTGTAAGAATACTTCATATATTGAAAGTATCATTGTTTGCCATATAGGTTGTTTTTCCAAGTTTGTCCTTCATCTTTTAATTTTAAGGTTTCAGAAGTTTTGTTTATGTAGGTAAATATTGTTATTTTTCCCTTCTACCTCTGGAGTCATGCTTAGGAAGTCCTTCCCTATTACAAGTTAATATTAGGGTTTTATGTTATATAAGTTGGAATACATGAAATTGTGTATATATGTACCACAGAATGTTTTCAGTTTGTTCTAACGTTCTTAAAATTCCTTAAGTACCATAAAACTTATTCTCAATTAGGATAGCAGGCATCTCTGGGAGGGACATGTCAGTTTTTAATTTTTTAAAGATTGTAAATAATTAAAAAAATTCCCAATGTTGTATAACTATTTGTGATTATAAAAATATTTAAACAGAAAAAAAGTGTACAGAGGAAAAAGGAAAAAACCTTCATGTACCACTTCCTCATCTATACATACTAATGCCACTTCCTCTTCAGAGCTCAGCATCAGGGTGTTATGTGCTCTTACAGGTCTTCGGATCCTTTTCTAAATATGTAGTGCTTTTTAATTCATATATTTATGAACTTGTAAAGTTCATAAATGGTTATCATTTGTGAATGTGAAAGGTTTCTTAATATTTATAATGAAACCCATTCTAGCTAATTTATCTAGAAAGGGATTTATGAAGGAATAAAGATGTTCAGAGTATCATAGCCTGGAGAAATAGTTTCCAGACTGTTTCAGGAATAAAACCCAGAAGCCCTTGTAGAACTGGCTTGATGAAAGGTTGATGGCAGCCACTGATCCCCAGAAAAAAAAAAAAAAGCACATCACCTTGTCTCTGATCAGGAAGCCTCTGTGGTCTCAAAACAATCTGCCTCTATTGCTACCCAAGCTGATCAAAGAGATACCCTTTGCCAAACTGTTTCCTCAAATTTAACACCTGGATTTTTCTAATTGGCAGACTCTAGACCACATAGTTACTAGCCATATACTGTAGTGAAATACCTGGCTATGAGGGAAGCTGGTTAATATAATATAGTTTTTGTTGTTGTTGTTGTTATTCTTGTTGTTGTAGTCTACTTTGGGAAGGTGAGATTCACAGTGTGTGGAGAGTGGTTTCAGAAAATTTGGGCACTATGAATGAAAGGTACCGTTACAGTATTACTTTGTGCTTAACTCCTCCACCTCCCCACATCAGCATTATACCTTAGAGTTTTTTCCACAGCTGCGGAAAGAGTGTTCCTATTAAGCACTGCATGGTATTCTGTAATATGCATGACCATAGTTTATTGGTCATTTTCTTTCTCTTTTTAAAAATTAATTAATTAATTAATTGGCTGCATTGGGTCTTCGTTGCTGCACACGGGCTTTCTCTAGTTGTGGTGATTAGAGGCTACTCTTCATTGTGGTGCACGGGCTTCTCATTGCAGTGGCTTCTCTTGTTGCAGAGCACGGGCTCTAGGCTCACGGGCTTCAGTAGTTGAGGCACACGGGCTCAGTAGTTGTGGCTCACAGACTCTAGAGCACAGGCTCAGTAGTTGTGGCACACGGGCTTCCTGGCTCCACAGCATGTGGGATCTTCCTGGAGCAGGATTTGAACCCCATCGGCAGGCAGATTCTCAATCACTGTGCTACCTGGGAAGTCCTATTAGTCATTTTCTCTTAACAGATATTTTGGTTTCTTATCCAAAGTCTAGTCATTTCTTTCAGATAGAGGTTTGGAAGTGTAATTGATGAGTCCATGGGTATGTGTATCTAAAATTTTCTTAGATACACTAAATTACTTTTCCAAAAAGCTGTACTAATGGGTATGAGAATACCCGTTTCCGTACACCCTTGGCAACACTGGATATTATCAGTCTTTTTAACTTTTGCCAATCTGATGGGCAAAAAGAATTATCTTGTTTTAATTTGCATGTCTCTGATTACCAGTGATTTTGAGCTGGCAACCTTTCTTCCATTCAGCATAAGGAGTCAGACCATCCCTTTTCACTGAAGAACTGTTCTGCTTAGTAAGCTTGTTTTAAAGAGTTCCATTAACTCCTGATAACCATAGTCTTAGTGTTGCTCCTCTATGTTATTGTAAGTTTAGTTTACATTTAAAAGGAATTTTGACAACTGTGTTTATTCACTGCCTGAGAAAAAGTAGTGTTAAATATCTGCCTGCTTTTGTACTGTGACAATATAGGGCGCGCCCAGGAGGTGAAATACAGTGATAGTAAAGAGAGTATTCTAACAAATTGTTGGATCATCCTGGATAGCTTTTATATTTGCGTGGTTGGCTTGCCATTGCCCAGAATCAGATTTCACAAATGCTAGCCTACTCTTATTGCTTACAAGGAGGACTTGATAAAGTGGAGATGACTTACTGTAGTGTAATGTCTATAAAATTTTAAAAAAGTGTTAAAAATATAACCAATTTAATTTGAAAATATTGTATGGTTATTAAGAGACATAGCTGAGAAATATTTTAACTTTTAAACTTTGGTCAGAGTTTCGTTGGAATAGTTTTTGTAGGCTTATGTTTTGTATTCTGTAGATTTTATAGTATCACGGGATTCCACTGTTTGTAAGAGATCAGATATATATAGTATAACACATATCAGTTGAAATTCTGTGTTTACATTTCATTTACATATGCTCCAATATTAAGCTAATAATAACCAAAGAAAATTTTAGCGATTTGAGCTTTAATGTAAAAATATGAATCTTGCAAGGATTAAAATATGGCGTGTTAGTGTTGTAGAAGTTTTAAAAGAAAGATTTGGTATTTTTACCTGAGGGAAACTCTTTTGTTTTCAGTTGTATATTCTAAGTGGCTGTTTTGGCAGGTATCTTTTCCAGAAAACCTTTTTTTTTTGGAGACCCTGTGGCAGTGCCTCAGATCAGAAGGGAAGATGTATGGTATCAGTATGTTCCTTTAAGTCTAAAAACCTTATGAGAGACCTGGCAATGAAATATTGTATGGTGTGGTCATTGTCCAGCCTTAGATGCTCACAAGGAATTCATTACTGAGAGTCCATTAGACACTTCAGAAGGTCTTTAACCTCTAGGTGTGGTGTTGTAACCCGATTCCCTCTCCTCCCTCACTAAAGGAAAAACCTAAATGAAAGTGTTACTCTTTTGCCACATCCTTGCCAAGACTTGGCATTGCCACAATTAAATGTTTGCCAACTCGATGGGTATGAAGTGGTATCTTACTGCTTTTACTTGGAATTTCCTGAATTTTTAGTGAGATCAAGCATCTTTTTTATAGTATTATTGGTCAATCAGGTTTCTTCTAGTTTGAATTGTCTTTTTTTTTAAAAACCCATGTTTGTATTGATTTGTTAATTTTTAAAGTATTGATTTTTAGGGAACCAGACACTAATCCTTTAGTTATATTGCCTTATAAATATTTTCTTCTTTTGTGTTTTAACTTTAAATTACTTGTTAAAATTATGCCTGTTTAAATTTTAATGTAGACATCTTTTTGATGTTTTGTGTTTTCTGTATCTTAAGTAATCCTTTCCTACCCTGAGGTCTTGAAATATTTTTCCTCTCTTTACTCCAAAATTTGTAAATTTTTCCCATGCCCCCAACTCCATGCTTAGGAGGTTTTTAATCTACCCAGAATTATTTTATTGTATAGTGTAAAATAGGTCTCTATTTTTACCTTTTTGAAATAACCAACTACTAAAGCATCATTATTGCATAGTCAAGATTTTACCATGTAGATTTGTAATGCTAGCAAGGTTTCTTGCTAGACTCTGTTTATATTGAATACCATGGAATAATTCAGTTTTACATTGAAGGTCAGTCTCAGGAGGATCAAGCTTTTCTAGGTTTCTTGTTTCTATACTTTTTTAACAACTGCCTTGACAGGTAGAGGAAATAATAATGACTATTAAAAATTCAAACCAAGGTTTATTTCTGATAAGTAAGCCTAGTATCAGATTTCCTGAGTATTCCTATCAATAACAAATCTTGTTTTCAGTAAAACACCTTTTGGGCTAGATTTACCGTGATCATTGTATAGTGTTTTTTGTAATTTGGTACTCAACCTAAGTTCTTTATGTGAATGAGAAGGCATAGAGGATAAAGGTTATGACATGCAGATTTGTCCTTTCTTTTTTTTTATATATAGTTATCTTATTCTCTTTTTTTAAAAATTATGTAATTAATTAATTTATTGGCTGCTTTGGGTCTTCATTGATGGGCGTGGGCTTTCTCTAGTTGTGGCAAGTGGGGGCTACTCTTTGTTGCAGTGCACGGGCTTCTCAGTGCAGTGGCTTCTCTTGTTGTGGAGCTCGGGCTCTAGGCTCGAGGGCTTCGGTAGTTGCAGCACATGGACTCAGTAGTTGTGACTCACGGGCTCTAGAATGCAGGCTCAGTAGTTGTGGCGCACAGGGCTTAGTTGCTCCATGGCATGTGGAATCTTCCCAGACTAGGGATTAAACCTGTGTCCCCTGCTTTGGCAGGCAGATTCTTAACTGTTGTGCCACCAGGGAAGTCCTGCAGATTTGTCCTTGACTGTCATTCCTAATATATAAAACAAAAGTGCAAGTAAAAGGTTTTCCTTATATGATAAATGATTTATTTTTCCTCATCATTATTCTTAAGTTAATGCCCTATATCATCACCAGTTAATTTTTCACAAACTATATTATTCTTTGAAAATTAATTTACTAGTTAATTTTAGTATTGTTTTATAAGAAATGATTTTGTTTAATGCAAAATCTTGAGATTAGAAGAGAGTTTTTTTGTTTTTTTTTTCTGTGAAGGAAAATGCAAATATTGCAAGGAAATGTGGTTGTTTGGATGCCTTATTTGTGAGACTTCCTTTGCATTCTTTGTAGGGAAGATGTTCAGTACCGGCTACTGTATTTTTCCTCCCAGAACACTTGACAGTTTTGTGATAGGAAGATGCCTTGGTTAAGGCTGAATGCTCTTGACTTCCTCACTCCTAGGAAGTTAGATGTTAATATTTTACCATTTTTTAAAGAGGAAATAAAGTATTAGCAATTCCATTGAAACATTCTTTTTATCCTTCCAATTCCATTCCCTTATTTTCCCTCTCATAGATAATCATTACCCTGAAATTTATGTCTATCTTTCCCATTTAATGTTATAAAACATGTTACCTTATATATGCATCTATAAACACTGTTGTGCCTGTTTTTAAACTTTGTTTGGCCAGGCTTTTAAACTTGCTTTTTTCATCTGACACTATATTTGAAATTTATGTTATTATATAGTCTTAATTCATTCTAATGAATAGTACTTTATTTTATGAATATGCCACAATTTATTTTTTATACTTTCTTTGGTAGATATGTAAGGTGTTAGTTTTTTGCTATTATAGTGTTGCAGTGAACATCCTTAAAAAAATCTCTGTGTACAATGTAAGTAAACGCCATTTCATACTCATCAGATTAGTGAAAAAAATATCTATCAGTGGCTGTCAAGAAAATGGGAAACCAAGTATTCTTGTGTATGGCTGGTATATGAGTTTCTGACCAATTTGGAGAGTTTGATAGTATCTTCTTCTCTAAGTGAGAGTTTGCCATTATGAAATAATTTATTTCTCCCACATTTAATATATTTCTTATTTAATAAATAAGTCAGTGATCATCACCTTTGAAATTAACAGAAAAACTAATACCAATACCCACATTTAGTATTTTGTATTGTTCTCCCTACTTTTATCTGTTTTTCTGCACTACCCTTCTTGCTATTTGCCATTCTCTTTGAAATAATTTCTCTAGTTAGGATATGACCATTTCCATCAGTAATTTTAAGTTCGGACCCCCTTAATCAGATTGATAACCAGATTATATTCAACTTTAGTTAACTATCAGTAGATTGTGCTCAACTATGACTGAGTTATGATGATGACAGATTGCAAACAGCAAATGATATGGTGAGTAATCAGTGATGGAAGGTCTTTCTGTTTCTTTTTTTTAGAAAACATTGTGTTTTTGGCTTCATTACGGAAGAATCCCTTTTACTCAGGATTCACTTTTGTTTGCAAAACTGAAGGAGAATTTCTTTGCAGTCTCAAGTTTCCACAGATTTACTTTCTGTATTTGTTTCTGAACTTTTTTGTTATCAAAGATTTTGTTAAGAATTCTGTAATTAACACATTTAAAGCTTTTATGTTCTCAGAGGATCTGCCAAGTACTACAGAATGTAAAATGAAAAAATATTCCTTACGGGCGTGTATTGATTATATGGCAATTTAAAAGGCCACCTTAAAGGACATTTAATTACAGTGTAAGTGCAATCCACTTAAAATTACTCTTGTTTTTAAAGAAACTATCTTGTTGGATGTAGCAGGTCCTAAAAGTATACCAGTCTTTTGAAGTCTAAATTCTAATTTTCCACTCTGTTGGTTCAGACTGAAGTGACAATTTTTTTTTTCCTCAAGAATGATAATGATGTGAACCGAGTGGTATGTAACGTATTAACTAAAAGGCATTGTCCACCAGAGGGCGCAGTCAGTTTGTTTTCTAAAATATAAAGATACATCCACTGAGTGAAACATTATCTGTATGTGCTGAATGAGAAGCATGTACCAGGTGGACTTTTCTTCATAGAGCTTGAATGTTGTAAAATCAAATTCCTGACAAATGACTACTTATATGTTAAGTAAAACTCAAGGCTACAACCTTTAATTTTTTGTCAATTATGTTATTATTTTTTAGAATTAAATTTCATAGTAGAAAAACCAAAGAATTGTTGACCAGACCTGTTATGATTTCTCTTTCTTTAAATCTTTCAACATCAATTTGAATGAAGAATGAATTGTTGATCTTATTCCCTAGCTTTGTCCTAGACATCATGATTTATTGCCCTCCCCCCTCCTTTTTTTCTTTTCAATGACAGGATCACTAGCAAACTATGTCTGCAGATTAGTTTGAAGTAGTAAACTTTGGGAGAAGGTATTTGTTATTTACATTAAATGAAATTCTATTTGAAATCAAGTTAATGTTATTTTGATGATATAAGGAAACATACAATAGATGTTTAACAAGATATATTTAGATAGGATAGCCAATACTCTAAAACCAAGAGGTGATCAATTAAGCATTTGGAATATATTTCTGCATACCCAATGTGATCTAGAAAACAAAAAAGAAAAAAAGGGGAAAGCATCTTCATCAGATTAAAATGTCTTCCTTGTTGTCTGCAAAAACAGTGTTTCTCACTGGTTACAGTGGACTGGAGCCTGTGCAAAGAGGCTGTCCCCTTCAAGAGCATTCATGAAACGTGTTCTAGATGACCTTGTATTAAGTGATATATATATTCAACAGATATTACTTTTTTGGATAAGAATTTAACCAACAACGTTAATAGTAAAAACATGAGTATTTAAGATACAACCTTACGTCATGCTAAAAACCATTTACTTCAGTGACCAGCCTCACGTCCTCATGTTTTGTAAATAACAGTTTTGTTGAGACATAATTCACATACTATACAATTCATCCATTTAGTTTGTTTCAGTGGCTTTTGATGGTGTCCTTTGAAGTACAAAAGTTTTACCTTTTGATTAAATCCAGTGTATCTGTTGTTTCTCTTATTGTTTGTGCTTTTGGTATCATGTCTAAGAAACCAATGCCTAAGCCAAAGTCATGAAGATTTATGCATATTTTCTTCTAGGACTTTTATTGTCTTAGTTCTCGGATTTAGGTCTTTAATTCATTTTGAGTTAATATTTATATAAGGTGTTGGGTAGGGATCCAAGTAATTCTTTTGCATATGGGTATCCAGTTGCCTTGCTACCACTTGTTGAAAAACCTGTTTTTCTCCACTGAATTGTCATGATACCCTTGCAAAAAAAAAGTCAATTGATCATGAATATGAAGGTTTACTTCTGGAATCTGTATTCTACTCTATTGATCTATATGTCTGTTTATCAATATATGCTAGCACCATACTGTCTTGATTACTATACCTATATACTAAGTTTGAAACTGGAAAGTGTGGGCCCTTCAATTTGTTCTCCTTTTCAAGATAATTTTGCCTATTTTGGGCACTCTGAATTTCCATTTGAAATTTAGGATCACGTTGTGAATTTCTGCAAAAAAAAAAAAAAAATCCAGGTGGGATTTTTGAGACAGACTGCATCGAAATTGTAGATTTAGGGGGTATTGTCATCTTAACAATATTAAGTCTTCTGATCTATGAACATGAACCCATTCCATTTATTTAGGTCTTCTTTAATGTCTTTTAACAAGGTTTGTAGCTTTTAGAATACAGTTTTGCATTTCTTTTATTAAACTTATTACTAGGTATTTTATTATTTTTGATACTACTGTAAGTGATATTGTATTCTTAGTTTGCTTTTCATATGGCTTGTTGTTAGTGTATAGAAATACAATGAATATTTTATATTGATCTTGTATTCTGCAACCTCGCTGACCTTGATTATTCTAATTATTTTTAAGTGGATTTCTTAGGTTTTTCTATATGGAAAATCATGCCATCTGCAAATACAGATAATTTTACTTCTTCCTTTCCAATTTGGATGCCTTTTCTTTTCTCCCCCCGCAACTGCCCTAGCTAGAACTGTCAGTACATTTTTGTTTTTTAGTTTTTAAGTTTATTTTGTGTTTTTGTATTTTGATTTTTTTTAAATTGTTGTATAGTTGATTTACAATGTTGTGTTAGTTTCTGGTGTGCAGCAAAGAGATTCCGTGATATGTATGTGTATATATATATTCTTTTGCAGATTCTTTTCCATTATATTCTTGTAATAATATCTTGTATTATTACAAGATATTGAATATAGTTCCCTGTGCTGTACAGTAGGACCTTGTTGTTTATTTTATATAAAGTCATGTGTATCTGTTAATCTCAAACTCGTAATTTATCCCTCCTGCCTTTCCCCCTTTGGTAACCATGTTTGTTTTCTATGTCAATGAGTCTGTTTGTATTTTGTAAATAAGTTTCATGTGTAATTTTTTTAGATTCCACGTATAAGTGATATCATATGATATTTGTCTTTCTCTGTCTAACTTACTTCACTTAGTAAGATAATCTCTAGGTCTGTCCATGTTGCTGCAAATGGCATTATTTGATTCTTTTTTTTAATGGCTGAGTAATATTCTGTTGCATTGTGTATACCACATTTACTTTATCCATTCATGTGTTGATGAGCATTTAGGTTGCTTCCATGTCTTGGCTATTGTAAATAGTGCTGCAATGAACATTTGAGGTGCCTGTATCTTTTTGAATTATGGTTTTCTCCAGATATATGCCCAGGAGTAGGATTGCAGTGTTATATGGTAGCTCTATTTTTAGTATTATAAGGAACCTGCATACTGTTTTCTATACTGGTTGTACCAACTTACATTCCCACCAACAGTGCAGGAGGATTCTCTTTTCTCTCCACACCCTCTCAGGCATTTATTATTTGTAGACTTTTTGATGATAGCCATTCTGACCAGAGTAAGGTGATACCTCATTGTAGTTTTGATTTGCATTTCTCTAATAATTAGCGATGTTGAACATCTTTTTTTGTGCCTTTTGGCCATCTGTATGTTTTCTTTGGAGAAATGTCTGTTTAGGTCTTCTGCCCATTTTTTGATTGGGTTGTTTGTTTGTTTTTTGATATTGAGCTGTATGAGCTGTTTGTATATTTTGGAGGTTAATTCCTTGTCAGTTGCATTATTTGCAAATATTTTCTCCCATTCTGTAGATTGTCTTTGTGTTTTGTTTATGGTTTCTTTTGCTGTGGAAAAGCTTTTAATTATTATTAGGTCCCATTTGTTAAGAGGATTTCTAATTTGAGACTTCTTTATATGATTTGCCTTATTAAAACTGAGTGATTACTAACTGTATCAATTATTGTGGAAGGATGTGCACTCAAAATCATTGCAATTTTGTGAGAGTATTTTTTCTCAGCCTTAATCTGAATAGTTTTACCAATATGAGTAGATATAAGAGTTTTATTTATTTATTTATGAGTATTTATAAATTTAAAAGTTGATAAATGTAAGGAATGTTACACTAGAATGTACTTGAGAGGATCAAGTACTTTATCTTACTCTTTTCTGTTGTAGTACAGTATATGGCATAGAATGTTAATTTCTTGAAGGCAGAATCTTTATTTCCACAGTGCCTGGCATATAGTAGGGATTCAGTAAGTATTTGATTAAAGAGCAAGCATTATTAGTAAAATAAAGAATTAAAACTACAATTAATGCTTCAGGTTGACCTTTTGGGAGTAAATTATGAAGTAGGAAATAATCAAAATGTCCATAAAGATATTGGATGGTTTGCTCTCTCTTGTGTTCGTTAGTGTTCTTTAGTGAGCATGAAAAGCAATATTTAAGAATCAAGTAGGGGGACCTTTGCTGTTTTTAGGGTGACTTATGCCATCTGCTTGGTCTCAGAGGCTCTCTCCGTGGAGAAAAGTTGAGAATAAAAACTCCAACTTCAGGTCTATGTGTGAATGTAAAATTATGACAGGTTCCAGTGACATCTTCATCATTTGAAATATTTGTATCACATTTTGGAATCAACCTTAATTGCCTTTTAGACTAACATTTTGGTTTGTTCATTTTTTTTTGTTATCATCCTTTGTTTAATGTTATTATTATTATTTTAAGAACTTTTATTGAGATATAGTTAACAGATAATAAACTGCATATATTTAGAGTGTACCATTTGGTATTTTTTTCTTATTAGTAATGTATATATGGCAATCCCAATCTCCCAATTCATTCCCCCTGTTCATTTTTGTAAATGTTCATTTCTCTTCTTGTTGCTCATTTTGTTCTTCACGTGTTTTTTTTTTTTTTTTTTTTTTTGGGTCTGGCAGAGGCAGTATAGCATAGTGGTTAAGAATGTAGGGTCTGGAGTCAGACTTCTGGGATTACATGCCTCCTGTGTATAACCTTAGGCAAATTACCTAACTCTTTTGACGCTTAGTTTCCTCTTCTTTAGAACAGAGATGATAGCAATAGTAGTTACCTCATAGGGTTATTGAAAAGATTAACTGAATTAGAGCATTTGAAGGGCATAGTGCCTGACACACAGTGCTAAGTGCCATGGCTCAACAAATGTTAACTGCTTGTTGTTACTGCACTTATTAATTATTAATAACTTCAGGTATCCACTTACCACTTTTCTCTCTCTTCCTGCTTTTGCTTTTATATTCTTACAAAGGGAAGGATGCACAGCTGCCTTACTTTCAGCATTTTTGTTGACATTGTCGCTGCATATACTCTTCTTAATTTTACTCATTTTACAGTTTGCCATTCAGTTCGAACTGAAGGGAGGAAAGTCCAAGGCTTTCCAGCCTGAACAGTCTTTTAAATAAAGCTACTTTATTGAATGATCTACCACTTTATGACTTCATTAACTAGAGTAATTTATCAACAAAATAATTTTTTCGTAACATTTACCCTGCAGTTTTGCAGTTCTAAATACTGTGGAAGCGTTAAGGCAAAATTATATTGTGTGATTTTTAAATTTAGATTATTTGAATATTCCAGTTAAAAAGTGGTAACACACACACACACACACACATACACACAAAAGAAAAGTGGTAACACAAACCACTTTGGAAAACTGCTTAGTGGTATTTACTAAAGTTTGATACTCTATGATCCAGCTTGATATCCTATGGTTCTTCTTCTATGTACATAAACATCATGCATATGTGTTCATGGAAAGACCTGTACTGGAAAGTTTATAACAGCACTATTTTGTAATAGTGCCTATTAGAAATTACCCAAATGCACATCAACAGTAGAATAAATTTTGGTATATTCACACAATGTAATACTATAGAGAAATGAAATATCTACCAAATATATCTCAATAGTATGGTTGCTGAATAGTAGGAATGAATCTCACAAATACAGTACTGAGAGAAAGAAGTCTAAAAGAATTTGCTGTATGTCTAGTTCTGTTTATATCAATTATAAAAGTAGGCAGAATCAAATCGAAGCTGTTAGGGGTCCATGTAGTGACATTGCTGGGGTGGGGGAGTAGTGACTGGCAGGGAGGATGAAGGGAACTCCTGGAGTGCTGTTAATATTCTGTTTCCTGATACAGGTGTGTTCAGTTTGGGAAAACTCATCAAGCTGAAAAATTATATTTTGTGCACTTTGCTTCATGTATAGTCATAAAAGCTTTTTAAAAAATCCACAAACGTATATATCCCAAACATAGTGTATTATACATTTGATGATACTGAGGTGCCAGTCTGCATGCACTGTTTTTGTCCAGCATCCTTATTTAATCATCAGAGAATTACAAAAACAAAGGGAAGAAAGGTGGGCATCCTTTCCAAGTCTCCTATACATTGGTAGTTTTCTTGGGCTTCCTGCATATTGGCATGAAGTGCCCCTGTCAGAAAATAGGGATGAGGAGGCTCCTTGAGTGCAGAGCAAGCATCCTTTTAATAAAAAAGGGATTGGCCCTGGAGGGTGACACAAGGCATGTGGACCTGGTTTAAGGCAGCACCTTCTTGGCCACTCATTTCAGGGACCAGAGAGTTCTGCCGAATTAATGGGCAAAACCCATTACACTACCTTGTAGACTTTGTGGATGAAACAAGGTAAATTTGCATTGTTTTCAGTGACTTATATCTGGGGGAAGGATAGGCATTAACATACTCTTTTATCAGGTTATTCTTTTTAGCACCATCTGCAGGAAAAATAATATTTAATAATTTGACTCTTTTTTTGGAAGCTCCCTGGCGGTCTAGTGGTTAGGACTCTGCACTTTCACTGCCAAGGGCATGGATTTGATCCCTGGTCAGGGAACTAAGAATCCACAGGCCACGTGGTATGGCCAAAAAAAAAAAAAAAAGACCTGTTTGCTTTTTAAAGGCTTCAGTCAGTTTCCATTAATGCAAATAGATTGTTTTTTTGACTTTTAGCTTATGAGTATTTAATTTTTATAAATTTTCTTAGGTTTAAAAATAATACATGCTTGTCATAACAGATTCATCAATACAGAAATGATTAAAAAGCAAAAACTCTTTTCTAGTTCTACTTGTAGACCTTTTTTTGTGTTTGTACATACCATAAATTTATTGATTCTAAGATGCAGTTTATTACCCCGTGTTTTAACATATCTGAAATTGGGGTGTGTCTTTCACTTGCTACCTGCTGGATGGCAGTCATGATGGAGTTGTCATCTCCAGGACATGGGAAATTTGGTCATAGCTGTTCATATTATCCTCACTTCAGTTGAGTTTTATGCCTTGTTGGTACTACATGGCTTGGGTTTAATTTCTGTTATGTCTTGAAAAGAGCTGCACTATGTGATTTGGCTGTAAGGCAGAAAGTTAGTTGTGTGCAGAAAGGCACAGAAAAGGCAGCAGGGTGTAAATTTAATATGAGTGAAGCAAATATTCATTGTTGGAAGGATAACCACAGTCTGTTTCCCTGCAAAGTAAAAACCAAGTGCATTATGGAATCAAGAATGGGAGCTATTCTATGAGTAAGTGAAACATGTACAAAAGCATTCTCTATCACAGGCCAAGCAATGCAACTTAAGGCAAGAGAAATGGCCAAATCCTGTGGAATAGATAGTTGGTATGACCAATTCATGTGCCATACAGGACTGTTGTTAGGCACTGTGTCATATTTAATTGCCCACTTCTCCTTTTAAATAATTTAATGATTTTGATCATCTTTTTATTTGTTTATTCAGTTTTTACATTTATTGAGATAGTCATTTGGTTTTTGTTTTAATCTATTAATATAACACTATACTAATACATTTTCAGATGTCAAACCATCCTGTATTTCTGGGAAAGCAACTTGCTATTTTCTTTTTATACTAGTAGTTATCTTGTGCACATCTTTTCAGTTTAGAATATATAGATTTATCTCATCCTTTTTAATGATTTTATTATTTTTCTATTGTATGATTATACTATAATTTTTTAAATGGCTGCCTTATCGATGTGTATGATTTCCAGTTTTTGCTATTAAAAACAATGTAGCAGGGAACATCTTTCTACATATACCTTTATATACTCGGGCTAGTGTTTCTATAGAATAAATTCCTAGAAATGCTGGGCATTTTCATTGTTTGATGAAGAAATTTAAAAGTTAATTTTTAAAAAGTATTTGCTCGGTTTAGAAATGTCAATCATTGTTGGAAAATATACCAACATGTGCTGATAGTGGTTTTCTCTGGGGTGATGGGCTTATGTGTGATTTTTTTTTTTAATTTAATAGTAAAAATGAAACTTACTTTAAAAAAATGAAATGCTTAGGAAACCAAATATTGTACTGCTTTAGAAGTTCTGGGATTGTGAGCAATTGGAGGGTAGGAACTGTTGTAGTTGCTACACAATTCATCTCGCATAATGTAAAATACATGGGACAAATTCAAAAGGTGTTTATAAAAGTAAGTTGAATTCATTTTTTTTTTGAGTTTAATAGAGAAAAAACTTATTGCTAATTCTTTTCTAGGGTTTTTTGATCAACTCAAAGCCAGAGAATGCCTGTGAACCCATCATGCCTCCGCCACTAAGAGACAATTCATCTGGCACTTTCATTGTATTAATTAGAAGACTTGATTGTAATTTTGATGAAAAGGTAATGTTTCTTTTTTTCCTTTTTTTTTTTTGTAACTGTTTGTTAGCTAGTTTGCTTCCTCCCTTGTTTCAGAAAGGCTCTAAGAAAGTTTATACAATTCATTCAGATTAAAAAAAAATTAAGGAGTAAGGACAAAAGGAAAATGAGGAGACTGAAGGCAAGAAAAACAAGAGTGAGTTAACTTAATTCTTAGTCATTTGCTATAAAATGTACTCTAAGCTTTTAGCTGCCAGTGTAAAGAGGAAGACACCATCAGTTTTATGATTCGCAGTTTTGGTAAGACTGAAAATAAAGTGACTAGGACATAAATAATTGCTATTGGTTTTAAGAATTTTCACCTGGTTGTTGGACATCTTAATCTGTGGTTTAATAGTGGTCTTGCTTGACCTAATCTAGGAATGGAAATGTTAATCTCTAGTTTTATGCCTTCACCCTTCCAGTATCTTTACTACATCTGTATCTATGTCTTTGTTGGTATTGGGATTTCTTTTTTGTAATAGGTTGACTCTTTCACCTATATAAAGTTTGTCTCCATAGAGTGGGTTAAGCTGGCATTTCAGAGAGTAAAACAAAGTTTGCCATAGGACTTCTCTCACTATCATTAGTGCTGCTCTAAAGGGATGGGTTTTTGTTTTTTGTTTTTTGGGTTTTTTTGATACTTTCACTACTGTCTTTACAAATCTGTTTTTGGATTGGCCATATCAGGAGAGCCAGATTGAGACCTGTTACTTTTACTGGACTGTCTCAAACCTGAGTATCTCACATGTATCTTAGAGGACACATGTGGGATATTATTTCATGTTCTTTCCATGCTTGATCTTAGATGATTTGTCTGTTAAGTAGGAAAGGCTACCATGACTCCTGCTGTGCCTGAATTTTTGTCTCTGCTCCTTTCATATCATGAAAGAAATGACACCTCCATAATAAACTTATTAAATGAATAAAATAATAACTGTAAAGGGGTTTGAAAATGTAGAGCACTTTGTAAATAATAGGTATTGTTACTATTGTATATTAATTACAAATTTAAACTCTAAATTGCCTTTAAATGGGAAATAGAGCTTGAAGTCAAATGTATTAGATTTCCTTCTCTTCAGAGTTGTTTTGTCTTTTATAGTAGTTTGAATTTAAACCATTTTAAGATTTGATCCAGAACTAAACTATAATAATTATAAATTGTTCCAACAAAAATGAAATATTATTGTAATATTTCATTAATTTCGTGCTACTAAGAAACTAAAAGTAAGCTAATTCTGCTGATTTCAAGGTTTATTGCATCATTAAGGTATGTAATTTTTGTCTTAGTCCAGTCTTTAGTAACTAGAAACTAGAATACCTCTTTTTTTTTTTTTTTTTTAATAACTTTCTTTTTTTAGGTGGGAATGGGAGGTAGTTCACTGAAAAATTTAGGGAAGTACTGTCACTTAATATTTATTTTTGAAGGCGAAAACCCAACCCAGGAATGAATAGGAGGGTTTGATAGTCCTCCTATCCCTTTAGTGTATCCTCATCATGGGTCTGAGCACTTCTAGTGGAATTTCCTGATTTAACTATTACTCCAGCTCATCACTTTCCACTTCCTGCCTTGAATTTTATGCTATAGCTGTAGTACCTACTGAAATGTTTCAACTTGCTGTTCTTTTGTGCCTTTAGACACATTATTTTCTCTGTCCAGGATCTCTGTCTGAGATGACCTTTATCACCTGTATTTCTGACTGTTTCATCATTTAAGTGCTAGTTGAGAAAGTTAACTCTTCTGGAATCCTTACTTTTCTTTCTACCCTCTCTCTGGCAGAATGAATCATTCCAGCTCAATGTGCTACCCTTCTGCTTTGTAAATACCTCCTTTATATCTCTTTATCACATTATTATTTTTTATTATATACATTTAACATATGCAAACTTACTGTGTTTAGAGTTCATGTTTTAATTATATTTAAATATCTAATTTGTATCATAGTGCATAGTAGGAGAGCAATAAAGTTTTGCTAAATCAAACTATACAGTGTGGTAAGCCTTCTACTTATGTGTATATTGCCTTCTTTAAAAGCATGTACATGTAAAAAATATGTAAAAACATTTAAATTGAGGGTTCTCATCTTAGAAAAGAAAATGTTAAAAATTTTCTTATTGTATCTCACCATGTAGTCTTAATGGATAAAGTTCTATTCTGTATATATTCTTTAGCTTTGTTGTTTTTCCTTCACAAATATACAACAGAGTCTATTATAGCCATTTAAGGCTAAAGATTTCTTACTCATGTTATTCCTAATGATTTCTGTCTTTGTCTCAGTTATATTAAATTTATGAGATATTAATTTACAAGGGAGACATATGGGTTTTAATGAAGGTCCGGAAACAGGCTGCATACATTTGAATCCCAACTTTATCATTTATTTGCATTGTGATCTTAGGCAAGTTATTTTGTCTCTGTGTGCCTCAATTTCTTTACCTGTAAAATAGAATTATAAATGTTCTCTACATCATAGGATTGTTAAGAGGATCCAATGAAATAATCAGTGTTAAATGTTTATCAGACAGTGCCTTGCACACAGTAAGTAGGTAGTAGGTATTAGCCATTGTGTTTTATTGATTTTTTTCATTATTAGTGTAAAATAGAATAAGGATGAAGATGGCAGAGATGCTGACTGTAAGTCTGAGAATCCCCATAATCTCCTGTCTACAAGCTGGAGAACCAGGAAAGCCAGTGGTATAATTCAGTTAGAGTCTGAAAGCCTGAGAACCAGGGTATCCAATGGTGTAAGTCCTGGAGTCTAGAGGCCCAAGAACCAAGAACTTTGATGCCCAAGGGCAGGAGAAGGTGGATGTCAAGAAGAGAGAGAGGGAATTCACCCTACCTTTACCTTTTGTTCTGTTTAGAACCTCAAGGAATTTGATGATGCCCACTCACATTGGTGAGGGCAGATCTTCTTTACTCAGTCTACTGAATGAAATGCCAGTCACTTCCCAAAACCCCCTCACAGATACACCCCCAAATAATATTTCATCAGCTATCTGGACATCTCTTAGCTAAGTCAAATTGAGACATAAATTTAGTTCTTACCTTTCAGAAACTGAATTAATGGCTGTTAAATCACAATGTGATATAGTAACTCATGTCAGTTGATGTGTAAAGTTTTTAATTTGACTTATAAAGGACAGTTCAGTCTTGCCAGTCTGTAATGTATAAAAAATAAGTTTCATAAATACACAAGGATAAGAATTATGGATCACCTATCAAAGTCGGGTGAATGGTTAAGGATAAATTCATGATTACTAGAAAAACAACTGGAATCTCATCCCAAAGAAAAATTCCTTTCTAAGGATGGTCGCTAGTGGATTGCCTCTTAGCTTTATTAGCTATAATCTTCAAATCAGAAATCTTTGACTGTATTTTTTGGGCTTCCAAATTGATGATTAAGTTTTATATTAAGTATGTTTCAGAACCTGATTATTTACAATTTATGTATGGTACTTCTCTTCTGAATTGCAAATAAGTAGCTCTTTGTACATAATCAATAGTGGTTCATTCATGTATGGCCACAATTTTATATGAATACATTAACGTAAGAAAATAGTTAGAAAGGTAGTTCATTTTCTTATTCCTGATGTAGCATCCTGGGACTGAGTACTGAGAAAAGCTTAATTCAGCACCATACTGTATGCTGCCGTTGAGAGTAGTTGCAAGGTTGTTTTTTTGGTCATGTCTCCCATCCAAAGTAATACCCAAACTATCTCAGACAAAAAAGAATTGGCTCTGTCTTACAGAGCTTCCCTTGGAAAAAGAAAGCCTTTCCGTTGTGAATAGCAGAAGAGAAAAGAGATAAGAAATAGAATTGCATCAAGATATTTCAAATGATTAATGGTGATTTCAAGGTTTACTTTTTATAATTCTTTAGATTTTTTTTGAAGACTAATATTATGCTATAATTAAGGAAACCTACACTTCTCTTATTCTTTCTTAAAAGTAGATGATGAAGTGAAAGTTGTGTGTTACAATAAAGGAAATGGCAGATTTTCTATACACAAACTATCCCAGTGGATTGTGACTCAAGATAGCCAGTACAACAGCTGAAATGCAATTAGCAGTTTTTGGAGGGTAGGAAATTGAATTGTTTGTAACATTTTAAAATAGAGTACTGTTTTAATTTTTTTAAGCTCTTTATTGGAATATAATTGCTTTATACTCTTGTACCAGCTTTTGAGGTAAACCAAAGTGAATCAGCTGTATTTATACATATATCCCCATATCCCCTCCCTCCCGAGACTCCTTCCCGCTCTCCCTGTCCTGGCCCTTTAAGGAATCACCCATCATTGAGTTGATCTCCCTTTGTTATACAGCATCTTCCCACTAGCTATCTGTTTTACAGTTCGTAGTGTATATATGTCTATGCTACTCTCTCACTTCGTTCTAGCTTCCCCTTTGCCCCCCCGCACCCCCAACCCCGTGTCCTCCAGTCCATTCTCTGAATCTGCATGCTTATTCTTGCCCTGTCACTGGGTTCATCAATACCATTTTTTTTTCTGGATTCCGTATATATGAATTAGCATACAGTATTTATTTTTCTCTTTCTGGCTTACTTCACTCTGTATAACAGACTCTAGGTCTATCCACCTCATTACATATAGCTCCATTTCATTCCTTTTTATGGCTAAGTAATAGTCCATTGTATATATATGCCACATCTTCTTTATCCATTCATCTGTTGATGGGCATTTAGTTTGCTTCCATGTCCTGGCTATTGTAAATAGTGCTTCAATAAACGTTACGGTACATGTTTCTTTTTGGATTGTGGTTTTCTCTGGGTATATGCCCAGGAGTGGGATTACTAGGTCATATGGTAGTTCTACTTGTAGTTTTTTAAGGAACCTCCAAATTGTTTTCCACACTGACTGTACCAACTTATATTCCCACCAACAGTGCAGGAGAGTTCCCTTTCCTCCACACTCTCTCCAGCATTGATTGTTTCTAGATGTTTCGATGATGGCCATTCTGACGGGTGTGAGGTGATACCTCATTGTGGCTTTGACTTGTATTTCTCTAATGGTTAGTGATGCTAAACATCTTTTCATGTGTTTGTTGGCCATCTGTATGTCTTCTTTGGAGAAATGTCTATTTAGGTCTTCTGCCCATTTGTGGATTGGGTTATTTGCTTTTCTGGTATTAAGCTGCAGAGCTGCTTGTGTATTTTGGAGACTAATCCTTTGTCTGTTGCTTAGTTGGCAAGTATTTTCTCCCATTCTGAGGGTTGTCTTCTTGTTTTGTTTATGGTTTCTTTCGCTGTGCAAAAGCTTTTCAGTTTCATGAGGTCCCATTTGTTTATTCTTGATTTTATTTCCATGATTCTAGGAGGTGGGTCAAAAAGGATCTTGCTTTGATGTATGTCGTAGAGTGTTCTGCCTATGTTTTCCTCTAGGGGTTTTATAGTGTCTGGCCTTACATTTAGGTCTTTAATCCATTTGGAGTTTATTTTTGTGTATGGTGTTAGGAAGTGTTCTAATTTCATTCTTTTACATGTTGCTTACCGATTTTCCCAGCACCACTTATTGAAGAGGCTGTCTTTTTTCCATTGTATATTCTTGCCTGCTTTGTCAAAGATGAGGTGCCCATATGTGCTTGGGTTTACCTCTGAGTTCTCTATTCTGTTCCATTGATCTTCCTTTCTGTTTTTGTGCCAGTACCATACTGTCTTGATCACTATGGCCTTGTAGTATAGTTTGAAGTCAGGAAGCCCGATTCCACCAACTGCATCTTACCTTCTCAAGATTGCTTTGGCTATTCGGGTTCTTTTGCATTTCCATACAAATCGTAAGATTTCTTGTTCTAATTCTGTGAAAAATGCCATTGGTAATTTGATAGGGATTGCATTGAATATGTAAATTGCTTTGGGTAGGATAGTCATTTTCATGATGTTCATTCTTCCAATCCAAGAACATGGTATGTCTCTCCATCTGTTTGTGTCGTCTTTGATTTCTTTCATCAGTGTCTTATAGTTTTCTGCATACAGGTCTTATGCCTCCTTAGGCAGGTTTATTCCTAGGTATTTTATTCTTTTTGTTGCAATGGTAGATGGGAGAGTTTCCTTAATTTCTCTTTCTGCTTTTTTGTTGTTAGTATATAGAAATGCAAGAGATTCCTGTGCATTAATTTTGTATCCTGCTACTTTACTGAATTTGTCAATTAGTGCTAGCAGTTTTCTGGTAGAGTCTTTCGGGTTTTCTGTGTATGATATCATGTCATCTGCAAAGAGTGACAATTTTACTTCTTCTTTTCCAGTTTGGATTCCTTTTATTTCATTTTCTTCTCTGATTGCTGTGGCTAAAACTTCCAAAACTATGTTAAATAATAGTGGTGAGAGTGGACACCCTTGTCTTGTTCCTGTTCTTAGAGGGAATTCTTTCAGTTTTTCCCCATTTAGAACAATGTTGGCTTTTGGTTTCTCATATATGGCTTTTATTATGTTAAGGTAATTTCCTTCTATGTCCATTTTCTGGAGAGTTTTTATCATAAATGGATGTTGAATTTTGTCAAAAGCTTTTTCTGCATCTATTGAGATTATCATATGGTTTTTATCCTTCAATTTGTTGATATGGTGTATCACATTGATTGATTTGTGTATATTGAAGAATCCTTGCAACCCAAGGATGAACCCCACTTGATCATGCTGTATGATTTTTTTAATGTGCTGTTGGATTCTGTTATCTAGTATTTTGTTGAGGATTTTTGCATCTATATTCATCAGTGATATTGGTCTGTAATTTTCTTTTTTTTGTGACATCTTTGCCTGGTTTTGGTATCAGGGTGATAGTGGCCTCGTAGAATGAGTTTGGGAGTGTTCCTCCCTCTGCTATATTTTGGAAGAGTTTGAGAAAGATAGGTCTTAGCTCTTCTCTAAATGTTTGATAGAATTCGCCTGTGAAACCATCTGGCCCTGGGCTTTTGTGTGTTGGGAGATTTTTAATCACAGTCTCAATTTCCATACTTGTGATTGGTCTGTTCATAGTTTCTATTTCTTCCTGGTTCAGTCTTGGAAGATTGTATTTTTCTAAGAATGTATCCATTTCTTCCAGGTTCTCCAATTTATTGGCATATAGTTGCTTGTAGTAGTCTCTCATGATCTTTTGTATTTCTGCGGTGTCCATTGTTAATTCTCCTTTTTCATTTCTAATTCTGTTGATTTGCGTCTTCTCCCCTTTTTTCCTGATGAGTCTGGCTAATGTTTTATCAATTTTGTTTATCTTCTCAAAGAACCAGCTTTTAGTTTTATTGATCTTTGCTATTGTTTCCTTCCTTTCTTTTTCATTTATTTCTGCTCTGATCTTTATGATTTCTTTCCTTCTGCTCACTTTGGGGTTTCTTTGTTCTTCTTTCTCTAAGTGTTTTAGGTGTAAGGTTAGGTTGTTTATTCGATATTTTTCTTGTTTCTTGAGGTAGGACTGTACTGCTACAAACTTCCCTCTTAGAACTGCTTTTGCTGTGTCCCATAGGTTTTGGGTTGTTGTGTTTCATTGTCATTTGTTTCTATATGTTTTTTGATTTCCTCTTTGATATCTTTAGTAATTTCTTGGTTGTTTAGTAGCATATTGTTTAGCCTCCATGTGTTTGTATTTTTTACATTTTTTTTCCTGTAATTGATATCTAGTCTCATGGCATTGTAATCAGAGAAGATGCTTGATATAATTTCAATTTTCTTGAATTTACAGAGGCTTAATTTGTGACCCCAGATGTGATCTATCCTGGAAAATGTTCCTTGTGCACGTGAGAAGAAAGTGTATTCTGTAGTTTTTGGATGAACTGTCCTATAAATATTAATTAAGTCGAGATGGTCTGATGTGTCATTTAAAGCTTGTGTGTCCTTATTTATTTTGTTTGGATGATCTGTCCATTGATGTAAGTGGGGTGTTAAAGTCTCCTACTATTATTGTGTTACTGTCGATATTCCCGTTTATGGCTGTTAGCATTTGCCTTATGTACTGAGGTGCTCCTATGTTGGGTGCATAGATATTTACAATTGTTATATGTTCTTCTTGGAGTGATCCTTTGATCATTATGTAGTATCCTTCCTTGTCTCTTTTAATAGTCTTTACTTTAAAGTCTACTTTGTCTGATATGAGTATTGCTACTCCAGCTTTCTTTTGACTTCCATTTGCATGGAATATCTTTTTCCATCCCTTTACTTTCAGTCTATATGTATCCCTTGGTCTGAAGTGGGTTTCTTGTAGGCAGCATATAGAAGGGTCTTGTTTTTGTATCCATTCAGCCTGTCTGTGTCTTTTGGTTGGAGCATTTAATCCATTTACATTTAAATTAAGGTGATTATTGGCATGTGTGTTCCTATTACAATTTTCTTAATTGTCTTGGGTTTGTTTTTTAGGTCTTTTCCTTCTCTTGCGTTTCCTACCTAGAAAAGTTCCTTTAGCACTTGTTGTAAGGCTGGTTTGGTGGTGCCGAATTCTCTTAACTTTTGCGTGTCTCTAAAGCTTTTGATTTCTCCGTCGAATCGGAATGAGATTGTTGCTGGGTAGAAGTATTCTTGGCTGTAGGTTTTTCTCTTTCAGGACTTTCAGTATATCCTGCTATTCCCTTCTGGCCTGCAGAGTTTCTGCAGAAAGATCAGCTGTTATCCTTATGGGTTTTTCCTTCTATGTTATTTGTTGCTTTTCTCTTGCTGCTTTTAATAATTTTTCTTTGTGTTTAATTTTCAGTAGTTTGATTAATATGTGCCTCAGTGTATATCTCCTTGGGTTTATTCTGTATGGGACTCTGTGCTTCTTGGACTTGATTAATTATTTCCTTTCCCATTTTGGGGAAGTCTTCCACTATAACCTCTTGAAATATTTTCTCAGACGCTTCCTTTTTTTCTTCTTCTTCTGGGATGCCTATGATTCGAATGTTGGTGTGCTTAATGTTGTCACCAAGGTCTCTGAGACTGTCTTCCACTCTTTTTATTCTTTTTTCTCTTTCCTGCTCTGTGGCAGTTATTTCCCCCACTCTATCTTCCAACTTACTTAATTGCTCTCCTGCCTCAGTTATTCTGCTGTTTATACCATCTAGAGTATTTTTAATTTCAGTTATTTTGTTGTCCATTACTGTTTGTTTGCTCTTTAGTTCTTCTGAGTCCTTATTATCTGTTTCTTGTATTTTCTGTATTTTGTTATCGAGATTTTGTATCATCTTTACTATCATTGCTGTGAATTCTTTTTCAGGCAATTTTCCTATTTCCTCTTCATTTATTTGGTCTTGTGGGTTTTTTCCCTGCTCCTTTGCCTGCATGGTGTTTCTTTGTTTTCTCATTTTGTCTAATTTATAGGATTTGCTGTCTCCTTTCCCTATGCTGCCTAGTAGTAATTCATCTTGTTTCTGTCCTCTGCCCCCTGTGGTGGGGTTTGTCCAGTGTCTTGAGTTGGCTTCCTGGTGGGGGGGGGGGTCTGCTATCTGCTTTCTGGTGTGTGGCTCTGTGTCTTTTCTCGCTGATGAGCAGGGCCGTGTCAGGTGGTGTGTTTTAGTGTATCTGTGAGGTTAATATGGCTTTAGGTAGTCTGTGTGCTGATGGGTGGGTTTGTGTTCCTGTCTTGTTTGTAGTTTGGTGTGAGGTGTCCAGCACTGTCAATTGCAGACAGTCGGATGAAGCCAAGTCTTAGACTCTGATACAGGGCTCTGTGAGAGTTCTCTGCAGTTAATCTTCCCTGTGTCTGAGGATTCCCTAGTTGTCTGGCATCCTGGATTCAGTGTTCCCTCCCCAAAGCCTCCTACTTGATTTCTGATTGAGTAGTCCAGACTTCAGAGGTTGCTTGTCCCAGTTGTGTCGGGAGCTTTTCAGTCCTTTCTGGTGTCTGAGGTTGTTTTCTGGTGTTCAGCTGGTTCTCTGTGGGAATTATTGCGTCTTTTGGTGTATTCCTGATGCATCTGTGGAGAGGGATGCATTCCACATCCTTCTACTTTGCTGCCATCTTTCTTTTCTCTCTCCTGTTTTTTCCATGAGTTCCACTGGCGGCCCGGGATGGGGAAGGGAGGCTGCAAAGGGTGGACAGACTTGTAGGAACGGCTGTCATCAGAGGGAGGTATCCTGGGGCTTGCTCAGCTGCTGTGCTGGAGTGGAGCAGAGGGACATTCGGGGCACAGGAGGAAGATTGCTCATGGGTGTGATCTGGTTGTGCAACCTTGGGCACGTCACTTAAGCTCTCTGTGCCTCCATTTCCTCTCCAGTGCCAGTGGTTACCTCTGGAGATGAGACTGAGAGCAAAGAACAAGAAGACTTTCCTTTGCTTCTTTTACATACTTCTGCCTTGTTTGAATTTGTCATGATGAGCATGAATACTTTTGCCATTTTGAAAAGGCAAAAAAAGTCAACTCAAGTGCCACCGCCTCCAGGAAGCCTCAGGGATTGAAGTAAGGACTCTTCGTTAGTGTTGCAGTCAAATTTTGTTCCTTCTAGTACTTCAGCACTTGTTGCTTGAGGAGAATTAACTGTTCTGGTTGTGAGACAGGAGGGAAGGGGTCAGGGTACAGCCTTTAAAAGAATGCCGTAGCCAGTGAGGATATGACAAAAACTGGTTAGAACCTACTAGACCCAAGATGACGAACACTTCCTTAATTTTTTTTATCTTTTGTCAAGAGAAGCTTATTTCAGCCTTTTAATCTGTCTTGTCCTGGAGAGATACAGCAGAACCCATACTCAGAACCAGTATTTGGATATGTGGAATGTCTGGAAGGCCAGTAAGAAGAACTATTGATTACATGCCAGCTGCTTAATCTGAAAACAGTCACTTTAACTTACACTGACAAAAACTGTATCTTCTGAAAAACACAGCTTTTTAGAAGAAAAGAAAAGCAACGTTATTTTGTTTATCTTTGTACGATTGTTCTTCAGGTGACAAAATATAATTGTTTGGAAATGTTAATTTTTGGTGAGTATTTGAAATTAAGAAAACATTACTGGCTCTTTGGTAAATAAATTAAGGCTTTATTAAATCTTTTAGTTAGAAAAATGACTTCGTAGCATTCTAAGGCAGAGAGTTCTCAGAAGACTTGAATTGGCATCCCAGTGGGAAATAACATTTTAAAAATTTTTGTAAAAATACCTGCTTATTTCAAAAACATTAAAATAATCACTTAAAAGTAGAACTTTTCTAAACTACACAGATTTCTGTATTTATAGCCAAATAAACAATAGTTATCAGAAATCTGTCTATTGTCATTGCTCCAAGATATTTCTACCTTATGGTTTTAATGCTAAGTCAACAACTTCTTCAGATAGTCATTTTACTTCATTTTAACTGAACTCAAGGGAAGCTTGGTAAACAGAAATGGTGCAATGCATATACTTCTGCTGAATTTTATTACCTCTTTTTACTCTAGTGATTATTTTTGAAAAATGTTGCTGCAGGGGGCTGAAAGGGCTTAGATGTTATTCCCTTTACATTTTTGGGTGGGTGGGGGGGCTTAGATGGAGTTACATTTGGATTGTAGATGATAAGGAATACATTGGTACTCATTTTCTGTTGGAATGTAACTTGTTTTTTAAATTTTTTTAAATTAATTTTTATTGGAGTATAGTTGCTTTACAATGTTGTGTTAGTTTCTGCATGAATCAGCTATATGTATACATATATTCCCTCTTTTTTGGATTTCTTTCCCATTTAGGTCACCGCAGGGCATTAGGTAGAGTTTCCTGAGCTATACAGTAGGTTCTCATTAGTTATCTATTTTATACATAGTATCAATAGTGATATATAATATATATATCAATCCCAGTCTCCCAATTCTTCCCACCCCCCTTATCCCCCTTGGTGTCCATATGTTTGTTCTCTACATCTGTGTCTCTATTTCTGCTTTGCAAATAAGATCATCTATACCATTTTTCTAGATTCCACATGTGTTGATATACAATATTTGTTTTTCTCTTATTTCACTCTGTATGACAGTCTCTTGGTCCATCCATGTCTCTACAAATGACCCAGTTTCTTTACTTTTTTATGGCTGAGTAATATTCCATTGTATATATGTACCACATTGTAATGTGACTTTCACAAAACTTAGCTGGGGTACAAACCCCCACTTGACTTGACTTCTGTCTCTATCTAAAGTCACATCTGTACTTTGCCTGTCCCCTTACCTTAATTGTCAAGAATTTCCAAGTCCCCACATGTGCTAAGCAGTTTCTCCCCATCTGTCTTGGTTTCTACCATGTCCTTCATCTGGAATATCTTCCATCTGCTTGTCTGTCTGGGAAATCTGACTTTGTTTTAGGTCTAAAATGAGGTTTCATCTCCAATCTGAAACCTCCCCTGATTTTCTTCAAGGCAGAATAGATCACTTCTTTTATATATTACTTATTTAATCTCATGTTCGTCTCTGTGAGGGAAAAGATAATGTTTTAGATTCTGCAACTCAAATGTGTAATACATTGTTTGGCACTTGGTAGGTGATTAATAAATATCTGCTGAATGAACTAATTTAGAAAATCCTAAGGGCTTACAATTAAATTTAACTAGATTAGGGAATAAACAATATTATTGGAACCTTCTATTGGCTTCATGTTCATTTCACGTAATGCTCTTGGAAGTATATCTAAATCTAGATATTCATTTATTCCCACAAATGTATTTCTCTAGGTCCAAGTATTTTCTAAGAATTAAAAAATTAACATAAACATTTTTTGGATTATTTGTGTGACCTTATCATAATACCAAGTAATAAAATTTTTAGAGTGAAATTTTATCATCTTACAAAATAGGCACCCAGTTTTTCTTTCTAGGCTTATCTTTCATTATCCTCTCTCAGGTCTCCAGGCTGATACATTACATGGTATTCTCAGAATTGCACTTTTATTTCAGTAGTATTAAGCAAGTAGATATGAACTTGAGTAGAAATTAAAGTCTCAAATATCTGGAAGTCATCTAATATCATTATTTAAATTTTTTTACTCTTTTCTATATTTCTACAAAGTAACTTATAGCATTTGTTACTAATCTACTTGGATGTCCTGTATAAAAGATTTCACTAAAGGAACATGTTAAATGATACTTGGTGGATGGAAACATTTCTACCCATATATGGTTCAAATAGCTTTGTGCTACTAGTTCATTAATTTATTCATTTATTCCTTTCTTCCACTCTTTGATAAAAATATCTGTATTTTAATAATTATGTTCCTGTATATACAAATTTATTCAGTATTAAAACAACAAAGCAAATTCTCTTCTTTTACTAGGAAAGTAATATTCAATGAAAGAAAGGGTGAAAGATAGTAAATTACATGTACTTTACCCTAACCTAATGAAAGAATGTGATGCCAATAATTTTATTTACGTAGCTCTTCAACATACATTCTTTTTTTTTTTTAAGTATAGTTGATTTACAATGTTATATTAGCTTCTGGTATACAACATAGTGATTCAAAATTTTTAAGGATTATACTTCATTTAAAGTTATTATAAAACATTGGCTTTGTTTCCCTTTTCTGTACATTATATCTTTGTTGTTTATCTATTTTAATCCCATACCCCTATCTTGCCCCTTACCTCTCCCCAGTGGTAACCGCTAGTTTGTTCTCTATATTTGTGAATCTGTGTCTGTTTTGTTATATACATTTGTTTGTTTTATTTTTTTGGATTCCATGTATGTGATAACATAGAGTATTTGTCTTTCTCTGTTTGACTTATCTCAAAGCATTATATTCTCTAGGCCTATCCATGTTGTTGCAAATGGCAGAATTTCATCCTTTTTTATGGCTGAATAATATTCAGTTGTATACCACATCTTCTTTAGCCATTCATTTATTGATGGACATTAGGTTGCTTCCATACCTTGGCTATTGTAAATAATGATGCTACGAACATTGAGATGCATGTATCTTTCCAAATTAGTGCTTTTGTTCTCTTTGGATATATTCTCAGGAATGGAATTGCTGGATCGGAATTGCTGGATCGTATGGTATCAATAGTTCTATTTTTAGTTTTTTGAGGAACCTCCATAGGGTTCTCTATAGCGCTGAACCAATTTACATTCCCACCAGCAGTGTATGAGGGTTCCCTTTTCTCCAAATTCTTGCCAACATTTGTTACTTGTAGACTTTTTGACGATAGCCATTCTGACAGGTGTTTGGTGATATTGTGGTTTTCATTTACATTTCTCTGATAATTAGCGATATTGAGCATCTTTTCATGTACCTGTTAGCCATCTGTATGTCTTCTTTGGAAAAATGTCTATTCAGGTCTTCTGCCCACTTTTAAATTGGGCTGTTTGTTTTTTATATTGAGTTGTGTGAACTGTTTATGTATTTTGGATATCGACCCCTTAGCAATCATATCATTTGCAAATATTTTCTCTCAGTGGGTTATCTCTTTGTTTTATCAGTGATTTCCTTTGCTGTGCAAAAGCCTTAAGTTTAATTTGGTCCCATTTGTTTATTTATGCTTTTATTTCTTTTGCCTTAGGAGACAGATCCAAAAAAATATTGATCTGATTTATGTCAAAGAGTGTTCTGCTTGTGTTCTCTTCTAGGAGTTTTATGGTTTCAGGTCTTAAATTTAGGTCTCAAATCCATTTTGAGTTTATTTTAGTATATGGTATGAGGGAATGTTCTAATCTCATTGTTTTATATGTAGCTGTCCAGTTTTCCCAGCACCATTTATTTATGAGACTGTCTTTTCTCCATTGTATTGATATATTCGTACCTCCTTTGTCATAGATTCCACACACATTGTTTTGCTTCAGAATCAAGTTATTCAAATTACTCAAATACACATTAAATGAAGAATGTCTAAGGAAGAAAGATTGGATCTAAAGAAAGTGGAAAAGATGGCTTATGTCATTAAACTCTTATTAATAACTCATATTAACATCATTAGGGTCTACTACTGTCTTCCGTGGAGTAGCTCTTCCTAGCATGACCTGTAGTGATCCTAAAATAACGTGTAGGAAAGAATTATGTTGGATTTGATCTTGGCAGAATTGCTTGCCACAGTTCTGGATTTTATTTCAGCAATTGATTGTTCCCTACTGTACTGTAATATTTCCAGGAATTTTTATCCTATAGATAGAATTAACAGTTTTTACATTCACATCTGAGTGCTCTACTGTCGTTCCATTCTCATCTGCATTGTTTTGATCATTTGAGAAAGAGATTTTACTTCTTAATTTCTTCTTACTACTTCAGATGAAAGAAGGTCATAGCTAGGTTTTGAAAACTGTCTCTATCCTCTAAGTCCTCCATTAATTTATTTCATTTCTTTCCCTTATAGGGAAAACAATTTTTTTCCCCTGTGTTAGATATCCAGGTTGGGATAAAGGGTAGTTTGTGCCCACGCTGATGGTTGAGTTACTGTTGCTTTCTGTTGGCAATTCTGAAAGAAAAGAAAATTAGTTTTGGTATTTGGAAAGATTTAGAAGCAGTGTTACACTACATTTTCTGCAGAGGATCCATAGAGGTTGGACGGTAAAGTGAAGCTCCAGTTCTCAGATTGCTGGAAGTGCCAAAACCCACTGTATAGCCAGGATGGACAGACGAGGCCAGACTCCAAACCACCCGGTATCTGTGTTATGCTTTTTCATTTTGACTTTTTACCTTTTGTGTTTTAAAACATAGCATTTGCAGAAAAAGTATTCATAATATATGTATGTACAATTTAAATAGTAAAATAAATATCTGAGTACTCACTCTTCAGCTTAAGAGAGAACTGTTACTGACTAATGTTAATTAGTTGATGTTGTTAAGTACTTTAACAAGACTTCATTGAAGACATTGTTAGGTAAATCTTTTAGATTTTATTTATTTCATTTACAGGTTGTGTTAAACTAGTATTAAATATCTTATTTTTCACAAAGGAGCGTCCTCTTTGAACTATTTTTACAATAATTTCAAATGTTTTAATAAAGTGATGTTAAGTGTACCACAAAGTGATTGCCAGTTAAAGCTGTTCATTTTCTGTCTTGTGTTTGAAAAGCTTGTGATAGGAAAGGTTCTTTGCTGAGGTCAGAGCAAACCCCAGCCAGCAGTAGTATGTGTTTCCTGTTTCTTTACTATAGATTCTTTCTTTATGCCCCATAATATTTCCTTTTCGCTTGATTCTAGCCTAAAAATCCCCCAAGGGTATATCTTTTCTCACTTCTGCTTCTTGGTAGTAGGACTTACGGTTTATGCAGTTCTATGTGCTTAGAACACCAAAAAGAGTGGGCGGTAAAGAGAGGAGTATCCTCAGAGATCTGTCACTAGGTGGTGCTGAGAATCAAAATTCTCATTGTAATTGCCCCATCAGTTATTTTTCAAGTGCAGTATGAGTCCTTGTCATTACTTGAAAATTCCTAGTAGGCTGATAGAAAGTTTAGATTTATCCTTTTTTTGCACAACAATTTCTTGCAAAAAGCTTTATTAACAGCGGTGGGTGGGTTAAAATGGAGCTTCCGCTGTGTTAGGATGAGAAATAATTAAGATTTGATTGGAATATGAATCCTGTTAGTATCCAAAAAATATGAACTTAGGTTGGATCCTTCATTTTAATATGCACTTTAATCTAGTCAATACATAGGTAACGAGAGAATATTTTATGGATACCTTTGTTAAATTTAAATTGCAGTTCTCAAAATTAAATATTTAGGCAGCTTTTAACTAATGTAGTTTAACTGGTATAGTTTATTATATAAAAGTAAAATTTTTTTTAAAGAAAAGCATCATTATACTAAGCAAACATCAGAAATAGCTTCACATAAAGGTTTATTTGGGTTTTCTAAATGTCACTAAGAAAAAAGGATTATTTTTAGTTTTAATCTTTAGTACTAATCATGTACTAGATATAATATTAAAACTTCATTGGAAATAGCCACATTCAAAGACCTATAAGTTAATGACTTTGATTTTGTGATGGTATGTTACAGAATAGTATTGTTGCAGTGAGTAAAAAAGCAGAAATCTTTTCTGATTGCAGACAACCTACAGAACATTAAAAACTCACTATATGGGTTTCAAACTTTTTGACTGCAACCCACATTAAGAAATTTATTTTTACTTATCCCCCAGTACATATACAATATTCAGCCTGTAATAAATTTTCATGAAACAGTACTTACCTATATTAGCTATAATACCCTGGTATATGAAATTTCCTTTTATTAAAAAAAAGTTCACCCAGGTCCACTAAATTATTTTATTACCTACAATTTTAAATACCCTCAATATTTAAAGATTACTTTCCCGTGTACTAAGATTGACTTTAAAATGCTGCCACTGGAACATAACATAGAATCTTTCATTAATTTTTAAAAGTTCCAAGGATTCTGGCTTCTGTTTTCTGCTTTACTTGAAACAAATAAGTATGGCTTTGCATACAAACACAGATTTTACCAGCCCTACCCCAATTATTTATGTATTTATTTATTTATTTATGGCTATGTTGGGTCTTTGTTGCTGCACATGGGCTTTCTCTAGTTGCAGTGAGCAGGGGCTACTCTTCATTGCAGTGCATGGGCTTCTCATTGTGGTGGCTTCTCTTGTTGCAGAGCATGGGCTCTAGGCACACAGGCTTCCGTAGTTGCAGCATGCAGGCTCAGTAGTTGTGGCTTGCGGGCTGTAGAGCACAGGCTCAGTAGTTGTGGTGCATGGGCTTAGTTGCTCCGTGGCATGTGGGATCTTCCCAGGCCAGGGATCGAACCTGTGTCCCCTGCATTGGCAGGAGGATTCTCAACCACAGCACCACCAGGGAAGTTTCCTACCCCCAGAATTTTCTAATGAAATAAATTCAATTTATCTTTAAGCCTAAATAATAAACATGTTGCATTTGTAATATGCCATTTATCAAAAGGTCAGTGCTCTCAGAACATAACGTAAAACAAGAGAAGGAAACATGCCTTTGTACCACCATAATAAATATCACAAAATTTCAGCTTTAAAACCATATACTTTTCCCGATGATTTTCCTTGGAACTTTTTATGTACTTAATTTTTCTTTAAAGAACAGAACTCTTATCAGGTTTACTTCTTTGTTCCTCTGTTAAAGAAAAGAATATAAGGGTGGAGCAAGGTCAGAATGACTACTAGTCTAAGCACAGAGAGGAAGTGACATTGACACTTAACATTAAGGAGAAAAGCCAGCTAGAATCCAGTAAAGCATGTTCATGATGATCTCCAAGTCAATGGAAAAGGTCAAATCACATTTGGTGTCTTTTAATTGAGACAGGAAAATGAAAAATATTCTAGAAAAATTTTTATCCACAATGACTGAAGTAAAATTTTTGGCATGTTTTTAAGGGGGAACTAAACGGTAAATAAAAGGAAGTTTCATTTTTGTGGCGTATATCTGTCTGGGTAGGGCTGGGTAATAGTCATCCTAGTTGTAATTTAATTTGATTAAACAAGTATTTATGTGAGAGAGATTCTCCTAGGCTTGAGATATATACCGATAAACAAGATAGTTCCTTAAACATGAAGTCTGACATTCAAAATGCTCTAAATGTTATTTTATGAGATCTCTGTTTTTCAAGAGATATCAGGCTTAGTTTTCTAATAGTTAATGCTTTTACTAAGATGCATGAAAAAATGATCTTTTGTTAATTCATATTTTTAAGTATTACCTTAAAAATTATCATAAATTTAGATTTCTAGTATTGTGATTTCCACTAAGGCAGCAGGAGTTTGGTTTTATTATTTTTTTGAGAACAAGGAGAGATTAGTCTACATTTATGTCATTTATTAATGAACTGTGGAAGTTGAAAATTACTCTATTTACAGTTAATTATGTGGCATTGGCTTGATTAAAATGTATCAGATTGTCCAAGTACCTAAATGGGTATTAAAACAAATAATTCCTTGTAGACAAGAGCTTGTGGTTTATATGATAACAAAGCTGAAAACATAGGTATCCTGCTGAAGTTAACATTGTTAGTAATTCTTAAGTACTTAAAACTATTTTAAAAGAGCCACATCTTTTATGTCTTATTGCTTCTTTCCCACAGCAGCATTCTCCTACACGTCCTTAAAATACAGTCACCACACTTAGGAAATTCAATATTGATAAATACTGTATCTAATAATATAGAGTGTTAGTATGTATAATATTAGTGTGTGTGTGTATGTATATATAATTAGAATATTCTGTCTAATAATATAGAGTACATATCCTTCTTCAGGGAAACAGATTGAAAGCAAAAAGAAAATATAACGCTTTTCAGTCACTGGAGGTATCACATGATTAAATGGGAGTTCAAAGATATCTAGTCATTCTCTTCCTAGTATTAAGCACTCAAAATACATCCCTAAATAGATATATTTTTTATATTTATGCATAAGCCAAAATAGTTGCATTTTCCTAATATTTATTATGTCTTTCTGTATTTCTTATTACTTTACTTGTTTTAGTAAATAAAACTATAACTTGTCACTGAAATTTTCCTCTAAATCAAATTTTATTTTTTTGCTTGAAGTATAGTTGATTTACAGTGTTGTGTTAATTACTGCTGTACAGCAAAGTAATTTAGTTATACATATATACATTCTTTTTCATATTCTTTTCCATTATGGTTTATCACAAGATATTGAATATAGTTCCCTGTGCTATATAGTAGGACCTTGTTTATCTTTTCTATATACATATACTAGTTTGCATCTGCTAATCCCAAATTCCCAGTCCATCCTTCTTCCCTTGGCCACCACCAGTCTATTCTCTATATCTCTGATTCTATTTCTGTTTCATAAATAGGTTTGTTTGTGTCATATTTTAGGTTCCACATATAAGTGTAAGTCACATATTTTTATTCTGCATGAATTATAATCTGAAATATTTCAGTATAGTATTCTCTTTCACTTCCCAATTAAAATTAATGGCCTTTTGATACTTTTAATGAAAAGGTTGAAATAATGAACTAAAGGTTGTATTATTATTAAAATTAGAAGAGAATATATTTTAAGTGGCTACTATTCTCAATCAGACATCTTTTGCCCATCACCTGAAGGTGGATGATCTGAGAAACACTGGGCATCTGCAGGAGATATATGTATGGTGTTCATGGAATATCATCTGTCTGTCTGAAGTAATCCTGGTTTTTATCTTGCCTTTTCACTATTGTTCAAACATTACAATTATTCTTCATGCAAGGGAAAAATAACACTATAATTCAGTTAAAGTTAAAAAATACATTGCAGATAAAAAATGTTCTTGTTCCAAATGTATCTCATTTTACATAAACATCCAGACTACTGTCTGATACAGTAATTAGGTTCTTTTCAACTTTCTTTTTTCATCAAGGAAAGTTACCTCTTACATTTTTACCATTATTGTGTGTGTTTACCTAGAAATAAATATACACAGGTCTGCACTCAGTTTGCAGTGTCTACTCTCAGGGGAAAAACAAAGTGCACTTAGTTCCTGTGTAGAATTTAAAAGGGGTTGAAAACTGCAGAAAACGTAAAACTGTGAATGGATTATGTTTTATTAGAAGTTTAATTATTTTTAGCAACTGGGTAGCTGTCTTTATTCCAAATATTTATTGAATGAATTAATAAATTAATTTGCTGAAAATCTCTAAATTATAATATCAGGTCCTGATATTTTGAGTTCTACCTATTTAGGAAGTCTGTGTATAGAAACCTTCCTACCTCAGATTTAGTGTGCTCAGAACCATTCTCCTCTTCTTCCTTATGAAAACAAGCTCTGTTTCTCAGCTTTCCCATTTTTGGTTGAGTACATTCCCTGGGTTTCCTAGATTCAAAAATTGTTTATGAAGAAGAAGAAAAAAATAGTGTTCTTTCACATCATTGCAGTCATCCTGCCTTGTCATTTGTTCTAAAACATTGCTTTGACCACGTGAACCCCTTATTCGAGTGCCTATTGTCTCCTTTTGACAGGGGAGACCCTATGTCTCCTTTTTTTTTTTTTTTTTTTTTTATATGTCTCCTTTTTTGAGTGGCCTTCAGGGTCATATCTGTCCCCTTCCCCCCCCCCCCCACCTCTGACTCCAACAGCAACTATAAAAGTCAGTAGCAGTGACAGTAATCATAACCAGCACTGATTTAACGTGGGGCACTGTCTAAGCACTATTTTAAGTGCTTTCCGTATGTTAAATCATTTAATCCTCAGAGTAACTCTTTAAGTTGGGGGTATTACTATGCTCATTTTACAGAAGTTATTTCCCTAAATTTATGACAGAGTTAGAATTTGAATACAAGTAATCTCTTTCCAAGAGTCTATACTTTTAACTCCTCTGCTGTTCTTCCTTTCAGTAACACTCTTTCACTTAGTAAGATCATCCTTTGTGGCTTTTGTTGTTGTTTTGTTTTGTTTTTGATACGCCGTGCTACGTCTTGCCTTTCTGCTTGTTATTTCTCTCTTCCTCTCACATGAGAAATTTCCCCCTGACTCTTTCCACTGTTAACCCAAATTTCCTCTCTTTTTTAAGTGTAATTCAGGTCCTATAAAATCTGCCATAGGTATTTCAGCCTATAGCTTTTCCCCCTCTAAATTTTTATAAACTCTACCACACTATTTTAGCACTTTTCTTTTTGGCTTACACTCTGTTTTATATATAAGATTTATCTTGCCCATAAGTTTTTTTTAATTTTTTTAAAAAATTATATATTTATTTATTTATTTATTGGCTGCTTTGGGTCTTCATTGATGCACACGGGCTTTCTCTAGTTGCCACGAGTGGGAGCTACTCTTTATTGCGGTGCGTGGGCTCCTCATTGTGGTGGCTTCTCTTGTTGCCGAGCACAGGCTCTAGGTGTATGGGCTTCAGTAGTTGCGGCACGTGGGCTCAGTAGTTGTGGCTTGCGGGCTCTAGAGCACAGGTTCAGTAGTTGTGGTGCATGGGCTTAGTTGATCCACAGCATGTGGAATCTTCCCAGAGCAGGGCTCGAACCGGTGTCCCCTGCATTGGCAGGTGGATTCTTAACCACTGCGCCACCTAGGAAGTCCACCCATAAGATTTTAAGATTAATGTTTTCTGAATCTTGCTACTTTCTTAGTTTAATTCCTCTTCCGAGACATTTGTAAAATGTTAAATAAGGTTAATAATCCTGTTTCTCATCCGGATTCACTGAGAAACCCCATGCTTCTCTATCTAGTCAAAGTTTTGTTCAGATCTCAGCCCTGCCTAAGTGTGACCTTAGGGCATTTTCGTTTACCCATCTTTTCTTATTTCTAAAATATGAAAAAGATTATCTACATTGTAGAGTTCTGTTAGATATTATAGATAATATATGTAAAGCATCAGCACATAGAGGCTTCTTTTATTCATATATCTGGCCTTTACTCTGGAGCCTTGTTATATACATTCTATCAACAGTTTCCCCCAACTCCACATGCCTGTGTGTCGCTTAAAAGATCTCTACCCATGATCATCTTGACAGCACAATCAATTTTCTTCTTACAAGACCTATTTTATTAGTGTATTACCAGTTTGTCCTGTCTGGAAATAAGATGAACTATTGTGTCATTCCCAGGGTTCCTTTTAGAACCCGTCTTAACTGAAGGCTCTTCCATTAGCAGTCTGCTGTCTTCTGGCATACATATGTATTTATAATAACAAGCCAGCTGTCCCATATTTCTTCAGAATTCTTGGTTAGGTGCTACCTGGTCTATGTAATTTAGTTGTAGCTAATTTGTTGATTAGATGTAAACTAGTGCATTTACCACAATGTGAGCTAATGGCTCTCTAACCAGTCAGATTTAAAAGGCAGATTTGCAATTCAAGTTCAGGCCTTTTCATGCAATTTTCAGTCTGGATGGCTGTTTTGGAATTTAGGTTTGTTCACTGTGCAGGCTTGTTATTTATGAATCTTTGAGTTCTTTGCCTCCATCTGACAATGTGTTTGAGGTTGCATTTTATGAATGTGAAACCTTGTACATGCTTACTGAATGACTTAGGTCTTATTTCTGCCTCATATGTTTTCGAAAATACCAGCTGCTGCTTAGTTAAAAATATAATTTAATTTGACTGACACATGATTTTTATAGTTCATAACATGAATATATTTTCCTTGTTTGTACTCATAAGCCTGTTGGTCCATATGTTAATGTGTTTCTTTGATTTAATTTCATTACTTTATTTTAAAAATAAATAACAACAACAAAAACCTTGGGGAAGCCTTCTTGTTATAATTTTGAAAACATGTTTCTATTTTTTGGAATTCACGTTTGTGTTTACAGAATTCCTTCCTATTTTAGTGGTTTTCTGTTTTAGGAATTTTATTATTTTATTAGAGAGCAGCTTTTGATATTGATAAAATTTTATATTGTATTTATGGAACCAATTGCATTTTGGATGTGTGAAAGAAACATTTTTCCTCACTCAGTGCAGTTTTAAGAATCTATAGTTAACACACATAGCAGATTATTGTAAATCCATTAATTTATATTGGTGATTCTTAACAATTTGCAGTTCAGAAAGCCTCTTGTAAAATTGATGAATATTTTGTCCTGTCTTACCGGAAAAGTTCATCCATAGACAACTGCAGGAGATGTAAGGCTCGTTTTGTAAATTGGTGGTACATTTGATGCATAAGTATGTTGTAGGACGGGGCACCCTTTCCACGGCCCGAGGGTGGGCTCTCGTCTAACACTCGGAAGTGAATTGTCCGAGGAGATGTGATGACAAAGCAATAAGACTCTGTTGGGAAGGGGCGCCAGAGGGGAGAACAGCAGGGTCAGGGAACCCAGGAGAACTGCTCTGCCACGTGGCTCGCAGTCTTGGATTTTATGGTGATGGGGTTAGTTTCTGGGTTGTCTCTGGCTGATCATTCTGACTCAGGGTCCTTCCTGTTGGCGCACATCGCTCAGCCAAGATGAATTCCAGTGAGGAGGATTCTGGAGGTTGGTAGACCATATGGACTGGCATCTCCTCTCTCCTTTTGACCTTTCCTGAATTCTTCCGGTGAGTGTTAGCTTGTTGGTTCCGCGTTCCTTACCAGAATCCTGTTGTTAAGGTCCCTTGTGCAAGTGGCTACTGTCTTGCCTGGCCAGGGTGGGTGGTTTCAGTCAGTGATTCCCCTAACAACTATAAGGCACTATATAAGATAACAAATTGATATAAATACTAAGCAGGAAGCAGTTATATGGGTGCTTGGGACAGCATGTGGAACAGGGTGTAGAACAGGACAGGCTTCATGGAGGTAATGGAATTTGAAGACCTGATTAGGCATTCAGAAGACAAAGCCTATTCCAGACAGAGATGATAGCATGAGCAAAAAGAGAGGTTAGAAAGCACCCCACCTGTTTGGATATCCATCAGTATTGAGATCTCCTTGAGGAAAATGATTATTTCTGATTCACCTTTGAGTTCTGCATTGTGCCCAACACACAGTTACTTGTTATTCCTTGTCCCTTACTTGTTATTTAAATTCAACAAATACTTAATGAATCTATGTTTCTTTACATACACTTTATCATGATTCCTGACCACCTTTCTCTGTATCCTAACATGTATCTTTGCTCACAAATATGTATTTTTCAAGGAAACAAGTTAAATCTTGTAATTTCAGTGACTTTGTGTATTGGTTGGCTTTGAAAAGAAATGTAAAACTGAAAGTTTTATATTAGGAGAGAATGGCTTTTCATACAAATTTTATATTTCTTAAATTGTATCTCTGGAAAGTTGTTTTTTGGTTTTGTGGAAGAAACATTTCTGTTTAGTTACTTGTTTCACTTTTTTGGGAACAGTTGAATGGTCATTAAAGCATCAGATAAACTAATAGTAACCTCAACCAAGTATGCTTTTGTTTAAATAGAAGCTAAGTGAAGTGTGTTCTGCTATGATAATATAATGAATAAGCAATAGGTTAATATATAAGTAATAAATAACTAAAGTTTAGAAACTGTTTATCCTTCTTGAGAGTTTTTTTTTTTTTTTTTTCTCCCCTTGGAAATCAGTAAAATCTATGGGAAGAGGCTGTGGAGGCTGGCATTTTAAAAATTTTAATTGGATAACAAAATCCACCTAAAAATAAAACATGCACACATAGGCAAAAATAGTAAACTTACTTTTTTGATTATTGACTTTTCCTTGCATGACTGCAAAACATTCCTTGTAACAATTTTGTTGACTGGTTGGTTTTCTTGCTATTATTTCCAACATTGGAGCAGTAGGTCCTATGTTGGTGAACTATTTATGCTGTTTTAATTCATTAAAAAAAACCCTGTGGCTAATTTACTCTCTTGTGCTTGTAATGTTATAATATGAGCTATTTAAGCACATATTTTATACATTTTCTCATTGTAGTAATATGTAATGAATGCCTGTTCTGTGTCAGGCTATTATTTCATAGGTTCTGTAGAGACTATAAAGGTGAACAAAATATTAATTCTTTGAGGCACTGCAGATTCAGATTTTCTTTTTTTTTGGTGATAGGGTAAAATTATTCTGATTAATCCACATTATTATCTCTTTCAGAATTCTAGCTTTCATTTGTGAGATAGTTTTAGAGAAGTCAGGGGTAAAGCAGAAGAGAATTTTATTCTTGCCTGATTGAAGCTGAATACAAGAGCCTCATTTCTCTTACCTAGCATCCAATCCAGTCTGCTGAATACTTGGGCATTCCTTGTACTCTTGGGAACTTGACTTTTTGGGCTTTCCCTTTCTCTTTGGAGCTTGACTCAGGTCTTATCTTTATTGAATTACGGTCGAATTTTGAATCATTATTATGCTGATGACTAAAACAGAACTAATATTAGACCTACAGGAAATTCTTCTAAAAATTAATTTTAGAAGTTTAAGTATTACAAAGAAACACTTTGAGAGACATCACTATGCATTGATTATAAGTTTATATATTTCAAGAGCTTCTTACCATGTTAAGTATCCAGAATTATACGTATATAGTTTTCAAAGTATTCAAAAGTATTTCAAGAATTCAAAACTATTGGGTTTGTACGCCCCATTTTCATTTTATTTAACCAGTATGCAAATAATGATCTGATCCTTCATTTTTACCAAATGGTCCAAAGGAGATTAGGTCTGGGTTTATTTTTATTTAAAACAGATCGTTATTTTAAAAGTGAGGTATGGTAATATGTGTGGATACTTTTCAGATCTATCATGTAAGAAAATTCTTCCACATATCTAGCTATATTCTTATGCAAAGCTTACTGTTTTGGAGACTCATTTTAGGAAAGATTATATAGCTATATAGAACCACAGTAAGCAACTTCAGGCTGGAGCTATTTTTAATTTTTTCAAACCTTTAGAAAGGATTTTTAAAGAAAATGGTTGATGATGAAGCTAATAATGAGAATAGCTTTTATTTGATGCATGTCTATGTATCAGGCATGGTGTTAAGCATTTAAAAATTATTATACATATGAGAAAAATATTGTTGCCATTCTCATTTTAAAGTTGGGGAAACTGAGAATTAAGGAAGAAAAAGAATTTCCCCAATTTTATTGTACTAGTAAGTAACAGAGGAAGATTTGACTTCTCCAGGGCTGATGACTCGTGAGCCTGATCACACATCTCTACCTCTTTAGAGCTAGACAGGTTTATTGCTTTGGATCCTTTTGGTATGGTAGCTTGTATCTCTGTCCTTTATTTGCCTCTCATTTTACTTAGTACCATGAGTGAAATCAAGAAGATACCTAAAGAAGTCCTTGATAATCAATTGTAAAGCATTGATTATGTTTCAAGAACATACTTGAGATCTGTTCTTATATACATACATAATCTGCTCCTAGTTGTATGTTATGGACTTGTTGATTTATGTCTGTTGAAGTTGAGGGACCTTACGACAAAGCACTTTCTTCCTCCTATCATGACTGTTTTCTGACTTGCAGGTTTTAAATGCACAGAGAGCAGGATACAAAGCAGCCATAGTTCACAATGTTGATTCTGATGACCTCATTAGCATGGGATCCAACGACAGTAAGTACAGGTATCACTTTTCTTCTCTCCTGTTTGACCAATCATTCGAAACTAAAACTTACCAGAATTTCTCTCCTTTCATTTTCTGTTTAAAAAGCAAAATTTCTTCTCCATCAGAAAGATAATTTCCAATTCTTAATCCTCTTGGGATAATTTTGTTCATAATATAAGTGAAATCGACTTGTTCTTTTCTGAACAGTTTGTTGTTGTTGCGTTTTTAACCTATGTGTTTCATTTTAGAGGATGTGTTGATATTTTGGCAGAAACCAAAGGAAAACCAAATAGAGATAGGTCTATTGAGTTAAGGCTGCCATAGGAGAATTTTTGTGATTTATTTAGAGATTCACAACATTAAATTTTATGATATGCAGAAATACTAAGTAGCTGCTGTATTCTTATGGAATTTCAAAGCCACATACTTGTGCTGTTACACAAGTTAGTTATTATTAGCCCCTTAACATATATTGGCATGCCCATAGCTTTTCATTTTCATGGGGTTATCTTTCCTTATTCTCTACTAAATATTAGCTTGTAGGGAAAATGAACCAATTTTAATGAAATAACTGGCTTTAATCAGACTGATTTTTAAGTTGTATCCTTTCACTTAATTTAGTGAGAGTGTTAAAGGTGTCTTTTTTTAAGTTAATGAGGCTACTTTTGGACCCCACCAAAGGAAGGAGCTAGTTGCTAGGAGAACTAACCAGGTAGTGAGAGGGTTGGAACTTTCAGTCCCACCCCCTGACCTCAGTGGCCAGTAGTTTAATCAGTCATGCCTATCTAATGAAGCCTCCATAGAAACCTAAAAGGACAGGTTCAGAGAGCTTCTGGGTTGGTGGAAGCATGGAGATGCTGGGAAGGTTGCAGTCCTGGAGAGGGCATGGAACCTCTGCACTCCTTCCCGTATATGAGGGTGAGTCAAAAATTATCCGCACTCTGGCTGTAGAATTTATTTTAATTAACTTTTAGAAAAGACAAATATTTCATTTTGCAACATAATCTCCTTGCTTTTCAATACACTTTGTCCATCTGTCAACAAGCTTTCATATTCCCTCATTAAAAAATGTTTTAGGCTGAGCTGCGAGTCATGAATGCACCACTGTCTTCACTTCTTCACCAGAAGTGAATATTCGTCCTCGTAGGGCTGCTTTCAGGGGACCAAACAGGTGAAAGTCCGATGGAGCAAGGTCAGGACTATGGGAGGTTGCTTTAACACCTCAAAATGAAGTTTTTGCAGAGTGTTGACAGTGTGGGCAGATGTGTGTGGACATGCACACCCTCATACCACAAAAAACAAATCACTGCATGCTGCTCTTCTTTCATGCAAACCACAAGTGGGGCATCCATTTTTGCTCACACCACAGTTACAAATGGGATGATGTAACACATTCACTCCTGCACAGCAGTGACTGGGGAGACAGTAGCCTTGAATGGAAAGTGCTGTTAAGACAGTGTGGCCAACAGAAGTTTTACTATAACTGGAGTGTGGATAAGTTTTGACTCACCCTCATACCTGCCCTATACATCTCTTTCATCTGGTTTATACCCCGAATTATATCCTTTTGTAATAAACTGGTAATCTAGTAAATGTTTCTTTGAGTTCTGTGGGCTGCTCTATCAAATTAATTGAGCGCATGGGGTAAGAGTTGTTGCAACCTCCAGTCTATAGCTGGTGACAACTTGGACTTGTGGCTGGTATCTGATGTGGGGGATGGGGATTCTTGTGAGACCAAACACTAAACCTGTGGAATCTGATGCTATCTCCAGGTTGATAATGTCAGAATTGAGTTGAGTTGTTTAATGGTGAGGGGAAGATGCCCACACACATTGGCAATTGGGTTCAGAACCCAAAATACCTAAATACACTGCCAACATTCATGATTAAGTATTTTGTTTTTGTTTTTCTTTTAGTATATAACTGGTGATACCTCTTATTATTAAGTTGCATCGAGTCATATATGCAAGAGGGAGTTTGCAGCAAAGAGCAAACATAAAGCTATGGACTGATATACTCCATTGGAATGTATTTAGGACTTTAAATAACTGCATCCTCAATAGAAAATATTTTGGATTCCTTGACCATGTGGATCTTTTTATAACATGAGACAGTATTTTTTGTTGTTATTGAGTTGAACTGTTTTCCTTTTTACCCCTAATATAATCTGGGGCAAAATTACAATATATAAAAATTTAAACTTAGTGATAAGTTCCTTAGTTAATTTCTTTATATTTTAAATTATTTTAATCTTCTAGCTGATTAAATCATAATTGTAGAATGCATGAAGTACCCTTAAGAGGTTCTAGCATTTCACAAAAAGTTTGACAACTACTGTTTAGGAATTAGAGGAATTGATAAAGGGATTTTACTTATCAGATAAACTAGTACTGTTGATACTGAAGTTTTGACACAGTTTTCTTCTTCTCCTTTAACAATGCCCTTAAAAAAAATTATTATCCCACATGATGCCTCCCAGGTTGGTCACTTTTGTGACCTGTACAGTACTAGCAAAATGGAAATCGTACACAGTCTGCCAAATGGGCTTGAATTCAAATCCCAGCTCCTACTTGTATTGACTGTATAATTTTGAGCAAGTTACCTACTCTTTGTGTGTTTTGCTGAAGGCCTGGGTCTAGGGTTTAGCAACCCTCCAGACCTTCTCAAGGGTTTGGGTTGAATAAAATGATTAGTATTTGTAAACTGTTTACTCTTTTGACAAGGCTTTTAATAAAAATTTTGCAAGAGGGAAGGGTCAGTTTCCTTTAACACCTGTTTTGTCTTTGTAATGAAACCTTTTGGTGATAATCATGTCAGTTCCTAAAGAAAATGTGCTAAATATTAGAAGTAGCTTTGTTGCTATGGAAATGTTGCAACTGAGTTATTGTATTTCAAAGACTGTTCAGAATTTGGTTCTTGACTTTATTGCTTGGATTACTTTCAGTGACATTTTGTTTTGTCCTTGAGTGTGTATGTGTTTGAACATTTCATGTATCTAACACATTGTAAAGATATTCACCACTTTCATTTTTGCTGTTACTTGGTAGAGGAAAGGAAGGCATGGATTTATTAAAAGAAGCATGTATCTATCACTTTTTTTTTCTATTCAACATTTTATTGGAGGTTTAATCCAGGACAATTACACATGAAAAAGAAAGAAAAGGTATTTAGATTGTAAAGGAAGAACTAAAACTATATTTATATATTACCCAATCTTATATATAGAAAATCCTGAGGCATCCACAGAATCTGTCACTTTTTTAGACGTAGATCATAGCCACAAGGAATATTGCATGTATTCTCCTAGGAGCAGAGGTTCTAATATCTGGAAACAAAAGGAAGTTTTAAAGGCCCCTTGTTGCCAACATTTCACACAGGAATGTGTCTGTTTTTTATTTCAGCCAGGACATAGGATGAGCTAACTCAGTGAGTCAGTCACATTTGTCATCTTCAGGAGGCAGCAGAATGTGGTGGGGAAAAGGGTAAACTTCAGGACCAGGAAATGTGGGTTTATTCCAGGCTAGTGAATATATGAACTGACCTGTGCTGCTGGAAAAGTTGCTAACCTTTTCAAGCCCTTTATTTTTGTTTGTAAAAGTGTGAATAATTTTAATTTTTATTTGACCTGACGAGGTTGTGAAGATCATATGAAAGAAGGTATATGAGAAAACCCATGTCATGGCAGAGTGGAAAGAGCCTAGGTTAGGAGTCTGAGCCTCAAGGTTGGGTCTAAGCTGTGTAAATTCCTAACTTTATAAACAGGGCAAGTTATCAGTATGTCTGGCTTTGTTTCTTCTCCTTTTTTCCTTGCTTTCTTCCTTCAACAAATATTTTTTGATAGCCTGCTTTGCATGAAGCACTCTTTTAGATGGCATGACTATAGCAGGAAATGATATAGTTTTAAGGCTTTATTCATACTTCTTATTGAGGTAGCAGAATGCAGTAGTTAAGAGTGTGGTTTCTGGGTACTGCCTTACAAGGTTTGAATCCCAGCTCCACTACCTACCAGCCATGTGACCTTGGGAACATTACCTAACATCTCTATGCCTCACTTTTTGGTTACATTAAATGGGAATGATAATAGTACTCAACTCACTGGTTTGTTGCTTATTACATATAAAACATCTAGAAGACTGCCTGGTTCTTAGTAGTCATTTAATGGTTACTTAGCTGCTGTTATTGTTGCTCCAGTTATTATTATTAATACATTCTAGGGTGCAAGAGAGGAAATGAACACCTAATCAAAGAGGTATGGTATATGTCAAGTAGTGAGTGGTAAGTGTTATGAAGAAAAACATGCCAGGTTAAAGGGATACAGAGTGACAGGATGAGAAGAGGATGGCTATTTTAGATAGGGTGATCAGAGAAGGCTTCTGTGAGGCTTTGACATTTGAGCAGAGGTCTAAAGTGACAGGTAAGCCATGCAGATTTCTGGAGGAGGCTATTCCAAGGAAAGGGAACAGCAGGCAAATGCAAATACTCAAAGATAAAGCATACTTGGTGTTTTCAAGGTGTGCCAGAAAACCACAGTGCCTGGCATGGAGTGAACAAGGAAGAGAGAGAGTTGCAGGGGATGAAGTTAGAGAGGGAGCCAGGGGCTAGATCATGTTGGGTCTTGTAGGACTTTGAAATTTGTTTTACATGGGTTTTAAACAAGTGTGAGGTGATCTGACAGATTTTAAAAGAATCACTTTGGTTATTCTTTGGAGAATAGACTGAGTGAAAGATGGGCCAGAGTGCCAATTGAGAGACCAGTTAGAACATTGTTGCAGCAGCCAGGCAAGAGGTGATGGCAGTTTGGAGTATTAGTGTTGACTGTGATGGGAAGTGATAGAATTATGGATGTATTTTGAAGTCGTTAGGGTTTGATAGAAGGAATAAAATAAAGACAAGAGTCAAGGAGAACTCCAAGATGCTTAACTTGAGGAACTAGGTGAATAGTTATGGTGTTTACAGAGATGAGAAAGAGTAGAAGTACAACTGTTTAAGGGAAAAGAGATACTGTTGAGAATTCCATTTGAGAAATATTAAGTTATAAACATCTATTAGGCAATCAAATGGAGATTTTGAACAGGGAATTGGATATATGCACCTGGAGAGGTTGGGGCTGGCCACTTAAATTAGAATCTGTCTATGATATGATAATACTACTTCACACTCATACTTCACAGAGTTGTTTTGTAGATCAGAGCTGAAATTTAGTGTTTTTAAAGTATTTTGTGAACTAAAACATTTGCTTTTGTTTTCAGTAGATAAATGATGTTGCCAATATTGTCTCCAAGATGGCTATTCATATTTGTGTATATCATTTCCCCCTTCTTCTTAATCTTCTGACTAAAGGGAGGAGCTTTTAACATCTCATTAGCTATCATAACTCAAGGAAGTTATGTAACTTCCAATAATTATAAGCCAGTAGTTACAAGCCAAAAATTCCTACTTGAGTTTATCAGAGTATCTTCATGAAAGAGTAAAACATTTTACAAAGGGTATACAATTCCAAGTTTTAATTATCAAATAAAGGAAAATTTAAACTTTATGTGAAAGGTCTCATAGTATGACAAAATATTTCCCTAAAATATATATGGTAATATAACGGTACCTCTCCAGCTATTAAAAGTTTTGAGTTGGATATTTATTTATTGACATGACAAGAATATCTGAGGTATACCATTGAGTGGAAAAAAGCCTGTACTTTTTCCCATTATTATATGATCCTATTAATACAAAAATTTACATATTTATTGATCTTATTAATATGTATAAAGACAGTGATTAAGTATTCCTCTACTAACCATTTTGGTTCCTTCCCTCTTAGGGCTTATATGATATGGGCTGTGTGTGTGTGTGTGTGTGTGTGTGTGTGTGTGTATGTGTGTGTGAGACAGACAGAAAGAGAGAGAATGTGTGGAATGAATGATTTTATTTGCATAAATCCAAACAATGTGAAAATGAGGGGGGAAAAAAAGTACTAAGGATACCAAAATTTTAAAACTTTAAAACTTGTCTTTATAAGAATTAAAGAAAAATACATTAGTGGTTGCTGAGGTTGTGGTGAGGGGTTGGCTGTAAAGGGGCATGCGGGAATTTGGAGGGATGATAAAACTTTTTTATCTTGATTTAGGTGGTGGTTACATAATTGTATATATTTGTCAAAACTTAAAGCACTGTTTATATTGCTTCAAATAAAAGCCTCGTCTTTGGGTGGGAAGGATTATGGATGTGTTCTGTTCTTCTTTACTTGTATCCTCCCCCCTCTGTTAAATAAATAATAAATATACATTTTTAAAAGAAATGTGGAACAAAGTTATTGTGAAACATGTAACAAAAGAAAACAAATGGGCTTTCTCTAAAGCCAAATCTGTTAAAATAACTCACAATTAAAAATATGGCTGCTTTTTCTATAGTAAAAGTAAGATAATTGTTTTAACTTTTCTTGAGTAATCGGTAATTTTTACAAAGTTCTTTTTTTGTTGGCATTTGATTTTGGTTTTTTAATATAAATAGAAAAGTAAAATTTTGTAAGACACCAATCAAAACATAATGCTTTAACATGAACTCCAGGCTTAGGAGGAAGTAGAAATTTACCCAGCTTCCCTATTATCCTGTGCCTTTTCTGATCTCCTGTCAGCCCTTCACTCTGGAAAGCCTTAGATGTGTAGTGTCATTTTTCAGACTGTTGTAAAGTGGTCTTTTCTTACATTCTTTGGCTTACACCTCTCCAGGGAATGGGTATGTAAAAAAAGCTTTTTAACTTTTTCATTTAGGAATTGTTATGAGTGGAAAAACCACTTTACATTTCTTCCTCTTCTTCCTTATCTAATAGTTAATTATGTCTGTAGAGGAATTAAATCAAATAAATCAAATGGATATAGTCAAAATAAGAATTATATTTCAATCTCATGGGACTATTGAGATAATGTGGTAATGTATATATGCAAAATGTTAGCTTTCTTATTGTAAATGTAATAATGTTTCTCAGCCATTTTGATGATGGTATAAATCTGCAATCTGGAGAATCAACTAACAGACAATTCAAGTTGATTGTAATTATTTCTAGTTGTATTTGCTGTTATGAAGAAAGTTGATTTTACACTAAGTATGTGCTTTGAAGAATAATTTTACTATTGTTTTGTACAGTTGAGGTACTAAAGAAAATTGACATTCCATCTGTCTTTATTGGTGAATCATCAGCTAATTCCCTGAAAGATGAGTTCACATATGAAAAAGGGTAAGTAATGGATATAAAAAAATAATCATATAGCTTAAAATTCTTCTCTGTATTGGGGTAGAATTATATAAGATTAGTTGTAATCAATGTTTTAGAGTGTACTCTATTGTGCTAAATTATATCTTCTTAAGTCATGATTTTAAGACTTACTGTACTATCTCTTGTATGTTTGATTGCCTATTGAAAATATATTTACGTTAGAGAAATTAAAGCACCCGTGTTGCTAAAAAGATAACAAAACTTACCCTTTTATAGTTTAATCAAACCATTGGTATTTAGAAACAATGTGATTTACATTTATATGATACTTTTCATTAAGGCATGTTTTTATTTTATTGAAAAGAAATGTTATTTTATAAACAAAGAATCCAAAACAGTGTGTTAAGTGACTAACTTTTACAAACACAAAAATTTTGTTTTTAAGTTTAAGAAGTTTGATTTGGAATTAAAAACTTCTTATGGAATTTCCCCCCAAAATCTCATTACCATGGTAACATATAGACTGAAATTAATTTAAGGCACAGCTGTCTTATCTAATATAGAAAACAGTGCAATTAAATTAACGCTTCGGAACTTCTTCCATGAAACAAATCCCCAAAACGTAGTGGACAGGAACAGGCTTTTGACTAAGGGAGACAATAACAACAATATAAATAATAAAAGCAGTAATATTTATTGAGGATTTAACAAATGCCAGGCACTCATGAAACAAGGCTTTTTATGTTTGTTATCCATTTAATTTTCACAGCAACCCTCTAGAGGTTATTATTATTATCTCTTACTATCTACGTTTGCCTGGAGAAGAAACTGGCACAATGAAATGCAATTCTAATTATTTAGGGGGGAAGAATCCATGAATATGAATATAAAGAGAGGGAAGGATTTTCTGTTTACGATTTTTGTCATTTTCCCTATACAGTTTTTTTGGTTTTGTTTTAATTAATTAATTAATTTATTTATTTATTGGCTGTGTTGGGTCTTCATTGTTGCACACGGGCTTTCTCTAGTTGCTGTGAGTGGGGGCTCCTCTTCTTTGTGGTGCTCAGGCTCCTCATTGCCGTGGCTTCTCTTGTTGTGAAGCACGGGCTCTAGGTGTATGGGCTTCAGTAGTTGTGGCACATGGGCTCTAGAGTGCAGGCTCAATAGTTGTGGCACATGGGCTTAGTTGCTCCGCGGCATGTAGAATCTTCCTGGAGCAGGGATCGAACCCGTGTGCCCTGCATTGGCAGGCGGATTCATAACCACTGCACCACCTAGGAAGCCCCCCTATATGGTTTTGATATTTAAAATACTGTTCACATATTCTGTGCTCAGAACATTTTTATTAAGTTAGGGAACATAATTTTGAATGTTGTATTAAAAATAGTAGGCAAGATGCTATTTTGTCAGCCATATTTGTGTAGTTAATGAGGGGGAGAACTATTACTTGCTTTTACCTCAGTATTATTCCCTCGTGTAGGAAAATTCTGTATATTTTAATGTGTATTTTAAAGAGTCTTTTTTGTTTTTAATGATAAAGTCATATCTTTTTCAATTAAAAAGTAATACATAGCTGCTGGTAAAATATGGAAAATTCAGAAATATAAAACATCTAAATGAAAGTCCCTATGATGCTGTTCTCTAGCAACAGCTACTGTGTTTTAAAAAGCTTTTAATTTTTCCCACGTTTGAATGCTGACATTAGTAATAATGTGTTCATAAAATTGTACCATACAATACTTAGTACTTTGTAACACTTTATTTAATATTTAGACCCTTTCCATGTTAATACAAGGTCACAAAATCCCTTATCCCAATTTTTGGGTACAGATGTAACATGGAATTGAAACATTTTCAGATTTTTAAAAGTTAGGTAACATTCCAAATAGAATTTGAGGCAGCATACCATAATTAAATTACAATATATATCTGCAGTAAATATATGAGTATTTCATCATGTCAGTTTGGTTTGGGTTGACTATCAAAGTAACTGCAAACATTACTTTTTAAAGCTTTTTAGGTTTCAGAATTGTGCTTAAGGGATTGTAGACCTGTACCTATTGATTTGCCTCATCCATCTGTTGGCTGGCTGGTTGGTTGGTCTGCCTGCCTGCCTACCAACCTACTCATTAATTTATTTTACTGTTTAAAATTAGAGAAATGAGTATAATGAATCTGATCATTCAATTTCAAAATTATCAACTCATGACAAATTTTGTTTGGACTGTTCACTCTCAAGCACTGCCCGCCCCCTCCTTTCTTCCCCACACTGTGATTATTTTAAAGCAAGTCCTATATATACTGTCATCTCAACTGTAAATATCTCAGAATATATCATTAGAAGATAGGTTATATATACAAAGTATAATGACATTATCATTATTTTACCCTTTTTTTCTAAAGTAAACATTAATTCAATATCAACCTATATTTCAGTCTTTAGATTTGTTTCAGAGCAAATCAAGGCATGTGATCACCCTGTTTTTAGTCTATAAATTTGCTATGCTTTTTTTTTTTTCCTAGTCATTTATTTATTGAAGAAACAGGGTCTTTTGTCCTGTAAAATTTTTACCACAGTCTGGACTTTTCAGACTGCATCCTTGGTGTATTTCGTAGAGTATTCCTTTGTTACTTATTTTCCCTGTAAATCACTACTTAGATCTAGAGATTTGTTCAAATTCAAGTGTGGTTGGGGGGGCCAGGAGGATAGGTAAGGCAAGAATAATTTATATGTGTTATTATGTATTTCCATCAGGAGACGTAATATTTGGTTCTCTCTTTGTGATGTCAGCAGTCATTAACGATCATTGTCTGGATCCGTTAGTTCTTTAGGATTTGCAAGTAATCTAATTTTATAGTTTCTTCATTTATTAGCTGAAATACTTCTATAAAGAGGGATCACACCTTATCAATTATTTGATTACCTTGATGTACAGTCTGTTTAGGAAGGATAGGATAAACACTTAATTCTTTCACTTTATTTGCTGTTTTTTAAAATGATTTGGTTTGGTAGCATCTTCCAAAGATGATTTAATATATATATTTAAAGTATAACAAACTCATGAGTTAAAACCTATTTAGTGTGCTTCAGTCCATTGAAGTTATTATCTTTATAGATATTCACATTGTTTCATTTCAAACTTCTTCAGGTTTAATCCTGATTTCTTTTGATGTGAATCTAGGAGCTTTTGATTGCTTATTTTCTGTCTGATAAGATGTTCCAGGCCCATTTTTTTCTCTTCTTCCCCCTGACATGGAAGCAGTCATTTCTCCAAGGAGCTCTGGTTCCTTTTAATTGGATATGGTATTTAGAGACGGGGTGGGGGTAATCATTACTCCTGGGTTTGTCGTAATTTCTAGGGCTTTTCAGTGAACAGAGATAGGAAATATAAATGTTTTTAAAGGTATAATAAATCATGAGTATATACTATTGCTTCCAGTTTAAATTCAGGAGTATAGGATTTTTACTTTATTTTGTTGACCTTACATCTGTATTTTATTTTTCTGTGCTTGAAGACACCAACATAATTGTTTATTTTTTTCTTTAATTACACAATACACACACAACAGACTCAGAAGAACAATACCAACACTGTTACCAATATTTTAAAAACCCAGTTCTTTCTCTTCTTTTTTTTTTCATTTTATCTCTTCTTAAAATATATCATAATAAGGCTGTAGAGTCAAATTATTATGTTTTAAAGACTGAAATAATTCTTCTGTATGCTGATGCTATCAATTGGAAACACAGGTCTGTTTCATTCATTTTGCTTTAAAATTTTAAGGATTGCATTAAAAAACCCCCATTGTGACTTTTATAATTGTGTATGAGCTTAAAAAGTCAAAATCAACAAAACAATGTATATTCACAGAAGGTCGGCATCTGAGTATCATCCACCCTGTCTACTCTATTCCTTCCCATCCTTACCTTGTAAGTAATAATGTTTTAAAGTTTTTAGTTTATTCTTTAATTTTTAAAATTATAAACAAATATCTATCTCTTCTCCATCTTTCACCCTCAGTACATAACACTATTTCCTGTCTTGTTTTTTTTTCTCTTAACAGTATATCGTGGAGATCATATCATATGAGTAAATAGAAATATTCTTCGTTCCTTTTTAACAATGCATAGAACTCCATTTTGTAGATTGCCAGAGTTTAATTAGCCAGTTCCCTATTGATGGACATTGGAATAGTTTACAGTCTTTTACAGTTTTAAATAGTGCTGTAGTGAGTAACCTTATGTAGAAGTCTTTTTATGTTTATGCTAGTATACCTTTGGAATTGATTCCTAGAAGTGGGGTTGCTAGGTCAGAGGTTAAATGTATATGTGCTTTTGCTAGATATTGCCAAATTCCCATCCATAAAGGTTATGCCAATAGTATATGAGAATGTCTCTTTTCCCACAGCCTCACCAACAAAGTATATTGTCAGTATACTATGGATTTTTACTTATCAGATAGGTGAGAAATGGTATCTTATTGCAGTTTCAATGTGTATTTTTCTTATCATGAGCAAATTTGAGCATCCTTTTTTATGCTTGAGATACTTAAGAGCTATTTGCACGCCATTTTCTGTGAACTCGTTATCTTTAACCCATTTTTCCTATTAGCTTGTTGGTAATTTTCTTCTCTTTTTAGAAAATCTTTATTTATTAGGCATGTTAACCATTTGTTTGTGATATATTGAAGGTATTTTTTGTACTCTTGTTATTTTACTTATGGTATTGGTTTTTAATGTAATCAAATATTAATCTTTTACTTTGGGCTGCTGGTCTTGAGTCTTAGGAAAGTTTCCCCTACTTCTAGGTTACAGAAGAATTTACCCAAATTTATACTTGTATGGTTTCATTTTTAACATTAAATCTCTGGCTCATTTGTAATTTATCCTATATATAGCTTGAAGAATGTATCCAATTGTATCTCTTCCCAAATATCCATTGTTCACCCCATTTGAGAATTGAATTTTCTGTTCTTTATCTTTTGTCTGCCAGTACCACACTGTTTTTCATTATAGCATTTTATTATATACATTTAGTAACTGCTAGGGTTAATCTCCCCTCTACTGTCCTCCTTTTTAGGTTTTTGTTAGCTATTCTTGCTTGTTTGTTCTTTCAAACAAATTTTTTAATATCTTTATTGAAATATACTTCACATATGGTAAAACTTATCAATTTAAAATACAAAATACACTGGTTTTTTGTATAGTTACAGAGTTGTGCAGCCATCACTACATTCTAGTTGTAGAACTTTCCAACACCCCACATAGAAAGCACGTGTGTATTTACAGTCATTTCCTATACCCTACTTCTCTCCCCCTGACACCAACCTCAGGAAACCACTAACCTACTTTCTGTCTTGATGGGTTTGGCTCATCTGGTCATTGCGCATCAATGGAATCATACAGTAGTGGTCATTTTTGGCTTTTTTCACTGAGCATAATGTTTTTAAGTTTCAGCCATGTTGTAGCTTTATTCTTTTTTATTGCTAAATAATTTCCACTGTATGGACATATCATATTTTGTTTATCCATTCATCAATTGATGAATATTTAGCTTGTTTCCACATTTTGGCTGTTATGAATAATGCTGCTGTCAACATTCATGTACAAATTTTGTGTGTGCTATATTTTGATTTCTCTTTCTCATATATGTTCATTCTCAATACACAGAATGAATTGTTGGGTTGTATGGTAACTATGTTAAACATAAAAAATTTTTTATTATATAATTTTTAGGTGTATAGCATTATAGTTCAATATCTGTATACATACTGAGTGCTTACCGGGTTTTACCTTTTTAGGAACTGCCAAACTGTTTTCCAGAGTGCCTGCACCATTTTATATTCCTACCAGCAATGTATGAGGGTTTCAATTTCTCCTTCGAAAGGAATTTAATAAGCAACTTGTCTAGCTCCAGAAAAACCGGATGATATTTTTATTAGAATTATATTCATAAATTAATTTAGAGAGAATTTACATTTTAGGATGTTAAGTCTCCTTATCCAAGAATATGGTATGTCCTTCCATTTGCTCAATTCTGTTTTTATGTACTCAGGAGGTTTACTTTAGTCCAAAACCTCTGTGAGAAAAACATTTTTGGTTAAATCTATGCCTAGATATTTTATTCTTTGCTATTGTAAATGGTGTCTACTCTTTTATTGTATCTACTAACTGGTTTTTATTTGTATGTATAAAAGCTTATTTTTGTATGTTGGTTTTATAGCCTGTAATTTGACTAAATTCTCTTACTGTTGGTGGTAATTTTTCCATTGTCAGTAGGAATAGTTTTATCTTTTCTATCCTAATTCTTACACTTATAATTGTTTTCTCTCCTATCTTATTGCATTGGCTAGTCCCTTCAATACCATGTTAAGTAGTAACGGAGATACTAGGCATCTTTGTCTTGTTCCTCACTGTAGTGAGAAAGCTTTTTTCCCCTTTAAGTAAGATTCTGGCTTTTTATCATATTAAGAAAGTATCCATCAGTTTATGTTTTATTGTACTTTATTCCTTTTAACTACTGTTCATTCTTTTAACTACTGTTAAAAAGAATAGTATAGTAGTCCATTGTTTAGATATACCTTTATTTACTTAACCAGTAAAGCCACTGGTTATAAGAACGGGCTCTGGAGTCATACTTGTGTGGATTCTAATCCTGGCTTCCATCACTTTTTAGCTGTGTGACCTTCGAAAACGACAACAAAACTTCTTATCTTCAGGCCTTAGCCTCCCTCGTCTTTAAAAAATGACGTAGTACCTACAGCATACAGCATTGCTTTGAGGATTAAACATATTAATCAAAATCTTAGAGGGATACCTGGTACATAGTAAATGGTTCATGTTAGCTATTAATCTCTCCCAATTTTTGTCTGCTTCGGAGAGTGCTATGAAAATATCCTTGATCATACATCATGTGCAGTTGTACATTGTTTCTTTACCAAAAGCACCTGAAAGTGGAATTGCTGAAGTACAACAGTTTTAAATTTCAGTAAACAGTTATCATGTTGCCCTCTACAGAGGTGAACCAATTATGGAAAGCCAATGTTTTCTTTTACTCTTACCAATAATATATATTATCAATCTTTTTAATTACTTGCCACTCATAAGGAAACTCATTGGTTAAGTTAGCATTTCTTTATTAATAAAGAACGTTTTTGTAGACTCTTTGGTGTCCTCTTTCTTTCTTTTTATTTTTTTTGGCCTTTAAAAAAATTGAACTCTAAAAGCATTTTCTAGCTTTTTAGTGTCAATAAGAAGAAAACATATTGATGGCATGTGACTTTTAACAGTTTTTGGTAGCAGAAAGGACTGTTTTTACTTACAGGGAGTAGCAAGGTGTGCTGGAAAATAAAGATGGAGGACTGATATTCTGTTGTAGTTCTCCACCCTATATCATTGCCATCACCACCTCCACCATTAGCAATTTGGTTACAAAAAAGCAGTAAACTGTAAACTATCTAATTTATATAGCCTGCTATATCTCAAACCATTTTAGTTTACTGTCAAAATATATTGTGAAGCTTTTTAAAGGGTCTGCAATTGATAGAAGGGTTTAAGTATCTCAAAAGCTCAGTGTCCATATCTATATCTATATATAGTTTAGTCTGGCTTCTAAACCCTAACAGTGTTAATTTATAGCAGGTTGGTGAGAGTAGGTCAGAAGGTTGCAGAGGATTGGCATCTCATGGAAAGGCTCTTCTACTTAAAAGTGGCACCACTTGTTACTCTGTCTCAGCCCTGGCCCTGGGGGAGTTTCAGAGGGTTGGTGCCAAGAACATTGTTTACAGAGTTGGCCTCATGCTGGAAGAGATGCTATCGAATAGGGCAGCCCAGGCTTGCTTTTCTCTTTTTGATACTGATGATATATCAGTCACTTCAGTACTTTATATAAAGTTACAGAAATGCATATAAATCTTTTGTCATCTGTTCTGCTGGAAAGTGAAGTAAAAAGCTACTTAGAGCAATCTTAGCAGTTTTTGGAAAATATTTAGATTATTGGGGGAAATTCCTGGTATTATCTTTTTTGTTTTTCTTTTTGTTGAAGATTGGGTAGAGCTTTTTGGATGTGAATAGAATTATTAATAGCATGAAGACTTAAAAATTGCGTGGGAATAGAAATAATTTGCTTTCACGTTATTTTTCTTAAGTACTGTGGCATCCTAAGCATTTCTATATGGGGGAAGGAGTCAACCTGTTTTTATTTCCTTTTATGTTGAGAATTTTTGTTTTGCATTTAACCCTTGTGTTATGAAGTACTTGGAGTCGCTACTTAAAAAATCACTCAGCAGTGGGTAACAAAGTAGTGTTGCTGGCACCATACTAGTTGAGTAGCACAGGAGTATAATAGAGAAATGCATCATCTTAGTGACCATTATACAGACCCTTCCTTAGACTGAGGATATTTTCTATTGCAGGGTTTTGTTGCCAGGTAAAATTTGCTCATGCAACACAAATACTGTGCTTATTCTGTTCAGTTTCATTTCATTAGTCCCTGTCAGTTTTTATAATAGCAGTATTATATGGTTAATAACCATATAACCATATTGACCACAGTTAATAACAAAGGAGAATAAAGCCTGTGGTATTCTCCACCCCTCCCCTCACAACATACACATTTTTGTAGGTTGGTTTTATTTTGTTTTGTTTATTCAAGTAGTGGAGAAGGTTGAGAATAGAGAAGCTACAACTCTTGTGAATTCTGTTTCTAGTTTTTCATTCCATGTCTCACAGATGAATGTGGAGTACAGGGGTTATATCCACTGTACTTGGTACAACAAATTCATGTAAGGCATAAAGGGAATAGGGACTGTATTTTCATCAATAGTGGCTCCAGAGTGTTTTCTTAGGAGGAACTGATGAACAGTAATTTTGTTGGGGTGGAGGTTCTTGTTGACATGCTGCCTGAGGTACTGCCATTTTTTAGATGCTGATTTTGCATGTAAAATATGCTAACTTTTACCCAGGTTACTAAATTCAGTAAATACATGTTTCCAGAATGGACATGGTAAGTATTGATGGGCTGATTTCCTCTACTCAGTCTAAGAGGTTTTTTTTTTTAATTATATAGGCAAATTATTTTGGCAGATATGTAAAATTGACTTACATTGGAAAAAATATCCCTTAAATTATTGGAAATCATACACTAGAAAATGAGATGTGTCTAGTGGATTGAATTGTAATGTCCAAATGCCTTTTAAAAATATTTTTCTTTGTTTTCAGTTAAGATCATGATTTGGCAACTCTTAATACTTCCCAATTATTAATTTTTGTTTTCTTCCAGGGGCCACATTATCTTAGTTCCGGAATTTAGCCTTCCTCTGGAATACTACCTTATCCCCTTCCTTATCATAGTGGGCATCTGTCTCATCTTGATAGTCATTTTCATGGTAGGTAAAATAATTTTAAATACTTTAAAAGCAATAGTATGAATGGCTCTAAAACATATTATGTTGAGTGAGAGAATACATATAATTTTAAGAGTCCATTTATATGACTGGTTCTGGAAAAGACAAAAATAATCTGGGTAGAAAAAAATCAAAACAGTGATTGCTTTTAGGGGACTAGGGAGGGATGAGGAATTTACTCAGAAGGGTGTAAAGGAATTTCCTGGGGAATGAGAGTCATGATCTTTGTCTTGAGAGACGCTTGGGTTGGGAATGTCCAAATCACCAAATTGCATACTTAAATTTTGTGCATTTCATTGTATGTAAATTTTACATAAAAAGAAAAAAAAAGTATAAAAAATATCAAACTCTAAGTAATGAGTTTATATGCTGAAGTATTTGAGAGGAAGTGTACTGATAGCTGCAGCTGACTTCGAAATACATTGTAAAAAATAGAGAAAAAGATGTATTGATGCGTAGATAGTGGGATGGATAAATACGTGATAAAAAGTATAGTAAAATGCTAATTGTAGAATCTAGGTAGTGGATATATGAGTATTTATTATAAAATTCTTTTAACTCTGTATTTAAAAATTTTCATATTAAAATGTAAATAAAGAATATTATGAGGGTTGAGGTTAACGGGGTGACATATTGTTTCTCCAAAATAATGGTTACCAAAGTATGGCCCCAGGACTCTTAGTAGGTCTGCAGGGTCAAAATTATTTTCATGATGATACTAAGATATGATTTGCCTTTGTCACTCTCATTCTCTCAGGGTTTATAGAAGAAGTTTCTAGAGGCTACATGGTGTATGATATCAAAACAAATTGAATGCAGAAGCAGATATGAGAATCCTTCTGTATTCTATTAAGATAGATATTAAAAGAGATTTACAAAGATATAAAACAATCCCTCTATTGTCTCTAACCTTTTTATTTTTCATAAAGAGTATATTAACATCCAATGAGTTTATTATTGTATTGAATTCATAGAATAAAGATTAAACACTGTCTTTGAAATATTCAGTCTTCCTGTGATGTTGTGTGTTTCTTTTATTTTGGTCTTTCATATCCATCAGTTTAATGATTTTTTTTCTGTAAACATTTTGCATGTATTTTGTTAGACATTTTTGAAATTGCATTTTCTAATTGGTTATTACTAGGGTGTAAGAACATTATTGATTTTTTAAAATAAACATTTAATTTTGGAATAATGTTAGGATTTACACAAAAATTGCAAAGAGGAGAGTTCCTGTACATTCCTTATCTAGTTGCTCCCATTGTTAACATTTAACTTTACCATGGTACATTTGTCAAAACTAAGGAACTGAAATTGGTAGCATTACTATTACTCAGCTCCAGACTGGATAGACTTTATGCTTTTCTATTACTGTTTTCTTTCTGTTCCAGGACCCAGTCCAGGTTACCACATGGTTTTTTGTTTTTCCTTCAGATCTTTATTGCAGTATAATTGCTTTACAATGTTGTGCCAGTTTCCACTGTACAACAAAGTACCACATTGTATTATTATCATGTATTCCCAGTCTCCTCTTATCTGTGAAAGCTTCTTAATCTCTCCTTGTTTTTCATGACCTTGACAGCTTTGAGGAGTCGTGGCCAGGTATCCTATAGAATGTCCCTTAATCTGATATTTTTCTTATTGTTAGACTGGGTTGGTTATAGGTTTTTAAGAAGAGTATCAGCAAAGTGAAGTGCACTTCTCATCCTAACATGTTGGGGGGGTGGGGAGTACATGATATTTGCATAACATCACTGATGATGTTAACCTTCATTCCTTGGTTTAGGTAATGTTTGCCAGGTTTTTCCACTATAAAGTTAATATTTTTTCTCTTTCTCTATTCTATTCTTCCTTTGGGAGTGAGGCGCTAAGTATAGCCTGTCCTAAAAGTGGGGAGGGGCAGGAATCAAGCTCCACTTTCTGTAAGGAGGAAGGTATCTACATATATTATTTAGAATTCTCTTGTAAGGAAGATTTGTCTCTTCTTGGCATTTATTTATTTGTTCAATCATTTATTTATATTAGTTTGTACTCTGTATATTTATTTTATATTTTGGGTAATAATCCAATACTGCATTATTTTTGTTGTTTAAATTGTTTGAGCTTTGGCCATTGGGAGCTCTGCAGGGCTGGGTCTTGGGTCCCTTTGATTCAACCCATTCTTTTGTTTTGTAAGTACTTCTTTAGTGTTTGGTACTATAGGAAGCTCCAGGCTCATCGTTATTTTTCTTGCCCCAGCCCTAGAATCAGAAATTTCTCCAAGGAGCTCTGCTTTTTTGTGTTTTTGTGTTTTTTTTTTTTAATTTAAGAGTAGTATTTAGAGACCAACATTTGGACACTGGACATTATTGATTTTTTTATATTAATCTTATCTATGCAAACTTACTGAATTCTCCTGGTAATTTGAATTTGTTGATTCTCTTGGGTTTTCAGTCTAGAAGCAAGGAAGTATGGAAAGTTAGAACAACAAACAACAAATAAAAAGTACACTTGGCAAATAAGAAGTAAACATTCCTAAGCCAATAAGGATTATTGACTAAAAACTTAAAATGAAATCATTAAACAGTGAATTATTAGAAGCCTTCCCATGAAAGTCAGGAACAAAAAAAAGAATGCCTGTTGTACCTCCTGTTTAACGTTGTGCTATATTTTCTGGTAAAATAAGAAAAAAAGGTAGAAGAATTAGAAATGAACTAAATTTTTATTTGCCTTTTTTCTTTTAAAATAATGAATGGGTGTTGCATTATATCTTTTTTTCTCTGTTGTAATAATCATTGTTTTTTTCTTTTACTCTATTCTTGTGCTGGATTGCATGAATTTGTTTTGTAAATTCTAAAAATCCTTGTGTTTGGGGTATGGACTCTCTTTGATTATGATGTACAAATTTTGTCTTTGCATATTGGGTTATTCAAATTTCTCTAACATGGATCAGCCAGTTTTACACTTGGACATAGGTGCAGAAATCCTAAATAAAATATTAGCAATCTGAATGTCCAGGAAAGGGGAAATTTTAGTTTTATAGGGCTAGAACAATCTTGACATGAAAACTAGACAATTCCTTGAGCACTGTTGGTAGGAATGTTAAATGGAGCAGTCAGTATAGAAAACAGTACAGCAATTCTTCAAAAATTTAAACATACATTTATCATATGATCCGACAATTCCACTTCTGGTTATATACCCAAAAGGATTGAAAGCAAGGAGTCAGACAGATGTTTGTATGCTTATGTTCATAACAGCATTAACTTCAATAGCCAAAGGTAGAAGCAACGGAATCGTCCATTGATGAATGGATAAACAAAATGTGGTATATACATGCAATGGAATATTATTCAGCTTTAAAAAGGAAGGAAATTCTGACAGATGCTACAGCATGGATGAATCTTGAAGACATTATGCCAAATGAAATAAACCAGTCACAAAAGGACGAATACTTTTTGAGTCTGTTTATGTGTGGTACCTAGAGTAGTCAGATTCAGAGACAGTAGAATCGTGGTTGCCAGGGGCTGTGGAGAGGAGAGAATGGGGAATTAGCGTTTAATGTGTACAAAGTTTCAGTTTTGGGAGATGAAAAGAGTTTGGTGGTGATGGGAGCACAACGACGCGAATGTACTTTCCTGCCACAGAACTGTATACTTAAAAATGGTTAGCATAGTAAATTTTATGTTATGTATATTTTACCGTAATTTAAAATAATTAGACAAGATAAAGCTAGTCCCATTAAAAAACTAAAGCTTTCTTTTATTTTCTATTTTTTAAAAAAATGTTGAGTTTTTTTTTTTAAATAAAATTGGGATTATCTTTTACTTGAATTTTTGGTGAAGACTGCCTGTAAAATCATCTAGATCTACTGATATTTTTCGTAATTACTTGGACATGTAAATGGTTGTCTAATTCTTCGTACTAAATTATATTTCTAAGAAATTGTCTATTTTGTCTGTTTTCAAGTACTGCATAAAGTAATTTATAATACTTATGTACTCATATAACAATTTAAAGAGAATTCCTACTATATGTGGGATGAGTTCTATTTATTCATATCCATCCATGCCTTGCACAATGTTGTCAGAAGTTTGTCTTTCAGAGAAATGGACTTTGAGATTTTCTTTTTTTTTCTTTCATTCAACAAATATTTATTCTGCACCTCTGAACCTAGGCACTGCTTTAGGGTCTGAAGTTTCCTCAGTGAACAAAATAGGTAAAAATCCCTGATATCAAGCAGCTTACATTCCAGTGGGACTTATATTCTAATGTCTTTACTCTCCTTTTTAATCCAGCTCATGAATTTCTGCTCTTGGCATTATTATTTTCTTTCTTTTACTTTTTTTGAATACGTTGCTTTTCTTTTTCTAGCTTGATCAGCTGAATACTTATTCATGTTTTTTCTTTATAGTGTATGCATTTAGGTTATAAATTTTTCCTTAACAATCACTTTAGCTGTACATAACCCATTACTTTTGATAAGGAATTTTTTATTTTAATTTGGTTTAAATTAAAAAAAAATTCACTGTTATATAGGATATTTATTTACCACTTTTGATGTATCCATCCATGTTAATGGGGAATTCAGTTACTAATACTCCTAGGCCTTCTCTACTCTTCTACTCATTTGGTCTTAGGGGAGATGAAGTATCTTATCTGTGTGGTACATTTGGGAAGAATAAATTAGGGCATGCTTGGCTCAGCTTCACCTTTCTCTTGAGATCAACCTGTCTGTGGCTCCTCCAGGACTGGTTCTGCAGTTCTAGGGGAGGGTGAAAGAAAGGGCGACTCCATTCCTGATTGTCTTTGTCTATATCTGGGTGGGTAGGGCAGTCTAATTCTGTGGTTTAGGAGAAGGTTCTGTTTCATTCTTCACTGAGTTAGGTGCTCCACCTGCCAGTTCATGATCTTATTTCTCAAATTGTTTAGAATCTGGGTGGTGAAGAGGCATGGTAATTGTGGTTAAATTTGTAAACATTCCCCATGTGTATGAAAAGAACTGTAAAGTTCAAAGTTTTATATATGTCCACTAGTTTGAGCTTGTGTATTTGTCTTGTCAGTCGTTTTTTTTGTTTGTTTGGTTTTTTTAGTATTTTAAAGACAGTTTTTTTGGGATATAATTCATATAACATAAAATTGACCCTTTTAAATCATACAATTCAGTGGTTTTTTTAGTATATTCACAGAACTGCAATCATTGCAGTTCTCTACACCTTTTTGCACTCCTCTGTTTTCTAAAGTAGTGCTATGCAATAGGACAAAATTGTGAGCCACATTTATTGTATGAGGGTGAGTATTAGTTCTGTCCATTTTGCTGCTAGAAAGTGCAGTTTAATGCATGTTACATTTGAAAATTTTATTAGTTTGTAACTTATAGATATTTAACCCTCCCATTTTCAATCCAGTGGAGTCTTTGTAACCTAGAATCTACTATTTATACTTTTGCAAACAAATAGTTACATGTTATTTATGATGTTTATATCAAAGTAAATTAGAGATAATTTAGGTCATTGAACAAAAATTCAAAGGGTAATTTATGGGCTAATTAATCACTAATGATAATTAATCATTGATATTTTAATTAATAGTCTTGTGATTAGGGTTTAAATTGAATTGATTTGTAGCAGCTATCTAGAAACATAAAACATTTATTATTTTAATGGTCATTTTCTTTTTGCCTATTTAATATCTGATTCCCTTTTTTTTTCTCTTTTATTTTTAGATCACAAAATTTGTCCAGGATAGACATAGAGCTAGAAGAAACAGACTTCGTAAAGATCAACTTAAGAAACTCCCTGTACATAAATTCAAAAAAGGTAAGTGAATATTTTTATTTTCTAAATAACCACCCTTAGTTTATTTAAAAATGTACGGTGATTATACTCTAATACTACACTCTGAGTCCTTACCATACCTTATGCACTCAGTTAATGATGAATTGAGTGAGTGTGGAAGATGGTCTTTTGCTGTGGTTTATCTTGGTGAAGGTAAGAAGGGGATACATGGTCTTCAGAGAATTTTAAAATGATGGGGACATACTAGGTGGTGCAGAGGTTAAGAATCCGCCTGCCAGGACTTCCTAGGTGGTGCAGTGGTTAAGAATCCGCCTGCCAATGAAGGGAACATGGGTTCGAGCCCTGCTCTGGGAAGATTCCCACATGCCGCGGAGCAACGAAGCCTGTGTGCCACAACTATTGAGCCTGTGCTCTGGAGCCTGTGAGCCATAACTGTTGAGCCCATGTGCCGCAACTACTGAAGCCCATGTGCCTAGAGCCCATGCTCCACAACGAAGAGTAGCCCCCACTCGCCACAGTTAGAGAAAGCTTGTGTGCAGCAACGAAGACCCAACACAACCAATAAATAATTTAATTAATTAATTAATTTTAAAAAGATGATGATGAAACCGACCAAAATGCTTTTTATTATCCCCACGTGCCAGAGTTCTAAACATTAGTGGATAAAATACTTCTCTGCACCAGGGTGGTCTGCTCCCCTCTGATCTTCCTCCCACTCTCGCTCCCACCCTACAGCACCACTGTATTAACATTGCATTAACTAAACACGTAGTTTATAGTCTTGTATTAACTAAACACAATAGGTATCTATTATATGTCAATATATTTTAAATGTATCATCTCATTTAATTTAAAGGCAAAAAATTTAATGTCACACAGCCAGTACTGACAGAGCTGGAGAAGGGCATGGGTCTAATGCTCTAGCCAATGTAGTTTCTCCTGCTTATGCTTAGTGAGTTTTTAGTGCAGGTACATGCTTGTTAAATCTTTTTGGCCAATAGTTCCTAGAATTTTCAATTTCTATACTAGTAAAAATGTTCTTTTTTTAAATTCAGTGGAGAAAATGCATAAAGAGTGGAAAGGAGAAATAGAGAAGGCATTAAAACTTAGTTCTGTCAACTACAGTTTAATTTAAAAAAATTAGTTCTGCAAAATTTTTGTTTTTCCAAGTAATAAAATGTTTAAAAAATACCATTTATAATAACCATTATTTTATGAAAAATATAAAATTTAACAACAAAAAAGTAGGAAAAATCACGTTAAAAATTTATAGCAACATTTATAAAAATGCAGTGCACTGTCATCATACACTGTGGATTAAGTAAAAGTTATTCATAGACCAATTTGAGGATTGGCTTTAGAAATCACTTTTTTAGGCTCCGTTTTGTGTGTTTATTTTTGTGTTTCCTAAACCCAGAAAAAAAATGATGTTGATATTATTCTGGGTTAAAAAAGGGCATGCATAGTTGGCTCTTCTTCTGAGTAAGATGAGTAGCCATTGTAGGATTTTGAGCAGAGAAAAGATAAGATCTAAATTAAAAGTTAGTGGATCTTTCTTGCTGCTGTGTTAAGAATAGGATGTAGAGGGTCAGGGGTGTAAGCAGAGAGACCAGATAGGAGACTGTTGCAATAATCCAAGTGAAAGATGAATGTGGAAAAAGTGGCAAAGAAGGCAGTCAGGAACTTTACTGCAACTCCCTTATTTTATAGTGGGAAAACGGAGCTCAAGAGGAACTGGGTGACTGTCTTCAGATCACACAGTTAATCAGTGGTAGAACTGGAATTGGAATCTAGGCCCCTGGTCTCCCAGGCCAGGGAGCATCACACAGGTAGTCATCTCCATTATTACCTAGAATCTCACTTGCTCCATCCAACAATAGAAGTCATTTTGTGAAGTTACCAGGATTGTTATTTTGGGATTATTAGACCAGTACCATCTTTGTAAATGCTACATAGGCCAAACAGAACCTTTTGGCCCCTGTAGAATGGAACACCACAAAACATCTTTTTTTTTTCTTACCACCTATTAACCTTAAGACAGATTACCTTGATAATCATAATACTGGATGTTTTCTCAGTGACATGCAAAGGGAAAACAATTCACAATAGACTTCTTCTAATGCTTTGTGGTGCTGAATGATTACTTTTATTAAATATGTTTCTATTCTGGGGGAAAAAAAAGAAAGATGAATGTGGCTTGGACTGGAGTGCTAACAGTAGAGGAGGTGAAGGAATCTTAAATTCTAGACATATGTGTAAGATGGAATGTACTAGATTTATTGATGGACTAGATGTGGGGAGAGGAAACAGGATGACTCCAGATCATCATTTGGTTTCAGCAACTGGAAGGATGGCATTGCCTTAAATAGAAATAAGGATGGTTAATAAGTGGTGGCACAGGTTTGGAGAGAAAATTTGGGAAATCAGTTTTGGACATGTGGAATTTCAGATGTCCACTAGACATTTAAATGATTCTGGAGTTTAAGAGAAGGGTCTGAACTGGAAGAATTGATATAAAGATGTATTTAAATTATGAGACTGGATGAGATTACCAAGAGAATGAGTATAGATGGACAGAAGAATACCAAAGACATTTGCATCCCAACATTAAGGAAGAAGAGGAATCAGCAGTGGAGACTGAGAAGGAGTGACCAGTTATATAGAAGAAAATCAAAAAGAGTGGTTTACCAGAAACCAAGTGATGCAGATCTCTAAGGAGCAAGGAGTGATAGATAACCTGTGTCAAATGTTCCCAAAAGATAAGTAAGATGAGAACTAATTGACCGTTAGAAGTTATTGATTATCGTGATGTGCAGTTTTGACAGAGTGGTCAGTCCAAAAACCTGCTTGTGGTGGGTTTGAGAATGAAAGGAGAGGAATAGTAACTATAGACAACTTTTTCAAGAAATTTAACCCCAAAGGAGAGCAAAAAAATCGTTTAGTAGCTGTTAGGGGCAGTTTTGTTAAGGAATAGCAGTATATTTACTGAAGGAAATTGATGATGCAGGTGATAGATGGGAGAATTGCTGTCATAATGTCTTTGTGAAGGCAAGAAGGCATGGGATCTAGTGTACAAATAGGTGGATTGGCCTTAAATAGGAGCATGGAGAGTTGAGCTAAGGGAAAGTAGTATATATGATCACAAAATCCTGGTAGTATTTATGGTGGTCAGGCTGTGGAAGTATTCTTTACTTCCATTGTTCTCAATGAAGTAGGAAACACAATCATCAACTGAAAGATGAGGATGGGGGAGGAGATGTTGGAGGTTTAAGAACAGAAAAGTATAAAATATTATTCTAGGAGAGTGGATGGGCAGATGGACTAGGGAAATATGACTGCCTGGGAGCCTGAACCTCCCTTTCAGGTTCATAGTTATGAACCAATCAGCATAACTGTGTGTTTTTGTCTATAGTCATGTTCTTCTGTATGGAGTGGTATTTATCCTTACTATACCTTCACATTTTTAAAAGATGTTAAGTATAACATGTATACAGAAAAGTATATAAGACATTTTTCTGGAACCATCCAGTTGAAGAAATAGAACATTATTAGCATCACAGAAACTACTGCGTCCCCTTCTAGATTGTAATCCTTTCCTCCTCAATGGAAGTAATCACTATGCTGGCTTATGATAATCATTTCATTGCCTTTCTCTTAAGTTTTATCACCTGTGTATGGATTCCAAAACAATATGATTTAGTTTTTCCTATTTTTGAACTGCATTTTTTGGTCTAACCTCGTTTACTAACAATTTTTTGGTGAATTAACCCACTTTATTGCTTGTATATATAGTTCATTCACTGTCATTTCATTGCATAAATATATTATTTATCCATTTTACTATTAATAGACATTTGGGATTTTTGTTTTGTTTTGTATTTATTTTTTATTGAAGTATAGTTGATATATATATATATATATATATATATATATATTCTGTTTCATTTCCCCAGTTTGGGGTCATTACAGACCATACTTTTAAGAACATTCTTATATGTATATCCTGGTGTACATCAGCATGAATTTCTTTATGTTATATACGTGGAAGTAGATTAGCTGGCTCATAGGATATACATATCTTTAATTTTATTGGATAACACCAGGTCTTTTTCAAAGTGATGATGGTACCAGTTTATATTCCCATCAGTAGTGTATAGGAGTTCCTGTTGTCCCACATATGTACCAATATTTTGTATTGACAGACTTAAATTTTATCCAATCCAATGGGTTTATAAAGATAGCTCATAGTGGTTTTAATTTACATTTCCCTCCTTGTCAGTAAGGTTAAGTGCCTGTTTATATTTTTATTTACTAGTTATATTTTCACTTCTGTGAAGCACCTTTCATGTCATTTTCCTGTTGGGTTGTTCTCCCCTGCTTTTTGCATGTAGGAGGAATTCTTCAGATGTTCTCACAACCCCGCCTTGGAGTTGTGGTGTGTGATGAATCAGTTCTTCACTGATTTTGTGTCTTAACTGTCTTCTAGTCTGTCGCTTATTTTTTCACAGGACTAAAGTTCTTTTATGGTAGTGTTTTTGCATGTTTTAAAAGAACTTCTTCCATACTGTGAGATCATATAGATACTATCTTCCGAAGGCTTTATGGTTTTGCCTTTCATGTTTAGGTATTTAGTCCACCTAAATTGATTATGTAAAATGTGGGCCCAATTTAAGTTGTTTCCAATTTGATATTTAGTACAAGTATATCCAGTTGTCTCAGAGCTAATTATTACAAATACACTGCTCACAGTGTTGGTCATCTCTGACACAGTCAAGTGTCTATGAGTTGCTGAACTTCTGATGGTCTTATTGTTTATCCTTATACCAGTACCACACTGTCTCAGTTACTGTAGGCTTACGGTAAGCGAGTTAATCCTCCCAGCTTGCTCTTCTTCAACAATTTTTAGCTATTCTTGACACTTTGCATTTCCACGTAAATTTAAAATCAGCTTGTCAAGGCCACCCTACCTCTAGACATATACATACAACTATTGTATTTGTATAAAATATTTGTATAAAATACAAGTATTTGTATAAAATATACATAACATAAAAGTTACCATTTTAACCATTTTTAAGTGTAAAGTTCTGTGACATTAATTATTATGTATTCACATTGTTGTGCAGTCATCACCCCCATCCCTCTCCGGAACTTTTCCATCCTCCCAAACTGAAGCTCTGCACCCAATAAACAGTAACTCCCCATTTCCCCCTCCCACCAGCCCATGGCAGCTATCATTCTGCTTTCTATCTCTATGAATTTGACTTTTATAGGTATGTCATATAAGGAGAATAATCAGTGATTGTCTTATTTCACTTAGCATGATGTCCTCAAGGTTTATCCATGTTGTAGGTCCATCCATGTTGTAGTATGTGTCAGAATTTCTTTCCTTCTTAAGACTGAGTAATATTCATAGTAGTCTGTGTATTTACCATGTACTGTTTATCCATTCATGTGTTGCTAGGTACCTGGGTGCTGTTGTGAATAATGCTGCTGTAAACACAGAGGTACAAATATCTGAGTCTCTGCTTTCAGTTCTTTTGGGTATATATCCAGAAGTGGAATTGCTGGGTTAAATGGTAACTCTCTGCTTAATTTTTTGAGGAACGCCATACCATTTTCCATAGTGGCTGCATCACTTTACATTCCCACCAACACTGCACAAGAGTTCCAGTTTTTCTACGTCCTTGCCAACACTGTCGTTTTTTGGGTTTTTTTTTTTTTTTTTTGATAATAGTCTTCTTAATGAATGTGACATGGTGTCTCATTGTGGTTTTGATTTGAATTTCCCTGATGATTAGTGATATTAAGCATGTTTTCATGTGCTTGTTGGCCATTTGTCTGTCTTTGAAGAAATGTCTGTTCAGGTCCTTGGTCCAGTTGTATTTGTCTTTAAACTTTTGGGAAATAATTTCAAACTTAAAAACACTTTGCTTCAAAGTTAAAAAAACTTTTGTTCTGAGAAAGATTCTGTTAAGAGGACAAAAAAAACTTTGCATGAGTTGTCTAAAAACTCCCATATATCCTTTACCCAGATTTACCTATTACTTACTGTATTAGTTTCCATAGGGTTGCCATAACAAAGTACCACAAACTAGGTGGCTTAAAACAATAGAAATTTATTTTCTCATAGTTCTAGAAGCTGGAATTCCAAAATCAAGGTGTTGGCAAGGTTGTTTCATTCCTAATCTAGGGAAGGATTTTTCCTTGTCTCTTCCTTGTTTCTGGTGTTTGCTGGCAATCCTTGGCTTTCCTTGCCTTGCGACAGCACAACTCCAGTCTCTGCTTCCATCTTCACATGGCTGTTTTCCGTGTGTGTGTGTGTGTGTGTGTGTGTGTGTGTGTGTGTGTGTGTGTGTCTAAATTTCCGTTTCTTATAAGAACACCCAAATACATTATAACCTCATCTTAACTTGATTATATCTGGAAAGAACCTATATCCAAATAAGGTAACATTCACAGGTTCCAAATGGACATAAGTTTTTGGAGGCAATCTATTGTTTTATCATTTTTGCGCTCCTTCTTTACATATGTATGTATATAAAATTTTTCATCTGAATAATTTGAGAGTAAGTTATATACGTCATGATCCTTTATGTCTAAATATTTTCATGTCTATTTCTTAAGAATAAGGAGATTCTTTTGTGGTACTGCATTTAAGTCACCAACTTTAGGAAATTTGCTGATGGACTATTTTAATCTAATTCATTGTCCTTTCTCTAGTTTTGTCATTTGTCCCAGTGGGTTCCTTTATAATAATTTTTCTTCCAGTATAGTATCCAATCTAGTATCATTTATTGCATGTGGTTATATTTCTTTGGGTTTCTTTAATCTGGACTTGTTCTTCAGCCTTTGTCTTTTGTGACATTGACATTTAGAATAACAGAGTGCCCCTGCCTTTTGTTAAAAACAGTTTTGTTTTTTAATTAGTAGATTTTATTTTTAGAGTAGTTTTAGGTTTACAGACAAATGGAGTAGAAAGTATAGAGAGCTCTTATATGCCCCTCCCCTCTTAAAATACTCTGAATATTATCATCTTTCATTTGTGTGGTACATTTATTAGAAATGATGAATAAATATTGATATATTATTAACTAAAGTACATAGTTTGCATTAGAGTTCACTGTCCATTGTACAATTTTATGCATTTTGACAAATGTGTAATGTCATGTATCTACTATATCATACAGAATAGTTTCACTGCTCTAAAAATCCCCTGTGCTCCATCTATTCATCCCTTTCCTCTTCCTTCCCACAAACCACTGGCAACCGCTGATCTTTTACTGTCTCTATAGTTTTACCTGTTGCAGACTGTCATATAGTTGGAATAGCAAATATGCATTTAAGGTTCTTCCATGACTTTTTGTGGCTTGATAAGTCATTTCTTTTTATTGCTGAATAATACGCCATTGTATGGATGTACCGAAGTATGTTTATCCATTTTGTCTATTGAAGAACATCTTAGTTGCTTCCAAGTTTTGGCAGTTAAGAATAAAGCTGCAGTAAACTTTTGTGTGCATGTTTTTGTGTGGACATAAGTTTTCAACACATTTGGGTAAACAAGGAGCACGATAGCTGGATCATATGGTAAGACTGTGTTTAGCTTTGTAAGAAAACTGCTAAACTGTCTTCCAAAGTGGTGGTACCATTTTGCTTTCCCACCAGCAATAACTGAGAGTTCTGTTGCTGCACATCCTCCTCAGCATTTTTTGTCAATGTTTTGTATTGTAGCCATTCTAATAGGTGTGTAGTGGTATCTCATATATATAATGTTGTGCAACTTTTTTATGCTTATTTGTATTTGCCATCTGTGTATCTTCTTTGATGAGATCTTTTACTCATTTTTTAATTGGGTTATACACTTGGTTGAATGTTTCTGTTCCTCCAAAATTCATATGTTAAAGCCACAATCCCCAATGTGATGCTTTTGGAGGTAGGACCTTTGGGAAGTGATTAGGTCATGAGGGTGAAGCCCTCATGCATGGGATTAAGTGCCCTCATACTTGAAGAGACACAAAGGAGATGATCTCTCTCAGGTGAGGATACAGCAAGAAGGCTGTATCTGCAAATCAGGAAGAGAGTGATTACCAGGAACCAAATTGGCCAACCCCTTAATCTTGGATTTCCTAGCCTTCAGAACTGTGGGTAGTAAATGTTTGTTTAAACCACCCAGTCTGTGGTATTTGTTATGGCAGCCCAAACTGACTAAAACAGGTTGTTTTCTTATATGAGTTTTAAGAGTTCTTTGTATATTTTGGATACCAAGCCTTTATCAGGTATGTATCTTGCAAACATTTTTTCCCAGTGTGTGGCTTGTCTTTTCATTCTCTAACAATGTCTTTCTCAAAGAAGTTTTTAATTTTAATGAAGTCCCTCTTATCAGTTTTTTCTTTCATGGTTCATTCTTTTGGTGTTGTACCTAAAAATTCGTTGTCAAATTCAAGGTCACCTAGATTTTCTATGTTATCTTCTAGAAGTTTAATAGTTTTGCCTTTTCCATTTAGGTCTTTGATCCATTTTGAGTTAATTTTTGAGAATGGTGTCACATCTGTGTCCAGATTCATTTTTTTTGATAATTTCTTTTTATTCTGGTAATAACATAAAATTTGTCACTTTTACCATCTTAAGGATACAATTCAGTGGTATTAATTACATTCACAATGTTTTTGCTAATATTTACACCACTATCTATTTCTAAAATGTTTTCATCACTCTAGAAACTCTGTACCTCTGAAACAATTACTTCCTATTCCCACCTCCCACAAGACTCTGGTAACCTCTAGTCTACTTTCTGTCACTACGAATTTGCCTAGTCTAGATATTTCATATAACTGGACTCATACAATATTTGTCCTTTTGTATCTGGCTTATATCATTTAGCATAATGTTTTCAAGGATTACCCATGTTGTACATGTATCAGAACTTCATTGCTTTTTATGACTGGATAATATTCCATTGTATGCTTTTACCACATTTTGTATATTCTTTTATCTGCTGATGGACACTTGAGTTACTTTCACCTTTTGGCTATTGTGAATAACACTGAAAACTGGTGTAAAATTATATTTGAGTTCCTGCATTCAGTTTTTTGAGTAAGTACCTAAGACTCTTACTGGGTCATATAGCAATTTTCTGTTTAACTTTTTGAGAAACTGCCATGCTGTTCCACAGCCACTGCGCCGTTTTACATTCCCAGCAACAAAGCACAAGGGTTCTTATCCCTCCACATCCTTGTCAGTGTTCTTTGACACACAAACGTTTTCAATTATGATGAAGTCCAAATTCTCTTTTCTTTTTTTGTTCATGCTGTTGGTGTCATAATTTAAGAGTACACTGCCAAGAAATAGAGACACAGATGTGGAGAACAAACATGGATATCAAGTGGGGGGGGGGGGGGTCGGGGCTTGGGATGGGATGAATTGGGAGATTGGGATTGCCATGTATACATTACTAATAAGAAAAAAAGTATCAAATTGTACACTTTAAATATATGCAGTTTATTGTATGTCAATTGTATCTCAATAAAAGGTCTTAAAAAAATACACTGCCAAATCCAAGCTCATGAATACTTACCCCTGTGTTTTCTTTTAAGAGTTTTATGGTTTTAGTTCATACTAGGTCTTTGATCAGTTTTGAGTTAATTTTTATATACAGTGTGAGGTAGGGCTCCAACTTTATTCTTTTGCATGTGGAAATGCAATTGTCCCCGCATCATTTGTTTAAGTGACTATTCTTTCTTCATTGAATGGTCTTTTGCCCTTGTTAAAAATATTGGCCATAGATGAATGGGTTTATTTCTATACTCTCAAATCTATTCCATTGATCTCTATGTCTGTCCTATGCTAGTACCACACTGTTTTGATTACTCTGATTTGCACTACATTTTGAAATTGGGAAGTATAAGTTCTCCAGCTTTGTTCTTCATTTCCCAAGATTGTTTTGGCTATTTAGGATCCCTTGCGAATTCCATCTGAACTTGAGGTTCAAGTTTTCCATTTCTGCAAAAAAAGTTGTGGGAACTTTGATAGGGCTTGTGTTACACTTGTAGATTGCTTAGGGTAGTATTGATACCTTAACAATGTTACGTCTTCCAGTCCATGAAAATGGGATGTCTTTCTATTTATTTACGTCTTCTTTAGTTTCTTCCATCAATGTCTTACAATTTTCAGTATACTAGTCTTTTGCCTCCTTTGCTAGATTTTTTCCTAAGTATTTTATTCTTTTAGATGTTATTGCAAATGGAATTAATTTCTTAATTTCTTTTTTGGATTGTATATTGCTGGTGTATAGAAACTGAACTGATATGTTGATTTTGTAACCTGCAACTTTGCTGAATTTATTAGCTCTAGTAGGTTTCTTGTGGATTCGTTAGGATTTTCTATACATAGGATCATGTCCTCTGTGAATATACATGGTTTTACTTTTTCCTTTCCAATCTGGATTCCTTTTATTTGCTTTTCTTGTGTAATTATTCTGGGTAGAACCTCCAGTACAGTGTTGAATAGCAGTGGTGAAAATATGCACCCTTAATTTGTTCCTGATCTTAGGAGGAAAGCTTTCAGTTTTTCACAACTGAGTACGATGTTAGTTGTGTGATTTTTAAAAATGCCACTTATCCAATGAGAAAGTGGGCAGAAGACCTAAATAGACATTTCTCCAAAGAAGACATAACAGATGACCAACAGGCACATGAAAAGATGCTCAATATCGCTAATTATTAGAGAAATACAAATCAAAACTACAATGAGGTATCACCTCACACCAGTCAGAATGGCTGTCATCAGAAAGTCTACAGATAATAAATGCTGGCAGGGAAGAAAAGGAAACCCTCCTACACTGTTGTTGGGAATGTAAACTGGTACAACCACTATGGAAAACAGTATGGAGATTCCTTAGAAAACTAAAAATAGAGCTACCATATGATCCAGCAATCCCACTCCTGGGCATATATCCAGAAAAGACAAAAACTCTAATTCAAAAAGATACATGCACCTAGGTGTTCATAGCAGCACTATTTACAGTAACCAAGACATGGAAGCAACCTCAGTTTCCATCAATAGATGAATGGATAAAGAAGATGTGTATGTATGCAATGGAATATTCCTCAGCCATAAAAAACAATGAACTGTGCCATTTGCAGCAACATGGATGGACCTAGAGTATATCATACTAAGTGAAGTAAATCAGGCAAAGAAAGACAAATATCATTTGATACACTTATATGTGGAATCTAAAAAATAATACAAATTAATCTATATTACAAAACAAACAGAGTCACCGACATAGAAAGCATACTTATGGTTACCAGAGGGAGAAGGAGGAGGGAATTAGGAGCATGGGATTATCAGATACAAACTACTATACATAAAATAGATAAGCAACAGAGATTTTCTATATAACACAGGGAACTATATTCAGTATCAAAACAAATGGAAAAAATGCCATTTATCATGTTGATAAAGTTCTCTTTTACCTAGATTAAGTTTTTGGCACATCTAGTTGTTCTGGCACCATTTTTAAAAAGACTGTCCTTTCTCTCTTGCTTTGTTGTCAAAGAGCAGTTGACTATATTTGTCTATTTCTGGGCTTTCTATTCTGCCCAATTTATCTTTATGTCTGTTCTTTCACCAATTCCATACTGTTGTGATTATGGTGGCCTTATAGTAAGTCTTCAAGTGAGGATAGCATCTACTCAGGAGTTCTCCCGGTGTCTGCGTATAAGACTGAAACCTCTCTGGAGCTGTAGTAAATTGTGATACCAGAGCTCTCACCTAGTGTGTGTCTGTGGTACCACAAACCTTAGTGCATGGTTTATCATCTTTGTTCTCAAAGATCCCCAGTCTGGCATGCTATTCTTGTCGGTACTTGGATACATCAAAATAGAAACTGTTCCCTTGGGCAGTCCCTCTAAAATTCTGACATTGGACATACATTCTACACCTTTCCCTTCCCAGGTAGAAGACAGGAGTTGGGGCTTCCCTCCTAGGGGAGAGGGGTTCTGGTACAAGAGAGTGGAGAGTATAATGAATATTCTTAGTGGGCTTTGATGTTGTTGGCTTCACGCTTGCCTTTGGTGCAGGAACCTTTTAACTGTTTTGGGGATTTCTCAGAGAGGTGTTTGGTCTGTTTGTTAATATTATGTCTCCCTGGTGGCAGGCAGATCCAGGACGGGCTTCCTGTTCTGCCATCTTGCTGACATCACTGCTCTCCTTCACTTTTTTTAATTAATTAATTTACTTATTTATTTTTGACTGCATTGGGTCTTTGTTGCTGCGCGCAGGCTTCCTCTAGTTGCTGCTAGCGGGGGCTACTCTTTTTTGTGGTGCTTGGGCTTCTCATTGTGGTGGCTTCTCTTGTTGTGGAGCACGGGCTCTAGATGTGTGGGCTTCAGTAGTTGTGGTACTCAGCCTCAGTAGTTTTGGCTTGCAGGCTCTAGAGTGCAGGCTCAGTAGCTGTGGCACACAGGCTTAGTTGCTCCATGGCATGCGGGATCCTCCCGGACCAGTACCCGTGTTCCCTGCACTGGCAGGTGGATTCTTAACCACTGCACCACCAGGGAAGTCCCCTCTCCTTCACTTTTGAAGGATAATTTTGCAGGGTACAGAATTCTAGGTTGGTAGGGTTTTTTTTCCCCCTCAGTACATTAAATATTTTACTTAATTCGCTTGCCTGTTTCCAGAGGAGAGTCGAGTATAATTCTTATCTTTGTTCCTGTAAAGGTAAGGTGTCTTCTTCCCCCCCTGGCTTCTTTCAAGATAGTTTTTTTTTTAATCTTCGATTTTCTACAGTTTGAATATGATATGCTTAGGTTTTGTGGGTTTTTTGGCATTTTCTTGCTTGGTGCTCTCTGATCTTCCTGGATTTGTGGTTTGTCTTACATTCATGGGGGAGTGGGGGGATTTCTCGATCATTTCAAATATTGCTTCTGTTCCTTTCTCTATTCTCTTTCTGGTATTTCCATTACACATATGCTACACCTTTCTTTTTTCAGTTGTTCTACAGTTCTTGGGTATATTGGGTTGGGGGGGTATTTTTTTTGTTTTTTCTTCTTCAGTGTTTTGTCTTTCAGTTTTGGAGATTTCTATTGACATAGCCTCAAGCTTAGAGATTCTTTCCTTAGCTGTGTCCAGTCTGCTAATGAGCCCATCAAAGGTGTATTTCATTTCTGTTTTTGATCTGTAGCATTTCTTTTTAATACTTTCTTAGAATTTCCATCTCTCTGTTTACATTACCTACATCTATTCTGCATATTGTCTACTTTACTTATTAGAGCCCCTTAGCATATTAATCAGAGTTGTTTTAAATTTATGATCTGATCATCCTGACATCCCTGCCAAATCTGAGTTTGGTTCTGATGCTTGCTCTGTCTCTTCAAACTATGTTTTCTGCCTTTTAGTATCCCTTGTAATTTTTTGTTGGAAAAGCTGGACATGATATTCTGAGGGAAAGGAACTCCATTAAGTAGGCCCTAGGTGGTGTGGTGGTGAGGTGGGGGAGGACAGGAAGCATTCTGTAGTCCTATGATTATGTCTCAGTCTTTTAGTGAGCCTGTGGCTTTGGGCTGTGAACTTCACAAGTGCCTCGCAGTTTTTTCCCAGCCTTTAGTGGGACCTGATGGCTGGAGAGGTTGGAGTTTGGTTTTTCCCTTCCTCCGTGTTAGTTAGACTCTGATAAAAACCCTAGTAGGTTATGATCTGGTTAGGTAGTTTATTCTCGAGGGCAGGCTTGTTAAGAACAGAATGCCCTGGAGTATTTTAAAGTGGCTGCTTTCCCCCTCCCCTGCCAGAAGCCCAAGGGGATCTTTCTCCACTATTCGCTGTGAGAACCTGGTAGAACGCCACAAGATAAAACTCACAAAAGATGTTCAGGGTCTGCTGGGTTTTAAACTCTTAGACTTGTACACACTGAGCCTCTAGCAGTTCATGAGTTACAGTTCAGTTTTGCCTGCCCTGGTACTGGTTCCTGTGGCAGTTTCTGCTTAGGGATTTCTGCTCTGATAAGTTGTGATTCTCTGTATCTACCGTTCTGTATCTCTGGTTTGGGGGTCAGCAGTTTGCCCTGTGGGTTCATGTCTCGAATGGATCCAAGAAGAATTAAGGATTTTTCAGTTTGCTCAGCTTTTTACTTGTTGTTATGGCAGAGTGGTGACTTCTAAGCTTCTTATGTGCTGGACCAGAAAACTTCCCCTAGAGTTTTAAACTCTCAAGCTCAGCACACTGAGCCTCCAGCAATTTATCACTTACAGTTTATGATTTTCTACCTAATGCTGTTTTCCACAGCCTTTTGCTCCTGGGCCTCTGCTCTAGTAGGTTGTGATTCTCTGTATCTGCTAATCTGTCTGTCCAGTTTGGAGGGCAGCAGTTTTCTCTGTGACCTTAGTCCTTCAGTAGATCTAAAAAAGAGTTGTTGATTTTCAGTTTTTTTAGCTTTTTCCTTGTGAGCATAGGAGTGACAACTTCCAAGATCCTTATGTGCCACACCAGAAACTGGAATCTCTCCTTTGCCCTTCTAGTCCTACTACTACTACTGCTTCATACCACCTTGGTTATATGTGTTTCTCTAGATCATTTATTTACCTAGGAATGAAACTTCTGAGCCATACAGTATATATATTATCAAATTTACTGCATAGTGCCAAGTAATCTCCAAAGTGTTTATACCAATTTACCATCCTATAAGAGGTAAATGAGAATTCCTTTTACTTTACATATTTCCAAGTCAGCCCAGTATTCTTAGAAAGGTTTAGGCCTGATCAGATCCACCTGTCTTTCATGAGGTCTTCATTTAGTTTATTACCAACAAAATTATTTGTTAATATTATTTTTGATTCATAAATCTGCTTTTAAAAAATACTTCTCTTAAGTAACTTATAAATTAACTTATATGGTAAATTCCAGATTTAAATATCTATTCATGCATTCAGTAAATATATACTGGGCACTTGCTGTGCTCTAGACACTGTTCTACCTAAACATTGGGGATGCAATAGTGAGTATAAGACAAAAAGGAACTGTCATTCCAAGTTTTACCTAAAGATCTCACACTGGTTTCTTTAACTATTGAATTAATAGTTTAGAAAACATTTTGACTTAATGCATCTTTTTGTGAATTGCTAATACATAAATGAGATGGGCCTCACATTTTAAAATTATTTGTTATTAGTCTACATCCTGAAGATATTTTTCTTTGCATAGGTTGTATTATTTTTTAACTTTTAAGAAACATTCATACCTAGCATGGCATGCACTTAGTAGGAATTCAGATATTCGCTACTTGCTCCAAATTATAATTAAGTCAAACCATTTAAATTCAGTTATCCTGGTCCTAAAAATATTAAACTTTCCAGCAGCTGTTAGAGTTCCAAACCTTTGCTAATATGCCCTCTATTGCATCCATTGACAGTAGTTTTTAATTTACACAAAACATTTGACAGTGTAAAACTTTGTTCTCAGCATATCTATGATCATTCCATTGTAAGCCAAATTATGAGAAATTTAGAACCAATCACTGGATGAATTTTTTAGAAGTGGCAGACTAAACACATTTTGATAGCATGTTACTGTGTGTGAAAAAGTCAAACTATTTTGTCATAATTATGAAAAGAATAAAATCAAAATGGTTACCACAGGAACACAGCATTGGAGACCATTTAAATATTTTTAAAAAGTTAATCCTTTGCCAAAAACCTTAATCTTGAATTTTTTTTCTTAGTCCAGATGCTTGGGGCTACACAGTTTGAAAGTATGAAAAGCCTGCCAAGTTCACCACTGTCAAAGGATAATGATAGTGTTGAAAACTGATGTTCTCTGTGCCTTTCAGGTTTGAAGACTGAAATAATCCAGTTTATCCAAAAGAAATCCCACCCACTTTTTCTTACTTGTGGGAAGTTATCTCACCAAGAAATCTGAATCCAGGCTGCAACACACGATTGTACAGGCTGTACATTGCACAGCTCTAGGAGGTTTTCATTTGTTCTTTGTCATCAGAGATTTTTATATTTGTGATAACAATTATTTGGGGGGCAAAGAGCAATAAAGTACCTTGAGGAAATGTTACTTTTTTTCTAATTTGCTTTAGGGTGTCATTGAGCCAGTAGAATTTTTGGTCTGAACATAGAATGATCGATGTAGTGCTGTAGCCATCTTAACAATCTGCTATGCAGCCACCCAAATCCCAGATGCAGACACATTTACAGGACAAATGATCCATGTCTTTAACAAATAAAGTGTTCAAAGGGGGCAGGACAGTTTTAGATTAAAAGGGACTTACAAATCACCAGCCAGATGCAATGTTTGGACCCTGTTTAGTTCCTAGTTTGAATAAATCATCTGTAAAAAGGACAGTTTTGAGACAGTTGAGGACATTTGAATATGCCTTAGCTATTGGATAATATTAAGAAATTACTGTTCATTTTGTTGTGATAGTGTGATTACGTCTTTTAAAATTGCTTATATTTTAGCGTTATATACTAAAGTACATATTGGTAACATGATATGTCTCAAAATTTGCTTTAAATACTTCAGGAAAAAAGGTAGTGGAAGGTAGATCTAATAAGAATAGCAGAATATTGAAAATTGTTGAAACTCAGTGATGGTACATGAGGTGGTATATCATTATACTTTTGTGTTTGTTTGAAACTTTTCTAATTTAAAAAAGTAAAGAAAGAAACTGCCTACTCTCACTGGATCTTATGTTCAAAGGGAAATCCAGTAGAAGTCAGTGAGGAATATTAATCATTGTACCTCTTCTCCCTGCAGGAATCATTCCATTTTAGGAATTATAGATAGCTCTAAAACTCCATTGGAATCACAAGTCATTTCCTTTCCTATAGCTGGTTCCTAGGCTTCCTTCTAACACAGATAAACTTTAGCAATTCGTATCAAAGCTATATTAGTTGGAGGATTGGGGGGTATGTAAGTAATGTGAGTAGTTCTTATGAACTCCATAGCAGTGAGGAAGTTAGCAGTTAACTTTCAGAAGATCAGCCAAATGATACAGTGGAAAGAATATAGGATATGGAACCAAAAGACCTGGTTCTATTAGTGATTAGATGTGTGACCTTGAGCACTTACCCTACCTCTCTGGTAATACCTGCCAAAGTACCTCACTAAGATGTGAGAAGAAAATAATGCAAAACCATGTCTTTTCAAATGCAAATTATTGTAGACCCAAACTAAGCAAGTTTTGTATCATGCTAGCCATAAAATCTATGCAGTTTCACAGGCCAGCTTAGATATTCAGGATGGCTTAACTTCTGAAGAAAAAGAAATCTGAAGTTGTTATATAACAGTGTCTCCTTTGTGTCCTACTGGATTATTTCTTAAAGTTACTCTGAATTATATTTTTTCTAACTGTAAAATTACATTTTTTAGCACTCTGTGTTATGGGAAATGTTTTCACATACATTGTCTCATTTGGCTTCTTTATCCATGACCTGTTGTATGAATTTTTATTTAAAGATGTTTTCCCCCAAATAGTATTATTATTAGCAAATTTTCATAGACTGATCATCCTCTAAGATTTATTTTAGTAATTTAACAAATGTTTATTAAACAGTTTCATGGTGGCTATACTCTGAAAGAAGCAGTGAAGAATTATTTTATAAAGTTAGGTTACAGTCTCTGCCCTCAAAAAACAACAAACAAAGGTATGTCGTGGTTCAGAGATTCTCAACCTTTTTCTGCTTTCTGCCTCCCTAGAATTGCCATATGCAACTCACTGCCATCAGTAACTTCTCTTCTTCTAGGCCATGCTTTTTAATCCTGGGTGGTTGTGGGTGGGGTGGGCAGTCAGGAACACTGCTGCAGTCAGTCATCAGTATTTTCAGTCCTCTTCTTCTGTAAAGTAGGAATCTCCTTTGCTGCCATTTGTTTGGTTCATTGCTTCATTAAAATAATAGTGCACATTTGAGAGCTTTCTGTGTCCCAGGCACAGATCTATGGGTTTTATGTATCAGGTTATTATCCCTTGCCTCTTCCTGGCGAGCCATTTCCTGGCCACTTCCATACTTCTTCTGCCACCTAGACCTTTCTCCTAAGCTCCAGTTTCACATGTCCAGTTAACTAGTAATAGACATCTCTGCCTGGATATACAGTCTTCAAATTCAGTATGTCCAGAACTGTTTTTCCTTTTGCATTTCATCAACATGTATTTGACCAGCCACTGTGCTTGGTGTTAGAGGTAGCAGCTTACTGTCCATAATTATATACAGTAAGAGAACCTCTATGGTTTATCCTGAGAGTCATTTATATGTAAGAATAAAGTCAAACTTATACTTTAGCATGGCATAAGGACCTTATGGTCTGACGCCTGCTCACACCTGCTTACACCTCCAGCCTCACCCTCTGTTCTCTTCCTTGCATCTTACATTCCAGCCTGAGGAACTGCTTCCTGTTTTTCTACCCACATATGTCTGTGTAGTTTTTTTTTTGGTTTCAATTCCTTTCCCTGCTTTGTTTAACCTTGAAGTCCCAGTTCTTCCTCTAAGCTCTGAGTTAGCATAATTCATGGTATTTGCCAAGTAAATGTCAGTGTGTATCTGTTTTTGTAATGGACATTTTAGAAAACTTACAAAGAAATGTGACCCTCATTCTCAAGGAATTTCCAATCCAGTTGAGATAGGGCAAATGTAATTTATATATATTTCCATGGAAAGTATGACTTTCCATCACGAAACAGATTATCCCCCACTTTTTGAAAGTTTAACGCCACTTTTCTTGTTTGAAAGACCTATATTAGTACCCATTTTTGCTAAATGAAAGAAATCCAAAGAGGATTTTCGCTTTCAAGAAAAAAGGGTGAAAAGCGAAAATAGTGTTCAGCATTTGTTTTGCAAAGAGCTGTTGTAGAAGGCAGCGTGCACCCCGAGCAATGAGAATGGCACCCCCCAGCTCCTTCCCGGGGAACTGCACTCAGCATCTCAGCATCTGTCCAGTGTAAACTGTGTCTGTGAGCATCTGCACTTTGTCTCAACTTATGTGCATCCATTAGCAAAGTGTGCCCTAAGGTAACTGCTTCTTTACGCCATTTTGGCTTATGAAAGTTTTCATAAAACTACTTTCAGATAGTAGGGGAAACCTGTACTGTATTTCTTTTTTCTTTTTTAAGCTCTTTATTGGAATATAATTGCTTTACACTGCTGTGCCAATTTTTGAGGTACACCAAAATGAATCAGCTGTATTTATACACATATCCCCACCCTCCCGCGACTCCCTCCCACCCTTCCTATGTATTTCTTATATTACAATAAAGTGTGTCGTCTAGGAAGAGTAGATACTCCATCTTTGCAGAGACATTACATTCTGGCACACTGTAGCCTAAATAAGCTGCACATATTGTTCAGGCTATAATTAGTCTTTAGTAGTAGTTACATTATTTCAAGATTAAAATATAGTCACAAAACACTAACCATCTCTTTAACATTTAGAATTAACTTACCAATTCTTAGTTAAAAAAAAAATTACCAGCTTGTATATAGTTAATTTGCTCCCAGTCCCTCTCCTGTATGTTTTATCTTAATAATGTCAAGTAAAACACTTAAGAAGTTTTTAAACTTTTGTTAAATGAAAATAGCCATCACTTAAGATTACGTGCATTATCTTTGACTCACCCTTTCTCTTCTGTCACCTATGTGTGTCACCTCTGTATCACACATGCAGTGAGTTGTTCTTTCAGAATGGTTATTGGATCTAATAATTTCTTTCCATTCTTGTGGTCACTTTATCATGCAAGCCAACATCAGTTTATTACTTGATTTTTGGGAGTGCTAAACATTAGGTCAGTTTAGCTGTCTCTAGGCTCACTTCTATATCACAGGCCTGGGTCCCTTCAGCACCCAGATGAAGAATTGCTATGTTGTTTTCTTTTTTTTTTTTTTTAAGAACTTTTATTGAGATATAATTGACATGCAGTAAACTGCATATATTTAAAGCATACAATTTGATATATTTTTTTCTTATTAGTAATGTATATATGGCAATCCCAATCTCCCATTTCATTCCCCCCACCCCGCTCCCCCCTCCTTGGTGTCCATATTAAGATCTTGTTTTCATACATCAGTTATTCCTCTGCTTGAAAGCTTTCAGTTGGCCTCTACTGCCTAAGAAATGCCAAGATCAGAGTCCTCATATTAGTATTCAAAGCTTTTCATAATTTGGCTCCAGCATACTCATCCACCGTGGCTTCCCACTGCCCTTTATTTCTAGCTTTTACACAACTTTGATTTTGCTATGTTTATTTCTTCTTTGCATAAGTCTTTCAGCTGTTTACTTTCTCAATAGTACCTTTCCCTCCTTAGTTTTTCTAAACTCAGTTTAAGACTTGACGCTAGTTCCTGTCTAAGCACTCTTCTCCAATATCTCCTGGTACAATGAACTCTTCTGTTTTTTTATGTCTTCTGATTATCAGTAGACACAGTGTCTAATATTGCCACTGCGCAAACATTACATTCCTTATAGTACTTTGTTGTATATTGTCTTCTGTTGTCTTGGGAGTTGGCTGGAATATTCAACATTGAAGTAGGAAGACTGAGGCCAGTTTAACTTAGTCAGGATCTATATAGAATTTATCTACATTTCATTAGCTTTTTGCACTTAGATCTATCTAATTAGGTCCTCTTATTAGCAGTTGGAGGCAGAAATCAGGATTTTCTGGGAATAACTTATGTAGTTATTCATACATTCCTTCAACAAATATATACTGAGTCCCTTTACTATATGCTAGGCACTGTTCTAGATGGTAGGGAAACTGTAAATAAAACGGAAAAAACGCATGCCTTTGTGGAGCTTTGTGGGGGCAAAAAGACAAGTAAATAAAGCAGTGACGTCACTTAGCAATAAGTGCAATGAAGAAAAACAAATGATGAGTGATGGGGGAGGGGACAGGATGCTATTTTAGATAAGACAAGGAAGACCCCTCTGAGAAGAACACTGAAGAGAAATCCAAATGAAGTGAGAGAATAAACAGTGGGGAAGAGGGAGGAAAGAACATTGCAGGCAGAGAAGGAACAGCAAGTACAGAGGCCTTAAGGCAACAGTGTGTTTGATTTATTCAGGGAACAGTAAAAAGAGCATGTGACTAAGATATATATAGTGGTCTAGAGGGAGAATGGTTAGAGATGGTCAGAGAGACACATGGGGAGCTAGATCATACCGTGGTAAAGGACTTGTGATTTTATTGTGTCATGGTAAAACTTGGATGGGTTTTGAGCAAAAGGATGGCATGCTAAGCTTACTGTGGAAAAGGATCCCTCACACTGGTGAATAGAGAGCTGACTAGGGGTTGACAGTGAAGCAGGGAGAGTCCATGTGGCAGGTTCCAGGTGAGAGGTAGATGCTTGTTAACTATCCATCATGAAATGAACAAATGCTTTGCCTATATTCTGCATTTGTTATTCTGTTATATATTCTGTTATTGGTTATTCTGCATATATTTATTGGGAGTCTACTCTATACCAGGCATAGTATTAAATACTGGGGACATAATGGTGACGTAGTCCATCTCCTCAAAAATTAAGAATCTAGAACCAGAGTTCAGTCCAACCAATGGTAATTGACATTTGTTCCTTGCTGAACTATTTCAAGGGAAAATGTTCTGAATTGACTCTTAAAAAGCAAATCAGAAAAGGGAATATCCTCAGTTCCTTTAAAGGAATGCTTTTTATCGTGGCCACAAAGCAGTAAAATAATGAGGCTCCAAGTTGGGTGGAAGTTACTGTCATGACTGTGGCTCCTGAGAGATCACTGTATTCCTCAGTTACTCGAAGATGAACTGTTTTATTATTTCATGCCCAAGGTCTGCTCTATGGTCTTGAGATGGACTGAAGGGGATTGAGAGGGTTGGTCCTTATGTTGGTTTGTATTATGGCACTCTTGACCTTCATCATTTTCCTGTAGCTGTGATTTCTATATAGAACCATACCTTCAGTCTCCTAACTTCTCAGTGAAAAAGTCAGTGTAATTTATATCAAATGAGTTAATCGGGATTAGATTGGATTGGAATGGACACTGCACCCAATTAAAAAATTGATAATTTTCTATTTTAATCTTATAAGCATATAACACACCTATTATGTAGTATAAAAGCAAACCATGCATCTTGCATAAATCTCATTTAGTTCTCAAAGCAGCACAATTAGAAAAGTATTGTCATGACCATTTTATAGAAAAGAAAATGAGACTCAGAAAAGTCAAGTAGGGACTTCCCTGGCAGTCCAGTGGTTAGAACTCCACACTTCCAGTGCAGGGGGTGCAGGTTCGATCTCTGGTTGGGGAACTAAGATCCCACATGCCTCAGGGCATGACCAAAAAAAAGGGGAAATGTCAGGTAAATTACCTGAGGGTGCATAAGGGTGTAAGTATCAGAGCCCTTGACTCCAAACATTACACTTGCAAATGCTACCCAACCCTATCTTTCCTTTTTAGTTACTACAATTTCAAAATGAAATAAATTGACTCTTAGCCTTAATCCTTACCATTCCCCTTCTCTAATCCTCCTCTCCCCACCCCACCTGCACTTACTTGCTCCTCCTCAATTACTACGTCAAAGAGAAAGAACATTTTTGAGAAAAAACTAATTCCCTAAAGGTTCAAATCTACCAGTATATGAGAATATTCATTTCATCATATTCTCCACTAAAGAAGTAAATTACCTGTTTATATTTCTGCCTTCGTAACCTGTCTTATCCTTTGCTCACATTCCTCTTGGGATCTTAGTGTTTTCTTATCAAATTTGTACACTTTTTGGAAGGAAATTTTATGTGTGTTTTTTTTCTAGTCATTTTACTACATTGAGCATTGTAATAAAAACTAGCTCAACCTGGTCAACAGGCAGAAGTCATCTAGAAGGAATCCTGTTTTAGGCAAAAATAACATAGGCCCATTGCTTCCTCCACTTTAAACCCCAGGTATACCTGAGGCTGCTCAAATTTTTCATTTAATTTCCTTTATATGAAGGAAGAGAAAAATTATTGGATTAGAAAACACAAGTATTTGAGTTTGTTGAAATTGGCTCTGGAAAGGTGTTGTCCACCCTGATTTCCTAGTCATCTTAAAAAAAGTAATTGGGGTGGGGGGGGATCCTTTAGTACTTAATACAAGGAAATGCTTTTTAAGTACTTGAGGTCTGGCACAATATTTACCATTCTAAAATCCCTTTTAACTTTGACTTTTCACTTCAGAATAATGGCAAATCTGTAAATCTGTTTGCTCCTCTGTTTAGAAAGATCTTGGGATCCGCGGCTGAACGGAGGGCCCAGGAGCGGGAGCGTGGGAACCGGAGGGCTGGTTCAGGGTGAGAAACATTGTTGCCGGTAGGGTGACGGACCGAGAGGACAGGAGGGAGGAGGTCCGCGGAGAGGAGTGCCGGTCCCTGAGAGCTGCCCGGCCATGATGGCGGCTGGAGGCTGCAGGCTCACGGGCGGGGGGAGGAGCCGCGCGCGTAGCCTCTCTTTCTCTTTCGGTGCCTCTGCAACAGGCAGTGGAGAGACGCCCGTGGGCCACCTAAGGTGCTCAGGGATAACAAGCACCCTCAGGCACTCGGGCGGGACTAGATTAAAACCCCTTGCAACGCCAGCAGCAGGGAGGCTGCCAAGAGAAAAAAAACAACAACAACAGCAACAACAACAAAAAAACCTGAGAGAGGCCCAACTCTAAGACTTTCTGTTTACACCTGAGCCACCTGCGTCCCTCTGCAACAGGCACCTCCAAGCCCGACTGAAACAACAGTGCGCCACTGCTCACTCACTCCCAGGAGAAGGAGCCACTATCGTACCCTCTCCCTCCCCACACACCGAAGCTTACAGACGAACAATAAAGGAACCTCTGCTGGTCACAGAATAATGCAAAAAAACCCAAGGCAAGGAGGACACTTACAGCTGAGACGCTAAGGAAACAAATAGTAGTATCAATACCTATTGAACTGGTCCATTCTGGGATCAGTTCTGGATTTTTTTTTTTTTCTTTTTCTTTTTCTCTCTCTCTTTTTTTTTTTCTTTATTAAATACGATCTTAGCCCTAAGGGATCTACAAGTTTTATAACATAATTTTTTAAAGATATTTTTTATTCTTTCTTTTTTTTTTTTTGCCTTTTTATATACTTCTATATCTAGCTAAGTTTTTGGTAGTACGGACAATATATCTCTCATACTTTCCTTTCATCCCTATCTTTTATACATTTCTATTCCTTTCTTTTTATTTGCATATTTCCAACCACATTACACTCTTCTGTTTCCCTTACTTCCAGCCATTTTAAGTTTATTTTATCTTAACATACTTATAAGCAACACTATTGGTCTGCTCAGACTCCTTGCTCTATTCTCCAGATGACGCACTGCCTTGGTATTTAATATTAGGCTTGTCTTTATCTTAGTTCTTAGTACAGTTGTCTAATTACACTCTGAGAATCTCCATTCTCTCTGGTGGTACTCTGGCTCTTTTCTATATTTGATCCTAGCTTACAAAATCTCCCTGGATTAATGTTTGTATGTGTAAGGTGTTATTTGTTTGTTTGTTTGCTTTTGCTTTTGTCTCTGATTTGTTCTGTTTCAGTTGTCAATTTCTGTTGGGTTTCTCTTTGAATATCTGATAGCACACTAGGGTTCTGTCAGGTCTTTCTAGAGCCTTATGTCCTAACGGATTCAGTAATTGTGTGTCTTATACATGTATGTGTTTCCTAGACTTAATATTTGTTTAATCCAATACTTGGACATTAGTCTGAGGCTTGGACAGTCTTCTGTAAACACCTCTATCGCCAGGACAAGCAACCCCAAAAGTCTGGACAACCATGAGGAAACAAAGAAACACCATGCAGGCAAAGGAGCAGGAAAAAAACCCCACAAGACCAAATAAATGAGGAGGAAATAGGAAAAATGCCTGAAAGATCTTGGGTGCGATTGTAGTTAATCTGCATAATGCAACCAAGTTAGAACCAATAAACACTAATGATAGAATGGCTGTTTAGAATATAGAGAAAAGTTAGGTTTGGAAAAAAAATTACGCAAAATGGAATTTGGCCAAAGCTGTTATCATTGCTTAGACTTGGATTTTAAGTTTGTTGTATGGATTTATTTACGGTCTCTAAGGCAATCATTTTTATTCTTACTCTCGAATTAATTAATAAAGTAATTCACTAACACATTCCCCTCCCCCAAAACTTGCCAACATAATACTCTTTCCTTCAGTGGCGTCATTTGATTGTTTCCTTATTGTGCATGTACTATCATTTCATCATCAGAATACATAAGAAGCGTTTGACCTGTAATTAAAATTGTAGAATATAGTTGCTATTTTGTAGCATCCTTGAAAGATTTGTAAAAATATGAAGCCATGGGAGATAGGAATAAAAAACAATCTTTGTTCCTTCTCCATTTGTGGCAATCTGAAGAAAGAGTGCTCTGGTTTATGAATTGGAAACATTTTAATTTCTAATAAGTGGCTGCTTAAGATTATTTCTTAACCTCTTACCCTTTTTACACCGTGAATCAAAGGGGATTATTTAAATGTGAAATTCTAAATACATGTGCTACAAGGCAATACAACATAATGGTTTAGACCACGCATGGACTTTGGAGTCGGACAGACCTGAGCTGGAGTTCTAGATCACCCATTTATTGGCCGTGTGACCTAATACAATTTACTTCACCTCTCCATACATCCCTTCACGTGTAAATGTGACTAAAAACTTACTTCATAAGGTGGGTGGGGGGATTTAAATCAATATGTGAAAAATGCTTATAACAGTGCCTGGCACACAGCAACAGCTTGACAAATAGTAGCAATTATTATTACAAAAACAAAACAACCTCTTAAATAATAATCATAAATAAAATATTAGTGCCATCAATATTCAGTCCATAAACATTTCTTTTTTTTTTTTTTGGGCGCATGAGCTTAGTTGCTCTGTGGCATGTGGGATCTTCCTAGAGCAGGGATCGAACCCATGTCCTCTGCATTGGCAGGCGTATTCTTAACCACTGCGCCACCTAGGAAGCCCCATAAACATTTCTTTTATGATGAAAAAATAGAAGATTGCCAAAATCATGAAACAGCTTAAAAGCATGTAACCTTATAAATATTACTCTTGAAATTTCTTCCCAGTAACCATGAATTTGAGCCAGCTATATTTTTGTTTTAGAATATTTTGGTTATCATGAGACTTGACATCTAAAAGAAAAAGAAAGAGGTACATTTGTTATGCATTTTAGTGTATTCTAATGGTTTTGACAAAGTATGCATAGATGTTAGAAAGAAAAAAGATCTTAATTAATTATTGCAGTTTTTCATAGTTGTAGACACAACTGTGATTAAAAACATGAAGGGAAGTGTAGGTACTCATCACTCCAGTGAGTCATAGCACCAAACCATAAAGTCCTAAAAGAATTCTTACAGGTTTAGAATATCGTGGAAATGCTAATGTTTGTGTTAGGGGAATCTGTAACATTTTGGAAATAGTTGCCAACAAACCAAAAAGAATTTGGCGTTTGGAAGTCTTTCATAGGCATAGTCTGTAATCAAACCCACAGAAATCAGCAACTTGAGGCCCTGCCACAAGTAAAATATCTGTAAAGGGTAGCTGGCACTCTCATTCGTCACTGTGCTGTGGGAACATGATCATCTTAAATCTTCTTATCTTACGGATCTTCATCTTTGCAGCTTGTTCAGAAATGTTTATACTGAGTAACAAATATTTTAAATGCTGACTTAGCCATTTTTAACACATACAAAATAGTAATAGCCTTTTAGTTATTTTTTGCTTTTGAAGCCTTCAACTTCCTTATAAATTTCTTCATTACTCATTATTGAGTAATAGCTCTTCAATTGAAATTGTGGTGTCCTCAGTTTCCTTCATCAATGCATTTCTCCAAGTCTATAAGCATAAGGACTGGTCACCATATACCGTGTTTCATAGCAGATGAAAAATCCTTGTTTTCACTTAGTAGTACCTCAACTAAGCACTTACGGCAGTCTCCATGGGAGCTGTCTCCTTACCCCATTAGTTTGTGAAGGAGCCAGATCCCTGAGATGTAAATGATAAAAAAAATGGGTTTTATATTTGAAGTTTTAAGTTACCAGCATTTTTCTTTTATAGATTAATCATTGAGATTTTCCAAGATAATATGTATAGAAGGGGAAAGATTTTATTTCAGAAATAAGCAATGGAAAAAAGCAATGTAATATTTTATAGCAGATTACATAAAAATGGGGCAATATTTAATTTTTATAATTTTTGATTTCTTAAATCTATGAAGACATGCTTGATTTTTATTACTATGTTTAACTGCCTTTAACTTTAAAAGTAAATATTAGTTCCTTTGCTCAGGGCTGACAAAGAATCAAGAATAATTCTCAAGCAGATCTGGCTTACAAAATATTTTATCCTGTTGTTTTTTGTTCAGACTTCTTGGGAACTGGTATGGAGGAGGGGAAAAAAAAGATAAGATTTGCTAGAAAGAGCTGCCATTGTTTTCTTTACTGGCAAAGAAGGGAATGAGTGGCAAGGCATTTTCTCTACTAAAAGAGTTATTTTTAATTTGAAGCTCATGAATCTGATGCTATATATTCCTTGGGCACATTATTTAAAATGTATATTAGGTCCCTTTCGCTCATGAAAATGATGTGTTTAGCCCTGAATGTTCACTCTCTTTTAATTTGAGGAAATCTATTCTGGTTGATTTAAGGCAGACTAGTTTGTTGCAAAATTGAACAATTACGCTTTACATCAATTTGTATATGCTGTGATTAGATTATTTCAAACTAGCTTATTTTTTTAATTGAGGTGTATTTGATTTACAATATTATATAATTTTCAGGTGTACAATACAATACAGTATACTCCATTTAAGTTAGTTTATTGGCTATATTCCCTGTGCTGTACAATATATCCTTGTAGCCTATTTTATACCTAGTAGTTTGTACCTTTTAATCCTCTACCCCTATCTTCCCCTCTTCTCTTCCCTCTCCCCACTGGTAACCACTAGTTGCTTCTCTATATCCATGAGTCTGTTTTTTGGTGGTGGTTGTGATATTTATGTTTTAATTTTTTAGATTCTACATATGTGACCACACAATATTTGTCTTCCTCTCTTTACTAAGCATATCATCCTCCAAGTCCATCCATGTTATTAGAAATGGCAAAATTTCATTTTTTTGTGTGACTGAGTAGTATTCCATTTTATATATATACTGCATCTTCTTTATCCATTCATCTGCTGATGAGCAGTTAGGTTGCTTCCATATCTTGGCTATTGTAAATAATGCTGCTATGAACATTTGGGTGCATGTATCTTTTTGAATTAATGTTTTTGTTTTCTTCGGATACATACCCAGGAGTGGAACTGCTAGATCATTTGGTAATTTTATTTTTAGTCTTTTGAGGAACCTCTGTACTGTTTTCCACAGTGGCTGTACCAACTTACATTCCTACCAACAGTGTACAAGGGTACCCTTTTCTCCACACCCTTGCCAACATTTGTTATTTGTGGTCTTTTTGATGATAGCCGTTCTGACAGGTGTGAAGTGATATCTAATTGTAGTTTTCATTTGCATTTCTCTGATGATTAGCAATGTTGAGCATCTTTTCATGTGCCTGGTGGTCACTTTATGTCTTCTTTGGAAAAATATCTATTCAGGTCTTCTGCCCATTTTTAAGTTGTGTTGTTTGTTTTGTGGATGCTGAGTTGTGAGAGCTGTTTATGTATTTTGGATGTCAACTCTTTATCACTCATAACATTCACAAATATTTTCTTCCATTCAGTAGCTGTCTTTTTGTTTTGTTGATGACGAACTACTTCATTTTTTAAGTCATCTTTAGACAGTGACTTCTCTTTCTATACCTATTTTTATATGTAAATTTTTTGTCATTAAATGGCTAAATGCAGGTGCCCATCTGACTTTCATATTAGTTCAAAGAAGGCCAGTGTGGCTGAAGTATCAGTGAAGTGGGGGGTAAAGTGGAATGAGATGAGATGGGTGATCTGTATATCAGATCATATTCAGCTCTATGAAGGCCATGACAAGGAGCTCAGATTTTATTCTAAGTGAGATGGGGGGTCATTTAAGTAGGACTGATGTGATGTGACTGAAGTTTTAAAAAAATCACCCTGGCTGCTATGGAGAAACACCATATGGGCAGGAATAGAAGGATAGGAACAGAAGAGGCTTACAGTAATCCAGGCTATTGGACCAGCGTAATTGAGGAAACAGAGAAAAGGGGACAGATTGAGGATGTTTTACAGATAAAAGTTTATAGGACTTGGTGATGCTGAATGTATGCTCTAAGGGAAGGAAGCATCAAGGACATGCCCAGGCCTGATAATCAGTTCATGGTACTGCAGTGGCTGCCTTAAAATTAAGTATTGTGTGTTTCCTATTCTGATGGGTCAATGCCTCTGCTGTATCTGATGACCCAAGGTTTTGGGGAGATACTAGGGAGGAACAGGTTTAGAGGGGAAAATCAAAGTTTTGTCCACCTACATATTATAATATGCCTAGATTGGTGAGACTTTAAAAGTGTTTTCATGAAAATTTTCTGAAACAGTATTCAAATAACAATAATATGAGTAGCATTCCAGATAGAAGCATTTCCATACTATTGCACATTAACAGACATGAATCTCACCTCTACCTCTCCTGCAGGTTCTGAACATCTATCCACTAGTGAATTAGCTAAGTATTTGTTTGAGAAAGCCTGGAAGGGTTTTTATATCATTATCTCGACCTTATCACTATTGGCATTTTATATGGGAAAATTCTTTGAGGAGTTGTCTAGAGCATCATAGGATGTTTAATAGCATCCCTGGCCTACTAAATGCCAGCAGTACCAACTCCCAGTTGTGAAAACCAAAAATGACTTGAGATATCACCAGATGTCCCTGGGGGCCAAAATCGTCCCCATTTGAGAACCACTGGTTTATAATAAGCAACAGAACTTTCTAGCATGCTGCTGATAGTAACGAAACTAACATCTGTTAGCACTTGTAATAGCCCCTTTATCTTATGCTACCAGAATCATTTAACAGCTTGGTTAATTTTAAAAATCTGCTTAGGTTGAAAATTATTTTTAATATATCAATGCCTTAAATTTATCTTTAACTTAAATATAAAACCACTTAATTGTTTGATGTTGGGCCATTGTCTTGAATATGAATCCTCTGACTGGATTTCTAAGTTGTCATGTTACGTGATGCATTTTCTACCATTTTTAGCTCTGTGTATTTTAAACTGGGACAAAAGTTTGATTCTGCTTTCACTCTTGCTTTTTATTGACACATAAGTTTGACTAGTCTTTTAGACTGCTCACCCATGCCTCATTTAATCACATTGTGGCTGGAGAGGGGGAACTAGCTTTTATTAAGTGTCTGTCAACCTAGCTTTCAAATAAAACCAGAATTCTTTTACACTCACAGTTCAAGGGCTGCTGAATACTTACGTAATTACCCTAAGTACAGCCAACAGGTTCACTGACCATTGCCACTAAATCTTTGCCACTAACAGAAGCACATGGGGGTATTAGAGAGCAGCCTCCTAGCTACAGCCTTCATAAACCAGTATGCCTACAGGGCCAGTTTTATCAGGTGGAGATTGGCTAAGAGGTACTGTATGTGCCAAACACTAAAGTACTCTACTTGCATTCTCTTCTAATCTGCAACCATCCTAAAACATAGATATGTTAATATTTTTACTTTGCCTTTAAAGAATACTGAAACATAAAGATGGTGTCTTGCACAAGGCTACGTAACTAATAAATAAAGTGATCAGGATGAGAACCCCAGGCATTCTAACATATACTTTAGCATTTCATTCATCACAAGTCCAAGGCCACGAGGGTTAATTCTCTACAGAGCACTAGGCTCCAGTCTGGTCCATGATCACAAATTACACCTTTGAATCTTCAAAGTGCGTGCTGTGGCTAGAAAATATGGGAGATCAATATAAGTCTACCACTTGAAACAACTCAAAGGATTAAGTAAAGCATCAACTTCTTATGTGTTATAGCCTCCTTATGTGTAGGCTAACCCAGATTCTACTTGTATTCATTTCCTATTGCTGTGGTGACAAATTACCACAAACTTAGTGGCTTAAAACAACACATTTATTACCTTACAGTTCTGTAGGTTAGAAGTCCAACAGGTCTCACTGAGCTAAAATCAGATTCTTTTCTTGAGGATCCAGGGGAAAGAATCCATTTCTTTGCCTTTTCCAGCTTTTAGAGGCCACCATGTTCTCTGGCTTGTGACTCTCCTCCCTTCTGTCTTCAAAGCCAGTAACACTGTATCTCCCTGACAGTGTCACATCTCCCTCTGCCTCCTCCTCACACTCTTAAGGACCCTTTTGATTACACTGGGCTCACTTGGATAATGCAGGATAACCTCCCTACCTTAATAAAATGAGGCTTAGAGCTGTGGCACGGCTTTAGACTAGTTTGGTCCTGTTCAGTTACATCAGATGAATCTGTTTTTAATGGCATTTTCACAAAGTTCATAAGACTGAAAGTTTGATGTGTATGAGAAATCAGCATGATTGAATTGCTTAATATATTAAAACTGTCTTCAAAGCCCAAGAAAATGGATCAACTGTGTAATTACAGATCATTTTAGATATGTTGGAGTGCTTTAGTATTTTAGTAGTTTGAGATGGCTATAATTGTCTCACCAAATCCCACTCAGGCGGTTCTAACAGAACCCTATATTTGTTAGAGAGTGTATTTGATAGGTGATACTACAGTATCCAAATTCAAGATACTGAACAAAAATTAGTAATTTTCATTAAAGTTCTCTATTTAGGACGACTTCTGAATGTGCTATTTTAAATGACCATAGATGTTAAAGGGATTGTTTTCTTTCTGTGTTATGTTCATCCAGCCTACCTATCCAGACAGTGGCTTTATTTCTGACAAGCCTCCCAATATGGTTGCCCTGAGTGTGGGATAGGCAATGACTTTTTTTTTTAACATCTTTATTGGAATATAATTGCTTTACAATGTTGTGTTAGTTTCTGCTGTACAACAAAGTGAATCAGCTATATGTATACATATATCTCCATACCCCCTCCCTCTTGAGCCTCCCTCCCATCCTCCCTATCCCACCCCTCTAGGTCGTCATAAAGTACTGAGTTGATCTCCCTGTGTTATGCAGCAGCTTCCCACTAGCTATTTTCATTTGGTAGTGTATATATGTCAATGCTACTCTCTCACCACATCCCAGCCTCCCCTGCCCTGTGTCCTCAAGTCTGTTCTCTGTGTCTGCGTCTTTATTCCTGCCCTGTCACTAGGTTCCTCAGTATCATTTTTCTAGACTCCATATATATGCACTAACATACAGTATTTTTCTTTCTGACTTACTTCACTCTGTATGACACACTCTAGGTCCATCCACCTCACTACAAATAACTCAATTTCATTCCTTTTTATGGCTGTATAATATTCCATTGTATGTATGTGCCACATCTTCTTTATCCATTCATCTAATGGACATTTAGGTTGCTTCCATGTCCTGGCTATTGTAAATAGTGCTGTAATGAACATTGTGGTACATATATCTTTTTGAATTATGGTTTTCTCAGGGTATATGCCCAGTAGTGGAATTGCTGGGTCATATGGTAGTTCCATTTTTAGTTTTTAAAGGAATCTCCATACTGTTTTCCATAGTGGCCATATCAATTTACATTCCCACCAACAGTGCAAGAGGGTTCCCTTTTCTCCACACCCTCTCCAGCATTTACTTGTTTCTAGAGTTTTTGATGATGGCCATTCTGACTGGTGTGAGGTGGTACCTCATTGTGGTTTTTATTTGCACTTCTCTAATGAGTGATGTTGAGCATCTTTTCATGTGTTTATTGGCTATCTGTATGTCTTCTTTGGAGAAATACCTATTGTTTATAAAGGTGGTAAGTTCAACAATAAGGAATTAAAAAGACAAACACCATTTAGTGAATACCTGTGTACTTGGCCCCTTATCTCATTTTATCCTCACAATTCTGCGAGGTAGATGGACTCTTTCTACAGATAAAAAGAACTGGAGGTCAAAGGCTAATAAGTAACTTGCCAAGCACCACCTAACTAGTAAATGTTGGTAGAGATTTAAAGCTCAGTATGTCTCATCCAAATGTTTTTATTCACTAACGTATTTTTAAAAATCTGAGTATGTGCTAACATGTTTCCATTTTTACTTAACTCAGAGACCTTAAGAAATCTAGATAGTGAAATTTTGTCATCTTTGGCATAAAATAATTTCAAAACTGGCATTTGAATAGTTATGTAAAACACTAATGAATTTATTACCTTATTAAAATCTTTTGCGAATTTGACATCCATTCTTAATTTCCTATTTTAGGTAAAAGGTTATTTAAAATTTAAAGCAGCTCCCTGATCTGGGAGAAAACAAACAAGAGGTATCATTTAAAGATAGGTAAATCAGAAGGTATTTAAAATAACCGAGGAAGAACCTGAAAAGTTTGAAAAGTTAAGAATACTCCTCTACATCTTTTAATTAATTTTACTATTTTCTATCATAGGAGATGAGTATGATGTATGTGCCATTTGTCTGGATGAATATGAAGATGGAGACAAGCTCAGAATCCTTCCCTGTTCCCATGGTATGAATAAATTTATGTATGTGTAATTTATACCTAGCTTCAGTATTAGAGGGAGAGACAGAAAACAGTTATTAGCACATCATAAGCCAGGCCCTGTACTAATCAGTGATCTCATTAAGTGATGGAGCTGTGTTTATAAAAACTTACAAATTTTTCTTCTCTTGTCCCTATATGGTACATATAGATCAGAACATGAATAAACATGGTAAGAGATTAAAAATAATGTTCTCATCTGCAGTATACTACCTAAAAGATGTACATTTTGCTTCAACAGCTTATCACTGCAAGTGTGTAGACCCTTGGCTAACTAAAACCAAAAAAACCTGTCCAGTCTGCAAGCAAAAAGTTGTTCCTTCTCAAGGCGATTCAGACTCTGACACAGATAGTAGTCAAGAAGAAAATGAAGTGTCAGAACATACCCCTTTACTCAGACCTTTGGCTTCTGTCAGCACCCAGTCATTTGGGGCTTTGTCGGAATCCCGCTCACATCAGAACATGACAGAATCTTCAGACTATGAGGAAGATGACAACGAGGATACCGACAGTAGTGATGCAGAAAACGAAATTAATGAACACAGTGTTGTGGTCCAGCTGCAGCCTAATGGTGAACGGGATTACAACATAGCAAATACTGTTTGACCTTCAGAGGGTATTGGGTTATTTCCCTTTAAAATGTTTATTTAGGCATAGAGTTTGATTTTCTTGCTCCCTTCAGAGATTTCTGTAGAAATAACTTATTTTTTAGTATTCTAAAGGTTAATCAGATTACTGAAACAGGTATTTTTGACCTGGTGTTCATCGGCAGGAGGGTACTTCACTAATAACTAATAATAGACTGGTGCTGTAACTCAAGCATCAAATCCACTCTTCTGTTGGAATGAAATATAGCCAAAACATTAAAAAATTCCTCAGTATAGCTTGCAATTAAGACCTAGATCACAGTATGCAGATGTTTCGTGTTTTTACACCCAAGGTCAGTGCTGTGGCCACCTAGCATGAGCTAAGCCAACTCCCATCTCCATAAAGTTACCTAGAGTTGTTGAGCTGGAACATGCTTGCTCTGGTATTCCCCCAAATTGCCACCATTAGTGAGAGGCAACAAGGTAATTTAGCAATTTTTCTTCCTATCAGCACCACAGAGAAACTCAAAGTTGTCTTTTTCCTTTCTATTGCCAAGTAGTCTTATCCTGATAGGAACAGTCGGTACTAGGGCAGACTGCAAAACGTTTTGAAGGTTTTTAATTCTGTAGTGTTATGTATGAATTTGATTTATCGGCTAAAGTAACGTCTCTGGACTTGACTTACTGAATTTCAGTATTCTTAAGGATTTTGTTGTGATCAAAGCAAAAAGAAAATGCTGTATAATAAAATACCAAACTTCAGTAATTATTAATACTCAGATCATATACCTCTTGATAAAGAGCATCTTATGCTAATTAGCCCTGCTAAACTATGTACAGAGGAAATTGTTCAAGTATTGGATTTGAAAATATTGCTTATGTTTAACAGAACTAATGATGTATTTAAACAATGTATTATGAAAAGCTAAATTATATATTATTGTAACTATGTAGAAAATATAGACTTATGTATAATCAAAATGCTAAGAATTTTTATATGGCCTTGAATGAAGGGAGTTTGAATGTTAATAAACACATTTTCCACTTTAAGAACTTGCAAATATTGTTTGTTGCTGTAGTAGTATACCTACATTAGCTTTATTTATGTGCACAGCACTTTTTTTTATAAATTTATTTTATTGGCTGTGTTGGGTCTTTTTTGCTGTGCACAGGCTTCCTTTTAGTTGTGAGTGGGGGCTGCTCTTTGTTGTGATGTGCGGGCTCCTCATTGCTGTGGCTTTTCTTGTTGCGGAGCACAGGCTCTAGGTGCGTGGGCTTCTGTAGTTGCAGCACATGAGCTCAACAGTTGTGGCTCACAGGCTCTAAAGCACAGGCTCAATACTTGTGGCACACGGGCTTAGTTGCTCCGTGGCATGTGGGATCTTCCTGGAGCAGGGATCGAACCCATGTCCCCTGCCTTGGCAGGCGGATTCTTAACCACTGCACCACCTAGGAAGCCCTGCACAACACTTTTTAAAGGTATAATGACTAAGGTAATTCAGGTCAGATAAACATACATCACCTTAGAATTTTATACAAAGTTAACTGCACACAAGCAATTAGGTAATCCCCCCCAAAAGTTAAAACTGCAGCCAAAATCATTCCAACAATTGTGTACATTAGGGTACCCTCTTGTAATTACGGTGCACCCTTACAGTAGACTGCTGTACAGCCTCAAAAGGGTAACTATCTAGATATACCTTTACTGACAGAGGAACGTGACAGTGAACAAAAGCGTATTAGAGGATAGAAGCTACACTATACTAGCTTTTTCTTGTAAAAAAGAAAAGTTTCAATGTTTTTTAAAAATGTAACACTATTTGGGGAAATTTCACTTTTTGAACTTTTTTAAAAAAATTCTTTTAAAAACATTCTTATAAACATCAACAAAAAATGAGTATTTCCACTTAGGAAAATAAAAAGTTGAATTCTTCTTCATTCTCCACCCTCACTCTGCCCCACAGAAATAAAAACAGGCCTAAGAAACAAGAGTATCAGTTTACTATGGTAATAAAGCAAAGCTATGGAATTTGACACTCTTGTATGATCCTAATTTTCTAAACCTGTTTGGTCATTTGTGTAATTTCATTTATCTGTTTGGTCATTTGTGTAATTTCATTTATCCTAAGGTTGGGTGTGAGGACAAAACACAGAATTCAGTGCCTGGCACATAAACATTAAGTAATAGTTTTTATAATTACTGAAGTAAATAATAAAAAATCATACCTAAAATACACATTTTTTTAAAAAAGGAAAAAGTTAAGTCACTGTAATGTGTATTAGATGTTACATTCCCTCAGTCTTTAATCCACAGTTCAAATCAAGGACTTGATTCCTTCAAATTTAAGTTAGGAGTTTTTCTGAGGCAAAATAAATTTTTTTTGAAACCCCAAACTCTTAGTTGTTAAAAATATATGTACTTAACAGCACTGTCTAGGATTGTTACTAGTTCTCTTAATAGTCAATTGAAATCTTTTATAATTTCTCTATAGTATAACTATACAACTTTTTAAATACAATGTTGAATAAAATTAAAAATCCCATTTCAATTAAAAATATCCTAATTTAAGAATTTTCTGATTATAAAATTAGTCACCTGGAATCTTACCCAAGAGAAAACCTGATATTGTGCCTTCAGAAATACATATGTAAAATACATTATATATTATATATATATCCTATTATATAAAATTTATTGGTGAGCATTTTCTTATGTAATTCTTCAATGACTATTTTATCTTCTGGACATTTATTTGACCCATAACCCTGAACATTAAATCTTCTAGTTTTCCAAGTTTAGTTACTCTAAGTAATGCTGTGGTAGTGACATTCTGCTGTATGAATTTATACAGCTCTATATCCTTAGGTTAAATTCCTAGAACTAAGTACAAAGCGAAGATACATGCATGTATTTCCTTAAGTGTCTTTCTAATGAAATTGTGGGAAGGGGGCCAATGACTAGTTTCATTCATTATTTTAGAGATACAGTTGCCCTCTACTGTCTTCTACTCCCCTACCCACACCTCCAACAGATACACATCCCCTCACCTACTTAGGTTCTGTGAGTAAGGGCTTCACAAGTCTGGTCGCTGCTTTCTAATCAGTTACTCTCACAGTTCTTTACAACTAAAGTGTAAAAATGTATTCCCATAAAGTCATAAATCGTCACAACCCAATCACCAGATTTTCATCTGACTAACCTCTTGTTCCTGACAGCGATCTTAACAGATCAAGAAGTTTTTATTGTTGTTTTACAATTCTAAGGTATGCCCAACTATCAAAGTAGCCCCACATCGCATCTCTTCCATACCTTTACATCCCTGTATGGACAATCAAATTCAGAACTGACAACACTGTCAAAGAAAAAAAAAATTTGTTATGCACAGTATATTTCAAGTAGGGCAAAGAGATGAACTCCTATTCCCTGACCCACTCTTTGTCTCAAAAGGGCAGCATACAGTCCACTTAAAATGGATCAGACTAACCTACTGATTGTTTCTAAAGGGATTTCTGGAATCTTCATCCGCAGGGTAGAACTTCAGAGCCCAGAATCTGCATTATAACCAGCTCCCCAGTTTTGCTTAGACCCACCAACTTTTGAGCTGGGAGCTTCTGTTTGACAGTTCACGATAATCATTAATCTGAATAGTATTAAACATATTTACTAAACTTAAATATATCTCAGAGACCTTATGACCTCTGGGATTAAACTTGACTATTACATAGTTAACATGTCACTCCAAAGCCAGAAACTGCAAGATATCCCAATTATCTTTTATGCTGCCTAAGGAATGTCTTGCCTTATGTGAGAGTTTCAGCTGGCTGACTTCAGCCTGCCAACACAGCCTCCAAACTGAAAGAAGTCATATGACAGTTCAACACAGAAGGATCCACAATGCAGAAACTCTTCTTGGTACTGGGCCCCTTACTGCTCATTAGACTTCACATCAAGAGACCAGCAAGAAGAGAAAAATACTTACTTTCTAGTGGATAAGTCAATTTTTGCCTCATAAGCCTGAAGATGAGCCTGAAATGACTACAAGCCATTTTTAATAGAGCAAAGCCTATTAAAAATGAATTCCCAGGCACTCATTTTATTTATGATAAGTACTAAAGGAAATGGAGTAGGCCATCAGCTGATTTTTTGTTTTTAATTTTGTGCTTGCAGCAGAGTTATTCCCATTGTCTCAAAAATCAACTGTAACAGTAAGCTAACAATTTATATAAACAACAGGAGTCTAGAATATTTGGTTGGAATAAATTTATTTCATCTGTCTGTAAACAAGGTGTTTAATAGTTATGGCATTTTTTTAAATGCATATTAAATCAGATGAGTTAGACTGTATCCCAGATGTAACAAAGTGCAGGGAAAGAAATGGACAAATCAGCAACTAGATTTGTTTTTAAATCTGTACATTATCCACAAGGCCCAAACAATAGAAGCAAATACTAGAATGTCCCTAAGTAGTGCCATTCGAAAGAAACCTTTAGTAGGTCAGTTAAAATCCATCTCACAATAGCAACAGTTCATTTTAACAATAGTATGGCACAGAATACATATGAAAAAAATTCATCACAAGACAGCCAAGTCCACAATAATGCAACTTCATATAAAAACTCAAGCTGCAAATAAAAATTGGTCCTATGAAGAACAAACTGGACACACTCCAGATGGTTATGTTGGGATACCTAATGTCCATAATGGCAGCCTTTTACACTTTTACTAAAGAGTAGAGCTGGTGTGCAAAGAAAAAGACAGGAACAAAAATGTGAGCTATTGCAATGATGGAATGTCCCTGGGGATTCAATCAGTATGGTTACTATAAGGTCATGGGAGGAAGTGCCTTTTGCTCTTGTCTTGCAGTTGCACTTGTCATATGTCCTGCAGACACTATGAAAAAAGGTTTGTCTTTACTCAAGTGCAACAACAATACTAAAAGCAAACTACTGCAGCTCTCAATAGCTCATCAACAAAAAGGATATTAATTGGTTAAATAAACCAGGCACTGCATAAAAGAAGATGGAAGCAAACCAAATACCTATGTGTGAAGGGAGGGGGTGGGAAGAGAGGAGTGAAGGAAAGATGCATGCACTTTTTCCTCCCAACCATGCGCTACAAAAAAGGAAGACTAAATCAGCTAAGTAAATGCTCAAAGTGCTGAAATACAATGATCAAATTAGAGATTGTACAACCGGCACCTTGCTTAATATTAACTTATTTTAGTAATCAATATCCCATTAATTGCTAACACAAAGTGATGCCCAACTTGGCATGCCCCCTCCCCCCAAATTTCAAGGTATCATGCAAATCATTATTGTGCTGCAATTATGTTGCCAGATAAGGTTGGTTACATACAGTGGTTAACATACAAATGATCCATTGGGCAAACAGGAATTGTGACATTAGAAAATAGGTAAAGAAAAATTAGCTACCATCTATAGTCTGGTAGCACTGTGACCATAACTGGGGTGGTGATGAAGACAGTTGCTAGGTAGATGGGGAGAGGCTGCTTACACATCAGACCTCCTCAGGTATAAAGCGAGTTCATATGCTTTCTTGTTAAGTGTCCCTCCGTGGACACCTTCCTTTCCCATGACTATAACCAATGCTGGAGTACACAAGGAAACAAAACAAAAGTGAACAGAATTATTTAAGGGGGGAGGGGGCAGAAAGAAAGACACCTTTCCCCACCAACAGAGGGATACAAAGGAGACACAGGTTCATACCCCATCACCCTGCATTGCTAATAAAATTTCCAGAATTAAGACTCAAGCTTACAGCTAGGAAAGTTTAAGAGCAATTTTCCCCTAATACTTAACAGTCTGCCTAGCAGCTAGAACCCAGAGTCTCTCAAGTATTTTGCCATTGAGTATGCCTTCTTATTCAATCCGCCTCCATGGACCCCTTCTTTTCCCATTACAAAGACCAAGACTGAAAGAGAAAGAAGAAAAGTGTTTCAAAAGAAGTGTTAATCAAGAGAGTCACATAAGTTTTAGCAGACAGAACCCTGATTAATAAGTTAACATTAAGTTAGCTCTTCATGAACAACGAAGCACTGAAGTCAGCCTGGTCTCCAAAAAGGAGAACTTTCAAACTAGTACTATGCTGAACATTTTGACTATTAACTGCATCTTGGAAGTCCAATTAGTGCAGCTGCAATGCTCTATAAAAATATCTTTACACTAGCTAGTGAAAAGAAAAGTGTAATCATTTATCTTTTTTTAATTTTAATTTTATACTGTAGTTGATGTACGTTGTTTTAATTTCAAGTGTACAGCAAAGTGATTGGCTTATATATCTATTCTTTTTCAGATTCTTTTCCCATTCAGGTTATTACAGAATATTGAGTAGGGTTCCCTGTGCTATACAGTATACAGTAGGTCCTTGCTGATTATGTATTTTCTATAGAGTAGTGTGCATCTCTTAATCCCAACCTCCTAATTTATACTCCCCCTTCCCCTTTGGTAACCATAAGTTTGTTTTCTAAGTCTGTGAGTCTGTTTCTATTTTGTAAATAAGTTCCTTTGTATCATATACGTGATATCATACGATTACTGTCTTTCTCTGTCTTACTTCACTTAGTATGATAATCTCCAGCTCCATCCATGTTGCTGCAAACGGCATTATTTCATTCCCTTTTATGGACATTTTATCTTTTACATAGGGCAAAAAACTTCTGATTAGTATGACAAATACATATTAGACTGGTCCCCAAAAAATAAACTTAAAAAAAAAAAAAAAAAACTTAGGTAATTATTTCCTTACAAAATTCTCCCCAAATTTAACTGCTTTGTTAAATACAAACTATTAAGTCTTACCAGCGAGGCTAAATGTGTCTATTACTTCCAGAAGAAAACCAAGACTGAATTTTAAATAGCTTTTTCAGTGCCATTCAGAAAAGGACAAATTAAAAGTACTGAAGGCCTGTGCTTACTAATATTCTCACTGTGCTAGCTTTGTTTTTCACTGAATCTAAAATCCTAAAATAGATTTACTACTTCCAACAACAGGTTCTTCTATGATGCAGTTCAAATGTCGGTCCCCAAACTGCATATATGTACGTTTGTTAGGTGTTATATTCACTGCCACTAGATGTCAGTAATGCTGTATGGTATGAAAACATTCTGGTTTTATGTCACATGGTTGATGATTCTTTTTAATATATTTATCTGAGCTCAGCTAATGTTTTAGAAATTTGTCTACTATTTTCACAGTCATCTAACTTTCCTATAGAGAAATAGTTCTAAGCATCAACTCACTTCAGAACAAGACTAATCTTCAGGACAGTCACAGGGACTTGGTAGGACCACTGCAGTAAATTATGGCTCAGTGTAGCTTCAAGTTTCTTCACATGGTAGACCTGGTCTTAAAATCAGATGTGCCAAGTATACTATATAAGGCTACACAAGCTCTCTTTATTTACAAAACATTTACACAGGTTAACACATTCAAATATATTTATAAATCAATTAGATTCATAATAAACCTCAATTTTATGTTTCTTTCAAAAAAGCAGTGAGACCCATTTAGTTCAGTAAAAATTTCTGCACTGTTAACAAGAGTCAGGAAACACCAGAATTTCTGGACCAGTATATAAATGAAATATAATTTCCTACTTTGTGAATAAATCAGACACAGTCTTTGAAAATATTTTAGTAAGTGGAAAACTTACTCCAAAACCCTCATTCTAATTATTTTGAGCCACAATATTAATTTTTCCTTTTTTATGCTGAATAGTGAATGACTAAAATGTGAGCAAGAAAGAAAAGGAAGAGATCCAAAGGTCAAAGACCCAAAGGGACTAAAGTAACCAATTTGAATGATTTAACAATCTGAATAACAGTTGAAGAGAAATTTATTTTTTTAACTTTTTTATATTGGCGTATATAGTTGATTAACAATGTTGTGTTAGTTTCAGGTGTATAGCAAAAGGATTCAGTTATACATAAAGAAGAGACAAATTTAGATTTTCAGTTTACTAAAGTTGAAACTTAAGAGCTGATATGAATATTTTATTTCAGAATGAAGTCAGGATCTCAGAGGTTAGGCTGTATATGCAGCTGCTGTAAGTAAATCTAAAGCAGTGCCTCCTTCAGTGCTGGGCAGTTCACAAAAACCACCTTAACAGCCATTATGGACTAACCCTTTATTCAAAATATTAAAGAAATTGCTTAATAAATTGTAATGTGGTGTGCAATTTTTAACCAAAAGGTTACCTTGCTTACCTCTACCAGCTCTGCCGACGGCAACGTTGTATGTTGGCTCCCCACCTTGACTCTTTGTCCGGATGTCCATTGTGCAGTCACCATCCACGTATAGGCTATCTCTGATCACTGAGCACTTCTTTGCGCCAAGAGTCAAACCATTGGTAAAGAAACCTTCCCGGTCTTTTCCTACAATCATATCTATTTCTACTGGCTGCCCCCCACCCCCAACCAGAAAAAAAAAAGAGAGAGAAAAGAAAAAGTTGTAGTTAATTCCTTGCCTTGGTATAACAGGAAAGACTGCCAAGTTTGTACTACCACTACAAGACATCCACATTTCATTAATGTAAAATCAAGTTTCAGTCTTTTCTAAAAAATTACTTAATCCTACATGATGACATCTTATATTAGTCAGTTAATTAGATTTCACAGTTGAGAGTGTAGTCTGGTAACTAACAGTCTATGCAAAGAATCTCTAGTTGGTAGCTGACACTAGATAAACTGCAAACTTGAGTTATTTATAAACTGTTTCAAGTCAGGTGGTACCTGAAGTGCTTATGTAATGGTAAAGATTCACCTAAAAACTTTCAACAAAAGCTTACCTATCATAACCAGTCACGTTAATCATTTAGTATCAAATTTAAAGTTACTTGAAAGTCTCCTGAAATAAAGCCCATGCTTGGCAGACCTGTTCACTTCTACTTGGCTTCAAATAGCCTGAAATATCCCCCAGAGAATGAACTTGAAGCCGTAGACCTCAGCGCATCCCCAAATTCATATTTCCCTCCTATTATTCTAACCGCTACTTTTTTTCTCCAACTTCCCTTCCCTTCCCACCTCAGCAATCAGTTTTCTTTCTGGGCAAATGCAAAGTGGATTCTGTCCGTAGCACTGCAGTAGGCAACGCTAAAAGAATACAGAAAATGGAGGGAGACTGGGAAAGAAACTGAGGTAGCGACCAGAACCGGAAAGGAGAAAACGTGCATTCTAACATTCCATGAATAAGAAGGAAGGCGTCGCCCCCATCAGAACTGCAGAGTCATAGCAGGCCCCAGCCATTTCCAAGCACACTCCCGCAATCTTCCCAGCCAGACAGCGGGAACTCACACACAAAGACAAGAGGACTGCAGAAAAAAAGTTGATCACCAGATGCCAATTCTCTTTAAGAATCGCAGTCCACTGTGGCAATGGGAAACCTGAAAGTACTTGTATCAAGGACCGAGTTCTACAGAGTTAGATTTTAAACCACCTTAAGTAGTACAAAAATAATGAGTAGCACCCATAATAGGGGGCCTGAATTTTGGCGTTTGATAGGAAGGAGGCGTGAAGCTTAAGAAACTAAGAGAATGGTCCTGTGTTTGATATAATCGTCACAATTTTAGAAAGAGCCTTGTGCAGAAAAAGGCAAAACAATAAAGCAGCACTGGAGGCTTAGTGACAATTATTCCCCAAACATGTGGCAACCGAGTCAAACCACCAAGTCACAAGAAAATCAGGCACCGTGAAGCACAAATCTGCATCACTGCCTTCACTACCATCACTAAAGAGGGAGGGACTTGCAGAACTGAAGTGTCCCCTCGGTCTCCGCAGATTACTTAAAGCCCCTTCAAGCACCCTTTTTTAGAGCTATGTTGCTTAACTGGGGATAGCGGTATATCGATGAATCTCCATAGGAGAAGAGAAATCAATGGCAGTTCGCCATCTTGGAGAATTAAAAAAAAAAAAAAATCCTATGGAGCCAGAGCTGTAGTCGAGATTCACGAATCCACCTACGTTGTCGGCGTATTTCTCACTAGCCCCCGAGGCCTGGACACCGGCAAACCTACGCCAAGTCGCCGCGAGGATCCCGGGGGCCGGGCAGCCGCCGCCTCCCACAGCTCGCGGCGCGGGCGGCGCGCTGTCCACGGACCAGGGGGCAGCCGGAGGACCCCCGCTCGGGCCCCGCGCGCCCCAGCCCGGCCCCCCCGGTCCCCGCTTCCACCCCAGGACGTACAAAGCAACCCTCAGAGCTTTCTGGGGACCCCGGGGGACCGAACAAGGGGAAAAGGCCCCCCACCCCCGGGCCGGTGCGTGCCCCCTCCCCCAGCCTCCCCCGGAGACGGGCTGGGAACGCCCAGGAGCCGGGCCGCCGCCCCCGCCAGTCGGCGCAGCCCCGGCGAGGGGGCGTCCCCCGGCCTCGGCCTCTCCGCCCGCCCGACAGCCGCATCCTTGGCGCCGGCCGCCCCGCACACCTGCCGGCGCGGCCCTCCCCGTGCCCAGCCCCGCGATGCGGCGTCCCCACGGCCGGCCCTGCTCGGGTCCGGGTCCGGGAACCCGGGCCGCCGCCGATCCTCACCGTTATGCTCTGGAAGACGCCCCCGGCCGTGGCTGCCCAGACGTATTTGGCGTCGCAGTAGCCGACAATGGCGGCCTCCTGGCAGCAGCCATCGCACATAAGGTTATCCACGTAGCTCTGCCAACCGGCCATCTTCGAGCCCTTCGCACTGCAGCGGGGACGGCGAGGAGCAGCAGGCGCAGCGGCGGCGGCGGTCGCGGGCGGCGGCGGCGGCGCGGGGGGAGGCGGGGCGGGGGCGGGGAGGAGGCGGCTCTGCGCAGGCACCGACCGCCCCCCTCCCCGAGGAGCTGAGGAGGGAGGACGCGGGGACGGCGGTGAGGGACCAGCCGCGGAGCGTGCCCGGCCCGGCGCCCTCCCGCCCGCAACCGCGGGGCTGACTAACCAGCGGCGGGAGGCTGTGGAGTGGCTGTGCCGGCGGCAGCGGCGACTGCACCTCACCGCGGCTGCCTCAGCTCTCCGCCGCACCGCCGGGGCGTGCGCGCGCGCGCGTGCGTGCGATCCTTCCGCGGCGCCCGACTCGGAGGGTCCCGGGAAAGGAGGGGGCGGGGGAGAGACCGAGCGGGGGCGGGGGCGCGGAGGGATACCGCCCGGGGCAATCACGGCTGCCACGTGCAGGCAGCGAGGACCGGGTGCGGCGGCGTCGCTGGCGGCGGCTGAGATTGGGACACGGGGCCTGCGGAGAGGGCGTCTCCCTCGTCTCACGCAGCCCCCCAGGGACGGTGGTGTCTGGGACGCCTGGGAGTCCCCGCGTCCGGGCCGTGAAACGCCTCTGTTCTGCGTCCGGCGGCTCGGGATGCGGAATCTTGCGCCTGGGTGTCGGATTGCAGGGTTGCCCTGGTGACGGGATGCGGAGCGTTTACTCTTCTTTGTGGTGGGGGAGGGCCGGTAGCAGGGTCTCCCACTCTCACTTTCAGTGTCCCCAGTGGGACCCTATACCCTGGACCCCTCCGCCTCTCTGCCATAAAAGCTACCGAGCGGGCGCGCTTTGGCAAGCTGAAATCAGAGCTGGCGTTCGTAGCTTTCAGGAACATTTCTGAGGTTTGCCGATCTTTCGTTGTTGCTTCATTTGAGTACCAAGGGCCTCTTATTGTGAGGTTTCTTTGACAGGAAGGACCCCTCCTCCCCTTCCTTAATTTAACGTGTGGTTAAATTGCTGGTAAATTGCGAGCAAAACAGAGACCTATGTAAAACTATTGGTTGGTAACTGGGAAAGTTACTGGTGGATCGAAGAAATAGGTGAATATACAAAGAATTTAAAAATCTAAGAAAGGGTTCACTGTATGAACGTGGTAATATTTCTGCTCCCGAAGGGTAAAATAATTTCCGGACCCAGATCTGAGGATGGCTTGTATCTACAAGGTAAACCATGGGTAAAGTCCCTGTGAATCTTGCGTGGTTTTTAGTGACCTCTGTGCGTTGTGACTAGACAGGGAATTAGGAGACGTCCTACAGTTTCAATTTTAAGTGAACAAAACGATCTGTCAGTCAAGGGCAGAGAGCGTCTTTAAACGCTGAAAAGTTGATTTTCAACTGTACAATTTTTGTGTAAGGTCGCAATTTGTGACAGGAGGATTACACAGATGTAGCTCAGAAGGAAGACAAAAACGTTGCTAAGCAATCTTATTGGTTCTGAAGTTTTGTATATGTTGTTTGCTTTGGAATGTACAGGGGAGGAAAAGCACAGTTAGAGAACCTCCAAGTCAGACTCCTGTCAGATTGAGACAATGCATTCTCTCATATGTTCTGATGATACAGAAAACCTATGTGGTATATAAAACGTGTGCCAAAACTTTTCATTTTTGCAAGTGTGACTCCCACCTGGTTTAGTTACACTTACTCGGTCTTGTTTACTACCCTGCTTTTTTGTGGTGGTCGTTGATGGTTTTAATCCTTCAATCTTACCAGTTTATCAGCTTAAAAGTTAGTGATACAATTTGCTGATAGCACAAATAGTGTCATTATAAGAATTCATCAAACTGTACGCTTTTTGGCTTGTGCTCTGTGTACACGCTAAAATTCAATAAACTTAAACAGTAAAAGAGAAGAGAAAAATAATAAAAATGATAGTTTAAAATTGAAATTGACTTATTAATCTACTCTGAAGTTTTTAAGATTTAACTTGTACACTATTTTCATATAGCAAAGAGATGCAAATAATGCATCCATTCTTATTGTTGTCTTTAGCTAAAGGATTACATCAACTGAATATTCTGGATATTCAAATCTCAAAAGATTCTAAAGCACATTGATAGGGTAAAACATAAGAATTTAGAATTCCTATGGTTATTTTTTAATATCCTTCAAAATATAACAATATTTTAAAATTACTGTTTTACTTTTCCAACATAATGTTCTTTCTTTCCCAGAATTGCACACAATAAAATTTAATCAACTACAAAAAAAAATCTGTGTAATAGGCTAAGTAGGTTTTATAGTTTGGATGTTGAGATGATACATTGAAAGAGAGTCTATTTACTATCTCTTTTCAGTACTGTAATAAAAAAAAATCCTGTGCCTGTTTTCTTTAGAACCAGCTTCAGAGCATGCTGCCTTATTTTCTATTTGTGTACAATGATCTGTAACTAGTGCTTACCACAACATGTTTCAAAAGGCATAAGTAGAGGTAGAACACTGAGTTTTAGGAACAGCAATATAAGTTAAGTCCAAGAGAGTATCAATATAAGAAAAAATAACCATTTTATATGTTTCTCTACTTTTTTTGAGGGTAATTGATCCCCTGCAGTGATAATAGTGATGTCTGGGCAGAAGCAGTGAAAAATCAAAGCTCTGTTGTTGATACAGATATCCAGATGTAGCTAATAACAATCAGTTGTAGCATATTTAAATGTGGAATGCATTATTTTGCATTCTTCCGAAAATCTTTTATTCTTATTTAGGAAAACAGTAACTGTGTGGTAAATCAGATTCTTTAATGTATCAGTCAAGGAGTGCCTGAGCCATTTAAGTCCATGTGTAAATCATTTGGCATTCTAGCAAAATACGAAGAAATAAGTTAAGTTGTAATTAAGGTGGACTCAACCTGATAAACATTTGGGTAAGAACTAAAACTATAGAGTTACCCCAAATATAGTAAAACCCTAAATAACTAAGCCCACCTCAAGTCCTCAACTAAAATTTTTATTTCCATGCTTCATTTTTTTTGAAAAAAGATGTTTTAATTATGAAAGTAATTGTCACAACAATCGAGAAAGTTTAAGAAATGGCACAAAATTACCATGCCGTAAGCAATACAAATGTTATCTTTTACATGTATTCACTCATGGTTTTGTTTGTGATTTTACAGTAAAGAACAAGGAGTACCTACAATTCTGGATTTGTCCATTTTATCTGAAACTACGACATTTGGTTTTTATAGCTTAAGGTTATTTAATACAGGTTAAAATGGTTATATTTTCTTTCTGATAAATTTAACTTTTAAGAGGTGGCCCTCTTTATTACCAGTACTGTTTTTTTGTCTTAAAAATCTGTTTTGTCAAATATCAAGGTAACTATCCCAGCTCTCTTTTTATTGATATTTATCTGATATATCTTTCCTGTCTCCTCCTCCTCCTCCCCCTCCTCCTCTTTCCCCCCTCCTCCTCTCTCTTCCATCTCTCTCTCACTCTAACTTTCCCTGTCCTTAAATTTTATATCTCTTTCAATCTTCACTTAGCTAGATTTTGGCTTTTTTGTCTAATATGCAGTCTACCCTTTAATTTTTTATTCTTGTGTAACTTATATGATCATTTTCTATTCTTTTAGTGTTACCCTGGAAATTTTACCATGCACATTTAATAGAACAAAGCTTTAAATTTAACATCTTAAATCCTCCAACCAGACAATCCAAGAACCTTAGAACACTTTAAGTCTGTTCACACCTCTCCAGACTGTTATTTTACACAGATGTTTCTATACAGGTGTTTGTTTCCTATTTATTTACATTCCTTCTCATATCTCAGACCATCACTTTATGATCCTTTTCTTCTTCCTAAAGTAAATATTTAAAAGTTCTTTTAGTGGAGGTCTCTTGATGGTGAACTCCCTATTTTTGTTTATCTGAAAATGTCTTTATATCACTTTCATTCTTAAAAAAAATAGGTTGGATCTACAATGCAAGACATACCTTGAAGATGGTATTTCATTCATTCTGGTTTTCATCATCGCTTCTGTACTTTATGATCTGTTCTTTTTCTCTTGTTTTTGGAATCTTTTTGGCTTTGCTGTTCCACAGTTCCACTATGATGTATCTATATGTGGGTTTCTTCTACTTGGAAAAATAGATTTATATCTATGATCACTTCTGGAAAATTCTCAATTATCACCTCTTCAATTATTTCTTTTCCTCAGTTCTCTCTATTCTTTTAAGGTTCAGAATGTTTCCTTTTCCTCTTCTGTTCTCCATATCTCTTAGCTCGTTTTACATTTTCCATCTTCTTACCTCTCTATGCTGCATTCTGGGAAATTTCTTCAGCCAAATGTTCCAGTTCATTCTTCAACTATGTTTCACCTGTTGTTAAACCTCTACATTGAGTTTTATTAATTCCTAAAAACCTATTTTTTATTTTTAGAAATTCCATTTTATTGTCATGCTGATCTTTCTCATTATTCCTGTTAGTCTCATTGCTTGCCCAACTTTGTGGTTCCATACTTCATTTCTTTAAACATGTCTTACCTAATTATTCCATACTCTGTATATGATAATCCCAGTATCTAAACAAGCTGTGTTATGTTTTTCTTTCTTACGCATGGTGGCTTGCCTCCTTGTGTAATTGTTGATCTTAGATTATGAATTTGTATTTCCTTGATCTTAAGTAAGTGGGAATTCTCATGGCTTAAATTGAGGACACTTCCTTTCAAAGATGATTTGCATCTTTCTGCTGTGTGTCCAGGAGTGCTAACTGGGGCCACTTTAAACCTCTCTATGGTGTGCCTTAAATGCAGGAGTATCAGATTTACCTCCTCACACAGAGCTGCTATTGGCATTTGCACTCAGACCAACTCCCTCTTTCCAGCATGCACAAAGTGCCCTGCTCTAATTTCTGTTCAAGACTTATTTCTCTTTATTTGGTAGGAAGAGGAGTCTTTGAAGATTTTTCTAATTTCTGAGAGCCAAGCAAAACATCAAAAAAGTATTTTTGATCCAGATCTAGTTGTTTTGCAGCAGGATGATTCCCTCACTAAATCTAGTTCACTATGATGCCGGAAGCAAAAGTTGTATCCACAATTTTGCATCTTCTGTGTTTCATTCAATAAGTATAAATTGAACATAGGTTTCTGGCTTGGGTACTGGTTGCTGTTATTTACTGAGACAAGGAATATGGAAAGACGAACAACACTAAGAAGGGAAATGTTAAGCTTAGTTGCTTTTCTGTACTCGTGAGACATCTAGTGAAAATGTTGCCTTGGCCAAAAGTTACTTCATAGAAAGCTATTTTCCCCTGATAAATTAAAAAACAAACAAACAAACAAAAAAGCAAAAAAAAAAAAGCCCCCAAAACTAAAACAGATGGCTAGTGTAAGCTTTCTGCCTTTAACCTTTCCCCCCGCCTTGTCCAGATTGTGATGATGTAGTGTCGAGACAGGGCAGCCATTTGTGACCATGCTGAGGGTGGATGGTAGAGCAGGAGGGAAGAAGGGACCTGCTTTCTTAAAGGCTTCACCAGCCTTGCCCTGCCTACCCCAGACTCTTGTTACATTGGATAAATAAACTCCTTATTTGGTTAAGCTACTATAATCAGCCTCTGTTAAGTGCATCCAAACCCAATACTAACCAGAGCATCCGTTTTCCTACCCCACCTCAGGTCCCTAAGGTTTATCCAGTGTTGTTTTTCCATAATGAGTTAAGCACTTGAGGAAACGCTTTACAGTTATTGCATCCCTATTGTAACAATGAGTGAATTGGTCATATCATGGAAAATTGCTCCACCAGTTCTGTTGCAGTACTACATTAAATCGTGCCCTAGAGGCTTCAGGGATTTCATGTCCCTTCCTAAATGTCACACCAGCTGATAGAGAATTCCCTGTGGGTTTTGACTCATTTTCTCTGATTTGCCATATGCAAAAAGAGGATTCTTGAGTCATAGGTGAAGCATTTCATTCCAAGAAAGTTGTGCTTGAAGTTGAGGGGTTTGTTGTAGAATTCCCAGGGGAAAGAAGAGCACAAAGCCTGTTAAGGAATGGCCATCTCGTTATCTGATATGTGAGAGAAATGCAGGCACTCTGGCACAACCCTCCCCAAAGAGATAACACATCTAATATTTCTTCATCTCAGTCCCAGAAGGCAAGCAATGAAGTTTAATTTGATGAAGTAGTTTTCCAAAAAGTTTTAAAGGGAGGCTTTAAATTTTTGTTGTTTTTCTCTAGTAAAATTCAGATTTCACTTCTAGGGAAAATGTTTCTGGGTATACAAACATACTGATGAGTAGAGAACTAACAATGTAAAGTGAACAGTGATAGATTGCATTTAAAAGTAACTTTTAGAGTGAATATTAAAATATGGGTGGATTTTATGTTATTGGGAGTTTGGGATTAACAGATACACACTACTATAATAAAATAGATAAACCACAAGGACCTACTTTGTAGCACAGGGAACTATATTTAATATCTTGTAACAAGCTATAATGGAAAAGAATCTGAGAAAGAATGTGTGTGTGTGTGTGTGTGTGTGTGTGTGTGTGTGTGTGTGTGTGTGTGTAACTGAATCACTTTCTGTACACCTGAAACTAATACAAGTTAACAATACGTCAATAAAATTTTTTTTAAAAAATATGTGTTTTTAGAGACTTCCCTGGTGGTGCAGTGGTTAAGAATCCACCTGCCAATGCAGGGGACAGAGGTTTGATCTCTGGTCTGGGAAGATCCCACATGCCGCAGAGCAACTAAGCCTGTGCACCACAATTACTGAACCTGCGCTCTAGAGCCCGAGAGCCACAACTACTGAAGCCCGTGTGCCTAGATCCTGTGCTCCGCAACAAGAGAAGCCACTGCAATGAGAAACCTGTGCACCGCAACGAAGTGTAGTCCCCGCTTCCCACAGCTAGAAAAAGCCCATGCACAGCAATGAAGACCCAACACAGCCAAAAAATAAATGAAAAGTAAATCTTTTAAAAAAGTTTAAAAAATGTGTTTTTAAAATATCTTTTGGTATTTGAAGAACATTATGATCACCACCACCTGCAGCACCCTCATATTTATGGAGAAACAAATAGTAGGTAGCTAATTATGGACATAACAAGACTCTCAAAAGACTGTGTGGATACCCTGCATTGCCTTACCATTTCAGGCTTATCCAGACTCATGAAAGAATGGATGGACATTCACCAAAGAAACCAACAGCAGAACAAAAGCATAAAGAAACACATGAATGGAGCATAGGATAATGATACCAACTCTAGATGAAAAGTGTTTTCAGAGGTGAATAAGTAAACAAGACTGCATAGACAATGAAGGTGGTATTCAGAACTGTTAAAGACTGGAATTCCAAATAATATCTAGGGTATTTAAAGTTAAACACTCCCAATATTTTTCCTTTATGTTGTAGAGGTTAAACCCATCTGATGAATACTTCTGTGGCTCTGTTTTTAAGAACTCTATAACACAATATATTTAATTTGAACAATTTATTTGCTATCATTTCTTCTTGGTAGTAGATATTCCTTATAGTGTTAGTATTTTTTAAATCATGTAACATATATTGAGGTCTTGCAATAGCTGTATATATTGGTATATGCTAAGGCTAAGGATTTTATATATATATAGAGAGAGAGAGAGAAGGTCCCTGTCCTCTGATTTAACGTCTAGGCAGGGAAGTAACATACACAAAGAAGTTAAGAAATATGGCCTGGCTGGAGGATATATAAGAGACAAATAAGGATAGGATTGTATACCATTAGATCACAAAGTCTAGGTATACCATTAGATGCATACCACTTAGATCACTGTAAGTACTCTAGAAGGGCAGAGATGGAGAAAATTAATGGAGGATGGAATTATAGGAAATTAATAAAAAGTGTTTCATAGAAAGAAGCTCTTTCTACTGTTTAATTACTGTTAAACCTTAAAGAATGGGTAGGAGTAAGGTTTGATTTTCAAACTCATGGAAAGAACACAAGCTACATGTTTCCCCTCCTGCTAGAAAAAGCAGCCCACAGAGTAAGAGAAGATATTTGCAAAGCATATATTAAGCAAAGTTTATATAAATATATATATTATATATGTAGAAAACAAATAAGAAAAAGAGTGACACGTGTAAGAAAAGTTTGCAGACGCTTGAAGTGCACTATACAAAAGGGCTTCTCAAGGCCAATAACCACAGGAAAAGGTGCTCAACTGCTTTAGTCACCAGGAAAAGGCAAATTAAAACTATAATACACCATCTTACACCCATTAGGATGGCTACGATTTAAAAAACAAAACAAATGTTGGCAAGGTTGTAGAGAAATTGGAACTCTTGTGTACTGTTGGTGGGAATGTAAAATGGTGCAGCCACTATGGAAAATAGTATGGCAATTTCTCGAAAAATTAAAAACAGAATTATCACATGATCCTGGAATTCCACTTCTGGATACATACTCAAAAAATTTGAAGGGAACTCAAACAGATATAATAGCAGTATTCACAATAAGCAGAAGGTGGGGACAGTCCAACTGTCCATCAGTGACTGAATGGATGGACAACATGTGGTGTATACACACAATGGAATATTATTCAGCCTTAAAAAGGAAGCAAATTCTGACACATCCTACAACACCTGTGAACTTTGAGGATGTTATACTAAGTAAAATAAGCCAGTTACAAAAGGACTAATAATGTATGATTCCACTTACGTGAGGTACCTAGAGTAGTCAAATTCATGATACAGAAAGCAGGATAGTAGTTGACTGGTGTTGTGGGGAGGGAAAATAGGAAGCTATTATTTAATCAGTACAAGAGTTTTGGTTTTGTAAGATGAAAATAATTCTGTGCAAGGATGGTGGTGATGGTAACACAACACTGTGAATGCACTTAATACCACTGAACTGTACAATTAAAAATGGTTAAGATGGCAAATTTTATGTTATGTGTATTTTCCCGCAGTTTTTTTTAAATTAAAAAAACAAAAAACAAAAAACCCCCCACAATATCTCTACAAACTTATCAGAGTGGCAAAAATAAAAAAGAAACTACCAAGCATTACCAGCCACAACTATACATATACTGCTATAAGGGGTGTAAAATAGTACAATCATTTCAGAATGCTATTTGCAGTGTCTACTAAAACTGAACATATACAAACCTTAAGACCCCACAATTCCACTCCTAGGTAGATATCCAAGTGAAAATGCTTACATGCCTTTTCCAAAAGACTACGAGGATGTTCATAGCACAATTCACTAGAAACTACCCAAATGCCTGTAAGAGTAGAAGGGATGAATGAATTATGTTCTGTTTGCACAATGGAATATTGTACAGCAAAGACAATGAACAAAGCTACAACTATCTGCAACAATGTAGGTAAACCTCACAAACACAGTTAAGCAAAAAAAAAAAAAAAAAAAAGCCAGAAAAAATACATTCTTTTCGGGTGGATTCTTTGAAGATTGTCCTGTGGTTCTGTTATAGTCCTATTTCTTGATCTGGGTGCTGATTGTATAGGTATGCTAACTCTGAAAATTCATCAAGCTATATTCCTATGATTGATGTACCTTTCTCTATTTTTGTCATACTTCAAAAAAAGAGAGTTTTTTAAAACCCAGCAGTTGTGTGTGGTGGGGGGGAGGGTGGGGATGAGAGAGAGTTGATAAATTGATTATAAGATTTATATGGAAATGCAAAGAACCAAGAATAACCAAGATAATCTTGAAGAAGAACAAGACTGGAGAATGTTTACTATTGGCCATCAAGACTACCATGTGTGTGATATTGGTACAAGAATATACATAAAGGTCAATAGGACAGAACAGAGACTACAGAAATAGACCCATGTATTCAATTTTTCAACATAGATATCAAGGTAGTAAGTGAATGGATGGGGGAAGAGAGTGTCTATATGCAAAAGAATTTGATTACCTATATGCAAATTTTTTTAAAAAAAATGAGTCTCTACCTTTAATCTCACTCTCCGAAAAAATTAATTTGAAATGGATCCTTAACCAAAGTGTAAGAGCTAAAAGTATAAAATTTCTAGAAGAAAACAAAAGAGAAAATCTTTGTGACCTCGAATTAGGCAAATAATTCTTGGAACACAAAGAGCATGAACTATAAAAGAAAAAAATTGATAAATTGGACTTTATTAAAAAGTTTTTTAAAAATGGAAATCTCATACACTGATGATAAAATACTATAACCACTTTTGAAAACAACTTGGCAATTTCTTAAAAATTTAAGCATATATCTACCACGTGACCTAGCAATTCTACTCCTAGGTATTTAAGCAAGAGAATTAAATTAAAAATATGTATCTACACAAAGACTTGCATAAGAAAACAAGCTTGAGAATTCCCTGGTGGTTGGTCCAGTGGTTAGGACTTGGTGCTTTCACTGCTGGGGCCCGGATTCAGCTTTATCTGTGATAGCCAGGAAAAAAAGAAAAAACTAACAAAGCCCCTAAATGTCCATCAGCAGGTGTATGGATTGGCAAATTCTGATATAGCCATATATATAGTGGAATACTATTCAGCAATAAAAGGGAACACATTTTTGATACATTCAACAATGAATCTCAAATCATTATGCCAAATGGAAGAAACCAGACCAAAAAAAGAGTACATACTAATGGAGTTGACCCAAGTAGCTTAGAAAAACAATATTTTAACGGGATACCATAAGGCAAGCAAAGAAAACGATATACAAACACCATGCTTTAGTTGGTAAATCTGTCTCTCATAGGGGTATGGTTAGCAATTTTGAAACTATTTCCACATGTTGTATTAGTTTTCTAGGGTTGTTGCAAATTACTACAGACTTGATGGCTTAAAACAATAGAAATTTATTCTCTCACTTTTGGAAATCAAAAGTCCAAAATCAAAGTGTTGTCATGGCCACAGTCTCTGAAGTCTCTAAAGGAGAATCCTTCCTAGCCTCTTTTTCTGGTGACCCCACGTGTTCCTTATAGATTCACCACTCTAAACTCTGTCTTCGCATGGCTTCCTCCCCTTTTCTCTATGTCTCTCCTCTGTGTGTCTCTTTCAAGCACATGTGTCATTAGATTTAAGGCCCACTCAGATGACCCAGGATAAGGGTCTTGAGGTCCTTAATTATATCTACAAAGACTCTTTTTCCAAATAAGTTTACATTCACAGCTTTCAGTTGTTAGAACAGGAACATGTCTTTTTGAGGGCACCAATTAACCCAATATTCATGTATATAAAAACTGAATAAGAAAATATATTGTAAATAAAGAGAGCCAGATCTCTCCCTGTCCAAGAAAAAAATTACAAATAAGCAAGGTGGAAAGGCTAGAATGAACTCGTGGTGCTAGATTAGGACTGCAGGTATTATCATGACCTTATATTTCTATAACTATGTATACACTGAGAACAGAAATACATACATATATTTCCTACTGCTGTCCACTGAGAGAGGCTAGAAGAAATGACTCTCAAGTAGCAGTAAGCACATCGAGCACCCAAATCTTGGTTTCTAAATACCGTTCTCCAACAAACAGAACCAGTGCTCCTTGAAGAAATGGTTATTGCTAGCGTCAGGGCAGGGAAAATACACTATGAGCCTGGAGCATCTAACAGTGGCAGAAAGTAAGGAAGTATTCAGAAAAGATAAATCTATGGAGACAGAAAGTAGATTAGTGATTGCCTAGTGCTGAGAGTGGTGGGGAATGACTGTAAGTGGACATGAGGTTTCTTTGAGGGGTGATGGAAATACTCAAAAATTAAATTCTCCAAATGGTTGCACAACTCTGTAAATATGCTAAAAAATTATATTGATATCATGTACCCCTGGAATGATGTGACGAGTGTGAAATCTCCTAAAACTGAACATGCACATAACCTTAAAAACAGGTAAATTTTATGGCATGTAAATTATATCTCAATTAAGCTGCTTAAGAAGAGAGAAAGAAAGAAGTGCTCAAAAAAAAAAAAAAAAAGAAAAGAAAAGAAAAAGAAAAAAGATGGGGTATGTCAAAGGCACACAGGAACCAACTGAAAGATTACCCAGTAACCAAAGTTGGAACAATTTGAGCAAAAAATTAAATAATGATAGCATTGTATTATAACCCCCCAAATAAAATATTCATGACTCCATCCTGAAATACATACATGCATACAGGAGAGGCGACAAATCTTCCTTAGGGAAGAATTGCAGGTACTAAATGTAGAAGAAATGAGAGAAAGAGAAACTCACCATTAAAACACACCAAAATGCCTAATTACCATTAAAACCACAATAACAACTACTGCAAACAAAGTCCACTGATGAGTGCTAAAATTAGTGAATGAAACTCTTCAGAGAAACAAGGTGTTTTCAGAGCCTCAAAGTATCTCCCCCCAAACGTTTATGAATTCATTCCTAGGGTTTTAACATCAGTCTGCCTCCAAGAGGTGGAGCTTAATTCCCTCCCTTCCTTGAGTATGGGCTGGATTTAGTGACTCGCTTTTATTGAAGAGAGTTTGGAAAGGAAAAAATAGTAACTTCACAGTGGAGAAAACTGGCAGACATGACCTTAAAAACTGGTCAAAGTTATTGATAGTATCACCAATAGTAATATTTCGTTGGGGACATCCCTGGTGGTCTGGTGGTTAAGACACTGAGCTCCCAATGCAGGGGGTTCCGGTTGGATCCCTGCTCAGAAAACTAGATCCTGCATGCTGCAACTGAAGATCCCGCATGCCCTAAGACCTGTCACAGCCAAATAAATAAATAAATACTTAAAAAAAATAGTAAGTCATGTTGATAACATGTGCTCCCGATATGATATGATGCATATGAACCATCTGAAGCTGAACCCATATCCTAGGATTGATCCATTCCATCCATTGGTTTATATCAAACAAAGCATGTTCTCATTTTGCACCAAAAGACCTTTAAAAGAGTGTCATTTTTATAACAGCCCAAATGCTCACTAGTAGTAGAATAGAAAAATAAATTGTTATACTCAAACAATGGGATGCTCTAGAGTAATGGTAATAGTGAAATTTTGCTACACACACCACTAGGGAAAAAAGTTCACAACATAATGTTTAATAAAACAAGCTAGGCACAAAAGAATACGTACGATGTGACTTGAATTATGTAAAGTTTAAAAATTAGACAAAATTAACCTACGGTGTTAGAAGTCAGAGTAGTGGCTAAACTTTGGGGAGGGGTTTTGTAATCAAGAGGGGGGAATGAGGAAGTCTTTTGAGATGCTGGTAACTTGTCTCCCTGTTCCACATCGTGGTTATTTATAACAGGTTATTCACTTTGGATAATTCGTCAGTCTGCACACTTGTGATAAATAACACTTTGGGTATGTGCATTTTACTTTAATGACAAAGTTTAAGTTAAAAAACCACTTTAGGGCAGAGCTGCTCGCTGTGAGGGAGGGCAGGGGCTGGCACCCATCATGGAGCCCGGCTGGGACCCTAGCAAGGAGGCTGAGAGGCGGTAGGAGGGGTATTTAAAAAAACAAACAAACCAAAAAAAAAAAAAAAAAAAAAAAAAAAACAAACCCTGGCAATTAGATAAAATCCCTGCCATTCTACTTCTTGGATATTACCTAATCTCACTGAGCTGCAGTTTCCTGATCTATATGATATGGATAAATAATACCTGCTCAAAAGATTAATTTGAGGACTATTAAATGAGATACTGTACATAACATATAGAGAGTAAGAGTACAGGGTCTGGCACAAGTAAATAGATAATATAAGGCTGTTATCAATATTGCTGTCATTATTCTCATTACCATGGCAAGGGGAGCCTTCCTCCCAATTCCAGGCCACGCTTTGTTGCATGAACCCCCAGAGCAGCTCAGCTTGGGTCTGGTCTCACAAAGTCCCACTTAACTACCTGTATTTGCTTTTAGCCTCTCCAGAGGGTTCCAAAATAAACCAAAGCAGAAGAGATGTCATCCTGTCTGCTCATCACAAAAGATTTATTCATCTGCTTATCACAAACGATCTCATGCATGTGTGGCCCCGACTGCCCTTCTCCCTGATCCCCATTGTTGGAGTGAGGATAGGAAGAAGCCCTGGATTGGAAGGCACCTTCCAAGTTTAACTAATTAGAAGATACTTTTCATGTGACTCAAGCTCAGGCACTGGTCATGATGTGGTGATTTCAGCATAAAAATATATTAAGGTTAATTGAAACACGTGGAGTCTACGAAGGGGTATGAGCAACTACTTAATGAGCTGACAAAGTGTAGAGTAATTAGATAGAAAGGGGCTCAACAGTTAATCAGCACCAGGGTCAGTGGTAATAGCCAAATAAAAAGAGGGCTTGGTGAAAATCATATCCTAGAAGGTATCAAACTGATATTACTGGAACATTAGGATTATGTCAAAATAAATTCATCCATAATCCTAGGGAGATATGAAACAATCTTAATGAAGAAATAAATTCAACACATGGTATTTGATATTTAGAATAGTGTGAAGTTAAATGTATTAAATTTTGCTATCATACATGAGTATTTTGTCTGCTATTCAAGGTGTTGAAGTTTTCAAAAGAATTGATCACATTGGGTTTGCAATTTCAGTTTAAATTAAGGTTAATTTAATCAAATTTTATATCACTGCTTAAATGCTCAATCCACGGAGCATTAAGTAAAGTTCAAACATTGTGGGTATTCCTCTGTGTGCAACAAGCCTCTGAGATACTAAAGACTAGTCCACATACCCAGCGCAATCAACCTCCAGGGAGAGAAGGGCCATGGCTGTGCACAGGAAGATTTCTGTCTTCATCAGCTCTGGCTACCGTAACAAGTACCACAGGCTGTGGGGGGGCTTAAACAACAGCCATGTGCTTCCTCACAGTTCTGGAGGTGAGAAGTCCGAGGTGAAGATGTCAGCAGGGTTGATTACTCCTGAAGGTCTCCCCTTGGCTCATAGATGGCACTCTTCTCTCTCTGTCTTCATGTAGTTTTCTCTCTACACCTACCTGTGTCCTAATCTTCTCCTTAGAAATTCACCATATGGGATGAGGGTTCACCCATATGCACTCATTTCACCTTCACTACCTCTAAAAGGCCAAGTCTCCAAATACAGTCGCATTCTGAGGCACTTCAACACACGAATTTTGGAAGGACATAATTCAGCCCATATCCGTTTCTAAAAACCCAAGAGTCTGGGGCTCATTCACTGCAGGCAGAAGGATCCAGCCTTGGAAAGTTGCTGAGGTGGCAAGTTTGGTGGCAAGAGCTGAAAAATCAGAGGAGCTGGAATCGGGCAGAATGGGGTGTTTGGAGGAAGGGAGAGATGATTGAGTCCTAATGGTTGTAGCACAGAGACCCCTCACTGCACACAGGTCACCAGGGTGCTTTGAAATATCTCAGTGCCTGGGTCACACCTCAGGACCATTAAGTCAGAATGTCTGGGGGTGAGACTTGGGCACCAATAACTTGTAAACTTCCCAGGTGCTTCCCATTGTGTAGCCCAGGTTGAAAGCCTAAAGGTTTGATCACTGGAGCTCTTGAGAGCTCCAGTACTCACGCAAGGCAAGTTAGAGGGTATAACTTTCAGACTGATGGCCCCCACCCAGACTCAAAGTCAAGGGCAGACTACTGGGCACCTACCCAGAGAAAACCACAATCCAAAAAGAAGCATGTAGCACAATGTTCACTGCAGCACTGTTTACAATAGCCAGGACATGGAAGCAACCTAAATGCCCATCGACAGATGAATGGATAAAGAAGATGTGGTATATATATACAAGGAAACATTACTCAGCCATAAAAAGGAATGAAATTGAGTTATTTGTAATGAGGTAGACCTAGAGAATGTCATACAGAGTGAAGTAAGCCAGAAAGAGGAAAACAAATACTGTATGCTAACTCATATATATGGAATCTAAAAAAATGATACTGATGAACCCAGTGATGGGCAAGAATAAAGATGCAGATGTAGAGAACGGACTTGAGGACACGGGGTGGGGGTGGCAAAGGGAAAGCTGGGATGAAATGAGAGAGTAGCATTGACATATATACACTACCAAATGTAAAGTAGATAGCTAGTGGGAAGTTGCTACTTAACAGGGAGATAAACTCGATGATGGGTGATGCCTTAGAGGGCCAGGATACGGAGGGTAGGAGGGAGTTGCCGGAGGGAGGGGATATGGGGATATATGTATAAATACAGCTGACACAACAGTGTAAAGCAATTATATTCCAATAAAGAGCTTTAAAAAAAAGTCAATGTCAGACCTCTTGGTTATCTTCACTTTGGGCCAGGGGAGCCTGTGGAAGGGCCACTGGTGGTAATGCCCCCTCCTGACAAACACGAAGGCCAATACTCGGGTCTCCCTTGACTCTTCCCAGGCACTTTGCCCCTGATATTGAGCCCCCAGTGTGTTTCCATAACTGTGTCTAGCACTACCCCACCCCACCCTCTCCATCCTCTGTTTCCAAGAAGAAAGAGGAAGGAAGTGAGAAAGCTAGTTTTTGATATTTGCAGATATTCGCAAATATGTTGGGAATGTTTGAATCATGTTAATGGGAGTCAATACTGCTACCCAATCCTTCAGGAATACCACATCATGGAAACACTGTACTTAGAACAACACGGTATCACCATTGGCCTCCCTGACCTGGGCAAATACTAGTCTTTAACTGAAATGACCAAAAACAGATGTTTCATATCTAGAATGTTTTCTCACAGAGAGTGTCAATAGAAATATTTTAGCTCTCCAGATATATCCAAATAAAATATTTGGTTTTGAAACATTCTATTTTAAAAGTCAGTGAGTTGTGACTTCATTACAACAGAAGAAGTGTGAATCAGGGCCCTGTTTTCATCTTTCATTTCTCATCTTCAGGCTGAGCAAGGGTGAACTGTGAAAAGTGATAAAATTCTGAACTCTAATGATTTAGCGATGATTTTTCAAAAACACGCATCCCTGAGGTAATGAAATTGAGAAATGCCAGTGACATTTACTATAAAACCTGCTTGGTGACTCCTTCCACATAGATTTGCATTATAAAACCAGAAGTGGCTTTTGATTAGAAAAATTTGTCCCCAGGACATAATAAAATCACGTATGTAGCCAGATTGTAAAGTCGCGTCATCAGGGAAAAATGTATCACTCTAAAGAGACATAATATTACCCAAATCTCAACACTAATAACATGGTATATTTAAAATAAACCCCAGGGAAAAACTGGAAAGTGAAAATATTCTACAACAATGCTTCAGAATCAACCGGAGAGCTTATAAATTCTGATTCTGGTAGAGCCCAAGATTCTGCGTTTCTAGACAGCTCTCAGGGGATGTTGCTTCTGCCAGTCAGTAGACCAAGGTCTTTGAAAGCTTGATTTCTGCCTCCATTAATAATTATACCCACTCCAAAGGTAACAATTTCTAAACCTTTAATTCTTCACTAACATTTTTCTCAGCTTTGAACAGCCTTGGCAGTTACAACTTTATGTCTATTGGCATTATCTACTCCCCTCCCCAAAGTCTTATTTTTTAACTTCTTAGGGGGTCTCTTTGTAAACAAATGTACCCTCACCACCCTTTTTATACTTGATTATATAGTCTATAAACTATGCATAAGGGTCATCAACTTATTATTAATTAGGAAACCAAGACGTCTCCCCAGTGCCTGATGTGTACTAGTGAGACAATTGCTAACGTTTAGCAATGATCACCATAGCACCTCCAGTAACAGTAATGGCAACTACTGTTGACTGATACTCAGTTTGTCAGAAACAGTGGTCTAAGTGATTTATTTAACGCATCTTAATTAATTGTTACAAGAACCCAATGAGGAGGTATTTATGTATTTATTTTTAAAATTTATTTATTTATTTATTTATTTATTTTATTGGCTGTGTTGGGTCTTTTTTGCTGTGTGCGGGCTTTCTTTTTAGTTGCGGTGAGTGGGGCCTACTCTTCGTTGTGGTGCGCGGGCTCCTCATTGCTGTGGCTTCTCTTGTTGTGGAACACAGGCTCTAGGCGCGTGGGCTTCAGTAGTTGCAGCACATGGGCTTAGTAGTCATGGCTCACGGGCTCTAAAGCGCAGGCTCAGTAGTTGTGGCGCACCGGGTTAGTTGCTCTGCGGCATGTGGGATCTTCCTGGAGCAGGGATTGAACCCGTGTCCCCTGCATTGGCAGGCAGATTCTCAACCACTGCGCCACCTAGGAAGCCCCAAGGAGGTATTTATTTTATTTAGCAAACAGTTATGCAATGCTTTCTATGTGCCAGACACTGTTTCAAGTGCTCTACAAATATTCACTCAATCGTCCTAAACTGTATAAGGTTGGTGCTATTATTATATTCATTTTATAGATGAGAAAGCTAAAGCCTAGAGAAGAAATCAAGTAACTTGCCCAAAGTTACTTAGTGAGAAGGAGGTGGTTTGGTTGGAACCTAAGCAGTCTGGCTTCTAGTCAACCTCCTAAACTGAGAAGGAAGCAGGTGAGAAAAGCAAAACTTAGTTAATTTGTCTCATGGCCAGTAAAAGGAGGAGACAGGGGTCAAAAGCAAGGTCTGTTGGACTCCCTGTGCCTCCTTGTCTCTGACCACTCCACGTTGCCTCTCCAAATTATCAGAGAGCGCCTCTGTGAAACATTTGATCCTCCGCGAATGAATATGATCTCAGATCATTTGTTTCGTATATTTAACTGATCATTTTGTCTTCTTTAAAGACAATTAGAATTACAAACATGATTTTGTGTGCTTAAGAAGTGGTTTTAAATATTAGATCATGTCTAATATTTAAATATGATGTATTAATACATATAGTTACAGAAGGAGCAGGAAGTTATGTGAACGAATAATCAATTGGCAGCAGCTGAGACAAGATTATCTCATGAAATCCCCAAATTCCATCTGTTGTAGGTTGTGACTCTTAGAGGAAACTGTACCAGTTTAGTTGAACTACCAAATACTTTAAGCATATTTAATTAAAACGAGGAATATTTCTAATTTCATGATGTACAAATTAGAAACATCTATTCAGTGAAAAACTGGATGTTAACCTATCTCTTGCAGAGCACATATAGTTGGGTCTTGCTTTTTAAAAACCCAGCTTAATAGTTCTATGCCTTTTAATTGGAGTGTATTAATCCACTTAAAATTAATGTACTTACTGACATAGTTGGTTATAGGTCTACATTTTGCTATTTGTTTTCTATTTTCCCATCTTCTGTTCCTGTTTTTCCACCTTTATGTGAGTTAATCAAATATATTTGAGTATTCCGTTTAGATTCCTCCGTTTGTAAGATATGTCTCTTTGTAATTTTTTATTGGTTGCTCTAGGGATGACTACATCTTAACTTTTCAGTCTGTTTAGAGTTAATACTGTACTGCTTCATTTAAAATATAAGAATTTGCAATAGTATAATTCCATTTATGCCACCCCATTTTTTTGTGCTATTATTATCATGTATTTTACATTTGTATAGATTATAAACTTTACAATACAATGTTATAAATCTTTGCCTTAAAAAATAATCGTCTTTTAAATAAAGAGAAGAAAAAGCAGTCCTTTATGTTTATCCAAATCTTTACTATTTCCCATGTTCTTCGTTCCTTCCTATAGATTCAAATTTCTGTTCAGTGTAGCTTCACTTGAGCCAGAAAAACTTCCTTTAATATTTCTTGTAGCACAAGTCTGTTAGTAACATATTCTCTCAACTTTTGTTTATCTAAAAATATCTGGGCTGACAGTTTTTATTTTCTTTCAGCACTTTAAAGATATTATTTCATTATCTTCTGGCCTCTCTCTCTCTTTTTATCAGAAGTGAGCTGTCATTTGTGCTGATCTCCTCCTGTACGTAATGTCTTTTTTTTTCTAGCTGATTTCAAGAGTTTCTCATTTTTAGTTTTGATTTGATTATGATGTTGCTAGTTGTGGTTTTCCTTGTATCTATCTGCTGGGAGTTTGCTGAGACTCTCCGATCTCTAAATTGTTTTTCATCATTATTTCTTTAAATATATTTTTTCTGCCTCATTTCTGTCTCTTCTTTTTCTGAGACTCCAATTACACATATATTAGACCCCTTGATATTTCCCACAGGTCATTGAGGGTTTAAATTTTTTTTTACTCTCTATTCTTCAGAATTGATGATTCCTATTAGCCCTTCTTCTCCTACTTCCAATATGCTGTTAAATAATTTTTTCATTTCTAACATTTCATTTCCAGATCTAGAATTTTTATTTGGTTCCTTGCTGGTATTTCCCATATATTTGATCATTGTGACATTTTGTCCTTTAAGCCTTCGAACATACTTATAATAGCTGCAGCAAAGTCCTTGTCTGCTAATTCCAACATTTAATCCCAGGATTGATTTCTATTGATGACTTCTCCTCTTAGCTTTAGATCACATTTTCCTGTTTCTTTGCATGCGTGCCTATCAATTTATTGTTTCTTAATTCCAAATTCACTCTTAGTACCTGCTCTGAAAATGGATTGACTCTTTAAGCATGTCTTTATATAGTTAGTATGATATTATGCTTTATTAGTGGAGGAGGCTAGAGGCACATTGCAGGATAAAGAGCACTTCCCTTCCTGGTTCTGCTATGCTGCATTGTTTTCACTTACTCCTGTTGCAGAATCCATTGTGGGGTGTGTGTGTGTGTGCGCGCGCGCGCGTGTGTGTGTGACTACCTAGTGATGCACTGCCTCAAGTGTGTGCCTAGAGCACGTAGTCCTTTGGTGACCTGGCAGACCTATCCCAGGCCTGGTGACCACCATGCTGCAGCCTTCCTGATGTGGACAATAGCACATTTCAGTCTTTGTACTGGGAAAGGTACCCCAGTTCCCTTTGTGCCACTGCCCACTAGTCTCAGTTTTGCCTGCATCCCGGAGAATTGGTTCCTGTTGTCTCCCTGATACATATACCACCATGCTTCAGATCTTGTGCTGACAGTGGTACTCTGGCTGCCTTGGCTTGCTTTCACCTCAGAGCTGTTTCCTAAGATCCTCTAAACATGAACACAGCACACAGGCTGCATCACTCTGCCAGCAAGCAGCCTTCTAACGCTGACTCCCTCTGTGTTCCCATCTGCCGGTATCAGCTTGCCTGTGTACTGGAAGGTTGCTTTCTGCTGCCTGCTGATGTGGACAAACTCTGGACTGAGCCACCAATAAAATTCTCTGCCATCTATTGCCTTGAAACCACTCCTTCTCCAATGAGGTCTGAACCCCAGTCGTAGGTAAGAAAACCCCTTCCAAATTTCTTCTTCCTTGTACTCTCCTTCAGCCCTGGAGTACCCTTTTGAATTCTCTTTACATCTTCCTAATTGCTCTTCTATCATAATTTAATAATTCTTTATATTAAACTTTTTTGTTGTTGTAATTACTATGTGGTTTCTATCCCCTGATTAGACCCAGACTGATACAACCTATCTAGTAACTTTTAACTTGTATATTGGACATTATTATTGACATGTTATAGAGACTCTGGATTGTGTTGTTTTCCTCTGAATGGTATTAATTTTTGTTCTAGTCACCAGTTTAATTATCACCTTGAATCTCTATAGACTTGGTTTTATACTTTGTGAGGGTAGTTCTGTTTCGGTTTTGCCTTTATTCCTAAGCAAATCCCCCAGTACTGAGACATAGTCATTTTTCATAAAGCATGTTTATTCTGGAATTTCAGTGGAAAGTTTGAGCTCTTCTAATTTTGCAGGACTCAGACTTTAAATTCAACCTCCCTATGCTATGCAGCAAAAGAAATATCTGCTTAGCTCCATGGCCTTGTAGCTGTTGTTTTCCACTGAGTTCCTTGAAGTCTCTCCCATACATGCACAGTTCAGAAACCAGCCAAGGGTTTGAGGAAAGCTTTTACACAGATTTTAGGATTCCCCCTCTGTGTCTTCCTCTTTTCTGAGATTTCTTCCCTTAATTTCCAGATGTTTTAGTAGCTTTGGACTCCATTCTCTGACATTTCAAGCAAACAAAATTGCAGTTCTCCATTTGAATTCTAGCCACTCTGCATAGTTTAGGCTGGGGTGTGCTTTCAGGACAAAACTATATAAATGTGGCTCTCATCCTTCCTTATTCTCTTCAGTGTCTGCCAGAGTTTGGTTGCTCTCTGGTGCCTTATAGCAGTTTTTTATATTTTGTCTAAAGTTTACTGTTGTCATAGGCAGGAAGATTAGTCTGATATAAGCTTCTGCCATTACCAGGACCAGAATTCTAAACGGCATTTTATTAAGACATTATCCAAATAAGTAATTGATAGAGGTATTAGCAATATTAATACTGGAAAGGATTTTACTAATCAAAAATCAGAGACACCATATCTCTGAGTCAATTTTTGATATTAAAGTAGCAAATTAATTTTTGATTATTTTTAAAAGAAAATATCTAATTTTGATGATGTTATACAACACTAAATTCTGGATATTGAGTTTGCCCTTGATATGCCTTAGTGAACAATCTAGCAGATTGTGTGAAATATGTTAAGTATTAAATGTTTTAAAAATAAGATTTCAACTAGGAAAAAACAGGTTGTTGCAATTTAGCAAAAACAGTCTTCTTTCTAAAACTGGGCAGATTATGACATGTGATACTACATTTTGATCAGCATAACATATAAAAATATTATGGTTTGGACCATGTTTTTAGGTACAAATGTTACATATTTATAACTACATTTCCCTGTCTGTATTCCATAATTATATCAACAATGAGGTTGATCTAGGGAATCAGTTGATGAGTTAATAAAAAAACACTTTTATTTTTTCTTTAATAATTTTAGAGGTTGCTTTCCATTTAGTTATTACAAAATATTGGCTATATTCCCCATGTTGTACAGTCCATCCTTAAGCCTTTCTTAGACCCAATAGTTTGTATCTCCCATTGCCCCCACCCATATATTTCTGCCCCCCGACCCCCACTGGTAACCAACAGTTTGTTCTCTGTATCTGTGAGTTTGCTTCTTTTTTTTGTTGGTTAAAAGACAAACACTTTTAATAAGAAACAGAAATTTGGGAAATGTGTAAGAACCTTTGATAAATTTCAATTTGTTTATTATCCAGTTGTTTACAGAAACCAGAATGACCATATGACAAAACATAGGGTTGCATTTTACCCTCTTCTTTCTACCCTTTTTATTGTGGTATTTTGTAGTTGAGAATTTTTAAAACTGTAAGTGTTCAAATGTATACTGTATTTTAATAAAACAGGGAGTTACCAACATTGATGGTAGAAGCCCTTTATTTCAATGGCTCTGCGCAACACAACCATTCTAATGTATTGGGCTGGCCAAAATGGTGGTTCGGGTAAATGGGAAAACCCGAACCACCATTTTGGCCAACCCAATAAGATTGTCTCTGGTTCCTTGGGTTCTTAATAAGTTAGAAGCTCCCCATCCACAGTGGTGTCTCTAGGTGACAGTTAACATTCTATGATTCTTAAAAGGGATAGAAAGTTCTTCTCTAAATGATACAACCTTGGGACTCATAACCTTTCATCCTTTTGTGCTTCTCACTGTCATCTCACTGCACATTCTGCATGCACAGAAAGCTCAGGATCACATACTTTTATTTATCCAGTTCCAGAAAATTTTATTCAATGTAGGTCATCCCAAGATTAGAACCTCACATTACTCAATTATTTTTGACATGGCTAAAAGTATTAATTTGTCTTTTCCAGCTTGGCCAAGTTTATGACCTCTTTGTCCTGACTCAAGCTTCAAAGGTGGCTGGATGTTCTTATTTTCACCAGGCTTTAGTCTGTTTAAGGCTCTCTCCTGTAGGACCCGTTTTGAGCCTGGGAATGGCAGCCCTCTTTTCAATTTCGGCTCCCAGTCAGCTCGTGGGCTTTAGGTTGAATCTGGTCTTGCCATCACCTTGATCCACTGTTGTGGGAAGACATTCGGGAACCTTTTTGATGTGGGCCGAGCGATGGGATTCTTGAGCAGTGGAGGAACTGAGGGTGCGGGGCGTGGAGACTAATATCACCCTGTTTGGTCCTGAAGGATGGCTGGTTAGCCAAAGACGGGTAAGATTCCTCAGAGGAGGAACAACCTAAGACAGGCACAGCCACAGAGGGGCCAACAGGGGTGGTGCATAGAACCTTCCTTATATCACCGTGTTTGGCCCTGGAGGATGACTGGTTAGCCAGAGACGGGTAAGATTCCTCAAGGGAGGAGCAACCTAAGACAGGCACAGTTGCAGAAGGGCCAACACGGGTGGGGCACAGACCCCCAATATCTGAGAGAGGTCTCCTGCCCCCAGGGCTGTTTTGCTCTCCACCCCCAGCTCAAATCCACACCTGCTCAACTCGGACTCAGGAAGTAAACAAAGATAATTGCCTCAATCATGTGAGGCCTTTGATTGTTTATGAGTGTAACCTGAGAATGTAAGCCCACGAACTCAATAAAAGCAGCCTGGGATGAGTCAGCGGGGCTCTTGATCCGAGAGGTCTTGAGCCCCCCGGTCCCACTTTTCTCTTCAGTCTGTGTCTGTGTCTTCTTCATAAGCTTGCGGCACCCGTCACTCACCTCGAGTCGCCGAGCTGGTCTCGGCACACTGTCCCTGGACTGATTGTCAAGAAATGCTTTGGAGTCTCCTCTGAGGTTGTTGTCTGGCTCTGAGACACATCTGCACCCAGTTTGAATAAACTGGTTGTCAATATGTGAGATTTTATTAATGAAATTGTATGAGTTCTAAAAAGCCAGGTAAGGCAAGCCCCTTTTTGTGGACCTTCTGAGAGAGGTGCAAGCTGGCCCCCAGCAATCCAGATTTGGGTTTTTGTTTGTTTGTTTGTTTTTTAATTAATTAATTAATTTATTTATTTATTAGCTGCGTTGAGTCTTCATTGCTGCACATGGGCTTTCTCTAGTTGCAGCAAGCGGGGGCTACTCTTCGTTATGGTGCGTGGGCTTCTCTTTGCAGTGGCTTCTCTTGTGGAGCACCGGCTCTAGGCGGGTAGGCTTCAGTAGTTGCGGCACATGGGCTCAGTAGTTTTGGCTCGTGGGTTCTAGAGCGCAGGCTCAGTAGTTGTGGTGCACAGGCTTGGTTGTTCCACGGCATGTGGGATCTTCCTGGACCAGGGATTGAACCCATGACCCCTGTATTGGCAGGCGGATTCTTAAACCACTTTGCCACCAGGGAAGCCCCAGCAATCCAGATTTGAATTGTGTCTCCTAGATAATCGAATCCAGTGCCTTATGTGTGAATTAGGAATATAAATAGCTAATTCTAATTTTCCTCTTTCTGGCTTATCTAAATAAAATGTAAGGAACATGAGTTAATAATTCCAACATTAGGTAATCTCTTGTGGGTGGCATGGGATGAGGACTCTCCACTCACAAAGCACACGGGAAGCTGAGCTGGAGATGTTAAGCCTGCAGGCTGCAAAAGAGAAGCAGGCTCTGCCAATGGAAGTGCGCCCTGGGAAGAGGAGGCTACAGGAAGAAATGCCAAAGAAAGCGGCTTCTCTGGTCTGTGTGCAGTTCTGTCTCAGACCATTGATGAGATGTGGCAATGACCAAGAGGGCTGGCCAATCACAGAAAATCATATGGAAAGCAAGCAAATAAATGGGCTAAAGTTACCAAAAGTTTGGCTATTACCTTGAGACATTTGAAATAAGCTTAAACTATACATTTGAACTTAGCTGACACCATTTGGTCCTTGGTTAAGGTTGACTCCACATGGCAGGATCTGAGCAGAGCTGTGACTTTAGTGTCTACCAATGACCATGTGCAGATTTTTAAGATTATTATTATCATTATTATTTTTACATAGAGGAGATATAATATATGTGCATTTTGTGAGTCCAGTTCAACTGTCTCCTTCTCATGGACTTAAAATACTGTGAACATATTTGGCATATGTATTCTTTATGATAGTCTCCACATTCCTGTACATATTGCAAAGAGTTGTAGATGCAAAGCTATGCATACTGTGTATTTTATGGAATATATGATTTATTTTCAAGAGTATATTAGATTAATAAACGAATGAGACCTAATTAAACAAAAGCTTTTGCACAACAAAGGAAACCATAAACAAAGCAAAAAGACAACCTATAGAATGGGAGAAAATATTTCCAAACAATGTGACTGACAAGGGCTTTATTTCCAAAATATGCAAACAGCTCATATAGCTCACTATCAAAAACAAAACGAAACAACCCAGTCAAAAAATGGGCAGAAGACCTGCATAGACATTTTTCCAAAGAAGACATACAGACAGCCAACAGGCACATTAAAAGATGCTCAACATCACTAATTATTAGAGAAATGCAAACCAAAACCACAATAAGGTACCGCCTCACACTGGTCAGCATGGCTATCATCAAGAAGTCTACAAATAATAAATGCTAGGGAGGGTATGGAGAAAAGGGAACTTTCCCACACTGTTGGTTGGAATGTAAGTTGGTGCAGCCACTATGGAGAACAGTATGGCGGTTACTTAAAAAACTAAAAATAGAGTTACCATATGATCCAGCAATCTCACTCTTGGGCATATATCCAGAAAACATGAAAACCCTAATTTGAAAAGGTGCATGCACCCCAAAGTTCACAGCAGCACAATTTATAATAGCCAAGACATGGATGCAACCTAAATGTCTATTGACAGATGAATGGATGAAGATATAATACATATATACAATGGAATATTACTTAGCCATAAAAAGAATGAAATGTCATTTGCAGCAATAAGGATGGACCTAGAGATTGTCATACTAAGTGAAGTAAGGCAGAGAAAGATAAATGCATATGATAGCACTAATACGTGGAATCTAAAAAAAAAATGATAAAAATGAACTTATTTACAGAACAGAAAGACTTGCAGACATAGAAAACAAACTATGGTTACCAAAGGTGAAAGGAGGGGAAGGATAAATTAGGGATTTGGGATTAACAGATACACACTACTGCATATTGGGTTGGCCAAACGATTTGTTTGGTTTTTTTTCCATAAGATGGCTCCAGTAGCGCTTAGTCGTCTTTAACTTTATTCAAAAAAATTTTGTTAGATTTTATGTGACAGCTGTCATATCAGCGTTCATTTACAAAAAGACATCAAAATTGGTGAATTTTTGTGTAGCCATTTTAATATTGAAGATAGAAGAAAAAGGCAACATTTTCAGCATATTATGCTTCATTATTTCAAGAAAGGTAAAAATGCAACTGAAATGCAAAATAAAGATTTGTGCAGTGTATGGAGAAGGTACTGTGACTGATTGAACATGTCAAAAGGGGTTTGCAAAGTTTCATGCTGGAGATTTCTCTCTGGACGATGCTCCACAGTCAAGTAGACCAGTTGAAGTTGATAGCAATCAAATTGAGACATTAATTGAGAACAATCAATGTTATACTATGTGGGAGATAGCTGACATACTCCAAATATCCAAATCAAGTGTTGAAAATCATTTGCACCAGCTTGGTTATATGAATTGCTTTGATGTTTGGGTTTCACATAAGTAAAGGGAAAAAAACCTTCTTGACCATATTTTCACATGCAATTCTCTACTTAAATGTGATGAAAACGTTCTGTTTTTAAAACAAATTGCTATAGGTGATGGAAAGTGGATACCGTACAACAATGTGGAAAGGAAGAGATCATGGCACAAGCAAAATGAACTACCACCAAGCACACCAAAGGCTGGTCTTTATCCATAGAAGGTGATGTTGTGTATACGGTGGGATTGGAATGGAGTCCTCTATTACGAGCTCCTTCTGGAAAACCAAACGATTAATTCCAACAAGTACTCTTCCCAATTAGACCAACTGAAAGCAGCACTCGACAAAAAGCGTCTAGAATTAGTCAACAGAAAACACATAATCTTCCATCAGGATAACCCAAGACCACATGCTTCCTTGATGAGCTGGCGAAAACTGTTACAGCTTGGCAGGGAAGTTCTGATTCACCTGCCATATTCACCAGACATTGCACCTTTGGATTTCCATTTATTTAGGTTTATACAAAATTCTCTTGATGGAAAAAATTTAAATTTCCTGGAAGGCTGTAAAAGGCACCTGGAAAGTTTCTTTGCTCAAAAAGATAAATAGTTTAGGGAAGATGGAATTATGAAGTTGCCTGAAAATTGGCAGAAGTTAGTGGAACAAAAGGGTGAATGTGTTGTTCAATAATGTTCTTGGTGAAAATGAAAAATGCATCTTTTATCTTTACTTAAAAACCAAAGGCACATTTTGGCCAACCCAATATAAAATAAACAACAAGGACCTACTGTATAACACAGGGAATTACATTTAATATCTTGTAATAACCTATAATGGTAAAGCATCCGAAGAAGAATATATATATATATACACATATATGTATATATATGTATATGTATAACTGAATCACTTTGCTGTATACCTGAAACATTGTAAATCAATTATACTTCAATTAAAAAAAGAAATAAGAATATATTAGATTATGTTTTTTAATTACATATTGATTTTAGAATCTGTTCTCACTAAGACAAGATTCTACTCTGTTTCTTGATAAGCAAATAAAATGTGTTCTGTTTGTATCTTGTTTATTTTCATACATGAATTTCTTATATTTATTTATTACAATAGTTATAAAAACAAATCCTGAAGTGATGTCCTAACTATTAGTCTTTTACAACTTATATTTATTACATGGGGGCAAAAGAGGACCACTCTTCTTTATTAGTTGCCTTGAGGTGTTGGAAAACCATGGGGAACTCAGCACAGTGGTGATGCTCACCTGGGCTGAGCAAGGGTGCCAAGCGTAGTTGACAGAGGTAACACACACCTGGGGAGGCTTATCATAAAAGCATTTTCTTGCCTTCAGTTCTATTTATTTCTGACCTTGGTTTTCTAAAAAAAAAAAAAAGAAAACAGGAAAAAAAAGAAAGAGGAAAGGAAAGGAAGGAAGGAAGGAAGCAAAAAACAAAAACAATTACAGAATAGAAATTGTGTTGGATAGTGAGGGTGGATGAAATTTTTGTTAGGTTTTCCGAAGGAACTGAGGGGAGTCTGTACACATAAGGTGCTAACTGGATTAGACAGAATAAGCATGAGTATCATAGAGAAGTAATGAGAAACATTCAAGCAAACTTTGAAAAAGTTGTATGAATGTCCAGAAAGAATCTTTCATTCTTGCGATAAATCGCCAGACAGGAATTATACAGTCTTTCTCATCCAGCTTGATGAATGACATTATCTCAAGTCACACAGCCATGAAACTGACGACTGCAGATAACCTACAAATGCACTGCCAGGCGCTGTGTCAGGGTCAAGCTCCCTACTACCACCTGGCAATTATGCTGAGGTGTTCGATATAATGCTTACATGAAAATTTACCTATAAGCCGGACAGAAATATGTGTTTTGGAAAATATATTTAAGAAGACAGGAGTAAAATATATCTAAGTCAAAATACTGTTCCTATTCTTTAGAAGAAATGGGAGCCTTTCAAAAAGATCTGCTTTGTCCAGATTGCTCAGGTATAGATACTCCCACCCCCACGAAGTGAAGGCCTGATTGTTGAAAGATGTATCTGGAGTTGTGAGTCATGGGAACAGTCTGCTGACTTCCAATTTAGAGATTAGATCATATCTGGTATTCTTGGAAAGATGTTTGGAAGCTCCAGTTCCTGTAAAGGAATGCAGGCCTTCCGCCTCACTGGGCAGCCCTCCCCAGTGCAGGCACACGCAGATGCGCACACACACACGTACACACACACACAACTTGTCCTGTGCCGTTCTTTCCCTTTAGAATGAGAACTAAAAGAATGTGAACTATGCAGGAAAATGATATTCAAACTATTTAGAGAGAACTAAAGTGAACAATGTAATAGGATCCTTAGCACAGGGCAAACAAAGTTATGTTCCAGGAATGTGCTTGGGAAGTCACTGTAAGCTGAAAACATTGCCCCTTTTTGCTTTTGTGGCACCAAGAAGATGAAACAAAAAACAATGAAATGCTGGGAATCATTAAGGAAGACATGGGAAATGAAAAGAAACACTATCCTGCCAGTTTATTGAACCTGGGAATATCATATGTTGTTCTGGTTATTGCAATTAAAGAAATACAACAAAACCGTAGCAGGCTTGAAGAAGAGCAGAGGACATTCCTATATGCAGAGATCAGAGACACCCCCTGTCCCCCAAAAAAGGTTTAGAGGCAGATGGGACTCAAATACATACAACAGAAGCTATGGCTGGATTAATGCAGACTCACCAAGAGCAAGTTTACTAGACCTAGAGCTCTCTTGTGAAGTTGGAAAAGGTACAGATTAGGACAAATAAAAGGAAGCCTTGCTTTGCACTAAGCAGTTAATAAGTCTCATGCAAGCATTTACTCAGAGAACTCAGTAATATGGATGGACCTAGAGATTATCATACTAAGTAAAGTAAGCCAGACAGAGAAAAACAAATATCATATGGTATCGCTCATATGTGGAATCTAAAACAAAATGATACAAGTGAACTCAAACACAAAACAGAAACAGACCCACAGACATAGAGAACAAACTTATGGTTACCGAAGGGGTGGGGGGAGGGATAAATTAGAAATTTAGGATTAACATTTACACATTATTATATATAAAATAGATAACCAACAAGCACCTACTGTATAGCACGGGGAAATATACTTAATATTTTGTAATAAATTGTAAGGGAAAAGAATTGGAATAAAAATAGACATGTATAACTGAATCACTTTGCTGTACACTTGAAACTAACACAACGTGGTAAATCAACCATACTTCAATTGAAAAGAAAAGAAATAGAGTACTAGTGGCAAACACCCATGATGCCAGGAAAGGCTCGGGAGTGAGAGTGATACCATAGATAAAGGTATGAACTTCGACACTAGATGGTCTTGGATTTGGATCCCAGTTAGGAGATTTGCTAAAAGTGACTTTAGACACATTAGTTTGTCTCCCAGAGCTTCACATTTCTCATCTATAAAATGGAGACCGTGACATTGTCTATCTCACAGGATTGTTGTGAGGATTAAATGAGGCAAGGGATAAAAACACCCAGCATAGGGCCAGGCACACAGTGAGAGGTCGACAGAGGTTAACTAGTAACATTAGTCATGAGTTAGAGTTCTTACACTGTGATTACTAGAAGGAATGTGGTGGCTCTGTTCCTATGTAGGAATTCTTATGCTCTAATTCAGGGCATAAGATAAAAATAAACATTTTCTGTAAAGAGCCACATAGTAAACATTTAAGCTTTGTGGGACATATGGTCTCTGTCGGAAATACTCAGCTCTGCCCTCTAGCATGAAAGCAGCCATAGACAATCCGTAAATGAATTCACATGGTTGTGTTCCAATTAAACTTTATTTATGGACCCGGGAATTTGAATTTCACATAATTTTCACATCGTGAAATATTATTCTTCTTTTGTCTCTTTTGCAACCATTTAAAAATATGAAAACCATTCTTATCTCCTGGACTCTATAAAAACAGAAGGTGGGCTGGATGTGGCCCACAGGTTGCAGTTTGCCTACTGCTGCTCTAAGATAATGAGGGGGTTCAGAATACGCCACCCCAGAATGTGCCACTTTGGTATGTGGATTATTTCAAGCTGAAGACATTCAAGACCCAGCAGACTCAGGAAAAGCTTTTTACCCTCCCCCCTCACCCCCTCTTAACTGCCTAAAAGAAATTAGAAACGGAGTCTGTACCAGAGAGAACTTTATCATCTGAGAGACTTCTCTGCATGGCAGAGCAACCTTTGTTTACCAAACACCTGCTCTTTTCATCCTCCTGTGAATTCCCCTCCTCCCCTCTGAAGCCCCAGGCTCTTATCTCATTCCTTAGCACAGGATGGTATATAAGGCTCAATTGTTTGGGTGGCTTTAGGTCTCATATCTTTAGGGTGCTCACGTAGGTATATAATTAAATTTATTTTTCTCCTGTCAATCTGTCTTTTAATTATGGGGAGTCTTGGCCAAGAACCTAGAATGGTAGAGGGAAAATTACTTTTTCTCTTCAGCAATAATAATTCATCGCTTGGTTCTGACAATATTAAGAGCATTTCTCAATCTCTAGTTTTGTAACACTCCAGTCTCGTTTGAGGACACGCACAGTCTATTGCTAAATGTGCTGCCTGGCATCTCTGTGTTAGGGGAAAGTGAACTAAAAATATCTTTTGAAAAGTATAGGAAAATTTCAGAGTTCCATCTGAGATTCTGGCCATATGTAAACCTGTAGAATATGGCAGGAGAAAGTGAATTAGAACCATACTGACTAAGAAAATTGTAATACATGGTCTCTTGGCGATCAGTTCTGAAAATGACAAATGTGAAATATTGTAGAAGCCATTGCCAATCTTATGTCTTTCTATTTGTGACTTGGTGGATCATAAGACTGGAAACTCAGTTAATCAACAGCTGAAAAATATTATGATAGTGAAGCCCAAGCTTCTGAAGGTAGCTTTGTAAACATCTTTTAAAAGGGTCTTTCTCATGACTAATGCTAGGACATCTGCAGGCACGTTTGTAGTGAAGGACAAAATTTATTCTTGATATTTCTGTTAGTGTGTTTAAATAAATTTTCCTTTAAAATTGGAACTGTAATCTTCTGTTACTACAGTGTTGTGGTGACTCGTGTGTGGGAAATGATGCTTCCCTCCACATACGTTCTCCCACCCTTCAGAGTGAATTAGAGTTTCTAAAATCATCACAGCTGAGAGCAGGAAGCTCGGGGCAGGGTGGACAGATGGAATCAGACACAGTGAAGGATTTTCTGCAAACCTTCATCCTGAATATCATGTTCTTGCCCCTCATCTTCCCATCCATCTATAGGTACCCAGTGGCACCTCTTAACCGGCTTGACATCCATTAAGCCCAACAGGCATGGTACCCAGGACCTACAATGTTTTTAAGGGTGCATAAAAATGTTTTAATTTCTTTTAAAAACAAAAGAGAAAATTAACATTTAGGTTGAAGAAAATGCGTTAGTATGTTATACTAACATGTTTGTCCTTTATAGCAATCCAACAGTAAAATACAATTTACAGTGTTTTTTATGGAGGAAGAGGCCCATGAAGGTAAAAGTGTCTAGGGCCCTTGAAAGTCATAGTGTGGCCCTGCTTCTTAGGTCCTCAACTCTCTGTCATGAGCTGCAAAGGAAAAGAGAATCCCAGCCTTACTCTTTTGGTTTTAGCCACTCTGTGTGGTCAACTCAGCAAAAGAGGGAGGAGATGTCCTAGACTTTGGTCCTGAGGTTCCAGCAACCCAGTGAGTTAAATATGCCCCCAAACTGAGCTTCAAGGGCACCTTCACCAAGAGCTCCTGATGATGGACTTAGCATGTAAAGTAGATGGCAGGGACTTAGTATAGCAAACTCTCCATGGAGCAGCACCTCAGAATCCTAGGGAAATGGTGGAACCCATTCTGAACCACCCTAAGCTGTGGAGCCAGCCTTCGGGGGGATGTCTGCCCCAGGGCTGGCAGCACTGATAAACAGCCCAGCTTGCCCAGAGCCTCTGGGCACTGCCCGAAATTGAGAGGGCCCACTGCCTCGTTGACTTACAGCCTGCATGCAGTTTTTGTTTTGTTTTGTTTTTATCTGATCCTCCATGAACACAGTTTCTGAAATGCAAATCCATTCCAGAAAAGAAAGAAAGTGGTAGATACCAGGGATGGGTGGTATGAGTAGTGTACACAGTGCAGAGGGTCCCTGTGCCCAGCTGCTCAGAGAGCTGCTCATCCCATTCTCTGGAGTCATCCAGCAGCCCCACTGGGCGAGTGTCCACCAGAGTGATGGGCGACTCTGACAGCAGGGTTTCCTGAAGCCAAGGGGCTGTACTATGACCTAGTCCTAGACCAGACTTCCTCTCCTCCTCTGGAGTATAGAGACCCCAGAACCCCAGCACCTGACCCAGCAAGGCTCGTCTAGTGTCCACGTTAGAAGCAAAAGGAGCAGCCATGTCACAGCTTGCAGAAGTACCTTCCTGAAGGTGTGTGTGTGCAACCTTTTAACAGCCCACTCTATGGGACTGCAGATTGTTTGTAATTTCTTCCAGGAAATAGTCTATGCATGTACAGCCAGGAGTACCATTCTGCAATCTTGTTTAAATAATCCCAGAATAATTCAACAGTGTGTTTAGGGGCCTCCTTTTCCATGTACCTGGTTAGAGTTTGGAGGACTCGGGATTAGATTATTTTTCAGATGGTCTCTAGGAATGATGATGCTGGGGTCACATGCCAGTCACCACCCAGAAGATCTGACAGGTCAACTGGTACTGCGGTTACACAGTCAGGACACACACAGCCAGGACCCTTCTGAGGCAGGTCTATCACTGCCCAGACAATGCTATTCAGGAGAGCTGCTTTGGCTGTCTCTATTATCTTTTCAATGTGTTTTCCCTACCCCGCCATATTAGTTTTTTATCCATGCAGATACTAGTAGTGTTGGGCCCTTGCGGTGGTTGGAGTGATAAGGGTTTAGAAACTACTAGTAGGGATTATTTGCTGTCAAAAATGTGAGAATTTGTGGGCAAGATGGAAGAAGAGTACCTTGAGTTATAAAGATGGCAGGCCTCTGGTGGAAAGAAGTGTGGGCGTATAGGATCAGCATTGTGAATTCAAACCCTAGAAGCCTCTAGTTTTTGTGACAGAATTGCTTCAGCTATGGAAAGATTTTTCACCAAAGTGCGGTTTCTAGCTCTGAGCAGGGCCCCGTGGGACCCTCTCAAGGACAAAATCCTTTCCGTGTCCCCCATTTCTTGTTTGTAGAAAAATCGTTTCAGCCTCCTCAACCTTTGCTAAGTTCCAAAGGGCAGATTCAAACAGTTACTAATTAGAGGAGTGAGGGAATGCAGGAGGAAAGGAAAGGCAGTCAAGAAACAAGAGTGTAGCAATGGGGCAGGGTCCTGGTTCCCGCTCAAGGGATACACATAATAATCTGATACACATCTCTGAGTTCTTCTACAGGAACTAAGGCCCCCATCCAGGTGGAGGAGGAGCACAAGCAGTGGAGCCCAGACTGGCTGGAACCAGAAGGTCAATGACTGAGATTCCTGGAACACCACCCCATCACCTCACCATCAACCAATCAGAGGAAGGCAACACACTCAGCCCTTCCCCCATATTTTGCCTAAAAAAACAGTTCCCCGAAAACCAGCAAGCAGTTCAGGGTTTTTGAGCATGAGCTGCCCTGGACTCCTTGCCTGGTGCCTTACAACACACATCGCCCTTTCCTTCACTGCAACCAGTGTGGGTAGACTGGTTTTACTGCACACGAATGAGCGAACCCAAGTTTGGTTTGGTGACATATACCATTGCTGCAGACCACAGGGAACAGGAAACAGTGCACGTGTGCTTTCAGCCACGAGGGGTGACTGCAGCTTCCACTCGGCACAATGCAATGGAGAGTCTTGGGGAAGTAGAGCTGAAGCTAGTTCAGAGCGCCTTGTAACCAAGAGATATGAAACAATCTTACACTTGGCGACAAACCAAAGGGCCATCCGAAGTCTTACTTTAATAAACTAATTAGAAAGGAAGAAGAGGATAGAGTGACCACAGAGTTCCTCAGACAATACCAGGGAGGCACCAGGGTGTACCTGAGGAGCCAGAAGTGGAGACCAGCTAGTTGTGAAGGAGGGATGAGCAGGATTTCATGCCCCATCCAGGACTCTCTCTGAGTCTCTGCAGGGCTTTGCTCTCAGACAGTGTCCCCCAACTTGCTCCTAATATGATTGGGTTGGTCCTAGACAGGATTGCTGCAGGCTTTGGGCAAAATCCTCTCAGGTCTAGATCTCAGTTAATGGGAAACTGACTTGAATCTTGGTGGGTGGAGATAACTGCCATGTAGGTTTCAAGTCTGTCAAAGAGAGACCCCTGAAGACAACCGTACCCCAAGGGAAAACAAAACTCTGCAAACACCCTACCTCCCAACCTTCGAAGAAGAAATAGACCTTGTTTGGGTGGTGGGATGTGTGTTTAGATGTTGACATTTTCCCCTGCCATCTAGTTTCAAATTTCCCAACTCCTGAATTTTTTAGAAGGTGTTTTACAAACTGTAGTTCTTGACCTATGCATGGATTGTGAAATCAGTTTAGTGGGTCATGACTAATATTTTTGTTTTGTTTTAATTTTTTTTTATTGTGGAAGATATTAAACATATAAAATATTAGAGACAATCGTATAATGAACCACCATGTGCCTCTCACCAAGTTTCAACAATTATCAGCTTGTAGCCAATCTTGTTTCATCCACACCCCAGCCCTCTGTCTCAATTATTTTGAAGCAAGTTCCAGACCTCGTCATGTTAGCTGTAAATACTTTGTATCCCTCAAAGGTGATGCTTGTTCCCATTTTAAAATGACACACATGGAATAGAAAATAGAGCATGAAGGTAAGCGATGTTCTATTAAACTTTTGTTTCGGTTGTGTTGTCTGTGTGCGTGTGTGCACACTTGGCTGCAATGTAAAATGTATTTCCTACAGTGAGTCTCAAAAAAAGCTCAAAAGTCATTGTTCTAGAAGAAACTCTGAAGGACTCAGTCATCACAGGCAACCTCAGCATCCCCCCACCTCCAACCTCAGCAATGTCAGAGGAGAACCTGGCTCAGTCCAATAGGACACAAGGGTTGAGGGAGGTTGCTGGGTGGGTTATGAGTTTGGAGGGTGACCCGGACCATGTAATGTCTTCTTCTCAGAGAACAGCAGCACTTTCACCAGGGAGGATCTATGACGGGGCAAAGAGAAAGCAGAGTGTAAAAAACGTTTGCAGCCTCCCCCTTCCTTTCCGTGGAGGCCTAGGAGCCCAGCTTGCTGTTGCTGCTGAGAATAAACGATGAATTGAAGGAGGCCTAGAAAAGCAAAATGTGTTTCCTTAGTGAAGAGCTGAGCAGAAGTGGGGAGGGGAGAAAGATCCAGCCAACCCTGGAGGAGTTTGGGGTGAGAGTTTGCAAAGAGAGAGTGGCGAAAGGAGCCAGCAGAGATTTCTGAGTGGCTGCTGTGGAGATGGGCGCGGGTGGCTGAGGAGGGATTTTAGGCTAAGCTGCTGTGAGTCATGCAGTGTAGTTTGCTTTAGGCCCTGCTTTTAAGACTTCAGTAGAGTTTAAAATCCTTTTCAGTGCTTTTTGGATGTCGATCTAGTGCTTCCATTGAAAGGAAAGGAGGCTCAGGTGGTGTGGGTCAGTGTGAAATGCTTCCAGTCTCCTCCACTGTCTACTTTACAGATCTGATTCTCATTCCTTCAACATACAGCTCTGGCAGCCTTGCTTCCAGAAAGCCCCTTCTTGCTGCTGCCAGAGCTCCTGGACCTTTCTTGCTATCACACTTCCATACCCCGTGGTATTGAAAGATGGTTACAGGCTGGTCTCCTTCTACTAGCCTTCTACTAGCCTCTCAACCCAATTTGAGAGCCAGGACTCTGTCTGATTCATCTCAGCCTTCCCTGGGGCTGCCAGACAGTAACACAGCCTTTGTTGTTGCTTTGTTTTCAAGGAAATGAGGATCCCACTGGGGTCTCAGGAAACAAAAGGGAAAAACACAATTGGGAATAGAATTAAGCATTAAATTAGTGATAGGGACTATCCTGCACGCTCCATGAGTTGAGAACTGGAAAGATGGAGTGATAATAAAAACAACAACGATAACAGTAAGCGCTCTTTTGTGCTTTCCGTGTACCAGGCGCTGTTCTAAGTGCTTTACGTATATTAACTCCTATAATCTGCACAAGAGCCTGATGAATTGGATGCTATTGTTGTTCCCATTTTGCAGATGAGGAACACAAAGCACAGGGAGGCGAAGTGGCTTGCTTGCTCATGGTTCCATGGCAGGTGCTGATCCATCTGGTTCCAGACTCAGAGTTCTTTACCACAGCCACACACTGAGAGATGGGCAGATGTTCTATGGAAGAGGAAGACTCGAGCTGCTGAGAGGAGGAAGGAGGTCGTTCTGGGGCTTGTGAGAAAATGCGGGAGGGAAGGATTTTGGTGTGTTCCCTGCCCTGTGAAGTAGGAGTCTTCAGAAGGGGTGCTGGGAAATTGGGTTGGATGGGAGGTGTGGACCTGGTGATGGAGTTTAGAGAGGATGTTGCCGGAGCTAAGGGGCCACTGAGGTCTTTGGCTGAAGAAGTGCCGTGATGAAGGCCACTTCCCAGGAAGATTTAGTGTGGGGGTTACAGGTTGGTAGGATCGGCGAGTGGGTGTGGGGTGGGGCTAGAACCAGGGGTCCCTGGAAGGGCTGAGGTTGTGAGACAGAGGCCTGAGGATCAGCCTGAGGCAAAGCTGTTCCTCTCTGCCACGTGGGCGGTGGGACTGGTGACCACAGGGCAGATGTGAGAGCGATCTGAGAGGGTGGTCCACTGGGCAGGGACCACCCCCAGCCCCCAAGGGGCATGAAATTCCTCTCATGACTGAGGGGAAGCACAGGCAACCTCAGGGTTCCAGGACCCTGTGGGACAACGGGGGAACCCCTGGAAGAGGCACATTCATGAAGCCTCTGGATTGGCAAAAAGATGAACAAGGTCTAGGCAGGATGGAGGCTAGTGACCTGAAAGCATGAAAACGCTTCCCAGAGCCTGACCTACCAGCCTCCCTCCCTGAGAACTTCTCTCAGGTCCCCCAGGAGGCAGGCATTTCCTGCCCTCAGGGATTTTCGGCATGGCCTTCTGCTCCCAACACCCCCACCACCCTGCTTTCTCTTTCTTATCCTTTGGTGTTTGCTTAAACTGCCCCCTTCTCAGGAAAATGGTTCCCATTCCACACCCCTGAAGCTAGGTTAGCCCATTCATCATTTGCTCCAATAGCACCCGGCACTCTTCTTCATAGTTCTCATCACACTAGTGATTGTTTCATTCATTCAGTCAATAAACATTTATTCAGTACCTACTATAGGCCAAGCACTGTTCTGGGAGCTGAGCAGGTGGCAGTGAACAAGCCAAAGCTGGTAGGTTAGGACTCTACATCCTAGGTCCCTAAGTGAAGGGGTCCCTCCCTGATTGTTTCTATTATCTCAGTGAAAAATGAGAAAGTTAACCAGCTGAGCACGAGAGCAGAGAAGGGGGTATTAGAAGTTTGAAGTGATTGATCAATTATTGTTCAGGATCTTTCCTTCGGAAGGACTGCCAACCCCATGGAAGCAAGAATTGGATCTGTCTTATTCATTGCTTATTCCTAGCACCTTGCAAGTTGTTCCACATGTAAGGGGTCAACGAACAATTGCTAGATGAAAGAATCAGCGACTGGATGAAAGTTAGATGTCTCTTCTGGTTATTTATTACTGCATAACAAACCACCTTGATGGCTACGTGTGGCTTAAAGTGGCCATTTATTAGTATCTCACAGTTCTGAGGTCCTGATAATAAGGATACTGATGATAGGTACTCCTGGGTGGTTTTCACTTGGGATTCATTCCTCATAGGGTTGCAATCAGATGGCAGCTAAGGCTGGAGTTATCGTATGGCTTCTTAATTCATGTCTGCTGCTTGGGCTGCAATGTCTGGGCCCCTGGGGACTGGCTGGGCACCACTCTCTCCACGCGGCTTCTCCTTGTTGCTGGCGCGGGCTTCCTCACAACACGGCGGTCTCAGAGTAGTCAGATTCTTTCATGATGGCTGGCTTCTCCCAGGGCTGGCTTCTCCTGAATTCGTGTTCTAAGAGGCCCAAGTGGAAGCTGCAAGACTACTTAAGACCTAGGCTTTGAAGTCTCACAGCATCACATCCATTATATTCTGTTATCAAACCAGTCAAAGGCCCCCCAGATTCACCAGGGGTGAAGGAGTAGACTCCACCTCTCAAAGGGGGAAGGAATTCATGTAGTTTTCTTGGAGACAACATACAACAACATCCATGTGAATGTGTCCTGTAGACCTGGAATTTAGGTGAAAGGATAGAACTAGAGACAGAATATAATAGAAATCACAGACAGAGATAAGGAGTTGAATTCGTGAGATGAATTAGGTCCCTTAGGGAGGAATTGTAAGAAGGTTGAAACTTGGAGGACATCCCTGCCCACCCGCCTCCCCTAGTCAAAGGTAAAGAAGAGAGAAGCGGAATGGGGTAGAGAGGTAAAGAGGAAGGGGGAAGAATAGAGGGAAAGGGGGTGCAGAGGGAGGGGGAAGGGAGGAAGAGAGAGAGAGTGAGAGAGGAAGAGAGAGACAGAGAGAATTTGGTATCTAACTGTAAATGAGCTGGACCCTATGGGGTCTTCCTGGGACAGATCCCTCCCCCATCTCCTCTGCTTTAGCTCCTCTCTCAAGCACCTAGAGAATAGTATCTGATGCATTTTTCCTGGCTTTTTCGGATGCTAAAACCACCCCCGAATGGAAGAGATTAACTACTTGATGACCATGAGCACGTAGTCCTGGACCTACTGGAACCTAAGGACTGATGATGTTAACTTCCCTGTTACCTCAGCATCAACCAATGAGAGGATTGTGCGCAAGCTGAATACATACCCTGGGACCCAGACCCCCCGCCCCCCTCAACCTGCCGTTTAAAAATGTTTTGCTGAAACCCCTCAGGCAGTTCAGGGTTTTCCTGGACACAAGCCACCATTCTGGTTGCTAGGCCCTGCAATAAACCTCTCTCTGCCCCAAGCTTCGACGTTTAGGTTTGTTTGGCCACACTGTGTATGGGGCGCATGAACTTGCATTTGGTAACATAACTGTAGCTTGTGGCATAAGTAAGAAGCCACTTGCCTGAAGGGTAAAATCAGATTTGCAAATCTGTTTATTTTTAGAGACTACTAAGTCAACCTAATAAAATTAATGGTGGTTGCTGCTTTAGCCCTACATGGAGCAGAACTTTAAAATGTTCCACTTGAGTTTTAGCTTCTGGTTACATCCAAGGTTTTTCCAGTTTGGTTTAGGTTCAGACCAGCGACAGTGCAGGTTGTTTCACTGATTCTCATTGTAAATGTCATCATTCCCATACTCCACTGCAGCGCTTGATTAAGTTTCACAAAACCTTCCAAAAGGAGTGATTTTGGTTCAGTTCTGGATTTGAAAAGAGATAATTGTTATGCCAGGTTTAACACTGGGTTTGGGTTGGGGTCGGTTATCCAGCTCTTACAATAATTTTCTTTTTTTCTTTGCCAATTAAGCCAATTCCTGAGAATACTTTGTATCTGAGTCTCAGCTTTCATTGAGCAATGAGATTTTTATCTTTGTGGAGTTGGAAAAAAAGTACAAAGCAGCAGGTCTTGTCAAAAGGAAAGGTGAATTCGATGTCAAATGATGGAACCACAAAATGAGAGATCCAGAGGCTCTAATGAGGAGGAACTAAAAGATCAGAGAACAATAGGGAGTAGAAAATGATGGAAAGGAGAGGAGGTCAAATTGTCTCTGTTGATCTGATGTTTTCTCATAGAAACCTTTCCAGGATGTGGCAGTACTGTATCCATGCATCCAAGGAAAGTGCTTTACTTATCACTTTATTTATTGTAGAATCATACACCGTGCAATTTTTGAAAAAACGATAGCCAAATTAAGGTGTAGTTACAGTCCTTTTATATTAACCGGTGCCTGTAAATGCTCACATTCTTACACAGACTCTTCCTGCCTTCTGTTCCTGGCTCAGAGTTAAGACTAGGATCAAAGGCTTGGATTCAGCCTTGAGTCTGTGAACTATTTATGAAAAGCAATTACTCCTAGTTTAAGTTAAATTTCCCATATTGAGACGGCCTCAACATGGGAAATTTAACACTGATGCTTAATGTTGTTGCTGGAAGGTACTTCTAAGCTTATCCACCCCTATCCTTCGTTTAACAGACGAGAACACACAGGCATCCAAATCTGAGAAATGAACTTATTCATTTTATTTAAAAGACAGTGCATTTCACAAGAGATTTTGTAGATAAAATTGTATAGATACTTTCAAAAAGATCATTAGTAGTCACTGTATTAATCCCTCTACACCATCCAAATAAACTCATCCTTGCCATCAATGTTTTGAACTGAGCCACATCAAAATGTGATTTGTCTTTTGAACTTCCTTTCCAATGTCTTTGAAGTCACTATTCTGGGCTTTGTAAGCTTCTTGGCAAAATTAGCCCTTTAAGTCTGAATAGAAAATATCTATGTAGTGATACTATATTAGTCAAGGCAACCTTACTGCTGTAACAAATAAAACTCCTAATCAGTGGCTTAATACAATATTTTGGGAAGTTATTTAGTTTGTGTTTCAATTTCCTCATCTGTAAAATGGGAATATTAGCAAGTGCCTCATAATATTGTCTTGTGTTTTAGGTGAGCTGATATTTGTAAAACCCTTAGAACAGTGTGTGGCACATAGTAATTTGTAAGTGGTTGTTGAATGGATGAACCAATAAATATATAAGCAAATGAATGAATAAAAATGCTCACTCTTTCTCATTGTCCAGTGTGGGTGCTCCTGGTCTGTTGGTTTTCCTTGGGTCCATTCAAAGTCCCAGTCTCCATAATGCAAAAAGATACATGCACCCCAATGTTCACTGCAGCACTATTTACAATAGCCAGGACACGGAAGCAACCTAAATGTCCGTCAACAGATGAATGGATAAAGAAGATGTGGTACATATACACAATGAAATATTACTCAGCTATAAAAAGGAACGAAATTGGGTCATCTGTAGAGTCATGGATGGACACAGACTGTCATACAGAGTGAAGTGAGTCAGAAAGAGAAAAACAAATATCATATATTAACACATACACGCAGAATATAGAAAAATGGTACAAACCAACCGGTTTGCAAGGCAGAAATAGAGACACAGATGTAGAGAACAAACATACGGACACCAAGCGGGGAAAGCGGAAGGGGGTTGGGGGGGGCATGAATTGGGAGATTGGGATTGCCATACATACATTACTAATAAGAAAAAAAAATCAAATTGTACGCTTTATATATATGCAGTTTATTGTATGTCAATTGTATCTCAATAAAAGTTCTTAAAGTAAAAAAACAAAACAAAACAAAACCAAAAAAACCCCCACAAAGTCCCAGTCTCTTTCCTTCTCGGGGCTCCGCTCTCCTCCAGGTGCTTGTGCTCTGTGTCCGCTCCATCCCCCAGCAGCAGCCAGCCTCAGGCTCCAGTGTGCCCTCTCCTTCCTGACATCAAATCTGGAAATGATGTAAAATCGGCCAAAAGGGTTAAGACCTTGATTCAGCCGCCACTACAGCAAAGAGACCTTATCTGAGAGGTGTAGATAATGACCCCACCTCATTGGGCTCTTTTGAGAATTACGTAAAATAGCATATAAAGTACCTAGCACACAGTACCAACACGTGGAAGCCACAGTTAATTTGTCATGGCTTGTTTACATTTGCCTTTTGTATTTTAGCTTTTCTTCTGTTCTTTTTCCTCCTTCTTCTTCTAGTCTATACAAATAGATACCTGTATTTGACATTTTTGTTGATATTTAATGGCATTTTCCATAATGTTAGATCTTATTTCTCAATGTCTCTCACCTCATCCATGCCTTCCCAATTATTTTGGGCTCTGAAAGAAATCTTCTGGATAAGGATGGGCAAAGTCCAAAGGCATCCTCTTCATAAACAAAGGTACTGATGCAGGTCATTTTTCAGGCTGAATTCTCCTTCATTCCTGTCTAAGCCAGCAGTCGGATTACAGGTAAAGGATGAGAAACAGTGATGGGGAGTGAACGAGGGTGCAGAAGTGCAAGACTTTGTGTTCTTGCTTCATGTAACTTTTCCAAAGTAATTTCTTTTATTTTTGGAAATATTTTCTTTCAATAATAAAACTATTTTATAAAAATACCAAAGAACTACATAATCCTATATTTACAATTTCTTGATTGTTTAGTTGTATCTATTATGTGTGGATTTTATTAGATTCAGCCTCAGATGAAACATCCTTCCTTTTTTTTCCAGGTGCTTGGGGAAGTCACACCTTGGCCAGGTTTCATGTGTTATCTACCTTGCATGTCACCTTTTGTAGCACCTAGTACTTTCTTCTCAAAAGAAGTTTTAACACATTCATATTATAAAGCACAGAGAAGTAAGACCACTTGCTTTGAAATCTTGCAATGCTCTTAAGATGACTAGAGACGCTTGGCCTTAATGCTGCTGGGATGATTAAAGGAGTTGATAACCAACAACTTCCCAGTTACCTCAATGACAGAGAAACGGATGTGGCTGTTACTGCACCTAAAGATGCAGCAAGATATTAAAAATATTCCTGTTCAGGTCCTACCCCAGACTGATTACAGCAGGCTCTCTGGAGGTGAGACCCAGGCACAGGTATGTTTTTACTCAAGCTCCCAATTCCGATGTGCCTCCAGGGTTGAGGACCACTGTGGTGGACATTCATAATCCTTCCTAAACCCATAGAGGAGGCTCTTGATTATTTTATTTTTCTAGTAGTGGAGAGTTTACTGCTCATAACTGTACAAACATGAAGTCACGTGAAGGTGGGAGGCCCTAAGACAATAGGAGCTGGACACTACATCCATTCTGTAGGTCAGAAGTCCCCACAGTGTTGGTGCGGCTGCCATGATTCACTTCTCTGAAGCCCAAGATTGCCTAAGGGGGGAGTCCAGTTGGCCTGTGGGGAACAAGGTTGGGCAATGCTGCTGGTGTTACCCTTTCACTCAGTGTCCTGTGGCAGGGTCCTCTGTAGGGATGGGAGCACCATCACCATCCTAGCTGCCCAAGTTGACATCAAGACTGACTATATTTTCCAGTTGTTGGTGAACCCTCTTCCATTTTCCCTTACCCTCTCACTAAACTCTCATTTAACCAGGTCATTGTGATAAGTGAGGTTTACTAATTGTGTCCCCACCCAAATTAGACCCTCTGTATTATTGTGTATAAGTTGTCAAAATAAAGGATACATATTGGAGGGAGGTGGCATAAGGAGTAAGACATGTCATTTCCTCATACAGGTGGATGTTTACACTAACATTTTCTAAGCACGTATGTTTTCCAAGTCGAGGCATTGTACTCAGGACCAAGGCCAACAGCATCTGCTAGAAATTCTAAATTTCAGGCTCCCCCCATCCCCAGACCTACAGAATCCTCAGTTGATTTGGATGCACATTAAAGTTTGAGAAACACAGGGTGAGGAATCAAAAATGGCTGTCTGTAAGGAGTTCCTGGCTTCCGCAAAGAATACTTTTCTAAAAAAGGTAAAAACATGATCCAATTCAAAAAGATACATGCACCCCAATGTTCATAGCAGCACTATTTACAACAGCCAAGACATGGAAGCAACCTAAGTGTCCATCTATAGATGAATGAATAAACTGTGACATTATATATATATATATATGTATACACACACATAAACATACATAGACACAAACATACACATACATACAATGGAGTACTACTCAGCCATAAAAAAGAAAAAATGTTGCCATTTGAAACAACACAGATGGACTTGGAGGGTATTTTGCTAAGTGAAATAAATCAGACAAAGACAAATGCTGTATGCTATCACTTATATGTGGAATCTAAAAGATAAAACAAACTAGTGAATTAAAAAAAAAACCAGATTGCCAGATATAGAGAACAAACTAGAACAAACTAGGGGAGAGGAAAGGAGGGAGGGGCAAGACAGGGGTGGGGGAAAAAGTTATTATGGGATTGGATGAAGTCATGTGTGTGAAACTTTTGAAAACTGTAAAGCACTATGGAATTTAAAGAATCTTTCATTCACTTTGAAAAATGGTAAAAACATGATCTTGGAAAAATATAATGAGCATGTGTCAAAGATTTAAGTCATTAATCATGAGATTGTCAAAGATGGCAAAACTGGTTCAAAAGAAGCAGGAAAAACTGCTACATTTAGTCAATGAGAAAAAGAAAATGCTGGAATAAGTTTGCACAGTTCAGTACAAAACTGGTTAAAGTCCTACAGGAACCTAAAAACCTTAACTTTTGAGTTTATTTATTATTATGTACTTATATTGAAGTATAGTTGATTTACAATATTATTAGTTTCAGGTGTACAGCATAGTGATTCAGTATTTTTACAGATTATACTAAATTAAAGTTATTACAAAGTAATGGCTATATTTTCCTGTGTTGTACAATATATCCTTGTTGCTTATCTATTTTATACATAGTAGCTTGTAGCTCAATCTCATACCCCTGTGGGTTTAGTTTTTGATTGGAAAGAAATAGTTTGCCTCTTGACTGAGATACAAATCATTTGCAATTTATCAGTCTTCTAAAAATTAACATCTAACTTTCCTGAACCTGGCCTCTAATCAACAGAAGGTAATAAGTCAAACAAAGGTACTTTCCCCTTAGGCCTGCATATCAGATAATGCTTGAGTGTTACTTGAAAGGCTAGATAGCTCAAGTTTTGGATAATTTTTCTTAAAAATTCAGAAAGGAGACGGATCTCGAGATCAATTATTAATAAAATGCCATAGGTAATGATAAAAACAGCTAACACGTATGAGGTGCTAGTCACTGGTCTCTGTTTTCATGTATTAGCTCTTTTAGTCACTATCCTAACCCTATGAGGCAGGAGTTATTACTGTCCTTATTTTACAGGGGAGAAAACTGAGCCACTCTGTCTCCAGAGCCTGTGTGCTTAACTGCCTCCCATGAAAAAAAACAGTTGAGGGTACCGTAGGATACGTGTGTGTTTGTAAATGTGACAGAACTAGGGATATGGGCTGATGGTGGACTTACACACACTCCCGTGTTTCATTCCTAATCAAAAATTTGAATCAGGCAATGAAATATGACAATTGCCTGTTGTGTGGGCTGCCTGGAAACCCTAGGATGATTTGGGTAGGATGCTCGATACATTTTGCCAGTCAGAGCTTCTGCTCCTGGTAATTAGACATCATATGTCAGCTCATTAAACCATCACTCCCAATCCTAAAGCTGAAGCAGTTATGTTGGTATGGGGAGGGAGACCTGGGTGTGTATTATAATGCAGTGGGATGGATATGTCAGAGTTCTTTGTTAAAAAGAAAAAAAAAGGATTTCATTAGAATCTGGCATCATCTGAGAGTCTGGGTGCTTAATTAGAGGGCTCTGGCTTGATTCGGTATCTAGAACCCGCCTTAGCAAAAGGCCAATTGAATAGCCGAGCTGAGTTGTTCTTTTCTAATTGAAAAAGTCTACAATCTAACCCTCCCCAAATACATTAGTAAACAGTGGAAGGAACCCTCCAGCTCATAACACCCAGGGTAGGTGTTCGTACCCTGTCCCACTGTCTCCCTTTTCATAGCTGACACGTTTGAAGTTGGAGTTGTGGCTTGATGAGCCAAACTGTCCTCCCCAGCCGCCTTTTGTTTTGTCACAATTAGCTGCACGTGCAGAACTGTTTTTATCTGTAATTGCTCCCACGAGGGGGTAATTGCACCCCAAAGTGGCTGGCTGAACCAATGGTAGGAGCAATTAGTAACAAAAATGCAAATAATTGCAGACATCCGAATTGCAGTCTTAAAAAAGGGACACGGAGTAGAAGCTTAGCTGAAGATCTGGCCGCTCTCTTTTTCCCCACTGGTATTGTATTTGTTATTTGAAACCAATATTATAACATGTGACCTACCTGGAGTCTCCACACCCCTAGTGGCCTCTTGAAAATGGTGTATATTACAGGACCAACGAAAAACCAGACTGATCCCAAATGGCAGCTCATTTAGGACCTGGAAAATGAAGTAACAAAGTCAAATTTATCTTTGGGGGAAGAAAGTACAAACAATTGAACAAATGCATTTTTATCATAACTGTGAGTCTCATTTCCCCACACCAAACATGGGGGAAAACAAGGTCACAGAATTAGTAATAAAGTTATTTTTTTATAGACTCAGTCTCTAATCACAGAATTCAGGAACTCTAGATACACATCTTTCCAAAATAATGCAGGATCATGGCAGCCTCAGTGAGGCATGATTGTAGCCTGACTCCACGGCTTTGCTCCCTGCACCGGTCCCCGCGATGTCCTCCTAGCCTTCTCCATCCAGGTAGCACTGGGCTATGCCAGGTAGCCTTGGCTTTCTACTACACTGGAGGTAACTTGGGGCTCCCAGGTTGCCCCTCTGAAGTGGGAAAAATACACTGTTGTCTATTTGTGTTACACTCTGTAACACAGGCTACAAGGGAGTGCGCCCTTCTGCTCTCAAAGCCTCAGAGGTTTTAGTGAAACCTCTGTTGCACCGCACCCCACAAGCCCACACATCTTGTAGTTGCCCAGCCTTGAGACCAGAGAGCCCGGAGACAGTGACAGAGACATCAAGGGTTTATTGGACAGGGAGATCTTACACTAAGGGCGGCGGAGCGACACCACACCGTGTGCAGCAGATCAAAGGCAGGACGTGGCAGAAGCCTGCACCACTCGGGAGGAGGAGGCTGCCCTTTATAGGGCGAACTGATGTCAGGTGGGCACATCCGTTACCAGGAGCCAATTAAGCCTTATAATTAAGAGGACTGGATAGTCATGTGAGTGAAGCAGGGCCTGGTCGAGCAGGGGATGTGCAGAGAGCAAGAGCGCAGCCACCCTGAGTGGTAGTACAACCTCTCCTTTATTTTTGTACTTCAGCTCCCCCAACTCTAGCCAGAGACTGGGGAGAGGGTGACAGGCGAAAGCTAAGAGTGGCGGGCTGGGGGTGGGGGCATCAGGAAGACCAACCAGGAGGGCAACATGAGCCCTGAACCCTCCACAAACTCAAAACCACCCCCCACTCAACATTTGTGCACACACCAGTTCTACCTTGGGCTTCTTGGACCCTCAGGCAAAAGACATACAAATGGGCTCCTCTTCTTTATCCATGGTGCTCCAGAGGTCCCTGGACAGGCCTGAATTTTCCTGGAAACATAACTCAAGCTGTCCTTGGGACCCCAGCTATTGGTATTGGTCGACAGAGAAACATTGCCCTAAGGAAGACAGGACGGGAAGGCAATATTTTACAGCGAAGTATTTTATAGCAAAGAAATAGCAAGCTCCTATTGATTATGGGCCTGTAGGGGCCAATGTCACCAACAGAATGAAGAAAATAGACTCTGGTGATGTGTGTATTGTTCAGCATTCCTATATTAGCAAAGTCTTTCCCCTAGGGAATAAGTTTGCTACATGAATCAATGCCAATCCAACCAGAAGCATGTGGAAGAAATAAAGGAGTATATAAGGCATTTCCCTCTGCTAGAAAAACCACACTTTTGTCTTGCTTGCAGGGTCTGAGGTAAAACTTGCAACACTTTGGAGTGGAAAGTGGGAGCGTGAGGGGTGAGCTCATTTGTTGACAAGAAACAATTTGGAGGAAACATTGGGCCACCTGTGGGCAGAATGTATTTAAAAACCAAAGGTTGGCCCAGCAGTGGAGATCTCACGGCTGCTGCTCTAGGCGTGAATTCTTAGTCGATTTAATAATAGCCTCCTCCGCCCAGTGCTGGGAAAGAAATGTCGGCTTCCATTGACTCCCGCTGTTGGTAGCATCTGGGATGTGGCTCCATCATCCTGCCACTACAATTCTCCCCTCTTTCATTGCTGTAGGCAGCCCTCGTCCGAAAGATTTACTGTGCAGATAAAAGGAGAGGCATTAAGCGGTCAAAAATGACTAAGGTGAGGGGTTATAAAGTGTTTTACTAAGACTAAGAGAGGAAGTAAAAAGAAAAAAGCAAAAGGAGAATTGTGCAAGAATATTTAAGAGGGTTGCCCAGATACAGCAACGTGGGATGAAATGTGGTCAGGCCAGCTATTTGGTTTGGGTAACCAGAGAAGGTAAGATCATTCTGAATCCTAGTAAATCCCCTTGTGGAGAGTGGCTGCCTCTGTGTCCCAGGCCTAAAAGAAACCCTATGACTGTTTGTGGAAGGAATTCTCTGTGCATAGGCTGCAGTCAGATTCTGTTTTCCTACCTTGATGACCTGGTGTGTGATCAGCAGAAGGGCTTAACACCAGTGGCTCTGTGTGACAATGGCTTGCCTACGAAAAAATGGACATCTGCTGGACTTTCATGTGTTACAAGGAAGGGCCTCCTTCCCTGTTTGCCTGTGCTAAAATTAATTTAAGCTGGGAATAAAGGCTTGCATGACTTGCTTAGGCTTTAAATCCAAATATTATTAGGAGACGATGCGTTAGTGAAAAAAATCATATTAAAATGTAAATGATTGACATGTCCTAAATCAGAAGGAAGCGATGGAAGAGGGGAATAGCAAAGCAGATGTGTAATGTGCTGAGAGCTCTGGTAGACTGATGCAGGGTGGCTGCGGTGTGAGATGGTAGTTTTTGAAAAACATGAATAAGAGGGATTTCTGGGTTAGCAGCAGGAGGGAGAGCAGAGCATTTCAGGATGTCATGGATGTTGGTTGATTTCACCTGATTGGTATTCTTTCTCCTTTCCCTTTGGGGTACTATGCCTCTCACATTCCATGTGGGCCTGGAAAGAATAAGTTCTCCCACGATCTTTCCCACCTCTCTATGATACTATCTGACCAATCAGAGGTATTAATCCTGTAGGGCACTGGCCTTCCCTGTGACATGACACGTGGACACGGGGAGAGACAAGGTGTCTATTTTATTCTAGGATTTCTAGTTGTAGGAATTGCATAAGCCTGGAGCTGCTGGAGGCAATTTCCCCAGCATTGTGGGAAAAACTGCCTATATAACGAAGCTATCACATAGAAGAAAGGCGCACCAAGAGGTGAAAAGAGAAACACACACAGATCTGATGGCATCACTAAAGGTGCTGGATCCAGCCATGCCTGAAGGGAGAACACTTTAAGTTAAAAGAGCCTCAACAGATCCCCTTAGGCTTGAGAAAGTTCAAATTGTATTTTTGTCATTTAAAACCAAATGCACAGGGAATTAGAGAGTAGGAGGGACCAATGGGTTTTAATAAGAGTAGATACAAACTCTATGTTTAGACTCTAAGATTTTCAAAGGACCTGCAAAGAAAAGACACAGACTCTTTTGTGTTTCTTTGAATGTGACTTTGCTCTGGGATGAAAACATGTAGGTTTTGGTTTTACCTGGGAAAGTCATTTAATCGCTTTGTTTCCTCTTTTGTGACACAAGAATAGTAGTAACGCCTGTCTTGGGTAGGTTAATCTGTGCAGGACTCTTAGAATGGTGCCTGGCGCATAGTAAGAGCTCAGTACATTTATACTTGCACTTTCATACTCTCCTTGCACCTCCCTTTTCTCTTCCTTACCCTCCCTCTCCTACCCCAAGTCTCCATCAAATGTGGAGGAACAAGTCTGGTAAAGGCAGAACTTGGATCTGGGAAGTAACTGAGCTGATGAAGGCAGGAGCCTCTGTAGTGAATGGGGATAAAAGAGAATCTGGCAAGAACACACACTCATTTAAAAAGTTAAGTCCATCACACGTGGGCTAAACACAAATGAATCCTTTTATTCACACTAGCCCTTAATGTCTTCTAGGCCGGTGAAAATTCAATGCCTGCATGTATTTCCTGGTATGAGACTTTAAAGATAAATTGCAAAGCTATAGTGAATTCAGTCAATGGAATTACCCAGGTTAATAACTTGAACAGTGAAATGAATGATCCTAACGTGATATAAAATATTAGGTAACTGAAAAAAACTATAGGTATTTAGATTGGTGATACATTATTTAACCATGAGTTGAAGGTGCTTGATTACAGAATATTTGATATTTGAAGTAAAAAATTTCTTTTCCACCAGCTTCTTTATTATTTTTATACTAAAAGTATGCTATGGTCAAAGGCAGAAGCAATCGACCATGAAGCTAACACAGCATAAACCTCAGGACCCTTTCGTGCATGGCCCCTTCCAAGGCCCTGGAAGAGTATAAACAACATGTTCTCATGTTTATGTATTTTTGTAAGATTTGCAAAAGTAAAATATTTTTGCATTCTTGTAAAAAAAGAGAAATCCCAATATTACATAAGCTATAGGCTTCAAAAAACCTGGACCCACCCTCCATCAGAGGCCTACTGTAATAGGTTTCCTAGGGTATTATTAAGAAAAATAATTGACCAAACTTGGAAATAAGACCAAGAGAGTACACATAGTCTTTCAATATTATACTGAGGTGTTACTTAACTAACACAGCAGTGACAATTTAGTTATCTAGGGGAATGTGCTTTCATTTGACACCCCCCCCCCTTTTTTTAAGCCCTTTATTGGAATATAATTGCTTTACACTCTTGTACCAGCTTTTGAGGTACACCAAAGTGAATGAGCTATATTTATACATATATCCCCATATCCCCTCCCTCCCACGACTCCCTCCCACCCTCCCTGTCCTGGCCCTCTAAAGCATCACCCATCATCGAGTTGATCTCCCTTTGTTATACGCAACTTCCCACTAGCTATCTATTTTACATTTGGTAGTGTACATATGTCTATGCTACTGTCTCACTTCGTCCCAGCTTTCCCTTCGCCCCCCACCCCAGCCCCATGTCCTCAAGTCCATTCTCTACATCTGCGTCTCCACTCTTGCCCTGTCACTGGGTTCATCAGTACCATTTCTTCAGATTCCGTATATATGAGTTAGCATACAGTATTTGTTTTTCTCTTTCTGGCTTACTTCACTCTGCATGACAACCTCTACGTCTAATCCACCTCATTGCATATAGTTCAATTTCATTCCTTTTTATGTCTGAGTAATATTCCATTGTATATATGTGCCACATCTTCTTTGTCCATTCATCTGTTGATGGGCAGTTAGGTTGCTTCCATGTCCTGGCTATTGTAAATAGTGCTGCAATGAACATTATGGTATATGTTTCTTTTTGGATTATGGTTTTCTCTGGGTATATGCCCAGGAGTGGGATTAGTGGGTCATATGGTAGTTCTATTTTTAGTTTTTTAAGGAACCTCCAAACTGTTTTCCATAGTGGCTGTACCAACTTACATTCCTACCAACAGTGCAGGAGAGTTCCCTTTTCTCCACACCCTCTCCAACATTTATTGTTTCTAGGTGTTTTGATGATGGCCATTCTGATGGGTGTGAGGTGATATCTCATTGTGGCTTTGACTTACATTTCTCTGATGATTAGTGATGTTGAGCATCTTTTCATGTGTTTGTTGGCCATCTGTATGTCTTCTTTGGAGAAATGTCTATTTAGGTCTTCCGCCCATTTGTGGATTGGGTCATTTGCTTTTTTGGTATTAACCTGCATGAGCTGCTTGTATATTTTGGAGATTAATCCTTTGTCCGTTGCTTCGTTGGCGAGTATTTTCTCCCATCCTGAGGGTTGTCTTCTTGTATTGTTTATGGTTTCTTTCACTGTGCAAAAGCTTTTCAGTTTCATGAGGTCCCATTTGTTTATTCTTGATTTTATTTCCTTTATTCTAGGAGGTAGGCATTTGACCCCTTTCTAACTAATGCTTGAAGGTCCCAGGCTTTGTGAAATTCCATGTCAACATGTAGATTTTTTTTTTTTTGTCTAGTAGAGATGCAAATAATTTCTATTTGGTAGAAAAGATAACCTCACAGATTATGATTTTATACCAGTTTTGAATCTAATCTGGCAATCTCTTATGTTTTCATTACCTCAGTTCCTTCAATGCTCTTTGCATCAGATTTACTGTCTTACTAGTTTCCTCATTAATGAATAAAATCTTTAACATGTTCATCCTACATTTGCACAAGAGTCATTTTTATAACTTTTTGAAAATTATACTGACAGCATATTATGCTCTCCAAAAGAAACCGTTCTATTCTTGCACAGGACACATCTCACACACAGCTGCATTATGCAGGGGTCAAGCTTCCAGCCTAGCTTGAACTCTCACCACAAGACCTGAGAATCTCTTCATTTTACAGCACAGAGCCCCAACTTGAAGGTAGACATGTAACCTCTCCCAGCTTCCTCAGTTATGTCATCTGTACAATGAGGATTGCTGCTAAGATTACATAAGATGAGGTCTCTAAGGTCTGGCATGGTACCTCGCATAGTAATCCTCAATAAATATTGGTCTCTTTCGTGCCTTAAACAGCATCCTTCTAGTTACCAAGGAAGTCCTAGATCTCCCCCCAAACCCAGGGTAGAGGTCAAAAAGATTAGACCCACAATTTTGCTTCTCTGGAAAGTAAACATTCTTAGCAAAAAGCAACTAGACGGGAGAGTCCTTCTCCTTCTCTGATTGTAGCTTAAATGACTCTGTCAGCCTCAAGACTCAACCAAAAGCAGAAAATGACTTCTGTCCTAAGGGGTCTCCTCCTGAACCTACTTGGTTCTCAGACAGTATCTTACTCGGCTTGGGCTGCCATAACATAACACAATAAACTGGGTGGCTCAAACAGTGGAAGGTAATTTTCTCACAGTTCTGGAGGCCAGAAGGTTGAGATCAGGGTGCCAGGATGGTCAGGTTCTGGTGAGGGTTCTCTTCCTGGCTTTCAGATGGCCAGCTTCTTGGCACAGAGCTTTTCCTCGGTGTGTGTATGTGAACTTCTTTTCAGGCCACCAATCCTATTGGATTAAGACCCCACCCTTATGACTTCATTTAACCTTATTACCCTTAATTACCTCCTAAAAGCTTTATCTCCATATATAGTCACACTGGGGATTAAGGTTTCAGCATATGAATTTTGAGGAGATACAATTCAATCCATAGCAGGCAGGTTGAAACTTCATCCATCCATCTAACTTTTTATCAATTGGTTGAACCCATTTCTATCAAGCATTGTCCACCTTTCCATCTCCTCAGTTTTCCGTGTTGGAGGCACAAGGAGGTCCATCTCCAAGTTGGTTCCTTAATTCTTTCAGAGAGCCCCTATTCTGCTGCCAGGACCTAACAGCACAGTAAAATGGTTCATGCTTTTGGACAGACTCCATGGGATGAAGAGTGTACAGGCAGAGGGGGCATGAAGCTGAACAGCTGGGATGGCTAGAGTGAGATCTTGTTGTAGTCACAATTATAGATTCTGGTAGAGGGATTCTCTGTCCAAAACACTGGGCTCCCAGACCATGGTTTGCTCCATTCTGCCTTTATAATTCTCCTTAACCTTCCCCCTCATGAGTTAGTAGTTTTAATTGTTTAGACTCCATTACTATTTCTGGCTCTCTGAAGGACATGTTTTAGCTTCCTCTATCTATAGAGACATCCACACATCCCTTTCCTCCTTCATTTATTTACTCTTTTAAAATCCAACTGCCAAGGAGGTCACTGAAAAGTTTCCAGCAGGGAGGCAACAGTGTTAGGTTCATTTCAAAAGAACACTCGGATATGGTACATATGTGCAATGGAACACTACTCATCCATAAAAAAGAATGAAATAATGCCATTTGCAGCAACATGGATGGCCCTAGAGATTATCATACTAAGTGAAGTAAGTCAGACAGAGAAAGACAAATACCACATGATATCACTTATATGTGGAATCTAAAATATGACACAAATGAACTTAACTACAAAATAGAAATGGACTCACAGACATAGAGAACAGACTTGTGGTTGCCAAGGGTGAGGGGTGGGGTGGGGGGGGGATGGAGCAGGAGTTTGGGATTAGCAGATGCAAACTATTATATATAGAATGGATAAACAACAGGGTCCTACTGTATAGCACAGGGAACTATATTTAATATCCTGTAACAAACTATAATGGAAAAGGATATGGAAAAGAATATGTGTAGGTATAACTAAATCACTTTGCTGTACAGCAGAAATTAACACAACATGGTAAATCAACTATACTTCAATAAAATAAATTAAAAAAAAAAGAACACTTGTGGCTCTAAGGAATCCCGCTTTCAATCAAGATGAAGGAACCAGGACAAGATCTATCCTCCTGTCTTAAACGACTAGAAAATTTTAAAAAATATATAAAATCACAGTTTTCAGATATACGACAGGCCATACAGGATTGCAATATTTGACAGGCAGGGAACAAATGAGGTGAGCCCTGTGATGGCTCCAGCTCACTGCCTGTAGGTTCTTTCCAAGCTGCAGCACAGGGAAGAGGAACCCAACATAGCCTGGCAATCTCATTGAGTTGAGGAGGCATACATCAGAGTTTGGGAGGAAGCCAAAACAGGTAGAATTTTTTTTCAGGATATAATACCAGAAAGGAAGGAAAGAGAAAGCTGGAGATAGAGATAGAAAAGAAGAAGAAGGAGGAGGAGGCGGAGGAGAAGGAGACAAAGGAAAAGAGTGAGTAGAAGGAGAAGAAGGAGAAGAAGAAGGAAGGCAACAGAATGGAGGTCTATAGAGGAATATCCTCAAATGCTTGGCTGAGTATATATCTACACATGTATCAGAGACAGGGAAAGAACCACTGAAAATGAGTGACAAAATTCAGTGGCGCTGGAACAGCTTATATTCCAACAAGCCAGAGTAGAAAGACTTTGTAAAAAAAGGGACATTGAGTATAATCCTCAGAAGGGGGATTGTAGTAGAGCTAAATTAGCCCTATACTAAAGACTGCTCTGAACCCACTTTAACAGAGCTGGAAACCAAGCCTCAAGACCAAATGATTCTAAGTACCTTAGATGTGCACCAGAATAAAATCCAACAATATTTAAAGGAATATAACAAACTCTAGCATGTAAACTTCACAGTGTCTGGCATCCAATTAAGACAAGGAATATTATCAGGTATAAACAGGGACATTGCATAATACTAAAATGCTTAATTAACCAAGAAGCTATAACGATCCTAAATATGTATGCACTTAACACAGAACTTCAAAATACATGAAGTAAAACTGATAGAACCGAAATGAGATATAGACAAAGCCATGGTTACAGTTGGAATCTTCAACACTTCTTTCACAGTAATCAACAGAACTAGACAGAAAATCAGAAAGAATACAGAGGCATAAAAACCTGTTCATAAATATTCATAGTAGCATTATTCATGATGCCAAAAAGTGGAAACAACCAAAATCTACCAACTAAACTCATAGGTAAGCAAAACGTAATACAATTGATAAAGTCACCACGAATACTGAATTGGCTAATACTGAACAATTACATCTAGAGGAAGTACAGAGTTAGGTTCCTGTGAGCCTCTGGCTATAGTAATTTTGTCAATTGATCAATACATAATTTTCTTTTTATATTTGTCTTCACTTAAAGACTATTTATTTAAAGACATGACACATAAACACGGAACTCATGACCAATAACACTATGACTTATGTCTGAATAAAGCTTACCTAACATGCATTTTCTCTGTAAGGCACATTGAAGGCTCCCTGTGCAGATACACTAGACAGGACTTCAGCACTATGCTGGGGGCCACTTTAAACAGTAAAATCATCAGCAAAAAGAAAAAAAAAAAGCAAAAAACATGGCGCTAAATAGACTATGAAAAGGACACTTCTTTTTAGTATGAGAGCTGAGGCATAGGGTGACTTCAAATTTTCATTATTCTGTCACATCTGCAAATGACCACAAAGGCATTGTGAGTATTGATTTTGGGGTTGCGAATAAATTTTAGTGAGTAGGTGAATTAGCAAATGTGGAATCTGAGAATAATGAGGATTAACTGTATATCATACAATGGAATATTATTTGCCATAAAAAAGAATGAAGTCCTGGTACTTGCTACAACATGAATGAACCTTGAAAACACTATGCTAAGTGAAAGATGCTATACACAAAAGGCCACATATTGTATGATTCCACTTATGTGAAATGTCCAGAATTGGTGAATTGGCAAAGTGATAGAGGCAGAAAGTAGACCAGTGGTTACCAATAGGGCAAATGGAGAATGACTCTACTAAAGGTATGGGATTTCTTTTGGTGTGATTTAAATGTTCTAGAATTAGATAGTGATGGTTGTTGTACAACTTTGTGAATATACTAATAACTACTGAATTGTATACATTGAAAGGGTGAATTCTATGGTACTAAATTATATTTCAATTAAAAAATAAAGTAAAGTTTTAAAATGAAAAGAATATAGAAGGCCTAAAAACTCTATCAATAAATTTTACCCAATTGGTAATTATAGGACATTTGCTATAACAGCAGAATACACATTCTTGTCAAGTATACATGAAACATTTGCTAATATAGACAATATTCTTGGCCATAAAACAAACCTTAACAAATTAAAAAGTGTTAAAAATCACACAAATTATAGTCTCTGTCCACAACCGAATTAAACTAAAACTCAGTAACAGAAAGCTATTTGGAAAATCCTTAAATATTTGAAAATTAAACAGCACAGTGCTAAAAAACCCACCAGCCAAAGAGGAAATGACAAGGTAAATTACAAAATAGTTTTAATGGAATGAAAATGAAACATAGTATATCAGCTAAAATAGTGCTTCAAGGGAAAATTATAGAATTAGAGATATACCAGAAAAGAAATATCTCTAAGCTTTCAGTTTAAGAAACTAGAAAAAGAAGAGTAAATTAAACCCAAGGCAAGAAGGAAGAAGAAAATATTTATGAGAATAGAGGAAATCAGAGATTTAAAATGGATAAACAATAAAGAAACTCATTAAAACAAAAAACCAGTTCTCTGGGGAAAAAAAATCAATATTGACAAACCTCCAGCAAGACTGACAAAGAAAAGAGAGGAAGCAACTCACCAACATCAAGAATGAAACAAGAGATGTCACTACAGACTTTTGAGACATCAAAAAGACAATAAGGGAATGCTATGAAGAATTCTACATGCATAAATTTGACAACTTAGATGAAAGGGACCAACTTCTTGAAAAGTACAAATTACCACAGTTCATCCAATATGAAATAATTTGAATAGCCCTATAACTATTAAAGAAATTGAATTTGTGGTTATAAACCATTCAACAAAGAATACTTCATGCCCAGATGGCTACTCTGGTGAATTCTCCCAAACCTTAAAGGAAGAAATAAGACCAATTCTACATAATGTGTTCTGGAAAATAGAAGAGGAGTGGCACTTCTTAACTCATTTTAGAAGGCCAGTATTACCCTAATACCAAAACCAGCAAAGGCATTATAAGAAAAGAAAACTACAGACCAATTTTCCTAGATACAAACATCTTCAACAAAATGCTAGCAAATGGAATCCAAGGATATAAAAAGATAATACATCATGATCAAGTGAGGCTTATCATAGAAATGCAATGCTGAATCAACATTTGAAAATCAATCAAAATAACTCACCATATCAAAGGACTAGAAAAGAAAAAGCATAAGATGATTATTTCAACAGATACAGCAAAAGCATTTGATAAAAATATCAACATAGATTCATGATACAAACTTTCAGCAAATTAGAAATAGAAGGCAAAGTCCTCAACTTGATTAAAGGCATCTTTACCCTTTTGACTTAATTGACATTTCCAGAATGTTCCACCTCACAACTACTACATATCTATAGCTACCATCGTACTTAATGGTGAAAGACTGGATGCTTTCCTCCTAAGATGAGTAACAAGGCAAAGAAGTCCATTCTACTTCTATTCAATGTTGTACTAGAGATGCTAGTTAGTGTAATAAGGCAAAAAAAAGGAAATAACATACATACGGTTTTGAAAGAGAAAACTGTCTTTACCTATAGATATCATGATTGTCTACATTTAAAATGTCAAAGAATATACAAAAAAAGCTACTCAAACTAAAAAGTAAGTTAGCAAGTTTGCAAGATACAATGTCATTATGAAAAAATATTATATTTCTATATGTTATCAATAATAATTAGAAATTGAGGACTTCCCTGGTGGCGCAATGATTAAGAATCTGCCTGCCAATGCAGGGGACACGGATTTGAGCCCTGGTCCAGGAAGATCCTATGTGCCACAGGGCAACTAAGCCCATGCACCACAACTACTGAGCCCGTGCTCTAGAGCCCACGAACCGCAACTACTGAAGCCCATGCTTCTAGAGCCCGTGTGCCACAACAAGAGAAGCCACTGCAATGAGAAGCCCACACACCCCAATGAAGAGTAGCCCCTGCTCACCACAACTAGAGAAAGCCTGTGTGCAGCAATGAAGACCCAACACAGCCAATAAATTAATAAATAAAAACTAAAAAATTTTAGAAATTAAAAAGAATAATAATTAGAAATTGAAATAAAATAATATTTACTTCTGCTTAGCAGAGGCAAACTATTAACATGGGATGGATAAACAGCAAGGTCCTACTGTATAGCACAGGGAACTATATTCAATATCCTGTGACAAACCATAATGGAAAAGAATATGAAAAAGAATATATATATGTATTACTGAGTCACTTTGCTGTACAGAATAAATTAACACAACATTGTAAATCAACTATACTTCAATAAAATTAAAACAAAAAGGCAAACTCTGAAAAAAACTGCATTAGCATAAAAAAATCATGAATCAGGCATAAATCTAATAAGACATACGGAAGATCTGTATAAAGTAATTAACAACTGAAACGCAACAACATAGATGAATCTCAAAAGCATTATGCTAAGTGAAAAAAGCTGGGCACAAAAGACTACATTTGATATGATACCGTTTGTATGAAATAAGCAAAACTGTAGAGACAGAAAGCAAAAGTGGTTGTTAGGGTCCAGGTATGGGAGGAGGAGATTGCCTGCAAAGGAGCACAAGGAAACTTTCTGGTGTGATGGGAATGTTCTATAATCTTGATTGTGGTGGTGATTATATGACTGTATATGTTTATCAAAACACATAGAACTGTATACATAAAATTGGTGAAATTTATTACATGTAAAATATACCTCAGTAAAGTTAATTTAAAAAAGGGAGAGAGAGCCACCATTGCCACAAAGAAGATGGATTGATGAGGGTGATCAAGACTAAAGACCTATGCGCTAATTATTCAGAGACGAAAGCTCGACTTTTCAAAAAGAAACGTGTCTGAGAAATAAGGGCAAAGCACATGAAGACCAGAAAGGGAAGATACAAAAGCGCAGAAACAGATGAACTTCCCGAGCACAGATTTTGTGTCCTAAGATAACTTAGAGACAAGTCACAGACTGGCATGACAGGCACAGCAACCTGGGTACACAGGCCCCCTGTTCCTTTTCTGTTCCACTTAGTCTTGCTCGGGTGCTGTGCCAAGCTGCTCAGGTTAATTCCAAGATAGGCTCATGTTAACATTACTGCTGCAGTTTGCCAGTTGCATTTTTACAGCCCGCTGAGGGGGAATTTGGTGGAATTTGGTTCTATGCTATTTTCTGAGGCTAGAATGGCCTCAGTGATCACTTGTTTACTCTTTTGGTTGTTGAGTCCTTGCCCAGTGGCCATTTCCTGTCTTCACATGATTCCACCTCAGTAGGGATGTTCCACGCAATATTTGGGACTTACACTATTTATCTGAACCTTAAATTTAACTGGGCATCCTGTATTTTTACTTGCTAAATGTGGCAACCCTTACCTCAGGCCACTTCCCCTAGGATTGTGCCCACTGTCTGTCCTAGGTAACCCCTGAGAATATGTTTTCATGAATCTTATCACTTGGGTTTAACAGTGACAATATGTTTACACACTCAGGAACAAAAACAGGCTCCTGTCCAACAATCTGAAAGAAGAATATTGTCCCTTCAAGGTTCAGGCGAATCAGAAAAATGGGGGTCTCTTTTTTTCTAAACAGCTGTCTCCTCCACACAGGTAATTAAAAACAGCCACAGGAGGAATACTTCTCTTTACATGTTTAGAGAGAAATAAAAATTAAATTCCTGCCTTAGACTATTAGCAATAAATTAAAGATGTAGCCAATCCAATCCAAGGTTGATTTGCTTCTTTCTCAACAAGTCTTTTTACACACGGTTTGTTAGAAAGATCTTACATGGTCTGACTTTTTGCTAAGTGTGTCTGAGTCTAGCTTGAAGGCAGTTTCATACCAAGAAAAGCATTCCGAATTGTGGCATCTGGTGCAAGGACTAGGAATTCTTTATATCTGATTAGTGTTCTCAAATGTCTTATTCATGAATAAGCCAATATTTTAAACTTCAAGCACAATCAACTTCATTATTTGAAATCTGTGGTCTTATATTTGCCATGTATTTGAGCACTTTTAAACTCTTAATGATCAAAATGAGACAGTTAAGCTGAATGATATGACTAGGGTTATATACATTGATTAGTATGGCGTGCTTGAGTCAGAAACTCTTACTTCTACAATTGGTGAGGAGAAATCTACCTCTCCATATCATCTATCCATGTATCTCTCTATCTATCATCTATCTATCTATCATCTATCTATCTATCTATCTATCTATCTATCTATCTATCTATCATCTATATCTATCTATCTATCTATCTATCTATCTATCTATCTATCTATCTATCTACCTTTATTAATTCTCTTCTGGTTCACCATTTCTCCCAATATCATACAAACCCTAAATTAAAAACATAAATTAAAAAATGCTGTGACAAATATTTAAAAACTGGATAGAAGTATTCATCCATGGATTAATTTTTCCCAAAAGCTAGAATCCATAGACTAAAACCACATGGGTGAGTCATGCATATGTATAAATACACTTCTTGTGTATTAAATACAATATGTACATATCATGTTGGGATACACATAGTAGGCCTATATCACATCCTCCTAAAGGAGTACACGTGACTGGATGAAAAGACCAATGTCTCTCACATTACATTTCCCTTTGCCTGTTTCTATCAGTGAGACACAGACCTCAGCTTAAAACTCCTATAGCAGGGAGGGTGGGAGGGAGGCTCAAGAGGGAGGGGATATGGGGATATATGTGTAAATACAGCTGATGCACTTTGTTGTACAGCAGAAACTGGCACAACAATGTAAAGCAATTATTAAAAAAAAAAAAAAAACTCCTATAGCAGAGAAAGGCTTCTGGTTCTCAAAAGTGCAAGTGCTCAGTTATAGAAAAAACCTAGAGTGAGTCTTTCCTTCAACTCATCATTTCCCCAAAGATCTATAGGTTAGGGAGAGAGCACTAAGAAGAGAATTGGAGAGGAAGTGAGGGGAGGTTAGCTAAACTCTAGTGTGACCTGAGGAGGGGTTACTAAGGGCTGCTCCCTCCTCCAAGCCGAGGCCCCGGGCAAAAGGTGAGGAAAAGAGTGGAAAAAAACCCGGATGAGATCATAGGCTCTGAGAGTGGTGAGAATCTATACTCCCTTGCCCCTCCAACCCACTCTAAGGCTGGGGAGGCAGCCGGAAACCAGGGTCCCCTGGAACACCTGTGTGTGCCGAAGCGCTGGGTTCACAGCCCCAGGCAGCCTCACAGAGCTATGCCCTGACCTCTGACAGAGCCAGACCCCGGGGAGCCTTGTAGCCTCCCGGCACGGATCATGGGACACCAGACAAGAATGAGGATTTTATCCGCTGGTTGGATATCCGTCATTGGACAGACAGTGACCTGGACCAGATGCCCCTTTCCACCCAATGCCTGGGCCCACAGCTCTCTGCCAGCAACTTGGAAGGGTGAGGGAAACTTTCCTCAACTGAGATTGTTTCCACATCAGATATACTAAGTATGGTTATAAAGAGACTGAACAAAGTTATACATTTTATGCCCCTAAGTTTGTGGCCTGAAATACATTTTTGTTATAGATAGATGATATCAGTCCTTTACAGATAGATATCAAATATAATATTTCATATATTTAAATTATATGCATTCTCTATTTTAGGTTTCTAGTTTGGAAATTTGCTGAGGAAACAGACGATTAGGAGAGTGGGCTTTTCTTTTATATTTATGATGAAGACTTGAGAGACTAAACAGAAAATTATCACAGTGGTTACAATAAAGAAAACAAAAAAGAAGAGTGTGTGTGTGTGTGTGTGTGTGTGTGTGTGTGTGTGTGTGTGTGTGTGGTGTAGATAGATAGAAATATTGAGCTACAACCTCTCTGCTTAGGGCAGTTATTTTAATGAAGAGGAAAAGCCAGATTGCCTCTAAAGCTTTTGTATAAACCTGAACAACACATCTCCTGGATTCTTCAATCCACTTTGCCAGCCTCAGCTATGCATTTAATCTTGTGCCCTCTTGTTCTCTCCCAGCAGACAGGTAGAATTCCGGCTGTAACTCCAGTGCTAGATCGCACTTTCTGAAACAATCAGATGCTGGGAGACACGTTGGCTTAGTTTGACCTGGCAAGACTTTTTCTCCATTAACGACAAAGCATGAATAAATCAAACACCGTTTCTGAAAGTTTTGAGACAAAGCACAGATCTTAGGCTTCCATTTTCCGGAAGAAGGAAATGATAACATTTATTTATTAAACAATGAGAGAAAAAAGAAGAATGTTTCTGGTTTTCTCTTCATGAATCACTTAAACCAAAAAAAGGTAGATTTGTGAATAGCAACCCAGGTAGAGATTTTAATGACGAGAGAAGCAAAATGGTGGAGTGGCTAAAAACATGGACCCTGGAGTCAGATACCATGGATTCAAATCCCAGCTCTGCCTCAGTTTGGCCTCTGCACCTCAGTGTTCCTCCTTGTAACGTGGGGTTTCTAACAGTACTTACCTCCTAAGATTGTTGTATTAAATGTGAGTAATCTGTCAAGAACCTAGATTAATAAACACTATATGTATTGCTTGTTATTGTTATTTATTTTAAAAGGTTAACATGCCAAGATCACCAGCTTACTTTCCACCATGTAGGCAGAATTGGAGGGAACACCTGGAAGTCAGTATAAGGGATTCAGGTTAGGCATAAGGAAGAACTTGGAAAGTTTTTGTTGTTTTTTAAGTTCTGGAGTAGTACACCAAAGAAGTTACAAGGGCTTGAAAAAATAGATGCCTTTTAAGCATCTATTAACTTACGTTAGTTACTAACTTGATCAGGATAGTCTTGGTGTAAATCTGTTATCCTAGAGTCATCTCAGATGAGTGCCAGCTATCTTGATCTGAATGGCTTGGAATTTCATTTAGTTGTCTCTTCTGACTTTAAATCAGCAACGTCACTGGCGGTGATGGTGAATGGTTTGTCGTTTCCTAAAGGCGGTGGACCAACTGCATATTAAATCCCCAGAGAAGAGACTGCTACAAGAATATTGTTAAAATTGTCTTCATATTCCAGATGATGAAGATTTACACAGAGAATTTCAACAATTATGCAACCATTCAGGATGATTTTTCCGTGTGAATTAATCCTATTGAACAAAATAGAAAGTGTCTTAAAATTTTCCTAAACCCAGTCGTGTGTCTTAATACATGTTCCCCAGTTGTTTGAAAACATGTCAAGAAGATACAGTACAGAACAATTAAAATAAAAAATTGAAAACTAGGTTCTTGGGACTCTGTAAGCTGCTAATAGTTTGCCAAAAACAAAACCAGAAACCAAAAACAACCTGCGGTCAGTTACTCTTTTGGCCACAGCTAATTCAAAGGATGCTTTGAGATCAGAGGAGTAAAGCATTCCACATCTTGGGGCCTGGTTGGTTTTATGGGGTAACTCTTTCCTAGAGATCAAAATACTGACAAACAAAACCAAGCAGGGACTTCCCCGGTGCCTCAGTGGTTAAGAATCTGCCTGCCAATGCAGGGGGACATGGCTTCGAGCCCTGGTCTGGGAAGATCCTATATACCACGGAGCAACTAAGCCCGTGAGCCACAGCTACTGAGCCCACGCACCACAACTACTGAGCCCACACACCGCAACTACTGAAGCCCACGCACCTAGAGCCTGAGCTCCGCAACAAGAGAAGCCACTGCAATAAGAAGCCTGTGCACTGCAACAAACAGTAGCCCCCACTCACCACAGCTACAGAAAGCCTGCGTGCAGCAACGAAGACCCAATGCCGCCAATAAATAAATAATAAATAAATTTAACAAAACAAAACAAAACCAGGCAGTTTGCAAGAGTTATGACTGACCTCAGTGTTGTCATCATAGAAAGAGTAACACAGCATTCTATCTATATTCTATGCAAATCATAGAGTTGAAAGGACCTTAACAATATCAAGGTCCACCACTGCCCCCCAATTTACAGATGGCAAAACTGAGGCTCCAAGAGCTCAAGCATTTTATCAAAGGTGTAACAGCTTGCTGCTGGCAGAGCTGAGATAGGAAATCAGAAGTCCTTCCTAGCTCTCCAACTTCATCTCACACCACTCTCCTTCTCCCTCCTTACACTCTAAGAAAGACATACTTCATTTTCTCCAACCAGGCCAGGCTTGATCCCACTTCAGGCCTTGGCACTTGCCATTTCCTCTATCTTTTCCCCCACTCATTCTTGCGGCTCCTCCTTCTGTCAGGTGTCACCTCAATTATGATCTTTATTCCTTAATTATTCCCTGATAACCCACCGATTGCTATTTATTGTATCACCCTGTTTAATATCTGAAATTTTCTTTATTAATTATTTTTTTTCTGTGGTCTCCCTGCCATTCTCAGGTAACCTCCAGGAGAGTTGGGGCCTTACCTGTCTTGTTCCTTGCTGCATTTCCTGCTTCTAGAATGGTGTCTGGTGTAGCATTGGTGCCTAGTGAATTCTGATGACTGCAAAAAGGAAGAAAAAAACTTTGAGTCATGCTGTTTATCTGGATCTTCTGATTATATTATGCTACAACTTTTATTTAACATAGCATAAATAATAGCTACTATTTATATTTTCAAATGTTATATTTTCAAGTGTTATATTTTCAAATGTTCTGTTAGGCCTTTTTCAAATCTTATTTCATTCATAATCTTTGCAACAACCCTAAGTGTTGGTGTAATTATCATTGTTTTACTGATGCAGAAGTTGAGGCTCAGAGAACTTAAGTGTCTCAAATAAGTAGCAAAGAAGCATTCAAACCCATGCTTATGTGACTGGAAAGTAATCAAACCTAAAGTAAGCATACTTGTAACATGCTTTATTTATTATATCTGTTCCCAAGTGTTTAATATCAGGGCCATATCAGTAAATACGATTACAGAACACTTACCAGATTGTGAGGGCTCAGAACAGGTTTTAATTTCACATTAATAATGAAGCAGTCAGTTGAAAGTACAGAGATGTTTATAACTGCATTGATCTTTGAATGTTCAAGTAAGCTTTGGCATTCTCATTTTTTAGGTTTTGATTTGTTTGTTGTGTCTGCCAGGACTCATGAGAGGAAAGGAAAAATCAGTGCTGTGAGGGAAGAGCTGCTGACTCAGGCCTGATAGGCCAGGAAGAGCTGATGCCAAGTTTTGGGTTCAGCCCTGCAATTGTGCAGGAGGCCCGGAGCTGTAGGAAATGGGCTTGAGGCTGATGAATCAGGATCTTAAGAAGAACTGAAAATAGGACCCATAACCCTCGTCTTGTTGTCTGTTCTGACTGATAACTACTGACTGCCCTCCGCTCCCCAAGCTGTGAGTGTGCAGAGCTGTGTAAAAGTCAACTGACAAACAGGTTGAGAGACAATGGGACATCACTTGGGGCTGGCAGACTTTTTTGACTCTTTTCAAGTCTAATATAACTTTTTTGCCTTGATTCTTACATCCTGGCCATTCTTGGAGAAGGGAGGTGGGACTCAGGGGAGGGTCAACCAGTTGTTCACTGCAGGTTCAAGGATGTTTTCAGTCCACCCAGAGAGCACCAGAGGCAACAGATTCAGGACTGGGGGCAGCATTCGAGTCAGCGGCCTCCGATCCTGGTGAAGGCCATGGGCTTCAGGCACATTCATGGCCACCCCTGGTGGGCAGGCACCACCCCCTCAGGCTCCCTCCCTCACGCCCACTCTTTCCTCCCCCACATCAAGCCCTCCGTCCTTCACAATATGCCACCACTGTCCCTTCCTTCTAGCCTGTCTCCTGAAGTGCATTGTGCTAGGAGTCTCTTCCCCAGCCTAGAGTTCTATTGCAAGAACCACTTCCAGGACTGGAGCTTCAGAAAGCATAGTATCCACTATGTTTTTTTTAACTTTTTATTTGTATACAATTTTTAAAGGTTACTGTCCATGTAGAGTTATTACAACATATTGGCTATATTCCCCAGGTTGTTCCATCCATCTCTGAGTCTATCTTATACCCAATAGTTTCTTTATCTGACTTATTTCACTTACAATGGTTAGGGCATAACGCCCTTCAAGTCCATCTGTGTCACTGTAAATGGCAAAATTTCATTCTTTTTTATGGCTGAGTAGTATTCCACTGAATACATATACCACATCTTCTTTATCCATTCATCTGTTGATAGACACTTAGGTTGTTTCCATGTCTTGGCAACTGTAAATAATGCTGCTATGAACATTGGGGTGCATGTATCAGTTGAATTAGTGTTTTGGGGTTTTTTGGCTATATACCCAGGAGTGGAATTGCTCGATTATATCGTAGTTCTATTTTTAGTTTGTTGAGAAACTTTCATAGTGTTTTCCACAGTGGCTGTACCAATTTACATTCTCATCAACAGTGTATAAGGGTTCCCTTTTCTCTTCTTCCTTTTTTTTTAAATGAGTCTGCTTGCAATATTTTATCTTTTTCCATATTTTATTATTATTATTATTATTATTAGCCTCACCACATGACTTGTGGGATCTTAGTTTTCTGACCAGGGATTGAACCCACATCCTCAGCAGTGAAAGTGTAGAGTCCTAACCACTGGACCACCAGGAAATTCCCCCCTTCTCACTATATTTGTTTTTATCCAAGTATCCCCTTTGGAAAACCCCTACATTAATGCTCACCTATAGTAACACGGGTGTGTACAAAGGATAGCCAAGCACTCAACGCAAAGGAAGGAAAATTAATTTTTAGGCCCTCCAAAAGTCTCAAATGTCTTTTGTGCAAAATAGACCTGTGGGGAGCAGATCACAAGCCAGCCTTATACTCTGTAGTGCTGGGCACCACAGAACAGTGAGAAGCAGTGAAAAATATAAAGCCGGATTTTTAAACATGTTGATAAGAGGAAAGAATACAACTCGTACATTAAACATTAGAAAGGAGGGGCGAAATATGTTTCTTTAGCAATTTTAGGATGCGAATATGGGAGAAGAGAGTGGAGTGTGAAATTTTAACGAAATGTTGTGGCTTTTAGGAGGAAAAACAAATGAAGACGCCTGGAAGGAAAGCAGGATATGCCGAATGAGGCTGGAATGTCATCTAAGAGGAGTGGTTTTAGGATTAGAATAGACAGGAGGCTGGTTTAGGGAATGTCATTGGCCAGAATCCTGGGGTAGCCACTGTGCCTGAGGAGCTTGCACGTGCTTCAGGGTCAAGGGGTGGACGCGGGGCTCCAGCAGGAAAGGACTCTTCTGTGCTAATTGAGATTTTCCAGCTACAGAGCTGGGGAGGATGGGCAGATTTTCAGGCAGGTACACAGATCACCTGGGTGATGGATCAGTCATGTGGCTCACAGAAGTAGCACAAACCTGGGAGCTGTTCCCAGGGTTGGCGGAGCCATGACTAAGGGTCAGAGGAAGCCTTAGCTGTGGGTTTGTCAGGCTGAGCTCTGAGGTGGCATAAGAGTGAAGTGTGGGAGAGATGGTGCCCAGAATAGGGTGCACCACACAGGGATGGGCACTGGGTCCCAAGGGGACATCAGGGCTCATGAATCCAGATGCCTGCAAAGAAGGAAGGGAGTCCCCATGAAACTCTGGGGAACTTAAACAGGAAAACAGGTCTTTGCCTTACTTTCAGAGGCTTATTCTCATCCTATCCTGGGTAGAGCTCAACTCTGCATGGGCTGCCTAGAGAGACATGCACACAGCTGACTTGCTGGAGAAGCCCTCAGTGGAAGAGCAGAGATCATTTTCGTCACCAGTGCTTCCCTTCGTCAAGAGTTGGAGCTGGAAACGAGGCAGCTAACTGGACGGGACCAAAGGGGGGATGGTCTGGAATAGACTGGGGTGGTTTATGTTTGTGCTAAGTTATTAGAGTAACTGAGGCTGTTGACCCATCCCTCACCTTACCGCTCCCTCTCACTGTACTACAGATGGCTGGCTCTGTAGCTATGCTGCAGGGAAAAGCTCTTTAGGAGAAGTAAGAGGAGAGAATCAGACAGATGTTCTCCTCAAAACTAAGTTCCAGTCCAATGGGTCAGGCTATTGAGGCACTAGTTTGGGATAAGTGACCTACATTGGGTTCAGAAGAGAAATTTAGAAGCCTGGGTTTCTGCCTAGAGGCATAAAAGAGGGGCTCCGCCTTGACGGTCATGACAAGGCAAAGGACACATTTCAGAAGGTCAGTCAGAATAACACTCGTGACCAGGCTTGTCATATTTAGCAAGGAGGTAGTCTCCCTGTGGGGAAAGAACTGGGTCTACCTATGGTTTGGGTGGGGTTGGTCCTGGTTGACTTAATCCAGTGATTGTTTCTTGGGAACACAACCCAATCTGAAACAATAAGAAATAAGATGCTTGCTAGGGCTTCTGGGAAAGAAACATTTTCTTTCCTATTTGATAAGATATTTTATTCCTGGGCAGTGGAGTGTGAATATGTGAGTCCTACAGTTGCTGTAGTCATGGGGTGGAGGGTATGGGACCAGGTGGGCTGTAGCTCATGTCATGTGGAGCCCATGGTGTGACAAGGCAGAAGTGATGACTTTAGTGGAATTGTTTGAGCTGCTGGATCAAACCTGACCTGAAACACCAGTTACTGTTGGATTTCAGATATGTGAAAAATACATTTATTATTATTATTATTATTGCCAATTTGAGTGGGATTTTCTGTTTTTATTTTTCAATGTAGTTTTAATTGATGCATTAGGGAAGGGTGAAGGGAGCAAAATCCTACAGGAGGAGTTATGATGGGCTACAAAGTCCTCTCATTTCAGGAATCAGGTCTTTTAGAAAATAAATTCTACGGGCTTCTCTAGGGATGGTGGTTTTGAATATTACTTGAGAGCAGTGCCCTGGTATGAGGGCTTCTCTTTGGAAGCAGCAGCTCATACCAAAAACTGAACACAAGCTATGCAAGGCCAGCAGTGATATCCAGAAGGTGAATGGTGAGAATGCCATTACTTTGTGCTTAATTTGTTTTTTTTTTAGCTCCCCTAAAAGGGTGGGAGGTGGGTCTGAATTTCTTGTACTCTTCTAAACGTTTTGTTGAATTCATCTGCAAGGTTGGGGAAAATGCACAAAATTGGCCCTTCCAGATTGTTCTCTAACTTCTGAGAAAGTAAGACAGCCCCAAATACCACAAGCTGGCTGAGTGTGGGCGGTGCCAGGAGAAGGCGCAGAAGTGTTCCTGATAGAAGGCCCCCCCAGTGTGATCTTTCCAGAAGAAATGTGTTCCTGGGACCTGGAGCCACCCTGCAGCCTCAGCCTCCCAGTCCATGGGGTCCAGCCCCACGCCCTGAGCCTGCTCTTCCAGGGCACTCTTTCGTTGGGGTTCAATAAAGCACTCACTCATCCCAGAGAAAAGTCACCTGCAAAGGAAATCTGCACAGGTAGGTCTGAGGTCACCAAGTGAGAGAAGCTCCCCAGCACCACTATTCCTCTTCCATGGCTTGTATCTTCTCCAGTGTTAAAATGCAAATGCTGCCAAGGTAAAGGTATTTCCCTGGGAAAGGAATGTCTATGTGACCGTCCCTGATCTGAAGCCACACCCCCTGTAGGACTGACCTTGGGAAGATCCTAAGAGGGTTCATTTTCTCTTGGGCAGAGATTGCTCCCTGGAAATGGAAGTCATTTGGGGCAGCTGCAAAATGCTGAAGAGCGTTCAGCAGGCCCTATTCGTGGAGGTCCTTTACAGAAGCCTTCATTACATTGTTAGCCTCCGCAACAATGGAAAGAACTATTTTCATTTCTCTAAGAATGATAGGCAGGGGTCACATCATAAAAGCCTGGAAATGCCATGCTAAGGAAGTCAGATTGGATACTGCAGAGAACTGTTCTAGAAGGGGAGTGACTGGCTCAATATACCTTAAGAGAGTCCCTTCAGGCATCAGGATGAATGGGAGGAAGGTGGGAGGATTTTACAATAGTCTAGAGAGCTGAAGGGGACCTGATGTTAGGCTGTGACTGCAGGGGATGGAGAGGAGAGGGTGGGTTCAAAAGAGAGAAGCCCAGGCTAACTCTTATTGTTATTTAAATTGCAGGTTGAAATAAACATATTGAAAATCAGAAAAGGATTTGAGAGTAAAATTCTAAAACCGAACAAGACTTTCCCCTCAAGGAGTGGGAAAAGGTTGCGGATCATGATGGAATGGCTGGGGGGATGGGGATCATAGTTAGGACTAAAGTCCCCACTCACTCTTAGAGATGGACAAATGAGGTTTGCGCAGTACTGTGAAAGGAGCCATGCAGATGCAGCTTCCAGCCTCCTCCTCCATCTCCAAACTACTAGCACCCTGGGCTTCTTCTGTTTGGAAATTCTGGAACTGCCTTAGGACTAAGCGTTCTGTAAACTGCTGCATGGTTTTTGCAGCAAGCATGGTACTCTTCAAAATGAAGATTAGTGACCCTGGCTTCTTGCTTACCTGTAATTAAATATGCATAGTCTGCTTTATAATCATTACCACAAACATGGAACAATATCTAAAGGGGTCACTTCTTGAGGGAAAGAACAGAAAAGTGTCTCTTACAACCTAGAATGCCAACTACAGAGAAACAACATCATAAAGAAGCACTCACAGCTTAGTTGTGACAGACTGTTTCCAAAATAGCAGCTGAGACAACCATCTTAACTATGGAAATCCCTGTGGAAAGGCAAGTGTCTTTTCTGCCCTCTAGAAGCCTGCCAGGACGTAGAGGCTGCGTCACAGATCAGTGCCACTCACCACCCAGGGGCCGAGGGCTGCTGGGAATTGTTGAAACTTTACCCATTGTTTCCCAGGCGTATCAGGCCTTGGCAGGGTGCGGCAGGGGCCACTCTCTGCTTTCTTTAAACCCTCTCTCCTTTCGCTCGGGCCAGTTCATTAGCTGCCAGCAGGCTGTGGCCTCCTCTCCCGCTGCAGCCACCTGACACCACTTTGGGCTTTGTTCCCGCTGCACTGGAACTCAGTGGCAAAATCAGATCCAAGTCAGCGTTATCATGGGGACTGCAGAAGCAGCCTGTTCTTCGGGTTTAGATGTTCCTCTGCATTTGGCTTTTCTTTCTCTGCTGTCATCCTTGTGATCTCCCTGACCTGCTCTCTTGAGCTCTGACTTCTAACCTATCCATTGGAGGCCTACCATAAACTGGACTCTGTGTGGGGCCTCTGAGATGGGCAGGGCCTGGTCCTTATCCTCAGGGACTAGGCAGATGAGCTGGAGAGAGGGGAATGTGCACTTATAACAACCCCCTCTTAAGGCACACAATTCTCTGTCTTCTAGTCTCACTGAGAGGCCTTCTCCTCTTGCCTGTGTGGACATAAGTGCCAATTCAGAGGTAAGATTCAGGAAAATAAAATATTGCTTCTTGGGCGTCATCGGGAGCCTTCTGCTCACATTTTCGGGAAAAGTGTAGACCAATGTAGGTAATGTACACATGACCTGGGAGTCTAGGGTATAGGGAAGCCTCATATACTGGGACAGAATACCTTTCACTATGGTTGGTCAGATTCATTTTTATGTCATACAAATGTTAGCCGTGGTTTGTTTTTGTTTGTTTGTTTTTGTTTTTCCAAATTTTGGGGTAGCTAGATCCTAGGATCATAAATGGAACCTTCAGGAAACTAGGTAAATGCAGGTGAGGGACAGAACAGATGTCTAATTTCCATGTAAACCTGAACAATATGGTCCCAACAAATCCTATTGGTTTTTAGTTTCTCCACTCTCCCTTGCAACACAGGAGAGAAACCAGCAGAAAAGATGAACAAAATTCCCAAGGTAGCTTCTAGTTCTTTTGTTTTTCTTCATCCACTCATCTCTCTACCTTGAAGAAATTATATTTAAGACCCTAGTGAAATTCGGCTACAAAGCATACGTTCAGACCTTCGGTCCTGTAAGAGAGAAGAAAAGCCGTTCCAAAGAGCTGATCTCACTTTTTTGTTGGAGGCTTCTGAGCTCTGTCTGTCCAGAGAACATTCTGCTAATTAGCCAGACAGCCGGTGAGTTAGGGCGGCTTGGTTTTCAAGGGAATAGACATTGGACAAAGTGTAAGCATCTCTGACAGCTGGGGTTTCTGCTTTCAGTTTGCTGACACTGAGTTCCTCTCTGGTGTGATCATCAAAGTCCTTCCGTGGTTCTAAGCAGCACTGAGGATTTGAACACAGGCCTGTGTGTGGGATGGAAGAGGAAACCTGCTAGGAGACAGGTATGGGTTAAACTGCAGGGCTGAGTAGTGGGAGAACAGGGTTCACCCTTTTAGACACTGAAGAGTAAATCAGAATTTCTTGGCTCATTTATTCCCATCATTTGGGCTGGGTTGGCTCATTGCCCTTGGTCATCTTTAACTTTTTCCTCTGTTCTTGTGTGACTTGTCATATACCAGGGAATCACAGCATAGGGCTTTAGAATCAAATAGACATGAGTTCCAATCCTAAATCTCCCCGCCTACTTTGGGTGAGATTCCTAATCTCTATAAGCCTCAGTTTTTTCATCTGTAAAATGGAGATAATAATAGCATACAGGGTTACTGTGAAGATTAACCACAATGAAGTATAATGAGCAGCTGGCCTATTGCCTAATCCATTGTAGCTGCTCAACAGATGATTTCCCTTTCCCATCCTGGCTTTGCAATTTAATCGGTGGGAGACTTACAGCAAGTTATTTAAATGTTTCTGGCATCAGTCTTCCTTATCTTTAAATTGAGTAGAAGGAGAACACAACAATAACGCCTGCTCTGAGGGATGTTCTGAGGGGTCTGGACATATGTGCCTGTGGCTATGGGTGATGGCCACCACTGTGAGACCTGACCAGTGGCTCAGGGGTCAACTTCACAGCCATTGCCCTTGTGGGATGGAACAGTGTCTGGCTTATGTTTGAGAGGGGTCAGAGGGTATGTTTCCTCAGAGGTGGGACAAGCCTGCGGGCATACTCCTTGCAGGCAGACATCCTAAAGGTAAATAGTAAACTGTTTTTCCTTTGGAAAGTGTGAAGGACTTCCCTGGTAGCACAGTGGTTAAGAACCTGCCTGCCAATGCAGGGGACGTGGTTTCGATCCCTGGTCTAGGAAGCACTCATATGCCATGGAGCAACTAAGCCCTTGTGCCACAACTACTGAGCCTGCGTTCTAGAGCCCGAGAGCCACAACTAATGAGCCCACGGGCTGCAACTACTGAAGCCTGCATGCCTAGAGCCTGTGGTCCGCAACAAGAGAAACCACTGCAATGAGAAGCCTGCACTCCACAACAAAGAGTAGCCCTGCTCGCCGCAACTACAGAAAACCCGCACACAGTAACGAAGACCCAACACAGCCAATAAATAAAAATAAAATAAATAAATAAATGTATTAAAAAAAAGAAAAGAGGAAGAAAGTGTGATGGTTAATTTTTATGTGTCAACTTGGCTGAACCACAGGATGCCCAGACATGATTCTAAGATGTGTGTGAGGGTGTTTCTGGATGAGATTAACATTTGAATGGGTAGAGTGAGTAAAGCAGACTGCCCCTCCCAATCGTGATGGGCTACATCGCATCTGTGGAAGGTCTGAACAGAACTAAAGGGCCAACCTTCTTGGGATTAAGAGGGAATTCCTCCTGCCTGTCTCTGAACTGGGATCTTGGTCTTTTCCTGTCTTTGGACTTGAGCTGAGAGGTCGGCTCTTTCTGGGTCTTGATTCCTACTGGCCTTCAGACTGGCACTCACTCCATCTGCTCTTCTGCATCTCCAGCTTGCCAGCTGTGGGACTTCTCAGCCTCCATAACCACACGAGCCAATCCTTTATAATAAGTCTATCACTTCTCTCTCTCTCTCTCTCTCTCTCTCACTGGTTCTGTTCCTCTGGAGAACGCTGACTAATAAAGTCTCCCATTTGTCGCTCTTTCCTCTCTCACTGCTTCTGTCTTAATCCAGAGGCTCCTCTTCCCAGAATATGAGCAGCAGCAAAACTGACCTTTTTGCTTTCAGCCCTCAGATGAGTCTTTCTAAAATTCCAATTACCTCTTGTCTTTTTGCTACTTAAAACCTCAGTGGCCCCATCAGCTAGATAAACTGAAGGCCCCTCAGTCTGATATACAAGGCCCTCCTACATGGCCCACTTTATCTTACTTCCCACCATTCCCCTCACAAACTCTCTACTCATTCACTAAGTTCTCATCACTATTTTCCAAAGACGATGTGCATATTCTCAACTCCCAGCCTTGGTCCATGCCCTTCCTCCTGTCCAGCACACCTTTCCTTTAAGTCCATCCTAAACACACCCTCATTGCTGCCATGAGGCTGTTACAACCGTTGCATCTCATTGATCTGGGAAACATGTGCCTGCATTTCTGAGCTCAAGAATGGTTATAATCAGTGAAGCCGAGAGAGGAAGCAGGTTTGATGGGGAAATGACTTGGTAAACCTTCGAGATGTCAAATCTGTGGCAATGGCATATGAGGGGGGAGGTTCTCCTTTCAGATTCACATTATATTTCAATGAGAAATGTTGTTCAGGGGAAATGCTTCTTAAAATTGACAACCGTCTTTTACTCTAATTTTAAAAGTAGAAAAAGGTGTTTTTTTTGTTTTTTGTTTTTCCTAGTTAGAAAAGAATAAGGAATAAAAGGATAAAGTTTTAAAAGACTAGAAAAAAAGAGGGACTTTCCTGGCAGTCCAGTAGTTAAGACCCCGAGCTTCCACTGCAGGGGGCATGGTTTTGATCCCTGGTCAGGGAACTAAGATTCCACATGCCGCGCAGGTGGGGCCAACAACAACAAAATTAAAGGGGCATTTTAAATTTTTTGAAAAGAAACGATGTCACACATACTCTTTTCATATGTTTTTGTACATTATATTCAACAATATATTGTGAATGTCTTCCACATCAATAAATATAGATCTAAATAATAATTTTTAATGATCATTTTAGGGTAGACTAAAGTGTACTTAATCAACCCTATACTGATGAATATTTAGCTTATTTCAATTTTTTAGTTTTGTAAACAACCTCATTGTGTACCTCAAATTATTCCCTTAAAAGAAATTCCTCAATGTGGGACATTATAGTGTGTATAGTTGGGTTTGGAAAATTGTACTGATTTTTAGAGACAAAATTTGCAGGTGTTCATTGTGAAAACAGAAGAAAATAGAGAGATAAGCAAAACAAAGATAAAATAACTCGCAATCCCCTAGAGATAAACTAGGTTTCCGTAGCATCCATCCCAGAGATGACAGAACGCCTACTGAATTATTCTTATCATTTCCTTCTATTTTTCTGTTTGCCCAAGTGGTTGAAATTTTATCTGGATATTTGCTGATGTCTTTCCATTTTACACATTATTACTGTTTTTCTTTTGAGCTTATACATTAGGTGTCTCAGCAAAATTAAGATTAATTCTGACATGATACATTACAAATGTATCAAGAGGCAAAGTTATACCTCTACTGCTCTATGTTTTATCAACTATATATTTTTTAATTTTTTTTTTTAAGCTTCAGACTCCTGCCTTGGAAACTGTATAAGGTGCCACAATGCTGTGTCACCTTCCTCCAGACACTCAGAGTTCAGCATGCTGGGATCACGCATTAGGAACTTCCCACTCGCCCACATCGTCAGCTTTTTGAGGAAACAGTACTTCTCTCTGAATTATTCCATCTCTTTTTTTGTTCTCTTTCTATGCCTCTCCATCATCCAGGACTGTGCCTGGTGAGCACCATGAGTTCAAAGAGCCTTTCTCCCTCTTCTTTAGATTTCACCCTGCATAGCACTGTATCTGCCTTATAGTAGCTGCTCAGATAATCAAGTTTTGAAACAAATTATCCACTGGATTAGTAAGTGTCAGATGATGAGAGAAATAAGACCAGATGACTTTCTTGGCCATTAGGCATTTTTACCTTCCTGGGGCTTTCCCTCCACTTAAAAAAAAAAAAAAAAAAAAAAAAAAAAAGGATTTAAAACTATATTTTACAATTGCATTGATATAAAAATTAATTTAATCCAGGCTGGAATTATTATTACACTCATCATTATTTTATTACTTTTCCCTCTGATTTTAAAAGAAATAAAACCTTTTTGTAGGAACTGTGCCTGATGGATAAGGTGCCCATCTGTGTTTTGAAAGTTAAATGCAAAGAAATGTGATGCTAGAAATGTGATTCTTCTTCTGGAATTGGCCGGGTTTTTACTTTTGTGCTATTCATTGAGAGTTTGCTATAGTCCGAGGAGTCTGTTTATGTGAATTACTCTTGCGTAATCCCCACATCAGCCCTCTGGGTTGATTACTACAGTTATTTCTCATTTTACAGAAAAAGTAACCCAGGCATACTGGGACAAAATTAAAGCCAAACTCATACGGTTAATAAATGGTGGGACTGGGATTTCATTCATTGCACAAATATTTCTTGAGCATCTGCTGTGTGCCAGGCACTGTGCTGGACACTAGGAAACAGCAGTGAGCAAACCGAAGTCCCTGCCCTTGTGAAGATTCATACTCAGTCTGATTCCAAAACCTGTGCACTTAACTCCTATGCCCCAAGTCAGGTTTGTAGACTTCTCCTATTCTGGGGGCTGAGGTTTTATAAGCAGTGAGATACTCTACGTCTCGAGAAAGGACAGTCAAGACCCTGACCAGAATTTCACCTACCTCTCTGCCTCTGCATCTGAAATTAAGGCACAGCTACTCATTCCCATGGACTCCAAGCCTCTTCCATTGGGGATCCCTGCACTTTCTCCATTCACCCTGCCCTGCCTTGGCAAAGACTGGCATGCCTCCTGCCCCCATCATTGCCATCTCAGTCTTCCGCGATTGTCTGACTCACGGGTGCTGCCAGAGATGCCCATCTGGTCTGGTCCTCACCGCTGTTTAAGACCCTCCATGGCTCCCAATTGCTCTCCAACCTGGCCTGTTAGGCCTGTTTGTATGTGGCTCGGTTTGCCTCCATCCTCGCCTCATTTACCTTCTCTTTTCTCTCCCTTGCTCACCACATTCCATCCCTGGTGAATTAATTAGCTCATTCTTTCATTAGTTAACAAACATTAATTGAACACCTACTATATGCCCTGCTCTGTGTAGTATGCCAGAGGATAAAGAAGACCACCTGGCCCCCGATCTTTAGATGCCTAGAGCTTGAGGTGGAGACAGAGGAGCAAAGGGAATGTTGTGCATTCTGTGAGTAGGATGAAAATACAGAAAAGCATGCGGTACTATGGGAGCCCAGGACATGGCAATGATACCTCACCCCACGGGGAGGAGATCTCATTCCTGAGGGCAGGTGGGTAAACCAGAAGCTTCTCTTGCAGTGAGGAGGGTGAGCCTAGAGAACAAATGGGGGCAGGTAGAGTGGTGAAGGTGGAGGGTGCTCCACCCTGGGGGCTGAGGCAGCAGGTTCAGTCTGGCTGGGGTAGCTGACAAACTGGCAGGGCCCAGGTCCTTGGGGGCAGGGCATTGGGGGGAGTTTACATTTATCCTGAAGCCTATGAGAAGGGTTGTTAGCAGGGTTACGGGAATGATTGCAAAGCTGGTATAGTAATGGAGGCAAGAAATCATGAAGGTGGTAGAAATGGAGAGAAGTGGGCAGGTTGGAGAAATGGTGAGGAAATAGAAAGCCCAGGACTTAGTGTCCAAGTAGATGTCAGCATGAAGGAAAAACAGTGCAGGGATCATTCCCTGGCTTGCGGAACACTGTGGTCTCGCGTCCCTCCACGTCTTTGCACTGGCTGCTTATTGCTTCTGATTGGACCTTTTCCCCCTTTCCACCCAAATCATTCTGTTCACCCTTGCCACTCAACTCAGGCGTCACCTCTCCCTGGAAACCTTCCATAACAGTCAGGATCCAGCTGGAAGGAGACGGCATGTGATCACTGAGCACTAGGGAGAATTCGTAAAGGGACTCGTTATAAAGGTGTGAGCGGGGTTTAAGGAAACTGAAAATTGACGGTGCAGTAGCCCATGGCTAGTAGTACTGTTACCATCCCAGAGGCTAGAAAGGGCCAGGGATGAGAAGGTTTCTAGAACCTCAAGGAAAGAGTTGTGTGGCAAGAGCTACCTGTAAGGAATAGATATAGCCAGTCTGCAGTGATCCTGAGAGGAGGAATCCCAGAAAGAATTAGCACCCAGGCTTACTCTCTTCCTTTCTGCTCATCTTTTGCTTTGACTCCTCACATTGGTCAAATCCAACTGGACACAGCAGGCATGGGGGCCTACTGAGTCCCTACGAGCCAGCCCCAGGGCACAGAGCAGGGTGGAGGGTGGACCTGGAAGACACCCTGACCACCCCCCAGCCCCAGTCTCAGTCAGCAGCCTCTCCCACTAGGTCTCACGACACCCTGTGATTCTCACCATCACAGCATCGCTCAGGCCCCCACGTCCCCACACACATTAGACTGCGAGCTCCTTGGGGGGCATCTGCCGTGTCTTATCCATCTTGGTATCTTCCAAGCCTAGCACGTGGTAAGGGCTCCATAAATACTGAACAGATAGGGATCCACCTGATCAAATGCCAATTTCATATGGAAAGTAAATGTCTTAATCTATTATCAGCTGACGCCTCAGGGTGGCTAATGGCAAGAAAGAACAAGTTTCAGCATTATAAGTTTGAAGTTACTGTCCCCAGAGGACATGTACTTCCTTGCTTTATTCTTTTTTTGGTGAATCAGTGTGTCATCAGTCAACAAGCCTGCAGCAGCTTCCCTGTGGGGGAGGCAGAATTCCCACCCAAAATTAACAGGCATCTGCGATTCATTTTTCTTTTGTAACAAAGCTAACGCAAAACAACTGAAAGCAATGACAACACTATTTCATGTAAATGGTATAGGACGGATCAAACAGAAAGGTGCGTTGGGAAATTGAACGTATCAGGTAAAGGCAGTAGCACAGAGCTCACAGCTGTTTTCACCTCTGTTGTGTTTATGGGATGACACAGTGCAGCCATCGGGCATAAGCAGGGTGACCAAGTTGCAGTCTGTCCTGTCTGCCCCTGCTTCTCTATTTTCACAGCCACCCCAGGTGGCCTCCTCTTTCAATCTGTCCTACACTGAGGAAATGGCGAAATCTATTTTGGCAGCAATCTCCACGCCACCTTATTATTCTCTAGCTTAAGGTTCAAACCCTTTTGACAAGCGCCTCCCACTCTACCCTTGGCCATGGAACATGTTCTCTTGTAATTGGTTCTCAATCGTGTACCCACAGCTCCTCTCGCTGTTTGTTGTTAAAGGCAAACCCTCTGTCTTCACTTTGTTGTGAATTCTCGCCATGTCCCATACTTAGTAGGCACTTGAGGGAGATTTCTGATTAAAAACCCACTTATAACCTGCTCCCTACATGTCACGATAGAAGCTCCCCACCTTGCTAAAAGTTGATGGCAGCAGTGTGTAATGACTTTGTCCCCATTCAGCCACTAATCCTGTAGATGGATGATTTTGTTCCTACCTCCATCAAGCCTGGAGAGCTCTGCACTCCGTGAAAAATCAGAAATGTTGCCAGCTTGCTACCTGATTCCTCTCTGCCTCCAAACGCAATGCAAAACAAGCTCCTGTTTCCATGCTACACATAAATAGAGATTGTTTTCCAACTTCAGAAATGTCCTTGGCACAGAACGTATGAGCTTACAAGTCACAGGAATTCTCTCTTTCCATCCTACGGGGCCATGGCTGAGATCTTCGTAATCGTGTTCAGGAAGCCCATGATGCAGTGACTCTTTACCTGTCCTGATGGCCCTGTGTGATGGAGGGAGTAAATGTCCCCTAATCAGTCCCCAGAACCTGGAGCCAAATCCACAGGAATTCATGGATTCATTCTATGACTCTTTCTCTGAGATTCTACTGTCTTGAATATAGCAAGGACACTGGCTGTGCTGCACACCTTTGCTCCTTCAGGGACCCTCTGATCTTCCCCACACTGCTCTGTGACCCAGGCAGCAGACTATGCATAGCATCAATGCCTTTGCCCTCCAACTTCCCACTGGAAGGAGACTGGAAGGAGGGGAGTGCCAGCGAACCCACCTCCCTGCCAGTTTGCCGTGGGTTTGCGACTAAGGGCTGCAGCTCCTGTCAGGCAGCCCAGCCCTCTCCACTCGGCTACCTTCCTTCTCAGAGTTCTGGCGAGCACTCTGATTACCTCGTGTCACAAGCCCCAGGGGTCGCACTGTCCCTTGTCGCCCTCACCTTTCTAAATGGTTCCTCTGTGAAACTCTTTCAATGTGACTCAGTTCAAGCGTGCCATCGTTGATCTCTTGCTGGAATCCTGACCTCCGTGGTGGTAAATAGGCAGAGCTTACATTAGCACGGAGGAAGAGACAGGCAATTAACACTTTGCAAGTATAACATATAATTTTAGATAGCAATAAAGGTGAAAAAAGTAAAATAGGGTAACGGGATGGAGTCACCACCTGACTCTGCCCCACTCCCTGCCACTTAACAGCCTAATTCAGCAGGGCACCTCCTTCCTCCTGTCTTTTTTTTTTAAATCATGTATTCATATTGCTACTTTCATGTCAATTCCCTGGTTTTAAAATGAATAAATTATTTTCTTTAAAAAAAAATAAGGAGGACCTCCAGAGTGACATCTAGGGGAGGAAGGCTGTATCCTAGGCTAGCCTGGAAAGGACCTTCTGAAGAGGAGACATCTAATGAACACCACAATGCTGAGAATGAGGTAGCTGCGCCAACATATGGAGAAAGAACATTCCAGAACAGCAGATGCAAAGGGCCCCAAATGGAAAAGAGTTCAAACAGCATGGAACCTAGTGGACCAGAGAAGAGTAGTAGGAGATGGGGTCAGGGAGGGAGGGCACGAGGGAGTCTGAGTTCTATCCTAAGGGCACTGAGGAGTCATTACAGAATTGGGAGCAGGGGAGTTGTAATGGCCACTGTCCTGACAGAAATCAGATTAAACCATGAACGGGTGTAGCTGAAGAGAATGTGATGAAAGGACTATTTACATAGGTGTGGGCAGCACCGGGAAACCAATAAAGGGGTGAAGCTTGCAGGAACTGGCAACAGAGGGAAGCCGTTAGCAGCCCTACACCTGGAGGGGACAAGGAGGGAAGCCGTCACCGGCATCTGGGAAGAGAAGGAGCCATGAAAGAGGGGCTGCTGATGGGAGCTGCATCAGCCAGTGACGTCCCCAGGCCGTTAGGAATGTTTGGAGAGTGGAGATGGTGTCGAATTAGGGCACATCCTGAGCGATGGGGGAGTTCCAGGGAGGGGAAGGTGGGTGACATAGGAGGTCTGGACTTCGAGGATGACTGGGCACCCAGCCACCTGCACCTGTGATGTGAAACAGAGAAGCTGGGAAGAAGGAATTTCATCTTCCGATGATCCCCCTTCCGATGATCCCAACATGTGTCAGCAAATCCTAACAGTCTTCATAAACATGGACACTTTCAGGGAACTGGGAGGTTTGCGGGAAGCCAAGAACACGATGTGGGGCCTGAGGGGAAGGGGGTGCCAGCCCACGGAAGGGGCTTCCCACTGAGGTGTTGCATAGGTGAATGCAGGAGAGCCATCTGGTACCTGGAGCCAAACCGCAGCTTCAAGGATGGTCAGTTGGGCTTGCCAAACTTCCCAAAGTCCTTTTACTGCTGTGCTCCCATGGCTGCTTGGGGGCCAGGAAAGCCCACTGGGTGTCGGTTTGGGCTGAACAGAGGCCTTGCTGCCTTGCACCTGCTCACACAGAGGGGCACTTGTCAACTGGCCGGTCCAGGCTGGCAGAGAGAGATGGCTTCCAACCCTCTGCTCCTAATGTAGAGAAGCACAGAGTTCTTAGTGAGACTCAATACCAGGGAAAGAAAATACCTTGGGGGTTTTCTCGGAGAAAGTAAAAATATATAGCCATTTCCCCCCCACTTCTGGTTTCTGTCTCGTGGTAAGATACATCTGAAAAAAAAAACACAGCAGCATTGCTCTCTTAGGAAGCCTGTCCCCCGCCCCCTCCACCATCACACTGACATTAATCTTATCCAGAGCTTTCCAAATGTTTTTAGCAGCATGACCCTTTTTACAAACAAAATCTGCCACAGAATCTTAACCTGTAACACAGGCGACATCCCAGTGGCCGTTTCCTAGACACTCCCACAGCCCTGATTCCAGCCAGTGGAGCGGGATCTTCCTGAGTGTGTGTGTGTGTGCGAGGTTTATTGAGGAATAATTTGCACACAGTAAAATTCACCCTTTTTAGGTGTGCAGTTAGATTAGTTTTGACACAGTCTAGTAATAACACCACAATCCAGACACACTCCCCAAATTTCCTCCTGCCCCTTTGTTATCAATCCCTTCCCCTCACCTCCATTCCCCACAACCACTGATCTGATTCCTGTTCCCGAAGTTTTGCTTCTTCCAGAACATTGTATAAATGGAGTCAAGCAGTACGTAACCTTTTGTGTCTGGCTTCTCCCATTTGGTCTAATGCTTCTGAGAGTCGTCTCAAGGTTTTGCACCTATCAATAATTTGTTCCTTTTTATTGCTAAGTAGAAGTCTATTATTTTTGTGTGGTTTGCAAAATTGTCCTTCAGCTTCTGATTCTTTTCCGCATAGAATGTGAAGCCTTCCATTCAAATAATTTTCTTTCTTCCTTAAAATACTGGGATTGAAATTCTGGTGATGCCACTGAAGGAGCCCATGTGGAGTGAGGCTGTTTGACCCCTGAAGTGTCATCAGTGAGCCGCACTGCTACATCAGAGCTGTCACTCACTGAGCTGGTTCTTCTCACCTCCAAAGTACCTCCAGCTTGCCCCAGGACTAGAATTCCTTGGAATTTTTTAATCAAAGCAAGGGAATATGGCTTGCTTTTTCTTTCTTCTTTTAAATCATAATTAGCAGACAAATTCTTAAACTGGGGAAAGAATACGAGGGAATGTACTTGTTCAGAAAGAAACCTTGGTTACTAAAGGTCTTTGAAAGACAAAGATATGTGACCCAAACGCAAATCCATACAAAAACTGCAACCAAAAACTTCAGCTTTGGTCACTGCTCATTTGACCACACCACTGCAAGAATCTTTTGGATTCTCAATCCTGCCATCTGACACATAGCTTTTGTTCCTCTCTCAAAGGCCACACTACTTGCCAAACATCTCACTAAGTTGGAACCTGTGTGCAGAGAATGAGGTTGGGGAGGAGGCAGAGTAGGGGGTCCACATAGTCAGATCTCCAAGACTTGGATGCTCTGCTTTGGAGTTCTGACCTTACTCTATAGCCAATGGGAACGAGCTAAGGGCTTTAGGTAGAGGAGATCTCTCTACTGTCCAAGGTAGGGAAACCTGTTGGAGGATCCTGCTATGGTTCAGGAGAGAGATAATGCAACAGTGAGGTGATGGAGAGGAGAGAATCCATCTCAGGGACACGTGGGATGCAGAATTAATAGTCTGGAAGAGGGTGCAAATAGAGAAAAAGGAAGGTGCAGACAATTCCTTCTGGCTACCCCGATAACACAGTGATGTAGTTGTTGTGGTGTCCATTTCACAGATGACAAAACTGAGCTTAATGAGCTTAAGTTAACTTAAACGAGTTTACTAGCTGACAGGTTGGAAATCATACCGTAATACTGAGGCACCACACGCGGGGATTACTCAGGCATGTAAGATTGTGAGAAACACATTTAAGGAATTATTGGAAACTACCTTTAAAAAACCAAAAACTTGCTTTGGGAAGAGAGGATCCTTGAATCCTCATAGAGTAGTATTTGGGCAGTTACCACCAGTGACCTAAGTAGAATGAGCAGATTTTAAGAGGGTTTGCCCTATTCTCACCTTCCTCACTTACCCTCTTTCACTTTGTCCTTCCTCTTGCATCTGGGAAAGAGAGATTTGTATAATAACGTGTTAGCGTTTAAGAGCGTTTCAGCAAAGCCTGCTGCCAGCTGCCTCTTCTGACACAGACGCATCCCTCAACATCATTTTGTTCCTTTTGGGTAAGTGGCCTCCTCCCCATTTCCCAACTGCTCTGGAGATAAAAGAAGGCAGTGAGGGATTTATTCTTTTTCCCATAATATTGTGGCTGTAATTTAAAGCTGCCATAACTCATGTGTAAAACTGTGACCATAATACCATGGAAAAAGCCATCATTTAAACCCCAAAGGAAGAAATGTGGAGTCTTGTTTCTTCCAGCTGTAAATTACCTCAAAACCGTCAGACAGCTGCGGGCATAACCAGACAATGGAAACTAAGTTTTGGAAAGTTACCCATGATGAATTGTTCTTTCTTTTCTCCCCCTTTCCACATCTTCACCAGAATCAAAATAGTTTTCTGTATTGGAAGGTGACCAGGACTAGATCATAGATCTGTACTCAGCTAGTATATGACTCTCCAAATTTGGAGGATGCCCTAAAAGATCCTTAGAACTGGATTAAATTTGCAGATAATAGAGCCTGGTCAAGTTGGGTCAGATTAGTTAAACTAGTTCTGTGAGGATACCAGCCATGAGTCTTCTGGGGAGCATGGTGTCTATTTTTCTTTTGTTTCTGGGGTGGGTTGTTCAGACCTGTAATTTCTCCCACTCTGTTCTGATCCATGCTTCCCAGCTATGGGTGAGCATAACAGCTTATGCTGTGGTTAAAACTCACTGCCCTAATTATTCTCCAGTGAGCGCATGTAGGAGATCATGAATCACCTAAAGTCTGCTACCCACATGTCCCGTCACACTCAGCTCTGTCCAGTATGCATACTTATACATAGGTATGAACACCTTCTATACATCAAGACCATTCTAGATACTTTGTGCTCACTATATTATCTCATTTAATCCTCACCACAACTCCGTAAGTTAGAGATTATCATTCCCAATTTATGGTTGAGGAAATTAAGTCATCAAGTGACCCAATGAGTAAGGAGAAGAAAAATTCTAACCCAGGTCAATGGAACTCATCAAGCCTGTGCTCTTACCTCTCCCAGTTCACAATTCTTTTGGGAGATAAGATGTATATGACCTCTGTTAGAAAAAGGACAAAATTCTCATAAATGCTACTGAATGTATAAACTTCTAAATCAAATATTACCTAACTATTTCTAAGATATTAATTCCTTTTGGAAGTTAATAATTTCCTATTCTTGTGCTTCTGCTTTCAGACCTGTGAGTTCAGGTCCTAGGGTTGGATGGCTTGAATTCGATCCCAGCTCTGTCACTTCTTACCTTGTGACCTTGGATAATAAAGTCAATAATCTCTCTGTACCTTGGTTTTCTCATCTTAGAATGAAGATTCTAAGTAGTATCCACTTTATAGGGTATCCTAATTGTTGAAGAGGATATATTAATGTAAAATGTCCAACACAGGTGTGGTAAGTGGGTTGTGTGGCTGACTTACACTGGGAGCCTCAAATGAACCATGCCTCTCAATACGAAGCCCATGTGTAATGCCCTCCCACACTGACTCTGGGCTTGGCTGGATAACTTGCTTTGGCCAATGGGATACTAGCAAGTGGTATGGAAGCAGAGTCTTAATAAGTGCTCGCATATAGGGGTTTGTCCCCTTGGGATACTTGCTCTTAGCGCCCTGAGCCACCATATAAAGAAGTTAGGCAATCCTGTTGGAGAGACCCCCCTAAAGAGAAAGATAAACGCCCACTGAAACCCTAGCTGTTCCATTTCAGCCATGCCAGCCGAGGCTCCAAAAGCCATCTTAGACATTGCAGCCCTAGAGGACACTGTGTGGAGCAGAAGCACAAGCAGCTGAGCCCGATCAACCCATAGAATCCTAAGAAATAATAAAATATTCTTTTAAGCTGCTACATTTTGTAGTGGTTTTTAACACAGCGATAGGTAAACTGAGATAGAGTGCGTTCAATAAATGTCAGCTATTTTTTTGAAGTTGTCATCATTACCCATTGACTTTATTCCCTCCAAAATAATAAACATTAAGACATGAAAAGCTGTGTTCCTTAATATCTCATTCACTCAACAGAAATGTTCTGTGTTCCTACGATGGGCGGATCAACAATGACTTGTCTCCCACTTTTAAAAAATGGTATTTCCCCCCTTAAGTACTCCTTCATAGGAATTTTGAACGCCTAGATTTGCAAAACAGACAAATTTAAATGTCTTGTCTTGTTGGAATTATTATTTATTGAATGACTACAATATTTATCCATTTTTAAAACCTTTGAAAAATGCATGAGGGAATGAGTGCAGAACCCGACCTTATTTTTCATATGCTCCCTGACTCTTCTTGATAGGAAGTTGAAAAATACTCAACACTACATCAAAACCAGGCGCTGAAGGATGAAAGGGCCTTTGAAAGGTCAGCCAGTCTGCTCCAGTCTAGGTAGGCTTTCATCTCAGCTTCCCAGAGAGCTGCCAAGGCTCCTGTTTTTAAAGATCTGCAAGCAACATTCCCTGGGTAGCAGCCGCAAAGCCCTTCATGCACTGGTGTTTCCAGGGGAAACCATGGGGCGGGGTTAACTTTGCGTCCTTTTCAGCCTCCTACTTTATGGACTGCTGTAATTTAGGGTCATGTTTGTAGCCCTGAAGTGCCATTTGGTTGAAAATCATCCACTCCTCACTAGCCTTACTCACAGCTTCTACTGGGCACGCAAACAAGATGAGTTAAAACAAAACTGTGTGGTAGAGAGAGCTTGCCTTTCCTCCCACAGTTCTCTTGTGGCCAGGACCTGTGGACCTTCGCCTCCTCAAAGACTGGTCTGACTTCAGTTGTCTACAGGACATGAGTTTTAGCCTTGCATTATTTCTCCCTCTATGTTTCCATCTTAAAAGATATATATATATATGTGTGTATATATCTCCCAATTATAGAATTAAAGGCCTACCTTGTACCCTGTTCATCTAATTTTGAAATCAGAGAGCTAGGAAATGGAGTCTTATTCAATTCTCACACTTATCTGCTGTAGTCATTTTAAGATATGAATGGGAGTGGCAGTAGGGGTCAGAGAGGGACCAGGAAAAGCATTTGGCCTGGAGACAAACATTCACAAAGGACCTTAAATGTAGATTTTTGACATTATTTCTAAAGGAGGTGTTTATATATAGCCACGGACGCAGACGCTTCTTGTTGAACTCTAATCTGTGTCCCATGAGCTACCCATACCACCTCTCAGGTGCTGTGAATTAATTAAAGAAAAACTCGTGATTACCTGAGAATAGCAGTTATATACCATTGTGTTTTTTAGGGTAAAATTATAACTTGTTAATGTAAACATTAAAATATGTCACAATTTTGTGATCCTGTTTTGACAATTCTTTAAAATAATAATAGCAAAGCATTTGTGGAGTCCTTACACGCTAGGCACGTTGCAGGTGACATGACAACAAGCTGGTGAGGTGGGAATTACTGCCATCTCATTTATCCCATTTACAGCTGAGGAAACCGAGGCACGGGCGTGATAAGAAGTAGGCCCAGGGCCCATGTAACCGAGCAGGACCCTATGAGGCCTTCCCAGAATAGAACCCCCACCCATGACCTCCACCTACCTTTTGTCTGTAGAAGAACTTTAGTCAAAGAATAAATTTAATCAGAGAAGTGAGAAAATGCAGAAAGAAAGGATAACAGTCAAGCAAGACAAAATAATAATACTTTAGCCATTAAACAAAGTCAAGGACCTTTAGTTCTTCCTCAAGGACTATAGATAACATTCTGAGCCATGTCCCTTGAGTCGTTTTGCAGATACTGAAACCCCCACCAGGTGGAAGAAGTTAACTGTATGTTGCCCACAAGCACGTAGACCCCAGACAGGTTGGAACCAGAAGGTTGATGATGCAGACTTCCAATTACCTCACCACCAGCCAGTGAGAAAATGTTCACGAGCTGATCACGCCCTGCTCCTTGAACACTATAGACTCCTCTCTATCCCTTCCGGCGGGGGACACACAGTTTTGAGGGTGCTGTTGCCCTCTTTGCCTGGCAAAGCAATAAAAGCTACCCTTTTCTACGTCACCCAAAACTCTGTCTCCACGTTCCTATTCAGCACTGGTGAACAGAGGCTAAATTTCAGCAAAATCCACAGGTGATTGAGCAGAGCAGTCTGGCTGCAGAGCTAACCTGTTCGGCCCCCAAATCTGCTGTGTCTTTCACGTCTGAAAGTCTCCACACATGGAAGGGACCCCATCTATCTCCAAGAGGTGCTGGAAGAAGAAGGTGGGGAGGACAGGCATGGGAACAATGCCACCGAGGGCAGCCCCGGTTGAGCTGTGTGGTTGCCGAAGCACCACCTGCAGCACCTGCTGGAGCCGCGGAGACGAGGCTGCCTCCGTGGGGCCCGCCCTGAGCGGGCCTGTCCTCCCAGCAGCTCCTGGGCCTCGGCCCTGCACTGTGTTCCTGTCCCTTCTGCTTCCTCTCTCTCCCCCCAGCTTTGCCTCCATCTTTTTGCCCCAAGACTCCTGCACGTGAGGGTCCTGAATACTTTCTCTCGTCTGTTCCTCTCTCTGCCCAGCCCCACCCTCAGCTCCCATCTCTGGCCTCAGGGGCTCCTGAGTGGAGGCCATGCGGTCACCCCTGGCCGGCCATGGAAAATTCGGGGCCCAGAATTTCTACTATGTCAGGTTCTGGGTTGACCCTTCCGGGCCCAAGGTCCAGGGAGTGGAGAAGTGTGGAGTGGAGAGGAACCTGTGAGTGAGAGGAAGGCAGGTGGCCCAGGAAGCCCCGTTGTAACACGGGAGTGTGGGGAGATGTGCATTTACGTCATGGGTGGGGTCCTGGAGGCCTGCTGACACAGCTGTTCGTACTTCTGTGTGCACATGCAGACACATGGAGACGGTCACTCATCACACTGCCGGTGAGCCTGGCCACCCGGACAGGCCTGGTCACAACCGTTTGAATCACAAAGCTCCACAGGCACAGAGGACGTGAGCTTTGTAATGGCCCATAAAATGTTTGAGGCCTGGAAGAACAAAATTGATTACAGCAACAGAAAAATAAATCATAAATAAAAATAAATGTCTAATGAAATGCTTACAAACCATAATAGCATATTACCTAGTCAGCCACAAGTCTACTCACATGAAACTCACATTTAATGTGGACAGTGGGTGGATTTCCATCTGATTTAATGTGTTGCAATGATCTTCAATCAGCACTGAGGCAAAGGGGCTTACTCCCTCTGTGGCAGCTGGCAGCGGGGACAGGATTACAAGTGCCAGAGGATTTGCATAGAGAGGAGGGGTCATGGGTGGGCATAACAGACCCTGAAAAGAGGACAGAGTGAGACAAAGGGGGCCCTATCAAAGATGCCCCCACGTCCCCCAAAGTGAGTCCTTCCCTCTGGCTTCTCAAATCTTAACTAAAATTGCAAAAATTACAGTTTTGGTGCAATTGAATTTTTTTGCAGAAGTCAACAAGGGGAGTGGGTGCGGGATTAAGAAGGGACGTTTGCCTCTCTCTCAGCATCTCTAAAACTGAACCCACCTCCGTCTACAGTTGGCAGTACCCAGAGTAGGGGCACCCACCCTTCACATGGTAGAAAATTCGCATATAATTTGTAGGCGGTATACAAGGTTCTTCCACACCCGTGATTCTGCATCCATGGATTCAACTAACCACAGATCGTGTAGTACTGTAGTATTGCTATCGAAAATAATCCACACATAAGTGAACCCGCACAGTTCAAACCCGTGTGGTTCAAGGATCCACTGGACTTCCACCCTGGTGCCTCGCAGTTCTCGGGCCCCTATCTGTCCCCTGGACAATCGCAAGAGCCCCCTAATGGGTCTCCTGCTTCTCTGCGACCTTCTTTCCACAAAACAGAAACAGGGGTCTTTACAAACCACAAAGCAGATGCCTTCGACCCCGACTAAGAATAAACTCCCATCTCCCCTTGCCGTTCACGAAGCCTTCTGTGACCTGGCCTTCAGCTGGCCCCTCATCTTCATCACCAGCCCCTCTCCCAAGCGCTGCTGGCCCCAGCCCCTCATCCTCCCACATCTGCTCCAACACATCCAGCTTGGCCCGACCTCAACGCTTTGGCCCTAGTGGTGGTCTTTGCCCACAGTTCCTCCCCCAGATCAAGCTGGCCATTCAGGTTCCAGTCAGAGGTCACCTTTCAGGGAGGACTTCCCTGACCCCTCAGGGGAAATTCACCTCCTGCCCCTACCCCCTGCATCACAGGGCCTTACTCTCCCCTGTCTCACTGTCTTCCTCAGACTTTTCCCTCCCTGCATCTGTCTTTGCAGGCACATTATTCTTTTCTTCTGGTTTGCTTCTTCGCCTGCCTCTCACCTACTAGGGTGTACGTTCCTTCGGGACAGGGACTTGCCCACGGCTGTGATGTTACTGCCCACAATAATGCCTGGGGTGTAGTAGGCGGTCAGTAAATGCTTGTTGAAAGAATGTGTAGGAAAATGAACAAATGGGCCCGAATTGACATGGCCCACAGGAGGGTGGAAATCATGGGAATTCTTTGAGGTCCTCTGATCAGGGGTAAACTAATTTTGACTAACCCTCCAAGGGGTCTTCAAGTAACATCTGGTTTATGTATGTATTTAATTATACCTTACCTCATTGCAAAAGAATTTGTGGGCATTTTCAAAGATACATAGAGTGCAGTAAAATGGTTTAAAAGAAAATAGTGAATATGCAGAGGAAATCAGCATTGAAAAAATAAAGATAAAATGATGGCAAGATTAACAATTGAATACATATCACAAAGTTCTCTCTTCCTTGTCAGAAGTGGGCTGCAAATTTGACTTTGAATCCCTTATTAACTAGCGACAGCTTATCTACACTAATGTCTTTAAAAATGAGAAAAAGGGTAAAACTTTACTTATTGAATTTTCACCTGTTAGCCATGAGTCATAACAACTACGCTAACATTAAATGTGTTTCCAGTTAATTTTACTAACCTTAGTTATAGTGCTATGATTTGTTATTAATCAATATTTATTGAACATCTGCACTCAAAGGGCTCATGCATTCCAACAAACTCACGTGGCTTCCTCATGTGTTGCCCTAATAACCTGGCAGGATTCTGACTACTCAAAACATTTATGGGGCGCAGAACCTGCAGGGAGGCTCATTGACAAGCCCCCTAGGTGACGCAGGTCTGACGTGGCTTACTCCTAACCAGTAGAAAATTCTTACTGGAGTTTAATTTATAGGCTCCTACGTCCTATGTCTCTGAATGTTAAATGGAATTCATTTCTTCTCTTCCCTGCTCGGAGAACTCCAATTCATCCTTCAAAACTAACCTTAGATGTTTTTTCTGCAGAAACTCTTTCTTAATTGACACTTCCAACCCCTCCCCTAGCAGCCTGTGTGCACCTCTCTATCACAGCATTTAGAATACTGTGAGGTATTATATGTTTGCTTGTCTGTCTCCACAAAGGACTGTTGAGACAAAGGCTGGAACTTGACCCCTTGTGTCTTCAATGTCTACCACATTCCTTGCTACATAGCGGTTGCCCAGTTCTAGGTTAGTTGAACTAAAATGAGTACAGAACTGATACCATGGGCAAAAATCAACCAACAATATGATAGCATCACATTTGTTATATGTTCCATACTTCAGCATTCCAGTATCATGCTTGCTTTTCTGGCTGGGACTAAAAGAAACTATGTATTCTTATTCTTTATCATTTAAAGAAATTGAGATTTAACTCATCATAATAGGAGACAAAGTCCTATTTCCCTTGCAAAACACATTTCAGGAAAGCAGTGTAAGTGTTGGACCCTCTGCTGGGCCCTGGATTCAAACCCCACTTCTGCCCCTCCTAGTTGTGAAATTTGGGCCAAAGTAGTTCACTTTCCTGGACTTTGGTGTTTGCATCTATAAAATGGGTATTGTGATGCTTGTCTTGTCTCCCTCCCACATTTCTTGTGAAGATCAGTTGTGATGCTGTATGGGAATGTGCTTTTAGAACAGCATAATCATCCCTCTGCGGATGTGAAACAATATGTTATTTGTGGAGAAATCTGTGTGTCTAGATTTAGGTAGGTATCTAACTAAGGGCTGGGAAACTATTCTGGTTGAAAGGTTAACTGGAGATAATATTCCTTTTGAATCAAGAATCAACTGTGAACAATTTGCACATTTATATTTTCAGTTACACCATTTCATTAGATGTTAAGAGATGCTCCAATATAGTTTACATAAAAGGCACTGCTGTGAGAGGCAGGGTGTTAGTGCCTCCCAAACCTTTAGTAGTTCCACAGGGCATGTTGAGAGTTCTTAAGGCAGAGGATGACTATATAAAGGAAAGTGGGGGCAGGGCCAAACAGTCAGGGCAAAGGCCAGTTTGCACACTCCAAACACAAGGCTGTGTGAATTATGACTATTTTTACATGGCAACTGAACCATGAAAACTTACACATAACGATTTGTCGGCTAGAAGATGTCTACATGCCAGTCCTTTAATTTTCCTTTGCTGCTTTCTAATTTCACTGTGATGATAACAAACGAAACCACAGCACTTCCATCAGAAACCAGAGCATGTCCATGAATAACTAACAGACTGCATACGGTTTTCCCAGTGAATTTTCAAAGCCAAACGTGGGTTGGCTCTTGTATATAAATTGCCAGTGCTCCTTTTCCATTCTGGTGGGAGCTCGCTGAAGGGAACATTACAGCTGTGATGAATAACAGTCTCTCTAAAGAAGCTGGCGTGAGGCACGCATTTCATCCCACTGAGTGGAACACCGTGCCTGTCGCCAAATGTGCCGGGTCTCCCACCATTAAATAAATATATACATATGTCTCTTGGCTTTGTTTCCAAGTCCTGAGTTCTATAGAAACCAAGCACTTTATTACTATTAATAATACTACAGTTATAATAGATGCAAAATGAAGGAATGGTGCCTTTGATTGTTTCCCATTGTTCATTACTTAACTGTTACTTACAACATCCTTTAACTCTTTGTTTACCACTACAATAAATGATGGTATTCTTTCTAATATAAATTAGCTCTATGCAGCCAATATTCTAATGAATCTACAAACAAAACATTTACCTCACAGGATAATAACAGTTACCATTTATTATGTGACAGGTATTTTTCTAATTATCATTATTCCCATTTTACAGATAAAGAAACTGAGGTTTAGGAAGGTTAAATGACTTCTTTAATATGGCATACCTAGAATTTGAACCCAGACCACTATGTTCTAATGCTTCTCTTTGTAAGTAAAGCATAAAAGCACTGTTTAATTTTTTCTCCAAGCAGTTGCAGAATCATAACCATTCCCTTGTATAGAGGAGTTTTTTTCTGGAGACAACACTCACCAGTGATCTCACAATAATTATTGTCATGATGGTTTTGTTTTGAAATGCTACTTAAAAAAATAACTCAGGGTATTAGAATCAAACCGGAGAGTATGGGACTTCCCTGGTGGCGCAGTGGTTAAAAATCTGCCTGCCAATGCAAGGGACACAGGTTCAAAGCCTAATCCAGGAATTTCCCACATGCTGCAGAGCAAATAAGCCCATGTGCCACAACTACTGAGCCTGTGCTTGAGCCCGTGAGCCACAACTACTGGGCCCCATGTGCCACAACTACTGAAGCCCATGTTCTGCAACAAGAGAAGCCACCACAATGAGAAGCCCGTGCACTGCAACAAAGAGTAGCCCCCGCTCACCACAACTAGAGAAAGCCTGCATGCAGCCACGGAGACACAAACGCAGCCAAAAGTAAATGAATTTAAAAAAAAAGATTAAAAAAAAAAGAGAACAAGAATGGAGGCAAATATCCAGTTTTCTGTTTCTTTCAAAAATTGTGTTAGATGTAAATTTTTATTTTAAGATAACATCACTTAGCTTTTGGATGTTTCCTAGAAGCTTTAATCCATCTTTCTGACTCCTCTCTCTCCACCTCACCACTAACCTGAAGAAGCTTACAGAAACTGCAATTCGATAGCCCAGCTCTCAACCTCATATCCACCCCATCTCTTCACCCCCAGCTACAATGTACCTATTGTCTATGGAACCAAATCCAAAATCCTTATGTCAAAGCCCTCATCAACATGGCTTCATCTTACTTATCCATTCTTATTTCCCACAACTCATCAACATTTATCCTTACTCTCATTCTAATCTCAATCAGAGAGACTTCTCTGTCTTTGAGACACACACTGCTTACTCCTGACTCCACACCTTTGATTACACAGTTCCTGCACCCCAACATGTGAAGAGGCTTCAAGACCCATTTCTTCCTTGAAGCCAACCGTTCTAGCCCATGTTGCTTTCCCCTGGTCTTCTTCCTTTTTCCCAGGTTTGATTACTTTTTTTTTTTAATGTGCGCAATAGCTCCTCTCTTCTCCTGGAGGATATGAATTCTAATTGTTTCAACATTTTCTTCTGCTCTCTTCATCACCTCTCATTGATCTACATTCCTTTAGGCTGTATATTTGGTTTGGGGTCATCTTCCTTCATACTGGAGGATTTGTTCAATGTTGGTGATCCTCAGCCTCTGTTTATATTTTAGAGGGAAGAATTAAGATGTGTGAAAGTTCTGGGTGTATGAGCAGTGTGTGTCACCAAGTGGGCTTCTCTGTAGAAGAAAAATGGCAAATTTTAATAAAAACAATGTCCTGAAATGATTTCCAAGGAAAAAGTAACCCATTCAATACCAAAGATTCACAAATAATGAAAATTGTGCTCATGAAAAAAATAACTGGGTAGATGCAGAAGGAAATTATTTAATTCTAGAGCCTAGTTTACCTGTATATTGCAGAGACAAAGTTGAAGTAACAGATCCTCAGAAAAGTAGCTCCACAGTTCATATTAAAGTACAGAGTTCCTTTTAAAGCAACTGTTAAGAAAATTAATCTGACAAAATATTAAAAAACTTATTGATGCCTGATGGAAATTTTTGGAAAACATAATTTAGAGACAGTTCCATTAATATAGTGTACACTTCTTCACACTTTCCGTTTTTTCTTTGCTTTAACCATCTTACAAAAATGTTCGTTTAAAATCACCTTGACTCCTTAAGAGTTCTGTGGGTTATTTTTTTTTTCCACCTCATGGTTTCATTTTACCAGTAATTAAAACTACAGTAAACCAGGAAGAAGTGAATGAGAAAAATATTTCTCAAGGCTGTTATTCCTGTCTTGTTAGAAATAGAATATTCTTAAAAAGTTTTTCAGGAGATATTGAATTCACTGAGATACTCACGGGAAATGAAACTTGTAAATACCATCAAAGCCTCATTAATTCACTTTCACGTATTTGCCATTAAATAATTTTGTCATAATAGCCTCATTAACTCACCATTCTTGTTTTTTCCCCTCTTTTTACCTATTCTTTTATCTTTACTTATTGGTGACCCCAACAGGTAAAAGTGCCTTTGGTCTTTGTTGTTTGCTAGCTCTCCTGTCTGATTTATTTGAGGGAAGGGAGCAGAATGTCACAAATGGTGACTGCCTGGCTTCACACAGGTGCTTGGAGGACGGCTCACTGATTAACGAGACTCAACTTGAAGAAATTACTCGGCTGGTTTTTTACAGCTTGACTCTCTGCCCAATGAGGTAATGGCAGAAAGTTTTCACTTGCCTTAAAGATGATTCCTTGTATATTATATCAAAAAGGAGCTGAGGGTTGCAATTTAACTTGTAAGATATAATTTGAAATATTAAAATGGAGAAAGTGCAGCCAGCAGACAAATCGAAGTGGCAGGGGAATTAAGTACAGCTGAGGACAAAGTCATCCTGGTTCACACGGTGCTCTGAGCTGCACCTTAGACTCTTTGGGGGAGCTTTTAAACAAATACCCAAAGCTGGGCTCCATTCCAGACCTAGTGAAACAAGCCTGAGAACCTGCATATTTTAAAGTTTCCCAGGTGATTCTGGTGCATTGTGAGGGTTGAGGACCACTGAAATAACAGAACAAGATGCATTACACAGTGAATAGGAATAATTAAGCTCCCTCTGTCCTCCCAACTCTGGGTCAGACACACCATGGGAGAAACATGGCTCTCTGGAGTTTTCTATCTTATCTGAGAGACAAGCACATGTGAAGATAACTGAGTGCAGCATAAGGCAAAGTTTAGTTAGGTGGCTGCTATGCCAACAGGGATTCTAGGAAGGAAGACCCTTGAGATTGTGGATAGTAAAGAGCCTTCACAGGGGATGCGTTGAGTTGGGCTTTGTGGTGAGCAAGCGGAAGACGTTCAGTGAGACAGAGAGCGAGGGAAAGAGCGTGCCTGGGGTATGAAAATAGCGAGCAGACTGCCCTGGGGCGGCGGTTGCTGGTTGCCTTGCCCTGCCCCCATCACCACCCCTCACCCATGTTTTACATCAGTTTTTACTGTAACTCCTTAGTGAAATATCATCACAGGTGAAGAAACTGGCACCTCAGAGATTTTAGGAAGCTGCTCAGCAGCTAGTCCCCTCTCCTGCCAGAGCATTCAGGCTAGGCATCCAGGCGACTTGGTCCTGAGGGACCGGGGAAGAAGGAGGGAACTGCTGTTATCTGCAGCTTTGACACCGGGCAGGGAGAATTTGCAGGATCAAGGTGGAGAAACAGGAGCAAACTGGCCTTTAGTGCAAGAGCATCTGAGGCCCTTGTCAGGAACCCAGGTCAAGGTGAAGAGGCTCACAAGCCAAGGTCACCAGAACCACGGCAGAAGGTCAGGAGTGACCCAATGCAGCACTGGAGACAGGAAACCCTACCTACAGCCAGGCATTTCCGTGCTCCTGGAGGCAGGCTTGTGTGTGAAGCAGGAAGTTCTGACATGGTCCTCTGGATGGGACAGATATTCTGTAACCTAAAAAAACAGCAAAAAAATAGCATTCAAGTTTTTTTTATATTGTTATATAAAAATATTATATAGTATTATTTTTAAGCAACATGTACCTCAATCTGCCTCACCCCATACCCGACCCCCAGAGTTATAAGGAGACATTTTGGCACCTGGGACAAACAGCAGGAGATGTTCTTCTCCAAATCAATTTTATAATTCATGATATGGCTCACAGATGGGCATTATTAACAGTGCACACCATCTGGCGACTTCCCACATTAAAACATTACTCTTGCTAAATAGATGTTAAGTTTCAAAAGCATTATTTACCGTTTTTGTGCCCTCTAAATCTCAGTGCCTTAGGTCCAAGCCTTTTCCCATGCTCGACCCCGGGACCACCCCTCCTCCAGCCAGCAGAGGTGTGGCTCTGGCATGGGGTGAGGGCATGTTGTGTACATATATGGGGATGAAGACAGCTAAGGGTTTAACGGTTTGCTTCTTAGGTTCATAAGAGAATGTGAAAGTTAATTTTTATGGCACCTAAGAGGCCATGTCCAAACAGTACAGATCCCTTGAGTGATGTGATGAGTCCCCTTTAGGGACCCGGGAGACCAGGAGACTCATGGAATCAAAGCAACCAAGTGGCATAGATGAGATTTGAATTTAGTGTGTGTGATTCCCAAGCTAAAAGTTTCTTTCCACCATATTATACCCTGGCTACCCAGATGCCATGTGCATTGCAAAGAAGCATCAGCTATAATCCTTGTCCTCCAGGAGCTTTCACCTTAGCTGTACTGTCAGGGCGGGAATGTATAAGAATATAAACAATGATTCCTTGCTGGCATCTGATTAAAGCCAAACAAGATGAGAGAACATTAAGTGCTGAAGTAGACCAATTCTTCAGTGGTTTTCTTTGGAACCTACTGATCTAGATTATACAAGATTGAATTTTCATTTCTGTGATTTATTTTTTAATATTTGCATTTTGAACAGATATTATAAGCACATGGCAAAATATTTAATTATAGAAAAAGATACATAGTAACAAAGTTTCCCATCTTTCTGAGGCAGAAAACAAAATTTACCTCCAGAAGACTCAAATTCAGAGACATTAATAAAGGGACCACTCACAGAGGTGTGGGTAAGGTTAAAGGGATAAAAAAAGGGACGTGGAGGCCCCAGAGCCTAGCAACAGCTGAAGAAAGAAATGTTGTAGTAGAGCCCAGTAGAGCTGGAGCTAGTTGTGTTTCAGACACTGTGGGGAGAAAGCATGGAAGAAATCTCTCTGTCTCTCTCTCTTCCCACCCTCAGATCTCCTGCTGGTGCCTCCCATTGGCCAAATCCAAGAGGAAGTCAACCACCAAGGGGAACTGGGTGCTGGAGGCTGTGGAGGACAGACTCTCTGAAAGGCACAGAGCAGAGAAAGGAAAACGAGCTGAGGTGTTGTTGGGGTTGGGGACGGACCCAGAGAACAATCAACATTGCACCCCTGACCCTCAACACCCTGCCCCCTGCCCCCTGGCAACAATTATTTGTGTTTTTTTATAACCATCCAGAAATAGTCTATGTATATACAGCATGCAAATGTATATGTTAATTCATTTTCTTCATAAATAGTAGTAAACCCTTTCCCTGCTTCCCCTTGCCTTTTAGTCATAGATTGGGCCCCTTCTAGCATCCATGAAACTATCTTGTTCTTGGAGACCAGTTCTAAAAGTGTGGTCCCCAGACAGGCAGCAGCAGCATTACCTGGGAATTTGATAGAAATGCAAATAAGTTAGAAACTCTGGGAATGAGGCCCAGCAATGTGTGTCTTAACAAGCTCTCTGGATCACTGATCCACACTACCGTTGGAGAACCAGAGTTCTAGACTTTCTGAATGAGGCTGGCCTCGTCTGATCAAGGCTGATGGCTGCACCCTGGTCAACGTACCTGAGAAATCGGTGGACAGAGAACCACATTATCAGGCTCTCTAGGCCATGTCTTTCCACTGTACCTACTGGTAAGAAAAACAAAAAGCACTAAGTTTTGACTCAGTATCTGATATCATCTCTCAGTACACACCAGAACCCCAAAACAGCATGGAAAGAAGAGACCCACCCTCTTCCTCCTGACACATTGCCCTTTCTCTCTGTCTTTTTGTATATTTAGTTCTTTGGATGCAGGTAGTGTTTTAATATGTTTGGTTGAGTATATGACGCATTACAAGCTAAATATAATCATGGAGACGCATAATCACCACATGCTTAGGGTTGGCATCTGCTTGGAATCCACAATGAGACTCACTGCCCGTCCTAGTCCCTCAGGGCACTGACGCGTCAGGAGGGCCCTGCCAGGCATTGCTCAGCTATTTAATGTAGCTCAAACTCTTACAGCATATAAGGCAATGGCCCACACAGAAGGTGGAAGCTTGCAAACCAGCCTGAGGCTTGGGAGCCACTTATTAGCATTGTGAGCCTAAGACCCTCAGTCGGCCTTGGTTCCCTATCTGTAGAATGGCAGTCATAGAAATGGCAGGGCTGCTGGCTTGCACAGCTCCAGGGAGCATCATCTAGGCAGAGTACGATGCGAGTTGCGCCTCCTGGAGGGTGAGGGTTGAAGGAATCAATAAACAAGAACCCCTTCTGGTGCCTGCTACTGTACTGAGCAGTTCCTCTGTGTGACAAAGAGCTGTAGTGGAAAGTGCACTTAGCGTCAGGCAGTCTGAGGCTGAGTCCGAGCTCCCTTTCTTTCTTAAAATGTTGTGACTCAGGCAAGCTCATTCAGCTGGAGGTATCCCTTTGATGCATCACCTAGAGGCAGTGGCTGGCACAAAATTACGGCATGAAATAAATATTTGTTGAAAAAAATGAATGTACATTTATGACCCTTAGTTTCTCACTCTGTATAACAGGGACAATAATATAACATCTCATAGGGATAAATTAAGATTAGTTGAGATTTAAATATTTTAACAAATGTTTTAAAAGGTTTGGCACGACGGAAGGAACTCAATATGTGCAGTTATGGTAACCATGTACCAAGGAATAATTTAAATACATTACAAAGATTTTGAACCTGGGGTACCATGTCCTGAGTCAGACTCCAGAAATAGAACTGTTCTAGATTACTCACGACAAAATTTTCATTTCTATAAGGAACTGGAGAAGCAAGGAAGAGAAAGAGAAACATTTATAATTGTGGGTGCATGATCCTGGGTGTATATTAGATTCACATGGGGAGCTTCTAAAAATTAACAATTAAGTCAAATCCTGGATCATGGGTCTTGAGAACGGATATTTTAAAAAAAACGGCTCCCTGTGATTCCAAAGTGTAACCAAGAGGGAGAACTCTGACTTATGGGCACCTATTACATGCCAAATATTGTGTTAGACGTTAGACAATATCATCTCCTTCAGTCCCCATGACAACTCTACATAGTAGGTATTTTACTCCTATTTCCCAGGTGAGGAAATCAAGGATCAGAGGCTAAAGAAACATCTCCAAGGTCACAGACCAGTGTGATGGATCCTAGCATGGAAATCTAACCTGGGGCCATCTGACTTTGAGGCCAGTGTTCTTTTCACTGCTTTGTGACTACACCTGGAAGAATCCTGTAAGAAGGGCATCAGAAGAGGGCACTGGGCCAAGAAGAAGGAAACAAGGGAAAGTCGCAGGAAGCAGCTGAAGTTTGGTCACTGAGACAAAGCATAGCAGTATTACCAGAACAGAAAGGTGAAGTCCAGAATGCCCCACATTATTTCCAACAGGTCCCGCATTGGACTGAAGCTGGGCTTGCAGTTGGCTCACTGGCCTCTGTTGTACAGACAGAGCCTAGCAGTGTTAAACGGTCTATGCCTGTGCTTCCTCATGTGGCAACAGGTCATTTATAGCAGAAAATATGGGAGTTGTTTTCCTTTCCCAATAAGTGATATTTCTTGGTAAAATGCTAAGGAAATTCCTGAAAGTGTCAGAAATGGATTTTCTAAGTGTATTTCTAGTTAAGAAAGATTGGTTTAGTTGCAGTAATTGACAGCTTCCTATATGAACCAAACCCAAAATGCTTACAAAATGTCAGAGTTTGCATCCAAGACAAACCCTCTTGCACATCTGTAATTGTGGCATGGACTCAATTCTCTTTGGGTCTAGAAATTAAATTTTCACTGTGAATACCACCATCCTGTAACTAACTATAAAATGTGAAACCCAAAGCTTGGACGGAGACAAACCCAATGTTTCTGTTCTTCTATGAAAGAATTATATTTTTCCCCTTTAAAACTATCTCCCAAAGCAATTGGCTGGGCGGGGGTGGGGGGTGGGGTGGTGGTATGGCACATATTTTGGTTATAAATTCAGTTTGTTTGGTTCTCCTGGGCCCAAGTCATACATTTGAGTTGGTCGGCCAGGGTATATTTCAACAATTGGATAGTCAAATAAGAGACTTCAGGGAATAAAATCTATGCACAGTTAAGTTCGTAATCTTGCAAGCAGTTTGGACTACCATAGTTTTTATAAATTACCATTAAATTATTGGGAAGTGATCTAATCTTTCTGAGAGTTTCCTCATCTGTAAATGAAGGGGGAGGGGGGCAGGACTTGATATCCAGAGACCTTTCCAGTTCAGAAAGTCCATGCTTCTCTGAAACTCTGCTGATTGAATTGACTCTTTACGTCAGAATTTAAAATAATGTTTCTTTTTTCTTTTTTTCAGAAAAAGAAGTTATTTTTATTTATTAAAAGACTGGTTCAATAGAACAATTTCCCCCAGTTTTGGGGGCTTTTTATATGACAATGATTTTGTAATGTAACTTTCTATATGGGGAACATAAAGATGGTATAGTCTCCACTCTAGCATGGGCAATAGAATTTTTTATTTTTAAAAAGAAGTAAAAAGCAGCAAATTTTTTTAGATTATACCAAGAGCAGTAAATGATTAAGAGAAAGACATAGATTTCAGATAAAAGTAAGAAATGGATTCTTGAACAGCTTGAACATGAAATTAATAAAAAGTAAAATATCTCACCACATTGTAAAAGATTTAAATTTCTTGCCAATTTGACATGAAATACTGACATCAACTAAGACAACAAAAACTAATAACATGCCACTACAACCTGGGCATCAGCAACAAACTAGTTAATAGGGGTCAATAATTTAAAGAGTATTTAAGATTATTCACTAACCAAGAAAAATTGAAATGTTCTGAAATTTTATAGTTTGCACATGAAAGAAATTTGGGAGAGAACTTCCCAGATTTGATACAATCCTAAAGATGTACTTGACATTACCATTAACAAGGTATAAAACTTGAAAAATTTCCAAGCCATCTAAAGTAATGTTTCTTAAACTAAGGACTGCGCTCCAAAGTAGGGCTTAAAATGTAACATTGTGTATTAGAAACAACACAGACTTCAGATCCAGCCAGACACGCATACAAACCGTAGGATGTTGTGCCACTTCCCACGTGAATCATCCCTTTGAGCCTCAGGTTCCTCCTCAATAAAATGGAAATAAGTGATAGTTATATCAGAGAGTTATCATGAGGATTAAGGGAGAATATAAGTATAAATAGTGTCATAGAGCAGAGTAGGTGTCATTACTGTTACCACGATTATTGAGATGTTCTGACCTCCTCAACCACCTAGATTCTCCCTCTACTGTGTACTACTTAGATAAGCAGTTACGTTGAGAAAGTGAGACCAGAATTAGGATGCAGCAGAGGTTTCTTATATAGGTGATGGCATGGGGAAGTGATAGCTGGCAAAAGGTTAAGGACGACTGAGGAAGAAAAAGCAATTTAGAATAACATAGCAACGTTGAATGTGTGCTTCTTGCTGAGGTTTCAGAGGCTAATAACACCCCTTCCTTCCTCTTCCAAATTTGGAACCATTTGAGAGGTAGACACAAAGTCACATAGGCGGAGATCAAAGTGAGACTTTGCTACTCATAAAGCTGGCTTGGACGACGGAAGGACGGATCTTAAGCACGTGGCGCATGGATCCTAACACCGAATTTAAGACTCTGAACAGCTCCCTCAGAAGGGCTGTACCACCGCGGGCCACCCCCACAAGGACCTGCTTTTCTAAACTCACTTGTGGAGTTGCAGAGTCAGCCTCCCGCTGTGGCTGGGAGCACTGGGCTGGGCTCCTTCTCCCAAATGTTCACTGCAGGTAAGTCTGTTAGCCCAGGGAGGAAAGAGTGAGGGACAAAAAGAAGCTCCTGGAAGGGAAACTCTCAAACTTTCTTCCCCTCTCTCCTCCTAGGAAATGGAGTGGTTAATCCCTTCCTTCTCTAGAAAACTAAGGGGAGGTGGGGAGGAAGTAGCCGCCCCGCTAAAATTTTTCATCTTGGATCTGCATGCTTTATGCTTGCCTGGAACTGTTGGAATGCTTTACCAAATAAGCGTGAAAGAGAATTTTATTCTCTGCTTTTAATTCCTTTCTATTGCGCTTAGATATGAGAACTTTGTTGATAAATGCTATACACACAAAAAGATAGATAGATAGATAATAGATAGGTAGATACAGATATATAGATACTTGACTACTATAGTGGATGTATTGGTTATCTATTGTTGCATAACAAATTACTCCAAACACAGTGACTGAAAACAACAATAAATGTTACCTCACATAGTTTCTGTAGGTCAAGAATTCGGGAGTGGCTTAGGTGGGTGATTCTGGCTCAGGATCTCTCACGAGATTGTAGTTAAAATACTGCCTGGGGGGACTTCCTAGGTGGCGCAGTGGGTAAGAACCCGCCTGCCAATGCAGGGGACATGGGTTCGAGCCCTGCCCCAGGAAGATACCACATGCTGCGGAGCAACTAAGCCCGTGCGCCACAACTATTGAGCCTGTGCTCTAGAGCCCGTGAGCCACAACTATTGAGCCCATGTGCCGCAACTACTGAAGCCCATACGCCTAGAGCCCGTGCTCTGCAACAAGAAAGGCCACCGCAATGAGAAGCCTACGCACCACAACAAAGAGTAGCCCCCGCTCACCACAACTAGAGAAAGCCCATGCGCAGCAACGAAGACCCAACACAGCCAATTAAATAAATAAATTAATTAATTAATTTAAAAAAAAATACTGCCTGGGGCTGCAGGGCTGTAGTCTTTTGAAGCTTGGCTAGAGCTGGAAATCCACTTCTGAGATGACTCACTCACGTGGTTGTAGGTAGGAAGCCTCAGTTCCTTGCCACATGGATCTCTCCTTAGGGCTGCTTGAGTGTCCTCATGACATGGCAGCTGGCTTCCCCCAGGATGAGTGATCTAGCAGAAAGCAAAGCAGAAGCTGCAATGTCTTTTATGACCTACCTTTGGAAGCTGCACTTTGTCATTTCTGCAATGTCTTATTAGTTATACAGTCAGCCCTTTTCAAGTGTGAGGGGCCTATACAGGTGCATGAAGACTGGGAGATAATTCGGGGATAATTAGGGCCATCTTGGAGGCTGGCTACCACAGTGGCTGACGCGCTGAAGGCTGAATTTTGTTTTCTTCACTTCTAGAGAGAAAATGGTCAGTGAATCCCATTGGTGGTCTTTAAGATGTATCAAAGCTACCTCTTGCTCTCACCCCCAGGTAAAGTATTAATAATCAGTTTTTTGTGAATTTAGGCTGAAAAAAGAAGATGCCAGGCCGGTTGGGAGAAGTACACAAGTGTGGCAGTGCAGGCTATTTGTGGGGGAATGGCACATGACGCTCAGAAACCATCTTTTGAGCACTTACTTTGTGGTAGGTATTATGGTTTACATACAGGATCATACTGCCTCCTTGCCCATGAGGTGGGACCTATTTTTCTATTTTACAGATGCAACAACTCAGGCTTAGAAAAGTGAAGTGACGTGCCTGTAAATGGTGGAGCTAGGATGTGATCTCGGATCTGTTGAAACTTAGGTCAATGCTTCTCAAACTAAGACACATGCAAATCATCTGGGGGTGGGGGGCGGGTGTCCAGTTACAGTGCAGAGTGGGTTTCAGTAGGCTTTGAGCAGGGCTGGGGTTCTGCCTATCTGACAAGCCCCCTGGGTGATGCTGACCCTGCTGAGGCAGGGACCTCTGTTTGATAAATGAGGCTGCAGAAGAGCCTCTGAACGACTATACCAAGGGTGAGGACTCCCAAGCAGCACAGTACCTGGCACAACTAGTTACCAAACAAATGGCAACGCTTATCTGCGGAGGGGAGCTGAAACCCATTACGCTCAGTCCCCTCTGGAAGTACCTGGCAATCGTGAAATCAGCAGGTGGGCGTATCCTACTTACCTGGCAAAAGGATGAGGGTTGGTTTGAGGGACTCTACTGGGAGGCCAGATTCCCAACCATGCCCTTTCTGAGGCCTCTTCCTTTCTCTGGGGGCACATGCTCCCATTGAGCCATGACCTGGAGGTCCCTGAAGGCCATCTGCTTTGGGCAGGAAGCTGTGTTTCCCAACTTTACCACCCTGGGCTTTCTCAGTGAAACTTCCAACCTGGGGAAGGGAGCTGGGGTGACGAGGGCTGCGTGTGTGTTGGGGGGGCGGGGGCGTCGGAGGTAGGTGGGACTGAAGTGGCACCCTCGGCTGGGCCGGGGAGCGCTGGTTCTCCGCTCCTCGTTTGTCTCCTACAATGTGCAGCAAGAAGACCAAGCCTCTAAGAATGTGTAGTATTTCCCAGAGAGACAAGATAATGAGTATTTTTCTTAACTCATCCAGGAAGTTAATATATAATACATTCTTAATTGCATTTAGGAGCCTTTATTCAATTGAGTGTAACTAGTAATTTCAGAAAGTGCCCAACAATACTAATGTTATAACACTTGGAGGGTTTCCCTCCAAAATCTCCAAGTGTTTCCTCAGTTAGGCTTTGAGGAGGATGCTGGCACTTGGCTCCAGAAGCAAATCTGAATTCTTGCGGATTCTGTGTCCAGCCTTCATTGCCCTTTGGTTTTCTAAGGTGAGGACCCCGTGGTTTACGTTCTTTCATCTTCAGATCATTTCAGTCACCCTCCAGTGTGATTTCTAAAAGCCGTAGGAGGAACTTGAGAATCATGAGGGAGTCACTTTCCATTTCGTGGCAAACCTCCCTTCCCTCTCCCCTCACAAAGCCCAGAGCCAGGGAGACTCCTGTTCAGCATTAAGGCTGGTCAGGCAAACCCTGTGTGGGCTTTGCCACGTCCTCAGCTGTATAACCTGGGGGAAACGATGTAACTTTCTCCACTTTAGATTGCTCGTCTGTAAAATGCAGAAATGATAGTACCAGTTTGCAGGGGTTGTTGTGAGAATGAAGTTAGACGTTAGCTCAGGCCTGACCCGTGGCACAGGTTCAGTACTTGTCAATAATGACTATTTGAGGCTCTCAGTTTTTAAAAAATGATTTACAAACTTATGGTTACCAAAGGGGAAAGTGGGGGTAGGGATAAATCAAGAGTCTGGGATTAATATATACACACTACTATATATAAAATACGAGGGTGAGTCAAAAATTATCCAAAAGAAGAGCAACATGCAGTGATTTGTTTTTTGTGGTCTAAGGGTGTACCTGGTGCTGTTATTTACTGAAAACTGTGCACAGTATGGAGAAAGCGTTTTGTTGTGAAGAAGTGTGTATGAATGGATAGAGAAGCTCAAGGAAGGTTGTACAAGTGTTAGCCATCAAGAGGGAGCCAGACGCCCGTCCACATCCACAGCTGATGACAACATTGAGCGTACACGTGAAATGATTCTGTCAAATAGACAAGTGACAGTGGATTACGTGGCGAATCATTTGCAAGTCAGCCACGGCCCTACCTATGAAATAATCCACGACAGATTTAGATTTCGAAAAGTTTGTGCTGAAGCTTAAATTTTGGATTAAACACAGAGGACTGCTATCCAACGGTGCTGAGATCTTGCATGACAATGCACGTCCACACACTTCTGTCGACACTCTGCAAAAACTTCATTTTGAGGTGTTAAAGCATCCTCCCTATAGTCCTGATCTTGCTCCACTGGACTTTCACCTGTTTGGTCCCCTGAAAGCAGCCCTACGAGGACGAAAGATCACTTCTGATAAAGAAGTGAAGACAGCGGTGCATTCGTTGCTTGCAGCTCAGCCTAAAACATTCTTTAATGAGGGAATATGAAATCTTGGTGACAGATGGACAAAGTGTATTGAAAAGCAAGGAGATTATGTCAAAAAATGATGTATTTATCTTTTCTAAAATTTAATTAAAATAAATTCTACAGCCGGAGTGTGGATAATTTTTGACTTACCCTCGTAGATAACCAACTAGGACCTACTGTATAGCACAGGGAACTATGCTCATTATTTTGTAATAACCTATAGGGAAAAGAGTCTGAAAAAGAATAGAAATATATATATATGTTCATATGTATATATATAACTGAATCACTGTCGTACACCTGAAACTAACACATTGTAAATCAACTATACTTCAATTAAAAAAAAGAAAGAAAAAATAGCAATGCAAAATAATTCTTGTTTATAGACATGTAAATTATATCCAATAGAGGATTAACTGGTGTCTGTTACCCACTGTGGAAAATATCAGTTTTGCCTTTGTTTGCATATTCATTTCGATATTCCTGATCTATAAATGTGTTCCTCCTTAGAACTGGTGGTAACATCTTACCAATTCTCTCTCTAATAGCAAGGTAAATAAAATCTTTAAACTGTGTTCACTTAAAAAAAAACTTTATTTCTAAACTTTTGGAAATAAAGCAAGAGAATGGATGACTGTGTGCCTTTCAATGTCATATTGGACAAGTGTCCAATAGGTCTGCCTAAGGATCATGTGACACTGTAGAGAAGGAACTTAGGACCACAATGGACTATTGATTAGGGCCATTTCCTAAAAGTCTGATGTTAAAATTAAGCTGTGTATAATTTTTGTCTAAGAGAAAAGCAAATCATTCTTGTCCAACGGAATAGATACCTACAGAGGCTATAGTCGTACTGCTTTGGTTTTCTTGTATCTAATTTTAGCAGTTTGATTTCAGCATCCTGTCTCTTACTGACCATGTATACATCCATCTCAATGTATTCTCCTTTGAACCAGCTTTACCATCCTGCTGGTTCTCTCATTATTTAGTTAAATAAATCTATGACACATATACACTATATCATAGAGTAGGGGAGTCATGTTTTACCTTTTTTGAAAATTATACTTTGACATCAGTTAATTCACCTTTCTGCTTTAGTTGCCAGAGCTGGGTTCTTTTGACTGCAACCACAATAATATTAACTAAAAGAGCTATATTTGTATTATCATAGTTATACTGTCTCTTTTATTCCAACTTCGTATCAAGCTTTTGGCTACCAGGTGCCTCAACCTACCCTGAAATAGTCTCAAGGAAAACAATTCCCAAATTTACTCAAATATCACATTCTTACCTTCCTTTTAAGACTGTTGGTGTTTTATTTTCACTCCATTTGATTCAAGAAGTAGTTACTAAAAAAAAAAATAATAATGATTGCAATTGCTTTTAAGAGGTGGGACTTTGGACAATTTTTTTTCTGTTTCTTACTTTATTATTATCCATATTTTCTAGATCAATGATGCACTGTGCTCATAATGGAAAAGAAAAAACCTTAACTTTTTAAAAAATGTGTATCTACTATATTCCTGGCTGTGGGTATAACCCAGCAGGGAAAACAATGTTTAACAATTCATTGCTCCTGTCTTTGACAGTACGAGGTATAAAGGTAGCTATGCAATAGGACGGAACACAAGTGCAGCCTGAGAAAGAGCACATTGTGCCTGTGGGGGGAAGGCTGGGGAGGGGGTGATACAGAAAGAACCATGTTGGACAACTTGCATTTGATAACTCCATTAATAGCTAATAGCTAGTATTTAATGTGCATTTGTTACATGCCACTTTCCTAAATGCTTCGCATGCATCTCATTTAACTCTTCATTTTTTTTATTGTGTTAAAAAAAACTAGATTTACCATCTTAACCATTTTTAAGTGTACAGTTCAGCAGTGTTAAGTGTATTTTCATTGTTGTGAAAAGATATCCAGAATTTTTCATCTGGCAAATCTGAAACTATACCCAATTAAATAACAGCTCCTCTTTTCCCACTTCCCCCAGGCAGTAATAATCACCATTCTACTTTGTTTCTATAAATTTCACTATTTTAAGATACCTCTTATAAGTGGAATTATGCAGTATTTGTACTTTTGTGACTGGCTCATTTCACTTAGGTTCATCATTTTGTAATGTTGACAGGATTTCCTTCCCTTTTAAGGTTGAATAATATGCCTTTATTATTATATTATATGTATAATATATATTATATGTACATAGCACATTGTTTATATACCTGTTAATGGACTTTTGGTTTTCTTCTACCTCTTGGCTATTGTAAATAGTGCTTCTATGAACATGGGTGTGAAAATACATTTTCGAGACCCCATTTTCAGTTCTTTTTGATGTATACCCAGAAGTAGGATTGCTAGATCATAGGGCAGTTTTATTTTTAATTTTTTGAAGCCTCCATACTGTTTTCCATAGTGGTTGCACCATTTTATAATCCCACCAACAGCACACAAGGGTTCCAATGTGTCCACATGAGGATCAACACTTTTCTTTCTCTTTCTTTCTTCCTTTCTACCCCCTTCCTTCCTTCCTTCTTTGCTTGCTTCCTTGCTTCCTTTTAGTACCCATCCTAATTGGTGTGACGGGATATCTCATTGTGGCTTTGATTTGTGTTTCTCTGATGATTAGTAATGTTGAGCACCTTTCCATATGCTTGCTGACCATTTACGTTTCATCTTTGGAGAAACAGCTATTCAAGATTTTTGCACATTTTAAAATCAGTTTATCTGATGTTTTGTTGCTAAGCTGTAGGAGGTCATTATATATTCTGGATATTAACTCCTTTTTATATTAAAGATTTATTTATTTTTTTTTTTTATTTTTGGCTATATTGGGTCTTTGTTGCTGCACATGGGCTTTCTCTAGTTGTGGCGAGTGGGGCTTACTCTTCGTTGAGGTGCACAGGCATATCTCATTGCAGTGGCTTCTCTTGTCGCAGAACACAGGCTCTAGGCATGTGGGCTTCAGTAGTTGTGGCACATGGGCTCAGTGGTTGTGGTACATGGGCTTAGTTGCTCCGTAACATGTGGGATCTTCCCGGACCAGGGCTCGAACCCTGCATTGGCAGGCAGATTCTTAACCATTGTGCCACCAGGGAAGACCCTGGATATTAACTCCTTATCAGATATATGACTTGCAAATATTTTCTTCCATTCTACAGGTTGCCGTTTCACTCTGTTGACTGTGTCCTTTGATATGTAAAAGTTTAAAAAATTGATGTAGTCCCATTTGTCTCATTTTGCTTTTGCTGCCTGTGCTTTTTGTGTCATATTCAAGAAATCACTGCCAATCTAATGTCATGAAAATTTCCCCCTATGGTTTTTCCTCAGTTTTATAGTTTTAAATCTTATATTAGGTCTTATATTTTGAGTTAATTTTTGTGTATGGTGTAAGATAAGGATCCAACTTCATTATTTTGTATGTGGATATCCAGTTTTTCCAAGACTGTTTGCTAAAGAGACTGTCCTTTCCCCATTGGGAAGAGGACATCTCTTGGCACCATTATCAAATGTCATTTGACCATATATGCAAAGGTTTAGTTCTTGGCTCTCTGTTCCATCCCACTAATCTATTTGTCTGTCGTTATGCCAGTACCACACTGTTTGATTATTGTAGCTTCATAATATATTTTGAAACCAGGAAGTGTGAGTCCTTCAACTTTATTCTTCTTTCTCAAAATTGGGATCTCTTTGGGATCCCTTGAGATTATGTAAGAATGTTAGGATGAATTTATCTATTTCTGCAAAAGGTGTTGTTGGAATCTTGACAGAGCTTGTGTTGAATCCGTAGATTGCTTTCGGTGGTGTGGCCATCTTAAAATATTAAGTTTTCCAATCAATGAACATGGGATGTCTTTCCATTTGTCTGTGTCTAATTTTTTCAGAAATATTTTGTAGGGACTTCCCTGGTGGTGCAGTGGTTAAGAATCTGCCTGCCAATGCAGGGGACACGGGTTCAATCCCTGACCCGGAAAGATCCCACATGCCACAGAGCAACTAAGCCCGTGCACCACAACTACTGAAGCCCATGTGCCTAGAGCTGTGCTCTGCAGCAAGCCACTGCAATGAGAAGCCTGCACACCACGACGTAGAGTAGCCCCTGCTCACTGCAACTAGAGAAAGCTCACATGCGCAGAAAAAGACCCAAAGCAGCCAAATAATTAATTAATTAATTTTAAGAAAAGAAAGAAATATTTTGTAGTTTTCAGTGTACAATAGGTTTATTCTTAAGTATATTATTCTTTCTGATACTGTTATAAACAGAATTGTTTCTTAACTTCCTCTTTAGGTTGTTCATTGTTAGTGTATAGACACACAACTGATTTTTGTGTTTTGATTTCATATTCTTCAACTTTGACAAATTTGTTCATTAGTTCTAACAGGTTTTTGTGTGTATGTGTAGAACTTTTAGGGCTTTGTACATATAAGATCATGTCATCTGTGAAGAGATTATTTTATTTCTTCCTTTTCAACTTAGATGCCTTTTAATTCTTTTCCTTGCCTTAGAGCTCTGGCTTTGATGCTCTTCATTTTGTGGATTAAAAAATTGAGTTGGGAAATGTCTTACTACTGAAAACATTTAAGACCTTCATTTCCCAAGATTCTTGTTTTTCATGTTTTATGCACACCCTTAATCCCAATGGAATCAGTAGGAAATCTATCTTTTACCAAGTAAGGGTCAGTGTCCTCCCCAGTCACAGGTCCTCTTTGGTGGAGGACTTAGATCAAGAACATAGTAAAGCTCTGCAGAGAACCAAGTTTGTTCATGCTGAAAAACAAATTATTTCTACCATTTTCTGAGGCCTTATCTTATGTCCTTATCTCCTCTTTGGAGGAGCTGCTCTTTTAAAATAATTAATCTCTAAAATTACACTCTCCCATATTTCTGCACATATCTCCCCTCACCAATTATGATATTAAAAATTGTCAAATATTTCATAATTATTATAATGCCCAGCCAATGCTAAGAATTTTTTTGTGAATTCAAATATAGTCATTTCAACTATATATATAGTATGTGATGTTATACAGCACTGTATGCTTTCATTATTTTACAGATGAGGAAATTGAGGCCCAGGAAATTTTTGTATCTCACCCAAAGTCATAGAGCTTGTGGGTGATGGTTCCAGCTTTTGAACCCAGACAGCCCAGGTCCTGAGATCCTGCTTATCGCAAATGGCCCCATGTCTAGCCTGAGCCTTGCTTTTATATTTTAAGTGATCCTAAAAATGAATTCTCAGAGAGCATATCATCAGGATGTGGATGTGGATGTTTAAGTTGCTGGGCTTTCCTTCTATCTGGTTGTTCTTCAGAGAGGCATATTCAGATGTCTGGAAGTCAATTGGTTTTGAAGCAAGAACAAACCCCTTGATATCCATATGGAGGTTTGCAATCCTGCCTACACTTTAAATTAACCTTATTGATGCATTTCCTGCCAAGCTTAGTTTCATTTATTATGCATATTCCTTTTAGTAGGTGGAAGAAAAAAATATGTGAGAATTATCCTCTAAATAAAGCAATATATAAACCAGGCTTATAAATTTTCTAAAGTTTATTTTTATTTGCCAAGCTCTTCTGTACTTTTTGGGGGATAAATATTTATTTAATAAAAAGAAAAGTGATATCTTGAAATAACGATATCTTAGTAGTAAACAATCAGGAGTGGATCTTTTTCTCTTTCATTGATCATTGTCAGCTGAAGACATTCTCCGCCTGCAGCTAGGGGTGAAATTTATAGCATGAAGATGGGTGAGCCACTTCTCTGTTTCTTCCTGAGCTTAAAGAAGTTTCAGCCTGAAATTCCACCCTTTCTGGATTCTAAAATATGACACCAGATACATGTATTATAATAGTTGGGCCTAAGACTTCCTGCAGGGCTGCAAGTCAGAATTAGGATTCCCTGGAGGTGATGTGGGGTGTTTTCATCTTGGGGTGAAAGAATATGAATCAAGGAAGGAGAAATAAGAGAAAGTGCCTTCATTTAATATTTTTTGATATTACCTAAGATAGCCAGACAATGCAGTTTGTATGGAATACTCTTGGCTTTTGATGATCTGGGGAAAAAAATATTGAAAAAAGAAACCTGGGTCGGTGGTACCCATAAATGGCTACTTTATAACTGTCCTATTTAACCAAGCTGGAGTTGGGGGGAAGGAGAGTGGTTCCCAAAACAATTCATAGCTGAGCGGTTGCTCTAAATAGCTTGAGGCTCTTGAACTCTCTGTCTGACTGGGAAAAATAATGACCCAGTTGATCAGTTACATATGTGGGCTTGTTCAGAGAATTTCTGATGGAATCTGTGATTGCAACCCTTTCAGACCCATGCTCCCTTTAATAACAAATATTTGAATGCCCTTTTTATTATCCTGAAATGGAATGTATATGCTACACATTAAAAAATAAAACATCTTGTTATAAAAGAACTAAAAGGGAAGTAATTTTCAATAAGAGATGTTTCTCAATTTGCAAATACTCAGACAACTGTTAAAAAATAATTAAAAAACCAAACAAACAGGTAAAATCATGACCCTCATCCAGATATAAAATGCGTTTATGGTAATTAATTCATAAAGAGGAACCAGCAAATGTTCCAACCCATTCAAGAGAGAAACCAAAGAATGGATACATTCGTAAATTAGGAATATTGAAATGATGTATAAATGGAGGCAAAACCAGTTTCTTTAGCAGTGGGGAAGAGAGGTTAATTGAACCTCTCCAAGGACAGAACTCATGTCTACAGACAAAAATTACCTTGCATTGTTCTCACTCATCTACATTTTATAGAGTTGTAGAATGGAATCAGAATCAGATAACCAAGAGGGGTGTGCTATAGACACACACAGTTTTCCATCGAAGTACAGATTTTTGCCTATGCTATCCTTAATGAAGTAATCAGACATTCACTGCTATAGGTAAAAACACCCTGAGTAAGGCATCTACACAGGCAGACTGACTTGGTTGAATTGTCACCCCAAACACGTTGAACACCCTAAAAGCATGAACACATGCTTTGAGGTAGTTTCTGAAATGGAGACCAATTCTTGATAAATTTCTGAACAAAGAAAATGCACTCTTCCCACAATTTACCCAGTACCTGAGCTCCTAGTATAGTAGCTGCTTATTAAAACCTTTTGAGACCACTCTGTATTTTTGTGTATAATGGAGTTGGGTGCTAGGTTAAGACAGTTATGTTTTTCACCTATATGAATATCTGGCAGAATACTCCAAAGCTGTGGGAGATAAAGCAAATCCTTTATCGTGGGGCATTTTCCTGCACATTGCAGGACATCTGCTACCCTGGCCCTGTCCACTGAAGGCAAGTGGTACCTTCCAATCACATGACAACCAAAACAAAAAGTCTCACAAGTTACCAGCACACTCTCTAAGGATGGAGTTGCCCTGACGGAGAAGCACTGTCATAGCTGAAATATGCCCTAGGACCCATTGCTTCATCCCCACCTCCAGCAACACCATCTGCTCAGCCAGGCAGCTCTGGAGAAAAGCAGAGGGCCTTCTTGAACAGGGTTAGGCCAGAAACAATTTTTAATTTAAAGAATTGACTCATCTCCTCTGAATCCCTCTTTTCTAAGTTTAACTAATCATTGTTGAGAGACCAAGGGGGTCCATCATTGAAAGTAAATACCCATCCCTGGTCTATTTAAACTGGAGTTTGCTTCTGCCTTTCTGAAGAATTCTGGCCACAAGACCTGTGGTAGAGGGTGGGGTGGCGGTGGGGGCACTGATAGAAAATGGCACAAATGACCAAAGAGCTGGCCACAGAGGAAGGGAAGTGGTCTGGGAAGTGGTCCAGGAAATGGGGGGACTGTGTATACTTGCCCCAGCTCAGGGAGCAGTCACTACTCAGTCCAATGTTGCCAGATTTTCTGACTTTACTTTCAAGAGAAACAGGAAATCTGCAATTTTTATATGCAATTTTTCACTTCTTAAATGTTGGCTCATGTATATGTATAGATAGATCGATTGATCCATCGATCGATCGATAGATATGTACTTAATAAATGTACACACATATAGACACAGATATCTCCATTCATTCATATAGCTCCTTAGAGTTAGACTCACAAATAATAGTGACTTAGGTATTGACTAGGACTGTCCTTTGAATCAGAAAGAAAACTATGAGCCGGGTATTTTACCCCATTGCAGAGATGAGGGAAAGTGGGCTTTGAGAAGTTAAGTGATTTGCCTAGAGTCACACAAAAAGTAGCTGGGCTGTTCTGCTCCTGACACCAGGTTGCTGCCTAGTTTATGAAGAGACCACAAGATGAATGAACATTGTTCTGACAAAAACAAGCAACAGGAATAATTTCTGCTGAAAACTACACTGATGTACTTATTTAAGTAAAATCAACATTTCTTAAAGCTTCTTGACCTATGTCCCTATCAGAAGTGTGGGGAGCTTTCTAGAGAAGGCAGAGTGTCTGAGTTTGATGGTATCTGTAAGTGACCTGGGTGAGCCATTTGCTGCATTAGCCTGCCATCCATCAAAGCTGGTGATGAGAATGACTGAATCCCTAGGGGTTGCTTGTGAAAAATGTTAAAAGCTTTAATTGAAAGGATCTCCAACACAGGCCACAAGTAACTTTCTCATTGTGAATTCCTGTCTTGCCCCCAGATGCCCTGGGGCCCTGCCAAATACCAGGGCCAGGTCATTCTGATGTACTTAAGACAGAAGCCCCTGACAGGGCCTTTGATGATGCTCAGCTTGGAGTCCTGTGCAAACCCAAGTGGGAGAGACGCACTTGGAGCAATGTCATCTGTCAGAGTCTAACTTCTTTCCTGTGAATGTCTGCAAATTAAACCAGCCTTATGAAAAAGGGCGATGTTTCATATTTAAAATGTCTTGATTGGAATGTGCATATGATGAAAAAGATAAGCTTGGCTACCTAAAAAAGCATTTGTTGTAACAAAGCTGCAGGGATTCTATCACAAGCTTTTCATGAGCTTCAGGAAAATCCTTTATCAGTTTCCTTTTCCTTGTTTGTGATTCATTCATTACCCTGACTCAGTTTAGGTTCTTATCCCCGGCTTACATTCTATTCAAATCAGTAAACATTTCTTCTTCCAGTTCTAACTCTGAGAAGGTGTCCATAGCCTTTCCAAGACTGCCAAAGGGCAGCATGGAGCAAAAGTGTTTAAGAATTCTTGAGTGAGGGACTTCCCTGTTGGTGCAGCGGTTAAGAATCCACCTGCCAATGCAGGAGACACAGGTTTGATCCCTCGTCGGGGAAGATCCCACATGCTGCAGAGCAACTAAGCCCGTGTGCCACAACTACTGAGCCTGCACTATAGAGCCCGTGAGCCACAACTACTGAAACCTGTGCACCTAGAGGCCGTGCTCCGCAATAAGCCCACAAAGCCACTGCAATGAGAAGCCCGCACATCACAACAAAGAGTAACCCCCTCTCGCCTCGACTAGAGAAAGCCTACATGAAGCAACAAAGCCTAAATAAATAAATAAATGTATTTAAAAAAAAAAAATTCCTGAGTGAAATCTCTCATTCAGAAGCTTCTCAAAAAACAAAAATCCTGCCCCTTTAAAAAGGTTTTTATTACATCTTTAATGCATGCTTATCAAAGACAAAGTAATGAGAGAAAAGATGAATAAAAACAAAAACTAAAGTCTTGGTGATCCCACTTAAAAACACGTGTGTGTTACTCAGGGTAAGTTATAGGAGAAGGCAACAGAACTAATGAAATGTTCTTTGAATCTAAGGAAAAGTTAGGCAAGAGCTGGCCCTCAGATTTGCTACATTCTTTTATTCTTACAGAGCCTGACACAAGCTAATCATTCGGTTGGAGAATCTCCTGTGGATAAAATTTCTTTTGTTGATAGATAAGATTGGTAAAACAGTTATCATCTGTGTTTAGAATAATATATAATAGTTTAACAATTACCCACCAATATATACTCTGAGCTGAAAATCCAAAGCAATTTAGGACCATTCTCTAAATGTATATTGCGAATCATGTCCCATTATGTGGAGCCCTTGTGCTTATGAAGGGATGCAGATAGCACAAATGCAGGAATGAGATGCAGGGAAGCACCAATGGTGTAAATGAAATCTAGACTGTTTCTGGGAACATAATTTCATGAATAAAGATGATCTAGCATCTCTGAACTATGTATTTGAAGATTAATATTTCTCAATAGTACTTGTCAAAGTGAGTGGCAGTAGAATCCATAATAAGTACTTTATTTAATTATATGTAGTTTAAATATAAATGTAAAAAGTCACCATGAATTCTCATGTCAAATTATGTCATCCAAAAGTTAATTAGTGGTACTACGATTCAAAAAAAAAAAAAAAGACTTCTTTTTAATTTGGTGAAATACAGGCTTGTATTTCTAACAATTCAATCACTTTTTAATTAATACAATTTATTTTTTAGAGCAGTTTTAGGTTCATAGCAAAATTGAGCAGAAGGTACAGAGAGTTCTCATATACTCCGTATCCCCACACATACACAGCCTCCCCACAATCACCATCCCAAACCACAGTGGCATACTTGTTGCAGTCAGTGAGCCTACACTAAAACATCGTTTCACCTAATGTCCATAGTTTGCATTAGGGTTCTCTTGTGGTGCTGAACATTCTGCGGGTTTTGACAAATTTATAATGACATGTATCTGATTCCACAATTGTAGTATCATACAGAATACTTTTACTGCCCTAAAAATCCTCTGTGCTCTCCCTATTCATCTCTCCCTCGCTCACAACCCCTGCAAACCACTGATAGGTTTTTTACTGTCTCCATAGTTTTACCTTTTCCAGAAAATCATATAGTTCAAATCATATAATATAAAGTTTTTTCAGATAAGCTTCTTTCATTTAGCAATATTCATTTGTTTCTTCTGTGGCATTTCATGACTTGAGAGCTCATTTTATTTTAGCGCTGAATAATAGCCCATCATCAGGATGTACCACCGTTTTATGTCCATTCACCTACTGAAAGACATCTTGGCTGCTTCCAGGTTTGGGCAGTTATGAATAAAGCTGCTATAAACATCTGTGCACATGTTTTTGTGTGGACGTAAGTTTTCAATTCATTTGGGTAAACACCAGGCCCTTGACATACCAGGCTAGAAACTGGAAGTTCTCAAAAGCATTATTTTTTAAAGTTCTAGAAAACTAAAATACTATGGTCAAAAGTTCTGTTGGTTATGTTGCTCAGCCTGCTCATCTCAAACTGAAATCAGAACAGACAAGCCCACTTTGGGGGACATTTTTTCTTTCCTTTTCTGAGCTTCTTTTCAGCATTCACTGAGTATTATTTATCAGGCAAGTCAAGAAAATAACGTTTTTCCTCTAGTTTCTTGAATCAAGAATCTACTTAGCTATTTTAACAGATCATTTTTCATGCAAAAAAATGGAATCAGGAATTTCTAGTTCTACATTTCCATTTATCATGTCCTTTTATGTCTATTTCAAATCCAAGTCCGAGTCCATCAACCCAGAATGTGAAATCACATCGAAAGAGCTTCATCAAAGTTATTCTCTGTTCCTACTCTCCATCTGAAAAATAAACTTAGAAGATAAAAATCTAATCTGCTGAGACTCAAATGATAGGTTTTGTACCAATGGGTGATAGAGGGGGTACCAATGAATGATAAGTACATTGATGATGTCAGTCAATGTACTCATCACCCTCATTGTAACTCTTTGTTTATTGCTTATCTTTTCTGTGAGAGGGTCAGCTTCCCAAGGACAGGGACAAGGCCTGACATTACTCTCTGGCACATAGTCAGTATTTCAATGTATATTGGTTGAATGTATCATCATTTCATCAGATATATTAAATATTAATTAACCTCATTTATTTAACAGTGATTAAGTGCCCCCTGGGTACAAGGCTGCATACTGGGTATTTTGGGTGTATAAAGACGAATACAGTTCATTCCCTGCCTTCCAAGAACTTACACGACTGTCAATCATTGTAGCAAGCTGTCCTTGTCAAGTCCATATCCCCTCAACCTCCCTGCTCCTCCCATTCTTGATAGTTCCACCAGGAGTTATGGCTTCCGGCATCACTCCACATGAAGGCAATCTTTAGCCTTGAAGTAGCGCAGCATCTGGGACAGTCTGGAATTGTCAGAGAAATAACATCTCCAGAACAACTCACATCAAATGAGGGTGGCAGTTCCTTGCCCTTCAGTAGGACACTTTTGAGCATGTGGCACTCAGACTCTCAGGGGGTCCCCAGTGGAGCTGAGCCCAGATGCTTGTGGTCGTAATCTGCTCATTAAGATACCCTTTATTGGCTTTTCTCCTTTCTTGGTGTCACTTCCTACTCCCTCACAGTGCTTCCTAGGATCTCTTCCCAAATAAATTATTCTCCCTGATCTAGGTGGCCTCGGCCCACAGCAGCTTGAAGCAAGGTTTCAGTTCCTGGCCAGTGATTGAGGTTGGGTTGCAGTGGTGAGAGCACTGAATCCTAGCCACTAGGCCAGTGGTCAGTGACAAGGCCCTGGCACTATGGCTTTACAGAAAAGAATTCCCACAAAGATGGAAAGTAGTGAAACAATTATTTATTAGGGAAAAAAAGTACGCGCAGATAGACACACGGGTGGACTCAGAGAGTTGCGCCCTCATGGCAGTTTGAATCACTGTTATGGGGCATTCCTTCCATGTTTCTTGTGACCAATCATTTTCACTTGCCTGGTTCAGAGTCCGCATTTGGTGTATCTCAGGATCTTCCCACGTGTGCACGCGCATCTCGTAGCCAAGATGGATTCCACCGAAGAGGCCAGTGGGTAGATTTGGCCACTTGGCATCACTCCCCTTTTGACCTCCAACGAGCCTTTCTGCACATGTGTAGTCGGGGGAGGTCTCCTGACTTGGAGAATGAGGAATACGTGGTCTCTTATCTTCTATCTGGGCAGGGCCCAGCCTCCTCTCTCAATTGTCTGTTATTCCCATCTCAGTATCGGTCCACAGGGAACGAACTCCGACCGTTTGCCCTGGGGCCCATCTGTCTCCTGCCTCATCCCCAAATTCATTACTCTGGGTCTGATTTTAGGAGAAGCATGGACACTGGAGTGTGATAAGCACAAGAGGCATGAACAGAGAGCTGTGGGAATGCAGAGGAGGAGGGGATTAAGTCTAGCTGGCGAAGACTTGGCATCATTTGAATGGGGTCAAGAAGGGGGCAGTAAGTGCACCTATGGGAAGAGATGCTTCAGGCAGAGCAAACAAGGGCATGGTGGTGCTGAAGAACACAGAGTGCTCAAGGGATTGTAGGCAATTGAGTCCAGAGGGAACATGGCTAGAAGAGCATCTCAGACTTTCCCGGAACCAGAGCCCTTCACATTCCAGCAAATAGGCAGTTCTCTCTTGTCCCTTTCATCCTAAACTTCAGATCCAGTTCTTTACCCTTCTTACACTGGTACTTTGAAGTGTCCAGACATTCTTCTTTTGGTAGAAATCCAAATATAGAAGCAGACATAGCTACACATTATATACAAAAGCAGCCATATGGTAACCACTGACCAACCCAGTGTCTTTTTCAAGCCTGCCACTGTCTTTCTGCCTGTAGATTTGAATTCATGTTTTCTGAGTTCCCAAGACATGCTGAGCATCAATATTTTGCTCTTTCTGAGAGTTTACAGTCTGAACACAGTGTCCATGTCTCAACCCAGACAGGGAACTTTCCTCCTTTCTGTTAGAGGATAACCTTAAATTTAAGACAAACAAAAAAAAGGAAGAGTGTGTCATGGAGTCAAAGAACATGACCCTGACACGTACACACTGCTACATTTAAGATGGGTAACCAATAAGGACCTAATGTATAGCACAGGGAACTCTGCTCAGTGTTATGTGGCAGCCTGGACGGGAGGAGAGTTTGAAAGAGAATGGATACACGTATACGTATGGCTGAATCGCTTTGCTGTGCACCTGAAACTGTCACAACATTGTTAATCGGCTATACCTCAATATAAAATAAAAAATTAAAAAAACAAAAACAAAAGACAAAGAACATGACCCAAGCTAACTCTACTTTGAAATCTACTCTATTACTTCCTAAGCAAGTACAATGCATATGGATGGTCCTGCTCATCCTCTTTCCCTGGGTCCTAGAAATGGTTTCCCTCTAATGAAAAGTTCTGACAAGTCATTCCATCTCCAGTGCTGACTCAATTACAGCCTCTTACCATGATCAACAACTGCTAACTTGGTTATAAACCCAGAATGGGAGCTGAAAATCAAAAAATAGAGGTGTGGCAGGAGGACGGGAGCAGAATAATTTGGTCATTTTCCCAGTGGAGGAAAGCCAGTTTAGGAAAGACAAAATGAGTACTTCTGGAACAGGTATACAATATTGGAAAATAACGGAGAAATTAAAGAAGTTATTAAAGCTCGCAAGAGAATTTGGGGAGAGAACACTACTCATTTCAGCTCAGCTGGAGCCAGTTTGTGTTATTATGTTTTGCTCTATACTTAGCTTTGAAGAAAGCCACAAATTACAGTGGTTAAATAGAGCTTTAGAAAGTGGAAAATAGCAACATTGCAAGTACAGAACAGTACCGGGGTAGAACACCCTCCATACCATTCCCAAACTGGGATGGATCTAGAGAATTCCTGAAATTCCTCCTCCCCTCAAGAAGTTTAGCCATGTGTCCTTTATGAATCCCCATTATTATAATATTGCTGTGTAATAAATACAGCTTTGTTTTGTTTTTAAACCAAAGGATCAACCAAAGTTTGGGAGAGAAAGAAAGCTGCTGGAGTACTTTGACCAGGTTGAGTACTTGGGGAAGATATTAACTTAATACATACCTGGATTGAGAAGGGAATGGTGATGATCACATTTCTTAGCTCTTTGTGCATTTAAAGCTCTGCTCTATAGCCATATTTAAATGTGTTAACTAATTTATCCTCATAACAACGTTATGAAATACAACAGATACTGTTCCTAATCCATTTTATAGATGAGGAGACTGGAGTGCAGAAAGGCTAACTAACTTCCTCAAGGACATATAGCTGGTAAGTGGCAGAACCAGGATTCAGTCTGACCCCAAAGCTTGTGTTCTTGATGACCACACTCAGAGGCCATGCTAGGAACTGAATGTTTGTGTCCCCCTAAAACTCACATGTGGAAGTCCTAACACCCCATGTGATGGTATTTGGAGGTGGGACCTTTAGGAGGTTTAGATGAGGTCATGAGGGTGGAGCCCCCATCCTGGAATTACTGCCCTTATCAAAAGAGAAGGAGACACCAGAGCTTCCTCTCTCCACCATGTGAAGACACAGTGAGGGGCAGATATCTGCAAGCCAGGAAAATAGCCCTCACAGGGAACTGAATCTGCTGGCTCCTTGGTCTTGGATCTCCAGAACTGTGAGAAAATAAACTTTTTGTTTGTTTTTTTAATTTTGGGGTGAGGGGCTATGGGGAGGCTGCACTGCGAGACTTGCAGGATCTTAGCTCCCTGACTAGGGATCGAACCCGCGCCCTTGCAGTGAAAGCACAGAGTCCTAACCACTGGGCTGCCAGGGAATTCCCTAAATTTCTGTTGCTTAAGCCAGCCAGTCTTTGGTATTTTGTTACAGCATCCCAAGAAGAGTAAAACCACAAAGCTATTACAACCAAGCTGTTACCCAGGGAGTCAAGGAACTGCAGGCAGAAGAGTTTTAGCTTAGACCCAGGGATTTATTTCAGGGGCTTCGCTGTGAGGACATTGCTTTCTGCAGGATAGGTCACAGAGAATTGCTTGGCCCAAGGGTGATGTAAAGTTGATCCAAGACCAGGAGTTAGACTTCTGTGGGTAGCTGCATAAACTAAAGTTTGGTACCTTCCCAGTAATAAGGGGTCATTTCATTCCTGAGTGAAGCTGCCATTATGAGTAAAATATTCAGTGATTTGGATCTGGACAGGGCTGTTGAAGAAGGAGTGAGTCAGTGGAACTAAGAGAAAACCCTCCTCCTCTCATTCCCCAGAAGTTGGTGTGAATCAGATTTGTGTGAAATAGGAAGAGGCTACTATTTGAGGTGCCCTAGCACGTCCCTCTCAGCCTTTCATAGAATCCCAGTCCCAGCTGGTTTAGGTCTAACTCACTTTTGTTACAAAATTTTTGCCACTAAGAACAGCAAAAATTTTTACTCCTGTAATATCCCTTTGCGTATATTCTCTATGTATGGGGGATTCTACTTCTATGGAATAGATTCTGAGAAATGGGGTTTGTAAGAGGAAGAATATTTTTAATTTGAAAGATATTTTCAGGTTTGCTTTTAAATAGGCTATGACAAATCACTTTCTACTGGTATTGTAGGGCATATTTGTCTTTCTTTCTTAAACATTCTTCCTGAGTTTAGGGAGTTCTCCCCGGGGAGAAGCCAGATACACACTTTCCCAACAACCCTTGCAGTCTGTGTGCAGACATGTGACCTAGGCCCTGCCAATCAGACACCACAAAGACTTCACATTAATGTGACAAAGATACAGGTCTTCATAGAATCCAATCAATACTTCCAGATTCTAGACATTGCAGTGACAGTCATTTCTCATCCTGGAAGCTTTGCTACTCTATGACAGGGATATCTTGTCAACCCCTCAGTAGCAGGAAGTGGTTTTCTCTCAAGTGCATTCATGCTGTCAGTGCCGTTGCCTCTAATGCAGTTGAGGTCACCATGATCTCTTGCTGGGACAGCAGCAGCAAACTTCCACCTAGTCTCCCAGTCCCTAGCATGATTAGAACCCTGCAGCCTGAATGATCTTCCTAAAACTCAAATCTAATCATGTCATCCTATCGCTTTTAAAACCTTTCATTTTCCCCTCTCTGTTCCAGGCTGAAGTTTCTATTGTTTAGCCTGGCCCACGAAATCCTCCAAGAACAGACCAGGGATTCCGTCTCCAGGCATGCTTCTTTCTTCCTGCCTAATTCTATACTCTAGTCATATTGAACATTTTCTCAGGTTCCTGATGGTCTCATGCATCTTCTCACTTTCAGGATTTTGCAAACACTGTACCCATTACTTTCTTCCCCTCTTTTTTGCCTGCCTAACTTCTTCTCCAGTTGTCAGCTTACATGTCTTATCTCTGATTGCCCAGGACTAGATTATGTGTCCCTTCTCTAGGTTACCAAAGCACCTCATAGTTCTCATCTCTGTTTCCCGCTAAGTTATGTAAAGGTAGGGACGGTGCCCATTTTGCTCCCTTTTGCATATTCAGTGTCTAATACAGTGCCTGGCATATAGTGGGTAATAAGTAAAAATTTGATGGACTAATAAATAAATAGATGAGATGCATACTATTATCATCATTTACTCACAGCATAACTGAGGTTTACAGAGTCTACTTTCATAAAGTTATGAGGCTAGGTAACAGTGGACCTGGGACCAGAACACAGATCTTCTGACTCTTAATGTATTTTCAACTATCCCTCACTGCCCCCTTTAAATGCAATTTATCACTCTTTTAAGCTTAATAAATATCACCATATGATGCACAAAACCCTGTAAGGCAGGTATCTCAACCTTAGCACTATTGGCATTTGGGGCCAGACAATTCTTTGTGGTGGGGTTGTCCTACACATTGGAAGATGTTTAGCAGTGTTCCTGGCCTCTACCAACTAGACGCTCGTAGCATCCCCCTCCTTCTGGTTGTCTCCAGACATTGCCAGATGTCCTGTGGGGGGCAAAATCGCCTTCAGATAAAAACCAGTGTTCGAAGGATACCATGCACAGTTTGTTAAATCTCTACAGCTTTGGGTTGAGAACATAAGTCTCAACACAGACATACCCCCCGGTCAAGTGCAGATTCATGTCCAAATATTGACCTTGCATCTTTTAAGCCACAGGGCTTAACCTCACCGAGCCTCAGTTTTCTCCTGTGCCAAACAGAGATCATAATGCTCATAACCGTAGGGACGGTTAGAGGGAAGGTGCATAGAGTACTCAATAAGTTACATTCACTTCACCAAACCACTGCTTTCTTTCGGCCAATAGCTAGTGGGTCAATCCACCCAAACACGCGTAGAGAAAACATGACTAAAGAGAGCTGGAAATTCAGGGTGAGATGGGATGGGTTTAATGGCAGAAGGCTTTTGCATTCTGGGAGGCCAAGAAAAGCCCCAAGTTTCAGGAATGAAAACAAGTGTGACATTTGAACTGACAAGCTTATGGGCAGGCTATCTTTTATTTATTCTCTCCTAATTTCATGGTTTTATGGAGAAAATAAGAAAGAAAAAGTCACACAATGATAGGTTCCCATTTTTTAATATGATTACACACCCAAAATTGGATTGGTGGTGGGGTGGGGGAGGCTGCAAGTTTCAACATCTATCAAAAAGGGAATCCGGTGATTAGCAATGGCTCACATTCTCCCTCTCCCTCATGAATTTTAATGCATTTTTATTTAGTATTTGACAAACTGTGTTTGTTTACAAGATTTCTTCAATATTGAATAGCAAGTCTAGAAAAAGTGTTTTTCTTCTAAGCATCTATCATTTTTGCTTACTTACTACTTTGACACAACCATGCTGCTCCAGAAAATGCTTTTTAGGGAATTCCGCACGGTGTCACTGCCTGAGGGTTCAAAGGATTAAACTAAAGGGATGTGGCATTCCTGCTGCAAGCAATAGAACTCAGCAGCACTCAACCCTCTAGCTCCACAGAACTACCGCCCCCTCCCTCTCTCCCTCCTTCCTTCTCTCCCTTCTCCTATCTGGGACTACAGAACTGCTTACTCCCCTCTATCCCTAGTAAGATCCTCCAAAATGCAATCTTCTGCCACAGAGCTAGATCCTCTTCCTTAGGTCTAAGGATGTCTGCCTCCTGAACCCTAAACTCAAAAATATAAAGAAATAATGTCCACCAAAAGTCATACATTAAAATGTCCACTATTAATACTAGCCCAAACCCGGAAATATCCCAAGTGTCCGTCACAGTGGAATGGACTGACTGTGGTAAATCCACACAGTAGAACACTACAGAGCAATGAGAATAAACAGACTGCAGCTCCATGCAAAGACACAGATGAATCTACCCTTAACTAAGGAGGGGAGGCACAAAAGAATACACGTGGTGCTTTTCAACGACATTAAAAACCAGCAAGACTAATCGCTGCTGTTAGAAGTCAGCCTAGTGAAAGTTAGGGAGGTGGTAACTCTATGTCAAGGGGTAGTGACAGGGAGGGTTTCTGGGGGCTGGTTACAGGAGTGTGTTCACTTTGTGGAGAACAATATGGAGTTTCCTTAAAAAACTAAAAATAGAGCTACCATATAATCCAGCAATCCCAATCCTGGGCATATAACTGGAAAAGATAAAAACTCTAATTTGAAAAGACACATGCACACTTATGTTCACAGCATCACTATTTACAATAACCAAGGCATGGAAACAACCTAAGTGTCCACTGACAGATGAATGGATAAAGAAGATGTGGTACATATATCAATGGAATATTACTCAACCATAAAAAAGAATGAAATAATGCCATTTACAGCAACATGGATGGACCTAGAGATTATCACACTCAGTGAAGTAAGTTAGACAGAGAAAGACAAATGTCATATGATATCACTTCTAGTGGAATCTAAAAAGTTACGCAAATAAACCTATTAATAAAGCAGAAGCAGGCTCACGGGCTTTGAAAACAAATTTATGGTTACCGAAGGGGAAAGATGGAGGGGAGGGATAAATTAGGGGTTTGGGATTAACAGATACAGACTACTATATATAAAATAGATAAACAAAAAGGACCTACTTATAAAACAGGGAACTATACTCGGTATGTTGTAATAACCTATAATGGAAAAGAATCTGGAAAAGAATACATACATATGTATGTATGTGGAACTGAATCACTTTGCTGTATACTTAAAATTAACACATTGTAAATTAACTATACTTCAATGAAAAAAAAAGTGTGTTCACTTTGTGAAAATTCACTGAGCTCTTCACTTACAACTTGTGCATTTTTCCAGATGTAGATTATACTTAAATCAAACATTCATTAAAAAATAAAAAAAGAGAACAAAAAACAAAAAAAATGTCCAACATTTTCATTTCTTTAAAAATCCTCTTTCTTTCACTTTAGGCCTCTCTGTCATAAAAGAATATAGTCTCATAGCAAAATTACTTTAAGCTTTAATAAGACTTTTCAGAAACTAGAAGAAGAGCTGAAAGATCTGAGTTCTAGTTTCCACTTAATTTTCCTATTGATTTCTGTGACCTGCGCATTAAGCACAGAGCGTTATTCCTGCAAGACACTACAGGGATCATCCAGTGAGTCTGCTCCATTAGCTTCCTTCTCCACAGGAGGAAAATTGAGGTCTAGAGAAATGAAGTGACTTACTGAGAGATATGTGTTCTTTAGTAATAAAATGGCATAGAAAAAAATTTCAAAATGAAAGTGGCAATGGCAGTTTGTGGACCAAAATCTTCCATGATTTCTCCTTCTATTTAAGAATGAAAATATTACTGATAGGGAGAAGCAACTGGGTCATTATATAAATACAGAACTTTAATTAATTGCTCAATTTAGATAAGAGCTAATGCTCTCATTTGGTTATTGTGACTCAGAAACAAAATTCCCTTTTAATTGGCACTTACAAGATAGTTTCTCCTTGAGGCTTTCTTCTTTTCTGAGAAAAAAAGACAAAATAGGAGAGTGTAGGTTACGCTCCCACAACAAACAGCCCCAAAATCTTGGTACTTTAAAACAACTCAGGTTTATAATTATGCCATGTGTCAATCAAATGTCAGTAGGAGCTCTGTTTCACCTCTTCATGGTCTTCTGTCTGGGGCTCAGGCTGAAAAGAAAGCCAGTCTCTGAACCGAGACTGGTTGTGATGGCAGTGGGGACAGAGAATGTGCAAAGGCACACACTGGCTTTTAAACCTTCTGTCTGGAAGTGACACACACAACTTCCACTTCCATCTCTACATCAGTGCAAGTCTCCTGACCACTCCCAGCCTCCCATGGCAGGGAACTACAATCCTACAGTGAGTCGGGAAGGAGAGAGAGCTGGAATATTTGGGAACACCTCTAATGACTACCTCAAGAAGCAACTGAAATTGTCCCCCATGGGAGTCCCACATTTCCTCATGAGTTTTACCATAATCACTGTGACCTATGCTATTTAAATATATGATGGAGTGAAGATAAACTCTGCAGAAAGTAGAATATAGACATATTGTAAAAGGCAGCATTGGCAGGTGTAAATAAACCTCTTTCAACTATCATTGAAAGGATTTTTATGAAAGACACAAAGTGGTTTCATCTGCCTTTCTGCAAATAACTTAGTGGCTGAATGATCAATATTGCTCTAAAGTGCCCAGGAACCATTTTGACCAAAGGCAACTAAATAAATGAACTACCCTCCAGGGTTATAACACTGAACTTAAATGAAGGCAGCTTACGTGGATGCAAACAAAGGTGTCCCTTGTGGTCATTAAACATCAACTAGGCAAGAGTGCCTTTAAGTAGAAAGGAAAAAATCTCATTTTGTTGGGGCTCTAACCTCTAATGTTAAAATTTTTTTAAAAAGAAAAAAATAATTTGACAGGTAATTGTTTTGCATGACTTTTTCCTGTTTTTTTCTCTGCCCACAAACCTAAACAAGTCATCAGTACTGATAAGTTACTCACTCCTCAGCCTCTCTAGGCTGTCACTTTCTCTGCTAGGTGTCAAGAGATACTGACTTTGGTGAGTAGCAAATAAATATTTTATTAAAAAAAACATCTAGTTAAGACATGCATTTAAAGGCACACTGGTCAAAAAGCAAAACTGGAATACAAGTAACAGTCTATCAAACACACACACAAACACACAGACACACACAGGCACACACACACACCATGACTTGGCTAGTTAGCAGGTGCTAATGCATGGGTTTTCTCTGGAATTAAGTATCCTGTTTATGTGCTATCACACTTCAAATGATGCCGAGTTCAAGTGCTTTCTTTACAACTTAAAAAAATATTAATGTATATAACACATCCTTCTGGTACCCCTGTAGTAGGAATAGTCTTGATGCTCTACAGTCATATTATTTGTTAGTTTCAATGTCCAAGTGTTTGTGTGTATCATGGTATAAGACTATACATGGACTTATGGTTGCATCAAGGGATAGGATTGATCTAGGTTATAAATTATCTTCCTACTTTTTTTAATTCTTAAAGCAAAATTTTTAGGTAAATTTTTTTTTCAATGTGGAATGTAAGAGTGAAAAAGCAACATTCAGATATGATTCTGGAATATTAAATAACATTTCAATGTGAATAGCGTCTAACAAAGATATAAATTTTGAGGACCAAACCAAGGGTATGGGCTCCTGGAATAGAGGTCCAAGTAGGGCAGACAGTCAGGTGCAGCTGGCAGTTTAGTGAGGCCAGGCCAAGGTGGGCCAGGAGATGGCAGGAGGAGCAGTGGTGGTCAAGAGGGCAAGGAGAGGAAACGAAATGTGAGAGAGGGTCTTGCCTGCTGGGTCAGAGGCAGTCCAGATACATGAGAGCGTGCCAGGGGAACAATTTCTCTGACACCCTCTGAAGGACTTCTATCTTTCCAACCTAATATCTCCTTGTGTGTTACGATTCCCAATAGAAGTTTAGCCCTTCTGGGACTGAATGTCAGCCTTAATCTCCTAAGAACTCTCTACCTGGGGACAAAGGACTTGCCTTCTAGCCTGACTTAGGCCTCCAAGGGTGGTCTCCATATTCACATTTGTTACCTCAGTGCCTGAGCTTGGCATGTATAGGTGCTTAAATATGTGTTGAACAAATGAATTTTTAATAAAAAACACAAGCAGGATGGAAAGTGGAGCAAACGTTGTTGGGCACATTCTCTTTGTCTGATGGTCCCTCTTCAACAAATCATTCATTCCTGGTCTACTACCAGGGCCCTTATGAGAACCTCCTTAGCAAACAAGGCACCTTTCAGAGTTTCAGAGGGTTCTTCAGTCCTTCGCCTGGGTTCTTCTTTTGTTGGCATTTCACCTTTAGTTCTGTTAAAATAACTTTCTAAGTCCAATATGGAGACGCTCCTGCCTGGGGTGCCACATCAGCAAACGGAAACTCAGATAACTTTTGTGTCCCTGTAAATGCTCCACTTGACCAGAAACGCAAGATATCCAGTCAGCCAATCCCCAAACACCAAGCCAACTCTGAGCCTCTGAGCCTCAAACAGGGTGGACTATGTGGGACCAGCCAGTCAGAGAGTTTCTATTTTTCTCTTTCTTACCCTTTATTCTTTATCCTATACAGCCTTCCTGCCTTCTACCCCATTTTGCAGTTCTACAAAAGAAGACTGTCTGCTTCATGAAGTGTTAAATAAAGTTTGTTTCTATTACCTAAATTGTCTTCTTTAATCATTTTTAAACAGCTCTTACACAGGAACTCAAAGCCCCTTTGTTAACATTTATTTATGCTACAAGATAGTTAGATTAAAAATGTAGACACTCTCATGATACAGAAGGAAGACCAAAGGTACAAGCATAATTTCATGAGGAGGAAATGTGGCAGAAGGAGATTAGCAACCTCTTAACTTACATTGATCTTACTATTGACTAGTGAAGAGTGAGGTACCTAATTTTGTAAATGCCACAAGCAACAGAAAAGCACCCGTGTATAAATATATGAACTTTGAAATTAATTTGACAATGACTGCATTTTGAAAACGTAATAACTCTGGTCTCTCAGGGACTATACTCTTCTTTAAACACCTAGCTAAAATCTGGACCACATAAACATCTGAAGTTTGAAGCTGAACACCCTTAGGTTAATATTTTATATCACCAAGAAAATAATAACAAAAGGGGTATTGATTTCTTAAAAACGTTTTCAAATACTCCAAGCTTTAATGTATACTTTATTCCAAAGCACACATTAAAGATATCACAAACTAACATTAAATACCTTCTTGCATTTATAACTATTCTTACAAACCTATTGTGAGAACACTAATTGGGAAGCAGTATTTTCAAAATGTTTTATCATCTCTATTGAAGTTTTTGTCCCTTTCGCTCTCTGGCCAACAGTACATATCTTTATGTTCCTTTTGACTGGATTAATAGTGGATACAAACATGACATTTCTGAGTTGGAGACAGCAGACCAAACCAAACCAAACCAAACCCATGTTGCCCCTAAACTTCCAGTTTCAAAAGGATTCACCAGAGTTCTCAGCAGTTGTTCTTACCTTGCTGTACATTAAAACAGTCTGTGAAGCTTTTAAAAAAAAATACAGATACTTAAACCCCAATGCAGACCATCTGTAATCTTTGGAGTGTGGAGCCCAGAAATTTGCTTTATCAAAACTCCAATATGGGGCTTCCTAGGTGGCACAGTGGTTAAGAATCCACCTGCCAATGCAGGGGACACAGGTTCAATCCCTGCTCCAGGAATATCCCACATGCCGCGGAGCAACTAAGCCTGTGAGCCACAACTATTGAGCCCATGTGCCACAACTACTGAAGCCCATGCACCTAGAGCCTGTGCTCTGCAACAAGAGAAGCCACAGCAATAAGGAGCCTGCACACCACAACAAAAAGTAGCCCCCGCTCGCCACAACTAGAGAAAGTCCTCGTGCAGCAACGAAGAACCAACACAGCCAATAAGTAAGTAAATAAATAAATAAAATTTATATTAAAATAATAATTAAAAAAAAAACCTCCAATATGATTCTAATCCAGTGCTATGGTCTAAATATTTGTATCCCCCAAAATATATATGTTGAAATCCTAAAGCCCAATGTGATGGTACTAGGAGGTGGAGCCTTTTGGAGGTAAGTAGGTGAGAATGCAAAGCTCTCATGGATGAGTTTAAAGTCCTTATAACTGAGGCCTGAGACAGCTGCCCTGCCCCTTCCACCAAGTAAGGAAACAAAGGGAAGTCCGCAGCCTGGAAGAGTGTCCTCACCAAACCATGCTAGCACCTTCATCTTAGACTTCCAGCCTCCAGAACTGTGAGAAATAAATATCTGTTGCTTATAAGCCACCCAGTCTGTGGTATTTTATTACAGCAGCCAAAACAGACTAAGCCATCCAGCTAGGGTTGAGAACCCATCAGGCTACGAGTACAGGAACTGAGCAGCGGATCTGATAATGTCTCTTACATCTAACCTTCTTTATTTAAAAGGCCCAAACACCTGTTAGCCAGGAAGTAATAGCTTGATGATGTTTCTCAAACTTCTCATTTTCTTATCACCTTCATAATTTTTACCACATTTATGGACCTACCATATGTTCTAGTCTTTAACTTTTTTCTCTAAATTAAATTTCATTTTATTTTTTTTGAAGCTACAAAAACTTAACTTATTAAGTTAACTAAAGAAGTGTCATCTAATCAAGATACTGCATGAAGTATTACTATCGATTATATTATATAAAATCATTATTACCAAAAAAAAGTGTCATCAAAATCCACACTAATAGTCAAGCCTTGTTACAACTTAAAAGGGACTTTCCAAAGTCTTTACTGGCAGTGGAATTTTGTACTGGACATCACTGAAATAAGTAGTCCACTGGGCTGGGCCTTTGTTAAGGGCCATTGACTGAAACCACCCACCTTGGCCGGCACGATAATAACCGCTTACATGAGTTGTCTCACAACAGGAGATCCTGTTAAGGAACACGCTGCTGCCTCAGAAAACTAACTGGGAGAATCTGGGAGGGGCCAAAAGGAGAGAGAAGATGCTAGGCCAACCTCCCCTCACCCTGGAATCCATCTTGGCTGAGAGATGCACACACACCACCAAGAAGGACCCTGAGTCAGACCAAACATGAGCACAAGCAAGAAGACTGGCCATACAGCAAAAACTGACACACCAGTGTAAAGCAATTATATTCCAATAAAGAGATTAAAAAAAAATAAGAGAGAGAGAGAGATTGGCCAGAAACAGCCTGGAATCTAACCCCATCACTATAAAACCTGAGACTGCAAGCCACATGGCAGAACATTTCTCCTGGCTCCCTTACCCTGCTCCTCTCTGCTAGAGCACCTCTTTCCAATAACGTCTTTTGCTTTGTCAGTATGTGCATCTCCTCAGACAATTCACTTCCAAGTGTTAGACAAGAGACCACTTTCCGGCCCTAGAAGCGGGTCCCCCTTCCGGTAACAGTTGGACTTTCTGGTTATAGGGCCTCTAATGTGAAGGTGTTTTGCTATAACTGCATTTGACCTCTTCCATGTGAGAAGATCTAAATTCTAAAGCAAAGTACTTTTTGGTTACGTTCTTCATGGCCGGTTAGCACTGCTCAACTTGTTCTCACCTTTATGATTGACAGCTCACACTGGAAGCAAAGGTGAATTCATGAGAGTTGAGGTGCGATATCGTTAGATAAGTCTTCTCCTGAGGCGCCTCAAGCATTGCTTCAAAATCCATACCATCTGCCATTTTCTCCAAACTCCTGTGCAGGCTTTTCAGCCCGTGCGGCACCTGTATTCAGAAAAAGGAGGGCGGCTGCCAGAGCGCTTGCTACTCTTAAGCCACTAGGCCCCAGGCCGCAGTACCACCCAGCCGGAATTTTTGGCGCTGAGAGCGGATAGGCCCCAGCGAATCTAAAAGAAATGATGAGATTAGAGGAGCCAGCGACCACGCGGGCGTGCAGCACATCGCCTTACGCAGCATGAGACCCACCCCCTGACAGCGTAGGCACGCTCTCTGAAACGGCGGCGGCTGCTTCCTGAGCGCAGTTCACCGACACACGGGGTTTCACAGAGCCCGCAACACGGGCTCTCGCGAGAGGCCGCCCCTCGTTCCAGTCCCGAGCTGCCAAAACATCGCCAGGTCTAAGCAAGGCCCCGGCGACCATGGCCCGATCTCAGGCAATAATTGCACCATAGACGTTCCCATCCCCTGCTCACAGGGGCGCTTTTGACTCCCCTCCTCCAGATAGGCGTGCACATCTCCTAAATTTTATTTTAAAAGTGAATGATGAATAGGAAATCACTACCATTTGCCAACAAGAGAAGGCAACCGGGGGAAAAAAGAAAAGCAGACACCCCATGTTATTCAAAGTAAGCCAGACACTTGTTTGCTTAAACGCATCCAAACAGAGGTCTGCTCTCTTTTTGTTAACAAGGGAATGGAAAGTCTTGTTTAACCACCTAGCACATTGGCCCCTTGCTACAAACCTAGGCCGAAGGCTTAGGGCTACTTTTGGCCATTGGGATTGTTCAGAAAGGCCATGTGAGCCAATTTGTGCTGATGAAACATAAGGAGGAAATTTCCTGGAGGCTTTTGGGGGGGAAAAAATGATTTTCTCTCTTTCCAGAGCCCCTGAAAAAGAATGCATCTCTTCCTCTGGATGTTGACTGTGGCCAATGTTGAATACAAATGCCAGGCCTGGAGCAGCCTCAGCCATGGGAAGAGCTACTGCAAGCCCAAGAGTGAAGCCAGCACACTAGATGTCCCAGAGCCAGCTAGACAGACCAACCAGGACTCCTCCCTCCTGCCCTCTAGGCTATTTCAGTCATTGAGAACATCCTGAGTTGGGTTTTCTGTTTTTAGCAACCAATCACATCCTAATAAAGGGAGAGAAGCAAGTGTTTAAAGATATACCAGCACCTGACAGAGACTTGAGGATTGGGAGAGAACTGGTAAAGGAGTAATATCCCTACTGATTCAGGGTCATCTAATGCCATGTATACCCATCAAATAAAATTATCTTAATGGCACACAATTCTTACTTGGGAAGCATTTGTCGTAGGTTGAGAGAGATGATGGTGTAACAGAAACAAAGCTTCAGCAGGCTATAGTTGACTTATGTTTACTTCTTGATAACTTTTCTAATAAGAAAATCCAAAGAACACGTTTCCAGCTGCACTTGAACCCTTACAGGGATCTTTGAAAGTGTGGGCTGATGGGAGAGAATAACTTATTAGTGTCTGTGCCTCTGGCATTAAGCATGGAGCTCTCTGAGCATTTCCTAAGTCATATCCTTTAATATAATAATTTTATTTTGGGGAATTTAATCTTAAAAGTAGAAAAAAAGAATACAGAAATATTTTTAAAATTTATTTATTTATTGGCTGTATTGGGTCTTCATTGCTGCACACCGGCTTTCTCTAGTTGTGGCAAGCAGAGGGGTACTCTTTGTTGTGGTGCGTGGGGCTCCTCGTTGTGGTGGCTTCTCTTATTGCAGAGCACAGGTTCTAGGCACACGGGCTTCAGTAGTTGCAGCACATGGGCTCAATAGTTGTGGCGCAGAGACTTAGTAGCTCTGTGGCATGTGGGATCTTCCTGGGGCAGAAATCCAACCTATGCCCCTTGCATTGGCAGGAGGATTATTAACCATTGTGCCACCTAGGAAGTTCCATGCAGAAATATTTTTTATTTCTGTATTATTTATAATAATGAAGTAACCCAAATCCCCAGCAGTAGGAGAAGATTCGGTAAATTATAGTTCATCCACTTGGTGGCATGTTAGACTGCTAACTACAAGGATGTTTCCACTAATACTGCAATGGCATATAACCTTTTTTCTATTAAATTGGTCAGTGGAACAAGCATAAAGAAATATTGTACAGTAATTTTTAAACCTTTTGACCACAACCCAGAGTAAACAGCTGTTAACTGGAAAAAAAAATGCTCAGTCTAAAAGTTGCTAGTTATGTTTTATTCAGGGACCTTACTGAGGACTGTGCCTGGGAGGCAGCCTCTCAGATAGCTCTGAGGAACTGTCCCAGAGAGGTAAGGGAGGAGTCAGGATATACAGGAGTTTTTGCTGAAAAACAAAAACGTGTAGTGGAACATCAAAAGATTACTGCTAATCACAAAACACAGACATCGTAAGTTAATGATTTTAGTGCTTTTCTACCTATGGAAAGATGAAAGAGTCTGGGCTCATTGAAACTATTCCTTTGATATGCATCTTAACTATCTAGGGTCAGTATCCTGTTCTTCTCCATCTTGAGTCCTGAATTCCCCTCGGGATGCACTGTGGTTGGGGGGGTGGGTAGCGATGTGGTGCTGCAGCTGATGGCTTGAAGGCAGCCAACATTTGTTGTTTACTGGAATGACAGGCAACCCTCTTTGTCCACACAGTTCATTTTGCATCTTAACCCAGAACAGCTGATATATATTTTTATTGCTAACACAATGGTTGCAGGAAACAATGCTTGCCAGTGCTGGGTGCAATGCACTTGGCATTTAATATGTGCTTCCATTGGGTCTTTTCCAGTGCTACTTAGACCCACCACATGGGTTTCATCACCAGTGATGGGTCATGATCCTTTACAAGTTGAGCCTGATCCCAATGATGGAAAAAAGAACAAATGAGAAAAATGTATGTCTAGAAAACATGCTTGGGGAGAATGCGCCAAAATATCAACAGGCCTGGAACTCCAGAGGATTTATTTATATTTTCCAATTTGTCTCTAATAAACATTACTGCTTTTTATAACAGAAATAATATTGCCATACTAATTTTTAAGTTGTTCCCAAGGCTTCTCCTCTCCAGGCTAAGTAATCCCAGTTCTTCGCAAACCAGTTAATTCATTTTATACCTCCTGATAAACTCCTGAGACCAAAGACAGGGCTGGCAGCCAAAGCCATAGGCTGCGTGTGAGCCTGAGCCGCACCCTGAACAGCTCTGGGCTTTAGCACCTCCTGACTCATGGCCCCCATGTGGCCACGGCTGAATTATGTACATTTTAATGAGGAGATTGATGTCACAGTTATCTGCATCCTTGATTTCTCCTTTCCTTCCTTTCTTCCAACACAATTTTATTGAGTGCCTGTTACATTCTAAATACTATTCTAAAAGCTATATAAAAATATCTTTTTATGTTTTTCAATTTTTCTATAATGAGCATGGATTTCTTCCATAGTCAGAAAAAAAAAAGACACATTGTTTTAAAGGAAGACCTTAAGACATAGATCTTGCATTCAAGGTGCCCACAGTCTAGGAAAGAAGCAGTCAGGTAAACAAATATATCATTGTGGGACTTACCTCAGTCCCTTACCCGCTCCTGCTCCAGCCAGAAGATGACTGCTCAGAGTAGCTTTTAATTATTGGGGGCCAAGGGGTTTGTCTCTCTCCTTTCCCAGGACACCATGAAATTTGCCTGACTCCCATCTCTGCCCCCACTCCTTAAGTCTCCATTTCCATTGCTGGTTGAGAGAGAAAGAGCAAACATGGAGAGAAGAAAGAGAGAGAGGCAGGAGAGAGAGGCATCTAGTCCAGCCAGAGCTGTTTGGATCTGCGGTGGATGGTACCTTGGCCATAAACATCTGACTGAGGTTAATGCTGGGGGAATCCTGTGGTGCTGGGAACACCTTGTAACTTTGCACCCTTCTGAGCTCGGACAGTATAACACAGGCTAAGTTGTCAATCAGAGTTTATGTCCCTGGATTTCCAAGTGTGTCATGGATGGCCTGGCCGGTGACCCCCTGGAGGAAGGAGACAGCGGCTCCACATTGGTCTGGCATCAATGACTGCAGCCAGATCTTTCTGATTATTTTCAGGTTTTCTCAGTTAATGAGTAATGTTTTAATGGTAGCGTCTCTTCAGGACATTAACTTCTGGTTCTAGTATTTACCCAAAGAGGTTCAAACAAGTTGGCAGACAGCAAGCTGGAAAAGTCACTAGAGACAACTGAATAATACTCTTAAATCTATGCTCCTGTGGCCACTGCTCCTGGAGAATAACTGATTTATCACCATCTTGTTGAAGGAAGTGTCTGTTTGTTTTCCAACATGGGCAGCCTGTCAAAATGTAATACAATGCCAGGGGCAACTCCAGTCAGTCAGGGATATTTTAACTCAGCAATTCCTTAACCTCTTGGACTCTCGCTGTGATCAGAAAAATTTCCCCTCAGCATATTCTTTTAATAATCCCTTGGACACTGTTGTGGTGGATTCCGACACGTCTAAGCATCCCAGACTGCCCGGTCTGAGAGTTCACATAGCAGGTATCTGCCCTTCCAGGGCCCGTGTTCTGCTAGACTGTGTTCTTCTGATATTTGCAGGGCTGCTCAGGGAAACAAGAGGTGTCCGGGAGGTCTGGGAGGCAGGTTTCAGGGTTCTGGAAAACCTGGTGAAAAACATTTCTCTCCAATGCCTCTTTTGTTTGCACCTCATGATAAATGTTCCTTTGGCAGTTTTATAAACAGACTGCTAAAATGTCACCTTTTTAGAAGTGTGAGCGGCTTGTTGCAGAGGACTGCTGGGAGTCAGGCAGACTGGGGGCGGGAGGTGCCTTGGCCCCTGAGCTGGCAATTTGACAACAAGCAGGTCATTTGTCTGAAGAGTTGGCCAGGACTGGAAAATTTCAAGGTGCCATCTTTCACACAGACAAATAAATAAATAATAGAAAATTGCTGATCCTCTGAAAGTCAAACAGGGTTTCTCTGTGCACCTCTGTCTTCATGAATGCCTCTCAGTCCTGTGTGTGAGAAGCATGGAGGATGGAGCAGCAAAGGATGCAAAGTGGTCTTAGAATCTGGAACAGGAGGGGCCCGCTGATCTAGAAAGTGGGTAACCCCACCCTCCTCCCCCAGCTTTGTCTTTCTTAGGAGCAATAAGCACTAGCTCCTGGAATGCAGCAGGTAAAATGGGGTATTTACCAATCCAAACAGCCAGTCTGCAGAGTGAGAATGAATTAGGTCATCTTGATAATACATTTGGGATCCCAAGAAGCTTAATATATTGTGAAGCAAAGGAGCGTATTATCTGAATTCACGCTTGTTCAATGAATGCAGAAATTAGTTGTAAGTGGGTTCAGACCCATCCACCCCAGAGAGAAGGTGGCATCCGCTCTGCGCTGCTCTTCAGCACACCATTGATGGAATTCCATCTGAACTCCAGAAACTCCCAAGAGGCTCATAAAATACACCTCAGTTGCTACAAAGGACACATTGGAAATTGGGAAAATAAAAGCCTTAATTTGTAAAGTGAGGAAAAATACTGATGCCTCAGGGAAAGGAAAACACCCAGGACTTCCTAAGCTAATGGGAGCTCTGGTCCTTCAGACAGAAAGCCTGCTTCCATTCAGTGGCTCCCAAGGCCCAGAATTTTCTCAACTCAGCGGTGCAATGCTTGTTGACAGACACACTTGCTTTGCATTTGAATGGTTCAGAATATACCAATTTTTCACCAGAAGTTTACAGATTATAGTCACAACCCATTGCCTTCTATTGGTAATGAATAATTTAGGAACTGTGCTGTCCAATACAGGAACCACTGGTCACATTAAGCCGCTGGAAATGTGACTAAGTCCCAACGGACATGTGCTGGAGGAATACAAGACACACCGTGTTTCAAAAACTCAGGACACACACGAACATGTCAAATAACTCAGTGATGTTTTATATTGATTACTTGTCTGAGTGATAATGTTTTGGAAATAATGAATTAAAATATATTATTAAAATCAGTTTCACCTGTTTCTTTTTAAAAACTTAAAGTCACTTATGTGCATTACAATGGATAGCAAAACAGACAAGGCCTGTGTTTTCATTAAATTTATCTTCTAGGAGGGATGAACGGGTAGGGATAATAAGGAGGAGAGGAAGGGAGTGGTCAAGGGTGTCCAGTGCTTCTGAGGAGTCAAGGACAATGAGGACGGAGGAGCAGCCACTGGGTTTAACCACATGGAGCTGAGTTCATTGGAAACATTAGTGTTGGGGGGGACAGAAACCAGACCAGAAGGGCTAGGCAGCAAATGATGAACTCATCAAGAGAGGAAATGTGGACAACTCCTGTGGGAAGAATGAACAAGAAGGGTGGGAATAGAACAGTGCCTGCATGCATCTTCATATAGGGAAAAATTCAGTCAGGAATGATTGGTACACGTTTAACAGATGATAGGAAGGATCCAGTTGTGAGAATAAGATTGAAAAAGTAGGAAAAAATAAGGGCAGATACTGAGTAGCATGAAATTTCTTAGAAAAGGGGTGGAGAGAGGGACCAGAATGCATTTAGGGAGATTTGCCCTCAAAAGCAGAAGGGACTCCCCCCATCATATAAGAGCGGCAGAGATCCGAGGAGCATGGTGAAATTCAAATAACAGTGACAGGAGGGATGGAGATGGGATGCTTGAATTAGTAAATTTAAAAGATTTGTGGGCAGGAATGGGTGAGCGTGAGTCTAGGAAGTGCATGGCTGAGGAACTGGATGGTCCTTCAGAGTGATGCTTGTGTTGCCAGGAGGATGGGAAGAGAAGCGGAGAGGAAGGCGGGGCCGAGGTCCTCCATGCCTTAGGTGACTGGCCTGGTTCCTTAGAACTGAGACTCCACTCAGGGACTAAAAGGGGAAGAGGTGAATCCCTGAACAAAAATCTTGGCAGTTGGAAGACGGTGTAATGTGGCCTGGGAGGACATCCCCAAATGTTCGCCATGGGTTGTTGACTATGGTCCCCCGTAGATGCTCTGTGTGAGACCAGCCTGCCTCAGGGGACCAGCCCTATAGTTGGGCCCCAGGACTTTTGTTGTTCCCTTCTACCTTAAAGCTCCAGAGTTTACACTTACATGGCACTTCACAGTTTACCTAAAGCCAGAGGCCTGGGTGTTGTGTCAATAGTGGCTTCTGTCTTTAGACAAAAGCCACAGGTCTCAAGCAGTGTTTGGAGCAGGTTGGGCTTGTTGTTCCCTTAAGCTGCAGGTGGAGGCACACAGCCCTTATATTTAGAACAGTGCTTCCAAAGAGTGCTGTAGTTATGCCAGAATCACCGGGAGGTGTGTGACAACATGGACTGCTAGGCCCTGCCCTCAGAATTTCTGTTTCAGAGAGGCTGGGATGGGGCTGGAGAATGTGCATGCCTGACAAGTTCCCAGATGCTGCTGCTGATCTGGGGACCATATTTTGAGAACTACTGGTTTTGAGCACTGTTTCTAAATTCTGGCTGCACTTTGGAATCGCCTGGGGAAATTAAAAAACTCATGTGGTCTGGAGTGAGGCTTGAACATCAGGAATTTTCAAAGCTCCCCAGGTGATTGCAAGGTACAGTGAAGGTTGAGAGCCCCTGATCTAAAGTATGGGCCCGGCATGAGAAAAGCACATGGGACAATTGATTTCTTCCACTCATCAAGCAGTAGTAGATGCTTACTTAATCTGTTTGGACGTTCACTTTCCAAGAGACAGTTCATTATATACATTAGACCTACCATACCTGGGATTTATTCCCTTATTTGACTTTGTGATTTTTTCTTTTCCAGATCATCATAGAGTGTGCTTTTCTAGTGCAGAGGGGATTGTGGCATTTGTTTATCTGATTTAGACGAATCTGAAATTTAAAGGGACTTTGGGAAATGTGGAATATTTCATCTCATTAGTGGAAGTGACATGGTTCATTAAGTCCCACCAGTAAGTTTCCACTTGAAAGCTGTGTAACTTCCTGGTCAGGCTTGGGGGGCTTTGTGTCCTTGAAAAACACATTTCACTCTGTAAGAATTTATAATTTGGAACCCACAGAACTTGCTTCTTGGTTGTCTGCATTAAGAGCTGATAGCAACTTGGACGAAAGTGCTACGCAGTGCTTTATGCACTCAGGAAGCCATCATTTTTTCCCCCTATTTCTCAGTTGATTTATATTTGGCTAATTACCGCTCTGCTGTTGACCACTTATAGCTCCTCCTCTAGGGTCCATGATTCTGGAAGTTTAGAGTCGTGGCCAAGTTATAATGAGGTCCTTCCAGTATTCTTATAAGCAAATTACATTAAACAAGCTTCAAGGGCTAATTCCAGATTCCTCAGCACTTTCTTTCTTTTTTCTTTTTTTTTAAAAACCTCCAGTGTAACATTGTAAAACCTGTTTGCAGTGCTATTGAAGAGTATGGATTTTGGAGTCTGAATAGCAGGGTTCAGTTCCTAGCTAAAGCACATTACTTTTAGGAATAATTACATAACTTCCCTGAGTTTTCATTTCCTTATCTGTAAAATGGGAATATTAAATCACCTGGCTTAACTACTTCACAAGTTATTGTATCAAAAGACACAATGTGTGAGACGCTTTCTGTAAACTGTGAAACAAAATACTAATGTTAATCGAAGGATTTCTGCCACAGTGGTCACCGAATGTAAAATTCTGCTAAGTGAGTTTTTAGGGACAATTGAGACTTCAGTGTAAATATTTTTGTTTCAATTAGAGTGGAAACAAACATATTTTCCTCCTGTGTTCAACAATCCTGGGACCAGACCAAATTATTTACCTGCTTCCTCCAGGAAGTATTTGCTCCTGGAAAATAAGACTGAGAGCCAGTCAAAATGACTTACTTACTGAAAGTAATAACTTGTGCATCAAGACTCTTTATACCCTGTCCTTCCTGTGCCCAACAACCCAAAGCTATTGTGTTGTAAACTTTGCCCAATCCATTTCCTGCCTTCCAAGGTTTTTATCCCAAAGTCATTTATCCCTCTTAAAATCCTCTAAATATCCCCCCTTAACTTTCCCCCTTCGAGACACAATCTTGTCTGACAAGATGATGTTCTCTCATTACAATAAAGCTAAGTAAATCTTAGTTTTTCCTAATTAACAGGTTTTTCTGGTGATCTTTTGGGTAGTTGACACAATCCTGTTGAAAATCTCTCTCTCTCTTTCTCTCTCTGTATATGTGTATATCTATACATATGTGTATCTACATAGTATATATATATAGTATAGTATACATGAACTTCTAACTTTCTTCCATAGCAGGGATGGCTAAGTATGAAAAACATAAAGGAATTTTATCTATTTCCAGATACTATTCGGTGCCTTATATGATTGATTTTTCATCCAAATGCATAGTCCACTAAACAATTATTCCAAACCTCTGGATAGTTGAGGCTTGGTGAAGTGAGAGCAGAATGAAGTAGGCGTCAAAGCTGGCTGACTCAGAACATCTGGGACTGGAGCCCAGAAATAGGATAATTCAAGTTCCATGGGGCTTCTGATGCTCAACCAGGGCTGAGATATTTGGTTTAACGTAGTATTAATTATGCAGAGTGGAGGTTCTCAAACTCCAATGTACATAAAAATCTTCTGAGGAGCTTATTAAAAACGCAGATTCCAGAGCCCCATCCCCAGAGATTCTAATTCATAGGAATAGGGCAGAGCCCCCAAATCCACATGCTGATTAAGCATCTATAGTCTTCTACAGCTCACGGTTTGAGAAGTGCTGATTGATGTAGGGGAAGTAATAGTCTCACAGCTGCAGGAAACTGGTTATGATTAAAGTCTTTAGATGATATCAAATAGTGAGATACCATTTCCTGAAATAATACTTTTTTATTCTGGGCTTTAGTTTCCTCATTTGCAAAATGGGATTGATATGATTTATTAACCATAAAAAGTACCCATTTTTTGCTGTGGCAGGACGCCGACTAAAATCTGCATAATGAAAGAACAGTTGACAAATTTATTAATTAAGATCCCGTTTTGAATTATGTTGTGTTAACATTGCTAAACTTCTTTAAATTCAATGTGTGGCCTTGAATAACATATCGATTCTCTAGGAATATGTCAAAATGTATGTATGTATAGTTTTCTCAAATATCTTTGATTTTTGTTCATCTTGGAATTTGAACTTAACCAGTGTTTTTGTATGTTCACAAATATAACCAGCATATAAAGTCTTAAGTTAACAAACAATTGAGCTCCTAAAAATGCCAGGTACCATAGGATATGAGTAGAAGAGATGTGACAGGTGTATAATAATTATAAAATAAGGCCAACCATAACAAATAAACAACAGTAAAGTTGTGGGTCTAAAGGAGAGGGGACAATTACAGAATATGGCAACTTTAAAAAGTGAAAATTATTGTATGTGAATTATATCTCAATAAATCTCATTAAAACGAATATTTGGACCCAAATCCTACTTCTGGGTATATTTCCTAAGGAGTTGAAATCAGGATCTCAAAGAGGTATCTGCACTCCCATGTCCATTGCAGCACTATTCACGATAGCCAAGATATGGAAATAACTGAAATGTCAACAAATAAATGAATAGAGAAAATATGGTATATTCATGCAATGGAATATTATTTAGCCTTAAAAAAAAAGAGGGAAATCCTATTATATGTGACAACATAAGTGAACCTGGAGGATATTATGGTGTGATAAAAGCCAGAAGGACAAATACCGTATGATTCCGCTCATAAGAGGTATCTAAAATAATCAAATTCATAGCAGTAGAGAATAAAATTGTGGTTACCAGGGGTCGGGGAAGGGGAAAATGGGGAGTTGTTCAATTAGTATAAAGTTTCAGTTATGCAAGATGAATAAGTTGCAGCAATGTACTGGAAAACATTGTACCTATAGTTAAGAATACTATATTATACACTTTAAAAAAGTGTTGAGGATGGATCTTATGTTAAGTGTTCCTACTACAACAACAACAACAACAAAGATGTACAAGGAAACTTTTGGAGATGATGACGTGTATTACTTTGATTGCAGTGAGTGTTTCACAAGTGTATGCATGTGTCCAAACTCATTAAATTGTATACATTAAATATGCGCATTTTTGTATATCAATTATACCAAAATAAAGCTGTTAAAAATGCACATTTGGGAAAGTATAATAAAATAAAACAATGAAGATAGAAGTTTATTTCTTTCCTATATAAAACAAGTCCCAAGATAGTCAAGATGGGACTGATGTGGTGCTCCATGGGGTCAGGGAATCAGGCTCTGTCATCCTCAGCATATGGCTTCCATCTATGGTTCAAGATGGCTCCTTGAGTTTCAGCCACCAATCTGCATCCCAGCCAGCAGGAAGGAGGAAGGGGAGGGCAAAAAGTATGGGGCTTTTCTCTAAGGTACTTCCCAGAGGTTGCACACATCACATCTTACATCTCATTGGTGGAATTAAGTCACATGGCTCCCTAAATAAAAGGGAAGCTGGGAAATGTAGTCCTTATTCAGAACAGCCATATGTCTGGCTAACATTCAGTAGGGAAAGAATGTCTCTTATTAAGAAGGAGGGAGAGGACAAACTGGCAGTCTTGGCTACATGGACATTCTGTAGAGGGCCTTGAATAACGTGTTGGAATAGTTTGTATTTAATTAATCAAGCACTTTGGAGATAGTAGATTATTTTGAAGCAAAAGGTGATATTATTTTAGGAATATAATCAATCTCTGGCAGTAATGTGTAGGATGGATTGAAATGAGGGAAAACTAAGAAGGAAGGATGCCAGATAGGTGATCACATTAGACAAAGCAAGAGGTGATGTAACGTGGACAGATTAGGACAGCAACAGGAGGACTCAGTTGAAAGAACAGAACCAAAGAATTTGGCAACTGAGTTTATCATGTATGTGGGCAAGTAGGTGAGACAGACTGCCAAGGTTTGATCACAGCTTTTCAGAATGAGGGTTCACAACTCAAGCGTCTACAGGGATCCCAAGTGTCTCACAGATAAGTAATTGAGCAAAATGGGCTCCTATCTCCCCAACAAGAAGGCAAGGAAGAAGGTGGGGTCTTCTGGGTGCTGAGCATCAGGAAAGCTGCTCAGACCCATGGAGGCATGTAACTCAGACTCTGAACACCACTGGGCAGGCTGAGAGGAAAATGGCACTCTTTCTTTTGAATCTTCTATAGCAGGAGATATAAACCATTCATCAATATCTCCCATTTAAAAAAATCTCAAACTGTCGTGCTAAGTACCCTGTTAAGGAAGTATAAAATACCAGACTGTGGGTATGTAATCACTCCTACCCTCAGCCCCTAAGATGAGTATTAATTATATAATAAAGCCAGCATTATTTTTTTTTTTTTTGGCCACTCCACAGGGCATGCAGGATCTTATTTCCCCAACCTGGGATCAAACCAGTGCCCCTTGCAATGGAAGCACAGAGTTTTAACCACTGGACTGTCAGGGAAGTCCCCAAAGTGAGCATTTATAAATGCCCTAATAATACATAAGAGCTAACATTTATGTACAGTTTTGTGGTTTTTAGAGAACTTAAAAAAAATCCATTTATTCCATTAAACGTGATTCCCATTTCACATGTGAGAAGACTGGGAAATAGTCATGTTGGATAACAGCCAACTTGATGGAAAGGGTTGAGGCCAAGATCCTAATCAGTCTTCTTACCTCCTAATTAATCCCAAGGTCTCCCACCTCTGCTGCATGAATGAGCAGGAAAATGGACATTTCTAGATTGTGTGTGTGTGCGTGTGTGTGTGTGTACTGTGCATTGTGGTTATTGCAAAGAACAGAGAATGCCCCCAAGTGATCTGGGAATCATGATTAACTTATCATGTGTAGAAAAACTGCTCCAGTGCAGATGGGTAGCCAGTGTTCCCTGTGATATGACAGTTGTCTCTCCAGCTGGGACCCTGAGCCCTGGTGATGTTATGAGCTCTGGTAATGTTTCTAGCCTTCCCAAATCACTGTATATATTCTCTTGGTTGGTGTGGCAACTCTCTCTCCTTGCTGCTTCTGATTTATGCAGGTCTTTCATGGTGTTCACTGAACTGGCTGAGATTTCTGGGTTGGCTCGTGGCCCATCTACATTTTCTTAAACTCTTCCTATCCAAACTCACAACGATATAAACCATGCTTTGAGCTTTGTTCAGAGAATTAAATTTCTGCTAACCTAGAATAAAATATGTGGTAAATATAGAAAAGATGAGGTGTACTGCAGTTATTGATAACGTGAGGAATTTGGGAACAGCCCAAATATCTAGTAACAAGTCTTTATGGGCCCTATTTATTTATCGTCATGAGCAAATAATGATAGATCTACTCAATGAAATGTTATTTATTCATTGAAAAATGATAGTTATGAAGACTACATGGCCACACAAAACAATACATTATATAATGGGGGGGGATGAAGCAGTTAAGACATTGAATGTGCCCTACAGTTTTTACCGTGTGAAGAGGATCAGGATATGCCACCCCCAAACATGCAACTTTGGCTTAAGTATTGTTATGAGCCAAAGGCAATAAAAAAAGCAGCAAACACAGAAAGAGCTCTCTGCCCTTTCATTATTTGCCTAAAAGTAGGACATAAATTTTCCTTTGTGAAGATGGTCCCCCTCCTCGCTCCTGGACCACGAGGAGAACAACAATTATCACTGGAGACAGAAAGTCAGCCCCGAAATGGGGCTGCACAAACAAATCTTACTGAAATAACTTATCTTCCATTAATTTCCCCGTATATTTACCTTCTCACCATTTACTGCCACCAGGAGCCCAACCCCTTTACCTTTGTCTTGCACTTCCCTAGAAATTTATCACCCTTTGTTAAAATGATATATTAGTCCCAAATTCTAACCACCCCTTGGAGTTGCTCAATACTGAGTTCTCCGATGTGTATGAGCATTGCACACGTAAGTAAACTCTGTTTTATTCTCCTGTTAATCTGTCCTTTGTCAGTTTAATTTACAGAGCCCCAGACACTGAACATAAGAGGGTAGAGGAGAAACTTTCCTCCTCCACACATGTTAAACAAAAAGGAAAATGGCAGAATAGAAATATATAAGCATGTTAATATTGGTTATGTAGCATGCAGCACATTCAAACAGAAAAAAAGGCTTGTCAAAGCAACATGTTATAAGGATTGCAAATTAACTGAACACCAACATCTCTACTGTTACAAACAGATTTGGTTTAGGTGCTGATCAGTAATAATACCTGGAGGGATACTTTCATTTAGGGCTTGATAAAGAGGCTAGAACTTGATGAGAATGACTGAACCCAGGCTATGAAACAAGAAAATATACAGTTTTACAAGGGAGTTGACAAAAGCATGAAGAAGAGTCAGGTTCTGAAGTCAGATTATCTACTATGTGCAAGTTACTTAACCTTATTATGCCTCAATTTTCTCTTCTTTAAAATAGGGATAGCAGTAATTGCCCGGTGTTGCTGAGGATTAAATAATACTGCCTGTATATGGTAGGTACTCAGTATAAGTTCCTAGAAGCATTATGATAATAATTCTCTTTCTTTACTCACTAAGAAAATGTTGATAATCCTTACCCATGTGTAGCAAAAGAATGGCTGTATCAAGTGTTTGGCAACTTGATTGGCCCCTCCCTCTGTTTGATTACCTGGGTGACATAGCCCTGGAAGTTTCTCTCTCTGGTCTGGGAGATCTGTGGTCCCTCCTTTGGGTGGAAAATTAACTTTATACTTGGGGTCCAAAATGGAACTGATTTCCACAAGTGGGCAGAAAAACAGATGCCACGGTACTTCCTATGAGACTCTGTCATATGCCCTTTCCCACTCTGCAGCACACCAGGGGTGTCACAGCTCCGACACGCACCCCGAATCATGTTAGGTATGAATAGTGGGTGGGATGGAAGGGCTAAGGGTGAGTCAGCTATAGGAGGCAGAAAGTGTCAGGGGGACAGAATAGAACGATGGATGAGCAGTCATGCCTTGTGACCTTGGTCAAATGGATCCACTCTGACCTTCAGTTCCTCCCCAGGTAAAATGAGGGGGCGCGGCTGGGTAGATTCCTTCTAGCACTAACATTCTATGAGTTTTTGCACCCCTCCCAGCAACCACTTCTTATGAAAAGCCAGAGGAAACACTGCAGGTTCAGATAGCCCTCCAACTGACTGACATTATCCCAGGCCGACTGCAGTGTCCCTCAAACCCTTCTTCACCCATTACTCTGAGTAATACTCAAGGCTGAATTTAGGCTGGGGGCAGAGGACCTGAGCTCCCACTTGTAGAGTTGAGGACTCTGTATGTACTGGCTGTCATCGTTGTCCTGGGCTGTTGCTGCTTCATCTTTGAGAGACTTTCACACTATTTACTCTGCCTCTCACTTCCTTCCACCCAGCACCCTGCAGAATTGTGCTGACCGATTTGTCCATTTACTTTTCAGAAGTTCAGTTTACTTTTGGCTTTAACTTGGAGTTTTGGTGAAGAAAGAAAGGAGACCATATTTCTTCTACTCAGAGCTATACTTTTAGGGCATAGCTGCCTAGACCCACAAGAAATAAAACAAGAGGAGGGAGCTGTGAGATCATGGGCAAATCCTACCCAGCTCCCTCCTGGTGGGAGAGCCCAGTGAGAATTTAGTCTCTGGAAGGACCTATGGAGTCCAGATAGGTTTGCAAGGTGGATGCTGTGTACTGGTGTCTTATCAGTGATGGGTTGAAGGGAGAGATCTTTCCTGGGTGCTGGACGGAGCTGTCTCTAACGATGGATCTGCTCCCAAGTTCTCATGACTGTCCAAAGTCTGGAAGAGGCCTTAATCTTTGACTGATGGGATGTTGGAACTAGAGGGTCCCTGAGAGCTATTGGACAGTGTGACACTGAAGCCCTGTTTAGTCTTACCCTGGAAAGCTGTAACACCAATGCTGGTGCAGAACACACAGTGGGATTAGGGAACTTGTCATTTCATATTCATGTTGTGTGATCAATACACACATAGCCTCGTGTGCAAAGCAGGTGACTGAAGAATGGGTGGCCTGTTTGCCAAGGCATTTGAAATATTCCCGTCAAGACAGCAAATAGCAGTAAATACCAGTACTATGATCTGGAAATAATAGTTATGTGTATACAGTATTTATTGAGCTCCTATGATACGCCAGGAACTTAATAAGGATTATATTATTTAGTGTTCACTATAATCTCATGAGGATGGGGCCACTTTTACCTACATGTTATGGATGAGAAAACAGAGGCTTAGAAAATTTAAATAACTTTTCCAAACTCACAAAGCTACTAAGTGGTGAAAACAGAATTTTAATAGAAGTAGTCAGTCTATGAAGCCCGTGCACCTATCAAGAAAACTGAACTGTTTCCCCGCGTGTGATCTCTATCCCAGTGACACAGTTAACACCATTTATTCTATAATAAATTTCATTCATTGTAGGTGAAGAACCAGGACTTTTCAACCTTACTGCCTGGATTCAGATCCCGTTCTGCCATCTATTGACTGTTGTAATGTTGAGCAAGTTTCTTAATCTCTGTGCCTTAGTTTCCTCATCAATGAAATGGAGATAATAAGAAGTACCAAGTTGATGGGCTGCTGTGCGCATTAAGTGAGATAACACAGGTAAAGCTCTTGGAACATAATAAGCGCTAGCCCTTCTTATTGTATGCCAGCTGTTTATTTTATGACAAACTGATTTACTGATATATTTACTGATTGCCTACTGCATGCTCGGTACTAGGTTCTTAGATGTAGGCAGAGGAGACGGACAGGATCTTGTGGTTAAAGAGAGAAGTTATGGGGAGGGGAGAAAGATATTTAAGCCCATTGTGATATAAAGTGTTACCAGCCATAGTTGTTCACTAAGAAAGGAGTGACAGGCAGGAGATAAAGCTACAGAGGAAGGTTTGGGGCCATATTCAACAGGACAAGGAAATCTGCTATGCTAAGAGCTTGGAACATCATCCTGTGTAGGCAACTAAGGAGCTGGGGCATTTTAAAAACACGGGACGGAACGATCATTTAAGAGCTTTACTAACCTCTGTCTGAGCCCCGTTTAACCAGAGCTGAGCATAAGAAAAGATCCAACAGAAGAGGAATAGTTCTTATGAAACTTCTCTGCCAGATATTTAAAAATTCTGTTTGGAAGCTGATCTGTAGATTTTATATAAGAAGATTCATTGTACAAAAAAAGGACTTCAAATCATTTTATATCCTGATCCCATATGCAGCGTGCAAATGACTCTCATTGACTTAATACATTTGGCACCCGCTAGCATGTATAAAGCATGCTGTATAAATAGTAACGTAGCCCATGCTGCCAGGGGCTCCTCTTGCCAGGCAAGGATGACAGTGTATTCTCTTAAGAATATGAGATAATGCGTGAGGCGGTTCCCTCACTCAGTATGCCAGAGGATGTTTGAATTGGGGACATAATCTCCAGGGAACAAGAATAATTTTAAGAGTCAAGGCTAGGGTTGGCTGGTTTTTACAGCAGTACACCCAACCCGTTTCACCAGTTTCAGTCTACGTGGCTGATCACGTGACTAACGTGACCAGCCAGGTTTTCTCTGCTATGTATGCCCAGCTGCAATATAGGGGCCTAAAGGAAGTAGAAAAACCCAGGTTAACAATGAAATAACCAAGGATTTGCACAAGAATGCAGCATAAAATGTTCATCACAGTGTTGACTATAGTGGTACAAATGCCCAACAATTGGCCAAGTGTTTAAAAAATATTACAAAACATCTGTAACAGTCACTACTAGGGTTGTTGAAAGTGATGATGAGAAAAAGCAGGTAATGACAACCCAAGCAGATTGTGCTATATCATTAGGTCAAAAAACAACAACAACAAACAAAAACAAGTTTCTAAACTGATGGGCACAATAAAATCTTATTCTTTTTAAAAAAATATTTATTTATTTATTATTTATTTGGTTGTGCCAGGTCTTAGCTGCAGCAGGTAGGCTCCTCTTAGCTGCGGCTCACTGGATCCTTAGTTGTGGCATGCGAACTCTCAGTTGCAGCATGCATGTAGGACCTAGTTCCCTGACCAGGGATTGAACCCAGGCCCCCAGCATTGCGAGCTCAGAGTCTTAACCACTGCACCACCAGGGAAGTCCCTAAAATCTTATTTTTGTAAAAGAAAATAAAAGGTTCATATAATAATAACTATTATCTCTAGGTAGTGAGATTATAGGTGATCTATGTTTTACTTTTTTGCTTATATAATAAGGATTATATTATTTAATATTCACTATAATCTCACAATCTGTATAAGTTTTCTAGAATGAATATTGATTAATTTTGTATCCAAAGTTATTTTTTAAAAAAGAAGCAAAAAAATCACTTTCCTCTCTCTTCCTGGGCCCTACCTACAGAGGTGGCAACCATCCCCTATTTGCCTATCTGGTGGCAGAAACCACTCAGGGCTCCACTTTTTGATGCATCTCCCTTTTCTGTTTGGGAGAATGAGGGAATTCTAGGAGGCTGCCATAGGCGCATTGACCCAGACACCCCGCACAAGCAATTCCCCTCCTTGCTTCTGCTTTCTGCCCAGTGCAGGATAGGTTGGGGTAGCTTATCATCCCGCAGGTTCCAACTGGGAAGTAAGCAGAGACACCTCCTGCATTTGAATTCCTCAAACCTTTCTGGGGTTTCCATCATTCCCCTGACCTCCACTCCCAGAATGCAGGGAAGGCAAGGTATTGGGTAACTCTTCAGGGCCCCAACTTTTTATACTTTCCCTTCAGCCCTCTTTTCCAATCCACCCAGGGAATATTTTAAAGCTAGTTTTGAGGGTGGGAAAAACTGACTCTGAGTCACTACATATTCTTTGGAATCTTTTATGTTCTGCCCTGTGTTCTTTCTGGTCCCCGCTATGGATTGGGCTTTTAGAACTACAAAGGCTTCTTTCCCTCTCTGCTGGGCTATTCCTATCCCAAGGCAAAGTGCATTGATCTTGAGTGGGAGGAAGGGCCATGGGAAAATCCTGGGATTGGGCTGGGGGCCCGGTGGTTAATATCTTAAAATATTATTCTACCACAGGGGTCTGATATGTAATGTTTGCTGAGGGCCTTTTTCAAAAAGTTTTTTATGAGTTTCTAAAAACATCACACTCTTATTTGGTCTCCCTCATTAGATGGTGATTAGATTATAAGGTACAGAGTTCAGATGGTCAGTACAATTAATTCCTTTGATCATGTCCATTTATTTAAAGAGCTGAGATAATTTTATCTTTATGTACTCTACAAGTGCAACTTTTGTGTATGTTTAGGATTAATTGCTATTAACTGAACTACACCATTTTCGTCTTGAATCTCACATAAATGAAATCATATAGTGTATACTATTGTTTTGTGTCTGAATTCTTTTGCTCAGCTTAATATTTGTGAGATTCACTCATGTTGTTCTGTGTATTTTTTGAAATTACTGTATAGTATTCCATTGTATGAAAGGCCAGAATTTATTGACCTAGTCTCTTGTTGATGGATATTTGGGTTGTTCCCAATTTTTGATTACAACGAGAAAAGCTGCTATGAACAGTCTCATCCATGGCTTCTAGCAGACAGGTTCCATTCCTCTTGGGTATATGCCTGGAGTGGGATTGCTTGGTCTTAGGATAGTTATGTACTTAGCTTTAGTCTATAATGCCAAATAGCTTTCCAAGAGTGGTATGAATTCATACTCTAACCAACAATGGATGAGAACTCCAGTTGCTTGACATCCTAATCAATAATAATTAGTATCATCAGACTTTGAAGTTAGCCATTCTGATGGAGACGTATAACCCATTCTGATGGGTTGTATCATTGTGGTTTTAATTTGCATATCCCTGAGGAGTAATGATGTTGAGCACCTTTTCATATGCTTATTAACTATTTGGATATCCTCCTTTGTGAGGTGTCTGTTCAAGTCTTTTGCCCATTTTTTATTTCAGTGTTTATCTTTTGCTTAGTGACTTATAGGAGTTCCTTATACATTTAGATACAGATCTTTTGTTGGATATGTGCATTGCGAGGTATTTTGTCCTGAGCTTGCCTTCACTCCCTTATGGGTGTCTTACTTTTGATGAGCTGAAGCTCTTAATTTAAATAATGCCCAATTTGTTAATTTCTTATGGTTAGTAATTTCTCTGTCCCTTTCAATAAATCTTTCTTTAATCCAAGTTTATGAAAATATTCTCCTACATTTCTTCTAGAGGACTTCAGGTATAGATCTATCAGCAATCTCAAATTAATAATGTGTTTGACATGAGGTAAGAGGCAATGTTCATTTTTTCCACAGGGATATACAGTTGCTATAACACCATTATTAAAAAGATTATTCTTTTGCTATTGTGCTGTTATTGTACATGCCCTGTATATACGTGGGCATATTTCTGAACTCTATATTTTGTTGGCTTATTTGCCTATTCTCAGGCCAGTGTCACACTGTCTGAATTACTGTAGCTTTACAGTAAGTCTTGAAACTTGGTAGTGTAAGCTCTTCAACTTTGTGCTTTTTTTAAAGATTGTCTTGGCTGTACTAGGCCAACTGCATTTCCATATAAATATTATAAATTTCCTCCCCCCAAAAATCAACTGACGTTTTGATAGGAATTGCATTGAATCTGTACATCAATTTGGTAAGAATTGATATCTTAACAATATTGAATGGTCTAATCCAATTTTTAAGTTTGCTGGATAATTCTATCTATGTTCTGTCATATCATCTGTGCACGCTCAGTAGTTGTGGCTCTCGGGCTTAGTTGCTCCACGACAAGTGGGCTCTTCCCAGACCAGGGATCAAACCCGTGTCCCCTGCATTGACAGGTGAATTCTTAACCACTGCTCCACCAGGGAAGTCCCAATTTCCTGTCTTTTTCTAACTTCTTGGGATGGAAGTTTAGCTCTTTAATTGTCAAACTAAAGCTAGAAATTTCCCTCTAGGCACTGCTTTAGCTGAGTCTCACAAATTTTGATGTGTGATATTGTTATTTCTTAATCTTTTTAAAAATTGTATTTTTTGATTAGGTGATGCAAGCACACAGAAACATGTACAAAAGTATACGCTGTGAAAAGTTTCCATCTATATCACTTGGCAAGAAACAAAAATGTCTCCAACTTACATAGCTTATATGAAAATAATTTAATGAGAAATTATTACAAAAGTGTTAATAGGACTGAGGGATCTAACAAGGGATGTTAAATCATTGTTGACTCATCACCAATAGGATGTCATTAACACCTTTAGGCCTGAAGGAGCAAAGTGAGGAAACTGTTCACCAAAGCTGGTAAAAGCTAGAACCAGGGAAATAGGGCCCTCTGCAGGTACCCCAGTTATGGAGAGGTAAGGATACTGCCAGAACTAGTTCACCACGCAAATAGGGAGTAGGAGCAGAAATCTTCTGGCCACTCTCCTCATGTGCTTCCATCTTCTGCTATTGCTTCTTTTCAGCTGAATCCAAGCTAATCTTTAGGTGGTGATCTCCAGGACAGAGAACAGGTCACAGAAGGGTGGAGAATGAGGGGCTGGGAGAAACCATTGGAGAACAACAAGCACAGGAGATATTCACGGGGTAAAGGATGGAGGTGAGTCTATGACATAACACTGCCCTGGATTGCTAGGGTTGTTACATAATGGACCTTTGTAAGGAAAGGCACTCTGGTAACTGGGGAAATCAGGGATCAAACGGTCCTTGACTCTATTCCAAAGAAAAGTAGGATTTGGAGGATCACAAATGATATTGCCAAGACAGTGTATTACACACTGTTAAACACTATCTTTAGGGTGGGATGTATACCATGGCAGTACACAAAATAGTACAAAGACTCAGTATGATTGAATCACATGCTGAGAAATTAATTCTCTTTTAAATTATCCCTCAATTCTTCTTATTAAACTAAGAAGAAAGTTTCCACTTGAATGTTTTAACAACTCTCTAATAGGAACAGACCTCTTCCATGCCCCCACCCCTACGTTGCCCCTCTCCCCCAACCATTGGGTATAAGATAGACTCACAGATGGATTGTACAACACGAGGAATACAGCCAATGTTTTATAATAACTGTAAATGGAAAATAACCTTTAAAAATTGTATTATATATTATATAAAAATATATAAAAAGTTAAAAAAAAAACAGGCCCAAGTTCAGAGCCTTTGTCAAAGAACAGGATCAAGCTAGAAGTTAATAACATTGTTTGGTTTTCATGGCTCTTATTTTTGAATTAGCTGTCAAGTTCATGGCAAATAATATTGGTTTTCCATGTATGGAAATGATGTAAGGTTTCTTTTGAAAAAATATATATATACTTAGGTAAAAACTGTCAGTTTAAAGAAAAATATGTAAGAGCACAGGAGGTATCAGCTGTGACAAGCACAGTGAAAGGATACTTAGAAGACTAAGTTTGGGAGGCACAGCTCAATATTATCGTGAGGTGTTTATCGTTATCTACCAAAAAGCTTCTTTTCCTGTTTATAGTGTTCCAGAACCTTCTCTTTCTTTGATATAGAAAACACAGTAGGGGAGACAACCCCTTGTTCCTTTTGTTGTTGTTGTTTTTGCCTCATTGCTTGGCTTGCGGGATCTTAGTTCCCCAGAGATCAAACCCATGCCCCCTATGCCCTGTGCAGTGGGAACTCCAAGTCCTAACCACTAGGCTGCCTGGGAATTCCTACTTTGGTTTAAGATAGTCTTTTTCCTTGGGCATTTCTTCAGGTGCAGAGCATACAGTTTAAACTAATATTCAGGACCATTTAATTTTTTTTTTGTAGTTTTTGGTTTTATTTTGACTCAATAATAGACAAATCTTTCTCTTTTCCTTTTTTTTTTTTTTTTGAAAAAAATACACCCTCCCTCTGTGTTCACATCAATGACGCTTAAAACAAAAACAAAATCCTTCTGTTTCCCTCCTTTGTGTTCTTGCTTAAATATAAAAATCTTCATGGTTTACCTAGGAAGGGTGATGGAGACCATTAAGATATTACTGGTTTTACCAAATCTATCTCTTCTGTATTTTTTCGGGGTGGGGGTGGGGCGGAAGGAATAAAGGGATTTGGCAGTTGAGGCTCTTAGACATAATAGCCCCAGTGGGATACCAAAAAAACTTTATTTGGTTGGTTGTACATGTTGGTTGCCAGATAAATTATCTTAACAAGTGCCTGCAAGGCAAACCCAATTTTAAAGATAATCTTAAATAAATGGAGAAATGTGGATAAAGCAAATATACAGTAGTACCATGTTAATTATAGAGTTTAGGTGGTGGGTATGTGTGGGCTCACTGTAAATTTCTTTCAACTTTTACATATGATTGAAGATTTTCTTAATGAGATATTGGGCGAAAAGTCTTAAAAAGAACCATTTAGTGTTTTCCACAGGAAGTACGTAGGAAATAGGATCTTCCAGGTCTGTGCGCAGTTTGGTGATCTGTTTGGGCCCCTCAACACTGTCCAGCACAAAGTGCGGGTGCATCAAGTGCTGCCTGGACTGCACATTTGCAAAGCCCAGTTTAGAGGTTACAAAATCCTTTCCCTTTCACAACTGCGCTGACCCCAGCACCAAGCTTCAAGGCTGGCAGGCAGATGTCATTACTACCGTTAGTCGCTTTTTATAAATAAGGATACTAAGGCTTAGAACCAAGTAACTGTTGATCTTGGGAGCTCAGCCAAATATTCTGACACCCAGTCCTTTGCTCTTTATTCTGTGTTTCTTTATTCCCGGTCAGAATTTCCACCCCCGCTTTTTCTTTCTGGGGGCTGCTCTGTGTTATCAGGGAGACAAAAGGGAGCTGATAAATTCGGGGAATCTAGTTGGCCAAGGTGTTGGTGATTCTAAAATGCTATATATGCTTCTCATCCCAAGGGTGTTTGTATTTTAAAGAAAAAAAAGAGAGCAATAACTTAACCTTTAACTGCGTAACTCAGTCACAGTTGATGGAGACTGAGTTGGGGAAGGGCCAGGAGTAGACAGTTGAGAGGGTGCAGCTGGCCAGGTAAGTAATCAGCATCTCCATCCACACAGAAAGCCAGCTTTGGTGAAACAAATCCATTAGCTAGGATTTTTCATATTGTGGTAGAGCAATTAAATGGCAGGCACACACTGCTAATTCTTTTTACATTTCAAATTTTATATTTTTGACAGAAAACTCATCTTTTTAAGGATGTTAACAGCCATCTAGACCTGACACAGATTTCTATGTCTTATTTAGCAGCAAATAATAACTATCAGCTCTTTATGAACAGATACAGAGAAGTAGGGACCCATATTTATTAAATAAAAGCAAGACCTCATTTCTCTAAAAGCAACGTTTGTGTGATCCTATTGCTGGTTTGGCTTCACATAGGTCCATGGGTTCTAAGTGAGAACTGAATTGTTCAAAAGCAAAACAAGAAATGCCAATTGACCTGAGCTCCCATAACTTCTTCTTTTTTAAAAAATTAATTTATTTTTGGCTGCGTTGGGTTTTCGTTGTTGCACTCGGGCTTTCTCTGGTTGCAGTGAGCGAGAGCTACTCTTTGTGATGGTGCACAGGCTTCTCATTGTGGTGGCTTCTCTTGTTGCAGAGCATGGGCTCTAGGCACGTGGGCTTCAGTAGTTGTGGCATGTGGGCTTCAATAATTGTGGCACATGGGCTCAGTAGTTGTGGCACACGAGTTGCTCTGTGGCATGTGGGATCTTCCCAGACCAGGGCTCTAACCCATGTCCCCTTCATTGGTAGGTGGATTTCCAACCACTGTGCCACCAGGTAAGGCCCCCATAACTTCTTTAACCAAAATGCAGTAGGCTTGTTGTCATACTACTGACACTACACAATGCAGTCTCTTTAGCCTCAGTTGGAAAGCTCATTTAATCATATTTGGTCTGGAAATTTTTCTAAGGTTTCACAACCTATGAAAATACCCAATATATCAACATACTCAAAAAATATGCAATGAGATTGCTTTAAATACAGATATATTACCAAGACCTGAGAGAGCACGTAATGAAGTGTAGGTTTTCCAATAAACAGAAGGAAGAGGAAGCATAATCCCCTTGTGGGGGCAGAGTGACAACCCATGGATGTAGGAAATGGGTGGAGGGTTTTTCTCAAGATGTGCTCCCTACCCCTCCACCCCATGAGAGTTTTATCAACTTTATTGAGATATAATACACATATGATAAAATTCACCCATTAATAGTATACAAATCAGTGGCTTTTAGTATATTCACAGAGTTGCATAACCATCACTACAATCTAATTTTAGAACATTTTCATCATCCCCAAAAGAACTCTTGTACCCAGTAGCAGTCACTCCCCATTCTCCCTCTCTCCAGCTCCTGGCAACCTGTTAATCTGTTTTCTGTTTCTATGGATTCACCTTTTTTGGGTATTTCATATCAATGAAATCAGGCAATATGTGTCCTTTTGTGACTGGCTTCCTTCAGTTAGTATAATGTTTTCAAGGCTTATCCATGTTGTGACCTGTAACAGTTTTTCATTCCTTTTTATTGCCAAATTATATTCCTGCCATGGACTGAATATTTGTGACCGCCCCTCAAATTCATGTGTTGGAATCCCAACCCTCAATGTGATGGTACTAAGAGGTGAAGCTTTTGGGAGGTAATTAGGTCATGAGGATGAAGCCCTCATAAGTGGAATTAGTGCCCTTATAAAAGAGGCCCCAGAGAACTTCCTCACCCTTCTGCCATGTAAGGACACAGCAAGATGATAGCTACCTATAAACCAGAAAGCAGGCTCTCACCCAACATTGAATTTGCCAGTGCTTTGATCTTGGACTTCCCAGCCTCCAGAACTGTGGGAAATAAACATTTGTTGTTGAAGCCACCCAGGCTATGGTATTTTGTAATAGCCACTTGAATGGACTAAAACAATTCCCTTGTATGAATATTCCACATTTTTTATCCATCCATTCATTGGCTTGTGGACATTTGGATTGTTTCTACTTTTTGACTATTGTGAATAACACAGCTATGGACACATGTGTACAGGCTTATTTGTGGACATATGTTTTCATTTCTCTTGGGTATATATCTAGGAGTGAATTGCTGGGTTAAATGGTAACTCTATGTTTAACATTCCAAAGAATTGCCAGACTGTTTTTCAAAGTGGCTGCATGACTCTACATTATGCAATGTATGCAATGTATGAGGGTTGCAATTTCTCTACAACCTTGCCAACACTTGATATTCTCTTTTTTTATTACAGCCATCTTAGTGGGTATGAAGTAGTGTTTCACTGTAGTTTTGATTCACATTTCCCTAAAAACCAATAGCGTTGAACATGTCTTAATTTTATTGTTGAGTTGTAAGAGCTCTTTATATATTTTGGTTACAAAGCTTTCCCCTCCATTACCTCCAGAGGTAACTTAGAGGTAACTTACCTCCACCTAACTTAGCAATTACAGGAAAGAGCAAGAACATGTGAATGCCAGCCCACTGAAGGATTACCTTGCCTTGTAAGGTCTGGAGGTGGCCTACCTATGTGGGAGCAGGCTGGGACAAAGTTGTTCTCAAGAAGCATTTTGGGGTCCATGCAAATGCTTAGAAGGGAACTGAATTTAAGCCTCAGATATCTGCACCAGCAAGACTGGAAGAGATGACATTGATTAGGAAGATTCTGAGTCCAGAGATCTCCAGTTGCAAACTGCTGCCATAAAAGTCCTATAGATCTTTGCTATTTAAAGTGTGGACCTTGGGAAGATGGGAGGTGGGGCGTGTGGGATTGGGGGTGGGGGAGGTGGGGGTATGAATTGCAAGATTGGGATTGCCATATATACATTAGTGTGTATAAAATGGATGACTAATAAGAAAAAATATATCAAATTATACACTTTAAATATATGCAGTTTCACAAAGTCTGGAAACAACAAATGTTGGAGAGGGTGTGGAGAAAAGGGAACTCTCCTGCACTGTTGGTGGGACTGTAAGTTGGTACAGCCACTATGGAAAACAATTTGGAGGTTCCTTAAAAAACTACAAATAGAACTACCATATGATCCAGTCATCCCACTCCTGGGCATATACCCAAAGAAAACCATAATCCCAAAAGAAACGTGTACCATAATGTTTATTGCAGCACTCTTTACAATAGCCAGGACATGGAAGCAACCTAAATGCCCATCAACAAATGAATGGATACAGAAGATGTGGCATATATATACAATGGAATATTACTCAGCTATAAAAAGGGATGAGATGGAGCTATATGTAATGAGGTGGATAGAACTACAATCTGTCATACAGAGTGAAGTAAGTCAGAAAGAGAAGGACAAATATTGTATGCTAACTCACATATACGGAATCTAAAAATGGTACTGATGAACTCAGTGACAAGAACAAGGAAGCAGATACAGAGAATGGACTGGAGAACTCGAGGTATGGGAGGGGGCGGGGGGTGAAGGGGAAACTGAGAAGAAGCGAGAGAGTAGCACAGACATATATATACTACCAACTGTAAAATAGTCAGTGGGAAGTTGTTGTATAACAAAGGGAGTCCAACTCGAGGATGGAAGATGCCTTAGAGGACTGGGGCAGGGAGGGTGGGGGGGACTCGAGGGGGGGGCGTCAAGGAAGGGAGGGAATATGGGGATATGTGTATAAAAACAGTTGATTGAACCTGGTGTACCCCCAAAAAAATAAAATAAAATAAAATAAATATATGCAGTTTATTGTATGTCAATTATATCTCAATAAAATTCTTTTTAAAAGGAAAAAATTAAGAAATAAATAAAAAGCTTAAATACAAAAATAAAAACAGAACAAACAAAACAAAACAAAAAAAACTAAGTGTGGACCTTGAACCAGAAGCATCTATATTACCGGGGAGCTTGTTAAAAATACAAACATTCATGCCCCACACCAGACCTACTGAATCATTTTAATAAGAATTCCAGTGATCTGTATGCACTTATGCTAATACATAAGAGAATTTTCTTCTTCTGTCCTCAGATTTCCATGTAAGAGCAGACAGACCCAAACACATAAACCCTCAGTGAGTTGATACCCTCTTAATATGAACATCTTGGATCAGCACAGGAGTAGACCAAAGAGAGTATCTCAGGCTGGGAACCACACTAACATACCAACAAGCTGTTAACTAAGGCCTGAAAGATTTATGCCATAGGTAGGTTGGCCACGTGGATTGGGCCAGTCTAATGAGCTATCTTTTTTCCCTTCCTCGTTTTTCCTCTTCAACTATTATCCTACTATAGAAAAATTTCGGGAGTCTTATCTTGGATCCAGACCACTGTGTCAAGAGATTTATTCTCTTTTACCTAACAGGGAAAACTGCCTTTGCTTTCTTGGCTCAAATCCTATTGGGAGTGACAGGGACCTTGGCGATCATCTAGGTTATTCTCTAATTGTCACCAAGCCAGAAAGCCCTGGAAATTGGCTGCTTCCATGGGAGAGTCACTGCACTCTTTGCCAATGGAAAAGTGCTGATGTACTCTGATACTAGCAGTTGGCTGCCAAGTGGTTATGATGAAAGGGGGCAGGCTAGTTGAAAGCATGTGGGAAGATGGAAGGGAGGGCCAAGGTGATCTATACGTAAGTATAATAGAAACCGTGTTAGGCTGGGATTAGCTGTGTGCCTTTGGGCATGTCTTTAATCTCCCTGGATTTTCTTTACTTGTAATAAATAAAGCAGTTAACACTTACTAGGTTCTTAGTAGCATATGTGAACTATTTATGTTGAATTTTCACAACAAGCTATAAGATAGATCCTGCCATTCCTTCCATTTTACAGATGAGGAAACTGAGGCACAAGGAGGGTTATTTGCTCAAGGTCAGTCACTTGAACCCAGGCAATCTGACTCTAGAGTCTGAGCTCTGCCAGTGGAGAAGGTTGCATTACATGAATGTTAAAGACTCTTCCCATCGCTGCTATTAATTTTCTCTCTTGTTAAACTGGGATAATAATAAAGTTGTGAAGATCATGAGATAACACAGATTAAGTGCTTAGCATAGTGCCTGGATCATAAGTGCTCAGTAAATGTGAGCTATTACTATTGTTCATACTTTTACTATTATCATTGCCATTCTATGGAACAAATCACTCTTGTCATCTCAAACAGCTGCCAGAGTGCACGGTTAGCCCAACTGAACTCATTAATAAACTCAAACAATGGGTCAATTCAGTCATAAAATCAAGCAAGCCTGAACTGATGCTGAAGTGAATTGCCTAGTTAGTCTTAAACGGTGCTATCCGACAGAACATTCTGTGATGATGGAAATGCTCTATTTCTGTGCCATCCAATATGGTAGCCACTAAGCGGCATGTGCCTATCGAATGCTGGGAATGTGATTAGTGTGACTGAGGGACTATTTCGTTTATTTAATTTTACTTACTCTAAATTTCTTACCTAATAGCCGCACATGGCTAGTAGCTACAATATTGGACAGCTCAGGCTGAGGCCCATCTGGTAGCCAAGAACCCTTGGTAAGAGAACTCGAAAGTGCTAGGCACAAGCGTGACACTGTGCCTTTGCCTTCTGGACTGACTGGCTTTGGATCAGGAGAGGAGGAGCAGTCAGTCAGGTGGTGATAACACTGCCCTCAGCTCTTACCCTGGTCCTCTGAGCATCCTACCCATTTTTTAAAGAATAATTTTCTGATGATATAAGGATAGCAGTGAGCCCATTTCCATCTAAGTATGTAAACATGTGACTGCTTCCCTGGTACAAATTACTAGGCCTTGGATCCTGTTCTGATTCTAAATGTTTTAAACAGAAGAAGCCCCCCACCCCTGCTTCCTGCCCCCTCCCCCCAGTGAATAATTCACTGGCTGCCAAAATTTGCAGAAAGCAAAATTGAAATCTAATGAGGCTTTCTTGTGTTAAAACAATTTTTAAATGATAGTAATTAAGAGAGTTTTCATATAGGAAAGGCTTTGTTTAGATCGAAACGTTAAAAACCACCACCAGAAACACAAGGGTCTTGTGCATAAAGGATTCTCTTTTTGCTGCCCAGCAGTCACTCCGGCCAACGTTTGCGCAGTGAATGCTAACACAGCAGTCCGCCCTGGCGCTTGCCCTACTTCACCACTGTCCTGTGGAGTCCACCTCGGAGAGTGCCTTGCACGAGGGCTGCGGTCTCTTGGGCTGTCTGCAAACAGACACCAGGCCATCTGTCCTCTCGCCTTCCACCCAAACACAGCTGCTGGGCTCCATCCCAGCTCCAGCCATCTGGAGGAGGAACAAAGGCCGCCTCTCCTCACCCTCTCCCTGGCTGCCGAAGGGAGACCGGGGAGTCTTGGCACCCTCTTGGCCTCAGTGAGGAAAGAAAAATGAAAGAAGCACCCAGATCCCCTCCTAGTGGCAGGCAGCTCCTCCCCCTGCTTCTCGGGGTCGTTGAAACCCTTCATTAATGTCCCAGACGTGTGTTGAGCTCTTGCAAATGTCAAGACCTGGACCAGGCTCTGGGGATTCGAGAAGGTGACCCAGCTCCTGGCCTCTAGGATCTCGTACTCTGCTGAGGTTAATGGACATGTACACAGTCAAGTTCACTGTACACAGAAGTGAAAGCTTGGAGGAGCCAGCAGAGGGATGTTTGACCCAGGCAAAGGGAACTAACGAAGTCTACCCACAGTGGTGGATGTTGGACCTGAAGTCTAATGATGAGTTCGCACTGGGCACCAACAAATAAGAATGGGGAAAAGCTGGCCCTAGTGGAAAATGTCTGGAGCCTGCATGGTGGGAAGTGGAAGGTGATGAAGGGAGAGGACGGACAGGGAGAGCCAGAGTCTAGTGGTCCCTGATGCCCACTGGAGGGTGAGGGGTAGGCAGTGAAGCACTGTGAGCATGGAAGACTCACGGTCAGATCTGTGATTTGTGATTTGAGAGGATTCTTTAGATAGCAAGGAAGAGGACAGATACTAGGGAGCGAGCCTCATTAAGGCCAGTCCCAGTAAATCTAGAGGAGAAATCGCGGTGGCCGAACGAAGTGACAGAGGAGATGAGGAAATTAATTTGAGGAAGAAATTGTCACTAAAAATGGAAGCCTGAAACCCTCCAAAGCAGTTCCCAAAAGTTCATAGTAAGTTCTCAAAGGAGGAACTCAAAACTTCTCTTCAGTGTGTCTGGACTTCTGTTCAGATAGGAAAGACCTTGACCGTACCGGGATAGCTACTGCCCAAAGAGGCCCAAGAGCCACCTGGCAGCCACACACGGTTTCAGCTGGCACGTCAGGCTACTCTCAGAAAGGATATTTACCAAGAGGTATCAGACTTGCTGAAGCATCATTTCCAACTCAAGCATTTACCTGTGATCCTCACGTCAGTTAGCTCCTCAAAACCACCAGGAGAGACCTCCTTTCTTGAAGGCAGGCTGTCCAGCTGGTTGTACTCACCCCTAGGGTGCTTTTGGCCTGATTGGAGGAAATCTCGGGGCAGTGGAGGGCAGCTTCCCAGCAGAGTGGTGTGTCGGCCACTGCCCCTTCTCCCTCCCGCCTGCTACATAGATGCAGAAGACGCCCACCAGACCCTGCAGGTCAGAGGCTCGCAGCCTGTTCAGTTTTTCTTTTCCTTTTTCTTTTTCTTTTCTGTTTGGCCACATTGTGCAGCATGTGGGCCCTTAGCTCCCCAACCAGGGATCAAACCCATGCCCCCTGCACTGGGAGTGCAGACGCTGAACCACTGGACCCCCAGAGAAGCCCCTCTTTGTTTTTAATTAAAGGAAATAAAGGCAAAGGCCCTTTCTGTCTTGATGCCCTTCATTCTCGGCCTCCTTAAAGCTCGTGGGGTCATAATTTTAAGAGCACACATGAAGAATCAGGAGCCGAAAAACAGGGATAGAAATTGGTGCCTCTTAGAAAGTCAGGGACCAAATGTTAGTGATAATCTGATTCAAGATAGAAGAGGAAACAAAAGATGCCACAGCTCCATCCCTTAGATCTACGTAATGGACTCAATACCAGCTCCAAAAGAAAGACCCTGAGGCCCGGCTCACTGCTCAGAACCTCAGTTTCTAATCATAAAAAATACTTCTAAAGCACTTTATTATGTGCACATTTTGCCATTTTTTTTGAAACAGGAGGCGTGGAGAGCTATAGTAGGTCTTAGATCTGGCAGCTAGCTTAGAACACTCTTTAAGACACTGAAAACTCATACCATTATTTTTCCTTCTCAGTGATGAGTCAATTTCCATCCTGAGGAATTCTTTTTCACTTTTAACACATAAAATTTTAAAATTACAACCGCTAAAAATAACCATGGGTAGATTTTCTATTCCTTTTCTTCTGTTTCTCAGGCCCTTGTATCACAGCTGCTTTCCTGTAAGGAGGATTGTTTGGGTTTGTTTGGTAGGTTTTAAAAAAATATATTTTCAGTTGCTTTCATTCTTGCATTTGAGCATCTTTTGTTATTAATGTTACCCTAAATTAGACATTGTAGCAACAGTAGATAAGCTTGTTCCTTCAGCTGATTCATGATTTCTCACCTTAAAAAAAGCATATCAGCAGTTTTAGAAGACATGATAAATTAATACTATAACCTTCAAAACAGGTTGCTGAGGGGCCCAAGGATCACCACTTCATGCCTTCAGTGGGAAAGATTTTTTTTCTTCTTGGTGTTATTCCCATATTTTAAAAGAGTAAAAGAGAATATTTTCTGTCGATCTTGTTTCTCAAATTCATGCTGTTTTTAATCCTCAATGAGCTGATTCCAAGAGCAGTGATCTTTGTAAAGTCCCTTCACTTCCCTGGGTCTCAGTGTTTGCATCCTGAGAGGAAGTAGGAGAAGTAAAAGATGTAAGAGGTCTCAAGAGCTTTAATGTTCTACAGTTTCCACATTTAAATGCTCCTTCTTCATTCTGTCTGATAGAATCCATACTCTTTCTCCTATCACAGTTCCCGAGTGCCTGAATGTCCACACTCCCCACATCCGCCTTCCCCTGCTGCAGGATCTGCTATTGTGGGCCTTGAATCACATTCTTTCAGCCCGAGAACCCTCGACACAGTTTGCCCTCCAAGAACCTGCATACTTTTGTGGCACCAGAAGGGCAAGTCACATGACTTCCCTTGCTTGTCTGGAAATTGCTCCGTCAAAAGATTTCTCAGCATTTCTTTCACTTCATTTATTCCAGATCCTTCAGATCCCACTTTGTTCTCATGCTCAGAACTTCAGCAGATGGCCTTCTAAAAGGAAAAATATGTTGTGGTGTTCAATTCCCCTCTCTTACATCCCTCACTTACCTACCCTTGAAGTCTTTCACATCCTACTCCCTTCTAAGCTTATATGTATACAGATATTTTTCTTTCGAAGTAGTGACCCCCCTCAACATAATTTCTCATTCTTTCTTGCTTGAGATATAAATTGGTCACTCCCAAGACAAACTCTGCAGGCAACACAGTCCTACACCTTCAGATGAATACTGAGGCTTTCATTATAATAGTCTTATTTGTTTTCTGTTTTAAAAAAATATGTTTTAGGAATTCCAAATCCAGCTTTCTAGGAACAAAACATAGAAGCACAAAACCAGGGTATTTTAGAGGAAGCAGAGTCCTTTGAGATGATGCCATGGGATGTCCCCATTTTACAGAGGAGAAACTGACAGTCTGAAACTGGAAGACTGAAGGTCTTGTTACAAGTTGTGGCAGAGTTCAAACCAGAAGCAGAGACAGCTGCATCCCAGACCAGAGTCATCTCTACCTTGGTTTCTTCAACTGTAAAGTGCAAAGTGTTACACAACCATAAAGTGAAGCACCCGACTCACAAGAGGATTGAGAAAGATAAGTGAGTGAATTTGGTAAGTACTTAGTGCCTGGCACAAAGTAACATTCCATAAATGTTAGTTATTATTAGAAGTGCTGAAGACCCATATTGTAGGGAAAGGATGTCCTATATTGTCATTGTGTGCATTTTGTCAAAACTTTTACATTTCTTTATTCTATGGAATTTCTATTAGAAATTTGAAGGATAAGATTAGGCCCAAAATGATAATCCTGATAAATTCAGCCACATAAAATATAATAAGAATAATAATTTAAAAATTAAAAAGTGTCACAGTGTTACAATATATTTTATAAGGTAGATGGCATTACCAAAGGCATAGAGAAATCCTTAATAATCTGTTTTGTTTTGTTTTACTATATCTATCAACTTTCAGTTTTATGATGATTTTCTCCAAAAACAGATTCTATATTTTTGAATATATCTTCCTCTACTTTTATTCCTCATATTTTTTTCTCTTCTTTTCCATCCTGATTATTCCCCACTGAAAACAAACTTAGGGCCTTCAAAAGTTATAAAATGGCTGTATATTTAATAACAGCAGCAATCTCTGCTTTCTATAACCCTACAATGCTATCTGCTCATCAAACATGCACCTAACTCTGTTTTTAGTTATAATATTTGCTCCCTTATCCCTCTGAAATTTTCATTCTTAAGACAGAGTAGACAGGGGATGGTGGCAAGAAATCTTCAAAGAGGAATGGCTTAAAATGAAATGGCTTTAAAATGTCAGTGTGTCAATACTCTTACGGCATAATATTCATGGGATATAAATAGAAGGAACAGGAAAGACCTGAAAAAAACTAAATTATTTGCAAAGTAGTTGAAATGTGGTATGCATTTAGAATTCCCTTTCGAATGTCAAGTTTGTGAGAGTATTTTTAAATGCATGGCTATTTTACATATGCATAATAACTGATAAAGATATCCTTAGGAACAGCAGGTTAATTCTGGGGTGTGAGTCTGGGCCTGACTGAAGTACAGCACTCTACATGTGCCTTAATTTTCCTGTTGGTCATATAACCTCATCATTTCTTAAAAGTGGAGAAAGCATTATGAATGAAGCCCTCTTTTGCTGAGAGGAGGAGTGTGGACAGGGATAGGACTGTGGTTGAAAAAGTGAATCAACATTGAGGGACTGGATGGGGAGACTGACTGACTGCTAGGAAGTGCACTATGGCTAAAACCCTCACAACACCATCCCATTCGGTCGTCACAACACCTGTGAGGTAGGAACCATGACTCCATTTCCACATGAGGACACTGAGATTTATTCAAGATCATTCCACTAGCAGATGATACCCAATGAGATGGGAAAGTCACGAGAAAAAGGAAGAAGTATTGTCCAGGGTGGGCAGAGGATGGGAGGTGCGATTGTCCTGGATTCATGGTCAGGCCTGCTGAAGGCAAGACAGGTAAGGGGTGAGGCAGGGGGGCAGCTAAGAAGCTAAGACAGAGTCTGGCAGCCGAGATGGCTCAAAGGAGGGCTGCTTTCCTATCACTGCTTCAGCCAATGGAGTGTGCAAGAGCATCTAGAATTGCAATTTCAAAACCATGAAGGCTGTGGGGATGGGGAAGATAGGAAGAAATACAGCATTTCTTCTGATGTGTGATAGATTGCTCTGGCTTTAATGAGGGTGACCATAGGTTGGTTTTCTGGGGTCACTGTCAGTTGGTGAGGTGGAAGACTGCAGGGGTCCTAGTGATTCTCTTCCTGTGATCTTTGCTTTCTCAACCAGTCGCTCACTGGCTGCTAGGATGTGAGGTCAGTATGAGAAAATCTCCCACATGCTAAGCTAAGCCATGCCAATGCCAGATCCACTATTCATTTGGACCATATGATCACCAGGTCTCTAGAGAGGCAAAAGCCTGACAGTGCATAAAAAAAATTAGATATTTTTCAGCCCCCAAGTGGGAAAGTTCTTAGAAGTGGTGAGACATGGGATGCACACAGACATATATCCATACATGCATACATTCATGTTTACACCCACAGACACACACACACACGCACACACACACACACACATACTTCGAAAATGGACGTTTTAGCAAGGACCAGCTTTTATTTTAGACGCAATTTTTATTTTAGGTTTTATTCAAGGTTGGGTTCTCTTGGAAGCACTCTCTGACATGAAGGTTAGTGTGCAGGATGTTTATTCAGTAGTGGTTTTAGGATCAACACTTGTGAAAAGGAGGAAAGAAAGCCTTGGGAGAAACTAGCCTCACTGACCGCCTGACAGCCTCAGCCAATCCTACAGGGAGCTCTGGAGCTAAAATGGCCCTTCAAGTTGTCCCATGTTAGGTCAAAAGGCTGGGCTTTTCTAATTCCACCTCAGTCAGTCACTGGACATGAGGGGCGCCAGGAAGGGTCTGTCCCTTGGAGAGGTGGCTCTTTGCAGCCAAGGTGAATCCTAAAGAGGCTGACAGCTACAGGCTGTCTGCCAACTGCCCTCCCAACAGCAGAGGCAATAAATCCTTCCTTTAGGAGAGATCCAGGGGCCCCATCACTGAGGTCACCATGGATCTGGTTCTAACTGATTGTGTACCCTTGGGCATCTCACTTTGTCTCTCTGAGTTCCAACTTTATCTCCTACAAAAGGTCTGGTTGGGTCTCTTTTAGCTCTAAAATGCTAAATTTTTCAAATCAAAATCAATTTTTCATAGCCACCTTGTCTTTAGCAAATGGAGAAAATAATCCTATGTTATAGATACATATGTAATGAAAAGATATACACATGTATACATATAGGTGGGACGTCTTTTTATTCCTCTTGTCACCAGAAGGATTTGGCCAGAAAGTACAAGCAAGAGAAAAAGTGGAATTGATTAGATAAGAATTCCATTCTCAGCAGCACTGAAGAGCTATTAAGATGGCCATATAATGTGTCTCTAGAATACAGAACACAATATTCAGGTTGTTTCTTAAGCCTTTAGATGTTCCAGACTCTGCTTAATGGTAATTATGGTTTTTTCTCTTTCTCATATTATGGTGATTAGGCTCAATGGTAGGAACCTTAAGGGAAAAAAAGTACCCTTCTCATTTCTTCCTTTATCGGCCAGCCCACAGGATCTTCCACCTCCTCCCCAGCTAGATTTTTCAAGGCTCGTGTAGGCATCTGCGGCGTGGAAACCAGATGGCAGTTTTCTTGAATCTGCCTGCTCTGCTTTAACAGCCTCTTTGCAGAAAGCTCCCCCAAAGATTATGCTGCATATAGGGTCAGCATAAGAACACAGTGGATTCAGGTCATCTGAGAACACAGGATCCCCAAATACCACGCAGGTGTGAAAAGAGCGTAGAGGCAAATCTCATTGTGGAAACTTCCAAGGGTCTATTGCTGGGTAAAATAGGCAACATGGTAAAACATACTCAGGAAATGTGTCTCTGGGTTTTTTTTGGTGGGGAAGGAGGTTGTAGAAATGGTCACCCATTGGTAGGTAGGAGCTGATTGGTAGGGGAAAGTTTTGATGTCTAGCAGAGCTTACCATTTTCTAGACTTCGGGGCATATCTTTGTCTCACGGTGAGATTCTCAGGATGGACCAACTTGGTTGCTGGTGTTCGTTTGCTAAGAGAAAATGGTTAGGGCAGCATGGATGGTGGGGGGAAGGGAAGATATTATAGGATTCTGGGGTAAAGAAAGATGGAATGCTCTGGGGGTTTTCAAATGCCAGTCTGCAGGCTGGGATCAAACTGGCTGCTTCAGAGTCACTTGGGGAACTTGTTAAAAATAGAGATTTCTGAAACCCATCCTCAGAAATGTTGATATAGTAACAAATTCTCCTATTTGATTCTGACATGCAGTTAGGGTTGGGAACTACAGGAGTATTTAATGTAACACTTAAATCACTGGAATTTATCCATTATTCAAATATACAGCTATTAAGCATCTTCTATGAAAAAGTTGCTCAGTTAAGTTCCGTGGGATTTATAAATATGCATAAGACATAGGCTGCCTCAAATCCCTTTGAACATGAGCAGAGGAATAGCTAGGTAGGCAGGTAGCTGCCAGACAGGAATGTTCTCAGACATGAGTTTACAGTCCAGTGGGATGGGGAGAATAGCATGGAACTATGATACCGGGGGAAAATAAGCAGATGTTTTAAACTAACTTAGGAAAGAAGAGGGAGACAGGTTGGCAGATTTCCCAAGAATGATCCCTAGCTTAGATGTCCAAGATGTCTCAGAGGAGAAAAATATGCGTATCAACCTCACAAGTTTGTACAAAAAATTCAATGAAAGCGTGTATATAGCCCTTAGCACCACATGTGATTATCATTAGTAAATGATGGATATTATTAATTGTAGGAGATTTAAAGGGCTGTGGGCTAGTTCCTTTTTCAAAACTTTCACTCCCTCTCTGCCTGTAACAGTGCCTATACTTCCTTTACTGAGTTTTGAAGTCTTATTGGAAAAGACTTTTATTGAAGAAACTATTTTGAAAGGAACATGCCTTAAGCTTTTAATAGTCTAGGGAAAAGGAGAAGAAAAATAGAGGACAGCGACCACATGGAAGGACAGAAGTCAGAAAGGAGTTGAGGTGGAGTCAGAGGCCAACTTTCACACAACCAGCATGTAGAAGCTACCCTCCTGAAAGCGGACCAGCAGCCCGAGGCAGGGGGTATGGCCTACGTATGTGCTCATTCGGAGCCCGGGGGAGCCTCCTCTCCCTTAACTGCACCTCTTCCTCTCAGCAGCTGGAAGATGGTGAAAGAGACGACGGGGAAGGTTCCACTGTTTCTTAATCACCTGGGTCTTTACAGAAATCTGGTGCTCACATTTCTTGGGTGAGAATCAGTCCCTTGGCCCATCTAGCCATAAGCGGGTGGGTGGGCAAGGCTGAGACGTACAACCCCTGGCTGGGGAAGAGGACTCAAGACACTTTGAGTCTTACAGACTCCTGAAAATGTGACAACACATTCATGAAGAGGAGTCAGAAACAGAGAGACACGGGCTTAGCTGGCAAGAGAATGGCTAATGTGAAGAAACAGGTCAATATATAGAAGCCCCAAATAAATGAGCTTTTTCAGGGAGAAAAAAGGTTTTAGGCTAGAGTACCAGTCTGATAGAAGAGGAGAGGGAAAGCGCTTGGGGAGCGTATAAGGAACTGAGAGTAGAAGCCCTGGCTGAAAAAATGAGGGATGCGGCTAGAAGAAAGTAGGGAGGCCAAGTATATGTGACTCATCCCCAGATGGAAACTGGATCTTCCATCTAGTGTGACAAGCATGGTTCACTAACCACCAAAGTTTCACGCTCCCCCTGGCCAACCAGAGGCTACGCTTCATAGTCTCCCTGCCCACTTACACAGATCTGGGCTGTGTGCTCGGTGATCACCACTGGAATGTGAGCAGAAGACTTTTGTAAAAGGTCAGGTGAGCCAAAGGGCCAAGACCACATGTATCTCCATACAGTGTGTTTCCCCATCTGCCAACTACCAGAAGGATGAAGAGGAAGAAGGAGCCACAGAGTGAAAGGGCCTCTGCATGGTCACCTGGAAGCCGTGCGCCCGGCACTGGACTGCAATGGGAATGGGAAAGAAACTATTGCTTGAAGTCTCCGAGATTTCAGAATTGATCTATTTCAGCAGCTAACTTTACTGAACACGTATAAAAGGTCAGAGGGGGCCTAAGGGGAGCAGAGGCAACCCAAGAATCAAGGTGATGACTCCTTTGAATTCCTCTCCTCTATAAATACAAGATGGAAGGCTGATAAATACAGCTGCCCCTCCTGTCTCTTCAGACAATCACCAAGGTCAAGTAAAGGGAAGCGTCCTTCTCCTCCCCACTGCTACTCTAGGCTTCAGGCTCAGACTTTTAGAGGATTTATTTATCTTCCTTAAGGGCTCCAACTATCTTTTTTTTTTTAAGCTCTTTATTGGAGTATAATTGCTTTACGCTATTTATTGGCTGCACTGTGTTTTTGCTGCTGCATGGGCTTTCTGTAGTGGCAGAGAGCAGGGGCTACTCTTCATTGCAGGCCAGGCTTCTTACTGTGCTGGCTTCTCTTGTTGTGAAGCATAGGCTCTAGATGTGCGGGCTTCAGTAGTTGCAGCACGTGGGCTCAGTAGTTGTGGCTCACGGGCTTAGTTGCTCTGCGGCATGTGGGATCTTCCTGCACCAGGGCTCGAACCCATGTCCCCTGTGTTGGCAGGCAGATTCTTAACCACTGTGCCACCAGGGAAGCCCAAGGGCTCCATCTCTCTTTGTTTCTTTTTTATTCTTTTTTTTTTTCTTTTGACCGTGTAGGTTGTGGAGACCAGGGATTGAACACTTGTCCTCCATCCTCCACAGTGAAAGTGCAGAGTCTTAACCACTGGACTGCCAGGAAATTCCCTCTGTCCATCATCTTTTAAACCACTTTTATTCTAGACAAAAATGTTGGCGGATAGGAAGGACACAGCATGTTTTAGCCTAACTTTTTGTGGGGAAAGAGGGGATGAAGGAACAGAATCAGATAAACAGGTGAAAATGTTAGTTGTAAAGAAGAGGGCAGTGCTAGCATTAGAAAACATTGTCACATCTCGGACCTTTGGGTTTGCTAAGGGAGGTAGTTAGTTTAGCTAATATGTCAATGGGTCTTCAGTGGGCAAAGCTGGGCTTAGAGTTCAGTTTGGGACAAGTTGCTCGGGAAGAGCCTAGTTAAATTACTCTGCGTGAAAGTGTGTGAAAGAGAGTTGAAAAAAGTAAGAGAGGCAAAAAAGAGAAGAATGACAGCAAAATCCTGAGATGCCAGGAAGGTTTGTGGGGCAAGAGCATTAGGGATGTTCTGTTATGGGAGGGAGATGAAAAGGTTACACCCATGAAACACTACTGTTCAGTGTCAGATGATCTGGTCATGTTTATGTAAGTCCCTCTCTCTTCCCATATTTTTAGTGAAGACTTTCACTCCATAGACACCTTCTGTGGGAGGTTTTTCAGGGGTGCCCAGGGAAGGGCTAGGGTCCCACAAATGAGCTGGCAAACTGTGGGGCAGGGACAACATTGTGCAGGGTGGGGAATGACCTGTAGACAAAACTGATCAAGTCAAGTTTGGAATCCTAGGTGGCCATCCACTCTGCGTTGACTGAGCACCTAATATCTGCCGGGAACTCTAGGATGCCTTGAACAAAATAGATAAGATGTCTGAGAACTCATAGTCTAATGGAGTGACAGACAATACATAACTGCCCAAATAAATAAATGAGAAAACAAAGCAGGGGGTGGACGGTGAATGGAGGCCCTCCTTGAGAATGGACTGTCACCTTGCAGAGGCGATGTTGAAGCTGAGACTATTTCCATCGGGATTCGCAAACGTCTTAGGGGTGGAGATCCAGGTCTCCCGGAGCAGAGTGACGCCAGTACCTGTGAGTTACAGACCGATCCCTTACTCATTTCTCATGCTGAATCCTCTCCGTCTTCTCCTCAAGGAGGTAATGTTCTTTTTCAACAGACAATGAACATGTCTTGAGCCCTTCTTTGTATGCCATGGAGAGATATTTGCTCCTCAGAGGACGAAATCAAGGTTGTCACTGAAGGAGGGGTTCACGGATGCTGCTTCCCTCGGGTCCCTAAGGAAAAGGCGGTGAACTGCCGGTTTGAAATGATTTGATCCCATGCTTGCCTAGCAGAAGAATAAAGCTAACTAGAAGACCCCGCAAGCTCCTTGGCTGTTCGAGGGGAAGGTGCACTCCACCCTCCCCCAGAGTGCAGAGTTCCCGGCTGGCGAAGGATGACGTCTTTGCGAAGCGAGCAGCACAAGGGCACCAGCTCTGGTTCTGAGAAACTGCTGAGCCCACGCTGGCTGCTGAGTTGCCTGCCAGTCACGGGCAACGAAAAGAAGGAGCTCCATCTAGTGTTGTTACAAAACAAGACCAAAGGCATTCTCAGCGGTTTATCAGGTGAACATACACGCCCCATCTTCTGGCAAGATAAAAAGAGACAACCCCCCCCCCCCAAAAAAAAAAAAAAAGCCAGAGTTGCTGGGTTGTGGGAATTTAGCAGCGTAAAGTAGAAGCCAGACTTCATCATTGGCTGGGAATGGACCTGGGAACAGAAAGAAGACAAAATTATCTTACTCTCTTCCTTATCAGTATTTCCTCCTACAAAGGCAGACCGCACATGCAAACTCATCCGTTGTAAAATCAAGATCTGGGGACTCGACAACATCCAGAGGAATCCGGAGAGACACATAAACTGGGTTTTTTCCATATACAGCTTTTGGAGCCTTTGTACAGGTGTTTGTAATTGATGGGTGATAGGGTTTGCATATTTTCAACCTTAGTAAATAATGACAAACTGTTTCCAAAGTGGAATATAACAATTTATGCCTTCACTGACACTATATGAGGATTCCCTTTGCGCCTCACCATCTCCAAAACGTGATATTGTCAGTTGCTCCCATTTTTGTCATTCTGAGGGGAATGGTCATGATACCTCATGATGTTTGAATTTGCATTTTCCTGATTAGTAGTGAAGTTAAGCACTTTCCATAGATGTATTTTTCTATTTGGCTATCCTTCTTTGTGAGTTACCTGTTCAAGTCTATTGGCCATTTTTCCATGATCTGTCTCTTTCTTAATTCTTTTTACTATATTTTTTAGATATTCTGATTAAGAGATTTTTATTAGTTACATACTTTTTTTTTTTTTTTTTGCTTTCTCATTCTCTTCATGGTGTCTCTGAATTTTTTAAAAAAAGGTTCTTAATTTTAATGGAATCCAATTTATAAATCTTTTCTTTTATGGTTTGTTTTCTGTGTCCTTTTAAAAAATATTCCCCTACCCTGATGATGAGAAGATACTGTCTTATGTTATCTTTCAAAACTCTACTGTTTTGCCTTTTTCATTTAAACCTGCAATCTCCTGAAACTGAAATTGTGTTGGTAGGAGGTATCACTCATGTTTTCTCCTTTCATGTGGGTATCCAATTGTCTTAGGTCTATTTATTGGAAAGACTATCCTCATCCCATTCTTCTGCAGTACCACCTTTGTCATAAATCGTGTTCATTTGTGTTTATGTTCTAAAATGACCTATTCTGTTCCATTTTTCTACCTTGCTCCAATATCAAACTGTCCTAATTACTAGAATTATAATATTATGTCTTCATATCCTGAAGAGCTAGCTAGTCCTCTCACCAAATAGTCTTGGCCATTATTAAAACTTTAAAATGTAATTGCATTAAGTCTGTAGGCTACTGGAGAATTAACATTTTTATAATATTAAATATGCCATTAATAAATAGGGCTATTTATATAGGTCTTTTAAAATTTCTCTCAATAATACTTTTTAATATTCCATATAGAAGTCTTGGGCATTTTTTGTTAGATTTATTTTTAGGTATTTGATTTTTTATCCTTCTGTAAATGTTCTTTCTTAAAAATAGATTATATTTGTTAGAGCTTTTGTTTAGCTTCACAGCAAAATTGAACCAAAAGTACAGAGTTCACATATTCCCACCTCGGCCCCCCCCCCCCAGTTTCCCCTTTAATTAACATCTTGCATTAGTGTGGTATATTTGTTACAATTTTCAAACCAATATTGATACACAATTATTACCTAAAGTCCATAATTTACTTTAGGGTTCCCTCTCAGTATTGTACGGTTCTTTGGGTTTTGATAGATGCAGAGTTATGCATCCACCATTACAGCATCACACAAAGTGGTTTCACTGCCCTAAAAATCCTCCATGCTCCACCTACTCATCCCTCCCTCTACCCTAACCCCTGGCAACCATTCATCTGTTTACTGTCTCTGTAGTTTTGCCTTTTCCAGTATGTCATATAGTTGGATTCATAGCACAGGTAGCTTTTTCAGATTGGCTTCTTTCACTTAGTAATATGCACTTAAAATTCCTCTATATATTTTTGTGGCTTAATGGCTCATTTCCTTTTGGCACTGAATAATATTTTATTATCTGGATTTACCACAGATTATTTATCTGCTCACTCACTGGAAAACATTTTGGTTGCTTCCAAGTTTTGGCAATTTTGAATAAAGCTACTGTAAACATTTGTGTGCAGGTTTTTGTGTGGGCATAAGTTTTCAACTCCTTTGGATAAATAACAAGGAGTGTGATTGCTGAATTCCACGGTGAGAATATGCTTAGTTTTATAAGAAACTGCGAAATTGTCTTCCAAAGCAGCTATACCATTTTTCATTCACACCAGCAATGAATGAGAGTTCCTGTTGCTCCACATCTTTGACAGCATTTGGTGTTGTCAGTATTCCAGATTTTGGCCATTCTAACAGATGTGTAGTGATGTCTCTCTGTTGTTTTAATTTTGCAGTTCCCTAATGATATGTGACATTGATCATCTTTTCATATACTTATTTACCATCTGTATTTCTTTTTCAGTGAGGTGTCTGTTACAATCTTTTGCCCATTTGAAAATCAGATTGTTCATCTTCTTAGTGTAGAGTTTTAAGCCTTCTTTGTATGTTTTAAATAATAGCCCTGTATAAGATGTGTCTTTTGCAAATATTTTCTCCTAGTCTGTGGCTTGTCTTATTCTCTTGACAGTGTCTTTCGCAGAGTAAAATATTTTAATTTTAATGAAGCCCAGGTTATCAGTTACTTCCTTCATGGATTATGCCTTTGGAGTTGTATCTAAAAAGCCATCAACCAACCTAAGGTCATCTAGATTTCCTCCTATGTTATCTTATAGGAGTTTCATAGTTTTGTGTCTTACATTCAAGTCTGTGATTCATTTTATAGTTACTTTTTTGTGATGGTCATAAGCTGTGTGTCTAGATTTTTTTTTTTTTTTTTTTTTTGCATACAGATTTCCATTATTCCAGCCATTTGTTGAAGGGAACTATTTTTGCTCCATAGTTTTGCCTTTGCTCCTTTGTCAAAGACCAGTTGACTATATTGACCACTCCTTCAATATTGTACTGGGTATTCTGGGTCTTCTACCTCTTCAGGTAAACTTTAGAATCAGTTTTTCAGTATCCACAAAATAACAGATTTTGATTTGGATTGTGTTGTATCTATAGATCAAGTTAAAAGGAATTGACATCTCGACAAAATTGAATCTTGCTATCCACAACATAGATTATCTTTCCGTTTATTTAGTTGTTTGATTTCATTTATCAGAACTTTGTAGTTTTCCTCATATAGATCTTGTATATATCTTGTTAGATTTATGCCCAAGTATTTCATTTTGGGGTTTACTAATGTAAATGGTATTGCATTTTAAATTTTAAATTTCACTTTTTCATTGCTGGTACATAGAAAAGCAGTTGATTTTTGTATATTTACCTCACATCTTGCAACCGTTCTATAATCACTTACTTTTTCCAGGAGTTTTTTGTCAATTCTTTCTGATTTTCTACATCTATGGTTGTATCATAGATGATACAAGATTAACATGCAAAAATCAGCTGTAGTTCTGTATACTCCAATGAGTATATGGAAAACAAAATTAAAACAATGCCCATTAAAAAATTAAATACTTAGGTAAATCTAATAAGCCATGTCCTGGACTTGTATGCTAAAAATGCTGGTGAAAAAAATTAAAGACCTTAGAAAAATAAGGAATGTACCATGTTCATCTTCAACATAATGATGCCAATTTTCCCCAAATTGAACTATAATTTTAGTTCAATTCCTTGTAAAATCCCAATAAGAATTCTTGTAGATATGGGCAAACTTACTCTAAAATATATATGGAGAGGCCAAGAAACTGGAATAGCTAAAACAATTTTGAAAAAGAATAAAGTGGACTGAATCACTCTACCTGATTTTTAGACTTAGTATATAGCTGTAATATCAAGACAGTGTAGAATTGGCAAAGTGATACACACAAAGATCAGTGGAACAAAGTAGGTAATTCAGAAACACACTCTGTGCACAAGTATGGCTGGCTGGGTTTTGACAAAGGTGCAAAAGCAATTCAAAGGAGGAAAGATATTCTTTTCAATAAATGATGCTGAAACAATTGAATATGTATAGGCAAAAAAAAAAAATGAACCTTAACCTAAATCTCATACTTTGTACAAAAATTATCTCAAAATACATCATATTTTAAAATATAAAGCCATAAAACTTTTAGAAGAAAGCAAAGGAGAAAATCTTCCAGATCTAGGGCTGGATGAAGAGTTCTTAGACATGATACCAAAGCACGGTCCATCAAAAAAAAAAAAAATTGGCCAGTTGGAGTTCATGAAAATTAAGAACTTTGTAAAGGATTCTGCTAAGAAAATAAATGCACTAGATACAGACTGGAGAAAATATCTGCAAACCACACATCTAACAAAGATATATCTAGAATATATGTATATATATTTAACTCAACTGTAAAAAACACAAAAACAAAACAACTTAATTAGAAAATTGACAAAAGTAATGAATAGACATTTCACCAAAATGGATCTCAATGGAATTATGCTAAGTAAAAAAAGCCAGTTGTAAAAGGTACCATATAACTGCATTTATACAAGTCTTAAAATGTGAAAATTGTAGAGATAGAGAACAGATTGCCAAGAGTTAGAAGTTGATGGGAGAGGAGGGTGGGTGTGAGGCTGGCATGAGGAAACTTTGTGGTAATGACATAGTTCAGTACCTTGATTGTAGTAGTGGATATATGAGTCTACACATGTGATAAAAGTCTATAGATTGTGCACACCCATGCACACACACACAAATGATGCATGTAAAACTAGTGAAATCTAAATAGGTCTATGGATTGTACCAATGTCCATTTCCTAGTTTTGATGTTGCGCTGCAGTTATGTTAGGTGTTATCATTGGGGAAAACTGGGTGAAAGATGCACAGGATCTCTATACTACTTTTGCAACTTCCTATGAATCTAAAATGACCCAGAATGAAAAGGTTTTGTTGTTGTTGTTGTTGTTATTGAAGTATAGTTGATTTACAATGTTGTGTTAATTTCTGCTGTACAGCAAAGTGATTCAGTTATATATATATACTTTCTTTTTTATATGCTTTTCCATTATTGTTTATCTCAGGATATTGAATATAGTTCCCTGTGCTATACAGCAGGACCCTGTTGTTTAGAAAAAGCTTTTTTAAAAACTATCTTCGTTTTACTCTTTCTTCAAAATCTTTACAGAGGCGGCCAACAAGTGGCAAATTGGGGTGATTTACGTTTGTACCGTGTATTCTTCACAGCTTGATGACAGGGATGCTGAATTGAAACGAAATCTCTGTAAAGCCACAGGGCAGAGGAAGGGGGGAACATCAAGAATTTGTCCTGGGACAGCGAAGCAGTATGTGCAATCATTCCTGAAAGAGATGTTTTTTCTCAAAGTATTTATTTTTTAAAAGATTTTGGGTAAACAAGAGTCAGGGCAAGGCAGGCAGTCTTAGAGAAGGGGTGTCTACAAGTGAAAGGGCAGGAGGGGAGCCCCTGGGGGCAATAAAGAGTGAGGGTAACAAGAAGAGATTTAGAAAAGAAGAATTCACTCAAAGCCAAGGTGAGTGGAGGAGGCTATAAATTCAAAACTAAAAATGATCCGAAGAGGCAGTACTTTATAAAATTATGGGGCATTTTAATTTCTCACCCACCAGACAGACATAGCGAGTCTCTGTTGTGGTTTCCATGAACCTCTGAATAACATTTGTTGAGGTGAAAAAGAACTGCATAGAATCCAGAGACATTTGACAATATGTATTTACCATATAAATCTTAAAGGGAAAATATCCTGTTTCAACAATGTAATTGCTGCCTGATTGTCTTGTCTTTTGTTACCAAGTGAGCAAAATGCAAATTGTTTGTTTGCAATTGTTCTATGGTGTTCTAAAAATATTTGCATTACTCTCAAAGGGATAATTGGATAAAGACAAAAGTGGGAAAAGCTTGGGCTTTGGCAACAGACATGACAGGGTTAGAATTCCAGCCCCACCACTCACCAGCCTGAAGATTCAAGCTCCCTGAACCTCAGTCTTTCAGATGGAGACCTTCTAGGCCTGTTGTGAGGATTGCAAGCAATGTGTGGAGAAGCGTCTGGCACAGTGTCTGGCACACTGCTGGCATATGGCCATTGATAAATATCCTGATTCTTACATTGTTATTATTAATGAGTGAGTCTTCAGTATAACACCATTCACTGTAAAGTGTCCTTTTGTGTGCGTTGACTCTTTCTTGGGCTAATCCAAAGGAGACTAGCTACTGATGAATCACAAAGACCTCCATACAAAACAGTCATTTTATGAGACTGTCTGGAATGGATCCCAAGGATAGAGTTACAAGAAGGCCTTACAGCATTTATTTCCCCCCAAAATTGCAAACCTTACATAGTAGCACATTGTATTAATATAATAGGAATCATATACTACAGATCCTTTTTCTCTCCTAGAAACCCAAATAACATATCCACAACATAACTATGAAACAGTTAATAGATTTATGCAGAACACCACAGGAAGTCAAGGCAAAAGTCATATATATTTTTGTCCTTCAGAAAGAAATGCAGGTTTTTCCACCTCTTGACAAAGATTCTTTACTTGACCAAACTTTGGTCAGTCTCTTGAGCCTTCTCCTGGGGCCATCTATGCACTTCCTTATAAAATTCAGTTTTAGCAAGAACTCTGCCGAGACATTTTACCAAGAACCCCCAACCTTCACATCCGACTGCTCTGAATATCTGATCGGGTTCCTTATCCTCCACCATCCCCCAAATGATGTCTGATCACCCTAGCCTGTCTTCAGCAACAATCCTGTTAGGTCCGTTTAGCTAGAACTTCCTTTACCCCTGATGTTTCTTCTAAGTGATTTTTTACCTGCTGGCTCCCACTCTGTTCCTTGGTTGTCAATTCCCACTTGCCCGTGCTAAATTCAGAATTGAGCTCAGTTCAGGACTGAGGTCTCTTCCCCCCTATTGTAACAGCCCCGAATAAAATCAGTTTGTACTGCTTTAACTACAGCCCAGCTCTGGTTTTTCTTTGACATTCTCAAATCCCAAGACTCATCAAAGTACTCCGAGTCATGTAGGTGTTCTGTGAATTCACTAAATACCCCCAAATTTTTGTGGGATTAAATTACATATTATTACTACAAATCTTTGAAATGGAAAAAAAAAAGAATAAATTTCCTATGAAATTTATGAAAGATGTAACTATGGTTGTTCTCCCACCAAGTTCAATATTACCCTTCTAGGCATTCATCTTTCAGTCATGAACGGGTCCCCTTTTCTTAACTGAACCCCAAATTACTCCCTTCCAGGCTCTTTTTCATTCACTTGGTTATTAAGACTTCTCAGATTCCCTCGTGGTTCAAGAACCCAGTGAACCCTGGAACATTTGGCCGTACTGAGTCTGCTGTCATGTTCCAATGACAATGGAAACAGTTTATATTATAATTTTAAAAAGAGAACAGCAGGGAAAGTTTGGAAAGGACAAGTTCTCAGGGAAAGTCAGGGAAATCAAATTAGCTGGGAAGATTTAATTTTCACAAAAATATTGCCTTTACCCTGAGCTCTCTCTGAGGTCTGCTCTATAGATGAACGAAGTCTGTGGAAGAAAAGTGCAGTGGAATTTGATGACAGAAAAGGCATGTTATTTTTAAAAATTAAGGAAAGAAATCATGACGCCAGCTCTTTTCATAATCATAAATAGTGATTGCCTAGACCCATAAAATCTGCAGTGGGAGAAACCTCAGAGATTATAAAACCGGGTCCCATCATTTTATGGATGAGAATGAAATCTGAAGGTGTGACTGAATGTTCTCACAGTCACACAGATGCTTAACACCAGGCTGAAGATGAAAACTCAGGATGCCTCATCTGTGGGCCAGGATCTTTACATAAAGAGCAGCCACTTGGGTCACTGTATTAGTCAGGGTTCCCCAGAGGGACAGAGCCAATAAGATACATACAGGTATACGGAAGAAATTTATAATGAGGGATTGGCTCACGTGATTGGAGACTGAGAAATCCCACGATCTGCTGTGTACAACTGGAGGCCCAGGAAGGCTGGTAGTGTAGCTCTAGTCCACGTCTGAAGATTTGAGAACCAGGGGAGCCAGTGGTATAAGTCCCAGTCTGAGTCTGAAAGCCCCAGAACCAGGCGCACATCCAACAGCAGAAGAAGACGAACATCCCAGCTCAAGAGAGAGAGCAAATTCACTCTCCCTCCATCTTTTATGTTCTGTTCAGGCCCTCAGTGGATTGGATGATGCCCACCCTCACTGATGAGGGTGATCTTCTTTACTCAGTCTACTGGTCAAATGCTAATGCCTTCCAGAAACATCCTCACAAACACAACCAGAAATAATGTCTTATCAGCTGTCTGGGCATCCCTCAGCTCAGTCAAGTTGACACATAAAATTAACCATCACAGTCCTCATAAATATGTCTTGCTTTTATTTTTATTTATTATTGTTATTTTTAACTTTAGTTTTGGCTGCGTTGGGTCTTTGTTGCTGTGTGCAGGCTTTCTCTGGTTGTGGCGATTGGGGGCCGTGCTTCTCATTGTGGTGGCTTCTCTTATTTCAGAGCCCTGGCTCTAGGTGCGCTGACTCAGTAGTTGTGGCGTACAGGCTTCGTTGCTCTGCGGCATGTGGGGTCTTCTTGGAGCAGGGATTGAACCCGTGTCCCCTGCATTGACAGGCGGATTCTTAACCACTGCGCCACCTTGTTGTCTTCTATCTCCTCTTGTAAATCCAATAAGAACCTCAAACTTAACCGAAGGGTGCCTTGTTGGTTGTGTTCATCATTACACCCAGGGCCTAGACGAGCTCCTGATATCTAATAGGCAATCTGTATACCTGACAGATATCACAGAGAGTGAAGATTAGGCCTCCTCTCAGAGGCATACATGTCTATTCCAGGCCTGCAGATCAAACTTTGTCAAAATAACCTTGTAGCTCTTTGCCCTTTGGCGGATTAAAATTGGCCACGTGCTCTTTGACAGTATTCCAATGAGGAGGTAGGTCTAAGTCCCCTTGCTCCAGAATCTAGTTGAGTTCTGTAACTGCGTTGATCAATAGAATACATTGGAAGTGATGCAGTATCTATTTCCAGGCTCAGGTTTGAGAAACTGGAAACTTCTATTTGGAACTTTTTCTTTCTGGGTGCCCTGAACCACCATAGAATATCTGACCAACCTGAGATCATTGCGATGGAGAAGGGAGAAGCTGCGTATAAGTGCTTCAGCTGAGAGATCCCACTGAGCCCTATTTTAAAGGCTACTCTGCTGAGGCACCAGGCTTGGGTGAAGCTGTCTTGGACCCTCCAGACCAGCCCATCCACCAGCTGAGTACCACCCAGTGACCTTGGTCAATGCCGTATGGAGCAGAAACATTGCCCAGCTAACACTGCCTGAATAAGAGAGAAAATCGCTGTTGCTTTAAGCCATATGTTTTGGAGTAATTTGTTATACAGTAGTAGATAACCAGAATAGGCTCTACCCAAAAAACAAAAACCCTCTCTGTACCTTTATGGAGGGTTTAATTAAGAATAAGCTTGGCTGTAAATAACAGAAAACCCTGTTTAGTAGATTAAAGCAATAACAGAAGTTTCAGAGCCGGGAATGGCACAGCTTCTCCAGGCTGCCAGCAGGGACCCGGGCGCCTTTTATCTTCCTCTGCACTTAGGATGACCACTGTCTCTCCATCCATTGCAAGTGTTCGATACAGTAACAAGAGCTAAGGGGACAAAGGCCTAGGAGATTGCCAGGCAAATCTGCTTCTTTTGAGAAGTTTTTCTGGAGGTCTCATTCAATGACTTTCCCTTACATTCATTGGCAATATTTTGGTCACATGGGCTACACCTAGTTGCAAGGGAATCTGAAGAGGCAAGTACTTTTAACACAGCACACTGTCACATTAGCAAGGAAGAATGGGTATAGGATGAGCAATTAGTGTACATCACAAGGAATTCTGGTCCTGGAGCTGCAAACTGAGCAGGGGCTACTACAGCTCCTGATCTCCTACAGAGAGCTGGTTTAGAGCATCAATTTCCTTAGAAGGGTAGGTGAGGGGACTTGTCTTGAAGCTGAATTTTCATAGCAAGTTCACTATTTGTTTGTTTGGTTTTTTTTGTTTGTTTGGTTGGTTTTTTGTGGGGCTTTTTTTTTTTTTTTTTTTTTTTTGGTTAAATTCATCTATACATTCATTGGGGATGGCTTAAGGAAGCCTATGAATTTTGTAGGGGAGGGTCTCCCCTTCCCGCTGCCAAGCACCCTTTGGAAGTGACATAATCTCCTTGGGCGGTGAAACACCAACAGCCATCGCTGCTCCAAGGAACGATTTGAAATTTGCTCTCCCAAATATAAAAGGCTTTAATAACTAGGTCAGCCCATAACAATCATTTCCGTACATCTTTGCATGACAAATGAACAAAGATGCAGATCGGCTTTCAATAGCTCCCATATACACAAAACCTCATTACAAAAATGGAGGCTTGTCATGTTTGGAACAAGAATTTTTTTAAAAAAACCACCTCATCTGAAATCCAAATACCTCACAAGCACTTGAACGTGTACCATGGCCTAAATGTTAATGAAGCAATTTGGCTCACTCAGCTGGATGGGCAACAAAAGCAACCCTTTTCAAGACACAGCTGTCAACAATTACACTTGGTGGGGTGGAGCTGGCTGATATTCAGCATCTTAAAACTCATGGAAATGTGGGGCCTATTTGACTGAATCTATTCCAGACTCCAGGGAAGACAGTAAACCCCTATTATTTGGCAGACCAGAGAATGGGATATTCTGGTTAGCTGGGCATCTCCACCCAGCTCAGAAATAAATGACAGATTTTTGTAAAGACTCCAAGATGATGCAGAAAGCCCTTAACTTAAGAATGACATAGGATCTGACCTCCCCTTCTCTTGATGTGGGGATTCAGATGGCATTTCAGGGTCTGGCAGGGCCTCAGTGATGTCATACGATCAGGGAGATACTTTTTCATTTGAACTTTCTGGTTATCTGTATTTTTGTTAACAGAAGTTCATTTTACTACATTATGGTTACTTACAGGGGAGAGCCCTCATTCTGACTGAGAAGTGCTCCTTTGAGAGCACTCTCCTAACCCCAGCACACACACACACAGATCTAGCAGACATGCTTGAATTCAGTGGCCCTTTGATCACAAATCACTGGACCAGGAGTAACCCCTGAGCAAAGGGAGATAATCAGATTCTCTTTCCTGGGAAGTTGGAGGTGAATATTCAGAGAAAGCCCTGTGGTCTCCATTGGGATCTAGGGAGTGATCATCTTCTGCTTTGTACACAGAGACACAAAGAGCCAGGTGGGAGAGAAAGAAAGAGTAAGAGGTAATTATGGGGAGTAAAGGGCGGACTAAAATCCACAGACCCCCAGAAAGAGACCCCCCAGAGTGGCCGTCTGGGTTCCCAATAGCCTATAGGTCTTGGGTATTGCCTGCCCCTCCCCCCACCATGAGGCCCGACCTTACTTGCTGCCCTTGGTCCCCTTGGGGCTCCCCCAGATCCTTCCATTATGACATAAGCTGGTTTGAATGGCTTGGCAGAGGCTGGCAGTTGCTTCTCCAATCTTCATTCTTCCCTTCTTCCTCACTAACTGAAACCAGTTTTATTCAGAGCAACTAAAAAGACCACAATACCTCTTAGTTCAGTTCTGGTGGATGGGATCCAGGGGGAGCTCGTGAAGGGGTTAGTCCTCCCCTTCTCTCTTCCACCCTGGGCAGAGTCAAGACAGACAGTATTTTCTTTCTCTCTAGAGGGAGGGAGGGCAGATCCATGTGGCTGGTGGTAGGCCAGGCCTAGGTTAACTCCCTGGGTTATCAGCAGCATCTAGAAAGCAAAACTTTCATCCTAAAGCTTCTGATGCTAACATCTGCACAGGACTTAGAGATTACAGACTAACTTTGCTTATGTAGTGCACAGGCACCTTTTTGTCTGCCTAGCACCCCCACTGGGGGCCAGACTGCTCTCCCCTCCTCCACCCCTGTCTGCATGCATGCACTCAGAACAACCATAATCATATCTGGTGACCCCTGCCCTGGCCACAGCTGACTGGCCGCTCCTCCTTCTACCCTTAACCACCCCTGCCCCTCAGTTGTTTATTTGGCTCAGGGGTTGGGTACCCATGCCAAGCTGCCCTGATCAAGTTCCTTTTCCAGTAATCTTAAGTTTATACTAAGAAATCACAGCTTTAGTGTGATGGCTGTTTTCTATGGCCAATCCTAAGCCAGAGATAATTTTAAAGATGATGCTTTGGACATCTGCTCTACAGATACGAGGATGGTGTTCAAGTAGGACAAATCCAGAGAGCTTACGTCACTTCCCTTCAGTCCACTAATCATTTGGGAAACAGGAGCCACATGATTGTTCCAAGTTTCCTTTTTTCAAAAAAAAAAAAAAAAGATAGGATTCATATACCATAAAAGTCACCACTTTAAAGTGTATAATTCAGTGGATTTTACCATATATGCAGAAATGTGAAACCATTACCATTATCTAATTCTAGAACTGTTGATAACCTGAAAAAGAAGCCCTGTACCATTGGTACTCACACCCCACTGCTCCCTGCTCCAAGGCTCTGGCAACCACTAATCCGTTTTTGGTCTCTATGAATTTGTCAGTTCTCCACATTTCATATAAATAGAATTATACAATATATGGCCTTTTGTGTCTGACTTTTTTCACTTATTATAATGTTTTCAAGGTTCACCCATGTTGTTTGATATATCAGTACATTTGCCAAATAACATTCCATTGCAAATATATACCACATTTTGTTTATCCATTCATCCATCAGTGGACACTTGGGCTGCTTCCACCTTTTGGCTATGGTGAATAGTGCTGCTACGAATATGGGTGTATGAATTATCTGTTAGAGTTTCTGCTTTCAATTCTTTTGGGTATATACCTAGAGGTGGAATTGCTGGATCATGTGATAATTCTATGTTTAATTATTTTGGAGAACAGCCATACCATTTTCTTTTATTCTTTTTGACCCTATTGTTAATAGAATTTTTTTTTATTGAAGTATAGTTGATGTACAATACTATATAAGGTACACCTGTACAGTATAGTGAGTCACAATTTGAAAGGTTATGCTCCATTTACAGTTATTATAAAATATTGGATCTATTCCTTGTAGCTTATTTTATACCCAACAGTTTGTACCTCTTGTTCCCCTACCCCTATATTGCCTCTCCCCTCTGCCCTCACCCCACTGGTAAGCACTAGTTTGTTCTCCATATCTGTGATTCTGCTTCTTTTTTGTTATAATAGAATTGTTTTCTTAATTTCATTTTCAGATTGTTTAGTGCTAGTCTATAGCAATATAATTGATTTTTATGTTGATTGTGTTACAAATTACTTTTTTAAATATTGAAGTTCTGATCTTGGGTGTGGGACTTGCAGAGTCATATGTTTCTTTCTTTTCCTATAACAGCCCTGAAGTGGCATTCCCTCAGTCCCTGGCTGCCACCTTGATCCCTCCCAAGCTGAAATCTAAGTCTTATGGGCTGAAAAAAAGAACCTGAAGATAATCAATATGCCCAGCTAAAGTCATAGCATCTTAGAAGTCAGGCATTCAGAGCTAACCTCTTGGTGAGATTGCTGAAACTCTGCAGATTTGGGTGTAGGATCAGGGATTGGTAAGCTTTTCAGCATCCTCAGATGCAAGGCTGGCCCAGAAGACTTTGCTTTGTGATCCTGAATAAGAAATATGACATAATGACCCACAAAATGTTAGACCTTGGAGATTTTAGAGAGCCATAAATCAAACTATTATATCTCGATCCTTACCCAAACCTACCCAAGGCCCCATCCTTTAATCCCCCGCCTCCCATGGAAAGACCCACCTTAAACCAGACTTTAGAGTCTCAATGAATATCCCAACTGTCCTTCTTCCTCCGAGACACTATTAGGCTCTGTCCAGATATCATTCTTCCTTACCACAGGAAGCAATCAATTCAACTTTGTCTTATCAACACTTAGTTCCAGTGCTGTTATGGGGAATAACATTCAACGTGATAAAGAATTTAAGGGAATAGGCAAACGTTAAATCTAATAATATGTAATTTTCTGAAGTGTCAATTTGGGTACAACCGGGGAACATTGATAGTAATGATTGTATGGGATTGTTAATTTTCTTAAGTGCAATAATGGCATTTGGAGATGTGAGATGAAGCGTTTAGGGGTGAAATGTCATGATATCTGCAACTTATCTTTAAATCAACAAGCATAAAAAATATAAATAAATATTTTCATGCACACACATATAGAAAGAACTCAAATATGGCATAGGTACATACCTAGAGAGAGACGAAAAGAGAGGCGAGGAGTCTATCTATATATGACAATATGTTGACAATTGTTAAAAACTAAGTGGAGTGTATATGGTTATATTTTTACTAGTTCACCTTTTCCATATATGTGAAAATGTTGAGGGAATAAAACTGTTGAGGGAATAAACAGTTAAGGAAGGAAAAATTGGCCTCCTACTTCAAATGGAGACCAAGTAATTTTATTTATTTTTAGAGCCAAAAAAGTTGACCTTTTTTCCCAGTAGAGCCCAAGTAACATTGTTATTTCTTTCTCTAGCCTTTTCTCATTTGTGGAGGTGTTTGCAGTTAACCATTGAGAATACAAACTGTCCGCAATAATTTCAACTTTAAGCAGAAAGATTTTTTGGTTTCTGTTTTTTAAGCACAAAACAATATCTTTAATGAATATATACTAAAAACCTTTAAAAAAATTAGCAAATCAAATCCATTAATAGCTAAAAAGGATTATACATCATGAAGAAATTTGTTTTTTAATAGCCCTTTTCGGGACTGGTATATAGTTACACAGACTGTGCCTTGCACAAGAGGGCAACTTCATGAAGATCACCCAGAGATGTGCAAGGAGGATGACCAGTTCATCCCCATTTACCCTGGGTGGTCCCAGTTTTAGCACTGAAAGTCCTGCCTCTGCGGTTGATCCCTTTACGTGCGGCACATCCTTGACTCCTTACAAGCCTGCATTAGCATGCTGTTCCGTCAATAGATGGTTCTGGCTCCATGCACCATTCCACTAGCCCCACCTCTCCATGTCAACAAGTGCTTTCCACCCATAAAGTCTAGCCCAAAGGTGTGACATCAATGGCAAGGACACTGTTCAGAAACTATGACGTAGACTCTGTTGGGCATAGACTGAAACCCTCCAATATAGGCAGAACAAAAGGTCAACACTAGCAGCCCAACAGGTGAAACTTATCATGTAATAACTGCTACTTTACCAAAGAGAAAATGGAGATCTGGAGAAGTTAAGAAATTTGACCAAGGTCCTAGAGTTTGTAAGCGTAGGTGCAGGATTTGAGACCAGGTTTGTCCGAGCCCAGAATTCTTGCTCCTAATCCCTCATTCCTGTTCTACACTGAATGTTCATATGTTGAAATCCTAACCCCACTATCATGGTGTTAGGAGGTGAAGCCTTTGGAAGGTACTTAAATCATGAGGGTGGAGCCCTCATGAATGGAATTAGTGCCCTTATAAAAAAGGTTCCAGAACGCTAGCTTGCTCTTTCTCCACCATGTAAGGATATAACAAGAAGTAAGCCTACTGCAACATGAATAGGGGCTCTCATCTGAACCCCACTATGTTGGCATCTTGATCTTGGGCTTTCAGCCCCCAGAATCCTGAAAAATAAATTTCTGTTGCTTATAAGCTACCCAGTGTATGGTAATTTGTTACAGCAGCCTTGACAGACTAAGACAATTCCCTTCCAGCTCATGTTTCATGAGCAGTGAATTTATCTTACTGGTTCTGCTTCCCCAGGAAGAGTTTGCATTTTTTAGGAAATTATAAAGACAGGGACCTCTGAGAGAGGAATGCACACTTGTAGGGGTGGCATTTCTGACAGCACAAAGCCATGGAACTCTCCATGCCTATTGGATGGGCATCCCCACACATCTGGGGTCCACAGCCTCCTTGCACGGGTAGTGTGGAGGAGTGGCTGAGAGCCACACTTTGGAATGAGGTAGACTTGGGTTCAAGACCTGCCTCTGCCCCCAAAAGCAGTGATCTTGGATAAGACATTTAAACCCCCACCTGTAACATAGGGATAGTTATAAATATAAAGTTACTGTGAATTTAAACAAGGTAGCTCACGTGAAGGACTGAGAGCCTGGCACACTGTGAGAGAATTTTAGGAAAAACTCTTTCTAAAATGTCTTCCACATTAAGTAAAAATCATGTGTTCCATTTTCTTCATAAGATAAACTAACACATTTAATGTATGTACCTTAATGGAGCCATGTCCCACATGGTTCAAACTGAGAATAGACTCATATTTTTAACATTTAAATATGAAAAAATAGGTTTTTAAAATTCCATTAAAAATTAGTACTTGACTCTTTTGAAGGAAGAGGTGATCAGATACAATCCTTAACAAACTTTCTAGTATCCCCTTGTCTCTTCTTCCTGTTTTTGATGAACCACAGAGTTTCCCAGGCTTTCAGCTCAATCACCCCAAAACCCTCCTCCTCATCCCCAACCTAGCAGTTCTGATGATGTAGATTTTGACAAATACTTTCCATCTCCTCCTCTCCCCATCCCTCCTCCTACTTCTTTCCCTCCTCCTCCAGTTTTCTTTTCTTTTCTTTTTCTTTTCCAGCTTCATCCTCCCCTGTCCATTCTCTGATTTTACAGCATAAAAATTTTGGAATTATATATGTTTTAAGAAACACACTGAAGTATGTGGGAGTGAAATAACATGATATTTGAGATCTGTTTTAAAATTCTTCAGAAAAGAAAGAAAAAAGATAAAGGAAATAAATGTGGCATAATTCTGATAATTGTTAAATCTGGATGATGGGACCATGGGTGGTTTTCTTGTTTTTAATTATTTTCTCTTTTTTTGTGTGTGGAGGTTAGGAAATTTTCACAATTAAAAAAAAAAAAACTTAAGTCTTGGACCAATGCGGCAGAAAGATTCTCCACAAGGTGGGAGGGAGGAGGAGGAGAAGCAGAGGGAAGTGTTTGGCTTGGCCGTTTCATGTGCTCTAAGAAGCCAGGAGAGGAGGACAATTGGAATCATTCTGACCTTGTCCATTTTACCTGAGGTGGGTCTGGGAAAATCTCCCCAAACAATTACCCATGGTTACCACTAGGGATTGAATTGGGGTAAAGAGGAAAATCTCTGACTTTTTACTTTGTACACTAATACAAATACTAATAGCTGATTTTTTAGAAAAGAGCAACTAAAAGAAAAGCTTTCATTGCATTCTGAAATCTACCTCCCTGTAACCCCCACACCCTTGGTCTCTTCCATCTTCAATCAAGAGCTCTTCAAATAATTGAAGATTATTAAGGACCCTATATTAAATGAGGAGCATTTAATGGACACTTGAGGCCCAAGGACTTAACTTGCAAAAGCTCCTTATCAACATGTGCTCTGTATGCTGTGCATTTTTGACAGATGTTGTAATGTGATCATTGCCCTTCTCAGGGAATATTTTTCTAGCTTGGCTGCTACCCTCTTAAGTTGTGATTCCAAACATTGAATGTAACGCTTTATACCAGTGGTTCTCAACTGAGGGTAATCTTGCCTCTCAGGGGGCATCTGGCCACATCTGGAGACATCTTTGATGGTCAGGACCTGGGGAGGGTTCAGAAGGGTATGTGGTTGCCGTGGGCATCTAGTGGGTAGAAGCCGGGCATGCTGCTTGACATCCTCCAATGCAAAGGACGAAGAATTATCTGGCCCAGTGTGTCAACAGTGCCGAAGTTGAGAAACGCTGCTTTATATTAATGTATATCCAGAGTCCAGTAGAACCATTATATTTTAAGGTCAGGACACTTTCTGAACTGCAATTCATTCTGCTCCCCTTTCCATAACTCTGTCACACTCTTGCTTCACATCAAACTGATGTTGAATAAAACGTTCTTCCATAAGGAATGATCCCACCTCCTCCCTCATCTTATATATACACTGCTGATTCTTTGAACCAAATGAAAACGTCCTTTGTTTTGTTAAATTCCACATTGCCGATTCCATTCAGTGGGAATTATTTTCCATGCAGGATATAAGTTGTTCATCCTTCCTTTGAATAAACAACTTTATGCACTATGTTCAACCAGGAATGCCTTGGGAAAATGGTCATTGATGTGGTCACGCCATCTCACTGACAATGGCATCTTCTGTGGACTAAATTGCATCCTGTCCCAATTCATATGCCAAAGCCCTAACAGCCAATGTGATGATATTTGGAGATGAAGCCTCTGGGAGGTGCCTATGGTCTGAATGTTTGTATCTCCCCAGAATTCACATGTTAAAATACTATTAGGATGGTATTAGGAGGTGGGGCTTTGGTGATTAGATCACAAAGGCAGAGCCCTCATGAATGCATTTCATGCCCTTATAAAAGAGGCTGGAGAAAGCTCCTTTGCACTTTCCACCTTGTGGGAACAGGATAGTAAATCAACAGTCTGCAGCCCCAAAAATGGCTCTCACCAGAACTTAACCATGCTGGCACCCTGATATTGTCCTTCCAGGCTTCAGAACTGTAAGCAGTAAATTTCCACTGTTTATAGGCCACCCGGTTTATGGTATTTTTATTATAGCAGCTGGAACAGACTAAGATAGGAAGTAATTAGGTTTGGATGAGGTCACGTAGGTGGGGTCCTCATGATGAGATTGCTGCCCTTCTAAGAAGAGGCCAGAGAGCCCTCTGTCTGTCTGTCTGTCTGTCTCTCCTCCCTACCCCTGCCACTATCGTGTGAGGACACAGGGAGAAGGTGGCTGTCCGCAAGCCAAGAATCAAATCTGCCGGCACCTTGATCTCTGACTTCACAGCCTCCAGAACTGTGAGAAATAAATGTCTGTCATTTAAGCCACCCAGTCTGTAGTTTTCTGCTGTGGCAGCCTGAGCTTTGACACTGGAAATATTTTACGATTTCTATGTCATTTGTAATCTGATAACCCCATCGAAAGGTGCAGCCTGAGATTCCTTCACAATGCATTTCCCACTGACTTGAATTTCAGGAAAGTTTCTCTCCATGGCTGCCTTGTCTTTTTGTTTTATTTCATAGAATCCATGATACTATTCATTATAAGACACACCACTGGGCCTTCCCTGGTGGTGCAGTGGTTAAGAATCTGCCTGCCAATGCAGGAGACACTGGTTCGAGCCCTAGTCTGCGGAGATCCCACATGCTGCGGAGCAACTAAGCCTGTGCGCCACAACTACTGAAGCCCGCGCACCTAGAGCCCGTGCTCCACAACAAGAGGCCACTGCAATGAGAAGCTTGCACACCTCAATGAAGAGTAGCCCCTGCTCTCCGCAACCAGAGAAAGCCCTCGCACAGAAACGAAGACCCAACGCAGCCAATAAATAAATTAAATTTTTTAAAAAAGACACCCCATTATTTCATGCACTGTGAGAAAAAAAGAAACTGCCCAATGTCATAAAGTTGAGAGAGGTACAAGACATATCTAGTTTTAAAGCAGTGCAAATGTTAAGAAGTGTGTTTTGTAACTGAGGACCACAGTGGCCCTGAGCACCAGATGTGGCTCTGGGAGGGAGATAGAACCAAGCACTTTCAGACTGTGGGATCCGTCTTAGAGCTGAGTCCCAGTCTTACTCTGAGCTCCTTTCCCGAGGTCTACATTCAGAGTAGCTCTTACCTCAGTGGTGCCAGTAGAGCAGAGATCACTTTGCTACCCTCATCTGCTGGGGGAAAGATTGCCGTTCAGCCATCCAAGTACTGACCAATGAAGTTTCAACAAAGTGCATTTTTTTTGCTGTCTGAGCAAAAAGATGTCATGAGACCCGTCTGTGTCTGACCAGTGAACTTAATGAAATGGGGCCCTTCCCATCCCTGGCTTGAAACAGAAGTGGTCCATTGTAGGTAGACTACAAAAGCGCAGGTCTGGAAATAATGGAGACAAGGCGATTCATGAGGAATGGGAACCAACAGGGGACTCAAATATAGTGCACGCTTTCCAGAACAAGTCCACACTAGAACTGAGCAGTATTATTCCCCAGATTCTCTTGGCCAGGCACTAACACCTAAGTCCGGCACCCAGACTAACAGATCATCAGGGGCTCTGGATGGCAGGGCGGGTTGGGGGAGTGGATTCATTCTGGTGGTACTAGGGAAGCAATGAGGGTTCCTGTGCTGTTTTCCTCTAATACCTTGTTAAAAACCAACTCGGGATTCTGAGGCCCTGAGGCACCAAGGGAGCCTCTGGGTTGGCTGGAGAGCTATTCTATTCTCAGTCTCCCTACAGAGGCCCTAGGTGGCTGGGATTCCCAGGAGGAAACCCTCTGTGACTGCACTGCCGTCGCTGGGCTGGGAGGCTCAGAAGCAGGTGACCTTTGAGCATCTCCTTCCAGAGTCTGGCACGGGAGGATCCAGTTGGTGCTGTTCTGCGGTGCTCGGGCAGAGCCCAGGACCTTCCTTCCCCAATCCTCCGGCCCCCTTCTTGGAGTGAGGAAGGTCCCCGCCTGCAGCGCCTGCAGGGAGTGGGGGGCAATCACGCTTCTCAGGCCCTCTGCTCAGGTGGCAGCGCTCTCTTCCAGTAACTTTTGCTTTTTGACGGAGAAGCACCCTGCACGTCATCATTTCATCCTTGGGGGCAGCAGAGACGATCATCGGTGACCCCTGCAAGCCAAGCCCGCATCTTGTGAGCCAGCCAGAGCGGCCTGGTCACTAACAATACTGGCAGCTACAGAAATCCGTGGGCAGGCAGCGGCGCGTTTGCTTCCTCCTGCTTCCCCATCGGGAATTGCAGCTCTGCCTCCACACACGTCTCTGCTGGGAAGCTGCCCACGTGCAAGTGGAGGGGCCCCTGGAGTGGCTTGTTTTTTGGCCAATGGCTACTGGAGGCGGGGGGGGGGGTTATATTTTTAATTTTAACATTGTCATTTTGTCAAAGAAGCAATAAAACCTATATCCGAAGAGTTTTAAATGTTTAGCATTGTACCTTTTCTCAGCCTGGCAACCCCAAAAGACAAATCTGGGAGAGCATGGGGTGGAGGCTCACCACAAAGGAATCATAGCACTTGAATGCTACACTGCAGCCTGCAGCAGCACCTCTCCTGGGGGTCGATTTGGAAATCTACAAGGGAGTTTTTAATTTTATCGTGATGGAGGAAGGGGGCTCCTGGCTTTTTAAGTGGATCGGCTCCTGTTCCAAACAAGAAATATTTTTCTGCATCCTGGGTGACCTGTAAATGTCCCACTGGACAGTCATGTGAGTGAGAGATCTGTTTACAGTTATATGTGCATCAACCTAATTTGATCACACAGCGTTTTTTGCAAGGTTTTAATATACACTGAGATATGGGGGGATATAACTAGAGTACAAATGGACAAAAGGATGTACTTCATTTTGTACAGAATTTCACCAGGATTGTTCACTATTTTACAAAAATCACATACAGTGTTTGAACGCTGGGTCAGTCTACATTTGTACCTGTGACATTCTTGGTGATTTTATGTACAGGTGCAAACATCTGGCTCTTTCATTCATGCCTTCTAGTCTGATTGTGGCTGGACTTTCACTTATTTAAATATATATATTATTCTCCTCTTAGAAATTACCTTCCTTTTACTTTCCTAATAATACAGTTAGGCCCTTACATTGAAATTTTAAAATTATGCATATAAGTAGACTATATTATCTATGAATTTTACTTCAAGTTGGAAAGGGGGTAAGTATTAGTTTTCTATTGCAGTGTAACAAATTAACACAAATTTAGTGGCTTAACACCACACAAATTTATTCTCTCCAGTTTCCATGGGCAGAGGTTCAGCACAGCTTCAGCTGAGTCCTCTGCTCAGGACCTCACAAGGCTGAAATAAAGGAAGGTGTTCACTGGCTGTGTTCTCATCTGGAGAGTCAACTAGGGCAAGAACCATTCTAAGCTCACTTGGGTTGTCGACAAAATTCAGTTCCCTGTGGTTGTAGGACTGAGGTCCCTGTTTCCCTGCTGGCCATCTGCCAGGGTTGATCTTAGCATATAAACTGCTCTCAGACCCTTCCCAGGTGGTTCCTCCTGCAGATCCTCTAACAATGTGGCAATTCATTTGAGATCATCTAATATTTCACCTTCTTTTAAAGGTGAGGCCCACTCAAGACAATCTTCTTTTATATTAACTCACAGTCAATTGATTAGTAACCTTATCATGGGAGTGACATCCCTTTATATTCACTGGTCCAGCCCATACTCTAGGTGGAGATTATACAAGGTATGTACCTTGGGGTACGAATCTTATAATTCTGCAAACAAAAACATCCGTTATTAAAAAGGAGGCATTGGGTCTCATAGGGCTAAAGAACATTACATGCCATGAAAGGGAGTTTTTCACATACATTTATCTTACTTAAGCCTCAAAACCACCTCTTGAGGTAGATATTATTTTTCTGGTAACTCTCCCCACAGCCAGCGTGAAATACTGCTTAGGCTGCTTAAAAAAATGCTTAGAGCACCAGCACAGCAGGATCAAAAAAGAAAGAGAAGAAAAACTTAAGTTTTGATAAACTTATCTGGAATTTGCAGTCTAAAAATTTAAAGGGAATAAAGCTATTAAATATAATGAAAGCATGCAGGAAATTTTTTTTTCTTTTAGTATTTTACATTTTTAAGTGTTTAATTAAAAAGACTCTTTGCTCACAAACTCTAAATAATTCCAACCTCCCCCTGCCACTCTAGTTCCATTTTATAGCTAATATTTACTGATCACGTCTTACGTGCCAGGCACTGTTTTTAAAAACTTGGCACAAACTAACTTATCCCATTCAAACAAAAACCCAGTGAGGTAAGTTGTATTGTCTCCATTTTACAGGTGGGGAAAGCAGAGCAAGAGGGCTCAGTAACTCATCCAAGGTCACACAGGTGTCAAAAGGGAATTGGACCCAGGCAGTTAGAGCCCGTGCTCTTATGTGTTGCACTCTGCTGCCTCCTGTTGAGAAACCTGAGAGACTTCAGGAGGATTTGTCCATGTTGTCAAGTCTTGCCCATAGTCACTCTCTTAGTAAACAGCCCACACATGTCAACCTCCAGCCCTTCCATCTACAGAGCCTGGGTTCACATACCTGCCCTTTAGAGCTCTCTTTCATTTCCTTTTGTTTTGAATTTTTTTTTATTGTGGTAAGATATATGTAACATAAAATATGCCATTTGAACCATTTTTAAGTGTGTAATTCAACGACATGAATCACATTCACAATGTTGTGCAACCCTTATGCTATCCATTTTCAAAAGTTTTGGTATCAACCTAAGCAGAAACATTGTATCCATTAAACAATAACTCCTCACCTCCCTCAGCCCCTGGTAACCTCTACTCTACCTACTGTTTGTCTCTATGAATTTGCCCATTCTAGATATTTCACATGTATGGAATCATACATGTATGATAAATACAATACAAACACAAAAATACAATATTTGTCCTTTTGTGACTGACATTTCACATGCCTTGTTTTCAAGCCTCACCCATGTTGTAGCATGTATCAGAATGTCATTCCTTTTTATGGTTCAATAGTATTCCATCATATGGGTACACCATATTTTGTCTATCCATTCATCTGTTGATGGACACTTAGATTGTTTCCACCTTTTGGCTATTGCAAATAGTGCTGCTATGGTACAGAAGGATCTGCTTGAGTCCCTGTTTTCAATTCTTTGGGGTATACACTTAGGAATGGAATTGCTAGACCATATGGTAATTGTATGTTTAGATTTTGATAAGTTGCCAAACTATTTTATACAGCATCTGTACAATTTTATATCTCCACTAGCAATGTACCAGCATTCTGATTTCTCCACATCCTTGCCTACACTTGTTATTTTCCCCTTTTTTATTATAGCCATCCTGGTAGATATGAAGTGGTATCTCATTGTAGTTTGGATTTACATTTCCTTAAATGACTAATGATATTGAGCATCTTTTCCCATGCTTATTGGCCATTTGTATGTATTCTTTAAAGAAATGTCAAGTCCTTTTCCCATGTTTTAATTGGGTTGCTTGTCTTTTTGCTATCGAGATGTCGTTCTTTACATACGCTGGAGATTGCATGACTGATAACTGCTAATCCTCAACCACTCACCTGTCAGAAAGTCTCAGAGATCCAGGTGGAGACAAACATGCCTTTCATAAGAGACATAAAGCAGGATGCAGAAGAGAGTGGGAGATGAGGAGGGACCTGAAACATCATCTACTGCTCCATAGCCACCTACCCTGCCCTAAAGCCAGCCACCCACTCCCGTTAGAGACAGCTGTGCACTCTGCTTCTCGATGCCTGTTGCTCTCATCCACAGAAGCTCTGTCAACCTGCCCCACACAAGGGTGGGGGACCCCCCAACCCAGGTGCCACTGCCCTCCATCCCCAACCACAGCTGCAGCAGAGGGACTGGAGGAAGGAGGGGTGTGTGGGTGTGAGAAGGGAGAACAGAGCACCTGCCACGTGGGAGGTACTCTTCCTCAGAGGCAAGATCTAAGGCTCAGGAGGTGAAACCCGGGAGGAGCAGATAAGCTTATGGGAGAAATGACAGCAGGGATGGGGTGAGTGTGTGAGGAGATAAGAAAGAAAATCATGAAAGGATGAGGGGAAAATATCAAAAAGGAGCAGGCGGTTGTAGCCAGATCTGGGGAGAAAGCTTCCCCAACGCCCACCTGCTGATATGAGGACTGCAAAACCCTGTTTTAATGACAAGGCTCCTAACACCACCCCATCTCATTCTCCCCTCCTCTCTGGCTGGTCGTAGTCTTAGCTTGTGGTGAGTAATAAGCATTCCAGCTTCCTTAATTGTTTGCTCATCAGGCCACAGATGGGGGGCTAAGATGAGAATGCAAACACTTATTTCCACCACAAGAAGTGAGCCAGGCCTCCGGCAGCCAGGGACACGGCTGGGACAGCAGTGCAGAGAGGGCACATCTCACTATCTCCCAGCAACACCTGCCTTGTGTCAGGACGCAGCGCTGACACAGGCTGGGAGGGATCTAAGTTTAGCCTCGTGTGATCTACGCCAGATCTCCGGGAACCTGGGGGTGGGGGTGAGGGGGCGGGGCGGGGTTCAACCGTTCCTTCCAGGGACCTCTTCCTGCCTTAAAGCTAACCAACAACTCGGGGAGGGGAGCCCCAACTTCAACACAGTCGCTGGCTCCTGTGTGATGTTTCCCAAACAGCTCGTGAGAGATTTACCATGAGGCGTGTTATAGACAGGTCCACCCCCGCCCCCCACCCCCCCGCAGTGAACTGGGCCCAAATCCTCCTGCCTGCAGCCCCCTGCAGCCAAGGATGCCACAAGAGAGGACGAAGATGGCTCCAGCCAGGAAGCCAGACTGTGTGAGACCAGCGGCAGAGGACCACATCAGTCAGCCCATACGGGATGGGGGGATGGAGGCAGCGCAGGAACCTCCGAGAAAAGCAGCAGTGCTGGTGAGAAAGAGTGAGAGAGTTCAGGTTTCCATGATGAGTTCAGATGTGCTTTCAAGAAAAGAGCTTCAAAGTGATGATTACATTGGAGGAAATGCGCATAACCTTTTTATCTGGGTTCCCACTCACACACCCATGTGGGTGTGACTCTGTGGCAATGTGACTCATTTTGTGGCCGCCTGAACAGGTGTGAGGAATAATAGCAACCCTGGGGAGCCTACAGTTTAAATATTTACTGTTGCCAGTTGCTGTTCTAGGTCCTTTCCTGTATCCTCTCAGTTTACTGTACAAGTCATTACCCCGGGAGGCAACGGAGGCTTGGAAAGGTCCCCTCACCCAGAAGGCAGCAGGATGTGCTGACCTGGGAAGCCTCAGGATGGGGAAACAAAGTCTGGCTGCTGGAAAGTGGTGGATGAGGGGACCAGGCTGGACGCGGAGCACGGCGCCCTGGAGGGAGGCGGCATCAGGACGCGCCCTGTCAGCAGGCAGGTGGCGCAGTGTCTCTGACCCAAGCGACTGACGCTGGGGTCTGGTGAAGAAAAGTACGATGTTTACCGCAAGCGCCCGCAAAGAGAATGGGCGGCTCTTGCTCAAAAGACGGAACTCCCTGATGGCTTTCAGGGAAGGGTGCTCAGAGACGGAGTGAGGGAGAGGCTCGCGGGATGCATGAACAGCTTGTGCTTCACTTTCTGATTGGCGGATGAGGTAACGGGATGATGTTTGGGGAGTCTCAATGATCAGTTTTCTGGCTCCAACCAGACGAGGGGCCACAGGCTGGTGCTCAGCATGCACTTCACGTCTCCCACCTGGTGGGGGTTTTAGTATCTGCAAAATAACTTAGGCATGTGCATCAGACTTATCTTTACCTTTGAAACAGAACGGGGCGTCCTTGTGCTTATTTAGTGTTTCAGTTACAGTTACTCTCCTGCCTGACTGTCCTGTCTTCGTTTCTGCATTCTTGACTTCTCCAAACATTAACTGCTAGGGCCTGTTATTTGTTCTACGTGGAGGGCCTAGGCGGTCACAGTATATTTCCATAGCTGCTTTTCCCAGTCCACAGTAAGCGGGGACACAGAGGAGTCTCTCACCAGGAAGGCCCTGGAAGGTCCGGCTAAGTTTCAAATCTAATGGCTTTTGTCTTGGGGGCTTTTTCCTTCTCTTGCTTGTTCCCTCCGGTGGAAGCCCGCTGCCACATTGTATAAGCTGCCCCAGGGAAAGACTCCTGTGGCCAGAAACTGAGGGGCAGCTCCAGCCAAGAGCCAGCCAGGAACCGAGGTCCTCAGTCCAACAGCCCACAAGGAGCTGAGTAATGCCGGCAGCCGCGTGAGTGGGTTTAGTAGCTGATCCTCCCTCAACGAAGCGTTCAGATGAGACCACAGCCTCCAGCTGATAGCTTAACGGCAACCATGGGAGGCGCTTGAGCTAGAGGCACCCAGCTGAGCCCTGCTGGATTCCTGACCCACGGAAACTATGAGCTAATAAATGTGTGCTATTTTAAGCTGCTAAGTTTGGGGAGTAATTTGTTATTCCGTGAGAAGTTATAAACAAAGGAGACGTCCAAAGCTACAAATGGTTAACATTAGGTGACGCCCACTCACAAAGCTAATGACCTGCTCACACACCTGAGCATGAAACTAGTCCTTCTGAAATGCAGCAGAATTCTTGATCTATGGAAAAAAGAAGACTATGTGTAAGGACAGGAAGAGGCAGCTTATTCCAACAGGAGAATCTTAATATCCAAATGAGTGCTGTTCCTTCAAAAGCAGTCACCTTGGGTGAGTGGACACTTATTCCAGTAAAACCACTGTTCCAACCATATCTGGAACAACTCTTAGATATTTCACCATGAACAGTAAAGAGGTTGTTGGTGACATCTCAGTAGTAACAGATACCCTATGATGGGAACCCTGAAACATCTTCCTGTGGCTGTGCTGACCCTGGTGAGCTCCAAGAGAGCTCGGTCCTGGGTGCAAAGTCAACCTAGGGCATTCTATACCTGTGGAGCTTTGGCCTGAGCTCCCCTTCTGTTTCTCTCCCTGAGGAATTGGCTGAGCAGGATGTGAGTGGAGAAGACTCCCTGGGTGCAAAGCAGAAGAGAGCTTTCCCACAGTGGCTTGTAGTGGGGTGCTCTCAGTGGGTTACCAGTGAGCCCGAGATCCTGATCTCCTGAGGCCTCCAGCCTGAAGAGCTTGCAGCGTTATTGTGGGCATCTTGTTGGTTGCTGTGCAGGGGTGAGCTGAGGGTGAGCAGTGAAGGAGGCACCCTCCCACCTGGCACCTGGGCAGCTCCATCCCCTGTAGAGGGTGGCAGTGACTGCCTGGATGAGGAGCCTGTGCAGCTCCCAGGAGAGTCTGGCTCCAGGGACCCAAGAAGCAAAGGGCCTCTGGCCTTAGCAGCTCTCTCATCTCTATCTTTTTATTTCCGTGGGGTGTGTCTGGCTATTTGCTGCAAGGTAAGCACGCTAACCATGCATGCTCGTGCCCTCTGCACATTACAGCGCCTTATTTTGAAATACTTGATCTGAAAATGTTTCATTGAAATCAAAATCTATTCTCCTTATCACAGGAAATGCCAACATTCCCTCTGTCTTGAAAGAAGAGGAAAAACAGTTGAGTTCTCTTTTGTTATAATTTCAAACGTTTTAAACTTTTGAATGGCTGTGAAATTGGTCTTAAAAATCGTATCATTTTCTTTTGCAAACGAAGTCATTGATGGTGACTGTCAAAATTCTGAAGAGGTTATTATTGAAAAGTTTTGAGGAATTGTTGCAAGGGCCCTTTTTTTCTTTTGCATGTGGGATGTTATTTCCCCAACCAGGGGTTGAACCTACGCCCCCTGCAGTGGAAGTGTGCTTCTTCCACTTCCAGTGGAAGAGTCTCAACCACTGGACCGCCAAGAAAGTCCCTCAAGGAGCCATTTTAAGCATAAATCTGATTTTAGAAAACTATGTAGATGGAAGCAAATGCAAACTTCTTATTAAAAATGTTCAAAGATTTTATTTGGAAGTTGAATATAAATTCAATACTTCCTATTAGACAATATAAGAAAAATGTAATGAATTTTTTCACCAACCCCTATATAGATGCCTCCAGATACCCTCCATTTCTAGCTTTTAGTTCTGGCATTAGTCCTTTCTATGTATTCATGATATGCAAATGATTGGGAAGATTTGGGACAGAATGAGCCTCACTGCCCCAAGGCCCACACTGGTTCAAACCCACCTTTGGAGGTGGGGAAAGTGAGCTGAGGCTGCAGTGCTAGGCTTCTCTTAGCTGTGTGGGTACCAGAGAGGAGAGGCTAAGAGGGCATTCTACAAAGACAGCTAGAGCATTCCACCTCCTCTCCATCAGAGAGCTCCAGCCCCAACACCAAGGCCAGCTTCTGTTTACTCCTCCCTCCCTCTCCCAATACTCTAGCCTCTAATGCGGGTGCTGAGTCTTCATCCTCTGAGGGTCGATTAATTTCCAGAAAAGCTTTGAGTCACCTGCGGCTAAATTCAAATGAATGAAACACATTTTAAGATGGCTAATAACATTTGGAGTCCCAAAGAGGCATGACATAAATTGATGTGTTTTTTTTTTTTTTTTGTATGTTTTCTAAATGGACTCAGAGGGTAATTTCCTAAGCCAAATGCTTTGATGCCTATAATAATCAGCATTATTGGTTCCTGTGATTTGCAGGAAAAGTGTCAATTAGATACATGAGGGCTAAGATGTTTAATTAAAATCATTCCCATTGTTTTATAGCTGTGCCTCTCAGGATACACAAAACAAATTCTCTAAATAGAGGCTTCCAAGAGGCAACTGAAATAATTTTACTATTGTTTCTAATAAAGTTTTAACAGTTGAATTGATAGCTCATTAATTACATCAACCATTTGGGGGTTTATCTTCATGAAGAAGTAAAAATGATAAGAGCTTCAGTTAAGAATTATTGCAAGACATTGACACTATCTGCTATTAATTATTTATATTAATTTCAGACTAAAGGTAGTTTGCTCAGAAGACAATTACAATTCATAATGAAGGAAAAGAAGACAATGGATGTGAAAACAGATATGGAGGTATGGGGGCAGTGCCCGCTAACAAAGCAAAAATCCTGGAACGACGTTGACTTTTCCCAGAACTCCAGAGCAACTACAGGATTTTCCATTATTTTGTTTAGTTTGTTCAAATTTTCCATTTGTTTTAAAAATATGTTTATTTATTTGCTGTTAATTCTGAAAATAATGTGTTTGTTCAAAAAAAGAATCTGAATAGTGCAAAGTAAAAGGTGAAACTCCCCTGAATTATTTTTTTATATGACATATGATTAATTACAGTTTTGACACTCTCTGCCTCCGCTTTACTCTACAGTCTGGTTTTTCTCACAATCTCTCAGTTCTGCTTCCCGCCCCGCAAGGCCTCCTCCTCCTCCCACTTTGGGACTCGGTCCAGATGCCTTTCGTGGATTCAGTCCAGCCTCTGGAGGATCATTCAGGCTGCAGGCGGCTCTTTTAAGCCGAGCTCTCCGCGCCACTGGCTCCCTCTTGTGGCTCTAGCGGGGCACTGCACATCACTGAAGGGAGGCCTGACCTTGGGAGAGCAGATTCCGGATAGGCCCTGAGCTGAACAGTTCTAACACTGTAGGACTCAGCCAAGATTCTACCAACTCTAAAGACGTGCCCAGAGGGCAGTTTAGGTCTCCTCATAAATGTGAAGTCATCTTTGATTCCTTCTCGAGCCTTAGATTTCTCAGGTTCTCCGGGACTTGCCTGGTGGCCCAGTGGTTAAGAATCCGCCTGCCAATGCAGGGGACACAGGTTCGATCCCACATGCCTCAGAGCAACTAAGCCCATGTGCCACAATTAGTGAGCCCGTGTGCTGCAGCTGCTAAAGCCCATGCGCCTAGAGCCTGTGCTCTGCAACAGGAGAAGCCGCTGCACTGAGAACTGTGCACTGCAACGAAGAGTAGCCCCAGCTCCTCCCAACTAGAGAAAAGCCCACACACAAAAACCAAGACCCAAGGAAGCCAATTAATTAATTATTTATTTACATTAAAAAGCTTATCCTAAGAAAATAAATACAAATTGAAATTTGGTTAAAGAGTAGAACTTAAATGTTCTAAATAAAGTGATGTGTTAAACTAAATTGGGGGATACTTTCATGATGTATATATGTATCAAACCACCACAAAGAACACTTTAAATATTTTATAATTTTATATGTCAATTCCATCTCAATAAATCTGGGGGGGGGGGGAGAAGTATAGCCTCCAGGGTTGAAGTGTGTGTGTGTGCATGTGTGTGTGTGTGTGTGTGTGTTGTGTGCAGGTGTAGCTGGGAGGAGAGACAAAGATAGGGGAGTTGACAAAAGCTGCTATATCACTTTATAAGTTTTCTGGCGGGATATTAAAATTCATTTGCTTAACATGCAGATATTAAACACTCAGAATATGCCAGCACTGGGGATGCCAAAATGAACCAGAAAAGTGGCTACTACCAAGCTGCCCTTTTACAGTTAATGAGAGAGACTGCTTATGGGAAATGCTGCTCTAGGAACAAGCTCTGAATGATGTGAAATCAGAAGATCTGAGGTTGAGCCTCTTCTCCACCACTACTGGCGTCAGGACCTTGCAGTGAGTCACTGAACCTCACTGCATCTCAATGTTCTCATCTCTATAATGAAGACAAATAACTTCCTTATTTGTCTTCATTGGGTTGTTATGAAAGTTGACTGAACTAATTAATATGTGAAAGTGCTCTGAGAACTCCATACAAATGCTAGTAGATGAAGTCAGTATTCTCAATATAATATGAGGGGCTTTACAAAAGAAACTGTTCATCTGTTACTTCCCTACAGCCTGTGCCTGAAATTCTCAACCAAGGAGTTACTCTTTCAGGGGTCTTTTCCACAGGGATCATGTATTGTTACCTAAGGGCACGGTGTTAATTTGTCACATTAACTCATCCGTGGGCCACACCTCCTGGCATCCCTGTGGAGGGTCTCGAGGAAACTGGCCTGGTGACTGACCCCACACTGCAGGGCCATCCATGCAGCTGGAACCGTGGTTCCTGACCATCATGTCATCAGTGGCTCCAGCACCAAGATCAATCCGTCTCCCTTTCCCCAAGAGTTTCTAAGCACCACCCCTATTTGGGCTGGGTCTTCTATGGATTCATTTTTTGGCATTGCTGCCACTGCAATGGTGAGGGGACCCTTAAGTCAATTTTATAATACAAAGTTGTAAAAGAGGCTGACATGCCTGGCCCACATCTCCTTGGCACTTGCCTCTAAATACCAACGACTACTTTTGTGAACCCCTGATTTTTCTCTGCTGGGGCTGTTTTGGGCTGCCAGGGAGTTAATGTCCCCCAGACACAGCCCTCAAGCAATGACAGCTGAGGCTCGGGTGGAGAAATACATCAGCTTCCTCATCCCTCAGGGCAGTGGGTAACTGAGGAATGTTCTAGAGTATTTCCTACACCATTAAGCCCCACTATTCCCCAGAGGGCCCCTGCTGGATAATACACCTGTTGGTGCTTCCTGGGATCCTCTAGAAAATAAACGACTTACTCTCAAATCCTTGTGTCAGGGTCTGATTTGGGAGAACTCAACCTAAGACAGTTGGTGCTGGAAGTTGTCCTGGAGGCAGACCCTCAGGATGGAATTGTAGAATCGGATCACTTACCAGCCCGATGGTCAAGAGACCCCATTGTTGGTGTTAAGTGGAGTTCTGAAAGCTTCTCTAAGGTTCTCATCTCCCTCAGTGTGGATGAGCTCTCTAAGGTTCTCGTCTGCAGTGGACTGAGATGGAGTCTGCTGGAAGGAGATGTATCAGTTCATGGAACTCTGCCCGTTAGAGATAAGGAGGCAATGATTGGAGAGTTGGTGCGGTGTTGTTAACTACAACTGAAACCCTAAAGGAAGAAAATGACAGGCTCAGTGCTGCCAGCCATCAACTTAGAACATAGCGTGAAAGCCAGAAGGCTTCCATGGAAGCATTTTTAAAAATCCTCGTCTCCTGCAGCTGGAGGGCTGGTCAGGAAGAAAACCAGGTCTAGGAGTAACAGAGAAGACAACCAGTGTTGCAGTAACAGAAGAGGTTGTATCACAGCTTTGGTTTGTCTCCTACAGGGAAGTGAGGGCCCTGAGAAGAGAGGAGTGGGACCCAGAACCTGAGATGGGAAAACCAGGGAGGTGAGCCCGAGAGCTTTGAAGCCTCAAGTTCCTTGGAGCTCTGGGCTTGCAGAAGTCACCCCCTCCCACTTGCTAGAGGAGAACAACCACCCCTCACCTGGAGGTTAGACAAAGGCCTCCCCTGATACCTTGCTAGACAGTGTTCGCTGAAGATCTGCTCCTGCATCTCCTCAATGCTGCTAGATCAACAATGATGGTCAAGTGTCAGTAAGGCTTGGGTGGTGAGTAGTGTTCATGCTGTGGGAGGAAAGGGGTCATTCACCCAAACAGCCACCGGACCTGGCCCGAGTGCTAACGGACTCCAGGAGAGTCCTGCCAGCTCTTCCATGCATCCAGCCTGTTTCTACACAGAGGGACTGAGGCATCTTTTCCCAAGTTCGTGTTCAATGACTTCATGTTGGTGGCTGGAAACTGGCCATGGTAGGAGCATGTACAACATAAAAACCAGCAAATGTCACATGTCCAGGTGAGAGCTTTTTTTCTTTCCTCCTCCTTCTTTGTGGAAGCTGCTTTACCAGCATATCATTGGAATGGAGAAGAGAGCACAGTGTGGTTCACGGACCCATTTTGGACCGATTTTGAGGCTGACTTGGGCCATTTATCACTGGTTCTATGTACAACATTCTAAAGGAAGCCATGGTGGTGTTTTGGGTCCCCTGTTATCAGTACCAACTCAGATCTTTGAAAGATCTAGGTATTCTCCTTTCCCCAGCACAGAATTACTGGGGTAAATGGCTATGGGATTTGGAGGGAAAGATTAGGGGAAGAGCTACCAAATATATTTCATGTGGTACGTTGTAGGATCCTTCCTGAAAAGGACCTGGCCTCCCCTTCAATAATGTGCTCTGGGTCTGAGAACTGACTCACATCTAAAAACTGGACGAGGGATTGTGATTTTTCACTGTGACCAGCTGACGCCAACCTTCTGCTCATTTGCTCTTGAACTTTTCAGATACATAGGCCAAGCAGCACCCCCATGGGCTGCCTATGACCTCATCCCTAGACACACTGTGGTCTATCAGTCATTAACAGAGGCCCTTGCAAGTCAAAGCCCAAGGCTGCAAGGTTGTCCTTCTGCCTTGTCTCTCACGATGACAATTACTTCCAGCCTGCCTCTGATGATTAAGTGCATCCACTTGGCCTTTGGTATTCCAGAATGGTACCAACCCTATTGACCATGGAGCCCAAGTCTAATGCAGCATCTCCTACAGTAAATCTTGGCCTGCAGGAGAGAGCCACTGCTGTGCTTCCAGGAATGTTGGTGCCCCACCCCCATCCGTAACTAATGGACTCCTCACTACTCTAGTAGAGTGTCTTCTGTGCCCTCAGCAGGATAGGAATCCTGAGTCATGAGAGAGTGCCCCATACCAATAAACTCTGCCTTCTTTTCTGTCTCCCAACCCTGACTCAACACTCTAAAGATCCACCCTCAAACGTGTTCTCCTGTAAACAGGATGAGTATTTTGATCAGCTGGCAGAACTCAACCCGGGAGTTTATTAGAAATGCAGAATCTCAGGCACACCCCTGACTTATTGAATCAGAATCTGTATTTGAATAAAAGATCCCAGGTGATTCATATGTACATTTAAGGATGAGATGCACTGTTTCAGAACTCTCCAGAGACTCCCAGCGGAAAGAGTCTTCAGTTCCTTGCGCCTGAATAAATAGCCATGACTTTCTCCAACACCATCATCACTGTCCCTGGATGTCATCACCACTGACTGTCATCACCATCTCCATAGAGCGGCGTCCCTTACCTCTCCACTTAATCAAGGACCGTTTTTATAGACGCATACACTGAGCAGACAATGCCTTGCCCTAGCTGACCTCATTTCCACAGATATTTTTACAGAGTAATCAGATTCTTTTTTTTTTTTCTTCATCCTCTGACAGGGTTCTGTAACTTATTTGCTTTCACTTATAGTTTTAAATCACCTTCCCCAGCCATCCCCACTTTCCCCACCTCCACACTTCACTGCCTCTCATCTATCCAGCGAGGCTGGGTTCCTTCCTCCCTGCTGCCCCTCCACCTTTGCCCACTTACTCGAAGGTTTCTGCTATTGTCAGAAGAGCCAAAGGCAACAATGCTTCAACTGGGCAGGAAACAGTCTTCACACTCTCAGGATTTCCTATTATGTGATGTGCAGCCTTTTCCAGAAACACAATTGCTCCTAAATATAGAAACTGCCTAGATGCACCTTCATCTCCACACAATGACTCCATGGCCACTGGGACTGGCCTTGAACGAGAGCCAAGCGCTTTGAAACTCAGAGACACTCTATCAATGGAGGTGAAGGAAGCCGCTTCCAGGGATTTCCACGTGAGGGTGGGCAGCTGTTTACTTATTCCCCATTCTTTTGTTATTTTGTTTGATTTTGCCAGTAAAGCTTGGGTAGGAGGAAGGAAGGAGGAAGAGAGGGGGCCGTGGACCAAAAGGAAAGAACGGAGGGGAGGGGGCTAAGGAAGACCAGGAGGCAGGAGTGATAAGTATGGGACGCAGGAGATGACTCAGGAGAAGAGGCAAAGTGGCAAGTGACTTGTTGAAGGGGGAAGGATGAACTGGAGAGGGAAGTGAGGAAAAGAAAGATTTCAATATGCGTTGCAGCCATCGCTACACAGCCGGAATGGCCAAGACTTCACAGCTGGCTCCTGGTCTCCTAAGAGTGGAGGATGAAGAGGGCCAGTTTTCATGTCAGTGCCAGGTTCAGGATTGTTTATTTCCTGCTTTACAGTCCCCTGAGTAGCATAACTGCCTCTGGGAAGAGAAATTCTCGCTTCTAGCCTCATTCCCTTCTGTCTCCGTGTGTGTTGGGGGGCGGGTAATGGAGGAGGTAAAAACAGCATCTTCATAATTAGAGAGGATTTAGGTGTCGGCCTCGTCAACCTGAGACCAGAGAAGATAAAGTGCAGTTGAACTGCATGGAGCTAAATGCAATGAGATGGTATTAGGCAACTGTTAGAGAAGAAACCCCAGTTAAAAAATAGAGACGTGGATTGGATATTGGAGGAGGTGATCCTGGAAGAGAGCTTTTCAATGATCATTCTGGGAGAACACTTTTCATGACCTGGAAATTCAGAAGAAAACAGGACTGGTGAGAAGCTGGGAGAAAAGTGAGTTTGAAGTTACCCAAAGAGAAATAAGCAGAAGGCTGTGAGAATCCCCACTGACCCAGGGTTGGCAAGCTCTCATGAGTCAGAGTTAGGCAGACTCAAGTTCTAATCCCATCTCTGCCCACTGCCAGCTGGAACTTGCTTCTAGAAGTACCTGAAAGTACTTGCTTCACCTCTCTAAGCCTCGGGTTCCCCATCTGTAAAATCAGGACAATGACATGCATTTCACAAGGTGAGGATTACACAAGATGTGAATGAAAAGTTCCACTTCCCAAACATTCTGTTCAGGGGATTTATGGGCAGAGTCAAGATTCAGGAGGTGATGAGAAAGTAGTTTTGTCCTGGAGTCGAGCATTGGACCAGAGAGAAAAGGAGATGGCAGGAGGCCAAAAGTAGAGAGCGTTCAGATTAGACCTGGAGCATGAGCAAAAAGTGCTCTGACCCTCAGGACCTAGAGTATGTGAGAAGAGGGGAAAAAAAGCCAGGCTGTCTCAGGGCAGCCACAGAGATGTGAGAAGATTCTCCCTCTGGGATCAGTGCAGCTTCTGTACGAAGGTAGCTTGAATCACAACCCCTACTGAAATAATGGACCTCGCCCCTGAGCGCGGTGTCCCTTAGTAATGTACTGCTTCTCAGCCCCCAACCCACCCTTCAGTACCTGCTCCGTGATAATGGATTGGATCCTTTTACAGTGCGTGCAATGTTAAGATTTATCAGTAGAGGGCGCCAGAGGGACATCGCAGGACAAAGGGGGCTTTTCTCCTCCGTCCCAGTATTTCTCTGCCTCTCTCTGTCTCTGTCCCTCTCCCTCCCTGCTTCCCTCCCTGCCCTCCGCCCTCCCCCTCCCCCCTCCCCCTCCCCCTCCCCTTCTTTCCCTGGCGCTGGCTGCACGGCCTGTCCGCAGTGCGTGCCCGCCTCAGCGCATGCCTAGAAGCTACAGTCCGTCAGCGCCCTCGGGGCCCCAGCCTGGGCGGAGTGACCCCCTGCCCTCGGCCCTGTGGAGTGGACACCGTGCGCGGCAGCCCCCACCCCCGCAGCGGAGCCCCGCCTCCTCCTGTGCACTCTTCTCCGGCGTCTGTTGGCAGCGCCCTTCCAACGTGAATGGCGCGCACCAGGCCTGCCGCCCACAGCGGTCCCCACCAGGCTCAGCTCGCCTGCGTCCTGGGATTCTTTCTTACTCGCCTGGTGACTGTGTCTCTGACGCAGCAGCGCAGTGAACTTAACTGCCGACATCTCGCGTGCTCAGCCGTGCTTTCTCCAACAGAGTCGGAGCCCCAGCCTTGAGGGGAGCCCCTCTTGCCAAGCTTATTTTTCCCTTCGATAGAGGATACCCAGGAGGGGTCTCGTTACATCTTCATAGTTGCTTTCCTATCAAAATTAATAATTCTTTATATTAAATGTCCTCTATTTGAATTGCTGTGTGGTTTCTGTTCCCTGAGTGTACCCAGACCAACACATTCATGAATAACTGCTAACCTCACAAAGAGACAACTGGAATTATGCGGTCTTGTTGGAAAGACACAACACACCTATAGAGTATTCTTGTCAAAACAGCAACCTGGTCAAGCCTTAGCTCTAACCACAAGCATTCAAGACGTGTACAGGACACAGGAACGTGTTAAATGAGACCATCAGAGGCAATTGGCAAAATTTAGGCTGTGGGAAGCTCCATAGGAAAAAGAACCAGGATTCTTCAACAAATGAGAGAAAGAACCTGTAAATAAAGAGAGACCTAAAAGGCATGTTAACCAATTAAAATTTATAGGCATTCTTTGGATCTGGATTCAAACAGATTGTTTAAAAAAGACTTATGAGATAATGGAGGAAATTTAAGCACTTATTGGATATATATTTGATGACATTGAGGTAATTATTTTTTAAAAATGTAAGAGCTAATGGAGGAACTATGAACCCTGAATAATTGATGACATTAGGGAATTACTTATCGTATTAGATATAATCATAATGTAGATTTTTTTTAAGAGCTTTGATTATTTAGATTTACTAACTAAAATTAACACATGAAATGGTATGACATTGGGAATTTGCTTCAAAATATTTCTTGCATGGTGATGGGAGAATATACTGGCCATGAGTTGATAATACCAAAACTAGGTAATAAGTACTTGAGTTTACTTTTTGAAAAAATTTTTAACACTCCTCTAAATTGATAATAAAATAGGCAACCTAACTGAAAAATAAGCAAAATGTATAAATAGGCAATTCATGAAAGAATTATGGATGGCCAAAAAACATATGTAAATATGTTCAAATTTGCTAGTAATGAAGAAAAGACAAATATAAAAAAGCAATGAAAGATCAATGAGAATATGGGGAAATGGGTATTCCCATTGGTACTACCATATCAAAGGATCAGTTTGCAGAATTCTTCAAATTTTAAAATGTGCATTTCTATAAACTCAACAGTTTTGCTTCTGGATATATCTGTCTTACAGAAATGGTCAAATGTGTGGACAATAATATTAGTTTATTGCAATATTTTTTTGAAATAGCAACACTCTAGAAGCAAACCAAATATCCATCAATGGAGACGTGGTTAAAAAAAGAAGTAGTTAAAACACGATATAGGGACTCTCCACAGCAGTTAAAAAAAGAAAGACTACATGGGTTAAGAGCTCTAGGACATATTGTCAAGTGAAAAAGGATGTTACAAAGGGGTATGTTCCATTTGATCCCATTTCTATAAAAACAAAACTAAACTAAAATACCTAGAGTAAGTCCCTCTAAAAAAATGTCATGTTTGTAAATGTTTACACATATACGTGACTTTGTATACTCTGCTTTATTGATTTTTTATAAGAATACACTTATAGTGCTTATATAATTTTCTTTTACTTTATAAAGTATTTGATCATTGAATTTGGCAACGAATAAATCATTAGTGATCTGAGCAGAAGCAGTTTCCATGGTGCAGAGGGAGACAGACTACAGTGGACTGGGAGGGTCGTGGTCCCTCCTTAAAGGCTATGCCTCCCACCAGGCCCTGCCCCACCCTCCCCACCTGGTCCCATCAGTATATAGGTAACTGGCCAAGCTGTAAGATACAGAAAATCAAATATGTTTTTCTTATTTAAAAGGGTTTCCTAAATGTGTCTTGTCATAGGAGTTTAGGTCTGGAAGGGATCTTCAAGACCAACTCCTTCAATTTCTGACTTTTAAGGATGTGAAAGCTGAGGTCCAGTGTAGCTAAAAGAGTTACCCAAGGCCCTGAGGCTACTTGGCTACACACCAAGAGGGCAGCCAGGAAAGCATACCCAGGAAACTTCTGAATGTTTGGGAGCCAGAAGGAAGTAAGTAGGGAATTATGCGTTCAGGACGAGCATCCAGATTAGAATTCCTGCAAAGTTGCTGACAGCCACATATGAGTGACCGCATCCAGCAATAAATCACCAGGATCAGGAGAGTGAATCATCCCAGGCTTTGTTCTTTGTAGGACAGCATATTTTTCTCTGGCTCTCTCTGTTCTATATCAGGAGATTGTTTCCACCAGGGTCACCGGGCTGAAGGACCCACTAAATTTGGCCTCATTCCTGTCTTGGCAAGCTGCCGTGGCCGGGGTGATGGAGGAGTGTTTACACGTGTCAGGTCCCAGGAACATTTTTGCTGTTCTGTCTGATAAAGCCCAGAGTCAGATGGGCAGAGTGGTGAAAAGAGCACTGGACGAAGAGTCAGCTAGCTTGGGACTGATCGCTGTTCCGTCATGAACACAGCTGTGTAAGATGGAGCCAATCACTTAGAGGTTTCTAAGCATGCAAAATAAACAGGTTCGATGTGATTCCCCCAGGTCTTGTATTTTGGGAATCTGTCTGGGAATGAAAGTAGTTTCCAAGCTGAGTAACCATTTTCAGAATAGTTTCTCTCAAGCAGAGTGAAAAAGAAGTGCAATGTTGGAGCCATAATCATAGAACCAAGACCAGATACTAAGGAAGGGAAGGGAAGGATCAAGGTTGCCATCACTACTCCATCCAGGGAGGGCAATCAGAGCCAGCTCTTTGTAGTGGCTGCCTGGAGCAGTGTTGGAAAGGCTCTGAACTAAGGCTGAGCTCAGGGAAGAGTGTTCTCTGATCCATTAGTGATGTCTGCTGGGGGTGAGGAGGGGATTGAATGGGGGAGGTTCACCATGTTTTTGTTACTCCTGCACCCAGTTACTACATTTATGTTCCTATACCCATGAGCCCATAAACCCAATGCAAAGTAGGAAAATACATGTGATGAAATCTTAGAAAGAAAATTTCAGGAAGCTGGCTCATTTGGGATAAGAGAGCAGGGAGTCACAAAGCCTGGGTTCTGTTCTTTGGTCTGTCACTAAATAACTAATAATCTTGGAGGGAAATCAGTAACAGGTTGGGATCCCTATTGAAACTGGGTCCCCCTAAAACTGAGTTCTCCAGGTGAGTTTGTGACTAACCTCTCCTTCCAAAACTTTATTCTCTTTCTTGTCCTGTCTCTGTTCCCCTCAAGATTGAGGGGCATCAAAGAAAAGGGGGTATTGAAGTCAAGCAGGACCCTGCAGGGCCCTCCCAGGTACAATCCCCTCCAAGTCCCTTGCATCTTGTTTGACCTTCCCTGAGTTCCAAAGAGTAGACTCAAGCAGTTAATGATGAGAACAATGGAGTCACTTGACTCCTAGTTCCTCCCAAAGGGATATACTGTAACAATCTGATGCATACCTCTGAGTTGTTCTGCAGAAATTAAGACCTCCACCAGGTGGAGGATGTGGTGACCGCAAGCATGTAGATCCCAGACTGGTTAGAACTATCAGGTTGACTCAAGATTCCTGAAACATCACCCTGTTATCCTACCACCAACCAATCAGAAAAATGTCCATGATCTGATGACCCTGCAACCGTCACTCCTAATGTTGCCTTTAAAAACCCTTCTCTGAAGCCATTGAGGAGTTTGGGTTTTATGAGCATGAACTGAGCTGCCCACTCTCCTTGCTTGGCATCCTGCAGTAAACTCTGTACTTTCCTTCACCGCAACCTGGTGTCAGCAGATTGGCTCTGCTACGTGTCAGGCAAGCGGGCCCATGTTTGATTAGGTAGCGCTATGTTCTAGCATCTGCTATGGTTTGAGGTGTGATAAGGAAGGCCACTGAAGGGTCTTTGAAGTTAGGGTGGCATATGGACCAGCCACCAAAAGTGTTTTTGATGGGCAGTTTGGCCCAGTTTTGTCTTGTCTTAATTAATGTTAATTAATTAATTAATGTTAATTAATTAATTAATTAATGCTAATTAATTGTACAGACTTTTAAAAACTAAGGTGATTTATATATTTTTCCATTGTGATATATTTAAAAGGGCAAAAAAAAAGAGACCAAAGGAAAAGTGCCTATATTCCTGTCACTTGGATCCAACATTTGACATCTTGTTGTATTTTCTTATTATAAAGAGAACTTGACAGAAATGTCTTCTTTAATAAGTAGCAGATTTACTTTTTTGGGGGGGCACATTCAGGTAAGTAAACCACAATCCAGGAGAATAAGATACAGTAAAAATTTATTAGATAATAATTACTTAATAAAGTTAATTGGTAATAATAATTTCATGTTATGATTATTACCATTATTAGTGTTACTGAACAGCTAATCAGGGCCAGGTGAGTGTGACACTCTTTATGCCAACATTACTTCTAACTTTGCATATAAAATTGAGGCAAACCAGGACCTTTTGTGAAGTTATATGTAAAAGTGAATAAGGACCAGAAGGTCACACATAAAAATAATAAACGATTTTTAAACATTTTATTTGATGTTTTAAAATTATCTTATTCAACAAAGTACAATAAACATCACTTGCACATGTGAAGGGAAGTCCTAGGATGGCTTTCCAAGGCAGGGCGGAGCAGTGTAGCCGACTGTACTGGCTAGACTTACTGGCTCTGAAGTCAGACTGGCCCACACCCTGACTCGCCCAAATGAAGAGGATAATAGCGCTACCTTCCTAGAAAATCGTTGTGAGGTTTAATTGAATCAACACATGTACGATGTTTACGTGTCCACTTGACTGGGCCATGGGGTGCCCAGACACTTGATTAAACATTGTTCTGGATGTGTCTGTGAGGCTGTTTCCGGGTGAGATTAGCATTCGAATCCGTAGTCTGAGTAAAGCAGATTGCCCTCCAGTGTGGGTGGACCTCAGCCAATCCCTTGTAGGCCTGAATAGAACAAAAAGGCTGAGTAAGGGAGAATTCTCTCTCTGTCTCTCTCTCATTCTCTGCCTGTCTTCAACCTAGGACATCAGTCTTCTCCTGCCTTCAGACTTGGACTTGAACTAGAACTATACCCTCAGCTTTCCTGGGTCTCCAGCTTGTTGACTACAGATCTCGGGATTTCTGACCTTCACATGATCCAACTCCTATAATAAATCTCTTTACACATATGTATGTATATCTCCTATTGTTTCTGTTTCTCCAGACAACCCTGACTAATACGTGCCAAGTTCTTAGGACAGTATCTAGCACATACTTAGCACTTAATAAATCTTTGTATTATGATACATCATGTTGGGACTTCCCTGGTGGTCTAGTGGTTGAGAATCCATCTTGCAATGCAGGGGACATTGGTTTGATCCCTGGTCAGGAAACTAAAATCCCACATGCAGGGGGTGGGGTAACTAAGCCTGCACACCTTCATGCCAGAACTGTAGAGCCCATGCACTCTGGAACCCATGCACCCCAAAGAAAGATCCCGTGTGCTGCGACTAAGACCTGATGCAGCCAATAAAGAAACAAATAAACCCTATTAAAAAAAAAAAAGATACATCATGTTGAATCAAACAGGACGAAGCTTGTTACTGCTGCATCAAGTGCTCCCTCGGAAGATCTTTGGTGGTGATACTCCATGAAGAGACTGTGGCTAGGATTCAGAAGGGGGGTGTCCTCACTGGCAAAATATGAAATATGCCCACAACAAATTCCCCAAATTTCTCAAGTTCAGAAGCTGTTGAAGCTCTGGTTCTGAGCCTCACCCTCTCTAATCTGTGCAGCACACCATTGCCAGGACACTCTTTCTAAGGCACTTTTTAAAATGCTACCAGAGGGACTTCCTAGGTGGCACAGTGGTTGAGAATCCACCTGCCAATGTGGGCTACACAGTTTGATCCCTGCTCCAGGAAGATCCCACATGCCATGGAGCAACTAAGCCCGTGTGCCACAACTGTTGAGCCCATGTGCAGCAACTACTGAAGACTGTGTGGGCCTAGAGCCCGTGCTCCGCAACAAGAGAAGCCACAGCAATGAGGAGCCCCCGTACCACAATGAAGAGTAGCCCCTGCTCTCTGCAACTGGAGAAAGCCCATGTGCAGCAATGAAAACCCAACGCAGCCAATAAAAAAATAAAATAAATAAATAAATAAAATGCTACCAGAGCATTGAGGGTGAACTCATTCATCTCTTCCACAGGTATTTATTGAAACACTGGGCTCAGCCCCAGGGACACAACAGTACATGAAAGTACTACATCCCTTGGGACTTCCCTGGTGGTCCAGTGGCTAAACCTCTGTATTCCCAATGCAGGGGGCCCAGGTTTGACCCCTGGTCAGGGGACTAGGTCCCATATGCTGCAACTAAGAGTTTGCATGCCACAACTAAGATCCAGTACAGCCAAATAAGTAAATAATTTTTTTTTAAAAAAAGAAAATACCATGTCCCTGTCAGGGGAACGCCTAGGATGTGAGGGAGCCAGACACCCGCACATATATACACCTCTCCAAGCCTAAGTTGATACAAGGCAACGACAACAAAAAAGAACTTGGAACTGTGGGAGGGATCTCTGGGGAGACCTAATTCAGAAAGCCTTTCCAAAACTGCCTTTACTCATACCCTCCTCATCCCAGTGAGCCGCTTTGACATAGGTTAGATGGGTGTAGCATAAATTCATTCGTTTTACAGATACTACAGGCAGTCCCTCACAAAAGCTTTCGAGGGAGATCTTTGAGACCGGAGGAACCAAGGCTCAAAGACAGGACATGGTTTGCCCAGTATCGCTGAGCTCAAGAGGGGAGAGACCTGGATTTGAACTTGGACCCACATTCTTCCTCCTCCCGGCTGCCCCCACCCTCCGCACTCTCTCCCTTCCCCAGCATCACTGGGGTGCGCTCAATCTGCCTTTGTCCATGCTGTTCCTGGGATGTCCCCCTTCTCCCTGCTGGTCACCTAAACACCTCTGTGTGGGCCACCCTAAGTGCAACAGGAGAGGAGAAAATGGAGCCACCGTCGCAGGCTGAAGTCATTAAAGAACAACAGGGGGGTTTATGCTGGACCTTGAAGGATGTGTGGGATGTAGGATTTAATTAAGTAAAATATGGAGAAACAGAGCCTGGACTTGGAGAGCACTGGGCAGAGAGTGATGGATGGCTGCAATGACCAAAAATAGGCTGTTTTGAGTAGCCGGGGAGAACTACAGAAGGTGGGACACGAACTTGACTGGGTGGGGTCGTATTATGGAAAAACAAACAATGTGCCTGCCCTCAAGAAGTTCTCTATTAACTGGAGATCCAGAAACCCCCAAAATCATTTCTCTGTAGTAATTCCTCATGCCCAGGCACAACACTGGGCACAGTGTAGTTTCCAAAGTTCAATACCAGATGGACTGATTGGCTGAAATTCTTTTGAACTCATCTGGGAGCTGATTTCAAATCTTTCCATCTGCTGACTCCTTCTTTGCACAAGAAGACCACATTTTCCATTTGCCTTAAAACAGCTTCACATTTTTGCTGCGTTACTGAGGCCACTTTAATTTATTACTTTGTTTTAAAGAGCCACACCATCCAAAAATAGCATAAAATTACTCATTCTACTGGAGGGCGGATGGTACTGTAGCCTTTACGTGAGATGTGCAATCTTTCACTGATTGGGTCCATGTGAATTCATTCGACTTTCTGTGAGTTCTAATAGTCATGAACGGGAGCCACTTGTCTTTTTGAAACAAGTTATAAAGTTTTTTTTTGTTTTTTGTTTTTTGTGTCTTTTTTTTTTTTTTTAAACCACCATAGCCACTGAAGAATGTCTGAGCGGCCACAGAGAGAAGCTGGGCAGCTGGATTCTAAATCCCTCCCTTGTCTAGATCCAGACAGGCTAAAATAGTTTAGAAAGAGTTGACGTACCAAACCTTCTCTCTCCGCTTTCCACAATGTCATTTCATGTACCTATTTCTGAAAGGCTTAATTTTACATCGGATTTCGTATCTTAAGCATTCTAAAGAACTTAGTTTAGGATTTGACTGGAGCCTAGCTGATTATTCAAAGGAAGCATTTCTTGAGAAGTAGAAACCAGGGCTGGTTTTTTCAGAAGTTCTGCTGGGATTTTTCGTGATTGCTCTTCTTTTTACAATGATTATCGTCCCTCCTTGCTCCCTGTGCTTTCTGCTCCTCCCCACCCCAAACAGAAGAGGGCCTGGTTTTCGTGGTCTGTCTTGAAAAATCACCGTAATGGAATATAGATGAGGATTAGGCACAGAAATGTCAGGTCTTATTAAATCTCAGTAGTCAAACTCGCTCTTGTGTTTCCCATTACCGCTCCGTCTTTGAGACGTTCCAGAGAGGAGGAATTCTGCTTGTCCCATGGCAGATGCAGCCCCTCCCCCAGGTGGAGCAGAACCTTGCCTGGGGTCAGTCATTATGGGAAGACTGCGATGTTTTCCACTTTTGTTGACTTTTAGAAAATTCTATATCAGAGAAAACCTTTGGGAGATTCATGTCATCAAATTCTGTCAGGGAGGGGCACGTCTGACTTTTCGCGGTGTTATTAAATGCCCTGTATAAACCACAGAATCTGGGCATTCATAATCCCTCTCCCCAAGGAGCTCAGAGAGCTTTGCAGGCACTGCTCTCTTTTCTTCCTCCTCACAAGGGACACGAAGAGAAAGAGGGGGCCAGAGTGCGTTAAACAATCCTCCCGGCATGCTCAGCTGCTGTAGTACCACGTTCCTTAGTTTTCATTCTGGGCTCCTCCAACTAAGGAGAAATGTGAAGACTTAACAAGGTTTAGAAGGAACCCTAAAATAACTACTAAAGGGAGAGCCTCCAGAACAGGGGCAGTCGGCAGGCTTTAGAGGCACCCCTGCGTTCGCAGCTAAGCAATGACCTTGGCAATTCACCTGTGAGGGAGGAAAGGAGGCTCCTTATTTAACACATGGGAACAAGCAGGTGACTTCAGGAGCCCAGAAATGATTTACTGACCCAGGATACACCTCGCCCAAAAGGCAGGTTCTCCCACCTTCTGCCGCCGAGGAGAGCTGCTGACACACTTGCTGGCAGTCTTCCACTTTACAGAACTATTCTGCTGACCAGCGTAGACTCGTCTTCCTGTGGGCGGCCAAGAAGAATCTGGGTCAATGGGAGTTTACGGTTGTAGGAGCAGCCAGGCCAGGATGTGAACTATGGTGACTCCATATCTCACTTTGTGGCCAAAGTGACCAGGAACACTCTCAAAGGAAAAGTCCCTAATGTTAGCCCGGTCTGCAGGCAAAATGTAAACCCAAAAGCATCTCTTGCCTTTTGGCATCATATTCCCCCGGAGTGTTGGAAACCTTAACACACACACACACACACACACACACACACACACTCGCTCTCGCTCTCTTTCCCAAGCCCTATTAGCCCATGATTTTGCTCAATTTGCCTTACAGAAAAGATTTAATGAGGTTATTTCCAATGAGATTGTGTTGCTTCTCTGAGGGGTATTTACATTTATAGAAGAACCAAACTGGAGGTCAAAGAGTAAAACTGACATAGATGGGGAATTAGCAGGTCAGATGGAGGAGGCATTTTAGCCATAGTACATCCATCCCTCCCTTACACACAGATTATACCAGAACTGTGGCAGATATCTGTTCTACCTACACCAAAATGCAGAGCATAGAAAAGTGTAGAGAGCAGCATGAAGGAGAACTGAGTTATCCTCAGAGGTCCGCCATTGCCTCTCCAGCGCAGTGACTTGGGCCTGACCCTTCACCTTCCTGGGTGTCAGTTTACTTCCCTGGAGAGTGACAGATGAGAAGAAAATTCAGTCACACCACTCCTTCTCCGTCTCTTCTGCTCATTCTTATTCCTTCTCCCTCACTGTAGGGGACACTGTGTAGATATCAGAGTTTACTGGCCATCTGTGTAAGCCAGAGTGGGAAATTGTGGCCTATTGTCAGTTTACTCCAGAATTTTTATATAGGTTGAGTGAGGGAGCAGCAATTTGGTGGAAGGGTAGAATTAGCATGCACTGGGCTTTACATAAGAAGGTGGCGCAGTGGTTAAGAATCTGCCTGCCAATGCAAGGGACAAGGGTTTGAGCCCTAGTCCAGGAAGATCCCACATGCCATGGAGCAACTAAGCCCATGCACCACGACTACTGAGCCTGGGCTCTAGACCCTGTGAGCCACAACTACTGAGCCTACATGCCACAACTAGTGAAGCCCAGGGTCCTAGAGCCTATGCTCTACAACAAGAGAAGCCACCATAATGAGAAGCCCACACACTGCAATGAAGAATAGCCCCACTCGCCACAACTAGAGAAAGCCCACACACAGCAATGAAGACCCAACACAGCCAATAAATAAATAAATAAATAAATAAATTTTTTAAAAAAGGTATCCTTTTCCGCAAGGCTTCTTCAGCTCCAATACTAACTAGCTGGTCCCCAAGATAACTTATAGTCTAGAGTTTCAGGATTCAAAATGTCAGCCTCCACTCTGGGGTTTGACCTTCTGGGTGCTTCAAATGGACTCTCTTCAGCTCTTCTGTGCTCCTTATTTCCCTCTTTTTCTGCTCCAGCAGCCTGGAGACATGCAATCCCCTGCTGGGGCCTTCCCTGTCTTACCCAGGAGGGAGTGTAGAGGCTCTGGAAAGCCCATCAGCTCCCACCAGCCCTGGCAGAGGCATCGGGATGGGCAGAGCAGCGGCCAGGGAAAGGGCATAACCCAGCCGGCTGTATCAGAGCCACCTGCCTGAGAAATATCAGGCAGGACACAGGTAACAATTTTAATAAAAATTAAAAATAGAACCTGCAGAACAGGTCTTGTTCTTTTTCAGTGTGCTGGAGCCTATTGCCAAGATCAAAGTGATCCTCGTGGATGTGATGAGTGTGGGGGAAGACTAGAGAAGGGACTGGTGAATGTGGTGAAATTTGTATTGTTTTAACCTTTCTACAATATGATTCAGGTCTGTACTCCTTGTTCCATGCTCAGATGCCATCCAGATGGCTCCTAATCTAGTGTTGCTGGCATCAACACATATCGAAAGGTAACTAGACCAAGTGTACACTACGTCAGGAGCTACTCACCGGCAGGCCCTTCAGTTCAGAGAACCAGATGTGTCACAGGGCCCCTGTTACGTGCTAACCATGCTACTAGGGGCTGAGGATACACGGTGAACACCACGGTGAGTTCCTTCCCATCCTTCAGGGGCCAGGCATAAAGTCAGGTAACTTTAAAATGACATGAGATGCAGAGAGGGCCACGGGAGCACAGAAGCGGGGGCCCTTCCCCTGCCTTGGTAGGGTGGGGCCTTGGGGAGATAAAATGTGAGGTGTGACTTGCAGGATGAAGTTATCCAGGTGAGAGAGAGGAAGGGAAGAGCATTCCCAGCAGAGGGAGCTCTCTTTTTGTATATCGTGGTTGGGAACTCAGGTGGGAGATGGGAAGGAGGTAATCAGGGGGAAGAAAAGGATTGCATCCTCTCTTTTTCCTATTCTCCCCACCCCTACTCTTATCCCTGCAGGAAGAGAGAAAAATCACAGAGGGGTGGGTTTTTGCAGCTTAAAGAAGATATGATATTGGAGTACTGTTTCTGATATCAGCAAAACCAGCCAACAGAAACCCAACCGGCAAACAACCCGAATGTCCACACACAGGGAAATGGTTAAACATATGTGGTGCATCCATCTATATTATGGAACAGCATGTAGATATTAACAGCAATAAGATAGATCTATATATGCAAACAGATATCTAAGAAATATTGTTAAGAAATAGATACTTCATTTGAATTTATTTTCTGTGCATTTACATGCATACACATATATAAACACACAGGAAAAAGTTCTGGAAAGATACTCAACTTCTGCGTAAGGGTGTAGGACTGGAGGATGACAAAGGAAGGGGATTTCATTTCTTATTAAATTCACTTCTGTAGTATTTACATTTTTACCTGAGCATGTATTACTTGGGTAATTTTTTTTTCAATGGGGGAAAAGGCATTTGAATAGAAGGACAAAGTTCTTCAGAGGAGTGCTACAAAGTCTTCTTTGTTCATGCCTTTCACTCCCACATTCCTGCATTCTGGACACTCACCTAAATCCAGGGGAGACCAAGATGCCCCAGAAACTCAGTTTTGCAACTGTCACCATAAGTAACGCCCAAATGAGAGAACCAAAGTGTACTAGGAGCCATGGACTTGTTTGCCGGCTTCCATGTTGTTAGAAGAGGGTCGTTAATTTGATTTTCTCTCAGGATTATTTTTCTAGTATTAAGTAATTCTGGGGAACCTTTTCGTGATCACCTATGAATAAATAAAGAAGTGATATTGTCATTAAAATAAATCATTAATCAACTTTAATACTATCATAGACAGCATAACCTAAATTCTAATGTGAATTTAAATTATAAAGTTGTACTAACATATACACACTACTATATATAAAATAGATAACCAACAAGGACTTACTGTATAGCACAAAGAACTATACTCAATATTTTGTAATAAGCTATAAGGGAAAAGAATCTGAAAAAAAATATATATATATAAAAAACCAAATCACTGTGTTGTACACCTGAAACTAACACAACATTGTAAATCAACTTCAATATAAAAAATTATAATGTTGTGTCAGAGGCTATCGTGTCCAAAGGCAGTATTTTCTAAAATAGTTTCTCTTATCCATCTCCCACCTCCACCCATACATCAATAGATTTCATTTGATCCAACGTAAAACCAACCACAAGACAGAAGTACGCAGCACTAACAATGCTTCAATGATATCTTGTTAGTGACTTCCCACCAATACTAGATCATCTAGTTATTTAGTGTCTTCCCTGCAGAAAAATTCTAGGTAAGGTGCTGTATCAGGTCAATCCCCCTAGACAAGGAGTCCCTAACTATACTTGAGATTCCTCTCCTGGACCTCTGGTACAAGTCAGACCTAGAGAGAGCTTCTGGCCTTCTGAACCCTTCAACTTATCGGAGATAGAAAATGACCATAAACAACACAACTTTCAGCCCTAGAAATCAGACACTGTGGTGTTGGATGGCCTTTGCCACTGTTTGGTTCTGGAGGTCTGGTCACTCAACCTACTTAGGCTCTCACTTCCTCACATCTACAATGGGTGCACAATTTCTGTGCCAGAGAATGCGTTTAAGCTGGGTGCCATCCTCGACGGAAAAGCTCTGAAAGTAGAGAAGAACACAGAGGTCTCATACCAAAGCAAAGCAATCCACAGAGGACCCTTTTCTTTTGCATGAGGTATTCTCCAAATGAGAAACTAGAGGTAGGGGTATTGCCCTAATAGTCAGAGATCCCTGTGTCCAAGTTTGTTTAAGTCCGAGGTTTGTCACTGGGGTGACACGAACTAGCTGGATGCAGGAAAAATTCTGCCTTTATTTTTACTAACCTCTTTCTGAAATTTAGCAACTTTCCTATTTTAAATGTGCTCACAAAGCACAGCAGTATTATGCAATGAGTACCTATGACTTGGTCACTAGTAGGAGTCACAGATACTTCTACAGAACATTACAGCTATCCCAGATATCTGCACTGTGTTCATTCCAAAATTATGGTAGGTATTTGACCTGTAGTCAGATCTTGTTATTTAATGCTTAATCAAGAAGCACAAATATTACCGTATCGGAGATGTTTTTAAAAATATTTCCGTAACTGTATTTCAATATAATCAGATTCCTTTATAACCTAATATATTTTCTTTTACTGTCTTCTTTAAAGACGATATTCTGAGAGAGGTTCATCAACGTCACCAGACTGCCAAAGGAGTTCATGCCCAATAAAGGTTACGAACCTCTGCTCTAAGTGGGGTTAGAACGGAGCTTGCAAACGTTCCTAAAGGTCTGTGTCAATGTCACTTTATTTACAGATTCCTGAGATTCAGCCCCTAGCTCATTCAGCTCCTCCTAACCAAATATGCTAAGGAAGAAGCTACATCTGTATAAACACCAACCAACTAAAGTGTCAGGTTTCCTCCTCTTCTTCACAGCTGTTTGAAGCCAACAGCTAAGGCATTAAAAGGATCAAATATCCTGCATGGCTGAAAGAAGAGAAACTTCTATGGGATTACAACCCAGGAGTTTTGGTTTAACTCTGCTACCCTGTTTGCTTTGCTTCGAATTAAGTGCAGTCAATACGTGTTCTGAAAATGAAAGAATAAGTCACAAACCTGTAAGCTGCTGGTTTATTTTCTCAGTAGGGCATTAGGGCATCACCTAATAGCTGCTTAACAGCTTAATTTTGAAGAGTCACGTCTCCAGTTAGCGTCTAGACCAGGCATGATGAATGGATTTCACCCTGATATGATGAAGTTACCACTGTGTTGGGAAGGGTTCTGAGGCCAACTCCAGGCTTGAGGGGGAAGGTGCTGTGATTGATTGTTGATGTCTGCTATGGTATAGGGATGTAGCTATATGCATGCCCGTGATTATTCTGAGTCCAGTCCTTACTGATACCAATGGCCATCTTTACTTGAGACCCACAAAGAAATACATTCTTGAACAATCCTTCCGTATCCCCTCTCTGTGCTGAAGAGAAAGGGAAACCTTAGTTCCGGCAACTAGTTTGCCAACTTATTGATTTAAATAGATGAACAATTTAATGATGAACATTAAACACAACATGACATTGTAAAAAACTGCCTGAGATACCAAAAAACATTTTAGCAGAATTGATGAGGGGGGATTTACTCAAAATATTTAATTTGATCATCAAAATGTGATTCCTGTGCTTCCCTACTGCTTATTAGTATCATAAAGTTTGATCTCATGACTTCTGCTCAGAAATACTTCTCCCAAATCTGATGCCCATGGACTCAGTTTCCCTGGCTTTGTTTCCTGTAGACCATGCTAGGCAGAGTTAATGCCACTTTGCATTTACAGAAAGCTTTGGCCTTTACAAAGCTTTTTCTAAAACACTCTCTCCTGTGGCATCTCTTAGCAGGCAGACAAGGCTCAGTTGTTATCATTATTCCCATTTCACAGATGAAGAAACTGAGGCTCCAGGAAGTCAGGCGACTTACCCAGAATCCTATTGTCAGTTCGGTGCTCTTTCAGCCACAGATGTTGCCTTGAAGCATTCTGCTTGCTTATATCAAGGTCTCCTGATATATTAGGGTTACAGTTATGGTTAGGGTTTCCTAAATAAAGGAAGTCTTTTCAAAAGGAAAAAGAAAACACACCAACATTCCTTTACGCATCAAAATATAGTGTCATCTATCCGTGCTTCCCACGTTGACCAGGATGAAGGTGACATTTCTGGTTTTCTTATTTTTACTCCTGTTTTAGCAAAATTTGAGCAATCTGCCTAACTATTTACATTTTGTCCTTCCACCAATCTGATTTCAATTAATGGACTCAAGCCAAGATTCTAATACACCTAATACAACGCACCAAGCATCCTAGCTTCACCGTAATTTTGGTTAGTTTTTGTTTGTTTAAGAAATGATGAAATAGGCAATTTGTCTGACATGTAAATGACAGGATGAGAAGGGCTATTAACTTCTTCTAGCTAAAATATGCAAGGAAAGTAAATGGATGGATTTGCCAGATTGCCTTAAACAAACTTGATTAAGGTGGTAGTTTCCCAAGTAATTCATGGTTCCTAGCAGTCTTGTTTGACTGTTGGTTGGGGCCCTGGCCCACATTTTGTCTAAGATTCTAGTCCAATTTTCTGATCTCCCTTTACCCGTGCTACAGTAGTGGGCTCTGGCTACAGAAGTGATCGTGTTCCATTGTTTCTACTAATCTCATACATTCATTTGTGCACAAACAATGTGCCTGTCACCCTCAAGGAACTTACAGCCAAGTCAGAAACTGACAAATTAAGGAGTCATTCAATTTAAAATAAAGAACACTACAGTTCTTTAAACTCTACAGTTTAAAATAAAGAGCTCTAAAATGGGAACCCTCCTGTGCTGTTGGTGGGAATGTGAATTGGTACAGCCACTATGGAAAACAGTATGGAGATTCGTCAAAAAAATAAAAGTAGAGTTGCTATCTGAGCCAGCAACCCCACTCCTGGGTATATATCCGAACAAAACTCTAATTTGAAAAGATACATGCACCCCTATGTTCATAGCAGCACTATTTACAGTAGCCAAGACATGGAAATAACCCAAGTGTTTATCAACATATGAATGGATAAAGAAGATTTGGTACATATACACAATCGAATATCACTCAACCATAAAAAAGAATGAAATAATGCCATTTGCAGCAACATGGATGGAGCTAGAGATGATCTTACTGAGATAAACCAGAAAGAGAAAGACAAATACCATGTGATATCACTTATATGTGGAATCTAAAATATGACACAAATGAACTTATCTACAAAACTCACAGACAGAGAGAACAGACTTGTGGTTGCCAAGGGGGAGGAGGGATGGGGGAGGGATGGCTGGGAGTTTGGGGATTAGCTGATGCAAATTATTATATATATAGCATGGATAAACAATAAGGTCCTACTGTATGGCACAGGGAACTATATTCAATACCCTGTGAAACCAGAATGGAAAAGAATATGAAAAAGAATATATATATATATATATATATAAAACTTTATTGTACATCAGAAACTAACCCAACATTGTAAATCAACTATACTTCAATCAAATAAATTTTAAACATGAAATAAAATAAAGAGCTCTACAGTACCTAATTGAGAACCTCCGTCTTTGGGGCTCAGGAAAAATCTCTTGGAGGAAGATACCTTTAAACTAAACCCTTAAGAAAGAGTAAGAGACAGCAAGGGGAGGGGGTGAGGAAACTCATGTAAAAGGTGAGAAGGCAAAAGAGTGACTTCAGGGAAGGGGGGTGGCTGTGGCGCACAGTGTGCAAGCTATGGGATGGAGGCAGGGGAGAGGTGGTGAGAGGGAGGCTGCAGAAGTAAGCAAGGGCCAAGATCATAAACAATCTCCAATGCATACTAAGAATTTGGAGTCATATCCCGAGAACAATTATAAAATATTAATGTTCTAACGTTTGCTTTGGCTGCTCTGTGGAGAATGGAGTGGAGGGAAACAAGATTGCAAGCAGGGAGGCCAGCCTCAATCCAGGCCAAGAGTTCTAGTAGCCTGAAATTAGAGTAGAGAGTGTGGAGACGAAGAAAAAAAGAATTCTTCAAGGCTCACCAGGTCAGTATCCCAATGTTGCAGGCGGTCCTTGCTGGTCCCCTTTATTGGGTTACCATTTCGATGTTAGCTTTGACTTGTTTCACCCCCCCCCCCCCCGAAATGCAGGCACTGCTAGCAGAGAGAAACTCCACAGTTCCTAGGAACAGCTGTTGGTTAAGCACAGTGAGTCTGCAGGGGGTCCTTTCTAGGGTCTCAAGTCAAATCACCAAGTGCAGGGTTTGTAACTATGTTTCATTTCAGGCACCAATGCTGATGGGAGAGGCTGAGACAGGTGTTGGAAGTTTGTTTTAGGACACACAGGGAAACAGGGAAGCAGAGGGAACCATCTCTACAGCCATAAAGCCAAGCTTCATGGAGCACTGAAATGTTCCTCAAGATACCACAGTCCCCCAAGAGGCTCAAAGCAGTCTGGTAACCAGCACTTATCTGCCTCTGCTCTTCTGCCACCATCAACTACCAACCCCCTGCGTGCCTCCTGGCTTCTGCTTACTGCCTTTTATGTGTTGGCCGCAGTCTCTACTGCTGTAGGAATGTTTTCCCCACACCTCGGCTGCCCTAGCCTGTAGCATTCCAGGGTCTCCAAAGGCCAGAGATCATTCTCCTTGATGGTTCAAGCAGAAAACTCCTAGGGAGGATTCTCATTGCCTCTTTTTTGGATCACATGCCCACCCCTGCACGAATCACTGAAGTTAAGGGGACAGGAATACATGTGCGGCCGGGGATTGGGGGGCACCTCAACCACATGTCACGGGGGGGAGGTCTCCAAAAAGTGGTAATCTGTTAGCAACCCTAAGCAACTTCTCTGAAAAGAAATGTGTTATTGGCAGGTACTTTGGGTTTTGTGGCCTGTCCTAAAGATATTTTTCAGAATATAGGTAAGTGCTTTCACAACTTCAAGTTTCAATTTCTTCTGCTAGAGAACAAGAATTTGTCAGGTTGGATGTTTGTTGGTTTTTTAAATAAATCTCAAATCTATAGAACACCATCAGATTTGGGGGTATGAGAAGAAAGAAACAAAACTGTCTTTTTCTTTATCACAAGGCTTTTAGTAACAGACTACAGCTGTTGTGTTTCTTTTATTGCAAGCAACAGAAACTTGACATTGGCAAGCCTAAACAAAATAAAATGTATTGGGAGAATATTGAAAAGAAACAGAAAGGGCATCTCTGGGGGCTGTGAAACAGGAAGCAAAGGATTGGTAGGCTTTCTAGGCAGAAGTAGTATGTCAGAGAACACCACTGGGCTCCACATGCACACGTAGGTGATGATATTATAAAGAAAAGCAGGAAAATCATCTTCATAAAAGTCAGGATAATGGTTACCTCAAGAAGTGAAGCTAGGACCAGCTACATAATTTGCAGGGCCCGGTGCAAAATGAAAATGCATGACTGATTGGTCAAAGATTATTAGGAATTTCAAGATGGCAACTTCAGGGGACTTCCACGGTGGCGCAGTGGTTAAGAATCTGCCTGCCAATGTAGGGGACACGGGCTCGAGCCCTGGTCCCGGAAGATCCCACATGTCGTAGAGCAACTAAGCCCGTGTGCCACAACCACTGAGCCCAGTGCCACAACTACTGAAGCTCATGTGCCTAGAGCCCGTGCTCTGCAACAGCAGAAGCCAGTGCAATAAGAAGTCTGTGCACCGCAACAAAGAGTAGCCCCCGAGAAAGCCCACACGCAGCAACGAAAACCCAAGGCAGCCAATACTAAATAAATAAACTAATTAATTAAAAAAGAAAAAGATGGCAACATCAAAGCATGAAACCAAGCCTGGGACACTTCTGAGCGTGGAGCCCTGCGGCCACTGCACAGGTCACATACCCGTGAAGCTATCCCTGAGTGAGGGAGAGCGTTTCAGTTGGTGAGGGACACACAGGAGGCTTAATGAGGCTGATAATCTTGACAGTGGTGCTTGCTTTCAATTATTTGTAAATCTTTCGTGTACTTTTATGCACTCTTCCCTAAGTGTCATTGTATTTCACGATTTAAAAAAAAAATCAACCACAACTTCTGTCCTTTGACAACCATACAACATTCAACATGCAAAAGAGTCTGAGTGGCCAAGTAAAGGTCAAATGCCCTTGTCCCAGCTGCCACAGGAGGATAGTAATCTAATGATAATAACAGAAATGACAGGGCAAACAAGAACAAGATGAAGAAAAACAAAAAAAGTAACTAGAAGAGCTAATACTTACTGAGCAGTTAGTACATGCTTTAGATGCTATTCTGAATTAACTCAGTAAATACACATTACAACCCTATGAGATAGAAACTTCCCCCTGCAGCTTCCAGAGAGAGAAGTGGGCACTGGGACTTACTGATCACTAAGATCTCACACTGTGAGGGAGAGAGAATTCTCCGAAAGGAAAGTGGGTATGTTGGGATATAGAATGGGCGTGGGTGGCCAAGAAATGCCAAAATCTGCTACACAGGTTAGTGAGAAAATAGGACTTTGGTATGGGCTGTTCCTTTTTCGCATTTAATAATCACTGGTTGGTTTTCCAAGTTTAATGCCCTGTGCTAGGTAATATACAGCAAAACCAAAGCTGAACAAGACAGTGGCCTTCAAGTTATAATATGTCGCTTAAGAGAAAAAGGGGGAAAGAGGAAAAAAATACCTCTAAGGAAAGTTTACGTCTGTGGAAATAATATATGAAGTGCTCAGGATCTAAGGAAGATGAGTGTTGGATGTGTCCACAGACATTATTATCATATTACTTATTGCATTCTCAAGGCAGCTTCAGCCCTGCAAAGATGGACTCAGAAACCCAACCCTGGTAAGAAGGCCATTCCATCCACAGTGAGTTTGCCCTCAGAGTTAACCTGACCACAGACATCATCAGTTTTTTTGCCAGGCTGCAACAGCTGAGACGCATGACTTACACACATTAGATTCACGGGTATGCAAGGCTGCCAAGTGGGGGCTCATCAAGGCGCAGAAATCTGGAAATCCCATTAGCGACAGATGCAGCCCAGCATGCGTGTCTGGGGAGGCCCTGGCTACAGCCCTTGGGACCAAGACAGATTCATCTTGGATCATGACAGCCACTCCCGGCCAACCTGAGATCAGCGTGAGGGGGAGACATGTCACAAAGAAGGAGCGGATAAAGCCAGGCAGGTCGCAGCCATCCACTCGCCCCAGGGCAGGGCAAAGAGGCCAGTTGTTGGAGACAAGTGTTCAAGTCCTTGGAGCCTTTCTAACTCAGGGGTCCCCAATCCCCGGGTCTCAGCCTGTTAGGAACCAGGCTGCACAGCAGGAGGTGAGCAGCGGGCGAGTGAGGGACGCTTCATCTGCCGCTCCCCCTCACTCCCCATCACTCCCTATAGCTCGCATTACCGCCTAAACCATCACCCACCCCCCACCCCCGAAGAAAAATTATCTTCCATGAAACCAGTCCCTGGTGCCAAAAAAGCGTGGGGACCACTGCTCTAACTGATGTTCGAATCAGGAACCTGAGTGCCTGAGTTTGAATCCTACCTCTACCACTTCAACTTGAGCAAGTTACTTCGCCTCCCTCTGCCTCGGTTTCCCATCTGCAAGCTGGGGATGACACATCCTAGCGTTGTTAGGATTAAACAAGACAATCTATATATACTGGCAGCGGTGATTATTGTCACTGGTGTCCTGTATAAAGTGAGGGATTGACTAAAAGGATCTCTAACTGCCGGTCTAACGTTAACATTCTGTGACAATCTTAAAGCAAAAGTATTTATGACTTTGGATTTCTATTAATGGAACTTGTTCAATTGAAGGCATTACCTGTGAGTGTATTTTCGCTTCTATTTCTATGCCTATTCAAATCGCTGGTGATATTCAGGCACTGGCTCATGTAAAAGATGAGTATTTTAACCTAACCGCTTTAACATTTATCATCCGTGCAGCCAAGTGTTGAATAGGGAGGGAAACTTGGAGACCTTATTTGTCTATTTTTAATCAGCTCTACCTTTTACAAAGAGTTCATTCAGGAAGGGCTGACTTGAAGCTGAAAGGGGCACATGTCAATGTGAAGATGGCCACATGACAGGAGAATTCTAGATTTAGAAGTTCAACGTGGAGATTATACTTGCTGAAAATATTCTTAATGTATATTTTAGTGGTAAACTGTTAACATTCTTTCCATATTTCCTGACCTCAGTTATTCCCTTTCCTGCACTGTGGTTAAGAGTAAAATTCAGGAGTGGATAACTTTCAGAGAACCGAGGAGACAGAATTTTGCCTGTGGTCAGAAAAAAAAAGGGGTGGGGGGGACATTTTAGTTGCTTCGAAGTTGGTTTGTGAAAAGTCAGGGGCGGGAAGGCAGTGGGAGGAGGCCTCTCCAGAGGCCCAGCTGAGGCTCCAACTCCCCATTTGTCTTAATTTGGCTTGTGGTTCCAAAGGCTCAGGGAAAACACAGACTTCCACTAATGTAGCCCAAGCAAAATACTGGAAGAAACAAAGCTTAGACATTTTGCACAAACTATAGAAAATAAAAGCAATAAACTGCAAAAGCAGATGAGACCTTCCTGATGGAGGTACTGTAATATCTCAAAGTCAATAAAAGAGTCTTTCAAATACATCCTCAAAGCAGCTAGACAGTTTATCGTGGTGTCACATTTATGACCCACATAAGTAGCCGTCAACTAATATTATTATAAAACTCTGATTTATAAGCACTTACACTGGATTTTTCCTCCCACTGGGACCTCCAATTTGACAGGACCACCTCCCTATTTGCATGAGGAATTCGTGTCGTAATCGGGGAACGTGGTTGTCCAGTGGCCAAGATGGTTCCTGTTGATGACAGTTTTACATATTCCATTTTTTTCCGGGGGCAAAAGTCACATGCATATGGTTGAATTCTTCGTAGGGGCTCTTTCAATGTCCATTATGTTGATAATCAGAGAATTTCCCTGGGAAAAGATCTCTAATAAAATGACGAATAAATCACTTGGACTGATCCCAGATGGAGAAACTAATGTGATTTTTAGAAGCTGAAACCTTTAGATTCTTCGGCAGCATTTTGGTAAATCCATTTTTTTTAAAACAGCAGCAAACCACAAATTGGTTTTGTGAATTATGTCGATCACCAGATTTGTGAGGCCGGGCACTAGGAAAAGATGACGACAGCAATCCCGCAAATATTTGATTTCTACCCGCCCACCCCCACCCCAAAGGAACAACCATCCTTTCAGAGCCAAGTCCTGACTTCAAGGCTGCCCACAGTCCCGCTCTCTGAAAGCCCTGTAGAAAACTAGGGGGTGGAAGGCAATCATTTAAAAGAGATCACATTCAGTTTTATTAAAAAACCAAAACAGCTGGGGCATTGATTTGCAAGCTCTGTAATGCCATTGGTATGCCTGACCTGGCCAAGATATTAAAAAGATATTTAAGGCAATGTCAGTAAGTGTCTCAGGCACAAGCTTTGGCATATTCAAACAGCGTTATAGAGCTGAGGGTAATTCGTCTTCCATTATGTTTCGCTATGCAGAAAGAAGGGGAGCGAACATTTACAAAATGATTTACTGTGACACATCCATTCTAAGGAAAGCCTGTGCCGCCCGCCAGCACTCCAGGCCGGTCTGCCCCCTCCCAGATGCTCAGCCACATGTCCCATGCTTGGCGTGAGTGACAATTGTGTTGGTGGAGAGCGATTCCTGGGATCTGGGTGTTTTTAACAGAAATCCCAGAAAGCTCTGAGGTTGCTGGCTTAGGTAAGAAAGGCAGCAGGAAAGGGCCCATCAGTTTGGGGCTAAGTGTTTTTAAAGATGCTCCAGCAGTATAACCACAGGATGGAGTAAGATTTACTGTCTCCTTGGGGCCGGGAGGATTGCTGGGAGAGGAGTTCCGGCTTCGCTGGTGCAGGTTTCCACCATTGCTGGCCTCCTCTCTCAGGTTCTCCTCTTTCTTGCCTCCCAGCAGCTGGCTTCCTTCTGACTTCCTGCAGCAGCCACATTCCTCAGTTGCCAGGATGTCACATCCTAGCTCTTTCTCAGCTGTACTGTTGCTTACTGCTTGCTTCCTGGAAGCAGCTGCCGCTTTGACCATGGGCATTTCTAGCCCCCTGCCTATTGCGACACTAGCTTAATTGCCTTTGCCTCTTGGAATGAAATCAACGCTCATTGAACACCAACGATATGCAAGACATCATGCTTGGCCCCATGAAAGATAGAAAGAAATCTGGTGTAAAGATGGGTCTTTGTCTCAGAAAGCCTACAATCTACTTGTGAACTAATGCTTACTCCTTGGGCAAGTTTCTTAACCTCTCTGTATCTTAGTTTCTCCATGCATAAAATAAAGAGAATAATAGTACACAGGACTGCTGTAATTAAATTAATCTGTGCAAAATGCTTAGACTAGTACACGACACATGATAAGCATTTAATAAATGTTAGCTAGTTTTGAGCCCTAGTTGGAAGAAAGAGAAAACAAGAGAAATAAAATAATATTTATCTGCCCTACCCTATAATAAGAGTTTTATAGATGTTAACTTAATCCTCACAGTACCATGTAAGGTGGGTTTTACTATTACCCTTTCGTTTTGGAGTCACCGAAGACTCTGCCAGGTTAATAACTTATGTGAGTTTCTCCTGTTGACAGAGCTTACAGTCAAGGCCAAAATTACTTGGTGCCAAAGCCCATGATTTTGAAAAGTCAAAGATTTAAAATGTAGATAATACTTCCAAAATATTAGAAGATGTATGGCAAAGTGATATGTCATTGATTTCTTAACAGCTTGCACAGAAAGACATTCCAAAAAGGAACATCAGGGAGGAAAGACTACTTGGAAAAGGTGGGGCTGGAGGAGAATCTTGAGGGATGAGTGTGATTTTGGATGCGAGTAGCAGAGGCCCTTTTACTGTGTGAGTGATCACAGGGAAGGATAAAATTGCACCATCTTTTGAGAAATGGGGCACCAACTGGTGGACCGAAGCTAAGAGCTCTGCAAAGTCAGAAGATGGCATGTTTGAATCCTCTCCTATGGGGCGGGGGGGTGGGGGACAACCTAAGTGTCTTCACAGTGCTTTAGAAAGATTTGTTGCACAGACATAGAAAACCAACTTATTGTTACCAAACTGGGGGGGGGGGTGCAGACAGACAGATAAATTAGGAGGTTGGGATTGACATGTACACACTACTGTATATAAAATAGATAACCAACAAGGACCTACTGTACAGCACTGGGAACTATACGCAATATTTTGTAATAACCTATAAGGGAAAAGAATCTGAAAAAGAATACACATTATATACATATATATATATATATGTATGTATGTATAACTGAATCTTTGTGCTATACACCTGACACTAACAGATTATAAATCAACGACACTTCAGTTATATAGATATACAATTTTTTTTAAAAAAAGGAAGATTTGCTTTCCAAGAAAATATAAAACAATCTCGAAAGTAAGAGTGAGTCTGAGGGGCTATCACAGGCCTCTTAGCAAGAACCACCAGTGTCTGCCGAGGGTGGTGGCGGGGAAGCAGGAAACAGATGGCATCCACAAAAGGGGTGGCTGAAGGGGGTGAACAAAGAGGCTCTTTCCAGAGGTCCGGGTAGGGCTGGACTCTTCCATCAGGGATACGGTCATCTCCTGGAGCTAGCAACAGGGAGGAGCTCTTTCCACCAGAAGGCCTGAAGGGGCAGAGGGCAAGGAACAATTCCTGGACTCAGGCAAGGGAGCTGCACAGGGACGGCTGCCTGGCGGGAGCTGTGACTCTGGGCGGGGAGGCACAGCCAACCTGCCGTAACCAGTAGGACAGGCGCCAGGGAAATAGACACCCCATCCTCGCCTCCTCCCTCCTTTCTCCTGCCAGTGCCCCGGGGCACTTCGTTGCAGTGCATACAGATCATGGTTCCTGAGCAGAGAACAGGATGGAGAAGAGTAGAGGGAAGACTTGGACATACAGATGGAAGACACCCAACACAAGAGGTTTGTTATGGGATTAGGTAATTGACGTGGCACTGCACCAGGCACACAGAGGATACCGAACACTTGATGGTTAGTATTATTTCTTATTGTTTTTCCTGCTTTGGTTGGCTTGGTAGTCATGTGTCCAGCTCAGCCCCTCTGGCCTCACCACAAACGAAAAAAATTTCAAATCCCTGCAGTAGCATGAGAAGTGACTCACTAAAAAGTCAATTGAGTTTTTTTGTTTGTTTTTTGGGGGTTTTTTTGCTTGCAATCTTCAGTCTCTAACTTTTTTTTTAAAGGAAGCTTTTAAAGGAAAAAAAGGAGGCTTGGAAATCATCTTTTTTAAACACAACCTTTGTGATTTGTTTTATTGGAAGTTCTTAACAGAGGAAAGGGTCTTGTTTGTTTGGATTGCTATGCAACAGGAGGCATTGAGTAAATGGTTTCTCAGTTTTTATTATTTTAAACTTCACCCAGGAGAAAATTGATCCAAGTTTAAGAAAGAGAAGAGGAAGGGAATATAGACGCTAGTGTTTTCAAAATTCTAAATGGTTTTGCAAATAATAGAAGCTTAAAACAACCATTCACAAACAGAAAACTGCCTTCATAATTCTCACTTTCAAAGTAAAATCAATAGCTAATGTCTTCATCCAGCCAAACATTTTTTTTCTAGCCAATTTATACACTACCTGCTAAATAATCACTGAAAGTTGAAAATGTATCACTTTCAAGCAAATATCAGCGAAAGGTTAGGTGGCTCTAGAAGAATTCTTTTTCATCGCCCTTCCTGGTCCTTGACATGCACAAAGCACAGCTAGGCAGAAACAGTCAGAGGTCAAAAGAGAAGAGGGGCAGATGCCTCCTCAAACTCGCACCCTATTTTAAGCTCCATCCTGTTTTGTTTACAAAAGCTTCACATTCCCCCCCATTGAACTGTTTCTTATTATGCCTAGAGGTTTCTGGTTGACATTCACACCGGTGCTGACTCTATCAGATTGGCAGCCCCCAAGAAGTTTCTGAATTTTCTGTCTAAGCTAGAGGGGGAAAATGTACATGAGTAGAATGCCCTGAACTTGGTTAAATCGGACATCTGGAAGCCCATGGTGGGGAAAGAGAGCAAAGGTTAGGAGAAAAATAACACTCAGTAGCAACCAGCAAAACAAACTTTTGTCTGGAGCAACAAGAATGCACTGCAAACAGAGATCAGCCCCTTATAGCACCAGCTCATCATTTAAAGCGCCTCTTACTGCTTTATCTAATGTCAGAATATACCACAAACAAAGCATAAAGAAGTCAATAAAAGTATTCAAATACAGCTACCCAAACACTGCCAATACTAACTGATACCTTGATACATTTCCTCCCAAGTTATTTGTTTAAATATATATATATATATACTTCATGCATATGCATATAAGTAAGATTGCAAAGAAATACAATGAATATTTTTGAAACTAAAAAAACAGGATTATTTTACACATGCAGTTTTATGTCTTGCATTTTAGGCCTAACATTATATTCATGCATTTTCCCATGTCATTAAATATTTTCAGAATGGTTACTTTTTTAAAAATTAGCTACATAATAGCTTGTCCTCTAGAGGTAGCATAATTTATTTAACCAACCTCATATTGTTGGCATTCATGTTGTTTCCAGTTTTCACTGTTACAAATAATATTTTCATGAACATCCTTAAAAGAATATCTTGTAATTCTGTCTGTAGGGATAAATTCCTAGAAGTGAAATTACTGGGTGAAAAGCCCTTAAAACATAGAGTCCAAACTGCCATCTAGAAAAGTTTTGCCTCTTGGTCTTGTGGGAAGCTTATGAAAACACTCATTTCATTACACCCCACCATTGCTGCAAACTGTCATCTTTAAAATTCTTTGCCTATTTGAGAGGTGGAAAGTGGTGCCTCGATATTTTAAAATCTCATTTTCTTTCTAAACATTTACTTGCCAAACCAACTTTTACCATCTTTGACAAATCTGATTTCCTTTTGAGTGGACTTTGGAATGCCAACTCCCTGGGAAAAAACTTCCATGAGACACATGAATACAACCCTCTTAATATAAATGTCACCAAATCTCTATCACACTTCATTTTAATAATAATGCCAAACAATGGGTTCTTTTCTGTCACATTTGTAATATAGTCATACCAGCTTTCAAAGGCTGGCGCATCCTGCAATTGCAAGCAAGAGACACTGGCAGTTCTCCAATCCGGAATGACAAGTGAGCATCTCTGTCACTCTGAGCCCATGGGGTGATGGAACAGGGACATGGGATCGAGTGACATGGATACCCATCAGCAACCTGACACTCATTCACCCCTCATATGTCAGGGGTTCCCAATTTTCATGCCAAGGACCCGTTTGACAGTCAGATGAAGTCTACAGATCCCCTCTTGGAACAATGCCTTTAACTGCATAAAATAAAATACCCAGGATTATAAAGGAATCTAACTAGATCAAAATTTTGTTTTCAAATTATTTATAAAAATCTATGACATAGCCATATATGTGCTTACTTATTAAGCACTAATTAACAAAGTCTAGTGGCAGATAGAATAACTACTATAATTGCAAAGTGGTAATGAGGGTAAAGATATTCCAAGATATCTACCAAACTAACATGAGAATATTTATTATTTCTACTAGTGACAAAGTCCAAGTTCTGCAAACACTGTCTTGGTTTGTTGCCTACATTCATGATGAAGGAAATGCTGCCTTTCAATGGGAGGCTAGTAAAAGATGTAATTTTTTTTTTCCCATCATGGAACGCCTGAGCTCTCTCCATGGATCCATGGTCATATGAAGTGTTCTGAAAGTAGGAAATTATGTAAAGGCATTATCTCTACCTCCTCCCATTTCTCAAACTGTGACATTTTCTCTGGGCCCCATCCATTTTTTTTTTTGCTCTAATTACTACCGTTCTGGGAAGCTGTTGGAACAGGGCAGTAGGGTTGGCCACAGTGGAAGATCTTAGTCAAAGGGTTGAAGCCATGTGTTAAAAATACTGTATTTGACGATGTTGCAGACCTGCACTCTGATCACATGCCATGTCTAGGACTGCTCCACCAAGCCTGGGAGCCAGGAGCTCAGGGTTCTAGCTACAGCTTTGCCACTAACCAGTATGTGACTGTGAAAAAGCCCTTTGACATCCCTGAGCCTCAGGTTTTCTTAACTCAAACAAACAAACAAAAAAATTAGAAAAAACAAACTCTAAGTTCCCCTTCCATATTACACAATCTTTGACTTTAAAACTTTCAAAAACCTTCATTGTATTTTGATGATTAATGTAGCTTTCCAAGAGACTTCTTTAGCATCCAGAACAGAAAGCCTTACCTGTTTCTAAAATAAAGTTTCCCTCTTTATCTGTCACTGTCAGTCCCTTTTTCCACTTTTTCCTCATTCTCCTTTTAAAACAGAATTTTGTTCCCTGAGAGCAATGGAACCTGAACTCTTGTGTTGATTCTAGAGTAGAACTAGAAGTTTCTCTGGAAACCACTTCTCCCCACCAGGTCCAAGTGCCTAGGACAGTCAGTCTCCATTTCAGCATTGGTTCTAATGGTGCCCAGCCTCTGCTCATGGAGCATCCTTCCTTCCTCAATAGGCAAGTTTCCCTTCTGTGCTTTTTCCCCTAAAGCCCTAGGCAGGAGGGATTTAACTCTCTCTGTGTTGTTGCACTGAACAAGTTGAGTAAAGTATTCTGTTCTCCTACTCAAACAGAGCTCACAGAGTAAATATTTCTCATGGGTTTTCCTTCCTAATCACCCAACATTTTTAAACACTTGGCATTCTGCTCCATTCAGGGGGTCGGAGCCAGATTCAGGGAGAGTCTGAGCTTCAGGTGTCAGAGCGGGCCTGGTGGGAACACCCTGGGCCCCGTGGGCCCTAAGTATACTAACAAGACTGAAGGGAGAGGCTCAGAGGCAGCCCTGCTCCTGGCAAGCCCAGACAGGGTTCCCTTTGATGTGAAGTCTTGCTTGATATTGCTTTGTGTGTCTGCATTTGTCCTTGGCAGGCAGAAGGCAGTTCCTTTCCAACAGTGAGGTGCCCTTGTGTATTGCTGCCATCCACTGAAACAGTGCTGCATGCAAGCAGCTCCCCGGGTGACAGGCAAGTGCAGGGGGGAGGCTGGGGCTGGCAGGAGGGGTGGGGAGGACACTTAAGGAGATCCCAAGTGCCAAGAGTGTTAACAAGGAAGCTGAGACAGGCTTGGGGGTTTGTACCAGAGCTCTCAAAACATTTTACCTTGAAGTAGGAACAATTTGAGAGAGAGACAGAGTAATTAGCAGCAAAACATTGAAAGCGGTTTTCTTTGATTGAAACACAAAGAAATGTGTTGAGAAATGTGAATTGCAATTGCCTCAAGTTATCCTGGGTCAAATAGTGGCTTGTGAATATTAGTAATCACAATTGGCTAGACTTTTCTTAGGTTTTGTGGATATTATTAATGCTGTTCTCTAAACATTTCTAGTTCTACACCCTTTCAAGGACAAAGTGGATTGCACTTCCTGGTCTCCTCATGGTTGGGTAGGGCCATGTGACTACTTCTAGCCAATGCGTAGAAGTGACATGGGTCTCTTCCAGGCTGGAGTATTGAATTACTGATGCAAGGCTCTCTGGATCTCTCCTTCCTCTCTGGAATGAGGACCACCAGTATTTGAGATGGTGTTTTCTCCACCAGCCTGAGCCTTTAAATAACTATTAGAGTCCCGCTGCTACTCTACAAGGGACAAGTAGCATGAGCAAGAAATTAGCCCCTTTGGTTTAAAGCCACTCATATTTGAAGGCGGTTTGTTACAGCAGCATAACCTGGACTATTGTGATTGCTGAAGGCACAGACGATGCTCCTTTCTTTGCCCTGTTACATGGAGATTAGATATTGAATTGTATCAAACTGATCCTCGACTTCCATAGGAAAGCATCCTCACTTTATTTAGGCAATAGGAACTTTCACAGCCAGGGAATTTCTCTAGGGAGTGGCATTGCAAGTCAGTTGTCTATGGTTGCATCTCTAAGCCTTAGGCTTGGGAAGCCCAAGGTGTTGTGGATAAGAGCCATGATAGGTCTCAGAAGATGCAGGAAGATGTTCATTGAGTCTCACTTAGCTCAAAGAGAGCCAAGAGAGAAACTTTATCAACAGAATGCATGAATTAAGTGTCTCTTTTCATATATTTCTATGGTCAGAGGGCTTCAAGCTCTGAGCAGCTTTTCATGTAAGAATGGAAAAAAGTGGAAAAGGAAAAAAAAATATGGTTGGAGAAAACTCACAGATTGAAAACAACTCTGAAAGAATACTAGCAAAATTGGAAGAGACGTAGTTTACATTACAGAAAATAGTTTTCAGCCCTGGTAAGGCACAGCAGAAGGGACATTGGTTGGAGCTTCATGTGAGGTGTACAAAGGGCTGCAGTTAGTCCAAAAAAGCTTCAAGGGAGATGTTTTCAAGAACTACTGGACTTTTGGAAGGAAAAATAGAATGGTGTGTCCGAAGAAAGGCAATACAACCTAAAACCATCTTGGAAAAGGACCTAGAAGCCAGGTCAAGGTGACTTTACAAGACGGCATTATAGAAATTTGGTCTGAGGGGTCTGGTGCAAATTTGGGTGGTCAGAGGTGGGCTGATAGAGAAAGGATTTTAAAATAACTAACGCTAGGAGAAGTACTCCAAGGAAAAATGCTCCAGGCACAGGGAGAGGGTAAAGTGACAAAAATTGACAAAAAATGACAAAAGCAGTAGCATTAAGATTATAACCTGGGATGGGGGTGGTGTTGTGACTTGAGAGGCCAAGGAAAGCGAAACTGCCAGCCTCCCTGTGAGGGAAGACTTTTACAGTGATGTGACTGAGAGTGCTCACTGTCCTCCCATATCCTTCCTTGCCCCCTTCCTTAATGGCTCTCCCTATTTTCAGCAGAGTACACAGCAGTGCAGAATAAAGATTACCTTGCTTGCCTTCCTCTTCAAATAGATGTGACCATTTGGAACAAAGGACACTGGTGCCCTTAGTAGTGACAAAGGACCTCCAACTTCAATTTCTTTTCTTCCATCCCACAATGACTCGTCCTTGAATGACTATTTCCCTCTGCTATGCAAGTTTCTTTGTCTCTTGTTCCTGTCAGGGTTCTGTGCAGGAAACAGAAACCATTTTAGGTGTCTCAAGCAGAAAGGAATTTAATACAGGGAATTGAGTGCTGCAAAATTGTTGGAAGAGCTGAATATGAGGAAGTCCTGTTAGATGGAAATCTCATGCCTCTGTTAGGTTTTGAGGTCATAACCCTGTAGCTCTGAACCAGAAGTCAGGAGATCACTGTCAACACCCAAAGGTCAAGGAACTGCTGCCAATTTCACAATTGCCCCTTATTTGTGAAGCTGGTCACAGGGAAGTGGGATATGAAGTCTGTCCACAGCAAAAACTCATTTCTGCCAGAACCTGTCACTGCTGCAGAAACAAAATTGGCCTCCACCTGCATTTCACCTTCCAAATCTCATGGGAGGCATCTCAAGCCCTGGCAACAAGGGAGCCTAACCTTCCAGCCCCTGTGATAGAGGGAGCATGCAGAAGGGGGTGGATGTGGATAGCGAGTGCCAACAGAGCACACCTGGTCCATCCCTTGTTGGTTCCCCTGGAGATGTCAGACACTCTCAGTAATTTTCTTAGATGGCTTCCCTGTTCTTGTATTTCTCTAATAGCCAATTAAAAAATATTGTCATCTATTTATTACATGCTAAGACTGTGTTGGGCACTTCAAAGTGTACAGAGGGATAGCTTGGTTCCGATTATCTGACACCTCATCCACTTGAAAAACATATGTTCAGTTTCTAACAGGTACTCAAGAAGCATCGAGAGCTGCTCATTATCTATCAAATAAAGTCCAAGTGCCTTCATTTTAATCTAACAGACTCCCTAGAATCTGACCTCAACTCTTGTTTTTATTTTTATCTCTCATTTTTCCGCTTAATGAGCTTTTTGTGGACCAGAAAAACTGGATTGTTTTCTATTCTCTATACATATGCCTCTCTTTTCTGCCACCAACATTTTAGCTACACTGTTTCTCCTCCCTAGAATGTTCTACTTCCCATCGCCCTACGCCAAAGCACCACTGATCCCTTAGTGTCTGGCTCAAATGTCACCTCCTCTAGGAAGCCTTTCTTGATGCCGTACAGCTGGGATACTCCTTCACATAGCAGAATCCCTGGAACTTAATCTATATTCCTGCCAGAGAATATAAAACAGTCCACCTTGTATTACAGCTTTTTGTATAAACATCATTTCTTCTCTAGTAGACCACGGACCACAGAGGAGCAAGGATTATTTCTTATTTATTTTTAATCCCCCATAGTGCCATAGTGTTTATTGAGTGAATAAATGTAAACCTGGAAGACAGTCATTACTCTCAAAGATTTTATAATCCCATAGTCAGATTTTTTTTTTTTACTGAAAACAAGCTTTTATTTTATTTTATTTTTTTTATTTTTTGGGGGGTACACCAGGTTCAATCATCTGTTTTTATACACATATCCCTGTATTCCCTCCCTTCCTTGACTCCCCCCACCTCGAGTCCCCCCCACCCTCCCCACCCCAGTCCTCTAAGGCATCTTCCATCCTCGAGTTGGACTCCCTTTGTTATACAACAACTTCCCACTGACTATTTTACAGTTGGTAGTATATATATGTCTGTGCTACTCTCTCGCTTCGTCTCAGCTTCCCCTTCACCCCCCGCCCCCTCCCATACCTCGAGTTCTCCAGTCCATTCTCTGTATCTGCATCCTTGTTCTTGTCACTGAGTTCATCAGTACCATTTTTAGATTCTGTATATATGAGTTAGCATACAATATTTGTCCTTCTCTTTCTGACTTACTTCACTCTGTATGACAGATTGTAGTTCTATCCACCTCATTACATATAGCTCCATCTCATCCCTTTTTATAGCTGAGTAATATTCCATTGTGTATATATGCCACATCTTCTTTATCCATTCATTTGTTGATGGGCATTTCGGTTGCTTCCATGTCCTGGCTATTGTAAATAGTGCTGCAATAAACATGATGGTACAAGTTTCTTTTGGGATTATGGTTTTCTTTGGGTATATGCCCAGCAGTGGGATTACTGGATCATATGGTAGTTCTATTTGTAGTTTTTGAAGGAACCTCCAAATTGTTTTCCATAGTGGCTGTACCAACTTACAGTCCCACCAACAGTGCAGGAGAGTTCCCTTTTCTCCACACCCTCTCCAACATTTGTGGTTTCCAGATTTTGTGATGATGGCCATTCTGATCGGTGTGAGATGATACCTCATTGTGGCTTTGACTTGCATTTCTCTGATGATGAGTGATGTTGAGCATCTTTTCATATGTGTGTTGGCCATCTGTATGTCTTCTTTGGAGAAATGTCTATTTAGGTCTTCTGCCCATTTGTGGATTGGGTTATTTGCTTTTTTGGTATTAAGCTTCGTGAGCTGCTTGTATATTTTGGAGGTTAATCCTTTGTCCATTGTTTCATAGGCAATTATTTTTTCCCATTCTGAGGGTTGCCTTTTAGTCTTGTTTATGGTTTCTTTCGCTGTGCAAAAGCTTTTAAGTTTCATGAGGTCCCATTTGTTTATTCTTGATTTTATTTCCATGATTCTAGGAGGTGGGTCCAAAAGGATCTTGCTTTGATGGATGTCATAGAGTGTTCTGCCTATGTTTTCCTCTAGGAGTTTGATAGTGTCTGGCCTTACATGTAGGTCTTTAATCCATTTGGAGTTTATTTTTGTGTATGGTGTTAGGAAGTGTTCTCATTTCATTCTTTTACATATTGCTGTCCAATTTTCCCAGCACCACTTATTGAAGAGGCTGTCTTTTTTCCATTGTATACTCGTGCCTCCTTTGTCAAAGATAAGGTGCCCATATGTGTTTGGGCTTACTTCTGAGTTCTCTATTCTATTCCATTGATCGTCCTTTCTATTTTTGTGCCAGTACCATACTGTCTTGATCACTATGGCCTTGTAGTATAGTTTGAAGTCAGGAAACCTGATTCCACCAACTCCATTTTTCCTTCTCAAGATTGCTTTGGCTATTCGGGGTCTTTTGCGTTTCCATACAAATCGTAAGATTTCTTGCTCTAGTTCTGTGAAAAATGCCATTAGTAATTTGATCGGGATTGCATTGAATCTGTAAATTGCTTTGGGTAGTACAGTCATTTTCACGATGTTGATTCTTCCAATCCAGGAACATGGTATGTCCCTCCATCTGTTTGTGTCGTCTTTGATTTCAGATATTTTTTAAAATACCTTCACTTTCTGTTTCTTAGCATATGAAATCTGAAATTCTTTGCCCAGAATTTCATGCTCTCCAGCTAATTGGCACTCCTGGCATCCCATCTCATAATTCTTTAACTTTCAGTGACAATAAATAAGCTTTTTTGTTCTCCCCACATGTCTTGTTCATCTTTCATGTCCTGTTATTCTTGCACTTAGTGTGTAATTTTTATGATGTCATTTTCTATTTCCTCCTAAACCCCAAATAAGATGGGAATGCCTCCTTAATGTCTATAGCAAAAAAACCAAAAAAAAAACAAAAAACAATTAGCAGATTGTGTTTCTGTGTTTCTAATCTATAGCCACAATTAATGCAAAAGATGTAGCTTGATTACACAAGAGGGAGAATATATTTCACAGACATATTCTAAAATTCCATAGCAGGTAACTCTATCCACCAATTCTTTTTATTTATGGAACACCTCCAATTATAAAACAAGTCATAGATCATAGACCTTAATCTTTTTTATCAAACAAAAGACCCTAAACATGGAATTAGACACAAAACATTATAATTTAATTGTACCTTTTTTCGGCACAATGTCAAATTTACCCTTTACTGAAACAACAGTGTTTGTAAACATTCTGGTTTCCTTTCTCAGACACAATATGCCCCTCCCTCCAACTAGTTCACAGGTTCTTCAAGGGAAAGTACATCTTCCTTCCCCTGAACTTGTATCCTCTAGTGCCTAACACATTGCACCTAGTAGCCCATCTTTAACGAGTAAGAACTCAAATAATGCTTATTCCAAGTCATTAGTACTGAAAATAGCATGAAGGAAGTTGTCACTGATTTCTTTGTTCAACGTTGTCCCTCCAAATATTATCTAAGCAACCGCCACCCACTGTTCAATAAAAGAATACTTTTTTTCTAGATATTTCTAAGGACATACCTAAGTCTATTATATGCAAAAAAACATGGTCTGGGGCTACAAAATGAGTAGGCTTATAACTAGTAATAGAGCTATATAAATCTGGGCTGTACATGCTATCCTGGAGATGGAGATGCAGCGCTAGGAGAACAGAGTGGAAAGAATGATTACCTCTTCTCGGGGCTCATCTCCTCCAGTCAGAGAACATTTATCCATCAGGCATACATCTCGGTTATGCTTCTGAATTTGTATAAGGAGCACTTAACCCTCCTCTCTCACTAGTAGGTTGTGAAAGTGTCTATATCTACTCTTATCAGCAATGTGGGCTTTAATGTTCCAGGTAGGTTTGTGCTGGAGATTACAGCTTTTCACTCCCTGTGGTCTCATTCTTATCCAAAGTCCAATTGTGGGAAATAATACTTACAAAGGAGTGGTTCAAGGGCATTGCTGCCCATATGTTACCCTAGATAAGCTAAATGTTGCCCTTAGATTAAACGAGATCATAACAGGGCTATGAACTTGAGTTTTGATTCCTTGTAGACCTCCCTTTTCCAAATTTGTGCCTTAGCCTAAGCCATCAGCCTATAGAGAGGAACATGAAGCCCCATGGAACGTGTTGGTACTTGATGCTGCGTTTACTGCAGGAATCGATATTTAGGGCATAGTCTGAGGAATCACATAGTGTCCCCCTTTTGAGGACACCCAGAAGTGAGGCTGCTCTACATCAGGAAAAACTGTTCATATTGGGTGTAGAAGACAATAACCCAAAGCCATTCCCAAGGCCCTCGCTTGCCCTCATTTCTCTGTAAAGGCCAAAAAGGCAGATGCTCACTTTTCCAGTCTCTCTTGTAATGAGGAGGAATTCATATGATCCAGTTGTGGCCATGAAACATAGAAGGAAGTCTGTAAGGAAGCCTCTGGGATGGTAATTACTTTCCTGATGAAAAATACATGTGGGAGGAGAGCTCTTTGTTCTTACCTCTTCTCTCTACCTTGGTCATGGATGTGATGTCTGGAGTTGCAGCAGCCCACTTGACTCAGTGAGGCTACAGAGTGATAAAAATCAACACCCTAAGGATAGTAGGGAAGACAGACAGAAAAAGCCTTGGTCTCTGATAACATGACTGCAAAACTGCCCATCTCTGGACTTCTTGCTAAGTGAGAAAAATAACCACTGATTCGTGTAAAGCATCATTAGTTGTGCTTTATGTTACTTGCAGCCTAATATAGGATTAGTTTTTGTTTTATAGATTGTTGTAAGTCTTGTAATTAAGTCTGTCTTTGTTTTAGCTTTGCTTACCTGAAAGTTACAAAATTGTAACTAACATCTACCATGACATATGTTCTGTTAATTTTTTTTTTAAAGATTTATTTATTTATTATTTATTTATTTTTGGCTGCTTCGGGCCTTTGTTGCTGTGCACGGGCTTTCTCTAGTTGTGGTGAGCGGGGGCTACTCTGCGTTGTGGTGAGCGGGCTTCTCATTGTGGTGGCTTCTCTTGTTACAGAGCATGGGCTCTAGGTGTGTGGGCTTCAGTAGTTTCAACATGCGGGCTCAGTAGTTGTGGTACACAGGCTTAGTTGTTCCGCAGCATGTGGGATCTTCCCGGACCAGAGATTGAACCCGTGTCCCCTGCATTGGCAGGTGGATTCTTAACCACTGAGCCACCAGGGAAGTCCTGTTCTGTTAATTTTTGTCTCTGGATTTTGTGGATTTTTTACTCATGTTTTTATTTCACCCTGATTCATCCAAGTACTTATTGAGTTATTTTGCATTATATTCATTTTACAAGTCAAAATGAATATACTCTACAAGAAGATTGAGGAAGTCATTGTTCAAATAAAGATTTCACAGAGGGACAACATCTGTGCCTCACTCTTTAGTTAAATTCAGTAATTACAATAATTCCTAAGGTTGTAACTGAATTGAATCAGTAGGTATTAAACAGTGGCCTATTAAAAATTGTATCTCTATTCAATTCAGAACTCTAAAATCTTAAATTAGGGAGAACACAGATTTCAGGAGATCTATAAACCTTGTGACATAAACATAATTTTGTTTGTACACATAAATGTGCTTTTTCCTGGATAAAAGCCTGAGGCTTTCATCAAATATGCAAAGTCTGTTATTCAGAGTAAGGTTAAGAACTTCTGGATTAAGTTACATTTGCCCATTTTTGAGCCTTCCTCCCACTGAATCATCATTATGGTTCATCTAGGTTTTGCATTTCTGTCAAGACCCTAAACTTCTGTCACAATGCTGATGCCTGCCTCATCCTGAGAGTACACACTCCATCAACGTTCGTTGCCTTGCATTGATATTCAATTATTTACACTGCATTTGGTGTCTGGAATGGCAGTCTCTGGTTGATCACTCCGGAGGTTCTGAATCCATCCGCAGCATCCCAGTGGGTTCAGTGTGTCGTAGACACACAAATCAAAGTGTGAGGGAGGAGGAAAATCATTCCCTTCTAGGATAATGCATTTTTCATGAGAAACAGGTCATTAAGAACCATTGCCTGGTGCTTGCTCTCACTCTACCTTTTCATCCTTCCTCTCTTGTCAAATTATTTGGCCTCCTTCCTCTGCTCTCTCTGTTTCCCCTCCGCTTTATTACTCTGTATTTGATTATTTTACCAGCTCCTTCTTTCTGATATATTTAAATGACTTCTACATGATATACATCTTTGAACTATTCCTTACCTGACTTTTGTTTCTTTTCCATCACATAACATTTTCCTCTTCGTTTGCTGTTGGGCATTATACTCACATTCTAGCTAATATAGTGCACAGATTTTCCCAAACTTATAATTTCAACTCCCAACACATAAAAAGACAATGCTCATATCCTGTTTTTCCCTGATACTTTGATTTTCCCTGAAGATTTGATTTTACTACCCACTGTCATATTTTTCTATTCCCTTTTACGTCTGTGAACACAGACTCAATAATTTACTTGTGCCAGTTTTCTGCTCTGTCATGCAAATTCTGTGGCAGTTTCCTCCCAGATGATGGACTTGAAGTGATCAATCCATCACATTTCTTACAGCAACTTTCTCTTCTCTGGTTAAAATCAGGAGTGGGTTTAAGTGAGCCAGAGATTTTTGTGGAAGGAGATTTCTGTCAGGAAAGGAGCGACTACCGTGAGGGGAAAAATATCTCACTGAAAACTTCTTTCATGTTTCTGTTGACAGTTCTTTTTTTTAAAGCAACTGAGTCAGTTATAATTTTTACCAAAATTTAATTACATGCAGCAGAGAGTAAACATCTGGAAATCATCCTGGGTAATCAGTGTGAACTTATAGGGTAAATCAGAGACTTATATGCCAGAGTTTAGAGATTACGATCTTAAAGATCTGTACATTATTCATAAAAGCCTTTGTTTTCAATGTGTCTTTAAGAAATAATTAGAATTCAAGGCATTCATGAAACAGGAAACTTGCCACTTTATTTCTTACTTTATGGATCTCTTCCTAGGGACAGTGGGGTTTTTGGAAGAGAGTTAAGTACTGGTTTGTTTTTGGTGTGTAAGCTTTTTTCTTTAACTCATTTATTTGTGAAATTTAAGAAGCAGTAGGGATTCTAAGTCAGGCAAGCTGGAAAACAATAAAACTTGAAAATTACCCAGGCATGAAATCCCCTTGAACTAAGGAATGCTTCCAACATTAAGTTCTCCATAAGCATGGACTATAAATGATAACATTCCAAAATTAGTTTTTGAAGGAAGGTTCATAATAGGAAACTTGATCATCTGAAATTAACTCAGCCTACCTTCTTACTAACCTAAAATAATAGCCTCCACCCCTACCCAATATGACCTAAAAATAATAGATTGCATCTCACCCCAAAGTAATTTGGCAAGAGCCCAAGAATTAATACATACATGACACTCAGAATTGCATCCAAAAAAAGAAGCGGCATTCTTTTCCTTGTGAGCTGTCACCGTGCGGTAAGCCTCCCCGGGTCTGTAATCCTAATTAATGTTCATCGTCTACACTGCGTTCCAGTGTGAAGTGCAGAGCGGCAACACTTTGCTGGGAATCAGGCTCTCAAGAGGCTGCAGTTTCAGAAGATGTGTCTCATACTCTGTATTCTGAGTCTTCCATTCTCAAAAGGATTGTGTGTCTTCACTCTGAAAGCTGATAACCTGAGGAATTAAAAGGCTGAGACAGGAAAGAAAAGCTAACACAAGGAAAATGCTTGTTTTCATTTTTTCATTTTACTTGAGAGAGTCATATGGATATAGGCCAGAAAATGCTAGAGGTAGGAGAATAATAGGTTTAAAATAGTAAAGTCTGGGGATAGGCAAGGAAGAGATGGTGCAGAAAATAATGGAAAAGAGAAAAAGTGACAAAGGGGGAGAAGCAAACTAGCAGTGCTGCATTCTGACTCTTGTGGGCCCTGGGAACTTTTGCCTTGTGGGCTTCTTTCTCCATAAGAAAGTATCAAAAATTAGATTTTACTACAGCATTGGAATAAAGGTGAATATATTTATATTTGAATTAAATTTTTTTTAACCTGAAAGGTCTTTTTTTCTTCTCATTTTAAAAGAAATAAAAACATTTTTGTGTGCTTCTAAATTATTACGGGCCCAAGGCAACTTTCTCCTATGCCTAGTGGAGAAGTAGGCCCTACAGACAGCGTGAGGGAGAGGGAGTTAGGAAGAACTCTCCTCAGAAGTGAGGGGAAGAGTTTAAACCAGCAATAGAAAAATTAAAAATACAGATATCAGTGCATTGCCATGGTCTAGATCTAAATTATGTGTTGTTATTCCTAATCATGCCAGCTGTTTATTGAAGCATTTATTATTATCAACTATTTATTGAACAGTTACCCTGTGCTAAACACATCGCATGATTTACCACATGCATTCTACACAACAACCTGAGAGTTAAGCAGACAAAGATGTGCCTTGAAGCTTAGGGCCCCTCACTTTCTCTGCTTCCTGTCAAGGCTCTGTACCCAGTTTTTAGTAGAGCCTCTCAAGATTGTATATTTTTCAAGCCCTACAAAACCTGAGCCTGTACATATAGGTGCACCTGTATAGTCAGTGTATGGACAGACAATATCCCCCCAATTCACTGTTCAGCTCATTGAAACACAGAAAGGCTAAGAGATTGTTCAGGGTCACGAGGCTAGTTGTTAAAGGATAGCCTTAGGGAGACTGAGTTTGACTTAAAAAAGAAATCTTGATTCATAGGTTAGAATCAGAATTGGATGCAAAAATAAGTGTAAGGTGCCCAGAACTCCATTCTTAGCCTACGTTTCCCAGGTAATCTCTTTAACACTCCTGGTTTTAGCTGTTACCCAGTGGCTGGTGACCACAAAATGTATAGCTTCAGCTATTTCATTTAGGATGCTTTCAACTGCCATTAACAAGATCCTCACCCAATGACACAAAAGATATGAAAATGCTCATGTGAGAGGCCATCCAGAGGTAGAACAAGCTTCCAATATGGCAGATGCACAGATTCAACAACACTGTCAAGGGAACAGGTTCTTGGGACTTCCCTGGTGGCACAGTGGTTAAAAATCTGCCTGCCACTTCAGGGGACACGGCTTCCATCCCTGGCCGGGGAAGATCCCACGTGCCGTGGAGCAAGTAAGCCCATCCGCCAAAGCTACTGAGTCTGTGTTCTAGAGCCCACAAACCACAACTACTGAGCCCAAGTACCACAATTACTGAAGCCTTGGCACCAGAGCCCTTGCTCCTCAACAAGAGAAGCCACTGCAATGAGAAGCCACACACTGCAACGAAGAGTAGCCCTTGCTCACCACAACTAGAGAAAGCCCACATTCAGCAACAAAGACCCCACGCGCCAATAAAAAATTAATTAATTAGTTAATTATTTTTTAAAAAAGAAACAGGTTCTCTGTCTCCACTCTGCAGTCTTCAGGGTTGGCCTCATCCTGTGACTTGGTACCTTTGTGGCTGAAGAAAATCATCAGGAGTACCAGGGCTGTAGGCTTCCTCATCCAAATCCATTGAGAGAGAAAGCCTGGCTTCCCATGCCTTTCCCAGAAGCCCCCTGCAAATATCTTCCTGCCTCTCATTGATGGGAATTAGATCACGTGCCTATTCCTGAACTAATTTCTGGCAAGTTGGATGATTTTTGGATCAATACTTTTAGATCAATTGACCTTGAGATGAGGTCAATTTCCTAAATCACTTTGAGAGAGGAGTGAAATGAGTGTTGGGGAGTCAGCAACAATGTCTGCAATATCAGCTTCAGACCTGGTCTGATAAGTATCCAGTGAGCATCTCCCCATCGTAACCAGCCACAGTCATATTTGTTGCAACTTGTCCAAAGCTGAATTCATTGTCTGCCTCGAGAGACTGGTCTTCCTCCCATGCACCTTATTTGGAAAAATACAAAACCAGAACTCAGAAAATAATCTTCAACTCCTCTTATTTCTTCACCCCCCACCTTTACCCAGTCAACCATCAAGGCTAATACCCCCTCCCCCTCCAGTGTCCTCGGCATCACCCGATTTCATGCCCTTATTACTCCTTACTTGAATTATTGTAATACCCTCCTACATGGCCTCCTTTGACCTATATCCCCATTACTACCAGAAGTATGTTTCCAGATGGAGTAATAAGGGAGAAAAAGTTCATGTCACTACTTTAAATAACTTCCATTAGTAGCTCCCCATTACCTTCTGGATACAACTCATTTATTCATTTATACAGTATATACTTACTTGGGGTCTCCTTTTGTCAGAATCTGGGCTCATTGAGTTGAATAAAAGGATGAATAAAATCAATGGAGTCCCTGCGTTCACTGGCGTTTACGGTCTAGGGGACTACGGAGGGTGTGGATAGGAGGCACCTGAAGGGAAGTCCTGATCCAGTTTTTATAGGAAATCAGCTCTTTGAGCTTGAGTAGGAGGGAGCTGGGAAAAGAGCAAATAGCATGCAGTGCTTCCAGTGTCCCCAGAATTTCCTGCACCTTAATAAATTACTCATTGTATTGTTCTCATCACTGTTTATGTCCCCATCTCTCCCTTTAGACTATTGTCTTGTTCAACTTTACATCCCCAAAGTCTAAAATTGCTATGCAGCCTATTTTTTTATTTCATCTGTTTATTTATACCCTGCCTTGATTCCCCTCACCAAAAAAATATTTGGGACTGTCTGATCTACAGTAGAAATGAAAAAATATTGAACACCTTTACAAGTAAAAGACCCTGAGGCCTGGAAAGCTTAAACTAGTTGACCAAGGTCAATCAGCTAAGGTTCTTCTGAAAACTTTTCCTCTGAAAGTTGGAAGAGTTATTGTGAAAGGTGGGTTCGAATCACAGGAAGTATCTGAAGACAGGCTGGATGTTGTAGGTCATTGGTCATCCTTACATTCTTGTGCTCTTGTCCAAGCTGGGATTCTACAAAGCACAGCACAGGTTAGTGATTTACAATCCTTTACAGAATTTCTTAACTTCAAATACATTTTACAGTGATTTTCTCTAAGTTCAAGATTTGAGATATTTTAGGAAATTTTTGGTTAATACCAATAAATAATATTTATCTAAAGAAGTTTAATAGTCTCCTGGCCAATACATACGCTAATGAGAATCCAAAATTATGTTTCTCTATATAAAGTAAATTTACCTTTAGAATATGAATGTGTATAATAAAGACAGAACATTTTGAATTTTGTCCAGGAAAGTAGTTTCAAGTGAGTGAGTTGTGCTGAATGCCTTTAAAGAATAATGCGGGGTGGTGCAGTGGTTAAGAATCCGCTAATGCAGGGACTTCCCTGGTGGCATAGTAGTGAAGAATTTGCCTACCAATGTAGGAGACACAAGTTTGATCCCTCGTCTGGGAAGATCCCATATGCCGTGGAGCAACTGAGTCTGTGCACCACAATTACTGAGCCTGTGCTCTAGAGCCCGCAAGCCACAACTACTGAGCCCAATGTGCTGCAACTACTGAAGCCCACATGCCTAGAGCCCATGCTCTGCAACAAGAGAAGCCACTGCACTGAGAAGCCCATGCACCACAACAAAGAATATCCCCCACTCACCACAACTAGAGAAAGACCGCACATAGTAATGAAGACCCAATGCAGCCAAAAAAAAAAAAAAAAAAGAAGACTGCAACTTCTGGAAATCCCATGGAGGCAGCCAAAGTTGTCAATGAACTAAGAATTAACCTTGAGGGATATTTTAATACACGAATGCTCCTAATGAGTATGCTGTTTTATGTGAAATATCTCTCATCAGTATCAAAAATTTGTGAGGCTTATCATGCAGATGGAATACTGAGGATATGAAAGTATTAAATGTCCAAATGTCAAACATTGCCTTAGGATGCACCTTGGATTCTTAAATGCAATTTTTATTTAGTTGGAGTTCATGGGACTTCCCTGGTGGTGCAGTGGTTAAGATCCGCAGCCCTGGTGCGGGAAGAGCCCACACGCCACGCAGCAACTAAGCCTGTGTGCCACAACTACTGAGCCCACGTGCTGCAACTACTGAAGCCCTCTCACCTAGAGCCCTTGTTCCTCGACAAGAGAAGCCACAAAAATAAACCCACGCACCACAACAAAGAGTAGCTCCCACTCACCACAAATAAGAGAAAGCTCGCATGCAGCAACAAAGACCCAACATAGCCAATAAATAAATAACTGAAGTTCATAACTTTCCGCTGGACATTCTACCTCCAAATTATAATTAAAGTAATTGTGAAAATTATCGTTCTAATTTTGACTCTGCAACCAAAATTTCTGGAATACATGTTGTATGGAGCAGGGTGAAATCATTCTTTAAAAATTAAAAACTTTGTAGACATTTTGATAGAATTTACCTCTCCTGAAAATATTTTGGCCTAATCTATGATATCTAGCTGAATAGCATTGCATACCTTCTACTTTATCTATTAAAGAATTATTTGTAGACTCTACGATGAGCATTTTCCTACCTCTCTAGAAATGCCAAAAATACTTCTAAACCCATGAGATATGTTAATATTTTTCTAAAAACAACCTAGTCAAATGCCTCCTTTCCAGGCATTTTCTGCTTTGTGGAAATGAGCTGCAAAAGACCTGGCAATTCAACTCTCAATTACAAACAAAGCCTGCTTGTCTTAAAACTTGGTCAAAGGCAGGACCAAATCCACAAATCTCTTTTCAAATTGTGCCTAGTAATTTGCTTTGTGTTTGTGGAAAGACACAGGTTGTTGATAGTGGGGCTCAACTACTCAACTTAGAAAAAGCGTCCAAGAAGAAGAACCCAAGGTAAACAGGAACTTCCAAAAGTTGTAAATAACAAAAGACACAGAGATGCTGTGCGTTTTATTGAGTTGCCACATCATAGGCTCATAGTAAATGAGTACAACATGGCTCGAGATCAATGTGTACAGTTTCTCCTATTACCTAACGCAATGTAGACACACTTATCACACTCCAGTCCTTGCCTTCAACTAAGAAAAGTAAACAGTGTCATGACATCATTCACAGCCAATCAAAGCACAGCCATGGGGACAAAGGAAGTGTTGGGAGAATCCTTGTGCAACGGAGAGTCAGGGTGAGCAGGCAATATGTTTGATAAGCTATCCTAACACATTCCTGGGGGTTTGAGCTGAATTTATAAAATAGCATTTGCCGGGGGCTCAAAAACTGTTCTAGGAGGTGGGCAACATGTCACATTCCGCAAGAGAAGTGACTGTGGTGACGAGCCTAAGGTGACCAGGAACAACCTTTGTTCACTGTTCCATCACATGGCTCTATGATAAATATTAGTCATCCAATGTACACATAGGATGTGGTGAGGCTTCCTGAGAGGGCAAAACCTTCTTCCAGAGGTCAGAGTACACTCCCTGTTCTAGGCAGATCCGTAATCAGACTTACTATCTTTAACGTGGGGAAAAAACACAGCTTTCCCATTAAGTAGAAGCTGTCACAGAGCAGCAGCACTGGGGCTTGTATGTTACAGTTGCTTTCAAGTTCTCCTTTTCCTTCTGAGTCCCAAACCGTTCATGGTTCTCTGGTTTTGATTAAACCAGACTGCATCTTAAGGTTTTGCTTCTCTCCCTTATCTAGCCTCCCCTAAGGTAATATAAAATGTTCCGAATGATCTCACCTTGTGGCTTCATTGACGGGAGATACTGCAAAATCAGAAGCCACCTCTATTATAGTTGGAGGCACAGGCCCATTTTATCAGTCTCCATCTCTTCCGTTCTCCATGAGAACACAGTTCTCTCAACACAGGGTTGTAGATCCTTTACTGGACATTAGCAGAAGCTTAAAAAAAAAAAAAAAGACACTATGATATCATCAACAACACAAAATATTGTATTATTCCTTTGATTTTTACTTAAAAATATAAATATCAAAAGCTTGTACAAGAGTGTAAAGCAATTATATTCCAATAAAGAGCTTAAAAATATTTTGGATATTGGATTAAAATATTTTATTAAAATAAAAATATATTTATACATATATATATATATAAATATACTGTGGTTTTGACTTTTTCCCTACAATAGAAGAGTGTGTTATCTTAAAAATTCTCAATATATAGGACACATCATACTCTGTCTCTTCCTATTCAAAACGGTAATACTGAGTTAGAATTGATAGAAAGAACTGACACTTGATACCTACTTGGGATTTCTGGAGAAAAAAGATAGCACATTATATACACAGAGCAAATCCTCTGAGCAGCTTTACTGACTAGGAATACACCCATTTCATAGATACTGCCTCCTAGAGGATGAAGCCTAAGCCAAGTTAGGTCCCTTCATTAAGGATGTTGCCTTTCTGAGAAGTGTTATGGAGATTTAAGGAAGGCCAGGACCCTGTCTGGGCAGCCTGGTGACTGTAGCAAGATTTTCTCTTCGTTCGCAATCCATCCTTCACTCCAACCAAGCTTCATGCTTGCTCTGATCCTTCTAGATGGAGCAAAGTATTAATAATTAGAACTCACTGGGTATCTAGAGTCTCTTGGTAAATTCCTCTACCGTCAATAGAAAGCTCTCTCACTGACACTGGCATTTAATAAGATGCACATCTGGTTCTGCACATAAGGAGCTTGAAAGTTGCCACACTGTCTTAACAACAAATAAAAAGCTGAACAAACTGAAAAATCAACAATTACAACAAAATTTCTTGTAAGAGCAGGGAGGACACAAGCCACTGCCCCAAGACTGAAGAGACAGACAAACAAGCACAGGGAGTGTCTGCTTACCGGAACAGAGACTCGGGAGTGGAAACCACCTGCGGGAACCAACATCTGGATAAGAAAAACTGATTTGTAAGGGATGAATTTGCTGGAGCCTGAGTGAGAAGAAGTCTGAGAGTTAAAAACTCCAGGGGGACTCAGTCATATGGGGATCCCCCACAATATTGTGAGATTTACCTCCAGGAGTTTGACCAGGTTCCCACAGTAAATTTGGGGAAAAATCCCCTTGTGCTTCCTGGAGGAGAAGGGGAAAAGAAACCACTTTGAAATAATCCAGAGCATTCTGTTCTTAACAAGGCCTGCCCTCAGGGGGTACTATTTAACCAGACCCTACCTGCTAGGGTATTATCAGAACCTAACTGATCTGGGGGAGGGAAAAACCCAACTGAAGCCCACGCTAGCCATCCTGCCCCACCTAAGAGGGGAGAGAATTACAGAGAAACACTTGTGAAGTCAAGGGTCTAGAAGCATAGACTGAGACCTAATCGTAGGAGTATAGAACACTTCTCCTCTCCCCACACCTCACTGTCACATTATTAAAGGCCTATTTACAGCAGTTCCTTTTACTCAGTACATCATGTCTAGCTGTCAACAGAAGGTACATAGCATACTAAAAGACAAAAACAAAAAGCAAAACAAAAACAAAAACAAACCCCACAATTGGAAGAGGTAAAGAGCAAACATCAGAATGATGGAATTATCAGACCAGGAATTTAAAACAACAATGATTAATATGCTAAGGGATCTAATAGATAAATTAGAACAGATGGGCCATGTAACCAGGGAGATGTGAATCCTAAAAAAAAAAGAACCAAAAAGAAATGCTGGAGATCAAGAACATTGTGACAGAAATGAAGAATGCCTTTGATGGGCTTATTAGTAGACTGGACACGGCTGAGGAAAGAATCTCTGAACTTGAGGATATCTCAGGAAAAATCTCCAAAATTAAGAAGCAAAGAGATGGACTTCCCTGGTGGCCCAGTGGTTAAGAATCCGCATGCCAGTGCAGGGGACATGGGTTTGATACCTGGTCTGGGAAGATCCCACATGCCACAGAGCAAATAAGCCCATGCACTACAGCTACTGAGCCTGTGCTCTAGAGCCTGAGAGCCAGAACTATTGAGCCCGTGTGCCACAACTACTGAAGACCACACGCCTAGAGCCTGTGCTCTACAACAAGAGAAGCCACCACAATGAGAAGCCATGCACCGCAATGAGGAGTAGCCCCTGCTCATTGCAACTAGAGAAAGCCCATGCATAGCAACGAAGACCCAACGCAGCCCAAAAAAATAAGAATACAAAAAATTTTTTTAATTAAAATTAAAAATTAAAAAATTTTTTTAAATTTAAAAAAGCAAAGAGAACAAAGACTGAAAAGAAACAGAAAAGAATATCCAAGGACTGTGGGATAACTAAAAAGGACATAACACATTCATGATGGAAATATCAGAAGGAGAAGAAAAAGAGAAAGGAACAGATTAAATATTTGAAATAATAATTTTAATAATTTTAAATTATTGAAATTCATGAATGGTATTCAAAAGCTGAGAATTTCCCCAAATTAATGTCAACACAAACTACAGATCCAGGAAGCTCAGAGAACACCAAGCAGGATAAATCCAAAACAAACAAACAAACCAAAAAAAGCAAAAACAAAAAACATTACACCTAAGCATATCATTCTCAAACTACAGAAAATCAAAGATAAAGAAAAAAATCTTGAAAGAAGCCAGAAGGAAAAAACCTTGTCTGCAGAGAAACAAAGATAAGAATTACTTCCAACCTCCTTAGAAACCATGCAAGCAAGAAGAGAGTAGATACCAATCTAGAATTCTGTACCCTATGAAATTATCCTTCAAAAGTGATGGAGAAATAGGGGTTTTCTCAAACAAAAATTGAAAAAATGTGTTGCTAGTAGACCTGCCTTACAAGAAACCTTGAAAGAATTTTTTAGAGAGAAGAAAAATAATATAGGTCAGAAACTTGGATCTACTTAAAGAAAGAGCATCGAAGAAGGAATAAATGAAGGTAAAATAAGAGTTTTTCTTATTTTTAATTGATCTAACAGATAACAGTTTGTTCAAGATAATAATAGCAACAATGTATTTGATTATGTATGCATATGTATATATCTCATGTATATGTATACTTATATATAAATTAAATGAATGTCAGCAATGATACAGGGTTGGGAGAGAGGAATTAGTGTTATCTTGTTATTAGAAAGTACTCGCACTTCCCATGAAGTAGTAGAGTGTTATCTGAAAGTAGACTTGGATTAGCTGTAAATGTATATTGAAGCTCTAGGGCAATCATTAAGAAAAAGGAAAAGAAGAAGTATAACTGATACTCTAAAAAGGAAGAGAAAATGGAATAATATAAAATGCTCAATAAAACCACAAAAGGCAGAAAAAAAGTGGAAGACAAAAATAGGAATAAAGAACAAGGGCAATGAATAGAAAATATAGTAACTAATATAGTAGAAATTAATCCAACTATATCAATAATCATTTTGAATGTCAGTGCTCTAAACAAACCAATTAAAAGACAGAGGTTGTCAGAGTGGATCCAAAAACAGAAGCCAAATATATGTTTTCTACAAGAATCCCACTTTAAATGTAAAGATACATATAAATGAAAAGTAAAGGGACAGAGAAAAATATACCATGCCAACATTAACCTATAGAAAGCAGGAGTAGCTATATTAACTAAAGACAGAGCAGACAGCAAAGTAAGGAAACTTGTCAGGGATAAAGAGGGTCACCACATAATGGTAGGGGCCAAGCCTCCAAAAAGACGTAACAATCCTTAGTGTGTATGCACCTAACAGGGCGTCAAACTTCATGAGGCAAAAACTGATAGAACTGCAAGGGGAAATAGATGAATCCACTATGATGGTTGGAGATTCACCACACCTCTAGAAGAAATGGATACACATAGCAGGCAGAAATTAATAAGGATATAGTTGAACTCAATACCACTATCAACCAGCTGGATTATAATTGACTGCTTCATCCAATAACAGCAAAATACACGTTCTCCTCAAGCTCACGTAGAACATTTCCCAAGATAGACTATGCTCTTGGCTATAAAATGCACCTTAACAAATTTGAAAGAATAGAAATCATACAATATTTGCTCTTGGACCACAATGGAATTAAGCTAGAAATCAATAGCAGAGATAACTGGAAAGTCCCAAAATACATGGAGGTTGAACAACACACTTCTAAATAACACATGGATCAAGGAAGAAATCTCAAGAGAAACTAAAAAATGAGATTTACACCTACCACACATCTAAAACCCAAGTTTGTTCTTGGCCAGAAGTCCCTTACAAGACTGAGCAGTTCAAAGATCACTGAGATCCATCCATGGGCAATTTCATCTTACCTATACCTAGTCGTCAAGCTAGCCATCCTTTGCTTTACCTTTGCTTGCCTACTTCCCTCTAATCTCTGTTCCTCCTTTACTAATCTCCCTCTGTTCTCCATAAGGTGAATGTCAGTCTCAGACCTCCAACCACATACGCTATCACAGTCAGGACCAACACCAGGAGGCTAGGACTCCCAGGCGTAACTGTTAACTCTCATCTCCTCCACCTTTATGAGAGCTGCTCTGAGGCCATTGTAGATTTGCCCATTTGACTTCATTCTGATTAGAGTTTAATGGGGAAAAGGTAAAGGTACCTTCTGTCAACCTCAAAGCCTGTGGGCCTCAGTGAAAAGGGTTTCAGGGACAACTGATCCCAGAGAGCCTCCACTCTTTTCCACTCTTACTCCAAATCCCAGAAGAGATTTTATCTGAGCATCTTAAAATAATATCAACAGACTTTCTCTGTTTCAGTCAGTTCAAGTCAGTTATTTAGTGATTTTGCACTTCCCGATATTTTAAAGGACCTTTGAGAGTCCTAAAATTTCTTTTGAACTTGCTAAAAGAGTTGTTTTGGAAAACTTTAGAAAGGATTCCAAGATGGGAACAGGAGAAAAGAGCTATAGGCAAAATATGTTTCATATTCAGAGTTTCTTCATATCAGATAATATTATTTTATAGAGAATTCCTTTTTCTTATGCTTATTTTTTAAACTACCTATTGCTTGCTGAGATGTGGCCAGTGGAATTACTGAGCCCCAAACTTCTTTCTTACAAGGGGCAGAAAATGCACTTCTTAGAGCGAGATGACATCTCTAAAATGGAAATGCTATTTGTGGAAATTCCTAAGTTTCTCAGGGGGAATTTTTCTCTCACTCAGAAGGATTGACCACAAAGAAGGCTGTCCATGCTCTGTGAGCTCCAGGGCTAGCCTTTGACAAAACTGAGTAACTGGCAAAGTTAGACTTTGCTGCAACCTCCTACACACCCACACCCACGGCTCAGGCATACACTAAACACTACGGACCACAGTCTGGCTGATGTCCAGAAACCCCCTCACCTCCCTTCTCTCCCCTCTGTGAAACTGTCCTACTGTAGGAGGCTTACCTACTGTACATAGAGAAAATAGAATCAAATCATAGACTATTGAAAGTCATTGCAGGTTGCAATTTTAAAAACACTAAAAGTCATCTAGTAGAGTTATTTTCAGAATCGTTCATTTTTAATATTATATTTTACCTTCAAAACTCTTCAAAAGAAACCTTGAAAAGAAAAAAGCAGTATATAATATAGATTATAAATATATATCAAAGAATATATAAAAGTAAAAAGTCACTATATTAATAAGACAGTCAAGAACTGCTCTGGTTAGAGCCCTTCCCTTTCCCAGAGGCGGAACCGGAAAGTCCCCAGACTTAGAAAACTACCAGTCTAATCCAGTCCTTTCAATTCCCAGATGACTATCTTGATCCCCAGATTGAACTAACTTGTCCAGCATTGCCCAGTGAAATGATGACAAAGGTCAAATGCTCTTCAGGGGCATGTTCTTACTATCACTGAGCCTGACACAGGCCCGCAGAGACCCTACAATAAATGTTAATTATCTGAATTCAACAATTTATGCTATGGTGTTAATGAGTGGCACCCTCTTTGCGCATTATTCCTCTTAGCGGTGTTTACTTTCATTTAAACAGGATTCAGTTCCTTAGATCAAAGAAAGGAATATCTAAGAGCAAATATGCAGATGTCACAATAGGCTTGTTGGTAGAGAAAACTTGAGTGTAGAATAACAGACCCTCCAGAGAGGGCTATGCTCTCATTTGAAGATCATGTACAATTTTATAATATAATTTGGGGGGGGGGGTGTCAGGGGCAGTGGGGGAGAATCAAAAGCAATACTTGTTTTCCTAAAAGTATCTAAAATAAGAAAACCTAAACCAAATCATATTGACTTGTCTGATGTGCTGAAGTCAGAATGAGGAAGTATTCGAGTTGATCCTGCAACTAATTCAGGATACAACACATTTATTAGCTACTTGGGATGTTAGCACCCATGTGGTACAATACACACTGTTCTATGTCATAACATGAGCAGAATGTTTTCTGTTTTAAGATGAGTATAAGTTTTATTTTAAAGTTTGTCTTGACATTACAGTAATATAGTACAAAAATAAGGCTTTCAGGCCCTCAAAATGTATTTGTTTCTTATTCTATTTCTTCCTGCCCAGAAATTGAGAAAGTTGCAAGAAATAAATAGGGGCTATCAAAGTAAATTATGACAGGTATTATACTGTGCACAAATGCATCAGTGGAAAATAAACAAAAATTCAATTTCTTGGAGATCTAGAAAAACTGAGTCTTTGGAGAAAAACAACTATACCACCCATCACCACCAGCAGTCTCATTCATTACTCAACTAAGCTGACTAGACACTTCCCCTTCAGTACTCTTCCTTTTTACATTGCTATTATTATTTGGAGTGTGGTTTGTTCTAACAGGAAGAAAAAAAGAAACTCATGTCAATTATGGTTTCTCATTTATTGCAAAAAAAGAGATTCAATTTCCCAAAGTGTTGTAAATCCCAACACTCAATAGCACTGTGTGACTGTCATCTTGAAAGACACAAGTCAAAATCATGCAAATTTAATCTAAAGTGCTATGAAATTGTTTATTTTTCTTCAAGGCGTAAGTGTCAGCAATACATGAAACTGAATAAGGAATTTACAAGGGTGGTGAAAGTTTCCTATCTTTAAATTAGAAGTTAAAAAAAAATCATTTTACATTCTGTATTCTGTCACAACTATAGCTGGGGAGAAAATTAAGAAGAAATTCCAAAATATTTTCTCTTCCAATTCTACCATCAAATGAGAAACATCGGGTTTTGCCATCAATCAAATTATTGTCCTTTTCAGCCATTTTGATGGTGCCATCAAAAAGGTATTCTGTTCATCTCTTTGCTCATGTGACCAAAGATGGTTTGGGGGCGGGGGGAATTCTACAGTGGATCCTTAGACAACATGTGTTTGAACTGCACGGGTCCACCAATACTGGATGTTTTTCAAAAGTAAGTACTACAGGTTACTGTGCTACACGATCTGTGGTTGGTTGAATCCAGGGATTCGAAACCACGGATATGGAATGCCGACTGTGAAGTTTCACTGGATGTTCAACTACCACCCTAACCCCCTCCTTGTTCAAGGATCAACTGGATTTTGTTAACTACTGGAGACTATCATTAGAGCTTACAGTTTCTTTAAATTAATTCAAAAGTAAAAATGATTAGAATGTCCACAGAAGGTGGTCCGACCATCAGAATTCTTGTTAAAAATCAAAGAACAAAAGTTATCTTTTGTTGCCACATATCAGCTTCCAAATTGGGCCAAGGCATCTACAGGAAACCTTAGCTTTGCTCTCAGAACACCAGGCTGTCTACCTTGCTTTGTGAAGATTTGCACGTTTGTCACAGTTCTAGCCTTTGTTCAATTCCAGATTCTTTGAGAACTATGATCAGCTACATTCAAGAATTTAAAGGTTCAGTTGCCCTATTTTTGGAATTAGGACTAGGAATAAATCTTCAGAATACTAATAATCAGTGTGGCATGGGCAAGGACAAGTGAGGACTCATGCTGGCACAAATAATACATATGGCCGCATTGGACTGCATGTACGGAATACCAGTTATTTCACCCTTCAAAAATAGCAGTGAGACCAACACATAAATAGCAACATGGAAAGATGTTCAAGTTATAGGCAAGTGAGAAAATAAAGTTGCATGACACTGTATAGCATGACTCCATTTATAAATGTTTAGAAGGATCTCAAGAGACTTACAAACTTCTCCCATAGAATTATGCCAAACGTGCAGAACCTTGGGTAATAAGATCTCCTGAGTCTGATTCCTAAACTCTAGTCCTTATTCTGCCCGCATTGCTTAATATTTTCATGCTTCAGGTTCTGAAAAATCAAGGAGTTAGATTAGAAAATCATTACACCTATTTCCAGTTCTAGCTAGCTGTGAGTGTAAAAGTATTCTCCCTTAGTTTCTTTTTATGAAATAAGGGATTAAAAATATCTTTCTCAAAGATTACTGTGAGGCTTTAAACAAGCAGGTTTGTAAATTTACTTCATAAACTTACATTATATTTTGTCATATTATATTACATAAATAATAATCCATAGCTTTAAAAAGCCTCCACTACAACCTATTGGTTTTTTGTTCTAGTTCTTCCTAACTTCAGCTCAGTTGGGGATATTACCTACACACATTCTTCATCATAAAGCAACGAGATTTAGGTTTAAGGTTATTTCAGGGGCTGAACCATATCAAATGTCAGCCTCAGGAAGAAAAATCTATTGCAGCAAAGTTGACAATTAACTTCTGAAAAGTGAATCCCATTTTCCCACTGATGTCCTTAGTAAAATCAGAATCATGTTTCCTCGAAAATGTTTCAGTAGATTAGGTTGCAAACTCATTTTCCTATTGTAGAAGTCAGCTTAAACTTTGCAGGGTCTCTGTCAACTAAAATAGACTATGGTTTTGATTCTGTTTTAGGATTCAGTCCAGGAGGTGCTCTCCCTCAAACTGAGATGCCAATGAATGGGACCCACTCAGATTTTCATAGTGTCATAGGAATGTGTATCCTTTCTTGATGTCAATCCAGTAAAGCTGAGTTTATTCCAAATTTGTTTCTTATTAAACTATGTGAGAACAGAAATAGGATTGGTGACGGATGTCACTGAGTAAACAATTTAATATAAAGAAGTTCCTAACAACCAGAGTTGTCCAGTATAGAACTAGCCTACCACTGGAGGAAATGAGTTACCTTGTGAGGAGAAATAGTCAGGAGAGGCGTCTCACTGCTCAATGGCGAAGATTGTCTATTTTGTGTAGGGTACTTGCGCTAACCTTTTAACTCCTCTAATGAATTGTCATTGTGTTGAGAACAAGTTTTTCCCTTTGGTTTGTTTCTGGATTTCTGGACACATTGTAAATGTTCAGTATATATATCTTTAACAAATGAAGAAATAACACAGAGAGGAAACTTGCATTTATCAAGAGGGGCATAGAGAAAGTTTTAAGATCCCTTAGTTGCGAAATTCTTGGAAGGGTTCATTGTCCCTTGGAAAAGTAAATTCAATAGTAAAAGTGCAAAGTCATAGTGAGTGTTTTGAAATTTTTCGGAACTCTTTGCTACCTCCAGACAGTTGTCCATTTTTTCTTGCAGTTGTCTGCTTAGACTATTTACCTTCTTTATTATTTCAGGTCCCAACTTTGTTCTTGGACCTTCTCCAACTAAGAAATCATTCTTCTCATTGCACCATGTATAACATTTAAAAGAGCTATACTGCCAAATCATCTTTTACCAATGGGAGCCACATACTGATTACAAAAAATGCTTGATTCCAAAAAGTTTGAAGTTTTACATCATGGCAAATAAATCACAAAGTTGGTAACTTCTGAATTCTACAAAACTTGTCTGCTTCAAATAAGATACACTTGAATCTCATGTTATTCTTGAGTCCATCCAGTACCCTGATTTGCTCCTGTCTGTGTTTCACACCCTGAGTCTCAATTCTTTCATTGGTGGTAAAATCAATTTAATGGGTTACAAACCAGAATTTTTGAAAAAAAAATAGATGGGAGATTGAGATTGCCACATATACATTACTAATAAGAAAAAAAGTCAAATTGTACACTTTAAATATATGCAGTTTATTTTATGTCAATTATATCTCAATAAAAGTTCTAAAAAAATTTTTAAAATAAAGTGGCAAAATCAAAGTGCATCATATCTAGTAAGGAAAAGTATGTTTTCATGAAACTTTTATTTTAGTAATTTAGATTTATGTGTATGTATATACGTGTGTTGTGATGTAAAATATATTTCTTACAATGGATCATAAGTGAAAGTAGTTTTGAAAACCACTGGTTTACAGGTTGCTCCAGGACCCTTAAAATAATGTCAACAGTATGTCTCAGGCTTAAAAGGTCCATTCACTATCCAATGTTCTCAGAAGATTCTTTTGATAGATAATCAGACTTATACATGGTAAAATTACTCAGTTCAAAATTTTTTATCATCAGTAGGAGGAACAGATGATCCAGTTCTCAAAGTTTATGCACTTGAGCCAGCTGGAATGAAAATAGGAAGTGTAGGATGTTATTTATTTTACATCGTCCACAGATGAACGGAAGGTCAAGTGCTTCACAGAGCCTAGGGTCCCAACGTTTATGACCTGCTTCCTTCTCTGGTGTCTACACACAGGCATCCTTCCTTCCCTGGATTTATCTTTGTTGCCTTTCTTCTTTCCACCTTAATAGCCCACTATTACAGCCTCCCTCATTTCTTTTTCTCAGGCACTTAGCAAATATGGGAGGCAAAGTTTACAAGAGTTAAATATTTCTAAGAATCTTACTTTTAAAAGGTTGTTAGAAAGGAGCCCTTTCATCTACTCTCCTGACTATTTTTTCCTCCTCTTCCCCCACTCTCCCAAGAGAAGTGGTTAAGGCCACTCTTGTTGTTTAAAGTGGGCTCTGTCTCCTCTAGAGTAGAAAAGATTCTATGTGTGGTGGCAGTAGTTGGAATAAGTCAAATTTGAAAAAAGATAAGTGAATGTAAACAGTTTTAAATTGACTTTTTCTATTTTCTTTCAGTAGCTTTACATAGCTATAAATAATATACAGTTGATAAGAAGAAAGTTGATTCTTATATTTACTCTTTCAACAGAACTAAAACGTTGAATGCATTTCACTTAGTAATACATTCTCCATTTACCAGTCCTTTTCAAAAAAGCTTTATTCCCCCATTTCCATCTTATCAGTATGGTGCATAGAGAATATTTGACTTGAGGCTGAATCTATTTTCCCAGGTTTTTTTTTTTGAGTATCTTTTCTCTAAAGAAAGTATTATTAAAAGCAGACTTCTTCAAGATGGACTTTAACAGTAATGATTTTCTTTGAGTATGAGAAGGATATTTTGATTTCCCAAATGCGCATTAACTGAATTCTTGACTGGATCCTTTTGTGGCTGACTTTTCTCCATTTTTTTCTGTAATAGAACATGACACTGTCTCCCAGTTCTAAAGCTTAAGACTTCTTGGTACGTGTCTTGCATGAACTAAAGCTGAGGGTATCAACTTCATTTTTCTACTCTGCTGTAGCTTCTAGAGGTCATCAGCAACTTTTGAACTATGTACATGCCCAGTTTATCTTCATGTTAAACCCAGTGAAACTGCTTTTCAGAGACAGCAAAAACAACTCGAGTTTTCTGTGAAGGGACCTGTAATGGTGGAAAAGACATTTTGCTTTTGGACGCCTCAATAGCCTCCACTGTACAAAGTAAGAAAGTTAGCTAGATTAATCTCCAAGGACTTTTGTTTTTACATCTTTCTAGCTCTAAAAACGCTTTGATTCTGTTAACCAGTATTTAATCATCAAGTTGACAAAACCAATTTTTACATATTGGAGTGTTACAAATGTATTAGGTTCTTTTTACACTACCTAGAGTGGACTTCTTAGAAATATATTGAATTTCATTGTATTATATGTAAATTTGAGCATTTGTCAATGGGAGAAAAAGAGGAAAGCTAACACTGGCTCAATTATTAAATAAGCAAAGTGAAGACACTGGATGAGTGTGAGAAGATTTTACAAGACCAGAGTGAAGACAACCTTTGAATTTCTTCTCTCTTTTGTTGAGGCGTATGACCAGTAAAATATGCACGGTCAGAAAAGACTCACAAATTAGGTGGTCAGGACAGTGGCAGCCCACGCCCACAGGACACAATATAATTTGGTCAAGGTACAGTAGTTCGGTTGTTAAGAATCTTATCTTTCTTTTAGTAGCTATATAAACAGTTTGATGTGTTTACTTTTTTCAAAGCCTCAAGAAAAGAAAAAGTTGCTAACTTGATTACCAAAATAATTAATGAAAACCCAGCTCGGTCTGCAGCAGCTGATTTGAGCTGACCAGCGTGTACCTCAAGGCAACAGGAAAAAACATCCTTGCAGCCCCCTCCTCAGGCAGGAATGCTGCCATTATCTAGTTCCAGGTGGAGAACCACCTCCCCCACCACATTCCCACGGATTGCAGAAGCTAAAGGTCATTTTCCTCCAATCTAGAAAACAAGGTAAAGGGAACTAAGGTAGGGAGCTCAAATGTAAGTGTCGAGAAGCTTCCAGAAGCCTTCACTTCTGCCTAGAAACTCCTCAAGAGAAGGCCTAGGGCTAGGGAGATAAACAGTACTTACTGTCACATTGCTGATCCTAGAGATGTTTTCCCCGCTCCCATTTGTCTTTGAAGTAAGGTACCCAAAAGCAAAAAAAAAAAAAAAAAAAAAAAACAAGAAGAAGAAGAAGAAAACAACACCACCACAGGGAAAGAAACAGAAACTTAATACATAGACCTGTATCTCCACCTTACTCATCTTTTCTATTTTAAAGTTTTTATGTGGAAAAATTTCAGAACACAAAAGTAGAGAGAATAGTGTAAAGCACCCTCATGTATCCATCACAGCTTCCACAGTTGTCAGTTCCTGCCGGTCTTGTTCATCTCCACCCTTCCCACTACCTGCTCTCCTCCCAGATTATTTTGAAGCAAATCTCACACATCACACTATTTCACAGATTTTAGAGATGACTTTTCTTGATGACTTAATTCTTTCATTTTTCAGAGGTCAAGAAATCCAAATGAAGGAAGCAAAATGAAAACTTTAGGTAAAATTATGACTGTCATTAAAATAAATTATATAAACTTGTTACAACCCAAGTAGAACTTTCATTATATCCCTAAAATGGTTGTCTGTTAACCATCAGTCAGTCAACAAATATTTATTGAGTATTTCATGTTCCTGGTTCTGTCAAATCACAAAGCCTTTACATAAGACCAATGGCTCTGATATGTGAATATACAATTGTTCTCCTAGGAACAGACCAAGGTGGGGGGGGAGGGTGTGGACATGGAAGTACACGTGCATCATTAAAGGAAACAGGTCTTTGTGACCACAAAGTTAATGCTTTTGTTATTTATTAGAACTCAAAAACAACATGAACTTAAATTATTAGACATTCTCAAGGATAATAAATGGAAGACCTGAGATCACTTGTGTCATCCTTAGATATTTGGTAAGGTTTTTTGATAGAGTTTTATCTACCAAAAATACAATACCTCAGAAGACAAGGCCCTTCTGATTTTAATAGGGCTACCTTTTCCCAGCTAGCCTGTCAGGAGCAAATGCAATCTTGTCCACACAGATTTACACGCACCTACATTCCTGGAAAGACTGCAATAAAGGTAAAGAGGAAGAAAGGCCCCATTATGGGGCCACTTTACATTTCAAGCTGCAGTTCTTTATAATCTAACAGCCTATCTTTACAAGCTAGTAGTGAGGTTTTCTTAAAAAAATAAAATAAAATAAAAAGCTTAACAGTAAAGATTTTCTTATCTAAAAATTTTTTCTTTCCTTTACTCGATATCAATATTCTGTTTTCTGATGGGTTGAAGATTAAATCCCTGTCCAAAATTGGTTCATTAAAAATATCCACAGGCTTCCTCATTTACTTTAACTTGAAAAAAGTTTTACCTCAGTTTTGCAAGAACTGTCTTCTCCAAACATTCCCACTTCTTTTGAATGCTCCCTACCTCAGGGAGAACAAAGTTTCAGCTTTCAGTAAGTCTCAGAGCACAGCTCTCTGTCTCAGACAGACCCAGATTCTCACAAAACCGAAACAGAGACGGGATGAGACAATGAATTCTCGTTAGGTCTCACTGACAAACTCACATTAGATCCTTTCCGATGTCTCTAGACCTTGGGCAATTCGGACACAGTTTTGTTTTATGGTAGAATCTTTATTAACTGTTAAAGTTCTTAGATTCACAATCATATACATTTTTCAATGTTCATTTATTGAACCAAAGTAGAAATTTAAAACTTGTTGGGGGAAGCTTAGTAATTTTTTCTTGTATTTTCATCATCCTTAAATGTCTTGAACACACACTGAATATTTACTAAATAATGCTTTGTGATCCTTGAGTCAAATGTTGCTAAAACTCATGTTAAGATAATTGACTAAAGGAAACTCCAAGCCAAGGGGAAGAAATACTTCAGGAATTTTCCATGGGCTGGTAAGTCTTCAGATTGAAAAATATGTAAATATGAACATCTTTGACCTCTTTGTGAAATAGATGTTTTTGTTTTAAAAGGAATTATTCATTCAATTACTCATACCATAAAGAAATCTCTTTAATTTCATCCTTGCTGGTAATTACAGGGCTATTTTCCATTCCCACCTGCAATATTAACATACCATGATGTGCAACATGCAACCTTATAAAATCAAAATATATTCAAAAACCCCACAGAGAAGAGCCCAGTAGTCAAAAGGGGAGCAATCCTTGCAGAATATTCTGATGATAAAAATAATGCCAGATACACAGGCTCTTTAGGGACTTAATGTCCAAAGTTTATATAGTTTATAAAGTCTTATGTTTATAAATAATTGAAACCCGAGGCATTATGTGGTTTACCTAAAGTTTTAATGGAAAAAACCACTTGTTATGTCAACAAACATTTACTGAACATCTGTTCTATAGCTGGTGCTAGAGATGTTTTGGAATAAAGAGATGCAAGATACAGTTCCTGCCCCTACCTTCCCTGCCCTGCCCAAGTGGTTCACAGTCCAGCAGGGATGACTATCTAGGAAGCACACATACAGAGTGATAGGCAGCTTGATGGAGGAAGCCACAAAGTGACCTCCGAGACCCAGAGAGCAAGAAATTGGGTAAAACTTTCTGGATGGGGTGGGCTGGTTCTTAAAGAAGTAAAGGAAGCTGGTCAGGAAAGGAAGAGATCACTAGAAAAGGGATTGGCTCCCTGGGTCTTTCTGAATTCACATCAGACTATGTCTGCTGTTAAAATATTTGGAGTATGAGTTTGATTTTTGTCTGTGAATGATTGTTTCTCAAGGTCAGAATATGGAGCTAAAGGAGTGAAAGCCATACACGGAAGGAAACCCAAACCAGCCACTTTAAAAAAGTCTCACACTGACCAACCACAAGGGGGAGTAGATTAGAGATGTCCAGATCCGGGCAAATCACTCATCACCGTTACCAAAAACTACCAGCAAGCAGCTTACATGGGCAGAACCTTCCTATAAATGACAGCTTTGCTTCCTGACTCATTCATTTTATCCGTCTATGTTCTTTTCAACAATCATTTTGACATGTGGGTAGAAAAGAGGAAATCATCAGGAAAGAAAATGTAAAACACAAATTCATTAATTCAAGCATTTATTGAGCTCCTGTTATTCGCCATGTAGATTTTTAAATGATATTTTAATCCTACTTTTAAACCTTTTTAAAAGGGTCTTGGTCTTTGGCTTTTCCTCATTTATTTATGCATTTATCCAGCCCCTACCTGGAAGGCACTCATAGTCTAGAAAAATAGTTACATAAAGAACAATTCCAGGATGATACAGTGAAAATTACAATTGCCTTACAGATAAGAGTGGATCTACATACAGAGGAGGGAGCCTCGTTGATTGAAGGAGAGGAACAGACTAAGTATTGATGAAAGACAAGAAGAAGAGTGGTTGTAGAACACCCTCAGAACAGCCATAAATGACACAAAGTTGCCAAAAGTGGGATTTTAAATTTGCCTGTAGTGCTGAGTGTGTAGAGTTAGAGAGTAGTGTAAGTTCATTTATTCATTTATGGAGTCTGTGGGCTCCTCTCTGTCCTCTAGGCTCTAAACAACTGGCTATCTTCTGGACCTCTGGAAGAGCAACCTCATTTCTGACCAAAATTTAGGACCCGTGGCCTGACAAATATATGAGGAAAATGTGTTGAAGATTTTAAATCAGGATTGTCACAGAAAATTCAGAGTATACGGTTGCAATGGCCAGCAAAATTCTATGGGCTTCCTGAGGGAAAAAAAGTCGGGAATTCCCTGGTGGTCCAGTGATTAGGACTCTACACTTTCATTGCCGAAGGCTGGGTTCAATCCTTGGTCAGGGAACTAAGATCCCTCAAACCAAGTGGTGCAAAAAAAAAAAAAAAAAATTCCTCATGGACAAGGAAGTGCTTTGGCCTAAAGATAAATGTGATGAACAGCAAATTATAAGTTAATACTGGGTCACTTCAGATCTAGTTCAAACTCATTCCCTGTCAGCTGCACTCATTAGGCTCAACTGAGCAAAGTAATTTTCCCCTGTCAATGGATCCCACATTAAGACAATCTTCTAAAGACTTAGCAAAGAGTTCTGGTTACTGGAAAATCTAGAAATTGCTTTTGTTTGTTTTTCTCTAATCTGTCCCAGTCTACAAATATTTATATTTTCACCAGCATTTACTAGAGGAACTATTCACCAGATATTTCCAACTCTCCGCAATCTGACATGTGGTCATATTGCACTTTCAAGGCTCTTTTTGGTTGGCTCAGGCCACATGACTATTTCTGACAAACAAGTTGAAAAAAATGAAAAAAATCAGAGCATTTAATTGCTGTTTTGAGAGTCCTCAGAGCACTCTTCTCTCTGGCACAGAGGTCAGCTATGTTCAAGATGGCGGCTGCTCTGTCAGCCAAGGTCCATGAGGGAAGACAAAAAATTTAACCTTTGTCTCAGCCAGACCTAATTCCCTTTAAGACATATTCCCACAGCCTGGTGTGTGCAGTGACTGCCATTGCCTTTCTTATATTACCCCAAGACCGAGCAGTCTCTTTATCTCACTTCTCTCCCTTAAAATCACAGGCCATCATCTCCAAAAATCAAATTTGTTTGTCTCCAGTTGATTTTTTGGAAGTGTCTTTACCTATATGGGAGATATTTTTCCTGCTCTTTGGTCTACAACATTGCCTAAATGTCAGAACAGGAACTGTACTAGACAGTAAAATGACAGCCAGTGGGGGTAGCACAGAAGGAATGCCAGAACCCTTTAAGTACTACTTTGGCCTTGAATTCTCATGACAGAAGAGAAAAAAGTCGAGAATTTATAATTACTAAAACTTAGTGAGGCCTTACCATGTGTAAGGCACTGTTCAAAGTACCTTTCCTTTAATCCTTGCAACAACTCTATGGATAGGTATATCACTACTGATTTAACAGCTGGGTTATCAAAGCACAGAGAAGTTGGGTAACTTGCTCAAGATCACTCAGACAAGCAGAATACTGTGACATGATCTCATCCAAGACAGCATCACTCCATAGTGCATGCTTTTGGACCATCCCTCTACACGCACCACCTCCCCAGGAACTGAGTGGGAGATGAGGCATATATTTTGCTATAGCATTGTTAGGCTTGAATAGCTATTGGGCTTGAGAAGAGGCCATGTTCTAACTCTTGTGAATTATTTTTATTTAATTCCACTTACTTATCTCACAGTCTTGGAACTTGCATCTTTTGTTTTTAAACTTTTCATATGTTTTTGTCTTGTCTCTGTAACAAGATTTTAACCTCCTGAAAACAACCCTTTGAAACTCTCTAGTGCCTAGAACAGTGCCCCTTGTATAGTTCAGGGATCAGTTGCTGATTGGAGTTTCTATGAGCAAGATTCCATCAAAACTTCCTCCCCTCCCTCCCGTCCTGCCTGGGGCTCTTTTTTTTTTTTTTTTTTAATCTTTTTTTTTAAGGACTATCTTTTTAGGGCAGTTTTAGGTTTACACCCAAATGGGGAAGGAGGTACAGAGATTTCCCATATACCCCTGCTCCCACACATGTATAACCTGCCCCATTATCAAAATGTACCATATCATTTGCCAGAATGGTACATTTTTGACCAAGGATGACCATACCTTGACACTTTATAATCACCTGAAGTCCATTGTTTACATTAGGGTTCACTCTTTGTATTTTATTTCTTTGGCTTTGGACAAATGTATAATGACATATATTCATCATTAGAATATTGTACAGAGTATTTTCACTGCCCTAGAAATCCTCTGTGCTCTGCCTATTTATCTCTCCCTAAAACAAGAGGGAAGGGGGCAGGGCACAACCTTTGAAAGAATGACAGAGCCCGAGGACATGACATGAACTGATTAAAACCATTTGGGTCCAAGATGGCAGACAAGTCGACTTCCAAAAGACGGGTTGAGCCTCAGTAATACAATCATAAGGATCAAAAAAGTGGGCAGTGGCCCAATTCCTGGAAATCCCCACCCTTTCCCCAAAAGAGCTGGAATACTCCTCCCACTCATTAGCCTATGAAGTTACCCACCCCTATAAAAACTGACAACCCCATACCTTGGTGCCCTTCTCACCTCCTGAGATGGCCCACACTCTGTCTGTGGAGTGTGTTTCTCTCTAAAGAAATCCACTTCTTACCTATCACTTTGTCTCTCACTGAATTCTTTCTGCGATGAGACATCAAGAACCTGAGCTTCATTAAGTCCTGAAGCCAGGTGTGTGATCTCAGTTGGAAGACCTTGGGTTTTAGCCAGGTTTGAGTCCCGGCTGGCCATATAGGTTCAAGTTCCAATCTGGGTTCAGGCTGGGTTTAAGTCCCAGTCTGAGGTGACAGTTTCATCCCCATCATTCCTCCCGACAACAACACCCCCACCCCATCCCTGGCAACCACTGATCTTTTTATTGTCTCCAAAATTTTGCCTTTTCCAGAATGTCATACAGCTGGAGTCAAAAAGTATGTAGCCTTCTCAGATTGGCTTTTTTCACTTAATAATATGCATTCAAAATTAATGCATTCCTCCACATCTTTAGCTCATTTCTTTTAGTGCTGAATAATATTCCGTTGAATGGATGTACCAGTTTGTTTATCCATTCACTTAGTGAAGGACATCTTGGTTGCTTCCAAGATTTGGCAATTGTGAATAAAGCTGCTTTAAATATCCTTGTACAGGTTTTTGTGTAGACATATGTTTTCAGCTCCTTTGGACAAATACCAAGGAGCATGATTGCTGGATCATATGGTAAGACTATGTTTAGTTTTGTAAGAATTACCAAACTGTCTTCCAAGGTGGCATCTTGCATTCCCACCAACAACGTGTGAGAGTTCTTTTTCTTCACATTCTTGTCAGCATCTTGGCTATTCTAGTATGTATGTAATGGTACCTCATTGTTGCTTTAATTTGCATTTCCCTGATGGCATATGAGGTGGAGTATCCTTTCATATCTTTATTTGCTATCTGTACATCTTCTTTAGTTAGGTTTCTGTTAAGGTCTTTGGCCCATTTTAAAATAGAGTTGTTCATTTTCTTATTTTTGAGTTTTATGTTCTTTGCATATTTTGGGTAACAGTTCTTTATCAGATGGGTCTCTTGTAAATATTTTCTCCTAGTCTGTGGCTTATCTTTCTATTCTCTTAATGGTATCTTTTGCAGAGAAGTTTTTAATTCTAATGAAATCCAGCTTGTCAATTTTTTCTTTCGCGCATCTTGACTTTGGTGTTTTATCTAAAACCTCACTGTCAAACCCAAGGTCATCTAGGTTTTCTCTCATGTTATCTTCTAGGAGTTTTATAGCTTTGCATTTTACATTTAGGTTAATGACCCATTTTGAGTTAATTTTTCTAAAGGGTGTAAGGCTGTGTCTGGATTCATATTTTTGCATGTGGATGTCCAGGTGTTCCAGCACCATTTGTTGAAAAGACTATCTCTGTTCTATTATATGGCCCCATTATATTGCCTTATATTCTTTGTCAAAGATCAGTTGATTATATTTGTGTGGGTCTATTTCTGGGCTCTTTATTCTGTTCCACTGTTTTATTTGTCTGTTCTTTCACCAGTACCACACTGTCACAATTACTGTAGATTTAGAGTAAGTCTTGAAGTTCAGTAACATCGGTCCTTCAACTTTGTTCTTCAACTTCAACATTGTGTTGGGTCTTTTCCTCTCCATATAAACTTTAGAATCAGTTTTTTTTTAATAAATTTATTTATTTATTTATTGACTGTGTTGGGTCTTCATTGCTGCACATGGGCTTTCTCTAGTTGCAGCAAGTGGGGGCCACTCTTCATTGTGGTGCATGGGCTCCTCATTGTGGTAGCTTCTCCTGTTGTGGAGCACGGGCTCTAGGTGTGTGGGCTTCAGTAGTTGCAGCATACAGGCTCAATAGTTGTGGCTCATGGGCTCTAGAGCACAGGCTCAATAGTTGTGGTACATGGGCTTAGTTGCTCTTGTGGCATGTGGTATCTTCCTGGGGCAGAGATCAAACCCGTTTCCCTTGCATTGGCAGGCGTATTCTTAACCACTGCGCCACCTAGGAAGTCCTAGAATCAGTTTGTTGATGTACACAAAATAACTTGCTGGGATTTTGATTGGGATCTGGGACTCTTTTTAACTTATCTTTTAACCTCCTGGGTAGGGAGACTTTGGAATAATAAACCTATTTTAGAGAAGTCCTCTCTTCTCCTTTCTCCTCTCTTCCCCTCCTTTTCTCCTCCTCCTCTTCCTCTTCCTGCTTTCTGTCTCTCAAACTTGTTGTAAGAGGAGGGTAGAATCAAAGGGACAATAAAAAGAGTTCATGCCTGCCAGACAAAATTTTAGCTTCTTTCTCAGGGATAGGATGTGCAGGCAACTGCAACAGAGTGAAAAGAGAAATTACCTAGGAGTCAGGACACAGGCTGGAGTTTTGGGCTTTGCTACGAAATATCAGGTTGTGCTCTACAAGTCACGTGGTTAACATGGGCCTCAATCTCTCCATCTGCAGGAAATAATAATAGCTAATATTTTTTGAGCATCTATTATGATTCCAGATACTGTTCTAAGAGGTTTAAATGGAGGAGGATGAATAGATCAGTGCTTTTCAAACTTTACTTTTATTCAAGGGAACCCTTTCATAACATAAAATCCCACATGGCTCCCCAATGTGTAGAGCAGACAAAAAGGGAATACCAATTTTATAAGTTGAAATGTATAACATTTCCTAATAAGACAATTGTAGAGATCACCATCTGTGACCACCACTGCATCCAACTTGGGTCTATAACACATTTGAATAGTGTGCATTTTCTTAGTTTTAAAATAACTAAAAATAAGTTCTCTCAAATGCTTGTGGATCCCTGAAAGCAGTTTTGTGGGATTCTTGGTTTCCACAGAGCATAGTTAAGAAGCCACTGGATGAGTTTATCTCTGAAGTCCCTTCTGAATCTCATGTTCTTTCTGCATCTGAGCTTGGTTCAAATGGCAAAAAACGCTGCCAAGAATACACACAGACCAGTCACTTTTCTCTGCATGAAGAGAGAAGCCTCCTTTTCTGTTTTCCCATAGACCAATGCCCAATACTAAAAAACTATCACTATAACTAACTAGTCCTAATTTAGTCTCCCCTTCAACAAATGTTGGTGACCAGTAGTAGTGCTATAGCTGTGACAGTCATAGGTGCTATGGGTTTCAGCATGGATTCCCCATGTATAAATCTGGGTATTTCCAGAGGCATCAATTCAAGCTCAATACACTTCTGGATGCTGTCAGACCTGAAATCCAGGGTAGAGGAAGCCTGAAATAATATCACATCGTGAATATCAACAGTGCTGCTGGGATGGAAAGAGCAGTTCCCAGCCCATTACTTACCTGTGGGACCCTGGCTCACCACTTTATATGTGGGGGCCTAGTTTCTTGAACCAGAAATCAACTCCACGCCCTTTCCAGCTGACTCCTTCCTTATTTTCTAAGTTAACATCCTTCTGTGATCACTACTGTGCCTTGTATCTTCATTGCTTCTTGGCTATCAGCAGGGCTGGCTTCGTGAACATGCATCCTGTGCACACAAAGGGCCTCACCGTCAGGGAGCCCTGTGCTTGGTTTAATGCTATGCCGTCGCCATCTTGAAATTCTTAATAATTTTATCTTACAACTCGTGTTTCGTAAGTGAAGTCCAATGCTTATGAGCGGAAGGGATACAGGCAAGGTGCATGTCCACCACTGTTCCTTGCCACTCCATTGGCATAGGCTTCAAGATGCCCACTGGCACAGAATCCCAGTGAACCCACAATGCATGGGAGTTCAGTAAGACCTGATACAAGTATGAAGTGTGTTATGTCTATGACTTAGTAAGCAGGGGTGCTCACAGCTCTGAGAAGCCAAGTTTCTAGTCAAACCAGAACTTGCTTTAAATGCAGAAAGAAGGCAATGCCATTCTAAAGCACACAAGCCATCAAGGAATATGAACATATTTTTTGTACTCATGTTATTTCTCTGTATTAGCTAACCACTTGTGCCTAAAACAATGACAAAGAAGAAAAGAGGAAGATAGGGAAACCCATTAGGTCTTTTTTATTTCAGTCCTTCCTTGCTCATCAGTAAGCAGAAGGCAGACAGTGTTGGTAGAATGTGTGAGTATCAAGAAGTGAAATAAAAGCAGCTGAACTAATTTTGTAAAGCTTTTCCACTGTTCTGGCAGGAGCAAAATACATATGTAGCCACGAGCTATGAAATACAAATTGTATAATTTTGGGAATTCCACGTATGAGTGAAGTGTTCTTATATTTGCATTTAAATCTGGCATTGCATGACATAAAACGAATGTTAAAATTCATAATAACGTTTTAATTTTTCTTTATTTAGGACAGCATCAAATAGCAAATAAAAAACACAGTGATATGAAGTACACACTTATAAAGCTAACAAAATACGTAAAAGATCTCTATAAGGAAAACTACAAAATTCTAATAGAAGAAATTGAAGAAAGCATAAATAAAAGGAGAAAAATTCCATGTTCATGGATAAGACTGAATACTGTTAAGATGTCTGTCTTCTCAAATTGATCTGTAGATTTAATGTCATACCAATCAAAATTCCAGCAAGTTACTTTGTGGTGATTGACAAATGAAATCTAAAGTTTATATTGGAAAGGCAAAAGACCTAGAATAGTCAACTTAATACTTTAGAAGAAGAAAATCCAAAACTTCTAATCGTGGCTTGGTCTTTCTGATAACAGGCCTCCACCCTGAAGTTCAGCAACAGCAAACCAAGAGTCACCTCATTAGAACAAAAGACACTCCTATCACCCAGGAAATTCCGAGAGATTTAGGAGCTCCATGTCAGAAACTAAGGTCAAAGACTAAATATTAGAACTAATATTAGAAATACTAGACGAAAGAGCTCCTAGTGCTCTTCTAACTTAGGAAATTACAAAAGTTTAAGGAGTTCTGTGCCAGGAAAGGGGGGAGAGACCAATATATATATTTTTTCTGTTATTTCACACTAGATGACCTTGGGTTTGACAATAAGTTTTTAAGATGTAATACAAAAACAAGATCCATGAAAAAAAAATTAAGTGGATTTCACTAAAATTTAAAACTTCTGCTCTGTGAAAGATACCATCAAGAGAATGAAAAGACAAGCCACAGACGAGTAGAAAAATATTTGTAAAAAACATATCTGAGAAAGGACTTGTATCCAAAATATTCAAAGAACTCTTAAAACTCAACAATAAGAAAATAAACAACCTGATTAAAAAGTGGATACAAAATCTAAAAAGACACCTTACCAAAGAAGATATACAGATACAAATAAGCACATGAAAAGATGCTCAATGTCCCGTGTCATTAGGGAATTGCAAATTAAGCAACAGTGAGATACCTCTACGTACATATTGAAATAGTGAAAATCCAAAACACTAGCAACATCAAATGCTGGCAAGGATGTAGAGCAACAGGAACTGTCACCCATTTCTAGTGTGAACGCAAAATGGTTCAGCCACTTTTGAAGAGAGTTTGAATGTTTCTTACAAAGCTAAACACAGTCTTACAATAGCATCCAGCTATTGCACTTCTAGATATTTATCCAAAAATTGAAAACTTATGTCCACACACAAAAATACTGCAAATGAATGTTTATCGCAACTTTATTTATAGTTGCCCAAAACTGGAAGCAACCAAGGTGTCCTTCAATAAGTGAATGGATAAACAAACTGGTACACTCTCACATTGGAATATTATTCAGCAATAAAAGTTAGTGGGATATCAAGCCATAAAAAGTCTTGGAGTAAGAATCATAATGCTTATTGCTAAATAAAAGAAGGCAGACTGAAACAACTACATTTTGTATGATCCCAACTATATGACGTTCTGGAAAAGACCAAATTAAGGAGACAGTAAAAAGACCAAGTGGTTGTCAGGGATTTGGGAGAGCATGGAGGAGGAACGAACTGATGGAGAACAAGGGAATTTTAGGGCAATGAAATTACTCTGGGGAATACTGAAATTACTCTGGGGATACATAACTATGCATCTGTCAAAATCCACAGAACTATACAATGCTGAGAGTGAACCCTGATGTAAATTATGGACTTAGTTAATAATTATGCATCACTATTGATAACAAATGTACCACACTAATGGAAATAAATACATTAATAAAAGAGGAAACTGGGGGTGGGGGAGGGGTATATGGGAACTCTCTGTACTTTCTGCTAGATTTTTCTGTAAAGCTAAAGTGTTCTACTCTGTGGTGACCTAAATGAGAAGAAAATCCAAAAAATGGGGGGTATATGTATACATATAGCTGATTCACTTTGCTGTGCAGTATAAACTAACACAATATTGTAAAGCAACTATACTCCAATAAATTTTTTTAAAGGGCTCTAAAAACATAGAATCTATTAGTTAAAAATTAGAACAACATTACAACCAGTCAAGAGAGAGAGGGCATGGAATAAAAGAAATGCTTTACATTTTAACACCTTCAATAGTATTTTTTCCTACTTTTTCAACAAGGGACCCCACATTTTTACTTTGCCTTGTGGCCTGAAAATTATGTGTCTGGCCCTGTTTATCACTTTGTATGAATAATAATAGCTAATATTTATTGAGCACATACTATGCACCATGCACTATGTTAGGTACTTTTCATATATTATTTCATTTAATTTTTACAACAACCCTATGAGGTAGTTACTATTTTCATGCCCACTTAGAAATAAGGAAATCAAGGCTTGAAAAGTTGAATGTCTTAATCAAAGTCATTTAGCTGGTAGGAGAAAGAGTCAGACTTGAACCAAGCCTGGCCCCGACCACCAGCTATAACCACTGCCATCTTAGATTTCAAGCTTTCTGAGCTACTTCTTTAGCTATGTCACTGACTGCCAAATATAAACCTCACTGATTGCAGTGCTCGGGCATCTGCCAAGAGGATAGTCTTGCAATTTTAATCATCTTGGATGTAACGTGAATATTCCCAACCAGTAGACGCTTTTAACAAAGGCCCTTAAATTCTTTGGATGATACAAGCTGTGTAAATGCACAGGAGTCTTGTGAACATTGTGGACAGTACTGCTTTAGTCATGAAGCATTTAACTTTCTCTCAGAAGACACACAATAGATACATGCTTTTGTAAAGCTGACCTCAACAATTTTAATTTTGGACTGAAAAGACACACATGAGACTGGACATCAAGAACAAAAAGATCGAAATGAATCCTCAGCTTCTTTGCATAAGTTTTTTCCATACTTGCTCATGCTTTTTTTTTTTTAACTTGCTCAGCACATAACTATAGGGTTAAGCAAAGGAGAACTTGTCATCTGCATGGGTTTTGAGGCACAGTTGTCTGTACAGAGTTCAGGGCTCTGACCATTCCATAGGCCTCAGCTGGGCGGCACAGATGTGTGCCTCAACTTACCAGACCAGCTCAACTCTGAAGAAACCAATCTCTCTCATAGTAACTGCTGATCTTAGAAGGAATCTTATATGAACTGGTCTGCTGAAGTGGGTTCTGTTCTTCCGAAGAAAAGCCAGATCTATCTGAGGGGTCGAGGCTATCATGAGAGCCTTTGGAAGTTTGAAGTAGATGTGTTTAATCCTGCTGTGATAGAGCGAGCTAGCCCATACATCTCTGCTTCTTTGGTGCATGATGGAAGCATGGGGGATATGTTATGATAAAAATCTCAATTATGCCTTCCACCATCTGTTAATAGCATGTGCTTGTGGACACGTTGCCAGGAAATATCAAGAACAAAGGAATGAGAGGCTCTCATTCCACAGAAATGAATCTCAGCTCCCACTGATGCTTGCTGGTTTGGTTACAGATGTGTCCGTGGCCTTAACACCCAGCCCCACACAGCACAGAGGCCGCCTTGGGGTAGCCAGACCAAGCCAGGTCTGTTTGGAAGACGAACTCGGTGGATGGCAACATTGACGTTTGTCTTACAATGTCTCAAAAATACAATTAAAACAGAGAGAAAGAACCAACCAGCTCCCACTTTATATACGTATATGACTTGCTCACTGATAAAGTCATTAAAAAACCACATCACTCTTTGAGGAAAAGGCATGCACATGGCATGTTTTGAATCAAGTTTTATAAAAAGATAAAAATGTTTATTTACTATTTATGTAGTCAGGAACCGTCATATCTTACTACATCGAGAGAATGTTTTCTTCCAGATGATTGAGAATAACTGTAATAGACATAAAACAATCTGTAGAAATAAGCAATAACTTAATATAACTAATATCTATATAGATAACTAATAGTTATATAATAACTAATAGATAATTAGAACCCGTATGTAAAGCAATGCATTGAACTATTAGTTTACACCTCTATCTAACTAAACTGGTATCAGAGTTAACAACTAGTAAAAATTCTACTATATTTTTGAGATTTGTCTACTTTATAATGTGATCCTAGAGAAGATCTGAAGTTTTAAGAGATGTGTCTAAAGCACTACAAGATGGAAATTATTGAGTTCCAGGAAATCGATACCGTATATTAGAAGATGCATGATTTGCTCATTATAACATATAAACAGGAATCTTAGCATGCAGACCACATGCAGAAATTCCTTGGTAGAAGCTAGAAATATATCTGTGAAAGCATGAACTCTTCATCTACATATAAAATAAAACAAAACTGAAATCTTATTTTTGTCCCCAAACATCCCTTTGATAATACCTCTGAGTTTTTTAATTAGGACAAAGTTTCCTTCTAGCATCATCACTTAATAACACCTTCTTACACTCACCTTGCCAAAATTCACTTCCTTTCTCTCCAGCAAACGTTCCTTCCCTGGAGTCTTCTGGCACTGCCTTTCCTTTGTCAGGTGAGCTGCATGCTGTCCCACCTACCCTGAAAGCTGCCGTCCTCAAGAGGAAGGTCACACGGAAGACCTTGATTAGAATGAAATCCATGCATCGTTTTTTAGTGTAACCTACTCACCTGAAAGATGAAGAAGTTGATGCCCCAAGGTTAAATGATCATCTAGTGACTTCTTAGTTTAGTTGCTAGAAATAGAACTTCTGATTCTCATTATCGTGTTCCTTCTACTACATTTGCTGCCTTTCTTTATCTGTTTGTCTTTCCATCTCTCTACCCTTCTCCTCCCTACTCCTAACAGAACTCCTGGCCCCAATAAAATTGCCATGGTTACTCTTCAACCCCATCCTCACAGGACTGAAAAGAGGAGAAAGGGATTCCTCTTCCATTCTTTCTTCCTGTATCCCTTCCCTCTGTCCCCGCTGTAAACAAAATTTTAAAAGGGTGAATACCTAGGCATATCATTTTTTAATGGATTTTTAAATTAAGAAATTAACACCTAATTCTTGTAGAATACTGATACACTTTATACAAGTTGTATACAAAAGATACAATTATAATGAATAAGACAAAAATCACCTCTAAATCCACAATGCAAAGATAACCCGTGTGAAGATACTGATCTATTTTCTTTATAATATTTTTTCAATACATAGCTATGTTTTAATATTCTTGTGACTATTTTAGAGATAAGGTTTTAATTCCAGCTTTTTTTCTCAGGTCACTAAAAATAATTTAAAGCGTAATTGTAACGATTGCTATTTTATTATAAACTCCATATTGAAAGGATTGCTGACTCCTGGTTAATCATTATAATGGACTCTGTCTTAGTGGAGTGCTAGTTAACTGACTTTCTGGGAAAAAAAGGCCTGATTTGTAGCATTTACCAATTTCCATGGCATAAATACTCCTCCTATAACTGATTTCAAGCTACCTAGATTTAACAAAGGACTCAAAAATTTCTGAAATTTTAACAATAGGTCTTGCAAGCTGGTATGAGCCAGTGGCCACACCATATGGGTTGTGTGTCATATCTTTGCCCTCAAGACACCAACACTTAAGTACAGTGGCAAAGAGGTCCTTGATAAGCAAGGAAATAGCCTTAATCCCATGGCTGCCTTAGTCTTCTCCTTAGTGTTTTCATTTAGCTCTGTTCCCAGCTGATGGTCTTCACTGAGTGACCCGTCTCTACTAACGACCTCAGAAAAAGACTGGCAAACAGCTTGCAATATCCTTCTATACTTCTCTTCACATTCCTTTCCCTGGTCCCTCAAAATCACCTTCCCTAGGCTTTGCTTCCTGCTCTCTGTTGTTTTTCAATCTTAATGGTTTCCAGCTGTGTAACTTCTATTCAGGAGCCATTACATGTTTTGAACATGGAAGAACATAGTTAATCTGAAATTAAAAAAAACAACTGACGTGTAACTAACATTTGTGTGTAGGTGGAATGAACTTTCAATCAGCTTTGTTTTTTTTTTTTCATCTATTCACTGACCTATTCTTTTTAAAAAATAAATCTTAAGACTGTGACATTAGGATCAATAAAGAGCTTTTCTGAAAGTTTGATTACCTAGAATGGGATTCTATTGTCCATGAACTTCAGAATAAATGTGCTGAATTTGAAATCTCAGGTATCATCATATTGTTATTACTCTTGGTCCTCTCAGCTAAGCAAAAAATTAAGTAAAATCTTGAGATTTTATCTGAATTCATGTCTCATTTCTCTGCAAAGCTTAAGTGCAGTGCTTACCTGCAAAAACATTGGTTAAACACTTGTTAAATGTTTATTTGTTAATAAACATTCATTAAATGAATAAAGACTGACATGGGGCATAAAATGAGTAGCAGTAAAGGTCAAATATTACAGTGTTAATTGTGTCATAAATACAGCTTAGGAAATGAAAGGACCTGGGTTGAAATCCCAGTTCCCTTTTCAGCAGCCGTGTGATCTTGAATGAGTCATTCAATCTTTCTGAGCCTCTGTTTCCTCATCTTAAATATTTGAATGATACTTATTTTTATAGGGTAAGATTGCAAAGTGCTACAGTTATCTATTGCCATGTAACCAACTGCCAAAACTTAGTACTTTAAAAGAGCCATTTATTTTGCTTTCAGTATTGTAGGTCAGGAATTTGGGGAGGACCTCGCTGGACAATTTGTCTCTGTTCCACGTGGCATCCATTGAGTTGGCTGGGCTGGAGGTTGGAGATGCATGGCGTAGGTATATACCTTCATGTGTATTAGTGCCTTAGTGCTTCCTGGCCTTTCCCTCTCATCCTCTAGGGTGGGGGCCTGGCAAACTTTTCCCATAAAGGGCTAGATAGTGAATATTTTAGGCTTTGAGAGCCATATGTTCTCTGTCACAATTATTCAGCTCTGCCATTAGTATAAAAGCAGCCATAGACAATAATGTAGACAAATGGCTGTGTTTCAATAAACTTTATTTATGACAGTGACATTTAAACTTCATATGCTTTTCACATACCACAAAATATTCTTCTTCTTTCGATTCTTCCATGATAAAGTGTAAAAACCATTCTTAGCTCAAAGGCCCTACAATCCAGCAGTGGGCTAGATTTGGCCTGCGAGTTATAGTTTGCTGACTCCCTACTCCAGGGCCTTTGCATACAGCTTGGGCTTCTCGCAGCATGATGGTCACACTTCCTACATAACGGCTGGCTTCCAACAACATGTGTTCTAGAGGCAGGAAGTGGAGGCAGCTAGGCTCTTAAGGCCTGGGTCCTGAAACTGGCACAAAGTCACTTCTGCCATATTTTCTTGGTCAAAGCAGTCACAGGGCCCACAGAGACTGAAGCGGGTGGAGAAATTAACGTCTCTTGATGAGGAAGTAGCAAGGTCACAGTGCGGAGGAGCAAGTGGAAGGAAGGGAGATGTTTTTGTGGCTACAAATACAATCAATCAACCACATGAGGATCAGGAATGATGTTTATAAAGTACCTGCCTCATGATATGCCCTCAATGTATCATGACTCATGTTACTATTAATAGTATCATTGTTAACTCTGAGAGGAGAGCAATTGGCATTGAAATTCATACTGAGGTTCTTAGAGGAGAAATGTAGTGAAAATTGTCCAAAATTAGGCTTTTAAGAACTTCTCACTTATGTTTTCCTCATCTACAGTAATGGGGCTTATAAGAGTACTTATATTTCAAAGTGATTCTGAGAAGTTAATGAAATAAAATATGAAAAGTGTTTAGGTAGAACAGGCCTGGTACGAATGCAATAACTGTTATTATTGTTGTTATTTTATGGTTTAAAAAAATTATTGTTTTCAGTTATCTAGACTTTTCTAGGACTTTAAAACCTAGACTCTAAAATGCAGCAAGGTGCCAAATCAGCTTGCTAAAATAACTTCAGGAATTGTTAACTGATACATTTGAGAAAAAAGTATTTAATAACTGGGTTTGCACTGTTAAAAATTACACATATAAAACACGATAGTTACAGATATATACACCCATTCATGTACACATTGCAATCAGATTTCGAGATAAAATTTTGCATTTGCTTTACATTTTTTAACAATTAATGAACATGTTTTAGATGCATTTTACAGAAATAAAGTGCTCAGCAAATTTGAAACACTGATATTGATCACTGTAATAGCAATGGCAAGGGAAGAGAAACAACAAAAAAAGAAAAGCAACTGATTCAGAATGATAAATAGGGTGCAAACTGAAGCCTTTGGAGTTTTATTAATTGGCATTGTTTTCAGTTGGTGAGTTTCTAAAATAAGGTGGCAACTGGATAAAGAGAACAGGACACAAATGAGAGGTCTAAACAACTGCAAATAAACTAGATTCCTGAGTAATAAATCTTGAATCTTGCTGTTTGATCGCCCTTATCAGGCAGAAGCCTGAGAAAATAGAAGAGCTCTCCATTCTGCCCAGAAGGTCAAGGATGCACTTATCATCAGCTCCACATTCCTACGGGGCTGACCCTCTACTGAGAATGCAAAAAAATGGCTCCTTGATGTGGATAAAAGCCTGGCCTGTTGGGCTGGATTTGCACTGGACCACGGCAAGGCAGCATGCAGTAGCTTATGACCTGGATTTTGATGCTATTCAGCCATTGAACAAAATTCTTTGTTGATGTGAGAAAACAGCCCCAATAAATTGTTAAGTGAGAAAAACAAGGGCAAAGCTATGGGTGTAATGTATACAATTTTTATCAAGCAACACAATGAATATACGTGAAAAAAACATCACAAGGCCTCACCAAACGTGACACAGACTGTCTCTGTGTGACAGGATTTAGGATGACTTATATACTTGTTTCCTTTGAGTTTTTCTTTGTTTTCCAAGTTTTCTGCTGTATGTTACTTCTAAGACAGAAAACAGTTATTTTTAAGATATAACGAGAATAGAAAGAAGTAATACCGAGTAAGTGATATTGAGAGTGGATAAGGCAATCTATTTGACAGTGCTTGCTAAGCAAATCAATGCTTTATCTCAATACATAATATCTCAATTCAGTCACAATACACTATGTAAAAGATTTAATTAAAATTTCTCTGTGAGCGAAGCTCAATTAGGAGATATTATAAATACTGTGTAGCTACTAGGTACTGCTATACTTAATTAAATAATCAAAACTTATCAAGAAAAATGCATATGAAATTGCAGTTTCCAGCATAGAGACTTATAGCAAACTTGACCCTTGTGACTTACATCACCTAAAGATCTTCAAAAAAAATACCATCATGTTGGAGACCATGACACCATCACAGCTAATCATGGGTCTATTCAAAGAGGCTGTGATGGAGTGAGGTCAGGGGTGGGGCAGGAGATTAGACCAACCAACACATGTGTTATCCCTTCAGGGACAAAAAAATAAGGTCATTTGGGATTGAATTTCTTCACTTCCCTTAATTTGTGTTGGCATCACAAAATCCTCCTTCTGCAAGGCACTTGCTCCATCCTTTATTTCTTTATCTCCAGTACCTAGCGCTTGGTGCCTGGTATTACCCACTAAATATGTGTGCGATGAAGAGGGCCAAAGTCTTATTACAGGTAGTGAATGTGCTAAAAGCAATTCCCAAGGTCTGTACTGTAGAAATACTACTTTCAATTAGAGTTGTGCGAACACACAACACACTTAATTACTATTCAACTGATATGATTATCCCTGTTGATAAGAACTAATCCTCATTTCCTTACACTTGTTCTGTGCTTGCTTAGTCACTGACCAGTCATCAGTCACATGTAGTCACAGGCTACACAAATCAAAAGGAAAACCATCTGCTGGTTCATGCCATAAATTCTCTAACAATACCTATGTTGTATTTTCATTTTGTCCCCTTCACCTTTCAGGAACTCCCCCTTTATCCAACCATGGAAAAGAGAAAGTCTTTTGGTTTGGCCTTATAGGCCCTGACTTGATGGACAAAAGAATGCTTTTGTATCTAATCAGATCTGTACGTCAGTTTGGGAATACAAAGTCTCAGAAAGCATGATTTTGCTCTCAAATTTATATTTGATTTTGTTTGAATCTCCTGTGCTGCCTTGCCTATATGGTTACTGACCCAGGACTATTCTGAATGCCTGGCTTGATTGCTGAAGGCCCTTGATAAGTGATACACTTTTGTCCTTACCAAGTTTGTCCACATCAAATTGTTTGGGAGCATTCTGTAACCTGGGAACTTGCCTTGAGAGTGCCAATTCCCCATGGATCCTCAGGAAGGAAGGACTGACCCTGTTGTTCCTATATTAAAAGAAAATCCAGGAAGAAAGAACCCTTCATGTGCATGTGTCCGTTTAGTTCATTCCCATGGGGAAGCAGGCAGATCACTCAGGGTCCCTTCCAGCTTCACTGAAATTTGGGATTAATTCCTTTGTGCACGGGTTCAAGAAATATTTAAGTGCTGACAATATACAGATCTCTGGGCTAGGTTCTGTGGGGATATTCGGTTGTAAACGACTCACCTCTAACCCTCAGCAAATTTATATTACATGCCAATTTGCAATCTTGTTGGTAAAGGCAAATTCTCTTCCAAATAAATAATATAGAAAGGAACATTTCCATCCCGAGTCAGTGGCCTACCTATTTCAAGAAATACTTGAAACTGCATAACACCCACATGATTTTTTTTTAAAGTGTATCTGTAGGGTGCCATGCAGAAAATGTGAATTGTTAATCCCTAGATACAAACTAAAGTTCCTGCTGTTCTTTGTTAGGGCACTAGGTATCTGGGAACCTGGGGCCAAGTTTTATAAAAGGAAGCTTAACCCTTGTGGACAGTGTGATGTGGCTTCTCTACAGTAAAACAGTAATTCAACAAAGTAATATGAGATGTCATGGAACGCAGCTGTTAGGGAACTAGAAGACATGGCCACGGTGTTTTTCGCTCGGACTTAGATGTCCTTAACCAGTAGGATATTTCAGTTCCTTCTTTGTCTCTCAATTCCTTAACCCTCTCTCTGTGACATCCTTACCCTTCTGCTCAGACTGCTGCACCATTAGTTTTCTGATGTTTTTGGCAACATTGTCTAATTTCCTTCACAAATCATTAGAGGCTATTAAATGTCTATTCCAGAAACTCCTCCAATGCACATGTCATCAAAGCCAGGAGAGAAGTACATTTGCAGAGGACATCCAGGAAGAGAAGCTCTGAGAGCCAACTTTCCAAACCCACAAACGAAAGGGGAGCGCAAGTCTTTTAACAAACCCAAATAACTGTGGTTAACGATCTTAGCCCAAGTGTTCTTATCATCTGGTTTTGGTTTTGTTAATCTTGTTAATTAGATTAGGCCATGACATCAGAGCAGATTATAAGATGAATGAATGATTGTGCTAACGTCTCTGAAAGCATCAGGGAGTTGCAGTCACCTCCTCATCTCCTGAACACCTCCCAATTCACCCTGAGTCAATGTAGGCAAAAGTCTAAAGCTGGTAAGACTTTGACCTTGGTACCCCCTTTAAAACTGTCACTTTCTCTTACCACTTGATAAAATCATTCAGTACGAAGGGTGAGGGACTTATGTGTTTCCCCTCATGTATCTTTTTTTATAGACAATTTTGTAGAGCAGTTTTAAGTTCACAAGAACATTGAGCAGAAGGTACAGAGATTTCCCATACACCCTGCCCCAATATCGACATCTCCCATTGAGCAATACTTTTGTTATAATTGACAAACATACTTTGACACGTTATTGTCACCTGAAGTCCATAGTTTACCTTAGGGTCCACTCTTGGTGTTGTCCAGTCTAAGGATTTTGACAAATGTGAAATGACATCTACCTATATCCACCATTGTAGTATTATATGGAATAGTTTCCCTGCCCTACAAATCTTCTGTGCTCTGCCTGTTCATCTCTCTCCTCCCTAACCCTGGCAACCACTGATCCTTTTACTGTTGCCAAAAGTTTGCCTTGGAAAGAATGTCGTGTAATTGGAATCAAACAATACATAACCATTTTAAATTGACTTCTTTCACTTAGTTACGTGCATTTAAGGTTTCTCCATGTCTCTTCATGATATGATAACTCATTTCCTTTTAGCGCTGAATAATATTCTGTTGTGTAGATGTACCAGTTTATTTATCCATTCACCTACTGAAAGATAATCTCGGTTGCTTTCAAGTTTTGGCAACTGCAAATAAAGCTTCATAAAACATCTTTGTACAAGTTTTTGTGTGGACATAAGTTTTCAACTCCGGTAAATACCAAGGGGCATGATTGCTGGATCATACGGTAAGAACAATGTTTATCTTTGTAAGACATCAACAAGCTGTCTTCCAAAGTGCCTGGGCCATTTTGCATTCCCACCAGTGATGAATGAGAGTTCCTGTTGCTCCACATCCTCACCAGTATTTCACATTGTCAGTGTTCTGGATTTTTGCAGTTCTAATAGGTGTGTGGTAGCCTCTCGTTGTTGTTTTAATTTGCAGTTCCCTAATGACTGATGATGCTATGCACCCTCCCATATGCATAGTTCTCATCTGTATATCTTCCTTGGTGTGATGTGCCTTCAGATCTTTTGCCCGTTTTTTAATCAGGTTGTTTGTTTTCTTATTGTTGAGGTCTCTTTTTTTCTTTGTATATTTTGGGTCATCATCTTTTATCAGATGTGTTTTTTGCAAATATTTTCTCTCAGTCTGTGGCTTGTCTTTTCATTCTCTTGACCCTCAGGTATCTTTAAATGGAAACCAGAGGACAAAACATGGCTTCATCCAAAGCAGGGTTTTTCAGCCTTAGTACTATTGACATTTGGGGCTGGATAATTCTTTATCGTGGGAGCTATCCTGTGCATTGTAGAATGTTTAGCAGCAACCTGATCTCTACCCACTAGATGACAGTAGCAGCACCCCTCCCAGCTGTGACCGTGAAAAATACCATGACATTCGTAAACGTCCCCTTGGGTGGGGACATGTAATCAAAAGGAACGAATCAGTATTGATGAAACTTCAGTTATCAATGAGGAAAGGGAGGTACAGAAATATTTTGACTCAAAGGCCTTCCCAGTGTCCCAGGAACCATTGCTAGTGGGTTCCCACAAATCCCATCCTATTAAGTACAGTGGTCATACATCGTGATTTATGTAGGGTATGTTTATACCTGTGGTCCCAGCAAAACTATTCATTGTGCCCCTTTTCACTCTCAAAGATATCCCATCTGGAATCTCCAGGAACTATAAGCCCAATGTGAGCCCTCCTTGGCCCTGGTCTGGGGTCTCTGGAGTAACTGGTAACTACTGGGGTATGGCTAGGGATACTGAAGAAATGGAGAATCAGGAACTTTGCCATAAAGTCTTGGCTATGTTTTTAAACAGCACTGAAGTATAGGCAAAAAAAAAAGAAGGAAGAGTCAATCAGAATATTTTGTGTGTGTGTATCTGATTTCATGAGTACTCATTAGTGCCTAAATGTTGATTTTCTTCCTTGTACACTAGCAGCAAATTTGCCATGGTGCAACTCTACAGAGTGAACGGGCAATTCCTGTGTAATTTTAACAGCTGTTGAAATTTGTAACATTAAACTGTACTTTCATCCAGTTTATATCAGGAGGCTATAACATAGGTCATAGGGCAGAAATAAAGCAAGTGGCTCAAAAAGACCCTGTCTATTAATTTCAGATATATTTATTAGCAATAGTAGCTCTCCTTTCATTTTCATTTTGGAGCTAGTACAAATAATCAGACAAGAACACTCAAAAACGCTCTTTAACGTTTTTTTTTGAGAGTTACTGTTCAGCTATTATTATTATTAAACTCAGGATTACTACTGCAACTGAGTATAAACCATGACTTCTTGGCAGCCAAAGCAAAAAATAAAATAAGAACTAAAAATCAGTCATTCACCTGCATTTATCTCATTAAAGGAAGCCTGCCAGTTCATCAGGAGACATGGATTTCTTTTTCTAGCTTGAATGATCTTACATGAACTTAACAAGGGAGTATTTTCCATAAGGGACATTGAAAGGCAAAATGAGTTATATCTTCAAAACCAGTTTCACAATAATTGCAAAAACATCTTCCTGTGATAAAGCAGTTTCTTTTATCATTCCCCAAAAGTGCTAAGAGCAGTGTGCAAAATCCTAGAGGTAACAGCTAATGTGGACTCAGTGGTGACAGTCAGGCATTGCACTAAGTGCTGTGCCTGTTTTAAGTCAGTTAATATTTGTACCACCTTAAGAGGGTAAAGATAGGATTCAAATGCAGAGTGGTGTCTGCCGCACAGCTCATGACTTCAGCATTGCTACAAGGAGCAGGCTTCAAATGCATGGCTTCCTGGTGATGTGACTTGCTAGAGTCAGAACTTATTGATGCTAGAGAAATGAATGGTTAGTACACACTGCAGACTCCTAGATTCTAAAATTTCAATGGTCTCACATGCTTGTGTGAGAGAAGGTGTTAACTGAAAACTCAGGGCTAAATTTTCTTGGCATTCACTTAAATTGCAAGTTGTGTGTATATGTATGTGTTTAATTGGATTTTGAATTTAGAGTGACAAAACATTTCTTCCCCCTTCGGGAACAGAAGACTTCTAGAAGCTCACGAAAAAGGTCATGAAATGACACATCTTCCAGGAGAAGACTTCTAGAGGCTCAAGAAGACTATTTGGACATCACATGACTCACGTGACTCTTTCCAAAAGAGGGCTTTCTTAAATCGAGTGTAAATAAGATACAAAACCATAAGGATTACATTTCCTTTAAAAAAGCGAGTGTTTAAAAACCAACAGAATGACTAGCGCAAGAAGAAATCAATACTACCCCATTTGGCCTGGCCTGTTCCACTCCTTGAGAGAAAACCTATCTTAGTTCTCTTTTGGCTGTGGCAGAGGGAGGCCCTGACAGACAAAGTGAAATTTCAGGACACAAAGCTGATTAAAGTAGTAAAAAGGAATCATAGGCAACCAAAATAAATTTTTAAAAAATTGGTAGGAAGCCATGGTATTGTTGGAGACCTGGGATGACCAGAGTGAAGCTACGTGAATCCTGGGGCAGGCCCTAGCCTCTTTTTTGTGGATGTCTTGGTTGTCCTTGAATGCTAAGCCCCAAAGAGGAAAGCTAAGGTAGCAAGGGCAGCTCCCCTCTGTAAATATCCCGGGGCCCCTTCCTCCACGACAGCACTGGGAAAAATGTTCCTGTTCTGCAGAACTACTTTTCTGTTTATCCCCCAAATTAGCTGTGAATTTTTTTCCTGCCAACTTTAAGTCTTCCTAGGCTTATCCGTTCTGCCTGTCTTCTTGGATTAGATTCTCTCCAAGGCCAGGACCCCTGGAATCTCAGCTCCATTTCCGAGGTAATTTCTGCAGGAAGGCAAGGTTGGCAGGTCAGCTTTTAATATATGTGGTGGCAGATGCGGGGCAGGAAGGTGAGAGAGAGAGAGAGAGCGAGAACACAATTCTATTAGTCTTGGAAATCCAGCTTGAACTCCTGTTACTTACATTTTTGGAAACTTACTCGTTATCCAGACATATACTTCAGACAGTAAATTTTGGAAGACTACCAACACACAAAATCTCTCCTGGGCGGCCGGGACTCCAAGATGTTCCCCTGGGACTTTGATGATTCTTCAGGAGGGTGGTCCTTGAAGAACTAAAGACGTTAAGTCTGGGATGTGAGCACTGATGTTCTCTGTCACTTCCCTAGTGCCTCAGAATGAAGCCCTAAGCTGGCAGAGGAACAGAGGTGGCAATAGCCTGGCAAGGGCTTGGCAAGGACACAAACGACTCTCAAGGAGACCTTTAATTCCTAAACAATCAATGGTCACAGAGTTACAGATAGGTTTTGTGAGGGAAAGAAATGGAGCACTAAATCCGGCTTGTCCCAGCTGAGCCTGGCCCGGGGTCAGTACCCAGGTTGCATCTCACCTGTCATCACGGTGGAGGCTAATCCGTGGGGCGAGGCCAGGAGGGGTGTGGCGAGGAGGTCGTGGAAGCAAGCCTCCTGCAGACTCTTCATTCGGGCCAGCACACTCATCGAGGCAGATGACGCGCATGAGGTCTTGGTGACATTTGCTCAGGCGAAAAGTGCAGGGGGGTGGTGTTATCAACGCTTTGTTTGGTTAGACAGTCATAATTCTCCTGAGGTCACAGGATCTTGAGTGTCAGATAGCTTGGTTGGGAAAGACAAGGGGATAGAGCTGCCCCTTGTTTGGGAATGTCTTTAAGGGTCACCTTAGCTACTATGTAAATATAGTATCAGGAAAATGTTCATTTGTACTCATTGTGCTATTAGTTAAGCACCAAAAACAGGATTATTCTGGGTAAAAATTAAAACTTCATGATTAACCAAGGCTAGTTCTTGACCATGGTTGTTTTTTCTTTTTTTCACCTTCATTATCTACAGAACATTTTTTTTCAGTTTACATATAGTAAATTTATTCCCCCCGCCCCCTCTTTTTTTTGGTGTACAATTCTGTAAGTTTCAACAAATGCATAAAGTCGTGGAACTATCACCACAGGATACAGAACAATTTCCTCACCCCCAAAATGTCCCTGATACATCCCTTTTGGAAGAATCAGACTTTAGCAGCTCCATACTATAGTTTTGGCTTTTCCAGAATGTCATATAAATTAAATTACATATTATGTAACCTTTTGGTTCTGGCATCTTTCACTTAGCATAATGCTTGAAAATCATTGATATTGTAGTTTCCAGTTGTTGGCAATTATAAATAATTACAAATTATAAGTGTTTCTATAAACATTTGGATATACGTTTTGGTTTTCGTTGTTGTTTTAAATATTTATTAATTTATTTATTGGCTGCATTGGGTCTTCGTTGCTGCGCGTGGGCTTTCTCTAGTTGTAGTGAGCGGTGGCTACTCTTTGTTGCGGTGCACGGGCTTCTCATTGAGGTGGCTTCTCTTGTTGTGGAGCACGGGCTCTAGGCAGGTGGGCTTCAGTTGTTGTGGCACGTGGGCTCAATAGCACAGGCCCAGTAGTTGTGGTGCACGGGCTTAGTTGCTCCACAGCACGTGGGATCAGGAAATTCCTGGAGCAGGGATCGAACCCGTGTCCCCTGCCTTGGCAGGCGGATTCTTAACCACTGTGCCACCAGGGAAGCCCCTTGGATATGAGTTTTTGTGTGAACTTGTTTCATTTCTCTAGGGTAAAACTACCTAGGACTGGGACTCCTAGTCATGTGGTTTGTGTATGTTTATTTCCTAAGAAATTGCCAAACTCATTTTGAGAATAGCTATACCGTCTCACATTCCTACCAGCAATGTCTGAAAGTTCCAGTTCGGCCACATCCTGGTCAGCACTTGGAAGTGTCAGTTTTGTTTTTATTTTTAGCCATTCTAATAAGCGTGTGGCAGTACCTTGGAATTTTAATTTACATTTCCCTGATGACCAATATACTTTTGAGCATATTTTCATGTACTTACTCTCTACCAATGTATCTTTTTTTTGGTGAATTATCTGTCCAAATCTTTTGCCTAGTTTTATTGGGCTGTTTCTTATTGTTAAATTTTGAGTTCTTTTTATATTCTGGATACAAGCTCTTTGATGGATATGTGATTTCTAAAGATTTTGTCCCAGTCTGTAACTTGTCTTTTCATTCTCTTTGGTGTGTCTTTTACAGAGCAAAGTTTTACATTTTCTTGAAGACCAATATATCATTTTTTTTCTTTTGTGGGTGATGCTTTTGGTGTTTTAACTAGAAACTCCTTGCCCAACCCAACGTCATGAAGGTCTTCTCTACGGTTTCTTTGAAAAGTTGTAGAGTTTAACTTTTTTACATTTCTATATGCGATCCATTTAAAAATTTTTAGAACTTTTTGAGAGTTACTTGTTCATTGAAACCACCATGCCCATTTATATTTGGTCCCTGGTATGTAAGCTAAGAGCTACAGAATATCTTTATCAGAGGTATACCTAGGATTCATGTTCTCTAATCAATCAACAAATATTTATTAACAATGGCATTTCGCTTTCATTGGTGCCTTCTGAGCAATTTAAAAGGATCCCGTTTGGACATCCTGTGCTTCTAGTTCACATGTCTGGATTTCATCATCCTCACAGTTATTCCCATGGAACCAAAGCTATTTTCATTAGCAGCCCACTGACAGATATCAAGAAGTTCAGAGTCCAAAGGGGAAAGTAACTGTCTTATATCTCTCCCGAGTAAAGTTCCATCTATCTTTCTCCTTGACAAAAAAAGACTCTATCTACATAACAAAGTGAAGAACAAAATGGAAGTGACTGGTCGGATAATTCAAATTTCCAAAGTTCTACCCACCTTCTCCATCTTGACCACATGCATATTAACATTTTACATAGAGTCAAAAGTGCCGTGGAGGTCACCTCATCCCAGTCCTTCATCTGACCACTTAACAGAGCCAATAATTATTACTGCTGAGAGCTTCCTATGAGCCAGAGGCTGAGTACATGCCAAATGAGAAAATCAAAGCCCAGCCAAGTGAAGGGAGCTGCCCACAGCCTGGGGCTCATCCGGGGGCCACTAAATCATGGTTCTCACGTCTCTATCCACAGCAACCTCCTCACGTTTCTCCATGTCCTCCACAGGTCATAACACCCTGGTACTTTTCTCCCAGGACCAGTCCCAGCCCCGTCAGTGAATGATAGGTTATGTGTGACTTTTGGTTTCAGGGAGTGGACTGTAGCTCAGGGACATGGATTTTGGGAAAGAGACAGCGTTTGGGAAATGAGTTTAAAGAGAAGTTTTGAAAAGGAGGGCTGTGGTTTGAGGGGATGAGGTAACTAGAAAGAAAGGGCCAGGGGCTCTGGTTTGGAAAGAGAGTTTTAAGAAGGGAGGCTATGATTTAGGAACTTTTTGAGAGGAGGGTGTGTAGTTATTGAGAAGGGAGTAGGGGGAAGAGGTATGTGGTTAGGACAAAGGGGTTAAAAGAAAAGAGAGAAAGAAGAGTAGTTTTAAGAAGTGATCTGTAGATTTGGGCCAAGATTTACTTATCTTAGACTCAAGTTTACAATTAGATACATTTCAAAATTGTACCTAAAAGAACAAAAGTACGGTCTTGAGTATCATGCAGTGAGTTTTTTTAAACCATAACTCTGAATGTTTTCTTATTTAAATAAATGTTTAGGTAATATTCTCCTGCATTAATGATAGTTTAAGAATGCCATTGAAGGGCTTCCCTGGTGGTGCAGTGGTTAAGGATCCTCCTGCCAATGCAGGCGACATGGGTTTGAGCCCTGGTCTGGGAAGATCTCACATGCCACAGAACAAGGCCCGTGAGCCAAAACTACTGAGCTCTAGAGGCCATGAGCCACAACTATTGAACCCATGTGCTGCAACTACTGAAGCCCACACGCCTAAAGCCCATGCTCCACAACCAGAGAAGCCACTGCAATAAGTTCACGCACCTCAACGAAGAGCATCCCCTTCTCACCGCAACTAGAGAAAGCCTGTGTGCAGCAACAAAGACCCAAAGCAGCCAATAAAATAAATAAATTTATTAAAAAAAAAAAAGAATGCCACTGGATTTGAATTTTTTCTCCTCCATCGTGGCAGCATGGAAACCCTGCCTGTTTAAATACCACCAAGCAGGCGGGCAGAGCAGTGCACATGAGAACTGGGATCCCACCTGTAAAACAACAACTCAGCTTAGCACAGAGAGGAGGCAGCCTGAGCCTTGCTTGTGTGTGGAATGAGGAAGAAATGGCCAATCTGAGGTTAAGAAACTACTAAGTAGGAGCTCAGAAATGGATTCACTCCAGAGCTGGCAAGAAGAACAAACCAACAGGTTGGCCCTCAAAAATTATGGGCCACGTGCATACGGAAGCCCTAGGAAGACCTCCAGATTCTTTGGAGGAGAAGAAAATACTTGGAACTTCAGTCACTCAAGTGGGTGTTCTCATGTATTTACTTAAGATGCTGTTATGGACTGAATGTCTGTGTCCCCTACCCCCAGATTCATGTGTTGAAATCCTACCTCCCCAATGTGATGGTATTAGGAGATGGGGCCTTTGGAAGGTTATTAGGTCATGAGGATGGAGCTTTGATGAATGGGATTAGTGCCCTTATAAAAGAGACCCCAGAGAACTCTCTTGTTCTCTTTCTGCCATCTGAGGATACACCAAGAAGACAATAATCTGCAACCCAGAAGAAGTCCTCACCAAAACCCAAACATGCTGGCATCCTGATCTTGGACTGCTAGACTCCAGAACTATGAGAAATAAATTTGTGTTGCTTCTAAGCTAACCAGTATATAGTTTTTAACATAGCAGCCTGAACTAAGACAGATGCCTGTGGGTAAACAAATGCTCATAGCAGTGTTATCCACAATAGCCCAAAGGTGGAAACAACCCAAATGTCCACCAACTGATAAATGGATCAACCAAATGGGGTATATACATACAGTGGGATATTATTTGACCACAAAAAGGGATGAAGTTCTGATAGATGCTACAAAATGAATGAACCTTAAAAATATTATATTAGTGAAAGAAGCCTGACACAAAAGGCCACATATTATGTGATTTCATGTAGATAAAATGTCCAGAATAGACAAATTCATAGAGACAGAAAGTAGATTAGTAATTGCCAGCTTTTGGAGAGAGAGGAGAGACTGCTAGTGAGTATGGGCTTTCTTTTAGGGATGTTGAAAGTATTCTGCAATTAGATAGTGGTGATGGTCACACAACTTAGTGAATAAAAAACTCACTGAATTGTACACTTAAAAAATAAACTAAAAACAAACAAAAAAATATGCCTGGGACATATATCTCTTTCTGTTGTTTGAAAAAAACAAAGCAAGACACAACCAACTATTGGTTCTGTAGCTGGCACTTCCCCTGCATGGACGCAGGTGGCATCACTGAGCTCATCTCTACCTTACACTCCACGCAGACAGGGGCACATAATGTTTCCCAGCTCTGGGCTTTTACTCAGGCTGGTACATCTACTGGTAGCCCTCTCCTCTTCTCTGCCCATCAAAATCTGTGACCCCTTTGAATGCCACCCAATCCAGGAAACATTTTCCTCCTATGAGAAGGCTTCTCTGTAGCCTGCGTGCTGCAACTAAGGAGCTGGCGTGCCACAGCTAAGGAGCCCACCTGCCGCAACTATGACCCAGTGCGATCAAATAAATAAATAAATGAGGCTCCTCTGTATGCTCAGACTTGCTGCTCACCCTTCTCTCTCTCACCGCCCTCAGCTTAATCCCTCCAGCATCATGGGATTTGCTTACTTGTATAAGCATTACCTTGCCCTGCCCTGGAAGCCACTTGAGAGGCACAACCCTTGTATCTCCTGTGCTAGACCAGTGCCCACCAAGAACCGAGTAGGAATGAGCTCTCATGGGCACACCAAGTCACTTTTCAGGGCACACAAGTCCTGGTCTGCCTCTCCTTTCTACTGCTCTTGGTTATAGGGGGACGCTTGTGTCTATCACTCCACGCCTTACTGTTTCCATTCCCATAGGGGTAGAATATGAGGGTCTCAGCACCCAACACATCCCTCACTACCCCCAAGGCCTCCTGCAGCCTCTTGGAACCCCTCAGATCAATGCTCAAGTCCTACGATTAACTCTGAAAATGGCGAGGTCATTTTATCCTCTCCTTTGTACACTAACGTTAGGCCGTGCCACCGGGCTGCACGGCATCATTCCTCTGTCCTCACACCCCTTACAGTCCCCTGGCCTCTGATGTGGCCAAGACACCTAAAAAACAAAGAAAAGTGGCAAGGCTTGCAGGAGCAGGAGAGGGGGTGGGGTGGGGCGGCCTGCCGAGCCTGTTGGTGGGCAGGAGAGCACAGGATCTGTGTCTCTGTACTCCACGGACGACCACGTTTCATCAGCAGAGTTTACTTTCCTCATTTCTTGGTTCCAACTTGGATTAACAAGCTAAACCGAAAGGCCTGTAAATAATTTTAGCCCAATTTACAAAATTTGAATTTACATTTCCCTCATGATCGAGACAAATTATTTCGAACTGAATCAGACATTGAGTGCTAGAGAGCATTCTATTTAACAGAACCATGTGGTGATCTCATTGGTAAAATGAACGGCAACTTCCTAGTTTATTTGGATGTAAGTTTGGGATTTTTGTGCATTGGATTTCCTTCCAAGGAGGTAAAAGTTTTCTTAATAGGTATGAGGTAGACTTTGAAAAATAGCTTACTTCTTATTACAAAAGAAACGGATGTTCCTATATCATGTGTGTTTTAAAACATAAAAGACTGAGAATTTATTATGCCTCAATCATGCTAACCAGTTAATAAATAATGTTCGAATGAAAAATAAAATGAAAAAGAAATCATGCGTATTCCCACCAGCCAAAGGTAACCACTGCTAACGCTGCAGTATCTGTCCTTCTAGTCTTTCCTGTGCCTATTTCCAGTGTACTGCTGTTTTATAAGCTGCTGTTTTCACTTAACAAGGTGTTGTGAACATTTTCCAGATCACTAGCAAGTTGCAAGGTATTCCCTCGTCCAGCTGGATGTAGTCTAACTATATCTCAAATGCTGACCCACAGGCAACCTAGCCTGGGGAGGAGGAGAGACCATCCAGAATTAGCCCCTCTCTGTGAAGCTGGCCTGACACTACATTAACACTTTTCTGTCCCATCCAAAAATATTAAGCCAAGAGAGGAAAATACACAACCCCAGCAAAAGGGACTGCTAGAGCCAGTCTGTGAACATAGTACCTGGCAGAAGGGTGTGTAGTTTGGTCACCTGTCTTGTGCTACCTGCTGGGTGACGTAGCTTTTTTTTTTTTTTAAGCCTCTGGCTATGGGAGGAGCTGACGGTGGCTTGATTGGTCTCTTGCCAACCACGAGGAAAGAAAAAAACCCACTCTTACTGCCCCTTATCACTGGGCCTGAGCCCCACAGATAAAGGCATTTCCTCCCTCATTGTGTGTCATGGATTATACACTCACAGTGTTTCCACTGATCTCTGTGATTGAGGGAGGATGGTTCTTTCCCAGGAGCACTAAATCTGCTTTGAAGTTCCTGCAAGGGGACTCGGAGGCTGCAGAATGCTAAACAGGCTGCCATCTACACAAAAGGGGTGCATACCCTTCCAAGTCAGCTCTCTTTCCAAGGTGATGGTCAAGAATAATTTATATTCATGGGTAAAGATACCAAAAGGAAGCTACAATAGGTAAATGGATCCAGCTCGTTCCTTGAGTCATTAAGGATTAGGATTTCCTTAGTTGGGGATGCAGTATAATAATTCTGCCTGGGAGTCAAGATGTCTTGGTTGCTGCAATTTCCTAGCTAGGTGACCGTAAGCAAGTTCCTTGACTTCTCTGTCATTCAGGTTCTTCAACTGTGTAATACAGATAATAAATACAAGTCTACACCTATTTCAAAGGGCATCTTGTCCAGATTGCATTAGGCAATGTGTGCAGGCACTTAGCACAGTTTCCAGTTCACTGTAATGAGTTTGTGAATGTTAACTATTTTTACGTTGTTGCAGTTGAGCTCCTGTCTTATATAATGGTAAGTGATGAGTGTCTTATCGTGATCTGGGATTTAACCTCGGGGTCTGTATCTTTGAGATAAAAACATGTAGACTACACTCATTTAACCAGGGAATCACCCCACAGACATACTGCTCTCTTACTCCATTTTTAGGAATTGGAGGGGGAGAGGGAGAGACTAGTTTCTACAGCAGGAAATACTCTTGCAAAAAAGAAAAGAAAAGGAAAGAATTGATGAGGCAGTTGAGACCAGTCCAATGTGATCTGTAAACTAACTCAGTTTAGTAGTTTGACAAAGATGCTAGATTGTGAGGCTTAAACAAAATTTAAAAGTCGCAGGGGCTTCCTGTGGCTTGACTTTATCACTTTACATTACCGCAGTGACTCAGAAAGCCTTTCCCCAAAGCTGCTGCCATCATCAGAGAATTTGGCAAATAGTTATGGCTGCCGTGTACCTCCTCCTCATCCACCTTCTAGCATACGTGTCTAATGTTACTCTCCCGCCTGACTCTCTGCTCCAACCAGCCCTACGTGTTCTCATTTCGCCTGAGACCTTCGTGGACTCAATAGCTGGACCCAGGCTAGACTCAATGTTATCATGACTTGGCAGCTTCGCATTAGTAGATCCAACCCCCACAAGCAGCTCAAGATGGGAGTCCTTGCAGACTCTGAAGGGTTTGGAGCCGCCAGAAGGAGCCTGAGAGCTGGGATCCACATGTACTCCGTTCTCACCTTCCCTCTTAGGGAATGCAAAGTCACAGAAAGCCCAGCAAGAGTAATTCTCCTTGTTAAATACTGAACCATCAAGTGTATGCCTGCCATTTGTCAGAGCCAGGGATTACTTTGTGGGATTTTAGAATCTCTCATCAAGAGTTTGTCTCTTTCATTCTTTCCCAAAACTTCCTTCCATGCCATCACCAAAAATAAAAACAAAAAAAAAGGCTACTTTCATAATCTCATGTGTTTTTGCATAAAGATACTCCCCAAAGATGGTGTACTTACCCTGGAAACTCCAGGTAACCACTCCTTCTCTCAGTAAGCCTGTCCTTACCTCTTTCTTCTTTTCTCCAATCCTCCCACCTTTGCTCAAACTCTCTCTCTCTCTCCTTCGCTCCCTTCCTCCCTCCTCCCTTTCTTCCTTCCTCCCTTCCTCCCTTTTCTTCCTTCCTTCCTTCCGACTTTTCCTTTGATCTAACCTAATCTTTCTTGATGCTATTTAGGACCATGAAATTTACCCATGCTAAGAGATTTGTGAGATCCTTACCCAGTCTATGTACATCACTCCCTCATCTCAGCTCAGTATTTTCCTTTAATTATTCACTATTGACTGCTTTTACAGACACACTGTGTATGTTCCCATTTAAACAATGTGCAGTGTGGTATAGATGTCTTCTTAAATTAGGAGATGATCCACAACTTATCAGAGAGCTAACTACCACAATTTCTATTACTTATGCCTGATTACAGATGAAGTGAAATATCTTGACATTCATTGTACAGTAATAATTATATCTGCTTGAAAATATCTCATTTAGGACTTGAGAAAAAACATTAACAGTGGAACCATACTCAGCAATAATAGCAATTTTACGCTGGATGTATCCTAGACCTGTTTTATTTCATTACTTGGAAGTATATATGTTAGAGTTAATTTTTTTCTTTTTAAAGAACTTATTTATTTATTTATTTGTTTATTTATTTATTGTTTATTGGCTACTTTGGGTCTTCCTTGCTGCGTGGAGGCTTTCTGTAGTTGCAGAGAGTGGGGGCTACTCTTCATTGCGGTGGCTTCTCTTGTTGCAGAGCATGGGCTCTAGGTTCGTGGGCTTCAGTAGTTGTGGCTTGCAGGCTCTCGAGTGCAGACGCTGTAGCTGTGGCTCATAGGCTTAGTTGCTCCACAGCATGTGGGATCTTCCCAGCCCAGGGCTCGAACCCGTGTCCCCTGCATTGTCAGGCAGATGCTTAACCACTGCACCACCAGGGAAGCCCCTGTTAGAGTTCATTTTTATAATTTTCCAAAATCTATCAATGATATGGAATGATCAGGCTGTACTTTCAATTATAGTTCCTTATCTCGTGGTTTGTATGCTTACTAAAACTTTTTCTCACCATAGCCAAATGCTCAACTATGCTTGCACTTACTTATATTTTAAATCCTACAGCTAATTGTTAACATAAAATTTTCATTATCCCTTTAATATGATGAGCTCTATCAATATAATCAGTTAAATAAAGAGCTGAAGAATCAGTTGTATAAAGAAATGTTTAGCTGTGAATTATCAGGGCAGTTGAAACACCATAAGTCATTTTGAACTTGAAAAGGAGCTATTTTCTCCAGGTGAACTCTGCCCTCCCCTGCCTGCACCCAGGGCACAGGTTCTTCAGCGAGTGAAACACAGACTAGATGTCAGTGCCCGCTTGCCCAGGCAACTGCACAAGCAGGCCCAGGAACAGGATGTAAAAATTAACTTAATTTACAAAGTTATTGATCTTTAATATGTTCCATCCAGTTCGTATCCATTTCTAGGACCTAGCCCAGAAATGGGCATTCTGAACAGAGGATAATCACAAGTAGAGTAAAAAAAAAAAAAAAATAGCCCGGGGGGATGAGAGATGGTAGAATCATGAGTAAGCCAAACTTATACAGACATCTGAGAGAGGAAAACCAAAATTAGATGACATATTTCTGGAGTGAAGGCCAATTGGGTGTAGGTGCCTTTGATTTTGTCTTATGTCAGTTTCATGGGACTACTGTTTTTGACTACTTTCTTTAAAAAAAAAAATCTCATGGAGATATAAGTTGATAAAGTCATCTCACAATATGATTTGGAAGTAACTTTCAGAAATTTCAATGTGCCAATTCAAAGGATGTTGAATCTTTGACTCAACAATTTCTTTCTTGGAATCTATCCTAAAGTAATACTCACATATACTTATGAACAGTACAAGAATTGCAGCAATGTCTCCAACAGCAAAAAATTGGAAAATACACAAAAAATCATTAATAGTGGGTTGGTTAAACAAATTGTGGTATGCCCATATTATGGAAACAATGTAGCTGTTCATTAAAAATAGTAGGACAATTCTTTTTGAACTCAACTGACAAGGAATTAGATAAAAAGCATATGTATATATACTTACATATTGATGAAACAAAAGCAGCAAGTTATAAAATAGTAGGAATCCCACTAACATAAGAAACAAATGTGGGACCTCCTAGGTGGCGCAGTGGTTAAAAATCCTCCTGCCAATACAGGGGATATGGGTTTGATCCCTGCTCCAGGAAGATCCCACATGCCACAGAGCAACTAAGCCCGTGCGCCACAACTATTGAGCCTGCACTCTAGACCACAACTATTGAGCCCGTGTGCCACAGCTACTGAAACCTCTGTGCCTAGAGCCCGTGCTCTGCAATGAAGAGTAGCCCCTGCTGGCCGCAACTAGAGAAAGCACATGAGCAGCAGCGAAGATCCAACTCAGCCAATAAATAAATAAATAAAATTATTTTTAAAAACTTAAAAAAAAAAGAAACAAATATGTATGGTGCATATGCAAATGTACGTGTGTGTAAACCTGACAGAAGTATCTAGGAGGACATACCCCTAAATTATCATCTATGAGGAAAGAAATGAGATCTGATGGGAGAGAATAGAAATAGTAGAAAATTGGAGGAGGGGATTATTGGAGGACATTTACTTCCTCTTTATATACCTCTGCAATGTTTACCTTTTAATAAAGAGCATGCATTCTTGTGTAATTTAAAGGTCACTTTAAAGAAATTTTAAAGGACTAAAAAAGAAAGAAAAAATGATCACATAATTGGATCACTCAAACACAACTATTTTTTTTCCCCTTGGAGGCTGTGGCAGGATTTTACTGTGAAGAATTTTTTTAAAAAATTTTATTGGAGTATAGTTGACTTACAATTTTTTGTGTGTCCTCATGTTTTTATATGCAGAACATACTAATATTCTTATCATAAAGTCATTTTGTTTTTGTATTTGTAATTTTTTCTATCATTTTTAAGCCTATAAAGATATCCCTGTCCTGGATATGTGAGAAATTCTCAAATATATTTCCTTCCAGTATATATATGAAATATGTATAAATGTATGTATTTGTGTGTGTATAAACAGATTTACATAAACATATACATACATGCAAATTCTGTAAACCATACGGACATTATCTTGGTGTACAGTATGAGACATCTAGGGATTTTTTTTTTTTTTTACCCTGACACTGTTGCTGGGCAGAGAATTCTTCTGCCAGACTGTGTCCAGACGAGACACTGAGCTACTGGGATTTAAATCTTCAACTTACCTTTGTTCCAAGTGATATGATTAAGCCAAGATTATTTAACTCAAGCCCCAATGAGTCATTCCAAACCCTTGAATCATTCTGACAGACCTGACAAAACTTCTGCTGAATTACTGCCTTGAAGAATTCTTTGCATGACTAGTTGAACATTGGATGTCTGCAAGCCTTATGATTTACAGCTCTTCATCATCTGGGCACACGTCTGACCAATGGGCACACCCATTTTATTTCCAAAGAGAAGAAATACTTTTGGTATTAAGTTACTAGGTACTGATTGGTGCTAAAATGTAGGTCTTTAGAAGAGTGCATAGAGTATGTTACCATTTGCAGGTTGGGAAATGTATATCTTCCATAATCAGAAAAAAGGACAGATACAGGGTAAGATATGGATATGGGTAGAGACATAGGTAGACATAGATACAAATCTAGATATAGTTGTATAGATACATAGAAAGATACACACACACAAAACTGGTCAGGGATGTTTCCTCTGGTTAAGAGGATCAGGTAGCTAGGGCTGAAGAGGAGTGACTGACACTTTTCACCACCTATGCTTATGTAACTTTTGAATTTTGTTTCATGTGCCTGTATGACCTATTCACAAATAATTTTTATTTTAAAAATAATGAAAGTTAAGTTCAGGCATTTCATTGGGGATGCAGTAACATTTTCTAGCCACCTGATGGAAATAATGCAGGGTTGGTAACATGAAGGCTTGCTAATTCCAAAGTGGTTGGTAACATCCTGCACTGTGCAAAATTTAGCTGTTTTGTGATGTGCCACCCACGTTCAGTTTGCTCTCATATGAATCTTGTGGTCTGTTTTGGTTGTAGGGAACTACATTTCCCAGCTTTCTTTGACCTCTGGTTTCCATCTAGATTCAGCCAATGGAAGGCAAGAGCACTGGAATGAAGGAGGAAAGGAGGAAACCAGTGTATTTTTCTCTATTTCCTGTGTTATTTCCAGCACCAGTTATATGGTCTTAGCTCCAACCAGGAAGCCTCTAGTATGGTTCTGGTTCCCACTGGAAGACCCTGATTTCTGGGCTCTGACTATGCCACTTCCTCCTTTGGTTCCCTCCAGCGCTAAGCTGGGAGCAGCTTCGTACTGCTGCAATCTCTGGAATTCCTCCCTGGATTCCATGTTTGGCTTCTCAGTCCTTCCATTTCCTAGGGAACCAATCCTCTACATTAAATTCCCTCTCTTGGAAAAATCCGAAATGGCTTCTGTTTTTCTGGTCAGAGAGCCTGACAGATATACTTCAGAAGTACACAGTTTCTAGTTCTTGCTTTGCAACCCCTTGCCCTCAGGACTCTCTTGTATAACATACCATCTTGGATTCAGATCTCAGAACTCCCAACACATGGAGCATGTCATGTTTTGCACTCCACCCCTGCGTTTCACAACTGCCATTCTTTATCGTTGCTCAATGCTGTAGATGACTTTTTCAGTGACACTATTTGTAGATACACACTTAAGAATAACAGCCTCTGCATTCTTTTCAGAACCAGGACACTTAGGGGATTAAATGTGGAAACCCCTCTGGTCAGACTTCTCCTTCAGGCTCTGGCTGAGCTACGGAAACTCAGATTCAGAGTTTCTCCCAGAGAGAGATTTCAGGGGGAAATGACTACGTGGTGCTCAAATACAGACTCTCCCTTTCTCAGCTGGCTTTGTTTCAAGCTGTTCTAGCAGAAGAAATCAAACTCCCATTCACCTGTTCCTCAGAAAAGGCAGTTATTCTTGACCAAGCCAGTGGCCTTTATTTAAAGATCACGGGTCTATCTCTTGTCACCACAGGGTACTTGCTAAAGTTTAACCTAAGCCTAACTACTACAGATGATTTATAGGTTCATAAGAGTTTGCTAACAAATTGTTGTAAATGATTGGGTTTTCTCAATTTGTAAGTTTTCCAAATTACATTCTGGCCTGGTACGAGCCTTGTCATTCTTCATAATGAGAGGCAGTGCCTGACTCAAGGCGTCTGACTTACACATGGCTCTCACATCACTGCCCTTCTGGACTCAGTGGGACCCCACCCTTCCTCACCACCCCTGCACCTGTCGCTTCTTTCCTGCACCTGCTGCAGGTGAGGGTGTATTTCCCTTCCTCCCTCACAATCCCCTTCCCTGGTGTTGACCAGATCCTTCTACCCCCAATCACGTCAATATGGAGCGAATCTGAACTCCTGCACCTCACCCCACTTCAGCTGTACAATCTGTTCCCATGCCCATCCCTCGACTTTTAGCCTTTGGGCCAGTGCCACCCGTTCTTTCACTGACCCTGTTAATGTCCTATGCTGCCACCCCAAAGGCCTGTCCCTCCAACAAGGTGCCCTTAGCTCTGACTAGCCACACTATCCCCGACATACGAACAAACAATCCCAGCTGTTAAACGTCCTATCTGTGAAGGTCCGGGGTCTATCCCTCTTAGTCCTTTAACTGCTCCCCACTAATTTTCACCTCCTCTGTGCAATCTCCCATCCACCAATTGTTACCCCAGGCCTGACCTGTCAGAGCTGAAGGAGCAGATTTGCTGGGATGCCAACGAAGTTTAAACCCCAGCGGTCCTCGCACCGCTCCCTTCTGAGGTCCCATGTCTAATTTGGTCTCCATAATGGTGTATTCATCTTTTTAGAGAAGGTCCCCATATGTTATAACCTCGGGCCACCACAAAACCTGGCCCTGCCCCTGCCCCTGTTTGGGTGATGGCTCCCTTGATTATCTTGGAATTAGGGGAATGTTCCCACTCCATCTGCCTGCTGCTTCTAGGAAAAAAGTGCTCCTAGAACCACAAACTGAACTTTGGATGCCCTTAACCTTAGACACAGTGTTAAACCTAGTGGTTAGTTTTAATTGCATGGCCAGGTGCTTTGTTTTAGCTACCTTTTTAGATTAAATAGGTTTTTGCTGATTGGCTTTGGAAAGCAACCACTGAACAACTGACTTGTAAACAAACTCCTGGAATGTAAGCCATTTCGAAATTGCAGGCTTCGGGGTCTTAACATTAATGAAAGCCCATAAACCACGTGTGGAAACCTGTGTATAAATACTGACATTTTGTCACATGAAAAAAGTTACTCATTAAATTCAACCAACGGACATCACAAAATTTGCAATATCCAACAAGTCATGATGCATAATTATATCAATCAGTCATCTGTATTTTCTGGGGCAGTTTCCATTGTAAGTGTTCTGTTCTATGATCACCCTGGGTGACTCTCTAGTTCATCATTATAGGCACAGAAACTAGTACAGTGCCTGGCACACAGTAGACACTCAAGCAATGCAGGCAAAATGAATCATTGTATAATATTGTTTGGCAGACTGTGTGCTCTGCTTTTGGTTTTAAAACTAAGGTCACTGACTATTTTTATAATGGACATATACAAGTGACTTAACAAATCATTTTATGATTTTTAAGCCTACACGTTGGCAGTTACGCATATATATTTAACTTTCCAAATCTCATTTGCAAAACAAAATGGCTTGGATTTCAACAGAAGATGAAATAATACATTAATGTCTCTAACCTCAGTGAAACAATTCTTTACGAGGCAATTATACAGCTCTTCCAGAATATTGTGTTTATTTTCTTATTCATGTGGAGGAATGCTTTTATATCAATTTTGGCATCTAAATAGTTTTATTTTTAAATAACCAGTATAGTTACAGTGCCCTAACCTCCCACATAGTTCTGCTAAATGCTACAAATATGTTACACACACTCCAATTTTCAGTCTAAGAACTCATTAACTTTCAGTGAGACTGTGGCTTCCCTCCAGCAAGTAGATTAACAAGGTGAGTTTGATGAAGAAAAATTTTTATGTAAATTATCTTAATTCTTCTAAGACTCTAAAGGGATTAATTATAATAGAGTGATGACCAGGAATGTCTTTGATTTCTGGATTCCTGGACCACACCAGGATTACAAATTGCTTGCAGCTTCTCCACTGCCTCTTCTCCCTCCTTTTCTACCCCTTCACCCCAACAAGAGAAGTTCATAGTCAACTGTTGGTGTTTGGGGAACCCATTTGGAGAAACAACAACAAGCAGTTTTTTAAATTTTTAGATTGAAAATAACTTCTTGGTTTTAGGAAAATTTATAGCTTCGGGGCTAGTTTGGGGATGGAATCACTCATTTCTCCATCCGAATACCAGTCATTAGCACACAGCTGTGTTCTCCTGATACTATGGGTCATTTTCCCCACCCAACCTCCCACCTACCCAAGAACACTTCAGAAGAAAGTTCTTTTTTTTTTTTAAACTTTTATTGAGATACAATGGGCATACAATAAACTGCATATATTTAAAGTGTACAATTTGGACTTCCTAGCTGGCGCAGTGGTTAAGAATCCCTGCCAATGCAGGGGACACGGGTTCAATCCCTGCTCCAGGAAGATTCCACATGCCGTGGAGCAACTAAGCTCGTGTACCGCAACTATTGAGCCCACACTTTAGAGCCCATGAGCCACAACTGTTGAGCCCGTGTGCTGCAACTCCTGAAGCCCACGCACCTAGAGCCCATGCTCCACAACAAGAGAAGCCACGGCAATGAGGAGCCCTCGCACCACAACAAAGAGTAGCCCCCGCTCACCACAACTAGACAAAGACTGTGTGCAGCAATGAAGACCCAACACAGCCAATAAATAAATAAATAAATTTAAAAAAATAATAATGAAAATAAAGTGTAAGATTTGATTTTTTTTCTTATTAGTAATGTATATATGGCAATCCCAATCTCCCAATTCCTCCCCCCCACCCCTTCTGCCACCCCCACCCCCACCCCTGCTTTCCCCACTTGGTGTCCATATGGTCAGAAGAAAGTTTTGTTCCTGTTCTCTTTTATTCACCACAAGCGAATTTTCATCCCAAGTCACAGAAGAGCACATCAGCAAATCTCTTGGTCCTGTATTGCAACACATGCATGTGTCCACTTCCTTTCCCGACTTTTAAAATCATCCCTTCCACCTTTACTCCTCATCTTTGACCAGCAGAGTGAGAGATACAGCCAACTCCCTTCTCCACAGAGCATGACTCATGCCTTCCATGGCTGGGAACTTACCGGGAACAGACACAGAATGTGATAGATCTTACGGAACATTATTTTTATAAGTACATGAGTGGTCTCCACACAAGCTAGGAAAGTTGCTGAAAATCTGGAGAGGTTTTCAGAATACCTGAAAACTGGATTCCACTTAGCCAGCTGTTCTTTGAAGAAAAAAACTCCAGGCATTTCAAAGGAGCAGATCTTTGAGACAACTGAGGCTGTTCCCTCTGCACACCAGCTCCGCTCCTCCCCACCCACCTCCCCATCAGAAGACTATTAGAATACTGTTTGAAATGGTGGTGGTTCTTCAGAAAATACCAGGTTCTCCCACTTCAAAGAGCAGCCAGCAGAGCCGTGAGTTATTGCTTCTTCCTGGGGAGTTCTCCCTGCCAGGGTGTAAGGAGACAGTCTCATCTTTCCCTACTCTTCCCAGGCAGAAGGGGAGGATTTTTTTTTTCCTTCCTAGTTATCTAAACTAGCCCAAAGAGAATTCCTTGTGAAAAGCATGTAAAGCAAGATTTCAGAAGATCTCAGGCCTACTACCTTGTTTTATGGTTAGAGAGAAGGAAAAGTGGGAATTGTTAGGGAGGAGGCAGTGGTGAATTCAGTGCTTTTAGAAAAACAGGGAGCACACGAGTGAAATAGCTCGTTTTCTCCCCTGCAGGAAGCGGGGAGGGGGCAGGGCAGGGAGTGAGGCAGGCTCTTGGTGACCTTGGTGCCTGGGTTCTGGAGGAAGAGGAAGCAGTTCCATCTAGTTCCACAGAGATGACCATGAAACTCTTTGCTCACTTACTTCCAGCATTTGGGGTCTTTAATTACCAGTCTGTGCTCATAGAAAAGGAGAACCCAGCAAGAGGCTGGGAACCAGAGCTCTAAACACTAAATCCTTTTGCCTAAGGCTTGCTGGGGCACCTGATGAATTCTTGACCTTGTTCATAAAACTTGTTTCCAGCAACAAGTGGAGCAGGCTTAACACTCTTGGAATATTTGACTATACTAACCATCTTGCCTTTCAAAGCAACTTTCCATTTAGAGCAGGAGCTTCCGTCCTTCAACCCTGGGAGAGACAACAATCTCTATTACCCGAGTTGGGAAACCAGAAGCAAATTGTCAATGAACTCAGAACACCCCCTTTCCAATTCTTCTTGGTCCTTCTCAGAATAACTGAGCACAAGCTCTGTCTCAGAAGCCCTTCTGGGATGCAGTAGGGCTTGTCCCCTCCCTCCCTCAGTAGCTGCTAGATTTCCATGCCGTTTCCTACAGAAGGATCTCCATGCTCTTAAGAAAAGGTAGGGATGCTCAACACATTTAGGCATCAGAGAAATGCAAATCAAAAGCAGTGAGGAGGTACCACTTCAGAACCACTAAATTAAAAAGACAGACAATAAGCCAGACAGAGAAAGACAAATATCATATGATGTTGCTTATATGTAGAATCTAAAAAAAAAAGGTAGAAATGTACTTGTTTACAAAACTGAAATAGACTTACAGATGTAGAAAACAAACTTATGGTTACCAAGGGGGAAAGTGTGTGTGTGGGGGGGGGAGGATAAAGTGGGAGATTGGGATTGACATATACACACTACTATATATAAAATAGATAAGGACCTCCTGTATAGCACAGGGAACTCTTCTCAATACTCTGTAATGACGTATATCAAAAAGAACCTAAAAAAGAATGGATATATGTATATGTATAACTGATACACTTTGCTGTACAGCAGAAACTGACACAACATTGTAAATCAATTATACTCCAATAAAAATTAATTTTAAAAAAGACAGACAATAACTTTTTGGTGGGATATGGAGAAACAACTTCTCATATATAGTGGTGGAAATGTAAAATGGCACAGCCATTGTGGAAAACAGTCTGGCAGTTCTTCACAAAACATAGAAGTACCATATAACCCAGCAGTCCTATTCCTAGGTATATTCCCAAGAGAACTGAAAATATGTCCATGCAGAAACTTACATATGCATGCTCAAAGCAGTGTTATTTGCAATCACCAAAAAAGAGTGGAAAGACCCTAATTGTCCATCAGCTGTCGAATGGACAAATAAAATGTGGTATGTTTATACAAGGGGAAATTATTCAACCATAAAAAGGAATGAAATACTGATATATGCTACAACATGGATGAACTTAAAGCATTATGCTAAGTGAAACAAGCCAGTCACAAAAGACCACATATTGTATGATTCCATTTCTATGAATTATCCAGAACAGGCAAATCCATAGATACAAAAAATAGATTAATAATTGCCAGGGGCTGGGGGTGGGTAGGAGAATGGGGAGTGACCACTGACAGGTTTTCTTTCTGGAGTGATGAAAATGTTCTGGAATTAGATAGTGGTATTTGTTGCATAACTCTGTGAATATACTGAAAACTCTTTGAATTGTACATTTTAATGGATGACTTTTATGGTACATAAATCATATATAAATAAAGGTGTTCGAAGGAAGGAAGAAACGGAGGGAAGGAAGGAGGGAGGGAAGGAGGGAAGAAAACTGGTTGGGATAAACACTGACTATGTTTAATCTTGTCCAACAAGGCCCTCCCAGGAGTTATGGGGAGGGAAGGCCCTCTTACTTGGATGGGCCAAATTTGCCCCCAGGAAATGAAGTCTTGGTAGCCAGTCATGACTCCAACCTCCTTGTAATCCCTGAGGCTGCCCTTGGTCATATCCCTCTACTCCAACACAGCGGCTCAGCTACACTGCTAAAGGCCTCCCCCAGAGCCCGCCATGGGCCCTCTGCTTGCAAGACCCTGTCAGGGTTTGCCCGTCACCTCCAGGCCATCAGAGCTCACCACTGCTGCCTGGTTGAGAAAGGTCCAGCCTCCTGCCTAGGCAAGTAACCAGTCCTGTTCAAACACCTAGGTAGCTAGCTGTCTCTGTCTCAGACAGAGCAGAGGGTGAACTGGTTGCTAGACTTCTGCTTCTTTTACTGACCTGACCTGTGTTTGGCCTCTGTGTTGGGGTTTTGCTCTCCTCATCCTGGTCACATGGCCCCAACCTGCTGTGCGTGCATGCCTCTGGAGAAGTTAGCTCAGCGATACACACCCAACATCTCCAGTTGTCTCCTACTCACCCTAGGTGGCTCCTGATTAAGCTTTGAAAGAATTGCTCCTCTGAGCCAGGTGCTTAGTATCTATAATTCCACTTAATCTTCACAATAGCCCCGTAACGAGGCTATTATTATCCCCATTTCTCAAGAAGGGGAAACAGATTCAAAGAGTGTAAACAACTTTAAGTCATGTGGATTGGAGTCAGGATTCCAACACAGAGCTTTCAAAGTCAATGCTCTTTCTACTTCCTCGGATAACAATTCCTTTCCTTGGTTGAGCGCCTATCATATGCCAAGCAGTGTTCCAAACATATTAAAAATATTATTTCATTGATTCTCACAACAACCCCATGAGACAGGTATTAGCATCCCATATAAATAAATAAGGAAACTGAGGTTCAGAGCAATTAACTCTTTTGAGATCATATGTAATTGTCATGCACTGAATGCATAGGAACTTGGAAAGATTTTTGGTGTTCTTGGTTAAGGTGAAAGATGCAAATAGTGCTGTCCTATTTCCCCTTCGTCTTGCCTTTGAACAACGGTCTTGGGACTATGAAAGTAAGACAAAAAAAAAGAAAAAGATCAGAAATATTTTCCCAAACATCAACCTACTAAACAAAAACCTACCTTCAGATCTTGTGTTACATAAGAAAATTAAAGTTTTATTTGTTTAATCTGCTGTGAGTAGGTTTTCTTTTAATTGTAGCTAAACATATTCCTAACTCACAAGAAGGTCCTATTACCACCTTCTTACAGATTAAGAAACAGATTAAAGGGGCACGAAGAGATTAAGTATTTTTCCAAAACAACACAAATAGTGATTGTGGTCTACTGATAGTTGACCCCCCCTATTCTTCTCTTAATAACTTAATTTCCCAAGTTATAGCTGGGCACATGGCTAGCCAGCAGAAGGTAACATTTTCCAGGCTTCCTTGAACTTTTGTGGGCCATATGAGAAACTACACTTTTGTTAGTGGGATGTGAGTGGAAGGGAGGGATGTAATTAATTTCCAGTTCACACCCTCCAGTTCCTTTTTCCTTCTTCCCACTGGTGGTGGTGATAAAACATCTTCAATCATGGAGACCAGGGTAACACACCAGGAGATGGCAGAGCAACAAGATAGAAGGAACCTGGGTTCCTGAATGACCTCATAGATTAGAGCTGCCCTACATCCTGGGATCATCTACCAAATTAGACTCTTTTAAGTGAGAGAGAAATAAACTTCTACCTCATTTAAGTCACTGTGTTTTGCTGTCTCTTTAAAGCACCATTATCTTAAGCAATACTGTAACAACAAATTTTAAAACATAGGCCTATTTAATTCCAAATTTGGGTAATTTCCACTACAACTCCCAACACCTAAATCAGGGCTGCAAATCCCAATGCCTACAGACACTAAATAGATAACAAACCAGTGAATAAGGCTGGGTGGCAACTATGGTGAACTAGAGACCACATCTGTGGTTGCTATGTGGGTACCAAACTATTTCCTTTTCTTCCTGCTAGACCGTATTTCTCAGCTTTCCTCATAATTAGTTGGGGCCATGCGACTGAGTTCTTGCCAGTATCATGTGGACAGAAGGAATGAATGCTACATCCAGGCTTGGCCCATGAAAAAGTTCCTGTTCAATCATGCACTCTTTTTTTCCCCACACTGAAGTGGTGAAGTTCTCTGGGGAAGTCTTCGGCACCATGCGATGATGCAATGGACATGGCAGAACCATAGGAGAGAAGAAGCTGGATCCCTGGGTTGCCACTTCGAGAAGAACTGCCTAAATTATGTTGTCATGTAGATTTTTTTTCAATTTAGTTATTTTTGGCTGCATTGGGTCTTCGTTGCTGCTTGCGGGCTTTCTCTAGACGCGGCGAGCAGGGGCTACTCTTCATTGTGGTGTGTGGGCTTCTCAGTGTCATGGCTTCTCTTGTTGCAGAGCAAGGGCTCTAGGCACACGGGCTTCAGCAGTTGCGGTGTGTGGGCTCAGTAGTTGTGGCACACAGACTTTGTTGCTCCGAGGCATGTAGGATCTTCCCGGACCAGGGCTCAAGCCCATGTCCCCTGCCTTAGCAGGTGGATTCTTAACCACTGTGCCACCAAGGAAGTCTCTGTCATGTAGATTTTGACCATGAGACTAACAAAGTTTTCTCAGGTTGATTTTTTATATGCTCAGGTCTATTGTAACCATAACATTGGAGAGTGTCTCCTAATACACAAAGGCAGCCCCTGTAGGAATACAGGCCTAGCACTGCCAGATGGTTGGACATTTTCTAAAAGAGAAGACAGAAATCCTTTTATTATAAGAAAGCTGCTGATTAAAATGTTAGCCAATACTGAGAAGGTCAAACATGACTAAGACCCAGATCTCTCCCAGGGACTACATGTTTGCCACCTCTGCCTCGGTATTGAAGTGGGTACCCCGATCCTGGGATTTCAGGCATCCTTCCCCACTGACCCCAGGCTCCTGAGGTACAGATTCAAGTACCCCTGAGAATTCAAGGTTGAGTTTCCAAGCCTTTCCACCCAATTGATTATGTGGGCTTATTAAACTCTAAGTCAATGGCCTTTGGAATATAACTGTGAAAAGCAGGAAAACACCTATTATCTACAGCTATTCTCTCATTGGATACAGGTAATTTTGCCAAGCATTTGCCTGAACCTCTAGTGTTTCTCTCTCATTCAGATATTCTTAAAATTAGTCCTGATAATGCCTCCAGTGACATCCACCAACACGAAACTATTTCTAAACATTTCTGAACTTAGCCACCTGCCAAAATTCTTTCCACTTAGCAAGGTCCAACTCAAAGGTTATCTCCCCTGTGGAGCCTTTCCGTAAAGGGTCTTTGCCTCTCCCCAGGCAAAATTCACTCACCTCTCTCCCATGCACGCCTAAGGGGCTCTCTCTCCTGGCGGAAGGAACATGTTTCCCCTCCAAACTGTGAACTCCCAAAGAGATCACGGTATTTTCCTCTGCATAGAATCAGTTCCTGGAATGACACCTGACTCATAACTAGTGCTCAATGCAAGGGCTTAGTATTTGTTTTGTGGTGGTTGTTATGTTATTTTGTTGTTTTGTTTCACTTCGTGTACACCTTAAACATTGCTTCATCATAATGGCACCCTGCATTGTGTGGAAAGAGGTTGTCAAGTAATCAAGAGCATCGTTTGCAATAACTGAATTCAGAAAGGTTGAATATCTTAGCTATTTAGAAGAGCAGACTCTGGAGCCAGACTGCCTGGGCTCCTGTTCCATTTACCAGCTGTACAACTTTGGGCAACTTACTTAACCTCTCTGTCCCTCAGTTTCCTTAATCATAAAATGGGAGCTGTAGTAATAATGCTGGTGTATTCGTTTGCTAGGGCTGCCATAACAGCATGCCACAAACTGCGTGGCTTAAACAACACAAATTTATTGCCTAACAGTTCTGGAGGCTAGAAAAGCCTAAAATCAAGGTGTCAGCAGGATTGATTTCCTCTGAAGGCTGTGAGGGAAGGCTCTGTTCCAAGCATCAATCCTTGGCTTGTAGATGGCTGTCTTCTCCCTGTGTCTCTTCACATTGTCTTCTCTCTATGTGTGTCTGTCTCTGTCCAAATGTCCCCTTTTTATAAGGACACCAGTCATATTGGATTAGGGCCCACTCTGATGACTTCATTTTAACTTGATAACCTCTCTAAAGATTCTGCTTCCAAATAAGGTTACATTTGAGGTTTGGGGGGTAGGGGGTGGGTAGGATTTCAACATATCATTTTTTGGGAGGGAGACACAATTCAACCCATAACTGTGTTATCTGATCAGATTGTTGTGAAGACTAAATTAGCTAATACAGGTAAAACATTTAGAATAGTCCCTGGCACACCATAAGCATTCAAAAACATTAGCTGATGGTATTATGCATCTTAAAATTTTGTTATACCAAGGTGACCCACCATTAAAAATAAGCCGATAAAAATTCTGTTATTCCAGTATAGATGTGTTAGGGGAGTAGTTGAAGAGAGGTAGGAGTGTTTCAGTTCTTGATCTTAGAACACAGCAAAATGAAAGAAGACTGAAATGTAGCCCAACAAGCCACTCAAGGTACAAGATTTATAAACGTAAATATTTTCTAATAATGCTCAGGGATGCAAATTGCTAAATTGTAATCATCCCCACAAAAAAAGGACTGTCTCTGATGGATAACGTTGATCCCTCTTTTAACAAAGGGGAAAACATAAAGAGCCAGTTCCCAATGTTTTGCTCTCATTCTCTTGAGAATACAGCAAAATTTTACTTTTAGTCCATCTCCTAGATCATTCATGAACGCAGTTTTGTGATAATGTGATTTATACATTCCTTTGAATCTTGACAGCATTTTAAAAGTCTGGCCTCTTAGTAAAAATTTCAGCACAGGTCCCATTGCATTTGTTGATTTTACAGATGAATAGATGTTCAGTAGGGAGAAGTCAGCTTGCTCTCAAAAGCCCTCGTGAAAGCAGAGACTGCTTGGGTGGCGTGAATGATCCGAATATTGCCTGTTTAAATGGGCAGTTAGTGATGCACATACCATGCAACCACATGGGTAACATCTCTGAATTATTATACCAGGTCAAGAAACCCAGTTCATTAGTATGCACCATGGTGATCCTCAAAGTTCAGATGTCGAATTTCAGTTATATTCCATTTGTAGATTCAGACTTTTTTCCAAAGCCACACTTTCATTATTCTTGAGGCTTGAGAAAGGCAGAAGAGTAAGCCTGAGGCCTCTTCTCCTCTTTGCTCCCACATCCTTCCCTGTATCCTCCCAACATTCTCACCCCACTCACTTCCCTCTCCCTTCTTCATCATATACTTGGTCTAAGGATGCTGGACCAAGCCAAGTGCAGAATTCAGTTTTTTCACCTTATATATAGCCAACAGCCTTGGGGTTTAGTTTTTTTGTTTTGTTTTTCTCCACTTTACTTTGTTTTTTTGTTTTGGGGTTTTTGTTTTTTTGGGGTTTTTTTTGCTACTTTTAATACAGTAAATGACTATTCAGAAGAAAGCCTTATATATACTGAAAAATAAATTATTTTCTTATTACAGAAGTAATTGTGCTTATTGTAGAAAATTTAGAAATACAGATATGTATTTTTTTTTTAAAGAAATATACTGCCTCACATTCTGAAATCCAGAAATAAGCATGGCTAACATTTTGATGCACAGCTTATCAATTCACATTTACGTTTAAAACTGAATAACCATGCAATCAGATCACCCAATTAGTCTGTTTAGAAGAGAGATAGATGCTGAGAGGACAAACTACCAAAACAGTGGCCTTCCTCCCCTCCCTTCCCACTTTACCCACATTTCAGGAGCTCTCTGAGCAGCCACACCAATCAATTTGCGAATTCTTGCTAGAGTTTCTGTCCTGGCTACTAAGTCTCCCCATTTGGCTCCAGTCAAACTTTACTCCAATAGAGGCCACTTGGACTCAGATGATCTACTGACATGCAGGTATAAACATACAGCAAAAAGGAAAGGACCCCCCAAATTTTTGAAAGGAGAAAAACAACTTTCACTAAGACTGATTCAACACAGCAACTGGTCTAGTTCAGTGAGGAAATATATACTCTGAACATGTGCACACCATATTTTGAAAACTCAGCTCTTGCTGAAATTTACACCTACCAAGAGGAAAAACAATGTCTCCTGCTAGATATTACAAATGCCAAAACTTGAGAAATGTATGTCCATGGACATGTTCAGACTCATCGTCCATGTAAAATATACACAAACTTGCACATTTTGAGAACATTTAGTATAAAATTATATTTTAACTATAAGTAGTATCCTCAGAGAGAATAAAAAAATATTAAGTTTATAATTCAAAAATCGGATGCTATAAAAAAGGAATGACCCAAGGGGAAAAAAAAAGTTTTTAGAAGTTAAAAATATGATAGCTTAAGCAGAATTTCAATAAACAGATTAAAAGATAAAATCAAAGAAACCTCCAAGAAAGTAGAAAATATGGGTAGATTGAAAATGTGAAATATTAAATTATAAAGTATAATCCAAGAGGCTAATGTCCAAGGAGTAGAAGCTCCAGAGAGAACAGACAAAATGAGAGGAGAATATAAACAAAGAAATAATAAAGATTTCTCAACTGAAAAACATGAGTCTCTAGACTGAAGAAAGAAGGAAGAAAAAATACCACAAGGCCAGACACAGTGAATGAAAAATGACCGACACTCAGTCATAGAATGCTAAAATTTCAGAATATCATTTTTTTTTAAAGATTTTTTTTTAAATCCAAAAACTTTTCAGAGAGAACAAACAAATGTTATTTTTTAAAATTCATATTGGCATCAAACTTCTGGCCTTCAAAGTTCTGAGAGAAACTTTGAGAGTAGAATAGAGATATTCTAAGTCATGGAGGGACTCAGTAAGTTTACCTCCCACATCCCCCTTCTATGGAAGTGATTCAAGGATGTGTTCCAGCAAAGTGAGAGAGTAAACCAAAAAATGAGAAGTTCAAGAAACAGTTAATCCAATCAGGAGAAAAAATGGAAGGAAGACCTTGGGTGACAGCTTTAAATTAAATCTAGAGCACAGGGGTCCAATCTAGAGCTTGTGGAAGGAGGCCTCCAAAAGATAGGTATCTGGGAAGAGAATGTATGTGAACAGAAAGAATTCACAGATTTGATACTGTCTTTAAGACGTTGAATATCAAGTTGTGGAAAACTCAGCAATGTAGGAAATGGGACAGGGAGGAGGAAGCAATTAGAAATTCCAAGAAACGCAAAAGACTATGTAAAAAGGATGTGTAATCACAGTATACTATGTGGCTGAGCTGTGAGCAGTCTTTACATAGTCATAATGTTGTAAACACTGTTGGTCAATTTTTAGCCCCTGGAATCAACCCGTGAGCCAGGTAAAAGGAAGACTTGGATCTGGTTGCACAACAAGGTCTGTGTTTGCTTTCTTGACATCTTAAATTAAAATTAAGCATTTGATTGTGATAAGAAAGCGTATAGCGATGAAGGCAAGGGTAAGGACATTCACATGTTCACCTCACAAAGTGAAGAGTCAAGAGATACTCTCAATGCTTGATGGAATTAAAAATAAGGAAGTGAGTATATAAAACTATATTTTATATAGCTACAAAGGCAGCTAATAGAAAGAATCTAAAAATAGTGGCATCATCTTATTGAAGTGGAAGAAAGGAAGGCCAGAAGATAAAAGATCAGTGAGCTAAATTCATACCTATCATCAGAGAAATCAATAGATAATGTCTAAAATTGTTAAATAAAGAAATGGGAAAATAATAGTAATGTACTAAAGGATTTATATTAGGTAGAAGCAAAACGTATGACAGCCACAGCACAAAGGCCAGGAGGGAATAAATGGGGTTATCCCTGAGGTTCTTACACTATATATAAAGTGGTGTAGCATCACTTAAAGGAAGATTATAATATGTTAAAGAAATATACAATACTTCTGCTTTCAGTCCAATGGAGTAAAGGGGTCAGATTTACTATCTTGTCTGAAATGACTAAAATATCAGACATGATATTTTGATGGCACACAAGACATTGGACATTAGTCAATAAAGGACAGTGATCATTGAAAGAGGGAAGAGAAAAAAAAAAAAAAGAGGGAAGAGAGAAGAAAATATATGTCCATACAAGCATTGTGCACAAATGTTCATAGCAACTTCATTTGTAATAGACCCTAATGTCCATCAAAAGATGAATGGATAAACAAAATTATGCTACATTCATATACTGGAATATACAACTTAGCAATAAAAAAGAATGAACTCTAAATATACACAACTACATGGGTGAATCTCAAATTACTTATACTGAGTGAAAGAAGCCAGAAAAAAAAAAAAAACTAGTTCATACTGCACAATTCCATTTATCTAAAATTATAGAAAAACGAAACTAATCTGTAGTGACAGAAGCAGATCAGGGACTGCAGAGAGAAGGGGAAGGATGATTTTAAAGGGGCATGAGGAAAAGTTCAGGAGTGATGGATATGTTCACTGTCTTGGCTGTGGTGATTGTTTCATGGTATATACAAATGTCAAAACTTTTCCAATTGTTCACTTTATATATAAGCAGTTTAGGGACTTTCCTGGCGGTCCAGTGGTTGGGATACCATGCTTCCACTGCAGGGGGCAGGAGTCCGATCCCTGGTGGGGGAACTATAATTCCGCATGCCCGCAGTGTGGCAATAAATAAATGAACAATTAAATAAACATAATTTATTGTATGTCAATTATACCTCCAAGGAAAAAAAGTTACAACCTAAACATTATGACAATAAACAATAATAAATAAATATATTACATATATTTATGTACATATCTATACATATAACAAAAATATAACAAATAAATAACAAAAATAAATCATAAACAATGTGGCACAAACATATTATTTTACAGACATGGAGGTAACTGCCAGAAAGAGCTAAAGAAGAGTAACTTAAAAGTTGTTGCCCACTGGAAGAACTACAGGGACGGGATTAACCAAGGGGAGGGGGCAGGGAACAGTTGCTCTCAGTAGAAGCCCTTCTGGATGAGTTCATTCTTAACAACGTACGTGTACACCAAACCAGATGCTCAGAGAGGCAGATGCTAAGATGGGCTTTGATATTTGAGAGATTTATGGGAGGAGAGCCTGTGAAGGGTGGAGGGAGGAGAAAGGAGGGAGGAGGACTAGATGGGAGCGCAGGTAGACTGTGATCAGGTCTGCACCTGTGACGGGAGAGAGGGAAGAAACAGTTGCCGAGAAAGAGCCTCAGAATCCGGAAAGTTCTAAGACTTGCCAGCTGATAGGGAGTGTCCCAACAAAAGTTGTCCATTCCAGGAATCCCGTGTCAGGCAGGACGGACCAGCCCTCACACCCTGGTACCTCAGCAGTGTTTAGTCATTGGCTGCCTGGAGGGGTGGGGCTCCGTGTGAGTGCTGCTGCAGTTCCGAAGCTGTGGCCGCTGGGCTTGTCACTCTGCTGGGCCCCCACAGCAGGCACGGATTTGATTTTGAAATTTCAGAAAGTTTTTTAAAAGAAGAATAAATGCCTCTGATCAACAGGTGAAATGAATAAACATTCAGAGAGTGGCACAGTCCTTTGTAGAGCCGGTCACCCACCTGATTAATACTATAGATTTTGCATTCCTTTTTTCTCCAAAGGTGTTGTGTTGAGTAGACTAAATTTATTTGATTCTCTCTTAATTGAGGGGTCAGTGTGAATGTTGAAGAGCCAGCCGTTTTCTCCAAAAAGTGTCCAAAATTTAAGGAATAGTGTCCCTGAGCACAGAAAGGCAGGCCTTTTGAGAACTTATGGGTTCTGATGAAACAGCCCCGGGAATCACATACAATCAGAAACAGATTGAGCTCACTGGACGCCCTCTAATTCTGAAACTTTCATAGCTCTGAGTTTCTCATGACTTAACAGATAAGATCAGTGCATAATACATAAATTCAGTTCACGGTACAAAGCAATTGTTTTATTTTCTTATTGAAGTATAGTTGATGCACAATATATAAGTACAAAGCAATTTTTAGAAACTGTTTAACTGTACATGTTTTGCAATTCAGAAACCAAGAGGTATATCCAACATTTTAGGTCCTGAAACGTATACAATTTCGGGGCCATCAAGAAAAAGAATACAAAATGTATGAAAAATAAAATGTCCACCATCAGTCAACACCACCCTGCAGGAAGGAAAGTATTTGTGTTGCAGGGCAGGGGCAGAGTGGAAAGAGACGGCAGTCTTTGCTAATTGTGATTAAAGGTTCTTACTTTTGCACATTTTGTAAAAATATATGACCCTGTGAACACATTGCTAGCATCCCTCTCCGGGCCTGGAACAGGGCTCTGCTCCTTATACTTCATCACCATTCCAGCAAATCCACATCTCTAAACAGCCCTCTCTGAAAAGGAAGAGAGAATGAAGCGGTATAGATTCCCTCAGGAAGTTGGTGGATATAAATATGAGTTCTTGGGGGCAGGGAGTGGCACTTTACACACATGTTAGTACTGAAAATAAAAAGAATATGCACAGAGGGGCCTGTTCATTGGTATAAATCATCTTCCATGCATCTGGCAGCCCCAGTCTCTGACCACTCCCTGTCAGGGTCTGGTTCCAACCACAGGACACTCTTCTGCACACTCAGGGCACAGTCACATCTGATTTCCCTGAGAACTTGTCACCCCGAGCAGAGAGCTGAGTAAGAATGAAAAAGGTACGATATTGGATTTTATTAAGGAAAATGAATCCGGTTTGTCGAAAGCATGGCATGTGGAACATGGTCACAACTGCTTTTTAAACAGCTAACAACAGTTCTGTTTGGGTGTCAAAATTACGGAATGAAATTGAGTTATTTGTAGTGAGGTGGATGGACCTAGTCTGTCATACAGAGCGAAGTAAGGCAGAAAGAGAAAAACAAATACTGTATGCTAACCCATATATATGGAACCTAAAAAAAATGGTACTGATGAACCCAGTGGCAGGGCAAGAACAAAGATGCAGATGTAGAGAACAGACTTGAGGACACAGGCCGGTGCGGGGTGGGGGGCGGGGTGGTGAAGGGGAAGCTGGGACGAAGTGAGAGAGTAGCATTGACATATATATACTACCAGATGTAAAATAGATAGCTAGTGGGAAGCTGCTGCATAACACAGGGAGATCCACTCGATGATGGGTGATGACTTGGAGGGCTGGGACAGGGAGGGTGGGAAGGAGTCGTGGGAGGGAGGGGATGTGGGGATATATGTATAAATACAGCTGATTCACTTTGTTGTACAGCAGAAGCTGGCACAATAGTGTAAAGCAATTATACTCCAATAAAGAGCTTGAGAAAAAAAAATGGACTTCAAAAAGTGTTTAGAAAAAAATGCAGTAGCTTTGTCTATATATGCATATACATGGAGATTTTATATATATATATATAAATTAACTCCATGTGCAGGGAACTAAGGAGATTTCAAACTTCCCCAGACACCCAGTAAGAATATTTCACATGGCAGATAATACCAGTGTGATATGAGAATCAGAGAATCAATGAATCTCAGGTTTGAAAAGGCCCCGCGTATTAGTCATCTATTGCTGTATAACAAATTACCCCCAAACTTAGCAGCTTAACCCAACAAACAGTTGGGTTAAGTTTCTATGGGTTAGGAATCTGGGTATAACTCGGCTGAGTGGTTCTGGCTCAGGAACTGTCATGAGGTTGCAGTCAAGCTGTCAGCAGGGCCTGCAGTCATCTAAAGCTCATGAGGCCCAGAGGATCTGCTTCCAAGATGGCCCATTCATATGGCTGTAGGCAGGAGGCCTCAGTACCCTGCCACATGATGATTCACAGGGCTGCCTAAGTGTACTCACAACACAACAGCTAGTGTCCCTCAGAGGGAATGATCAGAGAGAGAGAGAGATTGAAAGGCAGAAGCCAGAATGTCTTCATGATCTAGCCCATGGAAGGACATGCCATCTCTTCTGCTAGATTCTTTTGTCACACAGACCCATCCTGATACGGCGTGGGAGAGGACTACACAGGGCATAAATACCCAGAGGCAGGGAACACTAGGGGCCCTTTGTTCCCTCCCCATGACATCCTCGAGAAACTAAAAATGTTCCGTATAATGAGAAATGCTGAGACTGTTAGTCAAAGTAGTTTAAGCCTATCAAGGAAATAGGTACTTGAATCCAATTTTATATTTTGTCTGATCAGAAATGGCTCTTCTAAAAACTTGCTGTATAATAAGAGTCATGTGACTTTTTTAAACATTCATTGGTTTTCACTTCCTGAAAAGTTGCAAAAGTTTTTCCCCCTCCCTTCAGAGAAGATTGGATAAGACAAAACTGGGCGCTGGGTGTGTGTGTGTGGCGGGGGGGGGGGGGGGGGGGGTGGGTTTGTTTTGTTTTGTTTTCAAAAAAAAATTATTTTGGTTGTATGGCTGTCAGTAAATATTTTCATAGGCAAAACCAACCAACCAAAAACCCTACAGCGGTTGTTTTGAGAATGGCTAGATGTCTAATCAATAAAAAAATAACCCATCTCCCTCAGCAGATCAAATCTCTAATACTGTGCTCTGTGGTGACCAAAATGAGAAGGTAATCCAAAAAAGAGGGGATATATGTATACATATAACTGATTCACTTTGCCGTATAGTATAAATTAACACAATATTGTAACACAACTATACTGCAATAAAAATAAATAAATAAAAAATAAAAATATAAAAGTGAAGGAAGTCAGAAAAAAAATCTCTAATACTAAGTATCCATGGATTCCAACATGTAGGAAAGAGGCCCAGGAAATCAACATAGAAACCATATTGTTAAAAAACAACAATCAGAATGGAAGGGCTGTCTGACGTGCGATTTTCTTTTCTAATGAATTTATTTAGGTGAAAAAGCCTTATAGATAACATGAAAATTAAACCCATTTTTATACATTTAATGAGTTGCCTTTATTTAAAAGAGTAAAATGCTGTGAAATGAGAAATGCCTTGAAATTAGGGACAAGTTTATAGAAACATGGGGCAGTGCGTCACTCCTTCGGAGCTGCTCCTCCTAATGAGAAGGGGCACGCGTAGTTGCCCAGTATTTGAAATCACCTCCAGACTCAAGAGCAGGAGCTCTCCTGTATTCATCCTCAAATCCCAAATGCCCAGTAAAATGCCAGGTACAGAGAGGTCATGAAGTATTTGCTGAATGAGTGAGGAAGGGAAAAGCAAGAAATGTTTGGGGGAAATGTACGACTACAAAGCCAGCTCTCACCCTAATTCCCATCCCCCTCTCTGCCCCCTGTGTTCCCAACATCCCCTGACTTCAAAGAGAGTCCCCAGGAAGAGAACTGGCCTTGGCAGCAGTAAATCACCAGATTCCCTGATGACTCCTGAGTCGTCATTCCTCCAAGTCCAATGAATTTCCTTTTCAAACTGATATTTTAAATTCTCATCCGTAATACTAAAGGAAAGTGAATCTGCCCAACTTCTTGCTTTGGCATCTATTTTCAACACCATCCCATAAATTTCTCTGCATTTACTCTCTTCCGATAGCGTGAGAATTGAACATGGATTCTGGAGCTGACGGATGTTGTCTCTTGCTTTTTTGTCCAGCTGGAAAGCTACTTACTATTTCATCTTCTTTTAGTAACAGAGCCTCTCCCAGAATTCTGCACTCTTGCTGTTCAACTTCCCAGCAAGTTCAAAGGCTCTCCCAACTCCCCAAGATCTGCCGGTTAACTTACTGCCGCTACATGGTACTGCCTTTGATAATTTAGCCCTGCCCAGAGTCAGGTTTTTCTCTGTCTCAGGATAAAGTAAGGTTTTATCAAGCTGTCAAAACCTTGGATTTTGGCATTGTTTCCAAAAGGGTGTTAAAACATTCCCAAAGGATGAACCCTCTTGAACTAAGGAATCACTGAGGGGAAAGGAATGCAAGCAGGTCTGACGGGCTCTGCAGCTTTCCCCTGATTAATTGCACATTGCTTTATAGGGACTAAATGTTCATTCTGCTGAGTTCAGTAAAGATGAGACACTCTTTGTGGATTGAGGGTTTCACCACGTGCGAGTGGGTCATGCTTATCAAAACTCAGGTGTGCTCATCGCTGAGTTAGAAGTCTCATTACTCACTTGCCTTCAAAATGTTTATCCCAGCACGTACTGTACCACTCCAGTATTTTTCCTTTTTAGAGCTGAGATCTTATCAGGCACCATTACAGTTTCTGATGAGCTCTTCAGAGTTTAAAGTACATATTTTTTAAAAGTCAGAGCTCTACATCTGCAAGTACAAGGTGGTCCAGCATAAATGAGACCCACTAAAATTACAAGGATGATGGTTGATCTTTTTGTTATTGTTGCTGTTGGAGAAGTAATTTCCCAAATTACACAAAGAACAAAAACAGAAGAAAAATATAACAAATTATTCTAGGCTATTCTATTGGTATGTTTCTTTTTAGTCTTTTTTTTTTAAAAAAAAACGTAGCCTTTTGAATTCTTTTTTTTTTTTTCATTTAACCTATTATCACAATTGTTTTGCCCCCATTTTGCTACAGAATTGGCTTCATTTAAAACCATAGGTTTCATAGAGGTGGCTTTTGACAAGGACAGGTTTTAGTGAACAAAATTAGGCTTGGAATTACAAAAAAGAAAGAAATCCAGGTCATCACACACTTTTCATTACATTATTTTTCATCATTATAGTTCATCAAATTATTTTTCATATGTATTTCAGAGTATTGCAGTTCCAAGCAATATTTGATAGTATGTTGTGTATATCTGAAGGGAAATCCTGAACTTGTTTTAAAGTTTATTTATTTAGCCAAGTATCAATGACACTTTATCTTTTTTCTTAAAAATTAAAGAATCCAGTAACATCAAGAAGGGTGAACTCCCAGAATTCTGAGTCCTATAGGAAACTAATTACTTTGAATGTATTCCCCAAGGTATAAAAATGTTTGGCCAGTTCCAATTTTTTTTTATTATGGCATAGTTGACTTACAGTGTTATATAAGTTTCAGATGTACAACACAGTGAGTCAATTTTTAAAGGTTATATTCCATTTATAGTTATTATAAAATATCAGCTTTATTCCCTGTGTTGTACAATACATCCTTGTAGCTTATTTATTTTATACATAGTAGTTTGTACCTCAACCTCCTACCCCTATCTTGCCCCTCCCCACTTCCTCCCCACCCCATAACCACTAGTTTGTTCTCTATGTCTGTGTTTCTTTTTTTTTGTTATATTTACTAGTTTGTTGTACTTTTTAGATTCCATATATAAGTGATATCATAGAGTATTTGTCTTTTTCTGTCTGACTTATTTCACCAAACATAATACACTCCAAGTCATTCCATCCATGCTGTTGCAAATGGCAAATTTCATTCTTTTTTATGGCTGAGTAGTATTCCTCTGTGTGTGTGTGTGTGTGTGTGTGTGCGCCACATCTTCATTCATCTGTTGATGGACACAGGTTGGTTCTGTATCTTGGCTATTGTAAATAATGCTGTTATGGCATGTATATTTTCCAATTAGTGTTTTTATTTTCTTTCAATTTATACCCAGGAGTGGAATTGCTAGGTCATATGGTAGTTCTTTTTTTTTTAGTTTTTTGAGGAACCTCCATACGGTTTTCCTCAGCAGCTGCACCACTTTAAATTCCCACCAACTATGTAACAAGGGTTCCCTTTTCTCCACATCCTCAGGGTAAGAAGATCTTATTAGAATCTAATTGATGACATGATGCAGGTAGCCCATCTCAAGTCCCCCATGCCCTTAAAATTCAAATGCAACATTCCACTTGCTCCACTTTAAAGTTTAATGAAGAAAAATAAGGTGATGTATTGGAAGATTTGAGGACGTGAGAAAAGATGAAAGGAGCAGTGTTTTACATTTGTATTTATTTTATATTTGATATCCTGCCATACTAAAGAAGGAAAGAAAATATGCAAGGATACGAAGGGCAGTGTTTTTAATAAAACCTTGGCTGCTTTTCTGTAAGAATCAATGCAAGTAATTTTATCTCTTCGTGGGTCATTTTCAAAGCAAAGGGAAGAAATAAGTTGACAGGATCCCGTAAGGTACTTGGAAAATGCCCTCTTATTGTGCTTTATTTGACTCAGCTAGGGAGAAAATAATATGGAGTGAAAAGGCAAGATTCCACTCAGATCTAGTTCTGCTTCCTATTACTTTTAGGCAGGAGAGAAGGAAGGAAGAGAAGAAGAAAGGGAGGAAGGGAGGATGGAGGGAAGAAGGGGAAAAAACACTTTCAAACCCCATACCTTGTATTACAGCATTCACAGTGGACTTTTAACAGGGTAATAACATACCTCAGTATTTTTTCAACCAACATTTGACTAATTGTACAAATTTGGGTTATGGGTTTCTTTAGCGAGGAGAATTGTAATTATAGTTTTCTGACATGATCTGAAAACTTAAGTCAGCATGGAGACCAGCCTGTCAAGCTGAGCTGTCATTTGAGCTCGCGAGGAAGGAAATCCTTAGAAAGGTATTTTATAGTCCTGCCCTCAGCAATTCAGCTGTGCTTCATTTCAAGATGCATTTCTGCCTCACGTGTCATAATAACCAGCTAACCTTGTTGCCCCTTGGAGGGGCATTTTTGGAAGATCAAGAGGAGAATGTACTTAGGCCACATTCTCTCCTAGGACAGCTATAAGGCAAGCTGCCATAGAAAATGAAACAGGGCACATTTGACCAGTTCTGGGTTTTCTCCTGAAGGCAGGATGTAGACAGAGCTTTCGGAAAGGGTCACTGAAGTTTGAAAAATCCTCTCTGCCCTTGGCTGATTGAGTGAAACAGAGCCAACTCATTGCTCTGATTGGAAATCATGTGAAACTTATTTATGCCATTTTTATTTTCTCTTGTTAACTCCCTATCAGACATTGAGCAGAGGCTGCATCCGAATCTGGAGCTGGTTACAATCATACTGGAAGTAAAACTCAATATGGGGTGAGAAGCTGGGTGAACCAAAGTAAACATGGGCTCTTTGTGAACCAAATCACCACTGCACACCCCTCTCCAAAGCCTACAAGCTCCCGAGTAGTTCCCATAAATCCGAGCTGCATGGAAAAGATTTGCTTCAAACCTTCCACCAGTAGCTTGCATCCACATGCATCAGATACAGCTGTCTCTTAAATCTGCAAAATGTTATCTGCCTCACTGTGCGCAAACTACTGTCCCGAACTGTATTCAATCCAGATGGGCGGCTTTACTACTTCCTGACTTCCTTTCTATTACAAGTATGAATATTTTGAAACCAGGCAACTAGGAGACCAATACCCCAGCTGAATGGACGGCAAATACTGTTCGGGAAAGCTTTCTAGTGGCCTCCCGAAAAATGAGGAAATAATGCCCCCCTTTCCTCCTGGATGTTTGAAATTTCCAGTTCCCCAGAAGGTGCACCAGATTACATTCACAAAAGGACCCAGTCTGAATGCGCCCAGGGTCACACACAATTCTCAGTGAACCAGCGAGATCTTGACACGTTTCGCTCTCACTCACAACGGCAAATTAGAATGCAAGTGAGGGTAACTGTCACACGAATAAGCTCTAATCTATTTTCCAAAGTCATTTGCAAACACTGGCACTTCATTTTAGTAACAACGATTTACCTGTGACAGCTGATTAGGCCAATAGATATTTCAGCCCTGATCCACCCAGCCTAGCACCACTCCCAGAAGTACCTCCAACTGGGCGCTTATCCACATGGTAGCACTTCGTTTCTGTGTCTACTTTTGCCTACTTGGCCCCTACTTCGAGGGGGAGGGGCAAGTCTTGGCCATCAGTTTATATAAACCAGTGCCTACGCTGCGGTAAGGATTCCATAACAATTATGAAAGCCAAGAGAAAGGTGCATTTATGCCTAGACTATCCCTAGAATGATCCCCAAGAAACTGGTAACAGTGGTTGTCCCTAAGCAAAGGGACTGGGACACTGGGGATGAGAAACGTGCTTGTCACTGTTTATTATTTTATACTAATTGAGATTTTTACCCTATGTTCTGTATGTAGTAGAGTAGATTAGGAAAGATATTTATTAAATGAATAAACAAATAGATGAATGAACAAGCTTCCATCCAAGGTTGACGCCTGAATATTTTCAGCTGTACCAAATTAACGGCAGTGGCTTTTCCTAGCCCTGAGTTTCGAATCCTTCTAGTGACTCATGGTAAGTTGTGTGCCAGGTCGAAAGAGTGCTGACACCCTGGCTGACTCAGTGTGTCCAGACATTCTTGGCCAAGGAGGAGAAAAGAACTGTCACAAAGACTAGACTTTATTGGTCCCATTTTGATTCATTCAGCACAAGTGGAAATGCTCACTGCTTCTCTCAATATTAGATGTTTCATCTCTCGTCTGCAATGATCAACTATGGTTATTTCTTTAAGATAAAGCTCTAATTTAAGTTCAAGGAAAACTGGAATTCTTTAGGAAAAAAATCATTTGTTTCATGACTTTTTGTCTCCTTTTAGCCCCAGAGAGGCATTTTAATACAGTGAATCCGAAAGCCCTGGCTTCAGATCTTTCTGAACTTTCCTAATTGCCCTGGGCTCCAGAATCCTCAGTTTTATATAAACTGGGAGACAATGATATCTATTTGACAAACTTCCATTAGGCCTAAATTAGCTAATGTGTTTAAAATCCCTGCAACATAGTGCTCAAAAAGTAGTAGCTATTCTTTTTATCCTCAAATAGTCTCATAGCCCCTTTTACCCCTTACATTGGCTGGGAATCAGCACGTCTTTGCTTTGAGACAAGCTTTGAGGCTTACCTCTGATGTCCAACTCCACTCTGAGTTAAAGGATGTTTTGCTCCCTCTTATAACGAATATATGCCGTGCGTGATGTTTTTGACCTGACACGTCTTTTGCCTAAAGTTGTAGAGATTAGCAATAAGCTTGCTAGTTCCAATAACTCCCCATGTTATCTGTCTGCCCATCACAATCCCCGATCAGTCACCTTCCACATCACTTTTTATTTAGCCGTGCCAAGATTATATAGTTTGGAAGATGGAGCCAGCAGGAAAAAAAAAAAAAGATTATATAGTTTGATGGCTGCCCCAGTACTGTTGGAGATTTGTCAGCCCTGCTGTTTGAAGAGTGTTAGAAAAATGTCGGCACTGGATCAGACTTTCTAGCAGACTGCCATGCCAAGAGAATTTTTAATAAGGGTTTTGTTTTGGGGGGGGGTTTGGAGTTGGGGGGATGAGAAAGCAGAGACCAGACTTTTTGAAACCACAATCCCAAATTCCTGAACGTTTGGCAAGTTTGCCAGGGGGTGTAAGCTCTCTTCTAGCTCGTCTGGCCGCTGCTGTTGTCCAGGCCATCTGATAACTGGCTGAGGCCGTCAGGGGCCCTGCCTTTCCCAGCATGGAAGTGTGTGGCTCTCCCCACACTCCCTGCCCTGACAATGCCAAGAATCAGGAACAAGGGCCCAGAGTGTTAGCCGGCCCCGCATGAGTGGCAGCTTAGAGGGCCTTCATTGTGCTTGGTGCACCGAGAGCAGACTGTTATTCTGCAGGCATGAATTAGAGCCTGGGCAGAAGGCGCCACGCTTGCTCTTACCCTGGCCGTGTCTTGCTGCTGCTGGGAGGGGAGGGGGCTGCCGTCGTACAGAACTTCGGTGGGCCGCGTTCCAAGAATTGTCTCTAGAGGGTCCATCCGAAGGGGAAAACATTTGTTTCCTGAATTCAGAACACCCTCCAATTCCATTAGTCTCTTCCTTCCCCCACCTTCCCCACCTCCCCTGCTGCAAAATAGCATCAGTACATTAACCCCGCTTCGGTATGATTATATTCTCACCACTTCCATTTAGCATCACTTGAAATTTTACATTTTGCATAAAGCTTTATTAGATAAAGATATAAATTGGAAACAATTCTTCCCATTGTCTGTTGGATTATCATTCAAGCAATACTCCCTGGTGGGTTAGTTACTATAGATTTTAGTCCAGTTGCTGGAAGGATAAAGATACTCTGTTTTTATAGACCTTTTCCAGACTAGAGGGTTCTGAGGCATCAACCTGTGAAATGACTCCCTCTTTCCTTCATGTATTGAAATCCCAGCTCCCCATACTTTCTCATTGGCGTGAATGCGTAACAATTAGATTTGTGTCAAAGATCTCAGCTTTGGAATCAGCTGTAAAGATCTACAGAATCATTCATTATACTGCAAAGTTAAATGATCACCGTTGTTAATAAAAAAAAAGTCTTCCTGATTTCTCTTCCAACAGAGATGTGCTAGAATCAGCATCACGCTGTTCTGGTGATAAGGTGCTGAACGGCTTTGTAACCATCAAAACATGAAGGAAAACATCTGGGCAAATTGAATGGCAGGACTTGGTGACCAAGGAGATTGGCAGAGGCCATTTTGAGAAAAAATTTGTAAAGGATTCAACATACGCATACCATCTCCTCTACCTCACCTGTCCCCCTCCCTTTTCCCCCGGCCCCTGAAAGTGGAATTCATCAGCTTTGAACAATGAGAAACTTCAAGCGCAGAAGGATTGTCTAGGATGGAATCTGCAGCATTTTCCACTCTGTTACTCCAACCCACCCACCCCCCGCTTCCATCCTGAGCCTGGAGTATCAAAGACACCAAAGGTCTTAAAACCCTTCTCTCACTGACTCAGCCTCGCCATCGCGGGTGGGGACGGCAGGGAAGTGTGCATGAATTTCTCTAAGCCATTTTTCTGGTTCAAGCAAAAGGCAAAGGATATGAAGGAATCTGTCTGATGCACAAAGCACAGGTTATGATTCTCCTCTAAGACATGTGCCCACAAGTAGGCGATCATTATTCGAGGCAACTGCGAGTATAATTAAAAACCTTTCAGCACTCCAGTCATATTTCCTGTCAGAAGGGCAAGATGACACACTGAGAACCGATCGGGCTTAACTCTTTAGGCAATGAAAGTGGAGGGTCATTGTATGAGCATACACCCTTGTACACGTGTGTATGTATTGGTAAAAATGAACATCCCTCAACCATTCTTGAAAAATATTACATTTTATTAAAATACTTTTTATAAGGAACGGAATTTGGGGGATGTAGAAACCTTTCATTCATGTACTCACAATAAGTATTTCTGAAATACATAATAGAGGGTGTGTATTATTGAACCAATGAATCAATGCTTTCTGTAACTCTTTAATTTTACTCCTAAACTCATGTACCTTAGTGGTACGTTATTTTAGAGTGACGTTCAAAATCAGTCTCAGTCAAAGGGAATGTAATCACAAGGTGCTGGTAGATTTTACTCTCTATTACCCCCTACTTGGCACAAGAAAAATGAATATGAAGACTGGGGGGAGAAAATTTCATGCAGTTTTTGCCTGGGAAGCCTGATGCTTGTTTTGGATGGTCTTCCCTCCAAAATGTTTGATAAAGGTACACTCTTTTGAGAACACTCACTCTCCAGAGCTCTGATGCCTAAGCTTATAAAAGGAGAACATATCACAGGTGGAAGATAATAGAAGAATGTTAGTAGGAGCACAAGGGTTCCAAAGCTTCCTCCCTCCTCTGCCCATCTGGAATCCAAATCTAGACCAACATGCACTTGCTTGACATGTCTTCTCTTCAAAATATCAAAGGAAGACCCAGGAAATCTAGTTTTAAAAGCAAATGAACTAATCAAGGTGAGATTTACATATCTGCCTCCAACATAAGAGGTAACAACCGTTCCTTCTCGCAGAGTATGAAAAATTACAAACAATTTTAAAAGGCCACTTATTTACCTCTTTGGTACTTTACCTAATTGTTAATGCCAAAACTTGTTAAATCTGGTAGCAATGACTACTGCTGTTGTGTAATGTTCACTGAGCATTTGGTGTTTTACTAGTTGGAAAATAGCATTTTTTAATGGAAGTATAGTTGATTTACAATGTTGTGTTAGTTTCTGATGTACAGCATAGTGACTCAGATATTGTTTTTTCTTTTTTCCATTATGGTTTATTACAGGATATTGAGTGTAGTTCCCTGCATTATGTAGTAGGTCCTTGTTGTTTATTTTATATACAGTAGTTTGTGTCTGCCAGTCCCCAGTTCCTAATTTATCCCTCCCTCATCCCCTTTCCCCTGTCATAAGTTGGTTTTCTGTGTCTATGAGTCTGCTTATGTCTTGTAAATAAGTTCATTTGTATCATATTTTAGATTCCACATCTAAGCGATGTCGTGTGGTATTTGTCTTTCTCTGTCTGACTTACTTCACTTAGTATCATAATCCCTAGGTCCATTCAGGTTGCTGCAAGTGGCATTAGAAAATAGCATTTTAAAAGCGTGGTCTCTACTTTGAAGAAGTTTACCGAATCAGGAAGAAAACAATATTGTTTGCTAGCTAGACGTGTGATTAATTGGAATGACTCACACTTCCATTCTGAGCTCTGCCACTCTACCTTGGGTAGCCCTGGGCAAACCATTTAAATCTCCCCATGCCTCAGTTTTCTCATCTGTACAACAGAACTAAGAATACCAGTCTTCCCTAGCCATTCAATGAGAATTAATTAATGCTTGAGATCCTCAGATGAAAGACTCTCTGGATATGCAGAGAGCTATTACACAAACAATAAAACTGCATCTATACATAGCTGGCCATGGTTCACCTGAGAAGAGACTAATTCCTGTAAGCTCTGCATTCTGTCAAGACCAGGATGTAAATCCACCCCTTGATGGTGTAGGGCTTAGACTCTGTCCATCAGAAATATAATGTGACCCACATACGTAATCTTAGGTTTTCTCATTGCCAAATTAAAAACATAAAAAGGAATACATTAAAATAACTTTAATAATTTATTTGATTTAGCCTAATATATCCAAAATACCATTTCAACCTGTAATCCATGTACTAATGAGTTCTTTTACATTCTTCTCCTTTTTATTTTTAACTAAGCCACTGAAATCTGGTGTGCGTGTTGCACTCACAGCACATCTTGATTCAGGCTAGCCAAGTTTCAAGTGCTAATCAGCTACATGTGGCAAGTGGCTCCCATACTAGAGAGTTCAAGTCTAAGAGCTCCTGCAGCTCCAGGTTGTAAGTTATGTCCACTGATCCATGTAACTTTGGTTTCTCTGAGGTTATAGCTCAACACAAATATATTCCACTTTCATCCTCTTGTACCCCAGCGCTAAGCACATTCTCTGTGAGCCTCTTCACACAAATTGCTGCCTGACCTTGAGTCTTTCCAAGCTGACCTCAGGTCCTCAAATGTTTATTGAACATCTATCAGGGGCAAAACCTTGTGCAGGGCACTGCAGGGAACATAAGTATGACAAAGGACTTGCCCTCAAGCTGCCTATAACTAAAAGGAGTTGTAGAGGGAAAGAAGGGCAGACCCATAAGGGAAATACAAAGCTTCCTTTATACAAGAATGTTTTAGTCAGCTCAGGCTGCAGTAACAAAGTAGACTGGGGGTGCTTAAACACCAAAAATTGACTTCTCACCGTTCCAGAAGCTAGAAGTCCCAGATCAAGGTCCAGCAGGGTTGGTTTCAAGTGAGAGCTATCTTCTTGGCTTATAGATGGCTGCCTTTTACCAGGGGCTCAAGTGACCTTTCCTGAGTACACCTGGAGAGAGAGAGCAAGCTCCCTGGTGTCTCTTCTTATAAGGGCACTAATCCCATCCAACCCGCACCCAACCCTCACAACATCATCTAATCCTAATTACCTCTCAAAGGCCCCATCTGTAATACCATCACATTAGGGGGTAGGACTTCAAAATATGGATTTGGAGGGGACATAAACATTCAGTCCATAACAAAGAGTCTCAGAGTAAAGAGTCCCTACCCAGTGGGTTGATCATCAAAGATTTTATGATGGAAGCTGCGCCTGCCATAATTATTAAGGTGCCTTCCCTTCTGGGCACTAAGAAGCCATGCATCAAGGGCCAAATAGGAGAAATAACTTTTGTACATCAGTGCAACTATTTCTGGTCAATGAGTCTGTTATCCTGGCATTTGGTTCATGGATTTTACCTCTCCTTCATGAGCTCCAGGCCTGCGTGTCCACCCACCTTCTAGTTATCTCCACCTTCATGACCCACAAGTATCTAAAACTCGACACTACCAAAACAGATTTCATTATCTTCCACCACCCAACTTGTCCCTGCTCCTACCTTCCCCTACATTTTTGGTACCAACACCCTCCATGAAGTCATTCAAGCTGGCAACCTCCTCTTTTCTTAATTAAACTGTCAAATTCACTCTTTATCCTTTTCATCTCCATCTCTTATAAAATACTGATATTTTAATAATAATAGCTAGCATGTGCTGAGAGTTTTCTATATGGCAGGCTCTGCCCTGGGTACTTTATGGGTATTGCCTCCTTTAAACTTCACAGCTATTACGATTTGCATTTTACAGATGAGGAAATCAGGTCAAAGGAAAGGCTAAAAAAGCTTGCCCAAACACACAACTGCTAAGATAGAGAAGCAGGTGCTGAATCCCAGCAGTCTGAATCCAGAACTTGCCCTCATCATGACCCTAATGTATTCTACCTTCTCAGCAGTAGACGTCCTCCTTCCAGACTGCTCACTATCACTTCTTCCTCTGTTGCCATAAAGATCTGTCCAAAATGCAAATCCTAATGTTCTCATTCTGGCTTCAAATCCTTCAAGAGCTTCCATTTCCTATAGGATGAAACTCCATGGGACCCAGGGCCGCAAAGCCCTCCAGACAGCTGCTCTGTCTTTCTCTCCAGCTTTGTTCACTTTTGCTTCCCCATTTCACTCTTTTTATTTTAGCACTTCTAGATACTTACTGTTCTCAGAAGATGCCTTTCTATTCCATGCCTCCAAGATGACCCATGTACTCTTCCCTCTTCACAAAATATCTTTTTTCATCAATTCTCTGCATTCCTTCCCCTTCAAACTCCTATGCATTCTTTATATCTCAGCCTGAACAGAGCTTCCCCTCAAGGAAGCAAGCCAGTGAGTTAAAAATCATTTGCTGAAAGGGCATTTCTGAATGATTACTTTGTCGAGTGACCAATTGACCAAATTTATCAAAAAATCTAAACTATTTAGAAAGTTTACAACCATTTATCTTGGATGGAATGGTTTCTACGCTTTTGAAGGTTTCTGTGGGTTAGAGTTGGCCAGGTTAATCAACTGATCCCAGGACTCTGACCTGCAGAGTTTTCCTTCTTTCTCTCTGTGGCTTCTGTGCCCCTGTCCAGAGCTGATGGATGCACTTTATCACGTCTGCGATCCCAGGAGATCGCGAGCGCCAGGAGGGTCTGGCCATGTATTCTTATCTCTTGTCCCTACCCCCAGTGGCGTGTAGCATATGGTAATGCTTTAACAAATATATTAAGCTGACTCTTAAGTAGTCAATAAATGCACACTTATAGGTACTACTACCTTTCACCCATAAGGAAAAGCTAAATTATTAAACAAAACAAAATATAGATTCTAGAAACTTAGAAGTACAGAATATACATATTCAGGGCTGCTCTTAACATATTTGGGGCCCACCTTGAGTACCAATGGAAGACCACACACCTACCATATGCAAAATATTTTGGCATTATAAAAGCAATCATACACAAATATTAAATTAAATGTATTTTATCTTTTTACCTTCAAAAAGGTAGCTTCCAATTTTTCTGGAAAACAGGATTGAATTCAGAATTGTCAATGGTAGTGTGGGGATATCCAACCCCAGACCCTGGTCCTTGGTCCCTGGTCCCTGGACTGTAGTCCACACGTCTTTCTGCCTCCAGCTCAGTTTCACGCTGTGAAGTCTCTCTCTCTCTCTCTCTCTCTCTCACACACACACACACACACACACACACACACACTCTCTCTCTTTCACGTGGACATCCAGCCACCTGAAACAACTGGTGCTTGGCGACCTTTCAATGCCACAGTGGTGCAGCACATTCCCCTCAGGAGATCAGGCCCTGAAGTGAGCTGAGGTCTTCAGGGCAAGAAACCCCCAGTCCCGTGTGACAAGAATTCCCTTGGCTCACGTCACTAAATTTCATGTTGGAAATGGACAGGTATCTTTGGTATGTTAAATTTTGAAAGCAGGGTTTGCAGGTTTTAAGACATCTGCCTGATAACCTATTTTGGTTAAAAGTTATATACATATATAATGGTACATAGAACATCCACAGAAGCACACATCAAGTGCACCATGGTTGTCACCTCCAGGTGCCGGGATCAGGTGTGATTCTTTTTCTTTTTATTTAGCTGTATTTTATGCTTTCGCTATGAACATGGATTACCTGTCATTTTTTTAAACAAGTGTTAAAATCAAAAAACATTAAAAAATAATATACGTAACACTGGGATAATTTCTACACTCTTAAAGTGACACGTGATATTTTTCAAAACCTCAGAAATTTAGCGCTTCCTATCCAGGAATAGCAGAGGATTTATAAAAACATAGCAAAGAACTCACTGGCTAGTGAGCGAAATGCATGAGGCTATTGAGAGCCTCCTATTTACAGACATGCGCTCATGAGGCTATGAATGTATACATTTATACTGAGTCATAGAAAAATACTCAAAGTATACACTGCATATGTGTTCATCCTGGTGCCCGGAATTCTTCGGACAGAGAGCTACTCTGTTCTCCATAGAGCCTGTCACTAGCTCACTGTCTGAATGTGGGCAGACTGCTGTGGGCCCCGAACAGTGGAGTCAGGGTATAAAGCTAGTCGTTCTCCAGAGGCTTACAGTCTCACAGAACGACCATCGACTTGACTAATATTACTGCACTAATACGGAAGGAAAGGATATTATTTGTTAATCATCCATGTAAGTTTAAGGAGTGTGTATGTGTGTGTGTGTGTGCACGCACATACATCGTACCCCATATACTTACGCAAATAGCAAATGGAGCTTGGATGCTTACATGCCTGGCGTTTCATAACCTTAGATGTTGTTGGGGTTTTTTTTCCCATTCCATTGAGTAAACTTCTGCCTAGAGATGGAATCAGAATAATCATCATATAAATTTTCAACAGTCTTAGTGAATAATAAATTGACCCAAATATTCCCTCAAAGTGTTCAAGCTATAAATTAATTCTAAACTAAGCTTCTCTGAACTTATTTTAAGAGTTAGTTTTAAATTAGCATTTCCTGCCATTTGTAATAAAAAAAAGTGTCACATATAAGCAAGAATGTGACAAGGTTTCTATTTTAAAGGGATTCTATCTAGACCATAAATATTCACTTCAGGATAAACACCTGGGGGAAAAAAGAAGTCCATTCCCAAAAGAACTGCTTATTTTCTTCATATTCTAAAAAATTGATCTGTGTAAAAATAAGAAAGTATTATACATTCAGAAGGTTTATGCATTTTGTTATCAATTTTGTTTCTCACAATACTAAAATGGAAATATAATTGCCTTCTTGAGCTACACTGGTAGCAAGTGAGAAATCAAAGAAACATTCTATGGTGAAAAGAAATGAAAAACATTGAATATATTGCCATAACATGCCACATTCACAGTCAAAATCTTGTATCTATTCATTATATTTACTTGTCTAGGCAGTTCTCTACTGATTGGAAAGATGCATCCCCAAATCTAGGCATTTGGACATTGGTATATCTATACCTATAGCTATCTATCTATCTATCTCTCTATCTATCTATCTATCTGTATATATACATATACATACACACACACACACACACACACTTGGGATCAATATTAAATTTGGTAGTTGGGTTTACAAGATAGCCTCAAAAGCCTATACCTAACCTACAGCAGAATAGGCTAGCCTTGGAAATTCACCATGATTTATAACATTGTTACCACGGGGAAACGAATTCCAAAACACAGCTTAGGGAATCATTTAACCACCCTCTCTCCCTATTTTCTTGCACTTTTGGACACAAGAAGTAAGGAGCATAGTGGCTGAGAACTGCTTCTGGCACCTCAGGGTTAGGGGTGGTCTGTCTCTCTCTGTTTGCTGTTTGTTTGTTTATTAACTATGTTTTGTTCTAATTATAAAAGAAATGTATGCCCGTTGCTATAAAAATTAACAAAGCAGAATACAGAACTTAAGAAGTAAACATCTCCCATGATCCTATTCTTCAGCTCTACCCACACTAACAGTTTCGTGCACAGTCATATTGTGCTTTTTATGTAATTGTTTATGAGTGTTGGTATCTTACATTTTAAAACATCTATAATATCATGCATAGTATTCTGTCAATAGGCACGTGAAAAAATATTCACCATCATTAGCCGCTAAGAAAATGAAAATCAAAATGGCAGTGAGATACCACTTCACACTCACAAGAACAGCTATCGCCAAAAAGACGTAATAGCAAGTACATACTAGTATGGATGCAGAGAAGTGGAGCCCTTATACGCTGCTGGTGAGAGGGTACGGTGGTACATCCACTGTAGAAAATAGCCAAACAGTTCCTTAAAATGTTGAAGTAGAGCTGTTGTATGACCCAGAAATTACACCTCTGAGCTATATTCAAGAGAAATAAAAACATAGATCCATACAAAACTTGTACACAAATGCTCATAGCAGCACTATTCACGATAGCCAAAAGGTGGAAACAACCCAAATGCCCATCAACTGAAAAACAATGAACTAAAATGTGGTATATCCATATAAAGGACTCTTCTTTCATAATAAAAAGAAATGAAGTACTGATACACGCTACAGCACGAATCGCTCTTGAAAATATTATACAAAGACACCAAACACAAAAAAGGTTGCATATTGTTTGATCCCATTTCTATGAAATGTCCAGAATAGGCAAATCCATATGGAAAGAAAGCAGGGATTAGCTGGGATGAGGAGGAATGAGGAGTGCAAGCAAATGGGTACAGGGTTTCTCTTTGGAGTGATGAAAAGGATCTAAATTAGGTAGTAGAAGTTTGTGACTCTGCAAATATACCAGAAACTACTGAACTGTGTGCTTTGAAAAGGTGAATTTTATGCTGTGTGGACTATATATCAATAAAGTATTATTAAACTATATGTATATTAGCTGTGTCACCTTAGGTGATTTAATCTCTGAGTCTTTTTTTTAAAAATACTTATTTATTTATTTGGCTGTGCCAGGTCTTAGTTGCAGCCTGTGGGATCTAGGTCCCTGACCAGGGATTGAACACAGGCCCCCTGCATTGGGAGCGTGGAGTCTTAGCCATTGGACCACCAGGGAAGTCCTAATCTCTGAGTCTTAATTTCTTATCTCTATAGGGTTCTGTGAAGGTTTATGTATATATGTTTAATAAGTATTGATATGTAATCACTTACATTTATGCATACATATACATATATAATCACTATTTTACATGATATCTATATATATATATATAACATGTATATATGCATACATATACATTTATATAATGCATATATTTATCTGTACAGCACTTAACACCATGCATGCGGGTGCAGAGCAGGCCCTCTGATAATGATAGTTATAACAGTAAATTCTTTTTTTTTTTTTCACTGTCTTTGTTTTTATTTTTTTCAAACGGGGCTTTGCACTTCTGGTCTGAGGACTCCCTCCATCCCTCTCTATCCCCACAGGGGACACCTCAGGTCCACAGAACTTACCTGGCCCGGTCGAGATCCAGACCTGGTCATCTCTCACAGCTTCAGAAAAGTCCGAACAGAGTCTATTACAGTAAATTCTTTATGCTACAGCAAACCTCCTTTTTAACATCATTTAGTGTATTCTCTCAAGGGAAATTAGCCAGCCATTCTCCATATAATTTCCTCATCTTTTTTTTTTTTAATTTATTTATTTTATTTATTTATTGGCTGCGTTTGGTCTTCGTTGCTGCACACGGGCTTCCTCTAGTTGCTGTGAGCAGGGGCTACTCTTCATTGTGGTGCGGGCTCCTCGTTGTAGTGGCTTCTCCGGCTGTGGAGCACGGGCTCTAGGCGTGTGGGCCTCAATAGCTGTGGCACACGGGCTCAATAGTTGTGGCACACGGGCTTAGTTGCTCCACGGCATGTGGAATCTTCCCAGCCCAGGGCTCGAACCCCTGTCCCATGCATTGGCAGGCGGATTCTTAACCACCGTGCCACCTAGGAACTCCTCCTCATCTTATATTTGAAAATCATAATTATTAAGCTACTCCTCATTTCACCTCTCTTCTTGATAAGTAAATCTAGATTTATAACACTTACCTGACTTGATTTTACACTCATCTGCTTCATTTCATTAATGTGTGTCTTGTACTAAACCATTCCAAGAAGGGAGGGCCCATACCTGTTTTGGTTCAACCCTGAATGAATCATCAGTGCTAGCCCAGGGCCAGACACATGTTAGAGCTTAAGAAATAGTTGTTGAATGAATGAATGGATGGGTGCATGGATAGATAGATATTATATCTGCTCAGTGAGTGGCCTTCCTGGAAGTGGGTGGTTCTCAGCAAGGGCTGGGGTGTGGAGAGAAGGCAGGTTGTCATACAGGATATAGGTTGTCATATCTGAATCACCTGGGGTGCTTTTTTTGAAGTTACTTGACACCTTCTCTCCAGGGCATACCATATCAGAGCTTACAGTGTGCTACTTCAGGGGCAGGAAGGCCCACTACACCCAAAATACACCTCATGCAACCAGTCACTGGTGACAGAAATTTCTTTCATAGGATACAAAGAAACTTTCATTCATAAGCAGAGGTAAAGGTTAAGGTACAAGTACCTTTGGCCACTGTACGATGATAGAAACACCCCTGACTAGACCAGGAGTCAGCAAAGCTGGTCTCAGACTTGCCTTGACTTTGGATGTGGGCATATGACAGGAAGGGGAATAAGTACACAGGCTGCTGAGTGTCCAGAGACGTTTTGTGGAGAAGCAGAGCACAAACAGGGGACAAGCACACATGGAATAAAGTGTTTAAGGCTTCATCTTCTTCATAGTTTTGCTAGCGTCAAGCCTCCCTTCTCTTGGGCTCATCTGCTTTCTGCTGTCAAGGGGGAAAGCTCATATGTCATAATGCCCAAGTTTAGGACCTGCCTTGGCAATTGGGGATCTGACCATTGGCCCACCCAGTGATGCTGCCACCCATAGGCTGGAAGAATAGTTTCTTGTCTACTTCACTCATTTTCCAACACGTATTCATTGTTTTTAATAGAGCCCTAATTGCTAGCTTGTGTTCACCTTTGATACAGCCTGATTCCCAAGATTCTCTGCTATGCTCAAACTCTATTTTTAACCTTTATAAACTGTAAAATATAGCACATATTTTGCATAGAACACAAATGTACAGTATAATGGGTTATAAAATCTTTGTAACTAACATACGGTTTACATTATACATTATATACATTATGCATATGTAACTTGTTACATTAGTTTTATTAAATGTGAGTTAAACCTCAATAAGAATGATTTTTAAAGGAAAAGCAAAAATAAATAATATATTGTAAACACCTCAGAAAGTCCCCACCCATGTTCCCTTTCTAATCCCAACTCTCACATTCTTCCCTAAGGAAACTATTATTCTGACTTTTATAGTATTCACTTTTCTCACTTTTCTTAATGGATTTACCACTTAAATATTCATCTCTTAAAAAAGTTTAATTTTATCTGACTTTGAACGCTCCATAAAGAGAATCATATAATGTATGTTCCTTTGTACTGGATCTCTTCCACTTGATATTGTTTTTAGGATTCATTCATGACTGCCTGTAGCTGTAGTTTTTGATTTTTATTTATATATAGTTGTCTAGTGAATGAATGTTCCATAATTTGTTTATGTATTCTACTGTGGATGGATACTTGAGTTGTTTCCAGTTTTAGGCTGTTATGAGTAATACTGCTATGAACATTCATTATGTGTCTTTCAGTGTCCATGTGCACCTATATCTGTTGCATATATGTCTAGGAGTAGGATTAAGATAACTTATCTGGTAGTATGTGTATCTTCAGCTTTATTAGATAATATCAAGCTACCTTCTGAAAGGACTATCAGTTTACTTTCTGACCAACAGTGTTTGAGAATTCCCAATACCTGGTATTGTCAGACTTTTAAACTTTAGCTGATCTGGAGAGAAGTAGGCTCTCATCATAATTTTAATATGCATTCCTACCCCATGTGGGGGTACATTTTCTTTCCTAGTATTTGCTCTTCCTTAATATTTTCTGAATGACTTCTTTCCTATCTACCAGCATGAATTCATTATCTATTTCTGTGTAGCAAATTATACCCAAAATCAGTGGCTTAAAACAATAAACTTTATCTCACATACTCACTTGCATAGCTCAGGAATCCAGGAGTGCCTTAGCTGGGCGGTTCTGGCTTAGGGTTTCTCCTGTGGTTGCAAAGTGTCTACCAGGGCTGCAGTCATCTGAAGGCTTATCTGGGACTGGAGGACTCACTTCTCAGGTGCTCACTCACATTACTTGCAAGTTAGTGAAGGCCACTGGCAGAGGACCTCTGTTCCTCTCCACATGGAGCCTCCGTAGGGCTGCTCAAGCGTCTTCATAACATGGCAGCTCGCTTCCCCCAACGTGAGTAATCCAAGAGAGGGAGAGCAAAGAGGAAATCACAATGCCTTTTACGAACTGGTCTTGGAAGTCACTCCTGCCATTTTGTACTCATTAGAAGAGAAGCATTGAGAACAGCCTGTACATGAGAACAGGGAAAGTCGGCTCCATTTCTTAAAGATTGAAGGACCAAAGAACTTGTGGACATGTTTTAAAACCACCACACAACACAATTTAAAATCTCTTGACTTTCACCATTTGGCAAGCACCAAAGTAATTGTTATTTCAGGGATCGATGAACGTTAAAATAACCAAGTGAAAGTTTGATTAAAAAAACGAAAAAGAGGGAGTTTCCCGGTGGTCTAGTGGGTAAAATCTGGCGCTTTCACTGCCATGGCCCAGGTTCAATCCCTGGTCAGGGAACTGAGATCCTGCAAGCCTCGAGGCACAACAAAAACAACAACAAATGTGTGTAGTCTCCAAGTACCTTCTCACAAGACAATTTAATAATTACAAAGGGAATTCTAATAACTTTACAGTGGAAAGACTGCAAATGCGACCTTCACCAAGTTATCAACTTTAACACCATCAATAATGAGACATATCATGTGACTTCCAATATGATGCACTTTCAGTGGTATTCTTGCCAAAAATGCATAACTTAAATTTAATCATGAGGGAACATCAGATAAGCTAAACCCAAGTTGGTGAACATTTTACAAAATAACTGGATAGTATTATTCAGTAGTATCAAGGTCATGAAAGACAAAGAAATGCTGAAAAATTGTCCCAGGTTAAAGGAAACTAAGGAAACGTAACAACTAAAAACAAGGTGTGATCTTGAACCATAAAAAAAAAAAGCCCCAAAAAACACTAATCAGACAACTTGTGGAATTTGAATAAAGCTGGTAGACTGGTGTAAAGTGTTAGGTCAATGTTAATGTCCTGATTTTAATAATTATACTGTGGCCGTATAAAATGGTAACATTTGTGGAAGCTGGATGAAGAGTGTATAAGAATTCCCTGTATTCATTTTGCAACTTTTTGGTAAATCTGAAATACTTGTAAAATGAAAACAAAAATTTTAAATTATTATAACAAATATATATCTAATTAAAGGATCAGTGCAAAACACTATGAGTGATGTAGTCCATCAGAAAGACTCACTAGTCTTTAGCAGGAGTAGCTACTGAAAAGAACTATAGTCATTTTCTACATGGCCTCCATCTCTCCCTGCTTCTAGTCTTACTATGCCCTCCTGATGAAATCCACAACAGCTGCCTGTCTGAAACACATATCCGGTCATGTCAATTTCCTGCTTAAGCTCTGTCAATGGCTTCTCATATCTCAGCATAAATCCATCTTCCCTAGCAAAGAATCCTCACATGAGTCCTTGGCCAAAACTATATGGAATTAAACACACTCCCTAAGAAATGCCAGGGGTCTCCCACCTCCAGGTCTTTGCATATGCTATTCCCTCTTCTTTGCTAGAAAAGTCCTGATTTTTCTTGTATTTTAATCTTCACATATCTGTTTGGAAAGCTTTTTTGGACTCTTCTTCTCTCCCAGATAGAGTTAGTTCTTATATTTCCTGCCCCCTATGGCATTTGCTAAGGGATCTCCGTTGCAGCATTGTTGTATTGTGTTGTCAGTGGGTGCTTCTCTGTCTGTTGCTGTTACTGGCATTGTTGTATTGTTTTTCTGAGTACTATTAGCTTCTAGAGGGCAAAAATCTAAGCTATATTCATTCCCAGCACCTGGCACAGAACCAAACAAATGGTAGGCTTATCAGTTGTTTACCGCTGTATAAAAAATTACGCTAAAAATTAGCATCTTAAAGCAACAGTTTCATTATTATCATACAGTTTCTGAGGGTCAGGAGTCCAAGAGCAGCTTAGATGGGTGGGTTCTGGCTTAGGGTCTCACTAGGCTCAAATCAAAGTGTCAGCAGGGCTGCAGTCATCCAAAAGCTTTACTGAGGCTGTTGAGTCTGCTTCCAAGATGGCTCACTCACAAAACGGTTGAGAAAAGGCCTCAAATCCTCCACACGTGGGCCTCTCCATAGGCCACTAACTATCCTCATAGCATGACAGCTGGCTTCCTCCCGAGAAAGTGGTCCAAGAGAGAAAGGAAAGCACACATCACAATTTTTTTCGGCAATCAGTCTCAGAAGTGACATACCATCGCTGTTGCCGTATGCTACTGGTCACAGAGAACAACCCTGTTACATGTAGAACAGTACCACATTGGGCATGCACACCAGGAGGATGGGATCGCTAGATTCCATCTTAGAGGCTGACAGCCACAGTAGTACTTCCTCAGTGCCTAAGGCGATGAATGAATGAAGGAAGTGGCCTCCTCTGGACCATATCCCAAAGCACTTAGTAATCAAAGACCCAAAATGAACTCATTTATCTTAAGGCAGTCTTGGCTATAATCAAGTCATCTCTAGATACCGATTAGGACCACAAACAACACATGAGAGAGGTTCCCATGTATAATTCACCCACTCTCTGAATAGAAAGACCTTGTCATTCCTCAGGAAAATGAACTCAGACCAGGGAAGATGGGTAATTGACCTGAGGTCACTAAGAAGGTCAGATGACCCAGGAATAGACTCCCTGTCTACTAAGAATTACCCGCATGAATTTTAGATGATCACACCTTCTGGGTGCTGTCCAGTTGTTTAGCGTGCTGTGTTCTCCTATGTCCATTAAAAGGTGATTCATGGGTCCAAGAAATGACCAACTCAGCACATCAATATGTTAAAATTTTTCCTTTTCTAATTTTGGTACAAGACACACTTTCCCACTAAATCCTAATCTTTGGTCTAAAATCTGCCATCCCTGCAGATTTTTATAGAAGATTCTCACATTACTTAGTAGCTGTGTACCCCAAAGAAGGATTCATGAACTTATACCTCCATCTAGTCTTTTTGTGTCATGTTAGTCCCCTGTACGGACTGTCCTTTCTTTAACTTCTCATATCAACCTATTGTAATTCTACCTGCTTTAGTTCCAGTCAAGTCTGTGCTCCTTCAAGAAGTTTCCCTGATTATTTCCATCTAGAGAGTTCGCTTCCTTATTGGACCAACCCTATCTCACAAATTCTTTCATTCTATGGCATTTGAGGGGTGTTTTCTTGGTTTTCTTGATTTTCTATAAACTTTATTTATTTATTTATTTGGCTGCATTGAGTCTTTCTTGCTGTGCGTGGGCTTTGCCTAGTCACAGAGAATAGGGGCTACTCTTCGTTGTGGTGCATGGGCTTCTCATTGTGGTGGCTTTTCTTGTTGCAGAGCATGGGTTCTAGGCGCATGGGCTTCAGTAGTTGCGGGGCATGGGCTCAATAGTTGTGGCTCGTGGGCCCCAGAGTACAGGCTCAGTAGTTGTTGCGCACAGGCTCTGTGGCTTGTGGGATCTTCCCAGACCAGGGCTCGAACCCATGTCCCCTGCATTGGCAGGCGGATGTTTAACCACTGCGTCACCAGGGAAGTCCCTGAGTTTGTTTTATAAGTATTTAGGTACATGCAGGACATGTCATACATGATTTATTCTCTGGTTCCCCCAAACATTATTATTTAAATTAATAAACAGATACACTTGATTTCCTTTAATAGAATAACATTTTAAAAAGCTCTTTACAAAGACATACGGATGGCCAAGAGGCACATGAAAAACTGCTCAATATCACTAATTATTAGAGAAATGCAAATCAAAACTACAGTAAGGTATCACCTCACACCGGTTAGATTGGGCATCATAAGAAAATCTACAAACAGCAAATGCTGGAGAGGGTGTGGAGAAAAGGGAACACTCTTGCACTGTTTGTGGGAATGTAAATTGATACAGCCACTATGGAGAACAGTATGGCGGTTCCTTGAAAAACTAAAAATAGAGTTACCATATGCCCCAGCAATCCCACTGCTGGGCATATACCCAGAGAACACCATAATTCAAAAAGGCACATGCACTCCAATGTTTATTGCAGCACTATTTACAATAGCCAGGACATGGAAGCAACCTAAATGTCCATCAACAGATGAATGGATAAAGATGTGGTACATATATACAATGGAATACTACTCAGCTGTAAAAAGGAATGAAATTGGGACATTTGTAGAGTCATGGATGGACCTAGAGACTGTAATACAGAGTGAAGTGAGTCAGAAAGAGAAAAAAAAATATCATGTATTAACACATATATGCGGACTATAGAAAAATGGTACAAATCAACTGGTTTGCAAGGCAGAAATAGAGACACAGATGTAGAGAACAAACATATGGACACCAAGGGGAGAAAGCAGGGGGTGGAGGGGGTTGGAGGTTGGGGTGGGATGAATTGGGAGACTGGGTTTGCCATACATACGTTACTAATGAGAAAAAAAATCAAATTGTACTCTTTAAATATATGCAGTTTATTGTAAAAAATAAATAAATAAATAAATAAATAAATAAATAAATAAATAAATAAATAAATTTAAAAAATAAAAAGCTCTTTACTCTTGAAAACTCTAAGGTAAATATCCTTGTAATATTCAAGCCTTTTTTCAATCTTTTGTTGTTGTTTAGTTTGTTTTTGCTTTTTGTTGTGATTTCAGATTTTTTCAGGCTGTTACACTCTTGAAGGCAGGACAGGTTATACATGTGCAGTGTTGATACGCTTCTCCTTTAACAAAATTAAACTCACTAATCACATTCATTTCTAAAGCCCTTTGAAAATGTGTGTCATGCTTATGGGTGGCCACATTCCAGAGAACTGAATATGTGCTGTGAAATGAAAGCAGGCTGGGGGTGGGGAGGAAACCCTTACAAGGCAAGAGAACTGAGCATGTGCAAAGCTCTGCACTAAGGGAAGGAGGGCAGAGAAGTGCAGTTTTGGAAATACTGAGGGGAATGGAAAGAGAGGGAATTTAAGGGAGAGAGGGGAGTTTGGCCACATTCAGGAGATTCCCCCAGAACCTCCAAATGGAGAGAGTGCATTCAAGGAAGGGTACCTCTTAATCAGAGCACTGCTGACTTCCAGGCTCCTTCTGGCATCTCTTTACCAGCTCCCACCCTTTGGGGATGCTCAGACCTGAGGGTTCAGATCCTCATTCTACTCTTTACCAGTTGCATGATCCCAGAGTCTTCATTCCCTCATCTGTAAATTGGGAATAATAATAGTATCTGCTTCATAAGATGAAATAAATTCCCATATGCAAAGTACTTAGTGCTTGTGCGTAGTAAAAAATAAATGTGAGCCATTATTAGCATAAATTCCAATCTGCCTTAGCTCCAGTTTTTATGCATGTCTGTGGGTAATTTTAAAGCTTGATATTTTACACAATTAAATAAACTTAAAGTTTATATATTCTGTGGTGATTAACCTGCACTACTAGTTGCCTTGGAAATAAGCCAGGCTTTTAACCGTAAAAGGCTTTCAACTGGGCCCCAGCTGACCATCTCTTCAGTGTCTATGTGTACAGCAGATGGTGAGCTGCATTTTTTTAAACTGTTCCTTCCAAAGAGAAGCCTGTAAAGTTCTCAGAAAAATTAAATGCCCTTATTACAAAAGAGTGCCATGGTCTCAGCCCTCTCACTCCCCTCCTTAATGACTGGCACCATGGAGTCCCACATAAACGGACAAGACCTCATAATTAGGCTTGTTGGAGAAGCTCCTCGTGTGCTACAGACTGTAGTTTTCAAAGGCACACCAAAAGCCAGCCACTTCAACTCACATTTTTACTTTGCTCTCAGCTGTACTGCAGTCACTGTACAAGTTGTTCGTGCAGATACCGGAAAGGCTGACAGTCCAGGAAACTTTTTTTTGTTTCTTCAGCCAATAATCTTGGAGCCTGGTGATGTCACTGAACAATTATGCAATATGACTTAACTGTTGGATAGGTGACAGGAATTCCACTGACACTAAGATCACAATGAAACTGCTTAGCTACTAACTTAGTCATATTGTACATTACCGATAAGTCACTTTGAGACTGTGATTAACTGCCAGTTCAAACAGCACCATTGTTTAAGGAGGGAAGTCAGGGCCCCATCACTCATAGTTTAAACGATCACATCCAGTTATTCCAGTGCCTGAATAATGCAAATGAGGTGGTTATTGAACTTCACAACATCAGAGGCCACTTAAAAAGCAACACAGTGTAAAAAGGAAACACTTTCTATCCTCTATTTTTAGGGGGAAATTTGTACAATATTTCCTCGACTGTATTCCAAAATTAGTCATTTCAGTCTCTTGATTTCCCCAATCCAAATAGGATGAGAATAGGATCCTGTTCCTCAATGAAGACAGGAATTATTTAGTGCTGTTTTCTGTTCTAATACAAGCTAGCTTCTGTCTTACAATTCAAGTACACTATGAAAGGGGACTTTTTACTGACCACAAGCCACAAGGTAGGTATCACTTATTCCACAATATCAACTGTTAAAATACTGCTTACATTTTCCTATTCAAAAAGTAGTAGCTGTGTGTTAGAGTTTAGGAAATACTGAAAAGTAAGAGAAAAGAGGAAAAGGCCCCACAATCTCACCCTCCCCAAAACAACCAAAATTAAAACTCTGTAAATTTCTTCCAGTCTCAATAAAGAATGAATACAACAGCCTAACAAACTCCTTGCCTGGCAGTGTGGTAGATGCTGGGTGTAGAAATATAAATGATTCAATCCTTCTCCCTTAAGAAGCACACAGCATAATGTAATGGGGTATCTGAACACAAAAGAGGCATTTAGTGCAGGCTGGAGAGAACAGAATGTGGAGTGGAGGAGATGGAAGGGATTATCAGAGCAGATTAGAGAAATCCTAGAGCAGAGTTACTCAAAGAATGGTCCTCAAGATGACACCAGATCTTACAAGCTACCTACAGAAACTGAGAGAAAGCATGAGAAACTTTTGGAGCAATTTGACAGAGTAATTGTATGTCTTTAAATCCAATGATAATTTTTTAAATTGGACCTGTACTTGGTATGTGTTTTTTATTTCACTTTTGTTGTATTTATTTTTATTTTTTTAAAAAAATCAGTCCACAATAGATTAGAAATTAAAAAGTTTAAATCTCCCCTGTCACTATAGTTTGAAAACCACTGTCCCCAGGGACCCAATAGCTTAGCTAAGTATAGGGTAACCAACTGTCCTGGTTTGCACTAAAACTGGCAAAGTCCCAGGCAAACCAGGATGAGTTGGCTACCTTACAAGTTTTTAATTCCAAGAAAAAGTTAGCTTCATGAGAAAATAGATTAGATGAAGGGGAAGCAATCATCAAAGAAATAAGAGAAGAAAATTTCTCTGGGGTGAAAGAGGTTTTAGTCTTCAGGTTAAGAGGGTTCACTAATTTTATTGGAAAGAGAGCCACACATAGCTACATCCTGTTGTACTTTCTAAATTCTAAGAATCAAGAGAAAAATCCTATGAGGTTACATACACACAGCAAATTGAAATGAACAAAATAAATTAATAAGGTGGCAAAACACAATATTTATATTACATTCCTTTAACAAAAAGATATTTGCTTTAGCTCCTGAGCTAAAGAGAGAAAAGAAATAAAGAATTGTCCTTTGAACACAAATATAACAATGAGGGTCATAAAATGGAAATAGAAAACAATACCACAAAAGATGAAAATGCAAACATGTTGACATTATTAACATAATTTATTTGATTTGGCATCAAATTTGGCTTTAAGCTTCCTGGCTGGTGATGGGCAGGTTAAGAATTACAATCACTCAAATTGCTGTTATTATGATGAAGCAAGAAGTGTATGAGCTTCTCAGAAGATATTTTTCCCTGGAGCTGAAATCTAAAACAAATTCTCTCAAAGAGTTTAATATTGGGGGCATCAAATGGGGTGGTAGACTGTATTCAATACTCAACAGCACTTCTACAGCAAGTATAGGAGTGAAGTTCACATACATGCTTCTTATAGGAATCTTCATTAAAGTCAGTGAAGGGTTTCAAGATATATAAATTATAGCCTAGAGACATTATTTGATCCAAGGATAGAACTTTGAGTATCCTAGAGGAGAAGATGAATAGTATATTACTTAGTGTTCTCTGAATATTATTTTTCTCAGACAAACATAATAACATAATCTGAGGTCTCATAATGTCTGAAATGAAGTTAATTCTGGTGCTCTTTTTTGCTGATTGAAGGTATATAAAAATACCACTTTCAAAGGAAATACAGTTAGACTTTGCGTACAAAACCCTTTCAGCACTGGTCTTAGCATTGAACATCAAATTTGTGTGAGATTAGGCTATTATGCTTCACATAATGAATGTTATTTTAATAGATATAGATAGCATTAACACTCATTCATTTTACTTCTCCTCTGGCACTCTCAATAAATTTAATAAATATTGTAACACTTCATTAACACAAATGGAATTGTTGATCAAAATATTGTCATGACATACATCTAAGCAAGATCCTTTTGGACCCACCTCCTAGAATCATGGAAATAAAATCAAGAATAAACAAATGGGACCTCATGAAACTTAAAAGCTTTTGCACAGCGAAAGAAACCATAAACAAGACTAAAAGGCAACCCTCAGAATGGGAAAAAATAATTGCCTATGAAACAACGGACAAAGGATTAACCTCCAAAATATACAAGCAGCTCACGAAGCTTAATACCAAAAAAGCAAATAACCCAATCCACAAATGGGCAGAGGACCTAAATAGACATTTCTCCAAAGAAGACATGCAGATGGCCAACACACATATGAAAAGATGCTCAACATCACTCATCATCAGAGAAATGCAAGTCAAAGCCACAATGAGGTATCATCTCACACCGATCAGAATGGCCATCATCACAAAATCTGGAAACAACAAATGTTGGAGAGGGTGTGGAGAAAAGGGAACTCTCCTGCACTGTTGGTGGGAATGTAAGTTGGTACAGTCACTATGAAAAACAACTTGGAGGTTCCTTAAAAAACTACAAATAGAACTACCGTATGATCCAGTAATCCCAATTCTGGGCATATACCCAAAGAAAACCGTAATCCCAAAAGAAACATGAACCATAATGTTTATTGCAGCACTATTTACAATAGCCAGGACATGGAAGCAACCGAAATGCCCATCAACAAATGAGTGGATAAAGAAGATGTGGCCTATATGTACAATGGAATATTACTCAGCTATAAAAAGGGATGAGATGGAGCTATATGTAATGAGGTGGATAGAACTACAATCTGTCATACAGAGTGAAGTAAGTCAGAAAGAGAAGGACAAATATTGTATGCTAACTCACATATACGGAATCTAAAAATGGTACTGATGAACTCAGTGACAAGAACAAGGATGCAGATGCAGAGAATGGACTGGAGAACTCAAGGTATGGGAGGGGGCGGGGGGTGAAGGGGAAACTGAGACGAAGCGAGAGAGTAGCACAGACATATATATACTACCAACTGTAAAATAGATAGCCAGTGGGAAGTTGTTGTATAACAAAGGGAGTCCAACTCAAGGATGGAAGATGCCTTAGAGGACTGGGATGGGGCGGGGGCGACTCGAGGTGGGGGGAGTTGAGGGAGGGAGGGAATATGGGGATATGTGTATAAAAACAGATGATTGAACTTGGTGTACCCCAAAAAATAATTAATGGTGTACCCCCCAAAAAATAAATAATTAATTAATTAATTTAAAAAAATATTGTCATGATAATAATCAGTCCTAATAATTTTTTTAAAATATTTATTTATTTATTTGGTTGCTCTGGGTCTTAGTTGTGGCAGGCAGCCTCCTTAGTTGAGGCCTGTGAACTCCTAGCTGCAGCAAACATGTGGGATCCAGCTCCCTGACCAGGAATCGAACCCAGGCCCTCTGCTTTGGAAGGGCAAAGTCTCATCCACTGCACCACCAGGGAAATTCCAGTCTTAATAATTTTAAGGTAAAGAAACTTCTTTCACATGCCATCTGTTGAAAGAGCAAAAATCAGTTTGCAAATCAAGTATGTGCATTATGGATTGCTTTTTGTAAAATATATATTTGTATAAACATAATATTTATAAATACAGTTGACTCTTGAACAACACAAGCTTGAACTATGTGGGCCCACTTATATGCAGATTTTTTTTCAATAGAAAATACTACAGTACTACACAATCCCAAGTAGGTTGAATCCACAGATGCAAAAACTTCCATATGGAGGGTGGACTGTAAAGTTATACGTGTATTTTCAACTGCTCATAAGCATGGACCCTAACCCCTGAGTTTTTCAAGGATCAATTATACATAAGCATTAGAGAGATAAAATAAAAATATTAATCCTATTTATCTGTGGGTGGCAGGATTTGGGTGACTTTCATTTTCTTTTTACTTGTCTATAGATGTGAATGACTTGTATCATCTTTGCAAGAAGAAAAAAAAATATTTTTGGTCTACTTAAGGGCATGTAGTGGGGGAGAAAGTGATGTCTCTACTCATCCCTAAAGCACATCGGCCAGGTGACCTTCCTGTACCACCATCTACCTCTTGCATCATTAAAATTGTCCTTTAAGGACTTACATGATGATTTTAAGGGTTGGGTAGTTTAAGAAAGAGTGCAATTTGGGTTGGAGACAATCTCCAACTTTGCCTCATTAGCAGCTATATGATTTGGGGCAAATTTTCACACTTTTGATTCTCTGGTTCCCCATTTTCAAAATGGAGACTGGACTATTGTGAGCACAAAATGAAATCACTCACACATAGTAAAGTGCCTGGAACAAAATAGGTGCTCAGCAAATACTATATGTTAATTTGCTTGCCTCATTCCCCAAAGAATTTGTCCTGGTTCTATAGACACTAGTTCTCTTCTCTGCGGTAGTTTCTCGTGAACCTGGTTTCAGTTCAATAAAAGTGTTAGCAGAGTAAGGAAGTCTCTCTTTTCCCTTGTTCACTAGTTAGGAGTAGAGAAAAGGAGAAAAGGGAAGACTTACTGTGGATCTACTCAGTATCAGGCACTATGTGGTCTGTGTTATTTTGCTTAAGGAAGGTTCCATATTTTCCTAAACACTTAAACATCTGTGAAGTCTCAAGTTTCTACTTTATTATTAACGCATTTGACTCTTAAGAACTATCTTACATTATATCATCATTCACCCTAAAACAGCCTCTTTATTCCTAGTTTTATATTCCAGACTTCTAGTTGTGACATAGAACTTTGTTTGGTCATGTCATTATCACAGGCCACATTTTCAGAACTTCATTCTGTAGCATTTAGGACCCTAGATATGTAAGTTACATTTTTCCCATCACTTCACTTTCATGTCAAAATGCCTCCAATTTTTATTTTTTACGTTAATCAGTTGTAATCAGTTCCTCTAATATATGTTAAGCATACCTTACTTAAATGAGTCTTATGTTATATCAAAAAAATTAGACAAAAAATAATGAAATGGGTATCTCTAATCCTCAGGCCTCAGTATTGAAAATTTGACTACCTTAACCCTTCTAAAAAGAACTGAATCTCTTCAAATTTATAAGGCAGAAAAACATTCCAGTCCAAGAATGTTTCTGGGTCTATGACAACTTGTTCTCTCTATAACTTTGCTTCAATATTTCAGACAGAGACAGTTAAGCAATTGTAGAGAGTCCTGCAAGACTTGGGAATGGGGCCTCCTTCCTAATGATCTATTGCAGTTGTATTACACAGGGATTGCACAACAAAAGCTTCTATTTTCCTACTTTTTTTCTTTATCATGTGCCAACTAAGCCTTTTTATTTTCCCTTCCCTTAAAAACCTCACCCTTTCTCATCTTTTATGCTTTTGTTTCCCTGACATGAAAACTCTAAGAAGGCAAATTGCTAATTGCACCTCTCAAAAACCCCAAATAAATATAATTAGCCACACAAACATGACCTGCATCTTCGCTCCTGAAAGCTTTCCCAGCAATTTATCTACTAAAGCTTGGGTTTTCTACAAACACATTTCCTAGGAAATGTCCCCAAATGGCATGTGATCTTTCCATTTTAGACAAGCTGCCTTGATCAGGTGTCACCCAACTGACCTGCTTTTCTCCACCTTTATTCTCAACACAATGTTGTCTCAACAGACTATCCACTAAGTCCTGGTTTTTCTCCACCGAATCCCATTCTCACCTCTCTCCCTACACCATACCTGCCACATGCACTAGTTCCAACATACATTTTGTTATTCCCTCATGATTCTCACAAAGCCTCTGAGCAACCTTGAAATTTCATAACCATTTCCCCAGTGCTCTCTTCCAATACTTTGCCTGTATGGAGCTTGGTTTCAATTCCTTTTTTAGTTTCCAGTTGGTTGGGAAACTACCACATGCTTACCTTGCAAGCTACCTATCCAGGTCATCTTTATTCATATTTCCTTCACTTCTCAAAGGAGTAAATCCAACTCAAAGTAAAGGTGAGTTAAGGGGAAGAAATCAATGGGGGCTCCAGGATGCTCTTAGATCATAGATCATAGAGCAGAAGGGATTCTTGATGTCATCTAGTCCAATCCTGCCATTTTACAGATGGCAGAGCTGGGACCTCAGAGTCTAAAGTCACAGATCATTCAAATGAATCAGTACCAGAGCTGCCAGGAAGAGCATTTCCAAGTGGTTAAAATTGTTGACTGTGGAATCATATGGTTCTGGGTTCAAATCCCAAGCTGTGTGGCCTTGTACAATTAATTTAAACCCTCTAATCCACAGTATCCTTACTATTAACTTGGGAATGATAACACCTATTTTACTGGATTGTTGAGCTGCATATATGGTTGCTATTACTTATTAACTATAGTCCTGCTCTATTGACTTTTAGTCTAATGCTCTTTACAAGATAATGCTATTACTATATTTCTAGTGCCAATCTTCCAAGATTCCATTTTTAATCTTGGCTAATAGTGGTGTGACTTTGAACACCTTATTTACACAAAACTGTGCTTCAGTTGATTAATCCATAACGTAAAGCTAATCATAATACCTAGTGTACAGGTAGTTGTGAGGATTAAATAGATAATCCTTATAAATATAGCATTTCACACGGTATCTGGCATATAGGAAACAATGAAACATTGCATGGTTCTATCTAGTCCTAAATGCCCAGAACAAATGCATGAATGATCAGGATGATCTCCTGCCATGTGCCCTCAGAAACAAATGCAGGGTTATACATTTGGTTCTCTTTGGCCCACAGTGCCCATATTTACTCATTCAAGCTGGGAATTAAACAAGAGATAGCATGAGAACATGTAGAGATGAAAGAAAAGATGTTTCCCACCAAAGCAACAGCTATGAACAAAGCAGAGAAAGGGCAGAGTGCATGGCAGGTCTCAAACACTGATTAATTCTATTTGGTTTCAAAGGCTCCAAATGGACCTCCTACCTGTGGTTTCATGCCTTCCTATCCATCCACCTGGCTGCTGCCAGAAATAAAATACTAATTTGAGCTTGATTATAATCCTTCCAATTTTACTGCTGTACATCAAATTCAGAATAAAGACCCAATTCCTTAGCCCAGGTTTCCAGTCCTGTCACCATCTCTTCCCGCCATCTTTGCCAGCCTCAATTCCTCCATTCTGCCAACTGCCCTCCCTTAACCACTTGCACTTATTTGAATCATCTAATTCACCTTCAGCCCTTTGCATGGGCTATTTCCTTGGCTTCAAACATTATGTGTCCTACTCGGCCTTTAAGATTCAGTTCAGAGGTTGCCTGTAGGAAGTTGTCTATGACTTCCTTTGCCTACCCTCACTACTGCCGTCCAAGAGCAGAGTTCCTTTTCGGAGGTCCCAGAGCAGCCTATGTTTCCCTCAAGCACAGCTGGTAGCACATGGGATTCCATATTTGTACTTCTTTCCCTTTAGAATGCACGTTCCCTGACCACAGAGGCTAGGCCCTTTGGAGGGTCCACTGTGTGTCAGGCACCATTGTAGGAACTGGAAATACAAAGAACAAGAGAGGGAAAGTCCCTGATATCTTGGGGCTCATGGTCCCATGGGGTAAATTAGACAATTAACAAACACATAGGGAATCCTGGGACCTCCCTGGTGGCACAGTGGTTAAGAATCCTCCTGCCAATGCAGGGACACTGGCTTGATCCCTGGTCCGAGAGGATCCCACATGCCGCAGAGCAACTAAGCCCATGCACCACAACTACTGAGCTTGCGATCTAGAGCCCGCGAGCCACAACTACTGAAGCCCTCGCACCTAGATCCCGTGCTCCGGAACAAGAGAAGCCACTGCACTGAGAAGCCCTCGCATAGCAATGAAGAGTAGCCCCACTCGCCACAACTAGAGAAAGCCTAGTCGCAGCAACAAAGACCCAATGCAGCTAATAAATAAACAAATTTATAAAAAAATAAAATAAAATAGCTCTGTCATTCTGTCTCGTAATCCTGTTCTATGTTTAAAAACAAAAACAAATAAAAAAACAAATACATAGGGAATTCTCTGGCTGTCCAGTGGTTAGGACTCCACACTTTCACTGTGGAGGGGGCAGCCTCAATCCCTGCTCAGGGAACTAAGATCCCACAAGCGGTGCAACATGGCCAAAAAAAGGGAAAGGACAAAAAAAAAAACAAAACAAAAACGAATACATAAATGCATAAATATTTTCATATAGTGACAGGGGCTATGAAAATAATAAAATGGTGTAATGTGCTACAGAGTGAGAAGGGAGGAGAAAGACAGCATAAGGTAAAGTGATCAATCATGGCATTTGAGCAAAAAACTGATGCAGAGCTTGTCATCCCTTGGAATATCAAGGGTAAGATTTTTCCAGACTGAGGGAAGAGTAAGAGCTTGTAAATGTTTATAGAAGGAGGGAAGGGATTGGTTGGGATCTAGTTCAAGGATGTAAAGGATACACAAACTCCTCTCATATAGAGACCAGGATATACTAACTTTTCAGTACAGGAATAAAAGGCAGACAAAAACACCGAAATTATCAGATCTATCTTAGACTTGGGGTTTTTTTTGGGAGGGTGGTAAGGGAGGAGCTGTCAGGAGCTGGCTGAACTGGTGACCTTAGGGTGAAGTAGATTTCTATAAACCAACATTTCCTGAAGAATGTTCCAGAAACATTGGACTAGACCCTGGAGTCACCCTGAAGTCTCAGTTTGGGAAACACTTCTCCTCTTACACTGCTTCTCCCCATCCCCTACGCCCCCACGACCTGAGCACTCACAGAGCCTTATTAAAGACTCTGAATAACTCAGCATTTGGGAAACCTGTTTAACTTTTATTCTTCAAATTAATTTAACCACTGTAGGTGTTTTGTTGTTTTGTTTGGTTTTAACACAATACTACTTAAATCCTGCAGGTGAGTATTTTGTAAAACACATTTTGGAAAGCTCTGGTCTAAATCATTCTCCACAACCCACAAGCCTTGCTGTGGTAATTTCTAGCTTCCAGTTCCATTTTGTTCAGTGGAAGCAGTAAATAAATAAGGGGATATGACTTTTGAAAAGATACAATAGATAGTTCGTTTGCAAGTGTGAAAGTAAAGAATGCAAGAGTCTCAATAAATCTAATTTCACTACATTTATTAACCTTAAAATGATTTCAACATAATTAAAAATGGTTAGTGCATGTAAGGATAAATATGTGTAAATACATACTAATATAAGTTCTACGAAAAATGAGGAGGTTTAATTACTAAACGTTAAAATCCAATTTGAATGCTTTTTTAAGCACTGCAGCTTAGTTAGACTTTAAATTAAAATTAATTTCTGCTCAGCCAAGTGCAAAAAAAATTAAATCTACTCATCACAAACCCATCTCACTTATTTTGATTACAAACGTTGAATTAAAAATCAAATACATTAGACTTCATAATAATATAGATATTTAATAGAGGGAAAAATCCATGTCATAAGCTAATTAACAATGCTGACACTCTCCCAGTAGCTAAAAATAAGACTAATAGCAAGTTCCTCCAATACCAGGCTGTATTATAATATATTTAAAGTCCATTTGGCTGAATTTATGTTTCCTGATTAGATTTATTAATAAATCTAATTGTGCAAAATTGTTGTTCCAAACATATGAAAATGTTAAATTTCAATCATAAAGTTCACATACATATCATCAGAATATACAGAACCCACTTCCTAAGTATTACCGCTATCTTTGTCAAATAACTCTTCATAAGTTTCCATTTTCTAATACCTTTAAAATTATGAGTCATCTCAAATAAAGTTTCGACCTCAAAATAAGTCGCTGAGGGAATGAATGCTAATAGCGTAATAACAATAAACATTAGAAGGATAATTTATCCTCAAACCAAGTTTCCTCTGGTAAGTGTCAAATACGTTGTTACTTTCCCAAAACCGGTCTTCAGAATTTAAAAGAGAAGCTTAATTATTCAGCTGATTAAAATACAACTAATTAAAATAAGACTGGTACATTGTGAACTAGAATTAACCCAAGCCCCCTAAAATATTGATTTATACAGGCTTCCAGTCAAAATTCACTTTTTAAAATCTACCTGTTATTTGGCTCATAATAGTCATTTCAGAATTATAACTAAGAGGTTTTTTTCTTTTTCTTTAACCATATTTTAACAAATGCTTGGCTGTTTTCTGTATCTTGATATTTTTTTTTATAGAATATAGTACTGTAGCACTTATTGCAGTAATTCCTTTTGGAAGTCACTCAGGCTAAACATCAAGGAAGAATATGTAAGAAAATGCTCAATTAAAATGCTCTCTCAACTGGTTAAACGGCATATGTACATATGGCAGGCATGAACCCTTGTAAAACTCACATTGTTTAGGGAAGGGCTGGTATCTTCAATAAATGACACTGGGTCTATTAGATACACAGATAAAAAAGGAAAAAAACAGTCTTGATCCTCTACCTCAAACTACACATAAAAATCAACTTTAAATGTATTATAGATCTGAATGTAAAAGGTAGAATAATAAGACTTTTAGAAGACAATATAAGAGAATATCTTCATGACGTTAAAATAGGGCAAGATTTCTTAAACAGAACACAGAAAGCACTAACCATAAAAGAAAATATTGATAAATTGGATTACATTAAAACTAAGAACTTCTATTCCATAAAGAGTCACCTTTAAGAATGAAAAGTTAGGGACTTCCCTGGTGGCGCAGTGGTTAAGAATCCACCTGCCAGTCCAGGGGACACGGGTTCGATCCCTGGGCCAGGAGAATCCCACATGCCGCGGAGCAACTAAGCCCCTGCGCCACAACTGCTGAGCCTGTGCTCTAGAGCCCATGAGCCACAACTACCGAGCCTGCATGCCACAACTACTGAAGCCTGAACACCTAGAGCCCGTGCTCCACAACAAGAGAAGTCACTGCAGTGAGAAGTCCGTATACCACAACAAAGAGTAGCCCCCGCTTGCTGCAACTAGAGAAAGCCCGTGCAGCAATGAAGACCCAACACAGCCAATAAAGAAATAAATTAATTATTTAAAAAAAGACCGAAAAGGTAAGTCACAGTGTAGGAGAAGATATTTGTACGACATATCCAACAAAGGACTCCTCCAAAAATATAAGGAACTCCTATAAGTCAATATGGAAAAACAGACAACTCAAGAGAAAAATAGGCAAAAGACTTGAACAATCATTTCACAAAACAAGATATTCAAATGGCTGGTAGACGTATGCAATGAAAATTAAAACCACAATAAGATACTACTATTCACCCATCCAAGTGACCAAAATTTTCTTGGATTTCTTTAAGTGAACATATCTCCATTGTAATTTAAAAAAAGATGAAAAAGATATTTATTATCCATATGTTTCTGGAGAATTTATACAAAAAGAACAAATACCTGGGCCTATCTCTCTAGGCAAAAGAAGAGTTTCCAGCAATTACCTTCAATGACCTGGACTTTTTACATTGAAGATACCAAGTATTGGCAAGAATACAAAATAAATGGATCTCTTCGACATTATTGGTAAGAGAGTAAAATTGGAAGAGCCACTTTGGAAAACTGTTCGGCATTATCTAGTACAGCTAAACATATGCCTCACCTATAACCCAACAATCCATTTTTTGGAGAGAAAAGATTGCATATGTCAACCGACAGGTATGTACAAAGATGTTCAAAGCAGCACTATTTATAATAGCTTGGGAGGAGCAAACAACACAAATTCCCATAAAAAATTGAATGGTTCAATAAATTGTGGTGTAGGCAGACAATGGAATACTACACAACAATTCAAATGAGCAAAATATAGCCATACAGAAAAATGGAATGAAACTCACAATCATAATGATGAGAAAAGCTAGACAAAAACAAACAAAAAAACTACACACTGCAGTTCTTATAAATACTTTATAATATACCATATATTTTATAAATATACGAGGGTAAGTCAAAAATTATCCACACTCTGGTTATATTAAAACTTCTGTTGGCTGCATTGTCTTATCAGTGCTTTCTGTTCAAGGCTACTGTCTCCCCAGTCACTGCTGTGAAGGTGTGAATGTGTTACATCAGTTCATTTGTAACTGCAGTGCGAGCAAAAATGGATGCCCCACTTGTGATTTGCATGAAAGAAGAGCAGTGTGCAGTGATTCTTTTTTTGTGGTCTGAGGGTGTACCTGTTGCCGTTATTTATGGAAGACTTTGTGCACAGTACGGAGAAAGTATTTTATCGTGAAGAAGTGTGTATGAATGGATAGAGAAGTTCAAGGAAGGTCACACAAGTAGCCATCAAGAAGGAGCCGGATGCCCATCCACATCCATGGCTGATGACAACATTGTGTGTACAAGTGAAATGATTCTGTTGAACAGCTGAGTGACAGTGGATTATGTGGCAAATCATTTGCAAATCAGCCATGGTTCTGCCTATGAAATAATCCACAACAGACTTAGGTTTTGAAAAGTTTGTGCAGAAGCCTAAACTTCGGGTTAAACGCAGAGGGCTTCCATCCAAGGACATTGTGATCTTGCATGACACTGCACATCCTCACACATCTGCCCACACTGTCGACACTCTGCAAAAACTTCATTTTGAGGTGTTAAAGCATCCTCCCTATATGGAGGATCTTCCTCCATCAGACTTTCTCCTGTTTGGTCCCCTGAAAGCAGCCCTACAAGGATGAAGTTTCGCTTCTGATGAAGAAGTGAAGACAGTGGTGCATTTGCGGCTTGCAGCTCAGCATAAAATATTTTTTAATGAGGGAATACAAAAGCTTGTTGACAGATGGACAAAGTGTATTGAAAAGCAAGGAGATTATGTCAAAAAATGATGTATTTGTCTTCTCTAAAAGTTAATTACAATAAATTCTACAGCCAGAGTGCAGATAATTTTGGACTTACTCTCATACCATTTGTATACAGTTCAAAACTGGGCTGGGGTCGGGGGATGGAATCTACCTTTTAGAAGTCAGGTTAGTGGTAGCACTTGAGATGGAGCACAGTACTTGCAAGTGGGGGAGAGGGAGGCTTTGGGGTGCTGGTATGTGTTCTCTTGGTTAGATGGATACATTCACTTCGTGAACATTCATCAATCTGGCCACTTACAATTTGTGCGTTTTCTGGATATTATATTGCAATAAAACTTATACTTTAAAAATCCTGTTGTGTACATAGGAATGGGTCTATCTTACAGTGTTAAATGAAAAGAAGGGTTCAGAGTAGAATGACCACCATGGTCCCTACTGGGGGAGAAAGAGAAAGGAAGAAAATGTATGCGTGGAAAGTGGCTGATTGGATGGATAAGCACCAAATATTAACAGCAATTCTCTTTGAGGGTTGGTCCTTTTTATTTTTGGTACTTTTCTGGATTTGCTTAAGTGAACATATTACCATTGCAATAAAAAAGATAAGTTTATCTATACTTACCTTCCAGGATTTACGCAAAAAGAATAAACCAAATTTATCAACACATAAGCCTTGTCTATATAGGCAAAAGCAGGAATTTTAAGCAATTGCCATTAACGGCCTGGAAAATTGACTCAAAACATCAACCTGATGGGAAATGTGTATTATGTGAAATATATTATTAAGGAGCTGGGAAGTAAACTTGGATAAATATGGTCAACAAATGACTGTCTCTTCAACATCAGGAACTTCTCGCTTTAGGAAGTATCTGAAAAACTGCCTCATTTTGCTCATAAAATCCTAGCATGTCAATAACTCCTCTACCATTTCAAATATCTCATCAGAGGTCCAGTGAAATACATTCTTAATGCAGTAAGGCATAGGATAATCCAGCTCTCTTCTAACAGAAGAACTGGATGAAAGGGTACGTGTCCGCCCCCACCGCACCCCCACCTTCCTCCTCCTCCCCTGCTGCTGTCTCTTCTTCCACGGCTCCCTCTCTCTCCTCTCATCTTCCTAGGAATGCCTTGCTCTGCCCTGGTGCCTCCTCCTTTCCCTCCCGTGCCCAGTTTGGTCTCAGTCCTGGGGGTGCAAATGGTACTGACAGGTCCTAAGCTTAGCTCTCCTAGTGTCCTTGAAACACCGGCTGAGCGGGAGATTTGCCTCTTGTCGCTCTAAAATTGGAAGTGCAAAGAGAGAAGAGAAAGTGAACAATTATCAGTTTCTTCTCTCTCTCCCAGCTCCAGCCCCTCCCCCTCATTTCTCCCACCCAAGCCCAGCTATAGGGCAAGATGAATGCAGCTGCTAGCGCTCCGATGCCAGCAGTTTACACGGCCCAACACTTTTCACGTGGTAGGTCACAGAGCCGTAGGGGAAAGGGAAGTGGTGATGCAATATCGAATGGCCATGCTAAGGGTGGGGGACCAGAAAGTTAAGAAGAACACAAGATGCAGACAGTGGGATGGAGCTTGTACCCAAGTGGCTGAGAGTGACCCTTCTCACTACAGCAACAGAAACTGCAAAGCAGGTGCCCTGCATATTATGAAAAAGAAACCAATAAATGGTTGTACAAGTGAGATTACATATACCTAGGTTACTTGAAAACCCTGAAATTCTCCAAATATCAGGGATTCATTACGAAGATAAATGCTTTAGGGACTTTCAGAGCAACTCATATATTTAAAAAGAGTATAAAAACTCAAGAAAATAAATAGACATCCCAGAAATTCCCCCAACAGAAACTCTGAAAGCTGCATCTAGAATTTCCATTTCACGGAGACAAGGAGGTAGGGTGGTTTCCACTGGGCCTCAGAGAAAGGAACAGAAAGGCCGCTTCCTCCCAATCTGCAAATATCTGAAATACCCCGCACACAGGATTGTGATATGAGGCTGGAAGACACAGAGCACGCAGGATGAGACTTCAGGCCAGAGCCAGGAGATCAAGAATCCGCTCACAAAGGAGCAAGGGAAGCTGCTTTTTTGGCTCTGCTGGCACCCCAGTCCCCCAGAACAGAAAGAGTCCTACAGTAAAGTAGGACTGTGCTGTGGCCAGGCTGCCTGGCAAAACTAGGTGGTGGGGTGAGAAAATGGCCTGAGGGCACTGAGGTTTGAGCATTTGATGTCTGAGGGGGACTTGGGGTGAGGCAGAGAACAAAATGATTTGATAGGAAAACCATGACAAGGTGGAAGAGGGGATGCCAACTGCAGGGAAGTGATGGTTGAAAGGTTGAGAGACAGACTTTGAGGGGTAAAGGAAAAGAGGGGAAGGAGAGAGGGGAAGGAGGAAAGCAGCCCCAGAAGGAGCAGTATTCACTGCAGAACACAATCTGAGGCCCATATCTGACATTGTTCAGGCCCAAGAGTTGTGGTTTGAGATGCCCTTGTTATACCAGGCAGAGTTTTCTTTTCAAATAAGTGAATCAAAAATGATCCAAAGAGTTTTTGTAAACGTTTTGTTATAGGAAATTGAACATGCAAAACAAGCTAGCAGAATATAGTAATGACTTTCATGTACCCATTACTCTGAATCAATAATCATCAAATCCCAGCCAATTGTGCTTCATCTACCTCTATCCACATCCCCCCTTCACATAGTAGGTTTTTTTTAAATTATTGTGGTTAAATATATTTTCATATTAGTTTAAAGCACATTCCATAAATATTGCATTATGTATCTCTAAAAAACAAGGATTCCTTTTAACTGCAATATCAATATTATACCTTAAAAACAATTTCTTAATACCAGGAGATATTTTGGAGGCATTTCTACATGAAAGTCTCTCCTGTTGCTGTATGCAAAAGCACTTGTGCATTTTAGAAGAGCTTAGAAGGGTAAGAATGAATTTTACCATGAGAAGGGGCCAGGAGGTGAAGCTGGAGCGGGAACTCTGGGAACAGCAAAGATCCAGCAAAAGAGACTATATCTGATGGTTTTTCATATAATACTGCCCTTTCTGAGGCTATGAAATGGGGGACAAACATCCTGCAGGACTTCATACATAGCTCTATAAAACTCTGCAGCAAATCTGTAGAAGCAAAACGCCAACATTTGAGCTGTTTTGATGACCATAAAGAATCAAGAGGGACTTCCCTGGTGGCACAGTGGTTAAGAATCCACCTGCCAATGCAGAGGACACGGGTTCAATCCCTGGGCCAGGAAGATCCCAAATGCCGCCGAGCAACTAAGCCCTTGTGCCACAACTATTGAGCCGGCGCTCTAGAGCCCTTAAGCCACAACTACTGAGCCCATGTGCTGCAAGCACTGAGCCCATGCGCCTAGAGCCCGAGCTCCACAACAAGAGAAGCCACTGCAATGAGGAGCCCGAGTACCACGATGAAGAGTAGCCCCCGCTCACCGCAACTAGAGAAAGCCCAAGCACAGCAATAAAGACCCAATTCAGCCAATAAATAAATAAAAATTAATTAATTAATTAATTAAAAAAGAATCAAGAGACCTAAGCAATGGGAAAAAGGGTCTTTTCTATTTTGCCTGTCTCAAAGGTTGTGAAGATTTTGATGATGCATCCCCAACCTAAAAAAAAGTCTATTGTATTAAAATAGCATGTGCATCATAAAATATTTCAAAAACAGATATCATTAGAAGATGAGATTCAAAAATAAAGATAGACATTCTCATATTTTTCCCATAGCCTAACAAATCATCTTAGGCTCCTCCCTCCCATTTAGACCACTGCACTTGACTGTCAGTTTTCCCAAGAGCAGTCCTGAGTGGGTGACAGGGAAGCCAAGTTTAGCAGGTTGAAAATGACCCTGGGGAATACCTGTTCAAAGAACAGTACAGGTCAGTGGTCTCAACCCTATGGTACATTAGAGTGAGCCTGGGAGGTTTTAAGAAAGGTAGACACCCAGGCCCAACCCCATACCAAGCAAATTGGTAATTCTGGAGTGAAGTCTGTGGTTTTCTGTTTGTTTGTGTGTTTCCTTGCTTGATTGTTTTTAAGTACTCCAGGTGATTCTAACGCACAGGCAGAGTTGGAAAAGTCACTGCTATAAGTGTTTAAAAAAATGGTTGCTTAATGTAAGAATATTAGCTCTGATTTTAAAGCATTCTATTTACTATTTCTCATTTAAGACTGGGAAAAATATTTTACTCTACATTAAAGAAAGGGTACAGGATAGTGAGAAGAAGAGAAATGCAGGGAAATTTTTAAGTAAAAAAGCATACCTAGTAAAATAATAGTGAGGTTCTCTCAGAAAAGGATGGTTTCCATTTCCATATCCCAGATTCTAATTTATTACATCCTAAACTGCTCCAATTTTGACAGACCTTATTTTCATTTAACCCAAAACACTCATCCTATTAGATTGATAAAATTATCTAATGACTATTTCAAATTGTAATCATGGTTATTTCATATGTCAAAATAATTAATTCTGGCCACTTAAATCTTCTGTTTAATCAAGTTTCTCTCTCAGTTGGGAAGGAAAAAGAAAAAAGAAAAAAACCTGACCTCAAAAAAATAAAAAGACACTTTCTATCTCCGAGGAACTGACTTCATCAAATTATCCTGGAGGGAAAAGCAAGTACAAAATGTGAACTACAGGCAGCTGGAAAGCAAAATTGTGTACAATGAATGACACACCAAATCCTGCAGGGAAATATGCACCACAATACATTATTTCCTGTGGCTTCCTGCCTGAGGAACACTGAAGAACAGTAAAAATTCTTCCAGAAATTATTTCCTCAGCTGTCTCATCGATGGATTTAGCATGGGTGTTTGGTCAAAATGTTAAATCATGGTCAAATCCAAACGTAAATTTACCAATGTTTATATATCTAGTCACAAGGGCCACTTGGTTCCTTAAAATGAAAGTTAGAAGTAAGTTGCACTGGATTCCATTTTATCAAAAGCCTGGAATGCTGAAAATGCTGTGACAAAGCCATCAATTCATTCATCTGAGTGAAAAGCCTATAACATCACAGGCCTTAATGTTCACATCCTTCAATTTCACCGTTTTAGCAATTCCACAGAAGTTATATAGACATGATCATACGTGCTAGAAGTAAAGTTAATTGTCTTCTGGAGGATACTTAAAATCAAATGGGCAATCTAAGTTTATTTTATGATGTTTAAAGAGATTACAACGAGCCGGTTCCACACATAGCTTCCATGATAAATTCTGGGGAGTCACGAGAGGACTGTTTGATGGTAGCAGGTATCTAACTGTAGATGATATTGTGCATTAGACGGGCCAGAGGAAATCTTCATTTAACTAGGGATAGCTTGTCACAACACACTCCAAGTTAGAACAGATAATCATTCCAATAATTAATATATTTTTCTAATATGACATAGTGCTTCTGATTCCTTACATTCCCCTCCTTGACATGCTGATTGCCACAGCTCAAGAATTCCGTATCTCCCACGTAGACTGCTAGCTACTCTCGTACTTCACTCTAGCCCAGCCTTATCGTTATCCGTGTTTTCCTGACAATCCATCTTGGAGCCTGTCTCTCCTGTTACTTACCTACGGGATGTTTCCTTACCTCCATCACCCTCCCATATTCACTCCTTCTAGCCACATGGAGCCTCATGCCATTCCCCACACTGTTTGGTTCTCAACTCTATTCTTTTACCATATACCATTCTTTTGTCATCCTTCACAAATGTCTTCAATGTCCCTTTGCCTGACTGGCAAGCTCTCACGAGGCTTTCAAGACTAAGTCAAAACCTCACCTCATCTGTGGGAACTTTTCTGAAAAGCCCCAGAGTTAGTCTTACTAGTTTTTGTGCTGTCTTAACCTTGGTACACAGTTTTATTTTCATCTTATCATCATTGTCTATTTCCAAATCTAGGTTCCTCTGTGTCCACCATCATCTCTAAATAGAAAATGAGATCCTCTGGGGACTTCCCTGGTGGTCCAGTGGGTAAGACTCTGCAATCCCAATTCAGGGGGCCCAGGTTTGATCCCTGGTCGGGGACCTAGATCCCACATGCATGCCACAACTAAGAATCTGCATGCCACAGCTAAGAATCTGCATGTCGCAACTAAAGATCTTGCATGCTGTAACAAAGACCCCGCATGCTGCAACTAAGACCCAGCGCAGCCAAAATAAATAATAAAATACATAAATATAAAAAAAAGAAAGAAAGTGAGATCCTCCAGGCCAGCTACCCTGTCATAGTCATATGGTGTCCCCAGATTGCAGCAGGTGCTCAATTCAAGGAACCGATGAATCTAGTTGATAAATTATTGAAAGGATTTTTGTTCCTGTTTGAGGTAGAGAAAAATGGAATAATACAAAGAAGAAACTCAATGCTCTTTCACCTAGATCAAAGATGAGAAATCTATTTTATTGTGAGTGAATTCTGGAAAAATTAAAATAGTTACTGGCTGCATTTTTTAAATTTATATAAGCTGAAAATATTTTTATTGACTGAAAGAATTTCAGTGTGAAAATAAGCACTACTGTCATAGGCAGTGAACTGTTAATATCTGTCAAGAGCGTATTTGATTCAAATTATTAGTGCTCTGCCCTTCACAACAACACAGAGATGGGTGGTGTTGTCGTTTAATCTTTCAACTGGAAATCCATTTCAGGCAGAATCACAAAGCTGAGTAAGTGGCAAGTGGCTCTTCATCAACCAGGATCATTTATTCTTGGCATCTGGATTAGGATGACAATAGGACCACGTGGTCCTTATTCCTTAGGAAGACTTTTCTTCAAAGGCTGACTCTTCTTTGCCATCCTCTCTCTGCAAGGGGCCTCTTCAGCTTCTCTTCCCAAGTGGATTCTTCTCCACCCTTCCACCCCTCCGCCCTTGTGAGGCAGGTGCTAGAGTTAATATTGAACAAGGGAAAAAAAAACAGTTGCTCTTTAGCTACCTCACATAAATAATACCTTAAGGGAAATACCTGTATCTATGAATAGTTGTTTATAAACCATGATTCACAGGGTCTCAAGGGATTATGTAACAATTTGGGAGACTGGTTGGATGGGACATGTTTGACTAGTCCATCACCTACAGACCTTGACCATTTCTGAAGTCTTCTCATGGTACTAGGCCACAAGTAACACATAAACACTCAAGTTATATCTACAAGATATTAAAATAGCTATCTAATTTGAGCAAATCTGTTATTTTCAAAGCATATCCATTTAGAATGGGAGAACTGGTTGTTTTGCATCATTTTAAAGGTAAAACAAACAGGACAAAGCACTGGCTTTGTAAACACACAGACCTAAGGTCAACTCCAGCTCAATCATATGCTATTTATGTGACCTCAGAGAAGTTACCTTACCTCTCTGAACTATAGTTTCCTCATAGCAGTGCTGAGTGAATAGATGAATTATATTTATGAAGCATTTGGCAGATATTCAAAACATATGAGTTCCTTCCCCTCAGAGATAGTAATCTTCTCACAGGTGCAAAGCAATAATAATTTGAATATTTGCATGTGTGTATATATTTATGTATATATAATTTTAATTCTATACTTGATTGTATTAGAGTTGAGTAGATGTCATCATAATATGATTCAAATTATTAGTGCTCTGCCCTTCACACCACTCCTTGGCCAGAGCCCCATACAGCTATAAGGAACCCAGAAGATGAGCCAGGGCGATGCCACTAGGGCCTTACTCCATCACTGCATATAAGTCATGTCAGACTGTTGAGTGTGAATTGTTAGCTCCACGCAGCTCCAGGAAAGGAAACACCTCATTTGTTTAGAAGCTCCTTTAGATCAACCCTTACTAGAACACAGCATTCGCCAAAATCCTGACTTCACAAATACAAGCAGTTAGCTATCACTGTAAGAAAAGACAAATTTCCTCAAATTTGAATATCACTAGGTAACCTCTTAACTATATTTTTTGTAGTTAATTTAACTTCTTTTTTTGTTTGTTTTAATCCAAGTGATATATGCACATAGTTTAAAGAATCCAATTTATACGGTTTGCTGCTAAAAATAGCAGGCCCTTGTACCTCCCATCAGCACCTTTCTCCCTGAGGCAAAGGCAACCATATTCAACGTTTTTAGCTACTTTGTTTTATTTGTTTGATTAATTGGTTGGTTGATGTTTTTGGTGTTTACTCCCACAACTTTAAGTATGCTATATTTGCCTATATTGCTAATTTGATTTCTGAAGTGCAGGCATATGCTAGGACTTCTCGCTGTGGAATATAATACATAGCTTTCTCCCATCACCCCCTCCCTTCCCATCACACACTTCCCCCTCCTCAACTCTACATCATTCAATATCACCAGATCATAATTTTGGCTAGATTAATTATGTGTTTATTAATTATTAAATTATTAAATCTTAGTGTTTATGTTAGAGTTGGTATATAAGTGTTATTTATAGGTAAATTCTGCCATTTGTATACTATAATTCTTCTTCCTTTCTTTTTGGCTCCAACCTGTTTCCTTGGAGTTGGTTTTTGTTTGTTTTGTCAAATATTCTGCGTACTATCATAAACTGAACCTCAAACTTTCCATCAATTTGTTGAACCTTTTCTCTGAAAATGTTCAAATGCATTAGAAATTCTTTCATTTTCACTTTCTTAAAGAAGTCTCTCCTCGAACCTTGTAACCTACATCAACAAAACGGATTGTTCTGGACCAGGTGCACACTGGCCACCCAGGCTGTCCCCTCCCTATCTCCTAGGGACTCCCTTTGCCTGTATCCTGGATCCATTGTCTTCTCCTATCTTGCTTCATCCCCTCATTTTGGTGGAGCACATCTGGAGTAGCTCTGAGAATGGGTGTAAGAGTGGTAAACATTTTTGAGAATTTACATGACTAAAATTCAATTTGTTTTCTGTTTTTACTTTCCCAAATTTTTAACCTTTAATTATTTTCTATATCCTCTGAATCTCATCCCCTTTGTTAAAAATCTCTTCAACTGGTAGGCCCAAGACTCACAGGAGTATTCCAGTAAGAGTCTAGAGAATGTAATGCAAGAAATACTTTGTGATTTCTGAATTTGTACTCTAAACTCCTTTCTGTCACAGTTGCACATTGCAGTTATTGTGCATTTGTCTTTCCTGCCTGCATGTGTTCCTATTTAGGATTAACAAACCTCAATTTTGCCAAGGTCATTTTGAATTCCATTCTTATATTCTGAAGTGTTAATAACCCTGTTACTTAGCATCAGCCATAAACTGAGCTTCATAAAATCATCCAAATTACTAATAAAGTACACATAGTACTTCTAGACCCAAAAACTTGCTGCCATCTCTTCTAATGGCTAATTGCAAAGGATTCCAAACCATTAAACAATAGCAAAGCTTGATACATATGACATAATTGTTTCTTCATAAAGAAAAGAATACTTTGATGGTTGAGTTTTAAATCTGGGAGATTTATCCCAATACTTTTGTAAGGGTGTTCAGCTTCTGCTTTTCGAGGCAATCTCTTGCCTTATTTAAAAAATTAGGGGGTAAATAATTCTTTTTCCAGACCTGAAGCATTCATTCTGTTAATACTAAACAGATATAATTAAAGAGGCAGCAAGGCATAGTAAAAGAGCACTCACTTGAAGATTGAGAGGACTAATATTACTAGTGTTTCTCTATGATCCAATATTTGTTGGAGGTACTGATAATCCAATATCTATTGATCCAACAAATGTGTATTGAACACGCATTATGTGCAGGTACTGTGGTAGGCACTGGGGCTACAGAGCAAAAAGGACAGACGTGGTCCCAGCCTTTGTTAAATCGAATCACAGATACTGAGCAAATAATAACAAGTTGATCATTACAGTAACTTAACCTCTGTGAGGCTCAGTTTCCTCATGAGTAAAATGAAAATAGTACCATCTCATCAGTTCAAATGAGGTAATACAATAGAAAAACTTTATTAGCTCTCTTTTTCTCCAGACAAACTACAAACATGTACTAGCTATGATTTCCTAGGGGCAGGGAGCATACCTTACTCATCTTTGTAACCTCAGCAAGTAGGCAGTGCTTGTCAAAGTTAGCAGGAGCTCAGCATGTGTGAGGAGCAAATGACAACTCCGAAAGAAGATGAATCTATATTTTCACACAATTACAAGTCTTCATTTTCTCACCAAGGTTATCCACCCATTTGTGAATTAATGAAGTTTATGTAGTTCAAACCCAGAAAGTAATTTTATAGCAAAATGTTTCCATTTAGCATGTATTCATCATTAAGGAATATATGTTTGAATAACTGAAATAACATAAGATTTAAATTTTCATCTATTCCATTTCATATAGCAAGCAATTTTCCCTAAAATAATTTCTGATGGTGGAGTGCAGTTTCAGGAGTGTTTGACAAACTTATTTGAGATTTTAAAAGCACCTAAGCAGGACACTCAAAACAAGTCAATTTCTTTACATTTCAAAATGAAATGTTAAAAAAAAAAATTTTTTTTTAATTTGACTCTCAGGCAAAGTTTCAGCCTACAGAAAAAAATTTTAACTCCACTAAAACACATTCAAATAAATGTATGGAAATGTCAACTGACCTCCTTCCCAGCAAGTCTTCAGGATTAATGGACTTTAAATCTTTGGACACCAAAATTTGTATAGCAGACAGAGAGTTTTACCATGGAAGGTAATTCCTTCCATGTTGGCTTTATTCTCCCAAAGGGCCTAAGGGATAAACTGTGATTTCTGTTCTTCTCACGGAATCACACAGCGGAAGGGCTGGAAGGGGGTGTAGGAATTGTCTGGTTCAGCCTACTTATTTTTCAGAGGAGGAAAAACAGAGGCCCAGAGAGGTAAGATGATTTGCCAGTTGCACAGCTGGGGTTAGAACCAAAGTCTCCTCTTCTCTGGGACAGGAAGTAGCAGCAGTCTGCTGAAAACATTGCCTGGTATCCCGGGAATTTGCTTGTCTGCTGTGTGGAGATAGTCTGACCCCGAAGAGTCTAATTCCAAGACAGTTACACATACATTTCAGCTAAAGATGCATCTTCAGTTTAATTGAAATAGAATGACAGACCCAACACCTCCAGTTGTTTTGTTTAAGAATAGAAAAATAAAATTCTTTATCTTGCATCATGAAAGCTCTACTCCTTAATATAACTGTACAGAAAGTTCTCCAGGGAGCCTTACTCAACCACAGCAGAGGTTCTCAACACATCAGCCTGAGTGACTGGCATACCCCAAAGCCTGTGATGGTCCATTACTTCTTTCACATGGCAAGGAACTATCTCCCACCTTCTTCCTTCCGGACTCAAGAACCTCACTAACAGCAACTTTTCTCCTCAAATTCATCCATAACAGGTTTCACCCCTTTCTCTTGCACTCTCCTCCCACTCTCATGAGAGCTCAGAACAAAAACAAAACCCCAGAAAGAAGTTCCTCTTCACGAGTTTGGGAACAGCTAACCTGGTGGTTCGTAAATTATCAGATGGCGTCATGGTGAGAACACGGACCTGGACTCAGATCCAGTTCAAACGTGGCTCTGATTTTTAACTCTTGAGGAAGTCCTCCATCTCTCGCAGGCCCAGCGTCTTCATCGCCAAGCTAGAGGTGATGACGCTTACCCCGCAGCATCGTTGTAGACGTCCAGTGAAGAACATGCCTGGCACGTGTTAAATACTCATTCTTTACCATCTCTCTCTGTTGCTCACTTTTTCTCCCTTTTCAAGGAATCCCGCTGAATATGCAAGTACTGTTATTCGTTATACAATTCACTCTCCATTTATATATATTGGAATTTTTCATTATAAAAGAGTTTTTAACAAAATAATTTAAAATGATCATTTTTAGATGTTAGCCATGTTAGTAAATTCAAAAAATCTTTCAGTCACTTACACTTGGGTAATTACACATTTTACGAAGAACAATAATTTAGCAGCTAGAGAATATTATGTCATTCAAACTGAGACATCTTATAAAATATCCAGTATTCTTAAGGAGGTTTTATTCTAATATGTAAGCTACATGGTAAGGCTATAGTAGCTGACCAAGTTAACTATTAGGCATGAAATATTATTCTGATTATGTATATACATATTTGGAAAATATTATTTTTATCAAAAATTACCTATTTCTCCTTTTAGGTTATGTAATTCAAAATAATTATGGAATTAATTACCCCTAAATGCGTATCTTTTCAAATTGGTTTTGTTATCAGTTGTTGATCAATAACATGAAATCATATTCAGTTTGATACATTTAAATAAAATTAGTAAGTTCATGGTTTAGAATAAATATTTGTTTATATTTTTTGCAAAGTACTTAAGAGGCAATATTTTGCCCTTTGTGATAAAAGCTCATGCTTTGTATCTAAGCTATAAAATATAAACATTTTAATTCCTGGTTCTGTGTGTTTCTTGGGACCAATGTAGTTACATACTTAGGGCCAACTCACTTGGTCTCTCTAAATTTCAATTCCCAAGTTAGAGATATAATAATACCTTACATTTATAATAATACCTTTCTTTTAAAGAGTTCACAATGCATTGGACTACTCTATTATTAATTCTAGAACATTCCTGTAGACTTAGTTAAGGGCATCTATTAAACGCAGTTTACCAAATGGGAATCGTGGCCATGGGCTGAGTGACTTGCCCAAGGTCACACGGACATAGAGTTATAAGGGTCAAATGACATGACATATGGCAAGAGTCTGACAACCATAAAGTGTTACAGGAATGCAAGGTATGATCAGAGATATGAACAGATTCGTAATGAGGTCTTGCAGCTATTGACTGCTATTCTCAATACTCTTTTCCCTTGATTTTCCAGCCAAAACTAAAATAATACTTGCCACCAAAAAAATCTCTAAAATATAGTGAGGAATAAGGAGAAACAGGGAAATACACAGAACCCCTTGGAAATATGGTGCCATGTTATTTTTATGGATATTAACAGTGACCCTGCTATTGAAATAGCTTCCATGTTTCATCTATTTTTTAAGACTAAAACAATTAATATACTTCAATTTTTTTAAAAAAGAATTAAACAATGAAGTTTGGAACTCTGACACACTCTAACTTGGGGCTTGACGTTCAGTACTTCCGAATGTCTCTTGCTGCATCTATTCAATTTCCTAGTTGACTAGAGAATTACTGAGAAAATTTGCACTGCATTTTCAGTATTTGCTACACAATGCTCTCTACACAGCTACAGAATATCAGTGAAACTTGTGTATTATCCTTCCTTTTTCTCAGAACTGTTTCAGAGTATAATGAGCTGCTTCAAAGGGGTCCGAAAGCTTCTAATGAAAGGTGTTTAGGACATGCCAAATACCATGGTTGCTATGAAAATTATCAGCCAACTAGAAACACTAGCTATTTTATGCCAAAAACAGTGTTTTAACAATGATTCCTTTTTGGTTATTAGATGATTATTCTGAATTCTCATTATCTTGAAACTATATTGGCACCAAGAAAAAATACGTTTTCAAATTTGGCTTCTTTCATGTGCTGGTTCCATCTCTCATGTACCAACCATAAACTCTTTGCCTCTGGGACTGCAAATGCTTCGGGATGTAATGGAAAGTTGGTATCACATGGCAAGACATTTGTTCCCATTACAGTGAGGCCAGCTCTGAAATTCAAACCCTAATGAGAACAAGTATGTAAATGAGAGCAGCCAAACCAAACACGAAGAAAACAAAGCCCAAGGAGTCTATAAAAGACATTTTTTTAGCCTAGGTATTCATTAATCCATAGCACTTAGACTCTGTGAATTCAAAACAGAGCCTTTTTTCCAATGTTTGTTACTATAGTGGCATATCTATAAGACCTACATTTTAAAAACCAAATGATAAGGGCTTTTAACCCCTAGAGTGGCTTTATTTATTAAATTTTCCTATGTAAAGGAAGTGCTATTTAAACTAGACTATTATACAGATGTTAAAAATATTTCAATGTGCCTTGAATTAAATATGATTAAGAATGGCTAGTGTCAAAGGAATGTGTATTTGTGATCAAAATTTCAATCTTACAGTTTCTACAGAATACTAAAAGATAGCGTATTCTCAAGGACTTCTGCATATGATCCAACATATAGCTTGCATATTTCCTGAATTTCTGCAAAAAATGAAATTGCTTCAATAATAATGTTTTTTAAAATCTTTGTCTAAAAATTTAAATAATTTCTTTTTCTTTCCTTTTAAAGATACATGTTTTTGCAGGAAATTTCCCTCTGTTTCATGATTTTAGGTATATTTATTATTCTACGTTCATAATATTGAATGAAAATGTAGGATGTTGTAAAAATGGAAAATTCATTTATTTATACAATATCTACTGAGAATCTAATATGTGCCAGGCTCTATTACAGATCTTGAAAATACAAGAATGAACAAGACAGGTAAAAAAATCCTTGCCCTCTTTGGAACAATCCGTTTTAGTGTGGAAGATAGACAAACAAATAAAAGAAGTATAACATATTAGAAGGTAATAAGTACGATAGAGAAAAACAAAGCAGGGAAGAGGGATGGGTGTGGGAGGAGCTTGTAGTTTGAAATAGTGTAGTCAGGGTAGTCACGCTGAAAAGGTGACATTTGGGACTTCCCTGGTGGTGCAGTGGTTAAGAATCCGCCTGCCAATGCAGGGGACACAGGTTCGAGCCCTAGTCCAGGGAGATTCCACATGCCACGGAGCAACTAAGCCCATGCACTACAACTACTGAGCCTGCACTCTAGGGCTTGCAAGCCACAACTACTGAGCCCAAGCACCTAGAGCCCCTGTTCCTCAACAAGAGAAGCCACTGCAGTGAGAAGCCAGCACATCTCAACAAAGAGTAGCCCCTGCTGACCACAACTAGAGAAAGCCCATGAACAGCAATGAAGATCCAACACAGCCAATAAGTAAATAAATAAATAAATAAATAAATTTTTTTTAAAGGTGACATTTGAGCAAAGATTTGAAAAAGATGAGGGAATTAGGCATTCAAATATCTCAGTGAATGGGCAGCAGGTACAGTAAGTGCAAAGGTCCTGAGGTAGGAGGGTACCTTGGGGGAATCAGGCAATAACTAGCCTATCTGAGTCTTACCAAAGCTAAAGCAAAAACATTTTGCAGACCAATTTATATGTTGGCTATTGCACACAGAAAGCCAAGACTCCAATCTTGTCCTTTGGAAATCTAGATTTATAAAATTTTAAAAACAAAAATAGTCATTCAACCTCCTTATTTTATGGATAAAGAATATGAGGCCCAGAGAGCTTATAACCTGTGCAGGGACACATAGCTAGATAGAATGCTGCATTGCCTACAAAAGAACAAAGATTTCCTGACACATCACTTTCTTTCAGCTTTACTTTTCATATTTTCATTATTTTTCTGTTCCTTGTGTCCTTTTAATTCCCTTTTTATTTCATAATTTTATTCTTTACAATGTCTCCACATTAATTTGAGTCAACTGAAAACGCACTAATCATTTCTAATATTATCTTCTGATGGCATTCAAATATATACTGTTCCTGAGGGGCAATTTGTCTTCGGACAGCAATTATTAACTGTCACCTATCATATAACTAAAATTGTAGTCTCATGTGCTGTTATACCTTTAGGAGGTTACTTTTGGTTTACGTGATGTGTGTGAGTACATTTTTAAAATATATTAGTAATGCATTCAGAAAAAAATTATATGTGATCATTATAGAAAGTTTGGAAAATATTTTTAAAAATTAAACAAAAAAAAACCCCTATAATCTCATCACCCAGAGACAGCCACCATTTAAGTGGCTATCTGATATATTTTTCCCCAAATTCCTATCCTATGCTTACATGTAATTTTCTCCCGAAGATGAGATAGAATTTTATTTAATGTTCTTTAACTTCATAGTCTACCATATATAACATTCTTTTTAAATATCATCAAATGATGACAAGTGTTCATCTTTAAAATGGTTTTAATTTTTGAAAACAGAAGCCAATTAGAAGTAAAGTTCATTAATAGAGTAAACTAAAAAGTCTAGGTGATATTTTTCTACCTATAACAAAGTGCTATTATAAAGTAATATGATCAATATTCACAAGCTTTATAATTAAGTTGTGAAATAATTTGAGCTTCAGAATAATTAACAAAAATGCAACACTGAAACATGTAAAACCCTTTTAAAGAATTTACACAATAACTTTGGCATGCTACCCTTTTCTTAGTCTTTTTTTTAGCACTTAAATTTTTTTTAATTTTTAATTTTATTTTTTCAGATTCTTTTCCCTTATAGATTACAAAATATTGACTATAGTTCCCTCTTTCTAGTCTTAATACTTTATAATCATACTTTCTAAAACACCAAATTCTATATGAGATGATGGATGATGACAAAACTTATTGTGGTAATCATTTTATGATGTACGTAAGTCAAATCACTATGCTGTACACCTTAAATTTAAAAAACAAAATAAAAACTGCCATCAAATAAAAACAATATATTTCAAAAGTATTGGATAAGGTAAGTAAACTTTCTTTTACATTTTGTTTGGAATTTATACCAGTCCGTTCACATTCACATAGAGGCCTATAGTACAAGACGTCTAGGTAGTTTTTCTCCCATGTTCAGCTAGGAAGATAGATGAATTTTGTGTGCTCCAGAGAAAGTAATAATGGTCTACGCATCTATCTCTGCTGAAGCTCTCAGACATGATGGCCCTGCTTTGAAGTTTACCTCGGTAAGAACTAATTTAACCTTCGTACACAAAAGCCTGGAATTGGGAGAAGATAAAGAAAGGGGTGAAGAAAGTGGCCAGGCCAGTTGTCGCCACCAGTCCACCAGAGTATAGCCTCAATTAAAGAATGCTATCTTAGCATTCTCTTGCTAACAAAGAAATAGCGCATGAAACTGAGTAGAATTCCCTTAAAGTGAAATGCAAAGTAGTAATCACTAAGAGAAAGTTAACCCACCAACACCAGAATGTATGACCTTACCTCCTACCTCTTCCACAGAGGTTCCTCCTCTGTGGCTGTTTTACGACTCACTGAATGCTTCCAAGTGTCCCCAGATTTATCTATGTATATTTTTATCTCACTGGAAAAATAAGGCTCAGCTCTGAGCCACCCTAAAATTAGCTCTACTTGTTAGAAGTTCTTCTCGACAGGTGGTTCTATCACACTTATCTAATAATTGCATTTAAGCAAAACGGTTTCTTTTTTCACTGTTGTTCAGAGTTGTTTTTTTCTTTCTTTTTTTTTTAAGTGGGGCATTTCCCATTCTTCTTGAATAATCAAAATCACTGCCATTAGGTTAGTTTAGGGTTTCACTGAGAAAAAGATTTCTCTCTTACAGGTATTAAGCTTTTGCTTTGCTATAAAGTTATTAAATATCTATCATGCACATTGTTAGACATCTCTACCACTTTGGCAAAATTACAGCCCTATAAACTTATCTTTGACTATATAATGAGAAGTTTAGATCTGTCTAAACATAATACACAATATATTCTAAACTATGAGAGATTAAGAAAACAAAAAGGTTTCTTTTTAAATGTAAATCAGATCATGTTAATCCTCGGCCTATAACCCTCCTGTGGCTTCCCATCATATTTAAAATAAAATACAATTTTTTTCACTGGGCCTCTGCTCCCTCCAGATGCCTCCAGCTCTCTCCCCACCACATAACTGGTTTCTACCTCAGGGTCATTGTCTCCACCTGTCTCTCCTCCTTAAATGCTGGCTGTTGACAAGGAGCTTGCCCTTGGCTTAAAGAGCCTTTCCTAGGGCCTGCCTGCCACATACCTAGGCCCCCACCTTCTGTGATTGTTTTGTTTCATAACACTTATGAACATTTGAAATTACTTTCTTATTTGGTGTCTGTTTCCCTACTAAAACATAAGACCTTTAGAACAAAGGGGCATAAAAGTGCTTTCCCCAAGTCTAGCGAAGAGGCCAGCATCTAATGGGCTTCTAAATATGTTTTGAATGAAGGAACATGTAGATATTTAAAGCTGTTTGCTCAAAATATAAGGCTGATGCTAGTGGAGATTTTTTTTTCTTTCACCAAAATATAATATTTCAAATGAAATATTAAAAAGCAAAATTCTTTTAAACACAGTAGTTAAGCTGAAGGAAATTCAGTAGAGAGTACTTGGATAATGTGAATGAATCATTACCACATAATGTCTCTTTCTTGAAAATACACATTTTTGTGGAAAGCGTTGATTATTTTTTCCTTCGAGGGTAGAACCATTGTATTGATGGAGTACCTATACAGCAAGTAAGAATGAAATTTTTATAAATGAAAAATCTAGAATTAGATCAGTTGGTGAATAAACATATGCAATATGCAAAAAAAGAAAAATTAGTATCAAAATCCAGAAAAGACAGGGTGAAGATGGAGAAAATATTCTAAATATTTGAAGATGAAAACATACTTGTATCTAGTCAATTTAGGTTAAAAATAGGTAAGTGCCACAAAATGGATGTCACAGTAATACTATGATGATTACTCATTAGGGATTTGATGGCTACAACTGGAACAACCCTATGGTTAATATTTCACCTTTATTTCGCATTTTTCCTTTATTTCCCTTCTTTCCAAAGATCCCAGGCAACAGATGGGGAAGGGAAGTGAGTATTAATTTGCAGAGAAGCAGCTTATTTCACGGACATTTTAAGTAACACGCAAATCCTTGTGCAAACATGGATCGTGAGTTGAGGTTTTAATGAGAATGAAGGCTGTCAAAGTAGGATTTCAAGCATTCTAAAGTTAAATGCTACAAGTGTTTTGTTTCCAGTGACTAAAGATCTAGTTAGTTTTAAATTAAAACATAACTTCAAATAAAAAGTGTGAAGTTCTCTATCTGTGCCTTTCAACCCTTTGTTCCTATGAATTAAAAGTAGTCCAATAGGGCAGGTTAGAATGACCATCAGATTATCAATCAACAATACTTAGACCATGCTTCATGTCCAAATAAAGTTTATACAAGTTTCTACACTCACACTTTTTTAAAACTTTATAAGATGATAATAGTAACATACATAGGGAAATATAACCCAGAAGTCTAGAAATTGGCAATGTCTTTCAATGTTCTTTTATGAGTGTTATAGTTACAACTTAAAAATACAGGTATGTTATCACTTGATACATAATCACATCAGTGCATATACCAAATTCATATACACAAGAAGGACAGAATAGATGGCAACGATTTCACATTACGAATGATACACCATTAAATGTCTAAATGACTAGCTCATCTATGACAGAATATGGCTTCTTCCTAAAATCATGTACACCTTGTAACTTTCTTTTTTAATCAACAAATTGTATTGAAAATATTATGGCCAATAGCATCACATTGAGTTGCTATCTTTCCAAAGACGCCAAAAACACTGCCACATGTGTTATCTTTTTCCATCCATTCTTTCTCCAGGGTTGGTAGTTTAACACCCCTTTACCACAACGTTGCTTCTTTATAGCAATGGGGAAACTGAGGGATTAATATAGACTTGTTAGCAGTCAGAAAACAAGTTGATAGCAAAACTGGAGCTTACTCTTGATCTCAGTTTCTCTCCAATTAGGCAACGTAGATTTCTTTAATTTTATCCCAAGTAGTAACATATAATGTTTAAAAAAAAGGAATATAGTCATTAATAGATTCTCTATTGAAGTTGCCCTACAATGCAGCATTTAAGCTAGATTTCAAAACCACAGAACTAATGTTTTAGATTCTAAGTTAAGTTCCATAATAAAAGAAAAGCTTTAATAGGACATTATACTTATTATCAGTTCAAAATGCACCCTTTTCTTCCATCAAATAGCTATATTTTGCCTGAACTTCAAAGGTCTTTGGAACTCTAGGAAATCTTCACTATTAAAAAACAACATCATTGTTTGATAGTATAGCAAACTCTAGAAGAGTATCTAATAGAACTTTTCTTAAATATGAAAATTTTACACACTTTATTCTCAAAGTTTATACATCTCAGATTATGTTTTTCTTTATAAAAGTATTCATGGAATTTCATTAGCCTTAGTCCTCTTTTGTTACCTTTTCCCCCTCTTTTTGGATAATACTACACAATGGCTTCACTGCAAGGGGTTATTAATAAGATACTGTTCCAGAAATGGAACCCCAAGTAAATCATAGTAATAAATCAAGTACTACTACTTGTTTAGACATCTGATATTTATTTCCAGCAAATGCTTTTTGGAACCTGAAAACTAGTCCTCCACTTTGTATTTTTCTAACAATTTAGTGATAAAAATAAAGAAAAACATGTTATTTCTAAATCCCAGAAAATTTGTTGGCTGGAATACAAGCTGTCCAGTTCCTAATGCACACAAAGGAATGCTCAATAAATGTCACTGTCTTACTTCTCTTAACCTAGGCAGTTGCTTCATTTTTACTGAAAGTATGATTTTCTTTTCTCTATCCCAGACTGTTTAGATTAATGTACCATTACTAATTTAAATATAATACTCGGGACTTCCCTGGTGATGCAGTGGTTAAGAACCCGCCTGCCAACGCAGGGTACACAGGTTTGATCCCTCGTCCAGGAAAATCCCACATGCCGCGGAGCAACTAAGCCAGTGCACCACAGCTACAGAGACTGCCCACAAGCCACAACCACTGAGCGCACATGCTGTAACTACTGAAGCCCATGCGCCTAAGAGCCCGTGCTCCACAACAAGAGAAGCCACCCCAATGAGAAGCCTGCACACAGCAACAAAGAGTAGCCCCCTCTCGCCATAACTAGAGAAAGCGCACACGCAGCATCGGAGACCTGACATAGCCAAAAGTATAAATAAATAAATACGCATTGATTGGGGGGAAAAAGTCAGGTTTCTTGAGTATCTGTGGTTTACATTCCAGGATCTTGTGACTATGAAACAGTTTTCCATCTGGTAACTGATATGGTTAGATGATAACCTAGCAGAATTTGGGGATATCATGCTCTCAAACAACGAAAAGATCTTGCTGCCATAGTTGTTTCTTGCTTTGTTTTGTTTTGTTTTGCTTTTTTTCCAATCAGTGGAAACAGTCCTTAGTTTCTAAGTGATTTTTCTCCCTGCATTGTTCTTCCTAAATGTGCTTCCCATACATTGCTTCAAATTAAGAATTTGAGGGAAGAACCAAGTATAGAACAGTCAGGTTGGAGGTGCTAGAGCAGTAACCAAGGATTCTCCCAGTTTCCACCTACAGTTTCTCGGCGTAGGCAAGAAGTCAGGATAGTTGCATTAAGACCCCTGGTCTTGAGGTTCGGGACTCCAGGGATCTCCCCAGTTCCAGTGTTAGACTATCAAGTTACTTATTATGAACTCTCCACACAGTTACTTGCATGTATATCCTGCTATCATTTTAATTAGTTACATGACAGCTTTTAATTTTTTGTGGACCAACCAGAAATAACATAGCTTTTTGTAGTTTGATCAGTTATATGATTTTTTGTTCTCTATAAAATGATTTCAAACTTATTTGCAACAGCCAGAATTCTTATCATTTCTTAAAAGAAGTTTTATGCGATAAATTCCTTACCATTTTTTTAAGCTCTTTATTGGAATATAATTGCTTTATACTCTTGTACCAGCTTTTGAGGTACACCAAAGTGAGTCAGCTGTATTTATACATATATCCCCATATCCCCTTCCTCCCGCGACTCCCTCCCACCCTCCCTGTCCTGGCCCTCTAATGCATCACCCATCATCGAGTTGATCTCCCTTTGTTATACAGCAACTTCCCACTAGCTATCTATTTTACATTTGGTAGTGTATCTATGCTACTCTCTCACTTCATCCCAGCTTCCCCTTCGCACCCCCCCGCCCCCCCAACCCCATGTCCTCAAGTCCATTCTCTGCATCTGCATCCTTTCTTACATTTTTAAAGAGCAAATCTATGAAAGAAGCTAGGGCCTTTAAAGCTTTTGAAAAATTTACTTTCAAGAGAATTACCTTACTAGTTTAAACACACACAAATCCTTAACCAGATAAATAAAACAATTTAACATTATAAATCTTATTTTTTGCTAGATGTCTTTTAACATCTTTAACCCCATCCTCACCAGAAATATAGCCCATTACTGATGTCTTCTAAATCATCTTTGTCATCACTTTCATTTCACAGTAAATCCTTTATATGTTCTTTAAGGAGCAATGGTCTTACAGATAATTTTAAGATGTTTCTTTTAAATGTGTGATTTAAGAGTATCATAACAAGTCATCAAGAAGTTGATGTAGGGCTTCCTAGGTGGCGCAGTGGTAAAGAATCTGCCTGCCAATGCAGGGGACATGGGTTTGAGCCCTGCCCTGGGAAGATCTCACATGTCACGGAGCAACTAAGCCCATGCACCACAACTACTGACCCTGTGCTCTAGAGCCCGTGAGCCACAACTATTGAGCCCATGTGCCACAACTATTGAAGCCCACGTGCCTAGGGCCCGTGCTCCACAACAAGAGAAGCCACTACAATGAGGAGCCTGCACACCACAATGAAGAGTAGCCCCAGCTCTCAGCAACTATAGAAAGCCCATGTGCAGCAACGAAGACCCAACGCAGACAATAAATAAATAGAAAATAAATTAATAAATTTAAAAAAAGTTGATGTAATAAGATAATGTAATGGGACAAGCAGGCATACAATACTTATTTTTCCAAAAGCCGCACAGTCCACACCACCCAATGGTCACCACTTTTAACAATCTGGTAAATCAATCCAAAATGAAATTAAGTTTTTATAAACTCATATTGGATGTAACCAGTTGATCTAACTTATTGATGGAAAACTGTCTCTAACAATTACTGAAATTACAGACTTAAACATCAAACATTCCATTAGCTATCTCTGCCACAATAACAGCATACTGTTACACTTTGGTCCTTTACTCTCTCTCACCCCCTTAAGAAACAGGGATGTGATCTTATTTCACATCCCAACCTCAGTTGCTTGGGTTTGGAGGACCTGGTTTCTACTAAGGTTAAATGACATATCTCTGTATATTATTTACAACTAAGGACCTAAAAAATTCTCTGTAAATTTTAATTATCAAAACAGCCTTTGGGATAAAAAGTATTTCTATTCTTCAAAGTTTAGAGAACTGAGTACAATGGTTAACTGATTTATGTCAGTCATCATGACATGACTGCTAAAGCTGTAATAGATATGAAATTTTAAATTCCATGAAGACATTTTAGATTTTACCCAAATGATGTATTATTATATCAAAGTTCAAGAGCTGCCTTCTTCTTCCTCTTTTTTTTTTTTTTTTTTTTTTTTTTTTACTGTTTAAAAGAATGGCCTTACCATTTTCTTTTGCCAGAAAGCAACTAAATGATAAGTTCTCCAGTACTTTCATAGCTGCTTTCTGGACAGGAAAGGGTGCTTTCTAACTTGTTCTGATTATTCATGGCCCAATCCAAACCCTCTAACACTCTGGCTCCAACTAAGAGTTTTAGAATAAACAAAAGAAAGAACTACAACTATTTAACGCAGTAGGTTCTACATTTATGGAGCCCATAAGCTGATTTCATGCTGAAAGTAAAAACAGTCTCAAAATGTTTAAATGAACTCTTCGATGCTGCAATCACAACAAACTCAGGAAAATTAGGAATATGTTGGTAACCTTCAATCTTTTTTTAAACTGACCTCACCCTGGGCAAGTAACCATCTCCTGATGCCATTGTTGGAGACAGAATTCCTGTCTGGAAGATCCTTTTTCTGACTCAATCTGGCTTGCTATTCTTGGTTAATCATCCCCATTTCTCTCAACGTTTCACGCCTCTGACTACAGTGGATAACAGTTATTCAGGAAAGACTTTTTTAAGTGATTGGGTTCCTCCAGCCGTCTCCCTCTTTATCCTAGCTAAATCCCCCCAACCCCCATTCCTATCGCCTTGTTTCACTAAGATTTTGCTAAACATTAGACACAGCAAGCACATGACCTCCAGTCTTCCAGTGTCTCGGAATAAACCGATATAAAAACATTCGATTCGTGCGGCTGTTTCTCTAGGCTTGGAATTTAAGAGTCTTTAGTTCTTCAACTCATAAAGACCTACAGCACAAAATTTAAATTTAAAAATTTTAAATAAAAAAAAACCGCTCCCCTTTTTTAACCTTTAGCTCCGCCCATCGCCCCCCCCACGCCCCCTCAGCCTCCACGCGAAACTGCAGGAAACCGGAGGGGGCGGGGCGGTGACGTCACGACGCCGGTGCGTCACGGAACGGCGGCGGCTGCGGCGCTGGCGGTGGCTGCGGCAGCGGCGGCATTTTAGTCGGCAGCGGCGGCAGCAGCGGGGCTGCTGCTCCTCCCAGCATCCCTGGCGCGGCCATTTCAGCCCCATCTTGGCCGAGGGGAGGGAGCTGCAGCCGCCGCTTCAGCAGTTTGAATTTCAGTTTCTCCAGGGCCTGCGAACCGGGCGCACCGAGGAGGAGCCGAAGAAGCTACCGCCGCTAACCTCACACAGCCAGAGCGCCGCCGCCTGCCGGCCCGCCGGCCGCCGCCCCTCACTCTCTCAAGAGCCGCGAGGGGAGGCCGAGACCGCCGCCGCCGCCGCCCGCCCGCGGGGGTGGCTCCCCCTGTAAGGGGAGGACCGAGCCGGCTTTCCCCTCCCCCGGAGCGGGTTTCCGCCAGAGACAGAAGACATGTCCCTGGGGCTGAGCTCCGGCTAGAGCCGGGGGGGGAGGGCCGCCCGCCCGCACCGCAGCTCCGCCGCCCGCCCGCGGTTCCCGTCTGAATCAGGAATCCCCGGCTCCGGACTCGCCACTCCTTCTTCCCTCAGCGTCCGAGAGCCCAGAGCTGACGCCGGCACTGGCTCGGGGAGCCCGAGCGGGGCAGCACCGCCCCTCACGCCGCCGCCGCCGCCGCCTCCTCCCCTTCGCCCTCCCACTCCCACCCCCAGCCAAGGCCTGCTGACCGCACGGAGCGCCGGGCTGGACTGACCACGGCGGCCCGGAGACGCGAGGAGGAAGCAGCCGGCCCGCCCCTGGGATCGCGCTCTCGCCGCCACTGGGGGGATTGAATTGAGGCGCCGCGTCTGCGGGAGGCGAGAAGGAAGGAGGAGCCGCCGCGCGAGTGAGACGGGGGCAGAGCCAAAGAGACCAACACCGAGAAGGAAACCGGAGGAGGATGTCTCACGGAGCGGCCGGCTCCCGGATCAGCCCGTGACTCTTGCGGCGGCGGGCCTGAGACCCCAGCGCGGACTCGGACTTTGTCTTTGGGGGCCCTGCTCTGCCCTTCCTGGTTTCCGGCAAGATCGCAGAGGAGCCGGCGTGCCTCTCTGCCCTCCGGCCTTCCTCACCATGTCCAAGATGCCGGCCAAGAAGAAGAGCTGCTTCCAGATCACCAGTGTCACCACGGCCCAGGTGGCCACTAGCATCACCGAGGACACCGAGAGCCTGGACGACCCGGACGAGTCACGCACAGAGGACGTCTCCTCCGAGATATTCGATGTTTCTCGGGCCACGGATTACGGCCCCGAGGAGGTCTGCGAGCGCAGCTCCTCCGAAGAGACGCTCAACAATGTTGGGGATGCGGAGACTCCCGGGACCGTCTCCCCCAACCTCCTCCTGGACGGGCAGCTGGCGGCCGCAGCGGCCGCTCCCGCCAACGGAGGAGGAGCCGTTTCGGCCCGGAGCGTGGCTGGGGCGCTGGCCAGTACCCTGGCAGCGGCTGCCACCTCGGCCCCCTCCTCGGGGGCCCCCGGTCTCCCCGCGGTCGCGGGCCCCTCCGCCGCGCCAGGGACTGCCGCCCCAGCGCAGCCCCCCACCACTTGTAGTTCCCGTTTTCGCGTGATCAAGCTGGACCACGGCAGCGGGGAGCCCTATAGACGCGGCCGATGGACGTGTATGGAATACTATGAGCGGGATTCCGACAGCAGCGTCTTGACCCGGTCCGGGGATTGCATTAGGCACAGCAATACTTTTGACCAGACTGCGGAGCGGGACAGCGGCCTGGGCGCCACCGGAGGGTCGGTGGTGGTGGTGGTGGCCTCCATGCCGGGAGCGCACGGGCCCGACTCGGGAACTGACAGTTCCTTGACTGCTGTGTCACAGCTACCCCCGTCGGAGAAAATGAGCCAGCCCGCCCCGGCCCCGCCGCAGAGTTTTGGCGTTGGGCAGCCGCAGCCGCAGCCGCCGCCGCCGCCCGTAGGTGGGGCTGTGGCTCCAAGCTCGGCTCCGCTGCCGCTGTTCCCGGGAGCTGCTGCCGGGCCGCCGCAGATGAAGGCAGCCCCGCCGCCCAGCCAGCCCCAGGGCGTCGCGCCCGGCGCCGTCCCCCCGGGACCCAACGGACAGGGCCTGCCGCTGACGAATGTATCCCTGGCGCAGCCCGGCCTGGCCGTGGGCACTTCTGGCGTGCCGCCGCCGCAGCAGTTCGCGTATCCCCAGCCTCAGATTCCGCCGGGCCATCTGCTGCCCGTCCAGTCCTCCGGCCAGAGTGAGTACCTGCAGCCTCACGTGGTCGGCCTGCAGCCGCCCAGCCCCGCGCAGCCGTCGTCCGCGGGCGCCGGAGCGGGCCTTCCCGGGGGCACGGGCCAGAACGCCTCCTCCGCCGGCGCGCAGATGATGGGCGCGCCCTCACTGCCTGGCGAAGCCGTGGCCCCGGGGCCGGGCCCTGTGCAGGGCGGACTGGCTGCGCCGGGTCAGCCGGCCGGAGTGCCCCCGGCTGCCGTGGGAGGCGCGGCGCCGTCTGGCCTGGTTCCCGCCGGGGCCGGGCACCCGCAGCCCGCGCCTCTGCCGCAGATGGGTGGCAGCGGCGCGCCATCGGCCGTGCCCGGCGGCGCTCACGCGGTGGTGCCCGGAGTTCCAAACGTGCCTGCAGCCGCGCCCGCTCCCAGCGTGCCTAGTGTGTCTACCGCTTCTGTTACTATGCCAAATGTACCCGCGCCCCTGGCCCAGGCGCAGCAGCTGAGCAGCCATCCTCCCGTCAGCAGGAGCGGCAGCATCATCCAGCACGTGGGGCTGCCTTTAGCGCCAGGCACGGCCAGTGCACCGACGAGTCTACCGCAGTCTGACCTAAGCCAGTTTCAGACTCAGACCCAGCCTTTAGTCGGGCAAGTTGACGATACTAGAAGAAAATCAGAACCCCTACCTCAGCCACCACTTTCTCTCATTGCTGAAAATAAGCCTGTTGTGAAGCCTGTTGCAGATGCCCTGGCACACCCCCTTCAGTTAACACCTATGAACAGTCTCGCCACCTCTGTATTCAGCATAGCTATTCCTGTTGATGGTGATGAAGACAGGTATGGAAATCTTACTTGAAATATTTGGTGGGAATGCTTGACCGAACATTGTAGTTTAGGATGCAACTGTGGGCGATTCTTTTCTCAATTTGAGGCCCTCAGTATTTCTAATATAAAAGTTAGTGTTTAGTAAAACTGATTTATCGGTTCTTGAAAAGACGTTAGTTTTAGATTACTGAAGTAAAAAAGGTGTGTGATGATGGAATTGGTGTCACAGTTGTTTAAAAGCACTAAATTGGATAGGAGTGCAACATTGTTGATTCAAAGGGTGTATTTTAGTTTAATCCTCTCAATTTAGAAGTGGTAGCTAGTAGGTGGTGCCCCGTAGGATTGTCCCTTTATTAGATATCAATCACACTTTAACACTTAATGGCAGAGTGTTTTGTCAGTGTGAGTTCGGAGACATAAAATTAGATAGACATTTCCCATTCTGGAAAACAGAAGGCCTTCTAGTAGAGAAAGAACCATGTAAGGTATCTCCTCCACTGTATCTGGAAAGGCTGGAGAGATAATGGTGAAATGTCAAATCCGGCTTTGAAGATAGTATCTTCTTCAGCCCCTTAATAAAAGAGGATAGAAGGTCCGGAGGCTTCCCGGTGACTTAAGATGCTTTTTTTTTTTTTTAAGCAAAAAGTGTATTGGAAGGATGTTCCTGTCTTTCATCCATCTTTTTACTATAGGAAAGGGAGGTCGGAGACTCTGACAGTAGTGAGAGCTGTAGTTCTTGAAATTAGAGTAATTTTATAGTAAAAGTATAAATGTTAACAGTTGGCTCCCACTATTTAGGAGGGGTGATCTTTAACAGTTTAAGGGAAAATTGGTGTATTGCCATACCAATTCCACTACAGTTGATGTTTGGTTATGGTTTAATGACAATTTTAAGTGATTTTGAGGAAATGTCACATGAAAATTTGACATAGTAAGTATAATGAAAATTTCTTAAAACTGACTTATTACCAAAAGTTACATTTAAAAATCACAGAGAAAGTTTGGGTACTTTACAGTTAGAAATTTACTTTGGGAGTTTTTTGTTTGGAGAGAGGTTAATTTTAGATGTGTTAAAAGATCAGAACTATTTTTATAGGTTTATAGAATAATTGGTATGTGGAATACGAGATCTGTTAAAGCTTTTCTTCCTATTTTCTTCTGAGTTCCTTCACATTCTTAACTTTTCATTTCGAATTAGCCTTGTATTTTTGTTATATACTTCTGTTGGTTTGAAAAATGCTCACTGAAATTCATCTTCTCTGCCTTTTGTAATTCAAAGTTCATCTTTTTTTGTAGGTGACTTGCTTGTGGGGAGTCTTTCTTCCATTTGAGAACTCTTAGAGAATACCACGTGTCCATAAGTGAGCTCAGCTAGCTAGTCATTGAGAAATTTTATATGGATGGGACTACCAAGTAAAGACACTGATTCCACAAGCCACTCAGAAAAATCCCTCTTTACATTTTCTGCCATATTTCACTTTTCACATATAGGGGCACACCTGATATACCATCTGAGTTTATTTGTTCACCTTTGGTAATAGTCAGCAGGCATCTTTCCTTTTCTAACTGCCAGAAGCCAGTTTTTTTCTGATGGGTTGGTAAATAACCATTTGCTTACCTCTGTGTTCCTGTTATACACTGTAGCTCTTAAATGATGACTGGTTTTCTCAGCGCCTCACCACCTCAAAAACACATGCACATCTATGAATGAAGAATGTATTTCCTCTCCTCTTCACACCTCTCAGTTTACAGCATTTGTAGTTACATTCCCCATAACTTTAATGTCATGATAAGGTATGAAGCAGAGGGATCTGTTGAGAGATCTGGGATGTATTCTTAAGGGTATGAATGCATTTCATTTCTCAAAGATACATTTATTTCTTCTTACTTTATTAAAAGAGTTGATAATTTCAAGAATCTCATTTCCAAACATGTGACTATTTGAACTACAAATACTACTGTATCAGTGTTCTTATCAATTGTAACAGTTAATCCAGTGCAAGGGTTTTCCTGTGTGTATAGTCCTATTTTAAATGTGGCACTTTCCTCCCCCACCCAGTCTTTTAAAATCTTCGTTGCTTATCAAATGTGCATTTTTAATTTTTGTTGTAGTCTTTCATTGGTTTCTAACTTAACATGCTAGTTTCCAAGATGTAATCTTACACATTTGACTATTTTTGGTCACTGGACCAACACACCTGGTGAAGGAATAAATCCATTAAGTAGAAATAGTTTTGGGGTCTTTTAAAATTTGTTTTTTAATAGAAAGCCATTGTAAAAGAGAGGGCATTTTAAAGTTTTATGCTTGAAATTAAATAACACAGTTTTTCGAGGCGTATGTTTACATTACTGAGATGACTACTTTTGAGGAGGTAGTACTAACAAAATTGTAATTTTAATGGGATTTTAGGTTGCCTTCTTAAAATCTTCATACAATATTTGCAGTCATTCAGATGTAAAATAAAACATATTGGAGCGAGAGGTCTTAAGTAATTATTAATAGGTTGACAAATTTCAGATCCTTAGAAAATATTTGTAAAAAAAGATGTTTACCTTTTAAAAAACTGTTAAGACATTAATAAACACAGTCTCTATTTCTTTGAGAAAAGGAAGGAAAATAGAAAATTAACGGAAAGATTCAGGTGGCTTAAGTTGATATGTTAAACACTATTTTGTGATTTTCCTTCCATTACTTAATATAAGGATCTGTATTGGCTGATTTTGAGACCATTTATTTTAGAGAATCAGACCTTATATACTGTTATTCCTTTAAAAGGGCTGATGGTTGTGTATGTCATTCTAGCTTATGGTCTGTTGAGATTCTTCAAGTTGATTTTGTGTAAACTGGAGGATATAAAAATGGTTGAACATACAGTTCATAAAAAATGCATAGACACTTTTGTAGTGAACATTACAAAATTTGTTTAAACTACCTACACACTTAACAGACTACTATTTGGTAAATAGGAGAGGCAAAATATTACTGACTTTTGGAAAAGGAACAGGGTATGGATCGTTTTCCATAGATAGCTGATCAGTGTGAACTCTGTAGGCCACATTCCAGGAACTCATGAATGGCTGCAATTGTGAACTGTCAACTGCAACCAAAAGACTGTTGAAAACCTGATTGTAAGGATCCTCTAGTTGCAAATATCTTTATATCTTGTTAATAGTTTTATTTGTGTAGTTTGCTAATGACTGCTGATAAAATATAAATTGTGAGTGTTAAGTGCTATGTCCTGGTATGTTGCTATAAATACAGATTTTGTTTGTACAGTTATATATATCTATATAGATATATATATATGAGATATACATACACACTATTTTTTAATGGAGTTTTTTTTTTAACTTGATGTTTAAGAGAGGATAATGTAAATGTATATCAGAAGGCAGAACTTCACTTTTACCTTTGTTTTAAAAATCTATAGGGAAATTCTTAGAGCTCTGAAAAATCTTACTGCATTTAGTCTTTTAAAATGAAAGCTCCTTACTTGAATCTGTATTTCTTTGGGAGCTTATGGTTCTTTATCAGTATTGAATCATGGAGGTAATTTTGCCTTGTGGATTTACAATTGGTGTTTAAATCACACGCTAGATACCATCTTATACCTATCTAAGTAAGTACTCTTACTAAGGATTTTATAATTAAAGTGTAGTATCCTGGGTATGAGTGACATCATTATTTAGTATAAAAACTGATATTGATGTGTTCATTAGAGTGCCATGCTGATGTGCTTTAGTGATAAACCTGGCTCTAAGTTAAGGAAATTATCATAAATTTCCAAAAAGGCCAGTGATCCAAAAGTGCCTGAAATTCCTAAAACCAAGAGTTGTATCAGCAGGAGTGTGGCCTTTTTTATTCACAGTGACACACATATTTTGTAAAATTTTGTGTGAACTAAATTGTATAGGCTAAACATTGATTAATTTTTTAGAAAGTATAAGGGCTTTTATGTGTGTGGATAAGACACACTCCAAGCAACTAATTTATTAACATTGTCTTTCTCTTGCAAGGGATGGAGGGTATCTTGAACTAAATTGCTTTTATGAGAAGTCTTTTTTTTTTTTTTACAGTACTGAGAGGGGGATACATGTTTTCTCCTTTATGAGAATAAATGTAATATCCATTCTTCAAGAATTCTGATAGCACTAATTTGGAAATAATGAAATATGATACTGGATTTATGGATCTGGTACTTGGTAATTTAGAATGTAGTTTAATCTTTCTTAGCACCAAAACAGGTTGGAAGCAGTCATGCTCTCTAGAGTTCTCTAGTAGCAAAGAGCAGCCCCACCAATCAGGGGGTAAAGAAACCAAAATGAATCTCTTCCCCAAGGAATGGTTGATAGGGGAGTATAAAAGGATCTTGCCTTTTCTTTCCTAAAGTGGTAGAAGCTGGGGGGTTGTGGGAATAGGGAGTAATGGCAGATAACCAAGACAGAAGTAAATATATGAAATGACTTGAAAGATGGTCTCAGAATGAATAGCAACACATATTACTAGTGAAGAATAGTGATCTAATTCCTTCTTTTAATAATTGTTTTAGGCCAGTATGTATTTCCTTTTCCAAACAGATACTGTTTATTTCTTTAATTGCATTATCCTTTAAATACAAGAGAGGCTTTACAAAAACAGGTATGTCTGGTTAAATATAGCCTGAATGGTGATGTTTCTAAGTAATTTTTTATTAATGGGAAGAGCATATTTTTAATAAGTTGATAGTATTTAAGGGGTATGTGTAACAAAATTCCAAAATTGGAATAAATTCTTTAAGATTGTTTTTTCTTCATACTAAACCAGTAGACTTGTAATTTGAAGCTGTCCTTTTAAATAGTGTAATACGAATTACCGCATCACAAGGAATATGCATACCTGAATCACTGGTATAATTTAGGCCTTTCCCACAGCAATTCTTGAACATACCAGATTACTTAATATTTGTTATAGTGTTAATCTGGCGTTACTTAGGGTAAAAATTGGGACTCCTCCGTAAAGATACAGGAATAGTAACCAATTTGTATCATCCCTATACATCATTACATGATTTTAATAATATATTTTTAGTGTATACACTTCAAATTTGGCTGGTAATATTAAAGGTATATTGATTATCTAATTTACCTCTAAAAAGTATGTGCATAATTTGTACTTTTAAATTCAGTGAATTAAATTTCATCTGTGCTACTCTGGATTGCTTACCTCTCAAATTTAAAGCCCCAAATCAGATTAAAGTATTTAGTTTTATATCTTTGTACTCAAGCTGCCCTTTGTTAAAAAGAATGAACTTACATTCTTTAAGTTGTACATTTATATGTGACAGTTATTGAAAATTCTATAGATGATCAAGTTAATAATTTTAATAGTGTTCACCTCAGACATAGACGATGAGTAAATTCATCAGAGTGGACAAGACAAATAAGTGAAGTCTGAATGTTAAATTACTTAAAGCCTCCTCTCCTACAAGCTCTCACTAAAATTTGACTAAAGTACTTGACATATAGAAGAGAAACTATTATTAATTTGTCAGTTATCATAAATAATGCTCGTGTGTTTCAAATGTTATTTGTAAAGATTTAGGCTATCCATCCTCACTGTTACATAAGTAAATTGTTTAATCTGTGCATGAAGGATACCCAAAACAAAGTTTAAGGCCGACTGGTTTCTAAGGTGCAATCAGAATTCAGTTTTACTAACTGGTTTTTGTAAGTTAAACCAGAACAAATCCATATTATATGGTCTACCTAGCCTTTGAAAACAAAACAAAGACAAAAAAAAGGAGAGGGGGCTGTTGATCAAATAAATCAGTAGTGTGTTTAATTATGTACTATAGCATATCATATGAGTGACCATTATAGACAATGGAGTCTGGCATGCCTGGGCTGAAATTCAACTGTGCCTGCATACTTGAGGCATTTGACCTTGAGCTAGTTATTTAGCCCTCTAAACCTTGTTTTCCCATATAAAAATGGGGATAATACCTACCTTGGAGAGTTTGAGAGGATTAAATGAGGTATGCAAGTGGTTTGTGAACAATCCTGCATAACCTAAGACAGTATGTATGGCAAGCATACATCACAGAAACATCAATGCTTCAGTGTCTAAACTGTTTTCCCAGATCACCTCTTGACATACTACAAATCATACCAATAGTGTTCAGTTTTGATCCAAAAATGTAATTGCATGACATGGACATAATCAGAAAAGGAGACATTGTTTCAGGCCAGCAAAGTCATGATGTAGCTAAGTGGTACAGCAAATTGTGTTCTAATCCTGGCTCTTCCACCATTTAGCTGACTTCTTTGGTCAAGTCATTTAACTTTCTTGGTTTTCCTCATTGGTAAAATTAGAATTTGAGCCTTTGGTCAGATTTTAAGATTCCCTAAGTATGAGTCCGTACTAGACATGTTTCATGAAAGAGCGTCCAACTTAAACTTTTCCCTTGGTCATACCCTTTTCTTGCCCCCAGACTATTATGAGACAAAAAAATGAAGTTTACAAATACTCCTTAAGTAGATTGAATGCCCAGGGAAACATATAAAGTGGTAATATGTCAATCACTCAACTTTCTTTGTGCTCTTTGAGTAGTAAGTACTAGGATACAGAAATAAGACTATCCTGCCCTCTAAGATCTCAGACTATATGAAAATAATTATCAGTTGTATGCTTTGAGATACATTATAGGCTTTGATGGAATAAATTTAAGTTATTAATGGGAACAGTTTAGGACATCAAGTCAGATTTGCGTGGGGAGGAAGTAGGCTGGTTTCTGTTTAAAATTAACTTACTCTCTGCATAGGCAATGTATTTATACAGTTCAAAATTCAAAATATATGAGTATAAATTGAAAGCCTTTCTGCCACCTCTGTCCTCCAGCCACCCAATTTCTGTCCTCAGAAGCAACCCATTATTACTTATGCATTCTTCTGAAGCTGACTCTTGACTTGAATCTTGAGTCATTCAGATTAGGTCACTGATGAGAGAAGCGGGAGGATTTTTCCAAGTAGAAGGGGAAGGCAGTTTTGTCTAACAATGTGGAAGAGTGAGAATATGTCAGATTTGAAACATGTTTGTGATTAACTTGACAGTAACCAGAGTGAAGGGCTTAAATGTCACAGAAAGAAATTGAAATTTTTATCACTTAAGTTTATGGTTGCTGTTAAAGTGTTTTTTGAAGCTTTTATTGTTAAAGTAGTATGTATCTTGGAACCATTTCAATACCCTTTTTAGTGATTATTGTATTTTTAATTAAAATCTGTGATAAAGTTGTGTGTAAGGAAGTCTTGGGGGAGCTCTGAATACCAGAGGTGGAATTCTCCAGTGGAATGTACTAAATAGATTGGTATACCTGGCTCTAAGTTTATGTGTTCTGTTTGCCTTGTATTCTGTTTGCCTCAATAGCACCTTAATAATGATGAAATATTTGGTATAAGTTAAGATACTCTACCAAAAGTTGATTTTTATACAGCATATTTGGAAGTGATAACCCTAAATTAAACACAGACTAGGCTTGTTTCAGACCCTGTGTATACATAATCTCATTTTATCTTTTCGGCAACTGTAATGAGTGTTTTTCTCCCCTTTTTTATGGCTTAAGGAAGCTGAGGCTCTGAGGATTTGAGTCACACAGCTATTAAGTCACACAAGGCATAGGGTCAGATTCAGGCCTTCTGACTCGAAAGCCAGTGCTCCTGGATATTCCCAGAGTTAGTTTTGTTTTATTACTTTCCTGACTGTAAGATAGGATGAAGGAAAAGTTTCTGTAGCCCTCATCTGTTGTGTTGTAACCCTTTACCTAAAGGATGTTTTTTAAATCATTTAAAATCCTAGGTGATAATGTTGGAGATGGCCCTTGTTCCTCTGCTTACTGTATTTCCCCGGTTTCTATTTAGAGATTTATGAAGTTAAGTTTTGACATAAGAGAAGGAGACAGTATTTGCTGAGTACAGGGCTCATGTACTTCATCCCTTAAGCTTAAACCATTTTTTAGCTTAATTTTGAGGTACAACATATATGTGTATTTTTCCTCACTATTACAGTTAGTTACCCTATCTTAGTTTAGCAGATAGGCATATGTCACATTTAAGTTACTTTCTCATGTACTACTTTCATGTACTTGGTAATTATCATGACAGACTATTCAGTATATAAAGTCAGAGAGAAAAGAATGTATTTTGTTCGTTGGTTTTGAAAATTTTCTACAAATAGGAAAACAGTATTTTCCTTTAGGTGCTCAAAATAAATTCAGAATAAGCCACAGCTCAGTCTTCATAAGAAGTGCTTCGTTAGCTTTATGTTTAGATTAGTGGTTTACATTGACATCAAATATGTTGTTAGAAAACTGGCTTCAAATTTTATATCTTGAGCAGAAGAGAATTTGTGACCAAAGCTGCATAAAATTCAATATTTCTAACAGATTTTTAGTATTTCTTGCCTCTTGGTGCCTTCAGATTTCATAGACTGTAAACTTGAAATGATCCCCATTAACAGTTTTTCCATGGACTTAATTTCCTCAAGTTTATGCAGTTCCAAAACAGAAGTCTTTGATGATCAGGCCTGTCAGTATTTACAAATGGCTCTTTTCAAGTTCTTGATCGCTAGTTTTCACAGACTTGACTCCTTTAATCTGTGCCTGCTAAGCAATGTTTTGAGATTAATTGTTGCTGTTTGCTAAAACTCTCTGTTTATGGATAACATCTCAGCTTAAGTATTCCAGAGGCCAAAAATTTCATATTTTGTAATAAGACTATCTTAATGTTTATCCTTGTAATCTCAACTATTTAAAATTTTTTATACTCCGTAGATTGTATAATTCCATATGGCTTCTTCATTTTGAATATATATGTAAAAAGGAATTGTTAACTGCCAGCTTTTGCAACCTAAGTGTATTTGTTGACATGTTCAAAAGACTTCAAGTCCGTTTATAGTACTGTATTTTATTTCACAGATCTTTTTCTCACCCCCAAGATATATGACTAACTGCAGATATATTCTTTTTCACTACTACATTTGACTTATGGGAAACATTTCATCATTAGTATCTATGCTGTAAAAATGCTGGAATTTCATAACTAAAGTCACATGACTTTAAAACCAATTTATTTGGCATTTGAATTTGATTCAAATTAAATATATATGTATATATTTTTCCAAAATCAGGGGATCCGAAGTTCTTCTTAAGGATATCATCCTTAAAAATATATTGTAAGTGTTCTTTAATGAATTTTGAATTCCAGACTTAAAAATAACTTCCAAGTTTACTTTTTGTTATTTTCTTATATTTACTGCCTTCCTCTTTGTGTCATTCTGTTTATTTTAAACCCAAGGTCTCCAAACAGACCTGTGTGAGTAGCAGACTTGTTCCCATATGGTCTTGGGTAAGCCTGGTAAAAAAGCCAAATTGAGTTTTCAGTTGGTTTAGTTGGCTTTCATTTAATTTGGCAGACTGATTTTCTTAGTACAGTGAAAAAAGGGCCCTGGCAAATATATCTTGATAGAATACAAGCTGTTAAACAGTAGTTAGCAATCTCTTAATTCTTTCTTGATATTAGTAGGTCCTATCAGTGCCTTTAATTGCCTTAGACCTAGTCAAGAGAAAAGTAGCAAAACAGTTGAAAGAATAGAAAGGAGTTGAAGTAGGGGAAGCAAAAAGAAGTACATATACTGAAGACTCCTCATTAATCAAACAGTTGCTTTGGTGACATGCTGGCATCTAGAGTCTCTCTGCCTTTCCCAGATTTGGATCATCTAAAAGGTGCCCTACTGGTATGCCTTCTAGAAAAAAAAATTTTTAATTCAATAGATAATATGTCTTAATCTGAGTTTTGAAATAAATTATGGAGTTCTGTTGAGCGAGTATTTTATTTGATGATCATTAATAAATTGATTGCTACTCCAGTAAAACTTGGAAATAGTTTTCTTATTGTACTGATAGTACTGCAGACTCTCCTAAGGCACTAGTTCGGGGCTCAGAATTGCCATGTTATATATGAACCTCATTTTGATGATAAAGATAATAACTCATTTATTGAGCATTGACTAAACGCCAGAAGCTTTATATATGGTCTCAGTTCTTGAACCACCGTGCAAGGCTGGATGGTAATATCACCATTTAACTGATAGAGACAGACGGAGAGAGGTTAAAATTTAACTCTGTTACATGCTTAGCTAGTGGTTTAAAAGCATAAACTCTGGGACCAGATTGCCACTTAACTAGCTCTGTGACATCAGGCAAGTTACTTCTGTCTGACCCAGTTTCCTTATCTGTTAATGGGAATAATAACAGCACTTACCTCTTAGGGCTGTTGTAGTATTGAGTTAATAAATATCACTTAGAATAGTGTTCGGTATATAATAAGCACTTATATTCTTAGCTTGCTGCTGTTTTTCTGCTACAGCATGGGTCAAGAATTTTAGAAGTGACGTGGCAAGTTTGTGTTAGCTCCCTATTGTACAGGTTGGGAGTGGGAGAGACCATGGTAATATGCTGAGATGGAGGCAGAACTGTTAGCAGCTTTGTCAAAAGGTTAGTCCCCTGAGAAACAACTTCTGAGATGTGAGGTGAATCTAGCCTGCTGAGAGCTTGCCCGATTAAGATTCTATAGTTATAACCCTAGGTAATGTGTCTCCAAGGAATAGTAGAAATGGATGGTGATAAAAGTGTATAAGCTTTTACTCCTTAAAGGGGCACTGTACGAATGCAAGAAATTAGAAAGCTGCCCTCCAGTTGCAGCACCATTTTTTGCCTTAACTCAGAGAAACGACACATAAATAAATGGATTTCTGAAGGTGGAAATTGGACCAAGTCCAACCCAGAAAAGGACTTGTTGGTCACCATCAAATCCTATCAAGTAGGTCCCATGAAGAATTTTCATACTGTGAAGGTATGGTTTAACTTATTTTACATGAATACCTGAGAACAGCTTTGTTAACCTGTTAAGTGTGTAGGGATTTATAAAGGCATCTATCTGATATAGAGTAGTTGTTGATTTAGTCTATGAACTGGTCACATTCATATGTATATAAACATATATACACACACAACTGGAAGCTAGTTAGTATTTAATTTTATCAGTATAACCTCTTTCTTTTAGAACTGTGATTCTGAATTGTTGTTGGGGTCTGCTGGATTTTGTCCAGTTTTAAATTTCTTTCGAAATGTTTTTAATCAAGTTTATGTGGGCTTTTTTTTTCTTTTTATTACAGCCATTGCACTGTATTAGAACTCTAAACTCTTCCACCTTTTTTTTTGAGGGGGGGAATGAGTTTAGTTTATTTTATTATTAATTTTTATGGGATTATAGTTGCTTTACAATGTTCTATTAGTTTCTACTATACAGCAAAGTGAATCAGCTATACGTGTGTGTGTGTGTGTGTGTGTGTGTGTGTATATATATATATATCCCCTCTTTTTTGGATTTCCTTCCCATTTAGGTCACCACAGAGCACTGAGTAGAGTTCCCGGTGCTATACAGTAGGTTCTCATTAGTTTTCCATCTTTTTTTGAAAAGTAGTGATTTTACTGTACTTTCTCAACTTCATTTCCATTTGATTCTTGGATCTCACAGGAATCCTTCAACAGCTTTCTACCAAGCGTTCCATTTGAACACGATTCAGGAATCAAAGAACCTCTGGGATAGGTATGAATACTTACATATGGAATGCATACATGCAAATGTGTATGCATGAATTGCTTTGCACTGTAGTGGTTTTGCATCATTAAAACTGATCTCTATTATTTTAGGAGGGGAGGGAATCACATGGTCTCTAGCATGGGACAAAGCAGCAAAATAAACCAAAAGGACAATCTATATTTTAAATAGAATACAAACATACTTTGCTTTTTACTGCACTTGGAAGTGTATTTTTTTTGAAGGACTTATTCTGTTGGACTTTATTACATGAAATATCCCCTTACCCATGTGTATTTAATGTAAAAACATTCTATAAACTACCTACAATTATTTTAATTTTGTGATATTTGATATGATTTCTCTGTAAAAGCCTTAGTGACTGAAAGCAAAATGTTATTTCATATTAAGAAATTGGAGGAGGGAAAAGACTAAAGTATCAAAGTAGTAGTCATTGTTTAATTCTTGGGAAGAAACTTTAACCTTATGCTTGTTTGCTGAAATTCACTAGATCTGCATTACTGTTTTATAAACCCCTAAAACAGTTTGTTTTCTCACAGAAATGTATACATTTTATTTTTAACTTTTTAAAATATAGACTGAAGTCTTGGGAGTTCATGTATGGCAACAGATACTTTGGTTTATCTTTCTGCTTAATACACATTTTAAGTAGTATATGCTATGTTCACTTATTTTGCTGAATATTTATTAGCACTGCATCATTCTGTGTCTAATTAATAGCAGTTGAGTGCAAACAGTGTTTTTAAAATTCGCACAGAGCTTGTTAGATTCTTTTAACTGCCTGGCAGCGCATTTGTGTCCTTTGGCATAGTTTGGATAACACTCATAGACTCAACTCCATCTCTTTCATTAGAATAGAGTATTGCTAAGTGCATGTACATGTCATGTTAAGACATGGTCTACGTTGCCTAGAAGTAACAGTCTTTTAATTCTTAGGCTCGATTTACGGTATCACTTAAGAAATTTTCTAACAAACTGTCTTTTTGGGGATGTGTTCCTTACTTAACTAAAAATGTTTTTAAATGGTTACTTGTAGAACAAGAAGTTTTTAAATGTGTAGTGCTATGTTTATAAATTCAATTTTTAAATTGTATAGCTATAGCAATATAAATTGACATAAATTAAATTGTGGCATGAAACAAGCATAAAGTTTTAATCATTCAGTGGCTTACCATATGTAGCTAGGGTGAGTACTTTGGGGTGTACTTTATACAATTCCCTTAGAAAAAGGAAAAATAGCACTCTTTAGAAATGTTATAAAATAGTTTTTAGGTATGTGTAATTGATTTCAAATAGCTAACTTTCATGGGCTGCCATGACATCAATATAAATAATACTTATTATTTTAATCAAAACAATGTAGAAAGGTTGGAGCTTTATTTTTATAATTTGGATCTAATTAAAAGGTTTCATTATAAAGCAGCCATAGAAGTTGCCTATTCATCATTTGTTACAGCTAAATACTCCTTATCTGTTTTCTTTTTTAGATACCAGAAACATTTAAGGTATCAGAAATGAGGCACGCTGCTTATGTCTAAAGTTTCTCAGGGGTTGAAAATATTTTCTCCTTGGAGCCTCTTGTCCAGAGCCAAAGAATTTTAACGGATACTTGGATACTTGTCTATAGTGTGTTAGTGCCAAAATATAATCAGAATTTATATTCTAGATCAGCCATCCTTCACTGTAAGTTGGCATGTTGGTACCAAGATGACAAGCCCAACCCAGTGGAAACTGACTAGTGACTTCCTTTTAGCTTTTCAACTAGCTTAATTAAGTTTTAATTGAAAATAGCAGTAGTGGCTGGCCTTACTAGTTCTAACCATCTACAACTTCAGTTGGCAGATGTCTACAAACTTTTTATAGGTTATTAGCTAATAAAGTATCGTGGGACTGTCATTGCAGGCAGGGGTTAAAGATTAATGTGTGTTAAGCTTTGAAAAATATCTCACCAAGTTGCCTTGTTCATTTTTGAGTATTATAAATTTAAGATTTTTTTTAATATTACTAATAATTTGGTAAATCACTGTTTTTCAAGAATGATTCTATTAAATAGAGCCATTCAGGGATTTAAGAGACTATAAATTCTTTACATTATCTACTTACTTAGAGGTATAAATTTGCCTATCAGTGTGAATATGTACTGTACTTCAGGCTCCTGTTTATGAAATCTTGGAAACCATTTTCAGTAGGGGCAGCTTTTAAGCCCTGTGCCAATTTTTATTAAACCTGCCCAAGATATCTGAAGATTCTTGGTTTTGCCTTACTTGAAAGACTGGGATCTTTTTTTCCCAGAATTCTTTTAGCAGACTATGTTTTAATCAGAATAGAAATAACTAATATACCTTTCTCACATTGACTTAGCTCTCTAATGGCTTTTTTGTTTTCTCCACTATTTAAATTAGAATTAGCAAGTTGAGAAGCTTTCCCTCAGTCTATCTCTGCCTATATTTAGATATTCTCTTTCCATTGTTATCCAGTGCTTTATTCAATTATACTAAAGTCGAAGCTCCTGTCAAGCCTTCCTTTCTCTTTTCCTGTAGGTGCCATCATTTTCTGTCTCCCCCATTTGTCATTTGCAGAGTCTTCAGGGAATCAGTCAACTGAAACCACCAAATATAAGAACAATAGATACTGATACCTAAAATAATACAGTACAACTTTTTCTTAGGAAGCCCAAATTATTTATATTGACTGTTTATTAAAATGAGTAATGTAGCTTCCAGAATTAGCTTTCTGAAGATTATATTACTCTCCAGAAAGCTTTTAAGCCCTGTGCCAATTTTTAGTGATAGGCTAGACTATTAGCATTTCAGAATAGTGACTTGAAAATTTGACTTCCTATTTTTCTTCTTTAAGAAACAGCTTTCCAAACTTAATTATTGGCATTGCTTTGTTAAATAAAATTAGTTTAGCAATCTATCCTGATGATCACTGGGGAGCAGGCTCTCATTGGGAGTCCTTTGTCTGCAAAAGCTAAGGATAAAAATTTATAGCAAACAGCTTTACCCTCTTGTAAATATCAGGTCAGTAAGGTAAAGGAGTACTAGAGGGAAGAAACTTTACCTCAAGTAGACTAAAAGAAGAAATCGGGTAGCTTGTAAGGATTTATCCTTATTGATAAACACTTCAAAGTGTTTCTGCCTTAATGAAGAAAATACTTAAATGTAGTTAACAAATGAGAGTAACAGTTGCTAGGTGCACCATCCCCTTGAGTCAGCATGTCCTTTCTTATGATAACACCAGTATTTTTTTTTTTTTTTTTTTTGGATAATACCAGTATTTAAAGAGAAATGAATAAGGAGAGTGGTACACATGAATTATAAACTTAAAGTGAATAAGTTTACATCTTTTACTAGATACTTGATGATTTCAGTTAAATTAAGTCTCTTTATAGTGATTACTTACATCTGTTTATATCTGGTTTCAAAATTGTTTCATTAAAATGTTCTTGTTAAATAACCTCAACTATTTTGTGTTAGAAAAGGTATCCAATATTTCCTATCATTGTTAGATTTCATTTTTGAAGTTAGGAGGAAATCAGAACTAAACTACTCCTATGAGACAATTTGTTTTGTTTCACTCATCCTTCAAGAAGCTTGGATACATCATTAACACCCACTTGTTAACTCAGGTGGTAAAAAAATCAGGCTTCAGAATTTGGCTAATATAGTTTTTGAATCCTCAGTGATAATGACTTTTTAAAAATCTTTTTATTGAAGTATAATTTGTATCAGAAGAGTCCACCATTCATAAATGTACAGCTCAAACTGAACACATCTGCATGACTAGCATCCAGATCAAGATACAGTAGTATAAGCTCTTCAACCTGTTAGTGCCCCCTTCCTATTATTTTCCCTCCTCTATCTTAACTTCCAATAAGTGTAATCATACAGTATGTATTTTGTGTTTGTCCTCTTTTATCCTCTTTTATATTATGTTTGAGATTCATCTGTATGTTTCTGCATAGCTGTGGATCTGAACTACATAATTTTAAAGAATCACCATGGTGGGTTACTTGTTAGAGATTGTTGCTGGCTAAATATTCTCTTCTAATAATTAAGTACCTTGAGGATATGAGCCCAAACTGTTATGTAACCACCCCAAGTATATTTCCTAATAATTTGTACCTAGTACTTACATAATTTATTATCTGATTATATTTTGATCAAATCCAGTTAAGGGTATCTAGTAAAGCATAATCAGAGATGCTAAAAGTTAGAGGAAAAGTTTTTAATGGCCTGTCATCTTTTTAGGACTGGATCTCAGATTTAGATGAAAACCTAAGAACATGTTTATAAAAATGTTCAGATGACCTTAAAGAAGGAAGTCATAGCTATTATTGGATGATAGAATTTGTGAATTTAACCGTCTAAAGTATGTGCAGAAATTGAGAAAGTGAAAGAACATGTATGTAAATTCAGGGAGGTTGAAACTTAAGTTGAATAGGTAGAGTAAAAAGTACCTAGATATACTGGTTGGCTGCATTTTATAGCTATTGGTTAGCAAGTGACAAGCCTGCCACAAAAGCTAATATAATTTGAGGCAATATTTATATAACTAGAATGAATAGGAAAAGATGGTGACAGACCTATTGTACTCCATTTCTATAAAAGAGTTACTCTAAATACAAAGCTAACTAGAAAATCTACTTTCTTTATGTTCTACCTGGACAGCCCAGGCAGGTGTTACAACAGACAGGCTTGAGCTTACTTTCTGAAAGGAGGTGGGCCCCCTGGAAAATAGTCTTGCCAATGACTGGAAATAATAAAGCTATCATCCTAACTATTAATCAGGAATGTTTGACTTTGAGAGCCAGTTACTTCCAAGATCCCTACTGTGTGGAGTTTTATTGCCCCACCACTTAATTCTAAAGGAAAAAAGAGCTAAGAAAAGTTTTGAAAATGATCTGCTTTACTTCTGTTTTGTCTTTGTTGCCCATGATTTTCAGAAAACCTCAAAGAGCTGTGTATTTGCTTAAGGAATGGAAGGCTAACAAACTGTTCTCTCTTAGGAAAGAATTCCCATGTCAGAGGCATTTAAATGGTGGCCGCAAATTGGGAAACCAATGATTGGGTAGAATTTGGTCATGCAGAGTGAAAGGACTGGGGGAAAAGGCACATTACAGTTAGAGGAAATACTGTGAACCAGTGGAAATACAGGGCATTTGTGATAAGGATGGTTAAATATGATTGGTGCATAAAACATTTGAAGACAACAGAGAGGAGGGTGGTGGTTTGGATAGAGACCAAAGATTTTAGAAAGGTTCATGAAGGGCTGAATTAGGCAGTGGAGATGAGGAAAGAGTGGTTATCAGACGGTTAGAATTAAAGGACTTTGCTACTAATTGGATATGATAGGGAAGCAGTCAGATTTGACTACAATGTGTCAGACCTAATTGAGGGAATGGTGGTACCATTAGGAAGTATTAGTGAAATAATTGGTTTGGGAAGGAGAGAAAATAGTGATGAGAAGAATATTATTTCCTAACCAAAAAGAAGGGGAAATCTTTGAATCTCTATTTTTAAAAAATTTCAAATTTACAGAAAAATAACAAGAATACTACAGTTGAACCTTGAACAGTATGGGGATAAGTGAGGTGGCAACCTTCTCTGCAGTTGAATATCCCCTTATAACTTACAGACAACTCTCCATATCCACAGAGTTCCTCCGTATCCATGGTTTTATATGTGTGGATTCAACCAACCTGAGTGTATAGTGCTGTAGCATTGACTATTGGAAAAATCCTTGTGTAAGAACCCACTGTTCAAACCCATGTTGTTCAAGAGTCAGCTGTACAAAAGAGTTTCAGCAATCTTACCAAGATTCAACATTTGTTAACATTCAGTCATACTTGCTTTATCATCCTAACATACTGTTTAGGAACCATTTAAGAGTAACTTGCAGATATCATGTCCATTAACCTCAGAATACTTTAGCATATGTTTCCTATTATAATATAGGAATATACTATATATAAAAATATACTATACATAAAAATAGTATAATTACCAGATTCAGATGTTAGACTGTTATTGAATGTAACATACAGTTCATATTCACATTTTGCCCAGTTGTCCCAATAATGTCCTTCATGACCATTTTTTACCTGATCCAAGAACCTAAACAAGATCACAGATTACTTTTAATTAGGAAACACCTTTTTTCTTCATGTCTTATATAAATATTTCACCTGTAATAGTCTCCTTTAAGATTGTTTAAATATTCACCAAAAAAAGAAGCACTAATGTTCTGGGTAAAATCCCCGGAGAAAATGCATCTGCTTAACTAGTCTGTATCATAGGGGTTGGGGAGAAGAGGAGGGAAAAGGGAGTGCTGCCTAAAATCCAGCTAAAACAACTGCTGGGATTGGAGAAGTTTTTAAGAGGAGTCTTTTATTTCTCAAAGTTTAGTAGGCGGTGGCAAGAGAAGAACATGTGGATATTAATGTGGGTATATCCCTTAGAACAGAAATTGAAATATATTCTTGTACCAGTTTTTCCTGTACTGTGATTTTTATACATATGTATTAAGTTGGGATTTTAATTATATTGAGAAAAGTAGTGTAATTTGAAGACATTTTTACTCACCACTTGAGTTTACAAATTATGTGATTGCTATCCTTTATGGTCTGTCGTATCCTCCTAGTTTTATTGTGATGTTTGCCTAAGGTGGATTGTCTGCTGCCAGATTTTTAACCATATAGATCTGTATCTCAGTGTTTGAAGTGGTGTTTCAGTTTTAAGCATTTCTTCTCCTTTTAGCTTTTCTGTGGCTAGCTGAAATGGGACTACCTGACATGCTGATATTATTTTCAGCACATGACTAGACTTCAGAATCAGTGATAAGAAATTATTAACTGCTCGTCTATTATTATATGCCTCTGTTCATGTGCTTACCACCTTCCTCTTCAGTTAGTGAATTTTCTCCACATAAGTCACCACAGCCTACCTACTCTGAGAGGTCATGATAATTATTTTCAGGATGAAATTTGAGAAACAGTTTAAAAACGTGGAAATAGTTGGAAGGTCTCTTTATTGTTGTTATTATTAATTTATTTTAACTTTTCACCAAATGGGTTTTATGTAAACCAAGCCTTTAACAGAACAGAAATATTTGTGTATAATTTACTAAACCCATCTCATTTTTTTCTACAGAATCTAGAACTCTGTAGCAAAGCTTTTTAAGAAAAGACTCTTACTGAACTTGTTCAGATGAGAAGGAAATTTAAATATAGCCTGAAATTACTGAACCAGAACCAACATATAACATCTGTTTGGGGTTTTTTTCCATTCTAGGTCTTAATTTAAAAATATGAACTCATGCCTCTTCTATTTAAACCTGCAGATAGTTTTGGCAGCCTATTGAGAAGAAAGAAATATTAAGTGGAATTATTTTAATATTTTTTCATTAAGATTTGAGTTGGTAGGTAGTTAAATGAGGGAAATGACTGACTCTATTCTAGCTGACATTCTTTGTGTGGGTACATGCACTTGTAGTATATTCTAAATCACGCAAATCAGGAAATGTATTAGATTTTTGTGATTGATATAGAGCATTCAGATGCATTTGCTTACCAGAAATTAACTTCTGTGTTTAGGTTTCACTTGACAACTTCTAAAATATTTTCCACATTTGACAAGTAAATTTAAATAGGTGGTAATAATTTAGAATTGATAAATATCCTCAAGAAATAGCATTTTTATGCTGTTTTGTTTCCTGGTTATTGTCAAAGTTTGAAGATCCTTGGTTATAAATGCTAAAAGATTTGAAAGGTGCTCATTGTATTTTTTTCAGTTTTTAATTGTGATATTTGGCCCAGAAATAGTGGTGGTGTGACCTGTGTCCTGGAAGCAAGAAACATATTTTTATTGATACATGTCTACCTGGTGGTAATATCAAGATAAAGAAGGTATTCTCTTTCTAGACCTACACACTATTAGAAGGAGGACAAGAAGGGGAAAAAGAGTTGTTGTGTCTGACTAATCCCACTCCTGTTCACAGATACTGTTAACCATTGATCTTCAGAAAATTTCTGTCTTTATTTACAGCAGCTGTTTTCTTACATATTGCTTAGTCCAAAAAATGTTGCTAAATGTATGTCTGGGATGGTCATAACATAGTTTGTTTCAAGAAATTAGATGTTAACTCTTAAGCCTAACGTGATGATATTTTAAATTTTAAGAACAGTTATATTTCTTTTATGTTAACTGTTATTAACAAGAGCTCAAAGCCTGTTGGACCTTATTGCATATATTTGAGTAACACATAACTTGTTTCCACTTACTTTGTTTTCCCATTTTTATCTTCTCCCACCCCCAATTTCAATTTCCTTTTTTTTTTTTTTTTTTTTTTGGTATCCTTTTTATAAGCTGTTTCTATTCCTTTTGAAAGGAAGAGGACTATAAATCATTTGTGAATAAACACAATTAAAGATACCAAGTATCTTGTTACCTTGTTAGAGCTTTTTTCAAAGCTGTATTAATGAAATCCTTTAAGCTATATATTTTGCATATCTTCCACCATTAAGTGCGTTTGATTCAATGCATAAAGTGCTAAACATCTTTTTTTAACTTTTTAACATAACTGACCATTGTATTAAATTATTTCTTGGCTCAACCACAGATACAAGGTTTCCTATAATTGTGTATGTCTTTTTATATGTGGATTTCTTGGAACACTCTTTCCAGTATTCTTATTCTATTAGGTACGTTTGGACTAATTTTTTTTCATAAGTTTATTTTTGATATTTCTAGCCTTATTTCTCCAATACGTGTGGAAAGACTGTATGTAATTATCAGGAGCATGCAGGATTGCTCCTTTTCCCCCTTTTCTCCATTAAAAAATAAGCATTTCTGACTTTTAGAAAAGCAGGCAGTGATTTACATAATGTCTAGGAATTCTCAAAACAGTGTAGTGAACTTTTTAAAGAAATGTGGTTTACACTTTGAAAGTGAAATTTAGTACCAAAAGATGCTAAGCAGGTTCATTCAAATAGCAGGTTCCTTCAGGAACTCTTATATATAGGTTTGTCTGATTTCACATACCAGTTTTCAGATAATGACTTGAAAATTGCAAATCATCTACCTCTTTGCCCCTATGCTCACTCTTTTATTCTGTTAATATGTTTGCCATAAAATAAGCTGAATAGTGGTAAACTTAAGCCTAGTTCTTGCTGGACCATACTATAAGAACTTTTAATAGCACATTCTCAGTTAAATGGAATTTTTTTTTCCTCATAAATTAAATAAGAATGAAATGATAACTATAGGAAATGTTCAAGATTTGTTTTTGATAGCAGTCTTGCCAGAGATTCAAGATTATGATTGATGTATTAGAACAGCTTTCTAAATAAATATTCATTTTTAGGAGTATTCTAATTTTAAGTTAAATTTTAAAGGATATCTAATTAATCTTAACTCTATTCATCCACAAGCACTTCAGTTACAATTTTATTTCAGATTTTTAATAAGGATTTCTAGCATGTTGGAATTTTGTGATTGAAACTCTTCAATTGTGAGCCTTTTACTTGGTAGCAACTAATTTTGAAAATGTATGTGCGGGAAAAATTTGATACAGAAGTGTTGTATACTTTTAATGTATACAGCTCTTCTATCCTAAATTTCCCATACATTTGTGTGGTGCACACACCCTTATAATTATCTTTTTTATAAGCTTCATAATAAAGTAACTAAATCTGCTTTATATGGCTGGTTTAATTCTATCTTCCAGAGATTTTTTGCCAGGCATTTACCATAACAGTGCTTGTTGTTGGCAGGTCCTTTAACAAAGGACCAAGTAGTCTGCCCTTTAAATGACCAGATCATCAAAGCCTTGCAGAAAAGAAAATTACCAGCATTACAGATACATGTATTTCAGGAAGCATTTAGTTTGCTAAATATGGCTGGGTATTGTATCTTCTCGTGAGACTTGTCCCTCAAAAGCATAAATCATTAAAGTAACTTCTTTTGTTTTCTAAATTATGGTAGTATTTTGGTTGATAGGAGATTAGAGTTGCATAAAAACTTTCTAAAAACATTTTGGTAATAATGTTGATGAAATGACCACAACCTTAAACTATTATTTATCCTAATAAATATGGATTTTTGCCTTCACCAGGTGATTACAGTATAAGGCTGTGCTTTGAAAAGACAGTAGCTGTGTGATTTTATTGAAGTCAAATGTGTTGTGAGATTACATTTGGAAAGATCATATTTGTAAATTGGAAAAATTCTAATAGTTCTTCAGATTGTATAGAAGACTTTTAAATGACCTGTGTATTTAATAGAAATTTTTCATTAAATTTAAAATCTATAGCAACATAATTCCAAACCCCCTATATGTGGATCAAGTATCTCTGGAGATGGCTGCAGAGTTTCCTTTACAATGCTGTCTTTGAGTTTTCTATACGTTTACACATATTGGTCTTCCAGAATAAGGGCCTCCTTTTCCTCTCCCCTTTCCCCATTATGCCATTTTATTTAGGGGGTTAATGTAGGCAAAAATATGCCCATAAATATGTGGGTTGCCTTTTCGGTGGATTACTGGCAACTAAAAATATAAATCAGCATTCTTATCAAACAGAACATGTTATTAGTATTACCTTCCAGTGATTAAAATAGGTACCCAATTGAAAGCTTTTTTATAAAAATTTAATAAATTTAAGATTATATTCTTAATGAAGTAATTTTTACCATTATTAAATGTTCCTACCCCCAGTTTTCTTCCATGCCCATACACAGATGAACAGTAGGATTACTTCTGAATAGAATACATTGTTATATGTATTATATAAAACACATAATAAAATTTCATTTTTTCCATCATGTTGTCTAATTTTAAAATTGGGGATGATAGATGTAGACTAGGACTTAGGTATAAAAATTTGAGTGCTGTCTTGAGCATTTAAATGAATGATATAAATTATTACTGATCCAGCCACCTGTGCTGTATAAGTCTAGAAACTCATGTATGGATGTGGACCAGCAATAGAACTCAAGTGCCATTCTGCAGGAATACAAAGCTGTCTATACCAGGTTGTGGTGTTAAATCATAATTTCTGGATCATGATCTTAAACCTTTGATTGGTTCCATTTCTACTTGACTCTTTACTAAGAAGTATTCTGATGGCCTGAAAGTCCATGTTATTTAAAGTTTGAAGTATCCAGATCAAATATGAAATTATTTTACATTAAAAAAATACTTAAGTACAAAATATCAGTTGTGTAATCATGGTAAAACAAAACTTTGCTATAAAAGATTTTTAAAGGCTATTTGATTAAAACATTTATTTACTTAAACTCTTTGCTAGAATTTTTTTTAGAATTCAGCATCGGAGGAGGAATGTGACATAATAATGATCGAAAGCCGAAAGTTTAAAAGTTGTGATGCCCTCACATGGTTGGAGGGTTATTCTAGCTTCTAAGGACTGAATGTTGTCCACAAGAGTGTCTCATCAGGTCATAAATTGGTAAGACTTAATGGATTAGATTTTATGTGTTATACCTGATGTTATTGTATTGAGATGAATATTTATGAACAAACTGAGCACATTGTATAACTTGAGTATAGTATTAAATATATAAGTTAAAACATGGCATTTTAAATACTTGGAGTATGTAATCCTTTCAGTCTCATGAGGCTCAAAGCCCTATCTTTGCAGTGGTGTTTAAAAATCATTTTAAAAAATAAAGTGACATCCTATGTTATAGTAAGATTATTTAAATATTGCTATTGCATCTGCTGTAGATGCTTACAATATAGCTAGGGACCCCATATACCTTCTAGTTGATATCCCAAGAGATATTTGAGAAATAATATATTAATTTTTATTAAAAATTTTTCATCCATTTTCTCCATAAAATATAATTTAAATTAGCTTTATTACTTGTGGAATTTCATTTTTCTTAATAAACCAGTTTTCCTGCTGTCTCTAAAAATAAAGGGCGAAGAAATTTTCTCAGTTCTTAGTTGAGAATACCTAAGATGACAGTATCAAATGAAAATGATATATTAGGAGTCAATATACATTTTTTTGTATGCCCTGAAAAAACATTTCCTTTCAGAATTGTATTCTGCTTAGAAAGCAAAAAAATTTTAACTTGTTTTGTATACCTTCTTATTTTGCTTTGTTTTACACAGCTGTATTTTGTAGGGGAACTCTCAGAATAATACAGTTTAGATTAGGATAATACTGTTTAGATTAGGATATCTTAATCTTCAATCTGATGATCATCATTTTTGCATATGAAGAAAAAGAATCTAGGTTAAGTTATATTTCCAAGGTTATACAGAAAATATTAGAATTAATATTTTCATTAAAATATGGTGTACATATCCTGCAAGTCTATCAAAGATACTTGAAAGTATCATCCAAATAGGCTACAATATCAATTTCTGGCCTTATTCTTAACCAGAGATATGTTACTCTCTCACACACACACATAGCCATTCTATCCTTTGAATAATATTCTAAATTGTTTCGGATAACTATTCCTGACTTCACATTGATCACATTCTGTATATAAACTTAAGTTTCATAAACCATTAATAACAATAGATGGTAGTCTGGAAGGAAATACAACAAACTAACTGTTGTCCCTTACTCTATATATTTCATTTTTATTTTTTTATTTTCTACAATATATCTATATAACTTTAGTAATTAGGAAAATAAGTTCTGATTTCTTTAGTAGGATATCCATATTTAGTAGTCAGTGGGTGGGCTTCAAGGGATGATGAAGCTTGTGGAATTTTGAATAGAACTTTTTATGTATGTTTTCAGTGAAAAGTTCAGAGCATTTGCCAGGTTTTCAGAAACAGCTGAGTAACATTGTTAGTGAATGTTTGTGTCTAAGAACAAGCCTTGTTAGACACCCAAGTATGTGACTTATGAAAGAAATTTTTAATGAGTAAACTGATCTGTAACTCCTGATATTTATCCAAGGCTAGTTTATGGTAAGTGACCATTAGCGGTATAGAACAAATCGGAGCCTAACTGCTTTTAGTTTAGAAATTGCATCCTGTCTGTGTCTGTGCTCAAGTGTTGATTGGATTTCTCTACAGAGTAGTTTTTTTTTTTGCTACTTCCTGGTTAGTATGTGTCAGGGACTGCTAAGTAAAAATATTTTGACATGTTATCTCATTTAATGTTCACAGCAGTCATATAGATACTATCAATAGCCTCAATTTATAGAGAAGGAAATTGAAAGCTTGGATTAAGTAACTTTCTCAGGTCACATAGCCATTAAGTGGTGGAACTAGGATTCACATCTAGCTTTCTAAGTGGAACCTGGGACCTCAATTGGTATACAGGTATAGAGAGTAATCCTGGAAAACTTGAAGGATAAGATAAGGGAAAATTTCATATTGTATGAAGATGTGAGTACATAAATTTAATTTCCTTTGAACTTAAGTATTAATAGCAATGGGTCGTCCTCATTATAAAACCATCTTTTAAAGCACTTGCCAAAAAATAAATTTGGCAAGTTGCTTACTATCTAAAATTATTTATTGCATTGTAAAATAATCTCCGTTCAAATTTAACGCTTATAATTATAAGCAAGTATATATGTATTGGAAAAGTTTTAGTACTTATTAGAATCATATTGTACTAAGTGTAACCGTTAAGGAATTAACCCTTTAATGTTTAGGACTTATAAATAGCAAACACCGGAAGCAGTTTAAAAAGCTACTTCAAGCTGCAAATGTTTCTTGGGATGGGGACATGAAACACATGTAAAACCCCTGCTAAGCTACATCACATTTCCCTTTAGTTGTGAATAATTCTATAAAGAAACCTATTTTATGTCAACTTTTAAAACATTTATGCAGCAAAATTTATTTTGGAGGGAAATGGATGTGTTTTATTGAGCACCTACTTTGTGCAGATCCTTTTCGTTGGTTTAATTTTATCCTCAGGTGAGCTCCAAACCTTATAACTTTTTCCCTATTTTTAAGTGTTTATGATAAAGTTCCTGTGTATAAGTATAGCTCAAAGTTAAATCTACAATAATAGTACTGCTTAAAACAAAAACAAGGAAAACTATAAGAATTTTTTTTCTTCAGTTAAATTGAAATAGTTTGCAGATGAAGTATAAACTTGATTGGAAATATACAAACATTATAATAGGTCGTCAAAATATGAGAATCCTGTATTAAAAGTCTTCTTTCAGATAATATATTTGTACCCCAGCTTTTTTAGTAGTAATATATTTACCCTTTCAGAATTAAACTGTGGAAGTTTGGGAAATAGAATAAAAACAGTTACACCTAATCCATGTTTTAACACAATTGCTGTCTCAGTGTTTATATATTCCCGTCTAGACTTTGAGCACAGATGCATGGATATTAAGAGTTGCAATTATGGTTAAGTAGCTTTTAAATAGTATTTTTAGTGTTCCAAATATTTTTTCGTTTGTACAAAGCTAATACTGATAAATATAAGTTTTGAATTTTGGACTGGTATTTCGACATTGTCCTTTCCAGTTTTTCTTCCTACCTCTCTGGTTGTTTCTTCTCAGTCCCCTTGGCAGGCATTTCCTTTCTTTTTGTGCTTTTAAATATTATTGGTGTCCTCAGGATGGTGTCCAGACCTACTTCTCACATTCTTCATTATGCTAAGAGCATATAGATAGCTTTGGATGTCATCTATATGCTGTAGGAAACCATGTATATACACTCAGCACTCTAACTCATTACCTGTGCAATTGTGCTTACGTTCAGATTTCCCTGATTTTTCCTAGTCAGCTTTAATAGCTATCTGATCTTTCATAAACAGTTAATGACAAAGTACTGCCATGTCTACGTCCTGAGTATTTCTTAGCCTGTTCATCTCTCTCATCATCTACGCAGGGCACAATCCTTTCTTAACTGGAATTGCAACAACCTTGTAACCGGCCTTCATTATTTGAGTTTTCTAACATGGCTGACTATACCTCCTGTTCTTTTTACTTGGAACATTTTTGTGTGTGTGTCCTTTTCTTTTCCACCTAACTGTGGCACTTCCTCTACTAAACATTTTTTCCTGACCCTGGATCTTGATTATGTGCTCCCAAAATACTCTCTGTAATCTTGCCCTGCCATAGCATTTATCACACCTCTAACTTGTCTCTCTCTTTCATTAAATTCTAAACTTTGGGATTATGTTTATTTGACAGTGTATTCCCTTAAAACGCATCTGGTAAATGTTGCAGTACATTACAATTGCTTTGGAATGTAGCATCACAAAATTTGGTATCTGGAAAGAATTTTTAAAAAGTATTGTATACAGTTAAAGAGAACAGTCAGATGTTAAAAGCAAATCACCTAACTCCAAAGTCAATATTCTGTGAGTATTTCATGACGTTTAGATTTAGGCTGCTATACTTTACTAATACAAATTATGTAGTTAACGTATTAAGTGTTTACCATGTGTCAGACACTAATGCGTTATCTCACTGAATCCTAGCATCTGGTCCTATTATTATCCTTTGGAGAGGCTGAATAACTTGTGCAAAGTTATATCATAAAAGTGATGGAGTTGGGATTCAAACTTGGGTATAACTCCAGAGCCAAAGCCCTTTTATTTGAAAGCACCTCCGAGTTTATCTTCTGAGTCTAGAATTATAAATCTGCGTCAGAGGGGAATTTAGTGGTCAGTTATTCCAACCACTTGTCTCATACTTGAATCATGTCTACAACATACCTTCCAAGTTGTCATCTAGCCTTTGAACACCTCCAGTGATGTTTATCTTAGCATCCTGGTCTTGTTTCTTTTTCCATTTCATATTTAAACCTTTTATAAACCCTTTCTGTACAGCAGAGAATCTAAAATGTGAAGCAGAAAAATACCTTGCCATCACTTAAAGATTTAGTAAAGAAATTAAGTTCATGTAAAATGTAAGCTGCATTACAGATTCCATGGAAACATTGAACCAAGAATATTCTCTACTTAGTTCTGTTAGTTTTCATAGCTGCTATAATCAAGAATATGGGTTCTAGTTCATGGCCTTAAGTCACTGGTTTTAGTTGTAAAGTTCTTTTTCAAAATGGATAAGGAGGCATTGTTTAACATCTTAGAGATCACAAAGATGCTTCCTCTCTTCATAATTATTGATTCTAGTGATGGTGTAAGGGCTTCATGGGACTCATATGTGCTTTGATCCACCAGTGTAAAAAGAGTGAAGTACATCTGAATTTCTTCAGCATCTGGATCTAGTTCACTTAGAACCTTTACCTATTCATGACACGTGCTTAAAGCCATGACAGTTTGAGTTGTCTTCTTTCTCTGGCCCAACCAAGCCAACAAGCCTTTGGCCTCCTCTTTCCACTTTCAGGATAGCTTTTGGTTTCTTTTACTTCCTCCCTTTAGATTCAGTTTTGCCTATAGAGAATGATATTGGGGAATACCCCATAGATGGATATTTATGAGGTATAATTATACAATTAAATCTTCACTAGACTTACAAAAATATTTTCCCCTAAATCCATGATTCTGATGTAAAATGATCTTTGTCAAGATTTTTATCCAAAAGATCATTGAGTTTTTAAAGTTCACTTTATTTTCCACAAAGTCTACTATGACTTTGTCATCACCATGATCCATACATAGAACTGCTAACTTTCACTGGCATAATTTTGTCAGAAGTAACCTGAAACTCCATAGAGCTCTAACTTTTCTTTTCCTTAAACTTAAACAGTTTCTCTACTGACTTCAGTTGCCTGTGTTGTATAGAAAGTGTTATACTGTCTTCCTTCCCAGTGAGAAACAGCCAGATGAAAGGAACATCCCAGAAGGGTTTATTGGCTTTTTTAAGCCGAGTTTGTCAGGGAGGAAAAAAAAAATTCTAAGGTGGTCTTCCCATTTTCACTGTGTTCCAGTGATACCCTTATTTAGTTTCTAATAGTTTAAGTAGCCGGTTAATTTCTGAACTCTTTTTCCTGGCATAGTAAGCTCAACTTAACGTAAGTTCATGTTGAACTTACAAAATATGATTAGATAATATATTAAATACTGTATGTTTTATCTCATCTTTTTCTTCAATTAAATGTTCAATATCAGTTACATGCAGAGTGTTGCAGTCAGTAGACCCTTGAGATGGACACTGTTCCTGCCCTTTAAGGTTTAATTCACAGGAGAAGAACGTTCAGTGAAAACAACAAAAATAGAATTATTTATGGAAGAGTCAAAGGGATGGGGCCTGTTGGCAAGAAAAGAAGAGAGCAAAGATTGTTGGTAAAGCATCCCATTTCATTTCATTCTTATCTCTAGAGTCTGAATTGATTTAACAAATTTTAAATCATGATGTAAGTCTAGGAGTCATCATAAAAAGGTTTATATAAATTGATGTGTACACACTATTGTAAAGTTCTGTCATTAACCACGTCTATCTTATAGAATTGTTATTGCCTGGAATAATTCAAGGACGTGGATCGAGACTGAAATAAAAAAAAGTAGGGAATTCCCTGGCAGTCCAGTGGTTAGGACTTGGTGCTTTCACTGCTGGGGCCTGGGTTCAGTCCCTGGTTAGGGAACTAAGATCCCGTAAGCCATGTGGCCAAAAAAAAAGAGAGGAGAAAGAAATGAGAAAAAGTAGTTAGCTGTTAAAAACTTTTTGTTACTGAAAATGTGCATATTTGAGTACAATTCTCCTTGAGTTAAAAAAAAACAAAACAAAACACCTTATAACCCTTTAGATTTTATAATACTGCTACTTTATACCTTTCTTTATTGTCCTACACTAGAATTCCTTTTTGAGTTAGGTAATTCTAAAGCAGTGATTCTCAACTAGAGTAAATGTGGTTTAGAAGCAAAACAGCTTTATCCCACTCTTTTGAGTTGGTTTTAGTAACACTTATTGTTGAAATGTGATATAACACTGAAGAAAGGCATGAGATATTTTTAGTTAAACAGTTTTTTGGAAGTTTATATGTTAAACCAATTCATTTATATCTCAGTGGCCTTTGGAAAAATTTCTCACAGTAAGTTAAGATTATATTCTAAACAATGAAATTTCAATATCCTATTGAGGATCAATAAGAATTTTACTAATGTTCAATCCAGAGGAATGCTGTGCTTGATTAATATTGATATAAGTTTAAATTTCACGTTAAACAATTTTATTAGCATATATTTTGCAACTGCATTGAATCTTTACCATTTGATTGAGTACAAGGAAATGAAATAAATTTAAAGCATAACTAGGATTATTTCTTTCTTTGGGTGAGACAAATACAAAGATTGTATACTTACAAAGATGTATGTATACTAATCATAATTTTTATTTGTACCTCAGTGCTTCATTTATAATCCGATACACTGTGATAGTAGACCTTATACAGTGTCAAAATCCAAATTGATCCAAACAATAGAAAGAACAAAAATCTTTTAAGTGTCTGCTATTGTATAATGTCTCACGTAATCCCACAGCAATCCTTTAAGGTAGGTACAACTATGACCCCATTTTACAGATGAGGAAACTGGTTTCGGTTTGTTAATTTGGTAGGATCATCTCATTAGTGGAGTTGGGATTTTAAAACCAGCTCGTCTAATTCTAAAGCCTGTGTTCTTGAACCACTTTATTACTCTTTGAGAATTTAGCCTTTTGCTTAGGCAGTTGCTGAAAGATAAGCTGTCTTACCTCCAGGATGAAGTAGAGAGCAAAAGAGAGTTAAGCCACATGATAGTAAAGTGATAACCTAGACAATTTTAACTTTTTAGGGCATGTCTTCACAACACTTTTCTTATATTTGTTGAAGATGAGCAATTTAATTCTTTGCTCAGTCCCAAACCAACCTAAATTTTTAAAACATCTCAAACGAAAAACATTCATTGATTTCACTGAAAGTAAAATAGACCAGATTTTTTTCCCTGATAGGATATTCTCTTCATTTTATTGAAGAGTAGTGGCCATGCTTGGTGCTGTTCCTTAACAAAGTAACTATCTCTTTTAAAAAAAAAAAACTTCATGATACTTTTACTTTTATTCTTCTGGGTTTATCCCTGTTTTGAAACAGTTCCTTGATAACCTCCATTTTCATTTATTACTCTCCCTGGACTTTGGGGATTAGGAAGGGACATAAAGTGGCAAAGAAAGATTAATTGTTAACCTAGGAACAAAAGCTGGGTTTTAGATAACCCTAATGGCTAATTTTGCTTTGTCAGATACATTGTCGATGAAATTATGTTTTTTCTGTAAAGCTATCTTAAATAATATCACTGCATTTTCAAGAAATGGACATAAACGAAGAGCTTAGCTATAAGATAGAGCAAAAGTTTATCTGTGTGCTCTTCACTGGTATTTGGCATCTGATATTTAAGGGGATAGTCTCATTTTGACTCATTTGGTTAGGCCTCAGGGTGGAAATAGGATGGAGAGGATTTGTTCAACAATAGCTGCTTAGTTAAAAAAAATAGTATGTGGAATGCTTGAGAAAGAAGAGGCAAATGTGAGACCATTCAGCGAAAGAAATAATTAGCTTTCCCAAGAAAGGGTAGTTTCTTCCCATGCCATCTTCTATAACTCTTTACTTGCTAGTCTTCTCCAGTGTTTTGGCCCTTACTTGTCTTCATTCTTTAACCAAGCTCATCTGTCACAATTTGAGCTACCTGCCACATTCTGACAACTCTCAAATCTAGACTCCTCACCAGAAATTACTCTAGAGTTCTAGGTGCCTATTTCTAACAACATTTCCTTATTTCTCAATCTTCTTTATTTCTCCACCATGATCTGTATCCCAGATGTCTCAAAATGCAACAGTCCCAGATGTATCTTAAAATTTCTCATTTTCATCCCAGGTTTCTCTGCCACTCACTCCCCACCCCTCAAAAAATCTAACCATCTTCCTGTGACACATTAACCATCTCCCCACTCCTTGGTTGCTCCGTGCTAACAACTGCAGTCATCCTTGGCATTTTCTTTGTTATAGGTGAGTCTCTTTCATTTATCATCCTTCTGATTTTTCACAGAATCTCTGTGCTTCAGTTATAAAAACTCATTTTCCCTTGCTTAATCCCTGTGACCAGGCATTTGGCAGTGTCCAGCTATCCCTTCTTCCTCTTTACTTGCTTAGGTAACTTTTTTAAGACCTGTCTTGAATGTTACTATCCTCCCTTCTCACTAACCACACCCCTCCGCACACACACAAATGAAACACCACATTTGAGTGGTTACGCTAAGTTTCATAAAAGTCTCCAAAACTAAATGATGAAGGAAAAAAGCCCAGTGAGAATAGCTTGCCTCAGGACACAGCAAATCTGAGGTGAGGCCAAGTTGTAATGTGTATTTGCTAATTCCACATCTCATGATCTTCCCAGTGATGGACACTTTCCAGCTTCTTGTTCTTCCAACCTGTGTTTGTTGAGTAATCCACATGTGCAGAGGAGACAGATTGGAATTTTTTTTTTTCAAGTGTCATCTAGAAAGGTAAATGTTACTGAGATTTAGCTATTAGGAAATGAGAGGCAAAAAGTTTTGTTCAGGATTTATGACCCATTACCTCCGAAGGAATTTGGATTACCTAGCTATATGGATTAGATGTTAATACTAGGCAGCAAGAACATATGGCTAGTTTAGTTTCAGACTGAAAATGAAGAATGAAATTAAGAAATGTTTCCCTAATTGTTTGAGTTTGGTTAAAACAATAGCATTCCAAGTGGGGAAAGCGGGGAGGGTTGGGGGGGAATGAATTGGGAGATTGGGACACCAAATTGTATACTCTAAATATATGCTGTTTATTGTCTGTTAACTGTATCTCAATAAAAGTTCTTAAAAAAAAAAAACAATAGCATTACCCATGCTTATTAAATACCAAGGAATGCTTGGAAAAAAGTCAGTTTTGCCATTAAGCGTAGAGAGTGGCAGTAACTTTGAAGGAACAAAACAAAACAAAAAACCCCAGAGTCAGCGTAGCAGGTGATATATTTAGGACTCAAATTCCACATATACAGTTTTTGAGTCCAAGTATCTATAGCATTCTTTGTTAAATGGCTGCCAGCTTCATGGTAGATTTTTTTGTACAGCCATTAGAACTTTGTCTGGTAGGAGATAGATGCAACTGTTAAAACATAGCCTATGTGGTTAGTGCCATAATTGTAGTGTGGGGCATGACTTACTTCTAACCTCTGGAAGGGTTAGAGAAGGCTTTACAGAAGAGAAAGTATTTGAGCTGAAGTCTGTAAAAGAATGGTAGAGTTCCCACAGAAGTATTTAGAGAGTGAGAAACAGTATGAACAGAGAGAGTAAAGGGTCTTCAAGGAGCTTAGGCTATCCAGTTCAAAAGTTGAGCAGGCATTTGGAATTGAGGGGAGCTGGGCTGGAATAATGTAAAGGTTAGCATTAGAAATCTATTAGTAAACTCGTTCCTGATTTTTTACCCCCACTTTTGCCCACTTGTATGTCATTGCTGAAGAATTCTGAGTTACTTTAGAAATGTTAGATGAATTTAGCTACATAGGTTGTTTTTATAGTAGGCCCACTGCTAAGTGAAAATTTACTCCATGCTTGTTGGTCTCTGAAATGAATTGGAAATTTTAAGAGCTTTAAGTTTTTGTTTTTATTTCCCTTGACATTCTTTTTTATTATGTTTTTCCAGTTTTTTTCATTTTCATACACTTACACCATGAAAATTTCCTTAGGTGGTGAAAGTGCCATTATTTCCTCATGGTGAAAGGGAAAGAATGCCATATTGTTAACCTTTTAAAGGAGAACTGATCTTAACTACAAAATGGCTGTTAAACCTAGTCCTTTCCCTGAAAGGCTTTTTCTTAATCTTTACCCTTTTTCTAACACAGCTGGAGAAATTTGAACTCGTGTTTTTAATGTCTTCGTTCATATGTCTTTGTTCATATTAAGAATTTTTATTAAATTTTTCTCTTCTATTAAAATTTTGTGCTTTGTAGGAAAGATAGTCCTTAAAATCAGTATTGAAAACCATAGATCTTTTACTAAGATTAAAGTATACAGTACCTTAATTACTAAACTGTTTTTTTGTTGTTGTTTTTTTTTTGTTTGTTTTTTAATTTTATTTTTTGTCCACACCGTGTAGCATGTGAGAGCTTAGTTCCCCAACCAGGGATCGAACCCACACACCCTGCATTGGAAGGACAGCGTCTTAACCACTGGACCACCAGGAAAGTGCCATAAATTCTGATGTTTTTAGAAGCTGGTTTACCATCAGCTTCTATCCCAGCAGACTAAAGGAATGGTTTTAGAATATCTAGAAAGAATTTATGGAACTATCAATACATCTACTATATTACTTTTCGGTATAACTATGTTATTAGGTTTTTGTCAGTTATTCTGAACTAGATATCAGTTGGCAAAATTCCTTTCTAATCCCTCTACTTTTTTTTTACTCTCAGGTACCAGTGTACAATCATACACTGTTTAACCAGTCTCCAGAAAGTAAATTAGCCAGGACTATAGTGTCAGATTTTTAATTTGGGCTTAAGCCCCTTGGTTATGTATCCTTCACCCCCTGTAATCATGCTATCATCAATAATTACCTGTTGCTGCTATGTAAACAGTAAAATGAAATCTCATTCAGGAGAGTCTGCTCTAAATGTAATAAGCACTCCAACATTGGGGAAGATGCCACCCTCCTTCTACCCCTTTCTCACACCCTATCTTTTTTCAGTCTGACTCAGAGGAAGGAAATAACTTTTTGTGTTAAACCTTGCCTAATGTTAGTCTAATAAGAAATAACTAGCTAGTGCATAAGCTCATTTATCTTAAGTAGATATGATTCCATGTTCTTATTACATTTAAGTATTTAACTTGAAATAATAGAATATTAAACTTTTTTAGTTTATTACAATGTTTGGACTGTAATGGTAAAATTGCTGTGCTATTTTATTTTCGTATTAGTCTCCAGTTTTTCCAGACTAAATTTTTACATCTTCCATCTTTTTCTGTTTTAACAGAAAAAATTTTTAGTTTGGCTAGATTTTAAGTTGTTTCCTTAGAGTAGCTCTTCAATTAAAAAAACAAACAAAAAACCCTATAATTATATTAGAATTTTACTACCAAATACTAAAATAATTCTGCCAAAATATCATAACTTTGAAGTGTAAAGAGATCTGGAAGTAGAAGGTAAAGTTAATATTAATCTTATCTATACCTTCTTTGAAATTCATTTTTAATGCAACATTGCATAAGTTTATATATAGCCTATTGTATCTTAGATATTTATCAGAGAGACTTTTACTATTTACTTATCAGCATCACTTTGAACAGAAATAACTGTACTGGGAGTTATAAACATTATTTACACCATATTTTTAAGTGTTTTAATTTACCCTAAGCCAAGGAAATAAATTTTATACATCAGAAATATCATTTATATTGATTGTTGTTTTGGATGTTAAATGTAGTACCTAATCTTTCAGAAAGAAATAATTCCAAAAGCAAATGGAGCTGTTGATCTTCTTTCCTCCTTTCTTCCTTTCTTGTTTCCTGTCTGCCATTTCTTCATGTATTGAGTTCACACTGTACAGGGTAATAACTCCTTCATGAGTCATTTTCATTTTGGAATGTGCTTTTCAGTATTCTTCAAAGTGCAGAGAAAGTACTCTTCTATCCCTGTTCCCCTTCTGCCTGCCTTCCCAAACAGATAACCACTTTGTGTGTGTGTCCTTCGAGTCTCTTTATTGTATATACAAGCAAATATAATATATAGTATCTCCCTCTTCACACAAATGATAACATACACACATCTGTAACTTTGAGGATCTTCAACAGAAAAGCATCTTCAGAGGTTTTTTTAGTAGATGGTTAGTATTAAATTGAATGGATGGCTGTACCGTGATTTATTTAACACCTTTCCTATTGCTAATCAGAAGCCTTGCTGTTATAAACAGTGTTGTAATGCGTAGCTTTGTAAATACATTATTTCCTATGTATGTAAAAATATCTACAGGATAAATTCCCACTTGTAGGATTGCTGGCTTGAAGAGTGAATGTGTGTGTGTGTGTCTGTGTGTAAAATTTATTAAATATTTAACCAGGTTGCTCTCTATAAGGGTTATACCATTATAGCACTTTGCACCAGCCCTGTAAGAGAAGGCCCATTTTCCCACAGCCTCACTAACTGTGTATTAAATTTTAATACGTTTGCCAGTCTGTTTTGGGAAATAATGTCACATTATAGTTTTAATCTATATTTTTATTATGAATGAGATGTTGAGTATTTTTTCATGTCTTGTGAATGTTCATGTGAATTCTACCCATTTTTCTGTTTGGGCTTCTTGTCTTACAGATTTCTAGAAGTACTTTATATTTTAGGGAGATTATTAAAGAAGCTTTTTTAAAAAAATAATATTTTATGGCATATAGTTAGAAAGTCCTCTCCCACTCCAAAACAGTAAAGATATTCTTCCTAAATAGGCTTTTTTAAGGTCATTAATAGAGATGAAATGGTTGACTCTGGACAAAGGGGGTCTGAGGTAGGAGAGGGACTTTGATTGGTGCTATACTTTTTTGTGTATACTCTCTGAATTTATTCTTTACCATGTACGTGTATCTTTTTAACAACCTTTATTTTGAGTAATTATACATTAATAAGTTGCAAAAAAAAAAAGTGCAGGGAGGTCTCATGTACCTCTTCACCCACTTCTCCCCCAGTGATGATAACTTGGATGGCTACAGTATAACACCTGAGGCAGGAAATTGACATTGGTACAACCCACAGCTGTGTCCTTTTTTCCTCTTTTTAAATATTCTTTTCTGGTCAGGATTTTGACCTGAAATTAATTAGATGAATGTAAAATATGCTGAGAACATTGGTGAGCAAAGTTTATAGATGCTAAAAACAATTATCAATCTTTATATAAATATTTAGCTGCGTTTTTAGTAGTTCCTTGGTGAAAGCTTTTTTCACAGTAAGATTGGTTACTTAAGAAAATAATAACATTTAGTTTTGAGAGTAGCCATTTTCCCTTTTATCTACAAAAATCATTTATTTTGTGTTACTGATAATAAAAATATCCATGGAGCCTTTTTGTGAGTTTTTTCAATCATGAAATTAAACAGATCATTTTTACATTGGTAGAACTTACGGTTTTATAATTAGAATACATACAGTTTTGAGTTCTTAGCTTAATTTACTGTTAACTTTGTCTAATAGTTTTATTCTTAACCACAGAGCTTTGCATTTGGCCAGAGATTGTCTACATGAATTTTATGTGTTTAGGCTCTTTTGAAAGGAAGATTGTTACTTGCTCTTAAATTGTGTTAAAATGTAAATATTTTTTAAATTCCTCTTACAGAAGGGTGATGGATTTTTTTTTTCTTTTTAACCTTGATAGGCTTGCTGAGCTGTAGATTCATTAGATTTATTTTTTTTGCAATCAGCGACTTACTAATTTCTTTCTTTTAAAAAATAAAACATTCTTAGAGAAGAGGCAAAATGTTGTTACCCAGGTTAAAATTAAAGCGTTTTTAGTACTAATGGTGTTATAGAACTTATTTCAGGGAGGCAAGGGGATGAAGGTTGTAGATGATTTACTGGAAACAGTACTTGATTCCTGAGGACTGGCCTCCAAGAAAGAATATAGCTTCTACTTGTAAGTTTAAGGAGAACTGATTTTACCAGGTTTGGGTAAGGGGGCTTGAACACAGGTATTGATATATGAGATTTGCCAACTCAATCAAATAAGTTCTTATCACAGAACATTTTATTTTGTAATTTGGGGGGTTCCTGTAGTGGATTCTTAAGATATCTTCAGCTTTCTAACAAATCAAAAGAGCATTTTAGTCCTTAGGAGCAGATAGGTAAACTATACTGGTTGCCTGAAGATCACTGAGCAAGTCCCTTTTCCAAGAAGTTACCTCCCTTGTTTTCAGAACTGAACCTCTTCTAGGAAGATGCTAGATAAGATAAATGGCATATTATGAACATAGTTTAATCTTTGGATCCACGCTTATAGTTTGACAACTAACATTTGGTGCTTAGCTAAAGCATTTTTCACTACGTACACAACTCTGTCTTTTAGGTCATTTTAGATAGTTGCTTTCTTGCTTTCATGTTCTTACTGTTATGATAGGAAAAGCATGTGTTTTGACATTGATCAGGTTATGTTTTAATCCTCTCCCTAGGGTTATGTCTGAGTAAGTTACTTGGCTTCAGTTTCCTCAACTGTAAAACGAGAGTGTTGCTCAGGCTTGTAGTAAGAACTCACTAGAGTCATGTGCTGCCATGAAGTGGGCAATCATATGTGTTCTCTTCCTCTACCTTGTTGCTTTGTTAATAAGCATTATTTTTATTTTAAACAGTGGCCATGAGGGCTCTGTCCACATTAATAAAGAAAAAAGTTCGTTTCTCATAAACTTTTCTTAAATGTGACATCAGGTTAGCCTAACTTTGCCCCCACTGGTTTTCATTTTTAGAGAGGAAGGATGGGATGATTTGCAGAGTCACTGAGCTGAGAGCATGAATGAAACAGTTAGCCTGTTAAGAAGGATGCAGAGTGAGAAACTTGTGATGGCACCACAGAGGTTCCTGCCTGGCCTCTTGTCTTCTCAGTGAGCTTGCACGGACTCCAGTGTGATAGGTTGTGATAAGCGTAAGCAGGCCTGGGAAGGAAAGCTGGTGGGGAGCCAGCTGGGAGGAACTAAAACAGGAGCTGTGGAAATCCAGGCTATCTTGCTATACCATGGATACTTTGTTTTACTTTTCTTATCAATGTGGTTGTAATTAACTTTATTTAAACACTAAATTCAAGCTCATTTGGTTCTTTTGGGAACCGCAGTTCCAGTAAGTGAAAATTCATTATGTAAAAAAGTAATATAGTCATTCTTGTCATCTAGTAAATGCTAATCCAGTTATGATTTTATTCTAAAAGAGCGACCCATAATAAACAAAAAGCTTCTTTCTTTTAAAAAATTATCCCGTCTGTAGTTTACCAGAATAGTTACAAAGTCTTAGGAAGCCTTCCCTTAAGGAAGTTCAGTTTGGAAACTGGTTAATCATCCAGTTATGGTGCGGTGAGTGCAGTAAGAAGAAAGGAAATGAGGCCTAATACTGTAGCATTAGGTCAGGGGAGCACATGAAAGAAAATTATTCATTCTCCTTCGGCTGGTCATGCTCATTTTAAAAGAGTGAAAAGCCCAAACCACTATGGTGACTTCGAACATAATAGAAAACGACTTGTTTCCCTCATTGAAACAATATTCTTAAACAATGTTCTGGGATCTTGAAATAGAATACCCTCTTATTTGTTTATATTTAAAACTACCATATTGGTGTATTTATTAAAAATCAGGCTTTTTAAGGCAGTGGTTCTCAAACTTTAGTTTCTTTCAAATCACCTGGAGGAGTTATTAAAATAGACTTTTTGCCTCTCACCTCAAAAATATCTAATTCAATGGGTCTGAGTGGGCCTGAATATTTACATTTCTAACAAGTTCCCGGATGATGCTGATGCTCCTGGTCCTGGGACCACACATTGAGAACTACAGATGTATTCAAACTCAGAAAATTTTAATGGCTACCTAATATGAACCAGTAGTTATTTCTAATCTAATTACTATCATATTGACTCAGTATACATTTGAGCTGCTGTGTGCCAGGCACTGTTCACTTCTTCACAGAGGTGAAGGAGGTAATGCACCTCCCTCAGGGATCTCAGTCTGATAGAGTTAGCAGTGGTAGTATTATTTAAACTCAATCCTCACAGGAGTTTTGTGAATTGGCGTATATAATCCTTATTTTAGGTTAAAAAAGAAAAAAAAAACTGAGTTCTAGAAAGGTTAAATAATTTTCTAGAATTTACAGTGAGTATATGGAGGAGCCAGAATTGCCTGGTTATGCACTATAAAAAGTTTGTGGTGATTTTAGTGGACCACAAAAGGGATGGAATATTTGGTTCTACCTGAGGAAATCAGAAGGCATTGCCGAAGAGATGGCACCAAGCATCTTAAGGAACAAGTAAGAGATAACCAGATGAATTGGAACTGAGCATTTCCAGCTGAGGGAGCAGTTTCTGCAAAGCCATGGAAACCTGAGAGGACATATGTTCCACAGACTGCAAATAGCTATATAAGACCATGACACAATATGCCAGATGGAGTATGAGAGGAAAGGAGACCATAGAAGGCAGAGGTCAAGGTCGTAAATGGTTTTGTATACCAGGCTAAGAAATTTTTAAAGTAGAGTTAGGTTTTTTTTTATTACTCTTCTTTCATCTCTGTAAGCCAGTGGTTCTCAAAAGTATGGTTTGTCAGGCAGCAGAATCAGCATCACCTGGAAATTTATTAGAACTGCAGATTTCTGGGCCCCACCCCAGACCTACTGAATCTGAAACTGAGGTGGAGCCCAGCAATCTGTTTTAACAAAACATCTAGATGATTCTGGTGCATGCTAAAGTTTGAGAACCTCTGCAGCAGATTATAGTATTCTTGATAACAGCCTTCAAAGTGGCCAAAGGTGACTATAGTGATAGTAATTTTATCTGTGACTGATTCGATTCTGTTAAAGTACAATGTTTAACAAAACTGGAATAGTAATACCTTTTAAGGGACACATATCTTCAACATGATTCGTTTATACGTTGCAAACCTGTTCCTCCTTAGCAGTAAAAGAGATCTGAGTCAGGACTAGAGGTTATTATATCAGCAAAGAATAGGATGCTAATTATTGTTCCTTGACTGAGGAAATGGTTTGGAAACTGACTAGGTTTTATTTTAATTATCAAAAAAGAAGAAGAAGAAGAAATCTTATTTTAAGGGTTTGAGATTTATTTGGGTTTTTTTTTGTTTTGTTTGCTCATTAATATGTAAAACTGGTGTTAAGGTTAGCATTTAAGATATTCTATTTAAAACTGATGTGTTAAAAGAATTGAATGTATTTGTCATGAAATGACTAAAACTATTTGTTTTTCCTTGACATAGAAGTAAAAAAATTAAGTATAATCTAGGATTCTCAGGCAAATTCTAATCTAAATGCCTATCGCTATTTTTTTTGCCAAATTATGACCAATATTTGGTAATTTATCCATATGGTGTCTGAGCTTAACTTTACACTAAAGTTTGTATAGTTCTGTAGTTTACAGTTACATGAAGCATACCTTGCTCTCTACAAGCATTTGAAGCCTAACATATATAAGTATTTATTAATGATCTATATATCTTTTCCAGTTATTAGGTGTACAGAAGCCCCTTTTCATCTTACAGCATCTTAACAGCAGCAGCAAGAAGTAAAGTAGATGCTGTAGTTAATGTGGTTAATGCTCAGATAAACAAGCTTCAAGTTTCCATGCATTGATTCAGAGTTTAAAGGGTTTAAAAGTTCAAAGTCCATTGAGGCATTGACACCAACCCCTTCATTTTACAGATGAGAAAACTGAGGTCCAAGGAAGTTAAATAGTTGATTTACTGATGGTCACATAGGTAGTGAGTAGCAGAACCAGGATTATAACCAGATCTACTTAGATTACAATATAAAAGGCACTACTATATCAGACAGGATATTTCTGACCTCAATCTGATAGAACATTGAGGGTCCTCATCATCTAAAGTAAAATAGTCTTCAGATATTTTAGAACCTAAATTTAGCACTAAATAGTAAATGAAGAGTATGCAGTAAAGTTTTGTATAAAGACCTCGTTTTGTATTGATTCAGTAGATTAACGTATCAGATTTATATTTACAAGAAAATCTAATAACTATTCCTTAAAATTTACAAAAACATCAAGAAAAGGATATAGATCCTCACTACATACATGGGAAAATATAAACTGCCAAAGAGGACAATTTTCAGTCCTCTGTGTCATTATCATATAAATGCTAAGGTGATATTTGAACTTGGGATGTACTTATCAGCAAGACTGTTTCCAATTATTTCTAGGAATAATTGGTCTAAACCACATACTTTAGTAGGTGATTTTTGCCAGCTAGTAAACTACAGTCAAAGCATGCAAGCCTGCCAGAATGTTGAGTTCCTTGTTAACCAACCCTGCAAGTACTGTTTGCCCCAAAGCCCTCTGAATCATTTTTACAAGCCAGTTTTTAAAATTTAAAAACCAAATATTAAAATATAAAATCTCGGGGGGGGGGGGAGTCAAGGAAGGGAGGGAATACGGGGATATGTGTATAAAAACAGATGATTGAACCTGGTGTACCCCCAAAAAAATTTAAAAAAATAAAAAAAATAAAAATATATATATAAAATCTATAGAAGAAAAATCTTCATCTGAATTTAATGCAATAAGCAACCACTGGAATTTCTACATGAAAGACAGTTGGAATATATAGGTGGTACATGAAGAGATGTGGAGAGGGTACTACTCATTCAAAACGTATCTTAAGTTCACCAAATTGAGAACTGAGTAGAATTGAGAGAGTTCCTTTTTAAAGTAGCATTTGTATGTCATAGGCAAATTAGAAACATTGAAACTACAAAGGATTTTTGGCAGTCATCTGTTGACTGAGACCCTCATTTTCAAAATGAGAGCTCTGAGTATGAAATTGTGTGAATAGACTAATAATCTGTTTTAAATTACTGGGTTTTTTTTTTGGTTTTAAGTAAAACAGAAGTGTTTTTAATTATTTTAAGACTTGGAGCTTACATTTTTTAGAATAATTTAATGAAATATTCTAATTTTTTCCAGTGCATCTGGGGGAGGTGGTGTAGCCATTGACAACAAAATAGAACAAGCAATGGTAAGTAGAAATTTATAGTCCTCTCATTTCATAGATTGTTGGGTTTTACCAGTTCTAAAAAACAAATACCTAATTCTTTAAACCAAGATGACCAAAGTGTATTTTTTGATAATGAGATTTGGTTGAAAATGCTTGAACTTTGAGAATTTTTAGTCTAGAAATATCAGTGGGACAGATATTTCCCCTACTTGAACATCTTACATTTCATGCCATTTTAGGGGATATACATAATCAACATGGATTTGATCCCCTAAATATCTCAGCATGAAAAATAGAGACAAAGGAGTATTAAAATGAAAACTTCAGCTGGAAATCTTTTCCATCCTTTGGTTATTTACAGTGACTGTTTTACTCAGCTTTAATAAATAGACTTGTTTCTGTTGATTCTGATTCTGATTTCTGCTATTACTATCAATTTTTTGGTTTTCTTAAAGATGATTCTACTCATTATTAAAAATATTTTGATTCAAGTTATTAAAACCATAGGTTATAAATAAAGGCCATTGGTCTCAAGCTTTTTTTTAATTCTAAGGTTTTAAAGTTGGAAATTGCAGGTCACTTTATCTCTTAAAGCAGCACTATAACTAGTTTAATATCAGACAGTTTAATATCCTTTGTTCTCTTTGACATCTGAATATATAGTTTTAAACTTTTTTTTTTAATTCCAAGCTTATGTTAATTGACAATGTAAGGACTAGTATTTTTTTAAATCACTCCAACTTTGAAAAGAAAATCCTGGGCTTGCTGCCCTAGTTGGGAAGTAGACTTTTTCCACCTCATCTTCCTTAGGGTCAGTGAAGAAACAGTGGAAACATTAAAAGCAGGAGCAGGAAAACTAATATAAAACTGCCTTATGTTTATAAGGCACCAGGTAGGCTGAAACCAAATAGCAGCTCCTTTCCCTTTCACTCTTTTTTGACATTCCTAATTTTGTTTTTCACAGGATCTGGTGAAAAGCCATTTGATGTATGCAGTAAGAGAAGAAGTGGAAGTTCTAAAGGAACAAATAAAAGAATTAGTTGAAAGAAACTCTTTACTTGAACGAGAAAATGCACTGTTAAAATCTCTTTCAAACAATGATCAATTATCCCAACTCCCAGCCCAACAGGCCAATCCTGGTAGCACTTCTCAACAGCAAGCAGTGATAGCACAGCCTTCGCAGCCAACGCAACCTCCACAGCAGCCGAATGTCTCCTCAGCATAAAGCTTTCTTGCCTCATTAAGAAAAAAACTGAAAGCAATCTATCCTTGTGTGCCACTGGTGTTCTTTCCACTTTATACGAAAGCAAGTAGCCATGCTTCGGTTGTGTGTTTGGCCTTTTCAGTATTAGACAATCATTCTACAAGAGCTTTTCCTCTCTTTGAGATGTCATACAGCGCTGTTGATGTCCAGTTTATGTCATCAGTACACAAGGAAAATAATAGATGGGGTGTATTAAAGCAAGCAAGGTTTGCATTTTACCTGGTGCGCACGAGTGGGGTCTTTTAAGAGCTTTGGTGGCTCTCTCATGTTTCTTATTACCTATGGGTTTACCCTGAGCCTTCCTATCACATTGTAAATAACAGTTCATCTAAAGAGCCACTTTTCTTTCAATATCAGTAACATTTGCCTACATAAGTTTTCATTTATTTGTGTTTTATTTATTACAGGGCTGCTATTTTCATAATGTACATGAACAATGTCACAGAACTTTTTTAATTTTTTTGAATAATTATAAGTATCGGTAAAGGAATTGAAAGACAGGATTGCATTTAATAGGTAAAACGTTTAGGCAATAATTGAACAAAAGAATCCTGGCATATTTCTAACACTAATGGCAATTTACCTTCGGTATTTATTTTCAGTAGTAAAGACCCAGCTTGAATGTAAATTTTGTATAGTGTAAGTATGAAGAACATAGTGCAACTGTACAGGTAGTCACCAGTTATTGTGATATAATAAATAATTGGGCTATTTTGATGAAGAAAACTTTGTTCATTTGTTTCTACTTTCTAATAGAGAAATTGCCACGATTCCTCTGCTTTTTGACATTTCGTATGACTTTTTTTTCGGGTGGGAATAAAAAGCTGTGAAATTGTTCAACCTACTTTGTAACCAAAGAAGCAAAGCTGTGTAATGGAGTTTTTTTGTTTTTGTTTTTTTTTTATAATGCACATTCTTTATGTATTTTTATTTAGTGTTTTCTCGGTCACAATTTTCTTTGCTGTCTAGCATGATCTGCATGACCTATAATCTTTGAACCACTTTCGTACCTCATGTTTTTATCCAGCACTCTTATTGTAATATGTACTAGTCTGTGAACAATGTCAAATAAAAAAGAACGAACAGGTAGTATGGTGGAGCTGAGCTAGTGTACTATACACTAGTTGTAAAAAAAAAAAAAAAAAAGAAGTGAGCCATCTTTTGTTCATTTAAAATGGTGTTTTGAATTTCGTATGCAGAAAACGTTTTGTTACATTGCAGATTTTAATGTATTTAATAAATGCAACATGCAGATTAAGTGCAGTGTATACTGAGTATTTAAATTAAAATGTACATTTCATAAATACAGTTTCAAGAGAAAGCATCATTTTGTGTATACTAACACATTAAGTGTATGTCAGAAATTGATGTATAAATATATATTTTAACACATTTTCTGAAATTAAACTGCAGTTTTGTTGAAATATTTGGCTCTATATGTGTTCAAAATTTAATTTGATTAGATTTGTATTTTCACAGTTCCAAACATTCCTTTAACGAAAACCTATGTTATTAATGACTTGATGGTTCTTAAACTTTCAAAGTAAAATTAAAGAATGCAAGAATGGTGAGCAATATTTGTACTCAATATTCATATTATGTCAATGACATTTAAGTAGGAAATCCTTGTCTACCAAAACTTTTACTTGAATTCAGAAAGGTGCCTGTAGAAATTAACATGCTCTGTATCTGTAGCCAACTAGCTAATCAGGAGTTAATGGGAATCAATAGTCAGCTCTTTGCATTAAAAGATGTGTTCTTTATCTAAAATAAAAACTTAAGCCACAAACTAAATGCATAAAATCAGACTATACATGGGATTTCCATTTACTTTATATTCTAGTTATGCTGCAGGATGTATTCACTAAAAACACAATTTTAATGTTAATAGAAATAACTAAAAGAACTAAGTACTTCGATGTGAATAAGCAACCTAGAGATATGGAGTAAGATTTTTTAAGTAGAGCCATCGCAGATGAGCTAGAAAGTGAAACTTCCATGTTGGAATGTTAACCAAAAAGCTCACTTGGGTGTGCCCCCACCGAGTGCAAACAGTAATGTATTTAATACAGGTGGAGAAAAACTAGTATTAGAAAAGGTTGGGGTTTTTGTGAAACTATGTTTGGGTGTTGGGAGTAGAAAAACACTATAAATGCTAAAATAATAGTTACAGAGGAAATGATTAATATGTTTTAAGTGATAATTAAAAGCAATTATTACTACTTTTTCATTTTAAAAAAATCACAATTGAAGAAAGACCGTGAGTAGTTCACAGAAGAAGTAAAGGGCAGTTTCTAAAGATTCAAGCTCTAGTAACCTAAGAAATACAAATTAATATTTCACAAATTATTTGTCTTTTAAATAGCGGGACCTAATGGAGAAAGGCAAGCTTTCCTGTGAACTTCTAGAAAGTAGGCAAAATGTATTGAGCCTTAAATATTAATAAACTTCAATTTAATGACATGAGAAGATACTCAACTAATGGTGCCATGTTAAAAAAATGCAAAACTATAGTAGTGCCTGTCCTCTGCTTTCCCAACTCCCCCCTTCTCTTTGGACCCATCCCCCTAAACAACCCCAAAAATAGCTGTAAAAGGAAGCCTATACATACAAACTTACTCTCATGAGGCACGCCCCCACTTCAAAGTCAAGGACAAAAACTTAAGAGTGGGAAAGCTATGTGCTTTTCAGCATCAGATATACTGTATTTGAAAACATCAAGTATTCCTCCAAATTATTAGTTTAGGATCTTAAGTAAATTTCAGTTTTACCTCAGATATTTAGGGTCCCTGGTTACACATAACTGGAGTATTAATTGAGATGCCATTTTGGGAGCACAGTCTTGTATGAATGCCATCTATAGTTTTCTCAGTGAAATGCTCGTAGACGAAGATGCCACTTAAGTGTTCTGTTGGTTTACCTCAGCCAACCACAAAATCATAGGTAGAAAATATTGTTTCTGATATGGCAATGTGTCTTCAGTACAAACCTAAATTTCCCCAAAGAAGAAAAATTTCAGGTAGCTACAATGTGATTTTATAGCTTGCTGTACAACCCCTCTCCCCCCAAGAAAGAGAAGGGTTGTGAGATATTAAATACATGGTTACTTTAACTCATAATTTTTTGTCCAAAAATAGCTGGGTATTTCCAATTCTGTTTCCAATATTCTGAGCTAAGCATAATAAGTATAATGCTTTACCATCAAGCCCTCAGTGATGGATAATTAAAACTGCCACTATTCACAAAGAACTGTCACATGTCAGAGATTAGGGTATTTCTCCAAGTTCCAATCCCTAGTCACTTATGGACCTTTAAAAAAGAAACAGCAGGGAGGGGGGCACAGTGTCCTTAAGATTAGAGTAACCAAAATACCTGTTTGTGAAAATTCATCTTTGTAGAACCAGAAATAAAATATCACCTAATATTCTGGAAACAAACTTTTAAGATGATCTAACGTCATCTTAAAAATTTAAATATTTTTTTAAAGGAAGATTTACAGCTCAGTGGCAGGCACCTTGTGACATGACAGTTCTCTCCAACTATGCTTTAAAAGGACAAAGCCCAGCCCTCAAGATTCAGAGTTTGATTAAGGGTATAGACAAACTAATAGATACAATGCAATAATAATACACAGTCAAGGATAGCTTTGTTAGGGAAGTTTTCCTCAAAGAGGTGACACCTGAGTCTTGAAGGTCCCAAAAGTAAAACAGTGCTTAAGGGCTTAAAGGAGAGCATAAGCAAAGCTCCTTGAGAAGCCACAGAACTGTTTCACAGGATGCAGGCAGGCAATGACTGTCTCACTCACCTGAGTAGCTTGGCATCAATTCAGAAAGCCGAAATGACTTACTGAGTGATTTTAAGCAATGGGATTGTAATCAGAATTGCCTTTCAGAAAAATTAATCATTCCAGTGGCGCATGAGAGGTAGTTGGGAGCTAAAACTAGAAGCTGAGAAATAATTTAGGAGGGACAGTAATAATCCGGAAAAGAAATAGTGGGTACGCAAAATTACATAGGCAATCTTGTGATGTTTGGGAAGGACATTTGTCTTGCGTACTACTGTACCATTTTTCTCCTCACGGTGAACATTCCATTCCCAGCATCAGGTGCCTGTTATTTCTTGCTCCAGGGAAAGATCAGAGAGCCCCAAGTCTCAGAACATTTGAGTGAGACTTTTCCATCCAACAGCTTTATATCTATCTCTGTGAAATGAAAGCCTTCATTTCCTGTTAAAGGAATTTCAAGAATTTACCAAAAGGGTAGGGGGGACTAGAGGAGGCTTGGCTGTCCCTTTATGCCTGTGTATAAATCCAGCCCTAAAGGTTAACCAAGTTTAGTCCTTTTATAGTGACTAGGATTAGAGTGGCCCAAAAGCATGAATTCAAAGTCTGTCCTTCAGAGCTATCACTTCCTACCCAGAAAAGATAATATGGGTTTTAGCCCCATAACAGATACTAACAGATACTAACAGTCCAAGTCAGAACAAGTTTTGCTAAGCTTTAACCTTTCATTCTTTGACACAGTTTGATTCAGAAGGCTTCTTTCTGTCCTATAAGCCCCCTGCGTAAGCAAAACTGGACCTTTTCTCCCACCTCCTCCTGTCTAGTAATCCATGTTTTTATTTTCTAGCAATACTAAAAGTTCATTATTTACTGATGTGTGCTTGCATCCTATTTTTCCCTTTTTGACATTCCAGAATGCATTCCTGTTTCATATATTTTTATACCAGGTCATAGAATTTTTATGTTACGATCTGTTCTTTAAATGCAAGTATTCCTTTCGTCAGTAGAGAGATTACCGTACAAGTGCTATTTAACGATTTCCTTAGTGGTCTACAATTGGGCTGACATGCTGTGCTCACAAATAAAAATGCTAAGTGAGGCACTTTACAAAGTAAGTTAAAGGTCATAGACATACTTTTTTTTTTTTAAACAATCATCAAAAATAAAAGACAGCCTGAGATTGGTAATGGTAGAGTAAGAAAGCTGGCATTTTGCACTGGCACGATTTACTTGGTCATAGAATTTGTTCAACATACTTGGGTGGTGAGTTAGCTTTATTTTTCCTTCTCACCAGGGGAGCTGATAGATTAAGCAGTTTGGGGAATTTTCCCATGGTCTGATGTCTTGCGTTGAGCTATAAAATAGAGGATTGACGTTTATGGGCTAAGGCATTACCCATGTAAGCCAAAGTTAGCCCTTTGAAAGAAGGAAGGAAAAGGTGTGCTAATGCAGATCATAAAAATAACTGAATTTTAAAATATGGCAAACGTCACGCTTCTACTTTCCTGTAAAAAAATTTGAGTTTACCTTCTTATTTCATTCTTTTGCATGCCTGAGATAGTTCTATGTAACTACCGTAAAGTATGCTTGCCCACTGCAATCCAGAATGTTTTCCAGATCACAGTTCTTACTGTCATTTAACAGGCAAGCAACCTATCTATGCATAGATCATACCTGAGGAAGTCCACCGACAGCAAGGGAACATTTTTGTCACACTTGGTCATGAACTATCAGGTCAGTGTCTAATTCTAGCTTTCCTACTTTTAAGAAAGAAAAAATATATATGTATAATTTAATCAGATGGCAGATGGAGAGAAAAAAATAAATATGTATAATTTTGTGATGCCCCTAAAGTAAAGGTTTTGCTTTTGAGAAGCTTGAGGTTTATGTTTTATTTTATAGAAATATTGTTGAAATGCAATTCAATTCTATTTCAATTCAGGTGCTGCACCCTGAACTGGATGTTTGGGGATAGAAAGATGAATGAGACATGATTTGTGCACTCCAGGAGCTCATTGTCCAATTAAAAGTAAAAGCTAGAGTGTCACATTGTTTTTTTCAAAGTATATGTCACAATTTGTAGATGTCATATCATTTGTTGACTGAAGGGTACTTGAAATGAACAGTAATATTGCCATGCCACATGAAACCCTTTGACATTGCCAGGAAACAACTTTAAATAACCAAAAAACTTGAACATCAAATACTTCCAGAAAGAGGGGACCTGGTGAAAAGCCTTCCATCTCTATACTTAGCCTGTGAGGTGTCCCCTAAAAAAAGGAACTAATCTGAAAGAGAAGTTTACACATTTCTAAATACTCTAAAGTTTGTAGATAACAGAACTGATTTAAATAAAAAGAATAGAATTTGTGTATCATAAGTTATATCATCTATTGTCTCATAAGGAATACATTCATCGTCTTGGCTAACAAAATCAGCTACCATTCAATGCACCAAGTTAAGAATAACTCAGGTACCTAATGCAAAAATTAAATCTGATAGAGTTGAGAATCCAGAAACAAACACAAATATGTATTGAGTTAATGATAAAAGTGACACTTCAAATCAGTATGGGAAGAATGGATTATTTAACAAATAGTATTAAGACAGTATAACCATTTGGGAAAAAAATAATTTTAGATCTCTAACTCACAAAAATTAACTCCAGCTAGACTAGCAGTGAGTCTTATGCTTTTTGATCACATACTCCTTTTAGAAATATTCCTGTGAAAATGCACGTAAGCAAAAAGTTTTACAAATAGGTTATGAAGAGATGCCTAACTTTAGCAAAATAAGGGAAATGCACGTTAAAACACAAGAGACTATCTCAGATCCAATTGGCAAATATTTAAAATAAATATAAATCAAGATTGTGGGGAAACAGGAATCCTACATTGCTGGTGAGCATATAAATTAGCATGGCCACTCTTAAAGTCAACTGAGTGGTATCTGTTACAATTTTAAATTTACATGCCCTGTGACCCAATAATTCCAATTTTTAATGAAACACACATTACACACTTTTGTTCACAAGGTGGCTTGTACAATAATGTCTGTTGTACCTTTGGTTGTAATAATATAAAATTGGAAAAACCAAAATACGCATCAAGGGGATGGAGCATGGTACGCATTATAAAATACTAGGCATCAATGAAAGAGTCCTACATACACTGACATGGAAAGATCTCTAAGATACAATGTTAAGTTTTTTAAAAGTTTAGGGAACAACGGAAGGATGGTACATGAAATACACAAGATACCGCTGATGTTAAAACACATACCACACCCATTCACGCACACAAATACTGTACAGTGTACATCTTAAGTACCTAACTATGTATTATAAAAATGTATAGAGAAAGGTCTGGAAGGGTACTAACCAAACTGTTCACAGTAGTTTGGTGGAGTGCATTAGCTTTACCTGTAATGTTTGATGTTTTGGGGTATGCATTCATGTATCGTTTGTTGTAATGACAAATTAATAAATTAGAAATAAAATCAAATACAAGGTGTTTTCTTCTTGTCTGCTGCTAAAGTCTCCCACAGTGCTCTGGATCTTATCATCTTCAGCCTTCCCTCCTCCCCAGGGATGTTTCTCCCTCTCCCATTTCTTCTGTTTGTCTCTCTCCTCTGGCTTCGTCACATCAGTATTTACACAGGCTGGGAACATGCCCCCTCCACTTGCTTTTTCTGTTCCTTCTGCCTTTTTACTTCTTTCTCTTCTGCTCACCACGTGTCGCAGGCAATCTTGTTAGGGCCCCCACTGTGACCCCAAACCATTCTGGTCACAGTCACCAGTGGTCACTTTGCTACTACAGTAATTCCATTCAATACCCTTCATTCTCATCTTATTGAACAATTTTACCCAATTTCATTTTCTTATCGTTTGTTTAGTCTAGGAGTTTTCTATCGCTTCGTCTTCCTCCTTTTTATTTTTTTAGGGGTTTCTCTTGTAAAATATATGTACATGGTTGAATTTTTTAACCCAAGCTATATTGGCGGTGGGGGGGTGTCCACGTGCAGCCTGCAGGATCTTAGTTCCCCTCCCGGGGATCAGACTTGGGCCCCTGCAGTGAAAGTGCAGAATCCTAACCCCTGGACCACCAGGGAAGTCCTCAATCTTCTTTTAATAGATGAATGATCTGTTTCCATCTATTAGCATTACTGGCACAGTTGGATATATTTCTGCCATCTTGTTTTGTGTTTTCTCCTTGAAATTCTTGGTTGATTTCCCCCCTTTTTTTCCTTTCTCTTGGCTTTTAATTGATTGTTTTCTTATTCACTTTTTATCTCCTCTAATGGTTGGGAAGCTATATAGTCCATGTCCATTCTTCCAGTGGTTTATCTTACATTTTTTCTTTATCATTTTGTTGTGGAAATTGTCAATTATGTACAAAAGTAAACAGTAAAATGAATTCCTATGTATCTGTCACCCAGCTTAAACAATTATGTGATCTTATTATTTACACTTGCACCCATTTCACCCATGATCCTCTGGATTATATTGAAAGAAATTCAAGATATCATAACGCAACATATTTTTAAAATATAACATCTCTAAAATATAAGGTTTATTTTTAAAAAGAAATAACCATACTACTATTATCCCACTACAAAATTAACAATTTGCTAATATCATTAAAAATAGTCAAGGCCTACGTTTCCCTGCTTGTCTTAAATTTTTCATACTGCATTTGTTTGAATTCAAATCAAAATAATGTCCCTACATTGCAATTGGTTGGCATGCCTCAAATCTCTTTTAACCTACAGACTCCTCATTCCCCTCTTTTTCCCTTGAAATTCTTTAACAATCAGAATTGTTTGTCCACTAGCTTCCCCCAAGTGGGAGTTTTGCTGACTGCATCCTTGTAGAGTATCTACCCCTGTATTTCCTGTAAGTTCGTTAGATCTAGGAGCTTAATCAGATTAGGGTTCATATTTTGTCGAGATTAACTCATAAGTGGTGGTGAATACCTCCATCACATAATGGCTGGCTGTCTCTATTTTGTGATTTGGGGCAGCATTGATAAGCATTACCTAGACCCACTCTCATTCTCAGTCATTAGCAAAACGCTTCTCTGAAGAGAAAAGTGCCCTTTTCAGTGACTTTGAGGTACAGTTCATATAAGGAAGGCAAGAACTTAATTCTTTCCTTTTATTTCTCAGTTTTCAAAATAATGAGTACCTAGAAAGGAATAAAAATGCATAAGGAGTGATTTAGGAAGATTTACTCGGATTTTTTATTCTGAGTAGAAGGACGAGAGAATACAGTGAGTTGATTTGGGATGGTATATTTCAGGTGTTGGTAGGGAGAAGCCAGGAAATAATAACCTGCAAAAAGCTGAGAAACGGAAATGGCAACCTGAAGATGTGTCTGTTCACTGCGGAGTCTGGGAGTAACATCTGAGTCAAGAGTGCCTTGAGGGAATGTGGGAAAGAAGCCCACATCTGGGCAGAGTGAGGGCCGGTTCAGAAGCAGCATCCGTGGCCAGAAAAAGCAGATCAGGATGCCCTGAGGATCCAGGGAGTGAAGAGTTACACAAGTGAGCAGTGGATTATTGTGTGCTTCGTCTCTGCCAAATGGAGACTGGAGATACTCTCCTTACAAGCTGACAGCAAGCCAGGAAGTTTCCTAAGAAACACAGCATGGAATGGGTAACATTTAGCTTATGCAGCACTATTTCTAAGCAAGGCTATAAAGATCAGCAACACTGGTACCCATCTGTTCTATTTATCGCCTCTGTGAACCATGTCTTGACTCTTCATGAGGATCAGTTTCTTTATCATTTTTATGCTCTTGCCCTGGACACAGGAAGAGGCTTCAGGAAGGACTTCCATGGTGGCACAGTGGTTAAGAATCCGCCTGTGGTGCTCGCTTCGGCAGCACATATACTAAAATTGGAACGATACAGAGAAGATTAGCATGGCCCCTGCGCAAGGATGACACGCAAATTCGTGAAGCGGTCCATATTTTTGAGTCAAGGAAGGGAGGGAATATGGGGTATGTGTATTAAAACAGATGATTGAACTTGGTGTACCCCCCAAAAAAAATTAAAAAAATATATATATATGTAAATATTAAAAAAAAAAAAATCTCACATGCCACGGAGCAGCTAAGCCCGTGCACCACAACTTCCGAGCCCACGTGCCACAACTACTGAAGCCCGTGTGCCTGGAGCCTGTGCTCCACAACAAGAGAAGCCACCACAATGAGAAGGCCGCTCACCACAACAAAGTGTAGCCCCCACTTTCCACAACTAGAGAATGCCCATGCGCAGCATCCAAGACCCAATGCAGCCAAAAACAAATTAATTAATTCATTTTAAAACAAAGAACCTCCTAGTGACCCCTCCTCTCATCCACCTGTCTCCAGCCCACCCTCTCTCCCGTTCCTCTCCCTTCTCCCCACCCCACCCTGCCCCACTGACTATCCTTGGTAAACATTCATCGCGAAAGATTGAGAAGGAACCTCTTCCCAGGAACATCAACCTTTTTTTTATCTGGACTCTTGAAAACTACCCTGTCCTGCTCTCCAGAGAAAATGAACAAGTGAAAACGGCACCAGCTGCAGAAGCACGGCCAACCCCTGGCTTCGAGTGACCTTGAGTTCCAAACCTGTGAGTCTTGGCTTTTTCCCTGCCTTCAGCTTCCTGAACCCGCCCCATTCAGCATTAGGTAACAGCTGTGATGACAGCTGACTCATCTGGGAATGCAGTTTTCCTGGAGGTTTCCTCTGCTCAGATAACCACACCCCGCGAGAAAAAACTGGTTAACAGAAGCTTCTAGCCCTGGATATTCAACAATGTCGGCACAGCCTGGGGCGTCTCAGGGAGAGGAGGAGAAAGAACATCAGGGTTCTGGGACCAAAAATGTGGGGCGGGACGGTGCCAATGCTTAGAGCCGGAAGCTGAGTGGTATCAAACTGAGTGAGAATCCCTCCTTTGCCTTTGATAGCTGGGGACCTTCCAACCAGCTTGCCCTCAAAGGTAAGATCTGTGAGAGCTGGGACTTCCACTTTTTTATTCACAGTTGTACTCCTGGTACCTACTGCTATTACTAAACCGATGAATGAATGAGGGTTCGCCCTTAGGTTGCTCATTCTCTGTTCTTGAGTTTTCCAATCTGATCTGTAAATGTAGCCTGAGATAGCAAGGCATAGGCGCATCTTGAGGATAAAACCAGGTGAAATAATGTACATTGCCTAACTGAGACCTGGCCCATAGTGAGCACACACACAGTAAATGCTCACTCTTGCTTTCCTTTGTACCACTTTCTAGGCCATGCTCTCTTTCTTCATCGCTTCTTGACCAAAAGCTTTAGGAAAAGATTGGATGATTTTTAGGAGCGGAGAATAGGACCTATGATAATAGAGGTCACCTAGATAAGTTAAACCACCTACTCCAAAATCCTTTTCCCCCTTTGTCTCATTAGATCCTCACACTATCCTTGTAAGGCTTGGGAAAGCAAATATTGTGCTCATTTGACAGAGAGGGAAACAGGTTTAGAGAATCCAGAGAGCTTGTAATCTGTCCAAGATCTCAGTGGTAGAACTAGATTCCAGACTGTAGGAAAAAATCATATCCCATGTTTTTCTCCCCACTGTACTCAAGCGAGTTAGAGGTCACAGGAAGGAAAAACTCCTTTTGTAGAATGAATTACCTTGAAGCTATACACAAATTATTCCTATTCATTGATTCATCTGTTAGATTTCATTGAGGCAGCTCTGTGATTCAAAAAATGGCCATGTGAGATGGATAAAATGAACAAAATATGACAATATATCCTCCATGGAATGAAGAAAGGCAAGTCGCCATCAATAGAATATCAGCCACTCTGCAATCAGCTTACTGATGGCTGACTTCTGCAGCCCCATTGCAGCAGAGGGGAGCTATTGTTTATTTGCTTGAAATGTGTATTTTCTTAAGTAGCATATGCTCATTAAAAAATTCCAGTGAAGAAGCTTACTTTAAAAAAAAAAAAGCCAAAACCTCCTCTCCCTACTCATCCTCAATCCACGCTGCAGAGTTAATCTCTGCTAACAGTTTTCTCTGCATGTAACTAAGATACATATGCATACACACATTTTGTGGATTTTTTTTTTAATGTAAATGGGATCATACTAAATATACTCTTCTTCAACTTGCTTTCTACAAATCTACAGTAATCATGGACATCCTTCCATAACAGCACAGAGATCATATTTATTCTTTTAAGTGATTGAATAGCATAGTATAATAAGGCATGCCGGGGCATTCCCCTATTAATGGACCATTAGATGGCACTCAATTTTTTCCTGTAACCAGAACTGTTTCTCCATATATCTTTGTCCAGTTGCATGAGAATTTCTTCAGAATAAGAATGGCCTTGGCCAATATTTCTTGAGTCCTTTGCCTTCACATCATGTGGATAAGAGGTTGTCTGGGCTGTGGGTATAAAATCATTTCACTGTAAAAAAAAAAGAAAGCAGGAAACAAAGGTTCAAAAAGGGTCAAAAGTGGAGTTTTGTTTTTGTTTTACAACCAAGTAAGTATATACTTGTGCTACTCCACATTTCTTGACTTCTGAGGAATTTTCTGCTATGTTACCTTCAAAAAAGTCTGTTGAAATACTTGCCTGGGACTTATTACAGGCTTATAAAGAGAGAAGATTGCCATTTGCTCTGATTTCTTCTTGTTTGGTTTGTACGTATTCGTGCTACACATAATCATGCAGAATTAAACAATAAGATAAAATTTTAACCTATGAAATTAGCAAAGATTTTATAAGCAGTAACTTTCAAACCTAGCACAGTTATGGGAAATAATCACCTCCATTTATTTATGGTGGGAGTCAAACATGATAAAGTAGTTTTCTATGTGATTATTTTTATTCTTTTTTAATTGAGCTGTAATTGACATATAACATATTTCAGTGATTCGATGTTTGTATGCATTGCAAAATGATGACCGTAATAAGTCTAGTTAACACCCATCACTGTACATAGTTACAAAACTTTCATCCTTGTGATGATAACTCTTAACTTCCAAATATGCGATACAGTATTATTAACTATAGCTATTTGATGTGTTATTAGAACAGAAACTCAGTTCCCTAACTCCGAAGCCCAGATTTCCTTTATGCTCCAAATATACAGATATACTAATGATAAGATATCAAAAGGCTGTATTTCTTTTATTTGAACTCCTTCCCCTCTTTTCCACTTAGCTACACAACCACCTGCCACCATGGGAAAAAAACTGAGTGGATAAAAAAGCAAAAATGGTGAGAATCTAGGTGTTCCCGGGAGACTACTCAAAAGAGAGAAACATTTCAAATAGTTCCAACTTGAACACCTTTTAAACAACTATACGGAGGTATAACCTATACAGTAACCTATACACCACTTAAATAAACAGTTTGATGAATTTTGACAAGCGTACATAGTCATGTAACCACAACCACAGTCAAGATGAAGAGTAGTTCTCCCATCACAAAAATTCCCTCCTGCCCCATTGCAGTTGAGTCCTATCCATCTCCTGACCCTAGGCTGTTTTTTGCTGTTTGGGTTTTGGGGAGATTGGTTTTGGTTTTTGTTTGTTTGTTTGTTTGCTTTTGGTGGGTTTTTTGTTTGTTTTGGGGGTTGGTTTTTGAAATTTTAGATTTCCCTTATCTTAAACTTCATGTAAATGGAATTATGCAGAATTAATCTCTTGAACCTGGCTTCTTTTGCTCATTGCAATATTTTGGGAAATTCATATATGTTGCTCTATGAGTGATTCATTTCTTTGTATTGCTGAGGGGCATTCCATTGTCGAGATGCACCACAGTGCATCCGTTCAGTGTTAATGAATAATTGGACTGCTTCCTATTTGAAACTGTTATGAATAAAGCTGCATGAACATTTATGTACAAGTTTTTGTATGGATATAGTGTTTCCGCTTCTCTTGGATAAATACCCAGGAGTGATTCATGTGGTAAATATATAGTTCATTTGATTTTTAAAACTGCAAAATGTTTTCCAAAGTGTTTACATGTTTTATTTTCTCACTGAGAGTTCCAGTTGCTCCACATCCTTGCCAGGACTTAGTATTGTCACTCTTTAATTTTAGACTTCAAAAGAAGTATGTAGTGGTATTTCATTGTGATTTTAATTTGCATTTCCCTTATAACAATGATGCTGAGCATCTTTTCATGTGTTTATTGGCCATGAACATATCTTCTTTTGTGAAGTATCTCTGCAAATCTTTTGCCCATGTTTATTAGCTTGTTTGACTTATTATTACTTAAGCTGTAAGATGTCTTTGTACATTCCGTACACAATCTTTTGTTAGATATAGGTATTGCAAATATTTTCTCCCAGGCTGTGACTTTTCATTTTGAGCAGAACATTTTAATTTGATGAAGTACAGTTTATCAAAACTTTCTTTTATGTTTCATGTTCTTTCAGTCAAATCTAAGAAATCTTTGCCTACCCCAAAGTCATGAAGATTTTCTCCTTTGTTCTCTTCTAGAATTTTTGTATATTTAGCTTTTATATTTAGGTGTGTGATCCATTTTGAATTAATTTTTGTATACAGTATGAGGTAACAGCTTGAATTTATCCTTTTGCATATGGATTCCAATTCAAAATACTATCCTTTCCCTATTGAATCTTGGCATCTTAGTCAAAATTGGTTGACTATAGATGTAAAAACCTTACAGTGTAAATGTAACCCCTAATTCTGCCAGTTCTGTTCCTAATTCTGCCGATCTTGTATGTCTAACTTTGTGAAAATACTATATGCTCGATTTCTGTAAGCTTATATATAGCAAGTTTTTTTTTGAAAGTCCATCCTTGTTTTTTTTAATTGAAGTATTGTTAATTTACAATGTTGTGTTAATTACTGCTGTACAGCAAAGTGATTCAATTATGCATATGTGTACATTCTTTTTATATTTTTTTTCCATTATGGTTTATCATAGGATATTGAATATAATTCTCTGTGCTATAAAATAGGACCTTGTTGTTTGCAAGTTTTAAAATAAGATAGTTTAAGTTCTCAAATTTCTTTCTTTTTTTTTTTTTCCCAAAATTTTTTTGGCTATTCTGAGTTATTTATATTTCCATTTAAAATTCAGAATCAATTTGTCAATTTCTTCCCCCCCAAAAAAATTCTGATGAGATTTTGATGAGATTTATTAAACATGTAGATCAATTTGGGGAGAAATACCATCTTAATACAGAGTCTTCTAATCCATGAACATGGAATTCCTCTCCATTTATTTAAATCTTTATCTTGCCAATATTTTGTAATTCTCAGTGTACAGTTCTTATGCTTCTCTTGATAAATGTATTCCTAATTACTGTATTCTTTCTGAGGCTTTCATGAATGTAATTTTTTTCAAGGTCATTTTCAGATTACTCTCTGCTATATAGAAATAATACAATTAATTTTTGTTTATTGATCTTATACCTTGTAACCTTGCTGAACTCATTTATTAGTTTTAGCAGTGTGTGTGTGTGTGTGTATGTGGATGGATTTCTTAGGATTTTCTGCATACAGGCCTATGTCAACTGCAAATACAGTTTTACTTCTTTTGTAATCTGAATGCCATTAATTACTTAATTAATTAATTAATATTATCTCATTTATTGCACTGACCAGAACATCTAGTAAAATGTTGATGAGAAGAGGATATCTTTGTCTTGTTTCTGATTCTAGGAGGGAAACTTTGTCTTTCACAATTAAGTATATTGTTAGCTGCGACTTTTTTTGTAGATGTCTGTTTTTTTAAAGCCCTGTATATTTTCTCTTTCTCCTCTTCATTCTATCAACATTCTCTCAAATCCTTGTGCACATTCGTAAGAGCTATTTTAAAGGGCTTGCCTGCTATTTCCATTGTTCATCATTTCTGGGTTTGTTTCTATTTCCTTATTTTTCTCCTAATTAAGGGTCACGTTTTCCTCCTTTTTCACATCTAGTAATATTTGATTGGATGCTAGACATTGTAAATTTTACATTCTTGATTACTAAATTTTGTTGACTTCCTTAAAAGAGCGTCAGACTTTATTCTGACTGTCAATTAAGCAAGTTGAAAATAAGCTCAATCTTGCTGAGGCTGATCTTTAAGCTTTGGAAAGGGCAGCCCTAGAGCAACTTTTCCTCTGGAGCTAGTTTAGCCCCCACTTCTAAGGTGTGACTCCTCTCTGAACTCTACAGAAGGCCTGGCTGTTTGATGAGGGTTTCAAGGTCTGGCTGATTGGAATTCAAATAAGTTCTGAGACGGCCATCTTTCAGTTCTCTGGTGCTTCCTTGCCTAGTCTCATATAATTCTGCCCTACACATGTACAATTGGGTATGGAGAGGTATACTCACTGGGACCACTAATGCAATTTTCTTGGACTATGTCTCCATTCAGCTCCTTCCTCTGCAGCACTCTGCCCTGTAACTTCCAACCACCTCGGCTTTCCCAAACTCCCATCTCAGTTTTCTCAGTTCGGTGGCACTGCTGTGCCCTATTTGAGTTTTCCCCCGCTGCACAGTGGACTAGAAATTACCTCTATGCAGAAATCTAGGGTGACCACAGGGCTCGTCTCATTTGTTTTCCTCCTGTCAGTGATCACGGTTTTGCATTGTTTTTTTGACCAGTGTTTGGAAATAGTCGTTTCATGATCCGGTCTCAGTTACTCCATCATTGCCATTGGTAGAAATCCAATTTTTTTAATTTTGAAAATTTTACAAGCTTATCCAAAACTAAAACCTGTATAAGCCCGTTACTCAAATTTCTCACTTGTCAAGATGAATAAGTTCTGAGAATCTAACGTACAGAATGGTGACTATAGTTCACAATACAGTATTATATACCTTAACATTGAAAATTGATGAGAGTAGATCTTTAGCATCCTCTCCACAAAAAAGAAATAGGAAAAAGAGTTAACTATGTGAAGTGAAGGACGTGTTCATTTTCTTCATCTTGTAATCATTCCACAATGTACAGGTATATCAAATCATCATGTTCTACACTTTATATTTGTCAATTCTTCCTCAATAAAGTTGGATAAGTAAATTTAAAAAATTTAGTGACTATCAAGATTTTGTTGTCTGAATGGTGGCCCTCCAAAAGATATGTCCTCATTCTAATATCCTTGACTTACTCACATCTTTTGCCATAAAAGATAATATTGCCTTACATGATGAAGGAGTGAATATTATCTTATACGGAAAAAGATGTAAGTTAAGGATGTTGAGAGTAGGTACTTATCCTGAATTGTCCAGGCGGACTCTGCAATCGCTTGTAGCCTTATAAGAAAGAGATACAGGGAGTTTTGACATAGAAGACCAGGAGGTAACATGAATGTTGAGGCAGAGATTGGAGAGATGCAGCCACAAGCCAAGGAAATGCTGGAGTCAATGGAGGCTGGAAGGGGCAGGGAACCACATCTCCCTGTGAGCCTTTGGAGGGAGTGCAGCTTTCCCAACACCTTGATTTTGGACTTTGGGCCTCCAGAACTGACAGAGAATTCACCTTGGTATTTTGGGGTTTTTTGGGTTTGTTTTTTCATTTTGGTTTTGGAGGGTTTTTTTTTTTTTGGCTGCTTTGGGGCTTTTTGTTGCTGTGCGTGGGCTTTCTCTAGCTCCAGAGGGAGCAGGGGCTACTCTTCGTTACAGTGCGTGGGCTTCTTATTGTGGTGGCTTCTCTTGTTGCAGAGCTCGGGCTCTAGGTACATGGACTTCAGTAGTTGTGTCTTGCAGGCTCTAGAGCGCAGGCTCAGTAGTTGTGGCTCATGGGTTTAGTTGCTCCACAGCATGTGGGATCTTCCCGGGCCAGGGTTTGAACCCATGTCCCCTGCATTGGCAGGTGGATTCTTAACCACTGCACCACCAGGGAAGCCCCCATCTCTGTTATTTTAAGGCAGCAAGTTTGTGGTAAGTTGTTATGGTAGCCACAGGAAACTAATGCACATTCCTTTCACCTCTTTTTCCTTACTGAAGTATTTTACAGCAAATGTCAGCTCAAATGTTATCATTTACCTTTTCTTTTCTCCTGCCTCCCCCATTTCCTGTAAACAGGAGTGCACCTCTAGAGGCCTCCTTATATTCAAGTCTACATTACTGGCTAGAAGCTTGCTACGTGGTTCTCTGTGCCTCAAACTGCATCACATTAGCAGACACACAGTATCTGATTGTTCCTTAATGCATTTTTAATGAAGCCCAGCTTTTAAAATAACTTATGCAATCCCTGCTTAAAGACAATTTCCAAACTAATTTTAAACTCACATTTAAAATGTGACTTCCAATCCACGCATAAAAACAGTGTTTCAAATAATATTTGATCTGAAAATATTCCACTCTTCCCATTGACACTTAACAAAATTGTCCCTGCCTTTCTTGCTTCTAACTCTAGATTAAATGCCTCAAAGCTTGTCTCCAGTTGTTGCTGAATCACCCATGCAGCAGTTCCCCAGAATGACCAAACAAAACAGGAATAAAATAGACAGCTATCAAATAACTGCAGTTTTCCAAGAGGCCTACATTTTGCAGTTTTCCAGTATGATCTTCACTTTTCCTCCTTAACTGCACTGTAATGAGACCATATTTATTCTTTCTGGCCACTGTCTCTCTCTCCTCAGCTCTTTACTTTTGCTTCAAAACTCCCTGATGTCCCCCTGGAAACTCAACCATCCAAGAGATTCTTCTTTTTCTGTCCTTCAGCCCAGAATGTTTCCCTACCCACCACCAACCTAACAGAGGGCAGCAGGCTCACAGTTTATTCCCCGGTCCAATACCTAAGGACCAGGTGTTATTATTATTTCAAAATAAATATCCTTTGTGTTACAAGGAAAATGTGCTGGACCGAGTCAAAGGGCTGAGTTCAAGCCCTGGCTCCGGCTCTGTTATGCCTTAAATCTTTTTTAGGAAAGTTAACATGTCGTAGCATATGGTTTCCCACCCTGTGCGATGACCCTGTGTAGACATTTATCCAGCAAAAAATTACATTGATTCACATAGCAAGTTGTGAGTTCAAATTTCAATTAATGTCCAATTTTTGTGATTGTCACCTCAATTTTGTGTTATTGTACCTTTAACACCTCTCTTAACAATATTCTTTTTTTCTTGTTAATTCTGGCAAAATACACACTATAAAATTTGCCATTTTAACTGTTTTTTAAGTGTATGGTTCGTTCACGTTGGCATTAAGTACATTCACGTTGTTGTGCTACCATTACCACCATCGATCCACAGAATTCTTTTCATATTGAAAAACTAAAACTCCATACCCGAAGCAATAACTCCACATTCTTCTTTCCCCCAACCCCTGGGCAACCACCATTCTACTGTCTCCATGCATTTGACTACTCTGAGTACCTCTTATGGAATCATTTACAGTATTTTCTTTTGGTGACTGGCTTATTTCACTTAGCATAATGTCCTCCGGGTTCATCCATGTTGTAGCATGTGTCAGAATTTCCTTCCTTTTAATGTATGAATAATACTCCATTGTGTGTATACACCATAATTTGTTTGTTCATTCATTCATCAATGGACACTTGGGTTACTTCCACATTTTGTCTATTGCCAAAAATGCTGCTATGAACATGAGTGTAACATTGGCTGTTCTTCCTTTTAATAAAGAGATGGTGAGGCTCAAGGCTGTCCTTAGTACATTCCTAAGCATCTAGCTGGAATTTAATAACATTTAAGAGCATTGTCTTGTTTTTATTATATTTGTTTTTATGGTTTTATTTTTATGGCAAGTATATTAGTTTACAAGGGCTGCCGTAACAGAGGACCACAAGCTGGATGACTTAAAAAAAAATTACCTCCTTATAGTTTTGGAGGCTACCAGTCCAAAATCAAGGTGTGGGCAGGGCCGTGCTCCCTCTGGGACTCTGGCTAGAACCCTTTCTTGCCTCTTGCTAGCTTCCTGTGGGGACCAGCAATCCCTCACGTTTTCTGATTTGCAGCAGCATCAGTGCAGTCACTGCCTTCATCGTCATGTGGTCGTCTCCGCATTGTCTTCCTTTTGTGCATGTCTGTGTCTGTGTCCAAATTCCCCCTTTTTATAAGGACACCAGTTGGGCTGGATTAGGACCCACCCTGATAACCCCCATTTTAACTTGATTATCTCTTTAACTTGATTATCTCTGTAATGACTCTATTTCCAATTAGCGTCATATTTTGGGGTGGCAGGAACTAGAATTTCAATATGTCTTTTGGGGGGACACAATTCAACCCATAACAGCAAAAAAAAACCACTGGTTTTCCATTCCTATGGTGACGTGGAACAGTAGAATCAAAATCCCGTAGTGACTAGACATACATTATCAACTCAAAATGAACAGGCTCTTCTTTAACAAGCAGAAATTGCACGATTCCTTTTCTCCTTAAATTTCCATTTTTCTATTTAACTCCCCCACAAAATTATAATCTAATGTAGTGGTTCTCAACTGCAGGTGATTTTGCCCCACAAGGGACTTTTGGCAATATCTAGATCATTTTGGTTGTCATAACTTGGGGGAGGAGGGAAGTGTGCTACTGGCATCTAGTTGGCAGAAGCCAGGAATGCTACTAATTATTCTTAAGAACACAGGAAAGCACTCCCCCAAACCACAACAGAGAATTAACTGCCCCATAATATATTGGGGTTAAGAAACCCTGACCCCATGTAATACATTCTTAAGCCTGAAAGCCTTTATAACCCTATTCTACCTACTGCAATAAAAACATACTTTTGAGAACCAACATACTTTTTTGCTATAGACTGAATGTTTTTATCACCCCAAAATTCCTATGTTGAAATCCTAACTTCCAATGTGATGGTATTAGGGGGTGAAGCCTGTGGGAAGTGATTAGGTCATGAGAGTGGAGCCTCATGTTCATATAAAAGAGACTTCAGGGAGATCCCTCGCTCCTTCCATGTCCTTCCATGTAAGGACACAGCAAGGAGGTGGCCCTCTATGAACCAGGAAGTGGGTCTTCACTAGACTCCGAATCTGCCAGCACACTGATCTTGGATTTCCCAGCCTCCGGGACTGTGGGAAATAAATTTCTGTTGTTTGTAAGCCATCTAGTCTAAGATATTTTTGTTATAGCAGCCTAAACAGACTAAGGCAATTTTCATTACCCATGACCATAAAGTTCTAAGTGTTAATTTTTTTTCCTCAGTTAAGTTATAAATACATCATTATATCAGTACACATTGATCAAAAAACCTAAATATATTAAAAATCTTGAATACTGTATGCTAATTCATACATACAGAATCTAAAAAAAAAAATGGTACTGATGAACCCAGTGACAGGGCAAGAATAAGGATGCAGATGCAGAGAATGGACTGGAGGACACGGGGTTGGGGGCGGGGAGGGGTGCGAAGGGGAAGCTGGGACGAAGTCAGAGAGTGGCATAGACATAGATACACTACCAACTGTAAAACAGATAGCTAGTGGGACGTTGCTGTATAACAAAGGGAGATCAACTCGATGATGGGTGATGCCTTAAAGGGCCAGGACAGGGCGGGTGGCAGGGAGTCGCGGGAGGGAGGGGATATGGGGATATATGTCTAAATACAGCTGATTCACTTTGGTGTACCTCAAAAGCTGGTTAAAAAGTGTAAAGCAATTATATTCCAATAAAGAGCTTAAAAAAATAAAAAAAATAAAAAAAATCATGATGCATTTCAGACTTAAAATGAGAAGCTGCACTGAAAACATGCATCTTGATAAGATGAATACAGCTGATAATTTTTTAAGTTAATCGATGCATCTGTGGGTGAATATTACCAGTTGAATAAGACAGATTTAGCTTCAACTCTATTTCTGTTTTTCATTTTTATAGATGTCAGCTCTGAAAATCCTTGTTGCCCTAAATAGGTGGTAATGGGAGTTTTGTTACAGCAACATCAATCTTTGAATTCGTATGAGTTCTACCGCAAAATCCACAGAGTGATCTTTCCTCAGATATTATTCTTATTGATCAATAAGCTGAAAACACCATCAAGGACTTTCTTTAATTTTGCTGAAATAAAACATTGAGAAACTCCTACTTTGCTGAAGGACTTGTAACCCAGGCAACACCTAAGGTTATATTTCAACTTGTCTGCTTGTTTGGACCCCACAGATTTTTACCCTCCAGGGTAAGGCCAACCAGTAAGAACAGTAAAGGAGAGGGGAGAAGGGAAGGGCTTGTTCTCAGGCAGAGTAAAGAGGACCTGTGGAAGTTGAGGATCCGAAAACTAATTGCCTTAAAACTATCCTTGCCTGGTTCCTTTCGTAAAGTCTTCATTCCCCACTTTGAAGATCACCATTATAAAAGTTCCTTTTACAATATGCTGATGTAAAAAAAAAAAAAAAACCAAAATGAGTCAATTTTAAAATATATCGTAAGAAATAAAGCAGCAGTACATGGGGCAAATATATTAATGGTGGGTAAATGACTAAAGCATTGGGAATCCTGCCATGGTAGATAAAACATAAAACTTTGACACCAAAGACAAATTTGGTTTCTAGGGACCTTGCACAACTCACTTTACCACTCTGAGCCTCAGTTTCTTCTTCTGTAAAATGGCAATAATACCTGTTTCACAGTGCGTTCTCTAAGGTCTAAATGAAATAATCTATAGACAATGCTTCTCGAGACTATAAAAGAAAGTTAGAAAGCCTCAATGAAAGTGATGGAAGACTGTTTCCTTTCCTCCTCACCCTCAATATTAGTTGAATTGATGGCAGATGTCTCAGTAGAGGAATATCCTCCCTTAGGCCTAAGTTCCAAGCTGAAGAATCTGGATTCAAGAGTTTTATTCTGATATTAGAAAAAAATGACCCCAAAGTTAAATCTATAACATCTTATCAGCATTTATTTACTCCCTTGCTAACAAGGGATAATAACAAATATAACAACTGTGTCCTAAACCATAAAGCTTCAGCAAATACTAAGGTTGCTTCCTACCCCAGAATGCTAGGAAATTGCAGGAGAGAAATGCCTAGTGTATAAGTCTATGCCTGGGAAGCTCATTCCTCTGACTGCCTCATTGCACATCCTCCTAAGATGATGACTGCTTTTCATGCCGTGTCTTATCTCATAACTGCCACAACACATTTGAGGCTATTATTTGATGTTTATGGTTTTATTAAACACATAATATACACACTTGCTTCTCATAGACTAAAGCCTGAAAGAAAAAGGTTTCCAATGAAAAACAGTCCTGTTCAAAAGCGTTGTGCAAATTAAAAGAGCAGAATTGTTGAACAAGCCAACATAAAAATGAATGAGCCTACCCATCACTTTCCAAAAAAGTCAGCAGAGAGCTATCAAACAGGATACAAGTGAGGATTTTTAGAGGATCTAGGTCAAGAATACATCAAGACCATAAAATGTTTGTATGGTTTGTGTACTTCTTTCTTTTGTTACAGTGTTCTTGTATTAAAAATGAGATTTTTAAAAAATACTATGCTATGAGACAACATGTAGCAACAGATCTGATATTTTACCAAATATGAGATTATTTTCAAGAATTCCCTGGTTGTCCAGTGGTTAGAACTCCGTGCTTTCATTTGCCAAGGGAGCAGGTTCGATCCCTGGTCAAGGAACTAAGCTCCCACAAACCACATAGCCAAGGAAAAAAAAAAAAGATTTTTACCCCCAAAACAGTATTGCAGCTATTAAGCTATGTGATAAAATAACCCCAAAATGCTGTTTTTATTTTGAGTTTGTTTTCATGTCATGTTTTATAACAAAATATAAAATGAAAACATTTTACTTAATCTCAGCATAATTTGCTCTTTGTAAAATACAATCATTTAAATTTTCAATCTTATTCTTCCTGTTATAAAGATTTTAAATTGCAGTAAATTAAATTTATATTATTTCTTGCAGTATATGGTGTTCAGGAGACATTGTTTTGCCATCTTCCTTAATTCAATCACATATTGTCTGCCTTGAGTACTTGTGGATATTCAATCAAAATGCATTTGAATTTTGAGTGTCCTGAGGTCAAATAAGTTTCATAAAAATTAAACATATAAAATCTACTGATGGAAATAAATGAAATAGAAACAAAGAAAACAATAGCAAAAATCAATAAAACTAAAAGCTAGTTCTTTGAGAAGATAACTAAAATTGATAAACTTCTAGCAAGACTCATCAAGAAAAAGAGGGAGAGGACTCAAATCAATAAAATTAGAAATGAAACAGGAGAAGTTACAACAGTCACCACAGAAATAAAAAGCACCATAAGCGACTACTACAAGCAAATATATGCCAATAAAATGGACAACCTGGAGGAAATGGACAGATTCTTGGAAAGGTATAACCCTCCAAGACTGAATCAGGAAGAAATAGAAAATATGAACAGACCAATCACAAGTAATGAAATTGAAACTGTGATTAAAAATCTCCCAACAATCCGGGTGCCCCCTCCAAAAAAAAAAAAAATCTCCCAACAAACAAAAGTCCAGGACCAGATGGATTCACAGGTGAATTTTATCAAACATTTAGAGAAGAGCTAACACCCATCCTTCTCAAGCTCTTCCAAAAAATTGCAGAGGAAGGAATACTCCCAAACTCATTTTATGTGGCCACTATCACCTTGATACCAAAACTAGACAAAGATACTACAAGAAAAGAATATTACAGACCAATATCACTGATGAATTCAGATGCAAAAATCCTCAACAAAATACTAAACAACAGAATCCAACAACACATTAAAAGGATCATACACCATGATCAAGTGGGGTTTATTCCTGGAATGCAAGGATTCTTCAATATATGCAAATCAATCAATGTGATACATCATATTAATAAATTGAAGGATAAAAACCACATGATCATCTCAATAGATGCAGAAAAAGCTTTTGACAAAATTCAACACCCATTTATGATAAAAACTCTGCAGAAGGTGGGCGTAGAGGGAAACTACCTCAACATAATAAAGGCCATATATGACAAACCCACAGCAAACATCATTCTCAATGGTGAAAAACTGAAAGCATTCCCTCTAAGATCAGGAACAAGACAAGGATGTCCACTCTCACCACTACTATTCAACATAGTTTTGGAAGTCCTTGCCATAGCAATCAGGGAAGAAAAACAAATAAAAGGAATCCAGATTGGAAAAGAAGAAGTAAAACTGTCACTGTTTTCAGATGACATGATACTATACATAGAAAATCCTAAAGATGCCACCAGAAAACTACTTGAGCTAATCAATGAATTTGGTAAAGTTGCAGGATACAAAATTAACACACAGAAATCTCCTGCATTTCTATACACTAACAATGAAAGATCAAAAAGAGAAATGAAGGAAACAATCTCATTCACCATTGCAACAAAAAGAATAAAATACCTAGGAATAAACCTAACCAAGGAGGTAAAAGACCTGTACTCAAAAAACTATAAGACACTAATGAAACAAATCAAAGAAGACACAAACAGATGGAGGGACACACCATGTTCTTGGATTGGAAGAATCAACATTGTGAAAATGACTATACTACCCAAAGCAATATACATATTCAATGCAATCCCCATCAAATTACCAATGGCATTTTTCACAGAACGAGAACAAGAAATTTTACGATTTGTATGGAAACGCGAAAGACCCCGAATAGCCAAAGCAATCTTGAGAAGGAAAGACAGAGTTGGCAGAATCAGGCTTCCTGACTTCAGGCTATACTACAAGGCTACAGTGATCAAGACAGTATGGTACTGGCACAGAAACAGGAATATAGATCAATGGAACAGGATAGAAAGCCCAGAGATAAACTACGGTCAACTAATCTATGGCAAAGGAAGCAAGGATATACAATGGAGAAAAGGCAGCCTCTTCAATAAATGGTGCTGGGAAAACTGGACAGCTACGTATAAAAGAATGAAATTAGAACACTCCCTAACACCATACACAAAAATAAACTCAAAATGGATTAAAGACCTAAATGTAAGGCCAGACACTATAAAACTCCTAGAGGAAAACATAGAAAGAACACTCTTTGACATAAATCACAGCGAGATCTTTTTTGATCCACTCCCTAGAGTAATGGAAATAAAAACAAAAATAAATAAGTGGGACCTAATGAAACTTCAAAGCTTCTGCACAGCAAAGGAAACTATTAGCAAGACGAAAAGACAACCCTCAGAATGGGAGAAAATATTTGCAAACGAATCAACAGACAAAGGATTAATCTCCAGCTCAATATCAAAAAAACAAGCAACCCAATCAGAAAATGGGCAGAAGACCTAACTAGGCATTTCTCCAAAGAAGACATACGGATGGCCAAGAGGCACATGAAAAGTTGCTCAACATCACTAATTATTAGAGAAATGCAAATCAAAACTACAATGAGATATCACCTCACACCGGTCAGAATGGGCATCATCAGAAAATCTACAAATAGTAAATGCTGGAGAGGGTGTGGAGAAAAAGGAACACTCTTGCATTGCTGGTGGGAATGTAAATTGATACAGCCACTATGGAAAACAGTATGGAGGTTCCTTGCAAAACTAAAAATGGAATTACCATATGACCCAGCAATCCCACTCCTGGGCATATACCCAGAGAACACCATAATTCAAAAAGACACATGCACTCCAGTGTTCATTGCAGCGCTATTTACAATAGCCAGGACATGGAAGCAACCTAAATGTCCATCAACAGATGACTGGATAAAAAAGATGTGGTACATATATGCAATGGAATATTACTCAGCTGTAAAAAGCAATGAAACTGGGACATTTGTAGAGATATGGATGGACCTAGAGACTGTCATATAGAGTGAAGTGAGTCAGAAAGAGAAAAACAAATATCGTATATTAACACATATATGTGGAATATAGAAAAATGGTACAAATCAACCGGTTTGCAAGGCAGAAATAGAGACACAGATGTAGAGAACAAACACATGGACACCAAGTGGGGAAAGCGGGGAGGATTGGCGGGGAATGAACTGGGAGATTGGGATACCAAATTGTACACTCTAAATATATGCAGTTTATTGTCTGTCAAAAAAAATATTTGCTGATGTTCAAAAGAATTGGCTGGATATACGACACAGAAAAATATCCATGATCTACTCCCTACTGAAAAATTACAGAATAACATCAATAATAATGTTGTTGTTTAATGTTTACATGTATGTATATCAAAAAGCAGGTATGTATATCAGAAAGAAAATAGCCTTCAGATTGTTAGTACTGATGACCTGAGGGTTTGGGACTGAGAGTGGGAGGGGGTGTCAGAAGATTTTCAGATTTTTATATACATTTTTATTAAATATACTTATAATATGCATGCATTATTTTCCTAACTCATAAAGATTTTCTTTTTAATTACAATCAACTGGGAATGTAGTTTCAGCAGTAACAAAACTAAGTTGATTTTGTTAGTTACGTTTTGAAAGTGGAGTCTCTACCTGACCAACGTATTTGAAATTGGCCTGGTTCAGCTGTGAACGAGTTTGAGAACATCTCCTCCAACATCTGCCGCAAACTCCCTGAATCCAGGAGCTGCCTTTCCACCCCCCACCCCAGGACTAAATATTGTAGGCCTACAAGGCTCATTAAGTTAGCACTTCCTGAGCATCTGCTGTGTGCTAGAGCTGAAGTGCTGTGCAGGACTGCAGAGCTGGGTTTTCAGAGGAGAATCAATCTCCGCTGACTCAAAATGAAAGGAAGGTCATTTCATTCAGTTTAGGAATGTTTAAATATTTTTAGCTTTTTGGATTCTGGTTTGAATGGCTTATTTCCCTGCTTTAGACTTGGTTTCTCTATAACACTGTTTCTGCTCAGTAAAATAGTCACATTCTCCAGTTGCATTCTCCAGACTGTTTCTAATATCCATATCTCTTGGTAAAGTAGCTCCCAAACTTGTCTGATCACAAGAATCACCAGAGATGTTTGTTAAAAATAAGATTCCAAGACTCCACTCTAGACCTGCTTACTTAGGATCTCTGAGGTACTTTTAAATCACCAGGTGAGGGACTTGCTTGGTGGCGGAGTGGTTAAGAATGCGCCTGCCAATGCAGGGGTCACGGGTTTGATCCATGGTGTGGGAAGATCCCACGTGCCACAGAGCAACAAAGCCGCATCACCACAACTACTGAGCCTGCGCTCTAGAGCCCATGGGCCTAGAGCCCAGCGCTCTGCAACAGGAGAAGCCACCACAATGAGAAGCCGGCACAGCGCAACAAAGAGTAGCCTCCGCTCGCCCCAACAAGAGAAAGCCCGCGCACAGCAAAGAAGAGCCGAGCACAGCAACAAAGTCCCAACGCAGCCAAAAATAAAAAATAAATTAAAAAATTCTTAAAATCTCCAGGTGAGTCTTATGACCTGGTAAGTTTGAAAAACATTATCTTAGTTAAATGAATATCTAACAGAGTCTTAAAGTTTTGTAACCAGATGAGTCCTACAGATGGTCTAGGCCAGTTGGTCTAAACTCTAGCATTCAGCAGAGTCACCTAGAATGTTCATTAAACCTCAATTGCCCGGCTCCACCCCCACTTTCTGATACAGTAAATCTGAGGTGGGATTGAAGAATTTGTCTTTCTAATAAGTTCTCATATGATGCTGCTTTTAGTCCGAGGATGACACATTAGTTCTCTAGTCCAGTTGCTTTCAATTTTCTTTTAACCACAAGCCACACAGCAGGAGATACATTTTACATCAGAACCCAGCATTCACACATGTGTTCTTCTGAAGAATTTCATGGAACAATACTTAATTCTTACTATGGGCAAGGCACTCTGATATTTTATGCTTTATTTTCTTTTTCTTCTTTGAAATTCCCTAAATGGAATTGTTGCACAATCCAACAACAGGTTGCAACCAGGAATTTGAAAAGACACTGAATGTAGCCTAATCTTGGAAAGGTGTAGATCAGTAATCTCCACACGTTTTTGATCATATGCTATTGAGTGAAATATTTTTGAGCATATGCACTCCCAACTTTTGTACATTTATAAATTATATACTTATATTCTCTTGATCCATATATCAAATATTAGTAAAGCTTCACATTTTTTTCCCACATTTCAGATGGAACAATGTAAATAAAACTTCTAACATTTCTTCCAGCCCCTAGTGGGTCATCTTCATCCAGGCTCCAGGAGGCCATGCTCTGCCTTCAAGACTTAAACACCCAGAGAGGTTGAATGAGTAGCCCAAGGTCACACAGCTGGCTTCCGGTAAGGCAATTTCAGGTTTGTTTCAAAGTTCTTCAAACGTAAGTAGGTACTTGTTAAATAACAAGACAGCATTAGCTTTCTTTTTGCCCCACTTTTTTTTTTCTTTTTCTTTTTTTTCTTTTTTTTTTTTTGCCATGCTGCACAGCTTGCGGGATCTCAGTTCCCTGACCAGGGATTGAATCCGGACCTTTGGCAGTGAAAGCATGGAGTTCCAACCACTGGACCACCAGGGAATTCCCCTGCCCCACCTTTTAAATCCCCAAGTGGTATAGGAAGAAATATGAATACTGTCACATTTTTGTCAGAAGGCTACCAAGTTTCCAATGATGTAATTTCACAGAAGCCTCAAAAACAGTGGTGATTCACAGTACCTATGAGATGGGCTTTTCTTGAACAATGAAACTGGTTCCAATACCCCCATGACTTTCTAGTTACAACGGCAACTATGCCAGACAGTCTGCTCAACAAGAGCATCAGGGAGAAGTTCTGCTGCAAATTTCATTGTGTCCAGTTCCTGGTAAATAAGGAGAAGTGAGCTACAGACACAGGGCCATTTCCCCCTCTTTGTGGTGAGCTGCAGTGACTGAAATTTTTGGATCCCTGAAGAGACAGAAAACAGGGTCTGCTGTTCCCCAGAGGGCAATTTTGTCTCTATTCCTACAGTAGAACATCTCCACAAGGCTCAATTAGACATCAGGCCTGTGACCCACTATGGCTCTCACACACACGTAGACAAGAAGTTTGATTGGCAGCAAGGTTCAGAACAATTATATGGCCACTAGAATGATTATAATTTCCAAATATTATGGGATGAGAAACCCCTAGCTTAAAGAAAAAGACATATGCCTACCCGACTGTTTCTGAAGAGCAAATATCTCGCCCCCAAAGACAGCACTTGTAAAATTACGAAAAGGAAACTTTGAGAACACAAGTGATTGATTTACATTGGGTGGGAAAATTTCTCAAGTTGGGTGGAAAAAAGAAATCTTTGTTTTAACATTAAACTTGGAAGTTTGCAAATAAAAGCAGACTCAGTTCCTAGTTCAGAAAGCAGGATGCTTGGAGGTTAATCAGCCTTGGAAACAGCTCTGTGGGACTGCTGGCCTCGGGGCATAGGGACAAGGAGGAGGATCAAAACGGTGCTGGCCCCAGGACAGACAATCAGACTAGACTCTCTCTCTCTGTGTTCTCTCTCACACTCCAGCCCAACCTTCAACCGCTGGTGTTTCACTCTGTGTAGGCCTGTCTGTGTCTGCTTTTTCTTTCTTCCTCTTTTTTTTTTTCCTGCTATTTTTCTCTAGTTCATCTCACTCACCCTCTAACTGGCCATAAGGTAACACAAAAATATATTTACTTTTGTTAAGCTTATTTAAAATATTCAGGTTTTGGGACTTCCCTGGCAGTCTAGTGGTTAAGACTCTGAGCTTCCACTTCAGGGGACATGGGTTCCATCCCTGGTCAGGGAACTAAAATCCTGCATGCAGTGCAGTGCAGTCAAAATAAAATAAAATAAAATATACAGGTTTCCCAATTTTAAAAGTCATTGATTTAAACACAGTAGGTTCTCTTAGGAAAATTGTGTTTGTTTTGAATTTGCATGTGGTCTTTGATCTATGGTTTTATTCCTCAGGAGGTCAGTGGTTTACTCACAAGAGAAAAAAAAATTCTCCATGCCCCTGATTGAGCTTAAGGAATTGTGCAAATTCAGTATACAACAGACTTAGGGACTGCCTTAATTAGTTTTGTGTGGTCTCCACCTGGTGGTTGGAAAGCAGAACACAAGCCCTTAATGGAACTGGGAAAAAGTGCTCATTTCAGTTCCTCCCTGCAAATACAGAATCTGCAAATAATAAGCACTGACTATTTCTTTAATGTTGGTCTCCCTGTGAACTGTAAGCTACGTGAGGACAAGAACTGCGGCTCTGCTTGTTCACTGCTGTTTCCTCAGGGCACAGTGCCTTACCTATAGTAAATCCTCAATAAATAGATCACTAACAAACCAATAAGTGAAAAGCACTTCATATAGTTTAACTTCAAATGTCTCTACTTGTCCTCCTATTGCTCTTGTTCTTTTAATGTACCATAATTATGCTTTTTATGTATTCTTTTGCCATATTTTAATATGGCAGAGAAATCCAAGTGAGTGATGCAACCTGATGGTGTCCCGTGTTCACTGTCACCCAGGAGGCAGCTGAGACACGACTGTCATTGCCTATGCTTTCGTGTACTTGGTTATGGCTGTCCGTATGATCTTCTCTTCTGTTGAGTTGTATGCATTCTCCTGTTGGATGTGTTAAGCTTTATTGACCTTTAAAATGTCTTCAAAATGTTTACACCGTGATTTAATATGGAAACAAAAAGTCACTGTATACAAAGAAAGCCCTCATAGCAAAGGTGTGATATTTGTAAAGCAAATACATGTTGTTACAGGAGTTATTGCAACTCTATGATTTTTTGCAAAGCAGCAAGGAAGAGCTTTAGGAGACCTAAAGAAACAAGTTAGCCAAGAGCAGATGAAGGGGAATTATATTTTGTAAAGAAGATATGTGTAAAAGATTGCCTGTCACTTTGCTGCTCAAGAAGTTATGTGCAACCAGCAGCAGCATCTGGAAGCTTATTAGAAATGTAGAATGTTAGCCCCTCCCAGACCTACTGAATCAGACTCTACATTTTAATGATTCATGGGCCCAGTCAGGTTTGAGAAGCACTGCCTACCACATCACACACCAAAAATTGAACATGAATGAATTTGGAGACCTTGCCAAATCCTTCAGAAGAGATGAAAGAATTGTCAAAGACATGAGAGATTAGTGTGACCAATTATTGCACAAGGACTTCAGCTGAGAAACTGTGTCGTCATTTAATTGGCAGCGTCCTTTTTCATTGTTGGTGATACATAGTGTGATGGTTCTTCCTACATTTAGGGGCATCTTGGACTTGATGAAATACAGTTGTGTTGGTTCAAGACCTTTCTTTTGCTCTAAAGTATCATGGTCACAGGTGTGGAGACCCAAGAGGAGAGAATTTGTCACAATTTACAGTCATTCAAGCAGCAAGCTCTCAAATCAATAAAGTTTTTCAGTTTCAGCTCTGGGAAAGCCCGGATTAAAGCATCAGTGGAACAGAGAGAGCGGGAGACAACAGGCCCTTCTTCGGGGAGAAAAGTAATAAGCCACATCTTCACAGGTGATCGAAGTGAGTGAAAAAATATTACAATGGCTGAAGATTGATGCGGCAATTCGAAAGGAAGGGAGCTAGAAGAGAATGTGCAAGAATCCTCTTCATTTTGAGAGGTAAATCTTCCTTACATTCTTCAGTCAGAACTTTTTGATATTCCTCATTCTTCATCATTCTGGTCCACAATGGGGACAGTATGTAAAAATGAATAGAACTTGGGAGAAATGCAACAGTTGACTCAGTGTTAACGACAATTGCTTTTCTTAAGCGTCTCTGAGCTTTTATAGGTTCATCCGTAAGTAAATGCAAAATGCATGCCAACAGACTCATTTCAAGCCATTAAATACATTACTTGCTGTTATAGAGGTTAAACACATGGGCTCTGAAACTATCAAGGTTCATAGACCAGCACCAGCACTTACTCTCAGTGTGACTTGGGGAAAGATAGTTAATTTCTCTGTGACTCAGTTTCCTCATTGGAAAATAGGAAAAACAAAAGCCGCTTTACAGACAAAATGAGTGAAGCACTGAGCATACTGTCTTGTTGGGTATAATCGTGGCCAGTAACTATGAGATGTGGTTCTGACATTAATATTATTACCATTGAGCTTTAATTCTCATAGTCCCTAGACCAGCAGCAATGGCCTCACCTGGGAATTTGTTAGAAATGCAAATTCTAAGCCCAACTCAGACCTACTTAATCAGAAACTCTGGGAGTCACGCCTGCAATCATTTGTTTCAACATACCCTTCAGGTGATTTGACATGGGCTGCAGTTTGAGAACACCTGCCCTTTAGGAGCAGCGATCTGAAGTTTGGGTTCCTGACTCTGTAGCTATTATGGAAAGAGTCTATGGAGGCTCCAAGTCAGTTTATAATCTTGTGCAGGCCCACTCTGAAGGCTTGTAACACTGTACTTAAATTGGAATGAGCAAGTGTTTGAAGAACAGGTTGTAGTAGAATCAGGCTACACAAAGAAGAGAAGCCAAATGAACAGGAAAGCAAAGTCCTAGACAAGGTACTCAAAGCGCAGCTAGAGGAGAAGCATGGATGGCAAGATTCTAACAACAGGTGAATAGAGGGCACCTACTACAGCGAATAATCAGTTAGGAACAAGAAGGCAAAATGAGCCAGAGAAAAGATGAAACAGCCAGAGATGACAAGGTGGCGGAGCTGCAAAATACCACCTCCACTCGGGCGCTGTGAGACACCGGGCGCTACTGTGGATTCTGTTTAGTTATTCCTTGTAGATGGATGCCTTTAAAATCTAGGTTACTGACAATCAAGATATTGACAATGTCTGTAGCTAACTGCTAAGGCCTCTGCGTTTATTACCCTCTGGGGTTAAATTCCCTCCTGGAAATTTGGAGCTAGTTTTCTTGGCTGTTTGACCAGGGATGCCTAGGACTTCGCTGCCATTCTTTTGATGCACCTGATCTTTATTTGCTCCTCTTGGCAATGATGACGCATGCCCACTAAAAGTGCTTAAAAGTAGTAAAGTATGGTTTACTGACCTTTAGACATTTCTGAGGAGTAGATTAGGAACTCAAAGTCACATGTCCAAATACTGCTTTTTCATTTTTTGTAGTCTTATCTTAGAGAAAATTTTGCTTTGTAGCATGTCAGATTCACTAAAAGGAGTTGAAAAGCCTCTCCCACCCCTTTTCATTCTTCCCCTCCCACTGCCCCCAGGCCAGGAATAACCCTCTTTCTTTATCTCCTATGAGATCTGGAGATTTCACTGATGAAAACATAAATCCCAGAGGACTGTTAAAATGCTTGCTTGATTAAATTGATCACACATTACTTTGCAAACGTGTTCCATAAAATCTCAACTAGAAAGAAATTGTATGTCTAAGTGGCTATATTTGATGCTACCCCATAACCCCTTACTCTGTTCTCAACTGAATTGTCCCAGACTAGCCAAGCGATTCATATTGAGTTCGGTAGTAGGCACAGAAGGACTGGGGACCATACAAGGAGGGTAATGCAAGTGATCAGAGGGTCACAAAATCTAACTCAAAGTACTGGGAAAGACTTTCTTCTAAGACTGTATAGCTGCTTAGAATAAATGCACAAATACCTGAAGTAGCCCATAATCCCTTTTCTGTTTACTTTTCCTTCAAAATATATGTTGTCCTCAAGTCACAAAAATATTTATTATAGCAAAAATAATCCAAAGAGTCAAAAGGTGGAAACAACCCAAATGTCTACCAATGGATGAATGGAGAAACAAAATGTGGTAGAGTTACACAATGGAATATTATTCATCCTTAAAGAGGAAGGAAATTCTGGCACAAGCTATAACGTGGATGAACATTGAGGACATTAAGTGAAATAAACCAGTCACAAAAAGACAAATGCTATAATGATTCCACTTATATGAGGTATCTAAATTTGTCAAATTTATAAAAAAAGAAAAGTAGAAGGGTGGTTGCCAGGACATGGGGGGAGAGGGAAATGAGGAGTTATTTAATAGGATAGATTTTCAATTTTGCAAGATGAAAAATTTTCACAACAATATGAATATACTTACTACTAAACTGTACACTTAAATGGTAAAGATGGTTAGTTTATGGTAAATGGCTAAATGGTAAATTATGTTATCTGTATTTTACCACAATTAAAAATAAAAAACAAAATGCAAAAAATAATAGAAACAACCAAGAGTCTAAAGTGCCACTCACATAAGAACCCTACATTTTTTTCTTTATAACTGGAGCCTAAAACAAGTTGGACAGTGGCTATGAATGAAACAATGTTTTAATTTTGCTGAGTAAAAACTGAAGCCCAGAAAGAGTAGCTGACCTGCCTGAGATTGTTACCAAATCAAATTTGGGTCTGCTCGCCCGCACATGGAAAGCCAATCTACTAACACTGGGTTGTAGTGAAGGAAATGTGCAGCGTTTATTGTAAAGCTGCAATCCAAGGAGAACTGGTAGCTCATGCTCTAAAAACCCCAAAATCCCTGAGGGGTTTCAGCAAAGCATTTTAAAGGCCAGGTGAAGGGGGTAGGGTCTCAGGGTGTGTGATCAGCTCCTGGACAATTCTCTGATTGGTTGATGGTGAGGTAACAAGGTGGTGTCTTAGGGGTTATCAGTCCTTAGGCTCCAGGAGGCCTGCGGGCCGTGTGCTCATGGTCATCAAGTAGTTAACCTCTTCCATTTGATGGGGGTTTTCACATCTATAAAACAACTCAGGAAATGTGCATCAGTTATATTATCTAGGTACTTCAGAGAGGAGCTGAAGCAGAGGGTATGGGGAAGAGGTCTGTCCTGGGAAGGAAGCCCCTGTAGGTTTTGCTCCGTTACAAGATCACCCAAAATGCAAACTAGGTAGCCTGCCTCAGCATCTGCCTTCGTAAATACTGAACTAAACAACTCTCTTTATTTTTTTTTTACATTTTATTTATCTTTTACAATAAACTGCATATATTTAGAGTGTACAATTTGGTATCCCAGTCTCCCAATTCGTTCCCACCCCCCCAACCCTCTCTGCTTCCCCCTTTGGTGTCCATATGTTTGTTCTCTACATCTGTGTCTCTATTTCTGTCTTGCAGACTGGTTGATTTGTACCATTTTTCTATAGTCCACATATATGTGTTAATATACAATATTTGTTTTTCTCTTTCTGTAAACAGCTCTCTTTTGACAGAAAGAGAGAGGAATTTAAGAAGAAAAATCTCCTTGTCGATCCAGGGACACCACTGCTGTCCTGCAGATCAAGAGAGACACTGCCACTGTCCCCATGAGCACAGCTAATGTCTGGACGTGTGAGTGAGGTGATCCCATGAGACATGGTAAGCAGCTGCTGCCTCTTAGATCTGACAAGTGGACAAGGAGGAATGGGCTTGAATTTCATCAGATGGATTTGGGGTAAATACAAGAACTTTCTGTCTTCCGAATTACAAGTAAAGGGTTCTGGAAGGAGATGGTAGAACTCTCTGGAATAGTTTTTCTGAAATGTTGTTGGCACATTCCTGTGCAAGGTAAAAGGATGAGGGGGAAATCATTCATCCAGGTCTCCTTTAACTAGGTGATTCTTTTGTTAACTAAGATTATTCATATTCTCAGGAAGTTAAGCTGAGTTCAAGAGGAACCCCTATGGTTACCAACGCACCTGAGAACAGGGAAGAGGTGAAACTGCGGTCAAGAAAAGCTACCACAGTGTGTGTGTGTGTGTGTGTGTAACACACAGGAGTGAAGCCAGGCCTGAGACTAACCTAGAGTAAAGGTGAATATAATTCCCCCATTTTAACTTTAGGTTTTAGATGTGTCTGTGGTTCCAAATTTCCCACAATGAACAAGTATTAATGAACCAGCAGGGAAGGGGGCAGGGCACAACCTTTGAAAGAATGACAGAGCCTAAGAATATGACATAAACTGGTTAGAAGCAAATGGGTCCAAGATGGCAGACTTCCACTAGACCTTGAGCTCACTGTAGCACATCAGCAAGCTAAATGACATACCCACAGGCATCGTGACAGTTCCAAGGCCAGACCAAAAGGATCAAAATTCCTGGGAAATCCCAACCTTTCCCCAAAATAGCTGGAATACTCTTCCCACTCATTAGTCTATGAAATTACCCACCTCATTTAAAACTGACAGCCCCATGCCTTTCTCACCTGAGATGGCCCACACTGTGTCTGTGGAGTGTTTTCTCTCTAAATAAATCCACTTCTTACCTATCACTTTCTCACTGAATTCTTTCTGCAATGAGACATCAAGAACCTGAGTTTCATTAAGTCTTGAAACCAGATGTGTGACCTCAGTTGGAAGACGTTGGATTTTGGCTGGGTTTGAGTCCTGGCCACATGGGTTCAAGTCCCAATCTGAGGTGCATGGCTTCAGCACCACCTTAATCAGGAAAGAAAAAAATTCTTCCAAATAATCTTATAATTAATAACAGAGCAGAGATTAACATGGTCCCTGTCAAAGTGGGTGAAGAGTCACAGAGTTGTATAGTCTTTCCCTTGTCAAAATGTATTTTATTTTAGCACCGTATTTGAAGAAAAATAAAATTAAGTCTCCACACCACACATGAAAATCAATTTCAGTTACATTAAAGAAAAAAAAGTTTAAAAAACACGGAGAGGAATACCAGGAAAAACATAGAATATTTGTATACCTCTAGATGAGAAAGGCCATTCTTAACATGACACCAATGTCCCATATAAAAACAACTGGCAGCTCTACATCCGTAAAAATGAAAAACCACCAAGATAAATCACGATTCTGGAAAATTTTTGAAAAACCATATATCTGATAAGGGACCTATACATAGACTATTAAAGGAACTATTACAACTCAATAATAAAAAGACAATTCACGTTTTTAAAATAGGCAAAGGATCTGAATATACATTTCTGCAAAAAAGATACACAAATGACCAACCAGTACATGAAAAAATGCTCAGCATTTTTAGCCATCAGGGAAATGCCAGTTAAAACCAGAATGAGATACAATTTCACACCCACCAGGTTGGCTAGAATCAAAAAGACAAATAATAACAAGAGTTGGTGAAGATGTGGAGAAATTAGAACACTCGTACACTGCTGGCAGGAATGTAAAATGGTGCAGCTGCTTTGGAAAATAGTCTGCAAATTTTTCAAACAGTTAAATGTAGAGTTACCATATGATCCAGTAATTCCACTCCTAGATATATGCCCAAGAAAAATGAAAACTTATGTCCACTGTTCATACAAAACTTGTAAAAAAATGTTCATAGCAATGTTATTCACAATGGCCAAAAGATAGAAATAACCCAATGTCTATCAACTGATGAATGGAAAAATAAAATGTGGTATATCGATACAATAGAATACTTTTCAGCAATAAAAAGAAATGAACTATTGATATACACTACAACATGGATGAACTTTGAAAACATGAAAGAAACTAGTCACAAAGGACTACATATTGTGTGATTTCATTTATATAAAATGTTTGAAATAGGCAAATCTATAGAGACAGAAATTACATTAGTGGTTTCCTAATGCTAGGAGAATGGAGAGACTGAGGGTGGTGGCCGAGAGATCAAGGTTTCTTTTTGGGATAATGAAAATGTTCTAAATTGATTGTGGTGCTATAAGCACAACTCTGTGAACATACTAAAAACCATTGCATTGTATACTTTAAATATGATATGTGAATTATATCTCAATAAAACTGTTTCTTTAAAAAGAATGTTCATAGCAACTTTATTCATAATAGCAAAAAACTGGAAACAACCCAAGTGTATACTGACAGTAGAATGGATAAGTAGAAATTGTACTATACTCACACAGTAGAATAATACATAACAATGAAAAAGAATAAACTCTTGCTATATGCAACAATGTAGGTGAATTTAACAGACATAAAGTTGAGTGAAAGAAGCCAAACACAGGGTGAAGGGGATCAATGTATAGTGAAGGATGGTAACTAGACTTCTGGTGATGATCACCTTGTAATAAACACAAGATGTTGAATCATAATGTTGTATACCCGAAATGTATGTGATGTTACATACCAATTTTACTGGAATAAAATTTTTAAAATGTATTTTCCTTAATTGAAGTATAGTTGGTGTACAGTAATATTATATAAGTAACAGGTATACAATATAGTGATTCACAATTTTTAAAGATTATATTCCGTTTATACTTATTATAAAATATTGGCTATATCCCCCGTATTGTTCAATATATCCTTGTAGCTTATTTTATAACAAATAGTTTATCTCTTAATCTCATACCCCTTTTATTGCCCCCCCCTTCCCTCTCCCTACTGGCAACCACTAGTTTGTTTTGGCTGTTCTCTATATCTGTAAGTCTGCTTCTCTTTTGTTATATTCACTAGTTTGTTGTACATTTTAGAATCCACATATAAGTGATATCATACAGTATTTGTCTTTCTCTGTCTGACTTATTTTACTTTAAGTAATGCCCTCCAAGTCCATCCATGTTGCAGCAAGTGGCAAAATTTTGTTCTTTTTTATGGCTGAGTAGTATTCCATTGGATATACATACCACAGCTTCTTTATCCATTCACCTGTTGATGGACACTTAGGTTGTTTCCATGTCTTGGCTATTGTAAATAATGCTGATGTGAACATTGGGGTGCATGTATTTTTTTGAATTAATATTTCTCTTTTTTGGGGGGTACATACCCAGGAATGGAATTGCTGGGTCACATGATAGTTCTATTTTTAGTTTTTTGAGAAACCTCCATACTGTTTTCCATAGTGGCTGCACCAATTTACATTAGCACCAATGGTGTATAAGGGTTCCCTTTTCTCCACATTCTTGCCAACATTTGTTACTTGTGTTCTTTTTGAAAAGACCCATTCTAACTGGTGTGAGGTGAAATCTCATTGTGGTTTTGATTTGCATTTGCCTGACAATTATCAATGTTTAGCATCTTCCTATGTGCCTATTGACCACCTGCATTTCCTCTTTGGAAAAATGTCTGTTCAAATATTCTGCCCATTTTTTAATCAGGCTGTTTTTATCTTTGATGTTGTATCATTTGAGTTTTTATATGTTGGATATTAACCCTTTATCAGTCATATCATTTGCAAATATTTTCTCCCAGCCCATCATTTTCTTTTTGTTTTGTTTATGGTTTCCTTTGCTATGCAAAACTTTGAAGTTTAATTAGGTCCCATTTGTTTATTTTTGCTTTTATTTCCTTTGTTTTAGGAAACAGATCAACATATATATCTATATATATTGCTACAATTTATGTCAAATAGTGTTCTGCTTATGTTTTCCTGTAGGAGTTTTATCATTTCCAGTCTTACATTTAGGTCTCTAATCCATTCTGAGTCTATTTTTGTATATGGTGTTAGAGAATACTTTCTGTTACAGGTAGCTAGCCAGTTTTCCCAGCACTGCTTATTGAAGAGACTGTATTTTCTCCATTGTTATTCTTACCTCCTTTGTCATAGATTAATTGACCATAAGTGTTTGTGTTTATTTCTGGGCTCTCTATTCTATTCCATTGATCTCTATATCTGTTTTTTTGTGCCATATTGCTTTGATGACTGTAGATTTGTAGTTTAGTCTAAAGCCAGGCAGCATGATTCTTCAAGCTCTGTTCTTTTTCAAGATTCTTTTGGCTATTTACAGTCTTTTGTGTTTCTATGTGTTTCCATGTGTTTTGTGTTTCCAAATTTTAAGATTATTTATTCTAGTTCTGTGAAAAATGCCATTGGTATTTTGATAGGGATTACACTGAATGTGTAGATTGCCTTGGGTACTATGGTCATTTTAATGATATTAATTCTTCCAACTCAACAACATGGTGTATCTTTCCATCTATTTGTGTCATCTTCAATTGTTTTCATCAGTGTCATAGTTTTCCAAGTACAGGTATTTTACCTCCTTAGGTAGTTTTATTCCTAGGTATTTTATTCTTTTTGATACAAGGGCAAATGGGATTGTTTCCTTAATTTCTCTTTCTGATAGTTTGTTGTTAATGTATAGAAATGCAACAGGCTTCTGTATATTAATTTTGTATCCTGAAACTTTACTGAATTCATTGATGAGCTCTAGTAGTTTTCAGGTGACATCTTTAGGATTTTCTAGGTATAGTATCATGTCATCTGCAAACAGTAACAGTTGTACTTCTTCCTTTCCAATTTGGATTCCTTTTATTTCTTTTTCTTCTGATTGCTGTGGCTAAAGCTTCCAAAACTATGTTGAATAAAAGTGGCAAGAGTGGGCATCCTTGTCTTGTTCCTGATCTTAGAGGAAATGCTTTCAGCTTTTTGACATTGAGTATGATAGCTTTGGGTTTGTTATATGTGGCCTTTATTATGCTGAGGTATGTAAACTCTACACCCACTTTCTGGAGAGTTTTTATCATAAATGGATGTTGAATTTTGTCAAAAGCTTTATCTGCATCTACTGAGATGATCTTATGGTTGTTATTCTTCAATTTGTCAATATGGTGTATCACACTGATTGATTTTTGGATATTGAAATATTCTTACATCTCTGGGATAAATCCCACTTGATCATGGTGTATGATCCTTTTGATATATTGTTGGATTTGGTTTGTTAACATTTTGTTGAGGATTTTTCTTTCTGTGTTCATCAGTGATATTAGCCTGTAATTTCCTTTTTTTGTAGTATCTTTGGTTTTTGTATCAGGGTGATGATGACCTCATAGACTGAGCTTGGGAGTGTTCCTTCCTCTGAAATTGTTTGGAATAGTTTCAGAAAGATAGATGTTAACTCTTCTCTAAATTTGATAGAATTTGCCTATGAAGCCATCTGGTCATGGACTTTTGTTTGTTGGAAGTTTTTTTTAATCACAATTTCAATTTCTGTGATTGGTCTGTTCATATTTTCTATTTCTTCCTGGTTCAGTCTTGGGAGAGTGTACCTTTCTAAGAATTTGTCCATTTCTTCTAGGCTGTCCATTTTATTGGCATATAGTTGCTTGTAGTAGTTTCTTATGATCCTTTGTATTTCTGTGGTATCCATTTTTAACTTCTTTTTCATTTCTAATTTTATTGACTTGAGCCCTCTCCCTTTTTTCTTGATGAGTCTGGCTAAAGGTTTATCAATTTTGTTTGTCTTTTCAAAGAACCAGCTTTTAGTTTCACTGGTCTTTTCTATTGTTTTCTTCATCTCTATTTCATTTATTTCTGCTCTGCTCTTTACAATTTCTATCCTTCTACTAACTTTGTGTTTTGTTTGTTCTTCTTCCTCTAGTTGCTTTAGGTGTAAAGTTAGATTATTTATTTGAGATTTTTCTTGCTTCCTGAGATAAGATTTATTGCTATAAACTTCCCTCTTAGAACTGCTTTTGCTGCGTACCATAGATTTTGGATCATTATGCTTTCATTTTCACTTGTCTCTAGGTATTTTTTTGATTTCCTTTTTGATTTCTTCAGTGATCCATTGGTTGTTTAGTAGCATATTGTTTAGCCTCTATGTATTTGTGTTTTTTCAGTTTTTTTCCTGTAGTCAATTTCTAGTCTTATAACACTGTTATCAGAAAAGATGATTTCAATTTTCTTATATTTACCAAGGCTTGTTTTGTGGCCTAGCATGTCATCAGTCCTGGAGAATGTCCTGTGTGTGCTTGAAAAGAATGTGTATTCTGGGATTTTCAAATCGAATGGTCTGTATATATCAGTTAAGTGCATCTGATCTAATGTGTCATTTAAGGCCAATGTTTCCTTATTGATTTTCTGTCTGGATGGTCTGAGCATTGATGTCAGTGGGGTATTAAATTCCCCTACTCTTACTGTGTTACTGTCAATCTCTCCTTTTATGTCCATTAATATTTGTCTTATATATTGAGGTGCTCCTATGTTGGGTACCTACATTGATGTATTTACAATTGTCTTATCTTCTTCTTGGATTGATCCCTTGATTATTATTTAGTGTCCTTCTTTGTCTCTTGTAACAGTTTGTATTTTAAAGTCTATTTTGGGGAATTCCCTGGCAGTCTAGTGGTTAGGACTCAGCGCTTCCACTGCAGGGGGCATGGGTTCAATTGCTGACTGGGGAAATAATATCCCACAAGCCTCATGGCATGGCTGGAAAAATATTTTTTTAATAAATAAGTAAATAAATAAAGTCTATTTTGTCTGATATAAGTATTGCTACTCTGGCTTTCTTTTGATTTCCATTTTCATGGAATATCTTTTTCTATCCCATCACTTTCAATCTTTGTGTGTTTCTAGATCTTCAGTCTCTTACAGGCAGCATACATACGGATCTCATTTTTGTATCCATTCAGCCACTCTGTGTCTTTTGGTTGGAGCATTCGGTTCATTTACATTTAAGGTGATTATTAATATGTATGTTCTTATTGCCATTTTGTTAATTGTTTTGGATTTGTTTTTGTTGGGTTTTTTTCCACTTCTTTTGTTCTTTTGTGATGTGATGACTATATTTAGTGTTATGCTTGGATTTCTTTTTCTTTTTTGTGTGTATATCTACTACAGATTTTTGATTTGTGGTTACCGTGAGGTTTCTGTATAGCAGTCTATATATAAACATGATTGTTTTAAGTTGCTGATCTCTTAATTTCAAATGCATTTTAAAACCTTGCACATATACTCTCTTCCACTCATAATTACTATTTTTGATATCATATTTTATAGCTAATTGCTTTGTGTATTCCTTAGCTGTTTATTGTGGATATAAATAGATGATTTTACTACTTTTGTCTTTTAACTTCCCTACCAACTTTGTGTGTGGATGATTTCCTATGTTTACTGTATGTTTGCCTTTACTGCTGAGTTTTTCATTTGTAATTTTCTTTTTTCTAGTTGTGGCCTTTTCTATTTCACCTAGAGAAATTCCTTTAACATTTTTTGTAAAGCTGGTTTGGTGGTGCTGAACTCTTTTAGCTTTTGATTGTCTGTTAAGCTTTTGATCTCTCCAACAAATCTGAACAAGAGCCTTGCTAGTAGAGTATTCTTGGTTGTAGGTTTTTCCCATTCATCATTTTAAATATATTGTGGAGTCTAGATTCAGGACCTAGGTATCCCAAAGCTGATTTCAGATTTCTGGGGGGAGGGAGGGAGGAGAGGGATGACAGATCCTGACACCATAGCGTATGGGGTCCAGGGTGTCCTGAAGCTTTGTTGGCCTGCTAGTGGGCAGGACTGGGACCCAGCTGGTCCCAAGGTAGGGTCTGGCCTACTATGGGCTGTGTGGGTCTGCAGGCTGCAAGATTGTGGTTTTCTTGCATCTGGTGTCTGCCCCCTGGTGGGAGAGGCTGGTCTGGAGTCTAGTGCAGACTTCCTGGAGGGCCAGGCCAGTGCCTGCCCACTGGTAGGTAAAGCTTGTTCTTGGCCCTCTGGTGGGCATGGCTGTACCTAGAGGGCCCAGGAAGTCTTTAGGCAGCCATTGTGCTGATGGGTGGGGCTTTGTCCCCATCTAGTTAGTTGTTTGGCCTTAAGTTCCCAGCACTGCTGTTGGATGGGTCCAGGTCTTGGCACTAATGAGCTAGAGGAAGGATTCCAAGATGCTAGCAGCAGTGTCCACACAGCAGAATGATCCCAAATATGGCTGCTGCCAGTGTCTATGTCCCCAGGGTGAACTTTAGCCACCCCCTTGCCCCCACCTCTCTGGGAGGCTCTCCAAGACCAGCAGGTAGGTCTGACCAAGGCTCCTATTAAATTATTAGTGCGCATGAGATTTTGTGTGTGCCCTGTAAGAGTAAAGTCTCTGTTTCCCATAGTCCTTTGGGACTCCTGAAATTAAGCCCTGCTGGCCTTCAAAGCCAAATGCTCTGAGGGCTAATCTTCCCAGTGCAGGACCCACAGGCTGGGGAACCCAATGTGGGGCTCAGAACTCTCATTCCTATGGGAGAACCTCTGCACTTTAATTATTTTCCAGTTAGTGAGTGACCCACTCTAGGGGCACAGAACTGAATTATATCATGAGTCTGCCCCTCCTACCCATCTCATTGTAGTTCCTTCTTTATGTCTTTGATTGTAGAAGATCTTTTCAGGTAGGTTCCAGTCTTTTTCATCAATGATCGTTCTGCAGATTGTTGGGATTTTGATGTGCTCGTGGGAAGAGGTGAGCTCAGAGTCTTTCTAATCTGCCATCTTGGCAGATCAAACTCATCCATAAATTTTTTTAAAAAAAGAAACCCGATGGACTTCCCTGGTGGTCCAGTGGTTAAGACTCCAATACAGGGGGCACTGTTTGATCCCTGGTCAGGGAAGATCCTTCATGCTGCATGGTACAGTCAAGAAAAGAAGAAGAAGGAGAAGAAACCAAACAAAAAATAGTACATATTATATGATTTCATTCAGTGGCAATAGAAGTCAGCAGTGGTTGCCTTTGGGGCTATTTCCTGGGAGCAGGCATGAGGCAGCCTTTTGGGATATTGGAAGTGCTCTATATCTTGATCTGAAAGATGGGTACAAGAGTGTGTGTGGAAGGATATATAATGTGAAATCTCATTCAACTGTACAACAAATATTTGTTCACTTTATGTAAGTTAAACTACAAGTTTAAAAAGCTATAAAGAATAGATAAATAAAATTAAAAGCACAATCCCACTAGTCAAAACTTTCCCATCACTAAAGCAAACTGGGTCATAATGCTTCCCTCCTCTGTGTATTTTTTACTTTTCCCTCTTTAAGGCTGCCTTCAATTATCAGTTATAACTGATTTCAAGTAGATAAAATAGAGGTGATAGGGAGAAGGAGGAAGGGAAGAGAAAGGAGGGAAGGAGGGGAGAAGGAAGAAGAGACCCTGAAAGTTGAAATATCTCTATGCCCCAAGCCCAGCTACTCTCTAGTCACCAGTTTTGTTTGTTTGTCTTTCATTCCTTTCAAGTCATTTCTCTTCATATTTCAGAGCTCAGACAGCACATGAAATTTTAGAAGTGCCTTCTCCTGAGGCTGAGACATGCTGTTTCCTTTCAGTCAAATCTCAACTTTTTCACATTTCCTGGCCCACATTTCCCCACATATGCTCTTTTCCTCCCCTTGCAGAGACGGCCAAACATTGTATGTTTTTACCCATTTCAGGACTACAGTGTAGGGTTCTGATTCTACCGCCCCTCAAGCTGGTAAGGAGGCAAAAATTAAGCTATGAGAGAGACCTGTGGCAGGAAATAGGGTACACTGTGGCCTCAGGGAGTGCTCTGCATTATAGAAATAGTGGTGGGCCCCACTCAGTTTTGGAATATGGTCCTTTATGTGTCAACTTAGCTAAAAAACTTTTCCTCTATGGCTGAGGCCTCCTCTTTCCACTTGAAGGCTTATTGGGAAGGAGTGTGGGAGCAGACAAGCTTTTGTACATGAGGATTCATTGCAGAGTCACATGAGTAAAATCCCTTTGCTGTTTTGGGGTTTTCCCCTCATTATTGCCTGATCACACCCCTTTCTAACATCATAGGTGTTACACCTACACAGACCTGCTAGGAGGCAGTGTGGAGTTAATCCCAATTCTGTGACTAACAACAGAAGAAATATCCCTGTTTACCTCACAGGACTGCTGCTAAAAGATCCAAAGGCACATTTTTGAATATTTATATTAAGAAAAATATCCTGATCAGATAATGTATGTGAAAACTTTATAAACTGATAGAGATTACACAAATGATCCTTTTACTTCTATTATGGAAATCTCTGAAAAAATTATAGTCTTCTATAAAGTAAGTGAAAGCATTGGGACAGCTTCTGCCTAAGGGGCCTTTGAAATGAGTCTAACAGACTCCAAAGGCTCCATTCCTAAATCTGAAAATAAATGAAGCCAAAGTCAAGGGGACAGTAATGCTGGTGAAACTGACATCACACCACATTAGGTAGCAGCAGCCATCAAGCCACTCAACAACTAAGTAGCTCAAAAACACATTAGGACTTCCGTGGTGGTGCAGTGGTTAAGAATCCGCCTGCCAATGCAGGGGACATGGGTTCAATCCCTGGTCCGGGAAGATTCCACATTCTGCAGAGCAACTAAGCCCGTGTGGCACAACAACTGAGCCTGTGCTCTAGAGCCCACGTGCCACGACTACTGAGCTCACGTGCTGCAACTACTAAAGCCTCTACACCTAGAGCCCGTGCTCCACAACAACAGAAGCCACCACAATGAGAAGCCCACACACCGCAATGAAGAGTAGCCCCCATTTGCCGCAACTAGAGAAAGCCCGTGCACAGCAATGAAGACAAATGCTGCCAAAAAAATAAATAAAATTTTTTTAAAAATCCACCAAGTTAATATTACCCATATTCCTTTTTCATTTTAGAATGCATGTATCAGTACGCCTATTATTTTATACCTTGTGTTTCTCACTTATTAAGAACTTCCATGTTACTATATAAACTTTATTAAATTAGTATATAGGGGCTGCATGAAACTGATTAAAATATGCCTAAATCCTTTAATCCAGTAATTCCACTCCTCAGAATTCTGCATAACACAAGTGTTCAGAGCAAACTTATCAATCTTTTCTTCCTCGTAAATTTCTCATTCCTCCCTACATTTAATAAAATAGAATGCTTCCACATTTTACTCCATCCCTTTAATCTCTTCTACATGAAACAGCAACTGTCTCAGTCAAGTGCCTCTGTGTAGGACCCTGTTGTTGCCTCACAGACAAAGGCAAAACAATCAGTGACAAGCAGAGCCAGCTGCTTGCCCATTGCTGGAGGAAGAGGTCATCTTTCCTGCCTTTTATCCCACCCGAAGAAGGCTTTTCATCTCTGTAACTCCCTTAGAGTTCCCAGGGCTGGATATGCAGGGCCGTCCCCAAAGTGCTTTCAGCCCTATGATAATATTAAACAAAATCTGCTTAATCTTCTTTCCTAGAAACAAAAGGGATAAGGTGCAACCCTGAAATCTAAAGGAAAATCCTGAATGCAACTTCACCTTTCAAATTCCTGTAGTGGTTTTTAAAATATGCTTCACGGGTAGTGGTTTGGAGTACTAGGCGGAGGGAGAACGGATTTTCTGTCCCTAGAATCTAAAGCATTTTTACCCTGTTCATATTCCACAAATCAACAACGGGTCCTGCTACCCATCACCCACTCCTCCATCAGTAAAGAATCTGATAGACTAAAGTCCCAAGGGAGACTAGGATCAAATGTTCGTTTATGGCCCCTCATATTTTCTCAAAAATAAGGAGGAAATGGGGGAGATGATACTAAAATAATTCCTTTTCTTTCTTTATGCCATACTCACACCCCCAAATTAGGCTCCCTTAACTGAGCAAAAGATAGAAGAGAAAATTCTGGGTTTTTTCCATCATGAAGATAAAGAAATCATTACGAAGGTAAGTCTTCACCGAAAAAATACTAAAAAAAATCCAAGGTTGTGTTAAAAAAATTTATTCATGACACTAGTGGAAGAATGGTAAGGCAGACTTCAAAACCATTGCTGTATGCGCATGAACCACTGCAAGAGGGTTTGGCAGTGGGAGAGAGAGCCTGGGTTCCTCTTCAAATGCAATAAGGAAAAGTGGGAATTTGAAGCCAAGGAACAGGGTGGGGATCAGTGAATGGAAAGTGACTAAGAGGAAACATCAGCAGTCAGGGGGATTCTGGCTAAACTGAGCTGACAGGATTCTTGCTGAAAGCAAGCCAGGGTGATCAGGTATCATCTGGAGGATAACAGAGGAAAAGAAATCTGATCAGATACTGAGAATGGGGGAGTCTGGTTAAACTAACTTAGCAAGATTCTTGCTGAAACTGGACAATGAAGGGCAAATGCAGAAGCCCAAAAGGCAAGGCCTAGTTGAGAAGAGATGTCCTAGTCAGTTTGGACAACAACAATATAGACTAGGTGGTTTAAACAAGCATTTATTTCCCAAGGATCTGAAACCTAAGAAGTCCAAGTTTGGTGAGGGATCATTTCCTGGTTCATAAAAGGCTATCTTCTGGCTGTGTCTTCAGGTGGTGAAAAGGTGAGGGAGCTCCCTGGGGTCTCTTTTACAAGGACACTAATCCCATTTCTGAGAGCTCCACCCTTGTGTCCTAATCACCTCCCACAAGCCCCACCTCCTAATACTGTCATGATGGGGATTAGAATTTCAACATATGAATTTGAAGGGGACATAAATATTTAGTCCACAAGAGAGTTCAGAGGGGCCTGACTAGAGTTTGGTTAAAGAGAGACTCAAAGAATATTTGGAAATAGCAGAAAAGATTATTGGGAGTCTCCAATGAAAAATTGGCACTATTTAGAGCCTGCCTTTTCAGGTTACCTGATTCTAGACTTTAATTGCTTTTTAGCTATTTTACAACTTTGTAAATTATGGATAAATGATAGCAATGCAAGGAAAGTCTTGTCTATACACATACAAATATATTCTGTCTGATGGATGTTCAGCTGACTTATCTCCTCCCCATGGAAGAAGCCAGTTTCCCTATTCATTTGTAAGTTCATTTCAACATTCCTTTATTCCATATTAGTTTGTGTTTCTTGACTTCCCGTTTGAACTGGTTAACATCTTACAGGCTCCTTCATTAATCATGTATTAAATAAAACTTTAACACATGTTCATCTTCTATCTAAATAAGAGCTATGATTTTAGCCTTTTTTGAAAATCATCCTTTAACAAGGTCAAGCCTCCCAATTCCAATAAGCGTACTAGAAAAGTGTAGCTTTCCACCAAAGAATTGCTGAATAAATATAACAATAATCTCCTTTTATAGGAGATTATAAAGGAGAATCCACAAGTGCCAGAGTAAAGAAGGAATGGAAAACCAAGGTGGTAAGCCCAGGAGACAATGCTGTGGTGGTCCTAGAAGTGACACAGGGACTAGAGACAACCTTGGTTCCATGAGGGTTAGAGGAGGTGGAGGTGAATAAATTGATCTCTTTGGAGGTCTGTGCCCCCAGTGACAAAGTGAATTAGAATGAAATGTGTCCACCAAATCAGGGAGATGTCAGGGAAGCTTATCTGTCTCTGTTCTAGACTCTGGTTAAAAACATGTTTGGTTTTTTGTTTGTTTTTGTTTATTTAGACTTTTTAAACCCTGGGCCTAATACCTCACTCAGTTTCGGTATAAGAATTTCGTGATTCAGGAACTCCGTCCCCACCCCCCCAGCTGAGAAATTAATATAAAATACTGTGAGATTGGTGATATCTCCCAGTTCCATGAAAAATCCAATGCTCTTCTGTGCAAGAATGTTTCCACAGCTGAGGTCACTGACTATTTTCACAGAAAACACAACCCCCACAAAAGATGAGTTAACTCTAGAAAATTGTTAAAGCATTCCATCGTAAGTGATTCAGTGAACACAAGTACCAGAACTTGAGGTCATCAAAAAGATAAACTGGGGACTTCCCTAGTGGCACAGTAGTTAAGAATCTGCTTGCCAATGCAGGGGACACGGGTTCGATCCCTGGTCCAGGAAGATCCCACATGCCTCGGAGCAACTTAGTCCATACACCACAACTATGGAAGCCCCAGTACCCTAGAGCCAGTGTGCTACAACTTCTGAGTCTGTGTGCTGCAACTACTGAAGCCCACATGCCTAGAGCCCATGATTCGCAACAAGAAAAGCCATTGCGCTGAGAAGCCCGAGTACTGTAACAAAGTGTAGCCCCTGCTCGCCACAACTAGAGAAAGCCCACGCACAACAAAGACCCAAAGCAGCCAAAAATTACAAAAAAAAATTTAAAAGATAAACTGAAGGAGTAAAATAATTATCTTTAAAATTATTTAAAATATTTTCTAAAATAATCAAAACCAACCAAAGAAAACCATAAGACCCTGTTTTTATTTTTTTATTTTATTTTTTTCAATAATTTTTTTATATTTATTATTTTTCGGGGGGGTACACCAAGTTCAATCATCTGTTTTTATACACATATCCCCGTATTCCCTCCCTCCCTTGACTCCCCCCCCCACCCTCCCTCGAGTCCCCCCCACCCTCCCCGTCCCAGTCCTCTAAGGCATCTTCCATCCTCGAGTTGGACTCCCTTTGTTATACAACAACTTCCCACTGACTATCTATTTTACAGTTGGTAGTATATATATGTCTGTGCTACTCTCTCGCTTCCTCTCAGTTTCCCCTTCACCCCCCGCCCCCTCCCAAACCTCGAGTGAAAATTTGAAAAAGAATTACATAGAAATTTTAGAAGTAAAAAGTCATTGAAATTAAAAAGCACACACACACAATAGATGAGTCAAAACCCATTAAACAAAACTGAAGGGGCTCCCCAGGTAGTGCAGTGGTTAAGAATCCACCTGCCAATGCAAGGGACACGGGTTCAGCCCCTGTCCCTTGGGAAGATCCCACATGCCACGGAGCAACTAAGCCCGTGAGCCACAACTACTGAGCCTGTGCTCTAGAGCCCACAAGCCACAACTATTAAGCCCATGTGCCACAACTACTGAACCCTGCACACCTAGAGCCTGTGCTCCACGACAAGAGAAGCCACTGCAATGAGAAGACCATGCACCTCAACGAAGAGTAGCCCCTGCTCTCCGCAACCAGAGAAAGCCTGCGAGCAGCAACCAAGACCCAACACAGACAAAACAAATAAATAAACAAATTTATTAAAAAAAAAACTGAAGATAATTATCAGGCTAGTAGATATGAGAAAACAACCCAAAATAGTACAGAGAGATAAAGAGAAAGCATTATGACCAAGAGGTTAGGAGACATAGAAGGCAGTATGAGAAGGTTAGCCATGCTTAGGATAGAAATTCTGACAGGAAAGAGTGAAGGGAGAGAAATTTGAAGGAATAACTGGCAGAAAATTTTTCAATCTTGGTGAAAAACATACATCCCCAGATTCAATGATTACTGTGATCTGGAAATCAGGAAAAGTAAAGATACACCCACTGTCCCAAACACCTTAGTGAAACTGAAAAACACCAAAAACAAAGAGAAAATCTTTTAAGACTTAAGAACTCTGAGAGAAAATACATGTAACACACAAAGAAAGGACAACAAATTGATAGCTGACTTTATAACAGTGATAATAAAGAAACCAGGAGGTAGTAGAATAATATCTGATTGCTGAGGGGAAATAACCATCCATTGGGAAATCAATACCCAAGCCATTCAAGAGAGAAGACAAGATAAAAACATCTTCATACAAACAAACAAAAAGACTGAGGGCATTTATCACTCACTGTTAGTTGCTGAAAGAAGTACTAAGGGATGTACTTCAGGAAGAAGGAAATGGAACCCAGAAGGAATGAGATGTAAGAAGAAATAGTGAACAAATAAACTGGTAAACATGAGCATTGTAAAAACAACACATGCTCATAAAAAACAACAATAGTAGCTAATTTGGGCAAAGAAAAATACTAGACAACATTAACATACATTATGGAAGGAGATGATTGAAATCAAAGCATGTTAAAGTCTTGTTCAAGAAGGCAGAAATAAACCCTAATTTTAGACTTCATCAAATATACCTGGTTAAGTTCTAAAAGTGTTCATTGAGAGAGTAGGTATAGAATGTATAACTATGAAAAAGGAGGGGGGTGGAATAAGGAAGGTTCAGTTGGATGCTCTCCCACACAGGGCACCCAGCCTCCTAGGACTGCTGTGTCCCATGTACCAGGGAGGGAGATAGAAACCCAGATCCCAGGACTTCCCTGGTGGCACAGTGGTCAAGAATCCACCTGCCAAAGCAGGGGACACAGGTTCGAGCCCTAGTCCAGGAAGATCCCACTTGCCTCAGAGCAACTAAGCCTGTGCACCACAACTGCTGAGCCTGAGTGCTACAACTGTTGAAGCTCATGCACCTAGAGCCTGTGCTCTGCAACAAGCTACTGCAATGAGAAGCCCATGTACCACAATGAAGAGTAGCCCCCGCTCCCCACAAATAAACACCCACATAAAAAAACCAGATGGAGATGATGATGAAGACACTGAGGATATCTAACTTGAACTCAACATTTTACACCCTGATTTTTCTGAGGATTCTTGCACAATTTGGATCATAGCCACAATCCATCATTAGCATGAGTGGAGTTTATTAAAGTAGATTGATTTTTGATGTTTGCTTAAAATATTATATTTCTTTAAAAATGTATGATACTGAATTATCTTGTCAAATATTAAATCTACTTTGTTCTTTTGTTGTAATGGAATTCACTTTGGTTTAAAATAAAATCTGCTGTTTAGAAAAAAAGAGAAAAAAAACTACTAGTTTTCCACTATGACAGCTACACTCCAGTATATGGATGTTCTGAATAATAAATTTTATGCCCTGTAATTATGATGGATTATGTGTAAATCAGTAGTTTTCACTAGTCTGTGCACTAATCAGAGGCTTCTTGTAATGCTCTAGCTACTTTGATGTCCTCTCGAGGTTTTGATAAAATTCAAGGTAGGCCGAAATCTGCATTTGATATCACAATGCATGGATCTGTTTTTCATATTTAATGGATTTTTTTTTACTAATTTTGATTACATACATTATTTTTATAGTCTTATGTTGCCAGCATAAAGAAATAAACAAAAAGCCATTTCCAAATACAGTTGGGTTTAAATCTGTAAGATTAGCAGTTGCAGAAATTGAACACTGGGTGGCACCCAATCATCATCAAAAGTATTAATGTATTCAGTGCTTTTAATGTGAATGGAAATTTTCACACACAAAAAGAAACTTTCTTTTAAATATTTTGCTAAGTATAGTGTTTAAAATTTTTTCTTTGGGAATAATTTCAAACTTATAACACATTACAAATATTAAAAAAGTACCAAAACTGTCATATACCCTTTACCCTGATTTACCTATTGTGAACATTTTATACCATTCAATTTTATCATTTTCTCTCTCTTTATTTCTAATAATTCTATCTAACTATAATTATTTTCCTGAGCCATTTGTGAAACAGTTACATGCATAAGGAATCTTTACCCCTAAATATTTTAGAGTGTATTTCCTGATAATAGGGATATTCAAAAGAGGCTCTCTTTTGATGGTATTTAGAAAATATTTGTACAGTACAAAAGATTAAGATAAAATTTTTTCCAAAAGCTTCATACATTGTAAGCTACAATTTTGTGTGTTTTACATGTACTTAACTTGTGATTTAGAAATAAAAATAATTTCATGCTACCTTCTACAAAATAAGCCCTTCTCAAGTTATCCCTAAGCTGGAAAGGGAGGAAGAAACGAAACTTAATGGAAAGATGGTCTCCAATTTCTAAAGAAAAAAAAAGATCCACAGGTAAAAATTATAGTAAACAAAATGCCATGCTGCTGAGATAGATTCTGCCCATAAAAAAGCCCAGAAATCCCAAATCCCAGCAATCCAGGAGGCAGGAATAGAATAAACAAATAAAATGTTTTAAAAAAAAGATACAAGTTAAAATACATGGTAAACAGAAAACCTTAAATATGATAGTAGAAATAAATCCCAAAGCATCACTAATGATATATACAAATGAACTAAACTCAGATTTTTTAAACTACATAAAAACATATTCAAATTTCAGGTATATACTATTTAAAGTAGGTACTTAAAACATAATATAAAAAGATTGAACATAGATAGAAAAAGACACCACACAAACAGCACCCAAAAAAAGGTGAATATATATATATGAATATATATTCCACATGAAATATAATAAAGTCAGGAAGCATTATTAGAGATTAGAATACATACTACATAGTGAAAAAAAAGCTATCAAAAAGGTATGATTTGGGTCTTCGCTGGTGGCTCAGTGGTTAAGAATCTGCCTGCCAATGCAGGGGACACGGATTCGCACCCTGAGCCGGGAAGATCCCACATGCCTTGGAGCAATTAGGCACATGCGTCACAACTACTGAGCCTGCCTCTCTAGAGCCCATGCGCCACAACTACTGAGCCCACATGCCTAGAGCCCGTGCTCTGCAACAAGAGAAACCACTGCAATGAGAAGCCCAAGCACCACGATGAAGAGCAGCCCCCGCTCTCCACAACTAGAGAAAGCCCGTGTGCAGCAACAAAGACCCAATGCAGCCAAAAATAAATAAATAAATAATAAAGTAAATCTAAAAAAAAAAAATTAAAAAAAGCATGATGTGAACACTCCTAACAGTCTCAAAATATTTAAAGCAAAAACATGCAGAAATATAAGAAGAAACTTACAAATCCCATAAACTTCTATCAAGAAGTTTAAAAATTAATAAGAACCTAGATTTAAACAACATAATTAACAATTTGATCAAAGTAACAAAAGCAGAACTGGCACCACAAACTAGAAAATACACATTTTTAAAAAATCATATATAGTACATTATAAAAAGTAACCATACATGGATACTGGCTGGGAATATAAAGTAGAGCATCGTCAATGGAAAGGAATTTGAGAAGACTGCATTTATCCTTTGACCCAGAAATCTTAGTTCCAAGAATTTACCTCAAAAATACATGTGCAAAAATATGAAAAGATAGGGAATTCCCTGGCCGTCCAGTGGTTAGGACTCAGTGCTTTCACTGTCAAGACCTGGGTTTGATCCCTGGTCAGGGAACTAAGATCCCTATAAACCGTTTGGCATAGCCAAAATTAAACAAACAAACAAACAAGTATATATATAAATATGAAAAGATATATACATAAGGCAATTTATTCCAGTTCAATTTGTAACATCAAGAGACTGTAAAACAACCTAAATGTCCATGAATAGGGTGCTGGTTGAATGGTACATCCTGATTATACAACTGTAAAAAGAAGTGAGGAATATCTGTATACTGATATGGACCAATACCCAGCACATAAAATTTTTATTTTGTTTTGCAGGTTATATTTTAAGTGAAAAAAAAAACAAAGAGAAGAAAAAAAAATATGTGTGCAGTGCTATCCTTTGCCTAAGAAAGTGATGATATCTGTATAATATTTATACCTCTATCTCTGTCTATGGAAGAATGAAACAAAACAAAAACGTGTTTTGAAAGGTTATCTATAACCCAACAATTTCACTCCTAGACGTATATCCAAAAGAAAAATAAACACATATGTCCACACAGAAACTTCAACGTGAATGTTCATAGCAGCACTGTTCATAACAACAAAGAAATGGAAACAACCCAAATGCCCATCAACTGATGAATGAGTGAACAAATTGTGTTACACCCAAGCAATGGAATATTATTTAGTCATTAAAGAGAATGACATATTGATTCATACTACAAAATAAATGAAACTTGAATACATTGTGCTAAGTGAGAGAAGTCACAAAAGGCCATATATTATATTATTCCATTGATATGAAGAGTCTAGAATAGGCAAATCAAGAGAGAAAGAAGATTAGTGTTTGCCAGGGTGAGGAGGAAGGGGAAATGGGGAGTGACTGCTAACTGGTATGGGATTTCTTTGGGGGAATATCAAATATTCTGAAATTAGACAATGATATAGTTGTCAACTTTGTAAATATACTAAAAACCACTGAACTGTACACTTTAAAGGGTGAATGTTATGGTGTATTAATTATACCTAATTTTTAAAAATGTTTTAAGCTTATCAATAGGAAGAGGTAGCAGTAGAAAGGATAGGAATAAAAACTGGATTTCTGTGAATATATTGATACATTGTTTGTTTAATAGATTTGACTTTAGAATCATGTAAATGTATCACATAGAAAATCACATTAAAAAATTAAAAAGCAATCCCCAGGGTACTGTGAGAATCTTCATGGTCCCATTCCACAGTAAAACTGGTGAAAATCACTTTAAAATACTCAGTTCTCTAGAAATGGTCTTTAGGCCATATAGTAAATGAGAAAACATTTATTCAGGAAAACTTACTAAAACTTGGTAAGAGCCATGAGAATCTGAGCCTCTGAACCCACTCCCTCCCTTCTCCCAACTCAGGGTGATGGAAACTTCACTCCAGATGGATGCTGCCAAGACACAGGGCTGCCATCTTCCATCTGCCTCCCACACATGGCACAGAGACTCTGCCTTGGGACTGGCACACTGAGAATATTAAAGTCTGATTCCCCTCACCCCAGCTCAATCATAAGGTGAAAAATTCCATGCTCAGACAAGCAAGCTGATAATATCAGTGACTATAGAGTAGAAATAAAAGAAATAGAAAATAAAATTTTAAAAAATAGAAAACAATAAAAAAGGAATTAAAAACAAAAAATAGAAAAACAATAGTGAAAATAAACTTGAAAGCTGGTTTTTTGAAAAGAACAATAATAAAGTTGTCCAACCTTTAGCTAGATTGATCAAGAAAGAGAGAAGTTCCTCTCTGTGATTATGCCACTAATTTGTTACATAGATAGGTTCATTTGTTCCATTTGATTTTGATTTTCAGCTCTTTCTTTCTTTTTTTCTTTTTCCTCTTTCTTTCTCTTTCTTTCTTTTTCTTTCTTTCTTTCTTTCTCTCTCTTTCTTTCTTTCTTTCTTTCTTTCTTTCTTTCTTTCTTTCTTTTTCTTCTTTCTTTCAACAGCTTTATTGAGATATAATTTACATACCATACAGTTCACCCATTTTATTAAAGTGAAAAATTAAATGGTTTATAGGATATTCAAAATTGTGTGACCATCACCAGAATCACAACATTTTTATCACCTCAAAAAGAAACCTAGTACCCTTTGGCAATTACCACTCAATTATTCCCCCTCACTTCATAGCCTAAGCAATCATTAATTTACTTTCTGTTTCTATATATTTGCCTATTGTGGACCTTTCATATAAATGGAATCATTTGACATATGGTACTTTGTAACTGGCTTCATCCATGTTGTAGCATGTGTAAACACTTCATTCCTTTTTATGGCTGAATAATACTCCATTATATGGATATACCACATTTGTGAATCCACTCATGAACAGATGGAGATTTGGGTTATTTCTACCTTTGACTATTGTGAATAATGCTGCTGTAAACATTTGTGTACAACTTTTTCTGTGGATGTATGTTTCCATTTCTCTTAGGTATATACCTAGGAGTAGAATTGCTTGGTCAAATTGTAAGTCTTTGTTTAACTTTTTTGAGGACTGTCAAAAGTGGCTGCACCACTTTACATCCTTACCTGTGTACGAGGGTTCCAATTTCTTTACATCTTTGTCAACATTTGTTACTATTGTCTTTTTGATTCCAGCCATCCTAGTGGGTGTGAAGTTGTATCTCATTGTGGTTTTAATTTGCATTTCCCTGATGGCAAATGATTTTTTTTGTGCTTATTGGCTGGGTATGTATCTTCTTTGGTGAAATAGCTATGCAGAGCCTGTGCTCATTTTTATTTTCTTTTACTTTATTTTAGTAAAAACATTTAAAAAAATTGAGGTATAATTGACATACATTATATTAGTTTCAGGTGTGCAACATAGTGATTCCATATTTGTATATATGTTGCAAAATGATTACCTCAATAATTCTAGTTAACATCCATCCCCATACATAGTTACAGATTTTTTTTTCTTATGGTGGGTACATTTAAGATTTACTCTCTTAGCAACTTTCAAATATGCAATAGAGTATTATTAACTATAGTCACCATGCTGTGCATTACACCCCCACGACTAATCTATTTTATAATTGGAAGTTTGTACTTTTTGACGCCCTTCACCCATTTCCCCCACCCCCTACCCCTTAACTCTGGTAACCATCAGTCAAAGAACACAATACTAGATCTCTTTAGCCCATTAAAAATTAGTTATTTATTTCTTATTGATTTATGAGAGATCTTTATATAATTCTAGATACAAGTCCTTTATCAGATATATGATTTGCAAGTATTTTCTCCCATCTATGGGTCATCTCTTTAACTTTCTTAATAGTTTCTTTGGAAGCACAGAAGTTTTAAATTTAGACAAAGTTCAATTAGTCTACTTCTTTTGTTGCTTGTGCTTTTGGTGCCATATCTAAGAATTCATTGCCAAATTCAAGGTTATGAAGATTTACTCCCTTCTAAGGTTTTGTTTTTGTTTGTTTGTTTTTGGCTGTGCCAGGTCTTAGTTGCAGCACACAGGATCTTCGTTGCAGTGTGCAGACTTAGTTGCAGCATGCATGCGGGATCTAGTTCCCCGACGAGGGAACGAACCCAGGCCCCTTGCATTGGGAGCATGGAGTCTTACCCACTGGACCACCAGGGAAGTCCCACTTCTAAGGGTTTTATAGTTTGGGCTCTTACATTTAGGTCTTTATCAATTTAGAGTTTATTTTTGTATGTAATATAAGGCAAGGGTCCAATTTTATTTCTTTGTTTGTGGCTATTGTTATTCCAGCACCATTTGTTGAAAAGACTATTGTTTTCCTATTGAATTGCCTTGGCATCTTTGTTGAAAACTCAATTGACTATATATAGAAATATATAAAACATATTGACTCTACCTCCCTCATGAACTGTTGCCCAAGGACAAAAAGAACTGCAAAGACATTTTTTATTCTTTTTTTGTTTTGTTTTGTTTTTTCTTTTTAAAATTTTTTTGCAAAGAAGTTTTTTAAAACACTGTTTTCAGTAATCATAGTGTTAATAAAATTGTTACTGTATTTCAAAGCTAGTGTATATTTAGTGGGTAAAATAGCTAAATGATTACATTAATGTTCTCAAGAGCCAAGGTTTTCAATTTAAGAAAAAAAGGATACAAACATAAAATTCAAGAAATATGTGAAAGCCTGTAATCTTAAATTTGAGTTATACAATTTAATTCATGTTGTATTTTCTTTTTAAAGTACATATTTTCTATTTTTGTTCAGTAAAAGTCTTAGAAGCGATGAGAACACAGGTGCAATGAGCGTCCATAGACTTCAGGTTGTGACTTCTCAATACCATATCCTAGTACAAAGAACCACAGGGTCTTTGAGAAAATGGCCAATTTCATATCTAGGGCAGGAAATATCTCAGGTGACTCTGGGGCATCTTGTTATGCCAGTTTCTTTCTTTCTTTTTAATTGTTTTTAAATGTATTTATTTATTTATTGGCTATGTTGGGTTTTTGTTGCTGTGAGCAGGCTTTCTCTAGTTGCGGTGAATGCGGGCTATTCTTTGCTGTGGTGCGCAAGCTTCTCAACTCAGTGGCTTCTCTTGTTGCAGAGCACGGGCTCTAGGAATGCAGGCTTCCGTAGTTGTGGCACGTGCGCTCAGTCGTTGTGGCTTGCAGGCTCTAGAGCTCAGGCTAAATAGCTGTGGCACACGGGCTTCGTTGCTCCGCAGCATGTGGTATCTTCCTGGGGCAGGAATCGAACCTGTGTCCCCGGCATTGGCAGGCGGCGTCTTAACCACTGTGCCACCAGGGAAGTCCAACCAGTTTCTTTTCTATGTGCTTTGCATGTGTTCGGCCGCACCCGCCGACCTACATGGCTTGTGCTTGCCCAGCTTCAAGACCGAAGAAAGAGCCCAGAGTCAGCAACAGACATCAATGGTTTAATGGGTGGGTGGGGGAGCTTACACCTCCAAAACAGGACCCTGGAGCGACACCCCACTGTGTGTGGTGCATGGCGGGCAGGACATGGTGGCAGTCTTTCCTGGGGTGGGGGTGAGGGGTGCATCACCAGTGATAGGGGAATCGACATCAGGTGGGATCATTAGTTGCCAGGGAAACCAGTAGAGGGACAGGCCCCTCACTGCACCTTTGATAAGCTATCCCTGGGAATTCCCTAGCGGTCCAGTGGTTAGCACTCTGATAAGCTATCACTAGCTGCGGCCTGGGGCAAGCCCTAAGAAGGTCTGTCGTACGAGTAGGGCACAGGTGAAGCAGGCACTGGTCCGGCAGGGGATGTACAAAGAGCAAGAGAACAGCCACCCTGAGGGCCCTGACCATACAACATGCATTAGCTCATTTAACTTCATTTTATAGTTGAGAAAACTGAGACTTAAATAGATTGCCCAAGGTTACATAGATACAAAGTGATAAAAAATAGTTACCAACCCAGGCTTCAGAGCCAGCATTTGAAAAGTTGCTCAATCTTGCTAGGAGTTAGAGAAATGCATATTACAATAGCACTGAGACAACTTTATTTTCTTACTAGAAGAGCAAAAGTTAATGTCACATAAAATGACATTTTAGTGAGCACTTGAGGATATAGAGCTCTTACACACTGCTGGTGTAAGTTTAATTTTTTAGAACCTTTTTGGATAATGATTTCACCATACTGAATACATGTGAAGATGCACATACCCCTACCCAGAAGTTCCCCTTCTAGACGAGAGAAATTATATATACATCTGCACACGGAGACAATGTATAAACATCTGGGTTCTTTACAGCCCTACAAGTTTTGAGAAAAAGAAAGCTGGTGACTTCCTGCCACGTTAAATACGGAAGCTGCCTTCCTTTTTGTTTTCGATGAGGAAGGCCCCTCACCATATCAGAGATCTCTTCGTTTTTGCGGTTCACGAAGTAGGGGAATGTTATTTGCATAGAGTATTTTTAACTTTTCAAAGCGCTTTTACCATCATTAGGTTTCATAACATTTGCATGTGACAGAAGGGTAAGTGTTTCCTTTTCCTTAGCCCAAGAAGCTTAAGGGGATTTAAGGCCATAGATCGAGAACTCAGAGCCCTGTTCAAAACTACTCAAAGTTTAATTTGCATACAGATCACCTGGGAATCCTGTGAAAATGCAAATTATGATTCAGTAAGCCTTGGGTGAGGCCTGAGATTCTGCATTCCTAACAGGTTTCCAGGTTACTGTGGGTCCCCTGGCCACACCCTCGAATAGTGGGAGATTAGACCATTGACACAGGCGGGGTATTAAACTCCACTGGTCTGCTTTCTCTGTGTGTACTTGGCAGCGCAGATGGATTTAAACGTAATGTTTAGCAAAAGAAAGGGATCTCGCCTTGAAAAAATCCTGATATTGTTCTCAAGCAAGCAGAAATGACTAAGATTTCGTGTTTTCATTCTCTGTGGCACCTTCCTTCTTCATGAAATCCATTTGTAATTTACAGGTGGGCCGTGTACGGGTAACCAAGGCTGGAGCGAGGCAGAAATATGCTTGGGTACTTCCAGTGTTTATTTATCTTATGACTCAGTCTTTGTCAGAAATTATAGTCTATCTCAATCCTGGATGCGTTTCCACCTTGGAATCTACAGTTGTTTATTAACTGATGCCCAGTATGTCAAACAGAAAACAAACTTGCAGTGCCTTCATGGTGAGGCAGAAGACAGATGGGCCCCCGGGGCAAACGGTTGGAGTTCGTTCCCTGTGGACCGATACTGAGATGGGAATAACAGACAATTGAGAGAGGAGGCTGGGCCCTGACCAGATAGAAGATAAGAGACCACATATTCCTCATTCTCCAAGTCAGGAGACCTCCCCCGACTATACATGCACAGAAAGCCTCCTTGGAGGTCGAAAGGGGAGTGATGCCAAATGGTCAAACTTACCCATAGGCCTCTTCGGTGGAATCCATCTTGGCTAAGAGATGTGCGCACACACATGGGAAAATCCTGAGATACATCAAATGTGGACTCTGAACCAGGCAAATCAAAATGATTGGTCAAAGGAAACATGAAGAAATGCCCCATAACAGTGATTCGAACTGCCACAAGGGCACAGCTCTCTGAGTCCGTCCGTGTGTCTATCCACGTGTATTCTGCTCTTTTTTTCCCCCCTAATACTTTGTTTCACTCTTTCTGTCTTTGTGGGAATTCTTTTCTGCAAAGCCATAGGGCCAGGCCTTATCACTGACCACTGATCTAGTGGCTAGGATTCGGTGCTCTACCACCATGACCTGACCTCAATCACTGGCTGGGAACCAAAACCCTGCTTCAAGCTGCTGCAGGCCAAGGCCACCCGAGATCAGTGGTTCACTCTGATTCCCTAGCACTCCTGGGTGACAGGAACTAAGTGCTCTTCAGGAGCCCTGAGTGGCAGCATGACTGGCATTTACCCGGAGGGGCCCTGGGACTCTCCTCTGCCCAAAGTATGAGATCTGGTTTGGTAACCACACCACATTCTAAATGCTAAACAATGTGGTGCAGACTTGCTACAGGGAATTCCTCTATTAAGAGAAGCAGCTATTCTGCTCAACATCACTAATTATTAGAGAAATGCAAATCAAAACTACAGTGAGGTATCACCTCACACCGGTCAGAATGGGCATCATCAGAAAATCTACACACAGTAAATGCTGGAGAGGGTGTGGAGAAAAGGGAACGCTCTTGCACTGTGGGTGGGAATGTAAATTGATACAGCCACTATGGAGAACAGTATGGAGGTTCCTTGCAAAACTAAAAATAGAGTCACCATATGACCCAGCAATCCCACTGCTGGGCATACACCCAGAGAACACCATAATTCAAAAAGACACATGCACTCCAATGTTCATTGCAGCTCTATTTACAATAGCCAGGACATGGAAGCAACCTAAATATCCATCAACAGATGAATGGATAAAAAAGATGTGGTACGTATGTACAATGGAATATTACTCAGCTGTAAAAAGCAATGAAACTGGGACATTTGTAGAGACATGGATGGACCTAGAGACTGTAATACAGAGTGAAGTGAGTCAGAAAGAGAAAAAACAAATATTGTATATTAACACATATATGTGGAATATAGAAAAATGGTACAAACCAACCAGTTTGCAAGGCAGAAATAGAGACACAGATGTAGAGAACAAACATATGGACACCAAGTGGGGAAAGCGGGGAGGGTTGGGGGGGAATGAACTGGGAGATTGGGATACCAAATTGTACACTCTAAATATATGCAGTTTTTTGTCTGTTAACTGTATCTCAATAAAAGCTCTTAAAAAAAAAGGATACAAAAAAAAAAAAAAAAAAAAAGAGAGAGAGAGAGAGAGAGAGAGAAAGAAGCAGCTATCTTCCCAGGGACTGGTTTGGGGGCCACAGAGCTATTCTGGGTTCCCAGTCTGGTGTGGAGAAGGGCATCCCAATGTGGCATCCTTGCCCCTCCTTGTGCCCTAGAATGGGGTGGGGACAGAGGGCAGCTGACAGCCCATAGACACCTGTTTTAAACAGTAAGTGTAGTGGTTTGAGTCTTTCCTTATAACTGGACAGACTGGTATAGTGAGGTGTCAGCTTTCTTTGTGAAGAATTCTTTGGTTTTCTCAATTACAATTGTTATGAATAGTTCTCAAATGTGACCAAAGGACAAATACAGGTGTTGATATATTTCCAAATATCAAGCATCTCTTGGGAGAGTTTGTTTGTAAGGTAGTCTGAATTCTAACACAGCCCAGTCACTAAGCAGAGGTTGCCAAGACTGGAAGTGGTTGGGATGCATGTTATTCTGGGGGTAGATGATCTTACAAGACATGTTCTTACTTTAAAGATGATTCTGATATAATAGAGCTCTTGTTGCTCTCTTTCACTTTATCACTCAGCTAAAATGTCGAGCTCCCCCTACGTGCATAAAGTTTCACACTAGCCTTTGTGGTGGTGAGGGTAAATGAAAAAAGAATGAAAAAGAAAGATATGGCATTTGTTATTAAGGATTTCATACACTAGCTGAGAAACTAAGAAACAAAACTAAGAATCATGGCAACACAATAAACACGAACTGGTCCAGAGTCATCAATTCCAAAGAGTGTTTCTGACTCCTGTAGCAAGGGAAGACTTCACAAAGAATTGTAATGTAGGGGAAATGAGCAAAAATACTTAAAGCACAGGTTATCTAGAGAACGAATAGGTGGTTGCCAGAGGGGAGGGGGCTAGGGGCAGGAGAGAAATAGGTGAGGGAGATTAAGAGGTACAAAATTCCAGTTTGAAAATAAGAGTTACAGAGATGAAATGTACACTGTGGGGGGGTATAGTCAATAATTATGTAATGTCTTTGTGTGGTAACAGATGATAACTAGACTTACTGTGATGATCATTTTGAAATATACAGAAATACTGAATCACTATATTGGGTACCAGGAACTAACATAGTGTTGTAGGTCCATTATACTTCAAAAACAAATCAACACTAACTCATAGAAAAAGAGATCAGATTTGAGGCAGTGGTGGGGCTGGGGGGGAGCGGGAATTGGATGAAGGCAATCGAAATGTATAACTTCCAGTTATAAGAAAAATAAGTACTAGGGATGTAATGTGCAACATGATAAATGAACACTGCTGCATGTTATGTATGAAATTTGTTGAGAGTAAATCCTCAGTTCTCATCACAAGGGAAACATTTGTTTTCTATTTCTTTAATTTTGTGTTTATATGAGATGACGGACGTTCACCAAACTTACTGTGGTCATCATTTCATGATGTAAGTCATTATGTTCTACATCTTAAACTTACACAGTGCTGTATGTCGATTTTATCTTAATAAAACTAGAAAAAATACTTAGTAAAGTGAGCAAATGCTGTTGGAAAAATGGTGCTTATAGTTGACATAGCATTGAGGCAACCTTTAATTTGTAAAAAAATGCAGTATCTGGGAAGCATGACAAAGTAAGATATGCCTAGGCAGATAATGCTTTTTTTTTTTTTTTTTTTAAACAAATTGAGGGTTTGTGACCACCCTGCATTGTTAGATGATTAGCATTAAAAAAAAAAAAAAAAAAGATTTATTAAGTTCTCTGACCAAGGATAAAACCCTGGCCCCCTACATTGCGTGCATGGAGTCTTAGCCACTGGACTACCAGGGAAGTCCCTGGTTAGCATTTTTTAGTAATAAAGTATTTTTTAAAAAATAATTATTCTTCTACCCATTAACATTCTTTTTCTTTCTTTTCTTTTTTTTTCTTGGCCGCACCACACAGCATGCAGAACTTCCCCAACCAGGGATCAAACCCACACCCCCAGCAGTGGAAGCACAGAGTCTTAACCACTGAACCACCAGTGAAATTCCAATAAAGTATTTTTTAACTAATGTATATTCATTTTTTAAGACATAATGCTATTGCACACTTAAACTACAGTATAGTGTAAACATAACTTTTATATGCACTGGGAAATCAAACAATTTCTGTGACTCGCTCTATTGAGATCTTCACTTTATTGTGGTGGTCTGAACCTGAACCTACATTCTCTCTGAGGTTTGCCTATATGTGGGGGTCAGTTTTCTCTTGAAGTTCATTCTTCCTTCTAGAGTAAAAGAAATGACTTTAATGCTATCCAATCCCTAGTCAAAATAAAAGTAATGCAATAGAGCTCATGTACCTTGAATCTGGATAATATAATAAGCTTTTCATGCATATGATCTTATCAAAACTCCAGGGAAAAGACAGTACTCAAAATGGCAAGATTTGAGCCAAAAGCCAAGAGTTAAAGAATACTTTTTTGTTGTTTTTGCTTTTATAACCTCCCTCAAGTCAGAGTGTGTAGGCAAATAGCCATTTTATATCTGTATTTAAGGTCAATTCTGTGTTTGTTCTTCTTTCACATAAATGAAAAGAATTAGTTACCATGTCTGGAATGCTTAATTTGAAAAATTTGTGGCACAATTTATTTGTATAATTCACAGTACAATCTTACTGTGAATTATACAAATAAAGCAAGCAAGCATTAAAACACACAACACACACACATCTGAAAAATGAAAGTAGACTCTTTGGGTCAGAGAAAGTCTATGAAAGGAAGACGTGGGGGACAAAGCTGAAAAGGCAGGTTGGGCCATGTTGTGAAGTGTTCTAAAAATCAAAGCTAAAGAGTTCATTAATCCCAAAAGCAGTAGGAAGCCATCGAAGTTTAGTTAATCTTTAAGATTTTACCTTTATCACTCAAGGGAGTTCCTGAGAATAATATATAATCTTCTAAGGTAAAAGGAGACATTCCTAAAGAATTATAATTCCTTGGCACTTAACATACTAAACAACCAGTTTGGTCATTCCAAATCCAGTTTTCTAATCCTTGCTCTGCTACTGTACTGGTTCACTGATGATCGGAAAGATAACGTCTCTAGACCATAATTTCCTCAAGTGTAAATCAAGATCATCTGAAAAGTTTCTTTTAGCTCCAAAATCAAATATTCTCATTCTCCTGTTTTACTTTCTCCATAACAGCGAGAAAAGAAGAAAAACCTCTTACTGACCCATTTAATGATATTGAAATCATGGTTTTAATTTTGTACACTGGAAAAGAAGTCACACATGCATTATTCACTAAACCTTGTATCTGTGGAGAGCACATATCTGTATTTTTTTGACTACTGGGCTATAGAATAAAAAATATTTTTCAACATCACAGATAAAAAAATTTAAACAAAATAAAATTTTAGAGAAACTACTTTAAAAAATGTACTCTTGAATGTTACAGTGAATAACATTACTGATTTGATCTTTAATTTTGTGCCATACAGGGAACACCAATAGTAAATTTGTCACAAATTCATTTTCAAAAGAAGTTGTGTCCATAAAAGGATAAACTCTTTTTCTTTCATCTTTAAATTGGCAGCATGAAAAAAAAATTAGCTTTCTAAAAGCAGAAGCAAAGAGCTCATTAAAACAGAAGTGTTCTGTGTGGATGTTTTGCAGTCACTCCCACGGTTTCTAGATGGCTGAGTGAGTCAGGAAACCTTGGCTCTTTTACTCTACTTCAGCTAGTCTTGTGAGGGCAGAGCCACCATCTATCTAGATTTACTTTTCCTTTGAAATACTCATCACAATTATTTTCATTTTATTCCCTTCTTCCTCACTACTGGACTGAAAGATACCTGAGTACTGGGACTGTATTCACAGCTCTATCTTCATATCTGGCACATAAGTTACTCCGTATTCATTGAATAAATAAATTTGTTACTTATCTGTAAATGGAGGCAGTTGTACTAAATTTCCCACGTCATTTCTGTTTGATTCTGTGATATATATGAATTATTACCTTGAATTATTTAAGTCAAGACAGTTGAATTTTTCCCTTCAGCTTAATTTCTAGCCTTTTATTGCTCATTAGCATGCTTTCCAAATTTGGTCATTGTTGTTCTAACTCAACTTGAAGACAAAGCAGTACAAAAGCAGCTAGAGTGGGACTGTGTTTAGAAAGGAAAGGATTCTCTGAGGGAGTGTTGCAGAATTTGCTACTGAACCAAACTCCTACCTCTTAAAGTTGTGGTTTGCATCTAAAATGACAAGTTAAAAAAGAGAAAGAAAAAAAAAAGGTAGGTGAAGGTAAATCAAACTTCAGAACAATTTCTAAGTGGAAAACCTGATGATGTCCTAAATTTTACAGACACTAAAGCATAATAAAATTTTGTTGCTGAACCTCCCAAGAACATAATCCAGCACTACATTGTAGTCCTTTGTGCCAACAAAACTCCAGGAACCTCAGTGAGAAGAACCATGGCCTTGCAGTTGAGTACATACATTTCTTTAATGTAAATCAAAGCCTATTACAATGCATCCTGTTACAATGAAAATCCTCACTTATTTTGGAAGCCCACTCAATTATTTTGAGCAACATTATATACAACCCAATAGATACAATGAAATCACTAAACTCCTTGAAACAGTTATAGCTAAATTACAAAGAGTAATTGGATAATGTAGACAATCCCCATAAAGTATTCATTCTTACACTGTACTCAACATTAGATGACACATAAAATTCATCTGGGAAACGGAGATTAAAAAAAAAACTGTGCTTTTTCCTTGAACCAGACTCAAATAATGAGATGACGGTAAATCCCAGGTGGGGAAGTATTTAATTCATTGTGCTTTCATATATTTTTCTTGCTACCTATTCCCAGTTAAAAACTTAAATTTGTGCCTCTGGGTACTATTTCCTTTAACTCAAGTACAACATACCAGGCGTTCCTTAAAATCATTTTCTATTAACTATAAAAAGTTTACTCAGATAAGAACTCTATAAAATCATTTTCTTTTAGAAGGCATCAAATATCCAGGGATCCTTATTTTTAAAGGGTAAATGAAATAAGACATCCCTTTCATTGACCCAAACATGCATAATCCATCCTTAATATAAAATACACCCAATTGGTAATTACACATGAAATACAAAGGGAATGCAACTTTACATATGTAAAATGATTGCTCACTATGGCAGTTTAACAGTCAAATAGACGTTGTACCAAAAAAAAAAAAAACGCCCCCCACACAAAAACCCAAAACCCTCAATGTCTTAAAGCCAATTATCTACAGTAAACCAGGGGAAATTCTGATATGGAAGAGTTTGACTCAAAGCAAAGAATAAGGCACCTGCTATGAATTTAGAACAATAACTTCCACTTTTAAAGTTACAACTAAATAGAATTAGTTAATCAAGACACTTGTTTCAAAGAGAGAAACAAGTATAGGGGTTGAATTCCTGGGTGAGAAAGGCAGGTAACAATGCAGATAAAAACCTGCTGGCCCAAGGTCAGCGGATTCCTTTCCTATTCTAGTGTAGTCAAGTTCCTAAACGTCCTTAACCACTCCTCCCTCTCACTCTTCCTCACACTTAGGGGTATCAAAAGCTCTGAGGTTCACACTGTGTGTGGACTAGGTAGTAGATTTCCCTTCTGCTCCTCTTAAAACAGCGTATTTTAAAGAGGTATCCTGAGGCAATTAACAAAACAAACAAGCAGCTTTCTTCCCAATTCATTAACACATAGACAACTCTCAGGCTTTTTTCATCATTATGGCTAAGCATTTAAATAGCCAATACTTGGAATTTTCAACAGTACCAGAAAACCCAATACCTGCCTTATCACTCACCCTTACCATTAGTAAAAAGAAAGTCTGATCAATCATAACCTATAAAATCATACAACAAAGGGAAGACTAAAGACTGATCCTTATCAGTAAATCCATTTAATTTCACAACACTTCAGTCTGATGTATCTAGTACCCTAAAAGAACTTTAATCATAAATCAAGAAAAAGCATTTTCAAACTAAGTGTAACTTTTCAGTTGATGTGCCTTTTTGGTATTAAAAGTGCTAATAACATGCTAAGATGTCTTATGGCACATCAGACTCAACATTATGTCCTGATGAGGCATCCATTTTTAGTAGCATTTTTCCCTAAAATGTCCAGCATAACAGACGCCTTTGATATATTAAAGTAATTCTGGTGAAATCAATGTTGATATAAAAAACCTTCCCTGACTTTACTCCACCATGGCTGCTTTTAGTGAAACTGAAGTGACTAAGTTACAAAATGCTCGACCAAGTTGTTTTCTTATGGTATTTTAGGTTAGTATATTCACTCATGCAAAATCCAAGGTAGTGTAATAGAAATAATATTGTTAAAATAGACGTTGTGACTATAAGCATCTCCCTTTATATTAAGCATTTAGAAGCTTTTTAAAATTTTTAGGTGCTAAAGACTGTGGGAAAACCAGGCTGTGTAGTTGTTCCATTTATAAGCACCTTATTACAGGACAGTTACATGACCCTCTATGGGAGTGTGCTTTCAATTCAAGAAATAGTAATAAAGTGCCTAGCTATATAAAAACCATAGGATTCCAAATTTTAAATTAAGCTAATTGCATTTACACATTAGGGCTAACAAAATCTATACCCTGTCTACACAGATTTAATCTAATTATCTATACTGTATACTATTCTAATAACCACATTAAAAAAAAACTTACTCTTTACTGACTGAATAAGTGGGGTCCACTACTGTAGCTTAACAATCAAATTTTATTGCTTTATTCATGTGGTGCTTTTGCAAGGCACTGTGGTATGGACTAGAAAACTTGGAATGACTTGTGAAGAAACCTTGGAATGACACATGAAGGATGATATGAAAAGTCATTCTGAGGCAGGATGCTTTACTGAATTGTTTTTAACCAGGGTATCAAACATCAGGAATGAGTTCAAGTTAAAATTCACAGGTGAATGGAAACATCTTAAGGTCAGTCACTTCACATGCCCATCCTGATACTTTGAATAATCTGGAAAATTGCTGTAAAGAGAAAGAGCAAATATTAAAACATGCTTTGAATAAAACAGGCCTGGCAACTTACAAATATTAAGGTAGTTCGAGAATCCAAGAATACCGTTACAATTACTTGCAAATACTATGTAACTTCATAGTAATATGGAGACAGGCCTATCTTAATACAATTTTTTTTATGCCTCGGCTTCCCTGAATTTTATGCCTAAATGTCTAAGAGAGTTACCAAATAAGCAATGATTTTTAGAAAGAAATTAAAGCACCAACATGAACAGGTTTTTCTAGCATACAATTACTTTGTTTATCCTTAAATATTAGGTACACTTGGCCTGTAACATATGCACATTTCCTCATTCTCACAAAGCTGAAATCCAATAATCTTTAGGTTACATAAATTGCTTGGCTCTTAGCCATTTATCAGGAAAGCTTCCAACTGGTATGTTTAGGAGACAGGCAAAGTGAAATGTTTAAGAGAAACCTCAGTAACTTTAAAATGTCAGAACGTGAAAAACAGAAATGTATTTCTCTATTAACAGCTTGTATATTAGGCTGAAGAGAGGAAAGACATTCTGTAATCCATTTACAGAGAAGAGTCTACTACTCTAACAGCAGTCTGCCTTGATAACTATTTTTTCCTACCAAATGTTAAACATTTCTTTTATTAAACTAAAAGCAACTGTCTCACACATTAAATTGCCAATCAGGTACAAGTTCCTCCACAGTGAATCAACTCTTTGCACTAGCTTTACTTTATAAAATATAACCAGTTTTAACAAACAGACATTAGATTTTGGAACATGTTAAATTAAGTTTGAACATCCGTAGTAGGTACGTGATGTTCATAAGCTCTTTCGCAAAGGTTGCAAAACATTCTAAATTCTCATTCGGGGAGGTGTTTTTGGTTTTGGTCTAATATTTTTCAACTCAATCATTACTAAGGACCTGACCTCCTTTTCTGCTCTCCTGTGGAATCGAATTAAGTGGGGAGAAGTTTCTAGAGCACCACCCTCCGTGCATATGTGGGACAAGTAATTTGGTTCCGATGAAAGAGAATTATGCGGAGCTCCCAGCAGGTGGGTTGAGAACTACGCGGGTACGATCCACCACTGATGGGTCACCACGTCATCCAACACTCTACCCGATGGTCGCCCCCAAAACACTTACCAGAACCACAAACAACAAAAATGAAGAGCGCCAATAACCAGGGTCCTACGGACGCCTTCTCTTCGGGAGCATTTCTCTGCAAAAAAGAAAACTCACGGTTTCCAATCCAAAAAAACCCACCCTGACCCCGAACTCTCACCGCCTGCGCCCCGGGTCAGGTCGCCGGGTCCCCGCACCCCACAGGTCTCCCCCGCGTTCCAGAGCCGCCCAGCTCTGGCACCCACCTCCCCAAGCTCCCAACTTAAAAGAGTCCAGCTCGCGGGCTCGGGCCCCTGAGTCGCCCGGGTCTGGGGAAGAGAGCTCGACGCGGCCCTGGAGCCCGGGCCTCACAACCGGCTGCGGAACCTACAGAGGCGCCCGCTCTTCCCTTACCGAGGTCTTGGCGACGTTGCCACGCTGCGTGATGTTCTTGCTGTGCTTCTCGTTGGCCATACGGATCCGCTGCTTGGCGACCATCTTCGCGACACCACCACCTGTTCCGGCCACCCCTCGGCCTCGCTCGCTCGCTTCTCCTCCGGCCGCTGCGACCGACGCTCCGCTCCCGGTGCCCGCGCCGCCGGAGCGAGGAGGCTCTCAGGCGGGGCGCTAGCTCCGGCCGCTGGGCCTGGGCGCGGCGGGCGCGGGGGCTGAGCCCTGGCGGGGCGCGGGCCGCCGACTGACTGACGACGCCGGACCGTTCGGCCGAGCGAGGCGGGCGCGCGGGAGGAGGAGTGCAGGCCGCCGGGATATTCTCGCGCCGCCGCTCTGGCCGCCGCCGGGAGTGCAGAGTGTGAAAGGAAGGAAACACAACGCAACAACGGGACGGTGCAGCCCTCCGCCTCGAACTACTTCGGGTTCGGATGCCAACGTCAGCACTGGGCGGGCCCCGCCCCGCGGAAGTGCAGGCTCCGCCTGCTGAGGAAGAGGGAAGGGACGGCGAAGGCCGGTGCACCGGCCCTAGCCCCGCCCCGCCACGCGCCGTAGTGTGTTGCCCCAGAGTATGCGCGTGCGCGTTCGGGCCCCTTTTGCGCGTCTCTCTCTCCGACCGGAAGTGAATTTGCCCCGAGGCCGGTGGCCCCGGAAACACCTGTTCGCCGTCTCCATGCCGGAGGAGACGTGTTGGGGCCGGGTTCGGCCCTCGTGACCTCTGACCCAAGCTTATGAGTTTCTCTTTCCGGGACAAGATGGCGCCGTCCACGCCGCTCCTGACAGGTGAGCTCTGAACGAGCGAGGAACTATTTCTTTAGAGCAATATTTTTTGTGTCTTTAACCTTGGGCACCACCCGAGAAGCCTTGGAGCCTACTCCGCCTTTTCTTGTGGATTGCGGAAGAGCCATAGAGCCTTTTGGGTTTCTTGGTGTAGCGTGGCAGTCGGAAGTTAGGCTCTAGCCTCGGGGCTCCAGCATTCGCCCTCCCTTTTGCCCATCCATCATTCTTCCCTGACACTGCAAATTTCACAGGAATCGTGCACAGGGCATAAGAACGAAGAATGCCAGTGGTATTTGTTATCCTGGGTTTGCAGTATTCGTGTTACGCTAACACCTGGTGACAGGCCCTGTTGACAGTGTGAAGTCATTTAGATCTGTAATACGGAAAAAACGTGAACATATGACTCGGTCTACTAGAATAACCACGCACGTTAAATTAAATCACTGAATTTAAGTGATACCAAATCCTGTACTTCTTGCTTTAATGAAATTTGTGGGACTGAGTAGAGCGAGTGGAGCTGTGTAGTGTCGGTTTTAAGTGGATGAGAGTGTGGTCTGGAGTGGTAGCATGTAATGAGCATTATAAGAAAAAAGTAGCAACGTTAGAACATTACAGGATTCCTGAGGTTTTGAAGCTGAGGCAGAGTTTATAATGTTGAAGAAGATAATAAACTTAGTCTTAGGCAATGTCGGCTATGACTCTGGATTAGAGTAATGGCTGGAGTCTCATATATGAGCATCAAGTAAGGAGAGGGGAATTAGAAGGGAAAAGAAGGCTTTAAGTTACCAATAACTTAATAACATATGGAAGGAAAAAGGAGCCATTGAGAGAAAGGTTGTCTGCTTTTGAGGAAAAGGACCTTAAAAAGTACCTTGAAAGAAATCTTAAAAAGCTTTTGCATTTTTTGCCGTTCTGTGTTTTGAGATCTTTGTTATTAAGCACTCTGCCCATTCATATTCAGTCTGGCTACCACAGTTCATTCATCAAACATTTATCAAATGCTGACTAATTTGTTAGATAATGTACCAGGCAGATACTGCTTAAAAAGCATAATTACGTAACTAAATGAATTTATTTCTCCAGCTTCATGAAGGTAGCTTGCATGTTACTTATAATTTTGGAATACTAAATGCTTTTTTTGAACTTCAAAAAAATTGGTACATTTTAAAATTTGATCATTTTTTTCCCTTTTAAAATCCTTACAGTGACTGCTTGCAGAGTAAATTCCATCCTGTTGAGCATAGCACATGGAACCCTTTAAAATCCTTGAATAGCTCTCATTATTGATTTTACTTCTTGCCAGCCCATCCTGTTTTGTTCTCCATCAATATTGAACTGCTTATAAAGCCCTTGAACAACCTTTTTCCTCAGTCTGTCACTATCCTCTTCCTCTTGATTTGGCTGACTTCTTTTTGTCTTTTAAATTTCATTTTAGACAGCATTACTTTGTGAGGTCTTTCCTTATTCTTTCCAGATAGCCTTTCCCCAGCCTATTTTTGTACCTCATATACACTTGAATCTTTTTTTTTCACTTATCACATAGGATAATTATCTAGTTGTTCAGATGCTTTTCTGCCCTGCTAGACTGAACTCCTTAATGGCAGGGGCAGAGCCTTATTCATCCATGTCTTCTTAATACCAAGTACAACGCCTGGCAAACAGTAGACACTAACCGTTTAATGGAAGAATAAGTTAATGAATGATAACCACTTTATTTGTAGTCAGATTAACCAAGAGGAACAATTTTCTTGCAGTGCTTAAAATCAAGGACTTTGTAAGAGTTTAAGGATTATATGTAGTCCATCTGCTCCTTATAGTCTCAAATTTATAGCAGCTCAGAGAACTTAAGTGGTCAGATTCACATTGCGGATTGGCAGAGTCAGGATTATATCCAGTCATTCAACTCCATGGTCCATTTTTCTTTCACTAGAACACACTGATTAATCTTTTAAACATTCTTAGTATAGGTATTTCCATCAACAATAGATTCTTTTACTCCCAAAGTCTTTTTTTTTTTAATTTTTATAAATTATTTATTTATTTATTGGCTGTATTGGGTCTTTGTTGCTGCGCGCGGGCTGTCTTTAGTTGTGGTGAGCAGGGGCTCCTCGTTGCTGTGGCTTCTCTAGGTGCGTGGGCTTCAGTAGTTGCGGCACATGGGCTCAATAGTTGTGGCTCATGGGCTTAGTTGCTCCCCGGCATGTGAGATCTTCCTGGAGCAGGGATCAAACCCGTGTCCCCTGCATTGGCAGGCAGATTCTTAACTACTGTGCCACCTAGAAAGCCCCCCCCTCCAAAATCTTTTCTTAAACATAGACTCATGGGACTTTGGAGTTGTGAATAATTTAAAGATTATCCAGTAAATTTTATTAGTTATGAGTTTTTGTTGGAAATGACAAAAAGCTAAAGCAGGTGAAAGGGAATTTTTTAAAAAAACTCATGTAACCTTAAAGCTTCTACTCTTACATCCAGGTGGTCACATGACTCCAAAAATCTATTTTTCTTCATCTCTAGGCTCTTGCTTTCTTTCTAATTAAACTTCTTCTCAGGCTGATGTTCTGATTGGGAGCGCCAGGTTTACATTGAGCCAGCTCCGCAGCCCCTGAGGAAAGTGCACACCTGTGTCCGCCTCAGGGCTGGCTGTCTTTGGCTTGGCTCGGCTCATGCTCATGTTTGAGTCACTCAGGTTTTAATCAGATCGCCAGGACTGAATTACATTCTCACTCCTGGATATTTCCCAAAGGAAAACTAAAGTCTCCTGTAAAGGGGGGCCTGGATGCTAGGCATGTAAAACAACAATAGTCCTTACCTGAAGCCCATATTGTCCTATCAGCTTGCCTAGTTGAGGCCATTGAAATAATCAAAATTGAGTCATTTCCTTAAATTGATATATACTTCAGTGGATGAAAGGATTGGGGAAAAAAGTGTCATATTATAATGATCACTATATCCCTGGCATAGGACTCTCGTTTACTGAAGCCCAGTAGTTTCTCATGTTAACTCAGGCCTAGAGCAATAAATGGTATGTGAGTATCTAGAAAGGCTAGTAAGTTTTTAAAAGGTATTATGTAGGTACAGTATTTAATGTAATTATTGTTTTTAAACAGTTCTTCTGTGTGAAACTCTAGCATTTATTTGTTTTAATGAAAAGAACTGTTTGCATTCTAGATTTTTCTTTCTAATAGAACATATTCATGATCCTTTTTGATTAAAGGGGAAAATCAGTAAAAATAAGGAATCATGTCAAGTGTCAATACACTATGTTAAGCTATCCCCACATTTTACTCACTGTTTTACATTTAGTAACTTCTAATTAAAATGAATTCCTCATTAGAAATTCACATGTAGAAAAAAATTGTTTCAGTTATTGAAGAGTTTGTTTTGAGTCCATATTTTTTTTGTTTTTATTAACATAATGCAGTTTATGTTCTGTTATAAACCTGATTTTGTGTTTCTTCTGATGAACTTTGTATATCCATGTATTCAAATTTATATAAGAAGTTGCTCAAACTGATTAATCCAGTGTAGTATCTTAGTGGTTCCAAAATGTCTTATAGCACTTTCTCATAGTTATGCTTCTGTGTAGGGAAGTGTGAAAGAAAATATTTGTTTTAAATAGTGGTTTACATGTATGAACAAAACTTAATGACTCAATATGATTTTTATGATAAATTTAATTGATAATTAGTTCACCTGTAATAGACATATCTATCGTACAGCATCATGTGCAAAGAAGGTTGTCTGATTTAATGGGAACCAACAGTATCATCAATGTATAAAGTAGCTTTGATATGTATTTTTGTCTCTTAGAGTATTTTTTTTTTGAGACATTAAATCCTTTATTTGGAGACCTTGAGCTGTTTATACTCACATTAAGAAAAATTCACTTTGAGTTTGTGATTCAATGGGAGGCATAGCTGTAATATAATGCTTTCATTTTAGACACACTTTTAAGATTTAAGTCACTGGTTCCCAGATACAATGCACTTATTCAATACAATTTACATCTACTATTAATTAAACATTAAAAACAATCACTAACAGGAATGCTGACAAACAAAAAAGAAAACAAAAGCAAATCCTTTCCCTCAATATCACCCATATTGAGATTCATGTTTCCTGAAATGTCCACCTTTTTTTTAAATTTTGTGGTATTAAATTATAAAAGTTGTGAGAGTATGTTTTTATCATAGTACAAAAATCTTGGTCTATTCTATTTTTAATTTTAATTCAACAGTTTTGTCCACTATTCCCAAGCAAATCCATTCTTGAGAAATGTTGACAAACTTACAATTGGTTTTATTTCTTGCCATATTATGAACAAAGTATTACCAAAAAATGGTGGGCTTTTAAAAAGCCTTTTTATTTTGATATAAATTAAGACTTTTAAGAAGTTCCAAAGAGAGTAAAGAGAGTTCCCATGTATCCTTCACCTAGCTTTCTGCTATGATATCTTATATAACTATAGTATATTATCCAAACCAGGAAACTGACACAGGTACAGTACTATTTACTAAACTACTGTCCTTATTTGGATTTTACTAGTTCATGCATGTCTGTATTTCATCATGTGTAGACTCATGTAACCACCACTATCAGAATATAGAATCGCTGTATCACCACAAAGACATTACGCATTTATAGTTGGACCCTCCTTCCAACTCTGACTGTTGGCAACTGCTGATCTATCCTCTATCACAATGATTTTGTCATTTCAAGAGTGTTATATAAATGGAATCATAGACTATGTAACCTTTGAATTTTTGTTTTTAAAATGTTCTTTATTTAGAATGTGAGCATATGCATGTTGAAAAGCAGTTGATTAATTTAACTCAAGATTTTGCTTCTCAAGAAACATACTAAAACCAGTAATTGAAAACCACATGAAACTGAAAGCTACTTGAGCAAAAGGACATGGTACTTTTCACACTGACTTTTCTGTTGGTGTTGACCTCTGAGATTTTGGGTTAATAATCTGCATTAAAAAATGTGGATTAAGTTTTGCTCCCCCCACTCCTGTCTTAGTCCATTATGGCTCCTGTAACAAATATATCATAGACTAGGTGGTGAACAACAGAAATTTATTTCTCATGGTTCCTGAGGCTGGCAAATCTAAGATCAAGACACTGGCAGATTCAGTGTCTGGTGATCACCTGCTTCCTGGCTCATAGACAGCCATTCTGCACTGTGTCCTCACATGGTAGAAGAGACAAGGGACCTCTTTGGGGCCTCTTTCATGAGGGCATTAATCCCTTTCATAAGGGCTCTGCCTTCATGACCTAATTGCCTCCCCAAAGCCACTCCAAATGTCAACATGTGAATTTGGGGTGGGGGTACATAAACATTCAGTCTTAGCAATTCTTTTGGGATCTTCTACATATTTTAGTTTGGGATGTTAGTATGAAATAGAAATTTTGGAAAAGGAAAACCTGTGCTTGTACTGGTTTCCCTGAATACCCTGAAAGCTCCCAGTGCTGTGGCCAGAAGACTACTTTCATGGGCTCTGAGGTACAGCTGGCACTTTAGTATAACGTGCAGAAACTTTGAATTTTCACCAAGTAAACATTGTGGTCAGTAATAACAGCAAAGTTAACAAATACAGAGGACTAGGTACAAGTGTAATGAGAACACAGGAAGCTGACATGAGCTGGGGAAAGTTTTTTTTCTTTTTTGCCAGTCACTTCAGGCATATGTTTTTGGGACCCCCAGTTAAGGCAATAGAACATGGTTTGACTGCATCATCAGATGGCATGTTTTAAAAGTATTGTGGCTTCATGGGGTCTACACTGACAATGTACCATTTTGTTTTCCTAGGTGAGTTTGAGAATCCTGCAAGAGAGTTATTTAGTGAGTTAAATTGTCACTGCAGCTTGTGGGAGGGACCTCATTGGGCTGACAGAATTTTATGTAACCTAGTGATAACATGTAATCTGGTAACTATAAACTCCCGAGTTTGGGAAATTCATTTTTTATTAATCCCTCAAATAAATATTTATTAAAACCTTAGCTATAGTATTAAGAAAAGAATGGCCTGTTTTCTTCTAAATCCTCATGTTTCATACATTATATTGCAGCAGATGATTGATTTGGTGACAAGAGCACAGCTTTGCCTGTGTGGTAAGAGAATTTGGATGCAATACTTGATTTTAGCCAGAAGGCCAAGAAGCAGTTGAGAATTTCAGATGCTAGAGAATTAAACTTCATAGTTTTCAAGTCTTCTAGGAAAACATTTTCTGGCACAAAATCTTTACTAAATGTATTAGAGATTTTTAAAATAGATATTGTCAGTGCTTCATTCAAGGTGTAACAGTAGCCTGAGCTCCTTTTGAAATCATCATCTTGAGCACAGTGATGGGCTCATTTTATAAGATCCCTGATGCCTTCAGTAAAACTTTTTTCTTCAGCTCTTACACTGTTGCTGCTAGCAAGAATTCTAGCTGATAAAATAGTAACTCATCACCAAGTCCTGTCAGATTTCTCTCTTGAATATTGAACACTAATTCTCCATTTTCCATTTCCACTGCCCTACCCTAGTCCAAGTTTTGTTTTGTTTTGTGTGGCCGTGCTGCACGCATTGCAGGATCTTAGTTCCCTGACCAAAGATTGAACCTGGGCCCTTGGCAGTGGAAGCGAGGAGTCCTAACCACTGGACCACCAAGGAATTCCCCAAGACTGTTATCTCTCCTGTGGAACTCCTGTGGACCATCTCGGGTAGTTCCTTCACGTCCACTGTTACTGCCTTCTGGTTCACTCTCCACACTGTACCAAGTTGAGCTTTTCAAATTGCAAATCTGGTTTTAAAAATCTGCCTAAAACTTTTTTGAAGTTTCCCAGCATTCTGAGGCTACAGTCCACTGTCGCCTAACTTAAGCCACAGGATCCTGCTTGGTCTGAGCCCTGTTTTCTTCTCCACAGCCATCACCTTCCAGCCGCACAGGCCTTCTTTCCATTCCTGTGACACTGTCATCTCTTGCCATGGAGTTTCTGCACTTGTTGCTGTTCTCCTTGCTTGTTAACTGCTATTCATCTTTCAGGTCTCAGCACACAAATCACTTAGGATGCTTTCCCTAACCTTCCATTTTTAGATTGAAACTCCATATTGTTCACTCTAGTAACCTCTTATATCTTTCCTTTGTAGCACTAAATGCAGTTATAGATTTCCATATGTTTGACTAATTATTTGATTAGTGAGGTCAGGGACAAGGCTGATTTTCCTCCCTATTGTATCTGCAGTATTCAACATGAGGTCGTGATGATAGTTTTCTTTGTTTGTTTTTTGGGTTTTTTTTTTTCCCCAATAAGCATTTGCTGAATAAATGAATCATTTTATTTGGTTCAGCTTTAGAAACTTCTAATTCAGCCATTTTAAAAAAAGTATAATCTAGTTCTGTAGATGTTTTTGCTTATTTAACCTTGAATTTTGTTCCCACTTAATTTTTTAGGATATTACTATCATTGGGGGCTTAGTAAATGAATGTATCTCATTCTACTTGTTCTCTTAGTTTGAGAAATTGTAACTGTGTTAATAATATATTTTTAACAACTTTTAATGAATTTATACTATATTTTCATGTTGTTATTTTACATAAAGCACACAGTGTTCTAAAGTTTTCATTTTGCTGGAGCTCAGATTCAGAGATGGTGATGTGTCTAAGGTTCCACACCTAGATAGAAACTGAGGTCTCCTTTTGAGTTCATGTCCTTTCTACTACAGTACAACTACCTTTCACTGGTGACAGTTACAGTTACAGTTTTTATTTATAAAAGTTACTTAAGAGAGTAAGCTGATACAAAGAAGATTTAACTTAGACTCAGCTTCTAATTCTGTTTCCAACATCCATACATTTTGAAAATGAGATTAGAAAATAATGTGAAAACATAATACTAAGATCACTTTTTTTCCATTTGAATGATGGAATATAAGTATGAATGTTATATCTCAATGCACACGCATAGATTTCTTGTAAGATAGATAAAAGTGGATTTATTGAAGTAATCTCCTTAGAGACTAAATGAGTATGCTCTATAGGGAAAGAAATAAGAGGGATATTACCTGTCTTATTCAGTTTAGGCTGCTATAACAAAGTACCACATACTGGGTAGCTTATAAACAACAGAAATTTATTTCCTACAGTTCTAGAGATTGGAAGTCTGAGACCAGGGTGCTAGCATGGTCAGGTTCTGGTGAGGACCCTTTTCTTGTTTGTTGACTGCCAACTTATTGTATCCTCACATATTGTCTGTGTTTTTCTTCTAAGGGCACTAATACCATTCATGAGGACTCCACCTTTGTGATCTAATAACTCCCCAAAAGGCTCCACCTCTAAATAGTCACACTGGGAGTAAGGTTTCAACATGAGGATCTTTGTGGAGACACAAATATTCAGTCCATTGCATAACCTGTTTCTTTCTCAGCAGTTACATGATTTTATGCAAAAGAAGAAGAAAAATGTGCCCTTTTAAGGCTGATGTTCAGTAGTTCTATGAAATGTTTAATGATTTCATTAATATTTTGACTGAAAGCTTTTTGTTTTTTTTTAAACATTTGTGATAACTCAGTATTTATTAACAAAGTAATGGTGGTTCTTTTCCTTTTCTTTCTTGAGTCCGAGGATCAGAAGGACTATACATGGTGAATGGACCACCACACTTTACAGAAAGCACAGTGTTTCCAAGGTATGGTTTATTTTGTCAAGTAATGTTACAGAGAATTATACAATACATTCTGTTTTTTTTTTTTTTTAAATATGCCATCATTTTTATTGCAACGTGGCCATTTTTGTGAGGGTGGGGGGTTTGATCTTAAAAACAATGTTCCATTTAAGGCTCTTTTATACAGAAATTGCCATCATGACTGATATTCAAAATATCTTTAGTGTTGCAAGACTTACACGGTAAACATAGAACTCCTATATTTATTCAGTAGTGCACACTCAGTGGAAAACAAAAAGGCATTAATGACAGCTATTTCTTTGAAGAAGATACGCAGGTTAACAGGAATGAACACTGAGGTGCTAGGATAAGTTGATGACATAGTTAACACAACTTAATTGGCATTCCTTTTGGGGTGGGGAATTAAACTCATTACAAAAAAAGTGCTTTCAATGCATAGTGTTATATCCATGCTGCCATGTCACAAAAAACAGGCTTGCCAAGGCAGGTGAGGTGTATGAATGCTCAAGCCTCATAGAACTGCAATCAAGTGCAGCTATAAATAATACTGAATAAAGTTTACCATCTCACCAGTGGATAATACTTTCAAGGCATTCAGTTAGCTTAACCCTTTGTAGTGTTCTAAGCTATTCACATTGACAATCAAATTTATTGTAGTGCTTGCTGCAAGGGAGGCATATAACCAGTTGTTTTGCCTAAAATATGGCGGGAAGGCATTCCTTGGGTTCTACATAAAAGTAACAGTATTAAGCTGTGGGAAGACATTCTGGAACCTTTTTGAAACATTGAAAATGTTGAAGTATGTGGGCCCAGCGATGGGATTCAGAATGTCCTGCTTGAGCAGTGGAGGAGCTGAGGGTGCGGGGCGTGGAGACTAATATCACCCTGTTTGGTCCTGAGGGATGGCTGGTTAGCCAAAGACGGGTAAGATTCCTCAGAGGAGGAACAACCTAAGACAGGCACAGTCGCAGAGGGGCCAACACGGGTGGGGCACAGACCCCTAATATCTGAGAGAGGTCTCCTGCCCCCAGGGCTGTTTTGCTCTCCACCCCCAGCTCAAATCCACACCTGCTCAACTCAGACCCAGGAAGTAAACAAAGATAATTGCCTCAGTCATGTGAGGCCTTTGTTTATGAGTGTAACCTGAGAATGTAAGCCCACGAGCTCAATAAAAGCAGCCTGGGATGAGTCAGCGGGGCTCTTGATCCGAGAGGTCTTGAGCACCCCGGTCCCACTTTTCTCCTCAGTCTGTGTCTGTGTCTTCTTCAAGCTTGCGGCACCCGTCACTCGCCTCGAGTCGCCGAGCTGGTCTCGGCATTAAGCAGTCTAATGGCAATCACTGATAGGCTGCTTACGTGAATGGTATTTCATTCATTGTGTTGGAAGGACCCAGTGGGAAGAGGAAGAAAGAAAAAAAAACACCGAATACTATTCCAATTGACTGAGCTGGAGAAATGGAAGCTCCTTAAAATCCAGGTGGCACTTGACTGTTATTTTATAAGGGTTTTCCTTCAAGTGAAACTACTACGTTGCCTCCCAATTTCTCTCCAAGTGTTGAACGGTCCTTTATATCATCCAAGCCATTTACTTGCCACTAATGTTTAATACCTGTAAATTTCTTTTTAATGGCATCTTTAGAGCTGGCATAAATCGTCTTGCTTTTTAAAGGTGCACTTTCAACAGCCCAGAATATAAATACTAGGTCTTTGTTAGGCCCTTTTGTTTCGTATGTGGCATCATACAAAGCATATCAGCAATCATTCAGAGGTTGCAACTTCACAAAAGATGTGTAGGGGTCCTCTACAGTATCACCAATGTCACCCACCAACACCTGCTTTGCTTCCTCTACTATTTGTCTTTTCTCATCGCTTAAACAGAAGAGAACTGCTTTATTTCTTTTTTTGATCTCCTCTTGTGTAGAAGATTTCCTTACTCTCATATCATTAAAAACTTTGATGACTTCATCATTCACTGTAACTCCAGAAGCCATAGTGCCCGTGGTTGAGGCTGTGGCGGTGGCTCGGGCTCCGGCGGTGTCACACTGCGAGAAGGAGAGCCAGGTGGGCGGTGGTGTGGGGCACACTGGGAGTCTACAGTACATTCTGAATTATTTTTGTTGTTATATTCTGAACAAAAAAGGAAAAGAATAGATAAGCTAGTTTCTTGGGACATATTATGTAATGTTAACAGAAGGTGGAAAGAATGAAAGAATGCGTATTCTCTATCAAGAAAAATGATCATTAGATTTGAAATTAATAGCTTAAGTATGTTTAAAAGAAAAGGTATAGACAACAGTGTAGTTCAGTTCATGCCTCTAGCTTAGAAGAATTTTATCTTAGGGACTGAGGAAAAACTTGCAAATATGATAGCCAAACCACTGCCTATAATCTTCATTAAATTATAGAATGAGAAAGATATAAGAAATGAAGAAATATACAAAAAAAATACATATAAATATATAGCTAGATAAATAGAGATATATTTTTCCCAAAAAGAAATAATGAAAGGGTAAACCAAAAACTGATAAAAGTGATTATCTATAGGAGAAGAAAGAATTACAAGATCCAAGGGACACGTCTGTAAATGAACTTTGGTACATATAGTTTTGACTTTGGACCATGTAATTGTTTTAAATAAAAAAAAAAAATTTAAACAAAACAGGAACAAGTAAACCTAGCTTTATATTAAGTTGGTGACATAACCATATGATGACATGCAAAATTCTTAAATGCATTCGATAGTTTTATTATTAACAGAAAATTGATATTGTCCTTTTACATCTATTGTAGGGTAAAACAAGTAAATAATTAGTGTTATTAGGAACCAAGAGTTTCAGCATAAGAGGGAAGGGGGAAGATAGACTTGCATATATCAATATGAATGCATGATTTCTTTCCATGAAAACATTTGTATTTCCAAAGTTCTGTCCACTGGAAAGGTCTAGAGCCAGTAATAACCTGTAGCAGTAAATACCCTTGATCTCTAAATGCCATTCTTCACTAAAAGGAACCAGTTCCTTGTAGGAGTAGCTGACTCCAGGGCTAGGACAAAAAAATTTATGAATTGAGCCAGATATATCTTGTGCCAGAAAGTGAGGAAGTTATAAAAGGCTAATGGGGTTTTGCTAAACGGTCACAGGAGCAACCTGAAGGGGTTCATACCAACCTTAGGTGGGACAGTTTGAGCACTAGAAGAATAATAACTGTAAGAATTAAAACATGTCAAGTATATGAATACTCCCTAAAAAATCCTCCTCCCTCCAGATCTTATTGGTCAGTATTAGAAATTGATGGGTTCCTTGTTCACTACTTTGAAAATTGATAAAGAAAGAAAAAAACCAAGCATTTGTGTTGCCTTTCCTATACAAACTATTTTTCAGAGTAACCAAATTGTTGATTAGGAAAACTTCTTTATAGAACAGCAATAAATGCAGAAGGAATGATGGGATTAGATTATCACCATTTCATTATCCTAAAGAAGTCATGTATCAGTGGTTCTCAAACTTTTGCGTGCATCAGAATCATCTGAAGAGCTTGTTAAAACACAGGATACTGTTTCCTCTGCAGCTTTTCTGATTCATTAGATCTGGGTCAGGGCCCTAAGATTTAAAATTTTTAACAAGTTCCCAGGTAATGCTAACGCTGCAAGTCTAGGGACCACACTTTGAGAATGACTGATCTAGGCAAAGGATCATTAAAAGATGCTGAAACTGTTAGATGAACTGTTGATAGGGAACTTTATAATCAGGCTGACATCATCTAACTCTGGTGACCATTTTTTTATTAGACCCAGTTCTCTAGAACCTTGTTACGGGAAATAAGGGTCCAAGATCAGCCATATTTGGCATCACCTTGAGCCAGTATAGAAATCAAACATCAAAACATCTCAGGCCCTACTCAGCTTACTCAATCAAAATCTGTATTTTAACCAGCTCCTCAGTGATTTGTATGTACATTAATATTTGAAAAGCACCACTTTAGAAAATAAGAGTCTGTTTTAAAGCTTTTGTGCTGCACTTCATTGGGGTGTGCAATCCCGAGGCAGCAGAATTGAGGAGGAAAGGGAAATGAGACAAGGAAGAAGTGAAAGCAAATATAGAGTGAGGTGCAGTGAACTGACCACAGATTCACAAAATCCATCCAAGTTGCTTGGTCATGCAGAATCTCTCCAGAGAGGTTATATAGAACCACTGTGCCTCAAAACAATCTATTGTGAAGACAGTGGGTATGAAACTGGCCTGCAGTCAGAGTCTTCTTTTAATCTGTTTGGGTTGAATCTGAGTGCCAGTGCTTCTCTTCCTGCTACTGCAGTAGGCATAATGGAAGCCGTGCTGAAATGTGGCCCTCATTCCTGGAGAGGGAGACAACCAGTGGTGTTAGGAGATGAGGTGGCCAGGTCTCTTCATTAAATAGCTGAGGCCTGGGAGCAGGAAGGATTAGGTGAGTCTGAGGAGGCACATAATGAGTCCAGTACAATCTCAGTGTCACTAAGAGTAGAACAAGGAGACATTATGTGTCTCCTGGTGAGTTGCAATAGGAACTATTCCGTACTTACCTTCTATGAAGATTTTTAAAAACCTGCTTCTAATCAAGCTTTTAGATAAATGGTCCTTAAATTTGGCTGCACATTAGAATGACGTGGGGGAGCTTTTAAAAAACCGAATATCCAAATACTGAGTATTAAATAATAGTAAGGAATTATTGTTAATTTCATGAATTTGAAGTGGCATGGTGGTGGTTTCGTTTTTTAAAAATTCACTCACCTGAGCTGGGATAGGGAGGGGATATGGGGATATATGTGTAAATACAGCTGATTCACATTGTTGTACAGCAAAAACTGGCACAACAGTGTAAAGCAATTATATTCCAATAAAGAGCTAAAAAAAAAAATGCCCTCATCAGTTAGAGATGCTACTGAAGTATAGAGTAAAATGATATAACATCTGGTTTTACTTTAAAATATTCTGGCATTAAATATGAAAGTAGGGAGTAGATTAAAGAAAATTGGCCATGAGTTAATAATTATTTAAGCTTGATGATAGGTGTGTGGGATGGTTATCATACTTTTTCTCTGTTACTGGGTATGTTTAAAATTTTTCATTTAAAAGATTGTTCCAGAAGAAAATAGACACAATTTTCCAATTGCCAAAATTAACAAAACAATTGAACTCTGGATACTATAATCTAGGAAGCTTGCCTTCATTCTTAAACATAATTCTAGAATGAGTTATTGAAAAGACAATTTATAATCATTGCAATAATGAGGTGATTATTGGGGTTAAGATGAGCTTGCTAAGAACAAATTGTTTGAAGTTTGTCTCATTTCCTTTCTGTGTGGAATTTGCAGACACATCAGAATAGAACTATAAACATGATTTTAGCAAAGTATCTGAGAAATGAGTGTCTTTTGGTTGAATGATGGTAGTGACAGAGTTGTCATTGGTTAAGAGCTGTGAAGTCAGCTGTTTAATGAGCTGATTTTAGTTTGAGCGAAGGACTGTTGGTGAGCCACAGGAGCTTGTTCAGAGGTCATCCAATGTTCTATAATTAATTTAGATGATAGCTTAGAATGATGTTTTGTAATTTATACTTAAATCTGTGAGGAATGACGAATGTTTTTAAAAAGGAAAGTGAAGGTATAAGTAGATATCAGTAGGCTGAAATAATAGGCCAAAACTTGGGTGGGGTTTAAAAAGAATAATTGTAAAATTCTGCCTTCAGGTTCAGAAATGAGTTGCACAAGTGTAAAATGGAGGACAGCTTGGTCGTATCTATTTATGTAAGGGAGAGAGAAAAAAAAAGTTTCAGTAAATACACACTGAGGATAAGCTACCATTATTTTGTGATTGCAGAAGCACAAATGTCATCTTCAGATGAATGAATGCAAAGATAGTGTCCGGTTTAGAAGGGGTGTACTGGTCAGTTCTCAGCATGTCGTTATTTGACAATTCAAATATTTATTAGTCGCAAAGTTCTGATCTAATGTTGTGACCACACGTATAGACATCTGCTGTACACACATGCACACATTTTTGTCTAGGTCTTCTTTATCACTGGGAGATGTACGCACAGTAGCCATCTCCAGTTGAGAGATACAGTACTTAAAGATTTGATCATTTGACAGAAGATTGCCAAGAAGTTCAAGTTCCACAGGTTAGGTTTTATACAGAATCCTGCATCTGCATTTATTTAATGTGAAGATCCTCTTATTGTTGTTATACTTTCTGTCTCCACACGTGAGAAATTGATGGAAGGTCTTTGTCCTTCAAATCTAGGGGCACTCGTTGGCCACTTGAGGATGTTTTATCCACCATCGTTTTGTTATGCAGGTAGTTTGGGAAATTATTCACAAAGCCTCCGTGTTGAAATCCTTCAGCTCTCAAGGGCTGACAGCTGGTAGCTTCCACATACACGTACATTTTTGAGTTTTCACACCAACTAGTTATTCACCCAAAAGGGCTCTATTTCTTACTTAAGATTGATCTGTTTGTAGAAAATCAATTTCTACCTTACTTTACAGTGGTAGTTGGCACTGCGTTTTAAGAGAGAGAGTATGTTTGGTAGACTAAAGCACTTTGGAATTATTTTCTAAAATTTATGTAAGTTCTTAGTCATTAAATTAGTGGTAAGATTGTGGATTTTTAATCACATTTTTAAAGAAATATTAATGCTTATTAATTTAAACTTTTTTTCTTGTCATTTTCAGAGACTCTGGGAAAAATTGCAAAGCCTATACCTTTAGTAAGGATGGGACCTTGTTCGCCTGGGGCAACGGAGAAAAGTTAGTGTTCATTTATGTAACATTTTATGTGTGCATCCTGAATATAAAACATAATTGTTTTATTTGAATAATATGTATTTGGATGTCATTTATAAAGTCCATCTTTTAATGTCTTGGTGCAGTTAGGTATTATCTCCAATGTAACATCCATAGAAGATCTCCAAAGTTGTTAGTTTCTATTTATGTGCCAGGCCTTCTTTGAGTTCTCTAGTTACTTAGAATTAAAATGTATGAAAAAGGGCACTTAATTTAATGCAGAAGAAGCTGAGAGGTTGTTTTAAATAGTGCTCTGAGTTGTTGTTTAGGGTTTCTTAAGTTGTGCACTAACACTTAGAGAATAATTCTCTTTGCTTGTTTATCTTAGATACTTTATATCTTTGCTGTTAAATTATTAACAACTGTCTATATTTATTGCTATTAGTTTTATTGTGTATAACAGCATGTCATCTATGTATTTTAGAAGTTATTCAATAATATGTTTGGTATAGTCTATTTGTTGCTTGGTTTAAAGTTATTTTTGTTGTTTTTAGCCAGATGTAATATCTTGGGTTTTTTAAAGGGGGAAAAATGATTATGTCCATTTGAAAAGTACATTTTAAATGTTTCTTACACGGTGGTAATATATTCTGAGGTCTTTCAACTATCAGGTCAGATTGGATTAAAAATGCTAAAATGATTGTATTAACTTAGTTGATTCACTTCTACGACTGTAAGTAGCTGGCAGAATTAGCTTTTATAGGTAAAAATGTTCATGAGCATTTTATTATTTTTAAGTTATTGAATCGAACCAACAAACTACTACTCTCAAGTTATTAAGAATATAATTATATTGGGTCTTATTTACAAAGTTAACAGGCTTAATCTCAGTCTCAAAAAAATGATGTACTCTCAACTTTTCTGATTTCTTTAGGTATAACCTATTGTGGGTATTTGGGTTTTATTTTTTTAAATCCATGTTTTAGTTTAACTGAGTAATGAGTTCATAGAAATTTACTATCTGATGGAATATACCATACATCTTTTCACTGCCTGTTATCTTTTTGAGGTATCCCTTATTCTACTACCTTAGAGTTTATTGAGTAAGTCTGTTTTCACTTTGGCAACTATTATTAATTATTTTATATGTCATATCTCCACTTTGCTTTCTGTTGGATTTAACTCAGTCCTCTTAACATGTCCCCATATGTTGTGTCCATCTTTTTAATAGATTTTTTTATATCTGATTCTAGCATTTATTTCCTTAAGGTGCTGCAGCCACAACAATACATACTGTTCCTGTGGCAAGAGAAACAGATATAGTGTATTGATTGTGGTCTTTGCTGAATTCATGGTTAACTAGGTCAGAAGCTAAAACTGATTTTTTCTTAAATATGTGCTTATTTAAATTAAAATAAACACCCTTCATTAAACTAAGAATAACTTTAAAGTTTATTAACAACAGCAAAAAAGTAAGCTTCATGTAATTCTAAAATATGTAACTTACAGTAAGTTGTAAGGAATCTAGAGTTGTAAGCATGTGTGTTTGTGTGTATGTGTCTGCATGTTTAAACAATATGCAGTAATCGTTTATTCTTACCAGTTGCTGCTTATCCTACTTAACCCAGTGTTCTCAGACTTCAGTTGAACAAAGTAAATTTAAGGAATTTCTGCAATGAGATGGAGTAACTTTTATTTTTCTTACTTTCTTTTTTTTTTTTTCCCTTTACCCTAAGGCCTACATAAGAGCAAGTCAGGCCAAACAGATTTCAAAGCGTTGCTCTGGCATTTATTAGTAGTATGATCTTCGGCACAGCATCAAATCATTTTGGTTTTTTTTTTTCTAACCTTCAGTTTTACCATTTGTAAAATGAAGATGATAATACCTGTTTTATGAAATTGTTGTGAGGATTAAATGAGGAAATGTACATAGAGTGGTTAAATCAGAACATGGTATGTAGAAAATGTCCCAGAAAATGGAAACTGCCTTTTTTCCACAATTATTGTCACTTTTGTCATTATTGAACCATGATAATTCTTACAGTAATATCTTTTGGAGACTGCTTCTAAGATTTTAATAGACATCAAAAGTCTCCTTGCTGATTTCCCCAGCTGCTGCAGTTTCCATTTACTGAAATTAAAAAATACATACTTTGCATTTTCTCTTGTATCTAATAGCCCTCCACTTGTCTGTAGGTTTGCTCTGTGTTCACTTAAAGGCCTGTTTTTTTTCCTTTTCAGCTGAAGGTGGTATCGTCCATTGTATCTTCCTGCAAATTCTATATTATTTCTCAACACCAGCCTTAAATAGGGGCCTTTTGGTAAAATGTACACTTTTTTACATTAAAGTGTTTATTAGATGTTTTCTAGAACCAACTGAAAATTGATTTTTATGAAGAATGAACACTTTAGAGTGATCTGTATTTAAAAAGAAATGTGAATGTTTTGGATAGTGCTGGCTATTGTGAAACAGTATTTCATTGCTGAAGTAATTTCTTTTGAAACCAGAATAAATGTTATCAGTGTCACTAACAAGGGACTACTGCACTCCTTCGACCTTCCAAAGGCAGTTTGCCTTGAGTTCTCGCCAAAAAACACTGTCCTGGCAACATGGCAGCCTTACACTAGTAAGTATTTTCCAATTGTAAAAATATTTTGACAGGACCAACTCAATTCAGTGAGGGAAAAAAAAAGAGAAGGTTTATAAACTTATAGGAAAGTAATTAATCTTTATGATAGTAAATAGTGTTTGAGAATATGTTTAATCAACAATGAATCCTGTATTCCCCAAATACAATGTACTTTAAGTAATTTCAAGGTATGGTAGGTTAGTAAGAAAATCCATCATGAGATAGAAGAAAAGAAAAGGCTCAAGGGAAAGTTTATAAAATAAATAACTGCTGGATAGAGAAGATCTCAAAAATTAAGAATAATGACCTTTAAAATAAAAAATGCTTTATATAATTATAAATGAAAGAGGAAGTACAGTAGACACATCTAAGAAATGTGTATGGTATGACAAAATAGGAAATGGTGTGCCATTTGCTAATGCTTTTAAAGATCTAGTATATGATATATGAACATTTTATATAGCTGTGCTTCACAGATAAGTAACAAAATATTCAGTCCTGGTATAGGGCTTATTTTAAGAAGCATTTTATAATAATTTGGATGTTGTTGAATAAATATGTGATAGTAGTTCATTGCTGGGTTATGAACTTCCTGAGTTTGTTCTTCCTAGAGGCATGGACTCTAATGAATCTTATTTTTCCAAGTAAGTAAAAGGGAAATTGAGAATCAGTTGAGGACTATGAGTGATTTTCTATAATTTTTTTCATGTGTTTGACTTATAGACACAGTTTTCATAATAAGACAGTTTAATCTGTTTAACAGCAAACTATGTCACACTTAAAAAACAAGAAATCTCTTAAGTATTCTTAAAAACTGTGGTAATTAACTCATTTCAGAAATACTGAACTTCTGCTCATACAGCTGTCATATTGTCATTGCTTTAGGAATGGATAATTAAATCTATAATTAAAGCTAGAGGGGAATGTTTATTTAAAGCAACTCTTACCTGATCTTTATAATCTTGTTAATTTTTTCTAAGAATGAAATTTTTTGCTAGCGTTAGGAGACAATTACTGCAAAAAATTTTGTTTTTATGGCAGCTTCTAAAGATGATACAGCTGAGATACCCAACCTACAACTTTATGATGTGAAAACTGGAACATGTTTGAAGTCTTTCATCCAAAAAAAAATGCAAAATTGGTAAATAAATGCTTTAAAATACTAATTATTTTTAAATATTTTAAATATCTTTGTTGTATATTATTTGTTTCTCTGGTATTGATTTAGAAAATAACCTATCAAATCAAAATCTAGATCTTTAAGGATTTTGTATATGGGAATGTAATAGAGTAAAAACTTGACCTTTTGTTTAGTATTTGAATCAAAAAGAACAATATTCTTCTATTACATATGCTGACTAAAACTATTAATAACTGACTTGACATCATATTTATATGTATTTTTCCTTAAATAGTAAACAATATCATAAACTTTAACATGTTAACATATAATGTTACATTCTATTTAATTTTTTAATATTCCTTCTTTTCAATGTAGGTGTCCATCCTGGTCAGAAGATGAAACTCTTTGTGCCCGAAATGTTAACAGTGAAGTTCACTTCTTTGAAAACAACAATTTTAGTATGTAAAGATTTATGAAATAATTTTATTACTTACTATAAACATGTACAGTTTTTATTGCCTTTATGGCATCAAAAGGTTCTCCTAAATACTGTTAATATATTAACAATTGCTTTTATAGTAATTCATTTGAATAACTCTAAGTGTAAATGCTAGTAAAATTTTATAACACAAAGATACTCTTTTATAATAAATTTTTACTATCTAATAATTACTATTAAATTAAGACATTTGAATACCTCTTCCTGAGTTTAGTTGCTATTGAAATTCTGTGATACAAATTTTTAAAATATTTTATTGCATAGAATTTCAAACACAGAAGCAGACACCTAGTAGTATACCCATAACCATCAGTCCATTGCCAATTCTCTTCATCCATATATCTATCCACCTACCATCTCTTGAACTCTGCTAAAGCAAATTGTAGACATCATATAATTTTACCTGTAAATATTTCAGTATGTATCTCTTAGAGAAGATTAGGGCCCTTAATATTTTTTTTTAAACTTAGTCATAATACCATTATCACAAATTATAAAATATCTGGTCAGTGTTCAAATTTCTAATAATTGCAAATGTGATAGTTTTTTAAAAACTCAGGATCCAAATCAGGTCCTTCACATTGCAATTGACTTATATATCTTTTAAGTTTCTTTTAAGCTTATAGGTTCCCTCTCCATTCTATTTTCCCCCTTACAATTTATTATTTGAGAAATAAGGTTACTTGTCTTATATATTTTCCCATACTTGAGTTTTGCTGTTTTATCCCATTCTGTAATTTAACATTTTCGTCTGTTTCCTGTAAATAACTATTTGGATCTAGAGTTGGTCAGCTTTAAGTTCTTTTTTGAGGAGATGAGGGCAAGGCTACATCATAAGGCAGTGTTCAATTCTTTTATCAAGAGGCACGTAATGTCTCATTGTCTTTAATTTTGTATGGTTAACTGACATTAATGTTCAATCCCTCAATCCATTATTTCATGAGTGGTTAAAAATTGATGATATTATAGTTTCTCTCCTTCCCCTCTCATTTATTAGCTGTACTAATAAATACATAAGGAGAACTTCCCCTTCCTACTATTTGGTTACCTAATGGTGCCATTTGTATGGGAAAGACAAGATAGATATTCTTTTCCTTTATCACTTTTAATAAAATGAGTTCTTTCTCTAGCAGTCTCCATTACAACCAAGTAATCCCCACCCCCAACCTAATGAAGTATGGATTTAAACATGATGTGTTTCAATCCATTTTAATTATTATTCTTATTGATGCTCAAATTGTCCCATCATTGGTCAATTAGTCTTTAATATGACTTCTTTGCTATATGGTAGGACAAGTCGTTCTAGGATTATCTTGTGTATTTCTTGCTACACACCTAGAATCAGCCAATTCTCCAACATACACTGCTCATTTTTAGTGGAAAATGGTATTTAGAGACCACAGTCTGGGTTTAGAGGATTCTCATTGCTACTCTGTTGATTGATCATTGTTTCTAGGCCTTTTCTTTTTCCTTTTCTTTTCTTTTTTGTCTTACATCTGTATTGCCTTTTGCTAACACCAAAAATGTGGTTCTCTGGGATCCCAGGGGTGATGGTTTGAGAATATCACATCCACATAATTATTCATTTGCTACATTGACCACATGGTATTCTTAGAATAGCAATACCAACAGTAACACCTATAACATGATTACTGAAAAATAATTTAAGGAAGAAGGTTTTGCAGTTCCTTTTGTCTTTAGAATATTTCATTGGTGACTGAAAACTTTTCAGTACAGACAGTCCCCGACTTATAATAGTTTGACTTACGATTTTTCAACTTTATGATGATGTGAAAGTGATATGTATTCAGTAGAAATTGTACTTTGAATTTTGATCATTTCCTGGGCTAGCGATATGCGGAATGGTATTCTCTTGTGACACTAGGTAGCAGCAGTGAGCCACAGCTCCCAGTCAGCCACTTGACCGACCACAGGGTCAACAATTGATACACTTATAACATTCTGGACCCATACAACCATTATATTTTTCACTTTCAGTTCATTATTCAATAGATGACATAAGATATTCAACTCTTTATTATAAAATAAAATATTTAAGGTAGTCTAAGCTAAGCTATGATGTTCAGTACATTAGCTATATCAAATGCATTTTCAACTTATGATATTTTCAATTTATGTCCTGTTTATCAGGACATAACCCTATCATAAGTCAAAAATGTAGAATGGGGGACTCCCATGGTAGCACGGTGGTTGCGAGTCCACCTGCCAATGTAGGGGACACAGGTTCAAGCCCTGGTCTGGGAGGATCCCACATGTTATGGAGCAGCTAGGCCTGTGCAGCATAACTACTGAGCCAGTGCTCTAGAGCCCTCAAGCCACAACTACTGAGCCCAAGTGCCACAACTACTGAAGCCCACACACCTAGAGCCTGTGCTCCACAACAAGAGAAGCCACCGCAATGAGAAGCCCGTGCACTGCAATGAAGAGTAGCCCCTGCTCACCACAACTAGAGAAAGCCCGTGTGCAGCAACGACAATGCAATGCAGCCAAAAATAAAGTAATTAAAAAAAAAAAAAAGTAGAATGGGAGTTGGTAACTGTTCACATGTACAAAAGATGGCCTGCAGGCTGATTTTGGCACCATCCACACAATCATTTAGCTGTGCCCTTCAATTTCCTGCTTTTGAGACTTAATCCTGCCCCCACCTATTTGAGGTTAGCTTGCTTGCTTATCTTACTTGCCACTTTTTGGGGGGGGGGGGAATGCCTATCTAGGTCTGCCCATTTTTTTTTTTAAGAAGTTTTATTGAGATACAGTTAACAGACAATAAATAGCATATATTTAGAGTGTACAATTTGGTGTCCCAATCTCCCAATTCATTCCCCCCCAACCCTCCCTGGTTTCCCCACTTGGTGTCTATGTGTTTGTTCTCTACACCTGTGTCTCTATTTCTGCCTTGCATTTCCTCTTTCACAGTTGTTAGCATTTGCCTTATGTATTGAGGTGCTCCTATATTGGGTGCATATATATTTATAATTATCTCCTCTTCTTGGATTGATCCCTTGATCTTTATGTAATGTCCTTTCTTGTCTCTTGTAACATTTTTTATTTTAAAGTCTATTTTATCTGATATGAGTATTGCTACTCCAGCTTTCTTTTGATTTTCATTTGCATGAAATATCTTTTTCCATCCCCTCACTTTCCGTCTGTATGTGTCCCTGGGTCTGAAGTGGGTCTCTTGTAGACAGCATATGTATGGGTCTTGTTTTTGTATCCATTCAGCCAGTCTGTGTCTTCTGGTTGGTGCATTTAGTCCGTTTACATTCAAGGTAATTGTCGATATGTATGTTCCTATTGCCATTTTCTTAATTGTTTTGTTGTTGTTTCTGTAGGTCCTTTTCTTCTGTTAACGTTTCCCGCTTAGAGAAGTTCCTTTAGCATTTGTTGTAGGGCTGATTTGGTGGTGCTGAATTCTCTTAGCTGTTGCTTGTCTGTAAAGCTTTTGATTTCTCCGTTGAATCTGAATGAGATCCTTGCTGGGTAGAGTATTCTTGGTTGTAGGTTCTTCCCTTTCATCACTTGAAATATATCATGCCACTCCCTTCTGGCTTGCAGAGTTTCTACTGAGAAATCAGCTGTTAACCTTATGGGAGTTCCCTTGTATGTTATTTGTCATTTTTCCCTTGTTGCTTTTAATAACATTTCTCTGTCTTTAATTTTTGTCAGCTTGACTACTATATGTCTTGGTGTGTTTCTCCTTGGGTTTATCCTGCCTGGGACTCTCTGTGCTTCCTGCACTTGGGTAGCTATTTCCTTTCCCATGTTAGGGAAGTTTTCAACTAGAATCTCTTCCAATATTTTCTCAGGTCCTTTCTCTCTCTCTTCTCCTTCTGGGACCCCTATAATGTGAATGTTGGTGCGTTTAACATTGTCCCAGAGGTCTCTTAGGCTGTCTTCAGTTCTTTTCATTCTTTTTTCTTTATTCTTTTCTGCATCAGTGATGATCACCATTCTGTCTTCCAGGTCACTTATTCGCCCTTCTGCCTCAGTTAATCTGCTATTGGTTCTTTCCAGTGTATTTTTCATTTCAGTTATTGTGTTGCATATCTCTGTTTGTTTGCTCTTTAATTCTTCTAGGCCTTTGGTAAACTTTTCGATCTTTGCATCCAGTCTTTTTTCAAAGTCCTGGATCATCTTCACCATCATTATTCTGAATTCTTTTTCTGTAAGGGTGCCTATCTCCTCTTCATTTAGTTGTTTTTCTGGGGCTTTATCCTGTCCCTTCATCTGGTACAAAGTCCTCTGCTTTTTCATTTTCTCTATCTTTCTGTGGCTGTGGTTTTCAGTTCCACAAGATGAAATACTGCTGATACTGCTTGATCCTGCTGTCTGCCCTCTTGTGGAGGAAGCTATATCTACTTGCCTCTTTATGAGCGTGCCAAAAGAAGGGGGCTGTCAGGTTAGCAGTTTGGTGTGCTACTTTTGAACAGCTGTTGATCTCTATATTTGAACAAAGAAAGAATAATAGCTCTTGATCCAGTTAACTAGGAAAGCATAGTATTCATAACAGGGTCTCCTACTGCCTGGCACAGAATAAGTACTCAACAAATATCAGCCATTGTTATTGTTACTGTTATTGTGAGTATCATTCTTGTGGATCTGTTTATCACATTAGTTATAGAATTTACATATCCACATTCTGTGGTAGCAAGCTACGGTCATCTGTCCCATCAAATGGACTCTTAAGACTACTTTAGTTCAGAGGTTAAGAGAACTGATATTTATTTAATACCTAGTATGTGCCTGGCACTGTGTACTAGGAGCTAGGTATGTAATCCCATTACTTGCCCAGTGTCACACAGTTAGTAGTGACTGAGTAGGAATTCAAGCACAGGTCTGTCTCACTCTCACCCCATGCTTTTTCCACGATGTTTCTCTGCCTCACCTACATGAGACTGCAATGAGCCATTTTGTGTATAGTTTCATTAACCTTTTATAATGCATTCAGAATTTGAGATATTTCTATTAGCTTCTCTAATTAATCTAATACTGTTTACTTTTTTTTAGACACGATTGCAAATAAATTGCATTTGAAAAAAATTAATGATTTTGTGTTATCACCTGGACCCCAGCCGTACAAGGTAATTACTAATGTTTTTATTTGTTCATGTGGAATATTATGAGATTAAACCTTATCCTAGTTTTTAGTAGCTTTAAAAACACGTTCTTCTTAGTTTATATGCATCAAAAAAATTAAGTAATGATTTATATCTGTGTATCTTAGGTGGCTGTCTACGTTCCAGGAAGTAAGGGTGCACCTTCATTTGTCAGATTATATCAGTACCCCAACTTTGATGGACCTCATGCAGCTTTAGCCAATAAAAGTTTCTTTAAGGCTGATAAGGTTACTATGCTATGGAATAAAAAAGGTATGATAAATATATCTTATCTCCCATTTTGTTTATCGAGCATTAATTTAGACTTAAATTCCTATGTGTATGGGGAAAAAAGTATCAGTGCTTATTTAATGAAAATTTACTTGTGCTGTTACACTTTTTAATATTTTTATCACCATTAAGTTAATTTGTGTTTTAAATCTAAAGTTTTTACCCTTACAGCTACCGCTGTGTTGGTAATAGCAAGTACAGATGTTGACAAGACAGGAGCTTCCTACTATGGGGAACAGACACTGCACTACATTGCCACAAACGGAGAAAGTGCTGTGGTGCAATTACGTGAGTGTTCCAGCAGTCTTCCTTCAATAGAATCGATGATAGTAAAAAATATTGTGCCATAAAGATGATATCATCTTAGTTCTTGATCAAGTGATAGAACTCACATGTTTTAATAACCTATGAGAGAAAATTCCTCTTAATTAAGAAAATTAATTAATTAGCAAACATACCTTATTTTGACAGACTCCAGTTGGTTAATTTAGTTATGCCAGCAGTTTAGTGGGGAACTTGCTGAGTAAGATAATTCCATTGTAAGAGCTCTTTGGGGACTCATTTAATTAATTATGACAGCAAGTTGGTGTTGTGGGTTTAGCACCATCTTCAGAACTGAAGAGTGTTAACTACTTCATATTTTGTTTTGATGAGTTAACTGTAAAATAGTCATTTTAAAATTCTGGCAGCTCTCTAATCTTTTTTATTTTGAATTGAACATGTAAGGGTAAGGTAACCTTTCTTTTAAAAACTATGTATTCCCATTCAAATCAGGAACAAAGTAAGAATGACCCACCCTCCTTTTATTTAACATTCTGAAAGACCTAGTCAGTGTACCTGATCAAAAGAATAAGTATACAGTTTTGAAAGATGAAAATCGAATCATCTCTGCTCATTCAGATGAAGTCACAGTGTAAACAACAGTCTCTTAAAAAAAGCACAGTGGAAGGAAAGATTCCATATATAGCAACAACAAAAAAATATATAGGGCTGATGGGACAAAAACTTGAAAACTTCTGAGGGGCAAACTATAACCTTTAATAAGAATTTTACAAAGAAGTCATCTCTCTCCAAATTGATCTAAAAGTTAAATTTAAGTGCCAGTAGATTTTTACAGCTAGATAAGCTGGTTCTAAAATTGATATTTTACTGCCATAACTAAATATAAAAATTTCAAAAAACATATTTTCAAAAAATTGTGTTTCAGAGTTTTTCATTGATAATTGGTTTAATTTAAAATATTTAGAGGTTTGTTGGACTTTCATAAATTGAGTACACTCTTTGCATCAAACTACCTGCTAAAATAATGAATGACTTTATAAAACTCTGAAAAATATGTAGAAGGTTGCACCAATATAAAAGAAAATTATGGCAATACATCTGTGATGTTTTCCAGTTAACATAGGAATTACCAAATAAATACTGTTAAACTCTTGTTCAATAACAAGAGTTGATTCATATGGGCAGTATGATTTATTGTTTACTTTTTTAACCAAATACCTCCTCAGTAATTTATGATGGCTTTGCAGTAATGTCTATCAAATAAGAAGCTTTGGAAAACTAATTCGTCTCTAGGATGATATGCATGTTTCAGGTGGTATAAAAGCCGCACTGATGGATATGTAATAATAAACATATCTGTTATTAATATGCTAATGGCTGCTCATTTAATGAGAGGTAAAAGTAATTTATGGATGGATACCTTTAATAATGACTGCTATGGTGTTTTCTCATGGCTGAGATGAATAGAAGCCATGCTATAAATTAGTCCCTGACTGCATACAAATAAATGTTTGTTAAATTTCAAAAAAAATAAAATAAAAAATAAAGTTGATATTGAAAAATGTTTTGAAAACTTTGCAAAAAAATAGTAATGAAGGAGGGATTCTGATACTATTAGATATTAAAATATAAGGCAATTATAATTAAGACAGTTTGGTTCTGGCTTTGGATAGGTGGATAAATCATTGGAACGCAACAGGATCCACAAATAGATCCATAGCTTCCATAGCCATTGACATATAATAAAGTCAGCATTTGAATCAATGGGGGAAAATATTGATGGTTTAATATATGGTTTAGGGACAGTTGGCTAGCTATTTGGAACAAAAAGTTATTATTGCTAATTCTTTACCAGAGTAAGTTCCAAATGGGCCAAAAAATTATATCTAAAACTACAGAACTAGAAGAAAATGTGGGAGAATGTTTTTCTAGTCTTTTTTTTTTCCTTAATTTTTATTGGAGTGTAGTTGCTTTACAAGGTTGTGTTAGTTTCTACTCACAGCTAAGTGAATCAGCTATATGTATATCTTTCTAATCTTAAAGTAGAAAAAGACTTTCTAAACAGGGCAGAAGTCATGTGGGGAAAAGTGATAAATTTGAGTATATGAAATTATAGATTGCTACATTGGGGGAAGGAGTCCATAATTAAGCAAAATAAACAAAAAATTAGGGAAAAAATTTTTAGACAAGGGATAAGTATGAGAAAAGGTGAATTTTGTTAATATATCAAGTATAATAATAAAAGACCACTACAAGAGAGAAAAATAGGTATAGGACAGTAAAAAATAGTCCACAAAAAAAGAAATAAAATTATGTGTAAGTATACTAAAAGGTGCTTAGCTTATAATAAAGGAAAATAAGACCATAATAGGTTGGCAAAGATAAAAATATGCGACAGCGGACTTCCTAGGTGGCGCAGTGGTTAAGAATTCACCTGCCAATGCAGGGGACACGGGTTCAAGCCCTGCTCTGGGAAGATTCCATATGCCACGGAGTAACTAAGCCCATGCACCACAACTGTTGAGCCTGTGCTCTAGAGCCCGTGAGCCACAACTATTGAGCCCATGTGCCACAACTATTGAAGCCCACATGCCTAGGGCCCATGCTCCACAACAAGAGAAGCCACTGCAATGAGGAGCCCGCACACCGCAATGAAGAGTGGCCCCGGCTCGCAGCAACTGGAGAAAGCCCATGTGCAGCAACAAAGACCCAATGCAGCCAATAAATAAATAAAACAAATACATAAATTAATTTAAAAAAATGCAACAGTGTGAGTGAGAATGAGGGGAAAATCTTTGCTATCAAAAACTATTGGTAGTGTAAATTGGTACAACTTCTTTGAAGGGCTTTTTGGTGGTACATTATGAAGTAAATGTATGTGCCCTTTGACCAGGCAGTTTCTCTCCTACAGATGTATTTGTGTACATTTACAATGGAGAATAAACAGCAAGGTTTGTAATGGAATACAGTACAACTGAATGAGGCAGAGCTCAACATGCTTATATGGAAAATTTTCCAAGATAAGAGTATTAAATGAAACAATAAAGGTTTAGAACTTTGTTTTTTTGGTTTGTGTATGTGCTTAAGAGAGAGATGCTTAATATCAACAAAAATATTGTGAAAGGGTATGCAAGAAATATAACAGAGGGTTGCCTCTGTGTAGAGGGACTTATTTTTGTGGCGTGTCTTTTTATATCGCTTGGATCTTTATTACTATGTGCATATATTGCTTCTTCCAAGAAAAACTAGTTTATTAATAGTAATAATAACCTATGCTCCTATGAGCCCACATTGCCAAAATGTTTAAAAGAAATTAAGGGACTTCCTTGGTGGTCTAGTGGTTAAGACTCCACACTTCCACTGCAGGGGCTTAGGTTGGGCCCCTGATCAGGGAACTAAGATCTCACATGCTGTGTGGCATGGCCAAAAAAATAAACTTTAAATAAAAGTACTAAAGACAAATAATAATACACAAAATTACAAAATGATTATAAATAAAATTTAAAAATAAATTGATTCATTAGGGTTTCTTAAATAAATTTATAATCATACATTAATCCCCATAGTATGTCATGTAAAAATATTTTAAGATACCATGAAATTTTTGGATTTTTTTTCTACTGTTTGACATGTTTATGAGTGTTATATGATTATAACTTGTGCTACTAAATATTATAATCCTATATGTATTTCTTTATCACTAACTTGGATTTTATATTCCTTTTCTAGCAAAAAATGGCCCCATTTATGATGTAGTTTGGAATTCTAGTTCTACTGAATTTTGTGCTGTTTATGGTTTCATGCCTGCCAAAGCAACAGTTTTCAACTTGAAGTGTGATCCTGTGTTTGACTTTGGAACTGGTCCTCGTAATGCAGCCTACTACAGCCCTCATGGACATATATTAGTACTAGCTGGATTTGGAAATCTGAGGGGACAAATGGAAGTTTGGGATGTTAAAAACTACAAACTTATTTCTAAACCAGTGGCCTCTGATTCTACATATTTTGCATGGTGCCCAGATGGTGAACATATTTTAACAGCCACGTGTGCTCCCAGGTTACGAGTTAATAATGGGTACAAGATTTGGCATTATACTGGCTCTGTCTTGCACAAGTATGATGTACCATCAAATGCAGAATTATGGCAGGTTTCTTGGCAGCCATTCTTAGATGGAATATTTCCAGAAAAAGCAATAACTTACCAAGCAGTTCCAAGTGATGTACCCAGTGAAGAACCTAAAGTTGCAACAGCTTATAGACCCCCAGCTTTAAGAAATAAGCCAGTCACCAATTCCAAACTGGTAAGTAAAGTTTTGCTACTTTGGTAGGAGGTTTCTTAGTGTGTGGAGTTCCCTAGATCTTTTTCTCATGCATGTTCATGTGTTATTTAGTATCTGATTAGAAGATATAAACTCTAGGGTAGAGGTTGTGGAGGACTTGCTGCTGAAGATGGTGAATGGTTGTTTTTTGTTTGTTTTGCGTGTGTGTTTTTGTTTGTTTGGCCGTGGCGGACAGCTGGCGGGGTTGTTCCACCACCAGGGATCAAACCAGGGCCCCCTGCAGTGAAAGCTAGGAGTCCTAACCACTGGACAGCCAGGGAAGTCCCGGTGAATTGTTGTTAAATTGACAAAGTAATTAATGTAAAATTTCTGGAAAAGATAACTGTGTGTGACTTAACTGGTTGTAGATTGTGGGCTCAAATTCAAATGCCTGTCAGGCTAGGCTGGTGGTGTAAGGCAGTGGTGAGTGGGAGAGAATGGTGAAAGGAAGAGAGCATGCCCTCTTTAGAAACTACACAGCAATAGCCAGTTGTTTCCACAAGAGATTTTAGGCCCAGTTTGCCAAAACGTTTGATTTTTCAAGACAAGTCTGGATGCTTGTATGGAATTTCTCAGTTTTTAAAACACTGCTGTTCGTACCCCCCAAAAAATAATAAATAAATAAATAAAAAATAAAAAAAAAACCAAAACACTGCTGTTCAAACAAAAGACACTTGTCCTTAGGCCATCAGTTCCTCACCTCTATTGTGAAGTTATGATTGGAGTATTGGTCAGATGCTGATCTGCTTTAGAAGGTTAGCATTTCAGAGCTCAAGGGAGAGCATTTATTAATGACCTGAGTTTCTGTGATGATGTTAAGAATTAAAATTGCTCTGTAAGAATGAACAACAATATTACTGGTATTAATAGAAAGATGACCATACAGCAGGTATAAAATGGGACTGTTGCAAGTAAATGGGAGTATATAGTCACTTAGTTATTAGGCACTCAGGGAAATAGATACTTTTTCAAAGGATAAATATTTCTATGCCTCCCTCGTGCCACTCCTAACCCTCTCAAAAACAAAAACAAACGAACAAGCCTTCTTCCTCTACAGAAATTAGTATTTTGACTTCATTGACTTCATTGAAATGTTCTGTTTAAAGATTTTCGTTGCATTATTTAGTAAAATATATAAACATATAACAAATTGAGCCCTATTTATTATTTTTGTATTTAGATTTTTTAAAAAAAGGATATAGTAGTCTTAGGATTCATTCTATCTCTTTATTGAAATTTTCCTTATCTAAGATTAAAAAAAAAAGGAAGTGACCTTAACCCATCCTGCTTTCTAAATCTGTGTAAGCAAGATAGCAGAAGAGGAAGAAATTCTGAATTAGTGTATATTTTTATTCTCTGACTCATAAAACTAATTTGTTTTGGTTGGTGGAGAGAGAGAAATTAATATAGAAAGAATATACTTTGAAAATAGTGGGGAAAAAACTAGGTAAGAACTTCTCAAAAGTTCTTTTTTGACATTTAAGATTTCTACTAAATTTTCGCTTTTGTATGTAACCTGGTAATTATGTGATCCTGTCACATCATTTTATTTGAAGGAACTACATGCCTGTGAATGAGAAATTTTTGTTTGTATCTAATTCCAGAAAAGAGCTAAATGGCAAAGAAAACATTGTCAAGAAATTACTAGAAACAAAGATAGTCTGGTCGATAACTTCACAAAGGAAGAGGGTTACATAGCAGAAGGAGAAAAAAGGTGTTTGGATTCTTCCTCCTGAAGAACAAAAATGACTTTTTTATAAGTAAAAAATTCATATATAAATTATACTTAAAGAAGTATTTCTTGACCTTCAAAAAAACCTTCACTTTTATATGTTCATCAAAACAATCTTATTGATGTAATTGATGAAACAAATTTTATTAATAAGGATGAAATTGTGTACAGTAGACATATAGTACTAAAGCCAGAAAAGCTCATGATCCATAGTAGCTGTGTGGATTTTTTTCATCTAAAATGAAAGTCTGTCAGTGCCTACATGATGCTCATAGTGTGGAAGAGACTTGTAACTCATCCTTTCTTCTTGCATCATTCTTAATTGCTTTCTCTTTTTTTTTAAAGTTCTCATGAGCAGAAATGTTTTCAGCCAAAGCAAGATACTATAGAAGAGCTCACTGTTGAAAGAATTTTGATGTGTAAAACAAATGTTCAAGTATTAGTATATCTTAACTAACATTATGTGCAGTGGGAATAAAAAAAAAAGTGAAAGAGCCTTGCCATGCAAATTTGTCTATTCTATAAGTGTAGGTTCTCACATATTCAGTTGCTGCAACTAGGGTTTGTTCACACACAGAACTTTGATGCCTACAATAGTTAATGCAGCTGCTAAGATAAAAATCACTTTATGGTTTTTTACTTCTCTATATCTTAAATGTTTGAGCCCTGCCCATTTGATCATAGCATTTATAAGTACAGTACAGCTCTGAGACCTAGTACTCAAGAAACTTCATGGAGATTTGGTCCTTTCGATGTGCTGAGTGAGATAGTCTACGAGACAATTAACATTAAGATTATAGCAATGCAGAGAGAAATCAGTAAGTAGATGAATCTGATAAGAAGTTATAGTGCCATTACTTACGCTGTATGTTGCCCGAAGCTACTCTGGAGATACCTTTTTTTTTTCCAGCTTCATTGAAATATAATTTACATATAAAACTGTAAGATATTTAAAGTGCACATCATGGTGATTTGATATACATTGTGAAAGGTTTCCCCTCATGTGGTTAATTAACACATCCATCACTTCACATATTTATCTTTTTTCTTTTTTTTTTTTGTGACTCAGGGAATTTCATTTATACAATCATACAATACAGTGTTATCAAGTATAGTCACTGTGTTTTACATTAGATCCTTCTTGATCCTATATGTAGCTCACTCTCTGTTGTTGAATGTAGTTGATAGTTATACAAATATCTGATGATGAAAATGATTGCCTGTTTTCATTGTGTCGTCTGACAAGTCATTTAGTTTTTTAAAGCCTTCTTCATTATGTTGATTCTGGGTTTATAACTATGTAGTTACCCACTTCCTATATGATTTATTTTCTTACTGTCTGTTTTAGTTTTTCCATTTGCTTTTATTTTTAACCTTCTAATCTCTGATTTTGTAAGATCTAGCAAGTGACTCTTTGTGCAAAGAAAATAACCAAGGCAACTGGGTTTCTGTTGGCAGTAGTCAGATCCAAAAGGACCCCAGAAGAAGCTATTGTTAGTATCTAATTTCATAAAAATCATGTGTCAGTGGTAGTACTAAGAAAAATTCCATTGTTTAAACAAAAATAAAGTAACTGAAAGATATATATCAACTAATAGGAAGATCCTCATTAAGTCCATCTTGACCATTGAAGTGTGCCTACCACAAGAGTTTTGAAATATTCTTTGCCAGGGAACTTAAGCTAAACTTGATAAAATAAGATTGTCCAGTACTAGTCAAATTGTATAATTTATTGTGTATGTTTTTAAATACATAGACTCCATTTCAAAATCACTTATTTTACTTTTTCCATAGCATGAGGAGGAACCACCTCAGAATATGAAACTACAACCAGGAAATGAGAAGCCATTATCAAAAACAGCCCTTAAAAATCAAAGGAAGCATGAGGCTAAGAAAGCTGCAAAGCAGGTACTTGGGGCACTGACTTTTCAAAACAAAACAAACAAAACCAGTTAAATTAGCTCTGTGCCTTATAAAGTTTAAAGAATTGTAGTCCTAAAAACGTGCCGGTTAGGTTATAAAATACAGTTGGAATTAGACTTAAGCAGCCAGAATATCTCTTTTGTGTTTGCCTATGAATTTCTCAGTAGTCCTGTATATATAATACGGGAGCTAGGAAACTGGAATTGACCTTAAAGCCTGAAACCGTAATGGAATTACATAGTATTCCTTGCAACAGATCGTTTTGGAGGAGCCCATGTGAAGTGGTATAGTTTGCTTTCTTGAAAGCATATATTTAAGAGAGACCAGAAATTACATGACTATAAAGCCATTTTGTCACTCAGTATATTACTATTTCTATAGTAATATACTGAGTGACAAAATGGCAACTGTTCAACTGGGAATCTAAACACCAGAAGTACCCAAATAGTGGACTTGTTCTAAAATAATTTTTTATGTGATTTGGTAGTTGAAAAACCACACCAGCATAATGATTGACAAGTAAATTGTGATGGCATGTGGCTTATGGTGATAGTGAGATCAGCTGGGCTGGAAATATGTGATTATTTGTAAAGTCATGGTAACCACATTTTTGAGATTCAGAGAATTCGGTCTTGCCTATTAACACTTGAATTTTGAGTTCTAGGTTACTTGTATGTTTTGGTAGGCAGTTACTATTTTAAGCTATAGAATTTCATTATGCAACCGTATTCTGCTAAAATCTGGGCTTAAAAAATTGGTGTGCTCTTTTGTAGTTGATATATTTCATCTCCAGAAATATCTTTAAATAACTCAGGCTTAGGTCATTCCAGGTAAAATGATCCGGTCCATGTATTTGACTTGTGTAAAAGGCAGGACTTGGCCTTTCATCAGAGTGGGTAGAGACCTCTGCTGGTCCTGAATATTACAAACTGGTAGCTAAGATTCCTTTATTGTTGGTTTTCCAGTTAATAACAGGTATATTTGACAAATAAAAATTTTAAAGTGTTCAACATGGTGATATGATATAGATGTACATTGTGAAAGGATTCCTACAATCAAGTTAATTAACACATTCATCACCCTACATATTTACTTCTGGAGAATGGAGCACTTAAATTCTACTTTCTTAGCAAATTTCAATTACTGTATTCAGTACAATGTAGTATCAGCTACAGTCACCATGTTATACATGAGATCCTCAGACCTTATTCATTTTATAATTGAAAGTTCATAACCTTTTACCAACCTCCCCCACCCCCACCCCCACCCCCGCCCCACTCCTGGCAACCACCATTCTACTCTCTGTTTCTATGAGTTTGACTTGACTTTTTTTTTAGATTCCACATGTAACTGATACCACGCAATATTTATCTTTCTCTTTCTGGCTTGTTTCACTTAGCACGATGCCCTCCAGTTGCATGCATGTTATTGTTGCACATGGTAGGATTTCCTTTTTTTATGACTGGATAATATTCTACTCTGTGTGTATATGTATATACATATATGTTTATATATCACATTTTCTATATCCGTGTTTCATTGATGGACACTTAGGCTGTTTCCATACCTTGGCTATTGTGAATAATGTTGCAATAAACATGGGAATACAGATATCTCTTTGGGATAATGATTTTGTTTCCTTTGGATATATATCCAGAAGTGAGATTGCTGGATCATATTTTTAATTTCTAAGGAACCACCATACTGTTTTTTATAATGACTGTATAAGATTTCTTCTAATTGAGATTTAAGGGCCTTTAGAAACCTACTCAATGTAGAATCCTACCTTTGTACGTGATCTTCCCCTTTATCAGAAGTTTGTTTTTTTTTTTTTTTTAATTTGTCTGCGTTCGGTCTTCGTTGATGCATGCAGGCTTTCTCTTGCTGCAGCGTGTGGGGGCTTCTCATTGCGGTGGCTTCTCTTGTTGTGGAGCATGGGCTCTACGCATGTGGACTTCAGTATTGTGGCACACAGGCTCAGTAGTTGTGGCTCGTGGGCTTTAGAGTACAAGCTCAGTAGTTGTGGCTCATGGGCTTAGTTGCTCCGCAGCATGTAAAATCTTCCCGGATCCAGGATCAAACCCCTGTCCCCTGCATTGGCAGGCAGATTCTTAACCACTGTGCTACCAGGGAAGTCCCAGAAGATATTTTTAATATGACCATTGCTGGTACTGAGCTAAGGTCCCTTTGTAATAAAATATTAGTTGTTTATTTTTGTGTGTTTTTCTGGTATTTGAGCACATAAAATCTAGGGAGGAGCGTCATAGAATCAGTATTTCTTGTTTAGAAAAATTAACATTAAAATAGTTTGACTTTTTTTTTGGCCACACTGCATGGCATGTGGGATCTTAGTTCCCTGCTCAGGGATTGAACCCATGCCCCCTGCAGTAGAAGCATGGAGTCCTAACCATTGGACAGCCAGAGAAGTCCCAGTTTGACTTTCTTAAAGATAGTCCTGGGCTTCCCTGGTGGCGCAGTGGTTAAGAATCCACCTGCCAACAAGGATGCAGATACAGAGAATGGACTGGAGAATTCGAGGTTTGGGAGGGGGCAGGGGGTGAAGGGGAAGCTGAGACGAAGTGAGAGAGTAGCACAGACATATATATACTACCAACTGTAGAATAGATAGTCAGTGGGAAGTTGTTGTATAACAAAGGGAGTCCAACTCGAGGATGGAAGATGCCTTAGAGGACTGGGGCGGGGAGGGTGGGGGGGACTCGAGGTGGGGGGAGTCAAGGAAGGGAGGGAATACGGGGATGTGTGTATAAAAACAGATGATTGAACTTGGTGTACCCCCAAAAAATAAAAATAAAAAAAAAAACAGATGATTGAACTTGGTGTACCCCCCAATAAATAATAAATAAATAAATAAAATTAAAAAAAAAAATCCACCTGCCAACACAGGGGACAGGGCTTCGATCCCTGGGCCAGGAAGATCCCATATGTAGTGCAACTAAGTCCGTGCACAGCAACTACTGAGCCTGTGTTCTAGAGCCTGTGAGCCACAACTATTGAGCCCATGTGCTGCAACTACTGAAGCCCACACGCCTAGAGCCAGTGCCCCACAACAAGAGAGGCCACCGCAGTGAGAAACCCAAGCACCCCAAGGAAGAGTAGCCCCCGCTTACCACAACTAGAGAAAGCCCGTGTGCAGTAACGAAGACCCAAAGCAGCCAATAAATAAATAAATAAATAAATAAATAATAAATCTTTTTAAAAAATGAAAAATAAAAAAAAATAAAGATAGCCCTGTGGCTCTTTTGAAAAAACAATCAGTGCTATTAATGTAAAACACGATAATTACAAAAACAACCCCCCCACACCCCCTCTCATACAACCATATATAATCACCCACACGTTATTTACTAAAGATGATGCTACTAATCCATCATTATGGAGTTGCTCTTTGTGTGTTTTCTCAGTGATGGCAAAGAGTTGTCTACTTGCAAGATAATCCTTTCAGTATGTATTTTTGAGAAAACTGGCTGGAGTTAGTAAAAGTTATGACTGTGTGATAGAACAAAGGTGAATAATCTATGACAGGATCTCACCTGACCAAACCTTCTCATCCTGACTGTGAATTAAGGAACCAAAGTTAAAGGAATCAGAGGTATATAATCTAACCAAGTACTTTTATAAACTGGTGATGACTTTTTAAGCTAATCAAGTTTACCAAAAATAATTGAAACAGAGTTTAATCTTACCATATACATAACCTTTTCAGAGAATGACCAGAATTTAAGTATAATAACACAGACATTTTAACTTATTCTTGGTTTTTTAAAATATGGAGAAAAATTGTCATTTCTCTTAACTTTTAATAGTTTTTTATATCTATGACATTAATCTTCCTAGAAAATTAATATTCTCAGCTGATTACAAACAACTAAATTAAAAATTTTATCTCATGTCAAAAGTGAATTTTGATAGGCAAAGTATGTCTCTTCTTTTATCCACTCTTCTCCTTTAATTTTTTATTATGAAAAATACCAAACTGCATATTATCAGAACTTACAGCCTCCTTAAGAGTAGAAACTAAATAATTTCTTTTGAATACTCTGTTAAAGTGCTCAGTAATGTTCTCACATAGAAGGTTAGGAATTAATATTTGTTGATTGTAGTGTACAGAATACAACCAGCATGACTCTAAAAAGAAAAAATACTCCAGTTCTGCACTCTCTAAAAATTCTCAGGTAGACCTTTTTAGGTTTGGAGATCTAGGAGTGATAGCCTGTCCCATGTTCGCCTGGGATGCTTTGGGAGTTCAGAGTATTCCATCCTGAACTCTAAGAGGTTTTAGAGTCATGTAGGGTCTGTGTATTCTACTGGGAACTCCATAAGGAAAAAATAAAAGCCCTACCTTTGGGCCAGTAAAGACTTTCATAACTTTTTCCTCCTCTTGTCAAAACGTATGTCTTGTCATAATTACAAAGGAAAAAACTCACAATATGCTGAGGGCACAACTGAACAAAGAAACCTCAGGTACAGTCTAATGGGGGGTAGTACAATACAGGTACAGTGTTACAGTAGGGAAACATACCACGTGTTGTGCAACTACTCTTGTCTCTTGGAAGGGGGGCAATTTTCCAGGAGGCCTAAAGGATAAGCAGGGTTAACCAGGTGACTTGAAGATATTATAAGCACAAAGAACAGTACACTGAAGGCCAGGAAACAAGAATATATGGCACCTTAAGGGAAATGAAAGTGGTTCAGAATCAGTGGTTACTTGGTGAGGAGGGATGATGCTAAAAAGCTCATCAGAGATCTGATCACATTGGGAGCAATATACTGTCCCTTTCAGGGAACAAGGTTTTCCATGGCACTTTGTTGCAGAGCTGAATTGATCTGACTATAAATAAATCTCTATGGGATTTATCCTATAGCATCATCTATTACATGTACTTGAGCATGCATACTCATAGTTTTGGAGGATATCCCAAGAACTTCAAACACCTTAATTAGGAAAGCACTCTCACATTTCCAAACCATCCACATAGTGGCACATCCCAAAATATCCAAAAATTTGGAATGCTTATTGGCTGATACAGAAATCTCCTAGTTTACTCTGGTAAGGTCATTTCATTTATTTCCATTTGTTATTATATTCCTCATTATGTTAGTAGTTATATTACTAATATAATAGTATATTACTAACATAGTGGGTTTTTTTTATTGTTATGGTACTTTAACCTTTAAATTCTAGATCTAGCAAAGTGTTCGCTATGACAATTATATAGTAAAAACCTTTTTTGTATCTCATTATACTGCGATTTTTTTTTTTTAAGTTTCATTGTAACTATCTATTATGGGACAGTATAGCATACTTCACGAGACCAGCAATTCAGATCCTTTCTTTATATAAAATGTGTAAAAGATAAAATCATATTTTGGTTTCTGAATTTTATATACCAAGTCTATGTTTGTTGAAATCCTTTCATGATTTCATTTTAGAAAATTGAATTTTTGAAAATATTTCCTGCAGGAAGCACGAAGTGATAAGAGTCCAGGTATGGCACCTACTCCTGCTCCACAGAGCACACCACGAAATACTGTCTCTCAGTCAACTTCTGGAGACCCTGAGATAGACAAAAAAATCAAGAACCTGAAGAAGGTGGGAGGCTTAAGTGAAAAGCACATGTGTTTATTGAAAGAATACATGAGAATTATATAAAGAAAGTAATGCTTGGATACCTAAAGACAGGCATCTGAGAGTTTTGTAGCAGTCCTCATTGTTGCTTTCTCATCATGAAATACTGTAACTTAGGCATGGCACTCAGATGTCTAAAGGATATTAGTCTCTTATTGATTTTTGGAGTAATAAGAAATGATGTACATTTGAACACTTTTATACTCACTGTTTCATTAGACACTTGTGACACAGATAAGAACAAGATATTTATCCCATTTTTAAAGATGAAGAAAGAGTTACGAAAGGGAGTTTGTTAACTTGTCAAATTGCAACCAGTTTGTGATGGTGGCCTTGGTAAAATCAGATTTCTATAGCCCTTCCCAGGCTACATTATGGAGTTTCTCTTAAAGCCAAAGACATCGTCCAGGTACAATGAGGTTCTGAAATAAATGGTGACGATGGTGATATATTTAAATACATATACATGTACATATATACATATAGGTGTACATATATGATAATGTTAATTAAAATCTTGAAAAATACCTTGCTAAATTCCATGTTCTTAACATACCCCATTTTGCGTTTAATTTTAAAAAGTAGTTTACCTTAGCATTTTAGCAGTCTATTCTTGATACAAATGTAAGATAATTGATGTTCCTTATTCAGATTTCACATTTATATGATTGAATTGTTAATAAGAAAATTTGCATTCTAAAATTACATATTCTTCCTTCCTTTTGACTCATAGTATATTTGATGTTTGCAGAAACTGAAAGCAATCGAACAACTGAAAGAACAAGCAGCAACTGGGAAACAGCTAGAAAAAAATCAGGTCTTTTCTGCATTTTTTCATTTGGGCTCATAGTCACTACCATTCTTCCCCTTCTTTTTATTGTTTAATCGATTAAAAGAGCGTATGGATTTTTTAACTTCTTTTGAAAACTATGTGCTTTTTTTTTTTTTTTAACATTTTAAATAGACAATGATGGGGAAGACATGGTATGGATTGTGGTGAATGAGGGAGTCCCTGTTTCCTGTGATACATACTAATGCTGTTGCTGCTAAAAATAAAGGCAGTTTATTATGTTAGACAGTTGGAAGATTCTCTTCTTTCCTGTATCTCAGGTCGCACTGTCCATTCGCCCCTTTCCCTCCTCCTTTCCTCAGCTCTTAGAAGCCCAAGTGTAGAATGAAATACTTAGCCCTAAACGATGCAGTGAGACAGCTCTGTTTTTTGCCCCCTTAATTCATACTAAATAACAAATTAGAACTTGTTTCTAATCTGTATTTTTAAATGTGTTTACCAGTAGATCTGGTAAAGTCTCAGAAATATTCTTTCTCTAAATTTTTTCTCTTTTGCTATATGGCTATAGATCCAATAACTATTTTATTTCCTATTTAATAAATTTATCGTTTTCAACTTTTCTAGTTGGAGAAAATTCAGAAAGAGAAAGCCCTTCTCCAGGAGCTGGAAGATTTGGAACTGGGTATTTAAAGATTCACAGAAAGCAAGTTGGTTACCAGAAATCAGTGCAAGCGTATTTTCTGTTAAACCCATTGGTGTACATGGAATATTCATGAGCCCACATTTAATGTTCACTTATAATTTTAACCATTTATCCAAGATTCTGCATATGTGTGGAAATATTTAATGACGTCTGTTAAATTGATTTTTACATCCTGCATCATCTCAACACGTGGTATAGAAAAGAGGCATATGTTTTTTTTAGCTAAGCTTGACAGATTGAAAGATCAATGTCACGGTTTTTTAGTAGGGGACAGTATTTACCATATAAATGAATAAAGGCACTTTAAATTTAATCATTGTTGACTTTGTTATAAGTTTCTCAATTAACAGATCCTTTATTAATTTACAAGGCAAGTTTGAGAAATTTTTTCCTTTGAATATATATATGGCTATGTTGATCCTAAAACATTATATTATCAAATGTTAAAGAAAAGCCTTAAAATCAGGTTGTACTAAATATATTAAATTGTTTGTATTATTTGTAGTATTTGAAGTAAAGTTTTTCTGACTAGTTCTAAAAAGTAAATGTAGACTTTAAAAACAGAAAATAGTAAAGCATTTTATTTTGATATTTCAAATAATAAACCTGATCATTTAATGAGGTAAATATTTTCTAAACATGAACTTATTATTTTCCTATAGTCGTCTTGATTGTTTTGATTGTTCGCTTATGTGATGAATAAAAAATGTGCTGATAATCCAAGACACTCAACTATCAAAACTAATTTATATTTGGTTTTAGAGTCTATTACTGTTAATTTTTTTCATCTGATTTACATTTGAGGTTATTTTTATTTCCTTTGCATTGATATAGGTTTTCATTATCTAGAGTAATATTTGAACTAAGGAAAAGAAAAGAGTCTAGGAATACTTTGAGAGATATACACAAACAGATAACCGAGTTTACTGATGCCCCAAAGCTGCAAATAAGATTTGGTAAAGACCCAATGCATTAAAATTTGAGTGGTGTTTTTAATGTTTTGTGTGTGGAGTGAGCGTGGACATATACACTCATGTGCATATAATTGCTTTCAACATTAATTCATTTCTAATAATAGAAGCGTAAGCTTTTTTTTTTTTTTTCTGTAGGACGTCACACTGTTTGTTGGGATTCAATTGCAAAGCACTGTCACAATATTTGTCATACATACATGCCATTGCATGACTATTTAATATTTTCAATTTAAACCCATTAATTGTAAAAGGAAACTTTATACCCCTAACTGGCATTAGTTGTCAAAAAGAGATGTCAACTACAGAATATAATAAAAATAAACAATGTTAGTAAGCTCTATTAAACACCATCATCCACATTCTTTGTTTAAAAAGAGGCGAGCAAAATACAGAAGTATTGAAGACTACTGGCACCAAATCGAGGTTTTTCTCCGTGATTCAGTATTATTTGATATCTGTAAGCCACTTTGTGAAAGAGACCAGTAGCTTTTCACCAAAAATCATTTTTGCCTTCCATAGTAACGGGGTAGTGGCTGTCCTAGGCCCGTTTGTGGTCTAGGATGCCTGGGTTCTTCTGGGTAGAAAGAGCGTGCAGGTCACTTCGGAGGACTTCTAAGACTGCATGGGCCTCCTCCGTGCTCTTTCTGCTTCCAGCTCATTGAGCTAGTCAAGCCACACACTGATGGTGACAGAGTCACCACAGGAAGGACTGCATGGAACAATACCCCTGAACAGCTGCCAAAGGCTATTAAATGAGCAAGACACGCTTTTTTGATTCCATTTGTGCCATTACATGTCTGGGTCTATTTGTTACAGCCACTTAGCCTACTATAACACTCAGCAAAACCTACAACCTTTGCTCTTGTTGAGACTTATTCCACAAAGGGAAGCAAGTGGTATGGCAATGATCAAGGATATGGTGTTGGATGTGGAATAGACATGGGTTTAAGTCCTGGCCCTGCCACTTAGTAGATGTGTAAACTTGGGACCATCAGTTAAGCTCAGCGAGCCTTACAATAAAATGGGCCTAATGACCATACACACCATGTAAAGTTTTTGTAGGAATTAAATGAGAAAGTGTCTCATATTTACTTCCTTTCTCAAGCATATTTTTGTTTTGTTTTACATTGTAATGTTTCTGAAATCTAGGTGTGTCTTTTAATAGATGAATACATTTAATATGGTACTGTTTCCTTTTTCTCTTTAATTTTTTTTTTCTTTTTGGCTGCGTTGGGTCTTCGTTGCTGTGCACTGGCTTTTCTCTAGTTGTGGTGAGCAGGGGCTACTCTTCGTTGCAACATGCAGGCTCAATAGTTGAGGCACACAGGCCCTAGAGCACACAGGCTTCAGTAGTTGCAGCTCGTGGGCTCAGCAGTTGTGGTGCACGGGTTCAGTTGCTCCACGGCATGTGGGATCTTCCCAGACCAAGGAGCAAACCCATGTCCCCTGAATTGGCAGGTGGATTCTTAACCACTGTGCCACCAGGGAAGTCCTTTTTTTTTTTTTTTTTTAATTTTTCATTTCCTGGAAAGGTGTTGTTATGTAAATGGTGTGGGTGGCATCTTGGAAGCAAGGAAATACTGCTCCAACAGACTTCCACATTGATTCATTCAACCATTACACCAGAGGTCAAATTGGCCAAATCTGGCCCAAGGGCATGCTTTGATGGGCCCGTTTCATTTGAAGGAATTACTAAAATGTGAAAACTGAGGAGGCTTCATCAAGCAATTTGCATTCCCAACTTCTTTTTGAAAATTTTGGAAACTGACTTCACTGGTCTGCATTGTCCAGTGGCATTCATCAGCTGGAGCTACAGGCGACACCCCCTTTAGAAGCCAGTTCATCACTATCCCCACCGCTTCTTATTGTGATAACCCACCATCTCATTCATGTATGTAACCCACCTGGCTCCTGGATGCATTTGACTGTGGGACCCCTGCAAGAAATAGTAATTATTGGGTAACTGTCATGTACATCTGCTCTTTTGGTTGATCTAAGAGCCAGTTTGGTGACTTGGGCCAGGAGTGGGTGGTTCTGCTGTGTCCCTTCATCAGAATGATATACCTGAATTGTCCCCATACGGTGGGCAGAGCCTTTCACAGTTAGGGAAGGCAATGATGAAGAGACCTCTTTTCTTCATCTCACACCTGGTGTGAGTCACTTTTGAAAAATCTTAGTTTTCTTCATTGAAGTGTAACCTTATGAGATAAAGTCCAAGCTCCTTTGAATGGATTCCAAGTCTTCACGTCCTGGCCTTAAACTTTCATCGTTTTACTCCAATCACACTGCTGTATTCACTGGGCTTTTGCCTGCTCCATCTCATCCTCACTTCGAGGCTCACTTCCGCCTTCAAAGTCTGACCAGCCTCTGACATCCCTGTGTTCATATCATTCCTCCTTCCTTGAGCTTTATTTTTTTCCTTTTTAATTTTATTTATATTATTTTATTTATTTTGGCTGTGTTGGGTCTCCGTTGCTACACTCAAGCTTTCTCTAGTTGCGGCAAGCGGGGGGCTGCACTTCGTTGTGGTGCGCAGGCTTCTCATTGCGGTGGCTTCTCTTGTTGCAGAGCACGGGGCTCTAGGTGTGCGGGCTTCAGTAGTTGTGGCACGTGGGCTCAGTAGTTGTGACTCGCAGGCTGTAGAGTGCAGGCTCAGTAGTTGTGGCACACAGGCTTAGTTGCTCCTCGGCGTGCGGGATCTTCCCAGACCAGGGCTCGAACCCATGTCCCCTGCGTTGGCAGGCAGATTCTTAACGACTGCACCACTAGGGAAGTCCCTCCTTTGAGCTTCAAACCTACAAACTCTTCATCACATTTCATTTCGTGTATTTGTTCTTTTTTCTACACATGTAAACCTTGTCTCCTTGAGAAGATGTATCCCAGAAGGAGGGTCCTCTCCTGCTCCTGTTTCTTCCCTGTAATCAGTGACCAATACGTAGTTGTTGATTTCTGAATTCTTTATTCTTCTCCTTCTATTCAATGAATCATCAACTCTGTCTCAGGGTGGGTTCCCCAGAAGCATATCTGAGGACCTGAGACCAGGATTTGTAAGAAAGTGACTTATTAGGAAGTCAAGCTTTTTTAAAAATAATATATTACTTTTATAATATATTACTTTAAAAATTGTTTTTCTAATGAAATGTTAAATAATTCATCCTGAGACAGTATAATGTTTTTTGGCCTGGCAGCCTAACAATTTTTTTAATTTTAAAATTTTAAAATGAATTATCAGTTTACATAGTTTACAGCAAATATATTAATTTTTAAAATGTTTATCTTAAGGGAATTCCCTGGTGGTCCAGTGGTTGGGACTTCACATGTTCCATTGCAGAGGGCATGGGTTCGATGCCTAGTCTGGGAACTAAGTTCCTACCCACCACTTGGCCAAAATAATTAAGAAAAACAAAATGAAATGTTTATCTTAGAGGTAGTCTCATTAAACCTTTTGTTTTAGTCAGATGCTTTTTAATTGCTCCAAGGTGACTGTTACGACCAAAATTAGATTGCTTGGACTCATTTTTTAGAATTGTCTTTATTTGTGTAATCATTTAATCCATTTAATTTTTTCCAAAGAAATGTTTTATTTCTGAGCACATTTCAGTATAAAAATCACTGAGATGTTCTTTAACTACATATTTTGTTTGATTTTTTTTTTAATTTTAAATATATTATCCTCAGGCAGTAAGAGTAAGGTGATAGAAGGAAAAGAGCATAAGGTGATGAAAGTGTGCTTGAAAATGAAATTTTAAATACACTGCTGTGTATTCATCATAAAGGAAAATCTCTAAATCGTGGATTCTCATAAAAATCTCCTTTTCTTAATCATCTCCAAAATGTATTTGGCATTTACCATAAGCATGCATGAAGAACATTATAAGCTTGAGGGGAGGTGCTTCAGTAGACAAGCTCTTTCATGGGTTACACAAGCTTCCCAGTGAGGCAAGAGAAAAAGGAGCAAAGCCCAACTTTCATAACTTAAAAAAAGGAATTCTCTTAGAAAAGAAATAGAGATGTAATTTATGTCAAAACATACTTATGTATGTTGCCAAATAAAATAATACAGAATATTTTTGAAACAATACTACATTTTTATGGTTACATTTAAGTATGTAAACTTATAGAAAAAACTTTGGTAAGGGTATGCTCTAAACTGGTAACATTGACTTCTAGGGTGGGGAGTGGTCAAAAGGAACTTTAACCTTATTTGTAATGTTTAATTTTTTTATATATAAAGGAGAATATAGTTTTGTACAATTTAAAAATCATAACCAACTGAGACTAGGCTACAGAATAGGAAATTGTCTTCCTGTAGTTCAATTTTATGACTTCCATACACCCGTAATATTTAAGGTAGGTACTTAGTGTTATGGATATTGGGTGGAATTCATTTGCTTTTTGACAAGTAAATTTGGAAAATCTGCTGTCTTCTTTTATAAATGCCTAATAAATTGGGATTCCATGTTTTATCCTGGCCTGTTACCTAATATAAATACAAAATGAGTTTGACTTCTACTTCGCATACTAATTGATTCACTTATAATTATTTTTATTATTAATGGGTACCTATATTATCTTTCTGTAATATATAATGTAATAATATATATGACCCTAAGGCTGTAGAATTAAGAAATTTGCCAGTATCACCAAGCTAGGATTGGGATTTGAACCCAGGCAGTCTGATGTCAGAGCCTGTGCTATAGGTCACAATGATAACATTGCTTCTGTATCCTTAGGTAATCTATCCTAATGCTCTCGATTTAGTGTAATTGCAGGGTAAATTCTGTAAGCATGACTGCTGGACTGTGCACACTTCAATTTTTATGGATACTGCCAAGTTGCCTTCTTTATTTTTTTATACAATTGATTGTCCTATGTTAATCTTCTGTCCTGCAAGTTTGGGTTTTTTTTTAAGTGTTTGTTTGTTTGTTTGTTTTTGGCTGCATCAGGTCTTAGTTGCGGCATGTGGGATCTTTCCTTGTGGCATGCAGGCTCTGTTGCAGCACGTGGGCATCTCTCTGGTTGTGGTGCACAGGCTTCAGAGCACATTGTGCTGTGGTTTTGGTACGAGGGGCTTAGTTACCCCACGGCATGTGGGATCTTAGTTCCCTGCCCAGGGGTCAAACCCACATCCCCTGCATTGGAAGACAGATTCTTAACCACTGGTCGACCAGGGAAGTCCCGCCTTCTTTAAAAGTTTATACTTCTACCAGTGAAAGTTTCCCATATTCTCATCAAATCTATAAGGCTTTTGAATTTTTACCAAATCGAGGGAAGGGAAATAATACTTTTTGGTTTTGTTTCTTTTTATTAGTAATGAGTTATGTATTTTTCCTCATTTGATGGTTGTTTACTTTTTTATATAAATTTGTTTATTTATTTATTTATTGGCTGTGTTGGATCTTCATTGCTACATGCGGGCTTTCTCTAGTTGCAGCAAGCAGGGGCTTACTCTTTGTTGTGGTGCGCGGGCTCCTCATTGCCGTGGCTTCTCTTGTTGTGGAGCACTGGCTCTAGGCATGTAGGCTTCAGTAGTTGCAGCACACAGGCTTAATAGTTGTGGCTCATGGGCTTTGTTGCTCTGTGGCACGTGGGATCTTCCTGAAGCAGGGATTAAACCCGTGTCCCCTGCATTGTCAGGAGGATTCTTAACCACTGCGCAACCTAGGAAGCTCTGTTTCTATTTTTGTAGTGAATTGGTTTTCCTTTTCCTTGGCCCATTTCTCTATTTGATCATTTGGCTTTCATCTTACTGATTTGCAAGAGTATTCTATATGGTAACACATAAAATCCTCTTTTTTAAAATTTTAAGTAGGAAGTACGTGAACAGGAGTTTTTTTTTTTTAATTCAAGCAGTACAAAAGGCATACAATGAAAAGTGCTTCTGTTCTAGATGCAGCAATTACCAGTTCCTTATGTATCCTTCTAAAGATACATTGTATGTTTATATTCAAGTATATGTGCAATTCTGTAAAAAAAAAAAAAAAAAAGGCATATATACACTGTTTTGTATTCTTTTTTCCCTTAACATAGTTTGGAAATGATTCCATGTCAGTACCTTGCCCTTTTAAAATTTGTACATATATCTTTATAATGACCACATTGTGTGGAGGTAGGATAATTTAACCAGCTCACACTGATGTACATTTAGGTTATAAAATGTCAGTTATATATACAGATGCTGTAAAATAACAATAAAGTACACGTTTATCTGCATTCTGGGATTCAGTTGGGTATTTTGAGAAATTAAATTAGTTCTATGGATGCTCAGTGTAACCGTGGTCATTTTTGCAGTGTATTTCTTTGAGTTAGTGAGATATTAGAAAGGACAGCTAGGAATATTAAATCAAGTGAGGTTTCAAAGCAGTTCTTAGGTTCATCCACCTATGTAAATACATTAATGTCCAGAACAAGGCAAACTGGTATGAATTTATAAGTAGTAAAATGTCAGAAATTACTGTGACAGCCTTGCTGTTCCAATCTTGCCAAAGTTAAGTGTTTTATTTATTTCTGGAAGAAAGGAGAAATAGTGGAATAAGCCCACACCAGGTGCCTACTTCTCTGGGTCATCTTTGGCCCCCAAGACCATAAAATCAAACCAGATCTAGGAGGAATAACCTTCGCTCTTTTTGAAAAGCTGCATGGGTCAATTAATCAGGTGTTTACTGTGTGAAGTGCAGGTTACAAAGAAAATACAGTGTATTTAGAAATGTTAAGATTGACATTGAAATGAAGTGAAAGACACTTGAAGATTCACGATCTGGTACCAAAAGGTGTGGCCGGGTGTCTTCATTCATCAGGGCTGCTGTAACAAAATACCATAGACTGGGTTGCTTATAAATAAGAGAGATTTATTTCTGACAAATCTGGAAGCTGGTGAGAGTCCGCTTCCTGGTTTTGTCTTCTTACTGTGTCCTCACATGGTAAGGCTTTTATAAGGGCACTAGTCCCATTTATGAGGGCTCATAACCTGATCACTTCCCAGAGGTCTCACCTCCAAACACTACCATCATGCTGGGGACTAGGGTCAACAGAGGAATTTTGAAGGGACACAAACATTCAGTCCATATTGCACCTAGGCAAAAAAAATCATAAAACAAGCCTCAAGCCTTCAATGTGTAGTGATATAAGGAGATGGAAGATACTGCTGTGGTTTACCAGTGTTTCTTGTTCTCATCTCCTGGTCATGTGGGAGGATTACACTTCCCTATCTAGAGTTTTCACAATTTCTAGACCACTGCCTTCTTTCCATTGTTGTCATGGATTTATTGTTTGTATCACTTTACTGTCATTTCTCTAAGATCCTGAGAAAGGAGAGAGGCAAATGCATGTGCTTATTTTGCTGTCTTAAAGTGGAAGTCAGAAAAGTATACTTCTAAAGGTTTTTAAAAAATATTTTATAATTTAATATCCTTATATTTTAAGTGAATTTGAAAATTGAAAGCATTTTATTCATTTCACCCTAAACACAATTCCTGTTATGGCCACTAGAGGGTTTCAAGGATCATAGAATTGGGAAATTAAGGCATTAGAAATCATAGAAATATGTTCCATATCAGAAATATGCAAATGTAATAGCCTGTGTTGCTCCTCTCTCTCCTTTTTTTTTTTTTTTTTTTTTCTTTTATAGCTACACAGCATGTGGGATCTTAGTTCCCCGACCAGGGATCGAACCTGCACCTCCTGCATTGGAGGCATGGAGTCTTAACCACTGGACCACCAGGGAAGTCCTTGCTCTTTCTTTTTATATTGCCAAACTCTTCAAATTAAACCTCTTTAACCCCTTGCCATCAGACTTATTCCTGTCTTTCCCCTGAGTTCTGTCGGTACTCTATTGGCTGCAAATGAATCATGACTCAAGAGTTTGTTTGTAGGTCAAATGTTTGCAAATGGAGTTTTGCATATGTTTTCCCATAGAGGTAATAATATAAGTGATTATTGGTGCTGAGGTGAGCCAATGAAAACCTCACATGGAAGAACTGAGTATAGATTCATTAAAACAAAACAAAACAAAAAAGCTGTTTACAAATTAATTTTTTTAAATTAATGCCAATATAGGAAAATAGAATGAGAATTCTTTTTGAAAGTTTGAATGCTAATTTTTTTTTAAGTGGAAGAAAATAATTTTTAGGAGATTCCTACAGATGTTTTTGGTCATTTTTGTGTGCTTAAGATACTGGTTCTTTGCTACATACATATAAACTTATCTTCTCTTGTCCTTAATTTAAATTTTCACTATTCTCAGATTCAACCACAGTTGAGGTCACTTGGTATTTACAAATGAAATGAAGAGCGGGAAAGAAAGAAGAGAGATTTTTCCTAAGATCACTAAGCAAAAAATGGAAGCAGGAGGGAAAACATTACAGAGAAAAAGATGTACATGAGGTGGACAGAGAAAGAGAGAAAGCAAGGGAGAAGTGAAGCAAAGAGTCCCTGGAATTGGGTCAGGGCCATCACACCCAGGACGCCATCTCAGGTTCTTTTTTGAGCTGGGGAGGGATGGAGAGCACCCTTGGAAGAGGAAACCCTGTGTAACCCAGGGATAGTTGCAAATCAGGCACTATGTGACTTGGGAATACCTCTACAAATCTCTTAGGAATTAAGTTCCTTTTAAAAGAAAAGTCAGCTGTGTGTGTGTGTGGGGGGGGGGGGTTGTTTTTTGTTTTTTTGTTTTGTTTTCAGCTGTGTTTTTAAAGTCTTAAAAGACCCAGCAAAGCAGAGCTTCTTGCATTCACATTCTTGGGCAAAATTGCTTCTGGGCACAGTTCTATTTATTTGTCTATGTTCAGTTGAAGCTAAACAAGTGAAATTCTAGAACTGTGATAACACCAGAGAGAACCTTTTATTGTGCCCAGCCTGCTTTGCTTTTTTGTCCCCTCCCCCTCTTCCTCCCAGCAAGGGCATATGGTACCCTTCTGAGGAGTCTAAAGTTCCTGGCTTGCACCTCCTCTCCCAAGCTCCCAGTCATATAATGGAGACAATTCATGCATACTTATTGATTGAAATAATACGTTTGGACCGCAAAACTCAAGTAGTCATTTGCATTTAAACACTGGCAATGAAAGATGTGAGAATCTAGATAGAGAGTTTGGTAATATTGACTGGAGTAGGGAAGTGAATTAGCCTTGGACATAGAAATAGTGGGGCCCAGTGTAAAATGAAAATGTGTTCTTGTTCAAAAACTAAGCATTTCAAGGTGGTGACAGCAAAGCATTAACCAAGTGCAGGGTGTTTCTGTTTTTGTTTGTTTTTTAATAAATTTATTTATTTGCTGTGTTGGGTCTTCGTTGCTGCACACAGGCTTTCTGTAGTTGCTGCGAGCAGGGGCTACTCTTTGTTGTGGTGCGCGGGCTCCTCACTGCTGTGGCTTCTCTTGTGTGCAGGGTGTTTTTAAATAATGGGCCCTGTACAGCTGCACAGGTCACACTGCCATGAAGCCAACTCAGCATAGAAGCTGCAAGAATCTGAACTCCCTCTGTTCTAAATGAAGAGTCTTGACTTTGTTTCTGGACATCGCCCTCTTCCCTGGAGAAGAAGGACCCTAGTAGTAGTGGCCAACCCTAGCAAGACTGCTGCAGAGAAAGGGAAGATTTTTTTTTTTTTTCCAGATTTTTTTAGAGAAGTTTTAGGTTCAAAGCAAAATTGAGGTGAAGGTACAGAGATTACCCATATACCCCCTTCTTCCACACATGCACAGCCTCCCCCATTATCAACATCCCCCACCAAAGTGGTACATTTGTTACAACTGGTGAGCCTATACATCATAATCGTCCAAAGTCTATAGTTTACATTAAGGTTCACTCTTGGTGTTGTAGATTCTATGAGTTTGGTCACATGAGCAATGACATGTATCCACCATTATAGTACCATACAGAGTAGTTTCACTGATTGGAAAATCTTCTGTTCTCCACCTATTCATCTCCATACTCTCTCCCTGGCAACCACTGATCTCACTGTCTCCATAGTTTTGCCTTTTCCAGAATGTAATATAGTTGGGATCATATAGTAGGCAGCCTTTTCAGATTGGCTCCTTTCACTTAGTAATAATGCATTTAAGGTTTCTCCATGTCTTTTCGTGACTTGATAGCTCATTTCTTTTTAGCGCTGAATAGTGTTCCATTGTCTGGATGGGCCACAGTTTATTTAACCATTCACCTACTGACGGACATCTTGGTTGCTTCCAAGTTTTGACAACGTGAATACAGCTGCTGTAAACATCCATGTGCAGGTTTTTGTATGAACATAGTTTTTATTGTAGGCCTTTAATCCTAGGCGTCTTGCTCCAGCCCCTTCCTGGTACTGAGATCTGACCTTGATTCTGAGCTTGCTGGCCTGAACAGCATGCTGGGCCAGGGTTATCCCATCTGTGTAATGGGCTCCTAGACACTGATAGTCTACTGTCTGAATTTCTAAGTATTGTCTGCCAACAATTCTATGTTTAAGAGTTGGAGGTGGAAGAAGTGGCAAGAGTTTAAAAACCTAAGCCAGGCTTAAGGAAAGAAAGAGCTTGGCATGGCTCTAGGTTAGGGTTCTTGGTTTGCAAGCAAGAGAAATGCACTCTCTTTAACTTAAGGGGGAAAGAGTAGTGGCAGAATATGTTATAGTCACAGACTCAAGTGAAACGGTTGAAAAATGAGGCCCTGGAGATGATAGGAGTCAGAGTAGTTTGGGGTCTAGAATGCTCCTCTTGGTTCTTCTACCAGAATTAATTGGCTTCAGTAGTTTTTGGCTTTGAACATAGGCACAGCTCTGGCTGAGAAAGCTTTGAGCATCTTAACTGACACTCCCACCAAGATTCTGTGCAATGAGTTCTGGTCAGTCCTCCAAAGAGAAACTGAAAAGCTATTACCAGAAGAGGAGGAGTCTGTGCTGGGGAGCCTTCCAGCAATATGCACTTCATTAATATTATGAAGAAGCCCCCACAAGGTAACTTGCTGCTCAATCAAATTTTGTACAGCTTTCTTTCTTTCTTTCCTACCTTTGATCTTGAAACGGATACATTTGGTTCAAGTAGTATTTTTCCATACAGGCTGTGTTCTCTACTGTTTTTAAGTTCGATTCCAGATGATTGTATTAACTTACTTTGTATCAAATGCTTTTAATTGAGGTCTCAGGAATATTAGCTGTTAACTACGCATGGCTGGTCTTTCATAATTTTAGCTACCACATGCAATTAAATGATTCCCAAATACATATGTGTACATTCTATCTCTTTCTAGTACCATATTATCAGTCATCTCCAGCATAAGTTTACTTGACTATCTAGTCAAAAGTTGAAATTTAACATGTTGACAAATTATCTTCTTTTACTGCTTGCCAATTTTTCCGTTACTATTCACTGCAATAAAACTTCATGTAACTTCCATGTTCATAGTAATTTGCTGAGTTCTCTGGAGATTTGAAGACAAGTAAGACCTGAGTCTATACCCTATAAGACCTAAAGTCTAGTTCACTAGGCTTGGCTTCATAGTCCGAGGAAATTTAAATATATTGGTGCCCAGGCCTCATCCTAGACCAGTTAAGTCAGAAGAACACCCGAGCTAGAGACATGATTATTGATTCTTCACTGTCTTTTGGGGGGGGCTGGGGGGGGGGACACTTTATTTAAGCTCTTTATTGGAATATAATTGCTTTACACTGTTGTGCCTTTCTGCTGTACAACAAAGTGAATCAGCTGTATTTATACATATATCCCCATATCCCCTCCCTCCCTCAACTCCTTCCCACCCTCCCTATCCCACCGACTAAATCATCACCAATCATAGAGTTGATCTCCCTGTGTTATGCAGCAGCTTCCCACTAGCTAGCTGTTTTACATTTGGTAGTGTATATATGTCAGTGCTTCCCAGCTTCTCCTTCACCCCCACCCCGTGTCCTCAAGTCCTTTCTCTACATCTGCATCTTTTTTTTTTATTTTATTTATTTATTATTTTTTGGGGGGTACACCAAGTTCAATCATCTGTTTTTATACATATATCCCCATATTCCCTCCCTTCCTTGACTCCCCCCCCCGAGTCCCCCCCACCCTCCCAGCCCCAGTCTTCTAAGGCATCTTCCATCCTCGAGTTGGACTCCCTTTGTTATACAACTTCCCACTGACTATCTATTTTACAGTTGGTAGTATATATATATGTATGTGCTACTCTCTCGCTTCGTCTCAGCTTCCCCTTCACCCCCCGCCCCCTCCCAAACCTCGAGTTCTCCAGTCCATTCTCTGTATCTGCGTCCTTGTTCTTGTCACTGAGTTCATCAGTACCATTTTTAGATTCCGTATACATCTGCATCTATATTCTTGCCCTGTCACTGGGTTCATCCGTATTTCCTTTTCTTTCTTTCTTTTTTAGGTTTATTTTTTTATCTATCTATCTATTTACTTATTTATTTATTTTTGGCTGCATTGGGTCTTCATTGCTGTGCACATGCTTTCTCTAGTTGTGGAGAGTGGGGGCTACTCTTGGTTGCAGTGCACAGGCTTCTCATTGCGGTGACTTCTCGTTATGGAGCACGGGCTCTAGGTGTGAGGGCTTCAGTAGTTGTGGCTCACAGGCTCTAGATCACAGGCTCAGTAGTTGTGGTGCATCTACTGCTAGTTGGTGATGCTTAGTTGCTCCGCAGTATGTGGGATCATCCTGGACCAGGGATCGAACCCATTTCCCCTGCATTGGCAGGTGGATTCATAACGATTGCACCACCAGGGAAGCCTCTTCACTGTCTTAACTCAGGCTGTGTAGCTTAAACAAGAGACATTTATTTTGCATAGTTTTGGGAGCTGGGGAGTGCAAGATCAAGGTGCTGGCCAGCTTGGTTCTTGATGAGGGCTCTCTTCCCTGCTAGCAGATGGCTGCCATCTTGCTGTGTGTTCACATGACCTCTTCTGTGTGTGCATGTGTGGGTCTCATCCTCATGACCTAATCTAACCATAATTATCTCCCAAATGCCCCAGCTACAAATACCTTCACATTGGAAATTAGGGCTTCAATATATAAAGTTGTGGGAGAACACAAACATTGGGTTCATAACATTTGCTCTCTAGACCACCCATTAGCAATCACCATATTTCCTCTGGAAAAATCTCTTAGCTGTGTCTCTTCCTTTTTCTTTACATTTATCATCCCATGTTCAAAATTCTTATTATTTGTTTATTTATTTATTATTTATTTATTTTTGGCTACACCGCACGCCTTGCAGGATCTTAGTTCCCGGATCGGGGATTGAAACCGGGGCCCTGGCAGTGAGAGAGTGCTGAGTCCTAACCAACTGACCACCAGGGAATTCCCCCCATTACTGCTTTAGACAAGCAATAATAACTATCATGACCACTTACTGAGGCACCGGGCTAAACGGTTTACATATCACATTCTGTTTGCTCTAATCCTTGTTAAAACTGTGAGGAAACTCACAGGTACACGGCTAGCAAGAGAAGAGAATTGGACTTCAAAACCAATGATCATCACTCCTGTGCTCTACTATCTCCGTTGTCTCTATTTTTCCACTCCATCTTGCATTCAATTCAATCTCGAAAATGACCTTCCTCAGAAAACTTTAGCACTTTTTTTCTCCACCATTGTCTGCTCAATTCATTTTCTATTTAAGAACTTTTATTGAGATACAGTTAACAGACAATAAACTGCATATATTTAGAGTGTACAATTTGATATCCTAATCTCCCAATTCATTCCCCCCCAACCCTCCCCGCTTTCCCCACTTGGTGTCCATATGTTTGTTCTCTACATCTGTGTCTCTATTTCTGCCTTGCACACTGGTTGATTTGCACCATTTTTCTATACTCCGCATATATGTGTTTTTTAAGCACTTTATTGGAATATAATTGCTTTACACTCTTGTACCAGTTTTTGAGGTACACCGAAGTGAATCAGCTGTGTTTATACATATATCCCCATATCCCTTCCCTCCTGCGACTCCCTCCCACCCTCCCTGTCCTGGTCCTCTAAAGCATCACCCATCATCGAGTTGATCTCCCTTTGTTATACAGCAACTTCCCACTAGCTAGCTATTTTACATTTGGTAGTGTATCTGTGTCTATGCTACTCTGTAACTTTGTCCCAGCTTCCCCTTCGCCCCCCACTCCCTACCCCAGCCCCGTGTCCTCAAGTCCATTCTCTACATCTGCATCTCTACTCTTGCCCTGTCACTGGGTTCATCAGTACCATTTCTTCAGATTCCGTATATATGAGTTAGCATACAGTATTTGTTTTCCTCTTTCTGGCTTACTTCACTCTGTATAACAGACTCTAGGTCTATCTACCTCATTACATATAGCTTAATTTCATTCCTTTTTATGGCTGAGTAATATTCCATTGTATGTATGTGCCACATCTTCTTTATCCATTCATCTGTTGATGGGCATTTAGGTTGCTTCCATGTCCTAGCTATTGTAAATAGTGCTGCAATGAACATTATGGTACATGTTTCTTTTGGGATTATGGTTTTCTCTGGGTATATGCCCAGGACTGGGATTACTGGGTCATATGGTAGTTCTATTTTTAGTTTTCTAAGGAACCTCCAAATTGTCTTCCATAGTGGCTGTACCAGCTTACATTCCCACCAGCAGTACAGGAGAGTTCCCTTTTCTCCACACCTTCTCCAACATTTGTTGTTTCCAGATTTTGTGATGATGGCCATTCTGATTGGTGTGAGGTGATACCTCATTGTGGCTTTGACTTACATTTCTCTAATGATTAGTGATGTTGAGCATCTTTTCATGTGTTCGTTAGCCATCTGTATGTCTTCTTTGGAGAAATGTCTATTGAGGTCTTCTGCCCATTAAGGGATTGGGTTATTTGTTTTTTTGGTATAAAGCTGCATGAACTGCTTATACATTTTGGAGATTAATCCTTTGTCCATTGCTTTATTGGCAAGTATTTTCTCCCATTGTGAGGGTTGTCTTCTTGTCTTGTTTATGGTTTCTTTTGCTGTGCAAAAGCTTTAAAGTTTCATTAGGTCCCATTTGTTTATTCTTGATTTTATTTCCATGATTCTAGGAGGTGGGTCCAAAAGGATCTTGCTTTGATGTATGCCATAGAGTGTTCTGCTTATGTTTTCCTCTAGGAGTTTTATAGTGTCTGGCCTTACATTTAGGTCTTTAATCCATTTTGAGTTTATTTTTGTGCATGGTGTTAGGAAGTGTTTTAATTTCATTCTTTCACATGTAGCTGTCCAATTTTCCCAGCAGCACTTATTGAAGAGGCTGTCTTTTTTCCATTGTATATTCTTGCCTGCTTTGTCAAAGATAAGGTGCCCATATGTGTGTGGGTTTACCTCTGAGTTCTCTATTCTGTTCCATTGATCTTCCTTTCTGTTTTTGTACCAGTACCATACTGTCTTGATCACTGTGGCCTTGTAGTATAGTTTGAAGTCAGGAAGCCCAATTCCACCAACTCCGTTTTCCCTTCCCAAGATTGCTTTGGCTATTCGCGGTCTTTTGTGTTTCCATACAAATCCTAAGTTTTATTGTTTTAGTTCTGTGAAAAATGCCCTTGGTAACTTGATAGGGATTGCGTTGAATCGGTAAATTACTTTGGGTAAGACAGACATTTTCACAACGTTGATTCTTCCAATCCGAGAACGTGGTAGGTCCCTCCATCTGTTTGTAGCGTCCTTGATTTCTTTCATCAGTTGTCTCATAGTTTTCTGCATACAGGTCTTTTGCCTCCTTAGGCAGGTTTATTCCTAGGTATTTTATTCTTTATGTTGCAGTGGTAAATGGGAGAGTTTCCTTAATTTCTCTTTCTGCTCTTCCATTGTTAGTGCATATGAATGCGAGAGATTTCTGTGCATTAATTTTATATCCTGCTACTTTACTAAACTCATCAATTAGTGCTAGCAGTTTTCTGGTAGAGTCTTAGGATTTTCTATGTATAATATCATGTCATCTGCAAAGAGTGACAATTTTACTCTTTTCCGATTTGGATTCCTTTTATTTCATTTTCTTCTCTGATTGCTGTGGTAAAACTTCCAAAACTATGTTGAATAATAATAGTGAGAGTGGGCACCCTTGTCTTGTTCCTGTTCTTAGAGGGAATTCTTTCAGTTTTTCCCCATTTAGAATGATGTTGGCTTTTGGTTTCTGATATATGGCTTTTCTTATGTTGAGGTAATTTCCTTCTATGCCCATTTTCTGGAGAGTTTTTATCATAAATGGATGTTGAATTTTGTCAAAAGCTTTTTCTGCATCTATTGAGATGATCATATGGTTTTTATCCTTCAGTTTGTTAATATGATGTATCACATTGTTTTGCGTATATTGAAGAATCCTTGCATTCCAGGGATAAACCCTGCTTGATCATTGTGTGAGATCTTTTTAATGTGCTGCCAGATATTGTTAGCTAGTATTTTGTTGAGGATTTTTGCATCAATATCCATCAGTGATATTGGTCTGTAATTTTCTTTTTTTGTGACATCTTTGCCTGGTTTTGGTATCAGGGTGATGGTGGCCTCGTAGAATGAGTTTGGGAGTGTGCCTCCTTCTGCTATATTTTGGAAGAGTTTGAGAAGGATAGGTGTTAGCTCTTCTCTAAATGTTTGATAGAATTCACCTGCGAAGCCATCTGGCCCTGGGCTTTTGTTTATTGGGAGACTTTTAATCACAGTCTCAATTTCCGTACTTGTGATTGTTCTGTTCATATTTTCTATTTCTCCCTGGTTCAGTCTTGGAGGATTGTACTTTTCTAAGAATGTATCCATTTCTTCCAGGTTATCCAATTTATTGGCATATAGTTGCTTGTAGTAGTCACTCATGATCCTTTGTATTTCTGCAGTGTCCGTTTTTACTTCTCCTTTTTCATTTCTAATTCTGTTGATGTGCGTCTTCTGTCTTTTTTTTCCTGATGAGTCTGGCTAATGGTTTATCAATTTTGTTTATCTTCTCAAAGAACCAGCTTTTACTTTTATTGATCTTTGCTACTGTTTCCTTCATTTCTTTTTCATTTATTTCTGATCTGATCTTTATGATTTCTTTCCTTCTGCTCACTTTGGGGTGTTTTTGTTCTTCTTTCTGTAAGTGTTTTAGGTATAAGGTTAGGTTGTTTATCGATATTTTTTCTTGTTTCTTGAGGTAGGACTGTATTGCTATAAACTTCCCCCTTAGAACTGCTTTTGCTGCGTCCCATAGGTTTTGGGTTGTTGTGTTTTCATTGTCATTTGTTTCTAGATATTTTTGATTTCCTCTTTGATTTCTTCAGTGATTTCTTGGTTGTTTAATAGTGAATTGTTTAGTCCCCATGTGTTTGTATTTTTTACAGTTTTTTTTTCCTGTAATTGATATCTAGTCTCATGGCGTTGTGGTCAGAGAAGATGTTTGATATGATTTCAATATTCTTGAATTTACAGAGGCGTGATTTGTGACCCAAGATGTGATCTATCCTGGAAAATGTTCCATGTGCACTTGAGAAGAAAGTGTATTCGGTAGTTTTTGGATGGAATGTCCTATAAATATCAATTTGGATGGAATGTCCTATAAATATCAATTAAGTCGAGATGGTCTAATGTGTCCTTTAAAGCTTGTGTGTCCTTATTTATTTTCTGTTTGGATGATCTGTCCATTGATGTAAGTGGGGTGTTAAAGTCTCCTACTATTATTGTGTTACTGTCGATGTCCCCTTTTATGGCTGATAGCATTTGCCTTATGTATTGAGGTGCTCCTATGTGGGGTGCATAGATATTTACAATTTTATATCTTCTTCTTGGAGTGATCCCTTGATCATTATGTAGTGTCCTTCCTTGTCTCTTGTAATAGTCTTTACTTTAAAGTCTAATGTGTCTGATATGAGTATTGCTACTCCAGCTTTCTTTTGACTTCTATTTGCGTGGAATATCTTTTTCCATCCCTTTACTCGCAGTCTATATGTGTCCCTTGGTCTGAAGTGGGTTTCTTGTATGCTGCAGATGTAAGGTCTCATTTTTGTATCCATTCAGCCTGTCTGTGTCTTTTGGTTGGAGCATTGAATCCATTTACATTTAAGGTGCTTATTGGCATGTATGTTCCTATTATCATTTTCTTAATTGTTTTGGGTTTGTTTTTGTAGGTGTTTTCCTTCTTTTGTGTTTCCTACTTAGAAAAGCTCCTTAAGCAATTGTTGTAAGGCTGGTTTGGTGGTGCTGAATTCTCTTAACTTTGCTTGCCTGTAAAGCTTTCGATTTCTCCATCAAATCTGAATGAGATTCTTGCTGGGTAGAGTATTCTTGGCTGTAGGTTTTTCTCTTTCAGGACTTTCAGTATATCCTGCCACTCCCTTCTGACCTTCAGAGTTTCTGCAGAAAGATCAGCTGTTATCCTTATGGGTTTTCCCTTACATGTTATTTGTTGCTTATCTCTTGCTGCTTTTAATATTTTTTCATTCTGTTTAATTTTCGTTAGTGTGATTAATATGTGCCTCAGTGTATTTCTCCTTGGGTTTATTCTGTATGGGACTCTCTGCGCTTCTTGCACTTGATTAATTATTTCCTTTCCCATGTTGGGGAAGCTTTCCCCTATAACCTCTTCAAATATTTTCTCAAACCCTTTTTTTTCCCTTCTTCTTCTGGGATGCCTATGATTCGAATGTTGGTGTGCTTAATGTTGTCACCAAGGTCTCTGAGACTGTCTTCCATTCTTTTTATTCTTTTTTCTTTTTCCTGCTCTGGGCAGTCATCTCCCCCACTCTGTCTTCCAACTTACTTATTCGTTCTTCTGCCTCAGTTATTCTGCTGTTTATACCATCTAGAGTATTTTTGATTTCGCTTACTTTATCTATTACTGTTTGTTTACTCTTTAGGTCTTCTGAGTCCTTATTAACTGTTTGTTTTATTTTCTGTATTTTGTTATTGAGATTTTGGATCATCTTTACTGTCATTACTCTGAATTCTTTTTCAGGCAGTTTTCCTAGTTCCTCCTCATTTATTTGGTCTTGTTTATTTTTAACTTGTTTCTTCATCTGTGACATATATTTTTGTCATCTCATTTCCCCCCCACTTTGGATGGGCGCAATTGTGTTCCTGTCCCACTGGGTGTTTGGCCTGACGTTTCGAGCACTGGAGTTTGTAGGCTGTTGAGTATAGCTGGGTCTTGGTGTTGAGGTGAGAACCTCTGGGAGACCTCACTCTGATGAATATTCCCTGGGAACTTGGTTTCCCTGTTAGTCCAATGTTTTGGACTCAGAGCTCCCACCTCAGGAGCTCAGGCCTGACCCTGAGCTTGTGAATCAAGATCCCACAAGCCGTGTGGAGCAGGAAAATGAAAAAAAATTTTTTTTAAAAAAAGTAGAAGAAGAGCAGAACAATAGCAAGATAGAAAATATGATAATAGGAAACTAACAGATGTGTTAGAAAAAATTTAAAAAAAAAGATGGAGCAACAACTGGAAGGTAAGGCAACTGCAATAACCTAAGTGAGGAGGTGGGAAGAAAAAAAAAGAAAAAGAAAAAAAAAAGCCAGAAAAGGCCTTGGCTGTGGGGGCGGGGCTTAGACAAGGGTGGGGGGGGGTTAGGCAATGGGCAGGGCCTACGCTTAGAAAAGGCCATGGGGTGGTGAGGAATGGGGCTTAGGCCCAATGAGGCAGAGGGGCCGTGGGGGTGGTGCGGAATGGGGCTTAGGCCCAATGAGGCAGAGGGGCCCAGGAATGCCTCTGGTCCTGGGGGCAAAGGACCAGGTCAAGGTACCCAGCGGGTTCCCTGAGCCCAAGTTGGTGGGAGAAATGCTAGGCACCTCCCCTAGTCCTCCAGTCTCGGGGAGTCGCTCCCCCTTGGGTTCTCTTCTTCCTCACCTCCTCTCTCCTATTCCTCTAGGACCCTCACAGCTGCAGGTGGCACTGGAAGGCAGGAGACCATACTCTGATGCCCAACAGGCTTCCCAGGGCCAACTGGGCTAGGTTAACACCTGCAGCACTTCCCCAGATCTCCCAGTCTTGTAGGGTCTCTGTCTGCCTCTCTTCCTCTCCCCCACCCCCCACTCTCCTAGGTCCCAGGCAGCTGGAGGGGCCTTGAATTGTGAAAGACCAGGTCTGTGAGCCTAGCAGGCTTCCCAGAGCTAGTGGGCAGGGGAAATACCTTCTCCGCCTCCCTTGATCCTCCAATCCCAGAAGGCCCCCTCCCCTGCCCGCCTCTCCTCTTCTCCCCTGCTTTCCTTCTACACCCCTAGGACGAGTGAGACCTAGAGGGGCACCTGGAGGACCAAAGACAAGGCCTGGGGGCACAACAGGTCTCCCGGTGCCAAGTGGGTGGGGAGATTTCCTGCAGCATCTCCCCGGATCCTCCCGTCCTGCAAGGTCCCCCCCACCACCGTCTGCCTCTCTTCCTCTTCTCCTCTCCTCCCTCTCTCCCACACCTGTACGACCCACTTAGCTGGAGAGACTGAAGGACCAGAGTCGGGAGCCCAGCAGGCCAGCTGGGCCCAATTGGGCAGGGGAAAGGTCCTCTGCACCTCCCCTGGTCCTCTGCTCCTGGAACGTCCCACCACCAGTCTGCCTCTCTTCCTCTTCCCCTGCCATGCTCCAACGTCCCTGGGACCAACGCGTCTGGGAGGGGACCCTGGAGAGTTGGAGACCAGGCCCGGGAGCCCAGCAGGCTTCCTGGGCCAGTGGGCAGCGGAAATGCCTTCTGCTCCTCCCCCGATCCTCTAATCCCAGAGGGTCCCTCCCTCCTTCTGCCTCTCTTCTTTTCCCCCCACTGCTTCCCTCCTGTACTTCTAGGACCAACAGCTGGGAGGAGCCTTGGAAGGTGGAGGACCCGCCCAGAAGAAATACCAGTGGTGCCGCCCCTATTCCTCTGACCTGGAGAGATCCCTTCCCACCCCCACTGTCTGCCTCTCTCCCTCCCCCCCACAACCCCAGGATCCTCGTGCTGGAGGGGGGCCCGGAGAGTGAGGGACCAGGCCTGGGAGCCCAGTCAGCCTCCCTGGCCAAGAGGGCAGGTGAACCTCCCTCTCGCCTCCCCATCCCCCAGTCTCAAAGCCCCCACCCCCACCTGTCCGCCTCTCCACCTCCTCACCCCTCCTCCCTCCATCCCACACCCCCAGGACCCAGGCAGCCCAGAGGGGGCCTTGGAGAGTGGAGGACCTTGCTGGGGAGCCCAGCAGGCTCCCAAGCCAGGGAGCTCAGCAGGCCTCCTGGCTGGGAGAAATCCAGTTTTGGTTTTGGATCTCCCCAGCCCCCAACGGTCCCTCCAGGCAGGAACCTACCCCCCAGCTACCCCCAGGGGTGCCGGTCCCATCCGGCTTCCCCTTCCCTGCCCCCCTGACTTCCCCCAGGTTCTACCCAGTTGCTCCAGGGTTCCTGCGGTCTGCTTGGGCCTCAGGTCCCCTGCTGGCCTCCGGCAACCTATTTGTGGAGAGACGCGTCTTCCCATGCCACCATCTTGACTCCGCCCCCTCAGCTGTCCATTCTTTACTTTTTAGTAAGGCTTTCAAGGTCATCAATTTTCTGACCCTTCCTTATACTAATTGTATTAATTGTATTCTCCAAGGAAACTCCTCCTGGCCAGTTCCACTGATCTTTTTATGGACATAGACTATTTCTTTGTAACCTGAATTTTGGACCAAACTACCCGCCTCTGAGAATAAATGGAGTAACATTAATAACACCAGCTCACATGTCACAGGCTCAGTGGTCCTACCTGCAGATCCATTTAATGCCAGCCACCCCTGCCCCACCTCCAGGTATGTCTGGGAGGCTCCAGAGATGTCTGATTTACATTCAGTGAATGAATCCACTCTTACCAGGTGTTGTCCCTGCCCCCACTTGCAGCATACGGCTTTCTGATGAGTGCTACCTCTGCACTGTTAGATACCGCACCCTCTGCTGGCACCCAAAGCTGCGCCACTGGGCCCTGGGGTCTCAACGTCTGGCCGTATTTAGCGTATCTCGAGCCTGATACGCTACAGCCTCATCGTGCCGTAGCCTGTTTCCCTGGGTGAGATGGAGAATGTCTCTCTTCCCTTTGCATTACGTTCTTTTGGGGGAGGGTTGTGAAAAGCTGTGCTTCTGGGGTTCCGATGTTGTGCTGCATTTTTAGACTTTTAGACCTGTCGCTTTTTTTGAATCAAGTTGGGCTGGGATGGGGATGCAATCTGAGTGACAGTCCTTATGCTGGGGTTGGAATCACCTTTCCCCCAAAGACCTGTGCTCTGTGGCTGCCTGGATTCTTGTTGTTTGGCTCCTTCTCTTAAAATGCATTATTTCCCAGAAGTGTTCATTCCATGTCCCCCCACCCCCACCCACATACACATGCGTCTACCTGCCAGCCACACCCCACATGTCTGAGCCCCAGCAGTGGAAACCTTCTAGGCTTAATGAGATTTTCCACTTGCCTACTCTTACACATCTTTTAGTTCCCAGTTGAAATATTTTCTTACCCTATAGTGATCTTCTTTAAGAAGTCTTTCCTCAAGAACCCACCAAGTTTAGTTATTCCTTGTGCCCTGTTTTTGTGCTATGTCAAAGTGGTTTATAATGACTGTTCTACATCAGCTAACTCCCTGCTGTACATGAGTTCCTACCTTTAGACACTTCTTACTTCAATCATTATGGACACAGTTACTACATAAGGCTTCCTAAAACAGTGCTTTGATAATGCTGCCAATCTTCAATAACTCCCATTTCCTATAGGAAAAAATTTAAACTGCTCAGCCTGGCATTCAAGGACGTCCACAATATGCCCCACCTACATTCCCAATCTGGTTTCCCATTCATCCCCTAGTGGAGCCCTGCTCCAGCACAGCTGTCCTCCAAAGACCCCTCTCCTGGCTTTTGCTTATGTTCTCTTTTCTTCTTCATTGTTTAAAATCTTAACCATCCATGACATACACACATTCAAACATTATTTGCTCTGTCAGTAATTAATTAATAAAAATAACAGAGGTAAAGCCCTTAATAGCACCTTGTATATAGTAGGCACTTGATAGATATTAGCTGATATTATTTGTTCTCATTGTATTTTCATTGTTATTTCAAGAGGTCCATGGTCACCTGGACTACAGGGAAGAATGACAGTCATTGCCCTTGCCAGTCTCAGCTAAAAGCACAAGAGTCTGACATAGTAATAACTGATTACAGTGCTATATAATGACTAAGTAGGAGATTAGTGCTGAGTGTCTCAGGGGCATAGTGCAGGAAGGGCTGAGGATAGTATTCACTGAACAAACAGTGAATTGGCCTTGAAGAGTAAGTAGAAAGGTTTATATTTTTCTTTGTAAAAATTTTGCACATTTCATTGTAGATTTATTCTAAGAAGTATCGGTAAAGGATACCTGTTTTAAAGTTACATTTTTAAATTGTTGTTGAAAGATAACTATTGATTTTTGTAAACTGAGCTTACATCCAACAACCTTGCTGTACTCAGAGTTTGTTAGTAGATTCTTTTTGGTTTCCTGTGTGTATGATCATATTGTTTGCAAACAATGATAATTTTGTTTCTTTCTTTGCAGTACTTATCCATTTTGATTCTTCTTCATGCCTTTCTAAATTCATTAGGTACAGTGCACAATTGTACAATTCACTACAGTTTTAAGTATGATGTTTACACTTTTTGTTAGATGACTTTTATCAGGTTAAAGAAATTTCCTTTTAAGTTTGCTGAGAAATTTTGTAATTAATGAAGTGAATTTTATCAAATTCTATTGAAATAATTGTGATGTTTCTCCTCTAATTTATTGTTGCAAAGAATTTCTAATTGTTTTTTAATTGAGATACTTTCTCATGACGTATTCTTTAATACGTTAACCTAAATCTGTTTCCTTTCTCCTACTCCAAAAGTTCCATTCCCATTAACACCAACATAATCACTCATTTGCTTTATCCTACATTACATGCAACAGTCTTAGAATATGTTACTGAACCAAACTGGGGTTCACTTACCCCGTGTTCAGCAAAGGCAATCCACCGATACAGAGTTGTGGTGAAGGAAAATGTAGTGTTTATTGCAGGGTGCCAAGCAAGGAGAATGGGCAGCTAATGCTCAAAAGACTTGAACTCCCTGAGGGCTTTCAGGGAAAGATTTTTAAACGCAACCTTAGGGGTGAGGGTTGCAGGGCATGTGACCAGCTTGTGGACTTTCTTCTGGTTGGTTGGTGATCAGGATGATATTTTGGGAATCTTAATCATCAACCTTCTGGTTCCAACGAATCTGGGGTCTGTGTACTTGTGGTCAGCATGTAGTCACCATCCTCCACCTGGGTGGGAGGGGGTCTTAGTTTCTGCAGAACAACACAAAGATATGCACCAGATTGTTAGGTATACCCCTTCAGGAGGAACTAGGAGTCCTGTAACTCTATTGTTTCAGCTATTCAAATATTATTACTTTCCTTGCTTGACTGATTTCCTTTGTTTCCGCATTCCCTCACTTCTCTAATTAGTCTGCTTTTTGGAACTTGGGGAAGGCCTAGGAGACTAAAGTCCTTTTCCTACAAACAAGAAATAGGGGACACAGAGGGACTTTTGTACCTGGGAAGGCCCCGCAGGGTCCTGCTAAGTTTCAGTCCCTACTTTTCTTTGCTACTGCTCAGTTCTCAGGGCACGGGCAGAACAAGAAAGGTAATAAAGCTGTGGATGGAGGAGTTAATCATAAACTTGATGGGAGAACTCAGTTTTTTAGGGGGACTGGGTTTCAAACAATAATACAAACAAAATGGTATCACCATCAATGTGATTACTGAAAACATTTTAAGATTCTGGTTTTGCAGTTCCTTTTGTCCTGATATTGCAGGGAAAAATAGATGGGGTGCAAGAGGCTGCTTGTGTCCCAGGTCCTAGGTAAGTCCCTGGGATGGCCACCAAGTGTGGGTTCTTGGCTGCGTACAGGAAAGAATTCAAAAGTGAGCCATAGTAAAGTGAAAGGTTTATTCAGGGAGATACACACTCCAGAGTGTGGGCCATCTCAGAAGGCAAGAGAGGCCCCAGGCTATGGCGTTGTCAGTTTTTATAGCGGTGGGTAATTTCATAGGTTAATGAGTCAGAGGGTTATGCCAACAATTCGGGGGAAGGGGTGGGGATTTCCAGGAATTGGGCCACTGCCCACTTTTTGGCCTTTTATGATAGGCCTCAGAACTGTCATGGTGCCTGTGGGTGTGTCATTTAGCTGATATATTACAATGAGCGTATACTGAGGCTCAAAGTCTAGTGGAAGTCGACTTGTCCACCATCTTGGACCTAGTTGGTTCTAAACAGTTTGTGTCCATAACAGCTATGTCATTCTTTTAAAGGTTGTGCCCTGCCCACTTCCTATCTCACTAAGGTACATAAGACTTGTTTTAGTTACTTAAAATTTAAGTGAGCTGAAATCAACCATTGTGAAATGTTTCCAGACTTTCACTGCATCCTTAAATTAGAAAACAATTTTTGATCATATGCTTCATTCAAGCTATTGGATATGAGGAACTGTGGGCATGCACATTTATTGAGAACTTCCTATTTGACTTTCTTGAACTCATATCTGATGTATTTCATAATTGTAATACCTGGGCTAAATAATCCAAAACTGATATTTATTAGTTCTGAGGCTTTATTTTAAAAATATGACCAAATTTTCCATTGGCACTCCCAATACTCTTCCCCAAATCATCCAAAGCCCAGAAACTGTAATAATCTTCCTAACACCCTCTTACTGAAACTCCCCATGATTCCCTATAGTTTGTGTTCTCTTTGCTGCAATGAATAATAAATGAAACTTTTTCAATTCTTGGTGTAACCTTGACCTTAAAGGCTTTGTTTTGACGGGACCTAAAAGACATATCAACCAATGGCAATGGATTACTTTTTATTTTGGTCCTGATTTTGAAATGAAGTAGGACTCTGTGGGGCCCTCATGAGTACAAATCCTTTCCGTCTCCCTTGCTTCTTGTTTGTAGGAAATAGGCTTCATTCAGCCTCCTGGACCTTCCCTGAGTTCCAAAGGGCAGATTCAAACAAGTGCTAATCAGGGAAGGGAGGGAATGCAGAAACAAGGGAAGAGTAGTCAAGAAACAATAGTGCAGCCTTGGGGAATATACTTAACAATGTCCTAGAGTTCTGAAGGAACTAAGGCTCCTACCCAATGGAGGATGGTAACTTCAAGCTGAGCACAAGATTCCTGGAACACCACCCTGTTACCTCACCACCAACCAATCAGAAGAAAGCCACAGACCCTACATCCCTCACCCCAAATTTTGCCTATAAAAACTTCTATAGGCAAAACCACCAGGGAGTTCAGGGTTTTATAGTACAAGCCACCCATCCTTGTACTGGCACCTTTACAATAAATGCTGCATCTTCCTTCTACTGACTACAGCCCAGTGTCAGTAGATTGGTTTACTGCCCACGGGTGAGCAGACCCAAGTTTGGTTTGGTAACAATTTGAACAAATTAACAATACAAATAAATAAATATTCATTAAGACAGGAGAAGTTTGAACACTGGATATTTTGGTATTAAGCAATAATTTATTTTTTAAGGTGGGATAATGGTATTGTGGTCATGATAGGGACAGAGTAAAGGGACAAAGTAGTTGATTAAGTAGTCAATCCCACTAGGGGATTGTAAATAGAAAAAAATTATGGGACACCCCTGTAAGCTAATGATTACTCAAGAAAGCAAGTCTGCTTAACCGCAAAACCAAGCAGGCTTGTTCATCAACAAAACCATGCAACATAAGCACGAGACATGCCCCCAAACAATAAAACAATGGTGGCATGAGACCCACATCCTGCCCAGTAAGCTCAGTAAGCTAATGATCCCTAGGATATGCTCTCTGCACACATAAGGAAACAATAATTTATGGAAAGGTGCTCATTGTACAGAGAACTGAAATAATTTTTACAGTCCTGGCTTGATCATGTAGGGACAAGAAACTCCCCTGCCCAACCTGGAGGAGGAGCTGATAATGGAAGCATGCCGTCAACTCAAGAAAAACAAAGAAGATCCTTTTCCCCTCCCCACTTTTCCTTTGATTATAAAAGTGTAGCCCACTAAGTTCTCTGTGTGGCACCCTCTTGCCTGCTTACTTGAAAGCCTCACGACTGTCCTATTCTAATAAATCACTTCTTATCTATCACCTTGCCTCTCGCTGAATTCTTTCTGTGCTGAGACATAAAGGACCAGGCCCCTCAGAGCCCCCCTGAAACCACACCTGCTGGTTTCAGTCAGTTCCCCTCCTTCCCCCAAATAGTTATTTTTTAGAGATAACACGCTTAAAAATCTATAGGTGAAGTGGTATGTCTGATATTTGCTTCCTAAGGGGAGAAGTGGTTAGAGCTGTACTATAGACTATTAAGATTGTCAAAATGACAGTAATTGTTAAAGGTTGTTAATGAGTAAGGTAATTATTCTGTTCTTGTATATGCTTGAAGTTTTCCAAAGGTCTTTTAAAAAAAGATTTCTTTAGGAGACAGCATTATTGCAAGTTCAAAGAAAAGGTCACAGCATGCACCCAAGAAGAGTGAAGCATTGCTGTTTGGAAGGAGGGGGCTTTTTCTCTTTTACCTCCCACGCCTGAAATCAAGGCTGTTAAACAGGTGTTCCTAAGTGTCTCAGGAAGATAAAACTCTGAATTACATGAAATTGCAGGTAAAACCCAGGTGTACCAGTAGCTTTAATTGACAGACTCTTCTGACATCCCACCAGCTGTTCCCTCCCTACTCATCTCACTCCATCCCAGCATCTCCCCGCACATCCAAGATGGTGGGTCAGCACCGTGAAACAGGTCTGCTCTTCCTCTCGCAGCGTGCGCCGCCGCCGCCGCCGCCGCCGGGATGCGCAGGCGCATTCGTGCTTCCCTCCCGACCTTGGCGGATCGCGCCTGCGCGGTGGGGAGTGACTCGCGGCTCCGGCGCTGCTTTGGGCTGGTTGCAGTCTCAGCTTGAGGGCGGCCGAAGCGGCTGGCTCGTTTAAGATGAGGCTTCTGCTACTTCTCCTGGTGGCGGCGTCGGCGGTTGTCCGGAGCGATGCCTCGGCCAACCTGGGCGGCGTGCCTGGCAAGAGATTAAAGATGCAGTACGCCACGGGGCCGCTGCTCAAGTTCCAGATTTGGTGAGTATGTGCGCCGGCGCCCCGCTGCCCCGCCGCGCCTCCGCTCGGCGCCTCTCACGACGCGAGGCCCCGGCTTCGCGGCCTGGAGGGCTGACCCCTTCCCTGGCCCGGAAGAACGGCGCCAGCAAGCCTTCCGCTGCCTGCCTTCCCGAGGCTCTTCCTGGGGGTGGCCAGGCCGCCTTCCTTGCCTCCAGCTACCGCTCGCTTCTTTTTTGGTTCCTGGAATGGAGGGAATGGGGAAGGAGGGCACGAGAAGGTTAAATGCTGCAAGGGGACACTTATCAGTACGGAGGGCCGGTCGGCAGCGTCACGCCATGGCCACCCGGCTGCCTGCGGAGGTGGGCATGAGTCGGCGCAGTGTCGGCGGAGGAGCCCCCGCGTTTGTCGTCGCTCCCCTTTTCCTCAGGGTTTTCGCGGTTTGCGCCGGGCGGCCTCGCGGCCCCGCTAGGCGAAGGTTAACTCGGGTCGTTGGAGGGGACGCGCGAGGGACAGACGCCTTTTTCTCCAGGACCTGCCGGGGTACCTGTTGGGCGAGGGAGTAGGGATTCTGACAGCTGATAGGCTTCGATGGGGAGGCTGATTCTCCGTTTGCAGTTTCCAAAGTGTTTTTGTAAAGGAGCACGTTGCTCTGCTGACAACCGTTCGCTCCCAGACTGCATCTTCTCTCCCATTCCCTCTACTCGCGTGAGTTCCCTGCCCTGGCATGTCTTTCTACCTTTCAGATCTCTTAGGCATTCAGAGAAATAGGGAAAACAACCCCTCTTCCCCTCAAACCCGGCAGTTTTCGACAGTGTTCTGTAAGTGATTTAGTTGTTACCTAGTTAAGTATTAAAAGCAGGGCAGTAATGCATGTGATAAGGTAAGTGGTGTTGGGGAAGGTTTCAAAGGCTCAGATTAAAAACTAAACCCCAAATTACAAAGTTGTGGAAATTAGAATCCTGTATTTCAAAAGATGACGTTTTTTCAGAATAGGATGGTCAAATTAGTAAGTTTTCAGAGCCCTGATACTTTGGAATATTGGTTTTGGCCATAATGCATTAAAATCAGCTTTTTCAAACTTGATGTGTTAATATAAGTGTACTAAAGTTTAGGTTTTTTACTTTTCCAACCACTGTGTTGCTTAGTTTTTAAAGACTAGGCAAATCTTTAATATTAAATCATTTTAAGTGAGTTTTAATTGTAAAGAGTCAGAAAATAAGATGGTAAGTATTTTTAGAGTGAAAACTACAAACCTTGCAATTTTTTTCTGATTAAAAAAAAAGCTCCCTGTAGTGTTTACTGTGTGCCTGGCATATATCATCATATATCATCTTTCATACTGTAAATGGGAGTTGTGGCTTGACCATTCTGCCTTTTCCCCCATATTTATTTATTTTTTCCATTAGAAAGTGGCATTCATCTTATTAACATAAATATTGTTAAGGATTAAGTGTGATACTTTTAGATTTAACTAGTTAAAAAACAGACTGCATTTTACAAGTTATGTTATTTTTCTGTTTCATATCTCTTGGTTTCACTTGTGCTTTTCCAAAATACTCTTTTATAGCTGCTTATATTGGAATACTTGTCACAGTAATTTAACAGACATACCTTACAAAGTTTTGAAAATGTGTAAACAAATGTAAGGAAGGGTATTTAGATCTTCAAGTTAAACTTTTAAAAAAGTCTTAAGTACTTTAGACTTTTTTTTTTTTTAGTTTATTTGTTTATTGGCTGTGTTGGGTCTTCGTTGCTCCACAGGGGTTTCTCTAGTTGTAGAGTGTGGGGCTAGTCTTCATTGAGGTGTGTGGACCCCTTTATTGCAGTGGCTTCTCTTGTTGCGGAGCACGGTCTCTAGGCGCGCAGGCTTCAGTAGTTGCGGCACATGGGCTCAATAGCTGTGGTGCATGGGCTTATTTGCTCCGTGGCATGTGGGGTCTTCCTGGACTAGGGGCTCAAACCCGTGTCCCGTGCATTGGCAGGCAGATTCTTAACCACTGCGCCACCTAGGAAGTCCCATTAGGTAGACTTTTGGTGCTTAATTTTTGTGTCCTTTTTTTTTTTTTAGGTAGAGAATTACAAACTTGTCCCAAAAGTTTAAGTATTCTCTTTTATGGTCATCCTGAGCATGTTACATACAAAAATGCTTCACTTTTTTTTTTTTTTAATCTGTAGATGGGAAATAACTATTAATGTGCCCTATGCCCTACCAAATACAGGTAAATTTAGCTTGTTGTTTCTTTTTCCCCCAGAGATTAATCTGTATATAGTAAAGTGAATATTTGGTTTCTGGTTTTGGTGGAATCTCTTGGGCATTTATTTGCAAGTTTGTTTGGGAAAGGAGAGGAAGCTAAGACAATTGAGGGTAAATATGTGAAAATTCTTTCAATTCCATTTGAAATCTGAGTGCGATAAAATGCAACTTTTCATTAATTACCAGTGTTAACAAAGAAGACTATTTTTTACCTTCCTTTCCATTGCTTTTGTCCCTTATTATTTTATGTTTATTAGGAGTACTCTTCAACTTAATATATCATCTGTTAATTGTGGCACTTTTGTAATGATACTAGAACAAAATAACACAACACATAAGTGGAATTGAAGACAGAGATGAAGCATGCAGAATAGCTTAAAACAAACTTTCCTATTCTGTGTTGATGTATTTTCTCAATAAATCCTCATTTAATACCTGCTTGTGCCAAGGGGTAAAGATACTCTGGTGAACAAGACAGATGTGTCTCCCCTTGAAGCCTACAGAGAAGCACAGTATTACTTTACGTACCTGAGTGTTGGGTTTATTACATCTGTTGATTGAGCAATTGAATCAGATAAGTTTGATGACATTGTGTATTTGGGGAAAAAAATTATACAGCTTATTTGGACTCTAAGTATTAAACATAAAAAAGGAAGTTCTCCAATCAGAGCTTAAAGTTCCCTTGTCACATTTTCCTTTCTTGTGATTTTTATGTGTATTCCGATAGGTGCTGTTTGACATGTTTGTATGCATGTTTTTTTCCTCCCATATCTGTGAGTTAACATGTAATCAGACCTGCAGCATTTCATCAGTTGTTGCAGTTTAAAGAGATTACTGTCTACCGCTCTTTATGGTTAATACTTATTTGAACATTTGACAAATGATTTACTAAGAATAGTAGATTCTTAGTAGCTTAAATAGTAGATTAAATAGTAAAGTTAAGATTTCAAAACGTAAATTTTTTAATTTTCCAATTTTTCCAATTTTTAATTTAAGAATCCACTGCTAAAAAAAAAAAAGAAGAATCCACTGCTATAATTTTAGGACAACCAATTTCTTTCTTTTTTTTTAAGAACTTTTATTGAGATACAGTTAACAGACAATAAACAGCATATATTTAGAGTGTACAGTTTGGTATCCCAATCTCCCAATTCATTCCCCCGCCAACCCTCCCCGCTTTCCCCACTTGGTGTCTATGTTCATTCTCTACATCTGTGTCTCTATTTCTGCCTTGCATTTCCTCTTTCATAGTTGTTAGCATTTGCCTTATGTATTGAGGTGCTCCTATATTGGATGCATATATATTTATAATTGTTATCTCTTCTTCTTGGATTGATCCCTTGATCTTTATGTAATATCCTTTCTTGTCTCTTGTAACATTTTTTATTTTAAAGTCTATTTTATCTGGTATGAGTATTGCTACTCCAGCTTTCTTTTGATTTTCGTTTGCATGGAATATCTTTTCCCATCCCCTCACGTTCAGTCTGTATGTGTCCCTAGGTCTGAAGTGGGTCTCTTGTAGACAGCATATGTATGGGTCTTGTTTTTGTATCCATTCAGCCAGTCTGTGTCTTCTGGTTGGTGCATTTAGTCCATTTACATTCAAGGTGATTATCGACATCTATGTTCCTATTACCGTTTTCTTAATTGTTTTTGTTTTTGTAGGTCCTTTTCTTCTGTTACGTTTCCCACTTAGAGAAGTTCCTTTAGCATTTGTTGTAGGGCTGGTTTGGTGGTGCTGAATTCTCTTAGCTGTTGCTTGTCTGTAAAGCTTTTGATTTCTCCCTGGAATCTGAATGAGATCCTTGCTGGGTAGAGTATTCTTGGTTGTAGGTTCTTCCCTTTCATCACTTGAAATATATCATGCCACTCCCTTCTGGCTTGCAGAGTTTCTGCTGAGAAATCAGCTGTTAACCTTATGGGAGTTCCCTTGTATGTTATTTGTCATTTTTCCCTTGTTGCTTTTAATGACATTTCTCTGTCTTTAATTTTTGTCAACTTGACTGCTATATGTCTTGGCGTGTTTCTCCTTGGGTTTATCCTACCTCAGACTCTCTGCGCTTCCTGGACTTGGGTAGCTATTTCCTTTCCCATGTTAGGGAAGTTTTCAACTAGACTCTCTTCCAGTATCTTCTTAGGCCCTTTCTCTCTCTCGTTTCCTTCTGGGACCCCTATAATGCAAATGTTGGTGCATTTAATATTGTCCCAGAGGTCTCTTAGGCTGTCTTCAATTCTTTTCATTCTTTTTTCTTTATTCTTTTCCACATCAGTGATGATCACCATTCTGTCTTCCAGGTCACTTATTCGCCCTTCTGCCTCAGTTAATCTGCTGTTGGTTCCTTCTAGTGTATTTTTCATTTCAGTTATTGTGTTGCATAACTCTGTTTGCTCTTTAATTCTTCTAGGTTTTTGGTAAACTTTTCGATCTTTGCCTCCAGTCTTTTTTCAAAGTCCTGGATCATCCTCACCATCATTATTCTGAATTCTTTTTCTGGAAGGGTGCTTATCTCCTCTTCATTTAGTTGTTTTTCTGGGGTTTTATCCTGTCCCTTCATCTGGTACAAAGTCCTCTGCTTTTTCATTTTCTCTATCTTTCTGTGGCTGTGGTTTTCAGTTCCACAAGACGAAATACTTCTGATACTGCTTGATACTGATGTCTGCTCTTTTGTGGAGGGAGCTATCTAGGAGTTTCATGGGTGCTTCCTGATGGGAAGGACTGATGGTGAGTAGGGCTGGGTGGGCGGAGCTCAGTAAGACTTTAATCTAATTTGGTGGGAAGAGCTCAGTAAAACTTTAATCTGCTTGTCTGCTAGTGGGTGGGGCTGTGTTCCCACCTTGTTGGTTGTTTGGCCTGAGGCTACCTAACGCTGGAGCTTACAGGCTCTTTGGTGTGGCTAATGGTGGACTCTGGGAGGGCTCACGCCAATGAGTACTTCTCAGAACCCTTGCCACCAGTGCCCCTGTCTCCTTGGTGAGCCACAGCTGCCCCCACCTCTACAGGCAGCCCTCCAACACCAGCAGGTAGGTCTGGTTCAGTCTCCTATGGGGTCACTGCTCCTTCCCTCTGGGTCCCGGTGAGCACACTTTTTTGTGTGCCCTCCAACAGTGGAGTCTCTGTTTCCCCCAGTCCTGTGGAGGTCCTGCAATCAAATCCCACTGGCTTTCAAAGTCTGATTCTCTGGGGATTCCTCTTCCTGTTGCTGGACTGCCAGGTTGGGAAGCCTGACGTGGGGCTCAGAACCCTCACTTTAGTGGGTGGACTTGTGTGGTATAACTGTTCTCCAGTTTGTGAGTCACCCACCCAGCATTTATGGGATTTGACTTTAATGCGATTGAGCCCCTCCTATCGTCTCATTGCGGCTTCTCCTTTGTCTCTGGATGTGGGGTGTTTTTTTTTGGTGAGTTCCAATGTCTTTCTGTTGATGATTATTCAGCAGTTAGTTGTAATTCCAGTGCTCTTGCAAGAGGAAGTGAGCGCACATCCTCCTGCTCTGCCATCTTGATCCTATCTCCAGGACAATCAATTTCTAAATGGAGTTTTAAGAGGTAAATGCAGCAACTACTAGAACAGATTTTAATATAAATTTATACCAACTTAGCATAGAGGCAAGAAAATAAAGATCTAAGTCTGATTTGGATGTTGATACTGATCAAGATTAGTAAAAGGCTGAATTGAAGAAATCTGAGAAATTGAGTCATAGAGATCACGTTAGTTACTTAGACAACATTTGTATATATAACAAATATTTGAGCACCAACTCTGCAGAGGTGCTTTGCTTGGTGCTGGGAATTCAGTTCAGTGCTCTCACAGATGTTAAAGGCAAGAGTAGAAGGCCGTCATTAATCCATGGACAACATGTAAAATTACAGTTGTGTTAATTGCTGTAGGAAAGTAATATGGTATGAAAGAGACCTAGTAATGGGATCAGGAAAGGTTTCCATGAGAAAATGAACTTTGAACTGATATTTGAAGGATAGAATGTATTTAGAGAGCGCTTTTGAGCAATGGAAATAACATGTTCAGCTGCCTTATAAGAGGAGAGAACAGAATTTCTTGAGGCCAAGGCTGCTGACCTTAACGACTAAAGAGAAGGTGGCACAGATCCTGGGAGGTCTGGATGGCCATGTTAAGGTAAAATCAGTAAGGATCATTGTGGAAAAGACATTACAGGGAACAAAAAATAGATGTGGGGAGACCATTTGGGGGGACTCTTGGAGTTGCCCAGGCAAGAGACAGTGGAGCTTCGAATAGAAAAATATGGTGGTAGAAGTGAAGGGACAGGTTTTTAAATTTTTTTTATTTTTTATTTATTTTTTGTTGTTCATTTATTTGTTATTGGCTGCATTGTGTCTTCGTTGCTGCGTGGGCTTTCTCTAGTTATGGCGAACGGGTGCTACTCTTCGCTGTGGTGCTTGGGCTTCTTATTGCATTGGCTTCTCTTGTTGCAGAGCATGGGCTCTAGGTGCATGGGCTTCAGTAGTTGCAGCAGGGCTCAGTAGTTGTGGCGCACGGGCTTAATTGCACCAAGGCATGTGGGATCTTCCGGGACTGGGGATTGAACCTGTGTCCCCTGCATTGGCAGGTGGATTGTTAACCATTGTGCCACCAGGGAAGTCCCAGGGACAGGTTTAAGAGATCTTTTGGAGATACATTTAGCAGTTCTTGGTAATTACATATTTGAGGGGCCAGAGAGGTGGCATTCAGTGTGAGGTGTCGAAGATGACTCCTGAGTTCTAGAAGGATGCTTTGCCATTCACTGTAATGATAAACAAAGGAGACAGTTTTTATGGGTGTTTTTCTTGGGGGGGGATGGAAGGGGAGGAATCCTGTGTGGTTTTTTTTTGTAATTGAAGTATAGGTTACAATATTGTGTTACTTTCAAGTGTACAGCAAAATGATTCAGTTATATATATAGCGTATATATATTCTTTTCCAGATTTGTTTTCATTATAGGTATTACAAGATTTGAGTGTAGTTTCCTGTGCTACATAGTAGGCCCTTGTTGTTTACCTGTTTTATATATTGTAGTTGGTATGGGTTAATCCTAAACTCTTAATTTATCCCCCCCTCCCCCAGCCATCCCCTTTGGTAACCACAAGTTTGTTTTGTTGTTCAATTTTTAAAACTAAGAACAGTAGCCAGGGAAAATCCTAGGAAGAAATTTTCATCTTCCCAAAATAGTCACAGTAACTGAAACTTAAAAACTTAAATAACAGTTATTTTATTTCTCCAAACCTAAGATATGATGGATTGTAAGATACACCATTATTCTATATACCACTCAGAAGGAAAAAAATATAGCCATTTAAACCATGACACAGGGTTATAAACCTTGGTTTTTAAAAAGATGCTAAATAGGAAGCATGTACTGCTTGGAAACAGTGAAATAAAGGAGTAATAAGAAGTTGATCCACATAGTAGAGTAGTAGTAGAGTGCTATAGAGAACAAATAAAATGGTAGCTGCTGCACCTGCCACTGTTAGAGTTTTAAAGTTACATAGAATTTGTCACCATTTTGTTTTTTTTGTTTTTGTTTTTACCATTTTAAACAATAAATACTCAGGAACCAACTGAATACCATGCACATAATAGTTGTTTCTTCTTAATAATGAATGAAGTACTTCAGTTCCGAGCTTTTAGATGTAAGTAAAATATGAATGGTTTTATGGTTTTATCTCAGAGAAAATTGGAACATTGTTTCCTTACAGTTTGCCATTAACGTAAGTGGTGGAAGTAAAATTTAATATATCATTTGGAAAGTTCATAAATAACCTTATAAATTTTGAATGGTATAGGTACTGGGAAGCTGAGCATTTACTGGACTAGCAGTTTGGAGGCCTAGTTACTCATCTGCCTTTTATCTTCTGAATGACTTTGGGGAAATACTTAATCTCTTTAGCTCTCAACTTATTCATCTGTAAAATAAAGGTGTTGGTTGCATTCCAGTTACCTCTAACATTTTATTATTCTACTAGATACTGTTAAGCTTAAAGAAAAAAATGAAAGCATGCATGTATGTTTCATTTCCATCTTTGTCACTTGAGTGTAGTTGGAGTCCTCTGGTTCATTTGATTTTTGTCACTGTCACTGCTTTCCAAAAAGGAAAATAGTGTTTTCACATACTTTATCTTGATTGGGATTGATGAGGAAGAAATCTTGACCATAGATTTTAGCACTCATAATCAAGCCCTTGGTTTTTTTGTTTGTTTTTTTGTTTTGTTTTGTTTTTAATTTTTATTAGAGTGTAATTGATTTACAGTGTTGTGTTATGAAGCCCTTGTTTTTAATGCCCCCTTTTTCATGCCACTTTTTTTCCAGTTTCGTCCAATTTTTAGGAGAATAGGAATTTGTCTTTTACAATAACATTTGAAAACCAATTGTGTGGTGGGAGAGACAGGCATGTAAACAGTATTACAGTAAAACATTCTGTTCTGAGTGTTCTAAAAGAAGTCTTAAAAACCCAGAGAGAGGAAAGATTACCTATTCAGGGGTAGCTGGAAGGCTTTGCAGAGGAGGAAATGAAATCTTGAAGGGTATGGGGAACTCCACCAGCAGATACAGAGAATGAGCTTTACTAGCTAAAGGAAGAACACATGCAAATGAAGCCTGACTCAGCGTAGAGGAGGGGGGAGGAGACAGGAAATGAGAGGTGGAGTCAGATAATCAGTTAAAAACATCTCACACAGTGTACCTGCTACTACCTTTTATCAGGTGCTCATTATCATAATTTATTTTTATTGTCTTTAATGTTGTAATCGGAACTTCAGTAAATAAACCTTTGAAAGCTTTACTTACTGACTTTCAGCTTAAAATGAAAACAGCTTTCTGGTTATTGATGTGGAAAGCTCAGCTTCTCCGTACAATGGTGCGGAATTGAACCTCAGAGACAGAATTTTGGGTGAAGTAGAAAAGGATAGCTTTATTACTTTGCCAGAGAAAGAGGAACACTGTAGGCTCCTACCTTGAAAAACTATGTGTCCCAACCCTTGAGGATTTGATGAGGAATTTTATAGCAATAGTTCAAGGGGCTGGTGGCGGGTGGGGGGGTGTTGCTTGCTGACAAGATTAGGGTGTGAGCAGGGTCTCCTGAGCTGGGTGAACTTCTCTGGTCCCTTTAATCTTGCCTCAGGTGCTACCTTGGCTGCTTCTCCCTTGATTAGCAACTGTTTGAATCTGCCCTTTGGAATTCAGGGAAGGTCGTGGAGACTGGAGTCTCACCTGTAAAAAACAAAGGGACAAAAAGGCTTCCATGCCTTGGAGCCCCACAGGGTCCTTCTCCATTTCACTATGAAAATAATGTTAGCTGTAAAAATAATAAAAAAAAGAAGTATATGGAAGAAAGTGAAAAATCCTTGTAACTCTTTAATAACATTTTGAAGAACCTCCTTCAAGCCAGCTCTTCACACAGACACATGCTATGTTATATAATTTTATTTTAATGAGTTCATAGTTGTATGCTTCTTTTGAAATTTGCCTTCCCCTCCATCACTTATCTTTTCATATTAGTAAATACTGATTTGTATCAACAGGCTTAGTATTCCATAAGATGGATATGCTCTAATTTATTTAAGCCACTGAATCTTTTGTTTAATATTTATGTTGGTCATAATTTTTCATAAAATTACTTTAAGAGGACTATCAGAAATTTTGTGTACTTGTGCAATTAGTTCCATAAACTAAATCCATAGAAGTAAAGTACTATGATTATGTTAGTGGATATCACATTTAAAATTTTTACATAGTAAAACCAGTTAATACTCCTATTAGAAGATCTTAAAGTGGGTTGGGTTTTTAAAATTCTCTAGTTTATTGCACTGTTATTAGAGAATGTGACATTTGCTGTTATGTTTTATTCTGCGGACATACTGAGGATTTAGGCCTGGGAGACAGCCTCTCAACTTTGAGGGACCCTTCTGAAGAGGTAAAGGAGGAGCCAGGATATATAGGACTTTAAAAAAAAACTGCAGGTTATGGAAACAACAAACGATTACTATTAATTAAAGAAAACCAGAGTTTTCTTTCTCAAGTTAATGAGTGTAGTGCTTTTCTGTGTATGGGAAGATGCAAGAGTCTGGGCTTATTGAAATTCCTTTGATACGTACCTTAACTTTCTAGGTCCAGTATCCTGTTTTTCTCCATCCTGAACTTCCTCAGGGTGCGCAGTTGGGGGTGTCTGCAGTAGCTGATGACTTGATGGTTGCAACATCCTTTGTTTACTGAGCTAGCTGTAGACATTCTTCATCCACATACTTACTGGGCTTTCTATGTGACCTAACATAGATGGTCAGTTGTTGTAAATGTTCTGTGGTTTCTCAGGGTATTTTCTATAGGAAAAAAAATGATGTATCTGAATTTCATCTATTGATGATACTATTTAGGTTTTTTGTACTTTTTGTTTATTATTCATCTTCTATCACCAATTCAGTTTTCCACCCATAAATTTTCTTTAGGGCCTCAAGATATTTTTTAAATTTCTGCTTTTTGGTTTTGAGGTTTCTTACAGTCCTTATCTCTTTTTATCATCCTTTTCTTCTGCTTGCAGAATATTTTTGGATTTTGAATCTTTTGTTCGTGGTTTCTTGGCTCTTTCAATTTGTGGCATTTTTTCCATAGTCCTTCAGGTGGTTTTTTTGTTTGTTTTTTTCATTCCTGTTTCTCAAGCAAGACAAGGGAAACAACTTCAGATATTATCAATTGGTGAACTGTTTCTTCTTCATTAGACTGTTACCAGCTTACTCTTTCTTCTTCATTAAAATGTTGCCAGCATTAGAAAGGCATAGATTTTTGTCTGTTTTGCTTGCTGCTGTATCTTTAGAGCCTAAAACAGTACTTGTCATCAGGCAATATTTATTGAAAAAATGAGTACAATCCTTTGGTAGTCCACTGTGGTTGGTCCTGACATAACCTGTCTTTTCCCCCTCACTTCCCCTTTAAAAATTCCTAACTGGAGTATGGATGGATTCAGGTGGATTTTTATCTGGTTGACCTCTGCTTCACTTTGGTAGCTTTTAGGCATAGAATATGATACATGTAAAACTTCAGCCTTTTGAACATGCTCTGCACTCAGTAACCTTCTTGACCTGGCCTCCATCTCTACTGGTGGGGCTAAACTTCCAGAAATCATTGTATTATTGTCAGTCATGTTTGTGCTACTCTGAATTGCCAACACATTCTTACTACTTATCCCATTGGTGGCTTTCTAAGATTCCTAGGGTTTTTTTTATTGAGTTTATTCTTTTTTTTTTTTTTTTTAAAGATTTATTTATTATTTATTTTTCTGGCTGCATTGGGTCTTTGCTGCGGCACGTGGGCTTTCTCTAGTTGCGATGCGCGGGCCTCTCATTTCTGTGGCTTCTCTTGTTGTGGAACACAGGCTCTAGGTGCGTGGGCTCAGTAGTTGTGGCTCTCAGGCTTTAGAGCACAGGCTCAGTAGTTGTGGCACATGGGCTTAGTTGCTCTGCAGTATGTGGGATCTTCCTAAACCAGGGATTGAACCTATGTCCCCTGCATTGTCAGGTGGATTCTTAACCACTGCACCACCAAGGAAGTCCCATTTGTATCTTTTTTAGGTTCCACATATAAGTGATATATAATATTTATCTTTCTCTGGCTTATTACACTTAATGTGATAATGTATAGGTCCATCCCTGTTGCTGCAAATGGCATTATTTCATTCTTTTTCATGGCTGAGTAATATTCCATTGTACATATGTACCACATCTTTATTTATTCACCTGTTGGTGGACATTTAGGTTGCTTCCATGCCTTGACTATTGTAAATAGTGCTGCTATGAACATTGTGTGAGCACTCTTGTTTGTAATTTTTTTAAAAAGCATTTTTCAGGTTAGTCTATTCACCCCCTGAATATCTTATTTCTTGTGTGGTTTATAGAGCCCCTTGTTCAGATTTCATTGCTTAAAACACTTAGAGCAGGTGATGCACCAGACAAATGTCTGTTACTACTTCATCTACTAAACAGAGCAAGGAGAAATAAAGATTACATCTAAAAACGCAGTTTTCAATGATCAGTGAACTGTTGGTCTGGTCAGTGCTGTTGGCAGTTATAAAGCATGGTATTTACAAAATACCTTCCTGATTTTCTGGGTACAGAATGAGAGAAATATTAGTTGAAATTCTTAGAATGCAAGTAGAGAAACCAATTTGAACTGGTTTAAACAACACATTTGGAAATGCATTATTTTTCATTTTTATTTTTAAATTGTATTTATTTATTTATTGGCAGCATTGAATCTTCATTGCTTTGCCCGGGCTTTCTCTAGTTGCAGCGAGTGGGGGCTACTCTTCATTGTTGTGTGTGAGCTTCTCATTTGTGGTGGCTTCTTTTGTGGAGCATGGGCTCTAGGTGCATGGGCTTCAGTAGTTGCAGCACATGGGCTCAGCAGTTGTGGCATGTGGGCCCTAGAGCGCAGGCTCAGTAGTTGTGGCACATCGGCTTAGTTGCTTTGCAACATATGGGATCTTCCCAGACCAGGGATCAAACCCGTGTCCCCTGCATTGTCAGGTGGATTCTTAACCACTGTGCCATCAGGGAAGTCCGGGAAATGAATTTAAAATTACTAAAAGAATGGCGGGGGGTGAAGGGAAAGCTGAGACGAAGTGAGAGAGTAGCATAGACATATATATACTACCAACTGTAAAATAGATAGCCGTTGGGAAGTTGCTGTATAACAAAGGGAGTTCAACTCGAGAATGGATGATGCCTTAGAGGACTGGGACGGAGAGGGTGGGGGGGGTAGTCAAGAGAGGAAGGGAATACGGGGATATGTGTATAAATACAGATGATTGAACTTGGTGTACCTCAAAAAAATAAATAAAATGAAAAAAAATGGTATAGAATCCAAAGGCAGGAATGCAGCAGTGCCTCAAGATGGGCTGAAATAGAAAACTTAAAGGTTTGAGAGGACTGCATTCACTCTTCCTCTGGCTCACATCTGCTCTCTTCTCAGTAAAATATATTTCATTTGTATTTTTCTCTTTGAAGATTGATTTACCTCCTCTCTTTAGTCCTTTTGAAAGATTACCACTCTCCTCTATCCACAACAGCTCTGATTAAACCTGTCTGGAGATAGTTACTTTTTAAAATCCCAGTTCTTCATTTTTAGGGAGGGAACTCAAGGCTTCTTGGGACAGGTTTGCATTTCTGGAACATTAGATATTGGCAAGGGGTTGAGTCTTATTATATAAACAGTATCCAGTCCTATGTGTGGGTGGGAGGACAATTGGAGGGGAGGTTATTGTAAATAAAAGGGAAAGGTGAGTTCAGGAGATGTGAAAAATAGAAGGAAATCAAGTATTTATTTCATAATAGTAAGTATCTGAGATTTTGCCCTGTTTTCCTTTAATAAGGAGATTGGAGAGGTTGGGGTTTGTAACAGACTCAAGTTTGATGTAAATAGGTATTTGATTGCAGTTGGGGCAGATGTTAGTATAGAAAAGGAGAAGTGGGATAGTTGGAACCATGAATTAGGAGATTGAAACGTGACGAACTTAAAAGCACAGAATCTATTTGAAATAGATGGACAAATTTCTTAAATTTCCTTTCTATTCATTACAGAAAGATGATCTAATTTGTATGCAAGTTCTTTCTTTTAGAAAATCAATCTTATAAAAGTATTGTGTAAAATATTTTCAATTAAGCAGTTGCAAAAGATGATTCCATATAGTAAGATATTTTTGTATTTCAAGAAAGAGATTTACAAAGTGATTAGGACTTAAATTAAGATTTATTTTCATAGTTTAATTTACTTTTTAAGGGCCTTTGGTCCAGGGATAGAAGAAATAGGCAGCTACAGCATATTTTTAGCATGTTAACATATTTATTTGTTGAAGGTATACCATGAGTTATATCGTTCTACTCACTGACCCAGAAAGAGTGAAAAGTTGAAAGAGCTGGGTGTGGTGGTAGAGGTGGAATGATTACCGGCTCCTTACCATGTGTGCCTTTAATTTCACATTTTGCCCACCTCGATAAACACTAGGTATGTTTTTTTGGAAAACGTCTGTTGCCAGTAGAGTTTGCTATTTCAAAACAATTTGAACATTTGGGGGAAATTATTATATAGGGGAAAAATTACTTGTTTTTTCTTCACAAGTCTGAAGGCAAACATAGGGAGGAAAGTTTATTTATGCATAAGTAAAGTTGCCTAAAAATATATTTTGTCAGTCTTGTAAACTGCTTCATTTTTCAGAAACAAGAAGTGTACAGTTTTTTTGTTTTGAGGTATAACATGTTGGTTTCAGGTGTACAGTGTAGTGACTTGATGTTTGTATGTATTGCAGAATGATTACCACAGTAAGTCCGGTTAACACATCACTATACAGTTACATTATTTTTTCTTGTGATGAGAACTTTAAAGATCTGCTCTGCTAGCTACTTTCAAATATGGAATACAGTATTATTATAGTCACCATGCTGTACATTATACATCCTCGCGACTTATTTATTTTATAATTGGAAATTTGAAGAAAGTTACAGATTTAAAGTACTTTTTAGATTTCAAGATTATGGGTTGATTCTATATGAAGTTTGATACAGAGTTTGAGGAGTTGGGGCTGGAAGAACCAAGGATAGAGTTAGGCTTCTGAACACAATAGCCAGAAAACTGGGTGACTAGGAGGAATCTGACCTGTAGTGTTGCCTGCACATAGACATACTTCTCTAGCTGGGCTTCTTAGGGCTTCCCTTGATGAAGGGTTGAAACTCCCAGAGCAAATATGAGGACTGTTGGGGCCCACAGACTTAGTTCTCCCAGAGGGAGAATCTATATCGCCATCATGGAGGAACCCCAAGAGATCTCTGCTACTTTATGGGTACTTGATTGTGGCTTTGTGGACACAGGGAAGATTAGCTCTTACATCATCTGTTTTATTGAGGTTTAATGGAAAGGGCCTAGGATCTCAAATCACGAAGTCTGTGTTCTGGTCTCAGCCCTGACTAAGGGCAGGGACCATATCTGGAATCACTTGATCTCTCTGGTTTTCAATTTTTTCCCCTTCATCTATAAAAAAGGAAATTTCAACTCAAGTAAGTCTCCAACTCTCAAATACTGCGTTAAAAAGTTAGATACTATCATTTTAGATCATCAACTCCATTGTAAACATCAATGCAAACTTAGACATTGAAATCAGGTGGCATTTCTTGGTTTCAAGGTAGTTAGGCATATAAGTGCTTTACATTATTTTTGTGGTATATTCAAAACAAAACGACATTAAAATTTTCTTATATAGAAAGCAGTTGTGGCAAGAGATCAATACTTGATGAATCTAACAACAATAATAAAATATTGGATAAGGAGAATGTTTAGGAAAGGTAAGGTGTCTGGATATTCATAAATTCTTTAAAGTATTTAGTTAATAGAGATTTGTCTTCCTTTGCAAAATTTTCATACTTTTTAGGGACTTAATCTTTTGTGAAATTTTCATTCTAAATGTAGAGGAAGTATTACTTGTAAAGAAAGAGTGGTGAATTTCTCTCTCACTTTCTTTTTTTTTTTTTTTTTTGGAAAGTGAGTTTTCTTACATTGAGATCTACTAGTATTTGGACTGGTTCTCCCTGTCAGACATAAACTTTGTTTATGTTTCCTTGAGTTGGTCGTGGTGGTGGTTGATATTTTTTTTCCCTTCCTACTAAGTGGTACCTTCATTGCTTTATATTGGGTTTTTGATGATAGACATCCTAACAGATATGAGGTGGTAACTCTTTGTGGTTTTGTTTTGATTTGCATTTCCCTGTTGATTAGGGATGTTGAGTACCTTTTTCATCTACCTCTTTGCCATTTGTATGTCATCTTTGGAAATATGTCTATTCAGGTTCCTTTGCCTTTTTCTTTTTTTTTTTTTGCCACACCCAGCTTGCAGGATCTTATTTCCCCAACCGTGGATTGAACCCAGGCCCCTGCAGTTGAAAGCATCAATTCCTAACCACTAGACTGCCAGGGAATTCCCCCTTTGCCCATTTTTTAATGAGATTATTAACTTTTTGGCTATTGAAGTGTATGAGTTTCTTATATATTTTGAGTATTAACCCCTTATCAGAGGTTATAACTGCAAGTATTTTCTCCCATTCTGTAGGTTGCCCTTTCATTTTGTTGATAGTTTCCTTTGCTGTGCAGAAGGTCATAGTCCCACTTCCTTATTTTTGCTTTTGATGCCTTTGCTTTTGGTGTCAAGTCCAAAAAAATCATTGTCAGAACTAATGCCAAGGAGCTTACTCCCAATATTTTCTTCTAACAGTTTTGTGGTTTCAGGTCTTCTGTTAACTCCTTAATCTGTTTTGGGTTGATTTTTGTGTATAGTGTAAGGTAGTGGTCTAGTTGCATTCATAGCATGTCCAGTTTTCCCAAGATCATTTATTGAAGAGATCATCCTTTTGCCATTGTATATTGGCTCCTTTGTTATAAATTTTTCTTTAAGAACTTTTATTGAGATGCAGTTAACATACAATAAACTGCATGTATTTAGAGTGTACAATTTGGTATCCCAATCTCCCAATTCATTCCCCCCCCCAACCCTCCCCGCTTTCCCCACTTGGTGTCCATATGTTTGTTCTCTACATCTGTGTCTCTATTTCTGCCTTGCAAACCGGTTGATTTGTACCATTTTTCTATAGTCCGCATATATGTGTTAATATACGATATTTGTTTTTCTCTTTCTGACTCACTTCAGTCTGTATGACAGTCTCTAGGTCCATCCATATCTCTACAAATGTCCCAGTTTCGTTGCTTTTTACAGCTGAGTAATATTCCATTGTATATATGTACCACATCTTTTTTATCCATTTATCTGTTGGTGGACATTTAGGTTGCTTCCATGTCCTGGCTATTGTATATAGTGCTGCAGTGAACATTGGGGTGCATGTGTCTTTTTGAATTATGGTGTTCTTTGGGTATTTGCCCAGTAGTGGGATTGCTGGGTCATACGGTAACTCTATTTTTAGTTTTTCAAGGAACCTCCATACTGTTCTCCATAGTGGCTGTATCAATTTACATTCCCACCCACAGTGCAAGAGTGTTCCCTTTTCTCCACACCCTCTCCAGCATTTACTATTTGTAGATTTTCTGATGATGCTCATTCTAACTGGTGTGCATTGTAGTTTTGATTTGCGTTTCTCTAATAGTGATTTTTTTTTTTAATTGATTTATTTTAGTGGCTGCGTTGGGTCTTTTTTGCTGTGCGTGGGCTTTCTTTTTAGTTGCGGTGAGTGGGGGCTACTCTTCATTGTGGTGCACGGGCTCATTGCCATGGCTTCTCTTGTTGCAGAGTACAGGCTCTAGGCGTGTGGACTTCAGTAGTTGCAGCACATGGGCTCAATAGTTGTGGCGCACGGGCTTAGTTGCTCCACGCATGTGGGATCTTCCTGGAGCAAGGATCGAACCCATGTCCCCTGCATTGACAGGCAGATTCTCAACCACTGCGCCACCTAGGAAGCCCCTCTAATAGTGATTTTGAGCAGCTTTTCATGTGCCTTTTGGCCATCAGTATGTCTTCTTTGGAGAAATGCATATTTAGGTCTTCTGCCCATTTTTTGATCGGATGGTTTGTTTTTTTGGTATTGAGCTGGATGAACTGTTTATATATTTTGGAGATTAATCCTTTGTTGATTCATTTGCAAATATTTTCTCCCATCCTGAGGGTTGTCTTTTTGTCTTGCTTATAGTGTCCTTTGCTGTGCAGAAGCTTTGAAGTTTCATTAGGTCCCACTTATTTATTTTTGTTTTTATTTCCATTACTCTAGAGGTTGGATCAGAAAAGATCTTGCTGTTATTTATGTTGAGGAGTGTTCTTCCTATGTTTTCCTCTAGGAGTTGTATAGTGTCTGGCCTTACGTTTAGGTCTTTAATCCATTTTGAGTTTATTTTTATGTATGGTGTTAAGGAGTATTCTAATTTCATTCTTTTGCATGTAGCTGGCCATACATGCGTGGGTTTATTTCTGGATTCTGTCTCATTGATCTATGTGTTTTTTTATGCAACTACCATACATACTATTTTGATTATTGTAGCTTTGTAATATAGTTTGAAATAAGGAAGCATGGTGCGTCCAGCTTTATTTTTCTTTCTCAAAATTACTTTGGCTATTTGGGGTCTTTTCTGGCTTTATACACATTTTAAGATTGCTTGTTCTATTTCTATGAAAAATGTCATTGCAATTTTGATAGGGATTGCATTGAATCTATAAATTGCTTTGGGTAGTATGGACATTTTAACAGTGTAAATTCTTCTGATCCATGAACATGAGATATGTTTTCATTTATTTGTGTCTTCAGTTTCTTTCATCAATGTCTTATTAAAGTTTTCTGTGTACTTTTTCCCCCTGCATATTAATTCTGGTGGCATATCTCCCTTTTCTTGCTGAAGCAACATATATCATATATCCACAGTTTAGTTATTCAGAGATTTTAGAGGATAATTGGATGCTGTTGACTTAATTTCTGGAGTAATGACATAGAATACTGTCATATTGCTGAAAGGTATCTTCCTAATCTTTGTTTTCCTTTTGCAAAATAGAATCAAATTTTAGAGTCAGAAAGGATCTAAGAATTTTTAAAGTTTCTTTTGTTGTGCTTGAGCAGGCATGTTTGCCAAGTTAAGGGTAGAGTGGAAATAAGAAACAGGGTGTCATGTTTGATGCCTTGGTATTTTTTTAAGCTTCCTATGCCCAAATTTTGAAAGTCCCTTTTTCAGATAAATAAGAATTCTTTTCATTTCAGTGTTCATAGAGTTGTTGATACGAAAAAAAAAAAAAGGCAAATTGATTTGAGAGCTCAAAATATGGTGACTTCCATGAATAGGTATTTGCTTCTCTCCAACAGTAAGCCAAATCTATAAAGTTTAATGTTCTAATAGAAGGATTATTTACTTGAAAGGAAGATATGAAATATGTGAAATTTGTGAAAAAAGTCCATGTATCCAGCATCAATCATTATTAATTAGTGACTCTTCTTGAGAAACATTTTTAATCTTGGTAACAATTTTTAGGCTTTGTATAACTACAAAATAAATCTAGTCATATTCTAAACCACTTAATGGAAGCACTTTTATTTTTCTGCAGTGTTTCCTGAGGTTATAGGCGGGTGTTTGAGGAGTACATGCGGGTTATTAGCCAGCGGTACCCAGACATCCGCATTGAAGGAGAGAATTACCTCCCTCAACCAATATATAGGTAAGTAAATTTCAGTAGCTTATAAAGGAATTTTTTAAGAGAATTTTTTCACATTTGTAAATAAACATTTGTGAATTGGTTCAATTAGCTTTCTTTGGTTATTATAATTTTTTAGCTGGTTATAATTTACAGAAAACAGTTTTATAAATAGCAAGTTTATTTAATCCAAATATGAAAGAATTTTTCTGTCAGAAGGAACAGGAAGATCATTTCAGAGATGGCAACCCTTCTAAAAATGTGATTTCTTATGTAACTTTTATTGTGGCCATAGATCAAGAACTCCTACATTTTTATAGAAAGTCAGTGGTACAAAATTCTGTACTGTTAAAGTAATAGTATTTTTAAAGGCCAATGCTATGTAATTTTATAAGTTAATTTTTGATTCAAAAGATGTTAAACATCTTTGTTTTAAAATTGCACAGTAAAATTTAGTTACTAGCTTTTTCCTAGTATAATTAGCAATTTTTAGATTTAGTGTTTAGAAAGTGTCTATACATATAGACTTGTTACAAAATTGTGAAGTAGATGAGAAATTGTAGCTTCTGATGAATTTCTTTCTTTTCTTTTGATAGACACATAGCATCTTTCCTGTCAGTCTTCAAGCTAGTATTAATAGGCTTAATAATTGTTGGCAAGGATCCTTTTGCTTTCTTTGGCATGCAAGCTCCTAGCATCTGGCAGTGGGGCCAAGAAAATAAGGTATGTAACGTAATAGCTTTTTTTTTTTAATTAATTTATTTATTTTATTTTTATTTATTGGCTGCGTTGGGTCTTTGTTGCTGCACATGGGCTTTCTCTAGTTGCTGTGAGCAGGGGCTACTCTTCATTGTGGTGCACAGGCTCCTCGTTGTAGTGGCTTCTCTTGTGGAGCACAGGCTCTTGTGCATGGGCTTCAGTAGTTGCGGCACATGGGCTCAGTAGTTGTGGCTCACAGGCTCTAGAGCACGGGCTCAATAGTTGTGGCACATGGGCTTAGTTGCTCCGCGGCATGTGGAATTTTCCCAGGGCAAGGCTGAAACCCATGTCCCCTGCATTGGCAGGTGGATTCTTTACCACTGCGCCACCTAGGAAGTCCGGTATGTAATGTAATAGCTTTGATAGCTATAGGTTTTTAGTTGTCAATGAAAATTTTTTTTCCCATAAATTTATTTATTTATGTTATTTTTGGCTGCATTGGGTCTTCATTGCTGCATGCAAGCTTTCTCTAGTTGTGGCAAGCAGGAGCTACTCTTAGTTGTGGTGTGTGGGCTTCTCATTGCAGTGGCTTCTCTTTGTTGTGGAGCACAGGCTCTAGGCGCTCGGTCTTCATTATTTGCGGCTCGTGGGCTCTAGAGCACAGGCTCAGTAGTTGTGGCACAGCAGCTTACTTGCTCCATGGCATGTGGGATCTTCCTGGACCAGAACTTGAACCTGTGTCCCCAGCAGGTGGATTCTTAATCACTGTGCCACCAGGGAAGTCCGTCAATGAAATATTTTAATGGATTTTTCTTTTTCTGTTTTTTAAAGTACTTTTTGCTCTTTACATGTGCTATTTCAACTTAAACCACTTTTTTATCTCTAGAGCACTTAACCTCCTTTGGCCTTAGTATCCATATTTATATATTAAGCATGATCTTGGGTTTTCCTGGTGGCGCAGTGGTCAAGAATCCACTGCTAATGCAGGGGACACGGGTTTGATCCTTGGGCCAGGAAGATCCCACATGCCTCGGAGCAGCTAAGCCCCTGTGCCACAACCACTGAGCCTGGGCTCTAGAGCCCATGAGCCACAACTACTGCTCTAACATGCTGCAGCTACTGAAGCCTACACTCCTAGAGCCCATGCTCCACAACAAGAGAAGCCACCACAATGAGAAGTGAAGACCCAGTGCAGCCAAAAATTAAATAAATAATAAATCTTTAACAAAAAAAAAAGAATGATTAGGTCTTACCTTTTTATTATATGAAGGATAGAGAGGTGTTACTTTATTAGAACCTGGGCACAAAGTAATGTGATACCTGATTTTGATTATATAACTTGGGCCAAATCATATAGCAAAACATAATATATACATAATGTAGGCCTTTTATACCAACTAACATGGATATTAATAGGTTTATTCATGTTAAAAATGGGATTTCCACCAATTGATTCTTACCAAAATTCTGTTTTTATTTTTTGTCCTTTGACTTTTCTATTCATGGGTAATCTATAGCAGATTACCTGAAACAATCAATATAAATATATATTGATAAGAATCTTGTGCTATTTCCTGTTTCTTTGTAGGGTATTGCTGCAGCATACACTCTTTCTAGATCTCTCATCTGCTTTACTTAAAGTCATCCATTCTGGAGGGTCTGCCTTTCTGCTGTGAGAAATAGGACTAATTTCTCTCTTGAATGAGATTGCTTAGGTTTCCTTCTAAGAAGTATTCTCTTTTGGAGTCCTCCATCTGGTCTTATCCTTTAGTTGTAGGCTGAGACTACCTTTAGCCAACTCCTAACATAGCTCTACTTCTTTTTCTTAGGGAATCACTTATTTCCAATAACAGGCATGGGTTCTTAACATAAACATCCTCTAATTGAGGTGTGTCTCTACTCTGTTATTAACAAAATATTGATTTACATAGGATTAAGAATTAGAAATTAAGTACTTATTGATAATGTTTTGTGCTATTTGTTAATTCTGTTGATTCCAAATTATCTTTAGTTGCATTTTACTTCTATAGATTTATAACACTGTTGATCTATGGAAGAGGATACTTGAAAGCTGTAGCTTTTGTGACACGTCCTTGTGTATTCTCATGAAAGTAGACTTTGTGCCCAAATGCTAGAATAACTTCTGTGAAATCAAAGCCTACCTAGCTCAAGTGGGGCTAAGGGGAAGCTCTTTCTCATCTGCTGTAGGCATTTTGATTTATTTTTCTGAAGCAGCTTGCTGTGAATTGACATCCTCACTACATCCTACTTTTAGGCAGGTGATTTTGTTAAAACTTCTGTCCAACAGGAGTTTCTAATCTCTTGAGAGGGTATAGATTTGCCTTCAAAAGGTGAATGGATGTAATTTAATATTGCTAGTGCTTTCTAACCTCTTTTTTTTTAGTTTGAGCTAAAATGGTTTGGTTGGAACGTGGATAGGTTGTCTTGAATACATGGAGTTGCTGGTTATTGCATCATTAGTCCCTTGTGAATTCATACATTATATTATAAAAATGCAAAAATGAACCCTTGTTATGCTGGTATTTTGTTTAACTTATTAAGGCTATTACGAGATTTCTAGAAATTATATCTTTACATTAGGAATAACATAAGTTCTTCAGAATGTATAGAGCTGTGAATTATTGTTGCAACTTTCTGTGTACATTATCTAAACATATGGAGTAGCAGCAATAGTTTCTATAGAAACTTAAAGTAGATTTAAAAAGAGCAATTACCAAATGAAAATGAGACTATTTAAAAGATTACTTAATTTGTCATGTTTTGATTTGAAAATGACTTTACCGATTGTACTTAATTGTATTTTCTTTTAGGTCTATGCATGTATGATGGTCTTCTTCTTGAGCAACATGATTGAGAACCAGTGTATGTCAACAGGTGCATTTGAGATAACTTTGAATGGTAGGTTCTGAAGAGTTTGCATCCTGTGATAAATTTTAAATGATTTATAATAAGTATCAGCCTTTTCTGTTTTTCATAATATGCTAAATTGTCTCTTTACATGGTCTTCACCTATTCCCATGGCTTTAGAATAACATCTGTATGATGACCCTTGAATGTATAGCTCTGGAGAGCTCTAGACCTCTATGCTAGGTACTGTAGCCAGCAATCCTAAACGTTACTATATTCCAGTTTTCTCCTTCCCTGGCATTTCTCACTTATTTAATGGACCATTATCATTCTACCCAGTTGCCCAGGTCAGAAGCCTAGGATAACATTCCTTACTCTCCATATCTATTGGATTACCAATTTTTCTCAATTCTGCTTTTTACAGTTTTCAAAAATCTTTTATTTATCTTCATTGCTATCCACCCTAATGCAAGCCACAATGATCTTGTTATTCTCTAACATATTCTCTAAACCAGAGGTTGGCAAATATGGTCTCTGAGCTAACAATGGCTTTTACAATTTTAAAATTCATTTATTTACTTATATTTAATTTTTTTTGGTTGAAGTATAGTTTATTTATAATATTGTATAGGTTTCAGGTATACAGCACAGTGATTCAGATTCTTTTCCCTTATAGGTTATCACATAATATTGAGTATAGTTCCTTGTGCTATACAGTAGGTCCTTGTTGGTTATTTATTTTATAGAAAGCAGTGTGTATATTCCAGCCTCCTCGTTTATCCCTCTCCCCACCCCTCTTTCTCCTTCGGTAACTGTAATAAGTTCGTTTTCTCTGTCTGTGAGTCTCTTTATATTTGTCTTTCTCTCTCTGGCTTACTTCACTTAGTATGATAATCTCTAGGTATATCCATGTTGCTGGGTGGCTCTTAGTTTTTTTTTTCCCAGCTACACCACACAGCTTGCAGGATCTTAGTTTCCCGACCAGGGATTGAACCCAGGCCCCAGCAGTGAAAGCACCAAGTCCTAACCACTGACCACCAGGGAATTCCCTTTTACATTTTTTAATGGTTAAAAAATTAAAAATATTTTGTGAAATGTGAAAATTAAACGAAGTTCAGATTTCAGCATTCGTACCTAGTTTTGAGTTTCATCGATGAAAAATTTGTGGAAATGTATCTCTCTAGATATGTTAGTACCTATATAACATCCTGAATTTTGCCTCTTGGTCTATAAAGCCTAAAATATTTACTATCTGGCTTCTTATGGAAAAGTTTGCTGACACCTGCTCCAACAGTTGAGTTATTTAAACGAATTTTTTTTTTAGTCAACATTTCGTCTTGTTGCTTCACTGCCTCAGATTTATTAAATGGCTTTATTTTATTCTGAAGATAAAGACCAGAACATTTAACATGGACAAAAGGCCCTGTATGGTGTAGCCTAGGCATGGGCAAACCAAGGCCCTGTGGACCATATCCTCTGCTTCCTGCTTTGTAAATAAAGTTTTATTGGAACACAGCCATGTCCATTCATTTATCTATTGCCTGTTACTGCTTTCAGGCTACAATGAATCTTAAGTAGCTGGGGCAGACTGTGTATCTTCTTAAGCTGAGAATGCTTACTTTATAGTATTTTGATCCCTTGATCTAATCCCTGCCAACCTTTCCAGCCTCCCTTGTACCACTCTTCTGTATTTCAGCTTTCATGTTTAATAATATCTCTCAATTTTAATAATCTCTCTCTTTTAATAATCTTTCATATGTCCCTCTTACAGCATCTTCTAGTTTTAATCTTTAGTATACGAATATGATGTAGATATTTGTATAGTTCTTTTTATATTTCCCCTGCTAGAATATAAACTCCATAAAAGCAAGAAGCTTAATTTTATCTCCAGCTGTGTGCATAAATAATACGTATTTATAGAATGAATGTCTATTATGGAATCATCTTTAATTTGAAGGGGGTGGTGCCATTTTCGTTTATAGATGTACCTGTGTGGTCTAAGCTGGAATCTGGTCACCTTCCGTCCATGCAACAGCTTGTTCAGATTCTTGACAACGAAATGAAGCTCAATGTGCATATGGATTCAATCCCACACCATCGATCATAGCCCCACCTATCAGCACTGAAAACTCTTTTGTAAGTAGTTTAAAAATATAACTATGTATAGGTATCAGTTAATTCTCATGAATCAGTAAGATATTTCATGTATTAGTATAATAGATATAGATATAATGTATATAATAATAGATATTACATATATTTTCAATTGAGTTTCCAACCTAAGATTTAACAGATGGGTGTCTTCATTAAAATTTGTAAGTGACCAAGAGAGTTTGGATCTGCTAAAATAAAGTAAGATTGTGCTATTAATTTTATGTTTAAGGCTTAATAATTGGGCCTGGAACATCATTCTTTTGATTGTGAACTCCTAATGGCCTGAATTCATATACTATACATATATTGTACATATATACCCTCTCCTTACCTTCAAATAACCAGTTCCTAAAACTATGCAAATTCTTTTCACATGCTCAAAAAATTTATGAGCAAATGTGCGTGAACACAGAGGTGAAAGTTAATTTTGTTTAGCAGAGATGTTCTCAGTTCTTTTCTGATCAATGAGTGGATTTTACAAGAGTGGATTTTGAAATAAAATATTCTTTTTTCTGTGTGTCTTTCAGACATTAAGGAATTTTTGCAAGAGCAGCGTGACTGACATTATGAAGGCCTGTACTGAAGACAGCAAGCTGTTAGTACAGACCAGATGTTTTCTTGGCAGGCTCGTTGTACCTCTTGGAAAACCTCAATGCAAGGCAGTTTTTCAGTGCTGGCATATTTTGGAATTCTGCACATTCGTGGAGTGCAATAATACTGTATAGTTTTTTTTTTCTTCCCCAAGTCCACTCAGTTAATAGTTTTTAAAAAAACATGCAGACATTACTACTTGTACTTTTTTTTTCTTGGTCATATTTGAAAAAGTAGAAAATTGAGTTACAATTTGATTGTTTTCAGAGATGTCTGTTGTCTGTTGTGATTTTATATGAATTTTCCTTTTTTATAGTTTAAAATTGATGTTTTCGAGACTAGAGCTGAAGTTCCTAAATACTTTATAAGAGTTTATCAGACATCTCTAATTTGGTCATGTCCAATTTATATAGTTTTCAAAATACTGCAGATTGTGAACAGCTCATTATATAAGATTATGGGGGGAAATCCTATATCCAGAGTACTCTACCAATTTGTGTATGTGTGTGTGCGCGCGTGTGTGATGACCAGAGAACTACTAAAAGACCAACCGCTTTTTAAATCCTGTTAATGTAGTTCAAGTGTGCTGCCTTGACCAATTTAATGAGTTGATTAACTGGGCCTTTCTACTTAACTCAATAAAAAACTAAGCAGATATAAGTTAAATAAGAAGTTTGAGTTTATTGCCCAGCGTACCTGTTAACATTATATTTAACAGTTGTCTGCCGAAAGTTTTGTTTTTGACTCACAGATAATTTCCTAGGAGACACACTTTAGGTTCACACACAAATAATAGGACATTTACCATTTTTAGGATAATTGAAACTTTCCTCACTAAAGAAAGTTTAGTTGAATCTCTTTACAACATTAATATTAGGTAAATGGAGATCACTTGTCTAATAATTTAACTTGTCTAACATCGTATCGGAATTTTATTATATTTGAGGAACAAAATTGAAAATCTTTTATTCAGTGAATTTCATATCTTTCCAGAGTTCTAGAAAGGTAGTTTTTTGTTTGTTTTTTTTAAAGCTTAAATCACTAAAGATTATAAGAGTAATATAGCAGAAATAGGACCATAATGTAGAAAATTAGTCATATAGCAACATTTCATGTAGGAATAGAAGTGGTAGGTCTAGAGTTGTTAGTGGAAGTAAAGGGATTTATGGAAAAAGTTACGAGATAATTCAATATTGAGTCCACCAAACACTTAGTACAACCTTATACTTCATTTGTCCGTGAATGCTTGTTGAAATGCATGTCTGGTAATCATCATTGTGACAGTCTCAAAGTGGAACATACTGTAGTCTCTAGCTGAAAAGAAGTTAGCCTAATAATTCACTGCAGAAAATTGATTAAATGCCTTATCCTTTTAATTAAGGCTGCAAAACTGTTAACCTAAGATTATGCAATGGCAAGAGTCAATATAGTTTAAGCTAGAGGTTACTTAGAGGTTATTATTCAGGTTTCATAACACTTTGTTATCTTTGACTAGGACTTAAAACCTTGTTTACTTGCTTTGTACCAGCCCAGACTTCCTTCTGCAAGTTGAACACACTGCTGAGTGTGTGTAGGGTCTTTCTTCAGCGACAGACATTCCACCAGTGACAGTTAACTTTTTGACATTTAGACCTTCTAGCCTTGTCTTGGATATTCCCATGTATCTGACAGGCCAGCCATGAAGAATTCTAACTTTTCCCCTGTTTACCTTGGGTGAATAACTTGTCTTTTGGAGAATAGCTTTAAGTGGCTTGGTCAGTGATAAAATTCAGCTATTTTGCTCATACCCATTTCAATATTGTTTTATGTTTGGCCGTATTTAAATCTAAGGTTTAACAGAGTCTAGTGAAAAAATTAGTGGGAAGTGTGAACATAAAAAAGGAAAACATGAAAAAAGGGAAAGTTAGAAAGTTATTGAGTATGTGGCTTTATTCCTAACATTTCACAATTTATTGCACAGTTGCTTTCAAATTGGTGTGGTTGTGCAGTTTATAAACGTTTATGTACTCTGTTAATTAGAAGACCATAAAACATGACAGCAGGGTGGCTAATGTTATTGGGGTTTTTACCGTAGTTGCTATTGTGGATGAGATTATATGGTACATTAATAAAAAATTTGGCAAAACATGGCTTTATACCTCAGCATTGAAGTGTGCAAGACACATACGCTTTCAGAATATAAACGCATTATTAACTTACGGCACTAGGATTAATGACAGCAATTGATCAGCCTTTACCACTATCAAAACATAACAGGATCCTCACGCTGAGTCTTATTTTGAATGTTATTAGTTTGGGACCTTGATTGGTTAGCATTTTATTGTCATAAATTTAACTAATTTAGATTTTTTAAAAATAACCTACAAAATTTTAAAGCATAATTTGGTATTTAATACTTAAAAACATATTAGACTTAAGACTTTAAAAAATATTTTTTGAGAGAAACATGAGGAATTGTAAAGCTTGAGGGCCTTCCTCTATCGCATTGTGAAAATAACATTTTATTAAGCTGATGTGAAAGGAACCCCTCCTTTCCGGAACTGAATCTGTGCTAGAGCGCTTTATATGATAATTGTATTTAGGAAATTTACGCTGTAAACATTGTCATCAACTAATGTTTTCCAATGGTTTCTTAATTCAACCAGTGCTAACATCCCCCTTCCCCCTCCCAGTCTGACACTCCTAGTCTTAACTACTCTTTGACCTTAAACTACTTCTTGAGCCTTATGGTCCAGTTGCGTGTGCTTCAGTGTTACCTGAACTTTCAACAGCTCTGTGGTATGTTCTGTGCTGGGGTGGAGCAGTTTACATTATTGACCTTCTTTACCCTCAACCTCCAGAATCCCTGAGAAAATCATACTAACAGCCCAAAATCTGGAGAGAAACAAATTGAGGGCTTCTCTTGACTGGTATAGACAGTTTAACAATCTCAGAAGAGAAAGCAGATATTTTTCTTGAGTCCAGCTGAGCCTTTTCCTTCACAGTACCTGGCTCCTTTACCGTAGACGTAAACAAGCAAATAGAAGCAGACCCAGGTCTGAACTGTATCTTGAAGAAAAATAGAAATTGGTCTCCTGTACAGTGGAAAGAGTGTTAAGTCAATCCATTCTCTGTCAAGGCTTGTAGAATGTCTTCTGTTGCCTTTGTCAAGCACTAGCAAAATAAAAAGAAACATGATATCTAGGCAAACGTGTAACAGCAGTGGTTTTAAAACTTTAGAGTGCCTAAGAATCATTGGGAAAAATTCCTAGATCCCATCCCTGGAGATTCTGATTCATTTGGTCTGAGTGGGTTCCCAATAATTTGCACTTTAGCCCAGCTGCCAGATAATGCTGATGCTGTCAGTTTGAGATCCGCACTGAGGAGCACTGTACCACAGGTCAGAGGACAAAAGACTCAGGACAGTCTGGAAGGAAATGTAGCTTGTGGCACAGAAGAAAATTTTGCACATTTGCTTCACATTTATAGAATGACTTAATAAGAACAAGAAACTCAGTAAAATGAGAATCCAAAAGAAGAAACAGTGAGATGAGAGGGAGGTTGTTTCTAAGAAAACAAATTGAGGACTTAATTGTCCCAATTAATCTGTTTTATCAATGCAATGTATTTCTTATCCTTTGTTGGGTTAGTATGTTAAAACTTTTGGGGTAGGTATTTTAAAAGGAAATGTTAAATCTTTGAGTGTAAAATAACTGGAGCTGAAAGATGGCAGCAAAGTAGAAGGACGTGGAATGCATCCTTCTCCACAGATGCATCAAGAATACATCAAAAGACGCAATAATTCCCACAGAGAACCAGCTGAACACCAGCAGACGACCTTGGACACCTGAAAGGACTGCGAAGATCCCGACATAACTGGATAGGACAGAGGGAGGAAAAAAAAAGGAGAAAGAGGAGGAGAAGAAAGGAAAGGGACGAGTCCCACACCTTGGGGTGGGGGGATCTGAAACAGGATTGTCAAATTCAGGGAAACGTCCCTTATCTGACAGGGAAACCCCTTCTCCAACAGGGAATTTCCCTGGGTCAGAAGGGAGGCATTTGGGACTGTTCAAAGAGGGTAAAGCAGCTGAGCTGTGACAGATGGGAAAGAGTGAGAAACACACAGAGGGTCTGCACCACAGTTCAGCATGTTCAGACTGAGACATTGGTGCACAGCTGAACAGGGGGTGTGGGAGTTGTAACGTAGAAACTGGAGAACTGGTTCAGGGTGAGAAACATTGTTGGCAGTGGGGAGACGGACTGAGGGGACAGGAGGGAAGAAATCCACAGCGGAGAATGCCTACCGCAGAAAGCTGGGCAGCCATGGTGGCAGCTCAATACTGTTGACTAACAAGCAGCAGGGAGGAGCAGCTGGTGTAGCCTCTCTGCGCCTGTGATGGACAAAGGAAGGACCCCTTTGGGCCTGCAAATGCACTCAGGAATAACAAAGGCCCCCAGGCGGGGCTGGCCTAGAGTGCCTGCAGCCAAGAGCCAAAAGTCCACAGAGTGGCCCAGCTCTGCAGACATTCTATTTATACCTGAGCCGCTGGCATCCCTCTGCAACAGGCACTGCCATGACTGAATGAGCCGTCGTGACCCAGGCAGGGCGCCCTGGCAGAGTAGTAGCGGGGGGAGGAGCTGCGGCTGTAGTCGCGCTCTCAGCCTGAGCCGCTGGTGTCCCTCTGCAACAGCAGCTGCCCGAGTCATTGCAACACTGCTCACTCACTCCCAGGGGAAGGAGCCACCATTGTACCCTCTCTCTCCCCACACACCAGTGCTTACAGATCAACAACAAAGGAAGCTCTGCTGGTCACAGAATAATACAAAAAGCCCAAGGAGGGCTAGAGGGACACTTACAGCTGAGACCCCAAGGAAACAGGAATATTATTCTATTGATGTCGTCCATTCTGGGGTCAGTTCTAGCTTTTTTTTTTTTTTTTAATTATGATCTTAGTCCTAAGGAATCTACACATTTTATAACACATTTTATATTCTGTTTTTATTTTTAGCCTTTATATATTTCTATTTCTAGCTGTTTTTTGTAGTGCTGACTATCTCTTACCTTCTTTTCATTTCTATCTTTTATACATTTCTATTTCTTTTCATATTACAAGTGACACTACACTCTTCTGTTACCCTGTCTTCTATCCTTTTTTAGTATCTTTTAATATACTTATAAGCAATATTATCCGTCTGCTGTCTTTCCTTGCTTTATTCTCCAGATGACACACTGAATCCAGGATGCAAGACTACTAGGGAGTCCTCAGACACAGGGAAGATTAACTGCAGAGAACTCTCACAGAGGCCTATATCAGAGTCTAAGACTCGGCTTCGTCCGACTGTCTACAACTGCCAGTGCTAGATACCTCACACCCAGCTACAAACAAGACAGGAACACAAATCCACCCATCAGCACACAGACTACCTAAAGCCATATCAACCTCACAGATACTCTAAAACACACCACCTGACACAGCCCTGCTCATCAGAGAGAAAAGACACAGAGCCACACACTGGAAAGCAGACACCAGAATCCCCCACCAGGAAGCCTGCTGAAGACACTGGACAAACCCCATCACAGGGGGCAGAGGGCAGAAACAAGAGGAATTACTTCTAGGCAGCAGAGGGAAAGGAGACAGCAAATCCTATAAATTAGACAAAATGAGAAAACACAGAAACAGCATGCAGGCAAAGGAGCAGGAAAAAAACCCCACAAGATCAAATAAATGAGGAAATAGGAAAATTGCCTGAAAAAGAATTCAAAGTAATGATAGTAAAGATGATCCAAAATCTCTATAACAAAATAGAGAAAATATAGGAAACAGTTAATAAGAACTCAGAAGAACTAAAGAGCAAACAAACAGTAATGGAAACAAAGTAACCAAAATTAAAAATACTTTAGATGGTATAAACAACAGAATAACTGAGGCAGAAGAACAAATGAGTTGGAAGATAGAATGGGGGAAATAACTGCCACAGAGCAGGAAAGAGAAAAAAGAATAAAAAGAGTGGAAGACAGTCACAGAGACTGGTGACAACATTAAGCGCACCAACATTTGAATCACAGGCATCCCAGAAGAAGAAAAAAAGGGTCGGAGAAAATATTTGAAGAGGTTATAGTGGAAAACGTCCCCAACATGGGAAAGGAAATAATTAATCAAGTGCAAGAAGTGCAGAGAGTCCCATACAGAATAAACCCAAGGAGAAATACACCGAGGCACATAATAAACTAATGAAAATTAAACACAAGGAAAAAATATTAAAAGCAGCAAGAGAAAAGCAACAAATAACATGTAAGGGAAAACCCATAAGGATAACAGCTGATCTTTCTGCAGAAACTCTGCAGGCCAGAAAGAAGTGGCAGGATATACTTAAAGTCCTGAAAGAGAAAAACCCAAGAATACTCTACCCAGCAAGAATCTCATTCAGATCCGATGGAAACGTCAAAAGCTTTACAGGCAAGCAAAAGTTAAGAGAATTCAGCACCACCAAACCAGCCTTACAACAAGTGCTAAAGGAACTTTTCTAGGCAGGAAACACAAGAGAAGTAAAAGAACTACAAAAACAAACCCAAAACAATTAAGAAAATGATAATAGGAACATACATGCCAATAATCACCTTAAATGTAAATGGATTAAATGTTCCACCCAAAAGACACAGACTGGCTGAATGGATACAAAAACAAGACCCTTCTATATGCTGCCTACAAGAAACCCACTTCAGACCAAGGGACACATATAGACTGAGAGTAAAGGGATGGAAAAAGATATTCCATGCAAATGGAAGTCAAAGCTGCAGTAGCAATACTCATATCAGACAAATTAGACTTTAAAGTAAAGACTATTACAAGAGACAAGGAAGGACACTACATAATGATCAAGGGATCCATCCAAGAAGAAGATATAAAATTGTAAATATCTATGCACCCCACATAGGAGCACCTCAATACATAAGGCAAATCTATCAGCCATAAAAGGGGACATTGACAGTAACACAATAATGGTAGGAGACTTTAACACCCCACTTACATCAATGGACAGATCATCCAAACAGAAAATAAATAAGGACACACAAGCTTTAAAGGACACATTAGACCATCTCGACTTAATTGATATTTATAGGACATTCCATCCAAAAACTACCGAATACACTTTCTTCTCAAGTGCACATGGAACATTTTCCAGGATAGATCACATCTTGGGTCACAAATCACGCCTCTGTAAATTCAAGAAAATTGAAATCATATCAAGCATCTTCTCTGACCACAACACCATGAGACTAGATATCAATTACAGGAAAAAAAAACTAAAAAATACAAACACATGGAGACTAAACAATTCACTATTAAACAACCAAGAAATCACTGAAGAAATCAAAGAGGAAATCAAAAATATCTAGAAACAAATGACAATGAAAACACAACAACCCAAAACCTATGGGATGCAGTAAAAGCAGTTCTAAGAGGGAAGTTTATAGCAATACAGTCCTACCTCAAGAAACAAGAAAAATATCGATAAACAACCTAACCTTACACCTAAAACACTTAGAGAAAGAAGAACAAAAACACCCCAAAGTGAGCAGAAGGAAAGAAATCATAAAGATCAGGTCAGAAATAAATGAAAAAGAAATGAAGGAAACAATAGCAAAGATCAATAAAAGTAAAAGCTAGTTCTTTGAGAAGATAAACAAAATTGGTAAACCATTAGCCAGACTCATCAGGAAAAAAAAGACAGAAGACACACATCAACAGAATTAGAAATGAAAAAGAAGTAACAACAGACATGCAGAAATACAAAGGATCATGAGTGACTACTACAAGCAACTATATGCCAATAAATTGGATAACCTGGAAGAAATGGATACATTCTTAGAAAAGTACAATCCTCCAAGACTGAACCAGGAAGAAATAGAAAATATGAACAGACCAATCACAAGAACGGAAATTGAGACTGTGATTAAAAATCTCCCAACAAACAAAAGCCCAGGACCAGATGGCTTCACAGGTGAATTCTATCAAACATTTAGAGAAGAGCTCACACCTATCCTTCTCAAACTCTTCCAAAATTTAGCAGAAGGAAGACCATTTCCAAACTCATTCTATGAGACCACCATCACCCTGATACCAAAACCAGGCAAAGATGTCACAAAAAAAGAAAATTACAGACCAATGTCACTGATGAATATAAATGCGAAAATCCTCAGCAAAATTCTAGCTGACAGAATCCAACAGCACATTAAAAAGATCTTACACAATGGTCAAGTGGGGTTTATCCCTCGGATACAAGGATTCTTCAATATACACAAATCAATCAATGTGATACATCATATCAACAAATTGAAGGATAAAAACCATATGATCATCTCAATAGATGCAGAAAAAGCTTTTGACAAAATTCAACATCCATTTATGATAAAAACTCTCCAGAAAATGGGCATGGAAGGAAATTACCTCAACATAATAAAAGCCATATATGAGAAACCAAAAGCCAACATTGTTCTAAATGGTGAAAAACTGAAAGCATTCCCTCTAAGAACAGGAACAAGACAAGGTGTCCACTCTCACCATTATTATTCAACATAGTTTTGGAAGTTTTAGCCACAGCAATCAGAGAAGAAAATGAAATAAAAGGAATCCAAATTGGAAAAGAAGAATAAAATTGTCACTCTTGGCAGATGACATGATATTATACATAGAAAACCCTAAAGATTCTACCATAAAACTGCTAGCACTAATTGATGAGTTTAGTAAAGTAGCAGGATACAAAATCAATGCACAGAAATCTCTTGCATTCCTATACACTAACAACGAAAGAGCAGAAAGAGAAATTAAGGAAACTCTCCCATTTACCACTGCAACATAAAGAATAAAATACCTAGGAATAAACCTGCCTAAGGAGGCAAAAGACCTGTATGCAGAAAACTATAAGTCAACCGATGGAAGAAATCAAAGACGATACAAACAGATGGAGAGACATACCATGTTCTCGGATTGGAAGAATCAACTTTGTGAAAATGACTATCTTACTCAAAGCAATTTACCAGTTCAACGCAATCCCTATGAAATTACAAATGGCATCTTTCACAGAACTAGAACAATAAATCTTAGGATTTGTATGGAAATGCAAAAGACCCCGAAGAGCCAAAGCAATCTTGAGAAGGAAAGACGGAGCTGGTGGAATTAGGCTTCTTGACTTCAAACTATACTGCAAGGCCACAGTGATCAAGACAGTATGGTACTGGTACAAAAACAGAAAGGAAGATCAGTGGAACAGAATAGAGAACCCAGAGGTAAACCCACACACATATGGGCACCTTTTCTTTGACAAAGCAGGCAAGAATATACAATGGAAAAAAGACAGCCTCTTCAATAAGTGGTGCTGGGAAAATTGGACAGCTACATGTAAAAGAATGAAATTAGAACACTTCCTAACACCATATACAAAAATAAACTCAAAATGGATTAAAGACCTATATGTAATGCTAGACAGTATAAAACTTCTAGAGGAAAACATAGGCAGAACACTCTATGACATCCATCAAAGCAAGATCCTTTTTGACCCACCTCCTAGAATCATGGAAATAAAATCAAGAATAAACAAATGGGACCTAATGAAACAAAAACTTTTGTACAGCGAAAGAAGCCATAAAGAAGACAAAAAGATAACCCTCAGAATGGAAGAAGATATTTGCGAATGAAGCAGCTGACAAAGGATTAATCTCTAAAATATACAAGCAGCTCATGCAGCTTAATACCAAAAAAGCAAATAACTGAATCCACAAACGGGCAGAAGACCTCAATAGACATTTCTCCAAAGAAGACATACAGATGGCCAACAAACACATGCAAAGATGCTCAACATCACTGATCATTAGAGAAATGCAAGTCAAAGCCACAATAAGGTATCACCTCACACTGGTCAGAATGGCCATCAAAACATCTAGAAACAAATCAATGTTGGAGAGGGTGTGGAGAAAAGGGAACTCTCCTGCGCTGTTGGTGGAAACGTAAGCTGGTACAGCCACTATGGAAAACAGTTTGGAGGTTCCTTAAAAGACTAAAAGTATAACTACCATATGACCTAGTAATCCCAGTCCTGGGCATATACCCAGAGAAAACCATAATCCCAAAAGAAACATGTACCATAATGTTCATTGCAGCACTATTTACAATAGCCAGGACATGGAAGCAACCTAAATGCCCATCAACAGATGAATGGATAAAGAAGATGTGGCACATACATAAAATGGAATATTACTCAGCCATAAAAAGGAATGAAATTAAGCTATATGTAATGAGATGGATAGACCTAGATTCTGTCATACAGAGTGAAGTAAGCCAGAAAGAGGAAAACAAATACTGTATGCTAACTCATATATACGGAATCTAAAAAATAAATGCTACTGATGAACCCAGTGACAGGGCAAGAATAAGGATGCAGATGCAGAGAATGAACTGCAGGACACGGGGTTGTGGAGGCGGGAGGCAAAGGGGAAGCTGGGATGAAGTGAGTGAGTAGCATAGACATATATACACTACCAAATGTAAAATAGCTAGCTAGTGGGAAGTTGCTGTATAACAAAGGGAGATCAACTCGATGATGGGTGATGCATTAGAGGGCCAGGACAGGGAGGGTGGGAGGGAGTCGCAGGAGGGAGGGGATATGGGGATATATGTATAAATACAGCTGATTCACTTTGGTGTACCTCAAAAACTGGTACAAGAGTGTAAAGCAATTATATTCCAACAAAGAGCTTAAAAAAAAAAAACTGATATGAATTGCCAGATTTTCTCAGAGCATAGCAGGCAATATGCCTGCATTAATGTTTTATAATGACAACTGATCTTGATTTTCACATAAAACAAATTATTTAAATTTTTACCATTCTGAGTAGGGAAAATGCATACTTTTAGTTTTATTTTAGTAAGCATAATAGAATTCTTTAAATCACTAGGGAAACTCAATCTGAACTTAAGCCCCCCAAAAGTAAAGGTTTTACTTTCATGTAACTGAAAATTCCAGTGTGAAGCTGGTCTCATTCCTCCATAAGCCTCCACCATAATTGGGGAGAAGATTGTGGGAGCTGGGGAGGTTGGGGAAGAGGAATGAGAACATTGGTAAGCCCTAGAAATCACTTTGGTGTAACTTGAGTTACATTTGTATCTTTGGATTCTGTTCCTCACTGGATATCCACCCTAATAATTTTGCTGTTAGCTCTTCCTTTTCTGTCATTAATGACTTTACTTCCTCCACCCAACTTCCTTCCATTTCTGGATCATAACTGTTTAAGACAAGTTTATGGCTTTGTTGTTATAAGCTGCTGAAACCAAGTGCTTAGCTATGTGGGAATTATCTGGAATGGACGGAGCCAGGATTGAGTCACTTGGTTTGGTTAGTGAAGTGTTAGAACCTGGCTGGCGGGTTGCTACCAATACTCCCTGGGGCCAGTGGCTATACTCATTTACTTTGTTTACTAGCAACTCTTACTAGAGAAAGAAAACAATTACCACTCTTGTTTATTCTTGAGTTGCTAAGAGCAGGTTTGTTTGCAGCGAAGTGTGCTGATGACATTCCTCCCTAAATACTTTTTTTAATGTATTAGAAAATGTTGCTTCATTTCATCTCTTAGTAGTCCATAGGATCTAGAGATGAGACACCATTTTTAAGGTATTAAAATATATAACCTATTTAAACAATAAGTTAGTTATCGGTGTGATTCTGCCAGTAAAATTCTATAAAATATAGATGGGTGGAAATTTGGTATTGTGAAAGATTTTGAGATTTACTTTAGAACTCTAAGAGTTAAGTTTCTTGCCCTGATATCTATAGCTTGTAGCAATGCTAAAAGGAAAGGACCCTATACAGTTGGTGGGATTTGGGGAAGGAGGAGAAAAGCAAAGAAAGCTTTGTTATTCCGAGTGGGAAGAGAAGAGATCAGTAACAAAAGAAACTTAAAAATTAAAAATTTAATCTCAGTTTCACTTCACAACTGTTACATTTACCTCTACTTTAGCTAAGATGTAAAATTTTTCACTGCAACTAAACTGAAAATAAAAGGCAAAGAAGTGCAGAGTACACCAGAAGAAGAGAAGGTCAGTGTACATGACAGTTTCTTGTCCTATCTTAACTGAATTCAGGCTACAGATATACTCAGCCCTGAAAAGACCCCCACAAAGGGGATTTGGAAATTGCAGTTTTCCTGACCACTTCCCCTCCCTACTGTTTACTTGATGCAAATTGCAAAATGGAGAGATTACCAGTCCTAGGTAAGGCAAACCTCATCCATAAGGTGGCTTTAAAAACACCACACTTGCCTCTGAGCTGGAGTTTGGATCATATGTTTTCTTGAAGTTCTTGCAGTTTTAATTCGATGAAGGTGCTCCATTCCACTAAAGTAGGGCTTTTCAACGTTTGTGCTGAAGCAAAGTTCTGCCTAGGACTACAGCTGGATGTGACACTTTGCAAAGCACAGTTTTGCCAAGTACTTACTTTAAAATTCATGCAAGAAATTCACTCCAAATTTATCATGTTGCTTTTAACATAAAAATTTTGTTTTATTGTTCTTAATAACTCCCTAAATCTTCAAGCAAAATTCGTATTCCAGGAAACGATTTCTCCTGAGACTGTGTGTAACCCGTGCTCCATTGCTTATTTTTCTTGGGGTGGGGGTATGTGTGTGCCTGTTTTTACACACCATCTTAGGGAAAATGTAGTGATCTACATTGTCGTCGTTTCCTTTAAATGTACATAAAGTTTATATATAATCTGCGCTACAGCATTGTACTTAAGAATTATTACAATAACTGAAGAGGATGTGTTCCAGGAAATTTGTATCCAGAAGATGGCATATGGAAAGATAATGTGAGAAGCATAACTGTGAGTTTTAAAATGTTAAGGAGAGTTGCAGTGCCAAAAAACTAATTAAATACTGTCCAGAGTAAAGTAATGACAAACATGCTGATAACTTAAGCCTCTGGAAGTCTTGAGGAAGGCTAAAATGGTGGTTTTATAAATGTTGCCTGTGAATGAGTGGATGGATGGGTGAATGAATGGATTTGGTTAAGGCAGTAGTTCTCGGCTCGGGATTTTACTGTCTAGGGGACACTGGTGATGAGATATTTTTGATTGTCACTCCTGGGAGGGTGGTGTGCGTTGCTCCTGACATATAGCTGGTAGAGCCAGAAGTGTGAAACAGCCTACAGTGTCCAAGACAGCTTCCCACAACAAAGAATAATCTGGTCCAAAACGTTAGTAGGGCAGCTGTTGAGAACCCTGGGTTAGGAGAGCTGGAGGAGGGTGCTGGGGAAGGAGAAGAAAAAGACGGACAGACGGAGACCAGTGGACCAACACATGCTCAGGCAGAGAGGGTCCTGGAACGGAGCCTGGGAACGGAATGAAGCCTTGAGCTGGAACCTGGGTGGGCAGGGTGGCGGGAAGCGCGATCCGCCTCGTGGGGCGGGAGAGGGTGGCGCTCTTCTCGCCAGGCCTGAAAGGATTTGCTATTAAGGAGGCCTAGTGTAGTTTCAAAGGATCTCCGTTGCCTCCCCGAGCAGTTTTTCCATATTTAAATTTAAAATTACTTCAACAGAGGAAGCCTTTCATTCCAATGGTGAAATAAAAAGCTAAGTTGAAGGTGACAAAGATTTTCGTGGGAAAGACTGTCAAACATAACAAGCCAGCAAAGAGAAATGGCTCTTATTAAATCCTTTCTGTTTTTGATCAGGGAAAGAAGAGAAGAACTTTGAGGGCTTGAGGTTGGTAGTGGGGCACGGCAGAGCACGGAAAGGGGTACAGAAAGATGAAGCTTCACAGTGTTTCCTAGGGAAGTTCCTATTTCCTCGAAACTTGTGTGGGAAAGTGAAGCTATGATCAGAAGCAACTTTGAAATAAATAACTTAAAAAACTGGCATTGGTATAGGAATATTTTTCCCCTTGAGACATTTGTATTAATGAGTTGGACGGTGAAAGATAATTAACATTCCAGATGGGTAGAGTCCAGTGATGTCTTCCAGCAATTAAAATAATTTGTGTTTAAATCCTCCAGGCTTCCACCTTTCCTTAGGCTGACTGAGAAGGGGGGTAATAGCTTTGGAGTCTGCACCACAAGACAAGTAGATCAACAACTTGAAAATCAATTGTGTTCTTGGAATGTTCCAACTTCATAATAATGTTTCCACTTAGCTTCTTAAAAGCATGTTTTGAGGAGTTTCTTTGTGCCAGGTAAATGTGGAGGATAACAGTTATGAAGACATATGATTCCTGCATTCAAGGAGCTTATGGTTGAAGTTAAACACAGCACAACATAATAAGTCCTCGTAAAAGAAGGCCAACAAAGGGGGCTACAGAAGCAGAGGGTGGGGCATTGGCTCTAAGCCCTTGAACAGAGAGTTTTTGCTAAATGGGGGAGGGGGGTTGGGGAGGCACAGAGGAAGAGCATTTTAGAGATGAGAAAGCACAGAGGCACAGGGTCTTTGTGATAACTCCTGTAAGGGAAGGACCATAGAGGGGAGGTGTTTGGTATGGGGTGGGTGATGTGGTGGGAAGCAGGCTGGAAGGATAGGCTGGAGAAGGATGGTTGAGGGCACTGAGAGCTGAGGAACTGGGCTGTATTCTATGGATGAGAGCCAGGGAAGGTTTCTGTGCAGATGAGCAGTAGGATCAGGTCTGGGTCTTGAAGTGATTTGGCTGTAGTGAGGATGGGGTGGCTGGAGTGGAGGGGGACAGAGGCTTTAACAGAAATATTATTCTGGCATCCTCATAGCATCTCTTCGGATGTTTTTGACCTTGGAGATACACACACTACACACACACACACACAGTGATTTATTCAATTAAAAATCATTGTCAGCTTCTGTGGTCGTAGTCCCTTTATATTCTGGAGTTTTACTTTAGGGTTTAGGTTCATGCTAAAATTTACATTCCCTTAGAATTATCCTCCTTAAATCTAAAGTCTCATGTTTACAATTTAACTTTTAACCATTGGGTATCATTTAAATTTCTCTTTGTATCTATTTCCTCCTTATTGACTAAGGAGCCTCCCTTCTTGCCCCCAAGAGCATGAGATTCACTGTAAGTAAAGTGTCTAGTGGATTAGTGTGATTATCCTTGTGGAGTTTTTTTGTTTGTTTGTTTTTTATCCTTGTGTGTTTTTTTTTTTTGCAAATCCATCTTTGCCTTTTGTGACCCAGTCCAGGACATAATCTTGGCTTCAGTCTCAAGGGACAATACTCTGTATGTCCTGTGAGTATCAATTTCAGGAAGGACACAGCTAGATATTTGTGTAGGGGATTAATTTTTCTTACTCTAAGAAAAATTGTATGATTGATATTACACTGATTGCTTTCTTGGACTGAATTAAAAGTCTGCGTCACTACAAGTATGTGTAGGACTTAAAAGTCTTGCTGAAATCAGAAGTCTTGATTGGCCTATACTGGGCTGCCAGATATATAGGATCCTCAGTCCCTCAGCAGTCAAGATGGCATAATATACGTGTTTTTCTCTGGAGAATAGTGAGCAGTGACTGAAGACTTCTTAAGGGTCCCTCATGATGGGGTTGTACCTCTCCATCTTTTACCCATCCGAGAATTTCTAAAAATCATTTAGTTAAAAGATTAAAAACATGTTGCAAGGGGATTCATGCTTCTGGCCATGATGGAGTAACTGGGACCTAACTAACCTTCCTGAATAGATAACTATAAGTAGATGAAATTTGTGAAACAACTACTTTCAGAAATTGGACACCAGGCAGTGCAGAACTCTGATCCCCAAGAGAAAGGAAAATAACAACCTCCACATTCAGGCTTTCTCATGGGAGGCTATCTTAGCTCAGGCTGCCAAAACAAAATCCCATAGACTGGGTGGCTTGAACAACAGAATTTATGTTCCCACAGTTCTGGAGACTAGAAAGAAATAATCAAGGTGCTGTCAGAGTTGGTTTCTGGTGAGGCGTCTCCTCCTTGCTTATAGGTAGCTGTCTTCTCACTATGTCTCACATGACCTCTCTTCTCTGCCCATACGGAGAGTGGGGATCTCTGTTGTCTCTTCTTATAAGGACACCAATCCTGTACGATGGGGGCTTTACATTTATGACCCTGTTTAACTTTATGTAACTACCTCCCTAAAGGCCCTATCTCTAATGTATAGTCACATTGAGGGTTAGGGCTTTAACGTGAACTTTGGGGGAAGAAAATTCGGTTCATAACAAAGGCACTTTCCAGGCTAAGATGCAGAGAGGGATTCCAGTCAAAGCATAGCCATGTTACTAAGTTGAGGCAGATTGGAGTTCATGGAAGGGCCTAGAATTTGTACGGCAGACAACCATAGAGGAAGGAGCTGTGCAAAAAAACAGCCACAAAAGTCCACAGGAATTTCCTTGAGTATTGCTGAAAGGGACTTGGCAAGCTGAGCTCAAAAGGGCTCGGAGACATTCATGTTCTGAGCTGCCAGAATGGGAAATTATATATTTAGGGCATTCAGTAGAGTCCTCAGAAGGGTCACATCTTGACAGTAGGGCTAAACTGCCCAGAGTAGAGATAAGCTTAAACTCACATCATAAACTTAATTACAAGCCTTGAAAGGTTCAACATGATCCAAAAGTAACCTAACCGCCTCACTGAACAGTCTTACACCCTTTGAAGGAATCAACAAAATTCAACACTCACCAATGTAGAGTTTGTAATGTCCATCCATTAAAAATTTACTATACACAGAAAGAAGCAGGAAAATGTGAATCATAGTCAACAGAAAAACCAATAAATAGAAAGCACCCAGAAATGACTAATAATGGGATTAGCAGAAAAAGATTTTAAAATGGTTTTTTTTACATCCTCAAATATTTAGAGAAAAACATGAATACAATGATAAGAGAAATTGGAGATATAAAAAAAGAAGCAAATGGAACTTCTAGCAATGAAACCGTACAATATCTTATATGAATAATTCACTGGAGGGGCTTAAAAGAAGATTAGACACTGATGAAAAAGATCAATGAACTTGAAGACATAGCAAAAGAAACTAAACTGAAGAAAGAAAAATCCAAAGTGGCTGCACCATTTTACAGTCTCACCAGCAGTGTTTCAATTTATCTACATCTTTACCAACACTTGTTATTTTATCTGACTGTGAAGTGGAATTTCATTGTGGTTTTATCTGAAATTTTGATAGTTAATGATGTTGAGCATATTTTCATGTGCTTATTGGCCATTTGTATATCTTTCTTGAAGAAATGTCTATTCAGATCTTTTGCCCGTTTTTAATTGGGTTATTTGTTACTTAGTAAGTTATGAGTTCTTTATTCTGCATTCTAGACTTTTATCAGATATATGATTTGCAAGTATTTCCTTTTATTTTTTGGGTTGTCTTTTTTACTTAATGGTATCCTTTGAAGCACAACAATTTTTAATCGTGGTGAAGTTCAATTTATCTTTTTTTGTTGTTACTTTTGTTTTTGGCATCATATCTGAAAAACCATGGCCTAATTCAAGGTCATCAAGATTTATGCCTATGTTTTTTTGTAAGAGTTTTGTAGTTTTAGTTTTTACAATTGGGTCTTTGATCTATTTTGCATTAATTTTTGTATATGGTTTAAAGAGGGTTCCAAGTTCATTTTTTGCATGTGGAATCCAGTTGTCCCAGCACCATTTGTTGAAAAGACTATTGTTTCCTCATTGACTTGTGTTGTCACCTTGTCAAAATCCACTTACCGTAAGTGTAAGGGTTTATATCTGGATTCACAATTTTATTCCATTGTCTAGCTTTATGCCATCAGGCACTATCTTGATTACTGTAGCTTTATAGTACATTTTGAAATAGGGTTTGATGAGTCCTCCAACTTTGTTCTTGCTTTTCAGGATTGTCTGGGCTATTCTGGGTCCCTTGCATTTCCATATGAGCTTTAGGATCAGCTTGTCAGTTCCTGCAAAAAAGCTAGCCAGGATTTTGATAAATATTATTTTAATCTGTAGATTATGTTAAATAATCTGTAGATTATGTTAAATCAGTTTGAAGAGTATTGTTATCTCAACAATATCAAGTCATCTGATCTGAGAACATGGGTGTCATTCCATTTATTTAGGTCTTTAACTTTTTTCAACAATGTTTTTGTAGTTTTCAGTGTACAAGTCTTGAATTCTGTTAAAATTGTACCTAGATATTTTATTGATGGTATCATAAATGGAATTGTTTCCTTAATTTCATTCTTAGAATGTTCATTGCTAGTGTGTAGAAATACAATTTATTTTTGTACATTAATCTTGTATTCTGTAACTTTCCTGAACTTGTTTATTGGTTCTAATATTTGTGTGGATTCTTTATATATTCTTCATTCTAGATTTTTCTAGGGTTTTCTAGGTATAAGATCATTCCATCTGCAAATAGATAGTTTTACTTCTTTTCGTTCTGATCTGGATGCCTTTTATTTCTTTTTCTTGTCCTGACAAGAACCTCTAGTACAGTGCTAAGTAGGAGTGGCCAGAACAGATATCCTTGCATGTTCTTGATCTTAGTGGAACAGGCATCCGGTGTTTCACCATTAAGTATGATGTTACTTAAAGCTGTGAAATTTTCATAGATGTCCTTTATCAGGGTGAGGAAGTTCCCTGCTTTTTCTGCATTTATTTAAACCATTATGTCCCCCCACCCCTTATTCTACACTATTGTCTATTATATTAATTGATTTCCAGATGTTAAACCAACCTCATATTCCTGGGATAAATTTCATTTGGTCATGGTGTATAATCTTTTTCATATGTTACTGGATTTGGTTTGCTAGTATTTATTGAGAATTTTTACATCAATATTCATAAGCAATATAGATCTTTAGTTTCTTTTCTTGTGTTACCTTTGTCTGATTTGGTATCAGGATAATACTGGCCTCAGAGAATGGGTTGGGAAGTGTCCACTCCTCTTTTGTTTTTCGGAACAATTTCTGAAGAATTTATATTAATTCTTTTCTGGATGTTTGGTAAAATTCACTAGTGAAGCTATCTGGCTTTTCTTTGTGGAAAAGGAAATTTAAAATTATAATTTTAAAATTATAATTTGATCTCTTTACTTATAGGCCAGGTCATATTTTCCATTTCTTCTTATAGCAGTTTCAGTATTTTGTGTATCCCTGGGAATTTTTGCATTTCATTTATCTATTTTGTTAGCATAGTTCATAGTATTCCCTTATAATCCTTTTCATTTCTGTAAGTTTTGTAAATGTCTCCTCTTTTGTTCCTGTTTTAGGTAATTTGAGTCTTTTGCCTTGTCCATTCTAACTAAAGGCTTGTCAATTTTGTTGATCTTTTCAAGGAAACAACTTTTGATTTATTGATTTTTTTTCTATTGTTTTTCTATCTGCTGAAAACCAATAATAAAGAGAAAAATCTTATAAAGCAGCCAGAGGAAAACAAGACACATTGCTTATACAGGAAGAAGAAGCCCTCCAATATAGAAGATAAGGACACTACACTTAAAATGGATGCATTGAATTTCTGTTAAAAATTTGGTTAAAAAAAAAAGGCATGTTTCTTTTGAGTCTAAATACTGTCAGTTTGATTCCTGCATGAGACAGTATGCTTTACCAGGAAGAACACTTTCCCTGTCCCCAAAGTCCCAGACAATACCATGTCACAGAGTTCTTCATGGTGGAGGTGATGGTTTTTCCTCACATTACAAAAGGAAAACACAAAAAAAGCAGGCCCTGCTGAGTATAGGCAGGAGTCTGTGCTGATTATGAGGCTTTTAGGATATTTTTTTGCTCCCTTCTTTTAGCCCTAATCCAGTCATTATCAAACCTCAGCTGCACTTTAGAATCAGCTGGGGAGCTTTAAAAAACTACTCAAGCCCATCTCCATTCTAGACCAACTTAAATTTAGAATCAGATGGTGGAACCAGCCACCTGAGTGTGTGTGTGTATGTGTGTAAATATAAAATATATGTATGTGTATATATAAATGTAAAGTATATATGTGTATTTCATATGTAAGTATATATGTGTATTTCATATGTATGTATATATGTATGTTGTGGGTTTTTTCACTTATTATGTGAAGATTTTAAAATATATACCGAAGTGGTGAGAATAGCGATCTTTAAACTGGGGATATGAGGACACCCAGGGGTGAAGCCTTCTCCAGGATAGAGTTAACAACCCAAATATATTTTGTCCAATTTCCCCACCATATGGGATGCAAAATGGAGGTGGTTCTTGGTTGTGAAACAGATACTATTACACACACATACACACACACACACACACTGTTGGGAGGAAAAATTTTCCTCTATCACCTTAGGTCCTAGTGGTTGGGGCCTTTGTATTAATTGACAGTCTCCAGTTTGAAGGTCACTGTCAAGGAGTTTGCAATTCTTTGCTTTCAATCAAATTTTAAAAGGGTGAGTCATAAATTTCCTGTAAAATTTTACTTTCAACTTATCAAAATTAGTCATGTTGTGTTGATCAATTATGTGCTACTAGCAATTGTAATGTTAATCAAAATAATTTTCTTGAACACTTAGAGCCTTAAGATCATAGGAAGTAAAGTTTAAAATTTTTTAAAATAAATATGTGCTTTTGTAGCCAAGAAGTATGAGCAGATGATCCGTAATTGATCTTCAAGCATAAAAATATATCACAGTCCAATGAACTTCTTTGAAAGAAGTAAGGTGAAAGTGTAAGTTCAAAAAGCAAAAAAAAAAAAAAAAGAATTGAGTTACTTCATATATTTTTAATGGATAATGATGGGTATCATATTGCTGTGGTATTTAGATTCCAGTTGATTCATTTCAGAAAGTAATGTTTTATTTACAAATGTCAAGATTGATAATACATTGGAAATTAGATTCTTTGCAACTGCTTAAACTTATGATAAATCATTATAGATGTCAACTGGAAAATGTACAAGGGGGAACATTAAAAAATTTTTTTTAAGGGCTTGAGAGGGGAAAGGTGAAGATCACTGTTCTAGATGGGTTGCTTCATTTCCTTCTGGAGGGCCGAGGACCATTCACTAGAAGGTAATTTATTTTAAACCCTGTCTTCATAGTTTAATAAAGCAAAAATTGATTCATACTTTACAACTTCATCTGTTTTAGGACTGATAACTAATAAACGCTACAAAAAAAAAGTGTGCTTATGGAAATTGGGTGGATGTGTTTTGTATATGCACTGAACTTTCTATCCATTCTCTGTCCATGAAAGAGACATAAACATGTCTGTGTAGTACAAAGTTACTTTTACTGTCGTCAGTACTTATGGATGAAGTTTATGTCATAGCAATAATTAAAGCATTCACTCACTTCAGCCTCCAGTTCCTGTTAACGTTTAGTATAATTATGTAACCTAACTTTATAACCTATTTCTAATTCTATTAATCCTCAGCAGAAAGGTGGGTTCATTCCCTGCTCTGGTCAGAAAGATGTGGGAATGCGAGGCTGGGATCTCTGCATAAGCTTTGCAAGGTCCTTGTAATAGTCGCGGGGCTTCCCATCACTGAGCACAGCTCACCACAGGCTGTGCACTGTACATCCATTCTCTCTAATGGCCACTACAACCATGGGAAGCTGATTCTGTCTTTTTCAGTTTATAGCTGAGAGAACTGAGGCTCGTGGAGGTTAGTAGGCCAAAGGCACACGGCTAGTTGATGGAGAGCTAGGACATGCCCCTGGATTATCTACCTGATGATTTCCACTTCAGCATGCTGCCCTCTGGGCTCTAACCCTGGGCAGAGAGCACCCAGGTGAGGATGCGGTATGAAGACCTGGGCTCACTTCCTAGTTCCACTCCCTGGGTAGCTGTGACACCTGAGAAGTCACTTACCATCTTCCAGTCTTAGTGTCATTGGAACTTTGCAGGATTCTGTGAGATTTAAACTGCAAGCAATATATGAGTATGTAGGAGGATTGTTTCATACTGTCTCAGCTCTTATTTTGTTATAGAGTTAATGGAAAACCATCACCTTTTGGTCACACAGGCGTTCATAAAACATCATTTAATTTCGTGGGATTGGAGACTGGGTTATGTTTTTCTATCTCTGTTGAATGTTACAGTGAATAGATTGTCAAAGCTTGGAAGTGTGTGAAAGTGTGGAGTATTCCTGCCTGATTTGGGTGTTGGGAAAAGAAGCCAGGTAGTGGGAACACAGGAAAATATTAGCACATCTTTTTAGATAAAGATTACCTGTGTGCATTCCAGATGCTGACCTAAAATAGACTGCCAGATATTTCTCCAGCAATAATGGGTTTATTTGGGATCAGCAGAGAATTGTAAATTGGGGTCTGCAACCATGGTGAGCCATGAGCAGGTCCCCCCTGCCTTCCCACGCAAGGGAAAGAGAACAGTTTGATAGATGGGGAAAGGATGCTGGAAGGATATAGTAAATAAAGAGTCCATGGCTTTTCAGTGGCTGAGTCTTTGCTAGGAAAATCTTCTTGTTGGGCTCGGCTACCTTGTAGGGCATGAGAGCTCCCCCTTCTTGTCTCCCAACTCTATTTCACTGAGGTTTCTGTTAAACTTTTTGCACAGATAATCCACCAATTGAATGAACTCAGGTAGAGAACATCTAAGTTGTTCATGCTGAGCTCTGAATCTGGTCTCTAGAATTATGTAAGGATAGAGTTAAAAAATGAGAATATGGTGTGTATTAGAAGAACGTCACTTGTTCTTTGGATAAGGAGAAAAGAAATCTCCAGCCTGATTTCCTACTCTACTTTCAAGAATTCAGTTAAAGCTTCTGCTGACTCACAGAACTGTTGCTTCTCCCCAATAACTGCTTCAAGTTTCTTTCCTGTATTTGTTTGCCTGCTTCTGGCTAGTCGTCTTCTTCTTCTTTTTTTAATTTATTTTATTATTTTATTATATTTACTTTTGGCTGCATTGGGTCTTCATTGCTGCACATAGGCTTTCTCTAGTTGTGGAGAGCGGGGGCTACTCTTCACTGCAGTGCACGGGCTTCTTATTGTGGTGGCTTCTGTTGTTGCAGAGCATAGGCTCTAGGTGTAAGAACTTCAGTAGTTGCAGCACACGGGCTCAGTAGTTGTGGCGCTCGGGCTGAGTTGCTCCAAGGCATGTGGGATCTTCCCAGACCAGGGATTGAACCCGTGTCCCCTGCATTGGCAGGTGGATTCTTAACCACTGGGCCACCAGGGAAGCCCCTGGCTAGTCTTTTAAAAAAGAAAAATAGAACAATTTCAGATATTAAAAACATATAAAGAATAATGAGAGTCCATGAACTTACCACCTTGCTTAAGCAATAGCCAAAGCTCCTGTATACTTCTCCGCATCACATACACCTCCAATGATGAGCACCAGCCCGCAAGCGGACATCTATCGTTTCCATGCCTTTCTTTATACTTTTCCTGCATAGGTATGTCTAACTAAATGATATAAATGATTGTTTTCATGCTTTAAAACTTTCTATAAATAGAATAATACTAAACATATTCCTCTGCTCTCTTGATTTTTTCAAAGTGAAGAGTTTTTGAGTTCATATTGATTCAGGTAGTTCTAGTTCATTCATTTTCACTGCCATGTGGAATTCCATTATATGGATACACTGTGTCTTGGTTCAGATTGCTTAACTAAGAGCCACAGACTGGATAGCTTACAAATATAAGTTAATTTCTCACAGCTCTGAAGACTTGGAAGGGTGAGATCAGGGTAGGTGCACGGTCAAGTTTTGGTAAGAGCCCTCTTCCAACTCAAAGACTGCTAATTTCTCCTTTTATCCTCACATGGAGGAAAGAGAGTGAGTGAGCCAGCTCTTTGGGCTTTTCTTATAGAGCCTCTGATCCCATTCTTGAGGGCTCCATCTTTATGATCTAATTATCTCCCAAAGACCTCCCACATCCAAATATCATAGGGGATTTGGTTTCAACATAACAGTTTTGGAGGGACACAAACATTCAGTCAATAACACGCCACAATTTACCTATTTCTCTGTTGATGGACAATTTGTCATTTTGCTTTTAAAAACAATACTGCAGGGACTTCCTAGGTGGCACAGTGGTTAAGAATCTGCCTGCCAATGCAGGGAACATGGGTTCGATCCCTGCCCCAGGAAGATACCACATGCCACAGAACAATTAAGCCTATGCTCCACAACTGTTGAGCCCATGTGCTGCAACTACTGAAGCCTACATGCCTAAAGCCCGTGCTCCACAATAAGAGAGGCCACCACAATGAGGAGCCCGTGCACCACAATGAAGAGTAGCCCCTGCTCGCCACAACTAGAGAAAGCCCATGTGCAGCAATGAAGACCCAACACAATCAATCTATAAATAAATATAATTTAAAAAAAAATTCCAGCTGCACAGACATATATATACTACCAACTGTAAAACAGACAGCCAGTGGGAAGTTGTTGTATAACAAAGGGAGTCCAACTTGAGGATGGAAGATGCCTTAGAGGACTGGGGCGGGGAGGGTGGGGGGGACTCGAGGGTGGGGGAGTCAAGGAAGGGAGGGAATACGGGGATATGTGTATAAAAACAGATGATTGAACTCGGTGTACCCCCCAAAAAATAATAAATAAATAAAATTAAAATTCTCAAAAAAAAAAAAAGAATTAAAAAAAACCAAAAAAAAAAAACAACCAATGAGCAAGCTTGTTTTTGTCTCCTCGTGTAAGTTTCTCTAGGACTTATTGATGTAGCTATGGAAATTTTGTGTGTTGGGTATGCACATCCTCAGCTTTACTAGGAAGTGAGAATTGCTCTCCAAACTAATGATACCAATTTATATTTTCTCTGAAGATATTTGAGTATTCCCATTGCTTTCTGTCCTTGGTCCCAGCTATCATTATTGGGCAGGACAGAGAAAAGGTGGGTGGTGATGAACAGTGAGGTCAACTCTGCAGGCTTTGGAAATGGACACCTCTTAAAGGAAAGAACAAGCGTCTGTTGAACAAAATCCAAACTCCTTAATATTGTCGATGAAAATATTAATCAATAGTCAATCTAAGAAAGAAATGGAAAGTTTTATTCGAGCTAGCTTGAGGATTATAACCGAGGAGACAGTCTTTCAGAAAGCTCTGGGGACTGTTCTACCATTAGAGGTCAAAGCACAGTGACATGTTTTTGAAACAAAAGGTTGTACATCGAAGTAACATTGCTAGTTTCCATAGTCCAACAAAGTGAGTAGTGGGTTATTGTGACCCCTTAAAGGACTGAGAAAGGAATGGTCTCTCCTAAGGAGTTACCTTTCTGATGCCAGGAAGAAATTGCTTTTTTTTCTTCTTCTTCTTCTTTTTTTTTTTTTTTTTAAGAGTAGGCATTCCTGTGTCTTCTAAGGGGATCTAGTTAATGTATAATGCAGATACACAATGCAGGCTAAAGGGGTAGTGGCTCAAAGGGACAGAGAGAGAATTTTATGTTTAAAAACTTTTTTGTTCTATTTTAAAAGTAATTTTATTTCACCACCATGGCACACAGAGCCCCCTGCCTTATCTGGCTCCCTCCTACCTGGCCTCACCCCCTACCACACACTCCTCACTCACAGTGTCCTTCTCTCTTATCACTGGGACACACGGGCAAACTCATTCCCACTCAGAACTTGGTGTTCTGACTGGAATACTCTTTACCCAGCTCATTGTGTGGCTGGTTTCTTCTCAACCTTTACGTATTGGCCCCTCAGAGAGGCCTTCTCTGACTACATAATGTAACATAGTTCTCCTACTTATCTTCCTACCTACCCCATGGCTCTCATTCACATTTCTCTCTTTGTTTTTTTTCATTGCATTTATCACAATCTGAAATTATTTAATTGTTTCTCTCACTGGGATATAAACTCCATGAGGGCCATCCAGGTGCAGTGGCCGCCACGTGTCAACTTTTTATTGAATGAATGTATGTACACATGGATGCCTTCTCTACTCAGCAAACTTGGTACCCTTTCTTGTCACTTCTCCGATGTTCACCATCCCAGCATTGTGCTGACCACTGATGTGCTATAGAAGCAGGTGAACGTAGAGCACCCTGGTAATATCCTGAATAGATGCTCTGTGCAATGCTGTCCGTTCCCTTCTGAGACGTCCCAGGATCTCATGCACTGACTCCATCCATACTGAACTTTTCTCTTTCGGTTGAAGCCCCTCTTCCCTCAGTGCCTGGAGTGAAACCTGTGACCCCCGCCCCTCTCTCTGCATCTTTCTGGAGGTCATTGTGGCTTCTGTAAGCACTTGGTCAAGGGTAGGGTTTGCCCGAGTCACCTCCGGCCCTTTCTTGCCAACCTGATGGTGTGGAAAACTCCTCAAAGGCTGCTGAGCGTATGTTCATTTACTCATCATCTGGGCACCTGTGACCCTGTGGGCAGCACTTGAATCACCTGTGATTCCTGTAGCCAGCAGACCTACTTGAGGATTACTAGTTGCTTTGGGGGGGAATTCTGTGATTATTCTGCGATTGGTCAGTCGTCTTGCTCCCCTTTGTGCCTCCCTCTTCTACCCTACGTGACATTTAGTTTCTGGGCTGGGATAGGTGATCTGTTTTTGGTGCTCCCAATACTTCTACCTCTGCACTTACCTCATGGTTTTGTCATGGTCTCTCTTTGTGTCTCTTTTTCCCTCAGGATGGAGAACTGTGATTCTTAGCCTTGTATCGCTAGTGCGTGGCACGAAGTAGGCATTGAATAAATGTTTAGTAAGCAGATAAATGAATGAGTGGAGTGAACTCTAGATCTGGAATGAAAACCTGGCTTATTAACACATTCAATTTGGAGACAGAGAGTGCCAGCTGTTTCTGGCACTTTGTAATCACTTTGTAATTTGATAGAAATTTGTAATCAGTGGCTGCCCCACTCTTGAGAAAACTAGGTTTTCCACAGACTGATTGAGGTGGGAACTACCCTTTGAGTCAATTTAGTGTATTCTCAACCCCCACCATCAAGCACAAGTAGAGCAGCGAAGAGACAACCAGAATTTTGCTCCCTGGCCATGTATGTCCCTGGTAGATCACTCCGTTCATTCAGCATTCGTCAGGTGCTAATGTTTTCACATGAACAAGAGAGCAAGAGGCTGATTTTTGTCCCCAATGTGTTGTCACTTTGCTTAATAGTTTGACACAGAAGATGCCTCTGTGTTATTTGGAAAATGGCTCCACGGGGCATCACCTCTGAAGAGTCTGGATGGATGTTGTATAGTTGTTTTCATTTCCCAGGGCAAGTATGTAAAAAGTGGACAGAGAAACTTACATGTAAGTTTTTATCACCTGCTTGTGATTTCCCAGTTTGGCTCAAATAAAGGTACTCCTAATTCTTGGACTTCACTCTGTGTCATGAGGGAAAAACTGACACAGACACTCCCTCCAAGGAAACATGACATTTGAGGAGTTTCCATTAGCTGGTTGGCTATCTTTTCATTATAGGTTGTCTTGGGCCAATTTTAGCAAAGGGATTATTAGGCTTTGTCAGAGAGATGCATTTTGGAAACAATGTTACTCCTCATCTCATACTATGTTCTTAATACCTGAATTATATTCACCTATTTTAAAATTATTTTATTTTTTATATTGACTATATTCCTAAAATATTACTTATATTGTTTCTGGAATAAGGTAGAGCATAAAAAAATATATGTGCATAATATTTGTTGTCTCGCAGGAAAATGAGACAATAGGATGATCATGATAAATTACTTGGTTTGACGTAAAATGTATTTTTAAATTACCCTTTGGGTGTTTTCAAACATAGTTGGAAAAAATTACAGTGCATTTCTATGTTTATAAAAAATTATCATTAAAGTATAATATTTGCTTCTAGATATGTGATTGGCATCCCAAATGTTAGCAGTTTTATTTAGTATCAGGGTGATGGTGGCTTCATAAAATGAGTTTGGGATTGTTCCTTTCTCTGCAATTTTTTGGAAGAGTTTGAGAAGGATGGGTGTTAGCTCTTCTCTAAATGTTTGATAAAATTCACCTGTGAATCCATCTGGTCCTGGACTTTTGTTTGTTGGGAGATTTTTAATCACAGTTTCAATTTCATTACTCGTGATTGGTCTGTTCATATTTTCTATTTCTTCCTGATTCAGTCTTGGAAGGTTATACTTTTCTAAGCATCTGTCCATTTCATCCAGGTTGTCCATTTTATTGGCATATAGTTGCTTGTAGTAATCTCTTATGGTGCTTTTTATTTCTGCGGTGTCTGTTGTAACTTCTCCTGTTTCATTTCTAATTTTATTGATTTGAGTCCTCTCCCTCTTTTTCTTGATGAGTCTTGCTAGAGGTGTATCGATTTTATTTATCTTCTCAAAGAATCAGCTTTTAGTTCTATTGTTTTTGCCCTTGTTTGTCTCTATTTCATTTATTTCTGCTCTGATCTTTATGATTTCTCTCCGTCTACTAACTTGGGGTTTTGTTTGCTCTTCTTTCTCTAGTTTCTTTAGATGTAAGATTAGATTGTTTATTTGGGATGACCAGTTTTATTTAGATACATCTGTTGAAACAACTTAGAATCTAAAGGCTTTTGCTGTAATTATTCATTCACTCATTTTTGCTTAAAGTGGTAGGAAATTTAGCAGTGAAAATGGAAATACTAACAGTTTCACAAGATATTTGTTTCCAGTTTACTAACAAATACTGTGCATTTAATTTTTTGGCTTATTTTATGCCTCTCTAATAGAGTTTAATTTTCTACAGCTTTCTTTGCAGAGTAGAAATCCAGTTTTCTTCCTCTTTCAAAATTCTTACTGGCAATGACTAATTCCCCTGCTTGAGAGGTTTTTGTTTTTGTTTTTGTTTTTGTTTTTGTTTTTTCCACCCATACACAAATACAGGGAAAGGACGGGAAAGAAAGCACAGCATTAGAGATGGCTACCTCCATCTGGTGAGACGGAGTCCTTTTAACATCTTTATACTTTAGTGGTGATCACTTTGTAATGTATGGAAGCATCAAATCACTACATCGTGCACCTGGAACTAACATACTGTTGCAGGTCAATTATTTGTCAATAAAATAAATAAATCTTTATCCAGTTGACCCTTGAACAACAGGTGTTTGAACTGCGCAGGTCCACTTGTGCGGGGATTGTTTTCAACAGTTGCGCTACCTACTCCACGATCCCTGGTGTGTCAAATCCCCGGATGCGGAACTGCCAATACCGAGGAAAAAGGGCTTCGAGGCACCGCGGAAGCAGAGGAACTGGAGGTAGGGAGGCATGATTGCAAATGATACTCGTTTTGTTTTTTTGGTTTGTTTTTGTTTTGTTGTTTTGACTGTGCAGAGGGTCGGGTGCCCCTGACTCCAGTTGTTCAAGGGTCCACTGTATTTTTCTGTAATCTCCCATCATTTCTACAATAAGTTGGTATGGCTTTTTTTTTGGCCTCGCCCTTTGGCTTGTGGAATATTTTTTTCCCAACCAGGTGTGGAACCCGCGCCCTTGGCGGTGAAAGCGCGGGGTCCCAGTCACGGGACCGCCAGGGAGTTCTCTTGTGTGACTTTCGTGAGCAGGAAAAGCTACCAGTGAAATGCACTTTGGAGAATATCGCTCACACGCTATAGGCGCTGCGCGGAGGCCCGTACGCTGGCCGTGCGCTTACGTCTCTGTCCCCCAGGGCTTTGCTGACACACGTTGCTGCCAGCTTTGCATGAAGCAGAACGTTTTCACATCTTTACTCCTCAGTTACTAAAGTGCGTATATGTATCTTCTCAGAGATGGTCATTTTATCTGTTCAAAATCGTACACATGAAATGTAAAATATGCATAAACAAAATAAAAATAAAAGTGATAATCCTGAGATCAGGAATAAAAGGAGACAAGGATTTGTAGTACTGCTTCAAGCTTTAAGTATATCAATGATTCCTTTGAAATTTACATCTGGGAAAACTTACCCGTTTAGAGTGCCTTTTTCTCCCTCAATTTATGCAATATTACTATACTATATGACAACTTTATGGCTAGAAGAGTTTAATTTTTTTCCTTTATTGAAGTATAGTTGATTTACAATATTGTGTTAGTTTCAGGTGCGAAGTGATTTGGTTATACATATTTGTATACTTTTGTGTATGTATGCTTTTTAAAAATTCTTTTCCATTGTAGGTTATTACAAGATAGTGAATATAGTTCCTTGTGCTGTGTAGTAAATCCTTGTTGGTTATTTTATATATGGTACAGTGTATCTGTGAATCCCATACTCCTAATTTACCCCTCCTTCCCCTTTCCCTTTGGTAATCATAAGTTTATTTTCTATGTCTGTGAGTCTGCTTCTGTTTTGTAAATAAGTTCATTTGTACTATTTTTTGGATTCCCCATATAAGTGATATGATATGATGTCTTTCTCTGTCTGACTGACTTCACTTAGTGTGATAATATCTAGGTCCATCCCTGTTGCTGCAAATGGCGTTATCTCATTCTTTTTTATGGATGATTAATATTCCACTGTATATGTGTACCATATCTTCTTTATCCACTCATCTATTGATGGACACTTAGGTTGCGTCCATGTCTTAGCTATTGTAAACAGTGCTGCTATGAACAATGAGGTGCATGTATCTTCTCAAATTAGACTTTTCCTCTTTTCTGAATATATGCCCAGGAGTGGGATTGCTGGATCATATAATAGGTCTGTTTTTAGTTTTTTAAAGAACCTCCATACTGTTTTCCATAGTGACTGCACCAATTTACATTCCCACCAACAGTGTAAGAGGGTTCCCTTTTCTCCACACCCTCTCCAGTATTTATTATTTGTGGACTTATTATTTGTGACTGGTGTGAGATGATACCTCATCATAGTTTTGATTTGCATTTCTCTAATAATTAGCAATGTTGAGAATCTTTTCACGTGTCTGTTGGCCATCTGTATGTCTTCTTTGGAGAAATGTCTATTTAGGTCTTCTGCCCATTTTTTGATTGGGTTGTTTGTTTTTTTGATATTGAGTTGTAGGAGCTGTCTGTATATTTTGGAAATTAAGTACTTGTTAGTTGCATCGTTAGCAAATATTTTCTCCCAGTCAGTAGGTTGTCTTTTTGTTTTGTTTATGGTTTCCTAAAGGAGTTAAATTTTTTGAAGAGTTTTTTATTGTGAAAAATGAGAAGAAAAAAAAGCAAAACCATGATTTAACAGAATAGATTATTCAAAACCAAGATTACCTGAGACAGACGTGGAAAATGGACACTGACAAATGAAATCTGTGGCTTATCCCAGTTCCCCTGTGGTGAACATAGATACCCCGGATAAGACTCATCATTACTGTTATTTTTAACAATTGAATCCCTTAAATGATACAGCTGCCTTAAAAGATAGGTAGATGTAGATATAAACATTTTCATTTTTAATACATTTTAAAGAAACAACATAAATTTCTTTATTACATGTAATAAATTGTCATTTTAAATAATTTAAAATAACATTTTATTATAAAACATGAAGCAACATTGGTGAAAGATGTTGTCTCATTATCCTGCCAATTTCCAATTAATCAAGGCCTTATTTAGTATCCACTAAGGGTTCAACACCCCCCAAAAGTTTGTTTTTTGTTTTTTTAACTTTAATCCAGTTATATTTATTGGTGTTACTGATATGTATATATATTCTTTTCAACCAACTTCCCAAAATAGTTTTTAATGATGTGCAAAAACAGATCCAGTTAAGGCTTTATTGTGATTGTTACCTGTTACACTGTTATGTGCTGTCTTTCAGAGCTATATTGATACACATTGGTTCAATATTTCTGTCTCACGTTATAGAAAATAAAAATTCACTCATTGATGAAAAGGAAGAGGCAAAAGGCAAAAATAAAAAAAGAGAAAGAGACATTTAGCATTGATCAAGACATGAGCCTTGGAACCTCTTTTTCAGAAAGCAGTGGAGATTAGCAAGAATGGAAATGAAAAAATAAGAAAATTGAATTCTCAGTGTTAACACAGTTCCTAAAAGGTAAGGTAATTAAAAGCAGCTTTAAAAAAAATTTTTTTTTAATTGAGGTATAGTTGATTCACAATGTTGTGTTAGTTTCTGGTGTGTAGCAGAGTGATTTGGTTATGCATATATATTTTCTTTTTCATATTCTTTTCCATTATGGTTTATTACAAAATATTGAATATAGTTCCCTGTGCTATACAGCGGGACCTTGTTGTTTTTCTGTTTTATATATAGTAGTTTGTATCTGCTAATCCCAAATTCCTATTTTATTCCTCCCCCACCCTTTTCCCTCTTTGGTAACCATAAGTTTGTTAAAGACAGCTTTAAAAAAGAAATATGGTGAATGGATTAATACCAAGACCAGCCCGCAGTCTTCCAGTAGCTCACCTGTTTCCTTCTGCGCAGCACTCAGCCCTCCGTGAGACACACCATCCTTCCACTCCTGTCCCTTCCACCCGCTCCCCATGCTTCCTTAGCGGGCTCTTAGTAGGATTTAGTACCTCAGGCTAACTCAGGGGTCACCTGTGGATAGGCTTCGTCCCTCTTGCTACATGTTAGCACCAAATTTGTTATTCACTACTAGGAATGGCTCCTCCAGCTACATTCCTCCCTCTCCCAAAGAACAGGGAACTGAGAAGTCAGAGAAGTTCAGGAGGGGGCAGGGTTGGGCGGTGCAGTCTTTAGGGTTCTCCACATCTGACTCTCAACTTTGCTTTCTACTCTAAAGCAACTGTATCACTGAGCACAGGAGGCTGTGCTGGGCTGTCTTTGCGGATTCAGCAACATCGCTCCTCCCTCCCCTCGGAAGAGGAAATACACATTGTTCTATATCCTTTGCCAGTGCGCTCCCCTTATGGCTCCCCAGGTGGAGGCACCTGCCTGGGGTGTGGGAGGTGGGAGGGGAGCCGCACCCGTCATTCACCTCTGGCAGGAGGGTGGCCATTTGGGGGATGGTGGTTGCTTGTTATTCCTGCACTGGCTGGAATGTGAGGCTGCTCCTCTTCCAAGGAGCCGCTGCCGCTCTCTTCCTCGGTGCTGCTGGCTTCGTGGCTTCCTGAGATTCCCTCATTTCCCCCAAAGCCAGCAGGGCCGTTCCTTGATCTTGACTTTCCCAGCGTTTCAGAAGGGGAAGGCTGCAGAAGCACCTGCTTGCTCTCTGCTTTCTGTTTTCCTGATGGAGCACTGGCTGATAGGGACACTTTGGCTGGCTTGCTCCTTCTCTGCAGTCCCCAAAGTGAGTTGTTTAGTTTTCCCACCAACAATGCAAACCAGTGATGACTCGGGATGTGCTCTAAATTTGTAATAAAGCACAGTTCTTGGTATTTCCTAGTCATTTTATACACGTTTCCAGAAATCTCCCAACCCCCTCCCAGAAAAACTTAACGAAACAAAGAAAAGCACCATCACTGTTCGTTAAATGTTTTCATTTATCATAGCTGCTATTGTGCTTATTGTATCTTGCTTTATACCAGAATTGTGACAAAGGGCAATTAGTTTTAGAGAAAGTGAAGAAAGGTAGGAAGGTTGCTTTAATTTTTCCCAAACCTGGCTGGAGGGGAAATTCACACATCCTTCCAGTTTATGAAACAGGCGTCTTATCTTTATTAAACTGGCCAGCAGAAGAAGGTCATCCCCATTCTGGTATCGGAGCGCTGGAATCTCCTTAGGGTTCTGTAGCTTTTCAGCAAAGAGAAAGAGAAGGGAGGCTCAGGGTCCAGTGTGGAAATGGTGACTGCAGAAGCAGGAGGTGGGAGGAGGTGAGAGGCGACACTGATTTGGGGCTGGATTCCCTCTTGAATCTAATTATCTGTAAATAGGGACAGTGCCGAGATGTTCTGGAGATTTAATTAAGAGACTAGAGCAGGCCAGACCCACAGAATTCGGATACTTTCTTTCTAATGCTTACAATGTATTCAAGTCACTTACCAGCATCTACTGAGGGAAGCACAGAGACCTGGGCACCCGAGAAACGCCTAGCATGGAGAGCTGGCGAGTGCTGGCCTGGAGGCTGGGGAGGCCCTGAGCTGGGCTTTGCAGTAGGACCCTGGATGACTAACACTCATTTCCTTCTCCTAAAATGCCCCCCGTCTCCAGGAGGCCCCTCCACATGACCCTCCCCAGGACCCTTCCTTGCTTTCCGTGCTCCCCACATCCTCACAGCCTTGGGTGAGTCAGGCTGATGCTGTCTCCTCACAGCTGCAGAGATGCAGCTAACTCAAAACTACATAAAAAGGTTAAAAATCAAAGGGGGAAAAAAGTGTTCGAAGCCAATGCTAAAGCCAAAGCCAAAGCAGGTGTAGTAATTTAACATCATATGAAGTAGTATTAAGGCAAAGACCATTAAGAGGAAAATTGGAAATAATACATATTGGTGGTATTAACATTTTTTCAAAATAAAAACAAAACCCTCACTGATACACTGAGTCACAGAATGGGCGCAACTGAAGTGCAAATAAATGAGCTGGCCCGGGGTGAAAGATATAACACACCACAAAGACAGCTGATATCTTTAATTTCCTAACCATAGAGCTTCAAGACGTAAAAGCAAAACCTGATAGAAATTGTTGGAAAAATGGACAAATTCACAGTCATATGGAGAAACTTTTATACGTCTCTCAAAAATAAACCAACAATATAAAAAGAAAAGGATAGAGAGAGAAGTGTGAATAGAACAATTAGACATATACAGTTTCTGCCAATAAACAGTACACCTTTTGGGGGCTCAGATATACAAGGAACAGTCATAAATTGTCATCAACAACAAAGAAAATATTACATTTTAAACAGCAGGGAAAAAATGGAAGCCAGGGACTTCCCTGACAGTCCAGTGGTTAAGACTGTGTGCTTCCACTGCAGGGGGCACAGGTTCAATCTCTGGTTGGGGAACTAAGATTCCACATGCCACATGGCACGGCCAAAAAAAAAAAAAAAAAATGTAAGCCAGATTCCAGATTCCTTGACCATTTAAAAATTAACAAGAAAAGGATAGCAAAAGTTAAAAATCTGTTTGAAAATTCAATAACTACTGATTCAAATAAATCAGAATACAAATCATAAACTATTTAGAGGTGAAAGAAAATGGGAGCACTACTTATTAGAACCTGTGGCATATATATGGCCAAAGAGGCACTCAGGGTGCCAGGGTGGAGGTGGGGGTGCTGCAGCTTTACACAGGGTGGTCAGGAAAGGACTCTGAGCAGAAACCTGAGGGAAGTGCAGCAGCTATGTGCTAAATGGGGGAGGAATATTTTAAGTTGAGGGAATAGCAAGTGCAAAAGCCCTGTGGCAGGGACATGCCTGGTATTGTCTAGCAACAGCAAGAAGGCCAGGGTGCCTGGAACAGTGTGGGTAGGAAAAGAGGACTACAGAGGGAATATTAATAGAAGGAAGTCCAGATCACATATAGTATTGCAGTTATTTTATAGAATCTTGGCTTTTACTCTGAGTAAGGTTAGAAGTCACTAGTTTTGACTAGACTTTTGTTTTGAAAATATCACCCCCACTATGGTGACAGAATTGACTTTGGGAAGACCGGAAGCAGGGAGACTTAGGAGGAAGCTATTGTAATAATTTAAAAAATAGATGGATTAGGTACATGAGGCAGACGAAGGTGGTAGTATTGAAGGATGCCAGGAGTGCTGGAGTCTGGAGCTGTGTTGGTGGTAGAGTTTATAGGACTTGCAGATAAAAGATGTGGGGTTGTGAAACAGAGAGGAGGGTAGCAGTCCCAAAGTTTTGGGTCTGAGCAACTGAAAGAAAGCAGTCGCCATTTCCTAAGATGGAGAAGACTGAAGGTAGAGCGCACTTTCAAGTGTCATTTTGCTCTGTGAAGTTTCTAATGCCCTTTAGACACCAGATGGAGACGCAGGGTTGGAATCAGAGATTTGCAAGTCAGAAGTTCCTGGGAGATCCACCTGGAGAGAAATGGAAGAGTTATCAGCAAGCAGATGGTATTTCAGGACAGAAAACTAATGAGATCACCTAGGGAATGAATATAGAGAAAAGATGAGCCCAACGACAAGCCCTGGAGCCCTTCAATATTTAGAAAAAGGCGAGGTGAAGAAAATAGGCAAAGAAAAATGAGAAGGAGTAGCCTCTGAGGTGTGGAAATAAAATCAAGGGAGAGTAGGTCCTGGAAGCAAGGGAGGAAATGCTTCCAGGAGGAGGAAGTGAGTAACTGTGCCCAGTGCCACTGAGAGGGCATTGGATTCAACATAAATTCACTATAGTACATATGAAATATTACGTAGCAACAGAATACACAAATATGCGTGGACATGTAGACATGAAAGAGTCTTTAACACATGTTAAGTGGAAAACAAAAACAAGTAGAACAAGCCTAACAATATAATCAGTGTAGTCTGATCCAACTTTTACTTAAAAAAAGATGTATGTGAATAATTTATAAATACATAGAAAAGAGAAATACATACCAGATTTTCAGTGGTGATTGCCTTTGGAAAGAGAATTAGAATAGAAGAAAGGGTAAAGGGGGGGAGGATCTTGTTTTTTACTCTCTATTTCTATATTATTTGAATCTTCAAATATGAGAATCTATTCACATGTCGCTTTTGTAATTTTAAAAAACTGAAAGGGTAATCATGAGGACCATGAGAAAAGTAAACATTTTTAACATCAAATTCTTTTGCACCAGCTCTTTTTGATTAAAATTCATTTCTAAGGAGGGAGGTGAGGAGAAAGAGAAAGCAATTTTTACATTTTTGGTAAGAATGCATTTACTATGAATATAATGTACCAAAAAGAGGCTATGTTGGACATTCCTAACCAAGGAAGAAGTTTGTTTGGAGCCTCACAGCTGACTGCAGTAGCTAGACTGACCGGAAGTAGCGGGAGTCGTGCTTAGCTCATTGTAGGTCCTTGCTCTGTGTTGGCTGAATCTGAAGTCTCCTTTTTGTTTGGTGTTTATGAAATATTCCTGCCTGTGTGGAATGCTGAAGTCATATTTCCACTTACTTAAACGTATAGACTTTTTAGAAGGCATCTTTGAAGTTTGGAGCAATCTCTTCCCTCCTCAGAGTTTAGGGGACTTACTCAAAGTCACATGCTATATATGTTCTGTATGTATACATAGATCTCTATTTATATGTATCTCTACGTGTGTATACATTTCAGCTTTACTGAGGTATAACTGACAAATTCTACATTTTTATTGAACTCTCATTTACTGAGTACTTCGTCGGTGCCCAACACTGTGCTAAGTACTTTGCATTCTCACTGAATCTTCACAGCAGTCTATAATGGAGGAATCATTATCCCCACTTTGTAGATGAGGGAACTGAAGTTCAAGTTCACTCACTTAGCTAAGTGGCAGAACTGAGGTTTGAAAGTACGTCTCTGTAACCCAATGTCTATGTTCTAAACCATCATGCAGCATTGCTGGTCACTGCGAGTGTAGTCCGGGCCATGCCCCAGGGCGGGATAGAGGAATCCGTAAGAGATTTTTGTCCTGCAGGAGCTCACCGTCCACTAGCAGCAAGCGCAGGGACAGAGGTGAGTACGTGGACAACCAGAGAAGGATGTGATCAACCCTGATTGGACAAATGGCTTGGAGGTCTGGGAAGTGTCTCCAAGGAGATGGGGCTTTTGCTAGGTCTTGAACACGGCCAGAACCCAGGTTTCAGCCAAGGGCTTTCTGCTAGAGCACAGAGAAAACCAAACATGATACAAAATCCCAAAACCAAACCCCAAAGCTGCATGGCTCAGAGAATAAACGCTCAGTAAATATTATCTGAGATCATGTCTGAAGTATAAAAGGTATTTCTAAGGAAGAAAATACAATAAGGTTGCCTCTATTCCATATGAAATGTTCACTATTTGTTTCTTTATTGAATTCCAGAATTCACAGTAGTGCACAGTAGATTACATGCAAGTATAATCAATCTATCAGTGATAAAACTAACAAACATTATTTTACTTTTATTATTCTAAATGCTTTAAATTGTTTATAAAAATGTACCTACCTTCACTTTGGTTCCGACACTGATTCTTGCCTGTTGGCCCATTGCTAGAAAAGTGATTGAAATCTTGTCTTGTTCTAAGATGCGGATTCCAACATAATGGTTCAAAGCCAGAAAGACAGGTTTAAATGAAACAAAGGGTGAGGAAGTGACAGAACTTGACCAGTTCCAAGCCCTTACTCTGTTGCCAGCTTGATCTGAATATTGACCGCCGAAGATATTGATATATACCCTGGGCAGAAAAGAAATTAAAAATCATAAACAGTAAAATTATAATTCAACCTTGAAATTAGCCTTGTCACTTGCTAACCAAAGGGAGTACCAGTTTATAGTAGCCAATAGCATATAAATAGTGGAAAAACTCAGGTAATCTTAGGAACAATAATACTGTGACTAAATTCTATACTAATTTGAAGTATTGGGTATGGTTTAAGATCTAGTGATAAACCAAAATGAGTCCAAAGGATGGAACCAGGATGGTAAAGGGATCTGGAAAATGATGTGCGGGGGAGGATGCAGAGGGAGCTCCAAAGGTTTAGTTTGGACAAGAAGAAATATCAGAGAGCAGGCTCTACCTGGAAGAGGGGAGAAAACTAGTGCTTAGATTTTCCCTATGCCAAAATGAAGGTCAGTGAGTGTACGTTCTGGGAAAGGCCAAAGTGGCCTAGGTACCGAGACCTGTTTTCTAACCGTACCCAGCAACTGGGGGCCAGGAGTCCTAGGAGGCCTCTCATCAGGGCCAGTGTGGGCAGGAGAGGCTCAGGGAACATCTCTGAGATCACTGTGGTTGAGAGGAGCTCAGTAATGGAGCAGAAGGGGGAACTGAGACAGCTGGGCCTTCCCAGTCTCTTAGAGTCACCAGTGCCATATTTTACCACATTACCTACAGATGTAGCCCTGCACAGTCTGAGATCTAGTGGCACTAGTGACTGCATCCTACTCCATGAGCTCCTTTGCATACCCTCTCACCTTCTTCCATCTGGGATCACCATCTCTTTCTCAAGGAGAGAGGATAGGTAGAGTTCTGGGTACTTAGAAAGTTGGCTTAATTTGATAATATATATTTTTTAAACCAGATGAATTGGCCATGTGGGCCCCCTAGAGTAAGATAACTCACATCTTATTTTCACAGGTTTGATAGTAATAGTAAAAATACAAGTGAGAAATTGAGGTAATTATCCTTGTATCTGGGAAGAGATTTAGTTTTATCTTTTTACGTGGGTGAAAATAACATTTGGCTAAAATTATCTAGATAAATTGTGTATTTAATACAGTTTCTTTGAGTCTATATCATGTACAGATACATGTTATGTAGTGGCAAAGATTCAGGGTGTGCCTTCAAGGGACTTTTTCCCACAGGGGAGGTGGGCTTGCTACACAAGAGGCAGCTAGAGAGGCTATGAGGATGTCAAGGAGCCATGTCAGAGGGCCTGAGAGTTCAGTTGGTGGGTAGGAGGGTTTTGCTGGTAGGGGAAAAGTCCTAGAAGACAGTGAATATCTGTATATGGTGACAATTAATATCGTGCCTCACCAAATGTAATACAGAATTGCTAACTGAACCCTGAAGGGTAAGTCAAAGTTCTCCAATATACTTGGTGGTAATGGATTGGCTACTGCTTTGAACTGAAAGTGCACGTAGTTCCCTGTGTCCTAACTTTCTCAAGTACAGGCAGAGTGTTCAAACTTTTGTCAATTATTGGCAGAGTGTCTTAAGGTGAGATTGTTATACCTGTAAATAATCTCTTTCTGAACAGATTAAATTGTGTTTGAAGTTAGAACCCAAATTTCACTTTCTCCGACGAAATGAAATAATGTAAAGTCATAGAGTGTGTAAGTTAGTACATCAAAGGCATCAGAACCTTAATTTCTCTAGAGATTTTGTTTGTATAATGCTGTTGTTGATTATGGCTGTGGGAAGCCTACTTGTTAGGAATATATCTTGAACCATAAGAATACATCTGGCAGCTGTCCATTGCGAGTTATTTCCATAGTTGAGGCCAGTATAACATTATCAGGGCGTAGGCTCTAGAAAGAATGTCTGGGTTCATATCTCAAATCCCTAGGGTGGCCATATAATTTATTTAGAGATTTTTTTCTAATATTAAAATCATATAGTTCATATTTTCTTACTGTTTTTGGAAAAAAATATGATGAGCTTTGTTTTACGTAGTTGCCTGGGATTTTTCCACTAAGAAGCATATGGAATGACGTAAATCAAAACTTTCTCCGAGTTGAACAGTACTATCTAAAAGCCACACATTTAAATAAATCTTCTTAAATCCATTTTTGTCCTTCTAGTTGTAAGAGGAATAAGATCTGGGGATCTAATGTATAGCATGGTGGTTATAGTTAACACTGTAGTATATGAGTTGGCCACAAAATTTGTTTGGGTTTTTCCATTACATCTTAAAGGTAAACCTGAACGAGCTTTTTGGCCAGCCCAATACTTGACAGTGGCTGAGAGAATATATCTTAAATGTTCTCAACACAAAAAAGAAATGGTAATTATGTGACATGATACAGGTGTTAGCTAGTGCTATGGTGGTAATCATTTTGCACCATATAAGTGTATCAAATCAACACGTTGTACACTTCTGATTTACACAGTATATGTCAGTTATATCTCAATAAAGTTGAAAAAAATAAAAGGAAAAATAAAATTTCACAAAATGCGAGAAACAGAATGGCAGCAGGGGGAATGTGGAAGCCTACCAGACATTTCCATTGGGATGATAGCAGGAACTTCTGCCAGAAGAATCTAGCAGTGCCAGGATTGCAGGGTTAGTGGGCATGTCTTCTTGGACTATGCAAGTGAACCCACTTATCTTGTTGGGCACTCGGATGATGGCTAGGTTTCCAGATGGGTAGCTGAGATCAGATAAGGCCATTTGAGTTATTCTAATAATCTTTATACTGGGAATAAATTCAGTTTATAAGAGAGGCTTTCAAAACCTTAAAGCATTCTGAAAATGGGAGGGACTGTTATTACAAGAGAATTTTATGCTTTTTATGTGGATCAAAATATATTTATGAGACACAAAAATCCTCAACAAAAATACCAGCAAATGGAATCTAGCAACATATAAAAAGGATTATGTGCCACAACAAAGTGGAGTTTATCCCAGGGATGCAAGGGTGGATTACCATCTAAAAATAAATTAATGAAACATACTATAAAGAGCAAAAAACAGATGATCCCCTCAATAGACACAGAAAAAGCATCTGATAAAATCCAATACCTTTTCGTGATAAATGACTCAATGAACTAGGAATAGGAGGGAACCTTCTCAACGTGATAAAGAATGTCTAACAAAAACCCATAGATAACATCATACTTGATGTAAAACTAGGTATTTTCCCCCTAAGATCAGGAACTAAACAAAAATGTCCACTCTCCACTTCCATTCAACCTCACACTGGAGGTTCTGGTTAGGAAAATTTTATAAAAGAAAAAGAAATGAAGGCATCCGATTTGGAAGTGGAAGAAGTAAGACTATCTCTGTTTGCAGATGACATGTGCTTGTATATAGAAAATCTTGAGGAATCCACAAAGCAATGTACTGGAACTAACAAACGAGTTCAGTAGAGTTGTAGGCTAAAAGATCAATATATAAAAATAAATTCTGCTTCCGTATACTGATGCGTGAACATTTTGAAAGTGAAATTAAGAAAATAATTTCACTTAGAATAGCATCAAAGAGAATAAAATATACTTGAGGATAATTTATAGCTGTTAATATTCAGTCCTATCTAAGCTGATCAGAAGTCTAGAGGTGAAGTAAACACAAAGTTGATTCTGAATCATTTTGAAAATCAGCCATAGCTTTCAAAGGAGTGAAAGAGAATTCAAGCCAGGGCAGGAAGTGATAACTAATAATACAAGTTGGGGGAAATTATTTAAAATTTATCAATATAATTAAAAAAACCCTACACTCTTTCTCACAGGGTCCAGGGAACTAAAACTTCATTACCCATCTGTGCCATAAAAGTCCTTTTTCTGGGTTCTTACTGGGGTTTGACTAAACATTTAGGCAACTATGACTAAAAATGACTTTCTCCTACAAAATGAGGCCCTTCGTTCACCAAAATGTCCTTCTCATTTCATAGTTTTGTTTCGTTTTACTCTCTTGGAGATATTAAATGGCCTTTGTGTCAAAACAGCAAATGGCCTGGCCATCAGGCAGAAGTTCAAGTGATCGATAACTTAGTGTTCCATAAAATGGATATTGAATTTTTGTATCAAAAAATAACATGCTGCTCATGGATGTGTAAACTGGTACACATTTCCTGGGGGGCAGAATCTATTAAAGCTTTAAAATGTCTGTAATTTCTTACCCAGATTTTCTATCCTTAGGTATTTAATTCAAGGAAATAAGTGATAAGTATGTAGGGAAGTATGCACAAAGCTGTTCATTTAGCTGTTGTATAAAACAGTCTGAAATTGTGAAACCACCTTTTATCAGTAATAGGGGATAGATTAAAGGAATTACACTTCCTCCCTGTGATGGAATATCATGTGCTTATAAAGATGATGTAGTATCTCTATGTTTATTGCATATTATATACTCATAACATTTATGAGTATTGTATAATATTTATTGTATAATATTATTATGTAAAGGGAGCAAGTTACAATATATGAATAGTTGAAGAATTAATTTTTAAAGAATTATATAATTGCGCATAGGAAAAAAGGAAAGATATATAAATAGATGTTAACAGCTTTGCTCTGGGTGATAGGATTTGGTAACATCTATTTTTTTCCTTCATATTTTTTGATCTAATTTTTCTTTCTTTATCTTTCTTTTTGTGAAGAAATAAAGCTAGTGAAAGTAAGTTGTTGAAAGAAAGGATACAATATTTGCGTTGTCCCGTCTGGAAATGAAGTCAGAAACTTGCTCCCATGTTTGTAGTGCTTTTCGAAGAGCTCGTTTGTCACAATCTATACACCACAGAAAACAAAAGGACAGCTATATGATGACAACAGACATCCTTTGCTTGCTATACAGTGATACAAACCATTTCTTAATTCAAATTTTTGGTCCTGCATCAACAACAGGAAACAATCCTTATGAATCATTAAAGATTGTTCCTAATGCCTGCAGTTAACTTCATAACCTTTCCGGCAGGAATCTGACATTACTTATCGGTTTAAAGGGTGGGATTTTTTTTTGTCTTTATTTATTTATTTAAAAATTAAAAAAAAATGTTTTATTCAGGAGGACAAAAGATAGAAGAGCGTGCTTAGGCTTCAGTCAGGATTATATTTTAAGTAATCCTCCTCATCATAATAGCAAACACTTATAAAGAGCTTCTCATGTGGTAGGTATTTTTTAATTGAAGTATAGTTGATGTACAATATTATATACATTTCAAGCAAACAGCATAGTGATTCACAATTATTTATTTATGTATTTATTTATTTATTTTGGCTGCACCAGGTCTTAGTTTCTGCACGCGGTATCTTTTATTTTTTTTAGTTGCGGCGTGCAAACTCTTAGTTGAAGTAGGCATGCAGGATCTAGTTCCCCGACCAGGGACTGAACCTGGGCCCCCTGCATTGGGAGCACAGTGTCTTACCCACTGGACCACCAGGGAAATCCCTGATTCACAATTTTTAAAGATTATACTTCATTTGTAGTTATTACAAAATATTGGCTATATTTCCTGTGCTATACAGTATATCCTTGTAGCTTATTTATTTTATACATAGTAGTTTGTACCTCTTAACCCCCTACCCCTGTTTTGCCCCTCCCCACTTCCCTCTCTCCACTGGAAACTACTAGGTTATTCTCTATGTCTATGAGTCTGTTTTCTTTTTTGTTAAATTCACTAGTTTATTTTCTTTTGGATTCTATATATGTGATGTAACGCAGTGTTTGTCTTTCTCTGACTTATTTCGTTTAGCAAAATAACCTCCATCCATGTTGTTGCAAATGACAAAATTTCATTCTCTTTTATGGGTGAGTAGTATTCCCTTATGTGTGTATGCACACACACACACACACACACACACACTGTATATATGCACCACTTTTTTCTTTATCCATTCATCTGTTTGTTGATGGACACTTAGGTTGCTTGGTTATTGTATCAGTAAATAATGCTGCTGTGAACATGGTGGTGCATGTATCTTTTTGAATTAGTATTTTCATTTTTTTCAAATACACACCCAGGAGTGGAATTGCTGGGTCATATGGTAGTTGTGTTTTTAGTTTCTTTAGGAACCTCCATACTGTTTTCCACAGGGGCTGCACCAATGTGCATTCCCACTAAGAGTGTAGAAGGTTTCCCTTTTCTCCACATCCTTGCCAATATTTGTTATTTGTGTTCCTTTTGATGACAGCCATTCTGACAGGTGTGAGGTGATATCTCATTGTGGTTTTAATTTGCATTTCCCTGATGATTAATGATTTGGAGCATCTTTTAATGTGCCTGTTGGCCATCTGTATGTCATCTTTAAAAAAAAAGTCTGTTCAGGTCTTATGCCCATTTTTCAATCAGGTTTATTTTTTATTTTTCTACTTTTACTTTATACACATATTGCTATAAAAACAAAAGAAGGTTAAAAAAAAAAACACCCAGCCCTAGCACAATGAAAATATTCTATATCCTGATTGTAATGCTGGTTACATAACTGTCAAAATTAATGGAGGTGTACATACAAAAAAGGTAAGTTTTACTATAAATTATACTTCAATAAACTGACTTTACACTCCAGTATAAGTCACAACCCTTTTCAGGGTTGCTGTTGAAGTTCATTTGAGCAAAACACTAGTGTAATATGGGAAGATGAAGAAAGAAATGCAAAGAGATATTCCTTATTATACCTCTAAGCTTAACTGTTTTATTTTCTATGTAATACTCAATAGGGAAGTGAATTAGTACCCAACGTTTTATAATGAACTAAAGATTCAGTTTAATTCCGTTTCTTCCTAATCTTTAATTACAATAAAATGGATACAAGAATTCCTAGGGCTAAGCAATGAAACAATCTAAGTTTTCATGTAAATGTTGCCATTTATTTTGAAAGGTAATATGCTTTTCACCTTTATGAAATATAAAATACCAATACATTCAGACAAGCACTAAAATATGCTGTTTTGTTCACGAATAATTATAATGTGAACACCAGTGTTATCACCATCTGGGTCAAGAAATAGAACAATGCTGATCCTCTAGAAGCCCCTGTGTGCTATCCCAAAGTCAGTGTTCTTCCTTCCTAGACATAACAACTAGTCTGATTTCATAGTAATTATTTTCACTTTTATAATCTCTAAACAATATAGTTTAATTTTTCCCATTTTGAGTTTTACATAAATGGTATCATACATTATGAATTTTTAATATTTTGTTTTAGTTAACATTATGTTTGTAAGAGTCATATGTATCCCAGTGTGTAGCTGTAGTCCAATAACTTTCCTTTTGTGTATGGTATTCTATTGTATGACTTCATCATTATTTATCCATTCTATTGTTAATGGATATCTGGGTTATTCCCAGTTTTTGGCTTATAAACAATGATACTCTGAACAGTCTTATGCATGTATGCGGGTACCCAGTTCCTCTCGGATCATATATCCAGGGTGGAATCGCTGAATCCCAAGATATGCATGTCTTCCACTTTGTAAGATATTGCCAAAATGATTTTCAAATTGTTGTACCAATTTGCATTCCCACTAGAGGCAAATAATAGTGACTGTTATTCTGTGTCCTTTCTAGCACTCAGTACTATCAGACTTCACAATTTTTTTTGCCAATATGATAGGTATATACTGATCTCTGTGGTTTCAGTTTTCCTCTCCCAGGTTACTAATGAGGTTGAGCATCTTTTCATGTTTATTGATCATTTGAATTTTCTCCTTGGAGAGGCGGTCAAGTTCTTTTTTTAGTTCATTTTTCTATTAGGTAGACTTTTTTTTTAATGTTGATTTATAAAAATTCTTTATACATTTAGGATAAAAGCCCTGTAAAATATCTCCCTTTGTGGCTTGTCTTTCAAATTTTAATTTTAATTTATCAATTCCTTTATGGATACTGCTTTTTAAAATTGGTCAGTAAATCTCTCCCTAACCTGAAGTAATAAAGCTATTCTCCTATTTAAAAAGAAAGTCATTGTAGTATTGCATTTCACACTTAGGTCTTTAATCCATTGGAAATGATTTTTGTATGATGTGAGGTATGCCTCCAATTTCATTAAAAATTATGGACATCTGATTGTCCCAGCTCTGTGTACTGAAAAGGTTTTTCTTTCTCCATTACTGTGCAGTGCCACTGCTGGCATAGATCAGATGTCTACGTGTAATAAGTCCGATTCTGAACTAATCTGTATCATGGATTTCTTTGTTTATCCTGCCCCAACACTACACTATCTTTTTTTTTTAATTAATTAATTTATTGGCTGCGTTAGGTCTTCATTGCTGTGTGTGGGCTTTCTCTAGTTGTGGCGAGTGGGGGCTACTCTTTGTTGCAGTGCGCAGGCTTCTCAGTGCAATGGCTTCTCTTGTTGCAGAGCATGAGCTCTAGGCATGTGGGCTTCAGTAGTTGTGGCTCTCAGGCTCTAGAGCACAGACTCAGTAGATGTGGACATGGGCTTAGTTGGTCCATGGCACGTGGAATCTTCCTGGACCAGGGATCAAACCCACCTGCATTGGCAGGCAGATTCTTAGCCACTGCACCACCAGGGAAGTCCCAAGAATGTCGTCTTTAAAATATTCCAATCTATGAACATTAGGTCAAATTTGTTAAATGGGTTGTTCAAATATTCTATTGTATTACTGCTTTTTTTTTTTGGTCCAGTAGTCCTCTCAGTTATTGAGAGAAGCAGGCTAAAGTAACCCATTATGATTATGGATTAATTTTTTTTCCTTTTACTTCTATGAAATTTTGCTTTATATTTTTTGAGGCTATGTTAACATGGGAAAAATATTTTGTAACATTATACCTTCATGGTGGATTAAGACTTCTCTCACTATGAAGTGGTCCTCTATCTCTAGTGATGTTCTTCAGTATTTTCATGATACATCATTTTTGTTTATTTATATTTAATCTTTTTGTATCCTTATATTTAAGATATGTCTCCTGTAATCAGTATATGGTTGGAATTTTTCCTTAAAAAATTGTCTGACACTCTTTGTTTATTAACTGAAGTATGTACTCTATATATAACTACTGACATTCCTTGCTGTGTTCTATTTGTCCTCTGTTACGTGTTTTTCTTTTCCCTTATCCTTTATTATCTTTTGGGAGGTATTTAAAATAAATTATGTTTTTACTATGCCTCTGATAGCTTGGAAGTTATACTCTCTGCTTCTGTTATTTTTCTGGCTACCCCAGAAATTTCAGCAAGCAAACTTAATTTACAACGCCTGAGGTTAAGCTATGTATTTGCCCTTCTCCCAAACCAAGGACTTTTAGAACATTGTAATTGCATCTAGCTTTCTTGCCAAATCATGTACTATTTTTTCAAGCATTTTTACTCTATACTGTTTCTTGAAACTTAATGAGCCATTATTATTCTTATTGTTTTATCAGGCAGCTTTTAGTTTTGTCCATATAGCCCATAAACGCTTTTCTTTGCTCTTCATTTTTCTTGAATCTCATACTATCCAACTACACAAAGAACATTCTTTAGAATTCCTTTTAGTGAGAGGCTACTAGTGACAAACTGTTTTGCCAGACCATGTCTTTTGGGGGCACATTTTATTGAAAGATGCTTTAACTGGATATAGGCTTCTAAATTGACTGTTACTTTCTTTCAGCACACTGAAGATGTTTTGCTGGCTTCCATTGTTGCTGTTGGGAGATTATCTGATTTCTAACTCTTCTCTTTTAGATGTAAACAGAACTTCTTTTTTTTTTCTGCTGATTTTTAGATTTTCTTTTGTCTTTGGTGTTCTGCAGTTTCACTATGATGGGTCTAGGATTTTTTTTTTTTTTAATTCATCCTGCTTGGGATTTGTTGGGATTCTTAAATCTGTGAATAGGTCTCTTTTATCAGTTTTGGAAAATTATCATCCATTATCTCTTCAAATACTGCCTCTGCCTGATTATCTTTTTCCTCTCCTTTTGGGATTTTGAACAAATACATTTTAGACCCCTCATTCTATTTTCATACTGTACAGATTTTTCTGTATTCCTTAGCTTTTTTTGTCCCCATGTAAATTTGGGGGTAAATTTTGGGTAAAGTTAGGGTAAAAAAATTATGGTAAATTTCAATAGGTTTTTTTTAACCTTTCTTTCAGGTCATTAGTTTTCTCTTTAATTGGGTCTAACCTGCATTTAACGCTCATCTTTTAAATTTTTAATTTTAGTTGTATTTTTCATCTCTAGAAGTTCATTTTTTTGTTTTCAAACTTTGTTGTCACTTTATAGTTTTCTGTTCCCTGCATATATCTTCAAGCTGATCTTTTGTTTTCATAAACATAGTTAGATTACATCAGTTTTCAAAGTCTTTGTAGGTCTTTTCTTATTGGATACTAATCCTCTGAGTTTTCAGTTGTGGTGTTGAGTTTCCTTGTGTTCTTAGTTATTTTTCACTGTGTGCCGGCAATTGAACTTGAAAGATAATTTGCAGGAGTAATTTGAGGGCTGGATAAGAGACCTTCCTTCAGACAGGATTTGGATTTGATTCTGTCAGCACCTCAGTTCACTGCCACCCAAGAGAAACAAAACTGGTCTCAGGAGTTTAATTTCTAGGAGTCTATTCTGGGGAAACTACACTTGTATACACAAAGATATTCAAAGCAATGTTATTTAGTAAAGCAAAAGATTTATTAATAACGTTTATGTCCAATACCAGTGGAATGGTTAGATAAACTATATGATAAAGGCACATAGATATTAAAATGATGTTAATGTAAGCTATATAATATCATGGAAAATTGTTGATAATTAAGTTAAAAAGAGATAAAAATTACATATGTAATATAATTACAAGTGTGTTAAGAAAAACCTATGCTTAAAAACTCTCGAATAGTGTTGTCTAATAGAGCCTTTAGTGACCACAAGAGTTTTCTATATCTGCCCTGCAGCATGCGTGCCATTAGTGCACACAGCTGTTTAGCACTTGAAATGTGGACAGCCCTGTGGAGTGTTCGTTAACCATGCTAGGCAGTGCAGATCTAGATAATACTGAAATATTAATAATGATTTTGGGGACATGGGTGAGACTTCTGGTGATTTTCTCCCATTCTTTTGAGTTTTCTAAAGGGTGCCAAATGTCCCTTACTATCCAGTGACCACATTTTAAAGTAAAAAAGTTTTAACCAAAATATCCCCTCCTTCTAAAACATATGTAAAGCATTGTTATAAAGTCTAGTAGAAGTTAAAAGGCCAAGTCTGCACCACTTCTTTTTTGACAAATAGTTAAATGTGTCATGTAGCCACGCTGCCATAGTCATCATGACAGCTTTTATAATTTTAGGTAAAACTGACTTTTAAAGAATAACAAATAAAAAAATTACACACTAATTACCTTTCCACATGCTATCCTAGAATCACAACAAACAATCGATATATTTCTTTTCTCTGGTTGATAATCAGTTAGTTCTTCCTCAGCTGATGCTAATTCTGGAATATCCACGGAAAGCTGATAAGAAATTGTCTTAAAGTGCTTTGCATCTAGAGGGAAAAGAATCACACGAAAGTACGTATAGGTTTAAAACTTTCCAAAATCTTTCTTCTAAAATGAAATTTCAGACTCTATTACAAATGCATTGATTCGTCAGACATTTTTTTTAATGGAAGAAAAATGAGGACCTTTATTAAATTATATTGAGAGCCCTCTTTTGTTAAAAAGAATGGGTACATTCTCATTTTGTTGAAAGAGTAAAAATGATGATTTTCATTACATGGAATTTTCTGGCCTTATGTTTAGTTGGAAACAGTTGAATACCAAGGAACTTTATACGAGGGGTTTAGCTGGAAAAAAAAAGTCTTCTCTAAGTATCTTTTCAATAGCTCTGAGTGGTACAGGAGGAGCCTGATACTCCCAATTGGGCAGAAAGATTAAATATTTACCTCCAATTGGGTGCCTATAAGGAGAAAAGCTAGGATATCAATCCAGAACTTCTGATTCTAACATTGGTGCCCCTTCAGTTGTACCAGTACTACAGCTATACTGGCCACCTGATGGATGGGGCCTGCCTATGAGAAAGGAATCTGATTAAATTTTGACAGATTTTCCATGTCCTAGCTTGAAACAAAATGGAATGTATGTTTGATAACACGAGAGACAATGAACTCAAAAGCTCTTTCTAGCTACCTGTAAAGTGTGCTATAGATGTTGCTCATTTATTTGAATCAATAACAATAGTGAACTGAAGACTAAAAATGTCAAAAGCCAGAATACGGAGAAGCGGGATTTTCTGAGCCATTTTGATGGATGCATTGACCAAAATGAAAAATTTAAATGTTATTTTTAGAATACGTTACTTTTTTGCTCTTGGTCAAACATGTGAGCTTTCTGATGTATAACTGATCTGTAACATCTGCTTTGAGGAACTTACCTTCTTCAGAGAAAGTAGTCTTTCCTTTTGTTAATATTTCATAATGCTTTGCCATTTGTCGCTCCTGTTTTCTATGAAATCAAAAAATATGATGCATAACTCTGAAATGTATTGAAGATTAAAACAGTATACCATAAATTTTTACTGTTTAGATGCCATTCCTTGTTATTTTTAGCTGTTATTACTTGTGAATCCAGATTAATCAGTGAGTGTGTGTTTCTACTGTATGTAGTGGACAAATTTCTCCAATGTAGGAATTCTGAATTGCCTTGAGAATTTGGGGTTGGTAAATTTCTACTCTTAAGTCAGTGAGTTCACTGAGTTTCTGAAATCTTCTGACTCTCATAACATCCACCAAGAATTACAATAAGTTTGCTTTGGCCAATTTTGGTTTCTTCACTGGGAACGCATCTTCAGAATTATCAGTTTTGAGAAAATGAGGTTCATTTTACAAAAGGCTCTCTAATTAAGTGGGCCTATCTGAGTTTTAATATCAAAGGCTTACGGTTACCTCCGCAAAGCTTTTTCCTTTGCTTTGAGTCTGTCGACTTCACTACCGTGGGCGGCGTGAGGGTCAATACAGATTAATTCAGCTTTAGAGCTTTGGATTTTTTGTTTTTCCTCATAGATGTAGTCAATCAGATTTTGGAAGTAACTACAACAGGAGCTCTGAAAAACAAAGAGGTCATTTTCATCTCATCAGTCCTAGATAAAGATAATTACCGGCGCGGGGAAAAAACAAGAAAAGGCTAATGGTGTTTTGGATAACAAATCTATCATAACACTTTTTTGGTAACAGCTTTATTGAGATATAATTCACATATCATACAGTTCACGCATGTAAAGTGTACAGTTCAGTGTTTTTTGGTATATTCACAGAACTGTGCCGCCATCACAAGCATCAGTTTTACAACATGAAACCTGTACCCATTATCAGTTACTGCTTCTCCTCTTCTCCTCTCAGCCCCTGGCAGCCACTCATCTCTTTGCTGTCTCTATAGATTTGCCTATTCTGTACAGTTCACACAGATGGAATCATGCATGTGGTACTTTGTGACTGGCTTCTTTCACTTACCGTAATATTTTCACTTATGTTGTAGCATGTACAAGCACTCTGTTTCTTTTTATGGCTGCATAATGTTCCATTGTATGGATACTCCACATTTATTTACCCCCTTTCATCAGCTGATGGACATCTGGGTTGTTTTCACTTTTTGGCTGTTATGAACCACACTGCTGTGAACATTTGTCTATACGTTTCTGGGTAGACGAATGTTGTCAGTTTTCTTGGGTATATACCTAGGAATGGAATTGTTTGTTGGGTTATATGGTATCTGTATGTTTAACTTTTTGAGGAATTGCCAGACTGTTTTCCAAAGCAGCAGCATCATTTTATATTCCCCTCCAGCAGTGTATGAGGATCCCATTTTCTCTACATCCTTGCCAGCACTTGTTATTATCTGTCTTTTGGGTTACAGCCATCCTAGTGGGTGTGAAACGGTATTGTGGTTATGATTTGCATCGCCCCAGCGGCTAACACATAACACTTTTAAGAATGGCAATGCAGGGAATTCCCTGGTGGTTCCAGTGGTTAGGATTCCAGGCTTTCACTGCTGGGGGCCCGGGTTTGATCCCTGGTTGGGGAACTAGGACCCCGCAAGCCACAGGACACAGCCAAGAAAAAAAAGAGGCAATGCAGTGGAAAGATGCGGGAGAAAATACTGCTTATGTTTAAATTAGTGTCTGAAAAGAACACTGTTTCCTCAGTAAACCTGCTTTAAAACTTACATGTTCTACTTGTTCAGAGCTATTGTAGTCAGAGGAAACATCCACACTGGAGAGAAACGTTCTTAGATCGCTCCCACAGAATTCACACATGGGCGATACCTCCTCCTCTTCTTCCTTCAGAGAGGAGGGAAAAAATGAAGACATGCCCACGAAGAGGCCCAGAGCCTCTCAGAGCAGGAGGACTCAGGGCCCTGGGCAGGGTCAGTGAATGTCCAGTTGGACAACAGAGGTGATGAGGATGTACCAACCTGCTTGAGAACTCCTGTCAGACACCATGAGGGCTCCCAGAGATAGCTGGTGGGGAACTTTGAGGGGGCCGAGATCCTACAGCAGAAGGCACCAAGCCAGCAAGATCTGTATATGCCAGTAATGAGACATCACTTCTCTTCAAGGGCTGGTAAGGACTGAGGAGGCTGAGGTGGTGTTTTAGGGGCCTCTGTCTGCTGCAGTTCATTGGGGCACACCTGAGCCCATCAGGAGCTGTGTGGGTCCTTGGGATGCCTCCTCAGTGTAAGAAGAAAGTTGCAGAAGTGACTTTACTGTTGACATCAGAGTCCCTTGCTGAGGAGGGGGACATGCAGTGTGTGACTAGATGCGGGAGACAAAGGATAGCATACTTAATGTTGTGTAAATGGTCTAAGGTGTTTGAATACCATGAACGCTTTCAAGAAGGGTCAGCTAAGAAAAAGTCTTGACATTACTATGTAGGCCACTATTTACAATGATCAACTTTCTAAAATAGAGACCTTTCTCAAGGGAAGCCCCAGTTGGGGCACTGAATTCTCCTGTCTGTGCTGTGAAGGTAATCCAGGAAGGGGCGAGGAGGCCGGGGGAAGCAAGAGGAGGCTGGGAGTTAGGGGTGCAGGTGGCTCAGCGCGGGGTGAATGCACTGTGGCCCTGTTCGTGATCTGAGGTCATGGCTGTGACTGCAGAGGCTCCTGTGCAGGTGAGCAGCGAAGCCTCAGCACAGACCTCTAGGAAAAACCCAGATCATGACTTGCAGATCATGAAACCACCAGGACATCTGTTGCCATGGAAACATTCTCTGAGCCTCGCAAAATGACTGCCATGGGGCCAAAGGGCGACTGAGATGGTCAGTGCAGCCAGGGACCCTAGAGTACAGCCCAGCTCTTGAGGCCATTGAAAGTACCTGATAATAAGTACTGCATGTCGCTGAAAGCAGAACACTTGGGGAGGAAAGCCTTATAACAGAGAGATGGTGGTGACAAAGCTACCAAATGATAGAGTGGGCAGAGAGCGTGGCATTGCCAGGCCAGCTACAGCGTGTGCCACACCAGCATCTTGGTGGTCCACCAAGTGGTCCCTTCTGCTCTTCACCTGGGGGTGAAGTAGAAATGCTTTGAAAGACCATGAATGGTTGGAATCTGCACCTCAAGAGGGTATGACTGGAGAGGAGAGCTGGCCAGCCAGCTGCTGCCACCCCTGAACTAGACCAGTGTCAAGGCCCATCTCTGAAGACATGAAAGATCTGCCTGGGATTCAGGTGGTGCCAGCCCTGCCCAGGGGCCAGTGCAGGGACAGCTCTGTGGAAGGAGGTCAACAGGGCCTTCCTCGCGTTCAGGCCCATCTCTGGGTGTCAGGGGAAGAAAGCTCAAGAAACTTTCTGGATACAAGCCTTTGTGCTTCAGAAAAAGGAAGGTGCTATGTTTGAAGAAAGAATTTCAGCCTGAAGAGTCTATAAGGTGACCATAAAATTTAGAAACCTGGACAAATATAAACAGTAAATGTTGATTCACATTACGTTACGTGATGTATTTAATGTGTCACCACACAGTAGGATCACATGGTTCAATGTGCTGCACAGAATGGCAGTGAACACCAGCCATGCGGGTGCATCCACACGGCATTCCCATCAGCTCCTGCACACACCTCGGTGCCGTCTGCCTCACGTGATTGGTGTCTCTTTATTTTCCGTGAATAAGCCTGTACTTTTAGTGTACCCCAGAAGCAGTGATCAAGGAGGTTCCAGTTTGGGGAGTGTGCAGCTCTCTCCACGTGGCCGTGCTGTCCACATTTGGCAATAATCATACCACTGGTCAGTCCCTTACCTCTCCGGCAAAGCAGGTGGCGTGTATTCTGTTGGAATTACTAAGGTGACCTCTCCCTTGCCCATTGAACAGACATTAACTGGTCACTTAATGTGATCAAATACAGCTAAGGTTCACCTGTGCTGCCAGGCTTTATGGCCACTGTTATAGGTTGAGCTGTGTTCCCCCGAAGGCTATGCTGAATTCCTCACCCCTGCGACCGTGAATGTGGCGTGACTTAGAAATGGGGTCTCTGCCGATGTAATTAAGTTAAGATGAGGTCGTTAGGGTGGGCTCTAATCCAATGTGACTGGTGCCCTTGGAGAAGAGGGACAGTTGAACACAGACACATGGACCTGCTGGGGCAACCGAGGCGCGGTTGGAGTGAGGAAGCCGCAAGCCAAGGAACGCCAAGGATTGACACCACTGCCAGGAGCTTGCAAGAGACAAGGAGGGATTCTCCCCTCCAGGTTGGACTTACTGCCACCTTGATTTTGGACTTCTGGCTTTCAGAACTGTGAGACAATACTTTTCTGTCGCTGTAAGCCACCTAGTTTGTGGTACTTTGTTACAGCAGCCCTAGGAAATGAATATATCTACCCTAAGTGCTATTCCAAGTAAATGAGCTCTTTACCTATTTTGTTTTAAGTATGTTCACTGTCTTTTGTGGAAATCATCGTGTAGCTTTTTACACCATTTATTACAGTAAAAAAAATAATATAAATGAAAATTACCTTGAACTTAATGCCTAAATTGGAACTCTCTTGTTTGAATGTCAGAATAGATGGTGGTCCAATGCTGGGTAATGTTTTCAGCGAGGGCTCAAAGAGTGTTATGAAGTCTTCCTTAAACTAAAATTTAAAAAGAGAGAGCGAAAGAAAAAAATTGAAGATTGAATAAGCGATTTTTACCATGAGTACTAGTTGGACTAATAAACATTTCTTACCTCCAGCTCACATAAAATATTTAGTTTTGACTCTTCTGGATTAATTATCCATTTTGCTGGAGAAAAAAACAGATTTAGAAGGAAGGTTTAAAACCTTTGTGCAGTATATTCCATTTTCTGTAGTTTGAAGATCTTGGCCCGTCACACCCTCCCCCACCCCCATCTAAATGCCCTGATACCCTACCTTCACCACCTTCTTGAATATATTCTTAGGGAAGCTCTTTTCTAAAGGGATTGGACACTGTTCTAGTTAAGGCTGGTTCCCTAAGGGAAGTTTGCCTTTGCCAGCAGAGAGGATGACGCCAAACATCCAGTTACCTCTTAACTTAGAAGGTAGCTTTTCAGTTTCATCTTTCTTCTCTACAGAGGGCACTTCCTTCTCTGCAAAAAAGAGTGTACATTTGTCATCAATCATGAAAAAGGAGGAAAGAAGTCTAACAGAAAAGAAAATATGCCTGTTGGAAAAATAAGAGCCCTTATTGTGTTTATCTTTTAATTTTCTGCCTTTTCCCAAATAAAATTTTATCAACAGTAAGTAACAAACAGAGGAGACCCACCACTAATGAATCACATTAAAAAATGCTTCCTTGCTGCTTTTTAGTCTTAGAATGCTACATGAATGCATATTTGATTATAATCATGGTTTGCAGACCCTTTTGTGTTCTGCCTTTTAAAAGTACTGTTCTGTCTAATTTATGACTATTATTCTGCAAAAGATTTTTCAGGGAGAAGAGTGCTGGGGTGTGGTGGCAGCGGCGGTTTCCAGTTTAAGACAGTGAACTGAACCACCAGGATAATTCCCTCTGCAGATTCCAGGGCAATACTGGAAATGGAGAAGACAGCCATCAACACATGGGCCACTTAGAGTTAATGTCTAGAAGGTTAAGCAGATAGGATTGGGATGATGCAGAACCAATCAGAGCAACCTACGGGGGGACAGAGGTAAAGGAAGAGGGCAGACCCATTTTCCCCGTAGAGCCAGGGCTGGTGCTGGAGAAAGAGATGGGCTTCAGAAGATGACACACTTCCTATGTAGAGTATCTGAACAATTTAAAAATATGTTTTGGGCATTTTGCCCATCAGAAATGCCAGCACAGGTGTATATAAGAAAATGAATGAACAAAGACTTCCATTAAGGCATTATTCATCATAAGGACGAGGTCAGAAGCAAATCAAACAGCTCTGAAACATCTGCCAATCAGAGGTATTACATAAGTCACAGTAACTGTAGGTATATGAGGGAATACTGTGCAGTCATGTCAAGGAATTAGATCAGTCTTTCCTGACATGGAAGGATGTCCATGATACACTGCAAAGCAAAAAATAATTAAAGAAGAGATAAAACTGCTGTTATTCACAGGAATTGTAATTGTCTAGTGGAATTTTAACTGATAAACTATTAGAATAAGAAAGTTCAGTAAGGGAGTCAGATACAAGATTAATACATTGAAATCAATAGTTTCCCTGTACATTGGCAATAATCAGTTAGAAAATATAATAGGAAAAAAAGATTCCAATTGTTACATCAGTAAAAGACGACTGTGAAACACCTAGGAATAAACTAAGAGCTGCGTATGAGTTCTCTATTTAAAAAAAAAAACCTGCAAAAGAAGATATGAAAAAATTGAAAAGGTACACTAGGTTCCTGCTGTTAAAATAATCAAATAGGACTTCCCTGGTGGTACAGTGGTTAAAAATCTACCTGCCAATGCAGGGGACACAGGTTCAAGTCCTGGTCCAGGAAGATCCCACATACCGTGGAGCAACTAAGCCCGTGTGCCACAACTACTGAGTCTGTGGTCTAGAGCCTGTGAGTCACAACTATTGAGCCCAAGTGCCACAACTACTGAAGCCCACCCTCTGCAACAAGAGAAGCCACTGCACCGAGAAGCCTGTGCACCTTAACGAAGAGTAGCCCCGACTCGCCACAACTAGAGAAAGCCCGTGTGCAGCAATGAAGACCAACACAGCCAATAAATAAATAAATAAATAAATTTTAAAAAAAGTAATCAAACATGGAAGCCATTTGATGGGTGGCTCTAATGCCTTGGTAGCCAATTGTAAGCAAAGTGAAACCTAAGCCAGAGTCAATTCCTCAAGGTTAATGCCACAAGGTTAAGAACAGCCCATCACAAACAGCCAACTGGGCTTTCCCAAATACAGTAAGTCCCCTACACATGAACTTTCAAGTGCAAACTTTCAAAGATAGGAATGTGCGTTCCCGAGTTCAATCACATAAAATTGTTCACGTGTCTGGCATACACTGTCACATGCGTGCATCCTCTACAAGTGATTGTGCTTCTGTGTACTTTACAGAACTGTTGCTGTGCAACAGGAGGAGCTTACTAATGAAGACCTGATGGAATTGGAGGCCCAGAGAAAAGACAAAAAGAGACAAGAGGAAGAAGTAAATGAAGAACCAAAGATATTCACGATGCAAGAAATGGCAATGGATTTTTTTTATTGGAGGAGGCACTGTTAGTTTTTGAGGCACAGGACCCGAATGTACAATGGTACACGAAGGTTGCAGCAATGGTTGCTGAATGCAATCCAGTGCAACTGTGTCATCTATGACGAGAAAAAATGAACTACTACCCAGACATCACTGGATCGTGTTTTCCAGAGGGTAGATAGAATTGAATCCAGCAAAGAACCAGAACCTGCGCCATCCACATCAGGCGTGAGTGACATTGCAGCTCGCCCTCCAACTCCTATTGCCGATGCTCCTTCAGCTCTACCATCTCCCACCTCCTCTCCCTCCTCCAGTCAGTAACTCTCCTTGTCTGTTCACTCCATGCCCGCCCCTGTATGCCGGCTGTTGTACTGTACTCCTGTACTTTTCAAGGTACTGTACTGTAAGATTAAAAATGTTTTCTTTATTTTTTGTTTGTTTTTTTATGTATTATGTGAGTATTATAAACCTATGACAGTACTGTACTATTTGCCGATTGTGTCAGTTGGGTACTTAAGCTAACTTTGTTGCACTTACGAACACGCTTTCGGAATGGAACTCTTTCGTATGTAGGGGACTTACTGTAACGCTACCTTAAGCAATAGCCAATCAGATAATGTCCTTGCTTTGCTCCCACAACTTCTCTATAAAAACCTCTCCTTAGCTCTTGTCTGCAGAGCACTCCTAACCACTTCTGGTTTTGCGCTGCCTGGTTCCGATCTATGTTTGTGCAAATAAATTCTTAAAAATTTGAAAGTGCCTCAATTTGCCTTTCAACACTGCAAAGCAGGACCAAAGAATCAACTTGTCAGACTCCACTGAAAACCTTCATCACAATTACATTGACTATTTAGATTAATTTGGGAATAAGTAACATTTTTTAACAGGTTTTTAATATTAGGTTTAATATTAATTATACGTCCAAGTTTCAGTTTTTATGTGAGATTGTGTCACTGCTCTGTGCAGACCCTCCAGTGACTTCCCACTTGATTCCCACTGAGTCAGGTTTGGTCCTCATTGCCTCTCTGACCGTCTCCCCTGGGATTCACCTCCTTACCGACTCCACTGCAGCCACACTGGCTGCCTCCTCGTTCCAGAGGGAAGCACTTGTTCTTCGCTATGCCTGGAACACTCTTCCCCCAGGGATCCTCGTCACTCTCTCTCCTCCTTGAGGTCTTTACTCAAACACCTCAGCTTCTCAGTGAGGATTTCCCTCAGCATCCTGGGGAAGCTGGCACCCATCCGCCCAACATTTCCCACCCCTCTCCCTGCTTTGTTTTTCTCCCGCACATGTACATTATCTAAGATATTCTGTATGTACTTATTTTGTGTATTATTTATCTCACTGTCACCTCCACCTCTCATATTTTAATAGAAGACCATGAAGACGGGGGTTTGTCTACTTTATTTACTGCTGTTTCCCTAGAACAGGAAACTGACCTATGTCAGGTGCTTGGTATGTGCTCAATAAACATCTGATGAATAAGTGATAAAATATAAAACAAATAGTAAAGTTGAAAAGAGGCCATTCATAATGATTACTTCTGAGGAATATACTGGGATAAGTTAAAAACTTAATGTTTACATTATATTTTTCTTAATGGTGTGATGTTATAAAACAGCATGTATGTGTTCTTCTATAATAAAAATAAAGATATGTATCCAAATATGGCGGATTATTTCTTGATGTGAACACAGGTGCTACCATTTATTAAAGGCTCAGTGCCAAGGAGTTTAAATGTTGAATCTCATTTTGATCTTCCTAACAGTCCTGGGACAGAAGGATTACAGTCAGTGAGGTTCAGTGACTTGCCCAGTTGTGACGGTGTTAGTTTGTGTGGGGGCTGGGATTCAATCCTAGCTCTCCTGGCCTCCCACACCAGTGCGCTTTCCAGCGTACAGGCCCATCTCCCGGCAAGAGCTGAAAAACCAAACGACTCACTCAGCTGCTCTGTGCCGAACCGTTCTTGAAGCCAGCTTTCTTCTGTTTGTACTGATGTCGGAATTCCTGGATACAGTTTGTGATAGAAAGCCCTGAAATTTAGACAAAATATTAGTTTTCAGTACACCTATAGAGTTGTTAGCAGTTCTTCTATGTCTAGTACATTTAACAATCAAATAATAGATGTTCTTAGAAGATCCTGATTTCTTTTTCCTTTGAAATTTTTTCTTCCATTCATGTCTTCAGTGAAGTCAGGCACAGTGTGTTTGCATCGTATCTGTTCTTTGCAAAATACTCATTTCTGGAGGCTACCAATACAGTATTATTTCTCTCGGGGAGTGAATTACTACCCCTCTCTCTGTGCATGTGTGTTGGAGGTGGTGGCAGCAATAATGCTATCAGTGTTTATATTTTTTACAATTTATCTTAGTGAAATTTTTTCCTTTTTTTTTTTTTTTTTTTTGTGGCTGCCTTAGGTCTTTGTTGCTGTGTGCAGGTGTCTTCGCTTGTTGCAGAGCATGGGCTGTAGGGTGCGTGGGCTTCAGTAGTTGTGGCGCACATGCTCAGTGCAGGCTCAGTCGTTGTGGCACACAGGCTTAGTTGCTCTGAGGTATGTGGGATCTTCCCGGGCCAGGGATCGGACCAGGGATCGAACCCATGTCCCCTGCATTGGCAGGCGGATTCTTAAGCACTGTGCCACCAGGGAAGTCCCAGTATGTGTGTTTAAACATTTGCTGGAATTTAAATTAGAACATATTGTTCGTTTTAAAATAGCTTTAAAATAATCAAGCTCCTTTTAAAGGACTGAAGTTAAATGCATTGTAATTAAGTAGTCTGTATTCTTTCCACAAGTAGTGTAATCTGTTAGTTATCATGGACATGATAAGGAAGCGGAATTTATTGCCTTTTACGAGCTAAAATGACTGTTACTGTTAACAAGTAAACAATAACTATTGCTTTTCAAGTTCCTTTGCCTCTGAATTTCATTTTTTTGCCATAATTTGCTGGCTCTTCTAAAATTAGCAAACAAAAATTTCCCGAAGAATTTAGTGAACTTCAGGATTGTCACTTTTTCACCTTTCTCAGTTCTCTTATGTCTCCATCTTCCTGTTTTGGTGCTTTGTTCCTTGGCACATTTTGTGTTTTGTTTTACTTCTGAAATGACTGTGTCCTGTAGTGGGTGGAGAACTCCTCTGCAGAAAGCACCTGAGCAAGTGTCTGGGGGAGTCCTGTTTGTCCAGGTGCCCAGGGAAACAAGTTACGGGCCCAGGAGGAAAAGAACATCGAAGAGCAATCCCTAGACAACATCTTACGTTTGGGTGTTTTCCCAGTACAATGGTCAACAGAATCAATACACAACTCATCTAGGTCTCTTTGCCTTCCTTAAACCAACACTAACGATTGTTTCTGAAATTCTGTGTAAAGGTGACAAACGACAGAGGATAAGAACAAAATGAACATTTCCCGAGAACTTACTGTGTTGTAGTAGATACACAGTAGTTGCTTTACTTACATTATTTCATTTATCTTTAAAAAAACCAATCAAGGTAGGAATTAGTATACCCTTTTTTTTTTAAATCTTTATTGGAGTATAGTTGATTTACAATGTTCTGTTAGTTTCAGGTGTACAGCAGAGTGAATCAGTTATATGTATACATATTTCCAGTTTTAAAAAAAATTTTTTTAGATTCTTTCCCCATATAGGCCATTACAGAGTATTGAGTAGAGTTCCCTGTGCTACACAGCAGGTAGTACTGCCTTTCTATAGGCAAGGAAATTGAGGCTCTAAGGAGCCTTCCCCAAATCACACATGGCAGGGGCAGATGGGGCCCAGACCTGTTTGACTCCCAAACCTATGTTTCTCCGGATTCATCTGCCTCCTAAAGTTTACTTTGGAATAGTAGTAGGGCAGTTAAAAGTAGAAATTGAGCCAATATTGGTTGCATTTCTATGACTTTTAAGGACAGATTTCCGTAAAAACACAATCTCACCAAATTCACCAGAGAATGCTTTGAAGTACAAAAGAAACATCTTCTAGAAAGATTTATGTGAAGAAATTAAGAATTTGAAGGACTTCCCAGAGTGGCACAGTGGTTGAGAATCTGCCTGCCGATGCAGGGGACACAGGTTCGAGCCCTGGTCTGGGAAGATCCCACATGCCACGGAACAACTAACCCCGTGAGCCACAAGTATTGAGTCTGTGCTCTAGAGCCCATGAGCCATAACTACTAAGCCCGCATGCCACAACTACTGAAGTCCGCTCGCCTAGAGCTTCTCTGCAGCAAGAGAAGCCATGGCAATGAGAAGCCTGCACACCACAACAAAGAGTGGCCCCTGCTCACCACAAACAGAGGAAGCCCAAGTGCAGCAACGAAGACCTAATGCAGCCAATAAATAAATTAATTAATTTAAAAAAAGAATTTGATTTAGAAAAGAGAGGTTCCCATATGATAGAAAGTCCAGGTAAAGATGGCACCTGAACACACAAGTCTCCTCTTCCTTTCCAAGATTTTACTGAACCAGAAACACCTCAAAACCCCAGACGAGCAATAGCCCTGGAAAACAAGAGCAGTGTCATCCATAGACAAGTGACGCTGAAGAAGTCCTTAAAGAAAATAAACGGCCTCATGTTGGTGGAAAACTACAGCAGAGACAACCATAGCTCAAGATAAGAGATGTAAGTAAAGTTCTTCTGGGAGAACTCCTGAGAGGTTCCCAGTCCAGACTCAACCAAATGCAGAGAGGAGGGGGCTGGGGACGGTCATCAGGGTAGTTCAAGGAATGAACATTGCACAGCTGGCCAGTCAGACCCCTTCCTCTCCCCTTATACAGGGCAGTTGGCAACAGTTGTTTCTATTTCCAGTTGAAGCCCAAAGAATTGGTTTGTAAAAAGTCTGCCTGGGGAAAGTTTAGGTCTGAAAGAGAAGCAGAGTGCAAGATGAGTTACTCAGGACCTGCCCAACCAACTTGGGTGAAAAAGGAGGAAGGGAGAGTTCACCCAGGAAAGAAATGCATGAGGAACTCCAACCACACAGTCAAGTGTCCTTATCGTAACTCTGGTAATAGTGGGCTTACCCACTTTGCCTGCTCCCTGCCGACACCCCACAGGACGCTGGCCGTGACTGCCCCACCCACCCACCCACCCACACAGGAGTCACGGGCAACCTTACCCTGCCAGCCTGGGGAACTACGAAGCTGCAGAAGGACTCTGTTTTAGCTGCCTTTCAGTCATTCATTGATAAATACAATTGGATAACCAAGGATTACCAGTCACTTAAGGACAATCCATAGCATGGAATAGAAGGACCAAGAAAAACAGAGCAACTGATCTTGAAAGAAAAAAGAAGAAATACAAAGAACAAAAGAGAACTTTAGTATTTTATGAGTAGCCTCAAAGAGATTTTAAAACACACACACATACACACACACCTATTTGAACAGCAGTAATCAGAGAATAAGAATCAGTTCTTGGAAATTATATGAATCCCCAAATAAAAAATTCTGTACACAGGCTACATCATAGCATGTAAACACCAAAAATCTTGAAGATATCCAAAAGGTACAACAGCTATCCAGTAGGAGTTCCAAAGGAACAAATAGAGAAAATGAAGGGGAGGAAATAATCAGATATCAGAAGGGTTTGAGAATCAGACTGATCAGCAAAACTGGATACTAGAATGCAATCAAGCAATGTCTTCGGAGCTCTGAGGGAAAATGGTTTTAAACCTATTCTTTTATGCCAGATTATATTATTAATAAAGTATGAGGGCAAAAGGAAGAAATTTCAAGACAGGCAAGAACTCAGAAATTTGACTACCCATGAGATCAATATGAAATAATTACCTGAGGAGTTTCTCCAGCAAAAAGAAAAGGAATGAAAGAAAGAAAGCAATATGGAAATCAAGAAAGTATGGTCATTGAGCCCAAGTCAGAAAAATCGAAGACAACTAAAAACAACTGAGAGTTGAGAAGTTCTCCTTTTAGGAACCAAGTTTTACAGACATAGGATTTCATTTTCTTGTGCATGAATGTAGTCACATCATTGGGTTCTTTTTTTTTTTTTTTTTAGAACTTTTATTGAGATACAGTTAACAGACAATGAACAGCATATATTTAGAGTGTACAATTTGGTATCCCAATCTCCCAATTCATTCCCCTCCAACTGTCCCCGCTTTCTCCACGTGGTGTCCATATGTTTGTTTTCTACATTTGTGTCTCTATTTCTGCCTTGCATTTCCTCTTTCACAGTTGTTAGCATTTGCCTTATGTATTGAGGTGCTCCTATATTGGGTGCATATATATTTATAATTGTTATCTCCTCTTCTTGGATGGATCCCTTGATCTTTATGTAGTGTCCTTTCTTGTCTCTTGTAACATTTTTTATTTTAAAGTCTATTTTATCTGATATGAGTATTGCTACTCCAGCTTTCTTTTGATTTTCATTTGCATGGAATATCTTTTTCCATCCCCTCACTTTCCATCTGTATGTGTCCCTGGGTCTGAAGTGGGTCTCTTGTAGACAGCATATATATGGGTCTTGTTATTGTATCCATTCAGCCAGTCTGTGTCTTTTGTTTTGTGCATTCAGTCCATTTACATCCAAGGTAATTATCAATATGTATGTTCCTATTACCATCTTCTTAATTGTTTTGTTGTTTTTGTAGGTCCTTTTCTTCTCTTATGTTTCCCACTTAGAGAAGTTCCTTTAGCATTTGTTGTAGGACTAATTTGGTGGTGCTGAATTCTCTTAGCTGTTGCTTGTCTGTAAAGCTTTTGATTTCTCCGTTGAATCTGAATGAGATCCTTGCTGGGTAGAGTATTCTTGGTTGTAGGTTCTTCCCTTTCATCACTTGAAATATATCATGCCACTCCCTTCTGGCTTGCAGAGTTTCTGCTGAGAAATCAGCTGTAACCCTGATGGGAGTTCCCTTGTATGTTATTTGTCGTTTTTCCCTTGTTGCTGTTAATAACTTTTCTCTGTCTTTAATTTTTGTCAACTTGACTACTGTATGTCTTGGCGTGTTTCTCCTTGGGTTTATCCTGCCTGGGACTCTCTGCGCTTCCTGCACTTGGGGAGCTATTTCCTTTCCCATGTTAGGGAAGTTTTCAACTAGAATCTCTTCCAATATTTTCTCAGGTCCTTTCTCTCTCTCTTCTCCTTCTGGGACCCCTATAATGCGAATGTTGGTGCGTTTAACATTGTCCCAGAGGTCTCTTAGGCTGTCTTCAGTTCTTTTCATTCTTTTTTCCTTATTCTTTTCCTCTATTTAAGTGATTATCACCATTCTGTCTTCCAGGTCACTTATTCGCCCTTCTGCCTCAGTTAATCTGCTGTTGGTTCCTTCTAGTGTATTTTTCATTTCAATTATTGTGTTGCATATCTCTGTTTGTTTGCTCTTTAATTCTTCTAGGTCTTTGGTAAACTTTTCGATCTTTGCATCCAATCTTTTTTCAGAGTCCTGGATCACCTTCACCATCATTATTCTGAATTCTTTTTCTGTAAGGGTGCCTATCTCCTCTTCCTTTAGTTGTTTTTCTGGGGTTTTATCCTGTCCCTTCATCTGGTACAAAGTCCTCTGCTTTTTCATTTTCTCTATCTTTCTGTGGCTGTGGTTTTCAGTTCCATAAGATGAAATACTGCTGATATTGCTTGATCCTGCTGTCTGCCCTCTTGTATCATCATTGGGTTCTTAGCAGGAAATTATGAGTATTGGTTATTGGTTTTCAATTTTTAGAATCAATTTGTACCCAAAGCACTCAGAGCTGACTATAATTACAAAACATACCAACACAATAAAACTTGGTAAAGTAATATGACTTTATATGACTATATATTGTATATTTTAATAAAGTCTGTTAAATAATTTGTTCTTAATTGGGAGAGGAAAGGGTGAGAGGAGAGAGAGAAGGAAGTAGAAGTGCATTAAAGTGTTAATTTCTCAAAATAAAGTTAATAGTCACTAAAAGTGATGTCAAGTAGTAGAGGTAGGGCTTCCCTGGTGGCCCAGTGGTTAAGAATCCACCTGGCAATGCAGGGGACATGGGTTCTAGCCCTGATCTGGGAAGATCCCACATGCCTCAGAGCAACTAAGCCTGTGCACCACAACTACTGAGCCTGAGTGCTGCAACTACTGAAGCCCGTGCACCTAGAGCCCATGCTTTGCAACAAGAGAAGCCACCGCAATGAGAAGCCTGCGAACCGCAACGAAGAGTAGCCCCTGGTTGCTGTCACTAGAGAAAGCCCGTGCAGCAATGAATACCCAATAAAAAAATAAATTTAAAAAAAAAGTTGTATACAACCTTTAAAAAAAAAGTAGAAGTTTAAATACTTTAAAGTCCTAAAGTTTAGAAAATCTAAAAATAATCTAACCACCAAAACGGAGGTGAGGGAAGTGGTGTGAGTTATGTCCTTCAGCTTTCATGGTGGGAAGTCAGGAGCTATGTCAAAAATTAATACATATGCTATTAAACTATACTTGAAACAAAAACTGTTAACAGTCTGTTAACTCTGGTGAGTGGAGGTGGGAGCAGAGAAGAGTACAGAAATTTAAAATTTTTTACCTTCGTCTACTTTAATGTTTTGACCATGTACATATATTACCTTTTATTAAAATGGTTGACTTAAAAGGATAAATAAAAACATGTAAGTGGGGCAGAACAATTCTCTTTCTGCTTAAAAATTGAAATTTGCTTTTAAAAGCAAAACTCAGGTGAACAGTAATGTGAGATTGTGGACCCATGTTTGGTGTGAGGTTTCAGGGAAGACTGAGAAAGATGTTCCAGATGTGTTTCTCTGGTGTCTTCCTGTTACAGTTAAAAGTGCTTGGAGGCTAATAGCAATAACAACAACAAGAAAAAGAAAAGATCGTACTGTGCACTCTCCTCCACAGGTGTCCCTGATCACTCCTGAATTTAGCCAATAGAGGCTTATGTCTTAAAGGTTCATAGCACTTACTGTTGTGCACACAGCTATGATTTCATGTTATATTAGTAACTAGACATGTCATCTCTACAGATAGATGATAAGCCAGAGATGGGCAGGGATCCTGTCTCCATCTCCTCCAAAGTGTCTAACAGTGTAGATAACAAAAACAAAAACTTTTTGAATAAATTAGTTGTAAATGTCCTGGGTGATTTTACTCTACTTCCTGACATGTTTATCCCCAAAGTAAACATCATCAGCTTCAAAAAATAATAATATAGAAAATTGAAAACAAGTTCTTACCTATCTAAATTTGTTTCAGACATGTCTTTCCTAAATGTCTGAAATATTTTAGGAAAACCTGTTGAATGAAACATTAAACAATTTAGCCATTCCTTTTAAATCAATGGTTCCCAAAAGGACAGTTTTGCCCCCCCAGGAAACATTTGGCAATGTTTAAAGACATTTTTGATTGTCACAAAGCCTGGTCGGGGCTAATTGGTTTGGTCAGAAGTAGTGGCCAGTAAAATAGTCAGTGGGAAGTTGTTGTATAACAAAGGGAGTCCAACTCGAGGATGGAAGATGCCTTAGAGGACTGGGGCGGGGAGGGTGGGGGGGGACTCGAGGGGGGGAGTCAAGGAAGGGAGGGAATACGGGGATATGTGTATAAAAACAGATGATTGAACTTGGTGTACGCCCCCAAAATAATAAATAAATAAATAAATAAATAAATAAATAAAAAAAAAAGAAGTAGAGGCCAGGGATGCTGCTAAACATCCTATAATGCAGAGGACAGTCCATCGTCCTGACCTCAACACAGGCGGCTCCAACAAAGAATGACCCGGACCAAAATGTCAGTGCTGGGAGATGGACAAATCTACTCTAAGTAACTGCTGTGCCTCTCTTTTTAAGGAAGTGGCTGGAGTGGTTTCAGTATGGGAAGTTAAGCACAGAAGTGACTTATTTTTGGCTGGGCTGTTTCAGTAGCAAAGCACCCTTAAAGCACTACTCCTTATTCAGGAGTGGCGTGTGGGGGAGGGGGAAGAGGGCGGGGGGAGAGAATGAATGAGAGAGGACGTGATCATCGAATGCACGAAGTGTTAACAAAATGAGCACTGGGTACAACACTGCCTGCTTCCAGTTTTACGAGGCGTTTCCCCTTTATCCTAAATTGTGAGCCATCACAACCGCTCAGCCAAGATTTCAGTATCTCTGACAGATGGGATTGAGATAGGGGTGCGTGTGAGGTGGTGTATTTGGAAATAGACACCCAGGTAGACAAAGGATCTAGAGTAGTTGGACCTGCTCTCCCCTTGGGACAGGGAAGACATCGAGGACAGGGCTGGGCGGGCCGGGGAGCGGTACTTTTTTGGGAGGAGATGCTGGAGGGCGCACTCTCGCTGGACACTGGCGTCTGGCTCCACATCAGGCTCGGAGTCCGGCTGAGCGTCGGCGTTGGGCTCAGGCTGGGGCTGACGACGCTGGCTAAGCGGGGGCGAAGGGCTTTCCAATCTTCTTCATTGCCGTCTCCGAAGTCCAAAAGCTTCCAGAAGTACTCCTCGCTGAACCTCCCATGGACCTCCTGGTCCTCCGCCTCCGCCTCCGCCTCCGCCGCCTCCGCCTCTGCCTCCTCCTCTTCCTCCTCTCCCTCCATGTCCACCTCTTCGTCTTCCTCCTCCTCCTGGCCCTGCTCCTTCTCGGGCTTTCTGAAGCTGCGATGCGAGTGCATGTTGGCCGTGGCGGGCGGGAAGCGGGATCCGGGCTAGCGCAGCGGACACCTGCGGGTCCAGGCCTGGGGCGCGTGGCCTCTGGTGCGTCCGTCTCCCTGGGCAACCGTCGGACGAGCCGCGCCAGAGCTTGGAGGTTAAAGTCGCAGGGCCCCACCGCGCGGAGCACTGGCGCTGCGCGGAGACGGCGGAGGGACAGGGAGCGGCCCGCGGGAGCTGGGACCACTGCAGGCTCCTTTCGCACCTGCTCTTCCTAGCGGCCTGCCGCGAACTGATGTTCCTTTCCAATCTCTCTCAGCTCCTTCGGAGCCAGTCTTTTAAATTTTTTAAAAATAAAAAATAGTGGAGGTATAGTTGACTTACAATATTATATTAGTTTCTAGTGCACAGCATAATGATTCAATATTCTTGTAGATCGTACTCCATTTAAATTTATTATAAAATAGCGGGGAGCCAGTTTTTGTGCGTGTGTGATTTTTTTTTTGTTTTGTTTTTGTTTTGAGTAGGGGAGGGAGAGTGGCTACTAGCGATGGACACCCATAAGGCCTCTTGGTATTGCTGATGCTGGCGTTTGGTTTTGGAGCGGACAGATGCTTCTTGGAACTTACAATAAAACTTTGTTTACAAAAGATGGCACTGGTCCTTGGTTGTACTTTAATGGTTTGATTTTTAATTTTTTTTAATTTTTATTTTATTTTTTAAATTATTTAAAATTTAAAAAAAAATTTAACTTTTTTTTGTTTGTTTTTTTTAAAACACTGCCTTAAATATTGTGTATCTTGATTAGTGAGCTTTTTTTGGGGGGGGGGTGAAGCAGAAAAGGATAGCTTTATTATCAATTCTTTGCCAGGCAAAGGGGGACACACCCGGCTTCTGTCTTGAAAAACTGTGTCCCCGATTAGTGAGATTTTTGATGCCACTTCATTTTGCGACCAAGGTGAGTGCCTTGCTCTAGTCCAGGGCCTGACTAATGCTTGTTCTATCCCTCCACCCAGGAGGTGATGAAGGCCTGAGGCATCTGGCCACGAAGGCGTCTCCTGCGTCTTTCTGGGGGCTTTGTTTTCAGCTCATTATACTTGTTAGAGGTGGAGCCGTCAACCAACTCAGGGTTGTCTGCTCATTGCTCAAAAGTCAAAGTTTGAGAAGCCAGGGTTGGTAGAAAAAGAAAAGTGCTTTGTTCAGGAAGCTGGCAACCTGGGGAGGTGGCGAACTAGTGTTCCCCAAACCATCCCCCAGTGGCCAGATCAGAGGGCAAGAACTTTTAAAGGAAAGCTTCAGGGATGTGCAGGAGGTGGCTATGTGCAGAGCAGCACAGTCATCTCTGACCATCATCTTGAAATTGGTCATGCGACGGTCTGATCAGCGTCATCTTGTTTGTTTTAAGCGCAGTTAATCTTCAACTCCAGGGTCGGTTTGTTGCCATTTTCGAGGCCAGTTCCTGGAATTGTGCTAGCCATAGATTCAGTACTGCTCAGGATGGAGCGGCTTATATCATGACTACAGTCTGGTCATTACGCAGTTAGCTTTTTCCCTCTGGTGGTGGTTATAGTATCTGCAAAACAACTCAGGAATGTGTCCCGGGTACTGTTTATCTGTGTCCCTCAGGGAGGAACTAAAGATTCTGTGACTGCTCTATGGCTGATTTCCTGTTTAAATTGTTACAGTTCTCTAGGCCTAATTGCTATTTTTGTCACCACATGTCTACATTCTTTCAATCATTAATTCTTGAGCCAGGCTTTTGTGACTCAGGGGTGGCTTCTAGGAGTCTAAAGCCTTCTTCTACAAACAAGAAACAGGGGACACGGAAGAACTTTTGTAACTGGGAGGGTCCTGCTTGGTTTCATACTTATTAAAATTTGTGTAAGATATTTGTATACACACAAAAAAGTATACAGAATAATATAATGGACATCTGTTTACCTACTACTCAGACTGGAAGCTATAACTTCACTGTACAGTTCAGCTTCTTTTTAAAAGCCTGTTAAGACTGAGAAGGGTTCCTGGTGGGAGGGATTGTGTGTTCCTACTATTTGACTTCATATTTAAGTAAAGGAAGCCAACTGAGATTCTATGTGGCTGAGGACATCGGGGTGTTGTGAAAAGGGTCTGGATTAATCCTTATATTAAGGACCAGGGTTAGGCCTAGAAGTCCCCTTGTATGATCTCTGCTAAATAACCTTACTTCTTTCAGCCTCAGTTTCTCTGGGAGTAAACTGGGAATAATAATGCTTACCCCTACGATATATGTGAAGCCAATAACTGTGAAATGACTGCCTGCAACTGTCAGGGCATTTCAGCCAAAGACCACCAGGAACACAGGTGTAGTTAAATAAGTTGGGTTTATTACTATTGCAGCAAGGTTTCTTAGTAAGAGGATGCTAGAAAGAACCTAATATAGGATTTAGGCCTTGGTTAGATGATTTGGGGGAGGGTCTAAGGAAGTGGGGTTTTGCTCTGAATTGGTTGCTGTTAGATAGTGGGGCATTCTGCAACAGGAACCTACTGTATAGCACAGGGAACCACACTCAATATTTTTGTAATAACCTATAAGGGAAACTGAAAAAAAATGTATATATAAAACTGAATCACTGTGTTGTGCACCTGAAACTAACACATTGTAAATCAACTATACTTCAATTGAAAAAAAAAGAAAGAAAGAAAAAGGAAGTGGGGTATTCTGTGATGGGGTATTTTGTGGTGGTACAGTGGTCTTATTTTTGTCTATGCTTAGACAAAATTATGAAGTGGCTTTGTTTTGTTTCATTTTGTCATGGTATTAGAATAAACATGTGTCTTACTTTGTTTGGGCTGCCATAACAAATTATCGTAAACTGGGTGGGTTATAAACAACAGAAATTTGGGACTTCCCTTGTGGCGCAGTGGTTAAGAATCCACCTGCCAGTGCAGGGGCACGGGTTTGAGCCCTGGGCCAGGAAGATCCCACATGCTGAGGAGCAACTAAGCCCATGCGTCACAACTGCTGAGCCTGTGCTCTAGAGCTTGCAAGTCACAACCATTGAGCCCAAGTGCCACAACTACTGAAGCCCATGTGCCTAGAGCCCTTGCTCCACAGCAAGAGGAGCCACAGCAATGAGAAGCCCATGCACCGCAAAGAAAAGTAGTCCCTGCTTGCTACAACTAGAAAAAGCCCGCACGCAGCAATGAAGACCCAATACAGCCAAAAATAAATAAAATTAAAAAAAAAAGAAACCCAAACCAAAAACAAACCAAATTTATTTCTCACAGTTCTGGAGGCTGGAAAGTCCATGATAATGGTGGTGGCAGGTTTGTTATCTCGTGAGAACCCACTTCCTGGGTTGTAGACCTCCATCTTTTGGCTCTGTCCTCACATGGCAGAAGAAGTGAGGTAATTCTCTCGGGCCTCTTTTATAAGAGCACTAATTCCATTCACGAGGGCTCTGTCCTTATGACCTAGTCATCACCCAAAGGCCCCCACCTCCAAGTACCATCACATTGGAGATTAGGTTTCAACAAGTGAATTTTAAGGGGACACAAACATTCTAGTCTATAGCGCCTTATGTGAGGTTGTCATTCTTCGAGAATGTTTCTCTCCAACAGGAGAACTAAATGGCCTGGCTGTGAGCACCAGACCAGCTTGCAATAATATGGAGGTCTAGCTGTGAATATCAGGTCAGTTCCTGGCCACAGGGACTTTCAGCCTTGAATGTCCCAACCCAGAGGACTTGTACTAACAGGGCTTTCAAGGGAGCAGAAAGTGGGAAGTTAAATGTCTGGAATCACTAAGCAATATTTTATGATTGTCAGATCGAACTAATATTTATTGAAGACTCTGAGCCAGCCCTCTGCTTGGTGCTGGGTGATGGCAGTGAGTAGGAGAAGTGTGGTCCTGCCCTCACTACCTGCCAACAGTACCTGAGCATCGGGCAAGAGTCCAGTAAGCTCTCAGGCACTGGGGCAGAACAAAGCAGGTAAGAGGCACAGAATTGCTGTGCACTTCAGGGAGTCAGAGAGAAAATACACAGAATATTGTTGGATGAAGAACTCTTGCAGGCTACTGGAGCAGTCAACACAGATGAGAGGACATTTGAGCTGCTTTGGAAGAAGAGGAAAATGTGGGTGTTTGGAGAGGAGAGTGGAAAGCATTCAAAAAGCATTCCAGCACGCCCGGGGTAGGAAAGGGGACTCGCACAGGGAAGTGTGGGTGGAGATGCAGAGATACAATGAACGTAAATGGATTGAAAAAGAGCCCAGCCCTTTTCTGGGCAGTAAAAGCATGTTGATGCCAGAAGGGATCCTAGAAGTCATGAAATTCAGTGGCCACTCCTGCTTAGGGGAAGTGACCTGTTTGAGGAGAGGCAAGTTTGTTAGTTTCCAGGGTGCTCAGAGAGCAGAATGGGAATCAGGATGTGGGCTGAAGTGGGGGCTGGGAGAAAGCAAGGGTAAAAGTGCTTATCCTGAGCTGCCTGCCCCTGGCTCGGTTCTGTGACTGGGACAGCATTTTCTCATTTGCGTGGTGAATTAATTTTTTTAAAGCACCCCTTACTTAGAGCATTTGTTATGGCCTCTTTGAAAGTCTTAGGAATCTCCTTCTCTTGGACCTACTTACTCCACAGAGAACAATGTCTTCTCTTCTCAGAATGGAATCACTCTCTTTATTTGGCCATTCAGAGGCAAGATGATGCTGGACCTTTCAGTGTTTCCCCCTGCCCTATTCTGAGTGCCTCACTGGAGCTGGGGGCTTGGGATTTGAGAGTCAGGCACCACCCTCCCTCCTGTGTGACTCCGAGCTTGACGGGCCTCAGCTCCCTCATCTGAGATCCCCTGATCTGTGTCCTTCATGGGCTATTTGGAGATAAAGTTGAATAATTATTTTTATTTTTATTATATTATAAATATATGTTAGATTTTAACTTTTGTTTTGAGAACTGATCTTGTATTTTATTTTTTAAAGCCACATAGTTTTTTTAATTGAGTATAGTTGACTTACAATATTGTGTTAGTTTCAGATGTACAGCAAAGTGATTCAGTTATTCAGAATTCTTTTTCAGATTCTTTTCCATTATAGGTTATTACAAGATATTGAGTAGAGTTCCCTGTGCTATATAGTAGGTCTTTGTTGTTTATCTATTTTATACATAGTAGTGTGTATCTGTTAATCCCAAATTCCTAATTTATCTATCCCCCCATCCCCTTTGGTAACCATGAGTTTGTTTTTATGTCTGTGAGTCTGTTTCTATTTCGTAAATAAGTTCATTTGTACTATTTTTAGATTCCACATATAAGTGATATCATATAATACTTTGTCTGAGTTAACTTCACTTAGTTTGATAATCTCTAGGTCCATCCAAGTTACTGCAAGCAGCATTCATTCTTTTTTATGGCTGAGTAGTATTCCATTATATATATCACACCACTTCTTTATCCATTCATCTGTTAAGGGACACTTAGGTTGCTTCCGTGTAAGACCGCATAGTTTTGTTTAGGAAATAATATTACCTCTGATCTGTAAAATAATCTTTTAGGTGTTTCCAGGGTAAGTAGATTTTTTAAAAACATTTTTTTCCTATCGAAAATTCTCTGTTTGGTATTGTTTCCCTTCATATTTGCCATTTTCTCTCTGAAGACTGCCATGAATACAGTCACCTTGACAAGGGCAAGCAAGTGAATTTTTGCCCAGTGCAAGCTTATTTGCATGCAGAATATTTTGAATGTGCTATAAGATAGCTCTTTGAGAAGAGAGCATAGGATCTTCTGAATGCTTTTGTTAAGCATTGTTCTCATTCCTAGAGGAAGAACAATAGCATCTGTAAAATGGGAAAAATATTTAGTCTTCCTGACAAGCTCATGAAGTGGGCACTAATATTCTTTGAAACTGGTTCATAGGCTGGTCATGAGGGTTCAATGAGTTAATATGCATAATAACAGAACAGTTTATGGTACCTTGTAAATATTGCAATATTTATTCACATTTTTGAGTGTTCACTGTTGTATAATTAGAATGCAATCAAAGTTTGTGGATGGAGTCAGCCATGTAGATGCCCCTTTCAAAGCTTGTCATCGATCCAAAAAGTAAGTGACAAGGTTAAGAAGATTTAATAGGCATAGATGATAAATACCCAAGTGTATTTATAGGCTGAGAAGGAAGTGGCAGCTTGATTGAAAACTCCTTGTTGAATTGGATTCTCCTCCACTTATTAGCTCCCTCCTGTCTGAAAGTTTTTTAGTGAATGAGCAACTGAGTAAATGACAGTTGAGCCTATAGGCCTGTTACATGTGGGAAGACTGTAGAGGTACAACATCTGTGAGCAGGGGTGCTCTTTACAGGTTTGCTCTCTACTCTATTTTCTGGATTATAGTTTTTATTTTCATCCTTACATTCAAGTAAGCGTGATAATTCACCAGGCTTTGGACATCTGAGAGTAGCTGGCCATGGAATTAAAAATCTTCCTTTATTTCCTGCTGCAGGTTTAATGAGGAGGGTAATGCATATGGCTGTTGGTGTAGGAGAGGCTGAGCGTGTCTCAGGAGTCTGGGTCGTGTTTCTGTGTTCATCAATGGCTTGTGTCGGTGAACAGGGCAGCCAGGGTTTGGATGGAGGCTGATTTAATAAGCTGTGGCCCTACTTCTCCAGTTATGTCCCATTAGACTCTTACCCACTCCTGTGTTCAGGTCCTACTGAATGTCTTTTCGGTCCTTGAATCCACCGTGTGCCTCTCCCCTCAGGGCGTGTAGCATGTGTTCCTGCTACCTGTGTGCTCTTTCCCTTGCCTCACCTGGCTAACACCTACTCATCTTTCATGATTTCCAGGAGGTGCCCCCAACCCCCTCCCCCATTGCCCCTAATGCTACTCCCTTCAGAGACTGCACAGATCACAGGTGTTTCTGCTTGTGTATTTGTCTATTTGTACTTACTAGGTTCTAAGTCGCACCAGGGCAGGAAATATATCTTTTTTGTTCTCCCCTGTGTTCAGAGTAGGCACTTAATAAATGTAGATGGATCACATAAAAGTGAATGGGTTTGGGACTTCCCTGGTGGTGCAGTGGTTAAGAATCCACCTGCCAATGCAGGGGACACGGGTTTGATCCCTGGCCCGGGAAGATGCCACATGCTGCTGAGCAACTAAGCCCGTGAGCCACAGCTACTGAGCCTGCGTGCTGCAACTGCTGAAGGCCATGCACCTAGAGCCCGTGCTCCACAACCAGAGAAGCCACTGCACTGAGAAGCCCGCACACCACAGTGAAGAGTAGCTCCTGCTCGCCACAACTAGAGGAAGCCCTGTGCGCAGGGAAAAAGACCCAACCCAGCCAAAAATAAATAAATAAATAAATAAATAAATTTAAAAAACGTAAATGGGTTTTAGGTATAATTTAAAATAACCCCTAACCTCACAGGTGAACAACTCTGGCTCAGAGATACTTAGTGGTTTATCTTAGCCTAGAACTAATTAGTGGCTGCATGGGAACTAAAACTCAAGTCACCTGGGAACCAGGTGAAAATAGTCATACTATTTTCACAAGATCATAAAAACTCCACGTGTCCTTGGCACTTTTATGATCAAGCTGGGGCGATTTTTAAAAATGCAAACTTTTAATTAACATACACATGCAGAAAAGTGTACAAATTATAAGTATATAGCTTGGCAAATTTCATGAAGTAAACACATTAGGACAAGTTTTAATGACTAAACATTAACAAAATTGTATAATTAATATAAACTTCTTCATAAACTTGGTGTGAAAGTGTCACACTCACTGTCTTTTCCATGTGAATCACTTAAGCCCTATCCTGCCTGGTTGGCACAATCTCAACTGCACAGACTGCTGCCCTGAGTTTTCCAGAGAGGGTAATCCACATCCTGGTTGCTAAGTGCCCCTCGCTTGGGTTCACAAACGTACAGCTCCTATCCCCTTCTGTTCCCATCATAGCTGCCCCAGACCAGGTCCCAGGGCCTACCACCTCTCAGACTCAGAACCACTGTCTGCCTTGCCTCCCAGGCTCTGGCACTTGAGGGAAGAGCTTTTCCCTTAAACATCCAGAGTACGAAGAATCTGAAAAGAGTGTGTGCCTTTCCACCAGACACTATAGCTTCTTGCCCTTCTGGCCAGGTGATTTAGCATCCCAGAGAGACATCCCTAGGAATTTCCAGGTGCCCTACACATGCCCTCAGGGAATTTGGTCCATCGAATACGTGTCTACAAATTCCGCCCCTCCCCGGTGATGTAACTGCAACGTCGCTGCTGCGCCTCTGCAGAGGTGGAGTCCATGTCTCCACTCCTTGACGTTGGTTCTGGTCATGTGATTTGCTATGGCCAATGGAGTGTTAACAAACATGACGTAAGCAGAAGTACAAAAGCACTTCCGCCGTGGCGGCTTGCCTGTTTTTGCTGCTGGGAACCCTGAGGTCCCCGTGCGCTAAAGCCTGCGCTAAGCTGCTGGGGGATGCGAGCCCGCGTGGAGCCTGGCCCAGCAGTTGCGGGGCCCTGCACCCACCACCCCAGTCAGGCACCCAGCTGCCTGTGAATGAGCGCTCCAGCCCACCCACCCGCTGACCACAGGAATGAACCAGCTGGCCCAGGTCAGAAGCATGGCTGAACTCAGTTGTAAATGAAGTAAAATGGTGAGTGTTCTGGTTTGTTTCTAAAGTCATGACGTTTGGGGGTGGCTTGTTATATGGCAGTAGATGACTGAGTTAAAAGCGATTTTCTGTCCTAGCCTAGAGAGTGTAGCTGAAACTTCTCTAAAGAAATGAACAAACACATGTGATGTCCCTCAGGTATGGCAGGCAGCACCCTAGACAGAGATGAAGGTAAACACACACGTATACACATACATGCAGGAGAGGGATTTTTTTTTTTAAATGTTAAAAATAAATTCCTCTAGGAAGCGGGAACGAATGGCGGTGGGGTGGGGGAGTAAAGAAATCCTTTAACTGTAGTTCTCTATATACCTATATATAGATGTTTTGCAACAAATGTGTATTTACAGTGTTACCTGAGTTGTTTTGAAAAGTAAGGAATACCCATATCTTGCAGAGGAACTTTCACGATGTCCCCAACTTGTGACCTGGAGGACTAAGTACCCTTTCCTCTTGGCCGTAGCCATGTGGGTTGCCCTTCCTTCAGGAGGTGAGAGGAGACATGCCTGAACATATGAGAGGCCTTGCAGCACCAGGGAAACTCTCTGCTCCCCTTTCACCCACTTTGTGTCCACCGGGGGGAGTAGGGTGAGCGGTGGGCGTGGGTGGCACAGAGAAGGTGGGACGAAGGGGATGGAGGAGGAAGAAGTGGAAACGTGTTCTGCTGTTTCCAGACACAAAGAAAGAACCTCAGGTCTTTGAGGGCAGTGCTCAAGGCCTTGTTCTGGTCTGTCCCATCATCCCATTTGCTGACAGAGAAGCTACTTCCAAACCTCACTGGATGACGCAGTGGAAAAGTGGGAGCACACGGAACAGAAAGGTTGCATACAGACAGGGTCTGGGCTTCCCTGAGACAAAAGAAAAAGCAGGGAGTTATAAAGGAAAAGAACATGGCTGAGCAGAGAGGAAAATCTGATCGCTAAACTTGTATACTAGGGATGAGTTTGATATGGAAACTTTATGGACGTTCTCGTTTCCCCTTGTTGAATTTCATGAGCAAGCTGCTCTCCCTCTGGTACTGATGGCTATAAAGCCCTCTGGTGGAGAGTGTTTGTTGAGATGTCTTCTCTCTACTCCTTCCTTGTGGAGAACCTATTTCATGGGATTTCCATGAGGATGATCTCTCAGAACCTCTCGCCATAATCAGGGGTTGGCTCGTGGTTTCCTAATTCTCGAATTTCGACTGGGAAATTGTATGGAATATAGAATATACATTCAAAAATCTCTGTCCTTAATATTTTAATATTTTTGAATTGAAATTTTCAGTCCTATCTTTTGTTTTCTTTAACCTTGCAAGCATAGTTATTTTTAAGCAGATATCTGATAGCTCCAATATCCAGAATCCTCTAGATCTGTTTTTGTTGTTTCTTTTTCTGCTTGGTTGTTGTCATTATTGTTCATGCAGTCTTGTCACTTGATTATTTTTTATTGCGTGCCTGACATTGTTAGGTTTAGGATTGTGTAATCTGTCTCTGGAGAGGAATCACATTTGCTGTAGGAAGGAACCTAGAAGAGCTCATAATCCAGGATCACCTTAATCCAATTTCAGTGATTACCATGATTTAATGCTAGATTGCACCCCTACAAGGGTTATTCTATTTCCACTGCAATCTGTGCTTAGAAAGCAGCCTTCAGGGTCCCAGTCTCAAGTGTGGGGGTTACCAGCATCTCTCTCCCAGACTTGGTGGGCTTGAACTCTTTTTTTTAAAATGCACTTAGCCCATTCAAGGCTGTCAAAAATCTTTCTTGGCCTCTCAGTTGCCTCTTCTAGAATTGGCAAGTACCCAGGAAAATAGCAAGTCCAAATGCACTTCTTTGGATTTCCCCCTTCTCCATGTTCTTATTTTAGTTATTTCACCTGCCTTGCTAGCTCTTCAATAACTTTAAGTAGACTTTTGAAATTAATTGCACCTGACTTTCATAGAGGTCTTCAGTGGGAAAGTTGGTCCAAATTACCTAGCCCATCATTACTGGAAGTGGAAGTCCTTTATGTAAAGTGGCGATTGTTTCAGATAGGAATATATGTATATAAAAGGTGGATTTATGGGAACAAATGCATGAAATCTCAGCCTTAGGAAAGGAAGTAGGATTATAGCTCTAGGCAGGAAGCTCTGCTCTCTAAAGAAGATACAGGCTAGGTTATGACAAAGTGAAATACAGTAGTTCAAACAAAGTCACTTGTTTATCTCTCTCTCATGTAATCGTCTAGAAGAAGGTAAGTTAGGTTCTTGAGGCAGCTCCGATTGAGGAGTATCTAAGGACCCAGGTTACGTCTGTCCTGTTGCTCCGCCAGAGCCATGTGGTCCTCATTCTCATAGCCAAGTACCGTATTAGCATTCCCGTTGGGGAGGAGGGGAAAAGGAAGAGGAAGGCAAACAGGTTTGTTTGCTTTTTTAAAGATATAATCTGGAGGTTGCATGCATCGCTTCCATTTATATACTCTTGGTCCAAACTAATTATTTGCAGAGCCATATCTAGAGGCAAGAGAGGATTGGTTATGTAGTTTTCTGTTTGTATTAGTAGGAGAGAGAAGGATGGAATGGATCCTGAGAAATTAATAGTTTGTCATGGGCCCTGGTTAAGAGATGTAGAGAATCACATCTGATACCCAGGATGCGCTAAAGGGACAAGGAGGAGAGACACCAATTTGACTTCAAACAAAAATAGGGGCACCTGATGTTTCTGTGCCTCAAATAGGAAGGATGAATTTGAGTGGCAGTTGTCAGACTTGTTTATGCATCAGAATTACCTAGAAGGCTTGTGAAAATGTAGGTTGCCTGGCGGTGCCTCCCCAGAATTTTGATTCTGTAGCTCTGGGTAGAGCTGAGAATTTTTGTTTCTAACAGTTATCTGATGTTGATGCTACTGGTCCAGGGGTCAGACTTTGAGAATGCTGTATCTTGTGCTGAACTAGCTTTGATCGGCCTTGTTTCTAAGATTGACTAAAAGGGGTGTGTATAACAACAGTAATATGATTGAGCACTACGTTTCCAGTTGTAAAGTTCTGGAATCCTTCACCATGGTATTACCAAGGGGATTATTCAGTCTAGACTAGGTAAACTCCTTACCATAGATGAGCAAAACCACTTTACTTTTGATTTCCTAATACCCAGTTTCTCTCTCTCTCTTCTAATTCCAATAGAATATCCTGGAAAGCCACTTAAAACTCTTCACTTGAAGCATCTCTGATAAGCAGATTTCACTGTGTGTTTACTTCACTAAGATATGTGCAGCATATTATTTTTACAGCTTTTTATTTATATTTTAATGAGAATTTTATGAATATAGACTTTGGTTCTTCAGAACAAAATGAAACATTTATTTAGTTGCTTCCTCCCCTTAAAAAAAAATTAGGGAAGATTGTATACACTAGGTGATGGACCTGAATTTCTGTATACTATTTATAGAATGGAATTGAGGGAATTCCCGGCAGTCTGGTAGTTAGGACTCTGTGCTTTCACTGCAGGGGCCCAGGTTCAATCCCTGGTGGTGCGGCCAAAAAAAAAAAAAGGAAAGGAATTGAAAACAAGGACAGATTAATTTGAAAATAATTGTTTCCTGAGGAAATTACCAAATACTGGATAGAATGGATAGAATCTGTTTATAAGCTTCGTTTTTGATTATTGTATCCACCACTTGACTGAGCTTTGCCTTGTTTTATTTCAAATTCCAAGTGGCATGTAGCAGGCAGGTGGGGAAAAGAGAGAAAGGTGATCTTTAACCCGGTAGTATGGCAGCTGACCCTGAGCAGGACATTAGGGGACACCACTGGGAAGATGGGAAGGAGCCCAAGTATGAAGAAAGTAAGAAACGTGGGAAGCAAGGCCCAGGGAGGAACCGCCATACAGGTTACTCCCAAGCAGCGCGCGGCTCGTCCAGGGCAGGTCGCACTTTCTCAGATCTAATGGTGGAAAGTCAACATGGTGGAGACAGCTGCAGGTACAGTTTCAAAGAAAATTTGGTGAAGATCTTGATATTAGGTTCAGAGCTGGATCACTGCAGTCATTCTGTCAGAAATCCAGGCAAAGACCCTGAATGGAGAGAAAAATAGTCGAGAGACTCACGCAGGAGAAGGTGGGGCAGGACTAAGGCCACCACCTGACAGTGTCTCTGAAACATTCAGGGATTTAGATATCATGCGGAGAAGTGACTGTCAGTCGAAGCTCCACTGGTTTTCTGGGCAAGCAGGTTGTAGAGAGGGTCAAGGCATCTTCTTGGCAGTGAGATGCTGTTTCGAACACTACCTGGGCTGACCAAGTGACTCTCCCTGGGGCTGAGGTTATTTTGGATACCCAGGTTGAATCAGGAAGATGCTTTCTTTGAAACTACTTATGCAAATGTATTAAATAAATGGAAGACCTCAAATCTTAAGATTCAAGAGTTTTTTCCTCTGAAAAGTGGTGTCTCTTAAATACCTTTCATAGAGTCTGCAGTTATTGCCTTTGTAGGAATGATGCAAAAATCTGTTGTTGCTTTGCATCTCAGAATGTATGTACTTACTTCACTAATCTGATTAAGGAACTTGAAAGATGGCTGTGGAGAGTATCAAGAAGTAGTTTTTCCAAATACGTATGTCTTTTTTTGAATGTTCTTTAAAAAATTACTAAAGTACATATTCGTGACGTCCCCCATGAAATTCCCTTTTGTCCAGCCCTCCCCTACTTCCAGCCACTACTCACCCCTAAGGGGAGTCCCTGTCTGGATATCTAACAGTGTTGATTAGCTTTGTCTGTTTTTGTCCTTTATATAAGTAGAATCATGCAACATATACTCTTTTGTATTTGACGTCTTTCATTTTTATCACTGCTTGTAGTTGTGGATTGTATATTCTCATTGCTGTATAGCACTCATTGTCTGAATACACCAGTTTATTTATTGACTGTTCTGTTGATGGATTTGAGGGTAGCTTCCAATTTGGGGCTATTATGAGTCATGCTGCTGTGAACTTTCTAGTTTATGACTTTTGGTGAGCACGTGTTCACATTCTGTTGGTACTTCATTTTTAAGTGTAGAAATAGTTTAACCATCACCAACATCCTCTTTGAGTCAAGAATTATATGGTAGATGCTGTGAAGAATTAAAAGGGAGCACGTGGGTGTCTCTAATGGCAAAGCTCGGATGAAGGGTGAAGATAGTCAATGTGGCTTTGGAATCCTGCATTGGCAGAGACTCTATCCAAACCTCAGCCCTTCCTGTATATTCTTTTTTTTCCTGCTTTTAATTTTTTTAAATTTAATTTAGTTTAAAAATATATATATAGTGTTAAGTATCTTTTTAAAAAATTAATTTATTGGCTGCGTTGGGTCTTCATTGCTGTGTGTGGACTTTCTCTAGTTGGCAGAGAGCGGGGGCTACTCTTTGTTATGGTGCGCAGGCTTCTCATTGCAGTGGCTTCTCTCGTTGCAGAGCAGAGACTCTAGACATGTGGGCTTCAGTAGTTGTGGCACATGGGCTCAGTAATTGTGGCTTGTGGGCTGTAGAGCGCAGGCTCAGTAGTTATGGCACACGGGCTTAGTTTGCTCCTCAGCATGTGGGATCTTCCCGGATCAGGGATCGAACCAGTGTCCCCTGAATTGGCAGGCAGATTCTTAACCACTGTGCCACCTGAGAAGCACTCTGCTTTTTATTTTTTATTTTTACATTCCTGTATGTTCTTATATTTAACCTTCCCAACAGAAGTTTTTCTCTCCATTTTACAGCTGAGGAAACTGAGGCATAAAGGGCCAAATATCCTGCCCCAAGCCACACAGGCAGCAGATGGAGAAGCCAGCATCGAACCCAAGGGGTCTGAATCTAGTAGCCAGACCACTTGGGTTGTCACTCAGCTTTGTTGCCTTTCTGTGTCTTCATCCTCGCATCTCTACCAGTAGGGTGTATTCTTCTCATTCACATTTCAATATGCCTCATCTTAAATTCAACTCTTGCTTGAGCTCACACCTCCTTCCACCTACTCCCCCTCTCTTCTGCCCTTTACCTCCATAGTTCTTGAAGGAGTTGCCCGCTTGTATCATCTCTATTTCCTCACCTCCCACACACTGCTCACCTCACTGCAGCCTGGCCTCAGCCCCTACCGCCCAGCCATGTTAGATCTTGCTAAGGCCACCCGTGACCTCTGTAGCTAAATCCAGTGCATGCCAGGTTGTACATGTTGGTGGTTTCCAATACTGTTGAGCACTTTCTCCTTGAAACGCTCGTCTCTTGACTTGAATGACTTTCCCTTTTGTCATCCTACCAGTTTACTCTCTCCTTAGCCACCTCCTCCTGCTGGTGAATCCTCTTCTGTGTGACCTTTAAATATTGCAGTGACACGTGCCTCATCCCTGGGCTCCCTTCTCTTCTGATTCCATACCCTTTCCCTAGGTAAGCTCATCTCCACCCAAGGCCACATTTACCGTCAACACCCTGAGCAGCCCACATGTGTACCTCTAGCTTGGATCTTTCCTCTGGGTTCTTTTTTTTTCTTTATACCATCCAGATATAGAAAATTTATTTGACCAAAGGCAATCATGGTTTAAGAGAAAACACAATTTAAAAATCTGTTATTGGAACTGTTAGGAAACCAACCAGTAGGCAGTTAATCTTGCCTCATAATGAAGGATGAAATGTTTGAACAAATAAGAGTTACACACACGTCACAAAACAAACAAACAAACAAACAAACAAAACCATGCTGGAAAACAGAACGATGTCAAGATGCTTGGAATTTATTTTCTTCTCTGTTATAGAGTGTAACCTTAGGAATTCAAGTTGAAGAAAATCACACAACATTTGTACTTTCCTTCAGTCTTTTCCCACTATAAATATGTGAAACTTTGTTTACCGAAGCATAGAATTATCTACCTATAGTGTTCAAGAGAAGACTGGGAAACTTTCTACTAATTAGATGTTATGCAAAGTAGCAGTAACTTCAGTCAAATCATATGCTCACATGAGCCAATTTAATTTTCTATTTGAAATTTACCTACCTACCCTAGGAGAACACAGCACATTAGACTTTTCATTTCAGGGCACGCTACTGATGCACGGTGGCCAGAAATGTGACAGTACATTGTTCTGTTAACTACTTGGCAAAGAATCCAGAGGGCTTAATATCCTGACTGTTATGTGAACATTAAATGGTCAAGAAAATTTCTTCCAGAGGAGTCAGTTTTCTTAAAGGTTGATGCTTAGTGTTTGTAAATTCACAGTTTTCTATGCTTAAACATTAAAAATGTAGAAAAAGCAATTTTTTGGTAATTCATTTTTAATGTTGTCAATTTTTATAAAACGGAAACTAAATCTGCCTGTGTTAACTTCAGTTCAAACTTTAAAAAACAGTCAGTCTAATTAATAAATCTTAGGTTTCAAATTGAGCTCCTTAAAAGTTTCAAGGTTCTATCAGACATTTTTACTGGTTCTTTAAAAGAAAAAATAATGCAAATCAACTTATTTACAAACCAGAAACAGACTCACAGGCATAGAAAACAAACTTATGGTTACCAAAGGGGAAAAGAGGAGGGGTAGGGATTAATAGATACACACCGCTCTGTAAAATAAACAACACAGCTTTACTGTATGGCACAGGGAACTATATTCAGTATCTTGTGATAACCTAAAATGGAAAAGGATCTGAAGGTGTACACCTGAAACTAACATGATATTGTGAATCAACTATAGCCAATATTGGAAGGAAGGGAGGAAGGAAGGGAGAAAGAAAATGGGATCATGGAAGCCAAGTTTGTGGCGTCATTTACAGGTCAAATCCTATTCTCGGTCTCTATCCTCTGAGTTCTAAACTTTCATATCAAACTGGCTACACCACTCTCCACCTGGTATCTCCTGGGCACCTAACTTTAGCTTCTCAGGAGTTAACACATGACCTTCCCCACCTGCTCTTTCCCTGAGTTTCCGTGATCGAGTCTATGGCCCCATCATCTATCCAGCTGCAGAGCCATCTTTGACATCTTCCACTTCCTGGCTCCCAAATCTAACCATTCACTGCATTTCTTTGACATTTCTCCTGATTATCTCTCAAGTCTCTCTACTGTTTCCAGCCCTAGACCTAAGTTACCTTTCTCTCTGGCCCGGAATAGTTAAAATTGCTTCCTGAAAGGTCTGCTTACAGTCCCTCTTTGCATTCTTCAAACTGCAACCAGAGCGATCATTGGAAATCCTCTCCTGTCCAGTCCTAGCACCTGCTCCCCAGCTTGTAACCCTTTAACAGTGACTGCTTATTGTTCTTGGGGGAAAGGGTGAAGCCCTGAACACGGGTTGTAATCCTTGCATGACCTGGCTCCTGCTCAGCCCCTCCCTCCCCACCCACGCCACAGCCCCCCTTCCTGTGACAGGGAACCTACTCTGCAGATCTCTCAAACCTCGCTTCCTCTGAGAAGCCTTCCTTGAGCCGTCAGACGAAGTCAGGACCCTCTGTTTTATGTCTCACAGCCTGCGTTACCTCTCTTTCACAGAGCTTTTCATGACTGTAATGATTTCATTTTGTAAGCAGCTGCTTAGTCGGTCTCACCTGATAGACTGTTAAACTCCAGGAGGGCAGAAAGTGCCCCCGTGTGGCTGTCTGCCCGATTCCCAGCACCCAGAACAGCCTCTTCTCTCTAACAGGGGCTCAAATAAAAGAATAAATCAAAGACTTGCCATCTTCAGAATTTTCAGCTCCATCTCCTCTGATTATTCTTTGCTCATAGTTTATCTGCGTTGTTTAGACTGTTAATAAAAGTAACACTAGATTATATTAATTTAGCCTGTGTGGCTACTGTATTACTAGTGTCAAAAAAAGTGATTTTGTACACTCAGCATCGTTAGCCATCAGAGACACACAAAACAGAACGAGACATTGCTTCACATTCACTGAGATGGTGATAGTAAAAAAAAAAAAAAAAAGATGGGAAGAACACGAAGACAGAAATTGAAATTTCATATGCACTTATGGGACTGCAACATGGCACAGCCCCTTTGAGAAACAGTCTGGCAGTTCCTCGATATGTTAAACATGGAATAGCTATATGACCCAGAAGTTCCACTCCTAGGTATATGCCCAAAAGAGATGAAAACGTACATTCACATAAAAACTTGTATATGAATGTTCGTATCAACATTATTCATAATAGCCAAAAAGTGGAAACAACCTAAGTGTTCATAAACTGATAAATGGATAATTAAAATGTGGCATATCTATACAATGGAATATTATTTGGCAATAAAAAGTAACACAGTATTTATACCTGTTACAACATGGATGAACCTTGAAAACATTATGCCTGGTGAAAGAAGCCAGTCACAATGGACCATGTATTATGTGATTCCATCTTTATGAAATGTGGACTAGGCTAAATAGGCAAATCTATAGAGATAGATAGTAAATTAGTGGTCATCTAGGATCAGTAGAGTTTGGGAAAATGGGGAGTGACTGCTAGTGGGCATGTGGTTTCTTTCAGGAGTGATAGAAATGATCTAAAATTAATTATTGGGACTTCCAAGGAGGCTCATTGGTTAAGAATCTGCCTGCCAATGCAGGGGACACAGGTTCGATCCCTGCTCCAGGAAGATCCCACATGCTGGGGAGCAGCTAAGCCCGTGAGCCACAACTACTGAACCCACATGCCTAGAGCCTGTGCTCCACAATAAGAGAAGCCACCAAAATGAGGAGCCCACGCACCACAGTGAAGAGTAGCCGCTGCTCACCACAATTAGAGAAAGCCTGTGTGCAGCAACGAAGACCCAACAAAGCCAATAAATAAATTTATAAAAAAATAAAATAAATTATGATGTTGCACATCTCTGTGAACTTACTAAAAACCATTGAGTTGTACCCTGTAAGTGGGTGAATTATATGGGATGTGAATTATATCTCAATAAAGTTGCTAAAAAATGGTTTACTTTTCAGGGTAAACCGAAAGCACACCACCCAGGCATTATTAACAATCTAACAACAGTGTGGAGCACTGACCCTGCCATGTGCATGTGGCTTTTCACTCCAGTGTCCTTGCTGTGTATGTCATGTGCCCCTTTGCTTTCCTTTGATGGGACATTTTATGTCCATCCCCTCCCTTGAATTCAAGGCACTGCACTAGCTCAGACTAATTGTTCTCCCCTCTTAGGATTATCATGAGGATTAAATGGGTTAATACATGCAGTGCACTTAGCATTGTGCCTGGCACATGAGAAGTATACAATAAATATTATTTATTGTTATTATCCCAACCAAAAATTAGCTCATTTTATGTGGTTACAGAAAATGCAGAGCCATGGCTTATGTTTTACAATTTAAGTGGCGGTTAGTTGAGTACTTTTGACAGTTCTATCACCTGTCTGATACACTTATTTTTTTCCCTCTGTGAAGTTGAGGCGCACAGACCTGCCCTCCACCCCACCGTCACCCTGTTACAACAGGACGCAATAATGTAGATGAACACTAGGGGGAAACATGCAATTGCAGTTTAAAATCACACTTGAAACTCAGACCATAAAAAGAGAGAAACTGTCTCGTGTCAAAGGAAAGTGAAATGTCTTCCTTTAATATAGTGTCTTAAGAGGAAAAGATGACGATGATGATGTCAGAGGGGCATTGCTTCCGGAAGGGTGGCTGCAGCAGTACTCAGATGCTATCTACACGTGCCTGCGTACAGAGGGCACATAACCGTTTCCTCACATCTACACTCTCCGTGTACCACTTCTGTTGAGAACACGTAGCTTCTCTTGTGAGTTGGTCCCGCTTATGGGAAGTGTTTGAGAGCCCACATTACTATAGCGCCGCCTTTCAAAGCACTTTAGCATAATATCTGGTCTCTGGGAGGCTCAGTTGTGCTTCAAATCCTAGGCTTCCCTGAGATTGCTGATGAGTTTCTGGTGAGGTGTATGTGTCCCCACTTGAAACGAGTCCCCCAAGGACAGGGACCCTATCCCCTCTTCATCTTTGGGTCCCCAGAAGTTTGCAGTGCGTGGCATGTCCCAGCGAAGCTGGATAAGTGTCTGCTGGACCAAACGGCTCCATGAGCTGAAGCTGGAAAAAGAGGGAAATTAGGGCCACCTTGTGCTTGAGCAACGGGACTCCCCCAGTGAAGCTTTTTTATTTTTGCTATGCTATAAAAGCTCTTCATGCTCAGACCTCCCTGGTGGTCCAGTGGTTAAGACTCCACGTTTTGGGGAACTAGAGTCCCACATGCCTCACGGCCCCAAAACAAAGCAAAACAAAAGAGAAAGCATTTTATGCTCATAAGGAAAAAGCAAGCAAAAAGAATAGAAATTACCCATAATCCTATCCACCCAAACCTGGGGATACCAGAGAGTCCTTTCACCTTGTGTCAAAGCATAAAATATAAATGTGTGTGTGTGAGTGTGCATATAGTGTTTACATTTATGGCACCGTGGAGCATAGTATTCCATTACATGATGCTGTTATCTTTATTCAACTAATCCCTCCCGCCCTGCGCCCCGCTCCGGGAATTCAAGCTATTTCTAAATTTTTGCTGTTTTAAAGAGCAGCCTGGTGAATAACTTTGTAGCAAAATCTTATCCCACATGTTTTATTAGTTCCTTAGGATAAATTCCCAGAAGCAGAATTGCTGGGTGATGGGTAATTTACATTGTCACCAACAGCGACAGTGCCCTTGATCAGATGAAGAGTTTTAATTAAACATCACACAGAACTGTATAATCTTGTCTCAGTAGTGTCACCACTCAAAACATTTAGTGAACTCTGTGTTTGGTGACCCAGCCTATGACTCGCACGAGGAAATAAATCTTAATCTCTCATCTTGCCTTTGATCTTGGACTAGTCAGGAAGATCTAATTTACCACAAAAAGACAAAGAAAGCAACCCTGGAGGATATTCATGTAAATGTGCCACCAGAGTCAGAAGGTAAGATAAAGTAATGCTTCCTACAGTGGAGCAGGGGACACATCAGAGCATACGTGTTAGGGGCGCCGGAGGCCAGCTTTCATTGTATGTGTCCGGATAGAATGATTTAAAAAGCCTTGTCATTGCACCGCATGTAATCTCCAGGTGCATCTCTCTTGATGCTTTTCCAATTTGAAGGTTTTTTTCTTTTTCTTTCACCTATCATTTTTCTAAGTTTTGTTTGTTTGAAGTTTGGATGGAATTGACTGATTCCCCATCATCTGAAGACTCCTTATGGATTGCAAAATGAAGGCTCTCTTAACTGGTTTCTTCCTTAGAGATTCTCAAGCTTCTCTTTCTTTAGATCTGAAAGATATACATAAATAAAGAACTAAACATTTAAAAATGTATTTACAGGGATTTCTTCATGGAAGGGGAGAGAGAGACAGCAGCACCCAAATAGGGCTTAGTGTTTTTGTACAGAGGGGATTAGGCGTGGCTCTTGACTGATGGCAGTAGAATAGAGCACCTGCACTGGTTTTTTGCTAAGATTATATGTTTATTTGGTGAGGTCTTGGTGGAGAGCTGTTATTTTATGGAAGAAGGAGGCTGAAACTAACTCAGGCCACTCATTGGTGCTGCCATGTATATTACCATATCGCATGGAAATCCTCACTGGCTCTTGGTAGCCTACCAAATAAAGCCGCAATGCTTGGGCTGATGTTCAGGGCCCTCTACAACGTAACCTTCACCCTATTTCTCCAGCCTTAAGATCTCCTACTCCTTGTACAGACCTGTGTGGATGCTCTGTGTCTTTTGGGCCAGCTCCTTTCTCTAGCTGCTGCTGTGGCAGCCAGCTTTGTGCACATGTGGCCCAACAGCTCTCACTTTAGCTGCACAGAGAATCATTCACTTTCTGCCTGACATCTCCCTGACCCTTCAGTGTGGACACACTGGTCTTCTGGGCGTGGGAGGGACTGACCAAGCTGTGGGGCAGCCTCTGATGAGTAGGGGATGGGAACTGGAGGGTGAGGACCGCCCTCTCCTGTCCGTCAGCCGGGGGATCCTGCGGTCCTTCCACACAGCTCCTCAGAAGTCCCTGTGGGACCACGCCCCAGAGGTCCACAGCGGTGACCAATAGCCCACCCTCCACCACGTGCTGGCCTTCCCTCCTTGCCTGTTCCCTTCCCCCATCCCCTCCCCCCCATTCCCCGGGATCATTTCCCCAGATACATGGCATTGAAGCCTCTTCTCATGCTCTGCTTGCTGGCATGAGAAGTCCCTGTCCTATTTTCTGAGCATGTTCCTTGCTCTTGTCTCTTCGTTTCCTTAAAAGTCACGTAGGGAACATCTGGAATGTTCCTTGTCTGGGGAAGGGCCCCAAATACAAAAAGGAATCAGACGCAGGCCTTGCTTTTGAGGTCAGAGGACAACCGATCTGGTTTGGGGTATCTGGGGAGGTTTTCTCCAGAATGTCTTTTAAAGCAGGGGTTGCCAACCCCCGGGCCATGGACCGGTACCGGTCCACGGCTGTTAGGAACCCACCCGCACAGCAGGAGGTGAGCGGCGGGTGGCCAGCGAAGCTTCATCTGCCACTCCCCATCACTTACGTTACTGCCTGAACCATCCCCCACCCGTGGAAAAATTGTCTTCCATGCAACAGGTCCCCGGTGCCAAAAAAGGTTGGGGACCAGATGTTTTAAAGGATGAGTGCGGGTGGGGGGATTTGCTGGGAGACAGTGGAGGAGGCTTTCTGGGCAGAGGGAATGGCTTGGGTGGAGATGGAGGGTGGTGAACATGGCTTGTTTAGGGACTGGGAAGTTGAGGGAGACTGGAGTGGAAGACGCCCAAGGAACGTGCACAGAGGGATCTGCTGCGCCCCACAAGGTCAGAGAGGGCCCTGAGTGGCTCCTTACATGTCACCGGCCTGGTTCTGTCCTTCTGTGCTAGGTGGCCCCACCCTGGCTGTGGCTGCTGGACCAGGGCTGGGCACCTGCAGGGATGGCCTTGCCACAGGCTTGAGCCTGAGTCTCTGCAGGTGCGGGGGCCTCAGGAAGCTGAGTCTCCCCTCACCCAGACCATCCTGTCCCCGTGTCCTGCTCCCGGGGAAAGTTTCTGAAACAGCTGGGAGGCCCGGGAATGTACGTCCTTCACCCACCACGAGAACGGCCCGGAGCAGGCTGTGCAACCTCCTGCTTGTGTGTGTCTCTGTTTTCTTTGCCATGAACCGGTCCTGCCGTGGGGCTGTGGCGGTCTTTCCACCGAGCCCATCCCGCTGTGTTAACCATGCAGCTCCTGACTCGGACAGGCTGGTGACTTTTACAGTGGGGCAGGCTGACTGGCGGCTTCCCCATCAAGCAGACCCTCTCTTGGGGACCTGAAAGGCTGAGTCCCAGTGATGTGGCCATACCAGGAGCTGTGAGGTAGTGGGGGGTCCCCAGAGGAGCCCGGAGGGTCTTTTTGTTTCTGAACCACACCCCAGACTCCGGAAACTTTGTATGGCTGGACCTGTGCTCCCTGGAGCAGAAACAGACACGCGCCCTTGGCAGTCCCTCGCACATCGAAGTGCAGAGTGGCATTAGCGCTGCCCCGCCTGCGTCTGCGTGCTGCCCTGTCGTTTACTTTTGTGTGAAGTTGGGCAAGTAGCTGACCTCTCTGTGCCTCAGTTTCTGCCTTTGTAAACAGGGCTAATACTGGTGTGTACCTCAGAGGGTTGTTGTGAGGACTGAGTGAATGGATATAACGTGGGGAAGAGCCTGGCACGGAAGGAGCGCTCTGTAACCAGGCAGCAGGCTGGGTCTGGGCGGGACACTCAGCTGGGTAATGGAGGTGGGTGTAAGGGACCATTTACAAAGGTGTGGCTAAGAGGCAGGGATGCTGACAGGATGGGGGGGTACCCCCGGGCTGGTTCCGTTCCTGGGCCTGATGGGGCAGTCACAGCCACCCAGCGGTCTCAGGCAAGGGTGGCGGGACAGGAGCTGTGGGCTCTGGCCAGGAGTGCAGCTGGGTCAGCCTGCCCCACAGGACAGAAGTGGAGGGGATGTATACCCCCAAACCTCTTTCCTCCCCCCGCTGTGATCTCCTGCCCCTGCTCCCCAAAGCCCAATCCAACTGGAGGCCAAAGGGCAAGGCAGTCAGGAGGATGCAAAACCCAGGGCCCAGGGCAGGTGGTGAAGGGTGGGGCGCAGAGGGACGGCCCTTGGAGCCTCTCCAGCACCAGTGCCGGCTAAGGTGGCTGTGACTGTTGTGACAATAAATGCCTGCCACTTGAAGACTTGACAGATCTTCATTCCTTGTGAGCAGAGCAGCCCGGCACACAGAGCGCAGTGGCCGGGCCCGTGGGGCCACTCGGTCTCGTGGTGCATAGAATGTGCTGCACTGTGACAGCTGGTCTCCCTCCCTCACTGGTCAACACTGTGCAGGGAGGACGGAGGCCTCTCCTGCTTTCTATCCTGCGTGCCCAGCGCAGGGCCAGGTACATGTCACCGAGGTCTCTATCGGGCCGTAGCTGAAGGAACCCTGCAGAAGCATTAGGCTTTTATTTACCTCTCGAGCTGTTTGGTTCACCCTGAAGTTATACTTAGGTGTGAAGATTCTTACAACCAATGTTTCACTGTATTTATCTATTAAAGTTTATTTTACCAAATCAAAAAGTACCCTTTGAGTGGCCCTCCCTCCCCCGCCCCGCCCCGAAGTTTAAAAAAAAGATAAGAAAGCAAAACTCATATACGAATTGGGTTTTTAGTCCACTCTCTTAGGGCGGCTGGCCTCCTGCAGGAACCAGCTGGAACTCCAAGGGACAGGAGCTGAAAAGCAACTTTCGGCTCAGAGTGCTGAGTCATGGAGAGTGGGTGCTGGCTGCGCTGTGGGAAGGTGATTACGGAAAGAAAAATGCTGTGGGTGTGTGAATATTTACATTTGACACATGTTGGAGGGTGGGGTGTGGGGAGTTGAAGGTGGTGCCCGGTTTGGATCAGGGAGGTGGCCAGGCCCAGACCAGGCTCCTCCCTGGGGCTTTTCTTTACTCCACTGGGTTGTGCCAGACCCTGGGCTTCCCTCAGCTCACTGACTGTTGCAACATCCCCATGGAGCAGGTGTCACCCCTGTTGCCCAGACGAGGACAGCGCCATCCGTCTCTAGGGATGTCTGCATCTGATCCTAGGTGTACACCTCCAGAGGCTGGGTTCTCAGTCATTCAGGCCGAATTTTTGCCACTTCTGTGTGTTACCCGTATTGTCATTTACTTAATACTTTTTTGAAAATGACTTTTTTTTTTTTTGGTACTGTAGGCAATTTTGTTTGAAAAGGAAGCTACATCAGTACCACACGTGGAGAGCTAGACTCACTGAACTTAAATAAGGTGACCGTCCATATAAATACAAAGGAATTCCTGGCTTCCAGCCTGACTGACTCTGGATGCTAGAGCAGAAAGGTTTTGACTTAACTCCATCACTTTCTGTGGGTTGGCTTCCCTGAGCAGCCTCTCTCCCCTCTGTCTGGTCCTTAAGATCTGTAAAAGCTGATTTGAAATTGGTTTGTGTGCTGGTAGCTGGTAAATGTTTAATAACCGGCTTTCCAAAGATGAATGTATTACACACGTATAGTGTAAATCTTGCTGATGTCAATGACCTATATAGCATACGATTTACAATTTACAAATTAAAAGCACAGAACTCTCTATGGTAAATTCTGTATAGCCAACTGATTCCTTCAGAACGCTTTCATTGCTTTTTTGCTGAACTCTTCAGTCTGTGGCCAATTTGTGGTTGAAACTGACTAACGAGTGTGTTAAGTCATGGCTGTTGGTTGATATCCTCAAGGTTAAAGTGAAGCAACAAAGGCATTTGTCAGAATTTCACTAGTTCACTCATTGTCATATGAGTGACTTCTTTGCTGATCTGGGTGAGAGTTTTTGAATCCTAGGAAAATATTTCTTTACGTTTTTTGTTCTAATTGCCATGTAATGGATTCCCAAATGTGATGCACTTTTAAGTGAAAGCTGCACTATTAACACTTTCTCCTTCACTTTCTTACATCTAGATAATAAGACAATAAATCAAGTCCCAGTTTGAGGCATTTGCCAATTTCTGTGGTGTAAGTACTCCTACCATGGCCCATTTCAAATTACCTGTGAGATACCACTGAGAGTGATGCAGGTTTGGGAATAGAAAGGCAGAGCTCACCTTTTATGTATTTCCACTGTACAGATCCAATAGACATAAAAAACCGTAACAGCCCAGATAGTAGTTAGATGTAACAAAGTAACTTGGAAGGTACCAGTATTTAATACTTTTGTTTCTAATATAATTTAATTATAAATTGCCACAACTTAATTTTTTAGAAGAGCTGTGTTTATCAACTCAATCTCCAGATTCCTCAAAAATTCTCTCACCACTGGTGTGTGTCAGCTGCAGTATACCAGTGATTGTAGCCTTATCTTGAAACTAGGCAACTTGCATATGCAGCACACCTGGAACCAGCGTCCAGAATAATTTCTGCTGTTTTCAGATGTACACACTCCACTATGCCTTACCTCAATGAAATTGCGGAGTTTGTCTCTCCCTTTACTTCTCTAACTTCAAGTCCTGTACTTTCCTTCTTACTGACTCTGCTCCCTAAGAATGCCTCAGACACACCGGGCATGTCCACCTCAGGACCTCGCAACTTGCTATTTTCCCTGCCTAGAATGTTCTTACTCCAGCCATCTGCGTATATCTCCCTCACCTCCTTTAGATCTTTGCTCATATGTCCCTTTCTCAGTGACGTTTTCCCTGCCCACCTTGTTTATAATTGCAGCCCTTCCTCTGTGTTCCCCTGCTGACCATCCCTCTTCCCTGCTTTATTTTTCTCCATAGCATCAATTACTTTCAATGTATTATACTGTATAAAATTCTCCTATTTTGTTTATGGCCTGTTTTCATCCATGAGGATGTAAGCACCTCTTTTAATATGCTTTGTGGGATCCTCCGTGTATAGAACAGTGCCCAGCACAGGGTGGGTAGCCAATATATATTTGTTGAGTAAATAAGTGATTGAACAGTAGATGTGCAATAAGTATGTATGGAATAAACAGATGAATGAATGATTGTTGCCTCAGATTCTGGAGGCATAAGATTACCAGTGAGAGATTTTAAAACTACATATACAACAGCTTTATTGAGATATAATTCATATATCATACAGTTCACCCACTTGACATACACAATTAAACGGTTTTTAATGTATTCAGAGTTATGGGAGCATCACTAATATCAATTTTAGAACATTTGTATTACTCCAAAAAGAACCTCATGCCCATTAGTGGTTACTCTCCGTTGCCTGTGAATCCCCCCAGCCCTAAGCAACCATTAATTTACTTCCATATCTGTAGATTTGCCTATTCTGTACCATTAATTTACTTCCGTATCTGCAGATTTGCCTATATGTATGGAATTGTACAATGTGTGACCTTTTATATCTGGCTTCTTTCACTTAGCGTAGTGTTTTCAAGGTTCATCTATGTTATGACATGTATTAGTACTTTATTTCTTTATATTGATGAATAATATTCCAGTATATGGATATACCAAATTTTATTTATTCATTCATCAGTGGATATATGTTTAGGTTTGTTCCATTTTTGGGTTATAATGGATAATGCTACTGTGAACACTCACGTACAAGTTTTGTGTGGGTATATGTTTTCATTTCTCTTGGATCTATACCTAGGAATAGAATTGTTGGGTCAGATGACATTCTAAGTTTAATATTTTGGAGAACTGCTCATCATCAACGTATGAGATTTCCAGTTTCTTCACATCCTCATCAGTACTTGTTAGTATCTGTCACTTTTATTATAGCCATCTTAGGAGGTGTGAAATGATGTGTGAATCTGGTTTACATTTTTTTAAAAAATAAATTTATTTATTTATTTAATTTATCTATTGGCTGTGTTGGGTCTTCGTTGCTGCACAGGGGCCCTCTAGTTGCAGCGAGCGGGGGCCACTCTTCATTGTGGTGCATGGGCTCCTCATTGTAGTGGCATCTCTTGTGGAGCACGGGCTCTAGGCACGTGGGCTTCAATAGTCGCAGTAATATTTGTGGCTCACGGGCTCTAGAGCACAGGCTCAGTTGTTGTGGCGCATGGACTTATTTGCTCCGTGGCATGTGGAATCTTCCCAGAGCAGGGCCTGAACCCATGTCCCCTCCATTGGCAGGTGGATTCCCAACCACTGCACCACGTAGGAAGTCTTGCATTTTTTTTTAATTGAAGTATACATGATTTACAATATTAGTTTCAGATGTACAGCAAAATGATTGTTATATATACATTTTTTCCAGATTCTTTTCTATTATAGGTTATTGTAAGATATTGAATATAGTTCCCTGTGCTATACAGTAAGTCCTTATTGTTTATTTTATATGTAGCAATGTATATCTGTTAATCCTATACTCCTAATTTAACCCTTCCTGCCTTTCCCCTTTGGTAACCATAAGTTTGTTTTCTATGTCTGCAGGTCTGTTTCTGTTTTGTAAATAAATTCTTTTGTATTATTTTTTAGGTTCCACATATAAATGATATCATACAATGTTTGTCTTTCTCTGTCTGACTTCACTTAGTATGAAGTAAGCCATCCATGTTGCTGCATATGGCAATATTTCATTCTTTTTTATGGCTGAGTAATATTCTGTTGTGTATATGTGCCACATCTTCTTTATCCATTCATCTGTTGATGGACACTTAGGTTGCGTCAGTGTCTTGGCTATTGAAAATAGTGCTGGTGTACCTTTCTTTGATGACTAATGATGCTGAGTATCTTTTCATGTGCTTATTGGCTATTTGTTTATCTTCTTTGGAGAAATGACTGCCAATTTTTAAATTTGGGTTGTCTTTTTGTTGAGTTGTAAGAATTCTTTATATATTTTGAATACTAGAATCTTATTAGGTGTATGATTTACAAAAAATTTTTGTGGGTTATGTTTCATTCTCTTTTTTTTTTTATAAATTTATTTATTTATTGGCTGTGTTGGGTCTTTGTTGCTGCACATGGGCTTTCTCTAGTTGCAGTGAGCAGGGACTACTCTTCTTTGATATGTGAGGGTTCCTCATTGCTGTGGCTTCTCTTGTTGCAGAGCACAGGCTCTAGGCGTGTGGGCTTCAGTAGTTGTGGCACGTGGGCTCAATAGTTGTGGTGCACAGGCTTAGTTGCTTCGTGGCACGTGGGATCTTCCTGGAGCAGGGATCAAACCCGTGGCCCCTGCATTGGCAGGTGGATTCTTAACCACTGCACCACAAGGGAAGCCCTCATTCTCTTCTTGATGGTGTTCTTTGAAGCACAAATGTTTTAAATTTTGATGATGTCCAATTTACCTTAATTTTCTTTTGTGTCTTGTGCTTTTGCTGTCATATCTAAGAAACAATCATCTAATCCAAGGTTATAAGGATTTACACCTAGATTTTCTTCTAAGAGTTTTATAATTTTCATTCTTACCTTTAGGTCTTTGATCCATCTTGAGCGAACTTTAATGCATGGTGTGAGGTAGGGATCCAACTTAATTCTTTTGCATATATGATGGTCTCAGCACCATTTGTTGAAAAAGCTATTTTCCCCCATTGAATTGTCTTGACACCCTTGTCTAAAACAAGGGAGATTGTTGCTTCTACTGTGCAGAAGACTTTTAGTCTGATGTAGTCCTGCTTATTTATTTTGCTTTTATTGCTTGTGCTTTTTTTAAGTAATTTTGTTTTATTTTATTTACTTATTTATTTATTTATTTATTGGTCACACCGCACAGCATGCAGGATCCTAGCTCCCCGACCAGGAATTGAACTCATGTCCCCTGAATTGGAAGCATGGAGCCTTAACCATTGGACCACCAGGGAAGTCCCATTGTTGCTTGTGCTTTTGATGTAATATCCAAAAAAGTCATTGCCAAGATCCATGTCAGGAAGCTTTTTCAGTATATTTTCTGCTATTATTTTTATGACTTTAGGTATTACATTTAAGACTTTAGTTATTTCAAGTTAACTTTTGTGAGTGGTGTACGATAGCAGCCTAGGTTTGTTATTTTATGTGTGAATATCCAGTTTTCCCAACACCAATTATTGAAGAGACTGTCTGTTTCTCCACTGAGTATCCTTGTCACCTTTGTCAAATATTAGTTGACCATATATACATGGGTTTATTTCTGGATTCTCAATTGTATACCATTAGTTTATGTGTCTGTTTTTACGCCAGTACCATAATGTTTTGATTACCATAGCTTTGTAATATAGTTTGAAGTCAGAGGAAAAAAAATAAAACAAGGGGCGATTTTAAGTCAGATTTTTGTGATTAGATTTGCTTCTTTGTGATTTATTTTGGTGGAAGCATTGAGAAGTCTAGTTAAATTCTGTTTAGGTATAAGGCAGAAAATCCTTTCAGACTGGTTCAAGAATAAAGGGAATGCTCCAAATGCCTAAACAGTGATTTTTTCAAAATGTGTTAGTTTTTTTTATGTATTTGTTTATTTGGAAATTGAGTTATAATTACATATAACATTATATTAGTTTCAGATGTACAAAGTTATGTTTCAATATTGCAAAATGATCACTACAATAACTCTATTTCTCACCATATATAGTTATAAAAATTTTTTTTCTTGTGATGAGAACTTTTAAGATTTACTCTCTTGGTAACTTTCAAATATGAAATACAGTATTATTAACTATGGTCACCATGCTGTAGATTACTTCCCCATGACGTATTTATTTTGTAACTTTGACCCCCTTCACCCATTTTGCCCACCCCCAACCCCTGACTCTGGCAATCACAAATCTGTTCTCTGTATCTATGAGCTTAGGTTTTTTAAATTTTTGTTTTCTTTTTTAGAGTCCACATTATAAGTGAGATCATATAGTATTTGTCTTTCTCTGTCTGACTTATTTCACTTAGCATAATACCCTCTAGGTCTATCCATGTTGTCACAAATGGCAAAATTTTGCTCTTTTTCATGGCTGGATGATATTCCATTGTGTGTATATACCACATCTTCTTTATCCATTCATCCACTGATGGACATTTAGGTTGTTTCCATGTCTTGGCTATTGTAAATAACACAGCAATAAACATTAGACTGTGATCTTGAATTATTATTTTCTACTAAAAGAAACCAAGGTTCCTTGGAGAAATAGTTGATTCTAGGTTGAGGGCAGGAAAAGCCTAGAATGTCAAAGACAACTATCTACAGTTATGTCAAAAACCCCAGAAACCAAGCTGCATAAGCATTCACTGGGCCAAGATGGAATGGTATGATTATCAATAAGAATAGTAACTGCAGTGGACTGAAATACATTTAAAAATGTTTAAATCCATGAATCATAATGATGTTTTAAAAAAATATTTCTTCACTGGTTACTTTGGGGGATGGTAAGAAATCACCTCATTATTTTATAAATTGATGAAGGAAAAATAAGCATTTATCTTACCTGTCCCTTCTAAAGTGTACCTTGTGGTAACCAAATAGTTGAAAAGAGGGAAGTTTCTTACTATAGAAGTTTTCTAGCTAATAAAGAAGGAATGACAGATTTGGAATATCATTCTGTAATCCTTAATGAATGAATATGGGCCATCAGTGGCTGATAAGATCACCTAAATAGAGAGAGAAGTGGGGAGGAGGAGATGAAGAGAGAGATGGAGAAAAAGAGGTTATCTTGTCCTTCCTGTTAAGGAAGTATGCAATACTCCCACTACCTATGAAGGGGGCTTGTTAAAAAATAGAAAAAAATCAAATATGAATCTCATCAAGCCTCTTGTTCTAACTATTCACTGAAAGGAAATACAGGGGCAGACGCATATGTTAAGTGATATTCTGGGGTTGTAATGAAATTATAGGAAACTCTGTTGTAGGAAACCTGGGTTCTTGAATAAATAATTTCATGGAAAGAGAAGAGATGGGAGGAGAATCTATAGATTAAAAGGCATGTAACCATTTCATCAGTAACAATGTAAGGATCTTACATGGATGCCAATTCAAACAAAGGATCCTGATTCAGAGTGTACATCAACCAGAAAAATATAAATATTGATTGGATATTTGATTATATTAAGGAGTTACTGCTAATTTTTATAGGTGTGGTAACAGTATTGTCATATACTTTAAAGCCATTGTCATATACTTTAAAGTCCTAATCTTTAGTTATTCTATACTGAAATATATATAGAGAGATGAATGATATAATGCCTGGGATTTGATGTGAAAAATCCACATGTGGATGTAGGTGAGGGTATAGGTGAAGCAATATTGGCCAAGAGGTGATAATTGTTGAAGTTGGTGATGGGTCATTATTCACCCTTCCTTCTTTTGAAAATTTACTTAATAAAAGGTTTTGAAAAATCCTGGTTCCCTCCACCTCTCAGAGCCTCTTGCTCCCATGTTTGTGCTTCCTTTGCTGGTGCCTGTTCCCTTATCCTGGCACAGCCCTGACTGGGATCCCAGGGCTGTGTGGGACCAGGGCCCACCACTGACTGCCTTCCACTCTCTCAAGAGCTTCTGATTGGTTGATCTCAACCAGTGAATGGCCAGCCTTGGATTGGGTCATGTCAGCTGTGGCCTACTTTGTGAGTTTGTGTGTGTGTGAATTATTGGAGGTTCAAGTGGAGAGTTCCAGGAACTATGGGCCAGGAAATTCTCTAGAAGGAGTTGGTTTAACTGTGGGCAGGGATGGCCATGAAACTTTGCTAGTGTGGGGATGGATTTGAGAAAAGAGAGACTAGGATTAGGAGAACAAGAGGATACTGTTAAAGTCAACAAATACTCACTAGGCACCTTCTGCGTGTGTGGCCTTGGGTTAGGCGCTGGGGATGTAGGGATAAAGGAAATGTGAGAGATGGAAAACCATGCAAAGGGGATGGTGAGGTGGGCAAAGCTGGATCCAGGCACTGAGTGCATTGGGGCTGGTTAGGGAGAGGCTGCCCCTTTCTCTTTTCACATCTTCCCAATGGCCTGAGCCCTACAAAGTCCTGTCCAACTCTCTAAGTCTGTTGCACACACTGCCTCCTCCAGGAAGCATTTTCTGATCCCCTTTTGAACTCCATAGCAATTTGTATGTCCTTTTACCTTAATTTGCATTGTAATGACATAGTTTATGTAGTTGTAGTTGTGTATTTTGTGTTAGTGTAATTTGCCTCTTCGTCTTCTGCTTTCATACTTATGCTAGACTGCAGAGTCCCTGTCCTAACCACATCTTCAGGCAGGCAGGGCTATTGGAAGGGCTACAGTCCTGGGTCTGAATCCCATTTTCACCAATTGCAAGCTGTGTGACTTTGAGCCAGTTACTTGGCCTCTCTGAGCTTCTCCTTCTTTCTTTGTTAATGGGAATGATAATACTCGCCTCAAAGTATTTTGTGAGGATTAAATTCTATCAAGGATGTAAAAGCACAGGACCCAGCACAGAGCAATTGATTGATGTGTATCGAATGAGGAGAAATAAGTTATGCCTTGAAGGGTGAGAGGCATTAGCATAGCCGGAAAGATGATAAAGGTAAGAGAAAGAAAAGTGCATACCTAGCGGGCCCTCAGAGGACAGGTGAGAGGGTGCGTTGGCTAGTTGGAGGGACAGCAAGCATGTCACACTCTGGACAGGACATCTCTTCCTGTTGTCAGCAAAAGCCACGTTAATGGTAGGACTCAGGTGGCCCCACGCCCTTGTCTGGTGTCATGGAACGTCTGCCTTCTGAGCGGCAGTGTGCCCCTTCCTTGATATCGCTGTCCCAGGACCCGAGTTGCCAGTAACTAGAGCAGGACACAGGGCTCGGCTCTCAGGGAAGCAGAGTTGGACCGTCTTCTCAGCAGCATTCCGCAGTCGACCCCTCTGTTCTACCTGATCCCAGAACTCTCCTGGGAGGGGAGGGGTTGGGACACCACATTCTCTAGGATTTTCCTTCACTTGGACAGCCACTCCTAGAAGTCCCATGTCTGTGCTCTGGTTCCTCACGTCACCTCTATGAGATCGGCAGTCCTGGGACAGGGGCCTGAGTTTGTCTCTTTTCCATCCATATTATCGCCCAGGTCTTCTCACCCCACCCCACAGCTCAGTTACCCTACAGATGGTGATGGTCCTAAATGGTACCTCCAGCCTGGCATCCCTCACAACTCCAGTCTCAGATGAACAACTATCTGCTTATTGTCTTCAACACGTGTCTCTCTCCGGACTTCTCCCCTGAACCGGCTCTTTCCTCCATCTCTTTCATCTCGATAAATGGAGCTCCCCTAGTTACTCAGAGTGAAAACCTCGGAGTGACCACCTCTGGCTCTTCCCTTTTTCTTATTCCTATGACTACTTTCCCACGCCGTCTCTCCTTCCAGTCCTTTAGCATCTCCTGTCAACTCTGCCTGTAAAACATGGCCCCTGTGTGCCCACTTCTCTTTAGCTCTCCCATCCTTGGCCAAGCCAAAATCATGTTGCCCCTGGACTAATGTAATAGGTTTCTAAATGCTTCCGTTCTTGCCTACTGCACTCATGTTTCTTCGCTAAGCAGCTAGAGCTAGTTTGAAAAATCTAAATCAGGTCATTTATGTTCCTTCTTAAAATTCTCCAGTGGCTTCCTCTTGAACCTGGAAAGAAATCCAGACCCCTAGCTTTGGCCTCATGGTGCAAGGATCTAGTTTCCCACTGACATCCCCTCAAACCATTCCCCCACCGTCCATCGCGCTCCAGCCTCGCTGGCTGGTCCTGCCTCAGGCCTTTTGCACCTGCTGTTCTTTTCTTGCTGTGATGCTTCCCTCCAGGTGGCTTTGCATTCATTTACATTCCTCAGCCACTTGATCTAAAGTAACCATCTGGTCATTTTTAGCACATTACCCCATTCCTGTTCTCCACAGAATGCTTCTCATATTTTCCTGTTTGGTTTCTCATCTCTTGTTCGTCTCCCCCCCGCCCCGTGGCACATATATTCCATGAGAACAGGTGCCAGGCTGGTTCTGTGCGCTGCTTTGACCCTAAGACCCAGCAAGGGGCCCAGCACACCCTAGGTGCTGTCAGGTCTAGAATTTGATTCTACCCTGCTCATAAGCTAGCAAGTTAGCCTTTTACTCTTCCATGGGTGCTGGCAGGAGACATGAGACTCCAAGGTCGGAAACAAAGGACTTTATTCCTCCTGGGACAGCAAGCAGCATGTTTGCACCAGGCTGGGTAGACACGACCTGGGCCAGATGGAAAGGACATGCACAGTGAGCTGTGCTCTAGGTGAAGGACACAGAGCTTGGGAAATTCATGACTTTGATAGTCAGCAGTATGCAAGCCTGTTCTTTGTCCCAAGGGAGACATTACTTCATCTCTCAAGGTTTCTTGCTGACGACACAGCCTTGAGAAATGACCCAAGTAAAGAGCAGTCAGGCCTTGTATCCTTGGCATACCCAGCTAGGTGTGTAGGTGTGAGTCCCATGGTGGAATGCGGTAAATATTTGTTGAATGAATGAATGAAAGAAAACCAGTCTAGTGACCAGGTACCAGGTGTTAATGTCTGGAGATGGTCTCACCTGAAGTCAGTATCTCCCTGGATCCCTGCCTCTTACTTACTCTGGGATTCCCTTCTTCTTTTTTTTTTTTTTAATTTATTTTTTTATCTTTATTGGCGTATAGTTGTTTTACAGTATTGTCAGTTTCTGCTGTACAACAAAGTGAATCAACCCCATGTATACATGTATCTCCATATCCCCTCCCTCTTGAGCTTCCCTCCCAACCTCCCTATCCCACCCCTTTAGGTCTTCACAAAGCATCAAGCTGATCTCCCTGTGCTCTGTAGTAGCTTCCCACTAACCATCTGTTTTACATTTGCTAGTGTGTATATGTCAGTGCTGCTCTCTCACTACGTCCCAGCTTCCCCTCCCCCAGGTATCCTCAAGTCCATCTCTACGTCTGCATCTCTATTCCTACCCTGCCATTAGATTCATCAGTACCATTTTTCTAGATTCCATATATGTGTTAGCATACGGTATTTGTTTGTTTTTTTGGTTTTTTTTTGCCTTAAGACATGTGGGATCTTAATTCCCAGACCAGGGGTCGAAGCCGCACCCTCTGCATTGGAAGCACAGAGTCTTTTCTTTTTTTTTTTTATAAATTTATTTATTTATTTATTTTATTGGCTGTGTTGGGTCTTCTTTGCTGTGTGCGGGCTTTCTTTTTACTTGCGGGGAGTGGGGGCTACTCTTCGTTGTGGTGCACGGGCTCCTCATTGCCATGGCTTCTCTTGTTGCGGAGCACAGGCTCTAGGCATGTGAGCTTCAGTAGTTGCAGCATATGGGCTCAATAGTTGTGGCTCACGGGCTCTAAAGCACAGGCTCAATAGTTGTGGCACACAGGCTTAGTTGCTCTGTGGCATGTGGGATCTTCCTGGAGCAGGGCTTGAACCCATGTCCCCTGCATTAGCAGGCGGATTCTCAACCACTGCGCCACCTAGGAAGCCCCTCTTTTTTTTTAATTAATTAATTTGTTTATTTATTTTATTGGCTGTGTTGGGTCTCCTCTTGCTGTGTGTGGGCTTTCTTTAGTTGAGGCGTGTGTGGGCTCCTCATTGCCGTGGCTTCTCTTGTGCGTGCTCTAGGCACGTGGGCTTCAGTAGTTGCAGCACATGGGCTCAATAGTTGTGGCTCACGGGCTCTAAAGCGCAGCCTCAATAGTTGTGGTGCACAGGCTTAGTTGCTCCGCGGCATGTGGGATCTTCCTGGAGCAGGGATCGAACTCGTGTCCCCTGCATTGGCAGGCGGATTCTTAACCGCTGTGCCACCTAGGAAGCCCTGGTATTTGTTTTTCTCTTTCTGGCAATCTCACTATAGGCATATACCCAGAGAAAACCATAATCCAAAAAGAAACATGTACCACAATGTTCATTGCAGCACTATTTACAATAGCCAGGACATGGAAGCAACCTAAATGTCCATTGACAGATGAATGGATAAAGAAGATGTGGCACATACATACGATGGAATATTCCTCAGCCATAAAAAGGAATGAAATGCAGCTATTCGTAGTGAGGTGGATGCACCTAGAGTCTGTCATACAGAGTGAAGGAAGCCAGAAAGAGAAAGACAGATACCGTATGGGATTCCCTTCTGCCACTGTTCTTAGCCCTCACCATGCCTCACTCCTGCCAGAGTTCAGTGAGGCTGAATGTCTGCTGAAACTGGTAGCATCTTCTGCTACTGCCTGAGCCAGATATGATCTTCTGCTTGCTGGGTGGGGCTGCCCCACAGTGGCTGCAGCTGGCTGTCTTCTCAGAATCTCCCCGCCACATCGCCCTGCCGTTAAATGGCCCAAGATTGGCCCTGTCCCAACACACGGCACGAGGCGTGTTAATGATAGTCCTCTGATGGCATTTTCTGGTATATCCTGGGCGTGTAAGAGCAGGGGTGGCTGCCGTACTTCTCTCGCTCCTCACCCTAGGAGGTACTCTGTGAAATGGCATGACGTTGTCCTTTACCATAATCCAGGGTCCAGACTCGCGGATGTAGAAGGATCAGATTTCTAAATTTTGAAACTTTGAACCCAGGCAGTGTCCTGGGTTGACGTAATTAGTGATGCGGACTGACCAATAGAGCTCTCAGAGAATGAAGAAATATTTGAAAACCAAGTAATTTAGTTAGCAGAAAGGCCTGTCGGATAGTTGGAACATTGACAGTAGTCGACCCAGAACATTCTTACCTGGTAAACAAACTACATGGAAGGTTAGATTCTATTTAGAAAGTGGTCTGGCAGGCACAGAATTAGACCCCACACTGCGAGGAGCTGGCCCGGTGACAGGGAGGGTTGATGGCATCCTGCTTTGGGAGCCTGATGTATCTGTCTTCATATTAGAAACATTCCCGCCAGCCTGAGCCTTATTGTTACCCTAAAGAGTTCTTATTGTGAGCCGATTGTTGACTCTTGGACTCTCCTTTTTAAATATTTCTAGGGTTGACAATTCTCCCTTTTTGATCAACAGAGTTTGTTAGTGATCTTTATTTTTTCTTTACATTTTTCTGTTTTCTTAACATAACTCATATATTATTTCTATAAGGAGAAAAAAGTTTTCTTAAGAAAAAAGGGTCTGTCATACAGAGTGAAGTAAGTCAGAAAGAAAGACAAATATTGTATGCTAACTCACATATATGGAATCTAAAAATGGTACTGATGAACTCAGTGACAAGAACAAGGACGCAGGTGCAGAGAATGGACTGGAGAACTCGAGGTTTGGGGGGGCTGGGGGTGAAGGGGAAGCTGAGATGGAGTGAGAGAGTAGCATAGACATATATATACTACCAACTGTAAAATAGATAGCCAGTGGGAAGTCGCTGTATAACAAAGGGAGTTCAACTCGAGGATGGATGATGCCTTAGAGGACTGGGACGGGGAGGGTGGGGGGAGTCGAGGGAGAGAGGGGATACGGGGATATGTGTATAAATACAGATGACTGACCTTGGTGTACCTCAAAAACTGGTACAAGAGTGTAATGCAATTATATTCCAATTAAAAAAAAGAAAAACAAAATAAAATAAAATAAAAATTAAAAAAAGAAAAACAGAAAAGGAAAAAGGGACTTCCCTGGTGGTCCAGTGGGTAAGACTCTTTGCTCCCAATGCAGGGGGCTCAGGTGTGACCCCTGGTCTGGGAACTAGACCCCACATGCATGCCGCAACTAAGAGTCCATATGCCACAACTGAAGATCCCACATGCTGCAACTAAGACCCAGCACAGCCGAAATAAATAATAATTAAAAAAAAAAGAAAAAGAAAAGAAAAAAGGAAAAAGAGCATAGCCTTTGGAATCCTGCAGACATGGGTGTGAATGCTGGCTGTAGCCCTTTCTCTCTCTCTGGCTGTGCACATACTACTTTACCTCCTTGAGCCTCAGTTTCCTCATCTGTAAAGAATGGGTATAACACTCCCTCCCTCTCTTATGGGGTTGTTATGAATAAAGTATGTGAAAGCACCTGATACATGGTTGTCACTCACTAAATCAGTTCTCTCCCAAGGAGAAGAAAATGCATGTTGCCCTGAAACCCCTGAAAATTTTCTAATTTTACACGTGCAAGGTTTCAGAGCTGCAAAATTATGAAGATACTGTGTATGCATATGTGTAGGTGTGTGCAGGAAGAAAGGGAATATTCGAATAAAACTGTTAAAAGGATGAACAACTATGCGAGTGTACTTAATACCACTGAATTGTGCACTTAAAAATGGTTGGGACTGCTGTCATGGTGCCTTGGGGGAAGAAGTTGGTGTTTTGCCAGGCACTGGTGCTGAGGACGCGGTCCAGGTGGCCCCTGGCCTCTTCCTACCCACCCCTCAGGCAGCCTTTTCTCCCCTCATCTGGCAGGATGAGGCGTGCAGGCCTGGGTGAAGGAGTACCTCCTGGCAACTATGGGAACTCTGGCGATCCTAATAGTGGGTATAGTGCCTGTGAAGAAGAAAACGAGAGACTCACGGAAAGTCTTAGAAACAAAGTAACTGCTATAAAATCTCTTTCCATTGAAATAGGCCACAAAGTTAAACATCAAAATAAATTATTAGCTGAAATGGATTCACAGTTTGATTCTACAACTGGATTTCTAGGTAAAACTATGGGAAAACTGAAGATTTTATCCAGAGGGAGCCAAACAAAGGTGTTGTGCTATATGATGCTGTTTTCATTGTTTGTCTTTTTTGTCATTTATTGGATTATTAAACTGAGGTGATGCAAGTAAGTGTGTTTGGAATTTGTTCCAACTTAATGGCTTGGAGTACCACTTCAGTAAAAAATCAGCATCAGGACATTCTTAAATTTCAAATAATACTATGGCTTTTTCCATCAAAGATTACTGAATTTTACTTGTTTTATAAATCACATTTGATAATACAGTGCTCTTTGAATACTGTTTCTTAGCGATTCATTTTTTGCCCCTGTTTTCAGGGGTACTGAGGTGGTCCAAGGTCAGTCTAGCCCTAACAACTTTTCTTTTCCTGTTTTTTTGCTGTCACATTAAATAGCAGTATAATATTCTGTTGTTACCATAAATGTAGGTTTGTGTTCCACATAAAGAAACTTAGAGGGAGAATACAGTGCCTGGAGAGCCTGGTGCTGAGCTCTGGAGGTGGTGAGCAAGTTTGTAATGGGTGGTAAATGTCATTTCCTGAGCTGTCATTGCCCCTGGTGATGTACTCTCCTTTCCTCCTTTATTTGGTTAACATTCTAGGCTGATTTCTTTTTACCTACAGTTTTCCTAAGAATTTTTGATGATATGACCCTTCTTCTGCCTCTTCCCAAGGACCTCATTCTTTAATAAAACTTGTTATTTTGGCATATTTCTGGTAGGGTCCAAAACAAATGTGTACCAGTGTAGTGGTCATTTTGTATTAACTTTGTATGTCTACCATTGACTTGGCTTATAATAGTTTTATGATTTTAGCTACTTAGGCCATTTGGTTATCATTTATGACAGAATAATGTGAAGCTGAAGTGATTGCTAAGCTCTGAATGGAAATAAAATGTTCAAGAAAAGTAATTGCCTCTGCTTTATTATGTGCTCAAAATAAATACTGGAATACTCAGCTGTTGAACTTGGGGTTAAGAACACTGTTGCTTTCATCCAGTGTATTTGTCTATAGAAAACAAAATGCAAAAGTGGATTGCTGAATAGAAAGATATTAAAATGTTGTAAAATATTCTGTATTGCTACTATTTTGGAATTTGCCCATTTATGGGCTCCAAAAATAAAATTTTTAATGAAATATAAAAAAAATGGAATGGTAATTTTATGTTAACTAATTTTATCACACCAAAAAATGTTTTTAAAAAAAAACTGCTAAGAGTGAGAACACTCCTTTTCTTTCTCACACCTTTTAAGCCTTGGATTTTCTCAGGTAAAGATGCAAAGCCACATTTTATATTTTCTTAGTTTCAGTCAAAGGGGCTATTTCTACCTGTGTTCATTCAACTGTTCCAGTAAATATAGATCAACATACAGTATGAAAAATGTTTTCTTTTACTTGTATATTAGAAAGAAAAAAACCTCAATTCTTATACATCTTTGACCACTGATACAAGCTGGTTCTCCAGTCAGGGTAGCTGGGGCAGGAAGCAATAGGGTGTAATTAGAGGTAGGGGCGGGTGCGGGGGAAGGGAGGTGCGGGGTCTGGGCGGTGGGAACATGTGGAAAAGGAGAGCGCCCTTGACTTCCTTTCCTGTGGACCTCACTTTCAACCACTTCTGCTTCTTTTCATCATAGTCTTAACGAACGTTTTATCCACACACTGGCTCCACACTTGGAGAATATGCTGGGGGAAGGAATTGCAGTGTTTCGGCTCTTGAATCCTTGGACAGCCATCTGCTGCTGCCTGGGTCGATCTGACTTGGGCGGTCAGAGTAGCTGTGATTTATCCAGGTCCTACTGTGTGCAAGCACAGATGTGCCGTCCTCTGTGCTTTGCCTGTATTTCTCACAGTGACCCGCTAAGGTGGGCATGATTACCTGCATTTTATAAATGTGGAAGCTGAGATCCAGGGAGGCTGGTGTTTTGCCTAAAGCCTCACTGCTAATAAGTGGCAAAATCAGGGTCCAGAGTTTGATCTGTTTAACCTCTGAAGTCCATGTTCTTTTCATCATGCTTGGTGGGTGACTTCACTTGTTTTAACTGTAACATAAAAACAAGGGGAAGAGAAAAGAAGGCAGTGGAACTGGGCTAGATTGATGGTTCTGGCTGCATATTGGACTCTTCTAGGAAGCTTGAAAAAGCACACAGAATCCCTGCCCTACTGCCAGGGATTCCAGCTCAGGTCCTGGTGTGCTTTAAAACTGCCCGGGTGATTTTAAAGGGCAAGTGGGTTGAGAACTGCTGGTCTACACCAGTGCTTCTCAAACTTGAACTGTATCCAGTCCACTTGGGTTTGTGTTAAAATGCAGATTCTGATCCAGCAGGCCTGGGTGTGGCCTGAGATGCTCCGTTTCTAACAAGCTCCCAGGTATTGCTGCTGCTGCTGCTGCGTGGACCACACTTTGAATAGGGAGGGTCTTAATGACCTCTAGGTTTCTGTGCCCTTCTGACACGCTGTGCAGTGCAGAAAGCAGTTCTGAAGCACAGGTGTTCTGTTCTGTATCCACCAAGCTTCCAGCACTCCTATATCCTGTCATCCTTATCTGTTACAAATGAGCGGTATTTCTGTTGGCGGTCAAAATATGAAAGCTGAACACCAGCACTGATGGACCATGGGACATAGTGAAGGGGCATGGACTATGCGTGGCTTCATATCCCAGTTCTGATGTTCACCAGCTGTGTGAGTTCAGGCAAGTTACTTGATCTCTCTGAGTCTTAATTTCCTCAACGCCAAATTCAGGATAATAAACCCTTATTGCATCGGGATATGGGGAAGATAGAGACAAAGCATTTTGTACCAATAGGTGCCCAACAAATGGCAACTGCTGTTATCTTGGTGGACTTTCCAAGTTGATCTAATCCTATGATAGAACTCCCTGCAAGTCAGAGGAACCTTGATCTGTGTCCTCTGCACAAAGCAGAGTCTGCCTTTGATCTGAATGTCAGGTGATGCTATGACATAAGACATCTCAAGACACAGGACCTTCGGGCCAATGTCCTTGCCTAGAGAACGATGGGGCAGAGAAACCCTTTGTTTCCGCCCTTCTCTGGATTGTTAGATTATCTCCCCATCTCTGTTCCTTGCCTACCTGTGGAAATTCCCCAGTGATTTTTGGTATAAAAATGGAGAAGAATAGTTCTTAAGGTATTGGTTCAATGCTGCTATCAGACTAATCGTTAGTAGTAATTTATTGTCAGTATTAATTGGGTGCCCAGGTGCCAGGAATGCAGGGACAAACAATACCTTCACAATCTCTTTCACCCTGGAGTTTGTCAAGGGGGTGGGAGCAGATGTTGAACAAATAAAACATACAGTTGCCATTGTAGAAAGTGCTATGAAGGGAAAGAACAAGGCTTCCTGAAAGAAGATACTGAAGAGCTTGTGGCACCATCAGTTTTCACTTAAAAAAAGCCTTGCGATCGTCTATGTGTAGACTGGGTTGGAGCAGGGCAGGAGGGAGGAGGACAGGCAGTTAGGAGCTCTGCCAGCAGTCCAGGCCCCGGTGGTGGCCGTGGAGCGGGGAGAAGTTGGTGGAATCAAGACTGGGGGCGAATTCCCTTCATTTGTCTTCATTATCGTAAAACGTCAGCTTGTAGTTTGAATAGTTTTATAATTTTCCCCCTTTTATTCAATACAGAAGACACCATGTCATCACCGCAGAAAATTCTAACTAGTTGTGTGGTTTTTAGGCCAGTGGTTTCCTCTCTGTATGTCTCCATCTGTCCATCCATCCATCCCTCTGTCCATCCATCCATTCTCTAAAATAGTGGTAGTGGCAAATGAACTTATTTACAAAACAGAAATAGAGTCACAGATGTAGAAAACAAACTTATGGTTACCAAGGGGGAAACAGGGGAAGGGATAAATTGGGAGATTGGGATTGACACATACACACTACTATATATAAAAGAGAGAACTAATAAGAACCTATTGCATAGCACAGGGAACTCTACTCAGTACTCTGTAATGACCTATATGGGAAAAGAATCTAAAAAAGAGTGAATATATGTATATGTATAACTGATTCGCTTTGCTGTACAGCAGAAGCTAACATGACATTGTTACTCCAATAAAAATTTTTTAAAAATAGTGGTAGTGGTAGCAGGTATTGGTATCAACAGGGTGTAACGTTCTTTCTTGGCCTGTCTTTGGGGACTCCAAGACAAATTAAATGTATTCACAAATAAAAAACTTTTAAGCTTCAAATGAGGAGTAGAAGCTGAAAGTTTAATACTGAGGGTGAGATTTCCTGTTCTTCAAGAACTCTTGACTCCCTTTCTTCTGGGCCAGCACAGGTCAGTGAAATTAAAATCGTACTTCAAGCCCAGGATGCATGAGTCAGGAAAGGTCAAGGCCACAGGCCCCTCAAGGCAGAACTACAAAGCCAAGCTGATTTTGATGCCCAGGCACCCTCCCTGGCTCTAAACCGTGGGAATTGAGAGGCAGCTGGAGCGTGACTCACCTGCGTCATGTTCCAGCTGCCTCACCTGCTAACTCTGAATGACACATGCTGGGTCGCAGTTATCCCTGGACCACCGCATTCAGAGCCACGCTGGAATGACTTACACACCTTAAATTTAAATAGCTCAGTTGTCTCACGAAACTAGTACTAGCGTAAAAACATTTAGAAAATAAAACTTCAAATGTTGCAGGTCAGGACATTTGGGACCAGAGAGGTCAATTCATGGACCTAAGGTCACACGGCTGGCTACTTGGCAAGCCCCAAGAGCCTGAAGTTAGGGACAAGGAGAATTTCTTTGGGATGGTATTGTTCGGGAGTTGTAGGATTCTGCTTCCGAGGCAGAGATAGCCATTTGTTTGAATCTGAGGGTGGAGTTTCAGATTCTACTCCGGTGCATTCCACGATGGTTGATGCCTTCGTGGCCTCTTCTCTGAGGTTTCCCATAATTTGCACTAGACAGTTCGCTGTGAGGACTCCATGCTCTTAATCCTCTAAATCTTAAGGATTCAGGGAAACCAAGGGCAGTTCCTCGTCTCGGAAAAGTTGGGAACCCCTGATGTCAAGGCTGGTTAGCTTAAAATGATTTGTAAGAAATCAGAGAATAATGTAAATACTAATATAACATCCATCGGATTCCTGCAACCCAGAATTAATGACTATTAACACTTCCTTCAAGGTATTTTGAGAATCTTTTTTTTCTTTAGAATGGCTCAGGCATTGTAAGATACAGGCTGAATCTACCTTCTTGCTTGATCAGCCAGATTTCTATCAAATTAGAATATAGAACTAGGATGAGAAAGAGAGATTTTTTTTTATATGGTACATAAATGGATCATGTGTTGAGTTCTGACACATGCTTATTATCACTGTGTTTTAAATTGCATTTTGTGATTGGAACTATAAAAAAGGAGATTTTAATTTACATACTCTTTTTTGCTATTTTCACTTCCCCTTAACACAGGGAATTAACCTGGGGATTTTTGTTTGTTTTCTGGCAGAAGATGCTTAAGTTTAAAAAAAAAAATCAGAGAGTAAAAGTTCAGTTTGCAGATTTCCAGTGACAGACATTAAAGAGAGCTAGAAAACTGTGGAAAGTGTAAGTTCAGTTTTGTTGCCTACACTTTACTTTCAATGTTAAGTTCTGGAAACAGGTTTGAATGGGGAGTCAGGAAGTCCGTATTCTAGAATGTGTGCTGCCACTAATGCTCTGTAGGACTGCTGGGCCATCCCTTTACCTCTTGAGGCTGATAACCTAACCTTTTATGATTTTGGAATAACTTGATTCCACTGTCTGCTCCTTTACAGTCTTTGATTATAGTTTTACCCTTCGGTACCTTGACCAATTGGTCCTGATTTCCTCCATCACGTATAGCAACAACAGTGAGCTATGGACACCACGGGATGATGACAAACTAGGCTAGTTTATATGCAAAACACATTGCCTGGGTGTTGTGCATGCCCTGGACAGCCACCCCGGGACCAGCTCTGCCCTGAGGGTCAAGGTCTACCTGTTCCTGGATCTTAGTGCCACCTCCAGGCATCCCTCTGTGTATTGGCTTGAAATGTGACTTTCTTGGTGACAAGAAGTGCAGTTTTCATTCACTTACCAAACATGTTATCAGCACGTTCTTTTATTCATGGCACTGTTTTTCACCTTTATATGAAGAATAGCCTCAAAGGTAAGTTTCTTTAGCAATTCCTTAACTGCCAGAACTCTTTCCTGACTAAAATCTCAGTCCTGCATCTCACCTAAAAAACAAAACAACTCTAAAGCCATCACTCCCACTTGGTGCTTCTCTAATGCCATCGGGTCACTAAGGGAAGCAGTCAATACTCACCAGGCATTCAGGGCTAATCTTGTGAATTCTTCTAAGAGTTTAGGGTCGGGACTGAGGGAGTGGGTCATCCTGGTTTCAAAGCCAGCACTCTGGACATCAGCTCTAGGCAAGCCTCTTCCTTCTGATTCTGTAAAGCAGGAGAAATACTCTCCTTCCACAAGCCCTGGTACTGTCAGGCAGAAAGAACCACTCCAAGGAGGAGACATACCACACCAGCGACACTCTGTGGTTCAGAGAAGTGAGTTCAGACCCCAGTGGTGCCACCAATCCACGCCACTATCTTGGACAAATGGATGTTTTTCTTCATGTGGAAACAGTGAGAGCTCCAAGCCCAGGGTAGGGGTGAAGCTTCACGGCACCTGCACATAGTAGGTACCCAATAACTATGCATTATTCCATTCAGAAAATGAAGCAGGATGTTCATTTTTGAAAAATATTTATTAAAAAACTAAAGTGAATGTGGCAAAAAAAAAACAAACCCAACACATACCTTTAAATAGCAAGCATATGACTGGTTATAAAGCTTTTCCAATTCTACTGATCTAGTCTTTCCCACCATCTAAGTTAAGGAGGGCCTCCAAAGGAAGCCACATGTAAACAGATCTTCTGTACTAGTGATGAACAAAAACTAACTACATGAGAGCCACCAAGTGGCCATCCGACTCACCTTCCTAGGCAGTCCACCCCAAACACAAGACAGTGACCCGACCTCAGGACTGTGTTCAGGGGACCTGTCATTCTAGTTTTAATTTGGAGGCGGGGGTGTGTGAAGGAAATAGTAGAAAGACAAACAGTATCAGTAGAGAGCAATCTTAAAGCACCTTTAAAATCTGGACCCTTTCCCATAATTTAACCCAGTAATTCTCAAACTTTACTGTTGGAAAGAAGCCCTCGATGAGATTGTTAAATTCGCAGGCTGCCCAAATTGCATGTTTCAGATGAGCACTCCAGGTGACTCTGTGCACATTGGTTAGCCATCCGGTTTGAGAAACAGTTTAAAATGCTTTAAAACAATTCCTACCGTCCCTAAACACAAGGTAAAAATAAAGTTAAGGAATCTTTTGACAGTCACTGTGCTTTCGTCAACTTGCAGGGACCAATATAGGGAGGCAGGAAAGAGCCTCCGATTCCTAATATGCTAGGTTTAGAGGAGCCTGAGCAACCTATCAGGTGCTGTTCAGGAAGTAAATAAAATTGAATAATAAAGTTGATTTTAGATCACAGAGCGGCCTCCAAATGACTAACAGGCCAACCTCATCCGTTCCCAGTTTAATGAACTTTGTTGAGCCAATGCCAGATGGGAAGCTGCCATTCAAACAGAACACGGGGTAACTGTGGGTCTTGACTTGTGAAGACATAGTGAATAAAACATCTATAAAAACCTTTATTAACCATAGAGCACTATATGCCCAAATCATTTCAGTGCATCACGGACAACACGTAGAAATAGTCACATTGATTCCAAGGTTCCCATTATCTGCAAAAAGATGCGCTATGGCTGTGTCGAACACCAAGCAGTCGCTGTTCATGATGGCCGCGGACACGCCATCATGGATGGACCGGGGCGTGGCCTCCCAGGTCAGTCTCCTTCGGTTCCCATTCAACTCCAGTCTGTAGGCGAAGTTCTCGGCCTGCTTGCGGGTGCCGATGAGCAGAACGATGGCGAAGAACTGCTGGTGGCCCTCGTACTTCTCTTGTTTCTCCAGCACCAGCATGAAGTGATGGCCGAAACACGACTGCATCATCACCCAGTCCACAGCCCCTGGGAGGTTAATGTCTGTGGCCAGGAAGACGATGTCTTCTCCCTGAAGGGTGGTGATGCTCTTGTGGGCGTGCATGAGATGGGACATCACGGCTTCCAGGGACCCCTGCCACTTGCAGGAAGCACCAGGACAGGGGCACGAGTAGGGACGGTATTCACAGATGTCTTCATGCTCCGGCTTCTCCGTGTGGTGCAGGGTCAGGGAACAGCCTGTGGTGGCATACTGCGGGAACAGAAAGAATCACAGTGAGACATCAGGCCTCCTCAGCCTCTATGGCTGCAAGTCTGTAAGAGTATTCACCTGCTCAGGTTTCCGAGACTTAAACTGCATTCTTATTTCAACGACTTTTGCTCCAGAGGAGTTAAATATTGAAGACTGCAAAGTCTCAGTGCCTATTCATCCTCGATACTGCTGTGCATAAAATCAGAGGCACATCCGGAACCAAGAATGAACTGCATTCCTGCCCCTGTTCCAACATTGTTAAAAAATGAGAACTCAAGCGCTCTTACTATAAAAGTCTCAAACAAAATTGTGGAGCCAGCCCTAGAAAACCTGGTCTTTCCCTTATTTTCTGTGAATTTAAAGAATTTTTTAAAAAAAGAATTTAGAAAAAAAAAAAAAAAAGAATTTAGAATTGCTTAGGGGTGGGACAAGGAATGTACGTTATCTCCAGTTTTCCCCTACAGACAAGTTTGCAGATAGTATAATTCCAATCCGTTGTCCCCGCCCACGTCTTCCTGGCTCAAATTGTGACTAGCAGGCAGGCTATGGGAAGGCTGCCCTGTGGTTCCCTGATCTTGCTGTTGGAGCGACCAGCCCAGGGCAGAAGAGGGCTGGAGCCCCCTCATATTACTAGAAGTATGACCTCATCGTCTTCACCTTTTACCATCCCCCCCCCCCCCGAGTAGGGGCCTTGAACATACTTTTTTGGGGAAAGGAAATCATATCCAAGAGCTACTTAACTAACTCGCGAGACTGCTGGTCAGTTTGGTTCCAGTCAATGGAGGTTAACATGAGAAGGGCCCCACCCTCCTCTCAAAGCCTGCTGGATGTCCCCCACACCCCTCCCTCAAGTCCATGGGCACATCTCTTCATGACCAGGTGGGTCAGTTCCTCACGACAGGCCCGGGAAGAAGGGGAACTAAAGTGGGTCCTGGAGTGGGCGCTTGTCCTAGATGGTTTTCCTGACACGGTCTTTCCTGCCAATGCTGCCTTAATAGGGTGGGGACAAGACCTTTTTCTCCCTGCCCTTGGGATGACATTCCTGATGGATAAGTCACATCTATCCTGAGAAAAGACCACACCAAAAGGAATGAGACTGCTACACTCAACTTTCATGAGAATGACCATGTTAATTCCCAGATACCAGATGGAGAACCAGCCCACAAGTAGACACTTGCCCGGAGGACTATGCTGTTGTTTTGTCAAGAATAAGGAAACCCGAGTGACCTTTTCGGGTGAAACCAGAAGTTAGCTTCCTCTCTCTCGAGCCCAGAGTGGCAGGTATGCCGTCTGGGTTCCCCCACTTGGATTCCCCCACCCCCTGTTGAGACATGAAGACACCAAGCGAGGGCAGGGCCAAGTCATTTTGCTTTTCATTTCTTTTTTGTTCAGCCGTGCCAGGTGGCTTGCAGGCTCTTAGTTCCCCCACCAGGGGTTGAACCCAGAGCCACGGCAGTGAAAGCGCCAAGTCCTAACCACTGGACCGCCAAGGAAGTCCCCCACGTCATTTTTCTAAGATGCTGTGTCCAATGTTACAAAAACAAAACTAAACGCCACAGCTATTTTTGCTTCTCCCTACCCTGCCTTAGGGAATAAACCCCTTCTGAACTTTAAATAGGTCACATTCTAATCTTTACAGCTGAATTCATCACCAGCAATAAGCAGGCACTGAGCATCTTCTCCTTACAAGACCCTAAGCTGTAGTCACTGAGCAGATACAGAGCAGAGAAGGCAGCTACCACCCTTAGGGAGATGTCTCCCCTAATAAGAAGAGGTGGCTTAAAGAGAGCAATGCAGCTCTTTCCTCCTCTGTACCGAAAGTGAATTTTAAATGGTCTTCAGTAGAAATTAGCAGAAATAGTTCACTGTTATTTACTGTGCCCACAGGAACTGTGTTTTCATCTTCTAAAACCATGGACTAATTTTAAAAGCACGGGTATAAAAAAATCAGATGGAGAAACAAATTTATTTATCCATATATATTTATAGCTTGTGTTCCTAACAGTGTAAGGCCCTAAAAAACAAACCTCTGTTAACTCTGTTTTAAATCTAGGGTAAGGCTCAGGATACAGAGCCTTCTGATGGGCTTCTGTGAGTGAAGGGTGAGGTGCGTCTGCTGAGTGTTTAAAAACACACATCCACACAATAAAAATAGCAAGAATTAGCCCAGAGCCTGGCAGATTCCGTAGCTGAAACAAGCCCTCAATATTTGGATCCGAAGACCTTTCAGAATGGGCTGTTTACCACAGCTGCCCAGGAATAATTCCAGGAACGAGATGAACTCTGGCACAGAGTGTACAGAAAAGCACCACCTGCCCCTCTTCCCCAACCCAAAGCCCCGAAGCACTCCAGGTTCATGAAGTCAAGTGTACAACAAGTATTTATCACCTAGCAATCATTTTAGAACTTTTTCTCATGTAACTCAAGTAGGAATATTTATATTCTGAGTTATTGGTTTGCCTTACAAGTCACACTTCCTTCGACCCAAATAAAGAGAAGAGTAGACCCCCCCAAATTACACAAATAGACCAGGCATCACTTAGCATCTGTGTGGACAGTGACCTTACGAGAAAAGATCTTGCTACAGCCTCTATTAACTTAAATAAACATAATTTTAAAGTCTTATGTGCTTACTCTGCTTTTTCTAAACAAGCTGAACTTTAATGCCAATCTATTCCTCCTCTTTTCCATCATGGGTGAGGGCGTGTCTTCATGACCACTGGAGCCACTGTTAAGACGACTGGATTAGAGACGACCTCTAAAAAGAAAAGATCTAAACTTTAAACGTGCGTGCCCTCACACGCACACATACACTTGCACTCTCGTGCCACACTTCATGCTTGTGACAGTCTCGCCATTGTCCTGGGATGATGTTCTTGTCACCTACATTAGGGGTGCTCCTCCAGGGATCAGAGGGCTGGCTGGCTTCGGGGTCTGTGAATTCTCCAAGACTGTCTGTAAAACGGTCTAGGTGTCTCTGAGGAGCAAACCCAGACTGCACTGGTCCCAAGGCTTGTGTTTTCTTGATAAGCTCCAAGGGTTTCTCAGGGCTGCCAACCTCTGTGGCACAGATCCCGCCCCTGTGGTGTCTGCTGTCATATCACGCAACAATAAACAGCTCAGATACATCAGAAATACAGGTAACTATGCAAAGGAAGACGGCGGTGGCGGTGGGGGGGGCGGCGGACAGGTGACTTCAAAGTGCGGACAGGTTGAGAAAGGGGGTAAGGGAAGCTTCACTGTGAACGAGGCGGACTGTGGATGGAGACGTTCCATGTGGTTATAGCACAGGGTGAGTGGAGCAAACGGGGGATAAAACCTAAATGAGCAGGCGGGTCCAGGCTCCGTGAGGGGTGTTGCTGACAATTTGGTTTACTCTCAGGGTTTCTCTGCAGCAGTGCTCTTGACAGAGAGCAGATACGCCTTGGCTTGGGGGCTGTGCTGTGCGTTGGAGGGTGTGTAGCAGCATCCCTGGCTTCTACCCGCTAGATGCCAGTGGCATCTCCCCACCCCCAACGCTGTGACAACCAGAAGTGTCACCAGGCATGGCCAAATGTCTGCTGGGTGGCAAAGTCACCCCCATTGAGAGCCACTGATTTCAGTGAGTGACAAAACCTGGCTGGGCAGCCAGACCTGCAGCTGCGAGGAGGGGCCACACCAGGAAGTGGGTCGGGCTGGTCCCTGGCCCGCCCAGTGGGCACTACCCAGAGCAGCTCAGGAACGCCAGCCCCAACGCACAACTAGACCTTGATGGCTTGCACAGCATGGAGGGAGGCTGGGGCACTGGTTCCACACGTTTTACAGGCCGACCGACGCATCCCAGCCACGCGGTCACTGGTGGCCACACCAGGGTCAGAGCCCTGTTCTGGATCCTCTGCTGCTCTTTCCACACAACAGCTCAGGAGTCAGGCAAAGCACAAATCTTTTGAGAAAAAGCAACAAATAATTTCCATCTGCCTTGATCCCCTCAACCTCCCACCCAATATACACAAAACCCAGGGTCCACAGATGCACTGCTTCTGGAAGCGGGTTCGAATATGAACGTCTTCCTTGGTTTGCAAGGAGGAAAACAGCCCTGAAAGCAGCTCTCCCTAAGGAATGGGGCGGCAGCACCTCACAAACAAGTAACCAGTAATTAGGCCCGCCCAGCCTTCTCTGGCATCTGGCAAGAAAGTCCTGACGGCTCCCTTCTCTCACTCTGGCTGAAGCCTGCCCACCCAATGGGAGGCTTCAAAGGATGCCCGCTTTCCTTGAGACTCCTGGTTCTTCACTGCACACTCTTGTTTCTGAGATAAAGCCCCTGGGCTGCTTCACAGAGGGCTGCCTGCGGCCTGGGACACGTCCACGGTTATAAATGAGATTTCTCCATCAGGAAATATCTGCTCGTCTGCCCCCAGGGCTGAGGTGGGATTTGCTTTAAGTAAACCTCTCTTTAAGGGGTGGCCAGGGGAAGCACGACCACACACAGGAGCCCAAAGCTAAAGAAGAACGTGGGGCAGGGGGAGAGATGGCCCAGCAGAGTGAGAAACAATGCGATGTTGAGATAACATTTCTGACTTCTCTTTTAGAAACTTTTCACGCTGAGATGGCTCAGAAGTCTTGTGCAAACATGTTCTGCCATGAAAAGGCAGCGTGTGACCCGGTGCCTCATTCTGATGTCTTTGCAGAAAGAAGTAAATAGTGCCAGTTCTTTTCCTGGACATGGGGTTCGAAGGTTCTTTTATTTAAGCTGGAATTTAGACAAGGTTTTTCCCTTTTTGGCATAGAGACCCCCTGACAGACAAATAACGCATGACAAGGTACGTCAGAAACACAGTCAAACACTAGACACCTGTTATTTACCTAAGAAACACAGGCATGTTATATTTGTTTATGGAATAAGCATATAAACAGAATTCTTAGCCTGGGTGCTAGTGAAGGTCGTGGATCCCGTGACTGGTTTAGAACAAGTCTTTTCACATATTTAATTAAATCCGAGTCCATGCAATTCAAGAACGATTTGCTGAACTCCAGCAATCAACAGTCTACAGCACTGGAGGCGCCGCAAACAGAAGCAGGTCCCTCTCGGGGGCTGTGACGTAACCGCACGGCCTCCACCTGCTTACCTCCTAGGAAACAGTGAAGTAGATTAGCAAACTATCCGCCAGCACCTCAAATGAGAATGGCTCAAAAAAACAAAACAAAACAAGGCATAATAGGTATTCGGTTGTTGATGCTTATATAGATTTGAATTAAATCCAAGAAATGCAAGAAATGACCTTGTCTTGGAGTAAGCAAAAGCAAACTGCACTTTCTTTCCATTCTAAATAAACTGTCATCATCACAGAATGCACACCGACGGCCAAATGCAGTGTCTGACCCTGGCCCGGGAAACCAAAATTGCTACAAAGGGCATTACTGGGGCAACCACTGAAATCAGAATATGGACTATGGATTAGATAAGAATATCTACTGCATATCACATTTCCTGATTTTGATAACTGTACCATAACTACAGAAGAAAATGTCCCTGTTTTTTGGAGAAACACAGTGAGGTACTTAGGGGTGAAAGAGCAGGATGTCTGCAGTTTACATTCAAATAGCTAAAAAAAACCCCAAACATACATACATACATACATACATATATATATATATATATATATATATATATATATATATGAATGGAGAGAGCACAAAAGATAAAGCAAGTGGGGCAAAAAGGAAACAACTGGTGAATCTGGATAAAGGGTATATGGGATTTTTTTTGGTACTATTATTGCAAGTGTTGTGTAAATTTGAAATCATGTAAAAATAAAAACATATTAAAAAAATCCAGGGACTAAGCGTATTTATCTTTCAGGGGATAGAAATTCTTTTTTGCAGAGTTGGTTGAATGACTTATGTTTTATCATAATAGTTTTTTTTTTTTTTTTTAAAGAAAATACACTTTTAACTACATACCTGCATGTAAATGCAACTAAGTCAATTGTTTATCTTATATGAGAAGCTCTTGGGACTCATTTTAGTGAACTGCTAAAATTTTGCAGTGAAGACATCAACTGTTATAATTGCCAACACTTCTTTGGCCCCCACAGAAGACAGAGCCTTCTCTGTTGCTCCTCTGATCCTTCTAAAGGTTTGTGGGCACCTGACAAATCTATGGCCCTGAATGATGGTTTCCAGTTTCATTATCCACCACCCTCAGTGGTCCAAGGCAAACTCCTATTCAATTCCAGACCACATCTAGAAGAGGAGCTCCAGGAATGAAACCCATACCCCTTTCTTATACAGATAAACCCCTTTAGCACTGGGCGGGTGACCTCAGGGATGGAATCAGAGTTATGTGAGTTCAATGGAAGGATGGATTCCTGGCGGTATAACTTATTATGTACGATCAGCAGACAATAAAGGGATGTTGGTTGACGTCTCTATTTCTCAGCATTCTTTAGACTTGTTCACATAGGAGTTGCAGCTAAACCTAGTCAAGACCCATATAGTAGAAAAACGTACATTTTAACGCAGCAGTTACACTTAAATTTTACCGCTTCCTAACAGGACTTCTAGCAATCCAAGCTAGCTCTTCTGCGACTAAAATTTTTTTTTTTAATTTGCCCCCAAAATATCACTGAGTGATCACAGGTTATTTTCCAATTAATTTATGGGCCTATTAATTTTGTTCATTGACTTACCGATTTACTGCCTGTTTCCTGCCCACCCAGTATTTGTTGGTAAATGAATAAATATTAGGTTTATCTGCAAAGGATGATTGCTCTCTACCATGTTACTTTAATTAAAAGCCTTCCTGTGGAACTTAGAATTCAAAAAAAATTCAATAGACCTTGAGACCCTGTAAGGAAAAACGTATATTTTAGACTTCAGTCATTCTGGGTTTGTTTTATAATTTTTGATAATGGCATTTCACATACTTATATAAACTATTTGTATGGGGTGTTTATAGCTTTTCTGAAACCTTAAGTAGCTGGGGAAACATAATGCTGTTGTCCTTTTGATGGCTGTATGTCCCTCTTGCTTAAAATGTGTTCACAACCAGTGGCAGAGTGGCTGTGATTAGAACTCAAGTACCCAGTGTCCTATGTGACCTTGGATTGAGCCTACCTGCCATGTCACCTCTGAGTGGGTCTATAAAACCACCTACTACTCAGCCCTTGACTGTTATTACCAGTGGAGAAGTTCAGACATGGGCAACAGGAGAAAGTGACATCTCTTCTTGTGACTTACTTATAATACTCACCCTGCATCTGTCTGTCTAGCATCCTTCCTCTAAGAACCTCAGCAGATTTTCACTTAACTCAAACAGTACATTCCTCCCCTCTGCTGTGAGGTAGTGCAAAGACATAATTATCAACCCATAGTGCAGTAACAGTTTCACAGATAATAATACAAGACAGTATCACTCAGTACCTAAACTATCAAACAGTCGTAGGACTAAGAAAACACTGACATTTAACTTTATAGAACTTTCTTCTGGAGAAGGCAATGCTAATTAAAACCTTAGGCTCAAAAATTCCTCCTTTTTGCCTAAGAAAAAGCCGATGAGCCCCCTGTGGCCGAGCTTTCTTGCAGAAGGTGACCTGGGGGAAGATTCTGCCCTCTGATTATCAGGGTCATCTGAGAACAATCCTGCTCTTGGGAGGGGGTGTGTGCATTTAGCCTCACAAAGACTCCTTGGGCTGGTAGGGGGTTCTTTTTTAATCCTGGAAATGTTAAACAAAAGTTGACTTTTGACCAAGTATACCTCTCATCTGACCATAGCTCAAGCTAGCAGGCAACCCCGCATTGTCTTGGAGAACCAGTTCCATAAGGTCCCTTCGGAGTCTCTGTTCAAACAAAAGCACCATAAAGTAGGAGCTGGAGTGAGAGGCTTTATGGGCCTTGTCCAGCCTTTCTCAATACACCCTTCCTGCCAGGCTCCCACCTGCATGATCACATTCACTGCCCTGCCCACCCTTCAACCAGCGCTACATCCCTCAGGACGCTTTATTTCTCAACGAATGCAACTGAATTCACAAGAAGGCTGAAGTGGTAGGGTTGCCAGATTTGGCAAATAAAAATGCAGCGCAGTATGTTCCAGGCAATATTTGGGTTATACTTACACCAAAAAAAATTATTTGAAACAAATTTAACTGGGCATCCTGTATTTTACCTGGCAGCTCTAATAAAAGGCCCCTTCTGGCACCACTGCCATCCCTCCGACAGCAACAATGTGATGCTGGGATCCGTATTCCTCAGCTGGGTGGAGTGGGTAGCAGAAAAGGTAGGAGGTTGAGGTGGAAAAGACATTGTATGTGTAATTATAAGGTGCATTCTGGAGTTTCTGCTCCCCAAACTTACAAGCTTTGGGCAAATCTCTCACAGGGGATGCTAACCGTGTCCTATTCCTTTACAAAGTAATTAGGAAGATAATATAATACACCCAGCTCAGACCAGGTAAACAACATTCTCTACAAGCACTGGCCTTGCATACAACCCCCTCAGGATCTTCCACCCCTTCCTTCTCCATGGGCACGCTGCTGCTCATCCTTTTCAGCGCAGCTCTGACATCACCACTGAGGGAGCCCTCCAGACGCTCCCGCTCCTAGTACCTCAGGAGGGCTCTGTTGGCTCATCTATCTCCACAGTTAGTTTCAGAAGGGTGGGGGGCGGCAGGGGGCGGGGCATGGCTGGCTAGGCAAGATGGTTTGTAGGAAGAGAGGTCTTGGGTCTGCAGGGGATTCCAAGGCAAGGGTGGGTCTGATGAACGTTAGTAGGTCATCAGGAGGAGCACACACTCGCCTGATGTGACATGAGAAAGAAAAAGCAGACAGGAGCATTAAGAAAAGCAAAAGGATAACACCCTTGCTGGTGAGGCGTCGACATGAATTGACTGATTCTATGTGAGAAGGCAATTTGGCCGTATGAGCAATAGCTTCTGATTTCTGCCCATACCCTTTGGCCCTATTATTCAACTTCTAGGAATTTATGATTAGGAAATAATTATTTTCTTATGCACAGGGATTCAGTTACACAGTACTTTTTTTTAAACACAGTAAGAAGACAGAATGATTTAAATGACCACAAACGGGAGTTTGATTAAATAACTCTGATACATTCATAACCAGCGTTATATTCCATAACATTCCAGAGTTATGGAGTTGCAGTACTATGCAGCCATTAAACAGGATCTTAAGGAATATTTACCAGACTGTGGAAAAGCAGTCACAAGGTGTTACATGAAATATAGGTTATGAAATAGTATGTGGATTTCCCATCTTACTTGTTTTTGTTGTCACTGGGTTTTTGTTTGTATATTTTGATGTAGAGGTAAGTTTGCAAGGACATATGCAAAAATGGTGTAGTGGTTATTCTAGGTGGTGGTTATTCTAGGTTATTCTAGAAAATAATATCAAATTAAAGTCTCCTCTATGTTCTACATTAAAACGTTGCCTAATCTAAGCAGGCTTTCCCTTCTAAAAGCATTAAATAATTTTTTAAAAGTCTCATCACTGTAAAACCAATGCCAGGGCCAGTTTATATCGCTCTGTGAGAACCCTACAAGATCAGGAGTAGGGAAGAGAAGCTTGGTGGGACAACTGATGGGAGAAAATAAGATTACTTTTTTTCTTTTTAGAGTGTATCCTGGACCTGACCTCAGACTCTGGCTGTTTGCTTTCTTTCTGTTCATTTCTAACTGTGCACATTTATTTAGCGTTTACTATGTGCTGGGCACTTTGGTCCTCATAACAACCCAGTCATCATCCCATTTTACCTACGAGCCTCTGGGGCTTGGAGAGGTCACCAAGCAGTCACAGTGGGGACGGAGTAGGATCTGGACCAGGAGGCTCAAGTAGGGCCTGCCCTCAAAACTACCAGAGTAAGAGGTAGCCTGGGGGGGAAGCAGTGACCCAAAGACACTACCTTCATTGATTCAAGTTTTAAAATAGGGCCTAGGCCGACTCATTTAACACAGGTTACTTCCCATCCATTTCAACAGCGTCTGTGGCTGAAAACTGGGAAGGGGGTAACCTTTTATCTCACGAATACTATACAGTGTAAAAATCATTACAATAAAAGCTTTACCCAACAGGAAATGAGAACAACAGTTTCCCAATTTTTAAGAAACAAATGGAGAAAGATGGACACATGGGGCAAAGTTGATGAAATTCTGCTATGGAATTTTCCGTATCTCTCATAAGCTGTAGAAAGCACACTCAGGTTTAATATAAAAACACACTTGCTCAGGAAGACTTTCTGTGTGACTCACCAGCAATACACAGTGGCCCAAATGCTGGTGTTCACTTTGGCAAATATGTACCTACTGTGTTCCCCTTTCAAGGAGTGAGGACCTTACGGGTGTGAATGAGAAATGCCACTGTTCACAAATTTTGTCAGATGTACAAGTCTGGCTCTTAAGACATTTTACACTGAGGTCTTACTCTAGTCATTTGTATACAGCACTTTATATGGGGCTTCAAAGAAAAGGGTGACTCTAATCCATTCCAAGGCTGGGGACTTTATAGGCCAGACATGCTGTACCTGTTGGTTCTCCTCCATTCTGGTTGTTCTAAAGATCAACTTCAAGTAACAATGATTTACTGTAGTTCCAGGCAGTGGTGACCTGTGAAAAACCTTTGGCCAACTCTGTGTAGAATCAGCATTAAACTTTAGTATTCTTTCCTAGCATTCTGGTGCTTCTGTTCTTGATTTTACACTCAAAAGCTGTCAACTTTGTTCTTGAAAATCTAGAGCCTCACCCGGCGCTTGTTAGCAGAGGCTTTTATGAGCCAACCTGGTCAGCTTCACCCAGGAGTGAGGATGGCAGGGACAATTTCCAAAGTAAATGGTTGTCTTAGGTGAATTTTTGAGGTTCAGAAGAGATCTTTGAAATGGTTTTGGCAAATAGGCTTTTCCCCTAAGACTTTTAGGTGATTGATCAGCCATTACCTAGCAACCACTCTGATCCCACCCATCTTCCATCTGATTTGGTGAAACAGAAGCCCTCTCCAGCACTTCCAGTCTGATCTGAGAGCGTCCACAGCTAGGGGTTATCTCTGGTCTTTGTAACTGAAGAACAAACAGGTCCAAGGAAGTAGTGACTGGACTGAGGTCATAGAAAGCCAGGTTGAGAACCTAGTTCTGTCTCCTGTGTAGTGCCCTTTTACCTTGGACAACTCACTAGATTCCACAATTTTAGGGCAAAAAAAGATCCTTGGTATAATCATTTAGTCCAACTCTTACTCTAAAAGACACTCAGGTGCCTTGTAAAAAGTCAAACATCTAGTCAATAGGACAACAGTTCAGGTCTCCCAAAGGCCAGAAGGTTGGCATTCTCTCTTGGCAAAACAAAGATGAAAAGGGAATAAGCTACAACAGTTGGAATGTATCAGAGTTCCAAAGTTCACGTATGCTCAGGGTTAAGTGAGAACTTCCAGGCCCAATGGGTGCTTTCTACAAGAGAACCAGGTCAGAGGTTGCACACTGGCAGGTGGAATCTGGTCTGCAGACACGGTTGGTTTGGCCTGCAAGTGCTGGCTTTACATTTGAATTTGGCCAATGTTAAAAAAAGAAAAAAGAAAAAAAAAAACAAAAAACTAAGACATTTAACATTAAAAAAAAATCTGGATTTCTGGCTTCTCTTGAAAAAATCCAAAGATCTGGCATGGCTGCATCCACATTCCCACCCCTGCCAATCAGCCAGAGGCAGGCAAAAGGTGCCCTCTTTGAAGGTGGCATGTGTGGTCCAACTCCCAGCCACCTCCACTGCCCCTGAGGTCCACCGCACCCTGAGGTCACGTGTCAGATGCCTCTCTCCCTTGTATCACCTGTCCCTGCTGGTATTTAAGGTTGTCCCCACTGGAGGAGATGAGTCCACACTGCGGAGCTTTTAACTTTCAATGGGATTATCTAAATTGACTTTTTTTTTTTTTTTTAAGCAACACAAACAACACTGTCACAACCCAACTGCTGGGGAGACTTATCTAACCAAGGCTTTCCAGTTCAATAATTATTTGGCAATAATGTTGCTAGAAACGGTTAGAGGAGCCAAAGAAAAAGTGGAAAGAAAATGTCTCAGTGTAAGTGGGCTGGGGTGGTTTAACACTTCCCATGGCTGTGGAGAGAAATACTTGGCTGATATTAAAATACACTGTTGAGTGGGGGGCACCCATGTGTCAACCTTCACTTCTCCCCCTACACCCACGCTCCTTGGAGGTGGCAGTGCATTTGAGATAAGGGGACAAGATGTCAAAACTTCTCAGGCGTGGCACAGGCCATAGAATGGACTAAAAATAACCGCAGGTGGCAGAGAGCCATACTCTGATAGAGATCCTTTTTTTAAAAGGAGACCTGAGCTAATAGTGCATGTGGTGCCCTCCATCAAAGGTGCTGGCAGGACTCTAGCCTTTAATTATTGGACCCCACACCTACCTAAGGAAGCTATTTGGCAACACATCCATTTTGGGGCCAAGTGAAGCATGAGCAATTAAGAGCTGGGTTGAAATCCCCCCAAATATTAAGTTTGTAGGCTATTCCCGCACCCCCCCCCCCCAATCTTCCTACCCCACAAGCCCTCCAAAATTCCTGCCAATGAATTTTATAGTCAGCATCTATGTCGTCTCATTGGGATGTATCCATCTGGTGAACGCATCCAGTGGGATGATTTTGTTACTGGTGTCAACCTCAAGTTATGATTTGGAGCCTTGGAGTAAAGCCTCAGATTCCATGCCATGAGTAGTACAAAGGATGTGTGCCTTCGGGATGCAGGTTTACAGGCTGGTCCACTGTGTGATCTTGACAAGTCACTTAACACTTAACCTCACTATAGGCGCTTGTTTTCTCACCTGAGGAAAAGAAAGGCAAACTCATAAAAGATGACCCACGCAAAGGGGCTGGCACACAGAAGGCATCCAACAAGCATTCCACAGAGCCTCCCTTCTTTTCATGGAATTCTAGAAGCTACAGGTCCTTAGAAGTTGAGCAGTCCAATCTCCTCATTACAGATGGGGACAGCAAGGCCCCCAGAGGTGGTCTCTCAGGCAAACAATGGCAGTGCCAGGCAACTCCTGAGACCTGGCTTCTGGTATTTGACCCAACACTGGTTTTCTCCCATAAGAGAGACTTAGAGCCGGTAGGGACAGTGACAAGGTGGTCCCTATGATTTCCAGGAGCAAGTGTGAGGCATAGGGCTTTCCAGGCAGACCTAGTTTGCTGAAGTTTGCCACAGGCCTCACCACACCCTATTGCTCTCAGCCTCCCCAAAAAATCATTATCTTGGTTGTTTGCTGAGCCTCTGTGTCCATCCAAGTTTGGTTTATCCAAACTAACTGGCTGAGCTGCCCAGTCAATAGTCTGGATTGCTGATCAACCAAAGTGGAGGCATGCGTACTCCAGCTTTATAAATCTCACACATATGCATTTGCACAAAAGTGAGCCCCCAGATCACTCTCTAAGCTTGGTTCCTGGTCTTGTAGGGGGATGGTTGACCCTGTTTAATTTCACCTTGCCAAGTGATGGTTTTGTCCAACTGCAGTCTTACAGAATGGGAACTTTAAAAATCACTGACATGTACAGAAACACTGGGTACCCTTGATTCCCAAGAGAACTCTTCTTCAAGAGAGACTTCACATTAGGAAAGAACATATGCTTCAATAGGAACCAGAATTCTGGATCCTGAAAGTGAAACTTCATACAGCATGTTATAACTGTCCCTTTCCCCTTCTCTAGGGAGCAACATTGAGCTTTTATGATATTGCTTTTTAAAAATAAATTAGGGATAGCTGACTGGTATCAAATGCTCATTTGTGAACTGTAATTCACCTACAGTCCTTTCTTTTATCAGCCACTGAAGGTCTGGGGGAAAGTGAAAGGCTGAGAAGATGGTGCCCCAGATACCCTGTGGGGCATCCCCCACCTCCTCACCCAGCCCCCACGAAATATCTCAAACCTCAAATATCCACTGTTATGTCACCTCTTACCAAATCTTCTCTTGATCACTAGGCTGCCACCTTCTTCATGACCCTAAGAAAATTCTGGAACTATTTTGTTTAAATCTTATGACAACCTACTACTGGGCTGGATGAATCATGGAAGCATTGCATGAGGAATGGCTGAAAGCAGAGTAATTTATTAAGGTTGACTGAAAACCCATAGCCCAAACACAGATTCTAACCCTTATTTGAATATGCTATTTTAAACCTGATTTGTGGCAGGGCACAGACCAAATTAAATCACTCATTTTACTGACTTGAGTCCCAAGCTTCAATCCTCTGGTGGATTATTTTCAATTTAAAAATAAGCTCTTGCCCTATAAAAGTAAGCAGCAGCAAGGAGAAATGCAAGACAGCCTACATGGCCCAAGAGACAGTAGTTACTTTTATAAAAAAACTCAAAACTATGAATGACATTATTTCTAAGTTTAGAAAATGAACTTTATGGTAAAATTCTAGGTTATAATAAGGTAGTATAGATAGGTATGTCTCTGAAACCGCTCCTGAAGATTTTTAAGCGCCAGATTTAGGTAAACAGATGTTACAATATGACCACACAATGCAACATTATGCAATCATTTAAAATACAGTGTGGTTAGAGCTAGGTTGCAGACTTAGAAAAAAGCGTGTGATGAAACGAATTTAAGACAGCAAGTTGCAGAAGCCATTTTTGGAGGAAAACTTGTGTGTGCATACATAAACCTTCCTGACACTGACATCCAGGATTCTATATTCAGCTGCGGAGAGTATATTTATATGTGGTTAGAAAAAACCCTATGCAGATGCATACTAAACCCAACATTGGTGGGAAAGGAGGTGCGAAGTCCTGGTCTTTCTCTTGTCTCAGTGGTGTGCTTTTCCTTCTTTTTTCTTTCTTTCTTTTTTTGCAAGAGCATTGATAATTTTATAACTAAATAAAAAAATAAAGTGATGGGCTTTAAAGAACTGTAACAGCTCCTGCGTGCCCTTCCTGTTAAATTCCCAGTTAACTTTTGTTTTCACCCCGCTGAGTTAAAAAATACAAATCCCCAGTCCTTGGAAGGCTAGGAGAGGGAAAGGCGTGGCTTACAGGGTTTTCTTGTTGCTGGAGGAAAACAGGCTGTAGGCGCCCTTTTTTTAGCTACCTTCCCGAGGGCTCCCACGTGTCAGGGGTGCGCAGAAGGCAGGCGCGGGGTGCAGGGGGAATCCAGTACCAAACCTTCCAAGCCCAGCGCTGGCAAAGGGTGCGTTTGGTTCGCCCTTTTCCCCCCTCCTCAGTCCCTGATAGACAGTCAGCTACCCGGTCCAAGTTTTCCTCGGGCGGCCCAGCTCTACCTAGCCTGAGTACACGTCTGCAGAGTACGCAGGCTCCGGGAGGGGAGAGCGTGATGTGTTCCAACAACGATCGAGTGCCAATTAGGCTGGGGTCCGTGATCGGGCAGCTGTCAGCCCAGAGCTACTCACAAAGTGGACAGGTGGGCATGGGGGAGGGTAGACAAGGTGTAAACATTTTAAATTCCTTTTTTTAAATACGAGAAATGCCACCTGCCTCTCAGCGCCTGCGAGTGGGCTGGAGGACACAGGCGTTCCGGGAGGCCGCCGGGCGAAGGTGCGCGGCTGGCACCTGGGCTTACCTTGCAGGGAAACAGGACTGCCGAGGCCACCTTCTCCATAGCCAGGTTCCTGATGCTGGGCGTCAAGGCGCCCCTGCACGTCGGGCAGCAGCTCAACTTCTGGCGGCATTGGTTACACACCAGGTGCCCGGCCTGGCACTGCAGGATCGGGGGCAGGACATAGTCAAAGCAGACCGGGCACTCGAAGAGCGAGGTCAGCTCGTGGTGCTGCGGGGACACCGGGCCAGCCCCGCCGCCGCCGCCGCCGCCGCCGGGGCCCGAGATCACCGCCGCCGCGGCGGGCACCGCGGACGAGCCGGGGCCCGCAGCCGAGATGGTGGCGGCGGCCGGGGGCGCAGCCGGGGACGGAGCGTGCTGGGGCTGCGGCGGCGGCTGCTTGCTGCAAGGTTTGTTAGCGCCGGGGCCGGTGGAGGACGGGCGGCTCATCGCGCTCCGAACCAACCATGGAACTGCGGGCGCCTGCCTGCCGCGGGGCCGCCGGGGTCAAGGCGCTGCGCGCCCCGCGGGCGGCGGGCTCCGGGGCAACGCCACCGCGCCCAGCCCGGGACCGAGCGGCGGAGACGGCCGGCGGCGGGCAGGCGGGGGGCCGGACCGCGCTGACGAGGTCCGCGGTCCGCGGCGCTCCGAACACCCCTGCGCGCCCCCGGACTCCTCCTCCCGGCGGCGTCGCGGCCCCGAAGCCGAGCGGTGCGCAGAAGCCGGGCCCACCCGCTCCTGGAGCGGCAGCTGACGCAAGCCCCGGGGGCGCGCGCGGACGTGACGCCCGGATACGTGTGCGGCCGCCCAGGCGCGCGGGGACTGGCAGAGCCGCCCCGCGCTGGGACGCCGGCTCCGCCCGGCTCCAGCTGGCAGCGCCGGGGGCCGCCTAGCGCGGGAGCTTCCTGCCGGGGCTGAGGGCCCGGCCGGCGCCAGTGAGCATGCCCGGCTTGCCGCCGCCGCCGCCGCGCGGGGTCTGGCTTTTCCGGGCTGCGGAGGGCCGGCTCTCCGGGAAGGCGTTGCCGGAGTCCTCTGGCCACACCCCGGGGAGTCACGCCGACGCGCCCCGCGGGCGCAAACCAGAAGGACCACTTTAGGCGGGGCGGGACGCGGGCGCCGTTGGTCTGGTTGGAAAAAACCGAGAGGTTTCTCCTTCCCCGGTTGAGTCAGCAGCGGGCGGGGGAGGCTTGCGGCGCGGCCAGCCCGGCTCTTAGTCTGGAGCGCGGGGTCAGGACCCGGCGCTTTGGGCGGGAGCCGGGCAAGGGGCCGGGCTTGGGTCTGCAGAGGGCGCAGGACCTAGTGCTGGGCGGTTAGGGGTGTGTTTGGGTCACTCCTTGGTCCTGCTCCCCACGGTGGAGAGGAGGTAAACTATTCCTTTATCTTCGGAACTGCCGAAGCCTTCGTTGCTTTGAGCGCCTCTGACTTGCTAGCAGGCCCGGGAGGGAGTTCATGGACAAGAGTTGGCTAAAAGGAGAGTTCGAGATCGCCAGAATCCAGGAGTGCCAGAAAGGTAGCCTGGATCCTGAAGCTCCTGGAAGACGGTGGTGACCCTCCAACATAACGCCTCCTCATCTTTGAGATCCCCAGGAAGTCCAAGACTTTGTGCACGATGTGGGCACTCGCTCAGCATGCCCAGCCCTAGAGAGGGGACCACAAGTTAAATTAATGTGTACTGAGTTAAATTGCTTTTGTGCGTAGTTTGAACCACTGACACTGGAAGGAGTTCTGTAGCCAGGACTCGGGTGATTCTTTGTAGGGGAGACAGTGGTAAGAACTGGGCGAAGAACGGCGGCCGCTGCTTACCATCTGTGTGGCTTTGGACAAGTTCTTTAATTTCTCAGCGCCTCAATTTCCTCGTTTGAGGAAGTGGAAGAAGAACAGTACCTATCTTACGGGTGAAATAGTGAGGACTAAATGAGTTTGATATGTGCCAAGAACCTGGCCCATCATGAGCACTGCTTAAACGTTAAAAGTTATTTTAAAAAACAGTATTAGTGAATGCTTAATAATATTAATGAGTATCAGTGAATAAAGTCTGTCCAAGAAATATACTGTTAGAGGCTGAAAGAAAGAAAGCTTAATCTTATACAGGGCATCTGGAAAAACTACATGCGTAGACGTGGTGGAATTTGATGTAAGTCTTAAAAAAAAGATAGATGTGATGCCATTCAGTCATTCAGTAAATGTTTCCTGAGCATTTATTATGTACCAGCCACTGTTTGGACTCTGAGAATCGTTCCAGTTTAGTCTCCTTTATAGTAAGGGAGCAATGCCAATAACCAAACACTCATGGAAAAGGGTTTCAAATGAATAGGTGGGGGTGGGGGTGAAGATGCTGTAGCAGCAGCTAAAGCACATGAGAGAATGCACTGGGACTTGGGGGCATGGGGGTGGTGCATGGGAACCTCAGTTGGCCTGATAAGACCTTTACATCAATGTCAAGGGGTAGCCATTATAGGTTTTTGAAAAGCACAAAAAACGTGGCTGAATCTTGAGTTTTTGGAAGGGTACTCTGGGGAATACAAAAAAAATAACAACTGATATTTATTGAGTGTCCACTATGTGCCAGGCGTGGGTGGTTCTAAGGATTTTGCAGTAATCCTACATGATGGATACTATTGTTATCTCCATTTTATAAGTCAAGAACAGTGAGACACGAGGAGATTAATTTGCTCAAGATCACACAGCTGATTGTGTTGGAAAAGCTTCAGAGCCTTCCTTCTTAACTACTCATCTATATCCCTTTCACTTATAGCCAACAACTACTTATAGTCTGGTTAAGGAGTTAGGGTTAGCACACTCAACACAGAAAACAGTTACACAGCCTGTAACAAAGCACTGAATTTTGTGGGTACACTTTATATAAATTCTTTCCTTAGCTAGCCATGAGAGGAAAAAATTTAATCGTATTCTCTTTGTTCCATTTTTATCTTTTTATAGCATAAAGAACACAATAGTGACAACAACAGAACAAAAAAAATCACCCAGTTTCACTTTTCTTGGAGAAAATATAATATTTTCCACTTTTAATTTAAAACCCAAGCAAGTGGAATTTATTACCAGAATTTGCTTTCTTTCCCTCCAACTCTGGCCTCTCAGTGCAGGTGGCCCCCATTCTCAGGTCTTACTAGCTCTCACTGGAGAAGTGGGGTCCCTACCCTTGCCATCTTGTTATCAGTTTTCAGTATTCCAGCCAGCTAGGCCCTGGTTGTTCTAAAAGCAATTTGGTTTTAGAGGTGTTGAAACAAAGGACAGGAAAAGCAATTCTCTGCAGAGAGAATTTGGTTTATTTTTCTAAAAATACAACCAATCCGTCCACTCTTACCCTGGCAGATGCCTCCCGTGATATGGAGACATTCTTGCGTCCTCCTTCACATCATTGCTCTTCTGATTAAGTTGACCTGGGTAATTTAAAAAAAAAAAAATCTCTGGGCAGTTGCGGAGGGTGAGTGGGATGAGCGTGGACAGGCCTGCTGCTAACTCACAGCAGTGACCTCTCCAGGCCGCCAGGCCGGCCTTTCTAGGCCTCCTTCCTTCTTCCTGCTTCCTTGGGGCTTTTGAATCAGACAAAGGTGGCTTTGCACACGAGGCGCTGTGAGCTGGAGCCCTCTATCAGGAGGGCATGTGTGCCGAGTTGAGTTGTGTTTATTTGCCCTTGGGAGTTGCTTTGGGAGTTGCAGGGTGACTTTGTGGCCTGGGGAGGGCAGGGGGGAAGGTCCAGCCTTTTGTTATAACCTGATTCATGACCCATTTACCACATCTGCTGGATGACAGGTTGGCTTCCCTCCCCCGCCCACTGAATCCTGGACTGCACAAAAGGGACACATGTGAAGCAGAACACTGCTCCTTAACCCATCTGCCCCTCTGTGCTACCCTTTAAAGTCTAGGGGTATGATGAGGAACCCTTTTCTTAATGTATCTGGGTGGGTCTTGTTTGTAAAAACTCACAGGTGACCCCTAATCTCACCTAAACTGCTGAGCACAGTGAGAGACGCTCCAGCTAGGCAGACAAGCTCTCTGCTCTTCTTTCTGTAACTTACAAATTGTGTGGTTTTGCAAATTAGGCAGCTTCTGCAATCAGGCAAATGGTGTGCATTTTCAGAGTGAAGTGTGGTTGGCTTTTTCTGTTTAGATGTAGAGATGACTCAGGAGTGCATTGGAGCTTGCGGGGTGGAAATTTCTGATAAGGGGAGAGCTTGTGGGAAATTTGGAGGTGACTGTGAGGCCCCACTTGTAATCATGGTAGGTACTTTTACCTTTAGAAAGTACTTTTGTTTCTGAGGTAATTTCCATGTGCTCAAACTTCTTTTGCGTAAATAGGGGTCATTTAAGGCAAGTATTTCTTTTTTTTTTTTTTTTTTAAGGCAAGTGTTTCTTGAACAACCACCACAGACCTCGTACTGTGCATTGTACAGAGTAGGTGTGTGAATTTGCTTTATTTTTGTATCCATACTTAGCTAATATTTCTCTAGGGTTCATCGTGTGCCAGGTACTGTTCTCAGCACTTTACGTAGTTTAATTCTCTTAATTCTCATGTCTCCTATAAGGTAGATGTTTACAGATGACAAAACTGAAGTACAGAGAAGCCAAGTTACTTGTAGTAAGTGACCTTTAAGATGGCTCCAGTGATCCCTCTTCCTGGTGTCTGCCCCCTACGTAATCCCCTCCCTTCAAGTGAGAGCTGGAGGTGCTGACTCACTTTATTTATTTATTTTTAATTAAAATATAGTTGGTTTACAATGTTGTGTTAGTTTCAAGTGTACAACAAAGTGATTCAGTTATATATGTATACACATATATTCTTTTTCAGGTTCTTTTCCGTTATAGGTTATTACAAGATATCGAATATAGCTCCTTGTGCTGTACAATAGGACCTTGTTTTTTATCTATTTTATATAGTGTTATGTGTATCCATTAATCCCAGTCTCCTAATTTATCCCCCCACCCCCCACCCTTTAAATGAATAGATATGGCCAAAGTGATAGAATGGAACTTCTGAGATTATGTTACAAGAGACTAAGACTTCTGTTTAGCGCTCTCTCTCTCTCTCTTTCTGTCTTTCTCCCTGGAAGCCCTCTCTGTAGGTGAAGCCAGCTGCCACATTACGAGTAGCCCTATGAAAAGCCTCATATCACAAGGAACTGATGTCTCTGGCTAACTGCCAGCAAAGATTCCAGGCCTGGCTGACAGTTTGATTGCACTTGTGAGACCCTGAATGAGAGGATCCAGCTGAGCTAATATACAGAAACTGTGAGACAATAAATGCCTGTTGTTTTAAGTCACTAAGTTTGGGGCAATTTGTTATACAGCAGCAATATATAACTAATACACTTGTCCAAGGTCAAAAGCTTGTTTGTCAAAAGAGTAGATCCTCTACTTTCTCTTAAATTGTCATTATTATAATCTACTTAAGTATATAGAAACAAACCTAGGAAGAAGATTTTTATGGTTATTTTTGTATACAGCTATAAAACTTTTAAAAAATGCAATACTAAAAAATCTAGAATTCATGTTTTTATTTTGATTTAAATTTATATTTTTAAAATGATAACTCCATACGATGGAAGTGTGCTAAGATGAAATCATCATTTATTTTGGAACAACTTCAATACCCATCAACAGGAAAACAAACTATGTAAAGACATCCCACAGAATCCTCTGCAATTTGGAAAAGATCTCTAAGACAAATTTCTATATGAAAAAAGCAAGCGGCAGCCAGGAAGCCCCCAAATGATCCCATTTATATAAAAAGGACCAAGCAAAACAAAACTACTGTTTCTTTACATGTGCGAAAGGGCATAGAAAGGTCTAGAAGGAGGCAGTGAACTGACGACAGTGATGGTTTCTGGGGAAAGAGTGTGAATGGATGTGGGGGAGCTCTGCTTTGTATTTTCAGTATTTCTGTGGTTTCTTTTTTTCTTTTGTCTTTTTCTATTCTTTCCCCCTTCTCTTGCAATAAGAATTTATTCACGTGTTTCATGTGTCATTTTTTAAAAAGCGTCATCTTTGCCTTCTAAGGTTATTTTAGTGTAGACTTTATGTAGCTGTAGGGTTGGTGCCAAAATGAGTGATACATAAAAGACCAGTCAGCCAGCCAGAAGAGGTCGTCCCCACCCTGCCATGGGAAGGACCAGGAGCTTTGTTCTGGGAGATGGCTTGCTGAAATTGATGTTTTAATAAGAGTAACCCAAAGGCAGTGTGTGTGTAGAACTTGCAGACCCGAGAGAGAAGGACATGGACAGGCTGGGGGGCCTGGTGCTCCAAGGGAGGCTTGGTGGCGTAAACAAAAATTCAGCCCTGGACAGAGGTGGGGGAGGAGCTGTTAGCTAAGTAGTTGTGGCCATTGGCCAGCTGACCAAGTGCAAAGATTTATTTAATAGTGTCACATTTGGAGGCCCAGGATAAAAATCAAACCCAGGCTTGGCCTCTTGGGGAGTTAGTAGCCCAGAGGGGAGTAATATTAGTGGGCACTCACTCTTACACAGTGCGGCCATGCATCTGACATCCTTTGATGCACGTAATGTTTAATCCTCTGAGGCCTGTACTGTGACCCTATTTCATCGATGAAGAAAGTAAGGATCTTGGAGGTTTAATATTTTGTCCTACTCATACAGCTGGTATGTGGCAGAACCTGGATTTGGCAGGTGGTTTTAACTCCCGTATCTGTGCTTTTAACTACTTGGCTGTCCTTCCAGAAATTCTTTGGAAACTCTGGTACAGTGCAACAAATACCGTAAGAGTTGGAAATAGAGAGGAGGGTGAAACTGGTGCTTCCTGGGCAAATATGAGGACAATGTTAAGAAAAGAGGACATCATTTGGATCTTCAAATAAGAGTGTGACAAGCAAAGAAGGGGGTAAAGAATGCAGCCCATAGAGAGGGAACAGTATACATGAAGGTGTGGAGCTCTTAAAACTTTTACTTCCCCCAGGAGTCTCCTGTTTTCTCTGCTTTATATATGCCCTAATCAGACCCCTGCTCTCCTCCTCTTTCTGAACTAGCTGTTGAGGTAGAGTTGCATAGCAGGCAGCTCTCCCAGGACTGTTTGTTCTTAGGTCTCTCCCTTCATGAGACAAACAACATTGACATTGTTAGTGAGACATGAAGAAAGGCAGAGCAGAAAGGGTCCCCAGCACTGCCACCTTCTCCCTGCATTCCTAGGCTTGATCTAGAATTCCCCAGAGAGCCTCATCCATGTAGGGCCCAACACAGAATGTGGATCATTGAGAACCAGCAAAATTGACATAACCTAACCTTGAGGCCTCAAATAGTACATTCCTCTCCTTCAACATCAATTTCGTCAGATTAAAAATCCAATAACAGGCTGTCCTTGAGTCTGAGAAAAGAGATGGTAATAAAAGGGAAAATCTGATTCCATAATGGAAAGCAGGTGATTTTTAAAATTAGTTTCTCTAGCTGTCTATGCTACAGAAATTCAGAAAAGGCAGAAAAGTCTGTGCATGTATGTTTCTCCCCCGTTCTCCCGACTTCGCCCCCACACACTGTCCTTCCCCTTCTGTTTTCTTGGACTTGGTGCAAGGCCCCATTATTACCCCTATTTGCCTGTCTGGGACTCAGGGAGTCATCCTCGCTTCTCCCTCCTACCGGCTCAGCCTGGTTCTCTCCTCAGCATCCCACAACGTGCCCTCCACGCCATCCCTGTGGCCCTGCATAAGTCATGTGGGGGCTCTGCCTCCTGCCACCCCGTCACTGGCCTCCCTCCTCCAGCACCTCTTTTGCCACCTCTAAAGCACATATAGAAATAATCCTGGCAAGTGAATGGCTGGATACCATGTAATAACATGTAAATCGTTTACCTTATCATTGTATTCACCAAGTATAAAAGTAAGTGCTTGGGGTGTGCCCTGCCTTAGGTTAAGTCTGCAGAGATTCTTGTTTGCATGGGACTTATTTCATACTAATCCAGGGGGTCTCCCGTGGAAAACACAGGTAGACAGTGCTAGCGGACTTTGACATTTGAATCAGAAACTCGCAAGCCTCCAGGAAGAGGCAGCTTGTGCTTTCCAATTCTTCCTCATAGTCTAGTCTTTGTTTTTCTTCCTCTTTCTGTAAACTGGCTCTCACTGCTTCCCAGAGCACAGGGTCAAATGTAGCCAGCCTGCCCATTTGGAGTTTATGGTCCCCTGAAAGATGAGTCACTGCCAGATTGCAGTTGCAAGCCCGGGTCTCAGGAGAGAATCTGATTAGCTCAGCTTGGGCAGCTGACTATTCCCTGTGCAATTGCTAAGGCCAGGTTGGCAGCCTTGCTCAATGGCAACTTGGCTGCTAGTTGCCCACCGTTGTCCAGGTGGAAAGAGTTCTGAGAAGGGGAGTTTGGGGCTGGCCAGATATTCCTAAAGTTATCTATTAAGTTTCTGTTATCTGTAAGGAAGGACATGACCTCTAGCTTCTCAACTTCGTAAGCTCCATTGAGGAAATTGAGTAGTGAGTTGGGTTACTTCAAACAAATGTGAAATATTTGATTTTGCGGAAAGAACTTGGAGTTTATGATGGAAGTGTTGACTTCAAGGAAGTACAAGTCTTTGAATTTTGGAGAGAATGGTTATTTCAAATAAGAAGAATAGAAGGATCATTGGTTCCTAACAGGAATGAGTGAGAGCAGTAAAGACTCCTTCCTAGGGCAGATTCAATTTTGAATGGTGAGGGTTGAGATTAGGTGGGTAAAGTGGGAACATTCACTGGGAAGCTTTAAACACCAAATAAATTAGCTCAGACTTACCGCATTAAGGACAGTTAATTGGGGTGGTTAAATGGAAACCAAGAGTGTTTTGGAATCAGACACTTCTGCATGTGAGTCCGTTTCATTTTGTAGTTTATGTGACTTGGGCAGATTGCTTACATAGAATCTCAGTATCCTCATCTAGAAAATAGGGATAATTGTAGCAGCCTGTAGTGGGAATCTGTTAATTTTTTATGCTTAGTATCCATTCCCACTGCTGATAAATGCTCCTCGGTGTCACTTTGGCGAACCACTCTGTGGTTTGGGTAGGATAGACCCCACCTCCCATCTTGGGGATGAACCGATGATGATTCTGGCCAGGTCTACTCAGGTAGCACCTATACTTCCATCTTTTGGAAATTATTATAATTCGTATACTACAGATCTATGATATCTGGTATGAATGGTGCCACCTACACGTGGTGCTTTATGTACTACATAACCTAACTGCATAAATTTGCTCTGATCCAGCTAAAACAGTCTATCCCCTGGCCACAGATGAGGGAAAAGGGAGTGACCCAAGCCCTGCCAGTGGAAGGTAATTGTATCACATGAAGAGTCTGCCTGAGAGTAATGCGAACACAGCAGAGAAAAGAGCTGAGCAATAGAGAGAGACATAAATGTATCATGTGAGTTCCTTGATCCAGCTATGACTGAAACTATAGAATTACTACTAGAATTTATCAGTTACATTATCTAAAAATTGTTGAGAGAGACAGTCCTCCATGGATCCCTCATGCTTCTACACATGTATGTTGCTGAGTGTGCCAAGAACCCAAGGGCCATTCTTTTTTTTTTTTAATTTTTTTAAATTAAAAATCTTTTTTTAAATTTTTGGCTACATTGGGTCTTTGTTGCTGTGCACAGGCTTTCTCTAGTTGTGACGAGTGGGGGCTTGCTCTTTGTTGTGGTATGTGGGCTTCTCAGTGTGGTGGCTTCTCTTGTTGGGGAGCATGGGCTCTAGATGCATGGGCTTCAGTAGTTGCAGCACGTGGGCTCAGTAGTTGTGGCACACAGGCTTAGTTGCTCTGCAGCATGTGGGATCTTCCAAGACCAGGGATTGAACCCATGTCTCCTGCGTTAAGAGGCAGATTCTTAACCTCTGCACCACCAGGGAAGTCCCAAGGGCTATTCTTCACAGTTATGTTTGCATCAAATAACCTTGAAGGATGAGGTGATGTCTGCCTCCAGGACAAACAGCAGGCTTTCTTATTGCTTGCTAGAAAAGTAATGGATTTCCCAAGCTCAGTGTTCCTCAGCTGTGATGCAGACCTACTGTGTGCAGACCATCCATCTGAGCCATGTCACCCCCAAAGGACTCAGAGGTTAAGGGAGCCAAAGTAAATACGTTGATGTGCATGCTACTTGCTGTGCCACGAGTAGTAAAGCCCTTTGTCTCTAATCCAGGAGTCTTGTGTCTTCTGCCAGCCTCTCTAGAGTAGTAACAGGCTAACTTATTAGCAAGTAGGGTAAAATTAAATACCAGACCTGACAATAAACCTCTCCTTGTTTTTGTTTTTAAGGCAGAAAAAATTTAGATTTTCTCACTTGCAACAAAAAGTTCTAACAAACTGTCTCCCACATCAATTGAGATTTAATTTATACTGGGCTCCCAGGTATGTACAGTCCTACAATAGATTGTTTTACTAAACAACTTTATTGAAGTTTAATTGATATACAATAAAACACATTTTTTAAGATACTTTCTTTTTTTTAATTAATTAATTTATTTATTGGCTGCATTGGGTCTTCGATGCTACACATGGGCTTTCTCTAGTTGCAGCAAGCGGAGGCTACTCTTCATTGTGGTGCGCAGGCTCCTCATCATGGTGGCTTCTCTTGTGGAGCACATGGGCTTCAGTAGTTGTGGCACATGGGCTCAATAGTTGTGGCTTACAGGCTTAGTTGCTCCACAGCATGTGGGATCTTCCCATACCAGGGATTGAACTGTGTTCCCTGCATTGGCAAGTGGATTCTTAACCACTGCACCATCTAGGAAGTCCTAAACCACACATATTTAAAGTGTACAGTTTGATAAGTTTTGACCCATGTATGCACCAGTGAAACTTCACCGCAACTTAAAGATAGATAATTTTTCCTCTTATCACACTTAGTTTTAGCACTTTTATTATGGAAATATTAAAACATACATAATAGTCGAGAAAATGGTATAATAAACTCCCAGGTACATATCACCCATCAAATCAACATTCTGCCACTTTTGTTTCATTGACCTCCCTCCTACTTTTAAGAATTTTGCTGGAATATTTTAAACCAAATTCCAGATATGATACTATTTTACACACAGGTAGTTCAGCATATATCTTTAACAGATAAACACTTTTTTCTTTCATATAACCACAATAGCGTTATCGCAGCCAACAAATTGACAGTAATTTTTTAATACCAACCAAAAGACAATCTCTGGAATTGTTTCCCCAGATGACTACAAAAACGTCTTTATACAATTTGATTTTTGAAATCAAAATTCATTAGAGTCCACAGATTGCATTTAAGCAGATAATATGTCTCTTGAGAATCCTTTAATCTATAAAAGTCTCTCCTCCTCTTTATTTTCCCTTACCATTTATTTGTTGAAGAAACTGAATCCTTCACGTAGAATTTCACAAATTCTAGATTAGGTTAATTGTATTCGTCCTTTCGTGGAGAGAGGTATTACTCTTTTTCTCATATTTCCACAAAACTGGCAGTTGGGTCTAGAGCTGCATTGTCCATATCACGACCACTAGCCATGTGTGGCGATTAGGTGTATTCAGTATGGTTAATCTGAATTAAAACGTACTGTAAGTGTAAAGTACACACCAGATTTCAAAGACTGTGAAAAAAGAGAACGTAGGACAATTTATTAATATTTTTATATTGATTACATATTAAAATGATAACATTTTGGCTATATTAGCTAAATAAAATACACTTAAAATTAATTTCTCCTCTTTATTTATTTATTTTTAATGTGGCTACTAGAAAATTTTAAATCACATATGTAGCTTGTATTTTCTTTCCATTGGGCAGTGCTGGTCTAGAGGCTTAATTAGATTCTTTTTTTTTTTTTTCTTTTTTGACAAGAGCACTTCTTCTTCTTCTTCTTTCTTCTTTCTTCTTTATTCTTCTTCTTCTTCTTCTCCTTCTCCTCCTCCTTCTCCTTTTCCTTCTTCTTCTTTTAATGTTTCAGTATCTTATTTTATTTGGGAATGACCTAGCTATTCAGTAAACTTCTGTCACTTAATTTAGCACAACTCTAGAATTTCAAGTTACCAGAATCTAGAGAGACTATTTTAGATAGACATTTCTAAAGCATAATCATTATTAATAGAGTTTATCTAAAGGCTCTAATCTCACTTACATTTTCTTTCCTTAAAAGTTTCTTCACTTTGAATTGGCCACCACCCACTTTTTGATCTTTGATGGAACTGACATTGCACTGGTGAGTGTGTCACCTAGCTTGCTGATGTGTTACAATGAGGGTATACTGAGGCTCAAGGTCTAGTGGAAATCAACTAGTCCCCATCTTAGACGTATCTGGTTCTAATTAACCTATATCATGTCCTCAGGCTATGTCATTCCTTTAAAGTTTGTGCCCTGCCCCCTTCCCTCCTGTGTCATTTCCCCCTCAGAGATTTTATTCCCATATTCTTATGGGAAGCAGAGGGGCAAAGGTCCTGTCTTCCGTAACTGCTTCAAGGCTGAGAAGGGGCACCAACCCTGCCTGTCAGGCAGTAAAAATCTCTGGATGCCCGATCTAGGGGCCCCGGGGCAGGACAGCTCCTTGTTTTAAGTCAGTATGGAATGGAATCCCTGCATAGCCATCATCTTGGTATGGAATTGTTATAACTGCTTCCATAGACATTCTATGAATCTTCTTGATTATGAAGCACTTTTTGTAATAGTACCAGAGTATAAAAATATCTGTAAATGACAAAAGACTTAAAAGGTATGGTTAAGCATCTGATTATAGTGTAATTGATAAGGAAATGGTTACAATAACTAGAATTACGAATGATTACATTTAACTTAACATACCAAATAATCCTTGTTAAATATTTCTCTTTAAGATACCTCAGGGACCCTCTAAAGTACCCCAAAGTTAGCTAGAAATCAAAAGAAACAATTAAAATTTGGTATTTGGGGAGTTTGTCAAAGGTTTTAAAATACTTTGTTTTTAACATTGTAGGCCACTGTGAGACATTACTTATTCCTTAACCAAAGTTACAAAAGATCTCAAAAGCAAATATAGATCACTTAAAGGCAAAGAAACTCATACTATCTGTTAGTAAAAGCAGCATTTCAAGAAAACTTTGGAGGGAGAAACTAAATCCAATCTTGTCCCAGCCTACTCCCAACAAAATCCATTTACCCAACTAAATTTAATCCTGTCTTAGAAAATCCTGATCATGCACAACTCTTTTCAGTATTTTTTTCTCATTCCTCCCATCTTCTTTTACTGAAAACATACATACAAACATCTTACTTTCCTTAAAATATTTTTTTCATATTGATTTACTTTCCTTGTTGACAAATTTATAACAGATAGAATAAGGTTTTATTTGACCTCTAGTAAACCTAGGTACAACAGAAGTATTATACTCAACACTGATGCCTCTAAAGATATGTCTATATTAATCAAACCAAGTTTAAACCATCTTCAATACCAGATATCAGTTTAGTACTGAATATTTTTCAGATGAGATGAACCTGAAATTCATTATGGCCAGACTGTTTTTTATTTCTGAGTTTAAGTCAATTAAATAGGGCTCTTTTACAAATTCATTTTTGGCAATACCATACATCTATGACACATGTAGATACATATAAACACACGAACACACACAAACACAGGGCCTCATATTTCCCATTCCAAAATTTCAGTCCTGAGTAAGGTACAACATAAAACCCATCAGTTACAAGGGGTTGGATTCAAATTGGGCTTCTGGCAGATGGAACAAATCAAGGTCACCTATCTAAATGGCTAAACCCTTTTTACTAGTGTTTACAGAGAAGACACTTAGGATTTTTATTTATCCTTGACAAGTCAAGTTCTAAATTACTTTACCCTCTTTTTAAAATTTGCATTCAAAAAGAGTCTTAGCTTTATAGTTCACTTCAAAGTATCGTTCATTTTCCCCACTTTCCCTGAGAATTGGGGTTTCCATGCCTCATGAAGGGAATACTTTATCCCTAAGGCTTTAGCTACTTGTTGGGTAATTTTAGAAGTAAGACCAGATCCATTATCACTTTGTATAGATTGAGGTAATCTGAAACGTGGGATTATTTCCTTAAGCAAGTTCTTTGTTATCTCTGAGGCCTATTCTGTCCGTGTGGGAAAAGCCTCTACCCATCCAGTGAATGTGTCTACCATTACCAATAAATGTTTGTATCCTCTGGACTTGGGCATCTGAGTAAAATCAATTTGCCAGTCCTCCCCCTGGTAGCTTCCTCGGTGTTGAACTGATTTAACTAATGCAGGAGGGGGTGGCATTGCTCTAGGATTATTTTGTAAACGTGTCACATGATTTGGTAACCTGGGCCACCACCATTTTCATTCCTTTACCCATAAACAACCTTTGCAGTAAGTTCCAAAGAGTTTCATGTCAATAGTGGGTGGTTTCATGTAAAGCCTTTGACAAGAGTGCCTCTGAGGTGATGTGGTATACTTCTTCTTGCATCACACCTGGAAATATGTATTATTCAGCTGTCCTACTTTTAATGATGATAATATTGATCAGTGTTGAGAAAGAGAGGTCCTGATGGGAGTGGGCCTGGCATTCATAGCTAAAACTTTGGTGTTCTGTTGAGCATCAAAAATTTCACAGAACACAAACATCACGCAGGATCACTCTCTGACTTTAATGAAGCAAGAGTAAAATACGAGGACTCCGTAATCACGTGTGAGCACATATAACAAGAAGAGCAGTGTCCAAACCACAAAACTCCCTTCCCTGTGGTCTAATATGAATAGCTGGTGCTTCTTTACCAATTGCAGTTTTAGCTTCATTTTGTTCCTTCTGCCTTTTTTATGAGAATTATTTAAAATACTGAATAATAGAATCACCCTGTTCCTGACAGCATCCAATTAAGAGCAAAGCCCTGTTCCCTTGAACTATCCCCCAAAACATTACCAAGTCCAAATCTTATCAGTCCTTTCTGACATCCTTTTATTAAGACCTCCATAACTCCCTTTGGTGTGCATTCTCCCTTGTTACAGTGAGACAATAAACACAACTTTGATTGTAGGTGTGTTTCTGGTAGACTAGTGGGTTTAGGTATTGTCAACCTCATCCCTCCATTATCAAGGTTCTTCAGTAGATTTTTAAGCAGGGATACAACTTAATGGAATTAGATGTTTTGGGAATTACATAGTTAGTAGCTATTGGTAACTCTTGTGAAACTGGACTTAGCAGTCCAACCAATTATTGAAGCCTTTTTACAAATAGACCTAAGCCTATCTGCTCATTGTATTAGTTTGTTGGGGCTGCTGTAAAAAAGTACCATACTCTGGGTGGCTTAAATAACAGTCTTATAGTTGTCTCAAAGTTCTGGAGGATAGACTGGTTTAGAGCCCATTCTAATGACTTCATTATAACTTGATTACCTTTGTGAAGATACTGTCTCCAAATAAGGTCACATTCAGAGGTACCAAGGGTTAGGACTTCAACATATGCATTTTTCAAGGATACAATTCAACTCATAATAGTCACTCACAACTATTAGATTCTTTCTGGTAGGTATCGATAACTGCCAATCTTAGAAGTCAGTAACAGTGGATGCTTCCTGACAATCTCACTATAATTTGTTTATATTCAAAGTGACTCTTTAGTCTAATTCTGCACACATATGGACATTTATTTAAAAAACATGTATCAATAAATTGAAACAGTTCACACAACATGTTCTATAATCTCAGGAAGTCCCAGTTTTCTTCTCTTTTGGGCCTCTAGCCACATCTTGTATGAAGGATTCATCTGAGACAGATGCCCCAGTTAGAGGCAGGATTCAGTTAACCTTACAGTGGTAGCAGCCAACCAGAATCCTCTGAAATCAGGGCTGGACATAGGACCATTTCTGATCCTAGCTCTGGGAGCCATCCTTATGGACAAAAGTGAAGGGCTGACCTTGCTTGTGAGAAGGTGAGGAGTGTCTCTAAAACATTTTATCTTGAACAGCACCAATTTACCAATGGCAGTTCATTTATAGTCTCCATTACGTTAGTAAACAAGTCACTAATTTCACCAGTGAAAGCCTATTAATAACATTTATTATAATTAGCAAAGTCTCTGGTGTTGATTGAAGGTAGCTGAAGTCTTGTGATACTTCTCTCTGGTGTGTGGCATTTTGATTAATTCCAGCTGTGAATTCTTGATTAGGGCAACCAACTGTCCTGAGAGAGACTAGCAAACCCATACAGTCTGAGCTGAAGTGTTTAAGGTAAATTATAGACACCATAACCTGGCCAAACCATTTTCAGAGTGTGCTTGGGAGGGTGCATAAGAAATGAATGCCCCTTGGAGTATAAAGACCATGGAATTCGGTCAAGTGTGCCCTTGGTCAGCAATCTTTGTGACCTTGAGCAAATCATTTAATTTTGCTGAGTTTCAGTTTCTTTATCTATAAAATGAAAGGTGTGGATTAAATGATCCTTTAAGTTCCCTTCAGCAAGTAAATTCTGCAATTCAATTCCAAGAACTAATAATTCAATAAGTATAAAATAATATAATGTAGACTGAATGCATGACTGCTCAGAGGAAATGGTATAAAGGTGAGATTGGATTAGTCAAGGAAAACTTTTGGGGGAAGTAAGGCAAAACCAGTTACTAGTGAATTATTTCATTTGCCTGTGTGTGTATAAGGTAGAGGTGTGTGTGTGTGCACGCACACATATGTCTCCGTTCCTCCCTCCCTCTCTTTCCTCCCTTCCTTCTTTTTCTTTCTTTCTTTCTTCCTTTCTTTCTTTCTTTCTTTCTTTCTTTCTTTCTTTCTTTTTCTTTCTCTTTCTTTCTTTCTTTCTTTCTTTTTCTTTCTTTCTTTCTTTCTTTCTTTTTCTTTCTCTTTCTTTCTTTCTTTCTTTCTTTCTTTCTTTCTTTTTCTTTCTTTCTCTCTCTCTCTCTCTCTTTCCCTCCCTCCCTCTCTTTCTTTTCTTTTTTTCTTTTCTTTTCTTTCCCTCTAAGCCCATTGACCTGTGTAGATCAAAATGATTCTTAATATTCTAAGACTGAAACTTGGAATATTAGATATCGTTTAAGGAGACTTTGTTACCTTTTAGAATTTGTGCTTGGTGAGGAGGCAGAGTGTTGGTTTTGCTTGCTTGAAGTTGATAAGTTCTTCCAGGGCAGATCTGCATGCTGGCTTCAACTCAAAAATGTCGTGTCCTAGCAGTTAAGTTCTGCGCCTTCTCTAGTGACACTTGGAGTAAAATGGCTATTTTTTTTTTTTTAATTCATGAATGGTAATTTTTAAAACATTTTTATTTATTTATTTATTATTTTGGGGGGGTTAAAATGGCTATTTACATGACTAAAGTCTAAACAAAAATGCACACTTCTTTCTGGTCAGTAAGAAAAGGGTAGAGCATACTGATTTCATATACCTTGCTTAAAGCACTCAAATCCTAAACATTGCCATAGGCACATTTAAATGAACGTTCAAATGAATCCCAGAGGCAAATTAGCTATATTTCATTGGATGGAAAGTGCTTCATAGCGCTGCCCAGACTTTCTGCCCAGGGATGCTAGTGGAGGATGTAGCTGCTTCCCTCTGTCTGGGATGAAAACACATGTTGGACAGAAGTGGGGATGGGACAAACTGCGGTGTCCGCAAGGGCCAGGCAAGTGAAGTCAGCAAATGAAGCCGGCCGATATGAGTCAGTGGGATACAGAGGGGCAGGCCTGGCTGCATCAGAGGGGTAAGGCTACCAACCAGCCCCTGTGGGCAGTGCTAACGGCAACGGGACATCCAAGGTGGCCAGATGTTCCAGCGTGTCCAGAGTTGCCAGATGGTACAATATTTTATCTTTCCCTAAAGCTGGAAATCCAGATTTTTATGAGACAATTCTTGATTGTTGAATGTTTGTAATGAACTCTACCTTTTTAAAGCTTCATAGACTGAACAAAACATTCATCTGTGCAATGTGGACATTTAAGGCATTGGTTTTTCCTGGAAAAAACAAGGGCTTTAGACACACATGGGAAAAAAATTTCAGCAAAATCAATTAAGATATCTGAACCTTATTTTGCTTATAAGTGCAGATGAGAGTATTTTTACCTATTTAATAGGGTTACTGTGAATGTTGAATGACAGAGGTATTTGACAAGGAATGCAAATACACCTGGCATTTAATTCAATAAAAGAGATAATTATTTGTTCTTTTCAGACACCCTTTAGGCCAATGGATATAAATTGGGTGCTCACAGGTTGAATCCAACCCACAAATCCCTTTTTAAAAATTTAATATATAATTAACATATAACATTGTATTAGTTTCAGGCATACAACCTAATGATTCAATGTTTGTATGTTTTGTGAACTGATCACCACAGTAACCCTAGTTAACATCTATCACCACACATAGTTACGCATTTTTTTTCTTGTGATGAGAACTTTAAAGACACAAATCCTTAAAAAAAATTTGTGTGTAATTTTTTTTTTCCTCCTGGGTTTCAGCATGCCCTCCACCATTCTACTTACTCTCAAGACTAAGCATAAACAGGATAGTTTGCCCAGAGGAACTTCAGTCTTCTCTTCTTTGCTCACCATGATCTGGCTGTGTTTCAGGTTGTCAGTTCATTGTACCTATAGCCAGTAGTGTAACATTTCAATGAAGTAATAATAGATTACTTCCAAAACTGCAAGCAGCTACTATAATAAGCCTAAAAGACAGGCGTTGCCATTGGGCCATTATTTTAATCCTGATGTCAGTATGTCGAAGACTTTGCCCTCTGTCTCCATGCCTGCATGTGGATATGCTAATACTTTTGATTTTCTTAATTCTCTGTTACATCAAAGTCAGATTGTCTTCTGTTCAAAGAGCAGAATGCCATGGCAACTTTCATCTCTGCATTACTAAATAATGGCATTGAGGGTGTGTAAACTTTGCTGTTAAACACGAGACTAAACTCAAGGTTTTACGAGCACCTTTCAATATTCCTATCTCATTTGAACTTCAAAGCAATCCTATTTCTATCCCCACCTCACGATGTGAAAAGTGAAGTGCAGTGAAGAAACTAGACGTGCCTGTGGTTACAAAGCTCACAAATCCTTTTTCAGGGCAGCGTCTAATTGTCTGGAGTGGAATGTCAGCCTCCTCCCTTGAAATGAGGCATGAGTTCTTCAGCAGGTCCCTGTCCCCACCGGTCTGCTATTTTCAGTCTTGCTACGCGCCTGATCCCTTAGCCATGTGAGTTTGTGACCCCAGCATAGAGGGTATTCACCTGACTGTGTCATGTAGTGATGCCGACCGCCATGTTTCCAGTCCCTGCTGCATCAACAAGTTCAGTGATCAGAAGCCTGATAGCGCTGACTGTGGAGAATCAATGGAGACATCATCACCTGTCCAGAGACTGGCCGGTGCCACCACGATAACAGTAAATTCAACCTAGTGGTTTTATATGGCTTCCGTTTCGGCCGTGGCACCAAAGCGCAAATGCTCATTTCCCCAGCATATACTGTGCTAAAAGCGTGATGTAAAAATCCGACAAAGAGTGTTTCCTTTATCAAATAACAACTAAATGGTTCTGTCTCAGGGGTTTGGGAAATACCATGGCTTCCCCGGGAAATGGCTGTGGAAGGACTTCCCACTGTGGCTCAACAGTAGGCAGTATGGAAATGAATGCAGGGGCCGTGAAAATATGCACAAGGCCCAGCTCCTGGGCCTCAATGAAACATAATGGGCGCCTGGTGGATCTTAACGTTTTCAAGCCTGGAAAATTGTGATCTGGGGAGTTGTAAGTAGTTTTGAGTAGAGTCTGCAATTTGTCTTTGGGGCTGTATCAATTAGAGTCATCTGGTGCAAGCAACAGAAACAGACTGGCTGATTCAGCAAAAGGGGTTTCATGGGGAGGCTATGGGGTAGCTTAGAGAACAGGAATAAAAATGGGTGAACTGTGGTCTTTGATAGAACTAGGAAACAGGTGGCAAGGGCTACCAGACAGTCTCTTTGGGAGTGCTATTAGGGTGAATGATCATTCGTCTTCAGCCTCGGAGTCACTCAGCTCAAGGTTCGGATTCAAGGGAACAATGTTTGATTTTCTAACCGGTCTCTCACTCACACGTGGGAGAAAGTGCACTTTGATTGGCAGTTCTCACCATGACTACCTGCCATGGGGTTGCACAGTCAAAATCAAATTCTGATGCTGATTCCAGGAGATGAGGGCACAATGCTGAGAAGCCATCTTCCCTTTGTTCCAGGAGGGGCTACTTCCCCACACCTATTGGTTAAACAACTAAGAAAAATACCCACTATTTAGGGGTTGGGATTCAACCAGACCTGGGTCAAATTCCCAGGGAAGAGCATCACATTGTCTAAGATTGGGTCAGATGCCCCCTCTTGGTTCAGGGTCTCTGCTGTAAGCAGCTTGTTACCTTAAGAGGTAAACTGAGGGATTAAAAAGCTTTGAGGGAGATTGGGATTGACACATACACACTACTATATTTAAAATAGATAACTAATAAGGACCTACAGTATAGCACAGGGAACTCTTCTCAGTGCTCTGTAATGACCTATACAGGGAAAGAATCTAAAAAAAGAGTGGATCAATGTATAAGTGGATCTATGTATATGTATAACGATGTAAAAAAAAAGAGTGGCTCTATGTATATGCTCTATAGTAGAAACTAACACAACATTTTAATTAACTATACTCCAATAAAAATTTTTTAAAAATAAAAAAAAAGTAAAATAAACAACAACAATCACAAAGCTTTGAGCAACGCTTTGTAAATGGTACAATAATTAACTGAGAGGATTTTTGGTAATGGCAGGAACCCTAACTCACTCCCCTGGAGGGGAGGAAAAATGAGTTCTAATTGTTGAGATTGAGAAGGGGCTGGGGATGCACAGTTCAGCCTCCTCTTTCTGTCTGGAAGCCAGTTGGCAGACAGGAAGCCAAAGTGAATCTGGTATTGCTTTCTAGCACAGAGGTTCTTAAAGCACAGTCCTCAGAACACTGGGGGTCTCCAAGACCTTCTCAGGGGGTCGGCAAGATCAGATATATTTTCATAACAGTGCTGAGATGTTATTTGCCTTTTTTCACCGTGTTGACATTTGCACTGATGGTGCAAACACAAAGGTGGGTGAAACTGCTCGTGCTTCAGCATGAATCACACCAAACTGTCCTAATAGTCACTGAGTTCTTTCCTGCCACACACTCAGGAAAAAAGAAAAACCAAACCAAACCAAACCCAAAGGATTTCATTTAAGAATGACTTTGATGACCACTGTTAATTTTCTTACAGCAGTGGTTGAGTATACTGCTGCTGCATCCTGGAACGCAATGATCGTCTGGAGGAAAAGCATTTGTGCTGTTGTCTGAGTTGTGAGCTGAACTAGATCTTCCCTCCAGAACATCATTTTACTTGCCAGTTGTTGCTGACAGACAAACTATGATTAATCAGACGCGGGCATTTGGAAAACATTTTCTCTTATGAAGTGACTGTCATTTCAAGGTAACTGACAGTATTTGTTGCTAATGATAAAACTGTTTACAAGCAAAAATTAGAATTTTATAAAACTTGTATCTGCCACCATAGGCTTGACAGCTTTCCGGTACTTAAAGACTTTTGTGATGATATTGGTGGTGATATTAATGAATGCGGTTTTTGGATACTGTATAACGAAATGAGGCAACATTTGGAAGATCAGCTTGACCCAGTGAAACATAACTTTGAAAATAGTCAGTGCATTATGTTACAAAGATCCATTCAAACTGCAAGATAGGTCGGAGAATTTGAATGTAACAGAGTTTGTAAAGTTTACTGATTTGGTTTTATATTCCACGTTGCAATTAACCTTTAGGAAATGATCACTTATTGAGTTTTGGTGTAGTATCAAAGCAGAATATCCACAATTATCTGAAAATATTAAAATACTCTTCTCTTTTCCAATTGCATATCTTTGTGAGGCTGGATTTTCTTGATATACTTCAACCAAAACATATTGCAAAACCAATTCAACACAGAAGCTGCTGTGAGAATCCAGCTGTCTTCTATTAAGCCAGACACTAAAGTCATAAGAATACGTAACAATTATATTCTTAATTAAAAAAATTTTTTGAAAATATAATTATTTTTGATAAATGTTATTTATGTTAATACTTAATGGATTTACCCCTGTTATTTAAAAATGAATTAATACATAAATATTTATTTATTTTTTTCTGTTTTTGGCCATGACGTGTGGCTTGTGAGATTTTAGTTTCCTGACCAGGGATTGAACCTGGGCCTTCAGCAGTGAAAGCGCCAAGTCCTAACCTCTGGACCGCCAGGGAATTCCCATAAATATTTAAAATTTTATCAGTTTTAACTTCTAGTGTGGTAAATAGCCATAGAGATAACCTAGATTAATAAAAGCTTTTTAAAGTCCTCAATAATTTTTAAGAACTTAAAGGGGTCCTGAGCCCACAAAGTCTGAGACGACTGTCGTAGTGGGATTCACGTTACGTGGAAGGAAATATCAGGAGTAGGAAAAAGAGACGTCTCCCCTGAACAAGTGAGGGTCCTACGTCAGCAGATGTTTCGGAAGACTGTTGATTGGCCACTGAGTCATTCATATCTCACAGCAGAGGCTGAAAAACCAGATATTTACTTTCCTAGCATCCATTGTACCCAGAGGCAGCCGTGTGTCCTAGTTTTAGACCAAAAGATTGTAGAAGATGTTTTGGTGGCCTGTTCAGCTCTCCTTTACTGAGACAATGTACCTGACCCCTGCTGCTGTGAGTTGCCCTCTGCCAAAGGGAGCCTCCTTGCTTGGAAACGACTAGGAGATTATGCCACACACCCTTGGCAGCCTGCAGCCAATGGCTGACTAATGCGGGGATTTGAAAGCCAGAACCCCTAGCCTCAATATGAGATGGCTCTGTGGTGGGATCAGGCTGAGGTGAGGTTTCAGCTGAACCCACATCTTTGCCTGGCTTCTTGCCTCTGCTCTCTTTACTCCCTTAAGAGCTTTACAGAAATCACTCCCTCGATAATCACTTGCGCAAGAATCCCCATTTCAGCCTCTAGAGAACCCAACCTAAGACAGACATGAGCAGAAGTCAGTGGGAGTGCCTTTCTGGGAAAGCATTTGCTTTCTAGATTAAACAAAGAGAAAGGGGAACAAATGCAGTGGGCATGGCCCCTCCCCCTTCTTGCCTTGAACATGGCTGTGATGTCTGGAGCTAGAGCTCCCATCTTGAGGCCAAGAGGCAGTAGACAAAAAGGAAAGGCCAAGAGAGTCCTAGAGTCAGTGCCAGCAGCTCCTACCTCCAGACTTTTATGTGTGAGAAAAATAAATCCTATTTGCTTAAGTCACTTTAGATCAATGTTTCTGTTATTTGCAGCTGAACACATTACTATCTGACAGAGTTGTGAGAATATAATGAGAAAATAAAGAGTCTAGCATATAATAAAGGTGCAAAAAATACTAATTTTCTTTCCCCCCATCTCTTCCCAAATTAGTTTTCCTGGTTAGAGGTTATGGAAGGCCAAATGAGATTACGTGATACTTTTGCATATTATATGTTAAAATTTGCCCTTTCTGAGTGACCTGTATTTTTGAACCAATGCCCTGATTAAGAGAGGGGTGACTAAATAATAGGAAGAAGCAGTAAATTTTGTCTCTTCTTCCTTACATTTCAGCAGTTGATGGTCTTATGTGTTGGGAGGGTTGACCCACCTCACTGCTTGAATATCTCCTAAAGACTCAAGGAAAAATAGCTTTACATTTTATAAAAACATGTTATCATTTTGGGCTCATATCGGCCAACCCTTCAAGTTTATAATAATAGCACCAATATTTGTACCAAAGTAGCAGAGTATGGTTGGGTGGCTTGGGTGTCAGGGGCAGCAGAGCCTTTGTTCTGGATTGTGATCCCACGTATGTATCACAGCATCTCTTTGTTTTTTGGGCCACCATTCTTGCTCTGTACATATGCATCTTATTATTTATGGACGTAAAACTTGTCCTTGGAGTAATGAATCTTCTGGTGACAGGGATATATTGCTTGAAATGCACCAAATGCCTCAGGTTTACATCATGTTAAATAATGCAGTTCAACCTGCTTTAGCAAATATTTATTGAACGTCTGCTACGTGCTGGGCACGGTGAGGCCTGTGGCCTTGCATCAGTCGTGGCCTCCCTTTCTGGAACCAAGATCTGTGGGGTAGCAGACATACATACAGGTCACCTAGATGCAGGATTGGTGCTACAATAAAGATACTAACAAGGTTCCTTGAGACTTTTGAAGGCGGGAAGGAGAGATCCATTTCACTTCGGGGATTGAATAAAAGCATTCAGATGTCAGGGAGAAAAGCAAATGATCTCCATTTGTGCTTATTTTTCTTTCATCTAATTACGTCTTGTGATTGTTAACGTATTAAATCTTTCCACATAGTCTGACTTAAATGAATCCTCACAACACCACCATGGGGTGAGTTTGTCATGTAAATTTACACATAAATTTACATGACAAACCCTCAGGTAAACTGAGGTTCAGCAAAGTTTGAAGCACTCATGTGGCTTTTTTTTTTTAACATAGATTTTTTTTTATACAAAAAAGTGTTGGATCTTTATTGCTGCGGTGAGCGGGGACTTCTCTTCACTGCGGTGTGCAGGCTCCTCATTGTGATGGCTTCTCTTGTTGTGGAGCACAGGCTCTAGGCACTTGGGCTCAATAGTTGTGGCTCACAGGCTCTAGAGCACAGGCTCAGTAGTTGTGGCGCATGGGCTTAGTTGCTCCAAGGCATGTGGGATCTTCCTGGGGCAGGGATCAAACCCGTGTCCCTGCATTGGCAGGCAGATTCTTAACCACTGTGCTACCTAGGAAGTCCACTCATTTGGCTTTAAGTGATGAAGAACCCAGGTATTCTAACTCCAGGTGTGGTTCTCTCTCTGTAGACCAGTGATTTTTACAGATCACAGCAGTGCTTCTCACATGAGGCTGCACATTAGACTGTGCTGGGAGGATTGAAACATCCCCATGCCCAGGCTGTACTCCAGAGCAATTAAATCAGGTTCTCTGGTGGTGGGACCCTGGCATCAGCATTTGTGTTTGCTTGTTTAAAATCAATTAATTAACTATTTTTAAATTGTGGTAAAATACACATAATATAAACTTCATCTTCTTAGCCATTTTGAAGTCTAATGTTCAGTGGCATAAAGTGCATGGAATTTGCTGTGCTATCGTGGCCCATGGCCACCATCCATTCACAGAACTTTTCTTTTTTTTCTTTCTTTTTTATACACACCTTTTTTTTTTTTTTTTTTTTTGGCTGCACCTAGTGGCATGCGGAATCTTAGTTCCCCGAGCAGGGATTGAATCTGTGCCCCCTGTTGTGGAAGCGAAGAGCCTTAACCACTGAACCTCCAGGGAAGTCCCCATCCACAGAACTTTTCATCTTGCAAAATCGAAATTCTGTACCCATTAAACAATAACTCCCCCTTACCTCCTGCCCCCAGCCCCTGGCAACCATCATTGTACTTTCTTTATGAATTCAACTACTTTAGGTACTTCATATAATTAGAGTTATACAGTATTTGTCTTTTTGTGACTAGCTTATTTGACTTAGGATAATGTCTTCAAGGTTCATCCTTGTTATTCCATGTGTCAAAATGTCCTTCCTTTTTCAGACCAAATAATATCCCCTTGTATTTTTACACCACATTTTGTTTATCCTGCATTGTTGATGAGTACTCGATTTGCTTCCAGCTGTTGGCTATCGTGAATAATGCTGCTCTGAACGTGGGTGACCCTGTGTTCTGTTCTTTTAGGTGTATATCCAGAAATGAAATTGATGAGTCATACGGTAATTCTATTTTTTATCTTTTTGAGGAAACACCATGTGGTTTTCCAAAGTTGTTGCACCATTTTACGTTCCCACCAACAGAGCATGAGTGTTTTTTAAAGCTCCCTAGTGATTTCAGTGGACAGCCAAGGTTGAGGACCCTTGTGATAGACTGACCACCTCAAGGACAAGGCTTTATTTTATTCACCTTTGTATCCACAGCACTGTGGCAAATTGTATCACGGCACCCGTGTTGAGTGGAATTCCTCCACGCTGTGTTCATTTTATTTCTATATAACGTTTGCAACTCTGTAGCTAGACCTGTTTTCCCTGTAAGGCAAATATATTGGCAGACCTCTGAAATTTTCTTCCATTATGAACACATATTCCTGCCCTAGGCACATTTATTCTTTGGTATTGCTGGCACCAAACATACAGGAGAAGGAGTTGCTTCTCCTAAACCAAATAGAAGAGGAGAAATAAAACAAGAGAAAGGCAGGCTGCCAGGTTTTCTTTAGATTGATAGCACATGCACCCACTATTTTCCGTGACTGACTAAAGATCTTCCAGATGTGGCTTCTTAATTCAATTTCTTCACCAGCACCCCCACCTCCACCTCTACCACGCTAGTTCTTGCAAACCAGGAAGGAGCCTTTATTACTTAAAACAAATTGTGTTTTCCTGTTGGAAAGAGACAACAATCTCCTCAAGCTAAGAGAAAGTTTGGGAACTTGATCCATAATCATCTTTTCTTTTTTTTAAATAAATTTATTTACTTAGTGGCTGCGTTGGGTCTTTGTTGCTGCGCGTGGGCTCAGTAGTTGTGGCTCACAGGCTCTAGAGCACAGGCTCAGTGGTTGTGGCGCATGGGCTTCGTTGCTCGGCGGCATGTGGGATCTTCCTGGACCAGGGATCGAACCCATGTCCTCTGCATTGGCAGGCGATTCTTAACCAGGGACGTCCCAATCCATAATCATCTTAATCTAAGAGCTATCAGCCCCCCCACCCCCACCACACACACATCTTATTAAGAATGAGAGTCTGTGAGTTTGTGTAGGGAGGGTGACAGAGGAAGAGAGAGAAACACGATGGGGAGGGGAGGACAAAAGTCATTGCATTCAGTGTCTGTTTTCTCTTTGGGTTGTTGTCAAGAATGATTTATATAATCATCTTGATTCAGAAGACTTTTAGTGTCAGGGAACAGTCTTTTTTATTACTTCTGTCTTCTGCTGGCCTTTCCTGGGCCTCTTATATTTCCATTAGGCTATTGGCATTCTGTCTGAATCAATAGCAGGCAAAAGGTCTCTTTCCTGGATACACAGCACAGTTTATTCTACCTGAGATCAGAGATGAAGAATTATAGTTGTTTAGAATTAAGGGAGACTTTGAGAGATGAGCTTTTAGCCCAATCATATTTGGCCTACAGACACTGTGATGTAGCTGGTTAATGGCAGAGTTGAGACAAGGACCCAGGTCTTCTCTCACTGTGTCCGTTACTTTTGCCATATTCCCTGCTTGCATTCACTGTTTTTTTTTCATTCAATATTTATTGAGTATCTATTATATTTTAGACCCAGTGCTAGGCATTGGGAGGAGAGCAACACAGATGTATTTCCTATTCTTGTGATCTCTAGTAGAGGAGATGGCTAATTAACCAAGCAGTGTGGTATAAAGGGAGGCACTCAACCCCCTTGGCGGAGGAGATCAGGGAGGACTTCCTGGAGGAAGTCACGTTTAACCTAAAAACTGATGAACAAGTAAGAGTCTGCTAGAGGAAACGTGGAGGGTGTCCCAGAAGGAGCAAAGAATACCTGCAAAAAAGAGTGGTGCATTTGAAGAACTGAAAGAAATTCAGAGTGAGGAAAGTAAGCAGGGGCTGAGAGCAGGTAAGTCCTTGTGGGCCATACTGAAGAGTGCGGGCTTCATTCTGAGGACAGTGGGGACCTGCTGAAAGGGTTAAGCAGGGCTTTAACATGATCAGAATTGCATTTGGGAAGGCTTATTCTCACTGCCACGTGGAGAATAGGTTGGGGGTGGGCCAGACCAAGGTGGGGAGAGACCAGTTAGGAGAACCTTGTGATAATCCAGGTGCGAGAGGATGGTGGCTTGGATCAGGTTTGTTGCTGAGGGGATAGGAAGAAGTGAGCAGGTTGCAGAGGTATGCTTGTGATGGGTGGACCATGGGAGGTGGTGAGTCACACGGGTGCCACGTCCTGGGAAGGGCCCATAGGCAGAGGATGAGGTGTGAGGGATAAAGATGGAGGCAGTGGTGGACATGTTGATGCTGAAGTGACTTTTGGACTCACTCGTACATCTTACGTCGACATACCAAGTACATGCCTGTTTGGGGGCTGAGCTGCGCTCTCCTCAAATTCACGTGTTGAAGCCCTAACCCTCCAATACCTCAGAGTGTTACTCTATTTGAAGACAGGCCCTTTAAAGCAGTGATTAAGTTACAATGGGGCTGTCGGGTGGGCCCTGATCCAATCTGACTGGTGTTCTTACAAGAAGAGGAAGTCTGGACACACAGAGAGACCAGGTGAGGACACAGTGGCAGGTGGCCATCTGCAAGCCAAAGAGAGGGGCCTCAGGAGAAGCCAAGCCTGCCGACACCTTGATCTTGGACTTCCAGCCTCCAGAGTTATGAGAAATAAATTTCCATTTTTCAAGTCATTGAGTCTGTGCTATTTTGTTATGACAGCCTGAGCAGACTATTACAATGCCTTAGGCAAGTTCATAATTTCTCTCTCCTTCCACTGATTCTCTTTAAATGGAGATGCCCGTAGTTGGATCTAAGAGTCTGCAGAGAGAGCCTGAAGTTAGAGCTTTGAAGTCCTCAGCATTTGGACACACCTAAAGCTACAAGAGGATGGGGTAGCTGGCAGTGTGTGGATAGAGAAGGGGGCGGGGGGGGGGGGGGGTCGAGGCCTGAATGCGGAGAAAGGCCATCATTTCAGGATACGTCAGAGAGGTGGGGGACATCCAGATCCCCAGGGCCATGGGAGTTCAGGAAGGGAGTGATCAAGGGTGTCAGAAGTGAGTGAACTGTAACTTGGAGAGCACATTCAGGGAAGTGATGGGAGGAAGGCAGACTGTGGAGCTGAGGAGTAGGAAATGGGGAGCTGAAGATGGTGGGATAAACATGCCTTACAAGCACTTTGGCTTGGTGGGAGGACTGATATTCAGAGCAGAACCCGGAGTGGGGCCAAGAGGAAGAATCTTTTTAGTTTTTATTTTTTTAAACAAGACAAAACAAAACCCAAAACACATGAGACACTTGAGCAAGCCTAAGAGACAATTAGAAAGGTGACGATTAGAAAGTGGGAGGGGGGCTTCCTTGGTGGTCCAGTGGTTAAGACTCCTTGCTTCCAATGCAGAGGGCACAGGTTTGATCCCTGGTTGGGGAACTAAGATCCCACATGCCATGGAGTGGCAAGAAAGGAAGAAAGGAAGGAAGGAAGGAAGGAAGGAAGGAAGGAAGGAAGAAAGGAGGAAAGGAGGAAGGAAGGAAGGAAGAAAGAAAGAGAAAGAAAGAAAGAAAGGGGGCTTCATGGTGATCCAGGAGGAAGGAAGGCAAAGACCTGCAGACACCTGGGGCTGAGGGAGTGTCCCCTCTCTGGCTATTTCCTTTCTCTATGAGAGAAGGAGGGACCATCTGCAGAGAACAGAGGGATGCAGGTGGGGGGACATTGGAGGGAATGCAGACCCCACAGTGGGTCAGACCATTGCAGGTGTTTCACAAATGTTATTGAAAATAATCTGAAGGATAAAATTATCCTTATTTTACAGAAGAGAAATCCAGGGTTCCAGAGGTCAAGATCCTGCTCAAAGTTCCATAATTTGTAAGAGCCCCAGGCAAGATTGAAACCTAGAATCCTTAAAGCCTGGGCCCTCTGCCCTCAACACAGTGCCCTCTCTGACCTGGACCGGATCTGACTAGTGGAGGCCTTGGCAGGCTAATAATTTGTTTACTCTTCAGACTTCTACGTGTTTGAAATTTATTCCAGGTTTTTTGGAGGAAGGGTTGAGTTCTGTGTGCAGGAAGGGCAGAGTCCCAAACCTGCACAGTCATCACAGGGAAGCTAAAGGCCTCAGGGTAACTGGACCCACTCTTCTTGAGGATGCAGTTCACATGCTCACCTGTGGGATTTGACGCCTGTCTGGGGAGGGGGTATGAGGGGTGGATTTTGAGGATGGGAGGAGTGGGGGAGCTCCACATCTTTCCAACCTCGTGGCTTATCAAATTGCAGGTGCTCCTTTATTTACAGTGGGTTAGGTTTGAAAGGTGGTTCCTAAACCATGTGTGTAAGTCCAACTAGACATTCATTAGACACGCCCCCACCCCACCATCCGTGGGGTGACTTTCCTCTGCGGCTTTGTTTTTGTGCATCTAGGAAAGATTTAGAGCTGAGTAGTATTTGTATTTCTTCCAGCCATGGACAGTGGCCTCCCTAAAAGGAGTTCTGGAAAATTCCATCTTTTCCACCTTGTTCTATTTCCAGTGCCTTTTTCGTGTCCTCATGTTTAGCACTATGGACGTGTCCTGGATGGTGGTCCAGCTGACCTGTCCCCAGGCCAGCTCTGACTATTACTGTACTTCACTTTCTCATAGGATGTCAGATAACAGACCTGACTTGTTTTGCGTGTAGAGGTGATTCATTGCTGAAATTGTGTCTTATGGTGTAAGAACACATCAGAGCTGCCGTAACCGTGTTTCTATGAATTACTCATGATTTGTCAAGCCACAGATGTTGAGCATGGGAAACGTTGAGGTGCTAACTTGACTATGTCTGACAATGTTTTCTTTTCTAACCATGGATATTTCCACTGAAGTGAAATCCTTACTGTTTGTGTCTTGCTGTTTTTTAGGTCGGTTATTGGAAGCAGCAAGCGTTTCAGCGCTAAAAGAATTTAGGCAACAAATAACCAAAACCTCAGGAAGGAAAAGCTAGCGTAGTTTACTAATGCATTCTCAGTGCCTCACAGTTTATATTGGGGAGCGGGCTGGGGTATCATAGGGTGACCAACCCTCTTGTTTTGCCATGATTGAGGGGTTTCCAGGGATGCCATACTTTCAGTACCAAAACCAGGAAAGTCCTGGCCAAACCAGGATGGCTTGCTCATCCAATTTTTTTTTGAATAATTTTTTTTTTGAATAGAATAGTTTTGAATTTAAAGAAAACTTGCAAAGATCGAGCAGAGAGTTTCCATATACCCTGAACCCAGTTTCCCCTACTATCAATATGTTAGTATGAAACATTTGCCACAATTAATGGACCAATAGTAATGCATTATTATCAAAGTCCATGTTTTATTCAAATTTCCTTAGTTTCTATCTAATGTCCTTTTTCTGTTCCAGAATTCCGTCCAGGGGACCACATTACAATTAGCTGTCATGCCTCTCTAGGCTCCTCTTGGCCCTAGCAGCCTCTCAAACGTCCCTTGTTTTTGATGACTTTGACAAATTTGGGTGGTGCTGGTCAGGTATTCTGTCCTTCAGCTGGGATTTATCTGATGTTCTCCTCATGATTAGATTGAGCTTATGGGTTTTGGGGAGGAAGACCACAGAAGTTAAAGTGGCATTCTCATCACATCCCACAAGGGTATGTACTATCAATGTGACTGAGTGAGGATGCCAGCCTTCACCATCTGCTCTAGGTAGGTTAGTCACGTTTCTCCACTGGAACGTCACACATCCTTTCTCTCCCTTTCTACACTGTGTTCTTTGGAAGGAATTCCCTATGTGCAGCCCACACTTAAGGAGTAGGAGGTTGTTGTGCTCTGTCTCCTTAATCAGAGGGCATTTACATAAATTATTTGGAACTCATCATGGGATATTTGTCTATACTTCTCAATTTATTTATTCCACCAATTATTTATATCAGTGTGGACCCGTGGATATTTATTTTATACTTGGCGCTATAGTCCAATCCTACTTTATTTATTGTGTTGCGATTCCCTAATGATAGATGATATTGACCACATTTTCATATACTTATTTGCCCTCTATATATTGTCTTTGGTCTGATGTCTGTTTAGATACTTTGCCATTTTTATTTTATTTTATTTAAAAAAAATTTTTGTTGGTGTATAGTTGTTTCACAATGTTGTGTCAGTTTCCAATGTACAGCGAAGTGGAGTTCCCTGTCCTAATCCCTGTCCTAGCAGGTTCTCATTAGTGATCTATTTTATACATATTAGTGTATATATTAGTTATCTATTTTATATATATTAGTGTATATATTAGTGTATATATGTCAATCCCAATCACCCAATTCATCCTACCCTCTCCCCGCTTTCCCCCCTTGGTGTCCATACGTTTGTTCGCTAATCTGTGTCTCTATTTCTGCCTTGCAGACTGGTTTACCTGTATCATTTTTCTAGATTACACATATATGCATTAATATACGATATTTTTCTCTTTCTGACTCTCTTCACTCTGTATGACAGTCTCTAGGTGCATCCACATCTCTACAAATGACCCAGTCTCGTTCCTTTTTCTGGCTGAGTCATATTCCATTGTATGTATGTACCACACCTTTATCCATCTGTCTGTCAACGGACATTTAGGTTGCTTCCATGATCTGTTTTGCCCTTTTTAAAGTGGGGTTATCCTACTTTTGACAACAATTTGGTACTTGAGGCCAGGGGTGTGTGTGCGTGTGAAGACTGGGAAACTCTGCTGACCCTAGATTTCCTCAGCTGTGGCTTCTGAGACTCTCCTTCCGGAGGCTCAGCCCTCTGATCCTGAGTCAGATCTGACCAGAGCAGGGTGGGGTATGGAGGTAGGCTCTGGCCTAGACCTCGTTGTGGTTCAGTTGAAATCATTTGCTCCAGTTTTCAATTGCTTTCCACCCCTTGCCGAATGCTTCACGAAATAGACTAGGAGCTAACATATTTCATAACCACACAAACTCCCGTTGCCTTTCCCCACCGTTCAGAACTAATTTAGGCAGAGTCAGCCACAAGACACAAATGCTTCACAGGACTGAAAATATTCTGGTTTCTAGGCTTTCCTGTCTCACCAAGCCTCCAGCAGGGTGGGTTCAGATGGCTGTGTGGACGCGTAGATACTTCCTTACCTTCAATGCAGTTCTTTACTCCTTTTTAAAAAGACAGCCCTCGTGGCTTTGGAACCTGAGTTTACGGTTCACGGAGAAAATCAGTTCAGGAGAAATGCCAAGTAGCGCTGTTAGACGACAAAGGATTGCTTGTGTGCTTTGATGTTTAGACCTCTCTGGTACTTTCTCTGGAATTTACTTGTTTTGAAGACCCTCTTAAAGTCGGAGACCCATTACTGTGGCAATTTACAAACATCAGTTTTTAAAAGGAAATGCCGCTTACCTGTCAGCAAATTAAAATTTTGACAAGCCAGCAAATTAAAATTTTGACAAGCCAGCAAATAAAGGCAGCTGGGCTGCTGCAGCTGAGGGCAGTATGGCCACTAGGGGTCAGGCAGTGTCCTGATAAGGGAGGCTCAGTTCTGGGGAGAAAGGAGCGGGGGCAGGGGAGGACAGGCTAGAGAGGAAGATGTACACCCTTCCGGATGGAGCTGAGATACAGGCATTCTAAGCTTTAGCAGTAAGAGGTGGTTGTTATTTTTCTGGAATGAAAGCTAATTCTCTGAAGAGAACCATAGATTTTTAATTTTATTTATTTATTTATTATTTTTTGGAGGGTACACCAAGTTCAATCATCTGTTTTTTTTTTTGTTTTTTTTTTTATTTTTTTATTTTATTTTATTTTTTTGGGGGGGGTACATCAGGTTCAATCATCTGTTTTTATACACATATCCCCGTATTCCCTCCCTTCCTTGACTCCCCCCGCCTTGAGTCCCCCCCACCCTCCCCGCCCCAGTCCTCTAAGGCATCTTCCATCCTCGAGTTGGACTCCCTTTGTTATACAACAACTTCCCACTGACTATCTATTTTACGGTTGGTAGTATATATATGTCTGTGCTACTCTCTCGCTTCGTCTCAGTTTCCCCTTCACCCCCCACCCCCTCCCAAACCTCGAGTTCTCCAGTCCATTCTCTGTATCTGCGTCCTTGTTCTTGTCACTGAGTTCATCAGTACCATTTTTAGATTCCGTATATGTGAGTTAGCATACAATATTTGTCCTTCTCTTTCTGACTTACTTCACTCTGTATGACAGATTGTAGTTCTGTCCACCTCATTACATATAGCTCCATCTCATCCCTTTTTATAGCTGAGTAATATTCCATTGTGTATATATGCCACATCTTCTTTATCCATTCATCTGTTGATGGGCATTTAGGTTGCTTCCATGTCCTGGCTATTGTAAATAGTGCTGCAATAAACATGATGGTACAAGTTTCTTTTGGGATTATGGTTTTCTTTGGGTATATGCCCAGGAGTGGGATGACTGGATCATATGGTAGTTCTATTTGTAGTTTTTGAAGGAACCTCCAAATGGTTTTCCATAGTGGCTGTACCAACTTACAGTCCCACCAACAGTGCAGGAGAGTTCCCTTTTCTCTACACCCTCTCCAACATTTGTGGTTTCCAGATTTTGTGATGATGGCCATTCTGATCGGTGTGAGGTGATACCTCATTGTGGCTTTGACTTCCATTTCTCTGATGATTAGTGATGTTGAGCATCTTTTCATGTGTTTGTTGGCCATCTGTATGTCTTCTTTGGAGAAATGTCTATTTAGGTCTTCGTCCATTTGTGGATTGGGTTATTTGCTTTTTTGGTATTAAGCTTCATGAGCTGCTTGTATATTTTGGAGGTTAATCCTTTGTCCGTTGTTTCATAGGCAATTATTTTTTGCCATTCTGAGGGCTGCCTTTTAGTCTTGTTTATGGTTTCTTTCGCTGTGCAAAAGCTTTTAAGTTTCATGAGGTCCCATTTGTTTATTCTTGATTTTATTTCCATTCTTCTAGGAGGTGGGTCAAAACGGATCTTGCTTTGATGTATGTCATAGAGTGTTCTGCCTATGTTTTCCTCTAGGAGTTTTATAGTGTCTGGCCTTACATGTAGGTCTTTAATCCATTTGGAGTTTATTTTTGTGTATGGTGTTAGGAAGTGTTCTAATTTCATTCTTTTACATGTTGCTGTCCAATTTTCCCAGCAGCACTTATTGAAGAGGCTGTCTTTTTTCCATTGTATACTCGTGCCTCCTTTGTCAAAGATAAGGTGCCCATATGTGTTTGGGCTTACTTCTGAGTTCTCTATTCTGTTCCATTGATCTTCCTTTCTATTTTTGTGCCAGTACCATACTGTCTTGATGACTGTGGCCTTGTAGTATAGTCTGAAGTCAGGAAGCCTGATTCCACCAACTCCATTTTTCCTTCTCAAGATTGCTTTGGCTCTTCGGGGTCTTTTGCATTTCCATACAAATCGTAAGATTTCTTGCTCTAGTTCTGTGAAAAATGCCATTGGTAATTTGATCGGGATTGCATTGAATCTGTAAATTGCTTTGGGTAGTACAGTCATTTTCACGATATTGATTCTTCCAATCCAGGAACATGGTATGTCCCTCCATCTGTTTGTGTTGTCTTTGATTTCTCTCATCAATGTCTTAAAGTTTTCTGCATACAGATCTTTTGCCTCCTTAGGCAGGTTTATTCCTAGGTATTTTATTCTTTTGGTTGCAATGGTGAATGGGAGAGTTTCCTTCATTTCTCTTTCTGCTCTTCCGTTGTTAGTGTATAGGAATGCAAGAGATTTCTGTGCATTAATTTTGTATCCTGCTACTTTACTAAACTCATCAAAATTAATAAACCATTAGCCAGACTCATCAAGAAAAAAAGGGAGAAGATGCAAATCAACAGAATTAGAAATGAAAAAGGAGAAGTCACAACGGACACCTCAGAAATACAAAACATCATGAGAGACTACTACAAGGAACTATACGCCAATAAATTGGATAACCTGGAAGAAATGGATACATTCTTAGAAAAATACAATCTTCCAAGACTGCACCAGGAAGAAATAGAAACCATGAACAGACCAATCACAAGTACGGAAATTGAGGCAGTGATTAAAAATCTCCCAACACACAAAAGCCCAGGACCAGATGGGTTCACGGGCGAATTCTATCAAACATTTCGAGAAGAGCTAACACCTATCCTTCTCAAACTCTTCCAAAATATTGCAGAAGGCGTAACACTCCCAAACTCATTCTATGAGGCTACCATCACCCTGATACCAAAACCAGGCAAAGATGTCACAAAAAAAGAAAACTACAGACCAATATCACTGATGAATATAGATGCAAAAATCCTCAACAAAATACTAGCTAACAGACTCCAACAGCACATTAAAAAGATCATCCACCATGATCAAGTGGGGTTTATCCCTGGGATGCAAGGATTCTTCAATATACGCAAATGAATCAACGTGATACATCATATCAACAAATTGAAGGCTAAAAACCATATGATCATTTCAATAGATGCAGAAAAAGCTTTTGACAAAGTTCAACATCCATTTATGATAAAAGCTCTCCAGAAAATGGGCACAGAAGGAAATTACCTCAACATAATAAAAGCCATATATGAAAAACCAAAAGCCAACATCATTCTCAATGGGGAAAAACTGGAAGAATTCCCTCTAAGAACAGGAACAAGACAAGGGTGTCCACTCTCACCATTATTATTCAACATAGTTTTGGAAGTTTTAGCCACAGCAATCAGAGAAGAAAAAGAAATCAAAGGAATCCAAATTGGAAAAGAAGAAGTAAAATTGTCACTCTTTGCAGATGACATGATATTATATATAGAAAACCCTAAAGACTCTACCAGAAAACAGCTAGCACTAATTGATGAGTTTAGTAAAGTAGCAGGATACAAAATCAATGCACAGAAATCTCTTGCATTCCTATACACTAACAACGGAAGAGCAGAAAGAGAAATGAAGGAAACTCTCCCATTCACCATTGCAACCAAAAGAATAAAATACCTAGGAATAAACCTGCCTAAGGAGGCAAAAGATCTGTATGCAGAAAACTTTAAGACATTGATGAGAGAACCATAGATTTTATGTCTGTCATCTTGGCTACAATTTCTCTTTTCTGCAGGTTTTCGACTATCGTTTAATTTCCCCCTTATCAGCTTGTCCGGCCATTGCTGGTGGACTTAGGGTGCAGAAATCGCAACATTCTCTCCATTTCCCACAACACATTTTTTCAGGTGACTTCCGGATGAAAGGAGAAAGGATCAAGGAAGGGGAGGGCTGTTGGGGAAGGAGTAGGACCACGTTGAGCCCTGCAGCCTCTGTGAGGAGGAGGGACGAGGGGGCTGGGATGATGGTGCCCTCTGTCCTTCCTCCCACTCAGATCAAAGAGCTCCAGCCACCTTTGAACCCCAGGGGCCAATCCCATTCTCTTCCCACCTGGGGACAATATCAGGGCTCCCCACCTGGGATATGGCCCCTCTAGATTCCTGTGCCCGTGATACATGTAGCACACAGAGCTACTTGGTCTGTCTTTTCTCCTGAGCCCTAATGGGCTTCAGAATGCTTCTCAGTCCAGTGCTTCAGGCAGACAAGATCAGCTTCACCTCTGTTCCATGTCTGGCAATGCCTAGGTGTCAAAAACAAGTTTATGTTGAACTTGGCAATCATCTCTCCTGCCTCTGTGGTCATGTTTTTTGCAATTTAGACATCTCTGCAAGTGTTTTGACAGTCTTCCTTCAAGTGTGGTCAAGCTCTTTTGAACAATGGCCAAACTGTGGACTAGTTTCAGGCACTGATTGGTTTCTGGCTAAAATTGTTATTCCACATTATTTTGCTAGAGATTTAATCCAACTCCTTTTTTCCCATGAGCATACTGTCTGTCCAGAGCTAAAGTCTGACCTACTAACTAAAGTTTACTAAAGAATGAGGTGAGGGGCTTCCCTGGTGGTGCAGTGGTTGGAAATCTACCTGCCAATGCAGGGTACACGGGTTTGAGCCCTGGTCTGGGAGGATCCCACATGCCGCAGAGCGACTGGTCCCGTGCGCCACAACTACTGAGCCTGCGCTCTAGAGCCTGTGAGCCACAACTGCTGAGCCTATGTGCTACAACTACTGAAGCCTGCGTGCCTAGAGCCCATGCTCCGCTACAAGGAAGCCACCACAATGAGAAGCCCACGTACTGCAATGAAGAGTAGCCCCCACTTGCTGCAACTAGAGAAAGCCCGTGCACAGCAGAACCAATGCAGCCAAAAATAAAATAAATAACTTTATTAAAAGAAGTGAGGTGACTCACCTTACCAGCATTCAGAAATGCAAATTAAATAATGTGAAATGTCATTTTTTCCTCATCAAGTGGCAAAAATGAAAAAGGCTGATAATTTACAGTGCTGGTAGGGAGGGAAAACCAGGCCTCCTCATATCATGTAGCTAAGAATGTAAATTGTTACTACCTTTGAGAATATAGTATAATGATATCTATTAAAATAAGAAATACATATTATTGCCTCACATCTCATTTTGGGGAATATAGTCTTCAGATATGAAGGTGGGAGAATGTAATAACTAATCAAGGATGCTTGGTGCACACTTTTTAGTGGCAAAACAAAGCATAATTGAGACACCTCCTGAATGTCTCTCAGTAGGACATATTTTGACATAAATATAATTTAGTGTATTCATAATTTCAATTAAAGGGAGTGTAAATGAATGAATTAGATTTGTATGAATTGTTCTGGAGGATATCTACGGCAAATGAGAAAAATGCAAAGTGTGGAGTCTTGAACATAGTATAATTCAGTTTTTATAAGAACAAAAAATTCAAACTCTGTATGTAGGAATAAATGTTTGTACACAGCATGATGAAAGATATGGGAGGGTACCCACTAGGCTTTTGACCTTTCGAGGGATGGGATAAGAGGAGGGGTACGTATACCTGTATGGAGTGGGAGTATTATGAATCTTTTCTTTAATGCATTTTAAAAATAGGATACATACAAATACTTTTAAAATAAAAAAAAAAAAATGAGATGAGGAAACATGGCCCTAAAAAGTTAAGGCCATTGACCAAAGTCTTCACAACTGGTTGATAGCCAAACAGGGGCTATGATGAAGGTGTGCTGAGCCCGGGTTCCCTGTGTTCAATTCCCCTGTACAGATTGCTGATAACTGGCAAGACTCCTTACTGCTCCTTTTATTTGATGTTTCGTCCCTCCCCTCCATCTCTATTGAGTAGCTGAGCTGAGAAGGAGCGCGTGCTTTTAATTGTAGCCAGATCCTCTGCTGTTCATCCTCAGGCAGACACTTTCCTTTTGACTGGATAAGTTAATTTCCATGACTGGGTTAGCTACTGAATGACAATCCCCAGAGTTAAAAGGATTGAGGGGGCAACTGAAGAGTTATATATTTTCTCATTGTCCAGTCAAGACGTTCTCCTTGATCTGACACTTTTTCAGAAGCCAGCATTTTATTTCATTTCCAGCTTGACATAAAAGTGATTGTGTCCTTGGGGGTTATAAGAAATATAATCTCACCTGTGACCTCCCTTTCATGCTGTAAGCTCTCCGAAGACTTCACGGAACCTGTGCAGTTTAATTTAGGTTTTGCTCAGCTTTCTTTTGGTTAAAGTTAACCCGTGCACCCTTTTGAATAGCTCATTATTTAATCCAGGGAGACATTGTTACCCATCAAATAGAACATATTGCTGTATTCACTTAATTTTTTTCTTTTTATTCCTAGGAAATCCTTTTTTCCCCCTAATGTTCTTGATCTCTATGTGCAGTTTGGAAATATGCAGCCACAAATTATGAATGTGGGCCTGAAGAAATTATGAGTCAGTGTGGTAGGCAGAATAATGTCTTCCCAAAGCAGTCCACATCTAACCCCTGGGATATGTGACTATATTATCCTGCATGGCAGAAGGGACTTTGCAGCTATGATTCAGGTAAGGGTTTTGAGATGGGGAGATTATCCACTGAGGAGGTGGGCCTCACATAATGACATAGGTCTTTAAAAGCAGATGCCTTTTCCTGGCTGTAGTCAGAAGATGGGACCATGGAAAATGGTCAGAGAGATGCAACACTGCTGGCTTTGAAGATGAAGGAGGGGTCTATGAGCCAAGGAATGCAGGAGGCTTCCAGAAGCTGGAAAAGGAAATAAAACCATTCTCCTCTAGAGCCTCCAGAAGGAACGCAGCCCTGCCAACATCTTGATTTTAACCCAGCGAGACCCACGTCGGACTTGAGAGGCATGGTAAACCAGATGTGCTATAGTTGCGGCTCTGCCTCTGTTTTCCACTCTTCTCTCAACTTTTCCTTCCTCCACATGGAAATGACCTCAGGAAGACGATCCCCCGTGGTAGCAAGGTGGTGATCAGCAGTGACTGGACAATAAACTTTCTAGTTCACATCCATGGGTAAGAAAAGAAGCATCTCCCTCAAGCATGGAATAAGATATTCCCTTCAGTCCGATTAGACCCATTGGATCATAGGCTCACCCCTGGACCAGCCCCGGGAGTGCCAGCTGCTGATGGGTTAAGCCTGGTTCCTCCAGCAGAGGGGATAAGGTGGCGGTGATGGGCATCCACACAGATGAGGGAGGAGCCAAGGGAAGAGGAAGAGTAGGGCTAGAATCTTCATCATAGCACGTTTGCCTCACCCTGCCTCTCAAAGCCTCGTTGAGCGGAATATCATTCACCTAACTGTACTCATGAACTGTTGTCTCCTACAGTTCCACATCGTTCAAGCAGGTCGAGTTGGTTTCCTTTCTCTATTACTTGCTGCCAAAAATATTCTACTAGCCACACGCAAGTCCCTCCTGCCTACTCTTTTCTTTCCTGGTACCTGACTGGCTCCTGCAGGCCATTCCGTTCATGAATTTCTGAGCCCGATCATATCTGGTAAGACACAGCTTTCCTCCTGAGAACTGGCTCCCAGGCCCAGGGCCAGCAGTGCACGGCAGGCCCAGTGCCTCTCCCCAGCCCTGCACTCACGGCTGGCATTGCTAATGGACCCTGGCACTCCTTCTTGCTGAGTCCACATGCGGGCTCACGATGTTCCACACTGCGCTCCGGGCAGCCACGTCTGGCTGATTGGAGCTGGTGCAGAGGAGGGACCCAATTTGGCACATTAGCGTAACTGGACATCGTCTTTTTTTTCTTTTTAAGTAGTTGCTTTGCCTGGTCAGTTCCTATTGAGATAACAACCAGTTACAACTCTCAGGCCTCCCTCCCTTGTCTGTCTCTGTATTTCCCTAAGCTTGCGCTTGGCACAGCCGGTACATAGCCACGCCGAGGTACCAGGACTTAGGTGGTTAGTGTTAAGTCTTGAACCTCCACTGCTCTGCCATTTTAGTTTAAAACAGTTTCTAGGGTTAAATCCTCTATTCCCAGCCTCTTAAATACTCTACAGTTTTGTAGCATCATTTATATTTTATGAAGGGAATATAATTCACTAGAATTCCCGATTGGGGGCATACTGCTCCTTTCAAGAAAAGTGATCAGAACAGGAGACATTGTGGCAAGTCCCAGGGGAAGGGTAGTCACATATCAAGCTGCACAACTTTTGGAAGAAGGCAGTTCATGGGCAGTGGACCTCAGGGAAGGAGGAAACAGGAGAGCAGCTTGATGTTGTGGGGACCACATGGAGGGCAGTGATGAAATTCCTAACAACTGCTCAGAGGTGGGCTTTTAGGCAATGAAATGAGTCCAGAGAGGGCTTTTAGAGACCAGTCAGGCTGTCCTGTGCCCTGTAATTCCCTTTATCTTGCCTCCTCACAAGACCTTCCGTAATGACTTCTATTTTCTTCTTGTTCCATCTACAGGCAATCTTGGGTATCTTCTGGATGCAGTTCCACGCCGTTCAATCCTAAGGTCACAACATGGGGGCACGATATTATTCAGATTATAGTTTATTTTATGCTGTCGTCTTTTACATAGTTGAGCCCTCTTATTCTATCTGTGTCTTAATAGTTGTAACTTCTTTTGAAGGGTACTAGAATATGCCACCCCAAAATATGCCACATTGGCATAAGGATTATTTTGAGCCGAAGGCAATTGAGAAGAAGCAGGTATAAGAAAAGCTCTCTGCCCTTCCTCTATTTGCCTAAAAATAGGACATAAATTTGTAAATGTGTCCCCTTTCCTTTCCCTACCATGAAGGACAGAAGTTAATCTCCATCACTGGAGACAACTCTAGATGGTTAACAGCCCAGACTTGGCACCACAGGAATCTGCACAAAAAACCTTACTAACTAGTCCTTACCTTCTATTAGTTCCCCTGTACATTTACCCTCCAGTAATTCGCAGCCCTAGAAATTCAGTCTTTTTCCTTTGTCTTGTGATTTCTTTAAAAATATATTGTTCTTGGACTTCCTAGGTGGCACAGTAGTTAAGAATCTGTCTGCCAACGCAGGGGACATGAGTTCGATCCCTGCCCCAGGAAGATACCACATGCCACAGAGCAACTAAGCCCGTGCACCGCAAATATTGAGCCTGTGCTCTAGAGCCCGTGAGCCACAACTACTAAGCCCATGTGCTGCAACTACTGAAGCCCACGCGCCTAGAGCCCATGCTCTGCAACAAGAGAGGCCACCGCAATGAGAAGCCTGTGCACTGCAGTGAAGAGTAGCCCCCACTCGCCGCAACTAGAGAAAGCCTGTGTGCAGCAACAAAGACCCAACACAGCCAATAAAATAAATAAATACATAAATAAATAAATAAATAAATAAATAAATAAATAAATAAAATATGTATGTATATATGGTTCTTTTGCTAAGATGTTATATAAGCCCAAGTTCTAACCACTGTTTTGAGTTACTTATCGCTGGATACACCCATGCATGTGTATGATGCACATGTTCATAAACTTCTCTTTGTTTTTCTCTTGTTAATCTGTCCTTTTTGCAGGGCCTACCAATAAAACCTAGGAAGATGGAGGGGAAAAGTTCCATTTTTCCTCTTCTACACGTTTTTTTTTAATGTGACTTTCTTTTCATTCTCCTTGACATTTTTCCTAGCTTATATTTATTTAACCTCATTTCATCTTATTGCTTTTATTTTTGTTTTCCTCCCTCCATTATAATATAGATTTTTACATTTGTATGATTTTTCACTATCTTATAAATTTCTCTTATTTACTTCTATCTTTTTGATGTTTAATTTCAACTCTCAGCTTTCTCAGCGGCAAGCTGAGGAGGCAGGCGCTAACACATCTTGAGGCTGAAAAATCTTGGAATTCCCCTTGGCAGTCTTAACATTTTCTCCATTGGCCTCTTTTAAACGTTGATCTAAGAATTCAGGTAATTCACTGACTCCTCCCTAAATGCATGGTATAGATGCATATCAATCTGGAATGGAATTTCCTTCTGAGATCAAGCACCCTGCATTCCCTTTATGTGAGATTAATTTAGGTATGTGGGAGAAAGTTTTAGTCCCAGGTGGGAATTCAAGTCAGAAGTAAGGAATCAAAGGAAGAAGTTGGGGCCATGGAACTGGCCAGCTCACTGGGGCAAAGAAGCAGCCGAGAGGTTACACCTGGGCCCAGGGCACATTCCAGCAATATTGGACATTCGCTTTATGGCCCCGTGACCAATGCCAGATTCCATGGGACAGAGTACCTGGAGCTGCAGGGTGTTTCCTCAAACGTGCTTTGGCCCAGAGCCTGGGCCTGGTTTAGCCTGTGTGTGCAGGAGCCAACAGAGGGAGAGACACTTACCCACTCCCTGCTCAGAGAGGGGTACATTCCCAGGGGCTGATTCTGCCCTGCTGTTTCCGCCTTGTCACAGGCAGTGGCTCCCTGAAGCATGACGAGAAGCAGGTGGGGTTGCTTGCCAGTTAGACTTTTAAATAGGAGAAAAGCCTATGTGTAAGATGCTTGTCTCTTATAGAGACTTAACAAAACTAAAAGTAAGGGGGGAAATCCTTCCTTGAGAATGTGCTACTTTGGTTGAAAAACCTTTAAAAGGGGTTTTCTTCTCTCTGTCATCTTTACTGACATTACTCAGCACCGTCCAGCCTGGTGAGTCAACATCTGCATCTCTTTCCCACCACTGATAACAGACATTTTTTTGGTTATCTTCTACTTTTTAATCTTGGCAAGAAGGAATGTTGGCCAAAGGACTAGCTTGTTATTTAGCTTTTAAAGCCAACTATTAATAATAATAAAGAAAAGAATGTGATCAAAAATGACATGCAAAACCTTATTGCACTTCTTTGTCTCCTTACTTGCCTCCATTAGGATGGCGAAGTTTCAGTTGTTCTGTGCTTGGAGCCACTAACAGTGAAACTTGCAGGCACCCCCTTCATCCTTGTCTCTAAGAGGTTTGAAACATATTGCAAATAACTTGATTCGCCATCAGCTAAAGAGAATGAACCTCTGGAATCACCACTGGGTTTCTGGCTGTTGCTCATCACAATCAGATTTCTCTCAAAATAGGGATTCATGTGAGTCTCATTTAAAGCCAGTGGGCCCCCATGCCTTCTGTTGTCACTGCTATCAGATTTAATGGAGCTAGAAAGATGTGTGTAATGCAGTGACTGACTTTGGTCATTTTGAGTGTCATGTACTTTAAAAAAATTCTATTTATTTATTTATTTGTTTGTTTATTTATTGGCTGCATTGAGTCTTCATTGCTGCACTCTTGTGTACGGGCTTTCTCTAGTTGGTGAGTGGGGGCTGCTCTTTGTTGTGGTGCACAGGCTTCTCATTGTGGTGGCTTCCCTTGTTGCAGAGCTTGGGCTCTAGGTGCTCAGGCTTCTGTAGTTGTGGCTCCCGGCCTCAATAGTTGTGGCATTGCTGGCCCTAGTGCGCATGGGCTTCAGTAGTTGTGGTGCATGGGCTCCGTAGTTGTGGCTCACAGGCTTAGCGGCTCTGCAGCATGTGGAATCTTCCCAGACCAATCCCCACAGGGGATCAGACCTGTGTCCCCTGTATTGGCAGGCAGATTCTTAACCACTGCACTACCAGGGAAGTCCCAAGTGTAATGTACTTTTTGAGGATTTGGTGAAAGCTAGTCTTTCTCCAGGAAAGTTAAAAAAAATGTACGAACATTCTGAGTGCCGCCTACAATTTCAGGTTCTTCCCTGATTATTGAAGCACATCCTGTGACCTCAGGTTAAAAATCATCAATAAAGAATGAGACTACAGGCATCACGTTAATTTTCTTAGTGTATGTGTTATTTGGGGTTAATCAGAGAGACAAAAGAGTTGGAGATACATATTAAAACATTTATTACACAGAACTGGCTTCTGTGATTGTGGGGGCTAGCTCCGCAAGTGCTGGCAACCAAATGTGGGTGTCCCTTCAAAATTCATATGTTGAAACCCCCAAGGTGATGATGGTTTTTGAGGGGGGCCTTTGGGATGTGATTAGGTCATGGCAGTGAAGCCCTCATGAATGGGATTGGAGCCCTTATAAAAGAGACCCCAGAGACCCCTCCTGTCCCTTTGGCCATGTGAGGACACAGCAAGAAGATGGCTATCCATAGAACCAGGAAGCGAGCTCTCACAGACAGCAAAACTATTGGTGCCTTGATCTTGGACTTACCAGCCTCCAGAACTATGCGAAATAAATGTCTGTTGTTTAAGCCGGCCAGTCTATGGTATTTGTGTTACAACAGGCTAAACAGACTAAGCCAGCAAGTCTGAAATCATAGGGCAGGCTGTCAGGAATGGCAGGCTGTCAGGAATGGCAGGCTGTCAGGAATGGCAGGCTGGAACTCTTTGGCACAGTGTAAGACTGACGTCTACAGGTGGAATATCTTCTTCCAGGAAGCCTTAGCCCTGTTTGTAAGGCCTTTCAACTGATTGAATCAAGCCCACTGTATTATCTAGATGATCACGCTTCCTTAAAATCAACAGATTATGGATTTGTATTATTATTTTTTTAGAAATTTATTTTATTGAAGTATAGTGGACTTACAATGTGTTAGTTTCTGCTGTACAGCAAAGTGATTTAGTTATACATATATGTATATTATACAGTTATACATATATGTATTCTTTTTCATATTCTTTTCTATTATGGTTTATTACAGGATATTGAGTATAGTTCCCTGTGCTACACAGTAGGACCTTGTTGTTTATCCATCCTATATATAATAGTTTGCATCTGCTAGCCCAAACTCCCAATCTATCCCTCCCTGACCACTGCCCCCCCCCAACTGTGGTAACCATGGGTCTGTTCTCTATATCTGTGAGTCTGTTTCTGTTTCGTAGATAAGTTCATTTGTATCATATTTTAGATTCCACATATAAGTGATATCATGTGGTATTTGTCTTTCCCGTCTGACAACTCACTTAGTGTGATAATCTCTAGGTCCATACATGTTGCTACAAATGGCATTATGTCGTTCTTTTTTATGACTGAGTAATATTCCATTGTGTATGTGTACCACATCTTATTTACCCATTCATCTGTTGATGGACATTTAGGTTGTTTTCATGTCTTGGCTATTGTAAATACTGACTATGGATTTTACTAAATCTTTTGTTGTTGTTGGCTGCGCCACAGGGCTTTTGGGATCTCAGGTCCCTGACTAGGATTGAGCCTGGGTCATGGCAGTGAAAACCTGGAATCCTAACTACTAGGCAACCAGGGAACTTCCTTGACCATGGATTTGAATCATACCTGCAAACTGTCTTCACAGTAGCACCCATACTGGTGTTTAATTGAGTAACTGGAGGCTGTAGCCTAGCCGAATTGACACATAAAACTGATGGCCACAAGTATGATGGTATTATGGGTATGTACAGGAACATCTTTGTCCTTAGAAGATACATGTTGAAATATTTAAGGTCAAGTATCATGTCTGCAATTTATGCTCAGTTTACAAAATATACATATAGAGAGAACAAATGGCAAAAGGTTAATACTTGTGCAGTGTAGATGGAGGGTATATGAGGGTTCACTGTCTTATTCTTTCCATTTTTCTGTTTGCCTAAAAGTTTTCATAGTAAAATTCATGAATTAAAGTGGCCCCGATCTCCTGCCTGGCACAGTGTCTGCTGGCTTATAACACACACTCAGTAAGTGTTGCGTGAATTAAGTTGGATAAAGGGCAGCATTTCACTCACAGCCAAAGTTGTCAGCAAGAAAATGTGGCTAGGGTGGTAATAATAAGAATCTGCTTTTGATCTTCTTCTGTCCTTGTGAAGACAAAGATACAGTGCTGTGTTAGTTTTTGTGTTGTGTTGTGTTAGTTATTCCATTGATAAATAACCAATAGCTCAGACATTTTCTTGAGGTAAGTGGAGGCTACAGGATGTAGCAGAGGGAATACTAAGATAAGAGGCAAAAATTCTGTTATAACAGCAATCAATGTGACTTTGGGCAAATTGCTTACCTTCTCTGAACCTATTTCCTCATCTGAAAATGGGGATTATCATCCCTGCTTTTTTCAGGATTGTTCTGAGGAAGAAATTCAATAACAACTGTAAAAATGCCCTGTAGGCAGGAGTGCTGCAGAAGGGTCCTCCCACTCACTGTTGCATGTAGTATCTAGACCCATCTTACCACATTTAACATCTCTGACTTGGGAAGAGTGTTACAATTGATGCTGCATCATAGTTTAATTGGCAGCATGTTTTTCTTTCTTAATGGTATTTAAAATAATAGTGGCATCTTAGATTTGATATGCTTACCGTGGCTGAGTGGTCTTGGGCCATGGCTTACATCCTTCAAACCTCACCTTTTTCCTCTTTGCTTTGGGAATAAAAGTACGTTTATGGTTGTTATGAAGATTAAATAAGATCAAGAGTGCAAAGCACTTCGTAAGTGTTCAGTAAATAGCAGTACAAGATAGTATTACACAAATTTAAGTTATTGTTGCTTAGTACAGAATGTATGTAGTCTCTAAAGATCCTGCCCATAGAAGCCACCTTTGCCACCCCATTTTTGAAGAAGAAAAGAAATACAACCATATCAAGGTTTCTTTGGAAAAAATGACCCCAAATGACGTCCAGATGATGGCTTTGAGTATTTGTTCTCAAGAATTAGATCTGAAAACAAGGTGTCAGGGTAGCAAACTCTTTTTTACTTTCCGTTCCTACTGACTGAATGCTGGCACTATGTTCACAGTCACACTTCTGGGGCTTCCCTAGACTCTCAGGCTAGGACCTGGGGTAGTGCACTCTCTGTGCACACGTACGTTTTGAGAATGTTGAGATCAGCCCTACCCTGGGCGAGCTGCACTGCAGTCTTCCCTCAATAAAACTCCCAGACGTTTCCCCCGCGCTGCTGTAGCCAGGCTCTGACGCTTTTGGTGTCCGGGAACCGGGGTTGGCAAACACATTACCTGCAGTAAAAGCTTTTATTTTTGTTGACCCGCAGTGTAGGGTTTAATATGCATGATCCGGGCTTCCTAGGTGGCGCAGCGGTTAAGAATCCGCCTACCCATGCAGAGGTCACGGGTTCGATCCCAGCTCCAGGAAGATCCCACATGCCGCGGAGCAAGTAAGCCCGTGTGCCAAAAAAAAATAAAAAAAATAAAAAAATAAATAAATAATATGCATGATCCCTCCTGCAGAGGGAAGCCTATGAATCCTGCCAGCCCAAGCGTCCTGTGTTAAGTGCTTCCAACTAAAAGGCACAATCAGATCCTGTGGCAAAGGCTCCAGCCTTACCTTCTCAAACAGTGCCCTGTGCAGAGTTTGGGGAGCAACTGGACCTTAGGATTTCAACATATGAATCTGAGGCAGGGACACATTTAGACCATAGTAGTGGATGTACCTCAATTTATTTAACGAGTTCTCTATTGATGGACACTACCGTTTGGCAGGTTTTTTCACTACTTGTGGTCAAATACATCCTAAGTGATATTCTGCTCAGTAAAGGGCAAAGGGTGAGGGGGTAGCCCTAGGAAACCACTTTAGTGGTAGAATGAATTTCACTAGGCACACACATTGCATAGCTTTGGGTGGCCTTTGATCTAATCGATGGATTTAATTGCTGTGGGCTGGACATGAGGTGAAGCAAAGTACTGGAAGCACAAAAGGAAATCAGGCCTTATTGTTGGTCCTTTAGAATCTAATTACAAGGAATGAGTTAACATTCTGCACTGTTAACAGGCACTTTAATTCTTTCTCATAATGAAGAGTCCTGAATTCCTGAAAAGGGCACCAGATGCAGAGCAAGGGGTTGGGATCTAACCCTGCAGAACATCGGATTCCTCAGAGAAAAGTGCTGTGGTCTCTACTGCTTCAGGACCAGACCCCCACGTGAACAAGATACTGAGTGGGAATTTTCCTTGGCCTGGGAATTGATGGCCAGGGCCAAAGCCATAAACAAAGGATTCTACAGAGAAAGGTACCAAGGAGCCTCTAAAAATGGGGGTCAATCACTGGCCCACCTCAGCTATCACCCCCTATGCTCCTCCCCATCTACAGGCCAAAGATAGCTGGCAGGGGTAGGAGTGAGGGTGAGAGGTGGGGGAACCAGCGGAGAAAGCAAAGTGGAGTTGTGAGCCATCAACTTATGGGCGGGAGGGTGTTGTGTCTATTTCTATGCAACTTTAAAGTCAAGTGAAGGGGTCCTAAGGAGTTACTTGTAAAGACAGGGGTCCTGCAGGAAGGGTGGTTGGTCATCATATTAATTTTCTATCACTGCTATAACACATAACTACAGATTTGGTAGCTTAAAACAATGCAAATATATGATTTTACAGCTTTGGAAGTCAAATCAATCTCAGTGAGCTAAAGTCAAGGTGTTGGCATGTTCCTTCTCTCATTCCGGTTCCAGCATCACATGGCTTTTTCCTAATTTTGACCCTCTTCCCTCTTATTAGGACCCATGTGATTACCTTGGAGCTACCTGGATAATCCGGGATGATCTCACCATCTCAAGATCCTTCACTGAACTACATCTGCAAAGTCAAAGAGACGTACATACCATGTAAGGTAACATTTTCACAGGTTCCATGGATTACAATGTGGACATCTTGGGAGGCCATTATTTAGCCAATCCCAGTCATAGTTCCTTGATCAGACCTCACCTTTGGCACTGGACTTGTTCAACTGCCCTCCACCTATGTGATTAGGGCAAAAGAAGATTGGAGAGGGATGTGAAATTGAGGCGGGGATGGCCATGGGACAGACATCACTGACTGGTTAGATAAGGATGTGAGAGTTCCCAGGGCATCCAGAGAACTGCCCACTTGGTGAAGGGGGACCCCAGGAGAAAGGAGCTCTGGGCAGGACTGCCACGTGCAGGTAGTGAGGGGTTAGGATTGGATGAAGTGAGTTGGGAGCCAGATCTCCCAACTCTGTGTGGAAGCAGGAGAGACAGCAGACCACCCCCTCTCCCTGTGTCAGCCCTGCAGTCACAGTCTGGTTGGTTATAAAAGTGAAAATGTTGCCTCAAACATAAGATGGGGAGGTATAAATTGCATGGGCTTTTTAATAACTTTTGATAATCAGAAAGCTAGATCTGTCCAAGATGTCATGCTAGCCAGTAGGGAAAGAAGAGTCAGCATTTGACAGTTGGGGTTCAGTGATGAAAAAAGAAAAAGCTATTTCATGTTTGAGGTATTAGCAAGAGCAGGCTTTTCAAGAAACCGGCTATATTTCTTCATATCAGGGCTGGGACTCCGAGGAGAGAATGAAGAATTTTAAAAAGCCTAAGTCACAGCAGCTGTCTTTGCTCGAGGGCCGCTTGCAACACCCCAAGAATGAGCGTTTTCCCTCTTGGGCCACACTTGCCATAGTTCTGTGTGGCTCTCTGTGTAGCCGCATAGTGCGGAGGCCCGCTTCTTGAACGGTTGTTTTTCTGGAGAGAACCACAACTGAGCCTCAAACTTGCCTGGAAGGAGGCATTTGAAGATGATCTATCACCCACCTAGCACCCTGACCTCACGTTCCATTCCTGCAACCGTGAGTTCCATGGGAGGCAGTGGAACAAGGTGACTAGGAGGGCAGACAACCCAGGTTCTAATCCTAGTTTATCACTGCCAGGTGTGTGACCTTGAGCAGGTTTCTGAACCTTTTACGCCAACATACCTAATCTAGGTACGCAAAGCACAACATTTTCTTGGTGGATTTTGGGCAGTCTTCAGTATTTGGGGTGGTGGGGACCATGTTGCATGAACTGCTGCAACCCCACTACTGAATTTCAAGGAAAAGAGGTCTCAGGCTGACTTCTGCTACACATAGACATTTACTAGCAAGTAGGTACAAAACATGCATAGTCCCTGTTCAGTGAGCTTGATGGAAGCCCAGCTATTGATTCCCCAGAGTGCTCCTTGCATAAAACTCACCTCTGAGGCCAATGCAGCTATATTTTATGCCAGGATTCTGTGAGCTGTTTTGTGGGAGTCAACAATCCTCTGGAATCAGCAGGTGCACACAGGACCTTTTACAGGGGTTGATCAGCCTTGGGGGGGGGGGGGGCGGTCATTGATAAGGGTTAAGTTTCTTATGTACCATTGGTGCCATTGGGTTCTTTAAATTATGTTATTCATCCATGTATGTTGAACAAGCTGTTAATTTTACCAATGGAAATTCACATTTAATATCCATTAGGCTAATGAAAAAACTTCAAGTGCTGGTGAGAGATAAAAATAGCTGAGGAGCTTATAGCAGCTCCCTCCGGAGTGGGGCCTTTTGATTAAATGCCAGCAAACCACCCCTGGAGTGTATATTCCTGATTAGGGCATGACTGTCACAAGGGTGTAGCCCAAACCAACTAATACGTATATTTATAGCACACGGTTTATGTTGAAATATTTTAAAGTAAACTACATATGACATGAGACCTCTCACACCCTGGCTTCCTCTTCTGCAAAATAAGGGTAATAATCCCTACCTCACATGGTTGCCACCAGACTATTAAATTATGAGAACGTTTAGTATAGTGCCTGGTAAATAGTAGCGGCTCAGAAAGTGTTAGCTGATAATTGTTATTTTTTGCTTAGATATACCTAAGCAAACTTTTTTGAGAAATTATGTACCCATTGAGCACTTCGAAGTTGACATCTAAAATTTTTTGTTACAGATTTATATAATAGCAAAGGATTTAATTTCTGGGCATGTAGTAATTTTTAACATTTTAAGTTAAAACTGATGTATTGGTCTTCCCTGCTGGTGCAGTGGTTAAGAATCCGCCTGCCAATGCAGGGGACATGGATTCAAGTCCTGGTCCGGGAAGATTCTACATGCTGGGGAGCAACTAAGCCCATGTGCCACAACTGCTGAGCCTGTGTCCTAGAGCCTATGAGCCACAACTACTGAGGCTGTGTGCCTCAACTACTGAAGCCCATGCTCCTAGAGTCTGTGCTCCACAACAAGAGAAACGACTACAATGAGAAGCCCGCACATCACAACAAAGAGTAGCCCCCACCTGCCCCCCGCCACAAGAGAAAGCCTGTGCCCAGCAACGAAGGCACCAGTCCGCCCAAAATAAATCCATAAATAAATAAATAAGCAAGTAAATTTATAAAACTGAAATATCAATCTTTTAAATATATCCAATGGAATCTAAATACAATGATTGAGTGCCAGCTATCCTCATTTTAAAAACGCATGAACAAGCTTTTCTTTCCTGTAAAAGCTCTTCTGTGATATTTAAAGTAGGACATTTTATTTCTTTACTTTTTTCTCCTTGAACTTGCATTTCCATTTCACTTACCCTACAAAATTTTATTCTAATGTAATATATTTTTATGCTCGAAAGTCTTTTATTGATTGTGCTATTGTATTTTCTGTAACAAATATATGTATGCAAATAAAAGTTTTATAATTCATTTTATTTCCTGTTACCTTAAGGCTCCAAATGTTAAAAACATTTAGCATGGGTTATCAGTATAGTTATTTTTCTGTGTAGCGTGGATTAGAACATAAATGTATGATGCATTGTGATAAACATGTGCCAAAGAAAAAATAAGCTTGTATTAAAAATAAACTGAATAAAATGATTCTTTTCAATTAATTCATGTATCTGGATGAATATTATTTCTAGAACGAGACAAGCTTTAGCATCAAATACTTTCCCATTTTTATTTTTACTGATATGAGTAATGAGAACATCTATTCATGTATATCAGAAGTTGGGCGTGGAAGGACTCTTGCTTCAGCAATGGTATTTAATGATCTGAACTCTGTGTATTTTAAGGGATATTATAACAACCCCTGAGAATTAACTTGTCAGGTAGATTAGGAAAGCAGTGACGTTGTTGTTTGGATCACGTGGACCCGGTGGACGTGATTTATCCACCCCACCTGGGCAAGGAACCACAATTCGCTGCGGTGTTTGCTGAGGGCAAGGTAAAGGTACGCACTGAAAACTCGTGCTCAGTTGAAAAAATGTACTACGGGTATTTCTTTCTTATATTGATATATATCGACCAAATATTTTTGCTTTTCTTCCCTTATTGTCCCCTTTCTTTTATCCTTTTATCACGTTTTTTATATCTCAGTATGTAAGTTACAGGATGGCGATAGGGGCGTGTGAATCAGCTAGAGGAATGAACAGCACCGGAGAACAAAAAAGGGGACTTCGCGTCTCCTCTTGGGGAAAGCGTTGGTGGGATTTTGGTTGTGGGATGCTTGTACGATTTGGGGCAACCGTGTGACTTTGCTTTGGTCCTTATTTGGAGACTGACTATGGTTTGAGGCCACATTTGTGGGTGCCGAGTTGACAAGACTGCGTGGCTTTGAAACGTGTCAGGTTGGCTAGGCTGAAACTCATGGCCTAGAATCCCCTTTCCTAGACGGTTCCCCGCTCGGTGCACCGCCCGGGAGGCGCTCAGGGGCTCCGGCGGCAGGAGGCGAGGCAGCCGCCACTTTGCAGCTCACACAGGTCGTCGTTCATCCGCTGGTGCAGCGCGCTGGGAAGAGGCGGCGGCTGGGTCCCGGGCAGAGATGTGTGTTCCGCTGCATGAAGAAAGGCCCGGGCTTCCGCAGGACACCATTAAGGTCAGAGGCAACAAGAGCTGACGTACGTTTGGGTCTGCCTTTGTGGGTTCCAGCTTGTTCTTGCTCTCCCTGCTCTACATCCATCTTCCCTTCCTGGTTGCCTGTCCAGCTTCGGTCAGGGAGACAAACCCTTACCGGGATAGTTAATTCTCTGTGTCAGTTTAGCTCAGCTAAGGGATGCCTATATAGCTGGGAAAATATTATTTCCCCGGGGTGGGGGTAGGGGGGAGTTCTGTGGCTTCTGGAAGAGATTAGCATTGGAATCGGCGAGCTGAGTAAAGCAGCCGGCGCTCCCCTGTGTGGGTGGGCTCCGTCCAGTCCACTGAGGGCCTGAATAAAACACAAAGGTGGCAGAGGGTGAGTTCTCTCTCTCTCTGCCTGATCTGAGACGTTCATCTCCGCCTGCCCTGGTCATTCGGTGCTCCAGGTTCTCAGGTGTTTGGACTTAGGTTAGGATTTACACCATGAGCCCTTGATTCGCAGGCCTTTGGACTCAGGCTCGATTATCCCACTGGGTTTCCTGATTCTCCGGTTTGTAGATGGCAGTTATGGGACTGATTTCTCGGCCTCCATAACCACATGAGCAATTCCTATCATAAATCTCCTCTTATCCGTATGTATAGCTATCTATATCTGTATATCTATATCCATCCTATTGGTTCTGTTTCTCTGGAGAACCCTAACACACAGAGACTCCTTAACCAGCTCCCCAAATTGCATGGGGTCCAGTTCCTGTGACAAACCCCATATTAGTGGTTTTGTTTCTTTGATAGAAACTGACTTGATATAGTAAGTTGTAAAAATAAATTAAAATCAGTGTGCCATTTAAAAATATTTGCAGTAATGCAATGCAATTTGTGGCTTAAATTGTAAGTTATTTTGTTGTTGAAGCCAGTATGTAGTTTGATAAAGGCAGGGTATTTCTCCTGTAATTAAGTGTGGGAGCACATAGGAACCCTGATGTTCTGTCTTAGAGAGTAATTATAGTGGAATTTAGCATAATAATCTGAAATAACTTTGGTAATCTTTTTTGGACACTATAATCAAACTTATAAAAGAGAAAGGTAAATAACACTAAAAATTAATTGGTCCTATAGCTAGCATATAATTTTATTTTTATTAATAAGAGACTTAAAATATTAAACATTTTATGAAATGAAATAAATGAGATTTTACTCTAATTAAATGTTTCATGGTATATAATGACACGTTTTAAGTAGACTGTTAACAGTATACACTGAATCTGAGAAAATGTTACCTATAAATTTATTCCAGTGTGTCTTAAAAAACTGACAAATCTAGAAAATATTCTTGTTATATTTAAAAGAATCAGCATCACTAATCTCTACTGTTTTGGCTGCTCAAAGTTGCTTTTCTTTCCAGCTAATGACAAATACTCCAGCATGAGTATTGAGAAGAGCAGAAAATATTTGCATGTGTTTAAATACATGAAAAAAAATTATTTTTAGCATTCAGGATTTCTAATTGATGCTCTCTTTGCTTTGCTGTCATGAAATTCTCTCTTGGATGATTCATCCTTTGAAAGTAGGCTGAAAAAAGAAATGGACAAGAGATATGAACAAATAGTCCACAGAAAAAGAATTGCGAATTGCTTCTAGTCAGAAGAGAAAATGTTTAGATTTATCCAAAATAAGAGAAATGCAAGGTAAAACTGCACCAAGAGAAACAAAACTCATGGAGAAGTGAGGAGGAGAGTCCTGGGGTGTGTGTTGGGTTAGTAGGTGATGTAGATTGATATATGAGATTCAGTGCTGTGGATTCAGAGAAGAGGGAGGAACGCTGGCCTCAAAGTGGCAGCAATGTGTTAAGAGGACACCTCCTCCAACTGTTAGTGATGTGGGGGAGAAAGCAGCTACCTCTTGAGATGGCTAAAGACAAAACTCAAGACAAGAAAAAGTAAAAAATAAAAACCAATCTTCCAAGATGCAAAATTGACAAAAATATTTCTTTCGATAAGTGTCAGAAATGAAAAAAGAGAAATGGAAACTGTTTTAAGTTAAAATAGATTGAATGCTGTCAACTGCAGTGTATGAATTTTGTTTGGATCCTGATTCTAACAAATCAACTGGAAGAAAAGATTTCTGAGATACTTAGGAAAATTTAAATATGGCGTAGGTATTAAATGATTTTAAGGGATCATTATTTTTGTTAGGTGTGATAATGACATTGTGGTTATATTTAGAGAAAGGCATAGAAAGATATATCTGCTGAGATATGTACAGAAAGCACTATAGGTAATATGATATATAAGGTATAGTGTTTGCTTTAAAATATTCCTTCCCCGCTAATAATAAAGTGTGTGTTTGTGCGTATGTCTGTGTATGTGTGTGTAGAGAAATACATGAAACAAGGGCAGAAAGATGCTGATTTTTGTTGAGGCTGGGTGATGAGTACTTGGTTTATCACACTATTCTCTATTTTTGTATGTTTGAAATTTTTCACAATAAAAAGTTAAATATTTTCACATTCAAAGAGAAGGGATAGAGCGTTGTTAAATAAAAATTATTATTCCCACCCTCCACTGGACCATGTATTTAATTCACATCCCAACACAAGCCAAAATACTCAGTTGCATTTCAAGATTATAGTTCTATGTAACAGAATCCCTAATCCATTGGCTTTCACTGTTCTGAATTTCGCGCACCCAGACACCAGCTGGCCTGTTTGAAGGTTGAGTTTTGCCTTTAATCTTAGAGGTGTATAAGACAAAGAAAGGTAGGCGTTATGGGTTTCTGATTGATTAATTAACAAAGACACCCGGTTTATATCTTCAGAGGTTTTTATACTCCATGGCAGTGCAACTGTGAGATTTGGAATAGGTGAGGGCTAGCGCGGGAGGGGGCTATTGTGATGCAGCCCTCTCTCCTAGGGGGATTGGTTTTAGCAGAGTAAATAAGCAAGCAGAAGGTCTAGGAATCAGGTGCCTTAAAATAATCCCTGTTCTAGTTTCTCTGGGAAGGTCTTTGTTTATCTGCAAAGGTCCACACACTCGTGAGAAGACTGCTCATCTACAGCTTGGCGTGGGACCTCAGCATCCCCTGATGTCCTGTGTCTCTGGCCAGGTGTCAGCATAGGGTGGCAGTTCATGCCCTGTGCACAGGTGCCAGGGTGCGAGAGTAGGGAAGAAGTCTAGCCCCAGGCTCGCCAAGCTTGCAGCCTGGCAAGGAAGGGTCTTCATGTAACTCCTCTGGGGAGTTTTCTGTAACTTGCACAGAAGTGGCATCTGTGCTAGTGGAGACCCAGGCGCTGGGTGCCCATCCCTAACATTCTTCCAGTTCCATCACCTTCCCAGTGTCCGGGCCTTAGGCCTCCACGGTAGGAAGCCTGAATCATCTGCAGTTGAGGGCTTCAGTGGCTTTGTGTTGATGGTAGGAGTGGGGGGGTCTTTCTCATACCATCTACTCAGTCATGTTCAGAGGGCAGCAAATCTTGGAGTCTTAGGGAAACGCAGACTGTAAAGTAATCTTCATCTTGCCCTCCCTTTCTCCTTTAAACTCTTACACCCTCACTGCAAGCTCAGATGCTTTCAGCATCTTGAAAATTATACATGGATCCTTTTTAACAATTTAGATATACAACGCTTGCTACAGGAATATTTTTAGAATAACATTTTCCTGATTATAAAAATTATACATGTTCATCATAAAAAATACTTGGAAATTTTGTGAATAAAGACAAAAAATTCTGCCGCTCAGAATAAGTATCAACATTTTGGTGCTTTCCAATTATCTACTTTTCGTGTGTAGATCTCTGTGTAGCTCTGTTTGACAATATTAGGAATGACCTGTATTAACAGTTTTATATCTTTTGTCATTAAGTCTTTAAACAATTAAAGAAGTAATTAAGCGTGTACTGCGAAAGGCACTGTGTGGGCTGTAGGGTATACAATGTGTGTGTGCGTGTGAACTTATATATGCATGATTCTATTTTTCAGCTTGTTCCCCAACGTAAAGAGGCAATCGATGTTATCTCTGCCCTCCCAGACTTTCCAATCTAGTAGAAGAAATAATACATGTACATAATTAACTTCAATACAGTGGCAGCACATAATAAATCATGGATTCCTCAGAGATAACTTGGAGATGGGATGAACGTCCATCTGCTTATTCTGGGCGTTTTCCTGTTCTAGTAGCTGACATTGAAGAACTATAACAATAGTCTCGTAGCTTCCCCTGTTCTGTGAATGAACAATTTCTGCTTTTCAAATGTAGAAATCATTGAAAAGTTTGGTAAGCTCGTGACAAAGGGATGTTGGAATTTGCCTCATTTTCATTGTTCCCCACCTCTGAAAGGTCATTCTTCCAATGCTCTGTTTTGTCAGAGGCAATTAGAGTCCTAGGCAGCACTGCCACCTGTCTCTGGAATGTTTTGAGGGTGAGGAATAGATGAGACATTCAAAGAGTGAGAAGAGGTTTTGCTCCTCCCTCCTTGGTGTGCCAGGGGAAAACACTAATTTAGAATAATTAGACCTAAGTAATGGAGAAGGCATAATGGGACATTAGCCATGCATGTGACACAACAGGAGCTCGCCCCTGCTAACGAGCAGAGAAGACCCGGTCTCTAGTAATTCAGAGACTGAGCAGTGAATTCCCGTCTGAAAAGTGAGGCTTCCAGAGAACAGGAGAGATCAGAAGTGAGCCTATGATAGATGAATGTACGCTTTTCAGAGGCAGAGAATTCCCAGTGAGTCTCCTGGTGTGTTTCATGTAATTTTCTTCTTCTTCAGTGTCTGATCACCATTATTTATAAAAGGTAAAATCCAAAGACCAAGGGGTCACCTATGCCTTTGTAGCTGAGGCTCTGCAGACCTAACTGGTTACCCTTGCAGAAAATGGATGTGGTACCCTAGTGTATTTTATTGTCTTTCCTGGGAAGCTTTCAGGATTTTGGTAAATTTGTTTACGCTCACTACTCATGGAAAAATCCCATTAAGTCTTGCTTCAGGGTGATTTGATTTTGGAAAGAAAGTCCTCCCCCCATCTTCCAGCAAGGATCTGCATATGTTATTTATTCCCCCTTAGTGCAGATATGCAGATATTTTATAGGAAACTGTGCATATCTTACTTGGTATTCTTTATTTAAGGAAAAGAATCACAGTTCTGTTGGCACTCACCATTTCGGCAGGAAGGAAAGTTGTTGCTTGACAGAGGCTGGGCCGTCCACTACCGGGTGGGGAGGTTGCAGAGAAAGCCCCGCGGGGCGCTTTGCTCCCAGAGCGCTGTTCAGAGCTCACATCCACTTGGGTCATCTGAGGGATGTAAACAGCTGGGCCAGGTTGTGAGTGTGTTCTGGATATGCTTGCGTGGAAGAATCCGGCTAAGAAAGTAAGTCAGGTTCTGTCTTGAGAAAAGCTTCCGTGAATTTACCCCACCTACAGGCAGCCCCCTGTATTGACTTACCCCCATTCAGGTGGAAAGTGATATTCTTGGTCATCTGACCATGGAGACTTTTCTTAGCAAGACAGGAAGCAGAAATTGAGTTTGTTATCAAATAATGGTGGCAAAAACAATAAAAGTCTTCCTCTGAGACAGGGACAGGGACACCCCCCCAGAAGGCCTGCTGAATTGTCATTAGCAGGTTGGTCATCTGTGTATACCATTTGGTCCAGCCATTTTCACTGTCTACAGTTCACACAAAATATTTGCCTAGGGTGGGCGCGGGGGGTGATGTGTGAAGTAAATGCTTTTCTTTGTGCAAAGCCAAGATTCATTTAGGAGGACCGACGCCGGTGACCTCTGTGTCACTCTGCCACCAAATTGGGCTCTTGGAAGGCAGAAATCCTTCTGACTGTGTGAAGTTTCTGTGTAAAATCCCTTAGGCTTCTGGATGGTACCCACAGTCTTTGATGATCTGGTCACGGGCTATCCCTTTTAGCCTCTTCTCTGATAACTCTTCACGCGGCTCTCTGGGTGCCAGTCATACCTACTTTTTCCTTTTTCTTACTCTAATACTTACTGAGCCTGTTCTGTACTACAAGTCAAACACTGTGCTGGGGATTTTCACATGGGTTATCTTGCTTAGTCCTGACGACAACTCTACGAGGTAGACACACACAGGCTGAGAGACTCACCTAAGGTCCAGGAGTTACTCAACAGAAGCAGGATTTGAGTCCTAGCAGTATGACCCCCGAGCCCATTCCCGTCACTGCTGGGCTCCACCGCCTTCTCACCTGAAGGCGCCACGCTCTCTCTTGCCTCACTGTCTTGGTTTATGCTGTCCCTTTTGTTCTTTCTTCCTCACGGACGCCTTTCCTTATTTAGAAATCATATGGACGTCACCTCCTTCAGGAAGCCCTCTCACGTGCACTCTCCCAGCACCTGTACTTAATTGTCACACGTGTGTGTGTGTTTGTGTGATATTTCTTATAGTCTCCCTTGTCACTAGGCTAACAGCTTCTTTTAGGTAAGAATGACATCTTTTATCTCCACAGTCCTACTCTGAGTTCCCAGAACTTAGGAAGTCCTAAGTACATAGTAAGGTAGTCAGTACAGTTTTTTCTTGTAGGCAGTGAATGCACGACGTGTACCTTTTTCTCACTGAACAGCCTGGATACAAGGGTCCAGGCTGGGGGAGGCAGCATCAGGGCGAAGGGTCGCAGCCTCCAGTCTTCTTGATCCGCTGTCCTGCAGGAGCTGCTCTCGACCGTGTGGGCCTAGGTGGGGCATCTCCACAGTGTCTACCCATATTCAAACCAGTGGCAAGAGAGCGGGGAGTAAGCGGAGCCCTCACTCTTTGCCTTTCAGGGCCCAGCGTGGTATTCGCACTCGTGACTTCTGCACGCGTACCGTTGGTTGAAACTGAGTTACGTGGCTGCCCCTCGCTGTAGGGGAGCCTGGGAAATACATTCTGGGAGACCATCTGCTCAGATAAAAACTATTCGTGTCACTGTATTCCTATAGAAGGAGGGAAATGAATATTTGGGGATAACTATCAATTTCTGCCACAGTGAACAAGAATTTAAAAATCACCGGAGAGTCTGTCTTGGGCATGTTAAGGTAAAACAGCGTGTGGAGTGTTGAATTTTTAGTTTACTACACAGTCACTTATTTTATAGACTTTAAAGGCTTTAATCGTTTTCTGGCTGGAATCATTTGTCACTGTACATAGTATTAAGTGAATCGATGTGGTGGAACTGTGGAGGAGTGGCCTGTCGGGGAAGGTTTCCTAGAGGAGGAGCGTCTGATCTGAATTTGAGGCGTGTGTGGGAGTTATCCAGGTGGTGACCCAGCCATGTCTCCAGGTCCAGCAGCTGCAGTGGTGACCAGCCTTGCCTGGGCGTCTCCAAGCTTTATGCAGGCGCCATCTGACAGCACCCAGCTTCATGCCTGCACCTCAGGTCTCTTGCCTTCTGTTCTGAGGCCTCCCTGTTGACACCGAGGTGTGGGAAGTCACACATACACAGCCGGACGTGCAGGGCAGATAATACCCCCTGGCGTGCACCTTCAACCTGAGATGAGGGCTGCTGGGTACACTTGTCCCTTTCTCGCCCAGGTGAACGGTCCTGAGGCACATGTTAAATGGCTTCTCAGAGGAGTGGCAGGAGGTCAAGCTTTTGGTGCCCTCCATGTGTCCCACCCTTGAGCGGTACCTCTCCTTCCCTGCCTCCCTGCCCATGTCCCTCACTCTTGCCACCCCTAAATAAAGGAGAAACGCAGAAGCCTTTGTCTCTCAGACTCTGCCTTCTGGAGAACACCTTGTTTCCTCAAATCCCATTTCCCATTCTGTCAGCAGCGTAAATCCATTCTCCTCTGTGTTACCTCTCTGAAGGGCTGAGACGCACAATAGCCATCCCCATGGGTACCCACCCCCCACCGAAGGAGACTGTAACTTCTGCAGAGACTTAGAGGCACAGGACATTTTCAGAAAGCCATTCAACCACACATTTCAATTTAGATCTCATGGATCCCATGTTAGCGTGGAGAGAGAGAGTTAGTAAAGGCTGCGGTTCAGTGATTCCTGCCCCGGCCTCTGTCTCTCACAGAGGAGCTGTCATTGGCATTGGGTCGGGAGGGAAGGCAGGGAGGTAGAGCTGTGGGCATCCGTGTCCCTCACGGCTTTCAGGAGTGGAGACACGTTTCTCTAGAGTCAAATGAATGTTAGGATGAAAGTCCCTCTGCCCCACCCCATACCCACACAAAAAAATCTCCCTCAGAGACTCAGCAAAGCATGAGTCTCATCGTGACTTGGAATTCCTACTTTTTAAAAAAAGTTTTTTACATTTTTATTTTTTATTGCAGTATGGTTGATTTACAATGTTGTGAAAATTTCAGGTGTACAGCAAAGTGAATATAGTTCCCTGTGCTATACGGTAGGTCCTTAGCGTCCCTACTTTAAATAATACCCAGAGGATATCTTATTAAGGTTAACCTGTTGACAGTCTTATTTTTGCCTCTTCTTTGTTTAATTGTGAGAACATGACATTAAAGAAATTTAAGAAGAAGACCAAAGATCAGCCACAGCCCCACTCACCGAATACCATGCCAGGGAGCGGCTGGGGTAGGTGACCTTCATGGTGTCGTCTGCATCTAGGAGCCTGTGAATCTTGCCTGTGACTGTGCTTCTCTTCCCTGTCCTGCTGAGGCTGGTGACAGCCCATCACCTTCCCAAGCCCCACAGTTGGCCCACAGCAGAGCCCCCATGCTGCCGTTCTCCCCTGTGCCTGGAGTGGAGCAGATCCTGGAAAGGTCTGAACTGGAGGGTGCTATCCAGGTGTTTCCCTTATTAGCCCTAAGGGGGCAACCCTCCGGGTGTTGGAGCATCTTCCTGCCATTAGGAGGAACTTGAACAGCAAGACACATGGGTGTATGATTTACTTTTCTTATAGAATCGTAAAGTGTAAAGAAAATCATCCACAACTCTTATCATCTTCTGATAATCATTCTTACTACCTGAATATATTTTCTTCTATATGTACATATAAAATGTTCTCTGCTTATCATGTGATTGCTTGAGCATCCAGGCTACCTTGTTAGCAAGAAGCCCAGAATCTCCCCCTGGAATTCTGTTCTATAGGATGCTCCACTCACCACCCTTATTTGTTGAAAAACTCCAGGAGCTTCCTTGGGATAGAGTGGCTTAGTCCTGTTTCCAGAAGCCAGGCGTGAGTACCACCAGAAAATGTGACCGTTCCTCTGCCACTCATTGCATCATAGAATTGCTCTTGAAGACCCATTCTGTGCTACTGGACAGATGACCTTGGTACTCTCTGAAGCATTACACGTGTTAGCTTCAAGATCACAGTCATGGAGTCCCAAAGCATGAAACAACTGAGGAATGGAACAGCTGGGAAGTAGCCTGTCCCAAGACCATTGTGTTGAGTCTGGACCAACTCTGAACTCTACCCAGTGTTCACAGCAGTGCTATTTACAATAGCCAAGACATGGAAGCACACAATGGAATATTACTCAGCCATAAAAGAGAATGAAATAATGCCATTTGTAGCAACGTAAATGAACCTAGAGATTATCACACTAAATAAGTCAGACAAAGACAAGTATCATATGATATTGCTTATATTTGATACAAATGGTACAAAATGTGATAGAAATGAACTTATTTACCAGACAGAAACAGACCCACAGAAAAAGAAAAGAAACATGGTTACCAGAGGGGAAAGGTGGGGGGGAGGGGTAAATTAGGAGTTTGGCATTACACACTACTACATGTAAAGTAAACAACAAGGACCTACTGTATAGCACAGGGAATTCTACTCAATATCTTGTAATCTATAATAGAAAAGCATCTAAAAATATTGATATATGTATATATAGATGACTGAATCACTTTGCTGTGTACCTGAAATGAATACAACATTGTAAATCAACTATATTTCAATAAAAATTAAAAAAAAAAAAAACTACCCCCTTTTCCTCAGAGTAACTTTATATCATGACCTCATTGCCCTTTGCTGATAGTACTGGGTCTTGCTTGGGATCACACCATGATTCTCCTAACAAGATTTGCCACCTTGGATTTCAGGAAGCAGGGGTGGGGCATTATAGTACCTTCTTACCCAGAAGGATCCTGGGCATTTCATGCTTATAGATCTACCCATCCCCACAATCCTCCAATCCTACTTACTAGGCAGAGGGGGAGCTTTTGCTAAGCTCCATGAAAGGTAGAGACCCATTATACCCTTTTCTCCAGGGCCATGGGTGGCCACCACCCACACTTCTGTTACTGACGGGACCCCTCAAGCAGTGGTATATTGGTCAATGTTTAACCAACAGATCTCTGAAAAGATAAAAAGCCCTAATTTTTTGTTTGCCAGTTTTTATAACGGAAAGATTCTTACCAATTTCAGCCTATTTAGGTGATGCCACAGGGCTTGGAGTAGGGTATTGAGGCACACAGTTGGCAACTCTGCCCTGGGAGTCCTGCCAGCTGTAGGACACCACTGCCTCAAGTGACCAGGCAGGACGGAGATCTGCGCTGAGTGCATCTTTCATCTTTGCCTGCAGAGAACTGCTGGAAGCATTTTATAAGTCAGTAAGTAGATAAGTAACTAAAGTATACCATGTTATATATGTAAAAACTAAGATCATACCAAACAATATATTCTTTAAACCTTATTGAAATAAGGCTTCTGGTATCCAGTTTGTTTTTGGTACTTATCAGATATTTTAGAAGAGGTTGATTTTTTGTGTTTCTTAGGTTTTAAAAACTGTGCCCATCACTTGAAGCACTTCCTTCCTCCCTCTCCTCCCCCCACCCCCCATAACTTAGCAGGGTCCCTAGTGCAGAGAGCACCCCCTTCTGGGGCAGTTCCCTCCAGCACGTTTCCCTTGTCTTCTGGGGATTTTGCCCATGGCCTTAAACATACATGGTGGTAAGATGTGATTAGTCAAAATAGGAAAAACTTACAGGTTCTGTGTATTGATTCAACATATTTTTATTCAGAGCTTATGGTGTGCCAGGCACTGTTTTAAGTGCTGAGGTTTATCAGTGGACAAAGCAGACAAAATCCCTGTCCTTGTGGAGCTAACAACCTAGCAAGGAGAGGCAGGCAGTGAATGAACAACGAAGCAATGAATGAATGAGTGCTGGCAACAAGGACCAGTGGCCTGCTGGGGCAGCATTCACTTTTTTCTGGAGGAAACAGGAGTCCTAGCATCTTTCAGAAAGATTCCAGAAGTTCATTATCCTGCTGTGGACTCTTGAAGGGCACTATTTGAGGTCAGGGAGATGTCAGAACAGAGTTCAGCCTTGAAATCCCCCTTTCTATCAGCCCTCAAGACTCAGACGCAGTGAACTGAGAGCAGTGCCAGGCACCCTGGTCTAAGGGCCCTTAGAAAAGATGGGCTGGGCCCCCTCCCCCATCCCTCCCTCCCTGACCCAGTGAGCAGTGTACCTTGAACTAATGTAGCACATGCATTAATGGGCATGGGGGGGGGGGGTGTGGGGGGGGGGAGTCCTGGAGGGAACCAGAAGCTACAAGTCCTGGCCTTGCAGTTCACTAGATGCAAGACTTCAGGCAGCTTGCTTACCTTCTCTGAATCTACTTCCTTACCTGCAAAACAGGTTACTAAATCCAACTTCAAGATTGTTGTGAAGCTTACAATAGCTGATACGTGGGAAAGCATATTGCGAACCTAACACAATTTAAATGCCATCTATTTAATATCATTTTGATTATGAGCTAAAAAATATAGTGAGTTAGCCTGGAAATTCGTCGTGTGCCTTCTTTGTGATTCTCTCTTGCTGTGTAAATAGCATTTCCAAAACAATACTAGATTCTGAAGATATTTTCAAGTGGGGAATTTAAAACAGAGATTAAAGAAGCGTGCATGGGAGCCGGTGGGAGTGTGAGAGTGCTGATTGTGTGAACCTCCTGTGTTGTATCGGGGGCTCTTGGGATTTGCCCAATGAGAAGGTTGCAGTGGGTGCGTCCTTGTTCCTGGATGCTGGAAGGAAGGGATGAGAGCTTCCCAGGGTGTGCGGCTGAGGTGGAGGTGGGGCGTGCCAGCCGGCAGAATGTTCAGGTGCAGGAGCGTTGGGGGAAAGACCCAGTCAGTGCAGATAGTGGCGTTTTTACAAGTCTCAGCCTCTCTGCCGTCTTGCACTAAATTCCATTCTGTGGAGTTTAAGGGAAAAGCTGTTTCCTACAGTTATAAATTGCACACACAGGTGCCCCTTGTAACTGAATATCAGACAATTTGGGGTCATCATTTGCCTGACACCACAATGCTACTGTCTTCTCATGGGCAGTTCCGAGTGTTTACTGATGTTCTAAAAATGTCCAGTTTATGTCAAGGTATTTGCATGAATGAAATGATCACTTTTAAAATTTGGCAATAGCAATTGGCAAAGTGTGGCCCTAAGTCAGTGTTGGGAAACATTATCTATAGCCTTTAATACCCTGTCCTTAAAAGGATGTGGACACATTATGTGTCAAAACGTATGCCAAGTTCTTAGCGATTAAACTTCCGCTAAAGTGTGAAGTATTTTTTTCTTTCCTCGGTGATTGTTTCACAGTTGTCTGAAGGACCCTAAAGTAGTTAAGGTAATTGCTGTCATCCCGGTAGTTTTGGATATAGATTGTAGGTTGTAGTTATTTACAAATGAGAAAACTGGAGCTCAAGGAGGGAATGCTATTTTCTTCTGGTGCAAAATATCAAGGCAGACTAATTATAGGAAGTCAGCTTTTCTGACTAAGCAGGTATCTGTTCTGTCTTTCCTATAAAACATGTGCACAGTTACTGGGCTGTGCTGTTCTCTTTCTTCTCAGTTTAGTTCTCTGGGCAGCTTGCCCCTTACCAGTCTGTCTTGAGACACTCTGGAGGTTCTGTCTGTCTTTCTGTCTGTCTCTCACACACACACCTGTCAGCATCACCCCTGCTTCATTCCCTATCCTTTTAATCAAAAAAGGGAACTGTCTTGATTAGATCACCAAAAGATACCTTTCTGTCAACATCAAATGACTGATTAAATGTACCTCTCAGACCAAAAGATGACTCATAAGGCAGTGTGAGAAAAGGAGGCACGGAGAAGAATGGAAGGGATTAGATGGCTTTAGGAGTTATTGACTCACAGACATAGAAACAAATTTATGGTTACCAGAGGGGATAGCAGGGGTGGGGAGGTAAATTAGGAGTATGGGATTAACAGAAACACACTACGATATACAAAATGATAAACAACCAGGTCCTACTGTATAGCACAGGGGACTGTATTCAATGTCTTATAATAACCTATAATGGAAAAGGATCTGAGAAGGAATATAGCTGTATCTATATCTATCTATCTGTATCTATATATCTGAATCACTTTGCTGTACACCTGAAGCTGACACAACATTGTAAATTAACTATACTTCAGTTTAAAAAAAGGATGAAAAAAATTAACATTAACCCCCTCCCCCCCCAAATAAAAAGGGTTATTTACTTAGTAGCAGACTCCGTGTAAACAAAACTATCAAAAACCTCTGTAAGGATTTTGGGGAGAAGAAACTGGAAAAATCCAGTCCAGGTATGGTGTGTAGGTCAGAATGGCAATTATTCACACAACCTTGTTTGGTTGTTCCTGGGAAGGGGGAGCACGTTGAGGGGCAGAGCAAGGAGATCTGTCACGCCTTACCTCGTTGGATCGCTTAAATTCTTGGATAATGATTTCATCCCTTCCATTATGCTAGCAGCTGCAACCTGAGCATGCAGGGCAAAGTGACCTAGATCACGGCAAGGAGCAAAGTACTTTCTGTGGTGTACCATTCCTTTTTCGAAATGGGAAATCTCATTCTATAGAAAAGACTCCAAATTGGCTTTTCATTTTACATGCCAGTAGCCGGGGTAGATACAAATGACTTTAAGCAGTGATTACAGCTGTGAGCATGTAACAACATTCTGCCTTTTTATTACCCTGGAAATTCAGTCTCTGAAGTATAGCTGGATTCCCCTTTTGGCAATGACTCACGGCGCGCATGCTCGCCCCGCCTCCCCCGTGACCTGGTGCTGGTTGCGCCCTGAGACTGTCTTGTGAACCGCCCAATAGCCAGGGGCTGTTTTACTTTCTATGGTGACAGTTGAATTCACTTAGCCAGCTCATTTGCACATCTCTTTCCTCGCTGGTGGCTTTAAATTGCTTAGTTAGTGAATCTGTCTTCCTTCTAAGTAGCAATCAAGCAGGTTGCTCACCTGTCACTTGCATTTTGCCCGTCAGGGCTGCCCTGTCGTTCTGCCCGGTCAAGTCTGATTGGTTGTTGCACAGTGTGGCTTCCCTGGCTGCTGCTGAGGGGTAACCTGTGTGTTCCCTGCGACACATCTCTCGTGGATGCTTATCAGCCGTTCCAGCACCCAGGGGAGAGAGGGGAAAGAGTGCCGTGAAGCTGGGGTCCTCTGGGAGGGGAAGGGGCCATTTGCACTGCCTCCTTCCCCCGTGGGGTTATAATCTCATTCAAAGCAAAAGCTAATCAGAGGGGAAGGGGCTTAATCAAGTAGGGGAGGGTGTGATTTCAGGGTGTGGAACAGGCCAAAATACCAATTTCTTTTTAGGGAACAGTGTTGGTTATATGGCGGGGTGGAGATGGTGATGAAATTTTCATCCTCTGCCTCCCCAGACAGAGTCATGCCTCTCAAAATGCATTGGTCAGAGGCAAAGACTTCTGTCTCGCAAATCTATCAGATCCTTATTATTTTTCTATGGCCCCTTTCGAAGGAATGGTGTTAGTACCCCTTATAAATAGCTATTTTTTACAAACAGCTTTATTGGGATATAATTTGCATTCCATAAAGTTCATCTGTTTACATGTTCTTTAGTGTATGTAATACAGTAAATATATACAGAGTATACAACACTATAATCTAATTTTAGAACATTTTCATCATCCAGAAAAGAAACCTTGTACCCTTTAGTAGTCACTCTCCACCCCTCCTCCCTGCCTAGGCCTCCCGTCTCCTTCTCCCAGCCCTAGGCAACCACTAATTTACTTTCTGCCTCTATAGATTTGTCTATTCTGGTCATTTTATATAAATGGAATCATATAGTATGTGTTTTTTTGTGACTAACTGCTTTCATTTCTCATAATTTTTTGAAGTTCATCTAATTTATAGTCATCTGTGATGTGGTCATCTTTGTATGTCATTCCTTTTTATGGCTGCATAATATTCCATGGTATGGATATACAGTATGTTGTTTATCAGTTGTTGGATCTTTGAGTTGTTTCTGCTTTTTGACTATTATAAATAATGCTGATATAAATATTTGTGTGCAAGTTTTTGTGTGGACGTAGGTGTCCCCCCCCCACCCCCCCCACCCCGGGGTACATATTTAGGAGTGAAATTGCTGGGTAATATGGTAACTTTATACTTAACATTTTAAGGAGCTGTTGATACCAAACTGTTTTCCAAAGTGGCTGTACCACTTTACATTTCCACTAGCAATGAAGCATCCTCATCAATACTTATCTTTTTGATTACAGCCATCCTAGTAGGTGTGAAGTAGTATCTCTTGTGGTGTTGATTTGCATTTCCTTAATGGATAATGATGTTGAAGATCTTTTTGTGTGCTTATTTAGCATTTTGTAGGTCTTCTTTGAAGAAATCTCTATTCAAACCACTTGCACATTTAAAACTGAATTGTCTTCTTATCATTGAGTTACAAAAGTTCTTTATATATTCTGGGTACGAGTCTCTTATCAAGATGCATGATTCCCAGTCTGTGGTTGTCTTTTCTTGATGGTGTTCTTTGAAGAACAAATGTTTTTAATTTTTGAGAGGTCCAACTTACCAGTCTTCTTTTATTGCTTGTGCTTTTGGTATTGTATCTAAGATACCATTGCCTAATACAGAATCACAGATTTAGTCTTACGTTTTCTTCTGAGAGTGTTATAGTTTTAGCTTTTACATTTAAATCTATGGCCCACTTTGAGTTAAATTTTGTGTATGGTGTAAGATAGGGCTCCAGCTTCATCTATTGCATGTGACTATCCAGTTGTCCCACCACCATTTGTTGAAAAGACTATTCTTTCCCCCATTTAATTGTTTTGTCCTCTTTGTCAAAAATCAATTGACCATGAAATTTCGGGTTTATTTCTGGACTCGTAATTCCCTTCCATTGATCTATATGTCTATCCTCTAATGTCCTAGTTCATAAAAATCTTTTTATGAATTATAATATACATATAGAAAAGAACATAAATTTAAAGGTATAATTTCGATTAATTTTTACAAGTGAACACAGCTGTGTCGCCAGCACCCAGACTTAGAAATATGACATCGCTAGCACCCTACAACCCTCTCATACTCTTCCTAATTGCTGCTCCTAAAGGTAACCGCCACTCTCCTGACCGTCATCACCACAGATTCGTTTTGTCTGTTTCTGAACTATGTATAAGTGGAGCTGTGTGGCACATGCTATTTCCTGTCTAGCTTCTTTCCTTCAACATTATGTTTATGAGCTCCTTCCATGTTGTTTCATGTAGCAGCAGTTCATTAGTAACTACCGTGAATCTTTGATATGACGTTATAACATATGACACTATTTACCGATCCTCTTAATTCAACAAACCAGTATTTTCCAAACGGCTAATGCATGGGAAAGATGCATTAAAAGTGCAAGATACACCAAGGGATTTTAATATAACAGAGTTTGGAAAGCTCACTGATATGGTTTCACTTTCCACGTTACAACTAACCTTTAAGAAATATCTGCTTGTAGAGTTTTGGTGTAGTATCAAAGGAGAATGGTCACAAAGCTATTACATTTCTCCTTTGTTTTCCAGTTAAATATCTATGTGAGGCCAGATTCTCTTCATGTATTTTACCCTAAAAGTTTATCACAACACAACATATTGAAATAAGAGGCAGATATGAAATATATAGCCATCTCACATTCAGCTGGCCATTAAATAGATTTAAGGAAATGTAAAGTAATGCCACTGCTTCCTTTGGAGAATATAGTTGTTTTTCATAAGATATTATTTTAGATTAACATGTGATAGGTTTATTATTGTTATTTTAAATGAATGAACAAATAAGCAAATTTTCAGCTTTAGTTTCTAATGGGATAAATATAGAATAATCCTGATAAAGGTTCTTGGGGTCACTGATAATTTTTCAGAGCATAAAGGGGTCCTGAGACCAAAAAGTTTGAGAACCACTGGGCTAGTGGGTAGTTAGTTAACATATAAGCATACAAATAAACTTGTAATTATAAACCACCGCAGTGAATGATATAAAGGAGAACAAGGTGCTAAGGGAGACAAACAAGGGAGAGCTATTAGATGGGGGATAGTGTCAGAGAAGGCCTGTCTGAGGAAGTGGTTTTTAAGCAGAGATCTGCAGAGCGAGATTGGAGGGAGGATCATTGTTGGCAGAGGGAGCAGAGCCCCTCAGGTGGGAGCATGCTTGGCTTGAGTGGAGCACGGTGATGAGCAGGAGAGGGGCATGAGATGAATCAGAAGCTAAAGCCCCCAGGCTCTTGGAGATCATGTTAAAATTTTGGCATTTTGTCCAAAGTCCATAAAAATGACTTTAATATGATCAGTTTCAAATTTTTAAAAGATAACTGACTGTTACGTTGAAAAACAGAAGGGAGACAAGAGAGAAGGTGAGGGGAACACCTGGGCAGCTATTTTAATGGTCCAGTGGTGTCTGCACCAGGACGGAGACAATGCAAATGGAGGTATTTTAGAGCTAACATTTCTAGTTCTTGCTGCACTGCCCCTACTTCCCCCATGGGAGTAAAACACAGGAGGACTCCTAGGAGACCAGTACTACCCATCATGCTTAGTGACACCATTTCTCTAAGTATCACAAAGATTAAATATCCATTACCTCAATTTTATAATTATTTGCTTTTTTTTTTGCATGTGTGACTGAATTGACTACATTTACTTCGATAATTATTTTTGATAATGAGATTGAAAAAGTCACTCTCATAGCACCATCTTGTGGACAGTAGTGAGAAATTTTTAAAATTGGGTTTAATAACTGAAAAAAAAAAAAAAAGTCACACCAAGTTCTCCAGAAAGTTTACCAGTTTGCCCCAAGTCCTTTTTGGAAAGAGATGGGATATGAACACATTCAACAGAATTAATTTCAGACTATCCTGAAACTAACTGGCTGTATTTATTCAAAATCGATTCTCTCTGGTTGAGTTTTGACATAGTCACTGACTGCAAATACCTTTTATTTAGTTATCATTTGAGGGCCATCCCCTGTATCTCAGGCTGCCCCCCCTCTGCCTCCTTTCCAGGCTCATCAGAACTTATGTGACCACTAACAGTGGAATTCCTTGGGGCTCAGATTCAGGCCCAGTTCTCTTTTAACTTCATACTCTCCTCAGGCAAATTTATTCCCAACCATCATGTTCCTCACCATCCGTGCCTCCCAGATGTGTTTATGTGGCCCAGACCTCTCCTCTGAGGCCCAGATCCTTATTTCTAACCCACTCTTCTACCTCTCCACGTGAATGTTTCACATCCAAGAACGAATTTTGGGACTTCCTCCCCTCCAAACCTGCTGTTCTTTTAGTATTTCTAAATTCAAGGAAGGCACAAACTTCCATCCAACTTTCAAACTAGAAACCTAGAAGCCGTCCCTGATGCCTCCTTCTCCCTCATCTCCCGCCCTCAGCAGCCAGTCTCTCGGCCTTGTCTGCTTTACCCACCGTGTGGTTCCTCCTGGGTGGCCCACTTTATAGCCACTCCTCTGCTCCGGTCATCTCTCGTCTAGACCCCTGCTGTAGTCTTCTAATTAGTCTCTGTGTCTGCTCTGGGCTCTCTAATCCACTCTCCACACTGGGACATTTTCTCAAAATGCACATCTTCCCAGGCCAATGAAAACCGTCCAAGGCTGCCCACGCCTCCTGGTCTAACCGTGCCTCGTGGTGGGTCCTTCCCTGCCCCTCCAGCTGCTTCTCAGCCACGCTCCACCCTGTGCTCTGCACGGCAGCCCCGCTGGTTCTCTGTTCCTGAAGTGTGTCCACCACAGGGATTGGCACCTGCTTGTCCCTCTGCCCCTCCCCTGCTTATCTCCATTCAGCCTTCCAACCTCAGCCTAACTGTCTGTTCCTCAGAGATGCCTTTTTCTGAACTTCCAGGCCTTTATTATAAGCGATTACACATCAGAAATCCCTTCCCTCTGAACGCTTATCTCAGTTTCCAAGTTCATATTCATTAAAGTGGTTTCTTGATGAATGACTTTGCTTCAAAAAGAGCTCCAGAGAAAGGGCCCATGGCTGATTTTGCTCACTGTATCTCTCCGGCACCCAGCCGAGTGCCTGGTACCTAGGAGATGTTTTAAGAGTTCCCTGAATGAATGAGTGAACGGTTGTGTCTCTGAGGCCCTGACAAGGCAATTACAACAGTCCACAGTGTATATCCATAGTTTGTGTTACTTACTTATAAAGAAAATCAGGTCCAGGTGTGATGGAAGGTTGCACGTAACCTGGAGATGCCAAACCTGGCCCAGGAATCTCAGGCCCACCTGCCCCGTGGCCTGGTCCCACCTGGTCTTGTGACATGGGTGAGCAGACACTTGACAAAATGATACATGCATCTTCGCTAAGAATAAACAGTAATTTTGAGGGACATACCAAAAGTACCTGCCATCTCCTCAGGGGCATGGACCCACTAAAAGCACATTCAGTCTATGTAACTATTAAAAAAAATTATTATCTCTATCTTCACGCAAATAGCTTTCTCCTGCTTTGTGTTTTAGAAACTGACAGGACAATTAAAATCATTTATCTCAAAACACAGATAGTTCAAAGGTGACCTGCTAGTCCTAGGAAATTTCTAGCTACTTTTAAATAACGTTTCCACGTTACAAAAAAGAATCAAACATTATTGTGTGCCATGTTTATAAGATGAAATAAACACTCATTTTCCCTGAATATTGACATACAAAAAAGTGGTTAATGCCTTTCTATATCAAAATTATTATACAACAATATACAAAACATATTCTTAAATCTTTATTGTTTTACTTATTAATAAATTTGTTCCAAGAATAATTTAAGACATTATAACCACATATAAAATATGGCAAAATAACATAAATTATAAATCAACTAAGAATGCAAAAGAAAAATAGGGTAGGAATAGAAAATAGATTCAGAAATGAGGCCAATTAAAAAAATGCCTTTTGTGAGGACCAATATACTGCCAGGCAACACTGCTGGTTGTCTGCACAAGGGTCGTCCTGCCCTTCTTTCTTCTGTGGAGCCCTGATTATGTTCTGGTCTCGAGGTCCTGTGCTCAGTCCTGGCGGTGAACTGTGGTTGATCTAAGAGAGTCATGGACCCCTAGCTGGACCATTCTTGTTAGAAAGGAATGTCCTTAATGTGTGAGACACTTTTAGTGAGATCTTTTACTTGCGATCAGGAGCTTTCTGACCGATGCACTTGCAGTGGTTCTCATTAGGCTCCAAGCTTTCCAGCAGTCCATACCAAAAGGGAGATTTAGTTAGAAATAAATCAGTGTCCATAAAATAAAAACAGGCCTGTGCCTCAGGAAAAGCACAATATTACTAAGACTAAGAAATATGCTGAGGGTCTGTAGGGACCATTCATTTGTCTGATGTATTTAAAATCCCAAATAAAAGCATCAGTGATAAGGATACTGTAATCAGCAATCCAAGCCATATTGGCTTTCTCTTATGACATAATTTATTATTCACCTTGAAGTTTCATTTTCTACATGCTCCTTAAGTTAAAACATTATTGTTTGAGCCAAAAGAAAATGCATTTAACAAATTAATTTGGACAATGGGTGCAGACAAGTTGTTCTTTGCAAACTAACCTTTGGCTTGAGAATACAAAACCCTACGTCAATGAATTGGTAGATCAGTGGGGCGAGTGGGAAAAAGGTCTAGATGGTTCCCGTGTGCTTCTTTTAGAAAGAATATGTGTCTTTTCTGTGTATTTCTTCAGAAAGTGTGCAGGCATTCAACAGGACAGGGAAAGTTCATATTCTAAAAAGAATTGTTTTCCCCCTTGAGCAATGACATAAGAAGAGATTTTATTTTTGTATATAATTTTATTTTGTCTAGGAATCAGACTTCTTTCTCAGCTTATCTGTTTGTCTGTGTATTTATATCCAGCTTATAAAGAAACAAAGCAAACGTAGCACTGATAGAAAGACTGTCTCCTTCTGTGTGTTCCGCTTGATGGCTTGAACCCACAGCCAGCTGCAATAGCCAGCCTACCAGGAACAGCCCCCACTTCAAGCCCATTTACTATTTTAATGACAAGAACTTGCTAATGCGGGCACTTGAAATGTAACCTTGGAAAGGGATGCTCTTCATACCAGGAAATTTTTGAGAAGGCTTGAGTTCTTGCCATAACTAAAAATCGGATGATGTATTACTGATGACTTCATCCCCAAATGAAAGCTAGCTCCCTGATTCCATAATCCCTGGGGAGAATCCCACTGAGAAGAGAGTAATTTGGAAAGAACATGAAGGAAAGAGACTTCAGTTTCTCTTTTGAATAAAAATGAAGGAACCAATCCAAGTGATTATAGAGGACATAGCTTCCAGACCCTGCAGTGAGTGGCCTGTGTGTCTCCTACAACACCGATAGCAACTGCAGGGAGTTCATAAAGACAAAAGAAAGAAGAGACTGCTCATGGCAGGGGGTGGGGGATGGTTTGTGGGGCTTCTGAATGAGGAATGTAGAGGTGAAATGGTCCCCGCCCCCCCCACATTAGGCTCTGTATCCCAGCAGTGCTGACACTTCAGACTTCATTGCACATCCTGGCTTTCTCTTTAGAAAAAGGGGACAGTTCCATTCCAGTTGACTGTGGCCTCTCTCCACTTGGTTCTGATGACCATCTCCACTGGAGAAAACCGTCTTCCTGGTCTGTATTCATCTTCATGTCGGACTTTTTCCCAGTGGTGGGAGTGAGTATCTGAGGGAGGAACAGCCAGCATTTAGATCCCAGCCTACATATACCATTCTGGAGGAAGCCAGGAAAGAATGAAAATAGGATGAGCGGGCAGGAGTTGGGCTCAGCAAGCTGTGTTCCTAGAACTGGTTAAGCAGAGGGGAAGTTCTAATAGATGGTGTTTAGACATGCCCCATACAAAACATGTCCTTGATAACCTGGGTTGCTGTAGATTTTGGAGACTGAATATTGATGTCATGTAATGGCATGGTCCAGCACCATGATGGGACACATAAAGGCAGGTGTAGGTCACCGGATGCTGTCAGGAAAAACAAGAAAAGAGAGAGCTTATCACTTCTCAATGCTTCTAAGAGTACGTTTGCATTTTGGGGTGAAGGGCAAAGTATTCTCGTGAGGTAGTCAAGAACTGAATTCAAGGCCCAGGTTTGTTTCAAATGACATTTGAGAAGGTACTTAACATCTCTCAGCCTCATGTATTCAATTAGACATCATTTTTTGGCCACTTCAGTTTCTGCTATGTAAAATAAGTATCATAGTATCTACCTCAGATGGTTGTTGGGAGAATTTAATAGGATAATGTATGTAAAGTTTTCAACAGTGTCCAGAACAGAATGCTTGCCATGAATGTGAGCTAAAAAAAAAAAAAAAAAAACCAACAAAAGATGGTTTCCTTAAAGAAGAGAGTAAAGTAGAAACAATAATGTATTGTAAAGAATGTATTATTAATGTCCCACTAAATGAAATGGGCGTTTACATATATATATATATATTTCTCATATTTAAAGGAAAAGAATTGGGAGCTACACAGATAAAATACTCACTAAGATACTTTTCCAAATTTAGTCATAATAATGAAAAGTTGCCTAATGCTAGGCCTGTGATGCCAAATGCAGAGTCAGACATCAGTTCAACAAGCCTCCATCCATGGTGCTGAGGTAGCTGATACAGCCTCCCAGTCTCATCGCGTTTACTTCCTTGTCCAAAGAACTAGTGTTTAAAGACATCTTAAGGTTAGTCTTTTTTCCTCACGTGTTTAAAAAAATATGGTGAGGGGACTTCCCTGGTGGCGTAGTGGTTAAGAATCTGCCTGCCAATGCAGGAGACATGGGTTCGATCCCTGCTCCAGGAGGATCCCACATGCTTCAGAGCAGCTGAGCCCGTGTGCCACAACTACTGAGCCCACATGCTGCAACTACTGAAGCCTGCGCTCCTAGAGCCTGTGCACCACAATGAAGAGTAGCCCCATCTCACCACAGCTAGAGAAAGCCTGTGTGCAGCAACGAAGACCCAATGCAGCCAATAAATAAATAAATAAATAATTAAATAAATAAAAATAAAAAGATTAAAAAAAATATGGTGGGAATTGAAATCAGATGGCTTGTGTGGTCTCCCTTGGACTGGGGCCTCTAAGGTCTGCTGGGACTATGCCTTTATTAACATTGCTTTCCTAGTGGCCGGCACTCAGTGGGCCTCAAAAATGCTGCTTGAGTAATCTGAACCCAAATGCACTCTCGGTTTCGTTAATCTGTCCCGAGATGATTGATCCTCTGATGCTCAGTCTTGGGATAGAATTGACCAATCGGAACCCCCGCACGCGCCCTCACAGTCCCTTTGTTTTTCTAGTTCTTTCCTCAGGTATTAAATGCCTTGTGCTCAAAGACAGGAGACCCCAGGAAAGACTTTTTTGGAGATCTGACTCTCCAACTTTTGTTTCTTCTCTTACCTAAAAGTCGTTGGTTCCTCTGTGCTACTTCTAGACCCCCTGCTCTTATTTAAAGCAGGTTTAGAATTCCCAGGTTACAGTGCTTAGGTGAGGCCCATGGGATTGATACATAGGGTTCATTTCAGAGATCACGCCTCCACATCTTCCTGAACCCGCGGCAGCGTCTCCCTGAGCACATTAAAGCTCTGGGCACTTGGGGTCTGGAATGCTCACCTATGATGAGGTGTGCAGGCTTGTTCTGGGCGGGCTGGCCACTGTAGAAGTACAGATCAAAGAGGCGCTCCACTTTCCAGTCTGATAAGAGCTGCCTGTTTGTGCTAAAAAGGACACTGTAATTTCCGTTGATGTTGCACAGCCAGATAGGTAACTTGGGCGTCTTCAGCATGCTGCCCACCTGCAAGGGGAGAGGAGAACACGGATGAACATAGAGATCTGGCCTCATCGCGACAGATGCCCATACATCATCAGGATCAAAAAGCCACTCGGAGGCTTGGAGTTCATGCTTGTCACTGTGCAGGGCACTGTGTGTGGAGGAAGATTTCAAATGAAGGCTTCGTCATGAATGAATTTACATTTATGAATGGTGTGGTGGTGATGTGGCAGTTTTTCTCTTCATGGATCTTATTTTAAAACACTTTGAGGGTGGGCTCATGGAGAAGGTGGAACCACCTCAGCCTGCTTTGGAAGTGAGGTGGAAGATGAATAGATAAACTGAAATAGAAGTGTAGGGGTGGAACAGGAGAACTGCCCTTGGTCTTTGTTGTTGGCTAGTGTATTTACTCCCGTTCCCAAGATAGGACAATATTTCATTCAGCAGGTGGTCATTCTGGCAGCACTAACCATTTAGAACGTAGGAGAAAGAGACTGTTTAGCATATGGAAATAGAGAATATTTTGAATACAGAAAAAAGCTTCTGGGAAATGAGGGGGACATGCACATACACGCAAACACTCTCACACTCACACAGATATACATATATCTGCATGTGAGCATGGACATCAATTGTGAAGAGGTACTCAGAGCTGAGTATACTAGTTTAATATTACATATAATTTTAAGTTCACCGTTTTAATCAGCTTGTTATCTGGTTTTTGCAGGCAACGGTCAATTCAGCCTTGAATTCTCAGGCTAGGGAATTAGATTCACAAAAGCGCCGCTCTGGGAGGCCCCGCATAAAGGGTCCTGCACACTTCAGCAGCCCCTGAGGGTATCATCATACTATGGTGTATTTTTCTTAATGATATCTCCCATTTGGTTTAAAGAGGCAGGGAAACACATTTTATTAATGCCATTGAAACTCAATAATGTTAAAACATTTTTTTTCTACTTAGATAAACAGGAGCTACATGGAAACCCCCATTATTTCCACATGATGCCAGGGAGAGCGCTGGATGCTCAGCCCGGGCGCGTCTTCCCATAACAGAAAGATTCAGTTCTGTTTCTTTTCTTCTCAGTCCTCCGAGTTGTACTGTGTCTTCAGGAACAAATTCTGTTGTGTGGAAAATCCAGCTTTGAAAAAATGATCACGTGTTTTGTAAACCCAAGTATTAAAGGCTAATAACTTGACATTTTGATTTCTCAATGGTTCTATTCAAATGCCTTCCTTTTTTTAGAGTTTAAATTCTTCAGTTGTGGGTGAGTGGGTGAATCAGAGGTGCTTTTGTCTTTATGCTTAGCTACCAGAGAAAAATTATATTACTGTGTTTAAAAGAGGTGACCTCAGTTTTAGTTGATAGTTGAAAAAAGGGGTGCGAGCCCAGCACCCCAACATGCATATGCTCATAGTGGGAGCAGGATTTGTGCATCTGCTTACAGCAGCCCTGGCCACTCTGGACTGAGTATAACATGAGCCTCTTACACACCCAGTGTGGGGCAAGTCGCCCACTGGCTACCTTGGAAATGAAACACAGAGGATGTGCCCTTGAAGCAGCCTGTGTGTTTACGTTCCAGAAACCACCCCCAAGTTCCAGAGAACATTGTCACCATTCATTAGTTATAAAAGAAGCTCTTTCCTTCTTAGACCGTCTTGTGATGGTACCTTCTGTACTAAGGTTATGTGTAATCAAAATATGATCCGCAGGACTTGAAATTACTAAGGTTGGAAAATATGGATAAACTAATTAGGAAACTGAGGGCTGTTTGTAATAAAAAGCCACTCCATTTGAACTTCAGGTGGATGTTCTGGCTGATCTTAAATCAGTGAAAGTTCCTGTAAACGATGAGTGGGTGGGTGTAATAGACTATAGGCATATATGATATTGTTTCATGGAATTTTGTAACTGTAGGCAAAATTCAACTGGCGCTCAGATTCGTAGTCTGTGAGGTGCGGACACCACACTGTTGTGATTTTGTGCAACAATGCAACAGTTTTCTTTCCTGAACTCAAAGCGACTCAAGATTTTATTAAAGTAGCAGGAAAATGAAGTATTCATAAATATAACAATCTCCAGCACCCAAAGTGACCATTCAGAGACCGCACACTGAGCAGGCAGAGCCCTGATTGCCTTGAGAGATTCTGGTCAAGAGGAAAATGTCTGTCACACATAGCATTTGGGGTTTTAACTCCAAGAGGTGAGCCTTCGGATTGCAGCTGAGAATACACCTGGTTTAAAGGGAGTCCTGCAAAATCAACACTGAGCACCTCCCCAGTGGAACCCAGCCAAATATTATACTCCTCTCTTTCCGCAGTGCACCATGTAGTGTTTGACTGGAATCTTCAGTTAAGAATTTGTATTGCTTTGGGGTAGACACAATTTATCATATAATCTCCCCCACAGGAGGATTATAAATATGTTTTACTGGTGAGATTCCACCAATGTAGAATTTGTTCATGTTGCCTCATGTTGCCATGGTAAAAAGGAAATTAAATTGTGATACAGTAGTGCTATAAATAAAATACCTTTCTCCTTAAATTCACTTATTGTGTAATAAGCCCGGTAGGTTCAGCCTTACATGCAGCAATCAAGCCTTCCATCACATGTATCATTTAAGCTAAAGTTATTAAGATAGGAAGGAGGGTGGGACAAATTCTAAGCCCCAGAGGGTGAGGATGGAGTCCATATAATTGTTTCTTACACCGCCATCTAGAACAGTGGCTCTTAGAGTATACCTTTGCATAATGAACTTGATGTTGAGGTCCCAAGGCCCCCATCTGGCGATCTAAACGGGGGAAAGGTGTTGGAAAGTTGTGCTTTCTTTATTGATTCCCCGTGACGATTCATGTGCATGACTGTTCATGGTCTGGCTCTCATCTCTGCCACCTGGAACATGAGTTAATGTAACTTCTCTCAGTGCGTTTGCAGGGATGTTGTCATGTTTGCAGGGTGCTACCTCAGCGACTCAGCAGTAAGGAACAGTGGGTGGAGCTTCATCTGGTACTTTTAGGGTTGGATTTCTTCCTATCAGTCTCTTTAAAGGACAAATGTAAAGAGGGAAGAGGGTAGGACTCAGATGGTGATGTGCTCTGCCAGGGCTGCCGGGGGAATAATTCCAGCAAGACCTAAATGGCTTCGGTCCCTTCTAAAAATCAAAGTTGATTTTTCTTCTCGGTGGCAGGTGCAAAGCTAATGTGAACCTCCTAAGGCTTTCCAGATGGTGTTAGACTCCAGCTGCTTTCTGTTCTCACTTAAGTATTGGAACCTCACACTCAAACCTGTACCTTCAAATAGAAAAGTGATGGGAGGCTTCAAAATAGTGCCTTATCTTGTGGGGAGCTGGCTGTGTGCTGCAGGAACCTTCAGTCTTCTGGGCTCTAAGGGGACTTGCCATGTCATCTAATGAGAGCTCCTTTTTTTTTTTTTTTTTTTAAATCTCACCCACTGGGCTGTGACATTGAGACTGAAAGACATGCGTTTTTGCAATCTCTGCAATTTTATCTCTGAGTAAGAAGAGATTCACTTTGGGAAGACAGATGCAGTGGTACAGGAGGGGTTTCACCTCGACAGCAGAATCTGTCAGGCAGCACGTTGATTTTCTTTTGAACTTAGAAACCTTCTTATACTAGGTTTCTATTACCAGTGTCTACATATAATCTTCTGATTTAGAGCACCCACCCTAGGCAGGAGTCCCTAAATACCCCTAAAATGCTTATAACCTATTTGCTTTTGGCATATTCATGGGTCCTGGGCAGAGTCACCATGCCTCCCAGCAGAAAGATCAGGGGAGTGACTGTGGCGGTCCTCAATCCAGCGATACTTAAAGCATTGTCCTAGAACCATATCTGGCTCTTTTTTGAGCAAACTGTTGTTCTGCAAGAAGTTCTATGATAAAATGTTATGGAACATTAGACATCTTTATGCACTCAGTCAGATGGGGCTTCTGGTTAGTGCATCTCTGAATGCCACTGAGCTTGTCCTTCTAGCATGCATGTGACACATGCTGAAGGGTGACAGATACTTGAAAGGATGTGTGCTACCAGTACCTGCAGTTCACAATCAACTCAGATTCACCACTGCTTTAACCTAGAAGTCAATGGACAAAGTTCTAGATGTGGAGCACAACTGTCAGGCATTCTAAAACCGAGCCATGATTTTGCCAGTCTAACCATTGTAGTCCAGCATCAGTGTACCTATGATCAGTCTTATAAATTATATAATACAGATCTACATCTCTATATCAATACATTGATGTGATTGTTTACAAAAGCACTTCTGATAGATATAATGCCAAGAACTGGCATTTTGTATTTACCACTTCATCAGAAAACAAGCAGAGATGATCATGACAGGCAGCGTGGCACAGTGGGCTGAAGGGGCCTTTGAACATAGATGGATCTTGGGTCAGAACCCTAGCTCTGACACTTCCTGAGCTGGTGGCCTAAGGCAACTTCCTACACCCTTCTTTCTCATCTCTAAAATGAATGACCGAACAACAGCCACTGCACTTGTACTAATTTAAAAAAAGTTTTTACATTTTATATTGGAGTGTAGTGGATTAACAATGTCGTGTTAGTTTCAGGTGTATAGCATAGTGATTCAGTTATATATATACATGTATCTATTCTTTTTCAAATTCTTTCCCCATTTAGGTTATTAACAGAGTACTGAGCAGAATTCCCTGTGCTATACAGTAGGTCCTTGTAGTTAACTATTTTAATTATAGCAGTGTGTACATGTCAATCCCAGGCTCCCAATTAATCCCTCTCCCCCACTGTTTCTCCCTGGTAACCATAAATTCATTCTCTAAGTCTGTTTTGTAAATAAGTTCATTTGTATCTTTTTTTTTTAGATTCCGCATATAAGCGACATCATATACTATTTGTCTTTCTTTGTCTGACTTGCTTCACTTAGTGTGATAATCTCTAGGTTCATCCATGTAGCTGCAAATGGCATTATTTCAGTCTTTTTTATGTCTGAGTAGTATTCTGTTGTATATGTACCGCATCTCCTTTATCCATTCATCTGTTGATGGACATTTAGGTTGCTTCCATGTCTTGGCTATTGTAAGCAGTGCTGCAGTGAACATTGGGGTGCATGTACTCTTTCAAACCATGTTTTTCTCTGGATATATGCCAAGGAATGGGATTTCTGGATCATATGGTAGCTCTTGAAATAACACTGATTATAACTTTGAGTGGAAATGAGAATTAAATGAAATGTTTACCAGTGGCTTAGAGAAAGCCTGGCACACAGTATGTGCTCTACACAAGTGGCTGTTAGCACTGTAATGACTAAATGAGCTTTAAAAAATACCATCTTCAGGGATGGATGAGTTTTAAAGAATAAATACTATCTTCAGGGATGATGAGAAAATATAAAATTCTTATATATATAAAATCATTACATATAAAAATTATTTTAATAATGATAGATGAGTTATGGGTTGCTTTTGTCCCAGAATATAATGAGCTGCTATAGAAAGAATAAAAAAGCACCTTCAGATTAAATAAACTTTATATGTACACATGTAGATGCCTAACATAGTCATATATCCTAGCTGTTCAAGTAAGAAAACTACCCGCTGGCCTGTATTTGCTCTTTAATACATTTGTTCTGAAACCAAGCTTCAAGTGCATGTCAGAGACAACATAATAAACATCCTCCGGGTTTCAAAGCCATTAGTGTACAATTTCAGGCAATTTTCACCTAGGGCAGGATTCATAGGCATCTCCCTGGGGAGAGAACACTGACTCTAAGAAGGAAGGATGAAAAGCCACATTAGTCACTTTTCAAAAAGATGGAAGCTTTGTAGATGTGATTTCTATGTAGATTTTAAAGCTAACCCAGCCTGTCGCTATCCTTTGCCCTACTTCCAATTTGTGAGCAGGCATTTGGATGGTGGTCCTGAGGTCGGGTACATTTTGCCCTCTTCTCAGCAGGAAAGCTCTTATTATTTTTTAACCTTAGGCCTCGGCCTCTTAACTGACTTTAAGGTCCCCACAAACATCCACTTTATTATTGGATGATATTTTAGGCTCTGCAGGTAATTTTCTCTAGAGCATGATTTAGTAGCACTATTGGTCTGAGCCGACTTGTATTGAAAGAAATGTGATCCAGGGAAAATGGTAACACTGGATTGCTGTGAATTCTTGACTCTTTGAGGCACTCTCTCTCAATCTCACTCTCTCTCTTAGGGGCGCATAGCCTTCGATATAGTCCCTTTTCTTGGAGCAGCTTAGTAGCTATTTAGCAAACACCTGTTTAATTTTAATTTAAGATAAGGTTTGAAACGTGCCCCTAAAGCCTTGCACATGGTAAAAAAGGGACAGAAAGCTGTCAACCTTTCTGATATTGATTGAAAGAAGATAATCCTTCTTGTAATTTCAATTGAAATAGTTAGTTTTCCAATTCTGTACATCATGAATTTAATCAGCTAAGCCTAACGAGATTTTATTTTTTTTCCTTTTTTTAGAGCAGTGGTTCCGTCGGGGCAATTTTGTGCCCCAGGGGACATTTGGCAATCTCTGGAGACATTTTTGGTTGTCACACTGGGGCGGGGGTGGGGGGCCGTGCTACTGACATTAAGTGGGTAAAAGCCAGGGTGCTGCTAAACATCCCACAATGCACAGGGCAGCCCCCTCCACAAAGAATTATCTAGTCCAAAATATCAGTAGCGCTGCGGTTAAGCAACCCTGCTCTAGCATAGAGGTTTCTCACCTCGGATGCACGTTAGAATCACCCGAGGACTTAAAAAATTCAGGTGCTTTCCAGGCCAGATAAACCCGTCATTGGGTAGGACCAGCTATACAATTTGTGGGATCCAGTACAAAATGGAAAAGTGGGGGACCTTGCTTAAAAAATGTTAAGAATTTTAAGACAGTGACAACAGAGCATCAAACCAAGTGCAGGGCCTTCTAAGTGTGGGGCTGTGTGTGAACACACAGGTCCTACACACATGTAGTTGACACTATTCTGGAGGTTAACCTGGGCATTGATAGTTTTAAAAGCTTTCCAAGTGGACCAAAGACTAACAGACACATCACCAGAGAAGATAGACAGATGGCAAACAAGCATATAGAAAGATGTTCCGCATCATATACTATCATATTATCAGGGCAATGCCAAAAAACAAAAAAACAAATGCCAACAATGAGATACCACTGAACACCTATTAGAATGGCCAAAATCCAGAACATGGACAACACCAAATGCTGGCAAGGATGTGGAGCAGCAGGACCTCTCATCCATTGCTGGTGGGAGTGTAAAATGGTACAGCCACTTTGGGAGGCAGTTTGGTTGTTTATCACAAAACTAAACATTCTGTATGATCCAGCAATTGCCCTCCTTGGTATTTACCCAAAGGAGCTGAAAATGTATATCTGCGCAAAAACCTGCACATGGATGTTTATAGCAGCTTTATTCATAATTGCCACAACTTAGAAGTAACCAAGGTATCTTTTGCAAGTGAATGGATAAATAAACCATGGTATATCAGTGGAATAATATCTGTTCAATGAAATATTATTCACAATATTCCAATGGAATATTATTCAGTGCTATAGAGAAATGAGGTATCAAACCGTGAAAATACATGGAAGAAATTTAAAGGCATGTTATTAAGTGAAAGAAGCCAATCTGAAAAGGCTACATACTATATGATTCCAACTATGTAACATTCTGGAAAAGGCAGAACTATGGAGACAGGAAAATGATCAGTGGTTACTGGGGTTGAGGGGTGGATAGAAGGTTGAAGAGGCAGAGAACAGAGGATTTTTAGAGCAGCGAAACTACTCTATATGATGTTATAATGGTGGATACATGTCATTATACATTTGTCCAAACCCACAGAATGTAAACACCAAGAGTGAAGCATAATGCAAACTGTGGACTCGCATGTTAATATGTCAGTGTAGGCTCATCAGTTGTAACAAATGTACCACTCTGGTGAGGGACAGTGATGATGTGGAGGCCATGCATATTTAGGAGATATATGGAAATCTTTGTACTTTCCACTCCATTTTTCCGTGAACCTAAAACTGCTTTAAAAAAATAAAATCGAGGGGCTTCCTAGGTGACGCAGTGGTTAAGAATCCGCCTGCCAATGCAGAGGTCACGGGTTCGATCCCAGCTCCAGGAAGATCCCACATGCCGTGGAGCAACGAAGCCCGTGCACCAAAAAAAAAAAAAAAAAGTCGATTGAAAAAACAAAACTCTCCATGTGATTTCAATGTGCAGCCAGTGCCAAGATCACTGTTCTTTAGCTTTTACTGCCTATCCCTCCTGTAGCAATCAGTTTATGTATGTGGTATTGGCCCGTGTATAACTCATCCTTGTATTGGACACAGTCTCACAATCAATAGATGCTGAAGGAACATGGCTGAGTAAAACACTGTGCTGTTCCTGCTAGTCCTTGTTGTAGAACCTTATGTGTATCGAGGTCATTTGGGCTTTCCAACGGGCTTCAGCCTTCGTGATTTTGTTTGCTCTTCACATCAGTCATATGCCTCCGGGGCAAGTGTTAGGACACCAGTCTGTGGACGAGGAAGCAGGCTCAGAGCAGGTAAGTGACTGGCCCAAGTCACACTGCTGTGAGTGGAAGGGCAAGGCCTCCAGCTAAGTCTCCTGGTTCCCAGAACAGCCTGTTTCTCACGTGCTACACCAACTTCCTCACTTTTAGACCAGGTTTCTAAAGTATGGTCCACGTGTCCCTTGGTGGCATGTGGCATGAAAGTCAGGGCACAAGGTGTGAACTTTAAAACAAGACATGTTTATTTATTTATTTAAATATGTAGTGGAAAAAACTAGCATATCAGGTCCATAGCTTGTATTACTACTACAGAAAAGGTTAGGATCAAATTTTAAAAGTGAGTTGATTTAAAGGAAAATATTAAGCAAATAACAGTGGAGGTGGTGTGAAGATATGACAAAGCTTATGAATTACCTACTAAAATGACAGAGCTATGAGAAACACTGGCTTAAATCTTTGTAGTTTATAATGAGGATATAGTGAAATAATATTGTGAAAGAGCTTTGTAATAATAGACAAAGCACTAAAACTGTTGTTGTGGTTTTTGCAACCTCACTCCTTGAAACTTGCCCCCATTGTATCCTACCAGGCTGCCTTGGCTTATTTTACTGGGCCCTGATAGATACAGAGTGCTTGACCATGGACATCAAGTGACCATGCGTGGTTGAAAGAGAAGAAAAATATGTAAAATGAAATCTATAAGTCCTGTATTTCTGACTTAGTTTTCCTTGTCATTATATACATCAAATTCTAAGATGAATTCCCAAATTGTCTGGAACAGGTGATTAAGAACTTTATGGTAATAACAAATCCATTCTTCGCCTAGGGCTTATTCAAAGTACAGTCTTTCACGTTTACACGGTGGAATACTGTGCATCCATTAAATATGGTGAAGGACATATATTCATTGACATATAAGAATGTTTGTGTTAAATGAGAAAGGAAGAGTTCAGAAAAGTAGAACAGAGCATATTTATATGAGAAAGAGAAAGAGAAGGAAGCATTTCTGAGAGGATTGACCCTGGGTGATGGGATTGGGTTCATTTCTTTTACTTTTCGCTTATCTGTCACTTCTCATTTTTTCTTTTTTTAAATTGAAATATAGTTTACAATGTTATGTTAGTTTCTGGTGTCATTCTTCTCTGATGGACTAGATTTCAAACTCAAGGAATATTAAGTAAACTTTTAAGACATGCTTGTACACAATATACTAATTCTGCTATAGTCAGATGCTACATTCCTGATGCCATCAGACGTGTGTGTTGTGAGATGCTGCTTTCATGAATAACACATTGTAGCTGGAGCCAACAGTAAGGAGGAAAGGCAGATGAAGCTATGGATTTAAAACAACCTTATAAAGTGTAAAGCCCTGTACGTTCAAAGGGATTTTGAGTTGGAACCAGGAGAGTGAAGGGCAGGACAGGCTCTGAGCAATGGGGCCTTATTTGGTGCTGGTGGACGGTGAGCCTGGGGCCGGGGAGTTGTCACCATCATATTGAATTCCATCCCAGCTAGTTTCAGGGCCACTCCAGAGAAGTGTTGCTTTTCACAGAATCTGCCTTGCCTTCCCTGGGTTTTAGGATGAAATTTTTGTGAAAATATCACAGAAGCATCTGATTTGTGGTTTGGGTGGATATACTTGCTTCCTCACTCTCTCTCCTGGTTGTTTCTGCAGAATCACATCTTACTTAATTCTCTGGTTGTGCTTTTCAATAGCACAGTCTACTTTCTGGTTGTCAGAGGTTGTAAATCCCCTGAGCTGGAAAGCTTTTTGAGAGGTGTTTCACAAGTGGGGTTCCCTTTTTTTTTTCAGTGACTTTTTTTTAAAGCTTTGAGCAATAAGTAGAATATATGCATACATGTTTGTGTAAATAAACGGTTGGGAAGATACCCATTGTCTGCTGACAGTATTGGTTTCTGATGAGTGCGGATGCCAGCAGACTTTATTTGTATATTTCAAGTACTGTTTAAAAATTATTTGCATGTTACTTATATTACCTACACTCTATATAAATAAAAATATGAGGCAAGTGGACTTGGGTATTTCCACTTAGACCCAGAAAAATCTCCGTGTGTGTCTGTATGTGCATGTGAGAGGCACACAAGAAAGTAGTAAAGGAAAAAGTAAGCTCGGATTTGAATTGCCTTAATATAGAGACTTAAAATGTCCAAATAGTGACACACGGGGGGTGTGGTTGAGAATTGGAACACACTTACCTGTGAAAATCTATCATCCTCTGAGGTGTCCTTACCCCACTGCAAATAGCCGATGTCACTGTGGGTCACAACCCCATATAACATTTCCTGAGGCTTTCCTTTCTGACAGCCGTTAAACACATGTGGACTTGCTCTTCCAGTTAAAATCATGTTCAAAACTGCCTAGATGACATATTTTATAAATATTTACATTTCAGGTAGCGTTGACACAAGGACTTACTTTCTTTTTTCCTTTAATAATCATAAAAATTACCATTTTTAGTGAAAAAAATGGACTCCCACAATATATAATTCTGGAAAAACTCAAGTCATAACTGTTTGGTAGGGTTAAAACAGGAGTTTATTGATTGTTTTCTTGAGCCTTGCCCCAAAACTCCCCATGGGCCCTTCCTCCCTTAATATTTTTTTATAAACTTTGATTTCCATAGTTGTGATTTAAGATGCATGAAGCAAAGATGTTTTTATAGTGCTTTTCTTTCAGTTATTAGGGATTCCTGGGGGGGTCTTGTCAATATATTTCCTACTGTTTCTAGAATCTCAGGGAGGGCAGGCTCTCAGAGGTAAACTAGAAAGGACCGTAATGGAAAGTGGAGAGGCAGAATGTGATAACAGACTCAGGGGAGCATCTTCTTTGTCTTTCAAAGATCATTTGATCACTCTTCACTTAAGGAGAGAATATGCTTAATTGGAAAAGAAAAGCTTAAATTCTACAATAAAAATGCAAAGGCTTCCAACCCACCTGCCTGCACAGGAAGCCTCCAGCATTTGGTTGTAGCAGATGAGTGGTGGAGACGTCCAGGTCCTTCTGAAGCCTGCAGAACGGGAGGAGCCATCAGCACTCAGAGACGATGCCTGCTCCAGGGACCTGCAGCCTCTCCTCCCTCTAACCCCCAGCACAGGGCAGCAGCAACATGGGCTCGCCTGGTCACTGTCCTTCCTATGTGTCTGGTACATTTCCACCTGTCACCTGGAAAGCTTCTAGGACTGGGGCTGTAGAGGTGACTGGGCAAGCTCACATGCCATTGGGGGAAGTCAGTGATAAATGGTGAGAGAGGAGGAAGAAAGGACAGACCTCACGTGTTAGAATCCCTGGGTGTGGGCTCTGTGTGGGTGCTGGGCTCAACAGAGAAGTTGTTTGCTCTGACTGCCAAGGGACGCTTGGCTTAGGGTGGTGACACGTGATCCCTCCAGAGAGTGCTGGCCCAAGGCAGAGCTGAACAGACTGTTCAAGTGGAAAACACCAGCTTTGGAGCTAAGCCCATTTCTTGGCTGCAGCCGCTACTGTTTCATTGGGGACCAGGGGTCAGGGTTCTATCCAGGACAATACAGTATCAAGGTGGAAGGCGACGCCTGCTGTCACCCAGAGGGAGATGCCGAGTATGTGAGCTGTATGTGTTCCTGAATGAACCTATTCATAGGACTGGAAGGTCAAGTACCTCTGTGAATAAGATAAAGATGTGGGTCAAGCATCAGATGTAATTCAGGGAGGTGTTTCCTAAAGCATGGCATGATGTTAGATATGAGCACTTAAAAATTTTTACAGTAATGTGCTTAATACATTTTTCTTCAGCACAGGAAATACATGATTTAAAGGACATTAAGGTTTAAGAAGAAGTTGATATTTAAATGCATGTTAAATTAAGGGAATTGTTAAGCAAATAATAATATAGATCATAAAATTATGATGGTGATATGCAAAAGACAAGGTTCGGGAAAACTGCTTTAAGGCTTGAAATTCCTCTTCTCTGGGGGCCCTCTCTTTCTCTCTCTCTGACTCTCAAAAGCTTACCCTTCTTTCAGGGCCCAGAAGAAAGTCAGCTTTTTCCAAGAAGCCTTCCTTGACCACCCTACCCATAGGGTCCCCTTCCTCCTCTGGAATCCACTATGATTCATCGTCTTTGCACCTCATTTGGCACATCAGGCACCACCTGGGACTCGCCCAGGCTCTCTATGGGTACCCTTGTCTTTCCCAGACTGGACCGTACAGGAGGTCAAGGCCATATCCTCTTATTTGTATTTCCCACCGGGCTTGCGTCTCGTAGGGAAAACATAAATATTTGTGGATATATATTTTATTGTACATAGAGATCATAAAATATTTTCATTTATGAAAATTGTAAATAAGCTTGGGTGATGTCTGCCAATATTTATAACCACAAGAAAAAGGAACCTAATAGAAAAGTAGTGCTAGCCTAGAAAAGTAGATTCACACTTTTCTGATGATATCCATTCTCCCATTAATATGGCCAAACTGACCGCAGAAAAGGATGCGTCAACAGAAGAGCATCCACTAGAAAAAAAATTGCACTCATGTTTCCAATAAGGCATGAAAATATTTTCCAACACAAGAGAACATTGTTTATGTGACCCCAGAGATATAGGAAATAGCTGTGCGAGTATTTGTAGAATTTACCTTTCAAATGTTCTGGAGAAGATCAGGCTGTAAAGAAACAAGATGACACCATGGCTTCTTTCTCCTTTGAACTATTTGGAAAACAAAGGAAAAACACATAAACGTAGCACATCTCGTATCTATGGGCATGAATTCAAGGATTTACAGCCTGAGAGGTTTTTTTCTAGCTGCCGAAAGGACCGTGGCAGCTCTCTCTGCTTCCCTAGGTCATCTTCACTCTCAAATGCATCCTCTTTCCTTGCTTCAGGCGTGCCAATGGCACCATTATTCTCTTGGTTTTTAACCCATCTTTCCTCGACTTCTATCATGTGATTCTCTTTGAATCATGGCTAAGATGTAGTGTATATTTCCTCTCCATTTTTCCAGCGTCCATCTTGGCTCAGCCCCTCGGAGCTGCTCTGGCTGGTCCTTGTCCAGCCTCCCTCAGTCAGCGCATCCATCCTCATCACCCCATTATACTCAGGGGGAGCAGAGAAGCTTTCTAGAAACAGCTTTGGAGTTATATAAACCTGAGTTCAAAACCAGTTCTACATACTAACTCCAACTTACTTTGCATTTCAATCTCATCTGCAATTGCAGATAAAAATACCGTTTTCCTAGGATTGTTGCAAAAGTTAAATGAAACAATGCACAGTACCTACCTTAGTTCTTAGAATGTACTAGAACCACAGCGAAATTACTATCTGTCCCTCTTTAATGCACATCTCCCTGTCTCTTTTCTTGGCCAGGTTATTTTTCTGCTCTGAACTTTTTGAAGGTGAGCTCCAGGATAAAATCCATCCTCATTCAGGGCCTCTCATTGGTTGGCCTTATCTTAGCTTTGTGTCAATACTCTACTCGTGGAAAAGAAGCTCCTTGTCTGACTTTTAAGGTGCCCAGGGTTAAAGCCTCTTCTTCAAAAGCATTGTGTCAGGAAGGCTTCTGCTAAAATGCATGTGCTTTTCCTTTTGTGGGTTAATTTGTCCCCTTCACTATCTGTGCCCTGGTGGGGCTGAACCCTCAGGAAGAAGAAATTTCAGTGCCCACAGGAGCCAGACGGGAACCCAAATGGCTGTACTGCAGGGCATGAGGGAGATGGGGAGAGGGGCTGAGGCACGGGAGACGCACTCGTGTGTTAGTTTTCTGTTGCTGCCTTAACAGATGATCACAGATGCGTTGGCTTAAAACAATAGGAGTCCATCGTCTCAGTTCTGGAGGTGAGATACCCAGCCCTGCTGTCACTGGGCTCGACTGAAGCTGCTGGCCGCCGTGTTCCTTCTGGGAGATGATGTCTCCTGGCCTTTTCCAGCTTCTGGAAGCTGTCCTTATTCCTTGCTTGTGACCCCACATCATGTAGCCTGTTCTCTGCCCTCATCACATCCCTTTTTCTATCTCTCCTGCCATCCTCTTTCTCTTATAAAACCCTTATGATTAATTGGGCCCACCAGAAAAGTTCAGAATAATCTTCCCACCTGAGATCGTGAACTTAATCACATCTGCAGAGTCCTTTTTACCAGTTAGGTAACATCGTTCAGTCTATCACGACTTGTCTAATGGGAGTCACTGCTCCCTATAGCAGCTAATTGAAGACGTGCTAGAAAGAAGGCCTAGTGTGGTCAGATTTTCTAATTTGGGGTAGTGGGGGCAGGACCTAAACATTTCGGTTTTTTTGTTTTGTGTTGTTTTGCTGCTCTGTGCGGGTTGAGGGGCGGCTTGCGGCACCTTAGTTCCCCGACCAAGGATTGAACCTGTGCCCTTGGCAGCAAAAGCATGGAGTCCTAACCATTGGACCGCCAGGGAATTCCTAAACATTTAGCTTTTTACGTTCACTGACTGATTATTTTTGAAGTTCACTGATTCAAATTTTTAAAAATACAATACCATATGAGCTAATGCTGTAGATCCTATATGACAGATGTATTAGTTTCTTAGCCCTGCCCTACAAATGTCCAAAAATTTGAATGGCTTGAAACAGTTCTGGAAGCTAGAAGTCTGAAATCAGAGGAGGGCCATGCTCTCTCCGAAGGCCCTAGGGGAGGATCCTTCCTTGTACCTTCCTGGCTTCTGGCAGCTGCTGGCAATCCTTGGTGTCCTCGGTTTGGGAGACGCATCCCTCCAGTCTCTGCCTCCATTACCACATGGTGTTCCCCTGCATGTGTCGATGTCTATGACCAAATTTCTCCTTCCTTATGAAGATACCAGTCATTGGATTAAGGCCCAGCCTAATCCGGCATGGCCTGATCTTAACATGATTACACCTGCAAAGACCCTATTTCCAAATAAGAACACTTTCACAGGTACTGGGGGTTAGAACTTAAACATATCCTTTTTTTTGGGGGGGTGGGCACAATTCAACCCATAATAACAACAGGCCTACTGCCCACATGTAACCCTCAGACCTCTGCTTGTGATCGCTGCCTCAAGACGGGGCACAGAACTGCTGCATTTTGATAGTGAATGGCGTTTGGTAAAGGTCTGGATGAGGGCTAATCACACATGCAGCCCCTGGTTCAGGAACGCCCTTCAGAGGAATATCGATGCAGCAAGATCCACCCCCACTCAGGAAATGGTGCCAACCCTTCCCCAGCATGGCTGTGGCAACGGTCGGCTTGGGTCTGTGTGCCGTGGGTAGCTCTTGTGCCAAGCCCTGCACCATGCAGTCTGATTCTGCTTCTGTTTATTACGTATTCCAGCTCAACTCTTACTCTTGTTTTAACTTTTTAAAAATTTTTATTAATTAAAAATTAATTTAAAAAGATAAAGTATAGTTGACTTACAATGTTATGTTACTTTCTACTGTACAGCAAAGTGAATTAGGTATACATACACGTATATCCACTCTTTTCAAGATCCTTTTCCCATATAGGTCTTTACAGAGTATTGTGTAGCCTTCCCTGTGCTATACAGTATGTCCCCATTATCAGCTCTTAGTCCTTGAGGGGCAAAACCTATGTATAGCTCTAGCTCTAATCATCTTATTTGCAACTCTGGCTACACTTAAGAAGCCCTTGCAGATGTGAAAGACTTTCTTATTGAATCAGACTCTCCCAGGTCTCAGTTGAAGAGATGGAAGACAGAGAGGGAAGGGTTTGCCTCTGTTTGCTGGCAGGGTCATTTCTTACACAGCTCCTCCCTGTGTAGCCCCATGAAGCATCTCCCTCTACAACATAGGTCCCTAAGCAGGCTTCTAGTTTAACATTAATGTCAGGTATTTAAACATCTATCATGCAGCTTTTATTAGTTTCATATTGCTGCTGTAACAAATTACCGTAAATTTAGTAGCTTAAATAATATAGATTTATTATCTTAACAATTCTGGAGCTCAGAAGACTGAAATGGGTCTTACTGTCCTAAAATCAAGATATCAGCAGCCCTGCATTCCTTCTGGAGGCTCTCGGGTAGAATCTTTGTTCTTGCCCTTTCCAGCTTCTAGCAGCCTTGCCCGCCTTCCTTGGTTTATGGCTCCCATCTTCCATCTTCAAAGCCAGAAACAGTGGGTGGTACTCTTTCCATATCACGTCACTCTTCCCCTCTCTTCTGCCTTCCTCATCCACACTTAAGGTCCTTTGAGATTACACTGGGCTCACCCGGGTGGTCCAGGATAATCTTCCTATGTTAGAGTCAGCTAATTAGCAACCTTAATTCCACTTTACTGTATAATGAGATGTTCACAGGTTCCAGTGGGTAGGGTACGGACACCTTTCAGGGGGTCATTCTTCTGCCTACAACATAGACCTGAGAGATGGTGGGGGAAGTAAGTCTGGGGTAACTAGTTTAACCAAGATCATATATTCAGTAGCTAGTGTGTGCCCAAGTTTTCCATCCATGTGACCTTTTGAAAGGAATGGAGCTGTGAGTTTCATGAGTCACATTTCCCCTTTCCATAGAGGCCACCTTTATATGGCTTCACGGGTACTCTGCTAATTGTGCTCTGCTACATTGTAAGGTTCCGATTCTTCAGAAAATCAAGTCTCATTTCTTTCTCCATAGAGTAATCTTAAAAAAGCACCTTCCGTTTTCCACCATCACTGTCCCCTACTTTGTGTCCTTCCTACACAGGCTGGGGAAGAGTCATTGCCGGGGAGGGCATTGCATGGAAGGTGCTGATAGAAGAGGCGAAAGGGAACCAGCTTTTTCAGATGAAAGTCATTTTTTTGAGCCAATGCGAATGAGCATTTTGGCAGTTTAGACTACCATTTTTGTGTTCTTAGATGAGGCAAGGCTGCTATAACATTTTCTCTTCCCATAAAAGCAGGCTTGCTGTATATGCCCACTGTAGTATTATTCTCTGGGTTTGATTAGCCAAGGAGAAAGAGGCATTTGTGAGTGGGCCTGTGTGTGATCTGGCCTCTTTCTAGATTGTGGGGAGGGAGAGGCGGGCTTCTCTTTCTCTCATTCTGCCCTCTCTTAGTCCTCAGAATGACCTGGTTTTCTTAACAAGCATCATTAGAAATACACTTTATAAAAGGAAGAAGATTCCTGTAAGATCAGTTCAACATAAAGGAATTATCTCAACACTTAAACACTTACACATTGTAAATGATCATAGATGAATTTCTCAGTGGCCTCTTTCTCTAAAAGTTCAAACAGCTGGAGCTATAAATCAGAAATAGAAGATAAAAATGAAAAGGAAGATGAAAGTTACATCTAGAAGATGTCAACTCACTGTTATTACCTCAAGCGAGTTCTTTGTTTCACGGTAAAATCATGTTGCTAAGAACTGACACATTATCTTACACAAGGTCATGTAAAACATACATGGTAAAATTGGGTGGCTACTGGCCTCACTTTCACTTTCCTCAGTTTTAAACCAATATGGTATCTTGAGGAGGAACACCATAAACAGATTGTTTTTTCCCGAATAGGTAGAATTTAGTCAAGTGTAAAAGAGTGGTTGTGGAAATGCAGTTTATGATGATTTCAGGCATGGGATAAAAAATTAAAATTTTTTTCATTGACGTATGGTTAATATACAATGTTATATACGTTACAGGTGTACAATATAGTGATTCACAGTTTTTAACGGTAACACTTCACTTGTAGCTATTGTAAGATATTGGCTGTGTTCCCGGTGTTGTGCAATGTACCTGGCAGCTTACTTTATACAGAATAGTGCGCACCTCTTAATCCTCCACCCCATGTGGCCCCTCCCCCTTCCTGCTCCCCACGGGTAACTACTACTTGGTTCTCTGCGTCTGTGAATCTGCTTCTTTTCTGTGGGGTATGGAATATTCTTGATCATGGTGCATCCCGGAAGGAGAAATTCACGGCAGGCATCTCTGTTTGGCTGCTTGAATTACCTGTACCCTCGATCCTTGCCTCTTTGGCAGGTCCTTTTGGCCACATCAGATGCTTACGCCATGGAGGTCCACCCAGGAGCATCGATGGGCTTCCACCTCCATGTCCATGGTGAGTCTAGCACTCACGCAGGCTTCATCACCCTTTGTCTGGCCGCGCGGGCAGGAGTGCACTCACCCTTTCAGTGAAACCATCCCCGGTGTAGTCGGGAGTCGGGGCAACGTGAGTGTCCTCGGTGACGAGGCAGACGGTGGCCTTCTGAGCTGCTCCTGCGGCCCAGAGGATGCCCGCGAGCACGGCGGCCAGTGCGCGCTGCTGCTCCTGTTGGCTTACCGAGCGCAACCTTCAGCGAACGAGGAGGGTAGGAACACATGGCGATGAACGCCACCCGGCTGAGGGCCCGGGCCTCCGCTTTCATGAACCCTTCTGACTATGGGAGTTCTGTTTGGTTCCTTCATCAGCCTACACGGTGAGAACATCGTGGAGGGCCTCGTCCTCACCCCAGAGCATTCATCCTCTTGTTTCTCCGCCAGTCCCACCCTGTGCGACACCACCCCCGCTGAATCTCAACACTGTCCTCTCTCCCGAACTCCAGCCGGGCTCCATCCAAACTCTAACCAGATAACATAGGCCCTTCCCAAGCACGGTCCAAATAATCCTCCCAGTTTTGTCTCCCAGATTTTCATTTTGCAAACCCTCTGCCCCAGATGGACCAGTCCCCTGGACATATTTTCTGCATTCCACCTCCATGCTTTTTTTCATGTACACATCTGCCTTTAGTAGGCACATCCTGTCTGTCCTTCCTGCCTGATCACATGCTATGAATCATTCGAGGCAGACTTCAGGTTACCCTTACTAACTTGTAGTTTACACTCACCTGGCATTCACTGGGCTCAGAATTATTCTAAGCACCTAATACATATTACCTCATTTAATCCTTATGACAGCCTGTGAGGTGGGTACTATCGATATTACTAGTCCCATTTGCAGACATGAGGAAAGTAAGACAGGGAGGTTGAGTAATCTGCCCCTGGTCATTCACCTTTAAAGCAGTAGAGCAGTGATTTGAATGCAGGCAGTGTGCATCCTGACGTAAACATTAGATTGTTCTTAACCATTCGATTACACTGAGTCATCCCAGTGCATCAGACTTCCCTGGAAACGGGAGCCAGTCTTTACGTCCCAGACCTTTCCTATGCTCATTTTCTCAGGGTTTACCCCGGACAACTGTTGTCCTGATGAAGAAACACATGATGGAGGTTAGTGAGTGAACTCAGCCATGATTTATAGGATCCACCTAGCTCTGTGGTGACACAGAAATGAGCAGCAAGAGCCTCACACTCCAAACCCCTCGTCCAAGGTAGAATGAGAATAAAACAAAGTGCTGGGAGACGAGAGAGGAAGCAGAGAGAGCTCGTGATCGGGAAGGTTCAGGAAGGCTTCATGGAGCAGGTCGATAATAGCAGTTACTCATTACCATTTATTTAATACCTGCCACATGCCAGGCGCTGTGCTGAATGCTTTCTGTTTGTGTAGCAAACGTTGTGTGTGTTCCACCTAGATTCCTTGAGATCCGTTTTTCTCAGTTGGTGGACATGTCTCCCGGTTGCTTTGGGTGCTGCTGCTAGTGGCTGGTACTTCTCAACTGTCTCTGAAGAATTGGAGCCCCTAGGACTCATGTCACCTTTCCACAGGAGGGCACAGAGCGGATGCCTCACAGGGGTGGGAGGTGACGAGGCCACACCACCTTATCTGAAGATGGGGCGGTCGCCTCCCAGAGCTCCCGTGGGTCAGGCGGGGGCTCGAATCGCCGGCAGACACATGCCTCCGCTGCGTCTGCTCCTTCCCTAGCCTGCTTCCCTGCGCTCTTACGCGTTTCTCCTGAGGGCATTCATCCCCTTCATAAATCACCTGCATAAAGAATTACCATCTCTGGCTCTGCTTCTAAGGAAACTGGCAATTCATGATCTTAGAATAGATTAGACATTCAGGTCCTGTTTTGGGTGATACGTTATCCTGCCTGAGGGTAGGTAGATGCCTTTTAATTATTTCTGTTTCCTCTAATATCAACCATAGAGCTTTGCACATGATAGGGGTTTATTAGCATCTCAGAACAAAATAATTTGAACTGATTTTTTAAATAGGCAACTACCAAACACTGTACTTTGTCAGCCCGATTAAGTAGGAGGATGAATCCTTTGTTCATTAGGTTTTTCATCATCCCTTTCTTGCTCTCTCTGGAACTGCTAGGTTGGGGCTTCCTATCAAAAGTTGTCAAGCAAGCCCCCCTGGAGGCCGGGGGCTTCGTTTTCCCGGTCAGGGTGGCCTGCAGTGGAGCATGAAACCTGTCGGCGCTATTCCTGCAACTGCACATTGACAGGGACTCTGGAAGAGCCCTCCCCAGTCACGAAATTCCGTCCCTCTGGGAGAGCCAGCGCCGTTTCTCTCTTATGAGGCAAATCCCCCTCCTGAGACGACCCAAGGGATCCTCCTTGCTGATTATTTAGCCTATAAATGTTCGCATGAAATTGGTAATTCTTTCCAAATACTTCTCATAGGTCTCTTACCTGTGAAAGTTGCCGTCTTTTCCCTTCCTTGTAAACAACAAGTATTTAATGATGGATCCTTGTACAGCCATCTGAATGCTCGAGGCACCTCCCTGAAATAAGGAGGGTGAATAGTTAGGAGCAGAGCTTTACAATGGTAGTGGAACCCTCAGGGCCCACGTTATAAAGGAGAAGTCTCAGAAATGGATGTCACCATTTATTTTTCTCGGCAGCCTTTTCCCTTCTGGTGTGCAGCAGCCCCTAGGCTTAGCAAAGGGACATTGTTCTCTACATGTGCTGTCCCTCCCCGTGGGCTGTGGCCAGGCTAGAATCTGCAGTGACTAGCTACTCTGAAGAGCCCTGTAGACTGGCACCCCGGGATGTCTGTCTTCTTCCAACCTACCTTCACTGGGCCCCTGTCTCATATCCAGCTGTTAGATTTACAGGAGGTAAGGAACTAGTCGGCTAGCTCTTGAAATTCTGTGATCAGTGATATGAATTATTGAGGTTTTAAACAAGTCAGAAAGAAATTCCTAGATCTCTTCCGCAGCCTCTAAATTCTTAGGGATGCTTAGGACTTGGAGAGAATAGCCAGGAAAATGAGAATTTGGAAGAGAGTGGGAAGGAGTGTGAGACTTTGTGACATCCTGGATAGCGTGTTATAATTTTCAATAGTTTATCACTTAAGGTTAAATTTTAAATTATCAAGGTGTTTCTACGTATGATGATAGGGAAAACATGCGTTCGTATGGAGGAGGATGGAAGGAAACAGACAGGGAGCATGGGATTAGGACTTTAAAAAATTATCACTGCTATTACCTTTCCCACTTCCAAGGCAAAAGCCAGGTCAGAAAACGGATCATGAAACCGGAAATAGGCCTTTGTCCAGTCAGAGCTGAAGACCTGGACTGTATTTCCAAAGAGGCTCTGGCGCAGTTTCTGATAAGAGGGGAAATAAATGGTTCAAACAAAGAGAATTCTTCCTACACACAGCCCTCAGCAAACAGCCTTAAGCAAGGTGGTGAAATCATGGAGGAGGGCCTCTCCCCTTCCTAGAGTCTATTCTCTGATTGTAACTGTCCAGGCCGGTGCGAAAGGTTGTGTCAGGTTCACGTAGGACATTTCATCCTGAAGTCTCGAGAGTGTCAACTCTGTATCTTGTCCCCATTCGAATTTTGTCTCTGTGTCTGTCTCACTTTCCATTGCCAGCCTTCTTCCCTGTGCCCCCTTACGGTCCATGATGGTGGCTGCTCTCTCTTTTTGCCTCTCACTCCTCTATCCATGACTCTGTAACCCCTAGCTCTCCCATCTTTGGGGCTTTCTCTCTTGCTCCAGACAAAAGGAATAGGCAGGACTCTGATTCCAGTCTGAGTGCAGTAGTGGTGTAAATGGTATGAAACAAGCAGCCTCAGTTTTTTTGCCCTAGAATCTTTAAGTTTTCTTCTGGGTACTCTGTAGCATGTTAAGATTGGAGAGGGTCTTTTAGAAAATCCCAGAAAATTGGGTACAAGCCTTTGTGAACCAAACACATGACAAAAAGGGAAGCCCTTTATAATCAGAGGCATATTAATCATTAAGCAAGTGCCAGGTCCTGTGTGGGATATAGATACGGAGAGGGAACTTCTGACTGAAGTACTCTGGAACACTTCGTGGAAGAGGTGGCATTTAAACTAGGCTGGCAAATGGCATCTAGCATTTATTGAGTATTTTCTACGTGCCAGGCACTGGGCTAAGTGCTTTGCATTCACTATGTTAATTCTTTAAGAAATGGACCGTTATTATCCTCCTTTTACAGGAAAGTATTTGCCTAAGGTCACCCAGCCAGTTGAAGCAGAGCTGGGGTTTGCATCCATCTGAACACCACTGATCCGCCGCCCCAGCTTTAATCCTGCATGTGCCATCCTTATGACTGCTGTCACTTTTGTGTGCCATCATTATTGAATTAATATTTCTCATTAGCTTGGGCCGCTCTTTTACAATTTAGAAAACATTTCTTTATTTATTTTAAAGGACACTTTACACAACGTCCTTAAATGGGAATCAAAATCACTTGCCATAATAAAAAATATAATAGAAATAAAATGATGTTATTGAATTATGCTAGAAACTGTTGCCTGTGAAAGCTCTGACTGAGCCCTGCCCTCTTTTTAATTAGAAAGGGAGATAAGAGGTGTTAAAGAGGTGCGAATGTGTGCTGCCCCTTACCTGATCTTCTCCCTGGCCTGCCAAGTGGAGAAAGGGGTGACTTTCCCAGGAGGGAACTCAGTGCTATTCAATGTGACTGCCATACTGCAAAGCACCCCATGCTCCAGCACAGGCACACATCCCACGCTCCATGACAGACCACACAGTGGCCCATTGCTTGTAAAGGAGGGAAGGCTGGGCAGAGAGAAAGATCTACAAACGCACACACATAGTATCGTGGTATCCAGGGACAGTGAGTAGTTCAGTGGGACCAGAACTCTGTGTGTGTGTGTTTGTGTGTGTGTGTGTGTGTTCCGGGGCCACATGGCAGGAAGTCAGGGGAAGCTCAGACTGGAAAATACCTTGGGTCTGATCCTGGAGGACTTTGAATATCACACTTGGGTATTTGGAGCTAGTTGAAGAGTGCAGATAAAAGGAACATAGAGTCCAACTGGTCCAGAGCCAGAGTATCTCTTCGCATCTGTGCGCAGAGCAGGCTCTAATGGTTTCCAAGAAGGACAGAAGCATGTATCTGGAACAGTCTTCCCCGTGTCAGACCAGGCTCTGGTTCCATGGCTGGAGTTTATTTCCTGGCCCCTCTGCTCCCACCCTCAAAAGAAAAGATTGTCTCTACAAAGAAATAGAGGCAGGTGCATTTCAGAGTGAGCAAGAGCCTGGAATTGCACTTGAAGGAAAATTATCTGTCCCGCTTCTGTCAAGGAGAGGGAGCAGAAGGCACAAAGGCTGCTCTTGGGAGACACGGTCTCGGTGTGCACTGTAACCAAAGACGGCCACCAGCCCAGGACATCCCCAGCAGAGGACTGAATATGGACGGAAAGTGTTTCCCTGACATCAAGACTGCGCAACACAGAAGAAAAACTGCTCACTTATGACTCCAGGGTTGAGAAGTCCCAGTTCTGCTCCTTGCTGACCACGTGAACTGGGACAGATTGCCAAATCTCTCTAAGACTTTCTTTGCTTATCCTGAAATGGGGGTAACCCCTGCTCTGTCCCCATCACTGAAATGGAAAGCTATCACTGTAAGAGAAGACGTATGGAAAGGACTGTGGGAAGCGTAAGTGCTATTACTACCTTTGTGAAAACACAGCCTGTCTATGCTGGAACGTCTTATGCTGCGTGGAAGAAAGTCCCAGATGGAAAAAGACCAGAGACTGGCAGGAATAAGGGAGGAGAAGCTGTGGATAATGTGACAGACTAAGACCGTTGAGACTAAGAAAGCTTAGAATTCAAATTCAATTAAAAAAAATTCAGTAAGGCAAATCAAACTCTCCTTTCTATTGCCAGCTGCCCCCTCCAACTTAGGGAGCGCTGCCGTCCAGATGCCCCTCGGGGAGGCCTAGAGCAGAGGGGCTGCAGGCCTCTCCAGCCAACCCCCACTGGCCAGCGTGGCGACAAAGATGACTCACCTTAACGATGTAACACTGACTTTCTTTTCTTAAAAATTTTTATTTGAGTATAGTTGATTTACCATGTTGTGTTAGTTTCAGGTGTACAGCAAAGCGATTCAGTTATATGTATACATATATCCAGTCTTTTTTAGATTCTTTTGCCATAAAGGCCATTACAGAATACTGAGTAGAGTTCCCTCTGCTATACAGTAGGTCCTCATTAGTTATCTATTTTACACATACACATACACACAGTAGTTTGTATACGTCAATCCCAACCTCCCAGTTTGTCCCTCCCCGCCACACTGACTTTTATATCAATATAACTTATAACAAGATTAACCTGACACATAGTCAGTGATACATGTAAGTTGTGCTGCCTGGTACCTAGACACAAATGGTAAATGGTCCCAATAAATGACTGTAATGATTGTTGTTATTTAACACAGTCAAGCACGGTGGTAGTTTTTTTCTCTTTGTTAGTTTCCCAAGAATACCCCTTTCTTGATTGCTCTGATGAGGATGATCACACTCTTGCGTGCTCTCTCATGCACGCACGCACACACGCATGCACGCACGCACACACGCATGCACACACGCACACACACATACGTCCTGGATCATTCTTCCCAGCAGATTTCATTTCCTTACCCTGACTGCCTTGTCCCTTGTCCCTGGGCTTAGAGTTTCCCTGTGACCACCTGTCCCCATTCAGTCCTCTCCCACATCCTCCCCGCCACCCCCACAGCTTGAAGTAGAATAATTCTCTTTTGAGACTCCTTCCCTAAATCTTTTCCTGCTTTAGAAATTACTGGACCATCATGGAATCACAAAGTTTAGAATTAGTCCTAAGAAGACATTTCTAAACTAGCCCGTCAGGTAGAGTGGTGGTCTCTTGACTGGTCACGTTCACCATCAGTGTCTCAGCATCTGGCACAGTACCTGGTACATGGTAGGCTCACAAGAAGTATTTGTTGAATTTTTAAATGTCTATTTCAGCCCTTTCATTTTATAGTTAAAGGACTTGGGGCCCAAAGCAGTGAAGCGGTATGCCCAAGGTCACGTATCTAGTAAATGGGAGTTCCAGGTTTCAAATGCAAGCCTTTCGACTGGTACCAGTCAAGGTCCCAGCAGGAAACAGATGGCACTCGAGTCAGGTTGATTAATTTGAGGAAAGTTTAATTCAGGGACTATTTAGAAAGATGTGGGCTGCATGTGGGGAAACCACAATGGCTAATGCAGAGTCCCAGGCTTGCAAGATTGAGAAGTCGTTATGTCCCCTAGACCTGGAGGGGCAGAAGGAAGAAGAGTCCCGGAAGAGTACTGCCTTCTGAGGAGAGGGATTCAGCAGGATTTGCACAACCTGACTTCATTCCCTTGCTTCTCTCCAGGCTCCCTCCAGGGCTATCATTGGTCAAACTTAACAGGAGGTCAGAGGAGGCAGCCCTATTGATGGAGTGAGTACAGCTCAGGCTGCAGGGCAGAAAGCAGGGTGGAGAGGGGTAGAGTGTGCTTCCGAAGGGGCACACGAGTGACACCCGCTACCCTGAACTGAGATGCCTTTCTTGGGGATCGTCCAGAGGCAGTGAATTAATTAAATAAGCATCTGCTGAGGACCATCTATCAGCCAGACCTATGCTGGGGTTACCAGGCTGTGCTTCCTGCTCCCCTAAAGCCAGCCCATTGCTTGTTTACCTTGTATTAGAGCGTCATTCTTCTGGGTCTCACCCAGAATATTTCGATCTCCCAGTACTACAGTTTTAATATGATCCTGCTGGGTGGTATTGCAAATACACTAGGCATTTGTTTATTGGCTGCCGATAAAAGAGGCTACAGGAATGTGTTCCAGGCTGGGTCTGGCAGAAGGGCCTGCCTGTGGAGGAGGATGGGACACTGCCACGGGTGGGAGGAACGGCAGCTGGGCGGGGATCGCTGTGGAAGAGTCCAGAAGAGGATTCTCCCCTTCTCCAGCCATCTCACCTGAGCCAGCAGCCTTGCCCACCATTCATTACACCACACAGACTATGGGATGTGAGGCCAGGGGAAGGAAGAAGGCTGTGGTCTTGGAAATAGGGTAACAAAAGGCGAGAGACAGGAGAGCTGGGGAAAGCAAAGGGGCACTGGATGCTTCGCCCACCCCTTTCTTTCTCAGCAGATTCTCAGCAAGAAGTGTATGCCCGTGTCAGGAAATCCCATGCATCCCAGTTCCAGATGGAGGGGGGAGATGAGAACAGCAGAATGACAGCGAAAGGCACTCTCACATGAGTACTAGGATCCTATCGCTCTGGTAATTTGCCAGACGGCTGCACTGCTGAAATGTCAGTTAGAATTGGTCAAGCTTCCAAACTGCCTCCCTGGACACATGTATTCAGAATCCCAAGGCTCATCATCTTGAAATCCCAGGGTGTGTTTAATTAATGCTACTGCTATTTAAAGGACACCCTATCATCTGGTCCCCATAATGGGAATATGTCAGAATCCATTTTTTTGAGAGAAAAATCAATTCTCTCTGCTTCTGGGACTTCCTTAACACTCCATCAAGTCTGATTCTTTTGTCTCCCAGCCTTTTCCAAAGGGAGAGAATTACCTGGGAAAAGTCACCTAAGAGGTCTCCAGTTGCATCACATCTGTGATTGCAGACAAGTGGGATAATTCAGACCCGGACTCTCCTGCCTCCACAGTATAGAGAGAAACTAGGAGACTTTGGAAACATCTGTGAATGCCTTTTCCCCCCTGTTTTTAAAATGCATAATGGTGTTTTTAGAAATAGGTTGTCCATTCACGTGGTTCAAAATCCAGAGAGCAGAAAAAGCTATGCTGAGAAGACTCCCCGACCCAGGACTCCTACCCATCTCCCTCCCCGCACTGTTATATTTTAGGAAGTCTTCTGGAATTTCTGTGTGTCTATACAGGCAAATACAGTACCAGTGTAGAATCATAGTTTTCTCTGTTTTCCATACAAAAGGTAGCCTGTTTCCTGATATGTGTAAATTTTAAAGTGACATTCTCCATAGAAATTCATTAATGGCTAATACTTGTTTATTGAAGATTGTTCATTAAAAACCTTGTACAGTAAATTACAGATGCACTTGGCCCTCTGTATTTGCGGATATGGTACTAGGCCATTTTACATAGGGGACTTGAGCATCAGAGGATTTTGGTTTCCTCAGGGGCTCCTGAAACCAATCTCCCAAGGATTTTGAGGGACAACTTTAGTTGCTCTAACTACTGTTTCTGTAGCACAGTGTAGGGAGAATAACCACCGAGGCTGGAGACTTAACAGGATTACACATCACCTGCCTTCATTAGTCAAAAGGAGAGTGATCAACTAGACACCTAAGACACAAGGTACCATCGGGGGCTGTGAAGCCAGTGAACGAGGTGCAGCATCTCATGAGAGCCCTGCTGGCCTGTCTTCCTGTGGCATCTGGCACTGAGCACAAGAGGAAAGGTGGATTGAGGCAGAAAGATCTGTGACCATGAGAAAGAGCATGTGGGCCTCCCAGAACATTTGTACCACAACTGCGGCGGTAGAGAGAGTTGCTTCACGAAGCCTGTGAGGACATGCATGATGAAAAAGACCACGGGGCTGTAGTCCCTGGGTGTGGTGGTGTCCCATCTGGGGAGCCTCAGGAACGGCTCCATTGAGGGTTGGAGATACTGTAGTCAGGGCCAGTCTGGCCCCTGGGCTCAAAAAGCAGGTGGAGACTGCGAGGTTTCCCCAGAAGGGGGTCCAGCCCCCACTCCTCCCTCTCAGCCGGGACCCTGCCTGCAGGGCACAGACTGCAGAGCTTTATGTCCATGGCAGACCTGACTGCAGGCCATGTTGGTCTTTGCCCAGATGACCGGGCTGGTCCTGGGTGGGTTCTGCGAGTGTCCCCAGCTGCAGGGCAGCATGTCCTTAGGAAGGAAGTGCTTCTTCCGACTTTTGTTCTTAGGGCCCCAAGGAGAGGTCTCTGCCTAAGTCTCTAGAATGCAGTCTGGACGTTGATGGAATGGGGTGAATGTGAAGCAATGGTCCCGAGGAGCCCTGATTTTCACTATGATTGAATGGGCTACGTTGGAGGACAGTCCTACTGGAAGGATCTCTCACCCTTGCTGGTGCTTTTTCCCTGCCTCAGCCAACCCCTGGCTTCGCTTCCCTAGTTCCTGACCATGCCTCTTTGACCATGACAGCTGGTCCTTTGGCCATCTGCCAAGGCGTTGCCCCCAGCCCAGGCAATGAGGTGCGGCTGGGTCTCTGCCTCAGCCCCTCGCCCCTGCCCTGGTCGAGTTTTGAATGGAGGAAATGGCCCCTGGGAACAGTAGCTTCCAGATCCACTTGGATTCTCAAACATCAGGTGCTTTTCAAATCTGCCTATTAGTGGGCAGCCCCAGAAAATGTTTCTCTTTTGAGATCATCTCTTTGCCCCTGGACTGAGCCTGGAAAGGTCTCCACCCCGCCCCCCCACCTCCCACCCCAATCTCTCTCCCTCCTGCCCACACAGGGGCAGGGTTCTCTCTCCCACATCTGCCTCGTCTTTCACCTTTGCAGTCCTCACCATTGGCCCTGTCCTACCTTATATGGTGAATTATTTGAATTTAACTCTTTCACACGTTCACATTTAACTGTAAAATTGAGGGAGTAAATAAACAGAGATTCTCAGGGTTTGGGAGGAAAAGACTATAACATCACCGGTGTCCTTGAAAAATACCGTAAATAAGTCATTTTAATTATATTCTCCTTTTACCAATAACAATCGTATGTAGTCTTATCCACCATAATACTTTCACATGACAGCAGATAAGATTCCCCAGCCTTTTTGTTTGGGGAAGATTACGTTTCGTTTCATGTTTAATTGACAAGCTATACTTACCATGGCCATTGCTAGGGAGATAGGAAAGCTGCCCGATTTTGAAGAGATGATAGAGGGTTTGGGAATAGAACAAAGGCTACTTGATGGCAAATGTCCTTGTCCTTTTGGCTGAGGTATTCCTGTTCCATCTTCAGTTTCACTGGCAGATACATGGTTGCCTTCATGATTCTGTGTAAAGTGCCACCACCAAAAAACAAAGCAAACAGAGCTGGTGATGACCTTTTTTTCTTTTCTCTCCCTCTGAAATATGTGTTCAAAAAATGTTGTCTCCCTTTTAAAGATATCTAAAAATTGTCATAAATAGCAATAAAAGAGGCAGAAAAATCCCAGTGTCTGTGTCAAAGGGGTTTCGCCTAAATTTTATGTGACTCAGAGAGGTTAAGTGTAACTATGGAAACATAATTAATGCTATCAAGACCTTGACTTGAAATTATGTTTATAGAAGAATGTAAATGTCACTGTCTCTTGTTTTAAGAAGACAACATTTTATAAACAATAAGTGAATCTTTCCAGTCTATACGAGGTATTTCTCATTATGTTGTTAAAGGGCCAATAAACAAAGTCAGGTTACCTCCTTTTAATTCTCTCAGATTCCTGTTCCCTAGCAAGTGAGTATAATAATTTTCTTCCTTAAAAAATCCACCCCCTACCTTTAAGAAAAAAAAAAATCTGTTTTTACTTTTTTTAACTGATTCTTACAGCATTTAAATATGTTAGTATCAATTCTTCTTGCAATTTACTTAACTTCTAATGTCATGAAACAAATCAGACCAATTGGTAGCTGAAACATGAAGGAAACTGCCTTCCTAGTTTTTCTGGATTCCTAGAGGCTAAGATGGTTTCTTATCTCAGAAACACAGCATCTAAGTCATAGACTACTGATGGGATAAGATGCATTTTGTAAGTCACATGGAAAACCTTTACATTTGTGGCAGGGGGTTTCCCCCACCTTGTGTAAAGCATAACTTGACATTTTTTAATTTATTTTCCTTGCAAAGATTGTTTTATCTTTTGACTATTCTATTCCCCCAAATGATAGCTAGCTCCATTTAATACTTTCAGGACTATATAAATAGAAGTATTATCTCCCTGAATCTGATGTAGACTGGGTAAGAGAGTTTCAACAAAAATAATAAGGCTTTTGATCACAGATTATTTGGAGCAAGGTGCGTTAGTGTTATAGTTAAAATATTAATAATTCAGTTGTTTGATTGTATCATATATTGGCCAGGAAAATCACCTTAATATTTTGTGCTGTTTGTTCAGTGATTGAATTAATATCTGAAATACAAAGTCCATTATCTTCTAACCTTTTCAGGTGACATGAGAGAAAACCATCTTTCATCTTATGTTGTATAACAGATTTAAAAATACCTTTTAACACCTGAATTCAGTCATCTTTCCCTTATTTGAAGATGGTGAAGGAAAACAATTTTTCAGAAGCTGAACCACAGTGATAACTATTTTCAGAACTACTTTTCTTCAGGATCACTGAAGCACTTGGATGTCAGAATCTAGCATTATTTCACAAGTGTAGGAACTCTAGATTCTCATATTATTTTTTTCTAAAATAATAACCATATGGTGCTTTTAATGATGAAAAGTAGCTCTTACGAGTAGGAAGAGATTTTTATGAAAAAAGAAAGCACAAGGAAAGATCTTGAATAGGGCTTCTAGTTTTGTGTTTTCACACACTAAATGCCTAGTGCCTGAGTGACATTATGTGAACAGAATAAATGCAGATTATGCTGTTTATGTGATTGTTTGAAGAAGCAAGTAGAGGAAGACACACTGGCTTTGAGAAAAGTAATTACCTGAGAAGTTGTATTATTCGTTCCCAACCTATGAATGAAAGAGAAGACATCAAGAAAATGACTCATTCTGTTCAACCCTTACACCCTCAAACCTCCTCAACCTCAACCTTGCTAGGGATGGCTTTTTCTGCAAACAATTATACCTAAAGCATTTTAAATGTAATTCTGTAACAGAGACCTCTCACATGGCAAGCGTAAAAGCTGGTTACTTAAACACCCAAAATCCCTCTGGTTCTAGAGGAATGAGAAAATGAGAACGTCTTACCGGTGAGAACTAAAGATTTGCCTCCATTTGTCCAGGAATGAAATCTTCCTAGTTATCTCCTCTAAATCCAGCTCTTGGGAGCTTTGTTCCTGGTCCGAGGTCTCCATAGCCATTTAGGTAATGTAAGGAATTGGGAGAAGGAAGTTGTTCAGATGGGAGAGAGGGGGCTGGCAGTGAAGCAAGATGGCTGGCACAGATCCCCAGGTGAAGTGTGTGCAACCCCTACTTTCTGACCAGCGAGGCGATCCTGCCACACAGGTGCGGCTCTGGGCTCTTTGTAAGCCCCTGCTATCAGATCACTATTAAACTTTCATTAGAGGTGGGATACTTTTGTGTTTTTCTTCAGTGTGTAGATGATGCCATGAATGTTTAATCCAAGATACAGATTTATAAACAAAGGGACTGCAATTACTTATCTGTATCAAAGCAACTGGGATAATTTAATTGATGAGAGATATCATGCTTGTGGAATGTGATAGCACCTTATTCTGTGGTGCCTCCTTGGAAATACATAGTCAAAGAGGATAAAAGCCATCATGTTGATATCGAAAAGTGATATCAGCTACTATTGGATGATATGTAGGCCAAGGAAGAAACTGGCCATCAGATATTTGATATAGATTTTAGTACACAGAAATCTTACATGATTTGAAGAAAGACTAGTTTGATTTGCTTTGGGGAGAAATTTAAAAGTATGTCTCTTCCTGTTAGCTGAATGAATTACAGCTGCAATAACTGGCGTAATAAAGAATATTGATGGTTGTGACAGTTAATTTTATGTGTCAACTTGCTAGGTTTTAGTACCTAGTACCTATGGTACCCAGTGTGCGTGTGTGTGTGTGTGTGTGTGTGTGTGTGTGTGTGTGTATATATACAGAGAGAGAGGGAGATGCACATTTATCCTGTTGGTTCTGTTTCTCTGGAGAACCCTGAGAAGTACAATGGTTTTATCAAAAACAAATACTGGTTACCAGAAAAGGGTTCCTATCTTTTCTGACCTAAATTGGACTTCAGCAGGAGGTCACTTTCTCTATGACATTTCTGATCCTAAGTTTTGTAAAATCTTGGAAATGCTAAGAGGTCAAAGCAAAGAGGCTATGTGAATTTATTATGACTAGAGTAGTCAGGGGACTGGTTATGTATTGAAACACAGCAAGTCACCACATCAACCAGAGGTGGATTTAATGTCCACAGTTTTGCTTGGGAATGCTCTACCTCCAGTTTCTTTAACTTTTGGTGATTGTTTAACCATTTCATTTTCACATGTCCCATAAATTTCCATCAAGTTCAGTATTTTTATTGTAAATATAAGAGGGATAAAGAAGTCCTTTCTTATTTCCCTCCTCTAACCATACATCCTCCTTAAAAAGAAAAAAAAAAAGCTTTCTTCTGCTTTCCTCTTTATAATGTTATAGTTTTAATGGTAGCATCAGTATTTAATATTTATTGGGCGCCCCCTAACCCCAACTATAGGAAAACAATAAAAAAAATACTTGATCCTTGCTCTCAAATCATATAAAGGTGAGAAACGTCTTGGAATTTCCTATTTAGAAAGTCATATTAAAAAATTAATTCTGGATCTACCATTTAAATAATTTAACAACCCCAAACCAAGAAAGAGGAGTAGCTGAGGAAATTATTTTTCTTAAGAATCATTAAGTCTGTATATCTGAGGCTATGTCTGTGTCCTGGTTTACAGAGAATTCTGTAAATGTAGAAGCTTAAGCCCCATCGACTAGACAACTTACCAATACACCATTCTGTTGGGTTCGGTAAAAATATTTTGAGTATTTCCTGTGTGCCAGGTACCTGGAGATGTCAAGGTGAATAAGATGTGGTTCTTGCTTTTTGCAGCAGAGGAAACAGGCACATAGGGAGGGGGAAATGCTGCGAGAACAGTGGCTTGGGGCTGCGGGAGCACAGGGGGCAGGTAGGAGAGCAGAGTGGTAAAGGGCATGGCCTCTGGGCCCCAATTGCGTAGTTTTGAATCATGGTTTCACCACTTACTAGCTGTGTGGCCTCGGACAAGTTATTTAACCTCTCTGTGCTCAGTTTATTCATCTGTGAAATGGGGATAGTTTCATATCTTTACCATATTGAGACTTCTAATCTATGAAAATGGTATATCACTCTAATCATGTAGATCTTATTTATCTTTCCATTGTTTAACCCTTAAAAGTAGAAAGCTGAATCAAATGATATGGTTATTTTAAAGACTTTTGCTACATATTGCCAGATTTTATCATTGTTTGTGAGCGTCCCTTGCCCAGCCCCTCTCGCTCCTTTTATTCCTAAATTGGAATTCATGGTCCCATTCTTTTCAATCAAGAAAGTGCTGTCTTTACTTCCCTTCCTTTCTCTGTCTTTTCAGTTAAATGTTGATAAGAGTTCTATAAATGGAAAGGGCTGGTCTCTGGACTACACCAGTAGTTAAGAATGTGATTGAGCTACATCCAGAGGAAGCCACCAGTCTCTTGGGCATTTTGTCAAAAAACTTAGAGCAGGAGCCAGGTGTAAGAAGTAGGGTGGAAAGAAAAGATGGGATTGGGGGATCTTGGGCCAGATCTGGAGAGATAGGGCGGGAGAGGGGTACAGAAATATGTAGAATTTGTGGTTGTCCCCCGACTTTTTAATAGCTTTGCCGCCACCCCATGGCACCTGAAGTCCAAGACTGCCCCTGATGCATCAAAAGATTGGGGCTGAATACAGGGTCTCATGCAGCAATAGATCTGCAGCAGCAAAAGGAAAGGGTACACAGCAGGGGCCATGGGGGAGGGGGGAAGTTTTGCAGTCCTGCAGTGGGGCAGGGGGTTAGGGGGGATGGTGGAGGGTCTGAAATCCTTCACCTGTAAAGGAAATACACTATGTAAGTGCAGAAACCTGTGCCTGAATCCGTTTGCTGTCTTTGTTGATAATTTTGAAAAGTAATACCAATGAATTTATGAGAAAAACTAGTTTTTATTCCAAACTTGGAAATTAACATGTAAACATTTAATGTTATTAACATTTGCTATAGTTTCCAAGAAAACTATGACTGATCTTTACAGTATTTACTCAGTTCATCCTTATGGTCAAACTTGAAAATCTTGGGCTTGCAAGCATTTTGACCAGCTTGTAAAATTATCCGCAACCTTTCTTCTTGCTGTTTTTATATGAGACTTTACAGACAGAAATCTGGAAGCAGAATTTTAGAGCCTTTTGATTTTTCTTCCTTAAATAAAATTTTGTTAGTGTTTAATTAACCTTACCACTGGAAAGCTCTTCCTTAGGATTAAGTTAAATCCTTTATGCTTTAATTATCATTCATTTTCTTTAGTTCTTCTTTCAGTGGAGATGGAAATTTCCTGATTATAGTCCTTCCTTAAAGAATTCTGCCAATCCACTGGAAACTAAGTTGATATATTCCCCTTTTCTTCTTTGGTGGTGTGGTAAGGAAGAGAAAGAGGGTGTCAGGCCCAGGGTCAAATCCCAGGGCCTTCCCCATGACCGTAACCTTGGAGAAGTTATTTAGTTTCTCTGAGCTTCACTTTCCATATCTCCTTTGACTTACCTCACAGAATCATAATGAATATGACTTATGTGAAAATGCCTGACCTTTAGCTAGTGATTTCTTGTCTCTTATATACTAAAAATTCTCCTTTAAAAATTTTACTTTTCCCTGCCTTTATCCATTTTAGGGGTGATAGCACAGGCTAGGGATAGAGCTAGAAGTCAAAAGTCCTAAAGTATGAAGACTGGGGCATTGGTCCCTCAGTTAGTGGCCAAGTGGTCTTTAGTTGGTCACTCCATCAGTGGTATGGGCCACAGTCTTCCTCTAAAAGGTCTTAAAGACCAATGTGGTATAATGAGATATACATATGTGGTCTTTGTCTCCAGTTCCTGGCAAAGAATTGCTAAAATCCTTGGAATTTCAACTGTAGAACACCTAGGTGGTGTTGGAGAAGTAGCGAATGAGTTGGTTTGGGGGGAAAAATATCTTTCATTTGGTACTGGAAAGAATCTGAGAACCAGTATCTAGAACACGTGTCCTGGAATCAGATTGGATGGGAATCTTTGCTCTTCTGCTATATTAGTTATTTATTGCTTCACAAGAAATTACCACAAACTTAGCAGCTTAAAACAATACCTATTTATTATCTCACAGTTTCCCCCAATCAGGAGTCCAGACATGGTTTAGCATCCTCTGCTGAAGGTCTCACAGGCTGCAATCAAGATGTTGGCCAGGCCTTGAGTTCTCATCTAGACTCAGAGTCCTCTTCTAAGCTCACATGGTTGTTGGCAGAATTCATTTCGTTATGACTATAGAACTTATTTCTTCAAGACCAGCAGGAAAAAGGGAGGCTCTGCTGCTTCAAGTCTCTGATCTTGGGGAAAGCCTAAGCTCTCTTACAAAGAACTAACTTGATTAGGCCAGGCCCACCCAAAGTAATCTCCCTTTTGATTAACTGAAAGTCAAACTGATTAGGGACCTTAATTACATCTGCAAATTCCTTCACTTTTGCCATGTAAGGTGATATAATCATGGGAATGATATCTCACCACATTTGCAGCAGTCTGTTGGCCTTCTCAGATGGTCTCTTTCTTGTGTGAGTTGTGTCTTTCAAGGAATCGGTCAGTTTTATTTAAGTTATCCAATTTGTGCACATAGAGTTGTTTATAGTATTCCTTGATTATCCTTTTAATGTCCATGAGCTCTGTAGTGAAGTCCCTTTTTAATTTCTGATATTAGTCATATGCATCCTCTCTTTTTCTTAGCCTGAATAGAGGCTTTATTGATTTCATCGATCTTTTCAAAGAACCAGTTTTTGGTTTTGTAGATTTTCTCTGTTGATCTCCTGTTCTTAATTTCATTGATATCTGTTCTAATGTTTATTATTTGTTGTCTTTGCCTTACTTTGGATTGAATTTACTCTTCTTTTTCTAGTTTCCTAAGATGGAAATTTAGATGATTGAGTTTAGATCTTCTTTACATCAATGCATTTATGCATTCAATGCTATAAATTTCCCTCTAAGCACTGCTTTTGCTGCATTCCACAAATTTTGATAAGTTGTGCTTTATTTTCATTTAGTTTAAAATATTTTAACTTTTATCTTGAGGTTTCTTCTTTCACCCGTGTGCTATTTAGAAATGTGTTGTTTAATCTCCATTTATTTGGGGATTTCCCAAGTATCTATTATTGATTTCTAATTTAATTCCATTGTAGTCTAAGAATAGACATTGCTTAATTTCTATTCTTTTAAATTTGTTAGCTTTTGTAACAACTCTAAGAGTTCAACTAGTGAACCAGGTAGATGTGTTTCATGGCCCAGGATGTGGGCACCAACCTAACATCTTATAGTATGTTAGGTATGTTTTATGGACCAGAATGTGCTCTATCTTGGTGAATGTTCCATGTGAGCTTGAGAATAATATATATTCTGTTTGTAGTTGGATGAAATGTTCTATATGTCAATTATATTTGGTTGATTGATGGCATTATTGAATTGAACTCTGTCCTTACTGATTTTCCACCTGCCGGATCTGCCATTTCTGGGAGGGGGTGTTGAAGTCTTATACTATGAGAGTGGATTCATCTGTTTCTCCTTGAAGTTCTATCAGTTTTTGCCTCATGAAATTTGATGCTCTGTTGTTAGGTACATTAGAGAATTGACCTGTTTATCATTATGTAATATCCTTCTTTATCCCATATTCTGTTGATAAGAAGCAAGTCACAAGTCCCGCCAACACTCAAGGGGAGGGTATTACACAGAATTGTGACTAGTTGTGGGGGTCACCCTAGGGTGTGTCCACCATATCTAGATACCGGCAGTGATCTTGGACCAATCATTCTCCTCTCTGTGCTTTAGTTTCTACCGTTGAAAAATGGGGATAATAATTTTAACCACATCATTGGATCGCTATGAGGATTTATTAATTAATAAATCCTAAGAAGCATTTAGAACAGTGGAACATAGCAGGTATTTATGACTTTTAGAAACTGCTAAAATAGGGGCAGTTCCTGCCCTGTTGACCTCTTAGAGTTGTTACAAAACTCAGGGGGATGCAATGTCTCTGTTAACTAAAAAAGCAGCACACAAATGGGGATGGGTTATTGTTTTAGGGCTTGTCTTCCTCACTCGTTTTTTGTTGTTGTTGTTGTTGTTTTGTTTGTTTTGTCTTCTTCTGCATCTTCATTGCTGCATGCAGGCTTTGTCTAGTTGTAGTGAGTGGGGGCTACTCCTAGTTGTGGTGTGCAGGCTTCTCATTGCAGTGGCTTCTCTTGTTGCAGAGCATGAGCTCTAAGTGCATGGGCTTCCGTAGTTGCAGCATGCAGGCTCAGTAGTTGTGACACACAGGCTGTAGGGTGCACAGGCTCAGTAGTTGTGGTGCAGAGGCTTAGTTGCTCCACAGCATGTGGAATCTTCCCAGACCAGGGCTTGAACCCTTGTCCCTTACATTGGCAGACCGATTTTTAACCACTGCACCACCAGGGAAGTCCCTTCCTCACTCTTTTAACAAAATCACTTTTTCACTATTTACCTATGACTGTGCAGTGACACATAATTGTCTCTTTACATTTGTGGATGGAAGGAAGTGAGGGGTCTGCATCTATTCATCTTATTGGCGCTTCACCTCTATCTGCTTTGAGATATTTTCTGCCTTGTTTTAGAGGCTGCTTGGGCAACAGAAAGGTCACTGGGCAGCAAATAATGAGATATGAGTGGACTGAAGCTGCTGTGTGATCTTATGAAAGTCACTTACCATCTCTGAGCCTGCAGAAGTGAAATAAGGGGTTGGACAACACTAGGTAATCTCCAGATAACCCCTTCAGTGCATACCTCCTCTGATGTCAATTCTACCCAAGTCCACCTGGAATCTCTTGACTCAGGCCCATGAACTGTCTTCTATTTATAGGCTGGTCACTGTTTTGTAATGCTTTGTGCTCTCTTCCTGGACTTTAGATCATCAAGTTTTCAATGGAATCAAGAAAGCCCCTTCAGAGACAGCAGAATTCATTCTCAGGAGCATAATTCTAGGAGCCAGAAGCAGAGTAATGCTAACAAAGTCAAAAGGCAGGCAAAATTAACAGATGCTCCCAGTAATGAACAAGGTGCAGAAAGGTTTTTCATAATGACTGCCTCTATAGAGCATAAATAGGAATGCATCCCTTCCCTCCTGTCTCTCCTCACACCATCTGTTATTTGTGTCAGGCAGTCAGTAATTGCTATATGTGACCCTTGTTGTTGGTAACAGGGACAACACTGTACATTGCAGCTTTCTTTGCTTTCTCCCATCTCCTGGCAGCTGTGGCTATAAGGTTTGTGTCTATCCTAAGATGGTAGATCAGGATTTCCCTGGCTCTTGTAACTAAATATAAATAAATCACTCACCCTCCCTATTGGGAAATAAGTTATAAATATCAAGTGGGAGCAATCTTTCATCAGAGAGTCTGTGGTTACTAGGAAACGGGCACTGCAGTCAGGCTGTCTATTGTCATCATGTATCCATATGGCGTTGCTGTAAGCTCTGGTTCTCTGTCTTTGGCCTTTCAAATGGTTCTTGAGTACACTGTTCTTGCATATTAGAGTATTCTACTCTTTGGTACATTTGGGGTTCTAATTTGGCTTCTGTCATCAACTTGCTGTGTGACTTTGGGTGAATTTATTCACCTCTCTGGTCCTCAGTTTAATTCTCAGTAAAAGAGATGAGAAGGTTCAGCTAGATCAGGGCTTGCCAAATTACAGCCCACGGACCAACAAATCTGGTCTGCCATCTGTTTATATGTGGCCAGCAAGCTAAGAATGGTTTTTACATTTTTAAATGGTTGAAAACAAAGTAAAAGAATAATAATATTTCATGACACAAAATATTTTACTATTTCATAGTATAATTTAACAATACATAATTATAGTATCTAATAATGTACATTATAATATTTATGAAAATTAAATGAAATCCCAGTCTATGTCTGTAAATAAAGTTTTATTGGAACACGGCCACACATTTGTTTACATGCTGTCTATGGCTGCTTTCACACGCAGCAGCAGAGTTGAGTAGTTGTGACAGAGATCGTATGGCCTGCCACGCCTAAAATAATTACTGTTTGGACCTCTACGGAGAGACTTCACTGACCCCTGACCTAGGTGGTCTCACAGTCAGTTTACAAATTGACTAATTCTCAGCATAGCGCCTTTTCAACTTCTTTCTGGGAAAGACGTTCAGGCTTTAGGTGAGACAGACCTGGGCTGCTTCTGGAGGATATCTGGTGCTTCCAAGTTCTGATTATCGCCCTGGTTGATGGGTGGCCTGACAAGGACTAGGACTGTCTCGGCCCGAGACAAGATTGGGTGCTGGACTCTGGTCCTACCCTTTGCCTGAGTTGGCCCAGGCCCTGGGACCAGAGTAATGAGCCACATGCCTGCCCTGAGAACCAGGGCCTGCAGCGGTCCTGGGCTGAAGCTCCTGCAGGTCTAGTGGAGAGATGGGGCGTTAGGATGTTCTTACCATGACAGAGAGGCTCCAAGTACCAGTGGCTTAAATAAGCCAGAAGATCACTGGTCTTTCCCATGAAAGTCCAGGTCACTTGTATAGTAAAATGGATGTATCAGCTGATTGCATTTAATAGAATTTATTTGGATCCTTCAAAAAAGTTTATAATTCGGGAAATTAAACACTGTATGTTTGATGGTAATAACAAGAATGGACTTGTGATCATGTTTTTAAAAAAGACTCCTTATCCTGAGATATATGCTAAAATATTTATGGATGAAATGATGTGAAGTCTGGGATTTGCCTCAAAATAATCCACTTGGGGAGGATTGGAAATGGATGAGGCCACACAGATGGAACACAGTTGGTCAGGAGTTAGTAGCTGAAGATGTGTGATAGGTATACACTGGTTCATTGTATTACTTTCTCTATGTGTATATTTGAAATTTTCCATAATAAAAAGTTTAAAATATTTAATGTTCATAACCTGTGATTTAAAATTTGTTTTAAAAGAATTTAGCCTATGAAAAATCTCACACAAGAGCCAAAAGTATATAATTACAGTCGTGTTTTTGATAGAAATTTCTGGGAAAAAGTTCCCCTATGAGAAAAAAAAATTCCTTGAAGAGGAATGATTTTATTAAATGTTGTAAGCATTAAAAAAAAATTCAATTGATGGAATATAGTTTATTAATAATTTCACTATTGATATATAATCATTTAAAATCTTAAAGCAGATAAATAAAGAAAACGTGGAATTTACCACTAATTCCCTAGCCAAATACACCAACTTTTTTTTAGCTTGCATATCAACCATGTAAATATTTAGCATTTACCAGTGCCTACTAAGATATTGCATGATGCATGTTATTATATTATTTCTCCAATATAACTGTAATAAAATTATTTCTTGGGCTTGAAAATAAATCTGGGTTGGTAGTGAGTGATATGGTGGCTTCTTAATCATCAGGAACCCAGGCTTTATCCATTTTGTGTGTCTGCCATCCTCATACTTGACTTGCACCTCATGGTCCAATATGACTGCTTCACCTCCCGCCATAACTCTGTATTCCAGAGTGTAGAAAGGGGGAAGGGGCAAAGGACATGCCCTTTAAGAGCATGACATGGAATTCGCACATGTCACTTTTGCTCACAGCCCAAAGGCCAGAATCGTGTGGCCACTGCTTGAAAGGGAGGTTGGAAATATAAGTCTTAGCTGGGCAGCCATTCATTCTACTAAGAATGTTTTTACTATATTGTAAGGGGAGAATAGCCATTGAGGGGGACAATGAATAGCTTCTGCCATTGAAACCTTATAGATATGTTTAATACATGGATTCCAGAAGTCTTCCTCTTGATCTGAGTCGCATTTCTTGCTTTCCTCTTTCCTCCATCTGCATTCTGGTCTCTCCTCCCCTCTTCCTTGCCCTCTTGTAAATAGCTTAGTTTCAGAGTACAAGTGACCACATTCCTTCAGTTCTGGTGGTTCTGATCCAGACAGCCACTCGCCTATTATTCGTGCATTTCTACCCATGCAGTTACTTGTTTCTCCCACACCCACACTCACATATTTGCTTTTGCAGCACAGGAGACATAGGTTTAATTCCCGCCTCTTCTACTTAGTCTCTCTGTGACCTTGGGTAAGTCCACTAAGCTTTGTGAGCCTCACCTCCCTCGCCTGGAAGAAGGCATATTGAATCATACGAGAGAGTCCCTGCTTAGCCTACTTCCGTGATAGCTGTGAGGGTGAGAATGCTCGTGGGGAAGTGCTTGGGCTTTATAGAGGGTAAAGAGCTGCATAGCTGGGAAATAAGGTATGGAGGGAGCCCGGGTACACCTAACTTTCCCCGAATCTGATCACACTGCCCTTTTCACAGAGGGACCCCTCAGGAGCCATGTGTCTGCACCCCAGTCACAGCTGGTTGATTCAGGCATAGAATCTTGTCCCAAACAGGCTTGATTGTTTATTTGGGGAATATGCATCTGGACTGGAGGAACAGATAATGGTGAGAGAATCCTATTAGTGGTTGAGGTCTGTAGGGACTAATCACAAACCCTGGGATCCTGGAGTCTTTCCAGGGTCCTGGAGGTTAGCAAGTCTTTGTATTCTGTGAGATGCCTTATTCCTTCAATAAATTCCATTTCTTTGCTTCAACTTATTAGTTTCTTTTCCTTTACAAGAACTTCAACTAAGCAACTCATTGGCAAATTTGGCAGAGTTTAACATTTGGTGCCCTCATCTTATAAATCTGTGCCCTTTTACCCTCTTGTAGTGAAAGGTAAATTGTGGTTTCTTCTGTTTACATGTTCTTTCTCAGTCAAGGCTTGGCCATTAGAAAAGGCTCCGATGGCAATTATTGACACATAAAAAATGTGAATTTGTAGGTATATACCTCTCTCAGTGTGATCAAATCAGCCTTAATTCTAATTACATAATAAAACATTTTTCCTAATAAAAGAATTTTATGCATCAGAAAAGAAATGAGAAGGTAGACTTTCTAGAGAAAGGGAAGCACTTTCATCCCTTTCCACCTCCACTTACTGTACCACACGGGTGGCTGCCTGGTTTGCTTACATGTGTGCCCACGTGTGTGTGTTTCCACATCTGCACACATCCACACCACACCCTGTGCAATCGCAAGTAGACTTAGCCACACTGGATTTGGAGGCAGGAGACCTGGTTTCTCCCATGTTTACCTGGCTATTTCTTCTTGCCCCAGAGACACCTCGCAAGTATTTAGCCCTCCTGCATGGCTGCTCTGACTGCCCTCGCTGAACTGTGGGCCCCGCCTCTGTGGCTCTGGTCCTACATTCTGTCTTCTCACTCCTCACTCACTTCTTAGTATCTGGGTGGCTTGTCTTTGGAAAAATTTTCAGCGGACACTTACTAAAAATGGCAAGAGAGATTTTATTCAAGCTACTGCAGTAGGGGAGAGAGACTTTGGTGTAGAACTGAACTCAACTCTGAATACAGCAAAGACAGCCTGTTCCTCACCCCTCACATTTAGTCCATCATCAGACCCTGACGATTTAGCCTCATAAACATTTCTGCATCCCTCCACGGCCTGAGTCGGACTCTCATCATCTGCTGGGTGAGTTTCGGTAAAATGTCCTTGTTGGTTGACCAGTCCCTGCTCCTGTCCCTCCTCAGCAGGTCCCAGCATGTCCTTCTGTAATGTAAATCCGACTATGCCATTTCCCTTCAGTGATCTGCTGAGAAACTCCCGCACACGTGGCCCCCTCCCCAGGATGGGCGCTTGCTTCTTCTGTGCTGCCTCCACAAAGCTGGTCTCCCCAGGCCCCTAAGCGTCTCTCCACGGCCAGCCCTTAGACCTCAGTCAGCACTGCAGTGGCCTTGCTCTGGCTCTGTGACCTTGCTGAGCCAACATAGTCCTCGTTACCTTTAGTGGGGGCCGGGGTGGTAACTCAGCTGAAGGCATGGATTAATTTGACTTGGAATCTGAGGTATTTGTAATTCAAAAAGTGCTGAAGATATAGCTTTGAACTTTCTGAGCAGGGAGCAGATTTAGAAAGCTCCCAAGCTGCCTTCCACAGAAGCTTCCAACTTCCAAAGCGAGCCATTTGGAAAATATGATATAAACCTTTCCCCACTTAAAGAAAAATGGGAAGTAGTACTAATATAACCGAAGAAGAAAGAAAAGGGAGGAGAAGCCTTAAAATTAAATGAATAAGGAATACTGAGGGCTTAAAATACCTACTGTCCAGCTTCTTTCTTGGCTCTTTGGTCTGCATGGCAGGACCCTGTACAGAACAGACTTGCAAATGCCTGTGATGTGGGGCCACCAGGTTAGGCCATCTGGTACCCCCTGCTCCCCCCTGCACAAAGTCAGTGCTCCCGGTGATGTGCTGCCCTGCCTGGCCCTGCTGCGCCCTCCAGGAAGCGCTGGATTCCTTCAGATCATTAGCTGCTTCTAGTCGAGAGGGACTGTAGAGGTTTTTGAGTGGGTCGTCTTTCATATATAATGCAGCTTTCGATCCAATCCTGACTCTACAGATCGTAGGCTGGGGTCCCTTCTGGATGCATTGATAAGACATTGACAAGAGCTGATAAGCATGACCGGTTGGGTCAGAGAAGGAAGTTTTGTAGCTGGGTGCCTGGAGAGAATGCCCTCCCGTTTGTGGCATTTGGGTAGTGCTCAGCTTGTGGATCTGATTTTGGGCCTTCCTGAAAGATATCCCAGGCACAAACAAGACTAATGGGGGCACAGATGACAGCATGTGCTCTTCTCCACCCACGCCCTCATTCCAGCACAGACTCCATGCGTTCTAGAACCCTAGGGTTGCAGAGCGTCCCTGGGGGACAATTCCTCTGCCTTGGGAAAGCAGTTGTGTCACAGAAGCCTCAGAGGCAGGTAGGCTGTAATCTGCCTTGGTGTGGGAGCTAGGATAGCAGACTTGTTCCTGAGGAGACAGGTGTATGTAGGAGGGACTTGGGTGAGAGGGCAGGGAGCAATGACTTAGTGCTCTTTTTGGCAGGGTAAGAGCCATCAAAATTTGGAAATTAAATCTAGTATGATTGCTATTTATGTTCATCTACTGGGGAAATCTAGGGATATTTAGATTGGTTTCAGGTGGGTAAACAAAGGTCAGGAAAAGTTAGGTGATGCCCCAACATGATAGAACTGGCGAGAGCAAGACTTTGGGCTTAAACCAAGTTTCTTTCCCACTTCAACAAGCTGCTTCAATTTGAATTCACTTAGAAAATAATCTGTATTTTAGTGGCAGCATAGTTTCAGTGATTATAGGAAACTGATTTCAGTTCTAAGAGCAGCGGCCAACGCCTTGCACATCTTTCCCATAGGGCACGTGGTTGAAGCTTAATCAATGTCTTATGAGTCATTTGATTCATTCACAAGAACCAGCATCAGCATCTTCTCTTGAGTGTTGTAGGCAGTTACTGGCAAAGGACTGGGAAAATGTGACAGTACAGTAGACCTTATATCTCAACAGAACCACTCCCTCCAAAATGAAGGAGTGAAAGCCCTGGTAGATTTATGGTTAGACGGAAACCGAGGGGAAGGGTACATGCACGTTGGTAGGAAGGGGACTGAATTTAGGGACTTCAGTAAAGATTAGAAGCAGTCAGGTCTCTAGGACAGAAAGAAGGGCTGAAAATTGGCCATCATCATTCAACAAAGATTTATCGAGTGCTTAGCACGTGTCAGGCCTTGTCCTAGGGACCAGGGATTCAGCAGTGAACAAAACAGAATTGATTTACAGTGAAAGCATTTTGAGGATTGGGTTATATTTTATTTACATCTCTCCTTATGCCCTTGTAGTCCTAGGATGACAGAAAGACTTGAATTTGTAAAATTTATATCCCACCTTGTTCAAAAAAACTTAAAACAACTTCTGAAGTGGTATATAATTCATGAAGAGATTATAAAATAGAAGTAGAAGCAATAGGTAAACATGTTTCAAAAAATTTAAAAATCATCGGAACCCAAACCCAGCCAGGAATAAGGCTAGTTATTAGGACACAACACATACGCTTGAAATCCTCGATGTCACAAGTGAGCCACAGATGCAGCTTTAGGCTTTTTGGTGACTAAACAACAGGGGGGATGGTCCCCCCATCGAAACAACCAACCAACCATGGTTCTTTGCAAGAAGAACAAGAAATCCTAATACCAAGACCCAAAGGAAATTTCTTTAAGAATCCTCCAAAAAAAAACAGGACGCTCCGTGGATGTGCTATGGGACTACATCACAAGCCAAATGCCACTCAGGTGAGGCTGGGAGAGCTGTCACCTTGAACCCAATGGCCGGGTCTTTGTGGGTTCATATGGCATCTCCTGCCACAACTGGGGGTGAGCGTGCCTGTAGGGAGTCAGGCCCTGCCGCTTTCTTCAGCAGACATTAAACACACGGGAACGTGTGGCTATTGATCCTGCATGTGTTTCATGAGATAAAGAACTTTAATGTGATTCACAGAATAGCTGGAAGCAAGGCATGAGGAAGATAAGAAGGCTTGAAGTGAGCTTCTTGCAGAGAAATGTGTGTTTGTAAACATGATCCGAACAATCTCAGCTCAGGGCATTTACTCACCTGGCTCATTACACACACGTGGGTTTGGCCATAGGGGTGCTGCGGGGTGGGTGAAGAAGGCCAGAGGAAGGATGGAAACTGGCTGTCATGTTAGAATAGAATGAATAAGTCTAGAAATGAAACTGCTTTGCCTTTTCCATACAAATCATCTAGAGTGCCCCTCCCCCCTTTTAAAGGAAATACACACTGACCGGTCAGCTGGGATAGCTGTGAGTGCGATACACAGAGAAAAAGTGAGGCTGGGTCTCCACATCTTTCTCTCAGTGTATCTCCATGTCTTTCTCTCTCTGATTTTAGAAAATAATAAAATGGGTAAGAAATTGTGAAGGAAGTTTGGTCAGTCATTACAAGGCAGGAAACGGCTCTAAAAGGTAGCAGGGAGTAAAGATTGATGTATAGCATGCAGAATCACATACCCGGCCGTGAGGGTACCTGCCAAACTCACATCCTCTTCTGGGAGACCTACACACACACACACACTCCCTCTCTCTCTTCCTCTGTGCCCAGCCCCTCCCTGCAGCTGTGACTCATCCTTCTCTTACTTCAGTTGTGTGGAGCAAGGATGGAGGCACCTGACCAAGGGCATCTGGTGCAGAGGCTGGGCTGCATCATCCTGATATTCATTTCCTCCCCCCGCCCCCCCCCCCCCAGCCCCCTCACTTCCCTCCCTCTCCTACTCCCTCTCACTCAGTGCTCAGTGGTGCTGGATCTTGGGGGATAATGTAGATCCTGTAGATAATGTAGAGCTGGAGTTTTCCGCCTCATGCTTTGAAAAAACAAAGAAAGCTGGTATGCAAAGAGAGAGAGGAAAGTGAATTAGAGGCACAGGGAGAAACGGGCCAGAGGCCTGTGGCTTTAGACACACACACACACACACACACACACACATGTAAGAGAGAAGAGATGCGAGGAGAAAGGTAACCTTGGTCCTGCTGGCTCTCCACCACATCTGCCTCTCTGTGGGCCCGAGTGCACAAACCATCCTCATGTACTAATGTGATGGAGATGCCTTATATCTTTTATGCACTCTTGCTCTCACTCTTTCCTTTCTTGCTTAAGATGTTTTAAGTGGGTTTTTATTTCCATATTAAACCTTCCCTGACCAAGATATTAAGTAAAATAGGAAGCTTTCTTTCTTTTGAGGTAACAAATAGAGGATTAATTGATGTGGCATAAATATATTTTACATATTTATGAATTTTAAAAAGGAAATAGGGAGCATATTTGTGCAATTATTTAAATATATTAAATAATATATTTAATATTTAATATATATTTATATATATAACTGAATGTATGTGTATATATACATATATACATGTGTATATATATTCGTTTTACATATATACATAAATATTTATATATATATAAATATTCTTTTTTGGATTCTTTTCTCTTATAAGTTATTTCAAAATACTGAGTATAGTTCCGTGTGCTATACAGTAGGTCCTTGTTGCCCGTTTCACGTTAACGTGTGTGGGAAGCAAGATTTCACTGGTTCTGTTTGCTTTTCTGCTCTCCCGTGCCTGTTTCACTTCTTCACCTGTGCTCCAGACACCTCTGCCCAGTCAAGGTAGCTGCACATAAGCTTTGGGCAGAACGAGGTGACTATGGTGAACGTAAAAAGTGACGTTAAGTTTAATACTCACTAATTTAGATGTGAAATAGAGTCAGATACATTCTTGCAAAATATTTGATTTTCTCTCCAAACTAGCTAGTAAATTCCTAGGGCTGGGGATGGGCAGAAACGGTAGAGGTACACCTAAATTATACCTAAAATCTCTGCTGGAGTAAGTACTATCTTCTTCCAGCACCAGAGAATAGCGGGGAAATGGAGGCAGTGCCCAGGTGTCATCCTCATTGCCGTCTAGGTGAAGCCTCGGCTGACAGCATGATAGCAAGGAGAGGGTTTCCCATCAGCGGCCTTGCAGGAAGGACGCTGCTCAGGGCCCCGAGACTTCGCTCAGGACTCATCAGAACTGTGGAAAACCCCTCCTCCAAATGCCCTGAGCCCTCCTGAGGGGGACGTGAGGGCAAGCATTACTGTGGAAGGGAAAACAGCTGCTTGCCTAGGCATGACCCGGGTGACACCCCAAATCTGGGCGCTGATGGAAGCCTCTTCCCGTCCCTCCTGGCTCTTTCAGGTGCATTAAAAAGCTTTCCTTGGCATTAATTAAGTACAGTGTTCTTACAACATTTTGTGAAAAATGAAACTCTAGGATAATTGTTGATTTGGGGGGGGAGGGATTTATGTAGTCGAGGAATCCCATCTGATTAGCTGGAGTTTTTTTTTTTTTTTTTTTTTTTAATTTTTTATTTATTTATTTATTTTAGCTGGAGTTTTTAACTGCAAAAATTTTAAGCTCTCTCTTTAATAATAAATTGAAGCTTTAGAAAGAAAATAAGGATATCAAAAGATATTTTTCTCTGCCCTCAACCAAAGATCAAGAAGAATGTTTTTCTGACCTTACATTTCCTACGCCCGCCTTCAATGCCTTACACACAGCTAGGTGCACTCTAGGTGCAAGATGAAACCTTTTGAATGAATGAAAAGGGTTTATTAATTGTCCTTTGGAAAAAATCCTGAAGGATACCAGCATAAGCAGAAATATTTTTTACTCTTTAGATATTTATGCAGAAAATTCACTCTCTGGTCTTCATTTCAAGTGCGGATGAGTAATGTGGCCAGAGGGCCACAGCTTTGAGACGGGCAACCGCAGAGACAGCCACTCAGTGGTGGTGGTAGAGGGTGCACCTGGTCTCAGGCTGTAACTCAGGGAACTTAGAGAGTGTCTCACCGTTGTGAAGCAGAACTTTCCTGGAGAAAAGGGCTTTGTTGGCGAGGCTAAGATAATAACAAATAACCACCCAGACTCAGTAGCTTTACAGAAAGTTTATTTACCACTCTTGTCACACTCCAGGGCAGGTCACGAAGTCTGCCTCTGCTTTGTAGCCTCACCACCCAGGTCCCACGACTTCCAAGGCTGCAGAGCCAGGAGAAGATAGAGCTGGACGATCGCACGGGAGGGTCTTCAGGGCCAAGCCTGAAAGTGGCACGGGTCACTTCATCCTACATCCCATCAATCCAGACTCACTCCCACGGCCCCAACTGCAAAGGAGCTGGGAAATGGGGCTTAGCTGTGTGCCTAAGAGGAACGTGGTGGGGAGTGCGTAGCACTGTCTGCCACAGAGGGCCAGTGGGGAACGGGTGACAGCAAAAGAGCAGGGCCAAGGGAGGACCTCTGGAGCAGCAAATGTGTCTACGTCAGCTTCTCTTGGGGTGTCTGGCAGGAATGTTCATCAGACACTGTCCCTCCCCATGTGAAGACACGTTCTTCCTTTTTCTTGGCTAAGTGGAAGGATAGCAGTTTAAGTGCAGGTAGTGAGCTGTGGCATCTTAGAATGTGTGCCTGTGAATTCAATGTGATACCCTTTTTTGTACTAGGTAAAGTCCATGACAAATTGGAACCCAAGGAGTCTGCAACAACAGGGTGAGCAGCTTCTGTGCCCTGAGACTGTGTGTCTCTGGTGGGGCGTGGGCTCGAATTACTTAAGGGACCCAGCCACCTCCTCTGTGCTCCCCCTTACAAACCAGACTGGAGGAGAGAGGGAACAGCGGCTATCAGGGGCTCCTGAGACTCTCCCTCTCCTCCAGAATTAGATTGATGACCCCCAGGGAAAAGAGGGGACTTACGCCGAGTAAGGGGCACATCCAGCTTGCAACTCACCCTGTTCTTTCTGAGTGAGTCGAAGTCCCTCCGACCAAGACTCTCATAAAGAGATATCACCCTTTAAGTTATGTGCCTTTTAAAAAATTATTGAAGTATAGTTGATTTACAATATTGTGTGCCTTTTAATTGTTGGGTGGCTTTCAGAGCACCATAGCTGTTCCCCAGGGTCTCTACCACCATATGTGATACTGTCCTTTAGGACCTGCAGGGGATACTTTCTGGAGGTTTCTGACAGGGTCATCCAGTTGGCCTCGGGCTCATTCGGACTTTCCAAACAGGCCAATGAGTCCCAGCTCTGGGCGTGACACAGCAGGTGTGTCTGGACATCTGTGTGGATGTAGGGGAATCACAAAGTCTGTCAAGCAAAGTAGAAGTTCGTTGAGTGTGCATTAGCATGTTTATCCGCAAGAGGGTGTTTCCCTGAGGGGGGGTTTTATGCTGGAAGCCAGAGCCCCAGGCCTGCCCAGCCTTACTCTGTCTTTTAGCTTCAAGGAGCAGGTGCCTCTTCTCTGATCTGAGCAGCATGGCTCTGTCCCTTGTCACTTGGAGGAGGGAGCTTACCTGCTAAAGCAGCCATCCGTCCTAAGCCACGAACCACTGCCATGAACATGATGAAGGGGGCTGAGAACAGGCAGATCACCAGGTCACACCCCAAGCACCCAAATAGCACAGCCTCCTAATATCTAAATAGAAGGGAGCGGGGCAGCAAGGCGGTTAGGAAAACCAGGGCCAGTGGCTTGGGACTGGTCTCGAAGCAGCGTTTCTCTAACAGCCACCCTTTTTACCTGTACTAGGTCTTGTCGGAAGGGGAAAGGTTGAGGGGAATTGAGAGAGAAGTTAAGCTCCCTGCTTTCCACTCCGCAGAGTCTCTCCCTGGACGCTTGTTCAGGTTTCCATAGGTAAATGATTGGGACCAACGTCCACGGTGCTGGCAGGCCAGCGGGTCCCTCCTAGCTGGTGCACGCTGCCGCTGCCAGTGTGGACCCCTCCTCCCTCCACCAGAGCTGGGAGCGGCAGGCCTCCCCTGCTTGCCTCTTTCCTTGCACATGGGCCTCCGGAGAGGAGAGGAATTGTCCTGTGTGATGTGGCAGCCACCAGCCACACTAATCAGCCTGGAATGCTTATAAAGTGACATGAGGGCAGCTGCTCTGAAGGAGTAGATGGGACCTCCAGAGCGAAAGACTTGTAAACTGCAACGTGCACACAGAGGGAAGGCACCCTCCTCCTCTTCCGCCCTCTCCCCCACCTCTCCGCCAGCCCCGTCTGTGCCGTGTTGGGTTCTGAAGCCTCCTGCGGCTCCCTGTCCACTGCCAGCTCTGCCCCGGAGGACCCAGCTGTCACAGCTTCTTGGCGCGCTTTCCCACACCATAATAATGAGCACGGATGCTCTGGGGGCGGAGGGTGTGTGCGGACACCCGGAAAGGAGTTCCCCACCGCGGCGCTGTGCTTGCCGCCCCGGAGCCAGCAGGGGGACCCGCGTCCCCGCCAGAGTGTGAGACCGCCGCTGCCACCTGGGGCGGGAGGCTGGGCACCGCGTGATGACTGTCATCCCAGGGCTTCTGCTCCCCACGGAGGGAGCCACAGAGAACGTCCTGACCACACCCCTCTTGGAGGGGTTACCCTCAGGCCCCCGCCACAAACGTTTCATCTGAGAGAAGAGAGGGAGACAGCTTAAATGCTGTCCTCTGAGGGCCCAGGTTGTATCCTGTATTTTTGTGTGCAACCCGATTTGCAGGGACCAGTAGCCCTCCTCCACTTCCCATCAGGGAACATCGTTAGTTTGCCTATTAGGCTGTCACAGAATTTTCAGCTGCTGCTCTGAGTTTTCTCTGTTTACAGAACAGAGGACAGCCAGGGAGTTGTTTTCTAAAGAAGAAAGCTTGGTGTTAGAAGTTTTTCAACTCTGAGAAGAGAGAGAGGAATCAAATGGGACTGTGGGGCCTTCTGGGATCTCAGGCCCGTTACCCTTGTGGTGAAGTTCCTTGTGATTTCCTGTCCATTCCTAGAGTAGCTGCTCTGAAGGAGCAGATGGGACCATGAGATGTTTCTGTATTTAACTGTTTCATGAAGACTTCCAGAACTAGGTTCCACTAGCCTGTTACTGAAATAAGCATCCTCTTTATCACTAGACTGACTTGTGGTCTTCTAGAAATTCTCCAGGTATGTTTCCTGAATGAAGGTAGAAAGACGAATGTATGGAAACGAAGCGAGTGTTCTGATGTCAGCCTGTGGGCCGCAGATGACCATCAGAACCAGTTATTTCCCAGGTATACAGACAGTCATTTGTTTCTTGTAAATTGTTCCAAAAGAGAAAAAAAGTATTTTTTAAAACGAGCCCTTTCAAGACCTCTCGTGTGGGGGCTGAGTACCAAGCAGCGGTGGAGAGGGGCCTGGCGGCGTGTTCTCTGTCATGCGCTGTCTCTTCCTGAGTGCTTTCTCGAGGGCAGCAGGTGGAGGATAGAGGAACACTCAGTTCCAGGCTCCGTTGTAGCGTTTGGTCAGCGGCAGATCAACCTCCTGGGTAATTCAGGGGAAAAAATTGACCTGAGTCATACTTTTGTGACAGACCAAAACCCAAGATGACAGGGATACTGTCGTAATCCCAGAACATAATATAATTTTTATAACTGGGAATTAGTGCTTAAAGACACTGAAAAGTTAGAAGCAACAGCTCCAATGAGTCATTTTGCATCAAGTTTACTAGGAAGAATCATTTTCCACAATGCCTCAGTGGTCCCAGCGATTATGTCTGTTGAAAGTACTGAGTTTCTTCTTCGTTCCTTCTAGAGGTTTACAAATTTTGACCAACAGGCATGGGTAATAAGACTGTGCTTTAAATTACTTTTTAAAAAGTACACTGATATATTTGATCAAAGCTCGTTTAATGCACTATCATTTTAGGAAAGCGGTTCCAGCTCTGTGTTCTGGTATCTGTGGCAACAAATGTATTTGTTTGTATTCAACTATATTCCCTGTGCCTTTCGATTCCTCCCTGTTGGAGCAGGCATTTTGCACTCTGATGTGGATGTGGAGTAACAGTCCATTCTAGTCAACTGTCTTGACTACCCAGGTGAAGCAATTTCCCACCAGGTTAAACAACCTTACAAAACCTTCCTTCTGCTCCCCTTACTTTCCAGCCTGTATCCTAACTTAGTACATAGTTTGTAAACATTATCACAGAGGATTTGGGGCTTTAATTTGTGCATCTAAAAGGATAGACAAAAGTAACCATATCCAAGTGACCAAAGCCTTTCCACTCCCTTACTGTGACAATTACAGAAATGTTTGCCTTTCAGTACATTAGATCTGGAGCTACATTAGTTGTCTCTGTGTCTTTAGATTTTGTAAAAGGGAACTGAAATCCAGCAAGCCGTATTAGGAGCCCATTCAAAAAGTGAACAAAAAAGCAAATGAAAACCACCCAGAACGAGGTCGTATATTTTTCACTTTGCGTTTTGTAGGCATAAGTCCCTTCTTTATAATTTGCAATTTTTTCTGAGAGGTGGTGGATTTTCACTTCAGAGGCAAACAATATCATGACGAGACAGCCGCAGGAGCCTGCAAGAGAAAGAACAAATGACGTGTTGGGACAAACATTTCCTGATTGTAAGGGACAGTGAAGAGGGTTTCTGTGCATAATAAAGGAAACCTTTTCTGGTCGTCCTCATTTGCATTCTTCTGCAAAAATATATTTCAGATTTGTAATTATGAGCCTGATTCTCCAACTGATAGCTGGTAGTGCCTGGGTTATGGCTCTGAGTGAGAAGATTTGTGGGAAGGGGTAGAATCAAGCTGATCTTACAAAGACTAGATGTTCCACTTTGCGTGAGGAGAAGGCTGAATTGCTGGGCACCTTAAAAGCACAGTGGTGGAATCAGGCTACAAAGCAGCCACTGCTATGGTGTGGCTTCAAGAGAGTGAATTTCTTTGTACTTCACAGGCCATACAGGAGAACGGGCAGTCACCCAGCCCCCTGTGAAAGGACCAAGGGCTTCCTTCAGAACGGTTACGCAGCTCCTCTCCCTCCTCGAGCTCTCTTCTGGCCACAGCTGTCCAGAGGTGTCCATGAGCAAAGGCAGCCATGGATAAGGTGTCGAGGCAGAGAGTATCTGTTCTCCTTGTTTGTAACAGAATTCAGGATTTTTACCTGGGTGCGTGGCTGCCTTGAACAAAGGCTACATTGGTTGGGGGGAGGTGGGGCTGGGATGTAGGGGCAGGAAAGTTTCCTCGAAGTGTGCAGTATTAGGGGCCTGCACTTTCTTTCCCCTGTCCTCCTTCCTGTAGCTGAAATGCGGATGCAATGGCTGGAGCACCAGCAGACATTTTGGACCAGGTGCCTTAGAAATGGAAGCCATGTCATGGAAAAACAGCAAAGGAGGAATCTTGGATATCAGATACTAGGAGCCACCAGAGCAGCCCTGAACTTCAGCCTCTAGGCTTTTATGTGAGAGAATAGTAAACACCTATCTTGTTTAAGCCATTATTATTATTTCCTCTTATTTTTTCTCGTCGGTGGCCTCGTCCAGTCTTAAGTGGTGCGGCTGTGGCCCGGATAAGATCTCTGCAGGGCAGGGGCACATCATGCTGAGTGGTGCCTGGAAGCTCTGTCAGGCCCTCCCTCCCGAGGGTGGAGGGTGAGAGCCCCCCAGATGGGTGGATGGCACTGGGGGCAGAAGCAGGTGGCAAGAGGGGCAGAGTCAGGGGCAGCGTGGAGAGCCAGGGCTCCGAGGGCTCCCACAGCTACAGCTGCGTCCCAGCCGTCACAGGGCGGTGCTGGTTCACAGGAGACTTGCTGAGATGGTTTTCTGACTTTGGTCAAACCTATTTGGGTTCAAACCCCGATTCTCCACTTGCTACGTGAAAGTAGTCCATTTTAACCTCCAAGCCTCCACTTCCTTGTCTATAAAATGTGGATAATAAAGATGATTCATAATTAACATTTGGTATTAGAATTGGCACATAGAAATGCTCACAAAGTGGTAGCTGTTCAACTGTGTTTTTGGTGTTCTCTTCATCTTGCAAGTCCTTGCCATCATCCCTTACTTTACCCTACCACACACCAAAACACCCCTGACTCCATCAGGTAGGCCCCTGTGAAGAACATATTAATATTATAGTGCCTCGTACCTCCACATGCTCTCCCAGTAGGTTTATGACTCCTTGAGGAAGGGTACACGCTTTTGCCTTCAATTACAGTTAATTCAACTCCCTGGGAGCAGCAACATAGTGGCTTAAGTTCCCATTCATGAATTCACTCATTCATTTATTGCATTTAGACTTATTACGGGCCAAGCATGGGAATATTGGTGGAGATTCAACGTTAAAGAAAATGCATATGGTTTCTGCTCTAACAGAGAGTGTCATCAGACAGGGAACTCAGATAAAACACTTATAAACCAGTCGCCGTGAGGGTCATGGTGAGACGGGTGCTGGTGGCTATTCCTGAGCGGGTGGGCAGCATCCTCGAAGGCTCTTTGGAAGTAGCTGTAGGAAAGGTTAGCGAAGGGAGGCTGGACTGTGTGGTAAGGATGTTCCAGATGTGAGGTGCTACCATGCAAACGATGCCCCCGTTTCTTTTCCAAAGGCTGGCTTTGGGTTGGTAGGGTGGGACTGGGGAGGGGGTGAGCAGGAACGGTGAAATTCCGTTTCTTCTATTAGAGTTTCACCTTGGACTGGCTTGATCCTCCTCATCATATATCCCCAAATAATCAAGTGATATAATTTGCTTGAAACTTCACCTCCTACCAGCCTCGGAGAATATTCCTTTGTAAAAATGGTCAGCCTGTTTTTTGTATTCTGAGCTTAAAACCAGAGCTCTCCCCTGGCAAAATCGTATTATTCCTTTATTGTTAGGTCCAACAAAGAGGCTGCGATGCTGTTTTCACTTTATCTTTTATTTGAAAATCGTGGAAAAAATGCCATTGCTTTTACCATAAGAACCTTCTTTGTGTGAGGAGATGGTGAATTTCAGACAGAAGCGAAACACTGCATTTCCTTAGTGCTTGAAAGGAAAATTCAAGCCCAGTTTCGTTTTTCAAGTTGTTAAATATTTTAAAGGTACGACTGTGTTAAGGATAAAGCATCACAGTGAGACTGCATTTCAAATTCTTAGAGAAGAAGTTGCTTGAGTATCTTGAGACCAGTAGCCCTTTGCTGGCGCTAATACTTCAAGAGTGCAAGCTCCCAGAACACGACGTGGTCGTTAAGAGATTCCAGATGGACCCGTCCCACGGACATCAAGGATTCCTCACCCCACAGGGAGGGTTGTCAACAGGAGAGACCCCAGAACCTTCTAAATGTGGGACCCACAACAGGAGCGTCTGTGATTCCGCTCTGGAGTCTGGAGTTGTCCATGAGGTCAATTTGGTCATTTCAAAGTCAGAGCGTGGAAACCCGGCCTGAGTCTCTGCCAACCCCTCAGCAATCCTGAGACGTGAGGAGGAATGACTAAGAGTGAATTTAGGATATTTTTGCTTCTCTCTGTCCCTGGCTCTAGAAGAAATGTGGGACCACCAATACCTATTTATGGTTTATGGACCAGAAGACACCCAGGAAGAGTTTCTCTTTGTGGCCCAGCTGCCGGGGACATGGAGTGTAAGGGATGTGAGTGTTGGCAAGAGTGGGACTCAGCACATTTCCGGTGTGGTCCTAAGACTCCTGCATGCTTCCTTCTTTCTTTGCCCAGTTACCCATGTTCACCAAGAGCCCAAACTCAGCTGGGGCCATTTGGACAGATTCCCCCAGGTCTGTCTATCTGACCAACACTGCTCCAGCTCACGAGAAAGGTTAGAGTACACCAGATTTAGGAAAACCTGACAAGCCTCGCTCAAGCTAGAATTTGGAATGTAACCAGGCATAGGAGGTTTTGCTGCTGGGTGTTCTACTCAAAGGCTAGCCATTTTCCTTTCACGTGTTTGATTTCCCCACCATCTGGCTGGTACCACACTGGTGTTTTTTTTCCTTCTCCTTTTAATGACTTTGATTACTGAGTTAATTTCTGACTGAATAGGATAGCTGAGTTATAGGGCTGTCACACCATGAATTATCAGTCAATTAACAAACATGTGTCATGTGCTAGACACCGCACACTCAGGGCTCTCCTCTGGCAGCTGTCTGGGACTGCAAAATCAGGCACCTCTCTCCTCCAGAGCTTACAATACAGGGAATGAAGGTCACAGCTAACAAGAAAGCTGCTTCTTCATCCCTCAGTGATCCCTGAGGGTGACTATGCTTTTAGGGGTGGGAACATCCTGCTAGGATCCGTGGGAGTCCAGGGTACCATGGGTTTCAGTAGCAATGTGTCCTCCAAGGTGAAAAAAAACCCAACTCTGCAACATTCCCCTATTATTACTAAGATTGGATTTGGGAAATCATAAATTAGAATTCCAAGTAATGGCCAAGATTTCCAGAAAGCTAACATGTCATCTTTAAACTCTCTGAGAGATGATGAGGAGGGCAGGATTTGCCACCCCCAAATATACCACTTCAACAGATTATGTTGCATTAAAGTTACTTGAGAAACAGCTTGTGCAGGAAGGACACTCTGACCTTCCTTTGTCTCCCTGAAATCAGGAAGTAAATCTCCCACATGAAAGGTATCCTTCTTGCACCTGGAGGGTAGAAAGCATCCTTATCACCAGAGATAGGGAATTCAGGGCCGAGGAGGCTGTATAAACAAACCTTGTTACTTCTTCACTAATTTACTACCCCAAGCCCAAACCACTTTGTCTTGTCAATTTTTCACAAATTTATTTTTCCTTTGTCCAAAAGGTATAAATGTGGCCTGCTTGCATCAATTCTTTGAGTCTCATATTTTATGAGCTCCTGCACATACGAAATTAAATTTGTTCTTCTCCTGTTAATCTGTCTTATGTCAATTTAATTATGAGGCCAGCCAAAGAAACTGGAAGGGAAGAGGGAAAAGTTTTCCTCCCCTACAGTGACAACTGTTAGAGGCATTCCATTTCCTCTACAGAATAAGTTGAAAATTTCCTTCTTTAAGGAGTCTTGAGAGGTGATACTTGGGGTTGAAAAAGCCACAACTTTTAAGGTATAAGCGCTAATTTTCTGTGAAATTATGTAATCTCACTAGAAAGTCAGTTATTATTGGTGAGGTCTCCAGCAATGATTTCTTCCCCAAGTGGAAGCTGCTCGAGTTCTAAACTGCTTTAGAGACCAGTGGCTACCACCTAGACTAGTAAAGCAAGCGAATACCTAAGAGTAGATTTTGAGGTTGTAATGGAGAACAGTTTGGTCATGTGTTTCCAAAGAGCAGGTGTTAGGAAGTTATTACACCAGTTGGGTTCAGCTTTTCCTCTTCCTCTGTAACGTAATGTCTTCTGTGATGGAGAGTTGAAGAGCCCATATCTAACTGAAGTTTTACAAATGTCATGTTATTGAGAAGAGCGATTCATGAAAAGATCCTTTTCTAATTTGAATTGATTTTCAGAAAAGGAGATTATCATTTGTTACTAGAAAATATACAGAGCTGCTTCTCTTTTATTCATTTATTTAACAAACACTTATTGGATGCTTACTGAACAATTCTGGGCACCAGGGATACAGCACTGAACAAAGCAAACAAAAATCCCTCTCTTCATGGAGCCCTTAGAGGTGGAGGGAGGCAATAACAAAATAAGTAAGTCCGTTCTGTGGTTTATCAGAGTGTGATATGTACTAAGGAGAATAGAATAAAGCAGGGAAGAGGGATGGCCAGGGGAGGCCTCAGAGAGAAGATGGCATTTAGTGCCTCTTGAAGAAGGCAGGGGGTGAGAAGGCAGGGGAGGAGCATTTCAAGCTAAGGAAATAGTGAGTGCAAAGGAACCAGGGGATTTGAGCAGAAAGAAGAAGAGAACCAGGCAGAGAGGAGTAAGAGGTGAGGTACGTGTGCAGGTTTCTGGCGTGGGCACAGCAAGTGCTGCTTTGGAGGTCGTAGCAAGGACTTGGGTTGTGACTCTAAATGAAACAGAGGGGAGACACACGTGCATGTTCTGAACAGGACAGGAGTCTCTTTGCAGTTGTCATAGGACAAGATTGAGCATCTCTTTGCATGAGATCATGCATGGCCGGGCCCTGTGCAAAGGGAGTTAAACAGTTCTTCTCCTGAGTCATTGCCACGAGTACACTCGCATCACTGTGGTTCTGTCCCTTTATGCGCTGCCCTGCATATCAAAACAAAATTCCTTGCCCATTGGCCATCACGGGCTGGCTAATATTACTTCTCTTCCTTCTGTGGCCTCCTCCAAAGTTTATGCTGAGAAACTAGTAGAATATTTTTGTCGTTGACTTTTCCTACCACCAATCCTGTCCTTCCCTCAGGCTCTGTGACTTTGATGCTTGGACATCCCTGGATCTCTTTCTCAGACTGAACAACAGCTCCTCCATAAGGACTGAAGTGGAACTAAGTCGCAGGTTGTTTTTCACTAACAGTTGCAGAATAATATGCCCTAGACTTATTACAGAGGCCAGGATATTATTAATACTGAAACTGATATATAACGTAGGCATCCTTCTGTTTCTGTGCTGCTCTTTATTTTCCTGTCTTCATGTTTTACAGATGACTATGCTTATTTATGGTCCATGCCATGGTTGTAATTATCATAATTAATTACATCCATATTAGGAGTATCCCCTTGTTAAAGAAAGGCAGTTGTTTTCTTTGTTTGCTTTGCTTGGTGTAACTCAAACATGATGCCACATGTAAGAGAAGGTATAATACAGTTTGCAACAAGTCCACATTTTGATGGTTTCATCACCTCTAAAAGGCCTGAACCAGTACATTTCATAGCATCCTCAGAGAATAGTCACTGAACTGTCTAGGATGTTCTACCAAGGATCCATGGCAAGTCTTCCATGTAACCTGCTCTCTTACATGCATGTGTGGATTAGACTCACTCTCATCAGTTGGGAAACTTCTCAGTTGGAATGTATAAACAGCAAACACTCATATATCAGTGCTCCAGTGTGAAACTATGGGTCTAGTTGCTTCTGTATTCAGCTCCTTCTATTTGGGCTCCTTCTCTTTCTCTACCTCCTTAGTTTGAGTGCATCTCCCTCTCCTACTCTATGATAAATCTTGAGGGAAGTTTTTTTCACCCTCTTTTCCCCATTCTGCCTTCCCCTGCCACCCTTTCTTCCCTCTCATTGACTCTCGCAGGTGGCCCCCTTTTCACAAACCTCACTGTTGACCTGTACTCTTTTTTTTTAAACTTTTAATTGGAGTATAGTTGACAGCAAAATGATTCAGTTATTTATATGCATGTGTATATATATATATATTCACACATACTCTTTTTCATGTTCTTTTCCATTATGCCTTATTACAGGATACTGAATATACTTCCCTGTGCTATACAGTAGGACCTTGCTGTTTATTTATTTTATATATAGCACTTAGTATCTGTTAATCCCGAACTCCTAATTTATCCCTCCCCTCCCCTCTTCCCCCTTTTGGTAACCCTAAGTTTGTTTTCTGTTGTTGACCTGTACTCTTGAAACATCCCCCTCTTGTGGCCTCTGGGACACCACGTCTCCTGATTTTCCTTCTATTCCGGACACGCCTAGTCAGCGTCCTTGGCTGGTTCCTCCTCCTCTCCCTTATCAACCCCAAAATTAACTGATGGTATTCTTCAGGGAATGGTCTTAGGCCAGTTTTTCTGTATCTACATTTTCTTCCTAGATGATCTCATCCATTTTCATTGCTTTGAATAGTATCTATATCCTGACAGCTCTTAAATTTATGTCTTTTGTCTAGACCTCTTCTCTGAGCTCCAGACTCATATATCTGACTGTCTACTTGATGTGTCCTCTTGAACATCTCATAGGATCTCAAACTTGACACACCCTAACTAGAACACTTGATTTCTAATTCTAAACTCCTCTCCCAACCTCTTTTTTTCCTAAACTCTAAGCCTGTTCCTCCCCTGTCTTACTCATCTTGGTTAATGCCACCACTGTCCACTAATTGCTTACGCTACCTACAAAATGTTTTGGGTGTACTTTCAAAATGTTTTTAGAATCCATTCATCTCTCTCCATCTCCAATGCAATAGCCTAGTCTTTCACCAGATAATTCTTAAAAGGTAAGTCATCTATTAGACAGCTTCTTAAGGCCTTTCAAAAGCTTCTCATTGCAATTAGAATCCATTCTAAAAGACTTCCCATGGCTTTGGAGGTCTGACATTAACTGACATCAACTGATCTCTCTAATTTACTTTTGTTTTGGCCGTTTTCCCCTCATTGCCTATTCTCTAGTCACATGGGCCTTCTTTCAGTGCCTGCAACAAGCTGGGTTCTTTCCCTAGCATCCTCATGTGTGTTTTTTCCTCTCTTTGGGAAGCTCTCTGAGGGTCCTCAGCTCTTTCGTACCTTTAGAACTCAGCTACCTGGAGTAGCCTTTGCTGACCACCATACCAAGACCTGATCTTCCCTTCCCTTCATTCTCTATCATAACAGCCTGTTTATTACCCTTATCGGGATATTGTAATCTTTACTTCCCTATGTAAACTTTTGTTGACTCTCCCACTCGATTGTAGGCTCCACGAAGGCAGGATTGTATGGCTGATGAGTTGTGGTATCACCAGTACCTCTCATAATGGCTGCTACATGGTGGCACTCACTCAGGGTTTGTTGAATAAATGAAATGTGTGCACCTGTATCAATGGTTCTTGACACTGGTCACACATTAGCATTACCTGAGAAACCCTTAAAAAAAAGATCATAAATAAGGACATACAAGCTTTAAATGACACATTAGACCATCTCAACTTAATTGATATTCATAGGACATTCCATCCAAAAAGAATACACTACAGAATACACTTTCTTCTCAAGTGCACACAGAACATTCTCCAGGATAGATCACATCTTGGGTCACAAATCAAGCCTCTGTAAATTCAAGAATATTGAAATCGTATCAAGCATCTTCTCTGACCACAACGCCATGAGACTAGATATCAATTACAGGAAAAAAGCTGTAAAACACACAAACACATGGAAGCGAAACAATATGCTATTAAACAACCAAGAAAGCACTAAAGAAATCAAAGAGGAAATCAAAAAATATCTAGAAACAAATGGCAATGAAAACACAACAACCCAAAACCTATGGGACGCAGCAAAAGCAGTTCCAAGAGGGAAGTTTATAGCAATACAGTCCTACCTCAAGAAACAAGAAAAATATTGAACAACCTAACCTTACACCTAAAACAATTAGAGAAAGAAGAGCAAAGAAACCCCAAAGTGAGCAGAGGCAAGAAATCATAAAGATCAGATCAGAAATAAATGAAAAAGAAATGAAGGAAACAACAGCAAAAATCAATGAAACTAAAAGCTGGTTCTTTGAGAAGATGAACAAAGTTGATAAACCATTAGCCAGACTCATCAGGAAAAAAAGGGAAAAGATGCAAATCAACAGAATTAGAAATGAAACAGGAGAAGTAACAACGGACACCACAGAAATACAAAAGATCATGAGAGACTACTACAAGCAACTATATGCCAATTAATTGGATAACCTGGAAGAAATGGATATATTCTTAGAAAAGTACAATCCTCCAAGACTGAACCAGGAAGAAATAGAAAATATGAACAGACCAATCACAAGTATGGAAATTGAGACTGTGATTAAAAGTCTCCCAACAAACAAAAGCCCAGGGCCAGATGGCTTCACAGGCGAATTCTATCAAACATTTAGACAAGAGCTAACACCTATCCTTCTCAAACTCTTCCAAAATATAGCAGATGGAGGCACACTCCCAAACTCATTCTACGAGGCCACCATCACCCTGATACCACAACCAGGCAAAGATGTCACAAAAAAGGAAAATTACAGGCCAATATCACTGATGAATATAGATGCAAAAATCCTCAACAAAATACTAGCTAACAGAATCCAACAGCACATTAAAAAAATCATACACCATGATCAAGTGAGGTTTATCCTTGGGATGCAAGGATTCTTCAACATACGCAAATCAATCAACGTGATACATCATATCAACAACTGAAGGATAAAAACCATATGATCCTCTCAATAGATGCAGAAAAAGCTTTTGACAAAATTCAACATCCATTTATGATAAAAACTCTCCAGAAAATGGGCATAGAAGGAAATTACCTCAACATAATAAAAGCCATATTTGAGACACCAAAAGCCAACATCTTTCTAAATGGTGAAAAACTGAAAGCATTCCCTCTAAGAACAGGAGCAAGACAAGGGTGTCCACTCTCACCATTTTTATTCAACACAGTTTTGGAAGTTTTAGCCACAGCAGTCAGAGAAGAAAACGAAATAAAGGGAATCCAAATTGGAAAAGAAGAATAAAATTGTCACTCTTTGCAGATGACATGATATTATACATAGAAAACCCTAAAGACTACCAGAAAACTGCTAGCACTAATCGATGAATTTAGTAAAGTAGCAGAAAACAAAATCAATGTACAGAAATCTCTTGCATTCCTATACACTAACAACGAAAGAGCAGAAAGAGAAATTAAAGAAACTCTCCCATTTACCATTGCAACAAAAAGAATAAAATACCTAGGAATACACCTGCCTAAGGAGGCAAAAGACCTGTATGTAGAAAACTATAAGACACTGATGAAAGAAATCAAAGATGACACAAACAGATGGAGAGACATACCATGTTCTTGGATTGGAAGAATCAACATCATGAAAATGACTGTACTACCCAAAGCAATTTACAGATTCAATGCAATCCCGATCAAATTACCAATAGCACTTTTCACAGAACTAGAACAAGAAATCTTACAACTTGTATGGAAATTCAAAAGACCCCGAATAGCCAAAGCAATCTTGAGAAGGAAAGACCGAGTTGGTGGAATCAGGCTTCCTGACTTCAAACCATACTACAAGGCCACAGTGATCAAGACAGTATGGTACTGGCACAAAAATAGAAAGGAAGAGCAATGGAACAGAATAGAGAACCCAGAGGTAAACCCAAGCACATATGGGCACCATATCTTTGACAAAGGAAGCAAGAATATACAATGGAAAAAAGACAGCCTCTTCAACAAGTGGTGCTGGGAAAATTGGACAGCAATATGTAAAAGAATGAAATTAGAACACTTCCTAACACCATACACAAAAATAAACTCCAAATGGATTAAAGACCTAAATGTAAGGCCAGGCACAATAAAACTCCTAGAGGAAAACATAGGCAGAACACTCTATGACATACATCAAAGCAACATCCTTTTTGACCCATCTCCTAGAAGAATGGAAATAAAATCAAGAATAAACAGATGGGACCTAATGAAACAAAAGCTTTTGCACAGTGAAAGAAACCATAAACAAGACAAGAAGACAACCCTCAGAATGGGAGAAAATACTTGCCAACGAAGCAATGGACAAAGAATTAATTTCCAAAATATACAAGCAGCTCATGTAGCTTAATACCAAAAAAGCAAATAACCCAATCCACAAAGGGGTGGAAGACCTAAATAGACATTTCTCCAAAGAAGACATACAGATGGCCAACAAACACATGCAAAGATGCTCAACATCACTCATCATCAGAGAAATGCAAGTCAAAGCCACAATGAGGTATCATCTCACACCAGTCAGAATGGCCATCATCAAAACATCTAGAAACAATAAATGTTGGAGAGGGTGTGGAGAAAAGGGAACTCTCCTGCACTGTTGGTGGGAATGTAAGTTGGTACAGCCACTATGGAAAACAGTTTGGAGGTTCCTTAAAAAACTAAAAATGGAACTACCATATGATCCAGTAATCCCACTCCTGGGCATATACCCAGAGAAAACCATAATCCAAAAAGAAACATGTACCATAATGTTCATTGCAGCACTATTTACAATAGCCAGGACATGGAAGCTACCTAAATGCCCATCAACAGATGAATGGATAAAGAAGATGTGGCATATATATACAATGGAATATTACTCAGCCATGAAAAGGAATGAAATGGAGCTATATGTAATGAGGTGGATAGACCTAGAGTCTGTCATACAGAGTGAAGTAAGCCAGAAAGAGAAAAACAAATACTGTATGCTAACTTATGTATATGGAATCTAAAAAAAAAAATGGTACTGATGAACCCAGTGACAAGGCAAGAATAAGCATGCAGATGCAGAGAATGGACTCAAGGGCACGGGGTTGGAGGGGTGGGGGGCCAAGGGGAATCTGGGACAAAGTGAGAGAGTAGCATAGATACACTACCAACTGTAAAATAGATAGCTAGTGGGAAGTTGCTGTATAACAAAGGGAGATCAACTCGATGATGGGTGATGCTTTAGAGGACCAGGACAGGGAGGGTGGGAGGGAGTCGCAGGAGGGAGGGGATATGGGGATATATGTATAAATACAGCTGATTCACTTTGGTGTACCTCAGAAGCTGGCACAAGAGTGTAAAGCAATTATACTCCAATAAAGAGCTTTAAAAAGAAAAAACTTACTGAAATAAAAAAAAAAAAAAAAGACTGGTGCCCAGGCTCCACTCCTATAGACTCCAGTTTAGTTACTGTGGTGGGGGACTGGGCATCTGTTTATGTTTAGAACTTTCTTCTGGTGATTCTTTTGCACAGTCCAGGAAGAAGATCACTGTCCAAAGTGATTGATGGGAGATCATTAAGATATTACTAAAATCCTAACTCAGGGAAAGACTTCTCAGACCTAGGTTATAACTGACAAGATGAGAAAGAGCAAATTAACTGACTTGGGTGGGTTTTTGTGGAACAACGATAGTGGGCAGAAGAGTTACATGAAGAAAAGTTACATGGCTGAGGAACGTGAGCCAGACTGGCACCCATGAGAAGTGGAAGGCACTTCCGGTCCAGAAGGGCGACAGGATATTGGACCACAAGGACAAGCAGGCTGTGGTGCCTGAAACCATCGCTGGCCTCATCCAGAGGTTGGCTCCCTGTCCTTTTCTCCTCCTAGGCCCTGGCATGCGGCGCTTCGGGAAACACAAGGAGATGCTCGCAGCATTGTTGCTCTAGGCAGCGGGCAAGGTCCCAGACAGACAAGCAGGAAGAGCTCTTTCCCTTCTCTCCCCCCCCCATCTTCATACCTCGGGATGCCAAGCCTGGGGGGTCCCGTGCAGCAGGGAGGTAGACAGCTGAAGAAGCAGCCCTGGCATGACATTAACGCAAGGAAAGGGGGGCATCTTGGGGAACCCAGGGATGAGTGGGAGAACCAGAAAAAAAGGGAAGGAGCTTTTCTCTGCTGGCTGTGAGGGAGCTCACCTGGGCAGAGAAGCGGGAGGAAACTCAGCAGAAGAGAGCTGCCCCAGCGGAGGGGAGTCTCTGATGGAGTAGACTCCCACCGGCACTGAAGTACCCCCAGTACCGGCCCCAGCCCCTGAGTGTGTGATTCATTGGCTCATATTCCTAGTGCTTGTGATGAGGGCGGTGAAATCCTCATCTTTCCACAGGAGGGGTTTAAAACTGGAGTTTCTGTGAATATTAAAACTTTAGGTAAAGTTTTCCAAGCCTCCAGGGGCTTCCAGATACTATATGTAGATCAAAGGGAATGATGTAGTTAGTCTGTGATTCAAGAGTGACCTGTTACCCCTAGAGGTCACAGACTGTCATTTCATATGACCTTCGAACATCTTTTGTTGTCATGTAGTTTTTTAAAATTGTTGAAAATTTTGGTACTTAAAAGTAGCAGTTTGGGGCTTAAAAGAAACATAATCTGGGAACACTAGGCCTTTATCCTCTGCAAGACTCAGATCTGGAGCTGGCTCCTTCCTTCCTTCCCCCCACCCCGCCCCCCCACCATCCACAAACCTTTACTGAGCACCTGCTTTTGCAGCAAGTTCAAGGATAAATAAGATACAGTGTAAGCACAGGGCCTGTGTTCCCGCATATATTTCTGCGCTCAGGTTTTCTTTGCATTAGACTTGGCTACAAGCCGAGATAAGATCTGGGACTTGGAATAAATTCTGCATTCTCTGAGTCATCCTGCCTTTCAAGTGCGCTTAGTTTGGTCGTCCGTTAAAACTGTCAAATAATTTGTCTTCCAAATGGGTTGTTCTCAGTTTCATTCAGAAGCTGGAGTGTGAGATGGCTGTGCCAGTTAATCAGCTGTTGTGTCTCAGCCTCAAGCCAGCTCTTCTTTCCTCTGCTTTGTGATGCTGGGTCCAGCCTCCCCATGCTCTGGTTCTACCAATAGGGAGGACACCAGGGCAGGGAAGGAAGGTCTGGCTGGCCTTGCCACAGGGTAGCACTTCTCAGGGCATCAGCTGAGGAGTTCCCAAGCCTTCTGCACAGTCCCAGAGCTGCCTGCTCGTGTCACATGATGGTACCATCTCCTCTAGGTACAGTGCCACCTCCTCAGAGGTCTGAGCCCCAGTACCCCGGGGCCTCTCCTTAAGCCTCTAGGTTCTGGTAACCCTCAACTCTTCCCTGGGTTCTCTAGCCCTGGAGCTGGCCACTGCTTTCTGACACGGCCATCTCTGTTACCTCAAGGTCTCCTTTTTTTCTGTCCTCCAACATGTTTAATCAACTCCCTGTAGCCCTGGTTCTCAAACCTGAGCTTGTGTCAGAATCACCTGGAGGGCTTGGTAAAACACAGATGGCTGGGCCCCGCGCTAGAATTTCTGGCTCAGGAGGCTTGGGGTGACGCCGGAGAATTTGCTTTTCTGACAGGTTCCCAGGTGATGCAGATGCCGCTGGCGTGGGGACTCCACTTGAAGGACCCCTGCTGAACCGTATATTCCTCTGTTAAAACACTGTGTATCCCGTTGTCTAGGTGGCCCCTGGTTGGTTCAGGGCCTTCACTAAAATAGCGCACCACCCACATCCGCCAGTGTGGTTTGCTGTTTTGGTGGGGGGGTGAAGTAATCCCAGTACCCACTTCTGACCTTCCCTTGAGATTGAATCACTCTCTTTGTCTGTCTGTGTGCACCCTGTACCTGTGCTCTTGCTCCTCTGCCCTGATTGCGAAGCCCTTGGCCTTCCTTTCCATGATTCTCTCCCATCTCTCTGAATCCTGTCCCGCAGCCTGCATAGGCCTACTCTGCTAATTCCATCCCATTCGAATTCTGATTCCTCTAACCTGTGCGAAGTGACCATCTTAACATCTCCTTCTGGCCTTGCTTTTGCAAGTCAGTGAATGTGTATTGAATTGTTTACTGTGTGCAGAACCCCATGCTGGATGCTTTTGGCCTCTTTCCAATTTCTGTTGATTAAGGAGCCTAAGAACCCAGGTCAGTAACAAAGTGTGCTCAAGTAATCACGCGTAGAGGCTAGCATACTGCTTTCTAAGCTGAGTGAGCACCCGTTAACTACAAGGCTTTGTTTGATAGAGAGGGAGCGATGCAAGCTTGTGGCTGGAGTTGAATTGTGCAGGGAGAAGGGAATGGTATCAAGAAAGAGAAGGGGCCTGGGGGCTGGCAGCTGGCAGCCAAAGGGCAGCTGCAGAGGAGAAGGAAAGAGTCTAATGTGGATCTGAATTCAATGCACTGTTTGCTAGTGTGAGTTGTATTCCCTGTCATCTCTCCATGAAATCACTAATAAAATTACTTGCTTCCTGGGGACAGGACGAAGCATTGAGTCTTTTTGCAAGTTTGGAGTGGGGTGAAATCAGAGACCTCCCATAGACGACCGATGCATATGAGTTATGTAGACACTTTTGATTTTCTTATCTGTCTCTTTCTCTTCCTCGTAAATATATCCTAAGCTCCCCATGGCACTGACTGGCTTTTATATTGTTTCCCATCAGCCCTAGTTATTGAGTAGGATGTGTTTATTGATAATCTAATTTTGGGGTTTAGAGTTTTCCTTGCCCAGATACACCTGCTTAGGCTACACAAAGTCCCTATGGGCCTGAATATGGTAACTCTTGTGTGAGTGGACACTGGCTCTTTACTTTTTTTTGATGGCTTTTATTTATTTTTCTGATTATGAAGAAGTAAATGCACATTACTGAGCATTTGGAAATATTAAAAAGGATGAGAAAAAATGAAAGTCACCCATAATTTTACTGCTCAGAGATAACTACCCACAGAATAGACTCTCTTTCTCTCTCTCTATGTATATATATGGAGGAGATATATATGGAGAGTCTGTTTATAATATATGTATATATTCTCTCTATATAAAATCAAATTAGGTTGATGTTTATAAAATCTTATATACTGTTTTTCTTGCTTAACTTTTTAAGATTTTTTTTTTTTTGATGTGGACCATTTTTGACGTCTTTATTGAATTTGTTACAATATTGCTTCAGTTTTGGTCCCCAGGCATGTGGGATCTAGCTCCCTGGCCAGGGATTGAACCTGCACCCTCTGCATTGGAAGGTGAACTCTTAACCATTGGACTGCCAGGGAAGTCCCTCATTTGACTTTTTGGTACAAGCATATGTCCTTTTGATTATGTCTTCTCCAAAAATATAATTTAATGCCAGCTAGTCAAATAGACTACCATAGTGAAGTTCTTGAATTCCCTATTGTTTGATAATTATATTTTTCTCCACTTTTTGCTCTCATAAATACTGCCGCAGTGAACATCCACGTATATGTACCGTCACTTTACATTTGGGTAGTTCTGTCTTTTGCACATTGAAAAGCCCATTTGTTTTCAAAGGTAGAATTTTGTACTCACCTGAAATGAAGCTCAAGAGGTACAACCCCAGTGGGCCGTGCAGAGTTTCGAAGGGCTTGCCGAAAGCATTGTACATGAAGAAGGCTGTCCCCACCAGGGTTAAAACGATAAGGATCGTGGAGAAGAGAATGACATTGACGTGGATACTCACTGGGATGGCTTTGAGCAAGTCTGGGAAAACTGAATATAAAACAAAGATTAGAAGAAATTTCATTAGTGGTCGTCTGCAAGTGTAATTTAAAAAAAGTAAATCCCTCTTTTTTTTAACTTTAAAAATAACTAAAATCCTTCAGATGAATATATTCTCACTTACTAATTTACAAGGGATTTACGGAAAGGTTTAAACATGGAATTATTTTATAGAACTCACCAGTAAAAACTAGCAAAGGGGAAGATTTGAAGGAATTTTTTTTTTGCCCTCGGTTATATGTAATTATTTAAATAAACAAATGCTGGGTTTATAACCCAAAACTATACATTCTAATGACCAAATTTTAATGACATTTCTCATTAGTCTTTTAAAAAATCTATCTTAACTTGTAATGACATTTTCAGAACTGGGGAAATTCAAACATCAGGAGGCTTTTATATTTCCTTTGCTACAAAAAAAAAATTGTTTCTAGCCCACACCAAGATTAAAGAATGGGGTATTTTCAGTCAACTTCAATATTTTGATGTAGCACAAGCTGTGGGAAAATAATTTCTGGTGATACAAGAAATATTTTCCATTTAGAAAACATGCCAATTCTATTTCTAGATTTTGTGTTCAGGGCAAGTTTTTCTCGTTTGCAGAGGAAATGAAATACTCTATAAATGCAGGATTTCTCTTATCTGGTGAGGCATCAGCAATCTTAGCATCAGTGAACCTGACAAAACTAATCTGGAGAAATGTAGTCCATTTTAGTTTCCCAAACTTTATTTATCGAGCACCTACTGTGTTCCAGACGTTGTTCTAGGTGCTTGGAAATAAGATAGACAAGGTCCCTGTTGTCTTGTGGAATTTATAACCTAATAGGAGTTGATAAACAAATAACAGGTAAAAAAATGAATGTGATAGTTTATTGCCAAAACTGGCGACCATCAATTCCTTGCTTCTTTTTACATCATGTCACTTCCGCTTTAAGGGGTAGAATTTATTCCTCAGTCCCCTTGAACCTGGGCTGGCCTGTCACTGCTTTGACCATTTGAATTTGGCAGCAGAAATACATCATGCCACTTTCAGGCCTGGCTTATAAGAGGACCAACCATTTCCACTCTTTTCTCTTGGAGGCGTGAGCTGCCACGCAGGAAGTCCAGTTCTCTGCTGGGAAAAGAGGCCACCTGGAGGAGCACCGGGGCACCAGACAAGGGAGGGAAGAATCTAAGACGTCCAGCCCGGAAAAGCCTCCAGATGACTCCAACCCCAGCTGCCGTTTAACTGCAACAGGGAAAGACCCAATCAAGAGCTGTCCGGCTGAACGGGTAAGTTTTCGTTTTAAGCCCCTGAGCTTTGAGCGGCTATTACACACCAGTAACATGACACTTTCAGAGGGTGATAATGCTATGGAGAAATAAACATGGTAATGGGATTTTGAGTGACTGGATGAGTGAATGACGGTGGTCAGGAAAGTGACACCTGAGCAGACACCTGGATGTTGAGAAGGAAGTGACTATATAAAGATCTGGGGAAGTGTGTGCCAGGGAAAAGGAACAGAGCTGAGGCAGGAGTGAGCCGCTACTGGTCACAGTGCCTGGTGAATGAGGTGGAGGTAGAAGTGGGGTTTCTAGGCTGGGATCATATTGTTGCACCTGCTAGATCCTGGTCTGATGACCATGGTAAGGGTCGGGTGTGGGAGGTGGTCTGCCTTTAGTCTAAATTCATTTGGAAGCCACTGGAGGGTTTTAAGTAGGAGAGTGACACAATATACTTCATAATGTAAAAAGATAGCTCTGGCTGCTGAGTAATGAGTCCGGGGGTGGGGAGGGCAAGGGTGAAAGCTGGGATACTGGGCGTGGGTGTGGGGAGGTGGTGGATATTTACAGTGATAAGAGATGGAGGCCTGACCTAAGATGCAGCAGTAGAAGTGGTGAGCAGTTGTCAGATTTGGAGATGGAAGATAGAACTTGTTGAAGGAAAGAAATCAGGGATAACTCCTAGAGTAACTCAATAAATGGTGATGCTATTAAGTGAGACAGACAAGCAGAAGGAGCAGGTTTGGCTGTGGCAGTGGGCAGTGCTGCAAGAGTTCTGTTTCAGATGTTTTAAGTTTCAGTTGTGTGTAAGATGGCCAAGTAGAGAGGACAAGTAGGATTTACATGTCTGAGGTTCGGGGGAAAGGGCGGAGGTATCTGAGGAGGTAAAGCTAGGGCGAGGAAAGCAAGGTACCTAGGGCAGATGTGGAAATTTAAGGAGACAGTCACGCTCCGGGGCCAACCCTGCACTTGCATGAGCCCAAGAGTAAATGTCTCCTTAACTTTTATGACTTAGGGACCTCAGTGGCCTCCCCCTAGTCCTGGCTCTCATACTTAAAGCCAGGGAATGGCTATCACCTGTGGAGAAGCTGTAGCTAGAGGAGAGAAGGGCCCAGGAGAGAAAGCAAGCTTGTGAGTTAGGAGCAAATCCATGCATTGGACAGACGGGAAGCCAAGGGAAGAAAATGTTTCAAGGAGGAAGTGGTCAGCTGTGCAAATACCTGTGCTATGGCCACAACGCTGTACTCCTGATCACATGCCAGACAGCATCCAGGTGAAGGAGTTACACTGGTTCAGAACAAACCCTTCACCACTGCTAGATATAGCTGACTACATACAGACGTGCATAAAACGTGCTTAGTGCCATTGGATAGGGAACATCCTCTTCACGCGTACAGACAAGGTCTTCTGTGCCCTGCCAGCGCTCACTCAGAGTCCTCGCTCAGGCGTCATGGGCAGGTCTTTGGACCACCGAGCTTCACTTGTACTGTATTTCCTTTACCTTCTCGCAATAAGAGAAATGCACGCTAAATCGATGAGATAGCATTTTCCACAAATCGTATGTACAAAGATTAAAAATCCAGTGAGATCCTATGTTTGTTAAGGTGAAGGGAAATGAAGCCTCTTGTGTACTTTTCTTGGGAGTGTACCCTGGTACAGCTTTCTCTGGGGTGGTTGGGCACTACCTATAAAGTGTTAAAATGCACATATCCTTTAGCTCAGCAATTTTACTTCCAGGAGTTTATCCTATGGATATTTTGCACATGAATCCAATAAAACATTACAAGGATATTCATGGCAGCATTTTTTCGGTAAAAACAAGATTGGAAATAATTACATGTCTATCAGTGTGGCATCCATAGGTTGGAAAAGAAGTCAGTGATCTCAAACAATGAAGTGAATCTTTAAGAACAGGAATGGAATTATCATCCAAATGTGATGTTAGATGAAAAAAACATGCTGAACAAAGAGGAAAGTGCCTCATTCTGTCATTTGGGAAAAAGCCAAGGGAGAATGTATATAATAACAAGTAATTATTTAAGTACTTTATATATCTGATTTAATTCTCTCAGTGATGCTGTGAGATAGGTACCATTATTAGTTCTGTTTCACCAGAGGGCAAAACTGGGGCTCAGAGGTGATGTCACGTGCCCAAGATTTTTACTTAGTAAGTGGCAAAATAGAGACTCAAACTCATGTCCTCACTCTTATCCACCAGGCTACAGCCTCGGGGACAGTCATGCTTGTCTAGGCAGAGACTATTTCTAGAAGATAACACATGAAACTGGTAACATTGCTTCTGGGGAAGGGGACTGAGGAATATTTCATTGTGTACCTTTTAGTACAGTTTGGAAAAAAATTTTTTACCACTGCAAGCATTATCTATTCAATAAATACATGAATACTTAAAAAGAAAACAAAAGGATTAATGAAGACAAAAAATTCCCATGACTATTCTAGATTAAAAGAGACTTAGGAAAAAAAAAAAAAAGAGAGACTTAGGAGGTGTACTAACCAAATGCAATGTGTGGGTATTGTTTGTAATTTGAACAAAACTTTATAAAAGACATTTTTGAGATAACCAAGGAGAATTGAACATGGACAGTTTTAGATGATATTACATAACTATTATTGGTTTTGTTGGTTATGTTAAAGATATTGTTATTGTGTTTTGAAAAGTCCTTATCAATTAGAAGTTGGATGGATGTATAGATACATAAAGATAAAATAAGAAAATGCCTCTGCTTTGTTTGGGAGATGGTACAGAGGCACACGGGGTGTTGAAGTGCACAGGTGCTGAGCCTTGGTCATCAGTGGTTGTACTGGACCACACTGCCCTGTGCTCTGGGGGCGTAGAGGGAAGCAGCTGGTCTAGGATCACCTGCCCTCCAGAGATTACAACCTGCTGAGACCACTCAATCAGTCCAACCTGCTGTTCTTATACTTGGTTAGCTGTTGGCTTGGTTTTGACTAGCAGTTATTAAAAAAACCTTGCTTCCTTCCATCTCCCCACCTGTAGAAAAGGTAGCCGCCTCTTTGAGTCTGACAGGGCAGGTGGGTGGAGCCCATCTGAAAATTGAGGGTTGTTAACAAATTGAAACAAAGGCAGAAGAAATTGCACTGATTTGCCTCCTGGAAAGAAAAGCCAGAAGCTAAAATAAATTTCATGTGGAGCGTATTAATTCTTACGAAGTCTCTTAAAATTCCTACTCTTATGAGAAAGTCACCCAGGAGGGCACTAATCCCTGCGTGTTATGCTTACATTTTATCAGGTTTCTTTGTTTGATGAAAATTCCCCGAGTCTGTAATGACCAATCAGAACTCTGATAACAACCCTCCACTTACCAAGGCTAATGTGACTTTTCCTTTGGGGAAGATGAGAGCAGACCACAAATAATTATTGGGAGGTGTCACTTTAATGATATTGGATATCGTGTATCGAGGAGGCAGATTTGTTTGGTCTTGCCGTTCTTTGTGGTGTAGGATTACAACACAGAAAAAGGATTTGAACATTTTGATCTGCTGAGGGGCTATCATTAATCCAGAAAGTCACTTCTGGCCTCGAGAAATTACTTGATTAGCTGTTGACAAGTGAAAGGGAGTTATTTATGAAAATGGGCAGCCAATGCCATGTTAGTAGCACGGGCTTGGTCTGTGGGTTCAGCATTACTCTCTCTCCTTCGTTCCCTTACCACTGATTTCCTCCATTCTGTCTGTGAGTCTGTGTGTCTAGGTCTCCTCATCTTTCAACCACCCCAGACCCCTAATTACCCTTCTTTTCTCTCCATTATTTCATTACTATATTTCTTCAAAGAGAAATATGCGCGTAAGAATAATATGAATAAAAATAACAGCCAATAATTATATCGCATCTGCTATGTGCCATGTGCTTTAGGTATATTGCATAAGTCAACACATTTAATTCTCACAACAATATAAGGAAAGTACTGTTTTATCCTCAGTTATAGATTTAAAAAACCCCAAAGCACAGAGAAGTTAAGTAATTTGTGTAAAGTTACACAGTGGCATTGCTGCCTTTGCTTTTACTTCGCCCCCCCCGCCACCACCTGCGACTAAGACAAAAGTAAAATTAACACAGTAAAAAATTCTCTTTAGTGTACAGTTCTGTGAGTTTTGACAAATGCTTACAATCATGTAACCACCACCACAATCAAGTTACAGAACTATTCCGCATTTCCCAAAACTTCCTGTTTCCGCTTTGTAGTCAACCCGTCCTCCACCCCCAGCTCCTGTTTGTGTGACTTTATAAGAAACTGCCAAGTGTTTTCCAAAGTGGCCGTACCATTTCACCTTCCCACCTGCAATGTATGAGGTCCCAGTTGTTCTGCATTCTCGCTGGCATTTGGCAGGTTTTTAAAAATTGTAGTCATTTAATAGGTGTCGTTTATCGTGTAGCTTTAATTTGCATTTGCCAAATGACTAATGATGTTCAGCATCCTTTTGTGAGTTTATTCGCCTTCCATATATATATCTTTTTTGTTGAAGTGTCTGTTCATATCTTTTGTGCATTTTTATTGAATTGTTTATTACTATTATGATTGAGTTTTGAGAATTCTTTATGCATGCTGGATGCAAGCTCTTTATCAGATAAGTAATTCACAAGTGTTTTCTCTGAGTTAGTGGCTTGTCTTTTCATTCTCTTATCAGTGTCTTTTGAAGAGCAGTCCTTATTCTTATGAATTCCAATTTATCAATTTTTTTCTTTTATGTATCATGTTTAGATGTCAAATCTAAGAAGTCTTTGCCTAATGCAAGGTCACAAATAATTTCCCCTATGTTTTTCTCCTAAAAATGTTTTTAGTTTAGGTTTACATTTAAGTCTGTAATCCATTTGGAGTTATTCTTTGTATATGGACAAGGTTAATTTTTTTTTTTTGTATATGGATATTCAACTGTTTCAGTACTTAAAAAGCTGCCCATAGACTTAGCATATGACCCAGCAATCCCACTCCTAGATATTTGCCTAATAGAGTTAAAAACATATGTCCACACACAAATCCACATGTAACTGTGTAAAGTGGCTTTATTCATATTTATGAAAAACTGGAAACATCTTAAACATTGCTCAGCTGGTGGATGGACAGACGAGCTGTGGCCTGTCCGTAGAATAAAACGCTACGTGGTAATACACAGGGATGGAATATTGGTGCCCACAGTCGGGTGGGTGGACTGAAGTGCATTATGCTCGCTGAAAGTAAGTGGATTCAAAAGGCTGTATATTGTATGATTCCATACATGTGACATTCTAAAAAAAGCAAAATGATAAGGACAGAAAACAGATCAGTGGTTGCCCAGGGTTGGGGGTGGGGGAGGAGATGGACCGCAAAGGGGCACAAGAGAAATTTGGGGGGTGATGGAAGCGCTCTTTATCTTGATTGTGGTGGTATTTACAGGCCTCTGTGCATCAGTCAAAATACATAGACCTGTACACCTAAAAAGAGTGAGCTGTACTGTGTGTAGTTATACCTCAATCAACCTCACTAAAAACAAAAACGAACAGGAGGAACAAGGTCTAGAATGAGTAGGGTCCTCCAGATGTGAGTGATAGCCTTAGCAAAGGTGACCATTTGGCAGGGAAGAAGGAAGAGCTTAAAGACAAGGAAAGGAGCCCTGGGCTAGGAGTCAGGTACCCAGGTTCTGATCCACTATGGGACCAAGTTAATGGGTCCCACTTTCTCTCTGTGAAATGAGTGTTCTGTGGAGAGGCTGGGGAAAGGACCAGGCCTTTGAAATTAGACAAAGGAAGTTCACGTTTCAGCTTCTTTCTAACTCTGTGAACTCCCTAAACCTTGATTTCTTTATCTGAAAAATAACTCATCCCACTTTTCTCTCATATCTGTGAGGATTCAGTGACATCACAGATATGAGAGAAATAGGTATGTGAATAGGTATGGAGAACCTAGCACATGGTAGATGCTCAGTAGAGGTCTGCTATGGTGCACCCCTGTCTAAGGCCAATTCTACCACAGTCCACCCCTTCCCACCTCCTCAAAGATACTGCTGAGGAATTCTCTCCTCTCCCTGCCACAGCATCAGTTTCCCTCATCTATTGGATCAGTCCCAACAGCACACAAACATGCTGTCATTTCCTCATTTAAAAAAAAAAAAAAAAAAGCTCACTGAAGTCCTCCTCCAGCTATTACCCCCTTTCTCTGTTTCCCTTACAGCAAAAGCTCTCAGGGAGTTGCCTATACTCTCAGCGTCTCCTTCCTCTCTCCACTTTCTCTCTTCAACTAATACTGCATTTCCCAGGGCACCGAAGAGCTTCCAGCTGCCAAACCCAGTGGTCCATCTTTCTCCTCATCGTACCTGGTCTACGTCTGACACAGTGTTCACTCCCTCCTCCTGGAAATGCTTTCTTCCCCTGGCTCCCAGAAACGGCACTCTCCTGGGTTTGCGACCTCCCTGGCTACCGTCTTGATCTACTCAGCTGGTCCATCCTCATCTCCAGAGTCATCCAGGGAATAACTCAGTTCTCTGACCTGGTCTCTTCTCCCTCTTCACACACACCCCTGGTGCCTATGCAGTATCATGGCTTTGACTAGAAGTACTCTCAAACATTGTATTTCCAGCCCAGACTTCTCTCTGAATCCCACACTTGTATGTCCTCCAGTTACCTTCTGAACATCTCGACTGGGATATTAAATAGGCATCTCAAAGTATCCCAAACTGAACTCATAATCTCTTCTCCTCCTTGCTTCCTTTAGCCTTCTTCATTTCAGTTGCTAGCCATTCCATTCTTCCTTGGCCTCATCCTTGATTCTTCTCTTACTCTCACATTTCATGTTTAACCCATCAGGAAAACCTACTGGCTCTACCTTCAGAGTCTGACCACATCTCCCTGTCTTTACTGTTCCACCTGGTCTAAGCCACCATCATCTCTCACTTGGATGACTGCCAGGGCTTCCTAACTGGTCTCCCTGCTTCCATGCCTCCATCCTCCAACCTGCCCTCAACCTAGCAGCCAGTGGGATCTTTTAAAAATGAATTGGTTTACTTCAGTCTCCTGCTCAGACCCTTTCAGTGAATTCTAATCTCACCCAGAATACAAGCCAAGCCATTACAATGGCCTACTAGGTTGTACATGATGGGCCTCCTTGTCAGACCTCTGACTTCATCTGCTACCTGTTTCCTTGCTCGGTGTGCTCCAGCTACTGACCTCCTTACTGTACTTCAAACATGCCAGGAACACCCCTACCTCAGGGCCTTTGCACATACTGTTCCCTCAGCTGGTGTGTTCCGCCTCCATGTTTTTACTCAGATGCCACTTTCTCAGGGAGGCCTTCTTTATTTAAAGTTGCAACCCCCTGTCTGTCACCCACCCCGCCCCTGAACTCCCAACACCTTTCTTGTTTTTATTTTTCTCCATAGCAATTATCACCATTTGATAAGTTGTGTATTTTTACTTATTTGTTTCTTTGTTTCCCCCATGACATGAGGACAGGTGCATTGGTCTGTTTTATCCATTGCTGTATCCCTAGCACCTAAGAATGCCGGCAAAACAGTATTTCTCAACCTTTTGTTTTCACTGTTGCTCCTCACCCCAGGAGTCCTTTTAGATGTTTCTCCTGATCACCCTCCACTCATGAGATTTTAATACCACAGATATATTGTATATTGGTTTCTGTATTGTACTTGTATATGTACTTTATACATATATAATACATGCTTTTTAAGGAGAAGGGGTATTTTCTTCCCCTCAAGAATCAATTTTCACCTCCTTAGGGGGATTCTGCTGCTGTGAAGAATGCATGATGTAGCTGCTGGACACAGATATGTTGGATGGATGCGTTTTGCTTGGAGTAGGAGGCAGGGATGGAGTCTGGTTAGCAGGTTTGGGGTTTCTTGGTAGAAGCCAGTGATTCTGATGGAAGGGAGTTAGTGCCACATCGGTGGGGAGGGAAGGAAGGAGGAGAGGACAGTGCAGCTAGTGACCCCAGGGCCAGAGGAGAAGAAGAGGGGGGTGGGCACTTTTAAGTGTGATGGGAGTTTCTGGTTGAGAACCAGAATTTGTCCTTTGAGTCAGGCAGTCACTGGTGACCTTGATATAAGTTGTTTCTGGGGTTGGTGGTAATAGAAGCTGAATTGAGTTTTTGGAGAGAATCTGGGACAATGTGGAAATAAAATAGAATAGTTGCCAAAGGGATGATAGGAGCCAGTGTGGTTTTTTTTTTTTTGGTTTTTTTTTTTTTCTTTTAAGCAGTTGAAAGACCTGGCTGGCAACTGGAATAGAATTTCAAATGTCTTTATTAAAAGAAAAATTTTAATCCAACATACTTGGGAGATTGTCACCATGTTAGATGGAAACTGACGGCTGTTTATTAACAAAGTTTAAAGTTTGGGATTTGTGAAAGAATCTGTCTCAAACTTGAACATGACACATCTCTTTTTTGTTAGCAGGGCAGGAGGATGGGGGAAGATGGACTTGCTCTCCCCATGTTTCTGTTAGTTTGTCCAAAGGTCCAACTGTTTATGGAGAGATCTTATAACTGAACAACATTATAACAGTGAAATAGAAATTAATGTACAAATTTTACCCACAATCCCACCAACATAAAAAGCAAGCTTTTCCTTTATTTTTGTTCCTTTCAAATCTTTGTCCATCTTAATATTTACTTCATATATTACTATAATCATAATGAAGTTTTGAGGTCACATTCTGGTTTTTTTTTTACTCAGAATAAAAGCATTTCCCATATCACACAGATTGTCTTCATAACTACCATTTAGATAACTACATGATTTTCCATCAAACCAATGCCATCCATTAGGTTGCCTTCCATTATTTCAGTATTATAGCCAATGCTTCCATGAACATTTTCAAGTATGTACCTTTTTCTTGCTTATGGGGATGGAATGAGCAGGAATAACCTTTCTGGGTGAATTCTCAGGAAAGGAATTACTTGGGCCAGCATGCTTTCTAAGAGAATGCTATCCAGGTATGTAAAGATCAAGGGAACCTAAAGATAGTGAGTTATATTCTGTAACATACATGTTAAATTCCTGGTTCAAAGCTCAATTTCCCCTTTGTAAGTCTGAAAAGCAGAGATTTCTGACAAGATATCGAGTCATAAACAGAGCTAGAAGAAACTAGCCATTGGCCTGACTCTCCTAATAGAATAGAAGGCACCCAAGTCACAGGAGGGAGAGGGGAGAAAGGAAACCCACATCGCATAGCTCTCTCAGCACACAGAGGAAGGCTGTGGTACCCTCATGACTACAGTCTGCTTCTATAAAACGGAGCTGTGTAAATCATAAGTTAATGACTGGGAGGTAGAACACAGTCACGGGGAAGTTCACCCTCCTGCCGTCATTTGGTGGGAGGCTCTATTCCTTGGGCTGTACGTCTTGCCTCTGGACCCCAACTTTCCTTGAGTCTCTGATCTGTGGTCCCCCCATTTCTGCAAAGCCTTTTCTCGTCTTTCCCTCTTCTGTCCCTCATCAGATATTCTAAACCTCCCCCTCTCTTAAGCACCTGTCACACCCCCACTCCATTTACCTTAGCCCTGTGTGCCTGGCTTACAAAAGGCTCAGAAGTATCTAGCAAACCGAACTCTTCCATTTCACAGAGAAAACAGAGGCTATCAGAGGAATTCCCTTAACTTTTCAGTCCCCCAGTGCCACCCTTCTTTTTGGTTCAGGCCAACCTTCCCTCCATTCTTAATGAAAAATGTTTTCTCCTGTTCAAGGCTTGGCCTCTTCCCTGTGCTCTCAGACCCTTTTCCGCTTCACAGGGTCCTTTCGAAATCCGTTAATTACCTACCTGTGCTACCTGTCTTCAGCCTTTTCCTCCCTACTGCTCTATGCCCTCAGCATAGAATCATACTCAAGATTCTCCCATTGTAAACACACACACACACACACACACACACACACACACACACACCCTGAGCTTAGGACTCTTGTAGCTACTCCCAGACCTCAGTCTTTCTTTGGGTCCTTACCTCTCATTCCCTCCTCAGCTCCTGCAAGGACCTCCTTTCCTAACGGAGGACCACTCCATCAAGATTGTTTTAGCAAAGGCCCCCCATGATTGTGTGTAAGATTCACAGGTCTGTCTTCGTTGTCTCTTACGCGACGCCTCTGTGATGGTCAGGACGGTTGACCATAGCTTCCTGGTTGCTCCTCCCACGGTTCCCCCTCAGCCGACTCCCTCCCAGCTCACTGCCCATCCTCTCTCAATCTCCTTTGCACGTCCCTTCTCCTTGACCTGGAAATATTGGTGTTTTCTAGAACACATCTTCGTTTGCCTCTCATTTGATTCCCCTCTCTGGGAAGCCTCCTCTTCAGCTGTAGCTCCAACTACCACTTCCAGTCTGCCAATTCCCACCTCTCTGTCTCCTCCCCAGCCTCACTCATGACCTCCAGATCTGCCTAACTGATGGACGTCTCTTGTTGCTGGCCCATAAGTGAACCTCATTAAACGTGACCCAAAGTAATTTCATCTTCTCTCTAAACTTCCCCCTTCTGTATTTATCTCGGTGAATGATCACAGCCATCCAGCCAGCGGAAAGCTGGTGTTCATCCTCTGTCACCAAGTCCCGTTGATTTTTGCTTCTGATCATCTCGGAAATATTTGCCCCCCTTTCCAGTCCTCTGACAGTGCTTTGGTTTGGACCTCCAAATCTTGGAGAGGCCTTCTGACTCTCCTCTCCACCTCTCTTTTGGTCTTTGAATCCATCTTCTGTCCTGACACATACCTGCTAAATGGTCTTCCAATGCCTACAAGATAAAGTTAATTGCCTCCATACAGCAAAGTCCCTCACATTCTGGTCCCTGCTTCCTCTCCAGCCTTACCTTCCTCCTCCTTCTCTTCCTCCTGTCTCTCACGCATCCTCTGTACTCTGGCCACGATAGGCTCTTCGTACCGTGGCTCACAATGGCTTCTTCAATGCCATCTGGTGAAATTGGACTCTGATCCTTACTTTCCTCTGAGGTCTCTGTGCCTTGCCCTGACAGAGAGTAATTCTCCTTCTTGGAGCTTTCTGATCAAAAATGTTGATGGAGATGGTAGAGAGTGCTGTTCCACCACCCACAGTTCTGGTTCTTCCCCACCCTGGGCTCACAATAGGATTGCACGTTTTGACCCCTCTGAGGGCCCCTTGTAACAGCCTTGGCCAAGAAAATATAAGTGGAAGTGGTGTGTGTCAGTTCCGGGTCAGAGAATTTAGCTGCTAGTGTGAAAGCCTCCACAGCTCTTTGTTACAGCAGCTGGTCACATTCCAGATGGTGGCTGTGTCCGGGAATGGACCGACAGCTAATCTCTGATGAATATGTACTGTGAGCAAGAAATCAATCTTTTTTTTTTTTTTATGGAATCTCAGATCCCCAACCAGGGGTTGAACCCAGGCCATGGCACTGAAAGCCTGGAATCCTAACCACTAGGCAACCAGGGAACTCCCATTCTTTGTTGATTTAAACCTATAATATTTGGCCTTATTTATTATTAAAACACAACTTAGCCCATCTTGACTGAGGAACCTGTACAGTGCTTACAAGTGGTCAGTTATGTAAAAACACTTCTGCTAGATTCTTAGTTGTTTGTCCCATCCCTTTTGTGTCTCAGAGTCTAGAAGGACACGGGTATGTAAGCACCAATGATCTTTTTTTAGGGGGTGAGGGGGTGAGGGCACATAAATTTTAACTTACAAAGAATTTGTATCTTACATGTGAAGTCACACTTTTCAATAGATCATTGGAAAGTAATAAGAATAAGATAAAAAAAGATTTGCTTTTACTAAGTACTAAGTATGTTCTTTTATTACTTGCCATTAATCCATGTTTTATTTGATCTCTCTAAATGTATGGCTTTCATTTCAGTTGCCTTAAAATTTATTTTATTTCTATCTCCTGGGTTCTTCTGTTATATTTTATCCTGAAACTTTATTCTCTTTTTATCTCTTACTGATTCCAGTCTAACAGTCATATCTTTCATCCTGCGCTTCTTAAAACAGGAATCAGTAAACCTGGTCTAAACCTATGTTTAGGCACTAACCAAGAGTGTGAGGTGGTTAGAATATCACGCATGACCAAAGCAAGAAGGTCAGGGAGCTGGTGGGAAGAGAGAAAAATAGCCAGGTATTAACCAAAGGACAACATGGCAGGTTCAAAAAGCGTAGCTTTTGGAATTAGGAAAGTTAGAGATTAATCTGGTTTTGCCGTTTACTACTCATGGGGGCCTCTGATACCTCAGATCCCTTATCTGTAAATGTAGGTGGTAATAGAATTAATTCACAGACCTTTTGAGAGATACAGTGAGGTCATTTATGTGGAAGCTCTTTGTAAATTTCACATAATCACTTAAACATTTTTTAACATGACAAGAATGGCAGAAGACTTGTATTTCCACCAAGAGAGGGAGATTTAAGAACTCCGTGCAGTGGGAGTGCCGGCATTTTCAAGTCTCAGATTTGATCACCGGGGTGGGTGGGAGTTATCTGGCCCACAGGTGGGGCCACATCTGTACATTAGGACCTAAGACCCTCCCATAGGAGCCCTTAGATTACATGGAAATCAGACAAACTATCTTGTAGCTCAGTTTTTTTTTTTTTCCTGACCCAGTAGGTGACTATTGCTGTGCGTCCTCCAAGAACTTTGGATGTAGAGTTAATCAGTTGTTTGCTAGCTGTCACATGCTCCCCTCAGTGTCTGATCTACTGTTCCCATTCTTGTTTCTGTTTCCCTTGTACAGTTTCTTGCACATTCTCTGTAATGGTTTGTCTAAAATGATGTTTGGGCTGATGGTGCACCTCCTAAGAGGACCCCGGTCGTCTCTTAGAAGGAGCAGAGCTCTTCTCCTCTACAGGAGACCGGCAGAGGGAGGCCAAGATATTAGCTTTATTTCTGACAAAGCTCTGGAGAATGTAGTTTAGATCATCCACCCAGTCGCACTGAATTAAGCAGCCTCACCCTCCACCCCAGTCACAGGCAGGGCTGGACAGCTGAAGGCCTCTCTATCTAGGGCAGAGCCGGCTTCCTCACCCCGGCCACGGACAGAACAGACTCCTGTAACTGGTGGGTAGATTTGGAAAGGGGGGAAGACTTTCAAGCCACCGGGGCTGGGAGCCAAGTATGCTCAGTTTCTTACTGCAAACGCATCAATCAGATCTCTCATTCCCTCCGAGGCCAGGTGGGTGTGGATGAAGAGTGAGACCCTTCACAGAAATACGCAGCTAAAGGGATGGAAAGCAAGCATCTCAGCTTGAATTTGACCAGAAACCCTCTCAACTGTGTGGAAGCAATGCCAAATACTGCTTCTGCCCTGCCCCCCTGCCGTCCTTCTGGTGACCTCGCCCAGCCCTAACACTGAGGGCTTCTGACTCTCGGCCTCGCCTGATGCCACCCGGCTTGGTCGTCATCCACCGCAATAGTTCTCAACCTAGGCTACATATTAGGATCACCTGGGGGAGCTTCTAAACCATCCGGTGCTCAGTCCTGCCTCCAGAGATCCTGATTCAATTGGTCTGGGTTGGAGCCTTGGCATCAGTAGTTTTCAAGACTCCCCGGGTGATTCTAAAGCACAGCCAGGGTTACAGACCACTGATCTAATGGGTTAGGTCTCATCGACCCTCTTCGTCTTCATCTGGCCAGATGTAAACTGCAGGTAACACCATCTGTGAAGCTCTCAGAACGAAGGCAGCCTCTGATAATGGTGTCAGCAGTGGTGCCGCCACTTCTTCCTAGATTAAAGCCACGATGGTATAGCTTCAGAGGTCCTGTTTTTCTTCTCGACTTGTCCTTCACATGAATGGCAGGTTTCAAAAAGAAGTTGTATCTGGCCCCTTGGTGCTCAGCTATTCGTTTTCTTGAAAGGGAGTAAGGGGGAAGATTTCTTTCTTGTTACAGAAAGGCTCTTGATCTGACTTTCCCCTCAGCCCATCTGCAGCCAGTCATTATGAAAATGCGGTGAAAGACGCTCCCAGACATACGCTCAACGCATTCATCTCCTTTAACTTCACCCCTCCTCTCACACCCAGGCATCGAGCCAGGCTTCTGATGGCTCCATGGTCAGCGAGAAGGAAATCTCTGACCCCAGCGCTTAAAAAGAGGAGACTTGATGATATGATAGAACCTTTTAAAATACAGTTTTCTCGGTACCTCTCCTGAATTTCTCTCAGCTGAGCTGTACCTACCTGACTCCAGCCTATTGGAAGCAGCCCCATCAGTGAGTCTTAATCACCCACAGTGGCTGAGGGACGGCAGATGCTTCGGTGCATATGTGTCTCTGATAACAGAACCCATTTAACTGCTCCGAATCCACGGGGTGTGATTATGTTGGGGTAATAACTCCCAGGAATGGCTTTGTTACAGTTATAACATGCTGAGAGGGAGCGAAATACGAATCCTGCATAAATTAGCCTGCCAGGTACAGTGAGCTATTCGTCCGTGCTATCATACCTGTAATAAAGGGCATCACACCACAACCAGTCTGGGTGTTCAGCTGCATGACTAGATGAAACGCACATTTGCCGTTGTTTAATTTGAGTTTTGTTTTTAAAAAATATGCCTTTAATGTTATGAAATCCCTGATATAGTTCAGAGATTCAAATGAGCTTTTACTTTTCATCTTTTGAAAAAAAAGAAATCTTAATCTACACGCTAATTCTATCCCATTGATTCCTCCTACAATATCAGTTTTTGTAGTGAATCAAATGTACCTGCTTTTTTTTTTTTTTTTATCCCTGCCTCTGTTTTGGAACTGTTCATGTCACCTCAGGAAGGAACCTACCATTTTGGTCATTGCTGTGGTAAAATATTTATTGTAGTCCAAGTAACTAACTTTGAAGATCATACCAGGAAGATTTTAGTTGGCAGGATTTTAAATCAGCTAACTGCATGTGCAATCAGATATCTCTGCCTTCAACATAAACTACCAACATAGTAGGTTAGGTAATATAATTACATAACCCAAAGATGTAGCCATAAGCATATGACCTGCTCAACCTAGATTCTTAAACAGGCTTGGCTTGACAGTTTTACTTTCCAAAGGTCAAAATTGGGGCTGAGATCTCAGGGCCACTGAAATGTGAAATAAAAAGGCAATGAATGGGGACTTCCCTGGTGGCTCAGTGGTTAAGAATCCACCTGCCAATGCAGGGGACACGGGTTCGATCCGTGGACCAGGAAGATCCCACATGCCATGGAGCAACTAAGCCCGTGCACCACGACTACTGAAGCCCACACACCTAGAGCCTGTAAGAGAAGCTGCCACAATGAAAAGCCGCACCAAAATGAAGACTGGCCCCTGCTCACCACAACTAGAGAAAGCCCGCGTGCAGCAATGAAGAGCCAATGTAGCCAATAAATTAAAAAAAAAAAAAAGGCAATGAATGTATTCAAATCTTAAGGCCAAGTACCATCAACTGGTTAAGGGATGTAAGGAGTCAGGAGCTGGGGTTTACTATGTGGTATGCATGGGTTTGGTGGATCACTGTGTATTGTCGAGTAGGTAAAGGCTTACTAAGAGAGTGAATACATAAGCCTGGATTATAGCCACGGCAAATTCGAGAATAGTAAGATGAGGATGAGGAATGTGATAAAAGCTGTAGCCGTACTGACACTCATTAGTGCTAGAGTTGCTAGCCCTTATATGAGAACTAGTTCTTGTGAAGTACCAGTTTCATTGTTTTTCATCTTTGTGTTTTTTTTTTAAATTGAAGTATAGTTGACTTACAATAGGATGTTAGTTTCAGGTGTACAACATAGAAATTTGATCTTTTTATAGATTATACTCCAAAGTTATTGTAAAATATGGACTATATTTCCTGTGTTGTACATTACATCCTTATAACTATTTATTTTATAACCAGGAGTTTGTGCCTCTTAATCCCCTTCACCTACTTTACCTCCCCCACCCATCTCCCCCCTGGTAACCACTAGTTAGTTCTCTGTATCTGTGAGTCTGTTTCTGTTTTGTTGTGTTTGTTCATTCTGTAGTTCAGAGTCCACATACAACTTTCTCTGTGTGACTTATTTTACTAAGTATAACATCCTCCAGGCTGAGCCACCCTGTCACAAGTGGCAAGATTTCATTCTTTTTATGGCTGAGTAATATTCCATTGTATATACAAAATGTATCTTTTTAATCCATTCAGCTGTTGATAGATACTTTGTTTCTTTTTTTTTAATGAATTTCTTTTTCACATTAGTCACTTCATTTTTAAAAATTTATTTATTGGCTGCTTTGGGTCTTCATTGCCACGTGCAGGCTTTCTCTAGTTGTGGTAAACAGGGCTACTCTTTGTTGCAGTGCTCGGGCTTCTCAGTGCAGTGGCTTCTCTTTGCAGAGCATGGGCGCTAGGCATGCAGGCTTCAGTAGCTGCAGCATGTGGGCTCAGTAGTTGTGGCTTGTGGGTTCTTAGAGCACAGGCTCAGTAGTTGTGGCCCATGGGCTTAGTTGCTCCGTGGCATGTGGAATCTTCTTGGACCAGGGCTCGAACCTGTGTCCCCTGCATTGGGAGGTGGATTCCTAACCACTGCACCACCAGGGAAGTCCACATAGTTTGTTTCTATATCTTGACTATTGTAAATGATGCTGCTGTGAACGTAGGGATGCGTATATCATTTTGAGTTAATATTTTTGCTTTCTTGGATCAATATCCAGGTGTGGAATTGCTGGATCATGTGGTAGTCCTAGTTTTAATTTTTTGAGGAACCTCCATACTGTTTTCCATAGTGGATATACCAATTTACATTCCTACCAACAGTGCATGAAGTTTCCTTTTTCTCCATGTCCTCACCAACACAACATAATATTTTAAATAGCTGGTGACACTGAGGCCTACTCTTAGATTTTCATCTCTTCACCTCCCTTTTGCATAATGCAAGGAGACAGAATGTGGCAGAGGAATGAGCAGATTTTCAGTCCTAGGTCTGCTACCTACTAGATCTGTGTCTTTGGGAACTTTTGTGACCTCTCTGAGTTTCCAGTTTCTGTACTTGTTCAAGAGACGTAGCAACATAACACCTCCCATGTAAGGGTTGAAGATAACATATGCAAAGTCCCTGGCACCTGTGAGGCACCCAATAAATAGGCAGCAGAAATTAGTATTTTTTCTTTTGGATTGTCTGAAAGTCCTTGGGGAAGATGAGTCACCCTCAGAGATTAGAAGTGAAAGCAGAGCAGCAAATTGTGAGAAGAATTGAGGAGTCATCCTCCAGCAGGTAAAGTTCACACAGCAGGGCTGAGTTCCAGAAGTTCCACTGAGGACCTGCCACGCAGAGCCTCAGAAGCAGCCCCGTCAGCCTCTACCTCGTCTCTAGGAAAGCCCTGGTCAGTGACTTCACTGGCTGTCAGGGTGGAGGGAAATTTATAGGGAAGGAAGGTGTGTGTGTGTGTGTGTGTGTGTGTGTGTGTGTGTGTGTACACGTATATGCAAAATTATAGTTGTCAAACAAGGCTGATTTTGTGGATTTTTTTTTCTGATAAGGATATTAGAGGTAGTTGTTAGGGAGGAGGGAGAAATAAACATTCTTGTCCTGGACGAGCCAAGGAGAACAAGAAGTTCCTTTTCTCAAAAGCACCTTTTCCATATTTTTCATTAATTCGAGGATAATTTATGCTTAAGTTCTGCCTTTGGGTAAAGAATACCCGTGGAGTGTTAAATATACTAGTCATTCCTCATTTCTTGCCGTTACCAGTTTATGAAATCAGATTCAGGAAAAAGGAGTTTTTCAGTAGGGGTAGAAGAGGAGTTTCTAGAAAAAATGAAGGAAAAAAAAATGGAAGGAAGTAGGGCAGCCTCTCCCTGCCTTTTGACCTTCTCCCATTTTTACTTTCTCAATAACTCTCTCTTAATTGCCCGAGTGTTGATGGCTGTTCCTGCTCTCTGGAACCCACTAACCCATCTCCCTAAAATTTCAAAATATCCCATTTTTCGTTTTCTCCTTTAACCTGCAATTTTGTACACAAAAAGCAAAAGGTTATGATAGGGAAAACAAGAAGCAGTCACTTTGATAATGAAGTTCATCTGGGTCCTAATAAATGGTACGTACTTCAAAATACTTTAAAAATCAGGAGCTTGAGAATGAAAGAGCAGAGGCACACGCAACTTGCCACTTCTAATGATGGTGGCTACAGTCTGTCAGTGGAGGCTTCAGTTGAAACTTGAAGGGTCGCGCAGATTTAAAGCTGGAAGGGCCTCGTCTAGAACAGCCAGCCCCCTCTTATACAGACCATAGAGTGTTTGAACTGGAAGAGACGTTAGAAATTGCCTAGTTTCACCTCCCATTTTATAGATGCAAGAACTGAAAACCAGTGAAGTGACATAGTTTGCTGGAAGTCTAATCTCCAGGGAATGGCAGAGCCCTGCTCTCATCCCAAATTACTTCATCTCAGTAGTGCCAGTTTACCAAAGATGCATTAAGTACCCCTTTGTGACATGCATCATGCTAGGTCCTGGTTTGAGGGAGTACTGGGGATGCATAGTACACAGTCCCTGCCTTCCTGGGGCTCAGCTTCTCCTTGCAGTGAAGTACACATTCTCAAATACTTTTAATACACGGTGATGAGAAATAGCAGAGTGAACGTCAAGGTCTGGGAAGGATGAAGGAGGAAACAGTGATTTGGCTGTGGGAAGCTGGCTTTCCCCTTCTCACCAGTGCCTCCTAAACAGTACTATTTTGTATCCCACTAATCACTTTTTCCCAGCAGTGGGAGGAAAACAAGATCTCTATTAGCTGCACTGTTTTAATGGGTGAGTGAGACTGGACAATCGGGCCTCCGGGCTAAAAGACCGGAGGGGCCCCGGTACGAGTGGCTTCCTTCCCCCTTCCCTCCCACCCGGTAGTCCTCCTCAAACTCAGTAGGTGTCCCTCCCACCCCCACCATGCCTGCTTCCACACAGGCAGTGAGCTAAGGAAGGGGGGGGTGTGGGGGTGTGGAAGACAGGCAGTGTTACCAGAAGGAGGTACACCAGAGACCTTTGCAGCTCCACCATGTGTAGGCGGGGTGATGGGAGAGATGCAGGGCGTATAGGATGGTGATCAGTAAATCACCTGAAACAGGTGGGATCAGCAGGAGACGGGAGTCACACTTGCAGGAGACCCTGGGGATAGAGTGATGGTCACAGAGACCCTGAATCCCAACTATTCTACCCCAAAATATGTTTGAGAAACCATCTGCTTGCTCACAGAGGTAATTTCAACATTCCCTCTGCAATCTGGGTCATATGCCTCATTTGGTCAAGAAACTCTGCTTCTCTAAAATGTTGTAATTTTTACAAATTTTCAATCATAAGTTCCAAATTAAGATGCTCTTAAAAGTATGACTCAAGTTACAAGCTGTGATACATGATTGGTTAAATTTTATTTTTCACATTTCAGAAAAAATATTCCATATGTTTTCCCCAGCTCATTGAACTGTCTTGGCAATGAAGAGATCAGCGTATCTAGGAATGATTGATACCATATGACTCTTGGGCATCGTATTTTGACGATGCTCCGCACTGTTTCAAACCAAAACAGAAACCCACCCAAACACCCTGAGCTCAAAACTGGCACTTTTTGTCTTGATGGCTACATTTAGAGTTTAAATATCATCATTAAAATTTTACAGGTGACATATCAGGGAAAATTAAGCCAACCAGTTGTGTTGCCCTGAAAGGAAAACAGTCCTTCATTATAATGAATGAAATTGTGTGCTAGGTATGAATGCTGGTGACCTCTAGAAGATGAAGCGATGACCCATAAATGGATGAGAATCAGCCAGAGTAAACGAGGCAGAAGTTTTCCCAGCATAATTGTGTGTGCCAGCGGGGGAGATTTTTGTTATAATTAAAAGAGATAGAATGGTCAATAGGGAACATTTAATAGGAGCAAACATGACAACATCGCCTAACTATTTTTCTGGTCCATTCTTCATCCTCATGTTATACCATACATCTGGGTTTAAAAGTGACACATATGTTGCACATAAAAATAACACACATAAACTTGTACCGCAGAACCAAGCAAAAATGCATTTAGAATGAGGACACTGTCAATGCCCAATTTATTCAGAGTGAATCTCCAACTAAATTTGCACTGTCCAATGCAAGATTTTCTTCACAAGGCTGGGGAAAAGATTCAGAGTATCATGGGGACTAACGCAATCCTGGGAGACAGGTGAGGGCATCGTTGAAACCCCACCAGCTCTGTGAGTCTTCACAGAAAGCGGAGGGACACCTGATTAGAACAACTTCATTACGGCCGGGGCTGGCATAGGACCAGCCATGAAAAGAATTCTTTTTTGAACCACCGAGGAATGTGGCTCTGTGAGGATTACATGAGACGAAATGTGCCTGGTGCTTGCTGTGAAGTAAGTGTTTAGAAAACATTACTGTTTTGGAACATGTCCTGTGCTACGAGTAAAGTTTATCTTCATTTCACTGTGCAAAATGCTGAGGCTCCAGAAAGCCCCCTGTAGGCGCCCTGCTTTTGTCTAAATTCATCTGTGAGAAGCTTTACTCACACTTTAGCTGCCAATGACTCACGCTTAAATCATTTCACTCATCTTTTTTCCTTTTTTGCTTTTTAATACAGTTGCAAATCAGGTGACATTCTGCTTTGTTCTTTTTCTCCCTCCTAAGGGAAGCTAAGCAACTGGATAACAGCCCCATTACCTTAATGAACTAAAGCCATTCAGTGAAAGGGGTGGGTATCCACTTCATCAAATCTAGCAGATGATAATTTCTTGAAAAGCTGAAGACTAATTCTTGGGGATTTTCTGGAGCCCTATGCAAATTCATATCGCTTAATAGCCTATGTGAGTTGAAGGTTGGTGTCCAATGACTGCTAAGAAGTTGTAAGGAATGTTGCAGAAATATAAATAGGCCCACATTGAAATTAAATTAGACACTGCATATGTTAATAATAAATTCAATTAATTTAGCCTTCTACCTATGCTAGAAAAAAAAAATACCCAGGCAAAATAATAATTCATTTTAAATGCCTCAACTGGTAACCTTCTTTCCTGAAGAGTGATTTATGCAGTAATTTACTGGCTGTGTCTTCATAAGATTGTTCCAAACCAGCCCTTTCGAAATAATAATAATTTCTGAATGTGTGCTGGGAGAGATATAACAAACGACTTCTTATTAATTTTCATTTAATGAGTTGCCTATTCACATGGTAATTTTTAAAAAAATTCTCTTCTTAAGATAAACAGGTTGTAAATACTGCGGGGACACTTCCATTTCACAAATATCATGACAGGAAAATCTGTCTCATATTCTGTACGTGATCTGAAGGTCAATCAGTGGCGAATTTTCTATCTTAAATAGGCATCTAATTCTTTTCCAGTTATCACAGCATATCATTTTAAATATCTATAGTCAAGTCATCCAAGTTGGGTAAGAGAAACAAAAAGAATGTTTATCAATAGCAAAGGTCCTAGCAGGGAAAATGGGGGTATAGACAGGAAACAAGGTGATGTTCAAGGGGCAAAAGCAGCTAGAGTTGGTTAAGGAGCCCATGACACTGGTTCTTTTTTAAAGAACAAAACGAAGATCATCTCTGACAGCTTTCCTATTTCGCAAGTTCCTCTCTTTTTACAAAAGAGCCCATAATTTCTTACATAAATATTAATATTTAAGAATTTTAATTGCTTATCTTTTCAAAAAGTTTAATTCTCTGGCAACTCATTAACTATGAGTTGTCATAAGAAAAACAGCAAGAATGAAATCGTAAAAACAAAATAATAAAAACTAGGAAGAAGAAACTGCTCAGAAGAGACCTAGATATTTCCAACAGTTCACACCTGTTTAAAAAGTCCTGCAATAGACAGGGCAGGGCTCTTAAAAATAATTTCTTGCCACACTTGGAAGAGCTTGTCTAAAGTATTAAATAATTCAAATACAACAGTTACTTACATGAGAACCGAAAGGGCCTGGCTCCCAACCCACACTGCCTCACTCCCTCTCCGTGGAAAAGCCCGTACCGCATCTCGCCCGTGAACTTGTCCAGCTCCTGCCCCGAGGCATTGACAAGCAGAGCCCCAGTTTTGCAGAGGAAGGTGGCTTTGATCCACAAAGGTGTCCCCAGGGCTGTCACGACTCCAAGGGCACACACGAAGCTTAACATCCCAGCCATGCAAAAAATGATTTTCTTCTGTTGGCTTGGCATGATGAGAAATGGCTCTTGTGAGGGTGAGGTTCAAAAACCGGACCTTTGTGACCGATGAGAAGTGACTGCCCCTTTGACTGCATTTATTATGGAAGCTGAATGGACAGATCCCAGCTGAAAAGGCAACCTCACCGTTGACGGCGTTTCTCACTAGGTTAAATGTCAGAATGCCAGGTTGAAGGCAGCTCCATCACGCTTACTTGTTTTTTTCTCTCCTTTTCTGCTGCTGCTTCTACTTTGAAATCTTTGGACTAAGAATCTGTGAAATAAAACTCTTTCAAACTGCCTTCACGTATCTCCTCTTGTGTCCCTTGGTAACAGAGGTCTAAGATAACAGATGGAGTCTTCTATGTAACTTGATCAATGCCTCCCCTCTCCTCTGCCTCTTGTCTGATTGGGTGAGTTGAAACTTTCAGAAACAGGCTGCACTCCCATGATAAATTTTCAGCAACTTGAGAAGTTCATTTATTGATGTGTTTCTGTTTTTGGTTGGGAGAGAAGAGGAGTTTCATTAGAGGTAGATAGACTATGTATACACACACACATATATATTGGCAATTAATTGATTTGGAAGAATGTTCGTTGTAGCAGGATAAAATAAGGGACCAAATTGGATTCTGTGTGGTTCTGAAGCACTGCAGACCAACCACTGGGGCTCCTAACTCTTTTTCTCCCAGATCAATGATTTAGAACCAGTGTGTCAATAGAGAATTTGATTCAGTTTTTTCCTGGTACACAAAAATATGGAGAGGCAGGTGCAAATATCTAGATTTCTGAATGTTTCCCTTTGAAATATTTGGCTCCTTTGGGACAATGGCAAGGGAATGTGGTTCTGGATCTGAGAAATATCAGAATCTTAAAGAAGACAAAGGCATTGTCATGGAAATAATGGATTGTGGTCAGATGGAAGGCACTAAGAATTCATCGCTGCAAAGCAAGGTCCCAGCAGCGGTAATCGGTCAGGGAGAAAGAGACAAAGGCGTGAGCAAGATTAAGTAGCAAAGTGAGTTCGGTTAAACTATTAAGATCTGAAAACTAAAGTTCAGGATTCAGTGACAGCTTTTTAACTCTGCATTTCCAGTGACATTCCTCTTTCTGCAAACAGATACAGTACTCATTTGTGTGTGTGTGTGTGTGTGTGTGTGTGTGTGTGTGTGTGTGTGTGTGTGTATTTAATGAATGTCTATTTATGCCACAGTATTGTGCTCCGCTCTGACCTACAAAGTGAACTTTTAGTAAGAACTTATTATGCCTGGCACCTTGCTAAGTGTTTTACCTAAATTATCTAATTCTCACAATTACTGTATAAAGTGATGAAGCAGAAGATCACGATGATACCCCATTTCATAGATAAGGAAACTGAGGCTCAGAATGAGCAAGCAACTTGCCCAAGAGAGTAGTGGAACTGGATTCAAATCCAGGTCTTCTAATTCTGAGATTTATGTGCTAGTTATAGCAGTCCTTGACCTTGAAGAGATAACTAGCTCTTCAGTTTGGGTTGGCTTGGGCTGGGAGTAACAGGGCAGGGTAGCCCATCATCTGTTCTACACCTTGGGTGGCTGGGGAACACAGACATCTGCAAATAGAACATTCGCAGTCGGTCAGAAGCACCTGTTTATGTTAGCTTCTAGTCTTTTGATCCACCTTTAAGCGTGGCAGCTTAGAAGAAATTAATCAGTGAAGATTCCACACCATTGCCAGCATAAATGAGTCTCTGGGTTAATAGTACTTTGAGTGGAACTTTTTAAGATATACTCTTGGACTTCTTGGCACAGCTACCTGCTTTTAGTAGTTGCCAGAGGCGTCTTGTTGAAGATAGACAACTAAGTATAGAACCAAATCAGTAATGCCAGTGTCCTTTCAGGGGAGGGGAGGGGAACATAAACCATGGCCACAGGACAGGGCACACACAAGATTCGCAAGAGGCACTCAAAATTAGGTTTACAATATAAGTAAGTCTATTTATTTCATGTAACTTGACACATAGAATAAAGAACTCATCGCCAGTTATTTGACTTCCCAATGAATTCTCCACTGGATTTGGAATAATTGCCATCATTGTCCACTAGCAAAACAAGGGGGCACCAGTGCCCCCATTAAGTACTTATGTGGGGGTGCCTATGCCACACCCATTCCAGAAACTTTAAGATGTCTAAGGAGATCTAAGTTAATTAAATCAACATATTCTGTAATTGGAGGAGAGAAAACATTTCCAAGCCTGGAAGCAGAAATTACCTACAACCTAATCAATACAATTAATACCTCTACAGAAAGGATATGGTAGTTCACATAGAATGTTGGTTTCATGAACAAAAACCCAGCCAAACGTACCTAAAGCTGTCTAAGAAGAAAAGCCCTGACTGTGTGTGGACAGCAATTAGATCACATCAGTTCTTAAGTTTGCATCAGTATATAGTGAAGTTTTCCATGATCTGTAGAAACATGAGAAACATAAATACAACATATTTTGAGTTCACCTTTTATTCTGAAATTATCTTTCCTAATTTTTGTTAAGATTTCCTTTCTTTAATGGAATAATAGTAGTTGAATTTTTAACATTCTTACTTGGCAAGTTAAAAAATTGACAAACCTATATGTTCCCAGTTTAAAAAAAAAAAAAAAAAAAGACTTGTCTATGACATACGAATTATGGACCCCATGTGGAAACAATGAGGCCTAAAGCCTCATGGTGGCCTGGCTGGCCTCTTTGTCCTAAGCCAGTGGTTCTCAGCCGCTCGTTGGAATCACTTGATGAGATTTTAAAAAACGGCTGATGTCTGAGTCCTAATCCCTGAAATTCAGACTTGTTTGATTTTAGAGTGTGGCCTTCGTGCTGAATCACCCCAGATGATCGCACTGTGCAGTCAAGGCTGGGAACAGAGTTTAGACCCCATTCTACACAGCTGCCTTCTGATAACTGACCAGGCTTTGCAGGTATCTTGGGGCTGGAATGCATCAGGCATGGCCATCCGGTCACTAGGGAGGAAGGTTCTCATTATAAATTAAGAAACTGGCACGATCCCTTATAGCTCAGACTTTCCTGAATTCTGTTCAGCACCCAGAGCATGATCTTGTCGAATTGTCCCGAAGAGATCAAGTTGCAGCCCATCCAAGATGAAACACCAGGTCGTGGATCATAGCTTTACCCCAAGTCACCATGTGTCGGCGGTGATGCCTCCTGGTTGTGAAGGGTCCCCCTCGGGTCCTACTCCCACCTCCCCTCCTCTCTGTGCAGCTCCCTTTCAAACTTCAGTATCAACCACCCACAAGCTGCATAGTAGCGTGTGTGATCCACCCTCTGAGAATGATATAATAGAACCTGGCAGTCATTATGCCTGACAGCCTTCTTCTGAAATTTCATCTTAAGTGTCTTGAATGACAGGGATGACACCATTTTCCTTGCAGTCTCTCTGAGAATGAGTCATTAATGTCAGCAAGTTTTCACCAAGTATCCTACCGAAATCTTTACTTCTCTCAATCTTAATAGCAATACATTTGGTGACATAAGAAAAGGAAACTGAGCTTGCCACCCTCCCGCATGACCCCTTTCCGGTGCTGGAGGATGATATAATTCCTCAGTGTGACTGGATGCCGTATGGAGAAGGGAGCACAATTGCAGACGATGTTTTCACTTCCAGGGTAGTATCTGTGTCTGTTCTCACACGAATTTGGCTTCACTGGTTTTTCCTTATGGTCATTCTAAAAAAAAAAGCTCCAAACCAAAGGCATGGAGATTCTCACCTGATTTGCTCCCTGAGAGTTAAGAGGTAGCATGAGATGGTGGGATATGGAGAGAGTGCTGGGGGGAAAGATGTGCTCCAGGGTCTGGCTCCAGGTCTGTACTAAATTAAGAATTCTTTAATTTCTCTGGTGTTCGTTTTAGTTATTTGTGAAAAGAGTGGTCTCGGCTATACGTATAGGCAGTTCTCAAATTATTTTTAACCACAGAAACCATTTCCTCAACTGAACTCTTGGGTGTAATAAGAGATAAAAATTGAGCTTTTATTCTGGGAGAGATGGGGATCCAGGAGCTCTGTCACTGGGCCCACCCCTCACTCTTTGTTCCCTAAGAAGCCCCCATCCCAACCCTAAAGTCAGCTTTGAGAAGCACAGTGATAAACCTGGACCACACGATCCTTTCATTCCCTTCTAGCTAAAAAAACATTTTTTTCACAAGTTATAGAATTAAAATTTGTCCATTTGCTAGATATTTCTCTCTTTTTCTTTGCTGCACTAACCTGTTAGGTATTATAGAACAGTGCACTGCTGAGAAACACTAGATGGTTGATTATTCCACTTATTAATTTTTAGATTATTTAGTGGCATTTCTGAGTTTTGTCTGATTTGTCACTAGTAATAGTGATTTCGATTTTCTTCCAAATGGATCATTATTCCCCAAGGCGTCTCTAAGAGAGATTCAACAAGGGTTTATCAAGCTTCCTATTCTAAGACAAGAGGGCTTTGTGAATCTGTCCCATTTTTCTCATCTTTAAAGCAAAATCTGGCAAATTTGATTGACGTTCCTTGACTAATTCAAGTTGCTGGTGATGCTGAAGTAGCATTGTCATTCTCTAATGACTGTAAGGGGGAAAAAAACACTCCACAGAAAGAATTGATTGATTTATTAGGGGGAAAATTACCACATGTGCTAGACCTTGATTGCAGCTAATATTTGTAGAGCTAATTGCTTGAACTAGAGGATTAAAAGCGTTGAGGGAAGGGAAGAAAAAGAAAACAAAGTTCTCTTGGAATACAGATGAAGCCTCTGTGGATTTGGACTGGGAGGGAGAATTCAGTGTGAGATTTTCAGGGTTGGTGATGATTGTGGGGACATTTAGAGTAAGTACGAGAGGTGGGCTTCTTATACAGAGCAGCCGGAGAGCCGGAAGCGGAGGACAGTTGCTGCCTGTGTCAAATAAGATGTGTGACACCCCCGATTTTTCTGGGTTTCTTGTTGGTATCTCATCACAAGGCTATGCTGATTCTTAAACCTCAACCCAGCAGGATGCCTGCGCTGTTACAGAAGGAAGGCACAGTCTGAGATACCGCCTCTAATAAGAATGGATGAACCAGATTCCAGTGCAGGGAAACAGTGACAGTTTTCCTCGTTGATATAACCCAGGGTAGGTGTGTTGAGGTGGTAAACTCTGGAATAGTTTGAGTCTGTCATTATCAACTATTATTATCGCATAAATGTTTTCCTTTCTGTGGGTGTGTGACACTTAAAATACTGACAATTTCCTTGATGATTTGCATCAAAATAATAGTAGCAATATTAACAAAAATGTAATACATAGGGGGCTTACTCTGTTTTAGCTCTTATTCTAAGTATTAACTCATTTCTTTTCAGACACACTTGGGCAATTATTAGATTTCGTATCCCTTCTCTGGTTAAGATGTTCCAGGTAGTAGGATAGCTTAATTTTCAGTCAGGCAGATCACAAAGTCTCCTAAAATATTCTCAAGATCAAGAACTGAATGATAGTACAATTAGGTGGATTTATATCTTGTCAAATCTCTAGAAACAAGGAGGGTTGACTTATGGAGCTATGCTAGCTAGAGAGAGCTTTAGACTAACTCTAAATTTTATTTTTTGTTGTTATACATTTTATTTCTACATTTGTTATAAACTCCATAATACACTACTATATACATTATTATATACATGATTTTGTTTAAAGCAAAAATAAATTGCTTATTAAAATGAGTGATTTTTAATATTTTTCCACATCTTCACTGTTTTCTTTTTTAATATATTTATTTATTATTGAAGTATAGTTGATTAACAATGTTGTGTTAGTTCTAAATGTTAGACATTAAAGTTATTTTATTTTATTTTAGTTTATTTTATATAGTTGATTAACAATGCTGTGTTAGTTTCAGGTGTACAGCAAAGTGATTCGGTTATACATATAGATATCTATAGTTTTTCAAATTCATTTCCCATTTAGGTTATTACAGGTTATTGAGCAGAGTTCCCTGTGCTGTACAGTAGGTCCTTGTTGGTTATCTATTTTAAATGTAGCAGTGTGTACATAGACATACATTTTTATCCGTGACTTGCATAAAAGCATAGATTTAGTCTCTCATCTAAAATGTTAGCTTCATATCAGACCTTTATTTGAGCATTGACTATGGGCAGAGACAGCTAAAAATAATAGATGACAAAATGGAGACTCAAGATTATCTGAATATTTTCTAAGGAGGGGACCAAAGCAACAAGATGTCTTCGGGTTTGAAAATGTTAATTGCTTGGGTAAATCTGGGTTGGCAGGGCTTCACATGAAAAGACAATTAACCAGACAGTGAGCCCCACGGAGCCAACGGTGTGAAATGACAACTGCAAGTGCTACTACAGTCTCACACATACGCCTTTGGGGTGTCTGCCCAGCCCCCAGCACTTTCTTTGAGAACTTCCTTCAATACCCACAGATATCGGCTCTGAGACTGTCACCTTTGTAGTGTGTGACCCGCCCTTTCTTGCCTATGTTGACTAGGAGCAGACATCTGGACCAGTCAGAATCTGTCTCCTGGAAATTTAGAGGTGTATTGAGAGGCACAAGGTCGAAGCTTTGGAGGCCAGTCTGCAGAGAGAGAAGGAAGCAGAGTCTTGCACCACAAAGAAGGCCTTGAATTGCCCTCTACTGCTTTAGCTGATTGCTCCATTTTTCTACCAGCTTCTCCTTCCCAGAAGTCAAATGTAGGTCTCCACTGCCAAAGTCTTCATAGTCTTTTACCTGTTCGTTTGCTTTCCTGGGAAGCACTGATTTCAGCTCTTCTGACCGTGTGGTTCTTGGTTTGTTGCACCAGATGAAATGGCTGGGAGGGTCACCTGAGTGAAGGGTGTGTGGTGTCAGCCTTGGATTCCATGTGCAATACATGAGCATGTGTGTGTCAGTGCCAGTCACAGGGCCCGTGTGGCCCACCCTGCCCTAACTCTGGGAGCTTTCACTCAGGCTAGTCTTGTCTGGTCCCTCCTTCGTCAGGCACGAACACTTGCCTTTCCTGCTGTCCCTACCCTCATAGGTGTTCAAGGCCCCACCCTCCAATCCTGGAGGAACCACAAGAGTCCTGGGCTCCTGACCTTCCTGGGATTGACTTTATGGAGGGGAACAGAAGGGGGTGGAGAGGGCTGAGCTGAGTCCTGGGACACAGACAGGCAACCCTGCTCCGGGTCTATAGCTGGCAATGGTTGGCGGCCCTCCAGCGGAAGGCCCTCACTAGCTGGTCCTGAGATGGACTGGGTAACAGTGCAGTTAAGGTCAGACAGAGAAAGACAAATATCATATGATATCACTTATATGTGGAAACTAAAAAAATGATGCAAATGAACTTATTTACAAAACAGAAATAGACTCACAGACATAGAAAACAAACTTATGGTTACCAAGGAGACAGTGGGGGAGGGGGCGGAGGGGGGAGAGATAAATTAAGAGTTTGGGATTAACATATACACACTACTGTGTATAAATAGATAAACAACAAAGACCTGTATAGCACAGGGAATTATACTCAATATCTTATAATAACCTATAAAGGAAAAGAATCTGAAAAAGAATATGTATGTGTGTATGTGTATCTGAATCACTTTGCTGTACACCTGAAACTAACACAACATTGTAAATTAACTGTACTTAAATTTTAAAAATGGTTAATTAAGAAAAACCAGGGCTTCCTAGGTGGCGCAGTGGTTAAGAATCCGGCTGCCAATGCAGAGGACATGGGTTCGATCCCGGCTCCAGGAAGATCCCACATGCCACGGAGCAACTAAGCCTGTGTGCCAAAAAAAAAAAAAAAAAATAAAAAAAAAAAAAAAAAATAAAAAAATCTCTTAAAAAAAAAAAAAAAAAAAAAAAAAAAAAAAAAGAAAAACCAAAACACACACACACACAAACAAACCCAGTGCCTTTAGGTACGGTGATCTGGGACTTGACTTCCACTCCCAGCCCTAGCTTAAACTCAGTTTCCCTCTACACCCTCGCCTGAATACTGGGTCCCTTCCTCTTCTTTGCGTTCCCAGAGTACAATGTCCTTTAGTAAATCTGCAAGCAACAAGGCATGCCCTACTCAGATCTGATTCTTTCTGCCTACCCTCCCAGGGTGGATCACACATGAATTAATCTTTCACATATCTTTCTTTCTACCATAACCGTTTTCTCCCTGCCTCCCTATCCCTCTCTTCCTCAGCTTAATTAGAAAAATAAATATTTTGTTTACCCGTGAGAAGATCTTGCCAAAGTGCATATTTATTCACCTTTGTAAAACAGTACCATCTCCTTGGATGGTAAAACTATAAGCTAGTCACTAGGACATCAAAGTGTTAAAACTGAACACTTCAAACCTGGTGGCCAAGACAGTTTCATTAAACTCCTGTAAAGCAAGGTAAAATTTCTAGGTTAAGGGTCTCTTTCCAGGAAATTCAGATTGAAATGAATATAGATCTTCATTAATTTTCTGACTTCTCTGTGCATTATCCTTATTTGAAAAAATAATAAAAGCGAATTGTAGACAAAGCAGCCTAGAAGGCTATGAATGCTTTATCTTTAAAGGCTCTTTCTGAGATGAGCATGCACAGATGGATAAAAGGGTGGTGAGTGCTGGGAAACCCAAGCTGGTCTGGGAATAGCCTGTGGAATTACCATACTTAGGAGTCAAAATTCTTTGACTTGTCATGTGCTGAAGATCACCAGCAAGTCAGATCAGACATGACGTTGTGTCTTTAAATGATGTCAGATCCCTGGGCACTGAGCCTTGGGCACTGCAGAGAATAGATGTAAATTCAGTGAACCTGGGATCCTTATGAAAGAGAACCATGCTTCACTCTAAGCCTTCATTTCTTTTGGAATGAAAGTTAGGCTAGCCAATGACTTTTTCATATTAATGACACAAGAAATGTTTTATCATTATGAAAAAGTTTACTTTAACAAACATATTTTAAGAGGAGAACCATATCCTATTAAAAATTAATTAGAAATGTATTATAGATCTAAATGTAAAACCTAAAATATAAAGTTTCTAGGAGAAAATCTTTGTAACTTTAAGTTAGGTAAAGATTTCTTAGACAAAAAGAGTATGAACCATAGAATTAAAAACTGATAAAAATGTCTGCTCTTTGAAAGACACTGTTAAAAAAATGAAAAGGTAAGTCAGACTGGGAGAAAATATATGAGAAATATATCTCTGTTAAAGGACTTATGTACAGAATATATAAAGAACTCTCAAAACTCAGCAATAAGAAAACAAATATCCTAAGGAAAGAAAGCAGGCAAAATATTTTAACAGACACTTCATCAAAGAAGAGATATGAGTGACAAATAAGCCCTTGAAAAGATGCTCCACATCATTAGTCAAAATAGAACCACAGTGGGATACCACAGTCCACTTATTAGAAGGACTAAAATTAAAAACAAAACTGACAACACCAAGTACTGGCAAAGATGCAGAGCAAATGGAACTCTAATGAATGTTGGTGGGAAGGTAAAATAGCACAGCCACTTTGGGAAAAATTTTAGCAGTTCCTTAAAAAATTAAACATACACTTTCAATATGACCCAGTAATCTACTCTAGATATTTACCAAAGAGAAATGAAAGCATATGGCCACATAAAAACCTGTACTCAAATGTTGATAGTGGTTTAATTCATAATCGCCCCCAAATGAATACAATCTAAATGTCCACCAACTGTAAATGGATAAACAAACTGTGGTAACAGTACACAATGAAATACCACCCAGGAACAAAGAGGAACAGTCTACTGACACATGCACCAAAATGGATGAATCGCAAATGTTTTTTGCCAAGTGAAAGAAGTCAGACTCAATTGTATGATTTCATTTATATGACGTCTCAAAAAAGCAAAACTATTGGGACAAAAATTATATCAGGGATTATCAGGAGCTGGAGGTGAAGGGAGTTGACTATTAAAAGACAGGAAGGAAATTTGGGTGATGATTGTGGTGGGGTTACATGCCTGAAAACATTTGTCAAAATTTCTAGAACTGTACACCTAAAAAGGGAGAACCCTACTATATTGAAGCCATACACCCCAAAAGGGGAAAAAATTAAAATATCTTGAAATGCCACCACTCAGCATATAGCCCTCCATATATTTTCTCCTGCAAGAAGTTAAACCACTTCCCTGGGAGTCCAGTGGTTAAGACTCCGAGCTTCTATTGTAGGTGGCATGGGTTCAATCCCTGGTCAGGGAATTAAGAGCCCATATGCTGCATGGTACGGCCAAGGGAAAAAAAAAAAAAGTTAAATATGAATTAACCTCTTTCTTAGAATAGAGAAACAGGATATACTAGTCAATTCAGTATTTTGTATAACAGGAATTATTGCTCCTAAAGGAATTATAATTCAAGAAATACTTCTTCCAAAATTTGTTCTATAAACATTCAATGTGTTTTAGAAGAAGTGGCATAGTCAAGAGACCTGGCTTCAACTAAAGGTCTTGACACTAACTTATCCGATGACCATGGACAAGTAACTTGCCTCTTTGGCTTTTATTTTTTCCTACTTCACATGAGTAAATTTGACATGATTCATAGTTCTCGACTTTTTTTCTACCTATACAGATGCAGCAGATAAAATCCACTGTCATTGGGGGTAGCTTTCATCACAGATAGTGGTTTCCAATGTAGGGGAAGCAACAGGAGAAAATAACCCTCAAGTGGTCATTTTAGTATCTTTGGGGGTGATGAGACATTTTTTAAAATATTTTTCTTTCTTTCTCTTTCTTCCTTCCTTCCTTCCTTCCTTCCTTCCTTCCTTCCTTCCTTCCTTCCTTCCTTCCTTCCTTCCTTTCTTTCTTTCTTTCTCTTTCTTTCTTTCTTTCTTTCTTTCTTTCTTTCTTTCTTTCTTTCTTTCTTTCTTTCTTTCTTTCTTTCTTTCTTTCTTTCTTTCTTTCTTTCTTTCTTTCTTTGTTTCTTTCGTGCCAGATCTTAGTTGCGTCACACAGATTCTTTAGTTGTGGCATGTGGACTCTCAGTTGCAGTATGCATGCAGGATTTAGTTCCCAATCAGGGATCGAATCCAGGCCCCCTGCATTGAAAGCGCAGAGTCTTACCCATTAGACCACCAGGGGAGTCCCACTGATGAGACATTTTGAAAGCTCTCACACATCTGAAGTTCTTAAGGGAGTCACCCTCTACTTGTTTGAAAAATTATTGGATTAAATAATCTCCATGAATCACCTTATTTCATCCTGGGATTCTTCTGAGAACATAATATAGATAGTGTCTACCTAACACTGACTTGATGCTGCAAAAAAGTTCATCTTTCTGTGATGATTCAGAAGACACGCTAATACCCTGCAGTGTCCCAGGATCATCACCACGGCCACTTGGACCATCAGCTCCCGTCAGGCAGAGTAGAGGGTACAGATGATACAGAGGATTAGGCTGAATCTGTATTGACCCTATGACACCCTGCAAGTTCTATTTTGAATAAATTAATTTGGGTTTCATTATCATGTGTTTCTTTTTCATAGAAATAGAAAGAAGAAAAAAGTTATTTGTATTTTCTGGTTCCTTGTGTTATGGGAGGGAAAAAGAGGGAGCAAGGAATTCCAAGAGTAAGAAGGTGAGCCACATCTCCCCCAGAGCTCTGGGAGATGGACCATCAGATGATAGTGATTGGAAGGATCGTTTAACAAAACCAAAACAGAACTCCTCATCCCTGCTCCCTAATCCCGATCCTTTCCCATACTGTTAATGGCATCCCTGTCTCCCCTCAGCTCAGGCCAAAACCCAGAGTTGTTCTTGATTTTTGCCACCATCTTCTACTCTGCAACATATAGTCTATCAGTACATTCTTCCATCTCCACCTCCAAATTATATCCTGATCCTGACTGTGTGTTGCTATCACCCTAGTCTTAATCACCATTGGCTCTGACCTGGGCTCTTGCAATTACCTCTTAGGTTCTCTGCCTTGTATAATTTATTCTCAATTTGGCCAACACAGTGATTCTTTATAAGTGTAAATCAGGTCCCATCATACTCCTGATGGATGCTTTCTGGTGACATCCCATCACACTTGTAATATAATTTGGATTCTACCTTGACGTATAAGCTCCTATGGAGTCCAGCCCATCTACCCCATGACATTCCTTCTTATCACTTTCTCCTTGGGCTTAGTACCTGTCTGCTTTCTCTTTCTGGGACACTCAGTGCTTGTGTGGGCCCCAGGGACTTTGCCCTTCCCCCTTCCCTGTGCTGGGAATGAGTATCCCCCAGATCTTCCAATAGCTGCATGCAGATCTCAGCTCCAACATTACCTTCTCAGAGTGTCCTTCCTAGATCATCCTACTTAAACAGCACCCCTTGACCCCAGCCATTCTTGTCTCATTACTGTTTTATTTTCTTCATATTACCGCCTGGAATTGTATTATATGACTTATTTATTGGTCAACCTGACTATTATCTGTTTCTCCCACTGGAATGAGAGTTCCATGAGGAAAGGGAACTTTTCTGATTCTCTACTATGTCTCCAGGGCATGAAACACGTATCTCCTGACACAGGGAGGATCCGAAATAAATACCATTAACTGAATAAATGGGTGCATATGTAGGCAACTGGCACTCTAAAGGCAAAATGTTTCTCTAAATCAGAAGTGGGAAGAACAAGCAAAATCTGACAATAATAGCCTGTCTAAAATCTTTGCAGAATAAATAGTACTAGCATGTCTAAGTGAAAAATGAGTCGATCAGAAGAATTAGCAGAGAAAATATTAAAAATGTCAGAGGGAGAAAAAGTTAGCAATGTGCCTTCAGTTGTTGGGAGAGGGAGGTTTTGGTCTTTAAACCTGATATGTTGGGTTCCTGATACAAAGACATTTCTGCAACAGAGATGGACACAAAAAGATGATGACAGCTTGATCCTTTGAACACGAGACTCACTGAACTCCAACTGCTCTGACTCCAGTTGTCTGCCCCTGGAGGAAGGAGAGAGCATTAATCTGGCTTTACCCATGGATTTCTCTGCTGGGAGGAAGGTGCTGTCCAGAGCAGATGAATGGCCTGTCCCTTTGGAAGTTCTAGTTTGTGGGTTAAATAAGGAACCTGTGTTCTGATTTATTTTTCAGTCTTTTGTGACCTTAGTTAGTGGGAGTCTACCCCCAAGAAGAGAACAATTCTCAGAGCCCTAGCAGAAGTAAGTTAATGCATCTGCAGTGCTGAGGGTCAGGCTTTGCAGTGTGGTGCCCTGGTGAACCAAAACCTCTAAACCACCCCCTTTCAAATTTATTTTCCCCTTCCTTCCTTCCTTCCTTCCTTCCTTCCTTCCTTCCTTCCTTCCTTCCTTCCATCCATCCATCTATTATCTATCTATCTTAGTCTACCATCTCTCTGTCTGTCTTAGGGTCCCAGTTAGAATCTTTGGCTTACTCAAATATGGTAATCTGAGCAGGAGAGTTTAATAAAGAGGCAATTTGCAAAGGTGTGGGCAAAGTTTAGGGAGATCACAAGGGATGATGTCATGCTCTATGAGAACTGAAAGGGACTGGAGAGGCACAGTTCTCAGAGTCTATAGATAAAGAAGGGGGTGTGAAGAGAGCCACCTAACAGCAACTGTGCCCTTCTGTCAACTTCTGGAATCCACCATGACCCCATAGGGAGCAAAATGACCTGACTCTCCTTTCCTCTCCTCTGATCTGCTACTGGTGCTCCCATTGGCCAAACCCAACTGGAAGCTAAAAGTCAGTCTCTCAGAGTATTGGGCATGGTGCAGAAGAGTGGAAAATTGATATGTGGGGGAAATGTAATAAATCTTGCTGACTATCAATATCTATCTATCCATCTATCATCTGTCCAACCATCCACCCATCCATCTGTCCATCTATTATTTGTCTATCTAACTGAAGTAGTAATGTATACATGTGGTTTACAAAATTTTAAAATGATAACAAATGTAAACGATGAATACTTAGTCTTCTATCCTTGACCTTCAGTCTCCTAGGCTCTCTCCCCTGAGGTAATTTCTTATGAAACTTCCCTGTTATAGTCACTGACCATCTTAGCATAGATGTAAATACATCCTCTCTCCACCACCTGCTTTCTAAACAAATGATAATTTACCACGCAGACTTTTCTACATCTAGCTTTTTCATTTAATAAAATGTCTTTATGAGCATTCTAATGGGGACATATATATAATTGTTTTGACAGCCACAAATTCAACTTTTAGTAACTCTGGGGTGGGATCTCACTGATGATGAGATGATGGTGCTGCGTCCTGTCCATGCATGTATCCACAGCTACCCACTGCAACTTCCCAGGATGTACGCACCCTCTTTCTAATTTGAGATCTGGAAGCAGTTCTCCTCCTCATCCATGTTGGACACCCTATCCTGGCAACCTCTGGTCCAAGATGTAAAAGGGCAATGTTTCCAAGTTTGTACTCTGTGTGCCAGGGTGGAACCAAGCACTTAAGTTCCGCTTTATTGTTGTAACCAACCTGGGCAATTTACCCTCAGCCATGAAGCAGCTCCACATATCTGATTTGAATAGGGCTTCCTTGTGCAAATGTTTTTGAAACCATTGAATGTTTTGTTACTCCCAAACAACACCCTGATTAAGCAGCCCTTGAGTCTATAATACCCAATACTAGAAGTCATGAATGGTCAAATGTCTAAAACAGGGAATAATAATGGATTGCATGGATGAAGGGAATAATGATATAAACACCTCAAAATAATGCCTGGAACATAATAAACGCTCAATGAATGTTATCTATTCTTTATTATAGTGATTATTGTTCATATAATTACTTCCTGAACTGGGGAGATGCCTCACTAGAAACAATTAAAATCACAAGCACGTTTGAAGAAAACCAATGAACCAAGAATTAACACTTGCTGCATATTAGTTTCTATTCTTATAGCAAGTTAAAAATATTAAACACAAGACAAATTTTTGACAAAATTAGACTTAAATTTTTGACAAAATTAGATTTTTTCTTGCCCAGCACCCTAGTATGCTTAGTTACTATTCTAATATATCTTTTGTTACAGTTTCTCTCTGAAAGGTAACTTTAGAAAGATTTAAAGTTCTTAAATGGGGCCATTTTAGTTCTTGAAAGTAGCTCCCAACCAGTGAATTCCCTATAGGAACATGCACAATTTAGTATATGCAGTATGATTTATTTTAGCTCCTTAAAAAACATAACTTTGTTTTTTCTCTGAAAATTTGAGCAGCTTTTATCTAGTGTGTGTGTATGTGTGTGGGTGTGTGTGTGAGAGAGAGAGAGAAAAAGAGAGAGAGAGATCCCCTTTAACTGCAGTTGCATTCACCATCAAAATCATCTCTTCACATCCTTATGACATTGCCTTATTTTTAATTTGTAGAAGTAATATTATCTAGATCACAGGGGTAAGAAAAATTTCCAAAGTTAATTCTCCAATTGAAAGCTGATGTACATACAAACAATTCTGTTGGCATTCCAGGCATTGAATACCAAAGAGAATATATTTTTATATTTAACTTTGGAGATGAATATACCTATATTATAGGAGAATTATTAATAAAGAAGTTTTATCAATTTCATTACTGGTGTATTATACCTGGGCATTGTATGCCAATTTTTGGTCCTCTTGAATGGCTGTGCTGTAACAAGGGGTGAGTCTGTGACATAGCCCCAAATGAACTCCCAGTGATGTGATTCCCAGAAGAAGTATCATCTCTGACATTGTCCCCTTTCCTGAAACTTTGCCCAACACCGTGATATGCATGGTTGATTGCAAACATTCTCTTTAGAAACTTCAATAATTTGGCAAGGTGTCTTTGTAGCAGAATCATTCTTTATGTTTAAAGAATTGACTGAGTTCAGCATGGGCGAAGAAAAATATCTGAAGGAATACACAAAGATAGTGAAGATAGCACTAACAGTGGCTCTGCCTTGGGGAGTGGCCCTGGGAGTGAAGCAGGAAGAGGAGAAGGGAAGCTGTTACTTCTTCCAGGTCTGCCTGGTTGAATTGTTTACAGCCTGCATATATTAGTGCAGAAAAGAAGCCTGAGGGCTGACCATCTACTCCATCTCCCAGCTCAGAAACCAGGGAGACAGTTTTCAAATGTACAGCAAGTGATTCTTTTTCAGATTCTTTTCCATTATAGCTTATTACAAGATGTTGAGTATTGTTTCCTGTGCTATACAGTAAATCCTTGTTGTTTACTGATTTTATATGTAGTAGTGTATATATGTTAATTCCAGACTTAAATCTTTGATCTGCTTCCAATTGCAAATATGATCAAGAACACCCATGGCCCCCAAAAGAGTTAATCGTCAGCCTGGTGTAAGAATTCTCACCACCCTGTCTGCCCATCTTCCCAGCCTCACTTTCAGCAACAAGGCCCCTGCAGCTGCCCAAACACTTCCCCTGTTGTCTCCCACCCTATCTCCTGGCCTCTGCGGTTTTCTTTCCTGGGTGACCCTTCTCAGGACCTTTCCTTTGAAAGCTTCTGCTCTTTCTTCCCTGTGAAGTTTTCCAGGTGCCTGCAGGCAGAGCTGGCTCCTCCTTTTCTAAGTGGCTGTTCAGTGCATCATCACACTTTATGGCAATGATTTCACACTTTTCCCCCAACACTGTTGTTTCATTGAGAGCAAAGCGCTTATTTATTTATTTTGCTTATTTGTTTATATTTTTAATTTTGACACCCCCAACATTTTCCATGTGCAATGAGTGAACATTTTCTATGGAATGTTTATGCTGAATGAATGAATGAGTGAGTGAATAAATGAAATGCAAAGAGCACAGGCTGGGAAGTACCAGCTTTGTGGTGTAGTTTTATTTCTATTTGGGCTGGATCTCATTTTTCTTGCATTTTTAATGGCACATTGACACTCTCAATGTCTGTGATTCTAAAATAATTTTTTCAGCTCACAATTTCATTATATTCCAGGTTGTGAATCCTGGGGGGCCTCAGAGGAGCCCTGGAGGCCAGCTCCACCCCGGTGCCTCTAATAATTTTTTGCTCTGTAGTTTTCTTCAGAAAGCAACTGTGCCACTTTGAGTAAGTTGCTTAATATCTCTGTGCCTTACTTTCCTCAGCTGTAATGTGCAATTCATAAGGTAGTTGCCTTATGGAGTGCCAGTGAGGATGAGACCAGGTAATGTATGTAAAATTATCAGAATGATGCCTATCATACAGAACATGTAATAAGCGTTCAAGAAGTATTGATGACGGTGATGTTTCCTTGATGTTTTTGAGGGCACTTTGCACTTTCTGCATAGGTGGAGAGTAAAATATGAGCCTACTGTGAATTGCTCTATTCCATAATGAATAATAAAGTACTGTATCATTGAGTTATATGATCAGTATAGAGTTGTATATGCATAGACAAGTTCATTTGCCTGCAGTGAATTAGGCTTCAAAGATGGTGGAGTGAACCAAGGCAATTTAAAATTTTACATAAGTAACTACTCTCATGTTAAAACATTCCATCAATAGAAATGTTATTCATTAATGGGATATTTTGTCCCCTTTTGAAATGTAGATATTCTAACAAGTAGGAACATATGATCCATATAAACCTTAGTGTGAACAAATTAAGTCTTTCCCTGAGAGCAGTGTTGATGGGCAGAATATAAATTTATTTCTTTAGTTAGTTATTGGCTGTGTTGGATCTTTGTTGCTGCACACAGGCTTTCTCTAGTTGCGGCGAGCAGGGGCTACTCTTCGTAGCAGTGTATGGGCTTCTCATTGCAATGACTTCTCTTGTTGCAGAGCATGGGCTCTAGGCACACGGGCTTCAGTAGTTGTGGCTCAAGGGCTCAATAGTTGTCGCTCGTGGTCTCTAGAGCATAGGCTTAGTAGTTGTGGTGCACGGGCTTCGTTGCTCTGTGGCATGTGGGATCTTCCCGGACCAGGGCTCGAACCTGTGTACCCTGCATTGGCAGGCAGATTTTTGACCACTGCACCACCAGGGAAGTCCTGATGGGCAGAATAGATTAGTGCTGGAAGGAAGGGAAGAGTAACCTGAAAGAATCTGTTGGATGCGATGGGTTTGGGGACTGTGGCGATTCTTGCAAGGTTGGCAAGCAAGGCCACCTTTTCAAATTGCAGACTGGTCTCAACTAGAGATCAAGTTCTGTTCAAGGGCAGCGTTATTCTGGTTGTTGAAAGCCCATGCCCAGGACTGCTGGCCTGGGTTCTAGCTGCCTGGCTGCCCACTCTTTGACTAGCTATCTTATTTTCTAAACCAGCGAGGATCTTGGTTGCAAGATGGAAATGACAACTGAAAACTGTTTTATATTTATTTATTTACTTAATTTATTTATTTATGGCTGCACGGCTTTGGGATCTTAGTTCCCCAACCAGGGATTGAACTTGGGCCCTAAGCAGTGAGAGCATGAAGTCTTAACCATTGGACCTCCAGGGAATTCCCCGAAAAGTGGTTAAAGCAGAAAGGGAGATATTTGGGCTCATAGAACTGAAAAGATCAGGAGTAGTGATGCCTTCATGGCTCAGATGAAATCATCCAGGCTCAGTATCACTCCATCTCTTCTCTCAGCCTTTTACTATGTTGACATCCATCTCAGGCTTCATGGCTTGATGGTAACAACAACTTCAGTCTCTATGTCCCCTCAAGTTCAAGGCACATGGAACTAGAGCTTACTTCTGTTTCAGAAATCTCAGGAAAATTCTCTTTGTGTCTTATTGGCTCTGAAGGGGCAATGAACCCATCTCTGAAGAAATTACTGTGGCAAGGGGAAATACAAGCACAAATAAATGGAACAACACCATGTTCATGGATTGGAAAACTTAATATTATTAAGATGTCCATGCTACTCAAAATGACCTACAGATTTAATGTAATTCCTATCAAAATCCCAGTGGTATTTTTTTCAGAAATAGAAAAATTCATCCTAAAATCTACGTAAAATCCTAAGAGATCCCAAATAGCCAAAACAATTTTGAAAACAAAGAACAAAGTTGGAGGATTCACACTTCCTGAGCTCAAAATGTATTACAAAGCTACCGTGATCCAAACAATGTGAAATTGGCATAATGGCAGACACATAGACCAGCGGAATAGAAAAGAGAGCCCAGAATAAACCCTTGCCTATATGGTCACATGATCTTCAACAAAAGAACAAAGACCACTCAATAGACCAAGGAAAGGGGAAGCTGGAACAAAGTGAGAGAATAGCATTGACGTATACACACTACCAAATGTAAAATAGATAGCTAGTGGGAAGCTACTGCATAACACAGGGAGATCAACTCGATGATTGGTGATGACTTAGAGGGGTGGGATAGGGAGAGTGGGAAGGAGTTATGGGAGGGAGGGTATACGGGGATATATGTATAAATACAGCTGATTCACTTTGTTGTACAGCAGAAACTGGCACAATAGTGTAAAGCAATTATACTCCAATAAAGAGCTTAAAAAAAACCCAGAAACAAATGGTGTTGGGAAAATTGGATAGCCATATGCAAAAAAAAAAAAAAAAAAAAAAAATGAGGTTAGACCCTTACCACATACAAAAATCAACTCTAAATGGAGTGAACACCTAAATGTAAGAAACAAAACTGTAAAACTCCTAGAAGAAAACATAGGGGAAGACCTTAATGACATTGGATTTGGCAGTGGTTTCTTGGATATGACATCAAGAGCACAGACAACAAAAGCAAAATAGACAAATGTGAATAAGTCAAACTTAAAACTTTTGTGCATCAAAGGACACAATCAACAGAGTAAAAAAGCAGTCTGTGGAATGGGAGAAAATATTTGCAAATCATATATCTGATAAGGGGTTGATATCCAGAATATATAATTAACTCCTACAACTCAAAGACAACAACAGAAAATCAAATAACCTGATTAAAAGTTGGCTAAAGGACTTCAATAGATATTTCTCCAAAGAAGATATACAGACGGTGAACAGGCACATGAAAGATGCTCAATATCACTAATCATCAGAGAAATTCATATTGAAATCACAGTGAGGTCTCACCATCATTCCTCACACCCATTAAGATGGCTATTATCAAACAAATCAAAAACCACCCCACAAAATAGCAAATGCTGGCAAGGATGTGAAGAAATTAGAACCCTTGTACACTATTGATGGGAATGTAAAATGGTGCAGCCACCATGGAAAACAGTATGGAGGTTTCTCAAAAAAGTAGAAATAGAGCTATCATATGATCCAGCAATCCTACTTCTGGATATGTATCCAAAAGAATCTAAAGCAAGGTCTTAAAGAGGTATTTGTTCATAAGCAGCATTATTCACAAAAGCCAAGAGGTGGAAGCACACCAAATATACGTCAAAAGACAAATGGGTAAACAAGATGTGGTATAAACATATAAAGTAATTCAGCCTTTTTTTAAAAAAAGGGAAACTCGTCACACGCTACAACATGGATGAAACTTGAGGACATTATACTAAGTGAAATACACCAGTCCACGTAAATGAAATATCCAGAGTAGTCAAAATCACAGAGACAGAAAGTGGTATGGTGGTTACCAGGGTCTGGAGAGAGGGGAAAAGGAGGAGTTGATGTTTAGCGGGAATGAAGTTCAGATTTGCAAGATGAAAGAGAACTATTGCTCTCTTTCACTACAGTAATGAATTTATACACTTTAAATGGTTATGATGGAAAGTTTATGTGTTTTTTTACCAAAATTAAAAAAAAAAATCCATCCTCAGTCCCAACCAGATGAATTAAATCTGGTGAAATGGGGCTGGGACTTCAATATTATTTAAAAGCTCCCTGGATGATTCCATGGTACAATTAAGTTTGCAAGTAGCTGCCCTAATCTCTAATCCAGAATTCAATCTGCCTACCCAGTTCTTCCTCCTCAGCCAATTCCTGCGAAGGGCAGGCCCTTACCCTTTCACACAGAGTAGTATGGAGCCAGAAGTTTATTGTGCGCCTTTATTCAGAGCTGGGTTGGAGTGCAGATTCTGTAGGAGCCCCCAAATCATCCCAAACAGACGAGAAGCGGGGCATCAGTGAACTCAGTTTCTATACACAACCCTTTGTGTGACTTCCAGGCAGACAAACATGGGAGATGCCTACTGTAGCGCAGGGTGTGGGCCCAGACAGAGCCAAGACTCTCTTCGAGGGTAGTTAGCAGAACAAAGAAGGCAGGCAGAGAGGAAAGAGACCCTAGTAGCCCAGGGTGCTGCCCAAGGAATGAAAAGTCACCGTGGGCATCAGGACGGTGACTCCCTGACATTGTATGATTGGATAAGGACAGAAGGTTCCAGAAACTAGAAACAGAAGGTAGGGACAAGGGGAAATAAGATCATTCTTTTTTGTCTAGAACTGGACCTATTTAATTCATTTTTATATAAAATAAATACTGCCAGGGTAGAGGGTGCGGGGGGTGGGGAGGGGGAACATGATTCTTTATTAGGGAGAGAGTTGGGAGCAGGTAGTGGGATTTTTATGCAGGAAACAGTAATCAATATTCAAAATCTTCCTTCTTAATACACCGGTAGGTTGAATTCAGGCTTTAGCATAATTTAATTAAATGGACTATTGTTTTTCTCGCTCACTGGTTTTCGTATGAGGTGAGCAGGATTAGGTTCTAATTGAAGCAGATATATCTGCCTGAAAGCCAAGGAGGCCTGGATAAACAGACTGAGGAGGCTTTTATGTAAATTTCATATTCAGAAGGCTGTGGGTGCACAGATGGATACACGTTACCTCCTTGGTTTCCAGTTTTAGAAAGCAGGGGGAAAATGTTGGGTGAGTCAAAATTTTTTTAAATTATAGTTGGGTTTCTTCATAAAACATATTAGCTAGGTGGTGCTGGAACAGGGCTATGTAATTTGTGCTCTGCAACACTTTCTTCCAGAAAATGTGTTTAGATTGATTTTATTTTAAAAAGGGAACTGATCTTTAAGCACCTGTTATATAGTAGCAAGCTTGGAATCTTTAAGGCACTACCTAAGTAAATTCCTACAATGACACCCATTTTACAGTTGAGGAAACTGAGACTCAGGGAGACTTTGTAAATTTTCCAAGGTTGCTTAGCTAATAAATAGCAGAACTGGGATTTGAAGCTAGTTATTTTTGGCTCAAAGCCAATGTTCTTTTTGTCAGTTAACCCAGATACTAAAGGAGGTGAAGCTAAGCTGTATAATTCCTTTGATGCAGCTTTCAGAGTTAAACTTAGATAACAGATATATATCTTAGTCCTCAAACTGGGAAGTCTAAAAAAATTCATTTTTAAAATGTTCATAAGTCAGCTTTATCATAATTTCAGGCATCTGTCCTGTTAGATGTTCTACTAATTTCTGCTGAAGTAGTCATTGCCCCAGCCCAAGTATTTCCTTAGGGTCTGCAAGTATTACTGTTCTTTGCTAACATGTTTCGTATATGTGTCTACACACACACACACACACACACACACACACACACACACACACATATTAGCATTTGCTAAATGTAATTATTTTGCCTGGGATGGTGGCTGATTTCATTTGATCCTGATGACCACTGAGTATTATTGTGTTTAAAGTGCTTTTTAGGACAGACATGAAAATATTCCATGGACTCATTGAATTCACAAAACATGCTTATCCATTGTACAATGTTTTAATGGTTATCATGTCTTAATTTATAGCTATTTTCATACCACGCTTTGGCCTTGCTGATCCTTAGCACATCATGGGGCCCCTGCAGCCTGGGGCCCAGCCACTGCGGTCTGGTCCCTGGGGCTTTGTTCTAGAAAAGTCCTTCTTTGATCATGCTTCTTGGAAAAGTATTCATCTCTCACCTCTAATTTTGTTCTCAACCGTGGGTTTTGGCGTTTGAAAATAAAAGCCAGGAAGAGGATAACAGCAATACGTACCTCAAAATGTTCTTGTGAAGATTAAATGAATTACCTATCAAGTGTTTAATACAGTTTCAGACACATCATATATGCTCTGTAAATATTAGCTATTATTATTATACATTATTTTAGAATATATTTACATATTTATTTTTCTCTAGTTTTATTTATGTAGTTTACAAAATACATAGTAAGATATAGAATTTTTAATAACTTGCATATAATCAGTGGTGATATTGGTTTATTCCCCACAGGCATAGGAATTCTATTATTTCACACAATTCCCATCAAAAATGGGAAGGAAAAGTACAATGAAGTTACAATTATATGCACTGAATCGTACAGTATATTCTTTCCGAGAGAGAACTTCCATTTTGTCTAGGCATCTATGAGAATTCACATCTGATGATTGGAAGAATTTTCCAAAGACTAGCTTCTGGATTTGTTTCTTTCAAATCTTGCTTCTCCTCCACACCCACATATCCACCACCATGTGCTGTAGGTCACTTTTTTCTCAGGATATGATCCGGTCCTGAGCTTTGTTTCATGATGAATCAGCACAGTGGACAGAAGGAGCATTCCTAGAAGCCATCCCTACACTGGGATGATTATAAACCACCTAAAAAGATTCCACTGCATCCAAATTAAGTGTAATCCCAACTCAATTTCTCATTAGTCAGATCCAGAAAATTCCCACTGATACTTAATGCCCCCTGACAAGAAAGGAAGCCTGGTTGGTCATCTTAATTAATTACGGTGAATATACCTTCCACTTACAAACTTTCTAAAAGTGTGACTGTGTAAACTCATTTTTAGGATCCCTCTAAGGACCTGCAAAGGTGTCTATGCAAGTGAGAGGCCCTGAAGCTTCACGTTGGTTAGTTTTGTGGTGAATCCCTTCACCAGTATGCAGTAGGGTTATCCATGGACACAGGACTGCGCCTAACACATTCAACAAATGTCAACTGTAGTTGGCAGCTGCGTGGTGGTGACGGTGGGAGAGACGTGTGCTGGCTTTTGTGTGCATTCTCTCTCCAGCTCGCTCAGCCCTTCTCTGACTTGCTTGTGCCCCAGGAAGCTGACCTCTGTGTTCTGTCTTACACAGATTTTCTTGCCCCTGGCCTCCTGTTGGCTTCGGCCAGTGGGAGGCATCAGTGGGAGACTGATGAGTAGGAGGAAAGAAAGATTGGGACACTTATCATCCCCCATCCCTGACCGCCCGTCCCCCCCCCCCCCCCAGTTTTGTTATGATTCTGACCTGTCCGGCTGCAGCTCATAATGGGTGGCTCTGCTTCCAGGACCACAGAGCTTGCTGGTCCCAGTGACACCCCTTCTGCCCTTTGCTCTCATCAGGCCTAAAAATACTATCAACTTCTTGCTGCTGTTAGCCCCTGGGTGCCTCACCATGCCTTGTTAGTTCTCTTAACCTGCCCACACCTCCATAACTAGTCCCTTCATTCAGTTCTTTCAGCCAGTCCTTTTGAGTGTGTATTTCCCCAACTGATGCATTGTTCTCATCCCAAATCCTTCACCCTGGTGGTCATTTCTGGCTGTATTACTTTTTCTTCCTCCTGGTATCCTGAGATAAAAGGTGAGCATGAAGAATGTGTACCTAAAACTATTTCTTTCTCCTGTGGGCAGTCATAAAACTGTCTGAGATCCACGTGTAACTTGGAGAGTTCTGCTTGTTGACCCAGCTGTTAATTTCCCCTGGGGGTGACCGTCCCTCCGAGTATTTAGCCGCTCTTTAAAATTTCAAAGTCTCCATATGTGTTTATGTAACCGCTTAGCTCTGTCCTATGTAGCTCTAGGGAAATTTGCTACACTCATTGAAAGTTGAATTGTCCCATCATATTACATAAGATGAAAGCCTGACCCCATTCAACTGCCAGAGCAACAGCAAGAGGAAACATTGAGTGAGAGCTGATTTTCAGTCCGGAGATCCCTTTCCATTCATGAGTCCTTGAGGGTTTCTCCAAGGCTGCACAGATTGCCGTTTTTTGAAAGGAATATAGTTTTTCCTACCCCCAGGAGCTACTTAATCTGGACATTAGAAATGTTTCTGAGAGTGGGGAGGAACACGGGAAAAACTCACTGGCACCATGTTTATCTTTCGCAAGAGAGAGGGAGAGGAATAAGCAGATACAGAACATTCTTCTCTTTTGTTCTCGACTAGCTGCAGATGAGATCCCAGAGACTCTGACTCTATTTTTTGACAGTCGACCTGACCTTTATTTGTTTTAATTTTTAAAATTTAATTTTTTATTTTTTAAATTTTATTTTATATTGGCCTATAGTTGATTTACAATGTTGTTAGTTTCAGGTGTACAGCAAGGTGATTCAGTTATACATATACATATATCTATTCTTTTTCAAATTCTTTTCCCATTTAGATTATTAGAGATTACTGAGCAGAGTTCCCTGTGCTATACGGTAGGTCCTTGTTATCTATTTTAAGTGTAGTAGTGTGTTCATGTCAATCCCAAACTCCCAATGTATTATTCCTCCCCTCACTTTTCCCCTTTGGTAACCACAAGTTCATTCTTTGAGTCTGTGAACCTGTTTCTGTTTTGTAAATAAATTCATTTGTATCATTTTTTTTGATTCTGTGTATAAGTGATATCATATGATATTTGTCTTTTCTCTGTCTGACTTACTTCACTTAGTACAGTAATCTCCAGGTCCATCTGTGTTGCTGTAAATGGTATTATTTTATTCTTTTTAATGGCTGAGTAATATTCCATTGTATACATGTGCCACATCCTCTTTATCCATTCATCTGCTGATGGACATTTAGGTTGCTTCCATGGCAGAGACTCTGACTTTAGATGCCCACCAGACCGGGGATCTCTGTGATGAAACTGCCTTTGAAAACTCCTCCTCAGGCCCTTGTCTCATCTGATGGGCATGGTCACCCACTGAAGGAGTTTTGTTCCCCAAATGTTCCCAAGAAGCTCACACCTGAATCTAGCCCAGGCTGAACTATTGATCTCTTCTTTTATTGCTTCAGCCAATACATGTTGAGTGCCTATGATGGGGGAAGGCACTGGTTCAGGTACAAAAGATACTGCCGTGAATGTGGCAAAGTCCTTACCCTTCCAAGGCTTATGTTCTAGTAGCAGAGGCAGAAAATAAACAGGTAGGCAACTGAATAACATATACCATATGTTATCATTTTAGTTAGTGACAAGTGTTCCAAGGTAGTATTGCAGAGTGAATTTATTATAACCAATAAATATCTTAATAATGTTGGTATGCAGAAAATAATGACCTAGCAAGCCTGAGGCTGCTATACTTAAAAAGGCTGCTTGCCAGGTTGGCCCTTGCTTGGTATCCGGGAACTTGAATGGTAAACAGTTCTCTACACTGATAGACAACTGAGTGGTAAGAGTGGCTTACTTGCCGAAACGGAAGAGCTGCCTTCCTTCTGGGAGTCTGGAATTTTGGTACGTGCTGGGCAGAGGGTGTCTATGCACCAAATCTTCAGTGAGCTTCCCTGGTAGACAACGTTTCATATGTGATGTTATAATTTATTGTGGGAGGAACTAACCCATCCTGTGTGACTCCATTGGGAGAGGCCTCTTGGAAGCCTGTGCTGGTTTCCTCCAGACTTCCACCCAGGTGCCTCTTCCCTTTGCTGATTGCTTTGTATCCTCGCACTGTAATCGGTCACAGCCTTGAACATGATTATTTTCTGAGTCCTGTGGATCCTAGTGAATTGCCACACCTGGGCATGGTCTTGGGGACCTATGACACAGTTGGGAACTCCAGAATTTCTAGAACAAGGGGATTTAGAAGGCAATCCAGTTGGAGGATGGTGGTGGGGTAGCTTAGAGTGCCACATAAGAAACTAGTGTGGGTCTCAATAAAGCTATTTTTAAAACAAACAAACAAATACAAAATAACAGTTAAAAACCGGAGTAACACCTAAGGGATATTTGGAGGAAGGTAACAGCTCCTTGACGAATAAGAGTCACCCTGTTAGTGACATAACCTAAAAAAATTGTGGCCACACATATATTCTCCCTCCACAATTTACTAAGCTCCTTGAAAATAGGGTGTTGCCGTCTTTGTACCTTCCTACTCAGAGAAGGTCATTTTGTAGAATGATGAGATGAATGGATTTGCAGACTTAAAAAAATTTACAGGGACTCAGAGTTTAAGTGGAGGACTCACGATCACCTAACCAGCAAATGGTTGAAGAAAGTTTTAACTTTTGTCAGCAAAATAGACTGATTCTGAGGCTTCGTGGTGTCCTATTGTGTTTACATGGAGGTTAAACAATAAAAAAGGAAGACATTTCTGTAGTTATACCCTTGGAGCTTCTCTTGGACAGGACTGTCCATTTAACTGACAGAGACCTTTTAAAACAAAAAGGCCTGGACTTTGAACAGCAGGGTGGAGGGTGTGGGTGGGAATGGGTGTGCGTTTGTGGCACCAACAAGAAAAGATTTACAGGTGGGGCCCCAGGCCCAACTCCCAAGGCAAATGGAGGGAGGAACTGGTTCCCAGGTAGGCTTCTTGGTTCCACAACTCTTCTTGCTTTATTTCTTACTTTTCTTTTTAGTGCTTCTCTCTCTCTCTGTGTCCTTTCAAACTTTTTCCTTTCTCCCTTCTTTCTTTGTTTTCTCACATTCTTTTGTTCCCTCTGTACCTGACTCCTACTCCACCTCAGTCTTTGTCCCTTAATTTTTACTGCCTTCTCTTTGGCTCTTTCTTGATACCAGTTCAAGTTTTAAACATCCCCTTTGCTAGGCTCTGGACTGTGCTTCTGTCTTATGTCTTGAACTTCCCTGAAACATGGACAACTTACCTTGGATGAGAATGAGTGCCTTCAGTCAGCTGAAAATTGGAAAAAACAATTGTGGTAAGAGCCTTCTTGAGCCAAGTATTACCTTCCTCCTGTTGCTAAACCTTGGGGAGTGTGTAAAAGATGACACCAAGAGTTCGGTCGAGGTTTCTTGAACATTTAATGCTTTAAAGATGACAGTGATCCATGCTTTTCACTAGGTCTGTATTTTTAGCCATAGTATTTACCACTGTTAAAGATAGTATTACCATGTTCTGTAGTAAATACGCTGCATATCTGAGCATGTGCCTCAGGGGGTAGAGAAGGTCATCAACCACTTAAACCACTAGTGTCACTGGGAGTTACTGACCTCCAGCCTCAGCTGGGCCCTTTGGGACCTTTCAACAGCCCTTGTGAAGAATTCTCAGCGAGCCCCTACTGCCCTTCCCACCCAGGAATTCTGACAGCCCTTCACCGTCCTCCTTGAGATCTTTGCCTCCACCCCATAGTTCTCACATTCAGCAGATGACCCTCCCTCTACTTTGTCAAGAAAGTGATTGGACATAAACAATTTGACCTTACAAACCTCCCTTTCCCCATAACTTTCTCCTCCCCACCATTCATGGGGATAAAGAGTTCCTTTCTTTTTTTTAATAAATTTATTTTATTTATTTATTTATTTTATTGGCTGTGTTGGGTCTTTTTTGCTGTGCACGGGCTTTTAGTTGCGGTGAGTGGGGGCTACTCTTGGTTGTGGCGCATGGGCTTCTCATTGCCGTGGCTTCTCTTGTTGTGGAGCACAGGCTCTAGGCGCGTTGGCTTCAGTAGTTGCAGCACACGGGCTCAATAGTTGTGGCTCACAGGCTCTAAAGTGCAGGCTCAATGGTTGTGGCACGCGGGCTTAGTTGCTCTGCAGCATGTGTGATCTTCCTGGAGCAGGGATCGAACCCGTGTCCCCTGCATTGGCAGGCGGATTCTTAACCACTGTGCCACCTAGGAAGCCCAAGAGTTCCTTTTTTAATTCAAAGCCAGACCCTTCATCTGTATTCTTGATCCATTTCCTCTCATCTCTGGCATCTTCTTCTATGCCATATCATCTCTCTTACACAGCACCAATTGTTCTCATTTCTACTGCTTCTCTGCGTACAATCCATAAATATGCTCAAAGACTTCCTTTTGGAAAGAAACAATCTCTTTTGATCCTTTGCATCTTCCCGTGCATCTGGCTGCTGCCCAGACCTTTCTAGTCAAGTTTCTCTTTCTAGTCGGGTTTCTGGAAAGAAGAAAATTAACTTGTTTTTCCATTTGCTCACATCACATTCAGTCCTCACATCCCTGAGATTTCACTTCCGTCATCCATCCCTCTGTTGAAAATGATTCTGGCAAAGATCTCTGCTCTGGCAGATTTTGAATGGTCTTCATATTGACAAACCCAATAGTCACTTTTAATCCTTATCTTATTAGACCTCTCTGTAGTACTTGATGCTATTGAACTTATTCTTGAAATTTCTTGGCAACTAGGATATTTCTCTCCTGGTTCCTTGACATTTCCCTGACTGTGCTTCTTGATCTCTCTAGTGGGCTCCTCTTCCTTTACTCACTTTTTAAGCTGGGAATTAAAAACTCAAGTATCTACCAGGGCCAGGGAAGTAATATAAATAAATGAAGCAAGTATATGAAACAGCAGCACCATAGTAATAATTAATGGGATTTGACATTAGCATTGGCATTAGAAAGACAGTGGGGAGTGATGAGAGGTATAAACAATTGGAGAAGATGTATCTCATTGGAAAAGGGAAGCTGCTACTCAGTTTTGGTAGAATGTTGCGGTGTGAAAATGCAAGTCCGGTGGGTCCAGAGCTCCTGATTTTAAGAGAATCTGGAAATTCTCATTTTCGGGTAAAATTTCCTGATTTTAAATGTTGGCCACAGAATCAAAGAAAACATGCTGAACTTGTTTGTAAAATCTTCCTTAAATATTTGCACACCTCACAGTTGTATACTGGCCCCAAGGCTATTTCTTTACATACTTTCCTTATACTGGCTCAACTATTCTCATGATTTTAACTCCCACCAAGGAACTGAAGCCCCTTGTCTCCCAGTCTGGTCTCTCCTGTGACACCCAGGTACATAAATCCAATTACTTTTTGGATATTATAATTGCATGTTCAATAAGCAGTTCAAGTTCCACATGTTCAAACTTGAACTTGTGGCTCCCCAGACATCTCGTCTACCCTCTCAGCTGGTTGTATCACCATCCTCCCAGTCATTCAGTCCAGGTTTCTGGGAGTCAATCTGAGTTTTTGTTGTTATTGTTATTCTCTGTCATTCACAGCTGTGTACAATGAAGGCCTGTCAATTGTACCCATTACATTGCTTGATCTGTCCAATCCTACTACATTAAGGTTTTCAACATCTCTTGCTTAAATTATCACAGTAGACTAAGTACTCCCAACCCATTGGCCTGCCTCCATTTTAACGTTATCGAAATCCATTTTTGATATTGAGACCGAAGTGATAAAGGCAAATTTGATTACTCTCCCATCTTCTTGAAACATTTCAAGAGCTCACCAATGTCTCCTGAGTCAAGCCCAAGGTGAAGAGTAAGGTTTTCAGTGACTTTATCCCTCTTTGGTCCTTGATGCTCTAGCGCTTCCAAAGAGTCTGTAGCGTCTCACATACACCACCATGCTTTCTGCCTCCTTGATTTCACTCTTTCTGTCCTTTCCATCTTCCCACATAGTTCCCAATGCCCTCTAATTCTTACCCAGTGTTCAAGATACTTCTCTTTCTGGAACCCTTCCCTGAATTTCCAGTTTGGGCCAAGAGTCACTCATCTGGGCCTCCATAAACACTGTTTATATGTTACAGTTTTTCTTATATCACATTGTAATGTTGTGTTTTTGTGCAGCAGGCTGTGCTGGGGTAGAAATCACACCCTGATTCATTTGTATCCTCTCTCCCGACCTTAGCATCCGGCACAATTTCTGGCACATGGCAGTGACTCAGTATCACTAAACTAAACTGAACTAACATCTCAGCTGGGGACATAGAAGCAGCAACCATGGCACTTGGTAGTGAGAAGTTTTCCAGGGACGAGAATGAAGTGTGCAATTTAGCCTAAGACTTCAGAGAAAGATGATTTGGGACAAGTCTCATACATAATTTTGGTTGCAGAACCACTGGGAGAAAGCAGAGCTAAGTGGTAGTACACTGAAATCCCAGAAGATGGGGTTATAGCCTCATCAGACTGAAGAGGTGAATGCGATTGCAGGCTAGAGTAGTTGTATCATTGAGTGTCCAGTTTAGAGGAGGGCATAGTTCCACTGTTCTTCATCCTGGTGAGTCTGCATCCTAAGTGCGGTATCCAGGTCTGGGTATGTCTTTCTTGCATGACCAACTGAGAGATGCACACCAGCCTGGTGAGGAGTCCCAAAGCCATGCCACTGAAGGGGAAGTTAAAGGACTGGGAATGGTCTCAAAAAAAGAAAGTATTAGTGGCATCCTGAGAGGAGCATTGAAACACTGGAAGGACCCTCATTTGAGGAAGGGAAAATCTCTGCCTCATGAGGCACCAGGGGATGAAACTGGGACAAATAAATGAAAGCAACAGGGAAGTAAATGACAATCACATGTCAGGGACAGTTGTCTAAGAAAGCAACGAATTGCAGCTCCCATCCCGGGGAGTGTTTGAGGAGATGCTAACCAGCCAGCTGCCAAGGCAATTTCAGAAGCGCCTGCTGTTTTGGTGGCAGCCTGGACTAGATGACCAGTAGATGACCTTCCAACACTAAGAGGCTAGAATTATTATTTTTTTTTCCATCTTGAAAATCTCTTTAATCTAGTTCTTTTGGGGAGATAGGCTTTTTTTTTTAATTTTCTTTTCTTTCTTTTTTTTAAGCTCTTTATTAGAATATAATTGTTTTACACTTGTGCCAGTTTTTGAGGTACACCAAAGTGAATCAGCTGTATTTATACATATATCCCCATATATCCCCTCCCTCCCACGACTCCCTCCCACACTCTCTATCCCAGCCGTCTAAGTCATCACCCATCATGGAGTTGATCTCCCTATGTTATGCAGCAGCTTCTCACTAGCTATCTATTTTACATTTGGTAGTGTATATATGTCAGTGCTACTCTCCCACTTTGACCCAGCTTCCCCTTCACCCCCCACCCCCACCCCGTGTCTTCAAGTCCATTCTCTACATCTGCATCTTTATTCTTGCCCTGTCACTGGGTTCATCAGTACCATTTTTTTAAGATTCCATATATATGAGTTAGCATACGGTATTTGTTTTTCTCTTTCTGGCTTACTTCGCTCTGTATGACAGACTCTAGTTCCATCCACCTCACTACAAATAACTCAATTTCATTCCTTTTTATGGCTGAGTAATATTCTATTGTATATATGTGTAAGAGGCTAGAATTCTACGGGACTAGAGAAACCATCTTTTCCCTAAAGATAAGGTCACAGTTCTCAGGTGAAGATGTGGAGAGACAAAAGAGCTGTCATTTGATGTCACCAGTTCAGAAATCATCGTACTATTTCTTCCCCTTGAAAGATTTGGCATTCTTGATGGTCTCCAGTCACATCCTCCTACTTTCCTAGGACTTAGAGCTCTAGCTACCATAGATCCTTCAATCACTCCCAACTCACCTAATACCCACCCCCCTTCCTGTGGTGCTACAGGAATGTAAGGAACTTTTCCAGGAACCAGGGATGATTCTGGAAGGCCACAGAAGTATAGATGACCATCCTTTGAGAAGAGAGTGGCTAATTCTACATCATTGCTTCTACTGGTCAGAACTTGGTTGGAGGAGTCTTGTTAAAGGATATACCAGCATCTCCTTCTTCTGAGTTAAAACCCTCCATAGGGGAAGGAGGATTGGAGAGCCCCACTCTTAAAAATATAAAAATAAGAAACAAAGTATAAACATAATAGAAAGTATGTCAGTTCAGCAGGATTTAGAGTTAATCCCTCAAAAATTATCCGGGATCTGGAGATAAAGTGCTGTTACATTAGAATTTGCTAGAACCTGGAGCCTAACTTCTTCACTGTTTGATTCCAGTTGTCCCTTCTCTGTTTTCTCTTGGAAAGCTCATCTACCACTGGTGTCCTGCAGCTGGTCTTGTGGGGAGAGGAATCCCAAAGTTCCTGGACCCAGGTGGGTCCAGGAGGAGAAGCCTGAGACATGGCCCCGGGGGGCTTCCTCATAGAGGGTGACTCCCGGAACACGCTCCCTGCCTGGCTTGGATTCTAGTCAGCCCCTTCTGCCTGGGCACCATGGACACCCCTGACTCCCTCACCCCATGGCCACCACCAGCCTTGTGTCATCCATGTCCTCTGGCCGTGTTTCCTCTCTCAGGCCCTGAACTGCTGCTGGGGAAACTTTGGAAATCTTCAGAGCTGAATCACTACCGGTTTTATCACACTCCCAGCTGAGCCAGTTTTCTTCAGCCCTTGCACATCCCCACACTGGCTGTTTCTACTCCAGTCACTCACTATGGCCCCGACACCCCTCCTGGAAGACCTCACCTCCCTCTTTAATGAGGTTACTATACTTCTGCTGTCCCACCTATGCTCATCTCCCTTTCAGACCAATCCCTGTTTACAGGAGGGGTATATCTCTCAGTTCTAAGAATTCACTCTTCCCTAGTTGCTCGATTTTGGCTCCCCCTGCCTTCTTGCCTCCTCAGATGTCCTCCTGAACTCTGATTTCAGTCCTCAAATCCAGTTCTGTATCTCTACTGGCCTACCAGACACATGTGCTGAGTGTCATGACATCACCAAGGCCCCTGACAACATGCCCCAAACGAAACTCACCATTCATCACAGCCCTCCTCCAAGATCACCATCACGAACCCATTTCTTCACATCCGCCTTCCCTCACAGCCATCTGGTCACCACAGAGGGATGAGTATGAGAGGAGACCAGGAGCACTGCAGAGAGGCAGCCCCTCGTGGTCAAGCCCCTGAACCACAGGCAGCAGCTGCTTCCTGCCAGACTTCAAGGAACTGGACCAAAATTAAAAAGGTTAGTTTGAACCAGTGTAACTTTGGTATTGTTACTTAACTAAAATGCATTCAAAACTGGTATACCAGTTCCAGTCACCCTCAGAACTAGTGTTCTTTCTGGTATATCGCTCACTGAGACTTATCAGGAATTTAGAATAGCTCTTGGAACATGACCTGCCTTCAAATATTTGTTGAATGAATGAATGAATGACTAAATTCAACACCAAAACATTTTTTAAACAAACATTAACCATTAAAAACCTCATGTGTAGGTTCAAAGTTTAATTTTATGTTTTCTGAAGAGCACCTAGGAGATCTCCAGTCTGCTAAATTTAAACATAAATAATCTTACAGGATTTTTTATTTTTACAAGTCGAGGCACTGATGAATAAATTTTGATTAGACTAATACTTTTTATTTTAAGGCAGCATGGTTGCAACAATAGGTTAGGAATTTTCTGGTCTGTCCCAGTGGATTGCTAGGATTGGGTCTAAACCCCTTTTGTAAGCCTGGGGATTACTAATCAGCACTTGTTTGCCTGGCCCTGGTTGTTAACTGCTCATTTGGCAAGACTCCAACATGGTTAATCACATCCTGGCTTCCTAAATCTCCATGTTTTTAACAAGAGCCTTCATTTCCTGGGCTAAGCTGCTCCAAAGTGTTGGATAACTGAGGCGTAAAGGATGGGTTTTCAGAGGGATGAGATTTCCTGACCAGGTGACCAGAAAAGTGTAGCTGTCAGTCGTATCTCATGTGTTCTAGTCGTCAGATTCTGATTACAAAAGGGAAGCATTGTAGAGAAGCTGTAGGTCGAAAAAACTGAAGCTTCATGTTTCCCTAGTCACTTATGTCAGTGGACATCAAACTCTGTTTCAGGGAGTCTTTCCGTGTCTGCGGTTGCTGATGCTAATGGATGCTAGTGAAAGCGATGTCAAACTTTTGCATTAATCAAAATCCTGTTCTTAAGGATTTCCCTGGTGGTCCAGTGGTTAGGACTCTGCGTTCTCATTGCCAAGGGCCCGGGGTTGATCCCTGGTCAGGGAACTAAAATCCCATAAGCCTCTCGGTGCGGGGGAAAAAAAAATCCTGTTCTCTTTGGTTAACCTAATTACAAGGAAATGTAAATTTACATTTTTAAATTTCCACTTATATATGCTCCTTGATGAGTTCCGTATTTTAGGGTTCCAGTGAGGTTTCATTTTTTTAAAAAGTGCTCTTCTATTAAAAAGGTTTGAACTGCTGTGAGGTCAACATGATGGAGGAAGAGGGCTTCCTAGGTGGCACAGTGGTTAAGAATCCGCCTGCCAATGCAGAGGTCACGGGTTTGATCCCAGCTCCAGGAAGATCCCACATGCCGTGGAGCAACTAAGCCCGTGTGCCAAAAACAAACAAACAAACAAAAAAAAAACATGATGGAGGATGCGTCCTGAGGGAAAAGCAATATTTCCTGCCTTAGAGAGAACTCTTAAGGGTTAAATGAAATAATTTGTGTGAGAGCATTTAGCACAGTTCTTGGTATAAAGTAGAATTTAGTGGAAGAAAGGGAGGGAGGGAGAGAAGAAGGAAAGGAGGAGGAACTTAATTAAAAGCAGGTGTGCTAGGTATCTGGCCTCTCGAGGTGACTTTTCACCCTTCTCCACCCCACTCCCTATCGGGAGGCTGTCCTGTATGAATGCATCACCGGACCTCCCTTGCCTTGGCCTCCAGTTCATTTTGGCTAACAGGAAGCCCTGGTGGAAGCCTAGAGGGTGGAGTGAGAGGGAGGTCAGGGTATTTACTCCCGGGCTCTCCCTTAGGCTACTTCTGTTTCTTCACCAACACCACTGCTCCTCTCGAGGCAGCCTCTTCTACTCTTCTTCTGGGTTCTGATATCAGTGTTCTTTGCTTGTCTCTTTGGGGCTACGGTGGTATAATATCATGATTTATAATAAGGAATATATATATTTGGTTTTTGTCCCAATCCTGGCACGTATGTCCTAAAACACTTGGAATTCCCTAAATGGCCAGTTGGGAGAGGGAGGGTCTTTTGTTAATGAGGCGACCTTTGGAAAGCCCCCAGATAATCTAAGAATGGGAGCTGGTGGCCAGGGGAAACTACCTTGTGACGGGAGGGTTGGAACTTTCAGTCTCACCTCCCTGACCTCCAGGGAGAGGAGAGGGGCTGGAGAGTGAATTCAACCACCAGTGGTCATTGATTTAATCAATTGTGCCTATGTAATGAAGCCTCCATAAAAATGGACAAGGATGGGGTTTGGAGAGCTTCCAGGTTGGTGAACCAGAATGCTTCCACGTGCCACTGTGCCAGACCCCAAACTCCATGAGGACAGACGCTCCTTTGTTTAGGCTCTTGCTCTGTGTATCTCTTCATCTGGCTGTTGCATTGTATCCTTTAATGTCTTTTGTAATAAATCAGTAATCTAGTGAGTAAACTGTTTTCCTGAGTTCTGTGAGCCTCTCTAGCAAATTAATTGAACCCAAGGAGGGGATCGTGGGAACCTCTAATTTATAGGCAGTTGGTCAGTCAGTAGCGCAGATAACAGTCTGGACTTCTGATTGGCATCCAAAGTGGAGGGCAGTCTTGTGGGACTGAGCCCTTAACTGGAGGGATCTGATTTCTTCTCCAGGTAGATAGTGTGGAACTGAGTTAAATTGTAGGACACCCATCTGGTGTTGGAATAGCTTGGTGGTGTAGGGGAAAAAACCCACATGTTGGAATTGGTATTAGAATCATTAGGTAGTAACAGCTCCACTGCTACTAACTGCAGGTTACTACATTGACCTCTGTGGTTCCCTTGTGTTCTGCCCACACTTTTGTAAATAGATGCCTTATAAGGGAACTCTTAATGTATTATTCTAACTAAGGGTTACCATTTGTTCCTGGTGGGCCCTGAGTGATAGAGTGAGTGGCTCCGTATTCTTTGTTTGACACTCCAAAAGTAATTACCCTTTCCCCCCATGTTCTGTATCTCCAGAGGCAGATCTCTGGAGACCTCGAGTTGGGTTTGGCCAATGGGAGCCACCATCAGGAGATCTGAGGGCTGGAGGAAAGAGGATGCGTTATTTATCCCTGCCAGGTTTTGGCTTGGCAGTTGTGTTCTTCAGCAATGACCAGGGCCATCACTTTGCCCTTCCAACCCTGTGGCTGGTAATAGCTCCCCAGTGTGGCTCATTCCTGGGTGCTTCACCATTTCTGGTTGGTTCCCCTAACTCTGACCCATCTTTGTGAAATAATTCTTTCCTTAAACTCTCCTCATTTACCCCCAAGGTAATTGAGTGTGTCATCTATTCGCTGCCAGGAGCCTGAGCGCTGTAGTTGGTTTTAAGACTTGTGGTGTTACATGCAGATTGGAGTTGTATTCACTGCCAATGATTCCTTTTTAAAGGAGTCAGTAAAAGCTCTGAGATGGTTTGAATTCAGACAAGTAGCAAAGACGAAGTTTTCCTTTTATTCCCTCTTCCTGTCTCAAGACAGTAAAGTTCATAGAGCAGAAAAAAGCAGTATATTAATTGGTTCTTTGTCCAGCCCAGACAGGGTGTGTAGTCAGGGAGGGAGCAAGATGACAGTACAGGGGTGTGAAAAACGGGCAACTGAAGAATGAGGAACCACAGTGAATTCAGAACATGTGGCAAACAGAATGGTCAATCTTCAACTGTAGAATGTACTTATACTAAAGGACATCTCATAGATTTACACTCCAAAGGAACATAACCAATGACATTTCACTCTTGAGAATTCAGTAAGTCAGCTACCTCCATGGAAGGGAGTATGCGTTTCTCAGTTTAGAACTTGGGAGATAGAGGTGTGAGAAATAAAAAGCCATAACGGAAGGGTACATCATGGATCCATGGTCCATGATTCCTCAGACATTCCAAGTGAGAAAATCTGTTCTGTTCTTAATGAATTTCAGAGAATATCATCCTGTTTCTCCTGATCACCATCATGTGACAAGTTAATGCAATGCGACATTTATTGAGAGCCCACTCTGTACGAGGCATGTACTAGGTATTGTGGATACAAAAATGAATGAGCATGGCAAACAAGTACACTGATGACACCACATCAAAGCGGACCGTGATACTTATATGAGGAAACCTCTTACAGTATAAACACGAGTCCTTGAGGGCATGGAAGTGGTCCTGTTGCATCCTTTTATCTGACATCAGTTCCTCAGGCTGCAGTTAAAACCCAGTTCTATTTCATTTCTAAGACGAGATGGATAGCAGCTGTTTACTATCTTTCGTGTAATTGCATCTCAAAGGGTAATTTAATGATAGCTTCACTTCTCATCTCAATCCTTCCCGCTAATTTGCCTCCGTTATCCCAATGTGGACATCCTAGGCCTTCTATCCTACAAGTATGTTTCCTTGACACATCCAGAGAGGCATCCAAAGCTTTGAGTTGGAGGTGCCCATGTTTTAGGATAATAACCATAGTTCGTTACAGCTCCTCATTGCAGCAGTGCTTCGTGGTCTTTTTAACCCATCAACAGATAGGAAACAGTAATATTTTTAGGCTCCCATTGGGCTAAATGGAAGAGATTATTTGTGGCTGAAGGCAAAGAATTTAGGACTATGATTGTCTCGGGTCCTGCCTGGTTACCCTGGGGTCTAAGACGGTCTGTGTAGCCCATCCACTGAACTAAGACTAGGGATTTCTGCCCTACAGAATGAAGTCCAAACACCTTAAGCTTGTATGGCAGGTAAGACATCCAGACAGCAGTCTGAATGGGGGCCTTGCTACCTGGTTTTGTCCACTCTGGACACTGAACTCTTGACTTTCTGCTCAGCACAGACATCTACATGTAAAACCCCATCCAAAAGGGTCCTTTAACTAGGGAATTTATGAAGGTGGCAACGGATGATGACTGCAGCCACACTCTGAAATGAGAACACTGTAAAGTTTATTATACACAGTTATATTCCGCTAACCATAAAGAGGATATATAATGGGTTATTTTATTTATATCTAGTTGATCCTCCCTAAGACACTGGTAATAACCCTTAAGAGTATTCCTCTGTGTGCTTCTCACTATTTGATTCCTGGGGTACCTGTGCAGGGATGCTCACTTTTTATCTCAGGTTTTACTGCTTTTGCAGGTAGTTTTCAGCTTGTGAACATTAGCTGCAGGAATGGTTGGTTTTTGGCAAATCTGTCTCTGGACCTCCTGGAATATGCAGTACCAATATGTGGGATTGCATTATTTGGAGCTGTAATGGTGGAGAATGGGAAAGAATGGATTAAGAATGTGTGTGTGTGTGTGTGTGTGTGTGTGTGTGTGTGTGTGTGTAAAAGATTGCTTCCTGCTTGAAGTGGGCTCTGAAAATAAATCCCCCATTGCACAGATGGATGGTTGCCGTGACATTTCCTGTGTAACACCTTCACCCGTTCTCTCCTGGTGTTAACGGTCCAGACATCATTGCTCACTCCCCAGTCAAGGACCTCGCCAACCGGATGCCACTTATTTTTCTGTTTTTCTCTACTGCCCACCATGCATCCTTTCCTCTGGCCACAGCCACCTTTTTAACTTTTCTTGCATACATTTTTCCTTTTTAGCCTTTGTATTCCTTCTGTTCAACAACAACAACAACAACAACAACAACATCTTCCCCAATTTGACTTTCTGGTAGATATTCACTCATTAAGATCTGTGATTCCTTCCTACCTCCCTGGTGGAGTAAGTTCCTTCCCTCTTTCTATTCTCATCTCATAATATACCTACTTCCTCTTCCACAGTACTTATCATGTGGAATTATAGTAAGAGTTATTTATTTGCCCATCTCCTCGCCACCCCTGTGAGACTCTTGACCCTTGAGGCTGGCGACCATGTTTTACTCAGCTAGGTACTCACAGTGCCCAGCACATAGCCTGGCGTGGAGAAGATGCTCTACAGATGTCAGATGAATGATTGCAGGGCAGGCAGGAGCTTCCAGCAACTCTAGTGAAACTCTTCCCTGCCTGGCAGACGCAGAGGCATCGGTGGAATGCAAACCTTGAATATAATGCTGAGGTCTTGTATCAAGGTTCTCGAAGTTTCCACAGGAATCAGTTGTTGATTCTGTGCCTAGCTCACATGATGCATGCTTAGGGAATATCACACGATCATGATGATAGTTCTTTGGTAAAAGACAGGCAGTTTCCTCTGCTTAGAGCACTCTTCCCCATGCCCACCCCAAGCCAGCCACCACTGATTACCTGAACTTCCTTCATCATCACACGGTATAACCATGGTCTATTTATTGGACTGACTTCTCCCACGAAGCTGTAAATCCATGAAGACAGGGTATATGTCAGTGATGTTCATTGACGTCAGTGTTTCCTCAGTCTTACCAGAAGCCTAGTGTGTAATCTGTGTTAAATACTTTTGTGAATGAATGAGTGGATGAATGAATGAAGTGAGTTATCCTTGTTGGCTCAGCTAGGGATCTTTAATAAAAGGGTAACTAAATATGACCTGAGGGAATTTCAACAATGCAGATCCAGCTCCTTTGAAAGTTAGCAGAGCAAAGCAGGTGAGCAAGATAAATTTGGCAGTGCTTTAGAACCTTGTAAGAGAGAAGACATTAAGTCAGTGTAGATTATTGTAGCACACCCTGAAAAAAATTTCCCTGCTGACTTTTATATACTTAAATGAGAGCTATGCTTACAATGATTTTTATGATTCATTTGTGTTGCATCACGTACCTTAGTAGGCAGGAATATTTTTACTGTTTTATTCACCAGAATGTTTTCCCAAAGCAGCTTTTTGAGAGTAAGAGAATAGCTTAGATGATGCAACACTCAGTCCTTCACTGTTCCATGGTGATATTGTTGGAAGGGGAAAGTTTTTCTATCCCTGTGTCCCACAGAAGATGGTTTCCCTTTCATTTGGCAACAATCATTTCAGACTGAAAGGTTGTGAATAGGCAATTCAGAGAAATCATATAAATGGCTGATGCATATCAGAAAAATATGCTTCTATCATTTTTTGCCTGATAGGCAAAAATTTTTAAGATTTCTGATAAATGGTATTATCAATATTTATAATATTGCAGCAAGCAAGATATGGGGAAATGGGGTCTCATGCCTTATGAGGAGGAGGCTATAGATCGATACAGGTTTTTTATGGAGACAAACTTTGAAAACATAAAGATTTAATCATAATTTAATGTGCATATTCTTTCACCCAGCAATTCCGCTGTAAGAATCTTTTCTACTGATATAACCACATAAGATGGCTCCATATATGGAGAAAAATATTAATTGTTGAGCTTTTTTTAAGGGGGAGGGGTGCTATGTGACTTTGTGATTTAAATGGAAAGAGTTACATCTCTGTACATAAACAGGTTGGGCCAAAGATGAGAGCCTTGGGAGTCCTGCTAAGAATTGTGGGCTTTCACCTGAGGGCCATGGGGGGCCCCTGGGAATTTTAGGGAGCATAATCTTTAAAAAGACGAGCCACCTTCTGGACAGCCTTAGCATTATCTTATATCCAAAAGAAATATCATTGACATCCTCACATTGACTACAGTGAAAATCTCCGCTGAAACCACCCAAATATGTACCAAAGGGAATTCCACTTATAAAATACAGCTAAACTTCTTAAATTCCTTTCCCCCATATCTCTCTCATTTTTCACGTACAGCAGCACAAGTAACTTGATCCTTCTCTTTCTCACACACAATTCCCCCAAATTCTTCTAAATTCAATCAACAATTGCTCTTTAAATTTCCAAACGTTTGTGAGGTTTATTTGTCATTTTAAAAATATTTATTTTAACTTGATGCTTGGTGATGATCTAGGGGGTGGGATAGGGAGGAGAGGAGGGAGGCTCAAGAGAGAGGGGATATGGGGATATATGTGCAAATACAGCCGATTCACTTTGTTCTACAGTGGAAACTGCACAACACTGTAAAACAATTATACTCCAATAAAGATCTGACGAAAAAAATATTTGTTTTTACTCTATATAAATCTATACAATTTTATAGTCATTATAAATATAATCAGCATCATTTTTTAGTGCAGTGATTCCTTTCTTCTCCCTCATCTCCCTTTGTCCTCTGTTTTCACGCTCTGTGTTAGTTTTCTATTGTGTAAGAAATTACCCCAAACTTAAAGGCTTAAAATAAGACTCATTTATGATCTCCTAGTTTCTTTGGGTCAGGAGTTCAGGCATGGCTTAGCTGGCTCCTCTGCTCAGGGTCTTATAGGCTGCAGTCAAGGTGTCTTTGGGGACTACAGTTTCATCTGAGCAGGGTCCCCTTCTAAGCTCATGTGGTTCTTGGCAGAATTCATTCACTGTGACTGTAGAATTTGTGGTTACCAGCTTCTATAAGGTCAGCATTTATGATCTCTGGGAAGGCCTAAGTCCTCTTTTAAAGAGTTTGTTTGATTAAATCAGGCTCATCCAGGACAATCTTTTTGATGAATTCAAAGTCAAACTCAATTAAATCTTCAAAAATCCCTTCACTTTCGCCATATAACATAATCACAGGAATGATATCACATTATATTCACTGGTTCCACCCACACCCAGGGGGAGAAGATTACACACAGGTGAAGGTCATTAGGGAATAAGATGTTTGCTTTGCACTCCCTTTACCAATGTCACCCCTGTATTAGTTTCCTGCTGCTGCTGTGACAAATATCCACAAATGTAGTAGCTTAAATCAGGAGTTTATTTCTTTTATAGTTCTAGAGGCCAGAAGTTGAAATGAGTCTTAGAGGGCTAAAATCAAGATGTGGCGGAGGCTGATTCCTTGAGGCTCCAGGGGAGAATCTGTTCCTTACGTTTTCCAGCTTTTGGTGGCTACATCACTCCAAAGTCATCCCACTGCCTTTTCCTCTTCTATCTTTCCAATCACCTGCTTCCCTCTTATAAAGGCCCCTGTGGTGACATTGGGCCCACTTGGGTAATCTAGGATAATTTCCCCAGTTTGAGGGCCTTAATTTAATCCCATCTGTGAAGTCATTTTTTGCCATAAAAGGTAATATTCACAGGTTCTGAGGATTGGGACATGAACATCTTGGGGGGGACCATTATTTAACCTGTCATACAAATGGGTTCCCAGGAGTGGAACTACTAAAGCAAAGAATATCTATATGTATTATTTTAGTATATGTTGCCAGAATAGTTTTCCAAAAAGTCAGTAACAACTCACATGTTTACCACCAGTGTTTGAGTATCCTTTCTACTTCATCGCTGATAATGTTTTATTAGTCTCTTTAATGGTTGCTAGTCCAATATGTGACTTTAATTTGAATATTCCTACTTACTAGGACATGAACGGCTTTCCATGTGTTTCATATGTTCATAATTTGGATTTGCCCTTCTGTGAATTGACTCCTGTTAACATTTTTCCATTGGGTTGTTTGATCATTTCTGGTTAATTTGTAAGTGTTCTGCGACTATTATTACATTAGCTAAGGTAGTACTAGTTGCTCCAACAAACACAAACACCCAAGTAATAGCTTAAACAATAGAGATTTATTGTCAATGGAATGGGGTATTCTGCTCCACACAGTCATTCAGAGACCCAGGCTAAGGAGTTCTCTGCCATCTTCAACAGTGGCTTCCTAGGTCACCTTGGCTGTCAACAGCTGGCTGGGACCTAGGGGAAGAGAGAAAAGCTCATATGTGGGAGGCTAGGCCTGGAGGATGCTCTGGCTTCCACTCACATCCCTCTGGCCAGCACCTAGGCACTTGGCCATACCCTATAGGAAGGTTAGGAAATGTAGTCTGCATGTAAGCCCACAGGGATGGAGTGGAGAGTGAGGAATGGATTACAAAGGGGCACCAAGAAACTTTTGGGAGTGATGAATATATTCTTTACCTTGATTTTGGTGATGCTTTCACAAGTAGTATAAATATGGCAAGACTCATTATGTTGTACACTTTAAATGTGTCTATCTTACCTCAGTTGTATCTCAGTGAGCTGTAAAAATATGATGGGGGAAAAAGTGTATTCCTTGAGGAAAAGAAATCAATTTTGTGAAAAGCTAGCCTGTCTCATATTTATGTGTATTTTTTCTCTCAAATTTGCTATTTTTGTACAAATAGATCTATTGGGGGAGAGTGTCTGGCTTATTAGGGTTGGTCAAGAAACTATCTTGATTCTAGATTGTACATTTAATTTCCTAGATTTTCTTGCAAGATTCTTAAGATTAATATTTGAGTTTATTCTTTCTTTTCTTGCTACTTTGATAAATTTTCTGTTCAGTCCATTTCATTTTCTTCTGTTAACATGGGAATTCTAATGTTCTTTTATATCCCATTAACAGACAATGCTCTACTCCAATGCTCATGATAAGACATTTTCTCTACTATCTGAAAACGAGCTGGCTATCTTTCCTACAAGCTGAACGCTGAAATGGTTCTGAATGCACTTGTTCCCTCCTCTTCCTTCTTTCTCAGATGAGACCTAGGCGGTGTTGATACTCCCCTCTCCGTACTCCCCAGTGTCAGGACTTGCTGAGGTCATTCAATACTTTCAGTTACCGTAATATATGGCCTTTGCAGCATGTTGTTTCTGTTCTAAAACATGTCATTTAACACTCATTTTATACTTTGCCAGAGAGTCTTTCATTATGTTGATAGCCAATATTTATCAGATACTTACTATGTGCCAGGTATAGTCTGAGAAGTTCACATGTGTGATCTCACTTGATGTTTACAACTCTATGAGGCAGGTACTATCATTATCCCTATTTTACAGATGAAGAAACTGAAGCAGAGAAAAGTTAAAGAACAAATTCACACAACCAGAAAGAGGTAGAGCCAAGGATTCAAATGCAAAGGATCCCCTGGGAGTCCATGCCCGTGGTCTGTACCTGGGAGCTTGTTGGAAATGCAGAATCTCCTATTTCCATCTAAGACCTGCTGAACTGGAATCTGCATTTTAACAAGCTCCTCCACTGATTCACAGTAAAGTTGAGAAATGCTGTTCTTTGCCACAGTGAGGGTTGGTGGATGACATGGGATCTGTATGCTCTGAATTCTGACATGTCCTTAAACACCTTTGCTTACCCAGAGAGGTGAATGAGAACTTGGCGAGATTGAATTCTTGAGCTGCTCTTTTTTCTCTTAGTTGTCTGCATGGCCAATGAGAAGTACTATGGGAGTCTTACTCTTTTTCTTTTGCAGATAACTTTTTTGTTCTGCCCTGGAAACATGTAACATTATTCTTTTCATCCTTAGAATTCAGGGTATGCCCAAAGGTGTATGTTTTGTCATCAGTCATTCCTGGAACTTAGTGAGCCCTTTCAGTTTGCAGTCTCAGACTTTTACTCATTGCAGGGAAATGTTCTTCTAATTTGTTTAATTATTGCCCCTTCTCCATCTGTTCCTTTAGCTCCTCTGGATCACCTATTATTTGCTGGTTATGCACCCTTGATGCACCCTCCAAGTCTCTTACCTTTTCCCTGATGATTCCCTCTCTTTAATTTTTGCTCTGTATTTTGAGATGACTCTTCAATTTAATTTACCAGACCATTGGTAAATCTCCTTCAATTTATCAAATGAATTGTACAGATGGGAAATCGTGTTTTTAGTGCCAGAAAGTCTGTGTATGTGAGTGTGTATGTGTATGATTTCTTGCATCTCTTTAAGTTCTCTTTCTTTAATCAAGTTTCCATCTGTCTGTTCCAGAAGCTTGACTTAACTGGACATGTGTTCTGGTTGACCTGAGTGGTCGTCCTCTCTTTGACTGCTGAGCTACCTTAGAGTTGTGTTTGTTGCTCGTGGTTGCACCCTGGGGCAGAGTCTGTTTACTAGAGTAGTCTTCAGGGAGGCATTCCTGCAGGTGGAGAAAGATGGAGCTGTCTTTTCTGCCCAGCAGGCTGCCAGGCCCCTCCTGGGTCACCTGGAGGAAGCTTGCTTGCTCCCCAGAGTCCTGTACTCTCCCAGCTTCAGGAGGGGGAGGGCTCTGCCCACTGGGTCAATTTCCTCCAGGTCTCCTGGGAGCCAAGGAGACATAGCATACTTATGTGGGACTGAGGTCATCGTCCCTGAGGGCCACAGATCTCTGAAACAAGGTCTTCACTGGATTCCTTGCTTTGTGAAAAGCTCCAGTGATGGGGACTGTGGGTAGAAAGGATCTCCCTAGCTGGCTTCCCCCGTCCACTGAGTATGAAATGCTCTTTGCTGGAACTCTTACAGAGCCTAGAGCCTCATAAAGCTATTTGTCTCAGGAGGGACAGACAGATTAGAGTTAGGAGCAGAGAAGAAAGGAACCATATCCTCTTCCTTCAGCTTCTCATAATCTTCCTCTGCACTCAGCATTGTTTTTCATGGCAAAAATACTGAAAATAACCTATCAAAATGGAGATGACTAAATATATATATAGTGTATCCATACATAAAATGCTATACAGTCACTAAAAGGAGTATGTAGGATGATGTTCAAGATACGTAGTACAATAGGGGAAAAGATGCTTCACAACGTAATTAATTCTGGGATCCCATTTTAGAAATATTTTATTTGTATGTATATGCACTTAGGCTTTGGGATTGCAAGCAGAAAAAGTTAGTTCTGGTTAGCTTGAGCAAAAAATAAAATGAAACTGTTTTTTGAATGAATACTGAGATAGCTAACGAATAGGTGGCAAATGTTGGGCCATCAGATTCAGGAATGGGAGGCAGAGAGCCAGGGCAGGATCTAGGCCTCAGGACACAGATCTCTCTAGAGCACTGCCAGTGAAGTGGCCCAGCTCCCAAGCCCCAGTCTCCCTGATATGCCACTGGTTGGAGATCATGTCATTATCTTGGCTTACGGTGTCCATTCTGGGATCCATCAGCCATGACCAAGAAGGGCAGAAAATATGTCGAATATTTCATAGACCCATCTCTGTGTATCTTGAGACATTCTCAAAGAAAGGAACATTCCTAGCAGCCACCACACAAGGAGTCTAAAACATTTTATAAACACACACACACACACACACACACACACAGATCTGAATACTCATCAAACTGGTACTATGACAGTTTCTCAGGCTTTCCTTGTTTTTGATGATCTCAGCAGCTTCAAGAAGTCAGGTATTTTGTAAGAAGCTCTGTACTGGAATTTGTCTGGTATCTTTCTCACGATTATACTTTGTATAGGTTTTGGGGAGAAAAACCACAGAAGTGCCATTTTCCTTAAGCCACATCAAGGGTACCCATAATAAACATGACCTTGATCACCTGCCTGAGGTAGTGCTTGTCAGGTTCCTCCTGTAAAGTTACTATTCTCCCCCCATCCCTTTCTATACTGTGCTTTTTGGAAAGAAGCCACGCTGCATAGCTCACTCTTTTTTTTTTTCTTTTTCTTTTTCTTTTTTTTTAATTAAAGCATAGTTGTCTTACAGTGTTGTGTTAATTTCTGCTGTACAACAAAGTGATTCAGCTGTACATATATGTACATTATTTTTTCATGTTCTTTTCCATTATGTTTTATCATAGGATATTGAATATAGTTCCCTGTGCTACACAGCAGGACCTTGTTGTTTATCTATTGTATATGTTAAAGCTTACATCTGCTAACCCCAAACTCCCACTCCATCCCTCCCCCAATTCCCTCTGGCAACCACAAGTTTGTTCTCTATGTCCGTGAGTCTATTTCTGTTTCGTAGGTAGGTTCATTTGTGTCATATTTTAGATTCTGCATATAAGTGATATCATATGGTATTTGTCTTTCTCTTTCTGACTTACTTCACTTAGTATGATAATCTTTAGTTGCATCCATGTTGCTGCAAATGGCATTGTTTCAGTCTTTTTTATGGCTGAGTAGCATTCCATTACACATATGTACTACAACTTCTTTATCCATTCATCTGCCAATGGACATTTAGGTTGTTTTCATGTCTTGCCTATTGTGAATAGTGCTGCTATGAACATAGGGGTGCATGTATCTTTTTGAATTATAGTTTTATCCAGATATATGCCCAGGAGTGGGCTTGCTGGATCATATGGTAACTCTATTTTTAGTTTTCTGAGGAACCTCCATCCTATTTTCTATGGTGGCTGCACCAACTTACATTCACACCAACAGTGTAAGAGGATTCTTTTTTCTCCACACCCTCTCCAGCATTTGTTATTTGTAGACTTTTTAATGATGGGCATTCTGACTGATGTGAGGTGGTACTTCATTATAGTTTGATTTGTATTTCTGTAATAATTTTAGCGATGTTGAGCATCATTTCATGTGCTTGTTGGCCATCTGTATGTTTTCTTTGAAGAAATGTCTGTTTAGCTGTTCTGCCTTTTTTCCAATTGTGCTGTTTCTTTTTGTTATTGAGTTGTATGGGCTGTTTGTATATTTTAGAAATTAAGCCCTTGTCAGTCACATCGTTTGCAAGTATTTTCTCCCATTCTGTAGGTTATATTTTTGTTTTGTTTATGATTTCCATTGCTGTGCAAAAGCTTGTAGGTTTGATTAGACCCCATTTGTTTATTTTTGTTTTTATTTCTATTGCCTTGGGAAACTGACCTAAGAAAACATTGGTACGATTTATGTCAGAAAATATTTTGTCTATGCTTTTAGTTTTATGGTGTCATGTCTTAAGTTTAAGTCTTTAAGCCATTTGAGTTTATTTTTGTGTATGGAGTGGGGATGTGTTCTAACTTCATTGATTTACATGCAGCTGTTCAACTTTCCCAATGCTACTTGCTGAAGAGTCTTTTTCCCATTTTATATTCTTGCCTTCTTTGTGGAAGATTAATTGACCATAGGTGTGTGGGTTTATTTCTGGGCTCTCTGTTCTGTTCCATGGATCCACATGTCTGTTTTTGTGCCAATACCATGCTATTTTGATAACTGTAGTATTGTCTGAAGTCTGGGAAGGTTGTGCCTCCTGCTTTGTTCTTTTTCTTCAGGATTGATATGGCAATTCTGGATCTTTTATGGTTCCATATAAATTTTGGGATTATGTGTTCTAGTTCTGCACAGCCCCCTCTTAAGGAGAGAGGGATTATGCTCCACCTCCTAGAGAGAAGAGTGTTACATAAGTTATTTGGAATTATTCTGCATAAGAGATTTGTCTATTTTCTCCCTTTTATGTATTTATTAAATCATTTGTTTATATCAGTATGGATGCATAGATATTTATTTTGTACTTTGGTTTATAATCCAATACAGTTTTATTTATTTGGTCAAATTGTTCTAGTTTTGACCACTGGAACCTCTTTCCAGTGGCTTCTGAGTTCCTTTGACATACCCCCAGCGATGGTTTTATTTTCTTTGTTTCTTTGTTTGAACACCTCCTTGCTCTCTGGTACTTCAGTGGGCTCCAGGCTCATTTTGAATATTTCCTGCCCCGGTCTTAGAATCACCCCCTTCTCCCAGAAGCCCTGGTTTCTTTTATTAGAGAATGGTGCTAGAAACAAAGATCTTGATGATGAGTGTTCTTTTCTAATGTGTAAAGAAAAATCCGCTAGCTTCATTTGGTTTATCCCAGGCTGAGCCAACCGCCACTTAACCAGTGTTGACTAGCTGACCGTCAGGCACCTGGCTTCTTGCACGTGTACACTCTATAGGAGCTTTTTCTCTCTCTTTCTTCCCATCAAATTTAGATTTTTACACCTTCCGTTTGGAGAATATCTTACATTAGAAGTTTAGAAGGTTACTGCGGTATAGTGAATTAATGTGTAACTTTTGAGGAAACGTAAGTTATCAGGAAGAAAATTGGGCACTAGAGAAATCCATATACATTTCCTGCCAAAGATATCATCAACTTGCTTCAGAGTTTCTATTGAAAGCAGATACAAATCCATCCCACATTGCTCCTGTGATTATATAGGGGCAGTTGGACCTCATTAACATATAAATCCCTAGAATTATTCAGTTTCCAACATGTAAAGGTGTCATATTGAAAGTTAACCTGTTAAAACAAAATCAAACAACAAAAGTTTTAAAGAATAGCCTTTAAAACTATGAGAGGTCTGATATTAGATTGGAAGTATTCATTCTACTGCAGTGGCCTGTGCCCATCATGGTGTATGCCTTGGTGTCTAGCCATCTAACACGCCATAGAATGCAGGGATCCTTATGGAACTTTTCCTGTGAAGCCACCACAAATTTGTCATTTCCTACATCAATCCCCATAACCTGGTCTTTTTTCTCTTATCAGGCAAACTCTTTGCTCTACCTCCACCCCATCAGGCCTGTCCCCCGTCACCTTCTTGTTTCTCCACTAGTCCTTCTCATGTTATCGATATTATCCAGTTGGTAGAGCCATCTTGCTTATGTTGTGCTACACAGCCTCTTTCCCTTATTTGATATGCCCTCAGTTTCTACTTCCTTCATAGAGCTTAAGCAGATGAAATAGAATTAGGAAGTATGTTCCCAGCAAGAATCTCCCATATTTTTCCTTGATTCAAATTGTAAAAGGAAGAAGGAAAAATGAAAAGAGTATATCTTGCCCTCACTGAAAACTGGTTCTCTTTTTTAAATCAGAATTTAAGCAAGTGAAATAATTTACCTAAAGGGAATTAAATAGGCTTTGAAGTCATTAGAACTGAATTTGAATCCTGGCCCAAACATTGATTGATTGTGTGATCCTAGGCAAATTATGAACCTTTCTGAAGCTAATTTCTTTTACCTATAAAATTGGAATAATAATATCCTGTCTCACAGGATGGCTGCAAAGTTCATTAAATTATACGTAGTTGACCTCCGAACAATGCAGGGGGCTGGGGGGCTAGGGGCGCTGACTTTCCATGCAGTCAAAAATCTACATACAATTTACAGTTGGCCCTATACATGATTTCTCCTTACCCCTGGTTGCTCCCTATCCCAGGTCCCCTCATATTGTGCTTCCACATCTGAGGATTCAACCAATGTGGATAGTGTAGTATTGTAGTACTATTTACTATTTACTAAGTATTGTAGTAATATTTACTATTGAAAGCAATCCCTGTGTAAGTGAATCCACGTAACTCAAACCCCTGTTATCCAAGAGTCAACTCTGATAAATGCTAGTTTCTTTCCCCTTCTCCTTTCTAAGAAATTCTGTGGAGGAGAGCATTTTCCATGAGTTACCTGATCTTTAATACTACTCTGCAGCCAAGTACTTCTTTCTAGTCTGTTAAGCCACAGACACAGAATGATTAAAAAAATAAAAAAGCATTCCTTTTATGGACGAGGAAACTGTGACCCACAGGGGTGCAATGACTTGGCCAAGGTCAAGCCATAGAAGATAGGATGCAATTCCAAAAGTCTTTTAATTCATTCATGAAATACTTACTGAAAATCTATCATGTATCACTTGCCGTGCTAGGCACCAGGAATATAAAACTGGAAAAGGTAATAGAGTTCAGAGTTTTCTAAGAGAGATAAACACATTCAACAAACCATAAAATGATGTGATGGGTGCTAATATTCCTCCTGTTGAAGAAATTTAAGAGGCCAGGGCTACATCCATACCAGAATATGAATGTGAAAATCAATTGATTCCAGTTAAAGAGGCTGCAGAATGCTTCAGGTTGAATCTTAATGGAAGGGAAGTGACTTTCTACAGTGTTTCCCCTCATCCTAAAGTCTCATTCAGACATTCATTTACTCTTTCATCCAACAGACATTTATAGAAGACCCAGTGTGTGTCAATATCATGCATTGGAATCAGGGATATAAAAACAAACACAGTAAGATTGCTTCCTCAAAACTCAGAAACTGAAAAAATAAAATATAAGTTGGCAGCTTTTAGGCTTATAACATGTATATGTTTTAAAGAAATCTTAGGGGTAATCTAAGCTTAAATGTGATGTCTTAATGCAGGTACTTAAAGAGAGTACTACAATTAGAGCCTTATTTCTTCAAACGTGTATCTTCAGTATAGAGGAATCTTCTCCTTTGAAAAGCAGGAGGGAAGGGTGATTCTGCAACTTGGTTAAGATTCATATTTACACGTTGGCTCTCATGAATAAGCAGTCTGAATTGCTATGGTTGAGAATTGATTTCTAATGCATGTCAACATCATTACAGTTTATTTTCAAATCTCAAATCTTTTCTCTGACCCTGAAATAGAAATGATAAACTTGACATACATATATATATATAGTATATATATGTATTTTTTTCACCAAATCATGCTAACTCAACTAGTGTACCGTCAAAATGCAATTACAAAGTTATCAAATTAATGTGACAACAATATCAATATCTATTAATAGGTTTTTCTTTTATTTTTCCTTGCATCTCCTAAACCATTTTCTCTTAAAATAAGCCAACCTCCCAAACAATAGGGTGTTAATGTCAGCACATAACAGAACTGATGGACTAATCAATGTTTTGCTTTTTAGCATTATCTGCAGGGCCTAGATAAACATTATTTATTCATTTTTATTTGGAACTAGCTTCATGGAACTTTACTGAAGGGATGTGAGGTACTATTTTATCTCTATAAGTATCTTCTGGTAGTGGGTATAGCATATAGGAGAGAAGTGCTTTCAGAGATTTATAATGACCTCAATTACAACACTTTGAAGAAAGGGAGTGGAGAGAATAATAAATATTCTGTTGACGCCATTCCTCCAAGTCCTGTAAGGTCTCTTTTCCCCAAAACATCTCTAGTCTAGTATTGATTCAGAAAGAAGGGCCCATGTTCTTTTTCAAAACTTCCTTTTTTTGCAATATCAAGAGGTCTGCAATGGATGGTAGAACTGTCAAAACAATTTGTGATAGAAAAACTCCTTTTTAGAGCACAATGTCTCCATATAGTGTTTCTGCAGCCTGATCTGAAATTACCCATTCAAGTCATGATGCTTCTGTACCGTAAGAGAATATCACAGCACACCCTAAGCATGGATTTTAGACCATACAATTTTGATAGAGGAACTGGTGTTTGTTAGAAATAATGTCTTTTCCAGGGAAGCTTGATCACAGGAAAACCTTTCTTAAGTAAACACTCCAGGGAATGGCAAAAATCGATTGCCCTGTAGAAAAGGTCTTTCCCTAAAGGTCAAAGCCACTTTCATATAAAGCTCAGGTAGTTATTTATATAGAGTAGTTCCAAAGTAGTGAGGTATGCCATAGCTTCTTTTTTTCTTTTCTTTAGTTTGTAAAGACAAGGTCACATATAAAATCCACACCTCTTCTTGAGGTTTGTATATAGATGCTAAATAATAAAGCCGCTTGTAGATCAAACTCTATCGGTGATACTAGCACTATGGAAATAGAAGCATGAGTCACTGGCATCTCTTAACATTCCCTGTTCATCTCCACACTATCATACTATAGTACTTCCTATTGTTAAAAACAAAACAAAACAAAACAACAGCGAGGTAACCACCAAATGGAAGAAATTAACTACTTGATGACCATGAGCACATGGCCCTGGACCCACTGGCATCTAAGGCTTGTTAATGTTAACCTCCCTGTTACCTCAACATCAACCAGTCAGAGGATTGTGCACGAGCTGATCACTTACCCAAAGACGCCTCCTCTCTCACCTGGCCTTTAAAAATGCTTTGCTTAAACCCTTTGGGGAGTTCAGGGTTTGGGGGGCATGAGTCCCCCCATTCTCCTTGCTTGGCCCTGCAATAAACCTTTCTCTGCTCCAAAAAAAGGAGGTAGCATTATTCATATTGTAAAATACAGATCTTGATAAATCGTCTCTCTTCTCTTCTTGCATCTCTATCGCTCTTCCTTCTACCTTCTGATTGTTGTAATTTCTGGCTCACACACATTCCACTGAATATCTGAGGTAGGTCAGCACATATTCATTGGGATGTAGGTATCTTAAAGGACTCCACTAATCATAACCATTATTGTGATTCTTTTGCTCCCATCAGGGTGACAGAATAAGGGTTCAAACAGAATGAATCTGGCATCCTTCTGTGCCAGTTAACAGCATGTGGAAAGATTCATGCCTGATCCGACAGGGCCTCCTACTCTGATTACTTATGAAACATGTCGCCGAAGGGAAACTGCTGCCACAGGTCATGTGGTCATTACAGCTTTGACTTTCTTGGCTCCAAAACCAACAAGATGTTTTTTTCTCAGACCGAACTACCTCATGGCGCATCACAGCAAGTCAGAGTGACATGTCACGACTACACTTTCGAGCTGGGAGCATGCAGCTTCCGCATCTGGATTGTACTCTCAGAGCCCTCCCACCTCGGAGGCACTTAGCAGAGAGCCATGGCTTGGGGGTTTCTATTCCTCTCAAACGATCAGATGTTACATTGGAATTCATGTCGGCCAACGTGCCTGTTCTGTGCCAGGGATTCACAGGCAGCCCTGCTCCATTCCTGCTGCCTCAACCTTGAGCCCTGACCGAGCCTGTCTTCTGTCTCTTCACACTCAAAGCCGTATCTCCGCTAACTCCTTCCAGAGGGATGAGCGTATTCTCACCCACCAGAGACTTGAATTCTGTGGGAAGAGTAACCTGCCCAGGTTGTAACCGGGAGACTTGAGTGCTCCTGACCCCAGGGAATGGCAGACATCAATTCCCTTGGCCGCTTTGGGGCCAACGAAATCCCCCTTTCCACCTACCCCTACAATCCTTGCTCGCTAGTCACGTGTAATTCCTTCTGGTCATCTCTTTTCTGTCCATCCTGCTCTGGACTTCTCCTTCATACTTCCTGCCTGCCTTCTGCCACTCTGTTCCACAGTAAATAACCCCCCCATGTCCTCAGCTGCTTCCCTAAAGACTTCATCTCTTGGCCTTGAGACACCTCGTTCTAAAGGATGCTACTTACCTCCAAGCAGCAGCCTGTCCAGTGCAGGCTGCCTCTCCTCCAAGTGGCCAGAGCCTCTGCACCATTCAGCTCTACTCTCAGGGAAGGTGGGCTCACCCAGTACCTTTGAGCTACTTGGCCTTCCCCCTCTAGCCCCACTTTACAACTTCAGCAGCTGCCTTACCACCATCTCTCAGTAAAGAATGTTTCAGCCAGGCAGGATTCTGTTTCCACCCCTCAGCATCTATGCAACCTGGGTGGCTTCACATCCAGATGGATGGTTAACATTCTGGTCTATGTGACCAAGTCTTCTGGTTGATCACCCAGCCTACTTCTCCTTCTTCCTGGGCACTCATTTCCCTGCTCCCTGGCACGTGGGTGTGTCCACGTGCCTGAGTTTTAGCCAATGTGACTTAGGCAGAAGTGATATATGCCACTTTCTGCCTTGGGGCACAAAAACCTTTCCTCCATGATGCCCACGCCTCTTCCCCTTTTTGCTGACTGGAGTGGAGAAGCTCAGAGTGGCCTTGGGACCCACTTGTAGAAGATGTCAGAGACGCGGGGTGAAAGCAGCATGGGTTCTTGAGTGAAAAGAGCTGCCCAAAGAGGAACACCCACATCTGCCTCTTACGTGAGTGAAAAGGAGACGTGTTGCTGTATGAAGCCAATGAGCTGTTGGGGGTTGTGACGGCAGCTAGACGTTGCCTTAAAATATCCCTCATCTCAAATGACCTTCCCACCCCCGTGGTCACAAGTCACAAATGTCCCTCTTCACCTCAGCCATTTTCTTACCAATATCGTCAACTCCTTTCATGTTTTTCTTCCACTAAAAACATCTAGAAAAACCTCTAGCCTGAGTCCAGTTACCCACCTCTTCTGCCTCTTCCCAGGGGACTGGTGCTGCCCTGAAGGAAGTCACCCCACACGCCAGTCGTTTCGTAGGCAGTAACCTGGGCTGGCTTCAGTGCCACCAGAGTCCTGCTGTGTTTTGTTAGTCACCTCTCCTGTGCTCTGCTCTCCTCACGCCTCTGACTCTGTGCCCCACCCCAGCCTGGGAGTGTGCCGCCAAGCCCACACGGTCTCTTACTCCTGTCCTTCCTGCCTGCTCACCACCACCTCCATGAGCTGACCACCTTCTATCAAAGGCCAGTCCCTTGGGCTTCCCTGGTGGTGCACTACTTAAGAGTCCACCTGCCAGTGCAGGGGACACGGGTTCGATACCTGCTCTGGGAAGATTCCACATGCCGTGGTGCAACTAAGCCCGTGTGCCACAACTACTGAGCCTGCACTCTAGAGCCCTCGAGCCACAACTGCTGAGTCCACATGCCACAACTACTGAAGCCCACATGCCTAGAGCCCATACTCCACAACAAGAGAAGCCACAGCAATGAGAAGCCTGCGCACCACAACGAAGAGTAGCCCCCACTCCCCGCAACTAGAGAAAGCCTGTGCACAGCAACAAAGACCAAATGCGGCCAATAGATAAATAAATAAATAAATAAATAAATAAATAAATAAATAAATTTATATTAAAAAAGGCCAGTCCCTTTACTGATGCTCTCTTTCCTCTTCTCTAGCCTTTGATACACCTTTTCCTCAGTAATGTCCTTCCCCTGTAGCTACAAATATCCCTTCCCTGTAGGTTCCTCCCTGTTAGCATTGAACACGCTCTCCTTCCCTCTCTCACCATCCTGCTCTTTATCGCTCTCTCCTTATCCTCGCAGATAAACTTCCTGAAAAGGTGTCCTCCTTTGCCACCTCCCCTTCCTCACCTCCCACTCCTCTGCCCGCTGAGATCTGCCTTCACTGTATCAGTGAAACCGTTCTCATTGAGATCCCCCATGACCTACTTGTTGAGTCCAGTCTCAGTTCTTATCTTATTTACCCCTTGGCAGCATTCCAGAGTGCTGGCCATTTCCTCCCTTTGAAACAATCTTTTCCCTTGGGTTCAGTGACTTCTTACTCTTCTGGTATTACTCTTCTGGTATTCCTCTTACGTCTCCGTTTAGCATCTTCTTTCTTTAAATGTTCCTTGGAGTTCTTTTTGCCTTAAGTGTTCTTATGTCTCTCTATGTATACACTCCCTGGGCAATCTTATCCACTGCTATATCTTCATGGAATCTTTTGTCTGATGGTTCCTAAGTGAAAATATCCATTCTAGATTCTTCTCCTGAGCTAGGGATTTGTCTTAATCCATGTGGGCTGCTATAATGAACATACCATAGACTAGGTGGCTTATAGACAACACACATTTATTCTCACAGTTCTGGGGGCTTATAGTCTAAGGTCAAGGCACCAGCAGACTCTGGTGAGAGCCCTCTTTCTGGTTCGTAGACAGCCATCTTCTTGTGTAATCTCACATGGCAGAAGAGGCAAGGGAGCTCTCTCTAGTCTCTTTTATAAGGAGGCTAATCCCATTCATAAGTTCTCATGACCTTGACCTAATTACTCCTAAAACCTCACCTCCAAATACCATTCTATTGGGGGTTAGGATTTTAACATATAAAATTTGGGGCTGGACACTCAGTCTATAGCAGGATTCACACATACAACCTCATGTGAAACATCTGTCTCCACTTAGATGTACCTCTGACACTTTAATCTCAAATTTGCCAAAGCTAAACTCATGATCTACCCTTTCCATGCCCACACAGCCTTCTTCTGCTGCTGCTGTTTCTATCCCAGCAAAAAGGCTTCTCCATGGACTCAAGGCTGAGCCCAGAAACTCAAGACTCAACCCTGACTCTCCTCTCTCCCTCAACTCCCATGTCAGTCCATTAGTTGGCCCTGTAGATTCTCCTCTTAAATTCCTCCTGAGTCTGTTCAGCTAGTTCAACTCCCACTGTCACTGCTCTGCTTCGGTCACCATTATGTCCTGTCCCAGTGGCCCAGCACCTTGCTCCCTAGTCTTAGGGCTCTCATTTTCCACCTTAAGAATCCATTATCCACGTGGTAGAGTGATCGCTATCTCAAATGTGAACACAGTTATCTCCTGTCCCCACTTAAAATGCTTTTCTGACTTCCTCCTTCCCTGAGGATCATAGTCAGCTCCTAGACCCCACTCCAAACTTAGAGAAGCAGAATCTACCAGACAAGTTTACAAAAATTCTCATGATAACACTCACCTGGGGTGCTTACCAAATTGACGGCTTCTTGGACCTGTCTGGAGATCCTGGTTCAGTGTGCTTGAGATAAAACACACACCCAGAAATGTGTGTTTTAACACGTCCCTCGTGTACTTATGATCATCAGGAGCATTTGGAAAACACTGCTAGGCTTGTAAGTTCCATGAAGGCAGGGATCATTCCTGTCCCTTCCACATTTGTATCTATTACGCTTAGGCCCTAGTGCAATGCCTGTGTGTGTTCATAGAAAAACAGGAGGGAACTTCCCTCGTGGTGCAGTAGTTAAGAGTCTGCCTGCCAATGCAGGGGACACTGGTTCTATCCCTGGTCTGGGAAGAGCCCACATGCCACAGAGCAACTAAGCCCGTGCGCCACAACTACTGAGCCTGCGCTCTAGAACTCGCGAGCCACATCTATTGAGCCTGCGTGCTGCAACTACTGAAGACCGCATGCCTAGAACCCGTGCTCCACAACAAGAGAAGCTGCTGCAATGAGAAGCCTGTGCACCACAATGAAGAGTAGCCCCCGCTTGCTGCAACTAGGGAAAGCCTGCGCACAGCAACGAAGATCCAACACAGCCAATAAATAAATAAATAAGTAAATAAATAAATAAATGTATTAAAAAAAAAAAAAGAAATGAAAACCATGAGGAAGGAAGGCATCATCCCTGTCCCTTCCACATTTGTATCTATTGTAACGTAGTCCACTGAATTTGTGGTGTAGCTTCCTGAGAGTTCAATTGGTAAAATTCAGTGCAAAAGGGATAATATATCTACATGCATAGGTAACTCAGATGTGTTGCCTGTAGAGAATCAAATCAAGGTAATCATGCTTAGGTTGCAATTGAAGTCAGTTATACCCAGTGTTTCTCAAATTTGAGTAATATGTGGAGCCCTGTAAGAAATAAAAACTTTCTGATGGACCCCAGGGTTCATCTTTATTATTTTTATCATAATGTTTCTTGACTATGTGTAAAACTATATATAAATGCCTTATACTTATAGTGTTTATATTATTATAAACCAAGACAAACAAATAAAAATACAAACAAAATTGCAAAGCCAAAAAATTCAAGTTAATAGCATTCATTCAAAGGGATGGCTGAAATGAAATTGCTTCTCACCATGTGACTATCTCATTGCTGCTGCAGAGAGACCTTGGTGTTTGACCTGCCTTTTCTATCCTGTATATGATTCAGTTCTTCCACAATGTCACTTATAAAGTGGCCACTCAGATGAAATAGCATATGCTCACATTCCATTGTTCTTTGTTTTTCTTTTAGATTATCACTGCAATGAAAACACACATGAAAAAGTTTTCATAGAGGAAGGTTCCATCCCAGAGAATGCACTCATGGATTCCACTTTCAGTAACACTTCTGTAACCGATGGACAGATTTGCTGGCTTGCCCAAATGGTGGTTGTTCACACTCATGCTCCCCTACTGATCAGGAAGATGTTAGACAACTTGGGTTAGCTTCTATTCCCAGGACCTAAAACAGTACTTGTCATCAGTTACAGTTTCAGTTGAATGAGTTGATTCTAGAATAGGCGTATCCAAAGTGTGAGCATGTTGGTGGGTAGGCAGTCTCTGTCCACAGGCCTGGTGGGCTACATACGCCTGGCTTGCTAGCTTCCTGACTCTCCGCAGGAAGAGCTTTGGGTTCACATGGCTGTGATTTATACCAAATAGCCTTCTATGAGTGCCCTGGCTTTCCCCAGGGCCTTTGCTTCAAAAGGGAGGGGCTGTCCTGAGCAGCTCAGCCTCCTGGTAGTTTTAGTTCTCAGTGCAAATTAGCTATCTGGTTTATGTGTGTGTGTGTCTCTTGAGAATTTCGACAACATGCATCTAACCCCAAAGGCTTCACCACCTCTGAATGGAGATGACTATACTGCCTGCTATTGAAAGGATTAAACAAGATTGTGTTTGCGAAGTGTCTGTTATGCCTAAAGTAACCTCAGTGGGTGGGATGTGGAGCAACCAGACCCCTCACCTTATGCTAAAATGTCCTTTGGGGGAGAGATGGGATGGAGGAAGACTGAACTGATATCAATGTGTGATATAAATTTTAAGTCATCGCTAATGCATTTTTAAAGCATTGATTTTAAAAAAAGTATACATGGTGTAGTTGTTTTCTTTTGTGTTGTTTTTTGGGAGAGGGCACAGAGAGTAGAGAAGTACTTCCACAGCCCCTGAGGCCTAACACCAAGCTTCAGTGCCTGCTGTCTCTGCCTGCTTTCCACTAGTCCTGCAGAGTACCCTTTGGAGTTTGCAATAAGTTTCCAAAAGCCCTAGAATACATTTAAGTATCCTTGGCAGAAATACTCATTGAATCATGATGTTTATGTGGCTTTTGACAATAAGAAACATCAACCTCATGTCAATAGTGATGTCATTTTTGTGTCATCCCTCTCTTGAAACCATTAAGGAATAGACGCAAAGATGGAAAGTAAAGAACAAGACCTCTCTGCATTGTTAATAACTATATTTTTTTCCTGAGCATCCTTATATTGTAGAATTTATAGCATCTAAAGTATCAAACTCTCCACAGGTCACAGGAATGGTAGTGTTTCAAATCACTGCCAAAATAATTTCTAAGATATTTCCCAAGATTTTAAGGAACACTTCAAAATGCATGTTGGGCCCATCTTTCACTGTATTTTTGCACAGAAGCACATATCTGCTTAAAACATCACATTCTGGCCAAGTCACTTTGAGCCCTTGTCATTGTTTTTCGTAGAGCAAGCCAGCAGTCAAAGAGAACTAGCTTCATTTGATTAGGAGAGTATGGAACTCATCCTTGGTGGTTCCCACCCTGCAACTCTATTCAAAGTGCAAGATAAGCTATCAATTCATTCCTATTTTTGTTATTTGACTGGCAGCTCATGCTCTGAAATCAAATGAGCTGAGGGCAAATGACAGACGTGCACACTCACACACACACAGAGGAAGAAAACTAATCTGACTTCTTCCCTTGGGTTCACTGTTGTTGAATAGCCCAAAATGTTGTGTTAGCAGTCATATCCAAGTGCTGTATTTTAAGCTGCGCCTATTTTAGAGGCTGATGAGAACTGCTAGGAGATGTTGGCTACTATTTACTCCAGGATTCAGACTCAGATAAAAACCATCCCTACAGGTAATTCCAAAGTGAACCTGGGCACATTTAGTATTCTGTATAGAGGAAGTTGAATGGAGATAACAAAAGGTGATGAGGACTTTGAGAGTTCACCAACTTGGTCAGTTCTGGACATTCATGATTATCTCTGAAGCATGAAGCCAGTTTTGGGTCATTCCAATAAGACCCACATTTTATTTGTGATCTCACTGACCCAGAGATTCGACGTGTGATCATGGGAAACAGATATGTGTTGAATAATTAAGATACACCATAATACGGACTCCTAGACAGGTGAGTGCAAAGTGCTGTGGAAGAAGAGTGGACAGAAAAGAGTAGTGTGAGTAGAGAGGCAACAGGTGGGATGAGCATCCAATTAGCATTTGTTCCATGACATGTATCTTACATGAGGTGACATCCTTACATGAGGCTTTACAGGATGAATAGGAGTTGGCTGGACAGAGGAGAGGAGAAAGTGCACTCAGAGGGAAGGAAGTGGTTCAACAAAAGGCCACCTCGATGTGCAAGCTTGCACAGTTCTGAGGGATAATGGAGACAAGATACTAGAATCATAGAGATAGAAGGAGCTTAGATATTACCTAATCCCATGCCTGATTTTACATGAGCACCAGAGAGGATGAAGAGGTTGCTCAACTTTGGAGGATCTGGGATTCTAAATCTTAAGCTGAAAAGTGGTAAATAAAGCAGAAAGAATCAAGCATCTATCCTGCTTTTACTATATAAGCCACATCTCAGGCATATCAATGAGCCAATTGCAATATATAGATCTTGGTTATATCCTGATTTGAGCAAAGTATAAAGAAAAAAGTCAGGGCAGTTTGACTCTAATATTTGATGGTATTAAAAGGATATTAAACTTTTTGGAGTGATAAGGATATTTGGTTATGTTTACAAGAAAGAGTCTCATCGCTTCAAAATATTTAAAGATGAAATGATATGATATCTGGCATTTGCTTCAAGTACTCCAATGTGAGACAAGAAAACGAAATTTAGATGAAACAAGTTTGACTATAAGTTGATAACTGCTGACGCTGAGTACACAGGAGTTTATCAAACATTCTTTGCTTTCATATATGTTTAAAATCGTCCACTATAAAATGTTAAACAAACAGAAAAAATCCTGCCTGACCAGTCAGTTGGTCTGAAAGTCAGGACTGGAGTCTCATCTTATTCCTAGGAACTAACAGCCAGCAAGATTTGCATTGGTAACTAAAGTAGTTAGATTTTAAGCCTTTTTATCTACTTAAAGAATAACAATGAAATAATAGCTAACATAGACTATAGATGGACTTCAGAATGCTTCTGAGTTGCTTTACATCTACCAACTCATTTAACCCTCACACAACCCTGTAAGACAGTTCTTTATTATTATGTCCATTCTACAGATGAGAAGAATGAGAGAGAAATAAATAATTCCCCCGGGGTCTCACATGTAGAAAATGGCTAGTCTACACACTTAACCAGGCGGCAGGTGCTTCTCAATGACGTATACATGTGGAGGAGAAATCCACTGGCTTTATTTACATGTTGTATCGCTCTTCTATTGCTGTGTAAAAGACCGCCCCCAAACCACGTGGCTCAAAACAACGACGATCTATTATAGCTCACAGTTCTTGGATTGGCTGGGCATTTTGTGTTTCACCTGGGCTATTCATAATGCTGCATTCAGCTGGAGGGTCAGCTGGGGCTGTGCTTAGCAGGGATGGCTAGTTCTCTTCTCCATGGCAGAAGTTGAAAAATCTCAGGGGAAAAAGAAAGAAAAGAAAATCCCAGGGAGCTAGGAGGTCAATGAGAGGAGACCCTGTGGACTGGATTTTATGCTTTTTAAAGTATTAATTTTAAGTTTATCTGTGTTTACATGCAAGTAGATTTTAAAAGATAATTATTTCTAACAAGTTTATAACCCTTTAGCCCCTCAGTCATCCAGCTCCCTGGAGGCAGCTCTGTTAGCCTTGTCTTGTGGTTCCCCCTAGTTTTGAACGTGTTCACGTACACCTGCTGTTGCTTACCCACCTCCCTCATAATACAATCATCTATTTTTTTTATTAAAGCCACATGTAGGGTTTTTATTTGTATTGTTAGTTCTTGAGCCAAGCATTGTACTAAGATTGTACTTCCTTTCTTTAATTACTTTTTTCCCTAAAATATAAAAATACCTTATTTTTAAATTAGTTTTTTTAAAAAAAATAGTTGATGTGTGCCTACACTGTATAATCACTTTATAAAATACCCCTTTAGTAACGGTTTTCTACACAGTTACGTCTGTCAGAAAATTTCTCATTCCTCCTCCCCTATTTTGTTTTGCTTTTGGTTTTTATTGAAGAAATTCTTCCAAAAGCCCTCTAGGTTGGACTGATTGCCCCATGGGTCTGTTGCCAAGCTGTGGTCCAGGAACCTCCCTTGCCAGCGTTTTAGGAATTTTCTTTCTTCTTTGTTGCATGTCCTGTTTCCTGGATGCCTCCTTCCTAGTTTATTTCCTCATGGCCTCAACCCCCTCAAGGTATGTTGGGGGTTGAGGGGTGGGGTGGAGATAGACTCCAACAACACTCTGAGAAAGGGTGAACAAGAGGTTTTTGGTTTGGAAACTTTGTAAGTCCAAAAATGTCTTTATTCCATCCTTATATTTGATTGTCTGGGTGCAGACTTCTAGATTGGAAATTGGTTTTATCTCAGTAATTTAAAGCCATTGCTCTACACTTTGAGAGCTTTCTACTCTTACACTGGAAAGCACCAATAATGCCCTGATTCCTGACCCTTTGAATGTGGGCTATTTTTACCAGAATCTTTTTTGAATTCTGGTTTTCTGAAATTTCCCAGTAACATGCATCAGTGTAGGTCTTTTTTCCATTTGTTGTGCTGGGCACATGGGTGGGGCTCTTCTATTCCTTAAGTCTAAAAAACTTGTATTCTTCTTTTGATAATAGCCCCACCTTCGTTTTCTCTTTTTTTCTTATTCTGCAAATCCTGTTATTCAGATATTCAATGTCTTACAATGATCTTCGAATGCTCTTACCTTCTCTTTCAAATTGCACCATTCTTTTTAAACATTTTCCGAGAGATTTCCTAGACTTCATCTTTCAAACCATATGTTAATTTTTTCATTTCTATTAATGTCTTTAATTTATAAAAGGTTCTTATTTTCTGATTACTTTTTATAGCATACTCTTATTTTACAGAAGCAAGTGTTTCTTGTATCACTCTGAGAATACTAATTATATTTACTTTTGAGTTTTCTTCTCCTTGAGTTTCCTTTAGATTCTTTTTTTTTCTTTTTCTTTTTTACTTTGTTTTGGTCTTTGTACAAATGTCTGTTGATCCATAGCTCTCTGTTTTGTATTAAAGAGTCAGACAGTAGAAAGCTGCCTGGAACCTCTGGGGCATGAGTGGCGCATGACCACTGGTGAGCTTCCTACAGATGGGTCAGGAGGCAAGCTGGAATTTTCACTGGGGAACCTAAGTATCAGTAACTGTAGTGTTTTTCACGCTCAGATATCTTGAATCCCTAAGCTTTTCTGGGACTTCCATGAGGCAAGTTGGCTTGTTTCTCAATAGCACTAAGTTTGAATTTCCTCCTCTCTATTAAGTGATTTATTATTCTTCCATCAGCTTTCTCTATCTGTATATTGTAGTGGGAAAAACATTTTCTAGTTTAATAAAAAAATGGAGTTTATGTTTCAGTTTATTCTTCTTCTTGTAGTTTGGAAGTAATTTTAAAGAGGAAAGAGGGGAGAAACATCTTTACACCACTACCTAGAACTGAATTTTAGAGAAATTTTTGTGAGAGGTATAAGATAAGAAAGAGACTTTGGGATATGGTAGGTAGAATTCTGAAGATGTCCTCCCAAGATTCTTGTTCTCTGTTCATTCAATCAAACACTAATCTAAGAATTGCTGTGAAGGAACTTTGCAAATGGAATTAAGGCTGCTAATAAGGATCCTGGATCTTCTGGATGGGCCCAATGTAATCACCTAAGCCCTTGAAGTCAAAGGAGTCAGAGAGATGTGGCAAAAGAGAAGAGAGATGAAACAGAAGGAGAGATGAGAGAGATGCTAAGCTTGAGAAGGACTTGGTGCTCAACTGTTGGCTTTGAGGGCATAGGGGACCAGGAGTCAAGGAATGCAATCTGCCTCTAGAAGCTGAGAACAACCCCACGTCACTGGCCAGCAAGGAAGCAGGGACCTCACTCCGACAGCTTTGGAACTGAATGCTGCCAACAACCTGAATGAAGCAGAATCTGGAAGCAGATTCTGTCCCAGAGCTTCCTGATAAGATCCCAGGCCAGCTGACATCTTGATTTCAGCCTGGCTCCCAACGGAATACCCAGTCGAACCTGCTGGGCTTTGGGCTTTCGGATAAGAAGCTGTGACTTTAAAAAATCGCCAGATTTATGGTCATTTGTGATGGCAACAATAGAAAACAAATATAGGGAGATTGCTGCAGTGCGCGTGAAAGAGACAGAAGGAAAGATGGGAAAAGTGGACACTAGAAACTTTTGCTGTGCATTGTGAATAGAGAACCACTTGGGTATTCCTGGGAAGACTTCACTTAACATGAAATGAGTCATAAAAATACTTAGCTCTGTGAATTTCATCTTTGAGTTAGGAGGATGGGCATTATTACCAAAAAGAGATAGTTATATTGTTGCAATGTGTGTTGGAGATTATTATGCTAACTGAATGACACCTCTCCCTATTTCTGCCCTCCCACATTGGCTGTGGGCTTGGCCATGTGACTTGATTTGGCCAATGAGAAACCAGCAAATGTGGTACCAGCACAGGCTTGATGAGTGCCGGTGCTTTGGGGTTTGCCTTGTTGAAATGCTGGTGACACCCTGTGAGGAAGCCTGCTGCTGGATGGATGGTGGGGGAGGGGAAGCCTGAGGGGCTGCAGGTTGATTATCAACTCTTTAGAAATAATTGTCCTTTTATTCTTTTCGAACGGAAACATTGATAAATTTAAAACTGAATATTTTAAAAAGCACAAAATCTGGCGCACAGGACCTCTTCTTTCATTTGCCTCCCAACTCCCTGAGATTTTCAACTCTGCCCTTGTTGCCATTATCATCACAAAAGAGCCAGACTTCTCCTTAATAGACTCAGCAGGATGAGAAGGAAGATGGAGGACTTATCACACGCATATTAATTTCTCTTCTTTTATTCTGTCTTATAAGTTAAAAAATGATTCTCATTGTGGTTGAGTGAGTGGTGGTGCTTCACTTCTCCATGTCTAATTTCACAAATATGTGCTTCAATTAGCTTCTGCAAATGAAATAACTAAGTCCTCATTCAATTTTCTATTTTAGAAGGACCATTAATCTGGAAAACAAATAAAAATAAATTAATTTTTAATGGCTAATGTATATTTTCTCAAAATGAGACTTACAACATTAATAGAGCTTTAAATAGAAACTATAAGACCTCAAACTCGTGTTTTCTAACTGGGCTAATTCTTTCACTCAGCATATCTAAGGGTCAGAGGCAAACCTAGTCAGAAGCATTCAGAAAGGGAGTGTGTTTTTCTTCACTTGTTCTTTTTTTGTTTTTAAGACTGAGAACAATCTGGTCTTCCCTAAGCAGTCTGACCCCAGGACTGTGTCTTTTCCATCGGACACTATTAATAGGAAGAAGCTGGACAAGGATTTCAGAAACCAAAGTACAGTCAAACCTCATTTAATGGGAATGTTCAGGGGACGAGTCATTCCGGTTAATTAAATTTTCTGGTTAACTAAAAATTAACCTGACACCCTTTGTTCAAATCTTTTCATAGAAAAATCTTTCTAAAATGCATTAGCCTCTTTAATGCCTTAGGAAGTGTAGGGTGGTGAATGTAATTGAATCTTTGTTTGATGATTGAAGTCCTTGCAGTGCCCCAGAAAGATCATTATGAACATAAATACTCATTGTACTCTATGGTGGATGGAGCAGTCGAGGCGATTGTGTTGAATGGATAATCAGCTCAAGATATGATCTGAAAGGAAGTGTGTGTGTGTGTGTGTGTGTGTGTGTGTGTGTGTGTAGAGAGAGAGAGACAGATATATATCACATGTATTCCATTTATGTCTGTGTACCTTTGTGCTTTTCTCTTGAAATCAGAAATAAAAATTAATCCCACTAAGCAAGTGTCCCAGTTATTTGGTTTAAGTCAAATTTATCTTCTGTACGATCATAATTAGATTTCTCAGGACCAGCTTTAAGAGGATATGGGTGTGGTGCCCCACCTTATATAAAACTATGACAGGGTTGTAATTTTTCTCTAGGAACTTTTTACCTTCACCTTCTTTGTTTTGCTGTATAAAAAGACAGTATAATAATATTACAGGCAGTATGATAATACATTTGTTTTTAGTTCTACCCATTACTTTCTGGTCTTCACCATTTGCATGTATATTTCCACAGAGTTGTGATCATAGTGTAATATAATTTTATATCTTGCTTTATTGACTTAATTCTGTATAAGAAACACTTTCAGTATTGCCACACAATCTTTATATTCATTCATTCATTTAGCATTCATTCAACAAATATTTATTGACTGCCTAAGATGTTCCAGGCACTGTTCTAGGTGCTGGGTACATAGCAGAGAACAAAAAGGACAAAAATCCCTATCATGGAGCTTACATTATTTTGAGTTATTTTAAATAGCTGCATAGTTCCCTTTTGCTTTCAATGTATTTTCATACTCGTTGTTGGCACCCTTTGGCCTTAGGGCCCTAGGCTCCATGTGTTGTCTCTGTGATATTCTGTATCGAAATTAGCTCTTAGGATGCAGTAAACTCATTCACTCTAAGGTGAAAATTAATAGCAGCTAACAGAGCACTTGAACCACACTTTACTTGTGCCACACATCATTCTAAGCACTGTATTACACATTCAGATGGCACAACCACCCCCATGAGGTACATATCGTTAACAGCCCCATTTATCAGAAGAGGAAATTGAGGCACAGTTGAACGAAGATATAAAACAATGTATTTGAAGACCATTGATGCAATTATTCTGGCTAATAGTAATAATGGAACCTAAGTTTTTTTTGTTCCGCCTAGTTGGTTTTTTTTTATTAAAGTATAGTTGATTTACATTATTGTGTTATCTTCAGGTATACAGCAAAGTGGTTCGGTTATACATATATATTTATGTATATATCTATATTCTTTTCTTTTCCATTATGGTTTTTATAAGATATCAAATATAGTTCCCTGTGCTATACAGTAAATCCTTGTTTATTTTATATATAGTAGGATGCATCTGTTAACCCCACACTCCCAATTTATCCCTCCCCCAACCTTTCCCCTTTGATAACTAAGTTTGTTTTCTATATCTGTGAGTCTGTTTCTGTTTTGTAAATAAATTCCTTTGCACCATTTTTATAGAGTCCACATATAAGTGATATCATATGATATTTGTCTTTCTCTGTCTATCTTACTTCATTCAGTATGATAATCTCTAGATCCACTCATGTTGCTGCAAATAGCATTGGTTCATTCTTTTTATGGCTGAGTAATATTCCATTTTATATATGTGTATATATATATATATATACACCACATCTTCTGTATCCATTCCTTCGTTGATGGACATTTAGTGGAACCTAACTTTTATTGAGTGGTCATTATGTGTCAAGTATTGTTCTGGACTTATTAACTACTTTAATCCTCACAACAGTCCTATTTTAAAGTGAGGAAGCTGAGGCACAATTTCATAAGTAACCTGTAAAAGATAAACAGGTAGTAAATAGTAGAGATGAGGTTTGAACCCTGGCAGTCCTGCAGAGTCTATATATTCGCAATTACTTGCTTCTTACCAATTGATATTTTAAAGTCTTATTCTTCCAGAGGGTGTTTGTATTATAAAAGCAGAAAGGAAAAACTATTGCATCTCTAATGTGTGACTTCTGAAGCAGGAAATTGTGATCCTTCTCCATTGACAGTACCATTTGGACTCTGCTGTTTTCACCCCAAGGACAATTTGACCAGACCACTACCAACACTAGACTTGGGAGAAATAACCAACTGACAGTGGCTAATGCTGTTCACAAATAACATTTATTAGAAAAGCATAAACCTGGCTGAGGAAGGAGATCTTTTTAGTGATACTGAAAACTAAAATTTGATGTGGAAAATTAGACTCAGAAATTATCAACACAAAATTCAAACTCCAAGAATGAGACTTTCTTAATAACATTTAGGTCTGTCTAATTTGACCAGGATGAAATTGGAATTAGTAAATATGAGGGCAACAAAAGAAAACACAAGGTGGCAAAAGTACAATCAGTAGAGTTTGATATGGACAAAAACTTGAATGGTTCATCAAACCTCTGTTGGAAAATTTTACATAAAGCAGAACTGATCCCAATGAAAATATCAATAATTTCAGTAAAATAAAAATGAGAGTATAAAATAAAATGGAAATGTTTTCATTGTAATGTATAGAAAATTGATTAAGGATTTAAATTAGCATAATGGCTTTTGCCCTGGAAAATGTAAACTAGCCCTTTCAAGATGAAAATTCATTAATGTGAATGTCATTCTGATGACAGTATCTTTTTTTTTTTAAAGCTCTTTATTGGAATATAATTGCTTTACACTCATTATACTCTACCAGTTTTTGAGGTACACCAAAGTGAATCAGCTGTATTTAGACATATATCCCCATATCCCCTCCCTCCCGCGACTCCCTCCCACCCTTCCTGTCCAGGCCCTCTAAAGCATCACCCATCACGGAGTTGATCTCCCTTTGTTATACAGCAACTTCCCACTAGCTATCTATTTTACATTTGGTAGTGTATCTATGTCTATGCTACTCTCTGACTTCGTCCCAGCTTCCCCTTCGCCCCCCCCAACCCTGTGTCCATTCTCTACATCGGCATCTTTATTCTTGATGACAATACCTTATTCAGATAGTCTGAGACAAAACATTCTCAGTGTCAAATAGTGGAAGCCAATCACCCTGTATTAAAAACATCATGGCAGAGATATGACGGATATGATTGTCTGCTCAGAATCCATTCCCTTCTTTTTGTTCAGGTATCCACTGCCAATAGCCTACATTATACATCATTTTAAATCTATTTCGTTCTTATAAACATTCTGTAGAAATTAGTTTGAACCTCAAACTCAATTTGGCATTTAGACTTAGAAGCATTAAACAAACACTTATTGATCATCTACTACTTGCTTCTGCTTTGTTAGCAGCTGTGGGCATCCATCCAAGAAGACCCAATCCTTGATTTCAAGGAACTCAAAAGCAAACTGGGGAATAGAGACACATGATGGCATCATTGGGAATACAAGAGGATATATGATAGATAATAAATGAGCGGCAATTCAGAGTTGTGAAAACACCCTTTTTTAATTGAAGTATAGTTGATTTACAATGTTGTGTTAATTTCTGCTGTACAGAAAAGTGATTCAGTTATACACATATATATATTCTTTTTCATATTCTTTTCCATTATGGTTTATTACAGGATATTGAATAGTTCCCTGTGCTATACAGTAGGACCTTGTTGTTTATCCATCCTGTATATACTAGTTTGCATCTGCTAATCCCAAACTCCCATTTCATCCCTCCCCCACCTGCCCTCCTGCTTGGCAACCACAAGTCTCTTCTCTACAGTCTGTGAATCTACTTCTGTTTCATAGATAGGTTCATTTGTGTCATATTTTCAGATTCCACATATAAGTGGTATCATATGATTTTCGTCTTTCCCTTTCTGACTTACTTCACTTAGTATGATAATCTCTAGTTGCATCCATGTTGCTGCAAATGGCATTATTTCATTCTTTTTTATGGCTGAGTAATATTCCATTGTGTATATGTACCACATCTTCTTTATGCCTTCATCTGTCAGTGGACATTTAGGTTGTTTCCATGTGTTTGCTATTATGAATAGTGCTGCTCTGAATATGGGGGTGCAGGTATCTTTTTGAATTATAGTTTTGTCTGGATGTATGCCCAGTAGTGGGATTGCTGGATCATATGGCAACTCTATTTTTTAGTTTTTTGAGGAAACTCCATACTGGAAAACGCCCTTTCTAATGGCTGCTTTGCACTAACTGTGGGGCCAAGCATGCAGTAAGCATATGATAAGTGGCTACTGAAAGGGTCAATGCTTGGAATTGTTTGGTTTAGGAAGATGAATATGACTTATATAATAGAGATGGAGGAAGTCATTGAGGATAAGGAGAAAAACAAGGTCTGAATTAAATGCTTCCTTCTTTGTGCTCTCATAATACTTTATATCTTTTACAGAAGCTTTCCCATTGCATTATAAGTACTGATATAGGTAGCCGTCCCTTCTCTTAGACCCACTTTGAGCATAGAGGCTGTGTCACTTTTCTTTGGAACCCTGGCACTTATCCCAATACACTCAATATATATTTGATAAAATAATGAAAGGTGGAATGAGTGAATAAACAAATAGGAAAGCCTAAAGGATACTCAGGAGTTAGTGAATTAACTAGTCTGGGGTGGAAGTGGGGTTAATCTAGAGGTGGTCGTTTGTCAGTCTACACTGGACTTTCTGCAGCATGTAATGGAGAAACATGATAGGTTTTCAGCATGGTAATTATGAAGTGTTGAAGTGACCCTGAGAGCAACAGCAGCAACCCTGTATTGACTGGACTAAGTGCTTTGTGTGTGTTAACTTGTTTATCCCTCATCATTCTAAGGATTAGGTAATATTAATGCCATTTGTGTTAACTGGATCTCTAAGAGGCTAAGGAAATTACTTAGGATCACATAGTTAGCAAACAGCCTGAGCATCACTTGGACCCTGGTATGTTTTACTTCAGTTCCCATGCCTCTCACTATGCCACAGTGTCTCCCTTGGAGAATTATTGGTGGTGACAGGAAGCGTGGACAGGATAACAGCAGACCATTTGTAGCTCATGCACTTGGGTCTCTGAAATAGGAAAAAGAAGATCTGTCGTGGTGTGACTCAAGCAGAGATTTAGTGATGAAAAGAGATACATACTTCTTCTCATCATGTACTTTAAACAGTGTCTCTCCCAAGCCTGGAACCTCTCTTAGGACGAATTACTCAGAATTCAGGGACAGAAAGTGGTGTCCTGCCTGTCCATACTGTAAGATCAAGTCTGATTTCATTTCTGTCTTCAATTAATTATTCTCAACCAGATAACAGATTTTGCTCAGAGAACTCAGAAGGAAAATTTCTGTTCCCCAGCCTCTTCTGACCTTATTTAATTATCTGAACATTTGCATTTAGTATTTGACAAATGCTAACATCTACTGTTGGGTGTTCATGATAGTAAACCCACAGATTCTTTCCATCTTTAGACAAATGGTTCACTGTGAATTAATTTTGATTCATGTCAGTAGCAATGATAATATAACATTCATTTGCTGTTCCAGTAGTTATTATTTGCATCTGACACAAATTTCTTTATAATTCAGTCTTTATTTTCTGGTTGCCTGAAATAATATCCTCAGTAGGTGAGGCCTTTCATCAAGAAATCCCAAATATTCTGTGTTCTGATGCCACCTTATTTTCTTCAGAGCAGAGTTTTAGTGAACTCATGGAAGATTTGAAATCCGATGTCCATCTGCCACTGAAGTGCCAGGAGCAATAAATGGCCCCTTTTTTGGTGGGTGATTAAATAACAAAGTGCAGCTGAGACATCTCATAATCACCAGGCCCAAATCACGCTATTGAATGCATTCTCCGACTGTGGCAGAAATCTTTCTAATACGCGGGAGGAAAGGAGGTGAAAGAAAGCAGCCTTTCAAAGCTTTGTGCCACGGGAGGACCGGGGTTATTATCTTCCTGGGGGATCATTGACATCCCATCAAGACTGAATTACTAGCTTAGCTGAATGGGTCTGGGAGGATGAATCTAAAATCAAATGCCGGTTGCAGGGCACAATCTATGAAAAATGCAGTGGATGCAATTTCACAATCATATGTGAGGGGATGAAAGTTTGGTTTATTCAGAATTGAGAGTGACTGAATCTTCTTGTCACTGGGTGATCAATACATATTCTAGGAAAAACTATCCTGTTTCAGGTGCCTTCCAGCCTGAGGATTCAGCAGAATCCTCTTCCTCACATAATGTCACCCTCTCACTCCAGCTGCTGCTAATGGAAAACGGACACGACGTATCTGCAACATCTGGGGCTTGTGCTTCCTAGCCATCTCTAATATGTTGAGGGAAACTGCTTTCCCTTAAAGAATTAAATAATAAAGTTATGGGTAACCTTCACTGAATGTTCGACTTTGTGGCTTTTAAATTGTGACTCACGAGCATTTCGTGTCGGACTGGTCGCAGTTGGGGTTATTGGGTTGGAATGTGTTTGAATCTGGATGCAGGCTCTGTCCTCTGAGATCATGCTACTTAGCGTGTCCCTGGACCAGACCAGCAGCAACGGCCTCTCACGAGAGCTTGTTAGGTATGCAGGACCTCAGGCCCCACTCCAACCCTGCCAAATCAGAATCCGCCTTTTAACAGAGTTCCCAGGGAGGTCATGGGCATGTTCAAGTTTGAGAAGTGCTGCACTAAAAAAGGGAGTGGAGGGAATGTTGCAGAACATCTGAGGGAACATCCAGACTCCTTGGGAGGAAGATTTAGTGGAGGAAGGAATGGTGGAACTAGTTTGGAAACTGGGAGAAAACGTTTCTCAGAAGCCAGAAAGGGACGTTCAACAAGTAAATGACTGGACCTCTCCTTATTGTTCAGATATTATAGAAGGCTTAGGGAGGGTATGTCTGTAGAATCTGACTGGTTTAGGCATGAGAGAGCTTCTTGGGGCAGAAGAGAAGCCAGATTGTGAGAAATGTGATCAGGAAATAGTGACTGAAGGGTTTGCCTTGCCTAAGAAGTTTGACAGCTTTGGTGTTGAAAAGAGGTGGGAGAAATGCTTTGGGGGTTAGGAGCGCCTGGTCAAGGCAAAGGGAAGGCAGAGGTAAGGGAGTGATTGAAGATGCTTACAGAAGAGGAAACTTTCCGGTACTGAATGGTGGTAGAATTTGCAGTACAGGTAGAGGAGAGCCTTTAATGGAGGAGGAGGCATCTTCCTGGAACAGAGGAGAGGGGCCATGGATAATGATAAGAGAGAGAAACTTATGCCAATGTCAGAGCAAGTCTTCTCAGTTCAGAAGGAGGGGAAACCTCCTGCTGAGAACGGATAGGAGAACGCCGAGAAGGCTGAAAAAGCTAAACAATTCATCTTTTACTCTTTAAAAACCTTGTAGGTGATGAAGGGGATCTTTACATTTCTCTACTTGAGGTTACAAAATATCTTTAATAAAGAGTATAATTGAGTACTTGATTAGATGTCTGAACTTGGGATTTCAGCAGCTGGGGGGCTATTGCTGTCTGTTTGGCGTATACCATGTGTGAGGCAGCATCTGGTGCTCCGTGCATCCAAAACAGCCCAAGTTGTTCTACATGTCAAATGTTCCCTTCTCACATCCCAACAATTTGGTTTCTGACCCCCAAGTCTATTGAATTTGTAATCTTGAAACTCCTAGCCACCCCCAATTGGACAGATCTAATGGCTTTTTCCCATTTACCTTTTCCCTGCCTTTCTGCAACATTTGAAAGTATTGGCTACTCCCCGTTCAATAAACTGCCTCTTTCTCTCTCTCTATACACACACACACACACACACACACACACACACGTGTATATATATAAATATAATTGATTTACAAGGTTGTGTTAATTTCTGCTGTACAGCAAAGTAATTCAGTTATACATATATATACATTTTCCCCTCAGATCTTTATTGGAGTATAATTGTTTTACAGTGTTGTGCATTTTCCATATATACATTCTTTTTCATATTCTTTTCCATTATGGTTTATCACAGGATATTGAGTATAGTTCTCTGTGCTAGACAGTAAGACCTTGTTGTTTATCCATCCTATATATAAAAGCTTACATCTGCTAACCCCAGCCTACATATTGCATTTCTCTAATGCAATATGATTAATCATATTGACAATCTTTTTCTGTGCTTATTTTCCATCCCTACACATTCTTTTGCAAAGTATCTTAACCCACTTCTAATATTTTATTCTTCTTAAGTTGTGAGAATTCTTCATGTATTCTGGATACCAATCCTTTGTCAGATATATTTACTACAAATATTTTCTTCCAGTGTGTGAGTTGCCTTTTCATTTACTTAACAATGGCTTAACGTAGTAGAAATATGTAATATTGATGAGGCCCAGTTTATCAGTTTTTCCTTCTATGATTTGCATTTTGTGTGTTCTATCTAATAAATCTTTGCCTACTCCAAGATTGAGGAGATTTTCTCCTATAAAACTGCCTTGTATCTAACCTTGCTACTCCTCCACATGGTGATCTGTACCATCCTATTTCCTTATAGGCTATTTCCTTTCTGACTCCTCTTTTTCCTGTCTCTTAATCATGGACATTTCCAAGCTTTTTCTCCCTTTGATGATCAAACAGCGCATGTTCCTCAAAGAAGACTCAGAAAACAAAGGAAGTGCAGTAATCATCATAATAATAGCACCCATTTCAAGTGCAGTACCTAACTTATGCCACCTATAGGGTGGTAAGACAGGATGGGTTAGGAGAGCAACCCTGGAAGTCAGGCTTCCTAAGCTTGAATTCTATTTCTACTAACGTCTGGTTGCATGGTCTTGGGTAGTGTTTCACTCAGTTAAAACTTACAAGATCCAATAGCAGTTTGCAGTAGGATTTTTGGTAGTAAAGGATACAGAGAGAAAGCATCAGGAAAAAGAATGTGTCTTCAAAGTCCAGAGAGATCAGGCAAAGGCTTCCAAAGCTCTTCCTCATCTGAGGCTTCACAGGATGTGCTTTCTCTTTAGCAGAGAAGCATAAGGACATGTCTGGAATATCTCTGCCCAGGGAAGACTCTTTGAGTCTCAGGGTTCAAGGCTTTTATGCAGGAACTGGTAGCATAGGAATCTCCTGCTATACAATCTGCCATGGCAATCAAAACTCAGGACCCAACAATGAAACCAAGTACATATCATCAGTCTGATATTGCAAAGCAACCTGACAAGCCAGTAGGACATGGTCCACTGCTCCAGGTGTCTATAGCAAAATCATTAATCACTAATATGAAGAACTCTCTGAGGGTCCCCTTCCCACAGATTGGCCAAGGGTCAATCATGGTTCCCTTGGAGACAGCAAGGAATAAGCAATCGTACCTGCTGTTTTCACTCTTTCCTCACAGGTAGCCTCTCTAAATCCTCCCTTTTCCTCATCTGTAAAATGGGAAAATAAATTCATAGGGTTATTGTGAGAATTAAATGAGATTATACGTGTAAAGCTTTCAGCATTATTTTTGGTACATAGTTATTTCTCAGTAACTATTAACTGTTATTAATATTAAGCATTTTCCTGTTCTGTCATAAAAGGATAACAGTACCTGTTTCATTGGTTGGTTGTGAGAATAAAATACAGGTTTAGTAGATACAGAGTTTGCCACAGGGCTTGGTCCTTAAATCCTCACTAATCATGGTACCTCCTATAACCCCATTATCCAGAAGAAACCATGATTAACATTTTGTCAAATATGCCTTCCACTCAATTTATTAACAATTCATTTACACTGCTTTTTCAATAAAACAGTGAAAAAATTAACAGCTTTTTCGAAGCCAACCTGCAGAATTGTCTCCTAAATGGGTGGTGACAGCAGGATCTGTGGCAACTGCAGTATATGAAGTGTCTGGGAGGCCACAGCAAATGCTGGAAGGTCTATGGCTGTTATAGCCACGTGAATCAGGACCATCACTCAGCCTGCCCCTCCTTCCTGGGGCCAGATAGTAAGCTTCTAAGATTAGGGTCTTTGAACTTGGGTCCCCTTAATTTTCACTCTTTCATCCAACAAGTAGTTCTTAGCTTCTGGGTAGCAAGCATGATTCTAGGCACCACGGGGAAAGACCCACAGAATCCCTGCCCTGTGTCTCTTGCTTTTCCCTTGTTTTATATGAAAACATTTGTTTTAAAGATTTTTTTTTATATGGACCATTTTTAAAAAAGACTTTATTGAATTTGTTACAGTATTGCTTCTGTTTTATGTTTTGGTTTCTTGGCCGCGAAGCAAGTGGGATCTTAGCTCCCCGACCAGGGATCAAACCCACACCCCATGCTTTGGAAGGCGAAGACTTAACCACTGGACCACCAGGGAATTCCCCCAAAACACTCATTTTAAATTAAGTGCCTTTTCATTACTAATGGTGTTTTAGGAATATACACCCATTGGATAAAATTGGCAATGAATAAATGACTCCTGTATTTTACTTCATAGTTTTTGTTTGTTTGTTTGTTTGTTTATGTTTGGCTGCCTTGGGTCTTCATTGCTTCGCACGGGCTTTCTCTAGTTGTGGCGAGCGGGGGCTACTGTTTGTTGCAATGCGGGGGTTTCTCACTGCGGTAGCTTCTCTCGTTGAGGGGCATGGGCTCTAGGCGTACAGGCTTCAGTAGTTGTGGCACGTGGGTTCAATAGTTTTGGCTCACGGGCTCTAGAGAGCAGGCTCCGTAGTTGTGGTGCACGGGTTTAGTTGCTCTGTGGTATCTGGGATCTTCCGGGACCAGGGATCGAACCAGTGTCCCCTGCATTGGCAAGCGGATTCTTAACCACTGTGCCACCAGAGATGCCCCATTACTTCTTAGTTTTTCTCTTACCTAGTTGAAGTCATACTGTATCCAACATTTTGGCATTTCTCCCCCCCACTGCCAGTCCCAAATATAAGTAGTTTTCCATGTCATTAATATTTTTTCATAAAAGTTTAGGCAGTTTTGCTGCAACAGAGCAGGGATTCCTTGGGGTCATGTGGTATCCTCTTGATCAATGGCTTTCCAGCTTTTTGGACCACAATCCACCAAAGAAATACGTTATACACTGTGACCCAGTACTCACACACACACCCCGAAACAGAAGTTCCATGAAAGAATACTTTCCTTATTACATTATATGTACTCTGATACAGTCTTTTCTATTCTATTGAATGTTTTTTTTTTTCTTCAAAAATGTTGATCAAATATACCAGGGGAAATGGGTTACTACTCTTAATGTTTTTGAGTTCCCAAAGTTGAATAAATGAGAGTTTCTCTTCTTTCCTCCCATACTCCATCTGTCTTGGTAGGGTTCTTCTCTAGAAGTAGAGCTTGAGGTAAAGATTGGGATAGGATGTGGGTTATTTATGTGGGAGGTGATACCAGGAAACAGAAGTGAGAAGGATGGGTCAAGCTAAGATGTGTTATGGAGCTAGTTGCTGCCATGGGCCGCTGGGGCTCAGTCCACTGGAGACCCCTAAGGAATGGAAAGAAGGCCCTCAGAATGGTTCCTCCAAAGGATGGGCGGCTGGGACATTTATCTACTGGCTTCCATCCATCGTTGGTTGAGAGTGTCCAACCTATTTCCCCACCTGACTTCAGAAAAATGAAGAGACGAAAGGTGGGTGCCTAGATGGGGCTATCATCAGGCCTAGAAGCCTCCTCAGAGCCTCCACTGAAACATGAGTGAACCAGGAGCATGTGATGCAGAGCACAGAAAAGCAGCTGGTGCTTCCTTGAGTGGGAAGCGGGGAACTTCAGGGTTCTCCACCCAGTACATCATTCTTCCTCCTACCTGGGCAGCCAGTCTCAGGGTCTTGCTGCCATAACAGACAGTCAGAACCTGAAGAATGAACTCCTCCAGGCTTGGCTCTTGACACATAAACATCATTTAGAAATATATTCTGTCTTTCTTAACAAAGATAATTTATTGCTGTGGACTCAGACAAAAATCTAATTTCAATTGTGGCTAGAAATGTCTTCTGGGTCAGGGGGTACCTCCCTGTTTCATCGATGCCCATCATTGCTTCAGAGGGTGGGGAGATTTAGGGATATGGAAACAGCTCTAAAAGAAGTTCCAAAATGTTCTTTCTCTTCCTTTTAATTGTGATTTGTAAATACTCATCATATAGAATGGATAGACCATAATTTAACTATAAACTTTTCTGTTGTTGGATATTTAGTTTGTTTCCATTCTTTCAGTATCAAAAATAATGTTATAGCAAACATCATTGTGCATAGCTCTTTGTGTGAGTATCATATTATTTTACCAAGATAGAGTGGAAATAGAGAGTTAGAGTCAAAATGTGGAAATAGAGAGTTAAAGAGTATGAAAACTGTAAAAGCTTTTGATCCATCCTGACCCTCTGCTTTCCACAAAGTGTTGATGTAACCAGTGGATACATTTACCACTCCTGTGTGTATTAGGCAAACCTAAAAACATTTTTAAAGAAATTCTCAATGTTGAAAATTTAGAAAGCATAGGAAAGTAAATCATAACAATAACAAATAACCCTGAGACATCCATTAACACTTTAATATATTTCATAGTTTTTTTTCACTCATATATAATGTATATGTATAATTTAAGAATAAAATAGGACATAGCATATATAGGGCTTTATATTCTGGCCTTCTCCTTTAATATTATATTCCACTTTCTGGAAAGATAATTTTAAGTGGTTGCAAAATGTTTCATCTGTGTCAGTTAGGAATTGCGTTGGCCGCCATGAACAGAGTTTGACGAGCATAAATATATAATGGTTTATTTTTTCTCATATAATGAGACACCTGGAAGGAGCCAGTTGCTGGCTTTGTTACAGCAGTTCAAGGATGTCAGAATTGCAGTCACTACAGTTCTCCTGGCTTTTTTCTCCTGGTCCCCAAATGGCTGGTGGGGCTTGAGCCTGCATCTCAGTAATCAAGATAGCTGGGTCCAGGCAGCAATCCATGCACTTGGAAGTCTCACCTAAGGACTTCTCCTTATATCTTATTGGCCCCCTTGTCTGCAAAGAAGTCTGTGAAATGTAGTATTTTTAGCTAAGCACATTGCTGGCCACAATAATAGAGGGTCTTGTTAATGACAAAGAGGAGAATGGAAATGGGGCAGCTAAGCTATCTCTGCCACAGCATCATATGGTGTAATATTGAACCGATTTCCTACAGAGGAGTAATTAGTTTTTTTGTAATTTTCACCATTATACCAATTGCCATGGTAAGCACCTTTGCACAAACATCTTGATATCTCTTATTATTTCCTTATGATAAATTCCCAAATGGAATTAATAAAATCAAATCATGGAATGCAAAATTACTTTCCAGAAAGGTGCTACTAATTATATTCTCACCAGCAACATATAAAACCATTGGGCAGTTTTTCTGAGAGTCATTCATTGAATACTTGCTTTCTGTCCAACCCCAAATGGGCCCTTGTGATTCTTTTTTCGAATAGTAATGTCATTCACAGATGTTAGAAAATGCAATCAGTCCTTAAATAGAGTATGTCAAAATGGCAATGGCTGAGCACTATGCCTTTTATTTAATTAAATATATACTGGAAGAAAATGTCCTTGGAGGATGAGCCTGCAAGGTGACAGACACAATTTAGACTTGTATGTTCTTGTATTTTGATTTTTGAAGTCCCTGAGATGGTTTTGATACCAATAATGGCATGGGGCCACAGGAGAAAAGATGACAAGGAAAAGACCCATCTAAGAACCTATCAAGAAATCTAAATCAATTTAGGATCTTGAAAGTTTAATATTAGAAGCTATTCTGGAAGATATGAATCTTAACACAACTATAGCTATTCCGCAAACCAATGCAATTTTAGCAAAGTTTTGAAGCCCCATCTATTGAGTTGCATTCTAATGGGATTAATGTTAGTAGAAACAATGTTTGGCTAAAGTCACTGAACTGGGTTCCTCCACAGTCCCAACCAAGAGCCAAAATTTGCCATATTTAGAGGTGTATACAGTTAACATGTTCTCAAAAATTCATACTTTTAATAAATTTCTGGTGAATTAAGTTGAAAATGTAAATGCACCCTAGGACTCAAATGAAAAGATTTCATACTAGCTTCTGTTCAGCTTAATGCAGTAAAATTAAAAAGTGATAGCAGCAAATCCTTTAGCCAAGAAGATCAGTTTTTAAACAAGAATAATCACCTGATAATTTATGTTTGAGAGTTTGGTTTGTACTTCAGATTTCTTTATAGCAAGGCTAGGCTTCAAGTCCTGTCTAATTTTCCCTGGCCTTTAGTCTGCCTTGCTTGAGCAAAGATGAAAGCCTTCGGAAAAAGTGATATTCGCATGTATTCTTTGAATTTACAGTTTGTGTTTTAAATAGTGCTGTGCATGGTCATCTAGGTCCCTGGGATGGGAGTAGATTTTTCAGGCCATGTCTTGAACCCAGGGAGCAGAAGCTGTTGCCCATTCAGGAGAACAGAGACTACACCACGAAGATGCTTTCCACTTCCCTGGGCTACAAGCAGTCCCAATGCTTAAAACTAGACCTGGCATGAGACTTCCCTGGCAGTCCAGTGGTTAAGACTCCTTGCTTCCACTGCAGGGGGTGTGGGTTCGATCCCTGGTCCAGGGAACTAAGATCCCAAGATTCTGCATGTTGTGCGGTGTGGCCAAAAATTTAAAAACAAGCAAACAAACAAAAAACCAAAAAACTCGACCTGGCACATAGTTGGTGGTTCATAAACATTTGTTGAATATTTTTGAATACGATACAACCCAAATACAGTTTATCTCTAAGGTGGTAGGATTACATGTGACTTTTCTCCTTTTTCTTTGCTCTTCTGTAGTCTATGAATTTCCCTCAAGGCATAGCTGGGACATTTGTAATCAGGTAAAATAAAACAAACGTGTTTTCTTATAGCCATATACAAAGCTGCATTCCAGATCATGGTTCCTAGGACATTTTTGCTAACTTTTTTGAACAGAGGAGGTAGATTATATTGTATCATAATGAATTGAACATCTTTATTAACTATATTTAAATATTTTATATTTTAAATGAGACAGGAGCTTTGAATTCATCTTTTATTTAGCAGTATATATTAGGTGATAAACGGACGTAAAGAAAATTAGTAAATGAATCAGTCGATTGAATTGTAATTCCCTGAATTAAGTCTTTAAAACCATCAGTGGATGAAAATAATGTGTGAATTCTACCATTTTTCATTTTATACTAATATTTATTTACATCATTAACGATTCAGAATACCAGAGTTGTTGTTTCTGTACCTGTGATTTTACTGTTTCTTAAACATTTATTTTTATTTCATTAATATACTGTGTATGGTTTAAACATTTTTGATAACTTAGTCATAATACACTTTTAAATTCAACTAAAATTTAATGAGTATATATATGCTACACTAGCACTCTGTAAATTCCTCTATCATTTTGTTACTATAATTATAATCATTTTTATTTATTAGTATTATTAGCTACTGATTATTGTATGTTTACTGTTTACCAGGCAGTATGTTAGTGGTTTTCATATAAAACTAATATAGTTCTATAATAACTCTATGAGGTACTTAGTGTTATTTTATCTTAAGAAATTGAGGCCGAAAGATAGAGTGACCCACCCAATGTTACGCAGCCCATTGTCGAAATGGCAGTGTCAGAATTTGAACTCACGCCCACATATCTTCTAATTCATATTTTAATCACTATCTTCTACTGTCTCCCCAATAATTTCACAGTCTGCTTTCCCACTAAGATGTAAGCTACTTAATAGCAAGAACTCTGTTTCTTACTCTAACTGTAGTGCCTGGTTCACAGGGAGGACTCAGTAAATATTGATATAAACTAAACTTAGATTTGAACTTTGGTCTCTAACATAAGAGTAAACAACAACAAAAAGCCCTACAAAACTATTTCTTCACAAGTAATTTGCAGTTGTAGCTAACCTGTTTTTTTTCCTGCTCTGTTACTTAAGAACTTATTTTATTACCCTAAAGAAAAATGGATAAAAGACATAAACAATTTACCCCCCCCAAAAAAAGATAAAAATGACTCAACATATAAAAAGGTGTTCAACTTTACCACTAATAAAATAAATTTAAATTAAAACAGCAATGAGATAAGATTTTACAGTTATCATATTGACAAAAAGTGAAAAGTTTGGCAACATACTTTGCTGTGGAGGTTTTAAGATAACAAGGGGGTACTCATATATTGTTGGTGGAAATGCAGAATGATCAACCCCTATGGAAACAAATTCACTAAAATCTAGCAAAATATTTATTCATACTTTGACTCACAAATGCAACTTTTAAGAACTTACCTTAGGAGCCTCTCACTTCAGATTTACCCTTCAGTACCTGCTCTGTGATAATGGGACGGACTCCGGGCATTTCTCCTGATCAGAGCACAATGTTAAGCTTTGTCGGTAGAGGGCGCTGGAGGGACACTGCAGGAAGGGGGCTCTGTGGTTCTGGGGTGCTGCCTTTTGTTTTCACTTGCTCCTGCTGTGCAGTCTGTCAGTGGTGTGCAGTGGAGATGGGGAGAGAGGGGAAGAGTTGATGGACTCAGGTGGTGCCAGAATGCCTGGTCCCTTAGTGACCTCCCATCCCAGCCTAAACCTTGGGACCAGCTTGCTATGGAACGTCCAGTGAGGACACCGAGTGCTCCAAGAGAGGCTATGACCACCTCTGTGTGCTTGTGTGCTGGAAGCTTGTTTCCTGCTGTGGAAACCTGTGGCCCAGGGAACCCAGCACATTTGCTACCATCCAGTAGGCTGCAACCACATCTTCTCCAACTACGTTGAACATCATTGGAAAGGTTCCCCTTCCAATTTTGTCCTTCATTGGGTCCTCTCCCTCAGCTCTTAGAGCATCCTTTAGAGCATGGGTTGGCAAACTATGGTCTGATGGCCAAATCCAGCTCACCACTTGTTTTGTAAATAAAATTTTATTGAAACAGAGCCATGCCCATTTGTTTATGTATTGTCTATACAGTGTGGAATGATTGTGACACAGATAGTATGGGATACAAAGCCTAAACTATTTACTATTTACCCCTTTACAGAAAAAGTTTGCCAATCCTATATTAAAGTTCTCTTTACATCTTTATGTTATTCTCTTATGATAGCTTAATAATTTTTAATAGTAAACTTTTCCTATTTAAATCACCATGTGGTTTCTGTCTTCAGACAGATGCTACCTCTAACAATACAAAAATACCTATGCATAGGGTTATTTATTGCAGCCTTACTTGTAATTGCACAAAAAAGAAACACTCTAAATGCCTTAACATGGAGATTGGTTTAATAAACTGGTATCCATACAAAAAGGGCTCTGTAACTATGACAGGAATTAGGACATCTCTATGAACTGGTATGGAGTGACTTTCAGGGTATGATATTAAGTGGGGGAAAAAAAGCACAAAAGCATATATAAAGTACACCATATCTGTAACAAAGCTTATTTCTTAAAAAAGAAACATGGGAAAGATAAGCCAGAAATGAATAACATCGCTTACCTACAGATGGTGGGTTGGAATAGAGCGAAAGGAATAAAAGAGGAATCAACACTTCCCTGCATGTACCTTTTGGTATAGTATTGATTTTAAAACCTTGTTAATGTTTTTTACATTCAAAAGTGAAAATAAATCAACAAGTTTGAGAAGAAAAAGAAAATTGAAAGCAAACAGAAACCAATACACAGTATTTTGAATTAACAGCAAGACCACATGAAAGAAAAGAATTAATCTGAGTAACATTTGAACCAATACTTTGACTAAATACCCTCAGTCCAAAAGAGTAGTTAAAAAAAAGAAATGTTAAATTCTGATTAATAGGTTTTTTTGATAGACTACTGTTATAGCAATTCTGAGACTATTTTGGTACATTGTGCAATTAACCAATGAATAAATACATTGAGGTGTTAGGAGCCAGGGTTCTCACTATGGGGGAGGGACACACATAAACATAAACTGGGAGAAGACTAAAAAAAAAAATACCAAGGTATTTGTTGCATTGGAATTAGAGTAATCTACATAGACAGACAGATAAATAGGTAGACAAATAGAAGCAACAATACCCCAATAGCGGTGAGCAACCTACTGCCCAACTCTTGGTTTTTAAATATCATTATACTGGAAGGAACAAGGGATCCTTGAAAAGATGACTGATTCTGGTGCTGGAGCAGTTGAAGTACAACATGAGCCAGGGTCATCTTTTGTTCCTGAAGATAAGAACGTGCTCATAAAGTTACAGGAATCTGTCTAAAGGACATGGGAGCTGGGAGGGGTTTCTGCTGGTCAAACTGGAACAATAGGAGCATCAAATAAACAATGATGTTACTAGATTATATTACCATTAAATGAGCCAATAATTCATTTACAAATTTAAAAATAGGAGCTAAAAGTTCAAAACTTCTAACAGAAAATATAGAAGGTATGGAAATAAACAGATTCCTCATATAGTACAAACAAAAACCAAAGGACAATTATATGTGATCCTGGATTAGAAAAAAAATGCTATAAAGGATATAAATGGGACAATTGGCAGATTTAAATGATTGTGTATTAGGTAATAATATTGTATCACAGCTTAATTCCCTAAATCTGATCATTTAGAAGACATGTACTAATGAATTTAAAGGGTAAAGGGTCATGAGGTCTGCTATTTACTCTTAAATGTTTCTGCTGAAACTACTGCTGCTGCTGCAGCTATTACCACCACCACCACCACCACTACTACTAATAACATACAACAAACATGGAAGAATGTTAACTGATCAATCTACGTGAAGAAATGTCTGTGATTCCTTTTCATCAGCCACTGGCCACATTGCGTGGTTGCCTAGTCATGTGACTGGTCAGAGACTCTTGCATGAATCAACCCTTGCTATTTATTAGCTATGAACTTATCCATTCCTTTATTTTCATCTTCTCAGGTGGTGGGCTAAGATTCCATTCAAATGTTACCCTGGTTAATCTTTACAAAAATCACATGAAGTAGAAATTATTTTCTCCATTTAAACAGATGAGACAGCTGAAGTTCAGAGAGGTTAAGTGACTTGCCCGAGGTCATTGTTAGTAAATCACAGTGTTGTAATTCAAACCCAAGACTCCAGGTCCAGTGTTTATTTCACCTCAGTTCAGGCCTCGGGGGTCCAACGTTGTGAACATCAGCAGATGCTACAGAATCAGGAAGCCAAACAGAGCAGCTCTGCAAGATGAGAAGGGATAGCCTTAGAACACAGGCTATGGGAATTCAGTAATTAGAAAACATAGTAACGTGAGGCCAAATGAATATCTACAGATTTAATGTTCATATTATTACTTCCTTAAATGACCTGCAATTTTATATCATTTTCTGTTCATCAGACTACAGGTTAGCCTCACACATACACCATTATTGTTTTCTGAGATACATGAATATACCTTTAAAAATATTAATACATTAATATACATATAAAAAAGGAATGAAACAGAAAATAATTCCCCTGATATTAAAAAAAGAAATATATGTATATGGTTAAAATAGTCAAGTTTTTAAAATTTCTTCCATTTAAAATATATGTTCTTAGGACTTTCCTGGTGGCGCAGTGGTTAATAATCTGCCTGCCAATGCAGGGGACATGGGTTCGAGCCCTGGTCTGGGAAGATCCCACATGCCACAGAGCTACTAAGCCTGTGCACCACAACTACTAGGCCTGTGCTCTAGAGCCTGCGAGCCACAACTGTTAAGCCCACGTGCCACAACTACTGAAGCCCGTGTGCCTAGAGCCCGTGCTCCACAACAAGAGAAGCCACCACAATGAAGAGCCCACACACCACAACTAAGAGTAGCCCCCACTCGCTGTAACTAGAGAAAGCCTGTACGCAGCAATGAAGACCCAACACAGCCAATAAATAAATTAATTAATTAATTAAAAAAATATGTATGTTCTTAGAACACACAGTCTGCTACATTGTTTTTTAGCAGCTGTAGGGGATTCCATTGTAGGGTATGGGTATATGTGTGTAGATTTATGTATCTGGTTTTGTGTGTGTGTAGGCTTATCTGTGTGTGTGTGTTTGTATATTCACATGGCTCTGTGTGTATGTGTGTGCGGGCGTGCATGTGTGTGTGTGTGTGTGTGTGTGTGTGTTTATAACCACTGCCTCCTGCTGGTGGCTGTCTCTTCCATGAGCTAAAAGTCTCCTGGAAGCACAAGGATCATGTCTGATTGACTTTCAATTCTTAGCCTCTGAGCAAAGAGGCTAGAACTAATGCTTATTGAGACATAACTTTTATTGGCACATAATTTCTTTCCATACGAAGAGCAGTGGCAAAGAGCATAGGCTCAGACTACATGGGTTCAAAACCTGCTTGCACAGCTTACTGTGAGGTCTGGGATGGTTCGTGGGAAAGTCCCTTGGCCTCCCTGGTCTCTATTTCCTCATTGGAAATGGGTATATCTATAGCACACTCCTGGTCAGCTTCCCTTGCAGCAGAATCATAGTAAAGTTTTTGGGGGCACAGAATTTATTGAAAGAGAACTCTCAGGAGACAGGCAGGGAGAACAGTGGGCTAGAGCAGGGCCAAGTCAGGGGTGGTCTCAGCAGGGGTCTAGCTTGGGTTTGATCCACAGGGAGCTCATGAATTGGACCACAAAGTTAGCCCCATCTTAAAGCAAGAGGCTAGGTTTTTGTTTTTTTTTTATTTATTTATTTATTTAATTTGTTTATTGGCTGCATTGTGTCTTTGTTGCTGCACACGGGCTCTCTCTAATTGCGGCAAGCGGGGGCCACTCTTCATTGTGGTGCACGAGCTCCCCGTTGCGGTGGCCTCTTTTGCTGTGGAGCACAGGCTCTAGGCACATGGGCCCCAGCAGCTGTGGTACACGGGCTCAACAGTTGTGGCTCACAGGCCCTAGAGCACAGGCTCAATAGCTGTGGCACATGGGCCCAGTTGCTCTGCTGCATGTAGGATCTTCCCAGAGCAGGGCTCAAACCCGGGCCCCCTGCATTGGCAGGTGGATTCTCAACCACTGTGCCACCTAGGAAGTCCCAAAGGACTAGGTTTTTGTTCCCCATGTCCCTCAGTTATTGGCTGCTGAAAGTCACCCCGGGTTGGTGTGTGGTGTAACCTCCTAGGGTAGCTCCTGTTAGAAAGAAGGCACGTCTCTGGAGAAAAGGGAAAGCTGGAAATCTTTAGCAACCCTCCCTTACAGCAGCTGGGAGGGGGGTGTGCCCACCTGATCAAAGAGATGGGGGTACCAACAGCAACTACTACAGTCACCACCTCACCAGGTCATGGGAAGGGTTAAACATGATGTTACATATAAAGCACTTAGCACAAGGAGAACAGGTAACATGTATTGCGTGCTTAAACCAAGCATTGTTCTAAGTGCTTTGACCTTAGAAAACTGCATCGTATGAAAGAAACCTTCAAATGTCAGCTAATTTTGTTATCTCATTTAATAGCCAGCTTCCTAACACATATTGAGTATTTAATAAATGTGAGATAAAACACATGTGCAGGGAAGGTGGTCTTCTCATCTCTTGGATTAGCCTCTATGTTCCTGCCTGTTCTTGTTTCATTATGTCTTCATACTGTATTTCGGACCTTGTGTATCCTGTGGGTATTGAGTTAACATGAGCTGTTTCGGGCATTTTAAGGACTTCCATATTTCTTTGTTTATTGATGTACGAGGGGTACTTGGATAACTGTGGATGAGGTTACAGTGAGAGGGCCCAGGAATCACTGACCTGCTTACTAATTATCCCCATTCCCCGTGCTGTGATTTCTGAAGAAGCTGGGAAAACTGGGAGAGAAAAAAATCAACAAGCCCTTTTAGTAGTAACTGTGTGCATCCGTCAGGGTTGGATCAGAGAAGCAGAAACATGAAGAGTCTTCCTAGTAAGGCACTTACTGAAGGGAATTGACCTGGCCCAGCAGTGGGAGCTGGGGAACTGTGTGTGTCAGGCTGTTGGCTCTGCTTCTCGTGCTGGGGACACAGACTCTGCAGGGCAGGCCATCAGGAAGGGAAGTGGATGTGAAGGGGGGGAAGCAACGATGAGCTGGAACACGGGGTGTTTCCCGATGCCCCCAAACCTCCAACTTTGATGAAAAGAGTCCTGCAGGAGCAGCTGGTGCCTGTCAAAGAGCCAAACAAGCCCCTGACTCAGGAGTCAGAAACTGAAGGGGGATGGGGTGGCAGCTCGAGGTGCTATGGGCAGGGCTGCTGCAGGATGCTAACAAGGTGCCTGGGGCCCCAGTACCAACGTTCTGAGAGTGCAAAGGATGCTTCACTTCCATCTTCTGAGTCTTGCACAGAATGTCTCTTTAGGTCCACATAGACTCAGAAGTGTGCAGGGGAGTGTGGGCAGCACAGTTCCGGTTGAGCTAAGTTGACACGATATAAATGGACACACTTGTTGACAGCAGTCAAAATGAGCTCATGTAGAAAGCTGATGACCTAAGTGGGCTTTTTTTCTGTCTTTCCATCATGTACCTCTGAATCTAAATCCTTGGAGCCTTAGAAGAAGAAGAAGACAGAAAAAGAGGGAGTAGGAGAGGCCCCCAAGTCCGAGGACCACTCAGCCTCCCTAAGGGCCAGGCCTTAACACACCGAGAAGGGAAGTTAACGCAAGCCAGAGTAAAGGGAAATCTGTGCGTGTGCTTTTGTAACGTGGCCTAGGAATGCCCTGGAATGCTGAGTCGATCATTGGTTCCTCCTCTGGAAGAGGAGCTAATAAGCTGAGCTGGTAAGGAGAGAGAAAGATGGTGTGCCCTTCCCTACCATGCTGGGAGATAACAATTCTGGAGAGTTTTTGTGCTTTACAGGAAATTAGTGCTGTTTAAATGGATGGTTCCTTGATTCTAATGTCCAGTGGTTACATTGGTGAGGACGTAGCCCTATGACTGTGTCTAATTTGAAGGATCGCCCTTGTGATTTTTTTTAGCATTTTTCCTGGCCCTGGAAAGGCTCCTGGCCAGGAAGGAAGGTTTTAAGGCCTCCTGGAAGTTATCAATTACTGGGTAAGAAAAACGGAGAAGAAAGGAGGGAAGGAGGGAAGGAGATGTACTGGTCAGGATAGTCTAGGCTGAGCTCTGGCGAGAACCCCCAATTTCAGTGGCCTAAAGCTAGATTTCTATCTCATTCAGTCTCCTTGTCCTTCGCAAGACACTGGTGAGGGCTCTGCTCCTCAAGGCCTCTCAAGAATCCAGGCTGATGGAGCAGCTACCATCCCGGGGTTGCTGGATATGGTGCGTGGTTGCAGCAATGGCGCCGGTGTGATCACAGTATCTACCACCACCACCACTACGCCCTCGTGGTTGTGTAGTTCTCTCCCGTGTTCAGTCATCACAGCAGAAGGAAAGAGTCCTGAAGGATCTCACATCTGCAATTACTTGTCACCTCTCACTACAATTCATTGGCCACAACTGGTCATATTATGCCACCTAGCCACAGAGGACCATGAACTGGTATCATGCCAGGTGCTCAGAAAGCCAGAAATATTCAGAGGGAACCACTGACTCCCACAGAGATATGGGGGGGAAGCAGAATTCTGTTCAATCAGGACCTTTGGGGAATGAATGATAATGACCAAGGATACTCCAGAGTCTTCCCTCCTGTCTCATTCTGTACATGACAATAGACGTCTATCCCTAAGGCACTGGTTCTTTAAGATAAGCTCCTATTCCAAAGTCTTCACTTGCTCCTCATCACGCACAGGATAAAATCCAGACTCCTTGTGTGGCAGCCAGTCTAGCTGCTGCTCTAGCTGGGCCCCTGAGAGGATTCAGGCACGTCAGGTCATGCTAGGGGGACAGGTGGTGGTAGAAGCCTTGGCCCTAGGGACAATAAGAAGAGACATTGAGGGACCTGAGTGGGTAAAAGTCAGACAGTGGGAAAAAGACAGTGCATGCCAGCTTGGTCCAATACCAGCACCTAGGTACAGAACTAAGCTTGTCACTGAGATGGGCTTTAGGCCAGATTTCTAGGCAAGGGGGCTGACTACAAAGATCAAAAAGAGTTATTTTTACAAAAAGTACCTGGAAGCTCAAGGTAGCCTTGTTTGGGATGTGGATAATATAAAGGACGGGGAAGATATTGTCTCCTCCCCAGTGGGAAGGCCAGCCAGGCATCTTTGCACTGGTATGTTATCGGGGTCAAGGGTAGGGCAGGCTTGGGCCCAGATGAACAAACTTGGTGCAGTGTGGTTTGGGCAGATATGAGTGGGAGGTGGCACTGGGCGTTTTGATAGCAAATGAAGCACCCATGCCTTGACAGTGGTGGTGGATGTCGGAGGTGATGTCTACACATACATGCCCAGGGGAAGATGGAGCAGATGAAGGGGAAAACAGACATTCCACAGGCAGCCGGAGAACTGCATTCCTAGGTACACAGAAGGCCCACTCTGAGAACATCCGGAAGTAATTTATTCACCTATTCAATAGTTACTAGACACCTACTTTTTAGGCAGTAAACAAAATGAGCAGAGTTCCTGACCTGATGGAGTTTACATTCCAATGGGAGGTACTGGCAAAAAAAAAAAAAAAAATTAAGATATATATAAGTTAACAAATATATAATTTCAAATAGTGTAAAAACATATTATGTAGATACTAATTTACTATTTACTGTATAATTTTAGATAGTGTATTAGATGAGAGATTTTATATTTCCTCAATTATGAATCAGAGTAAAATTATATTACTATAATCCTAATTTTTACTCCCAGGCTTTCACAGCTGGGAGATCTTTAAGGTCATCTGTAGTATTGCCAAAACTCTCATAGACTCCACAGGCCTTGGCCGTGAAGGATGACAAGTTCTCAGCTGATGCGAGGGGAAGTAGGTTGGGTTGGAGCAAGTCTAGGCCAGGGGACTAATGCTGTCATCGCCAAGGAAGGGATACAGATGCTACCACTGCAATGGCTAAAGGGACATTTGAAATTTTGTCCTAGTCCAGGTTGGCATCGGTGTCCAAAAGTTTATGCAGGTGGATAACACCAGCAGTCTCTGGTCACCAGTGCTCTCAGTGACAAGGGGGCGAAAGGTCTTGGTTCTACAAGGGTGCATCCTGGAAGAAGCAGGGCTGTGCCCATGGCAGGCACCCACAGAAATGTCCACTAACCTGGAAAGTAGGCAAGGGCTGGGAAGGTTGTCAGTGACCCATGATTCAATGAATATTTATTAAGTTCCTATTGTGTGACAGGCTCTGTGCTACGTGTTAGGAATACAGTGATAACCTCTCGGAGACCCTTCCCTAATGAGACTCTTCTTCCACTAGGTCTCAGCCTGGAGAGCTGTAGATTCTAGTCCTAGCTGCGAATGGTATTGTAAATTATGAACTGAGTTTGGTGGTGGAGACTGGCTAGATGTCCTGGGTGGTAGCTGCAGTTTTATGGTCCCACAGAGAGATGCTGAGAACTCTGTCTAGATAAAAGAATTGAAGCAGGGAGTGAGGATGGAGTCCTCACGCCATCAGAATCAGTTTTCATTAACTCAGAGCAAGAATGGGGTGTCGTCTGCAGAGTCTGGAAGGCAAGCCGTCCGTGGCTGACCAGGGTTGGGGGTCCCTGTGCTCCCGGAGTCCCTGAGTATTAGTGCAGTTCAGCCACCACACCCTGCAGCCAGCAGCCAGTGAAAAGGAATTACACACACTCAGCCCCTTTTGCTTTGGCTTCTTCCCTTACTTTCACTACCAGCTGCCTCTCCCCTCAAATCTATCACAGGAATGTCCCTCAGTCTTGGTGACCAGATTATGCTTCTTCTGTTTGACCCCTGCGTCCCTGTTGGATTTAGGTTATACTCATTCCCAGACTCTTTAGGCTTTTGACTGTTTGGGGTAAAGTTCCTACTCTGAATATTCTTGACTCCAGGCTTTCATGTCCGCCCACCTGGCCTGTATCCTGGTCAAAACCACCTCAGCAACCTTTAAGAGAGGCCTGGTCATTTTGGCATGAACCCGTGGCTCCAGGGGCAAGCGTGTCGCTATAGCAACATGGATGATCCACTAGGCACCTGCTGTCACTCTGCTATGGGACTCTGAGGGCTCTGCAAAGGGAGCGCCAGCCTCCTGAGGGAGATAACCACCCTTGTGGGCCAATTAGCAGAGGAGAGGGCAAAATGCCTCCCTCGCCAGCCCTGGCAGGCCCTGTGGCTCCCAGTCCCTCCCCCTCCCCAGGGCTGCTTCTCCTCCTGCCCCCGGGGACATTTGGAGGGAATCCAGAGAAATTGCCAGGTTTCATTACGCAGCTTTGAACCTGCATGTTGATTCTCTGGAGAGGCCAGAAGGATGACATTTCTCTTTTCTTGCCCATAGCCCCACTCACACACCTGGGAATCCCTCCAGGAAGATAACCCAGGTTTTTGCCCTCAAAGAGTCTTGGAGATCAAATCCATTATGCCTTTCATTTCTGTTTTCACTGGTCAAGGTCCAGAGTGCAACTTCCTCCTCCATGCCTGCATGGTCATTTGATCCACTTCCACCATCATTCTCATGAACCTTCGTACATCCTTCTGTCCCAGCCTTGCATTCCTCCTCTCTTTCTCATTCTCCTCTACCTTGGCCTCTTGAATCCTTCCTCAGGTGGGGGGGAGGGGCGCGAAGGGGAAGCTGGGACGAAGTGAGAGAGTAGCATTGACATATATACACGACCAAATGTAAAATGGATGGCTAGTGGGAAGCTGCTGCATAACACAGGGAGATCAACTCGATGATGGGTGATGACTTAGAGGGGTGGCACAGGGAGGGTGGGGAGTCGCAAGAGGGAGGGGATATGGGGATATATGTGTAAATACAGCTGATTCGCTTTATTGTACAACAGAAACTGGCACAACAGTGTAAAGCAATTATACTCTAATAAAGAGCTTTAAAAAAAAGATATCAGGCAGAGAAGCAGTGTCTTCCACAGTATCTCCCTTACTCCCTGATATTGTATTTCCACTCTCTTGTTAAAACCCTGCTTCTCTGTACTCATGCCATTTAGATTTTCTACTTTACCCCCTGTTGCTGCAGTCATCTACTGAGGTGGGGAGGGGGTCCTCTTATTCGTTGTCTACACTGGCGATGGGCAAAAAGCCCACCGCTCCATGGGACAAGCCAGTTGGTTGTCCCCTACCCCCAAGCCTTAGACAGTCTTCATGACAGCAGTGTCCAGGTGGGTGGCCTGTCCAACGCCATGGCCACTCAGGTGCTCACCTTTCTTTCACCTCCAATGATTTCCTCTCTACTTCAGACACCCACTCCAATGGGAAGTCGCTGGATATTACCATTACCTGTAATGCTCTTCATCCAAAATTATCAACCTGAGCACTGCTCTGCTTGACCATAACCTCCCCTGCTTCCCGGGGTTTATTCAACTGCGCTCTCACCAGCCCTTCTCTAGCATCATCAGCACTCTGCTATCTCCCAATTCATCAGCCTTCCTCCTCCTTTGCTTCCATTATGATGGGAGTTCATGGGCAATATTTCTAGACTCCCCCCTCCGTCCTACATTTCTCCACTTCCATCTCTACTCGCCTAGACGTCCTTGCCCCTCTGTTGCCTTTGTTTGTCTATACTTCTGAACCCAACTGTCTGTTCTCTGTGCCTGCATCCAAGCAGCCGAGCATTACCCAACGAGGCAGATTGATTCCACTATAAGCTCAAGGTCATTAACTTCAAACAGGTCCTCACACTACACAGAAAATTTACTATAGGTCTGTCTCTTTCCTGTTTTCCACAGAGACTGTCTCAAACCTTTCTCCTTTCCTGAAGCCTCTAACTTCCCTTATTTTCTTCCCTGAGCAGATGACCTCCTCGTACTGTATTAGAGAGAAGCTTGGAGCTCTCACATAAAAACTTTCTTAATCTCCTGAGTATTTCTGAGGCTGTCCTGTGGGTCCTTCTCTCCTGTTCTACTAGCAGAGCTATTTCACTTCCCATCAGGAGAATCCCCTTCTGCCTTACGGGAAGCTTACACTATCTAATGTTTTTTTTTTCCCTTCCTGTATATTCCTTTTTCTCTTGCCCGAATCTTCCCTATTTTGTGTCTGCTCATTTAAAAACAAAATAACAATCATGATCCACTTCAGCTACTACTTGATCTCTCTTCTCACCTTCAGAGTCAAATTCTGTAGAGAATTTTCTGTCTCCATTTCTGTCTCCCTTTCTCCAATCGATACCATTCTGTCTTCCAGTCCTACCATAAGCTTTTGCTGAAATTATGGACTACCTTTATACTAAAAACAGAGTTTCAGTATTTCTCTTACTTGACCATTCCCTAGTCTGGGGGAACACTGTCTTCTACTGACTTACATGATTCAACTTTCTCATGGCTTTCTTCCCACCTCTCCAGCTGTTCCTTCTCTGTCTCTTTTGCAAACTCATCTATCTCTACTTGCCAGTACATTATGGAGATTCTTAAGACTTGTTTCAATAACCTCTCCTCCTTTATTTCATGCTTTCTCTCTCAGTGTGCATGAATATCAAGTTTATATCTTTAGTCCAGACTTTTCTGTACTCCTGACCTGTAATATCTAATTTTTAACTTAGCATATTTTTCTGTCATTATTATTATTATCTACTATTATTATTATTATTGGCTGCACCACACAGCATGCAGAATCCTAGTTCCCCAACCAGGGACTGAACCCATGCCCCCTGCAGTGGAAGCATGGGTTCTTAACCACTGGAACATCAGGGAAATCCCACAGCTTAACATATTTTTTATATAAAATGCTTATCTGTTTAAGTCATCTGTATTAATTATCTATTGCTGGGTAACAAATTATCCCCAAACCACAAACCACTTAAAACCACGCACGTTTATTATCTCATAGTTTCTGTGGGTCGGGAATCCAGGTGTCGGGTAGTGAGATCCTCTGGCTCAGAGTCTCTCAGGAGGCTGAAATCAAGGTGTTGGCCAGGGATGGGGTCAGCTCAGGGCTCATATAGGGGAAGGTCCACTTCCAAGCCCACTCACGTGGCTGGTTGGTAGGTTTCAGATCCATACTGGCTGTTGCTCACAGACATCAGTTCCTTACCCCAGGCCCTCTTCATAAGGCTGCTTATAGCATGGCTGGTGGCTTTCCCCGGAGTGAGGATTCTGAGAGAGAGAGAGACAGAGAGACAGAGAGGGAGAGTGGGGAGGGGGTGGGGAGGGAGAGAGGAGAGGGGAGAGGGAGAGGGAGAAGGAGGGGAAGACAGCAGTCATGGTCTCTTTGTAACTTAACCTCAGAAGTGACATCACTTTTGCCTTATTCTGTTCTTTGGAAACAAAACCCTAGGTCCAGTCACACAGAAGAGAAGGGGATTATATACAGATGTGGATACCAAGAGTCAGGTATCGTTGGGAGTCATTTCAGAGGCTGCCTACCATGTGATCTCATATTCATCATCATGTCCAAAATCAAACACTTGCTCTCCCTAACGCCCTATCCCCAGCACCAGAAATGGGGCTCTCCTCCCAGTTTCTCTTTCTCAGTCACTGACACTTCCATCTAGGAATCATTCTGGACTATCTCTTGAATCTCACGCTTCATATCTGATCAAAACTAAATTCTGTCAGTTTATTTCTCAAATATCACTCAAATCTGCTCAGTTATCTCCACCACTACCATGGTCAACCTGATAGAAGCAACCATCATTTCCTGCTTGGGCTTGCAATTATCTGCTAACTGGTCTCCCCCCATCCACTCTGACCACTTCCCTTCCAATATATGGTCTATGTCACAACGTGATCTCTTCACCATATAAATCTGATTGTGACACTCTTCTGCTTAAAACCATAAAATAGTTTCCCTTTTCCTATTGGAGAAAGACAGAACTCCTCAATAACCTACACTGTTCTTTGTGGTCCTTTCAACCTCCCAGCCTCACTTCACACCAGGCTCTCCTCTCTCTCCCCTGTCCAGGCATACTGGCTTTCTTTCAGTCCTACTAGCCACAGAGTCTTTGCATATGCTGTTCCTACTTAAAACATTCTTCCCTCCTCTTTGCCCAGTTAATTCCTATTCATTTTTTAGATCTCAACCTAAGCATTGCTTCCATGGGAAATCCTCCTTCTAGAACCTCAGAACTCATGTCCTGCTCCTTGAAGCTCTTGTCACAGTTGCAATTTTATACTAGTTTGCGTGTTTCTTTGATGTCTCTTCTATATTCTGGAAGTGCCATCTACTCGGTCATATCATTGTTGTATCCCCAGCATTTAGAGTACATGGTGTATAATAGATACTCAATAAACACGTGTTAAGCAAATGAAGTTTCTTGATCATAACTCTTCCCAAATGGATGCAGCCAAAGATCTACTGGCTTGGCCTGGTGGGCACCATTGAGCCAGTATGTGAATTAATTTCACCTGCTTATTCAGGATTCTCAAGTGCTCCAGACTCCAGATTCAGATCCAGGAAGGTCACTGAACAGATTTAGGGATGAACTGCCCCAGACCACTGATCTCAGCATCTCAGCCTACTTAACTGACCTTTGTATTCAGTTAGAGACAAAGAATCACCAGCTGGCTAGCTGGCCATATCTTCTTGCTTACTGGACCTGGCTAGATGTGGTTTGTTCTGAATGGGTCATTGGGACTTGTTGCTTCCTTCTTTCATCATTAGGTGGGAGCAACTAAGGGTCTACTGTGGCACATGTGACTAGTCCTTTGTTCCATTACTTCTTTCACCGGAAGTGCCACCGCCTCTGGTGATGGAAGATGCTATCTTCCCTCATCAGTCCTGTCTGCAGCTCCTGTGACAGCGAGGGACTTGGGCTCTGCCAGGACTCTGGTGATCTCACTGTGGTGTGGGTATGAGAATGCTTCTTATTCCTGCTCCTCTCTACCTGTTGGTTTACCCCAGAGTGAATTGGAATGTCCCAAGGCTCCATCTCTGGGGCATCTTCAATCTTATTTAAGCCCAAGAGGCAGTGGAGTTGAAAGGGACTTCTCAGTCAGACTGGTTTAAGCAGTTCCACACTTACTGTATCCCCCTGCAGGGCTCCCATTGCTCAGGAATGGAATCCTCTACAACTGTGAAGAAGAGGAGGTAAAAGCATCCCTGGACGACAGCTCAATTGACTTCCCAAACTTAGCCCACATCAGCCCCAATCCCTTCAGCACATTTTGAAAACACCTTGACGAAGAAGCTGAAACTTTTATTTAAAGTAGCAGGAACTTAGCAAAGAGGTGTTTAGCAAGAAATGGTATGGTGAAGTGAGGATTTTTGAAAAATTAAACTGATAACCTTGTGTGTTAGATTTCAAAAAAAGAAGTAACTGGGGCAGGGAGCCAAGCTGGGTTATAATCCAAAGTAAGAAATGTTCAGGGCTTGGACTAAAGCTGTAGTTGAGGGATTACTGAGAACTGGGTGAATCTGAGAAATTTGGGCAAGAAAGAATCAACAGACCTTAAGTGTGGCTAGAGATATACAACGATTCTACATGGAAACGTTGGGAGATGTTTGCTCTCTATTTGAAGGAGAACCCAAATGCCCTTGACTCCCACATTTATCAAGACCAGTTTCCATTCGCCTGCACCCCACAGCTCCCAACTCCTCCAGGCTCCCTTGCTGATTTGACACATCTCCATCTTCATTTGCAACATTCTCTCTGAGACATACTTTTTATATTCACTCTGCAGCTGCACACACCACAACTGTAGCCAAGAGGTTTTCTCTTTTCTCTCCTGACCTCTGGAACCGCAGCCAGGTGGTCCCGTCCTGCAAACAGGAAACTGGGGCCAGCTAGGGATGCAGTGATGAACTTCTTGAGTTTGAGAAGACAGAAGAATCCTTTTTGAGAATCAGTAAATGGAGGCTGGAGAGGCTGTGAGCAGCCTAGACTGAAATGGAAGACTAGCGGGTAGCTAGTAGAGACTAGCAGGTAAGGATGAGAGCAGAGAGAATTGCTGAGGACCAAGTTTAAGTACACTGGGGAGGCAGAAGAGGTGGCCTGAGCCATTGACTTTATCTAATCATTTGTGGTCACTTCTAGATTAGTCAAGCCCTTGTTTGAAGACTAAGCAGGAATTCTGCTTCTTTTCTTCCATCTTCTTGCTGACATTTTTGGCTGATTGACAGCAACTCTGTCAGGGGGTGAGCAGAAGAAATGAAGGAAGATGAAAATCAAATTGCCAAATTTTGCTATTTGTTAACAGCTTTGGAAAAAGGCACAGTGGTGAGAATGTTGGGCAATGGTTTAGCGATATTAATTAAAAAATGCTATTCTATAAAGGATGCATGTAATTGATTTGTGCACTACTATTCCCTAAATGCTACTGAGACTGAAGAGTTGGCAGCATTTGTTTTTTTATTGCTTAGAACTTAAACTTTAGATTTAGCAAACAGTAGATACCAAACTGTCTTTAATATGTCCAGTAGATGGAGGAAAATAGTTTATTCTTATATCAAATTTGATCCTGTTACTTTAGTTCATCATTTCAATCTGTTAAGATATTTGGTGTAATATACAGATTCTTCCATCAAATATATTTTTCATGTTGTCTTGCTCTGTGTGACTGTAGCAGATTTATAAGGTAGTATAAGAGGATGTTCCTAGAAGTGGGGAAAAGAAATAATTCTCGAAGAACTGAAATATTTTACCATTAATAAATGTAGGTTTGTAAGATTCACTTTCATCAGATGTAAACTATCCTAACAGATGAGTTGTAATCTGTACCTAAGAGATGAAGAAGACTGGACCTTTGACTGATTAGCAATAAGAAAGCAGTAACCAAAGAATCACGTAACTGAAAATAAACCTCTCTTTCTGTGTGTCTCTCTGTGTCTCTCTCTCAACAGGAAAGACTGAAGCCAGGCCTGCTTAGCAGACGTCCCCATGTAATAGGGATCTCACTCTCATGAGCTACAGGAGCCTGGCAGGTGAGCACCCTCTGAGGGGAGCCTGTCAGTTGGGGCTGTGACAATAGGCCATGCTCAAAAGGGCAGGTCTGCCTCAATGCCAACAGATTGGTGTCACTTGAGAATGTGGACCCAGTTCAGGCAGGTTTTTCTAAAGTCCGGAAGTGACTGTGCAAGCCCAACACAAAACAAACAAACCTAAAAAAACATATGTTTGTGGACCACTGGGAACCTCTGCTATATAGTAAATAATACAGACATTGGTCAACAGCAATCCATCAAAGACACCACTGGGCTGAGGTGCGGCATGCGTCCCATTCCTGTCACAAGGGAGGTGAGTTCTACTGTGGGGCACTCTGTGAACATTCCCCAGAGATTATCCAATTCTCCTTGCTTTAATTTTATGCTTACGAAAAAAAAACCTTCTGCTTACTAATTCAGTTTTACAACAAACTTGAGAACTAGCCAGGGGGTGCTCCGAGTAAGGCGCTATGCCTATTTCCATCCCTGGAAAGGGCTATTCCTGTGTGTCAATAAAGTAGCATTCTGATTTCCTACTGAACTCTGTCTTGACTTTTGTCTTGCATTTGTTTGCCTTGTGGAGCTTTGAACAGCTCTGGGTAAGCGAACAAAATAAGATTCTGGTGCTGAAGAGCTGAGAATGTGACCCGGATTGACAGTGCCCTGCCTTTGTGCACCACGGTCCCTCTCCAGAAATCAACCAGCCGTCCTTCTTTTTGTAAATGTGGCAGACACCATTTTGCTGGTGAATGAGGTTAAATCTTTAGCCTTGTCATTGGTTTAGCTTCGTAATTCAAAACTCTCTTATCTCATCCTTTGATTTTCAGTCCCCAGAGTTTTCTTTCCATGTCCTTGCCTCCCTGACACTTCTGTCTGTTGAGCTACCAAGCGCTTTTTGAGTATCCACTGTCTTCCCAAGTTGCCTTTATTTTTCCTCTTTACTTCTTCACCTTTCTCCTGGACTGAAACATCTCTTTAGAGCTGGGCTGACCAACATGGTAGCTGCTAGCCATATGCGGCTGCCAGACACATGAAACGTGGCTGGTCTGAAATGAAATGTGCTGTAAGTATAAAATGCAGACCAGATTTCTAAGACTTAGTAGGAAAAAAAAAGTAAAATATCTCATTAATACATTTAAAAAGATTGGACACGTTGAAATGTAAGTTGGTACAGCCACTATGGAAAAGAATTCGGAGGTTCCTTAAAAAACTACAAATAGAACTACCATATGATCCAGTAATCCCACTCCTGGGCATATACCCAAAGAAAACCATAATCCCAAAAGAAACTTGTACCATAATGTTTATTGCAGCACTATTTACAATAGCCAGGACATGGAAGCAACCGAAATGCCCATCAACAAATGAATGGATAAAGAAGATGTGGCATATATATACAATGGAATATTACTCAGCTATAAAAAGGGATGAGATGGAGCTATATGTAATGAGGTGGATAGAACTACAGTCTGTCGTACAGTGAAGTAAGTCAGAAAGAGAAAGACATTGTATGCTAACTCACATATACAGAATCTAAAAATGGTACTGATGAACTCAGTGACAAGAACAAGGACGCAGATACAGAGAATGGACTGGAGAACTCGAGGTTTGGGAGGGGGCGGGAGGTGAAGGGGAAGCTGAGACGAAGCAAGAGAGTAGCACAGACATATATATACTACCAACTGTAAAATAGATAGCCAGTGGGAAGTTGTTGTATAACAAAGGGAGTCCAACTCGAGGATGGAAGATGCCTTAGAGGACTGGGGCGGGGAGGGTGGGGGGGACTCGAGGTGGGGGTGAGTCAAGGAAGGGAGGGAATACGGGGATACGTGTATAAAAACAGATGATTGAACTTGGTGTACCCCCCCAAAAATAATAAATAAATAAATTAAAAAAAAAAAGATTGGACACGTTGAAATGCAATATTTTGGTTATGTTGGGTTAAACAAAAGTTTTACTAAAATTAATTTTATCTATTTCTTTTTACTTTTCTAATGTGGCTATTAGAAAATATAAAAGTACATATTTAGCTAGCAGTATAATTCTATTGTCAGTGCTGCTTTAGGAAGTCTTAATGTCTGCATTCTTTACATTTCTCTAAGTAGCCTAAAGACTATATTAAAAACTCCGTTTGGTTGGAATGTCTCCAAATGAGTCCTCCATTTTTCTTTTCTCTATTTTGATTCCTTCTCAAATCATTCTCATGTTTCCTTTTTTTTTTTTTTAAAGAGGCTAAAAGAAAGGGGGAGTTTTTTTCTTTTTTGATTCAGAAGCAGGCACTGAAATGTAATGGGGATATTAGAAAAACTGAAAATAAGCAAGACTGCCTCTAGACAATCTGTTAACAAAATACAGTAATACATCCACCTGGACAAGCATCAGTCCCAGGGGGAAAACCAGCAACTTTAATTACTTCACCTACAGGCACTACGCTGAGAATTGTTTCTTTCCACTTGAGTGGAAGCATGTGATATGCCAGAGTGAGATGTCGGGAGTTTTGCTTCTCTTATACCAAGACTGTCTTCCGAGGTTCGCTTTTATAAGTGTTACGTAAATTATAATTCATCCATGTAGCAGGCTGACGATAATGAGTGTAGGTTGGAGAGTCAAGGGATCTAGGTTTGATCCTAGCTTCACCACTTGCTAACTCAATGGCCTTGTGCCAGTTACTTCACCTCCAGAGCCTCAAATGCTAATCTGTAAAATAGGACCATTCCTTCTGAGGGGTCAACACCTTGCTTCTGCTCCCAGCCATTCTCTACTCTCATTTTCCGAAATCTTATCGGCAAATATGATTGTGTCTCTGTCTTTCACCCAAGAACTGTTATTCCTCACCTCAAGCCTCATGAAAAGAGCTTTGAGAGATCTACTGGCCTGGGCGTTTAACATCTGTCTGCTGCAGTTCGCAAGAACCTGAGGAAGTGGTCTCCGACCCAGACTTGAGATCTTTCAAGGCAAAGAACTGTGGCTTACAGAGTGTGTCCATGTGGGCAAGGAGATAAGGCTGGTGAGAAGATGCCTGCTCTAGAGTATGTACAGGCAAAGGACATCTGTGTATTTCCTCAGACCAAATGCAGGGAGAGAAAGCCAGCCATGAGCTGTCTTAAAGGGACTTTGTCCAAGAGCACAAAAGAGGGCCCAACTATGAGGGAATTCTTGTAGAATTTTGAAAACCAAGGCTTGAGGAAGGAACAGAAGCAGCTAGGGACGTTCCTGTTGTGAGGGATCTTTGAGGGGTCCTTCGATGTGATGCAAGAAAGGCGTCACACCCCTTTTTATAAGCTTTTAAACATGTGTCGACCCACAAAAGCAGCCCTAGAGATTTAGCTTCATACTTGGAGGATAAAGTCCTGTATGCTGTAAATGGTTTATAATTCCTCCTTCTCTGGCCACATTTCAATCCCTTTCCCTCACCAGCTGTACAAACCTTCCTTAGGTACCTGAACTCAACTCTTCTTGCTAGGCTGAGGCCTAGGCTGGAGCCTCTCTGGAGAGTCTCTGATGTTCTCTGAGCAATTCATGTTCTGTGCAAACTTTCTCAGGCCTGGGGAGGGGAGAGTCATCAGGCAGGTAAAGATAAGATGCCCCTCATAGGAACAGTAGCAAAAGAGACTCACATTATTCGACAAGAATCAGTGCCTCTCTATTAACCGGCACTGTGATGGAAATTCAAGCACAGCAGAGACCCTGTGGCTTTATGTTAAGCCCACTATGTTAATTGGCCTTGCTGAGCTTAAAGACTAGCTCTGGAATGGAAGGAGAATGAGAGGGTAGGGTGCGGATGGTGAACAAGACTATTCTGTGTGGCAGATTTGAAAGCATGCCAATAAATGATGAGGTATTAAAAGAAGAGACTGACCACTTCTGGAAATATATCCAAAGGAAATGAAAACACCAACTTGAAAAGATATCTGTACCCCTATGTTCATAGCAGCACTATTTACAGAAGCCAAGACATGGAAATAACCTAAGTGTTCATTAATGGATGAATGGATAAAGCTGTCGTGGAATATTATTTAGCCATAAAAAATGAGGAAATCCTACCATTTGTGACAATATAGATGGAGCTTGAAGGCACTATGCTAAGTGAGATGAATCAGACAGAAAAAGACAAGTCCTGTCTGATCTCACTTATGTGTGGACTCTAGAAACAAAATCAAAACAAAACCCAACTCATAGAAAAAGAGATCAGACTTGTGATTACCAGAGGTAGAGAATAGAGGCAAGGGGAAATGGAGGAAGGTGGCCAAAAGATGCAAGCTTCCAGTTATAAATAAGTACCAGGGATGCAATATACAACATGATGACTATAGTTAACCCTGCTGTATGATATACAGGAATGATAGGAATATGACGGGAATGTGATAAACTTAAGCAGAAAAACACCCAATTAGGAATATTTATGGGCCCAGTTGTATACATGTCATGTATCTTGGAATTTATGACCCTTTCTCCTAATTACGTAAACAGAACCAGAGTGATGGTTAACAGGTTCGGGGAGGCATTCACTGAACTTTAAAGCTCTTTGGTGATTATCTGAATGTTTGTGAACTTGCAAGGAGAAATTCTGAATCTTGTGAGCTAATTAACTCCTAAAAGAAAGGTATATAACCATGTGACTTATAGCGTGTTTTCGGGTCTCTCTTTACCCCCTTCTGGTGTCTGTGCCAGAAGCTGTTTGTACCCTCTTCTTAATAAACTGTTACTCTGTGACTTAAACCTGAGCAACGACTTGTTATTGATCCCGAGGAGAAATTCTTTTCTTCCGGAGATCAGGAATCTGCACCCCTAGACGGATTTCACTGACATCAGGAAGAGAGTAAATCCTAAGAGTTCTCATTACAAAAAAATTTTTTTCCTTTTTTCTTTCCTATTTATTTATCTATATGAAAAGATGGATGTTAGCTGAACCTACTGCAGTAATCATTTCATAGTGATTCATGTCTTAAAATTGTAGTGATGGATGTCAATTATTTTTCAATAAAACTGGTAAAAAAAAAAAAAGAGAGAGAAGAGAATGAAAATTAAGTGCTAAGACTACTGAAAGAACCAAAGGATGATTTTGTGCCTCAAGAATTTGGGGTGGGCTTCATACAGGAGTCCAGACTCTTAAGGATTGTCCTTAGGTGGCTATCAGAAAGTGAAGGGCCCAGGAATTTCATATTTGGAAATAGGAGTGAGAGCTAACTGGGGTGAGGGATTAAGGAGAAAAAGTTGGATTGGTAGATAGTGGCAGATTGTGAAGAGTACAAATGTCAGGTTGAGGGAACCAAACACCCATGGGAAGTCCAAGTAACAAAAAGATGATTTTTGAGAATGTGCCTCAGCATACTAAAGCTGTCACTTTTTATTTTACTATTTTTAAATTTTTTTTTTAATGTTGAGAGGGCCAAAGAATCCATGCCAGACTGTCTCAAAACAAGGGAGGGAATTAAGAAGGGAGACCAACAGGCAAAGAGCTCTCCCTTTCCCTTTTACCTAAACCCTAGGGACACATTACTAACTCATTTTGATTTTAAAATCTTTATGGTTAGATATGATTTTGAGTGCTTCAAAAGTTTCTCCTTTGTGGAGGCCAGTTGGAGGCTGTCACCTAGATATTCCAAGGGAAGAATTTATGCAACCAGACTAGCGTATCAGCACAAGGTATCCCCAAAGTGTAGTACCACCAGTGGTCTACCCATCCACACACCTACTCACACACCCATCATCCATCTCACCAGCCAACAAACAGATTTTGAGTGCCCGCCATGTGCCAGGTTCCATGCTGTGTCCTCTCCAGTATATGTCACTGTGTTAGGCGTGGGGGAGATTAAACAAGAATGGCAAAACTTTTCTAATTGTACTTACGGGTTCATTGTACCATTTCTTCTGCATTTTGGTGTGTTTGACAATTTTGCTGACAAAGTTGATAACTGTCCTGTTTCTCAAGCAAGGAAGCTAGGTTTGACAGATACCTATATCCCAAGGGTAAGCTCAGCCTTGAAGTTATACCCAAGGTATTAGTGGAAGAGAAGTCCTTGGAGGAGGGTGCAGAGGGTGGTAAGGAAATGCCTTTTGGTGGAAGTAACTGTTCTGTAAAAGTACTTGTTGGGATTGGGTAAAGAATCCAAAAACTACCGTCCTGACTCGGCCTCAGCTGCTTTGGAAAGTGCTAATAGCTTAGAGTCAAGAGTTAAGAACTAGCCTCCTATCATATTGCCATGGCTTATTAACTGTCTCCCGCGGCCACCCCCACGTCCCCCTCTCGCCCCCGCCCGCTTAAAGTCAGCAGAGGTAAGTAGATAATCAGATTTAACCAACATCCCCAAAGCACCTACTATGTACCTGGCGGTATACTTACGCTTTGGGTTAGATTCTGCTAGCACCATCTAATGGGGGATGGGAATCCTCAAGGTGTGGGGAACCTAACCCTATCAGGCAAGGGCAGTTCAGGAACCCAGTCTTTGCAATTCCAAATCGTGGAGAATAAATCAGAAACTTGGGATCAGGCAGAGTTTGCTGCTTTAAGCAAGTCACCGGGCCTTCCTAACTCGATTTCTCTATCTATAAAAAGGGTACAGTAAAACCTTGTAAGTTTTGTTTTGTTTTGTTTTGTTTTGTTTTTAAAGCACCAGAGACCTTTACTGACAAGATCCTGGCATGAAGCGAGGGCTCCATAAATGGCAGCCATCATTCTTGGCCAAGCTCGGGCGCATCCTCCCGGGCGCGCCTCCCGCAGGGTCCCTCGGGACAGACCGGGCCCGCCTCTGCGGCTCCGGTCTCGCAGGGCTCGCGGCAGGTGGCCCAGCATCTGGGTGCCCACGCCCCAAAGCGAGCCGGGAGCGCGGGCGGATTGGATGACCAAGGTCTCCCCTGGAGGATCCCCCCCGCCCGCCTCCACACGCCCGGCGCAGGTGAGGTTTCCGGCTCAGGCCACGGGGACCGCGACCTTAAGAGAGGTCAAGGGGGACGGCGCAGCCCGCGGCCGGGAGAGGGGTCCTGGGGGCGCCCCCTCCCTCGCCCAGGTTCACCCCAGGGCCAGCCCCGGCGCCCGGGCCCGCGGGCTGCGCGCTCTGCGGTTGCGAAAACCCGGAGAGGCGGATCGGAGCGCGCTCGCAGCCAACTCCTCCGCGGTCCGGCCGCCGAGCTGGGCATGCTCAGTGCGGCCGCCGCGCCGCCGTCCGCCAACTCGGAAGCTTGCGCTCCCGGGCCGTGGGGGTGAGAACGCCGGCGGCAGCGAGCCGGCGTTGCCCGCCGCCCCCAGACTGTGGCAAACTTCGCGGCGTCCCCGGAGCTCGCCCGGCCGAGACCGATAGCTCATAAATCAGATCAAATCCAGTCCCCCCCCCCCCATCCCAACCCGAATCATGGAGGCTGCGGCCGCCCAAGTGCCGCCGCTGCCGGCCGCCCCTGCCCACTAGCCGGGGACCAACAGGTAAACTGTTGGGGGCGGGGGGAGGGAGGAGGAGCTGCGGTCGGGGTGGGGAGGGGGGACGGCGGGCTGGAGGAGCCCGAGACGCCCGCGGGCTAGCTGCCCCCGTCGGCAATCGCTGCCAACCCTCACCACCGCCCCTTCCCCAGCCCCTGGAGGGGCAGCAAAGGGTTAAGTCGGCCCCGAGCCACCGTGAGCACGGCCCCCTCCAGCCGCTGCGACCGCCAGCCGCGCGCCTCGGCGCCTGCCCGGAGCCGCCAAGGGGACCAGAGCCGCGGATGCGCCACCGGAGCCCGGCGGGCGTCTAGGAGGCACCGGCTGCTTCCCCACCGTTCGCATCCCTGTCTCCCCCATCCCCTCCAGGCCTGTCTCCCTCCCTCCCAACCGGGTCCGCGCCTAGGTGGTGGGGTCTGCGGGGCGCGTGGCGGCGGGGGAAGGGTCCCTGCCGTAGAAGAGGGGGCGGGGGCGGGCCGCTCCGCAGTCTCTTCTTCGGGCAGGCGGGCCACCCTCGCCTAGGGCGAGCACTTGAGCCACCCGCCTGGGGCGCCAAGAAAAGTTTTTTTTTTTTTCCCCTCCGCGCCCCTCCCCCACCCCCACCCTGTGCCCAGCTGGGGTGGGTTTGGGTCCATTGGTGAAAAAAGTCACACGTTCCCAGCAGCTGCTCCTCCCCCCCGGGGACGGGGGTGGGGGGGACAGGAGGCAGGCGCCGCGGAGGACCCAGGCGGACCTCCAGCCCCTCCGGTGGCGGTGCGTCCCGGGGCTCCAGCGCAGCAGGGTGCCCGCCGAAGGCTGCCCCCATCAGTGCGTGTCTGCGTGCCGGGCAGCGGCAGCATCCAACCTGCTTTATTCCTGCCTGCAGCGCCACAGCGAGCGAGCGAGGAGGGGGAGAGAGGGAGTCTGTCTGCAAAGTGCTGCTCCCTGGTGCTCAGAGGCGGCTGCTCCAGCTCCAACTCTCATTCATTTTGCCGGTTAACATGAGAGATCATGGCCGCCTTCGGGCTTCTCAGCTATGAGCAGAGACCGCTGAAACGCCCCCGGCTCGGGCCGCCCGACGTCTACCCGCAGGACCCCAAGCAGAAGGAGGTAAGGGCGCCGGCAGCCTCCCCGGCCACCGGGGCCGCGCTCTGCAGCGCTGACCCGGGGCCAAGTTGGCCCAGCGGGCTTCACCGGCGCTGCGGGGGAAGGGTCGGCAGGGGGACTGGCGGCAGGGGTCGGGCTGGGGGCCTGGGGGACCCCGGGCGGCGGAGACCGAGCGGCTGTCAGTCCCCGCGCGCCACTGGGGCGCTCGCTCTCCGGGCGCCGGGTCGCTTCCCCGTTACCGGGCCTTGCACGGCGCAGCCGGGCGCTTCACCCGGTTCTTCCTTGCGGAAACCCTCCTGCTCCCTCTCCCCCGCTTCTGCCTGCTTTATTTTTCTCCCCGCCGCTTCGGTAAATCCTCGTAAACTTTTTGAAAAATGTTGGAATGCAGTGCATCCGACACAGGTCTTGGGTTTTGCGCCAGCTGAGCAGGGAGGCGGGTAGGGTGGGGAGGGGGAAGACCTTTTCGGTTCAAATGTTCCAGTTTGGAGTGGAAGTCGTTTTTGTCGAGGTGATGAACATTTAGCTCTTTGAACGTACTTCTTTCTCCCCTCTCCCCTTTAAAAATCAATATAAAAGGGAAACACTGATTTTCATCCCTAGAGGCGATTGACTTAATTGCTGGAGGCTGTTTTGTATATGTAAAAGCAGTCAGGTTACCTTGGAAGGGAATAGGTCCCAGGATTACTTGTTTCTTTGAATGAAATTAATTGGAGAAACCTTGACTCTTGAACTAAATACAATAGCTTCAATGGCTAGAGTAACCACGGTATTTTGTAGCTATGTATATGTTTGTCAGTGGTTAACAAGTAATTATGTAACAACTCTCCAGTTATAATGATCACCCCTGGCTACACAATTTGCCCAGGGATTTGCCTTTTTTTTCTTTTTTCTTTTTTAAGATCACCTGCTACCCAGCTGTGCTTTCTGAGTTTGCCAGCTGCAGCCCACCCATCCTCTGTTTTCTTCAGCTAAACACGAAATGAGCACATTTCAGAACTTCTCTTTCTGGGAACCTAAAAATCTTCTATTCAAAGTTTACAGGCCCACTGACATCACAGAAAAAGCTTTGTAAAGAAGGCCGGGGGGTTCTTAAGACTTCCCTTTTGATAAATGTATCTATTTCAATAATAGAGGAAGAATGCTTGTTCCTGGTTAAACTGTTCTGTTAATAATGTTTCTGAACGATAAGGGGTGAGGACTCCTTTTAGAGGTTTAGCATATTAAACGTGTTCGAGCATCCGTGGAGTAATTCACATCGAAGCTGGGAAGGTTTTACAGGTGGTTCTCAGCGGAGGCTTAATATGAGGATAGGAGTTTGGTGAGAATTTGCAGATTCCTTCCCCACCCATTTCTCTCCCTGCTACTCCCACTCAGAATAAAGTTAATTGTTACAGACGAAATAACAGACACTAACAACTATGTATAAAGAAAGTTAATAAGTTAGACATTTGTGGCAGGAAATACCTAAAGTTTTGGTGGGGACAGGGACATTGGCTGATCTTTATGGTCTTGTAATTAATGTCTTGTCACATCTTTCCAGAGGGCAGCGTAATTGATAGCATCTCGCCAGTTAAGGGATGGGGGCCTGGGGTGCCTTGTGGGGTGATTTAACGTTTATTCCTCAGGGAGATTCATTCATTCAGGATTAGGGCCTCTATGATTCTGGAGAAAAATAATTTTGGACTTTAGGGTCTTATGACATTTTATGGGCCTCTAAAACTAGAAGTGACCTTAGAGCCTACTTTTTATAACTTCCTTTAGACGAAGTGAAACTGAGGCCCAGGAAAGCTTACCTGGCTTAAGGTATGTGTGAATAACCAGAGGAGTTGGATGACCAAAACAGTATCTCTGTCAAGACCAATACTGTGCTAAGGATGATTTATGCTAAATTGTGTTGTTCTAATGTTATTCTCTTTCCCTGGAGGCAACCAACATTTTATCTCTCTGGAGCAGAGTCAGAGTTCTGTGTGGCTGTAGCCAAATTTGAATACAATATGGAACAGGTGCTTGGCTGCTCTTGGGCGGTGCTGTGGTGAGCAGTGTTTCACAAGCTTCAGTTATTTATGCATTGCCTCAAGATTTCTTTCCTATCACTCTATCACCTGTACTTTTATTGTAATGTTTTCTTTAACTTTTAGGAAACTTTCTGTTTCCTAGGCAGTAATACACAAGAAGTCATGGATTTGATGATATATGTATATATATATATGTATATATATATTAAAATTCATATCAAACCATGTATATATCTCATTTAAAATGTTTATTTATTTGATATCACATACACACATGTATGATTATTCATACTGAAACAAGACCATAGGTATTAGAAGAACTTTTTAAAGTTCATCTAAAACAATTGGTGCATTCCATCAAAGAGAACTGTCCCACATTGTGGGGAATGCTGATTTAAGGGAGGGAGTGTGGGCTTCCAAGTTAGGTAGACCCAGATTTGGATTCTGGTGTAGCCTCTTTGCATTTGTGTGGCCTTGGGCAGGCTGCGTAACTTCTCATTTGTAAATTAGTATAATTGTGCTGTTTAGAAAAATTTGAGAACCCTGGTTCTAAATGCATGACATTTTTGTGAGAAAAACCCTCCTCCTGGTAAAGCTATTCTTATTACTGTAGCTGCAGCTTTTATTGTTGTTAACCCATGCTAATAGTGTTCTGGAAAATAGCTCCCAGGGGAAAGGATGGACCCCTTGAATGAAGACCTCCTGCAGAGAAGTGTGGGGGTGGGGTGGGAACTGGAAGCTTTAACCTGCTTGATCGATTGATTCTATTCATTTGAGAGCTTGCTGTGCCTCAGCGCTCCACAGGACTTGAGTATATCTTGTGTTATAATACTTTACCCTCTGTCCTCAAGCCTTGAAAATAGGGCATCAGAAAACTGTGACTTCTGCTTGATTCCTCCTTCTCCCTTACACCCCATAACACACCTATCAGCACAGCTTGTCCAGTCCATTTCCCAAATATATTTCCAGTCCATCCGCCGCTCCCCAGTTTCGCCAGTATGCTTGACTTCAGTGGGACTGTTCTCTGCCCCGGGGCTCTCACACATGCTGCTCTGTCTGCCCAGACCCCTGCCTGCCTTTCCACCTCCACCTGCAGCATTCTGCCTTGCTCCTCTCACCGAAGCCTGTGGTTAGGAGGGTAAGCTCTGGAGCCAGTGTGCTTGGCTTTGAATCCTGGCTCTGCTGTTTACATATATTTATTCTCCCCATGCCTCAGTAGCCCCTCTTGTAGAGTGGGGATGAGAATACTACCTGCTCCTTAGGGCTGTTGGAGGATTATATGGATAATAAACATAAAACACTTAGATCAGAGTATGGCATGGATTCAACACCCAAGTATTTGCTGTTTTAAACTACTGTCAGGCCTGCTTCTTCATCATTCTGGTCTCAGCCCACTGACCTTCTCAGAGGCCTTTCTAATATACGTATATAATTTGTAATTATGTATTTATTTGCACTAGCTGTTTAGGAATCACTGAAGTACCTAGCGTGTAGTGCAGTTAGCTCCTAGGATGCAGAGGGCATGGATACTTGTCGGAATGTATGAATGAAAGCGCGAATGAATGAATAAAGAGAAATCTGGTGACTGAGGGGTGTTAGGGAAAGTATAGGTTATGGCAGAAGTTATCCTTGCCTCTACTTTGGAGGTTACGAGGCCGAAAGCGGAATTAAACTCTACAAGTAGGAAGGAAGAGGAGTTTTACTTCCGGGGTAGAAGAGACCTAAACAGCTGAATAGGAAATGTTTTTAGGAAGTCAAATTAGTTAGAAAAGTAGATTGGGGCAATAGTGAGGTTTCTAGGCATGAGGAGCCATAGAACCCCACCAGCAGGGTCCAGTGGGGAGGATGGCCTGGTGTGCACTGCAGAGGCTGCCCTAGGAGGAGTAGAGCGTGATTTGGGAGGGTGTGGGGGTGGGGATGGCTGCATGTGGATAATGTGTCAAACGTGACACACCTGGAGGGCTTTGTTAAAAGCAGATGGCTGGGTTTTTCAGATTCAGTAGGGCTGAGGTGGGGCCCCATAATTTGCATTTCTAACAAGATCCTGGTGATTTAATACTGCTGGTCAAGGGCCCTACTTTGAGGTACTGTCCTAGAGAGAAGGTGGCATCCAGTTCTGCAGGGGCTGGAGAGCTCTTCCCGACCCAGGCAGGGCAGGATTAAACATCTCTGTGCGGCTGCAGTTGCAGTAGTTTGGTCTTGCAGCCAGCTCAGCCAGGGTTTGGTGGGCTTTCCTCAGAAGTTGTCACCTCTCCTAGATCTGAGGGTACGAGTCAGAAAGTCTCAGCCCCTCTCCAGTGGCTTTCTATCACGCTTGGAATAAAACTCAAACTCCTTACCGAGCTAGGCCTTCGAGGCTCTACCAGTGTGGGCCTCGGTCACTTCCACAACCACTGCCTGTAGCCAGACCACCTGGTTTTGCATTCTGGCTCCATCACTTACGCCTGTTTGACTCAGATCTGACCTGTGGAATGGGGTTCTTATTTGTTCCTACTTCACAGGGTTGCTGGGAAGGTAAAATGAGATTTGAACGTTACCCGGCTTGCAGGCGGTGCCCAGTGCAGGTCAGCTACTGTTAATATAACCCTTCCCTCGTTAAATGATCCCAGGGCTTCATTGTACTTAGAATAACATCCAGAAGACCCTGTCCTTAGAGGTCTGGCCCCCTCCTGACTTGCTTAGCCCCCTCCTGGATGTGTGTGGGGCCACTAGCCACCTCTCTCCTAGCAGGCCCAGCTCCTTATGTCTGGGTTCTCGTCCCTTGCTGCCCCTGCAGTCATGTCTGCTGTCGTTTACTTATCGCGACTCCCTGGCAAGTAGGCCTTCCGTGTAACCCATCTGCTCTCATCCTTGTTAGTTCATTATTTTGTGTTCATACATTTTGTAGTGCTTGTTACTGTCTGAAATTCCCTTATTAGGATCCTTATTCTCTCCCCAGTCTTCCTTCCACACTAGGATGTAAGCTGCAGGAGAGCAGGGGCTGGTCTGTGCCATTCATTCATGGTTGGGAACTGCCTAGTGCCTGGGATGAGACTAGGTGCTCAGTAAATAGCTCTTGAAGAAATGAATAAAAGGCAAAAAGAATTCCTAATGAGCAATTATGAGTAGTTAATAACACTTAACTGTCCCAATGCTTGTTTTATTTTGGTAACGCCTATTTTCTTGTGAGCATCTAAAACCCTTAAAAACATTAAACGTTTGTTTTAGCGACAGCTGGGGAGGCTGGGGGGAGGGGAGGTAAAAATTTGTTTCTTAATAATCTCTGAGAGGGAGGATGTTGATGAAATTGCCTGGGATGAGAAGACAGGTTGACCAGTTGCCTGGGGGACCGAAGGCGATGTTTAGGGAGAAAGCATCCCCCTGAGATGAACTCGCTTGCTCCAGGGCCCCATTGTAGACCTCCCTGAATATCAGTGTTTGGGAGGGACATCTGGGTATTTAACTGATGCCTCCTGAGACTCTTAGACTAGAACCAGTTGTAAGAAGCACTGGGTTCAGAGGCCCTGCTTCTTCCACTGCTCATAGGAGTGTTGCCGCCCAGACTTTGTGGCGGAGGCACTCAAGTGGTTGTCACCTCTCAGGGACTGCCAACACCTGCAGCAGCGTTGTCCAAGATGCTCCTTAAAAAACCCTACCATAATGCCCCACCTCCACCCCAGACCTGCTGAGTCAGAATTTCTGAGAAGGCATTTGAGGAATTTGCATTTTAAACATGCTTTCTAGGTGATTCCTAAGCATATAAAGTTTTGAAATCCACTGTTTTAGTTTGTGTCTTCACCTGTAGAGATCGTTGTAAGCCAGACTCCCCCCACGTATTCCTACCTGCTCCCCACTATTTGATGTGTTGGAGTCTTTAGACAAATACATTAATCGAAGTGTTAGTACAGTGCAAATGCATTTAGCTGCTGTCTTCCCTGAAGTTCTGTTCTAATACCCATGGTTCCCAGCATAGGCTTGTTTTCTGTCAGCTGTACATGGTTCCTGGCAGACTAGAATTCCATACCTTGAGCTTGAAGTATCCACAGCTCCCTTCTGTGTGCACTTGGCTAAACTGGGCCTCAGGGGAGCAGTCTTTGCTTTGTCCCATGAGCATGTTCTTTGAACTTACTGGGGGCTGCAGAGTTTTATGTTTGACTTTGGGCCTGGGCTTTCCACTAGGCTCTTTGGGGACTCATGTAAAGGATGGTGGGGTGCAGCCACCATACTTTAGGCTGCTGGATATTTCCCTTAGGCTGGCACCTGTAGTGATAAAATGTGATTTCTAAGGAAGATGGAGGACCAGAAAGTGAGGTCTGGAAGGCAAACTGCCTTGGGTGTGCACTAAATGGGAGGAGATGTGGGTGAACAGAGCCCTAGGATTTTAGCTGAACCAGTTAGCAATGCCTCTCATAGGTGTGTATCCGTCCAGGTGAAAACAAAGCAGAGGTGGGATGATGGAGTAAGTGGAAGGTGGAAATTCCAAAGAATTGTGAAGTATTTCTTCTGAACCTCTCCTTTAATGAGGTTCTGAACCCTCATTGTGAGGCTTCTTGACAGACCCTAGGCAGGAATTAGAGAAGGTAGAGGGATCCGTAGGAAGAGTGAACATGATTAAAGATTCCCTTTCCCTGTATTCTCTGAGCAGTGATGAAAGGAGCTGGTGGACTAAGCCTGGAGAAGGGCTGACTTCAGAGTCTGAGTGGGGAAAGCAAGGTGGGGGGAGAAATCCAAGGGAAGTGTGGAGGGAGGCGCCTACCTCCTGCACCTTCCAGTCTGAGGAGGGAACATGGAAACACTTGGGCTTTTCATTGTCTTTAGATTATTTCTGAAGTTGGTTGACAGCAGCAAGGGAGTTCATTATAGTGTCCTCTCTATTTCTCTGTTTTGGAAAATTTACATTAAAAAGAAGAATGTCATTATGTTACACAGTAGCATGATTTCTATTTTAAAAATATATGTCTACATAATCTGGAAGGATTATCACCCACATGTAGACAATTGCTATGCCTTGAGGATGGGTTTAGGGGTGATTTTTATTTTCTTTTTTGTACTAATCTATATTCTACACTGTAACAATAAATGTGCACTACCATTGTCTTTGGAGGAAATAACTTAATAATTATTAGGTAACTTTGATTGGGCTTATAGCAGTGCATCTTTGTTGTTGGTTCCAAACCAAGCTGGAGCCCTTTTAGCCGAGGCTTAGACAGAGGGATCTTGAGGGTGTGTAGGTATAGGCACTTATGACCTGTCAAAGCTGTGATGAGGTTGAGTTAGGGCCGTTGTGTCAGCATTCCAGCTCTGCCACTTAAGCTGTGTGATTTGGGGTGCTGTGTCATCTTCCTCACCTATGAGCTGGAGAGAATGATACCTAATCATCTAGAGTGTTTTGAATGTGGAAGGAGCAATTATAAGGCTAATTTTTACCGAGTGTTGAGGTGTCAATGCAGTGGTATGCCAGAGCGGGCTTGTACCAGCTGGTGATTAACGTTCCAAGAGTTTTGTAAGCTGGTTAATAGCATGCTGATGGCTTGAAGTTTGGCATCATGGGGGTATTTACACCAAGGAAATTGGCAAATGCTACAAATTGGGGGGTTTTGTTGTGCTTTAGTTTTTTTTTTTTTGAAAGCTGGTTGTTAAGCATCTACCAGTGCAGTGCTGGGTATGGCTGTATGTGCCAGATGCCTTGTTGGCTGCTTCACAATCATTCTTACCCCCGTTTCCCCTACCTGTTTCCCACACACAAAAATTTTTTTTTAAAAGCCAGGTCCTTACTTTCTTAGCCTCTCTTGCAGCTTGGGGTGAACATATAACTGAATCCTGGCTAAAGAGATTTAATGGAAATCTGCTTTGTGACTTCCGGAGAAGAATATTTTTCCTTGCTGAAAAAAGTACAGGCATGGGAGAGAGTGTGTTTTCTTAATGCCCTGATAGTTCCTTAGTTTCCTGTCTTTGGAAAATTAATAAGAGAATATGATAGTTGGAGCTAGGGCACTTGTCTTGTGACCATGAGGCAGCGAGCCTAGGGATGAAAAGTGGAGGTGATCAAATGGCTTTATGAAATTGTGAAGCTACTGAAGTGACCTTGACCACCTCTCCCTGGACTTCTTGTTAAGTAAACAAGAGATGTCCACATGGTTTAAACCATTATTGGACCAGTTGTCAATTTCTTGTGTCTGAAAGCATTCTAATGTTGTCATGGTACTTCCCATTTATATTTTGGTCCCCTCAAATCATCACAGCATGGGCCTTTTTCTCCAGAGAATACACATTGCCAGAACTCTCCTACTGTCTGGCTTCATGAGTACAGCAAGAGGCAGAGATCACCTGCATCTTGTCCGTTCAGTGGTGGATTTTGCCCAGCGCCTTTCAGAAGCTGAGGGGTTGCGGAAACTGCTTCTTTATTTTTTCCATTTCTGGCAGAAAGGGTTCTGGTGGGAAGGGATGGAGAGCCCTGTTCTGTATTGTCTGGGGAGGGAGATTCTGTGGGTCTGTACCATTTTGGGGGCAAACCAGGTGTGTTTAGAGCTGGAAGGGAACTTAGAGGTGGGTCGCTCTTTCTCGTTCACTACAAGCAGAAGTTGAGTCCCAGAGAGGTTCAAGTGACTCCTTAGGCAGATCTTGAGCGAGCACTCGTGTTCTGATTTGTTCTTGCAACTTTACTTGGCCTCCCCTCTGTACACAGCCTCTGCTTCTGATAAACACCCTCGTGTTGCCCTGGCAATGAGAACCACTCTGCCTTTGAGGGCACCCAGTGCCTCTGTGAGAGCTGGGGACTGTTCAGCTAGCCATTTATTCGATCATCTCAGAGCTTGTTAGAACCGTGTGTGGTGTCTCCTGGGCAGAGGGAAGAATGCTGTGGAAGCTCAGGTGCTTGTCTTCCTGTTTTTTGGTGGAAGGTTCTCAGCCCTGGCCATGGCCTCTGGTGCAGATAGCGCTGTCGTTGGTGTCTTGTGGGCTGTGATCGTGTCTAGTTTTCATTTGCTTGGTTGAGATTCTCCTTTATTTATGGGTAGCTCTCTTGGAGATACAAACACACAAGCTGTACCAGTTGCCCACTTCCAGGGAGCGACACTTACATGGCATTCTATATAAAGGGATCCCCCTTAGTTATGAAATGCTCGGGCATGAGAAGAGGAGAAAACATTTAGCTCCTGGGTTTTATTTTCCATGTTCTGAGGGAAGCATGACTATATATATACATGCCAAACGGATTCCGTCATTCAGTCACTGTTATTGAGCTCCTTGTGGGCACTTGCCAGCTGTGGCTTCATGAGGACAGAGCCTGAGACTTGTGTTTCCTTCTGTGTCCCTGGCTCTGAGCACAGTGCCTGGACCATACCTCGGACTCAAATGTCTTTTATGAATGAAAGTCTAGACAACTGCTGAGAGCATTGGATATGGTCCTGGGCCCCCAAAGACTTCAATACAGAACAACAGTTTCCGTCTGGGGTGACCCCCTTGGGACACTGACAGTGTTTGAAGACATCCTGGGTTGTTACAACTGTGTGTGTATATGTGCCTGTGCACGTGCACGTGTAGTAACTGCTACAGGCATCTAGTGGGCAGAAGCCAGGGGATGTTGCTGACATTCTCCAATACTCTAGACAGCACCCCGCAGCAAAGGCTCATCTGTCCTGAAATGTCCGTGGTTCCCAGTTTGAGAAACCCTGGTCTGGCGGGAGTGACAGACTTGCAAATAAGAGATACAGCGTTTCACATATTCTTTGAGAGGAATGTGCAAAGTCCTTTGGAGACAAGAGGGAGTGAGCCACGTTTTGACAGGACCTGGTAGAGGAGGAGGTTTCAAGCCTTAGACTTGGAGGGTGCGTAGGGGTGGATGGGGCCGAGGGTGTGGTGTAAAGGGTCACAGGCCAGGAGGAACGTGGGCTGTGCTGTGGGCCTGAGGCGTGGTGTGGGGCGTGCAGGGGGAGCTGGGTTGGAGTGGGAAAGAAAGGTGGCAGCAAGCACACCTTTGTGTGCTGTGTGGCGGTGTTTGGGTATTATGGTGGAGGCCATGAGGTGGTCGTTCAAGGGTGTTAAGGGCATGAGATTTAAGATGACCGAGGGTCGCAGTTTGAGGGGACAGTGCTTCTGAGGGTCACGTCGCGGCAAAAAGACTGACGAGCTAGGTGGTCACTGACATTCCAGGCCTGGGGGTGGATGTGTTAGGTTTTGTGGCTGCCACGGCAAGTTACCGCAAATCAGGTGGCCTAAAGCAATGGAAGTTTTCTCTCTAGCAGCTCTGGAGGCCAGCCATCAGAAGGGAGCGTTGGTGGGGCTGCACTCCCCTGGAGCTCTAGGCGAGAGTGTTTCCTTTCCTCTCCCAGCCTCTGGTGGCTCCGGGCATCCCTTGGCTTCTTTGTGGCAACATCTGTCCCATTTCTGCCTAAATCTTCATGTGGCCTTCTTCTCTGCATGTCTGTTCTTTTCTGGATGTGCCTTGTAAGGACACTTGTTACTGGATTTAGGCCCTACTTGGATAATCCAAAGTGATCTCATCTCAAGTCTTGAACTTAATTACATCTTCAAAGATGCTTTTTCCTCTTTTTTTTTTTTTAAAGTTTTTATTGGAGTATATTTGCTTTCAAATGTGTTAGTTTCTGCTATACTGCAAAGTGATTCAGCTATACATATGCATATATCCCCTCTTTTTTGGGTTTCCTTCCCATTTAGGTCACCACAGAGCATTAGTAGAGTTCCCTGTGCTATACAGTAGTTTCTCATTAGTTATCTATTTTATACATAGTAGTGTATATATAAAGACTGATTTCCCAAATAAGTAACACTCACAGTTTCCAGGGTTTGTTTGGGATATCTCTTGTGGGTCTTTTTGACCTACTGGGCTTGGGAAGAAAGAGTAGGAGAGAATTTAGGAGAAAGGTTATTGAAGTGGCAGAATTGGCAAAATGGATGTGTTTGGTGAGAGGGTAAGTATAAGGATATACCAACATTTTTAGCTTAGGCCAGTGGTTCCCAAACTTTCTGATCTTAGGACCTCTTTATAATAAACTTTATTTAGGATGCCATAGAGCTTTTATGTAGGTTATATCTCAATATTTACCACATTAGAAATTAGACCTGAGAAATGTTAGAAATATGTATTAATTCATTTAAAAATAATAATAAACCAATTTCATGTTTGTTTTTTATGAACGATAACTATTTTTCCAAATTAAAAAAAAACTGTGGAAAGAGTGGCATTGTTTTATATTTTTGCAAATCTAATCTCTTTAATGTCTGGATTCTCATATCTAGTTCTCCATTTAGTCAGTTACAATATGTTGTTTCAATTGAAGGATATGAAGAAACTTTGTATGTAGCTGGAAAATTCTTGGGAACCTCAGAGTTCTTCGAAATGGAGAACACTGGCTTACACAGTTGGATAGGTAGATGACTGATAGTGGTCCACAAACTAACTTGCCATAGGGAATGAAAGAACCTGTTAACTTTTTTTTCCCCCAAGAGTGGGGAGGTAGGGGAGGGAAGTGGAGAGAATGAGTTCATTTTTTAACGTTTTCAGTTTGAGATGCCTCTGGGGAATCCAGGTTGAACTGTACAGCAGCAGTACCAATCTGGGTTTGGATGTGAGTTTTGCATGGCTAGTTGAAGTCATGGCTGTGATTACCTGTCCAGAGTGTGCAGAGAGATGGAGGAGCGGGCAGACTCTGGAGCTGGGCCGTAGGACCTCTGAGGAGGGAAGTTGTGAGGGAGACGGGTGTGGGAGTGATGAGTGGTCTGGAGGGAGAGCTGACATCACCATTGGCCTCCTCCTAGTTCGGCAGTTTCCCTCTGCAGGACCTGTGTGTGTGCCTCCTACTGCCTGGTTGCCTTCTCTTTATCACTGCGATGTGGTGGTTTGCTCCTCAGCACTCAGCACAGTTTGTGGGGTTTGTTTTCTTTTTTTTTGTCCGCTCTGTCCTCCAACCAGTGTAGATTTCATGAAGCAAGGACCATGTCCTTTTTATCCCCCACTGATAAGAGGAGGCAGGGAGAGAGTCTGAGGTATGGTAGGGGTGAAATAAATATTTGTTGACTGGATCTGGTTATTAGCCCTGTACAGGGCACGGGGATGCCAGGAAATACAAGACACGGTTCCTACCGGTGAGGAACTTTTCGTGGAGAGATGATAGTCCTGTGTGCAGAGCCCTGAAGTCATTCAGTGCACTGGTGGTGGAAACCAATGGGGGAGGGGTCATTAGAAAAATCTGCAGAAATGTGGGTGTTTTTCAGATGACAAGGTCTTCTGGGCGGAGGGTATGAGCAAAGGCACCGAGATGGGAAATGGGACACTATCTTTGGAGGAATCGCAAGTAGTTCAATAAAGCAAGAGTGTATGGAATCCTAAACTTGAACATGTCTATAGATTTTGGGATCAGTTGAGAGAGAGCAAGAGGTTAAAGTTGCTGGAGAGAGAGAGGGCTGTCCACTGGAGCAGGGCTGACCTGGTCCTGGGGCCAGGGAACCGAGGTCCCGCTGGGAGTGACACCTTAGGTACAGTGTCACGAGTTGCTGCCTCTGAGAAGGGACGGGAGGCAGGACGTATACAGGATTCCCCGTTTCCCTTTAATTTTCTACGAGCATTTCCAGAGTCAGTGTGAAAGTGCAAAGATTTTCCTTGGCAAGAATTAACTCAGCCTTCAACCCACCTCTCCTGCGCCACGACTCAGCTCTGCAGATGCTGCCTTGTTGCCAGTGAAAATTTGGTGGAATTTGCTGCTTTCGTTTTTCAGCCATTTCATTCATGGATTAATCTGTTGGGGTTGTTGAAGTTAGGACCATTTAAGGCATTGATTGACAACAGGCAAGAACTAAGAAAAATGTATTTTGTCTGAAGTGTCCCTGGAATTTTTTGCTAAGATGCTGGTTTACATAAAGGTATAGAGAGAAGCTCTATCAGAACTATGTCCAAGGCAGTGCTAAATAATTTGTATTTCTCCTGAGTTCTGTGAGGAAGGTTAATATTGACATTGCTTAGGTTTTTTTTTTTTTTTTTCTTTTCTTTTTTTAAAGCTCTACACAGTGCTGCTAGTAGACAGTATGGAAAATATTTTTGGGGTCAGAGCTGTTTTTACTCTGGTCAGTTTTAGACTAAATGTCAACTCTTTCTTGAAAAAAAAAAAAAAGATTGTGAACTGGAGACACTAGTTACATTTCGACTGCTTACATGAGATCTGCTTTTAAGTCATTATTAGATAACCAAAATGTGTTTGAAGTTATATTTTCATTTTCTTAGTACTTGATATGTCCCTCCCACTGCACTCAGTGATGTGGGGGTGTAGGAGAGAAATAGACGTCTGCTCCTGTCCCCTCTAGAACAGCGCTTCTCAAAATATCTGTGGTGAAGGACCAGTTTCTTTAAAATTAATTTTCAATCTGTTGCAGACTGATATAAATGTATGATAAAAATGAATTACTAGAAAAATCAAATGCCACTTGAATGTAGTGGCAATATCAAGTTGCTATGAAAATTTCTAAGCACTTGCTCCCAAGTTTTGCATGTTATTCTTGTTGAGGACCGGTAGCAGTTTCAGACCACACTCTGAGTCGCACAGCTCTAGAAATTAACATCTGACTCACTGATGCACATAAAACAATTTAAGAAATGACTAATGCATTGGTTTTTGTTTATTTTAAAATTGAGGAGTAATGTATACGTTCAGTATGGTGTATAAAGTGCCACATTCCATCACGATAGCCAGTGTTGTTTGTGTTGGTTATTCTGAGTGCTTTACATGTTTGCTTTTATGCCAGCCTCACAAACACCTCTCAGGGGGGTACTTTTATCTCCTTTTTATAGATGAAGAAACTGAGGCACAGGAGAGGGGTCACAGGGGCCACTTCACTCGCCCAAGGTCCTTTAGCTGCCTAGTGATGGAGTTGGAGTTGAACTTCTGAGCCTGTGGTGTAACCATTCTGCTCTATATATAGTGAGGCTAAAAATGCTGCCTGAGTTCAGAAAAGAGAGGGTTGGAATACTTGGAGGTCTCACTGGAGGATGGAGGTGTGAGGGGCAGGGTCCGCGTGAGTGAGGACAGGTTGCACCCTTTCTTTCCTAAGAAAGAGCTGAAGGTGGGATGAGCGAGGTGTTGGGGGTGGGGGGAGGGCAGTGCCTCTGCAGGGCTTGGAGTCCTGGCCCGTGGGGGTGGGGGTGGGGGGGCTGTGATGAGCTCACCAGGTCCTGCTGTCGGATTTATCGCACTAGCTCATGCCTCATAAATCCGGACGGGGAGAGAGTGGAGTCGGGGAGCCTGTGACGGCGGCGGCTGTAGTAACCAAAGCATGAGGTAAAAAGAGCCCGACTGATGAGGGCTTTAAATAGGACTGGAGAAGAAGAATTGGTGGTGCGTGAGAAACTGGTCAAAGGAAATGAAGGAGAGGGGACAGTGGAAAATGCTTTCATTTCTTGGAGACTGTTCACCAGGGATGGTAGTAGGTCCCGTTGCTTGAGGATCTCAAAGTGACACATTTTTGTGCTCAGTCTTTAGAGATATGGCAGGTATCTAGAATTATTCGATTGCTGGGTTAGAATGACTCTTCGGATTCCCCACTCCGCTCTCCTCACTCACCCTGTGGCAGGCCAGTTTCCTTGAAGTTCTGATGACTCAAAGTGCTTTGCTTTATACCACTTGTCCCCTGCTTTAAACTTCGCCTTCAATGCCTGTTATACAGCCCTCCCTGGGTGCTTGGATGGTGGTGAACCTCCAGAATTGCTTGGGAGGTTGGCTAAGCTCCATGGAAGAGGGGGGAGTGAGCAAGCCTTCCAAAAATAAAAAAGGGTGGAGGCTGAGAAGTGTTAACAGAGGTTGACTTTCAGACCACATTTTCGGAGGTGGACTCGTGGACATTTGGTTTCTTAGCTCAAAATTGTAGGTTTAGCCTCTGTGTTTCCGAGTAAACAAATGAACAACATCACCACCACTACTAACAAAAAAGAGACAATCCCAATCTCTATTCCCTCTCCCAGGCAGGAAGAAGGGTGTTCTGCAGTTTTACTTGATTTTTCCTGCACCCGTTTTGTCCCTATCACCCAGCAAGTTTTCCTTCTTGTGAGTTTGCAATTCATCTGGTGGAAATCACAAAACACACCTTCCTACAGGTGTGTGCCGAGCGTGGGCTCAGGGATGCAGTTAGGCGTTGGGTAGAAGTAAACAGAAGGAGGCAGGTTAGGGGCACAGCAAGTCAGTCCACCAGACAGTTAGCTTCAAAGGACAGAACCCATGGCTTGAGTTTGTTTTTTCTGCCCTCAGATCACCTAGCCCAGTGGGAGGCAGATTCAGTACTAAGTGAAAAATTTGATTTACAGGAAGAGCTTACATTAAGATGTGATTGCCATGCACGAGTTGTGTGGGATGGTGACTTACCTGAGCAATGGGGCCTCCAAAGAGAAAACTGTCTCCTAAGGCTGCCTTAAATGCAGTTCTGGGCAGGATCGACTACGGACACCTTAAGTCCCCTTTCCTGCTTTATGAGTATGCAAATCTAAAAGTTCAAGTATTTTTCTCTGGCAGTTTTCCTACAATTTTCCTGAGAGCCACATCCAGGTGTTTGATATCGGAGGGTGACATGCATTTGAAGGTGATTTGAATATGAATTAATAGGCTACAATTATTTAGATAAGAGTAGAATAAATGCTAAGTCTATTTGGATGTAATTTGAATCAAAGTGTCTCTCACTTTCAGTGGAGGGGAGGGCCTGCCTGTCTGATGGTTAAAGACGAGGGAGATTCTCATGGGGAGTCAGGCCCCCGAGAGCCTCGTGTGTTCAGCATGGCATCCTCGGTGGACATTTCCATTTGCTTCGTTGGGGAGTTACTGAGTCCCCGGATGTGTGTGTGGTGTGGGCCTGGACGTGCTGCCTGGTCATATATCATAATTACAACAATAGTGATGAGTGATTTTTTTTTTTTTTTTTTTCTCGGCTGCACTGGGTGGCTTGCGGGATCTCAGTTCCCCGACCAGGGATTGAACCCGGGCGCTTGGCAGTGAAAGTGCACAGTCCTAACCACTGGATCACAAGGGAATTCCCATGAGCCCATTTCTGAAGTGCCTCGTGTGTAGCTGTGACCATGCTGAGCGGCTCACATATGATTTTCTCTTATTCTTTACAATAGGCACGTGAGGTAGGTGGAGGTATCTCCATTTCACAGACAAGAAGGGAGCCGGGCTTCTAGTTGAGGTTGATTGGAATCATACTCATCTCCTCCAAGATCTCACCATCTTGGAGAGCACATTGGGCCTGTTGTGGATCTGATTCTCATGTGGCCGCTTAACCATTTCACATACCACCCCCCCACCCCCCCCTTCAGCCTCAGTTTCTCAGCCTGTAAATGGGCACCCATCCTGCCTGAGCCGTTTGGCTCTTAGGAAGATGGACTTGAATATGCTGCATAAAGGCCAGGAAGCAGTGTTATTATGACCATGATTTTCTCCTCTTCCCTTTTGCCTGCTGCTCGGTACAGGTGTGAAGGACTTGCTGTATTGTGTTGAGCTCACATCCTTTGGGTTTCGTCTTGGTCCCCACCGTTAGTGATGGATGGCCTGCAGGTGTGGTTTGGATGGGGGTGGCTATTCATCCGTGTAGACGAAGGTGGATGTGTAAAGAGCTGTTTCAGATGTGGCCTTGATGCAAATGTGGCCCTGGTGTTAGAGATGTTGGTGGGGGCGGGGAAATGTTAGGTTGCCTTTTAGGGGAGTCCTGCCCGCCCTGGGTCAGTCTGGCCTCTTCCCTTGGCCTGTCTTCAGGAGGCTGGTGGCAGTGCCTTCTCTTACAAGCATTTTGGCTGCATTGGGGAAACAGCCCACTACCCCGCCTTTTTTCCTTAAACTTCTCAAACAGCTATTAAGTGGCCTGTCAGTTAGAAGAGATCCAAACAGAAATCAGTCCCTATTGCTGTGATGCACAGGGCCAGGGTGTCGCCTTATTCAGAGCCAAGTGATGCTGCTTTTCTCAGCTGTAGTAGACTCTGCATTGTAGACCCTTGCTGCTGCCAGATGGCCTGGATCCTGATTTTATTTTATTTATTTATTTAAATATTTATTTATTTATTTGGCTGTGCTGGGTCTTAGTTGCGGCAGGCGAGATCTAGTTCCCTGACCAGGGATCGAACCCGAGCCCCCTGCGTTGGAAGTGTGGAGCCTTAACCACTGGACCACCAGGGAAGTCCCTGAATCCTGATTTTCAAGAGTAGTCTTGCCATGAGGGATAGAGTAGAGCTTTCCATCTCTCCTCCCCTACATGTATGTTTTAGTTTCCTAGCGCTGCCTAAACCAAATACCGTAAATTGGATGGCTTAAAACAATGGAAATTTATTCTCCCACAGTTCCAGAGGCAGGGCCACACCTCTAGAGGAGGGTCCTTCCTCTCCTTCTCCAGCTTCTGGCAGCCCCAGGCCTTCCTTGGTTTGTGGTAGCATAATTCCAGCCTCTGCCTCTATCTTCCTTCAGTGTCTTTTCTTTTATAAGGACACTAGCCATGTGCTGATGGATTAGGACCCACCCGAAATCAACATGTCCTTAACTTGATTATTTCTGCACAGACTCTATTTCCAAATAAGGTCACAGGTATAGGGTTTAACCCTATTTCCAAATAAGGTCACAGGTATAGGGGTTAGGACTTTGAGCTGTCTTTTCGGGGGTACACAATTCAGTGCCTGCAGGGTCTGTGTCTAGACCCTCCTCCGCATGTCCCTGGTTGGACTGGTACTGGACCTTACCTTCTGGACATTCTAGACTTCTGGATGTCTATAGGAAACGTCATGTTTTGGCAGCTACCTCAAAGTTACATTTAAAACTGAGCTTGTGATCTGCTCCTCTTCCCTCCAAAAACCCCCCGAACACTGCTATATGCTGTTTTAAGAGCTCTTGCTACCCTAAAAATCCGGGAACATCCTTGATGGCTTCAATCTTTGTCATTCCATCCAGCACGTCACCAAAAGCTCTGTGGAGTAGCCCGTAAATATCGCTTCACGCTTCCCCTTCTCTCCACCTCTGTCACCACCGTCTTGGCCACAGCTACTGTCTTCTGACGTCTCGACTCTTAAAAGAGCCTCTACCTGGTCCACATCTCCTTGTCCCCAGGCCTCCTGTTTGGTCTGACCAGCTCCAACCAGTTGTCCACATTGTGGACTATTCAATTTGGATGATGTCACCCCATTCCATAAAACTCTTTATTCTTTTTAAAAAAATTTACTGAAATATAGTTGATTTACAACATTGTGTTAATTTCTGCTGTACAACAAAGTGATTCACTTATACATATGTATACATCCTTTTCCATTGTGGTTTATCAAAGGATATCAAATATAGTTCTCTGTGCTATACAGTAGGACCTTGTTTTTTATCCATTTTGTATATGTATACCAGTTTGCATCTGCTAATCCCAAACTCCCAATCCATCCCTTCTCCTGCCTCCCTCCCCCTTAGCAACCACAAGCCTGTTCTCTATGTTTATGGGTATGTTTCATTGTAGATAAGTTTTAGATTCCATCTATATATGATGTCATATGGTATTTGTCTTTCTCTTTCTGATTTATTTTACTTAGTGTGATAATCTCTAGGTCCATCCATGTTGCTGCAAATGGCATTATTTCATACTTTTTTATGACTGATAGTCCATTGTATATATGTACTACATTTTCTTTATCTATTCATCTGTGATGAACATTTAGGTTGCTTCCATGTCTTGGCTATTGTGAATATTGCTGCTATGAACATAGGGATGCATGTATCTTTTTTTTAATTAATTTGTTTTTTAGTTTTTATTTTATATTGGAGCATAGTTGATTAACAGTGTTGTGTTAGTTGCATGTATCTTTTTTAAATTTATTTATTCATTTATTTATTTATTTACTTATTGGCTTTATTGGGTCTTCATTGCTGTGCATGGGCTTTCTCCAGTTGTGGCGAGCGGGGGCCACTCTTTGTTGCAGTGCACAGGCTTCTCATTGTGGTGGCTTCGCTTGTTGCAGAGCACAGGCTCTAGGCGCGCGGGCTTGGGTAGTTGTGGCACATGGGCTCAACAGTTGTGGCTTGTGGGCTCTAGAGCGCAGGCTCAGTAGTTGTGGCGCATGGGCTCAGCTGCCCTGTGGCACGTGGGATCTTCCTGCAGCAGGGATCGAAACTGTGTCTCCTGCATTGGCAGGCGGATTCTTACCCACTGCGCCACCAGGAAAGTCCCTCATGTATCTTTTTGAATTATAATTTTCTCTGGGTATATGCCCAGGAGTGGGATTGCTGAATCATATGGCAACTCCATTTTCAGTTTTTTAAGGAACCTCCATACTTTCTGCATAGTGGCTGCTCCAATTTACGTTCCTACCAACAGTGTAGGAGGGTTCTCTTTTCTCCACACCCTCTTTAACATTTGCTATTCGTAGTCTGTTTAATGATGGCCATTCTGACTGGTGTGAGGTGGTACCTCATTATAGTTTTGATTTGCATTTCTCTAATAATTAGTGATGATGAGAATCTTTCCGTTTGCCTCTTGGCCATCTGTATGTCTTCTTTGGAGACATGTCTATTTAGGTCTTCTGCCCATTTTTGGATTGGGTTGTTTGGTTTTTTTTTTGTTATTGAGTTATATAAGCTGTTTGTATATTTTGGAAATTAAGCCCTTGTCTGTTGCATTGTTTGCTTATATTTTCTTCCATTCTGTTGGCTGTTTTTTTTGTGTATGGTTTCCTTTGCTGTGTAAAAGCTTGTAAGTTTGATCAGGTCCCATTTGTTTATTTTTATTTTTATTTCTATTGCCTTGAGAGACCCACCTAAGAAAACATTGGTACGATTTATGTCAGCGAATGTTCTGCGAATGTATGTCTCTTCTAGGAGTTTTGTGGTGTCATGTCTTATGTTTACGTCTTTAGGCCATTTCGAGTTTATTTTTGTGTATGGTGTGAGGGTGTGTTCTAACTTCATTGATTTACATGGGGTTGTTAAACTTTCCCAGCACCACTTGCTGAAGAGACAGCCTTTTTCGCATTGTATGTTCTTTCCTCCTTTGTCGAATATTAATTGACCATATAGGTCTGTGGGTAAAACCCTTTACTCCTCTTGTAAAGATAGAAGTCCTTCACTTGGTCCACAAGACCCTGTGTATTCCATCCCCACCCACTGCTCAGTCACCTCACACTGTGTCCCTCGGCTCCCGCCACGACAGCACTCTCTCATTTTCCCAGGCCTACGTACCTTACGCACGCTCCCCCTGTCTCTTGCTGGGCACGCAATGCCCGTGACTGTCGTTACGACTTCCTGATGAATCGACCCATTTATCATTGTGATATGCTCCTCTTTATCTTTGATAATGCTCTTTGTCTTGAAGTTTACTTTGTCCAGTGTTAATATAGCCACTCCAGCCCTCTTATGTTCATCGTTTGCATGATATATATCGCTTTCCATTCGTTTACTATCACCTTCTCTGTCTGAATATATTTAAAGTGCAACATGTAGGTAGGTTTTTCTTTCTTACCCATTCTGGCAATCCCTGTCTTAATTGGAATCTTAGTCCATTAACATATGATTAGCATTTAATGTAATTATTGATATGGTTCGATTTATTTACCATTTTACTTCTGGATTATTAAACTATGTTAAAAATAATTTAAATTTACCTCTTGACATTTTAGTTTACCTCTTTACATTTTATTTTTATTAGCGATTGCTCTCAGAGCTACAACACACATCTCTTAACTTTTCATGGTCTTCATAGAGTTAATATTGTATCACTTCACACAAAATGTCAACCTTGCTATTGTAAGGGACCTCCTCTTAGTTAACTCCTATTTCAGACTCAGAGTTCAGCTCAAAGGCCACTTCTTTAGGGAATTTTTTCTGACTTCTCACATTAGGTTAAGCCCCTGTCATGTGCGCTCTGAGCAGGCAGTACTTCTCCTTGGGGCATTTATCACACTTGCAGTTTGCTCTCTATGGAATCCCCAATGCTATACTTAGCACAGTGCTGTATACTTTGTTATTTGTTGATTAAATGAGGGGAAGCCCTGAGCTGTGGTTTGAAGAAGGCAAAAGATTTCATGATGTACTCCAGGGGATGGGAATGGCATTAGGCAAGGCTTAGGGGTTGAAAAGACAGTTTATGTGGGAAGAAATATAATATTCAAGTAGATTAAATGAAAGCTAAAAAAAAACAAATTTTTTTATACCCGTAGCCATCATTTATAGAGCACTTAATATGGGGCCAGGCACTCTGCTAAACTCTGTACATTTTATCTTACGTAACCTCAGCCCTGTGAGTTATTCTTGTCTCACTTCGGTTGAAGCAACTCAGGTGCAGAGAGGTCACTTACCTTGTTTCCTATGGTAGGTAAGGGCTCTCATTCAAACTCAGATCTCTGTGATTCTAACACTCAGAATGGAAGTGAGACTGGGAAGTAGAGCTTGATTGTTCTGGGGCATTTAATGCCCATCCTTGGTGATTGTGTTTCTTTTTTTTTAAATAAATTTATTTACTTATTTGTTTATTTTATTGGCTGTGTTGGGTCTTCGTTGCTGCACACGGGCTTTCTCTAGTTGCGGCGAGTGGGGGCTACTCTTTGTTATGATGCGCGGGCTTCTCGTTGCAGTGGCCTCTCTTGTTGCAGAGCACGGGTTCTAGGCACGTGGGCTTCAGTAGTTGCGGCACATGGGCTCAATAGTTGTGGCTCACGGCTCTAGAGCGCGGGCTCAGTAGTTGTGGCGCACGGACTTAGTTGCTCTGCGGCATGTGGTATCTTCCTGGGGCAGGGATCGAACCCCTATCCCCTGCATTGGCAGGCAGATTCTTACCCACTGCGCCACCTAGGAAGTCCCTGGTAATTGTGTTTTGAGTTAAGGCTGGAGTTAGGTGCAGAGAAGGCCCACAGATGTTATTGAGGGTCTGTAGTGTGTTGTGCTAGATGCTGCTGTTCTTCAGCTTGTCCTGGGGTGGGAGTGGGGGTGTATGTGTGATGGGGGTGTGTGTGTGTGATGGGGGTGTGGAGGAAAGCCTTTGAGGCTTTTGAATAGGGGAGTGCAGAAAAGGAAACCTGTTTCAGAAAGATTCATTAGGTGCCAGTGGGCAGGCTGGGTTCAGGAGAAGGTCTGGACAGAGGAGGGGAGGTGTGTGAGGAGCAGTGGCCTGGGCCTGCTGTGACAGTGGCCGTAGCTTAGAGAGATGGCTGGTGTATGATTTTAGAGGAAGGAATAGATGTGAGACATGTTTTGAGAGAAGTATGGGTAGAACTGATTAATGATGAGGTCTGAGATGAGAAGATTATTCCCTCATCTCTTGGGTCATTTGTATCTGCTAACACTAATTGTTGCCCAAAGATTATTGAATCTGGGAATTCCCTGGCAGTCCAATGGTTAGGACTCTGTGCTTCCACTGCAGGGAGCACGGGTTCAGTTTCTCATCAGGGAACTAAAATCCTGCATGCCAGATGGTGAGGCCCAAAAAGAAAGACTATTGAATCTATCCATGATGGGTCTTATCACAGCCTTACTTCTCAAATGGGATCTGCAGACATTCTCAGGGGTCTCGGAGAATGCTCTTCTGGGAGAGAGGTGGACAAGGCTACGTAAAATAGTTGTAAATCTGTTTTTAAAAATTTTGTTTGTTTGGGGTAAGACCCTAGCTAACACAGCCTGTCTGACTAGTGCGTAGAGAGACATTTTTCTACTTCTGTGGCACTGCCATCCTTGGTGGGCACTTCTGTCCAATCCATTGACAGTCATTGAGTTAGTTTGTTAGATGCAAGTAGGTGACTGAGGAAATTGGGTGTCTCTGCATGTGTTCTGTGTGGTAAATGAGCAGTCTGGAGGAGGTTAAGTGTGTGTGCACGTGTGTGTGCACATGTTTGTGTGCGCACCTGTGTGTGTGATTATCTGCTTTTGAGATGGTCATTGAAAATTGTGCTAAAATGACTTTTCCCCCTCTTTGAGTGAGAAGGAGCTTAACCAATTTCCAAACTAGCATCAAAATGTTTTCACTTTCCTGATGAAACATTTATTGAAATTAAAAGATTGCTTTGAAAGTGATCCAAAAAATAACATCATTCTCTGAAGTTCAAGGTAAATGCACGAGATTTATGGATGTATTTGGAGTTCACCCAAAGTATTGAAGGTCTGATTTTTGTATTGGTATAAAATACAAAAATACAGAGTGAATGTTGGCCTTCCATATGAACATGGGCCAACTTCTGGGCTTTGGTTTCTCTTTGTCTCTGGGTTCCTGTCTTCCTAAAATTGCTTTAAGGCTTATCATTTTAGTTGAAGCCAGTGATGAGGTGGGCAAGCCATCCTTTCTCCGTGTTAAGGTTACTTTTGGACCAATTCTGTTTTAAACCTGTTGAAACCATATGCTCTCTGGCCTGGTGCACTGCTGCCCTAGGCCACCAGCCTGGACTGAATGCGTGTTTTCAGCTAGCATTGTCTCTTGGCTGAGTAGGTATTAGGGCTCACATATGTGTGTACAATGTTTTGTCCCTGCTGCTGTTCAAGATAAACAAAAACATTTAAAACTCTCTGAGTTCATGATTGGCACTTTATTTTTTTTAATATACTTTAATTTTTTTTAAATTTATTTTTATGTATTTATTTATTTTGGCTGTGTTGGGTCTTCGTTGCTGCATGTGGGCTTTCTCTAGTTGTGGTGAGTGGGGGCTACTCTTCATTGCGGTGCATGGGTTTCTCATCGCAGTGGCTTCTCTTGTTGCGGAGCACGGGCTCTAGGCGCTTGGGCTTCAGCAGTTGTGGCTCACGGGCTCTAGAGTGCAGGCTCAGTAGTTGTGGCGCATGGGCTTAGTTGCTCTGCAGCATGTGGGATATTCCTGGAGCAGAGATCGAACCCGTGTCCTCTGCATTGGCAGGTGGACTCTTAACTACTGTGCCACCAGGGAAGTCCCTTATTTTTCTTTTATTCCCCACATTGTACAATGAGAAAATTTTCAACCTCCAACAAGGAGTTCTTTTACTGGAAAGGTTTTGTCCCTAAGACCATGATCAGTGGTTGGGTGTGTCCCCAAGTTTTTTTTTTTGTAGGGGGTTAGTTTTCTCAGCTTTACAAATAGGCAACGTAGCAGCTGATATTTCTATTTTTTTTATAAGAATTGTTGACTAGCTGTAGCAAGACAAGTTTCACTCTCTCTAAGGACCATGGTGAGGACTTTGGTGGCTATCCTTTTATTTAGATAAATCTTTGAAGAGGTTCAAGGCTAGTGCAACAGGAAACTATTTGTGTCCCCTGGCTTGGGGATTTTAGAGGCATGCTGTTTTAAAATCTGGACTCTCTCCCTTCTATTTTTGCTTGATTGAATTTGGCAAAGGCCTTCAGAGCAAAGTGTCATAAAAGTTTGCAGTTTGAGTTCGTATAACACGTGTTGCATCTTGTTCTGGATCTCCTAGTGCTGCTTAATGCCATTCAGTATCCATGTCCTACCTCATTTCCCCAAATTGGGTTCATCATGCATATAAGGGAGTCTGTTGGTGCCTTACTGAAGTTTGAGAAACACTGTCCAAATAACAATAGTAAACCCTCTGGCATTTGAATCTTACTCTTAACTCATTGTTTAGATTCTTGCTATTGACTTTCACTCTTTTCAGAAACTTTAGGAGAAAAACCATCAGGGAGCTTGTTTTGGTTGTGACGCTTTGGTCTTTACGCCCGTTTCACTTAGTTTCTCTGGGAAGCTGACCTGAAGTTCTGTGTGAGTAAACTTTAACAGAGGTGCCTTCCAGGCTTCTGTTTTCGCTCTGTGTGCTTCCTGATGTAACTGAGCACTCTGCAGCCCCGGTGTTTTTATTTGTGGGTCTATGAGACGTTAAAGGAGTGAAAGAGAAACTTCCTGACTTGTTTTCTTCCTGGATGTGTGTGTGTGTGTGTGTGTGTGTGTAGCTTTGTGTGTCTGCCTTTGGAGTGGGGGTAGGGCTGCAGCAGAGAATTCTGACCAGGCTTTTCTTCTTGGGATCTCCTGCTCCTGAGCTAGGAGGGAGAATCCAGTTTCTTCCTGGTGGTGAGTGCAGCCCTGATGCTGGGCATGGGAGCCCTGGTTTTCTAGAAAGCCACAAACTCCAAATCTTTTTGTCAGTGGTTCTCAAAGTGTGGTCCCTGGATCTGCATCACTGATCTGGGAAGTTGTTAGAAATTCAAACTCTTGGGCACCACCCCCACCTACTGAATCGGAAACTCTGGGGGAGGGGCCCCGGCGGCAGCTGTGCTTTAACAAACCTGCCAGGGGATTCTGATGCATGCAAAAGTGTGAGCATCACTACTTAAGGCCAAGGTCTTTTTAATTTCTGAAGCAGATCTTTTGTATTTCTGAGTGCTTACCAGAACGTCAGGTTATCACGTCCCTGAATCAGAAATATGACACAGACAACAGCAGTAATACTAATTGCTGGCTGTTTTCATGTAGTATGGTGGTTAGGAACATGGATTCTTCAGAGTTCTTTACCACTGAGTGACCTTGGGTAAGTTAAATAACCTTTTCGCTTTTTATTTCCTCAACTGGGATATGGAGGTGATACTAGTAGAAACTGTTACTATTCCTGTTTCACAGTTGAGGAAACTGAGGCCCGGGAACAGTTCCAGAGCTTGTTCTGAGTCCTTCTTCAGTGGAGTTGCAGGTTCAAAATCAGACAGTCTGAGTGCAGAGCCTGGGCTGTCTCGCCCCCTTGTGTGCATTTCCACTTAGTCACCCTTACCCTGGGGTCCGCATGGCCTCCACCTGTAACCACAGCCGTGAGCCGTAGGGGCCTGTGGTGGCTGGAGCTGGACATCCCATTGTCGTGATGTTGCAGCAGGAGCAGGGCCTGTGTGAATCTCCCTGTTTCTGAAACCTGGATTCCTCTTTTCAGAGGCTGGGCTTTAAAGGGTGAAAGCGGTCCCTCTCAGGAAACTTTGGTTTTCAGCAGGAGAGTGGTGGCACTCTGGGGGCAGGTGTTGGCTATCACTATGATTGAGATGCTAACTGCCGTTTAGTAGGCGAGGCCAGGTGTGCTGATGTCCTCAGTGAAGAAGTGTCCTGTATCCCACTGGCCTGTCATATGTGCCACCAAACCTTCAAAGTTGTTTTCTCTCTATTCCAGGTGGAAATCTATTTACATATGATCTCAAAGTATTTTTTTGCATGATTTTAATACACATTCAACATATACTGAGTTTCTGAGGAATGTAACTGTGGTGTTTGAATATATTGGGAGAAGATTTTATTTTGCTAGTTTCAACATTTTACCAAGAGTTTTCACTGTTACAGAAGATTCATATCATGCTATTCCTGAATGGCAATACCGTACACTTGTATCAGTCCGCATTTTGCACTAACTGCATTATGGGGAGTCTAGGTATAGGAACAAACAGTTACTAATTCTTCGTGTCTCCTGGGGCCCCAGAATTTAAGTTGATTAAGGGAAAGACTGAAATTCTGCATTTCTAACAAGCCAGCACTGCTGGCCCATGGACCACACTTTTTGGGTAGTAGAGGTCTTGTGGTACATGCCTGAGGGTTTTCTTTTCAAGTACCTATGTTGTTATAACTTACTTTCATTTACAAAAATTGTTAGAGTGAGGGCGTTACATTGATTTTTTAAAAAATGTTGGTAAGTTATTGTCTATGCATTTCATTCCAAACTTGGAAAAAGGGCGTTTAAAAAAATTTGCTTTTAGAATGGTGCCTTGGGCCTGATGGGGTGAAAGCCACTGCTCTGGGCGGTTAAGTGGTTCTAGTCATAAATCCAAACAGAATGAGGGACCCCAATGTCATGGGGCAGTGATTCAGAATATACTTATTATGTTAATTGTTCAAAACAGGTTATCATTCACTTCTTTACTCTTTCAACAAGGATTTACTGAATGCCTCAGTGTGCCCTGTGCGCTTGGCATGCTTCTGTGAACAACACAAAGACCCCTGTCCTCACAGACCTTATCTTCTGGTGGGGGAGACAGACAGGACACGTCGCGAGTCAATTACGTGGGTTTTAGGTGATATAAGTGCTGTGGATTATCGGAAGGTCAGGAGTGCTAGGGTGAAGGGAATGGGGTGAACAGTTCCAGTTTCACTAGGGTCATCAGATTTCTCATTGAGAACATGACCTAAGGTGGTCAGGGAGTTGACCATGTGGAGACCAGGGAAGAGCAGTCCAGGCAGAAGGGACAGACAGCGCGAGGCCCTGAGGCTGGAGAACGACCAGCTGTACGCTTGAGGAGCTGCAGGGAGACCACTGTGGTTGGAGGGGAGTGTGGTCAGGGATGAGGTCCGAAAGGTGTAAGGGGCCAGATCACTCAGGGACCTGTAGGCCCTCATAGGGCCTCTGCTCATATCCTGAGGTGCAGAGTTGTCGCAGCTTTTGAGGAGTGACGTGATCTCGCTCAAGTTTTGCAAAGCTCCCTGTGGCTGCTGTGTTGAATGTGGCCTTTGGAGGGCAAAGGTAGGAGCGAGGCGACCAATTAGGAGCCTTTGCAATATCCAAGCATGAGATGATGGTGGCCCTGACTCTGGCGGAGGCAGTGGTGGTGGTGAGAAGTGGTTGGATTCTGGATGCCTTTTTGTGAAACTTAGAATACAAGATTGGAAAGTTCTCAGCACTCAGGGTTCGCAGCAGTACCTGTGTGGATCTTAGTTTGAGGAAAATCTGATGTGGCTGACAAGCATGTTGCCATGGTTCCATATTCTTTTCCTCCTTGGGATTTTGTGTGTGTATTTGTGTGTGTGTGTGTGTGTGTGTGTGTGTGTGTGTGTCGGGGCGCGGGGGGAGTGGGCATGTCTGTCCAGGCCAGTGGTTAGCAGTCACTCACAACAAGCAGCTAGTTGAGCAGGGGTTAGTTTAGAATAGAAAGTGAAGCACCAGTAAATGGAACTAACTGGTCCTGAAAGCCTCACGCATTTCCTCTTGATTAATCCAGGACGTAGTTTTAGTAAAAACATATGCTATTATTCATTATTGTTTCTTGTATTACTCTGACGCTAAAGCAAAGATAAAAATTCAGTTTCTTGTCCCATTCCCCTCATGATCCCGTGTGTCCCCCTTCTTCCTTAGACTTCGAGACTACAGACATTTCGTTAGCACGCTTGCTTTATTTCAGTTGACTGACACCTTTCTGACTTAAAATATGCATTATGTAGTTTTGCCCTAGATTTCCAAATAATTAATTTGAAGATGTGGGAGCAGTTTGAGATGTCTTCTGATACGTACGTGCGGCTCATTCTCTGTGTGGATTGTGATTCCAGCAAATACCATGCTGGGAGCAGACGTGATTACCATAGCGCTACGTTTCCTGCAGTGGGGTGTTTTGAGAGACCGCCAGAACCGTGGCTGGCTGAGGTATTAGGTGGAGCACACACAATTAAGTAAAGTTATGTGGCACGACTCCAGGAGACCCCAGTTCTTAGCCAAGGTGACCTTTCAGGTGCTATATGTCATTAACGATTTTGGCCTAAGGCTTCCTGCCTAATCGTAGCAGTGATTTGATCAGTTACTTTTTTTTTTTTTTTTTTCCGTTTTACATTTACAGCAATTACTTGTGAAAAATAAGTGTATGTTCTCATTTTTGTGCTGTGGCTACCATTACCCCAGCTGTCACTGAGACCATTTCTTGGCCTCAAGCTAGGGGAGCTTCACTTCAGGCCAAGAAATGTAGCTTCATTTACTCAAACCTTTCCCTTTTATTTCAAGTCTGTATCTTGGGAACTCCAATTTAGTTGTATAACTCAATGATCTGGGCAGGGGAAGTCTTTTTTTTTTTTTTTTTTTTTTTAATGCCTTGGGCTATTTTTGATGTGTTGTGACCTTGGTAAGGAAAGTTTTCCTGTATCTATCCAGTCGGAGATCTTTTTAAGGAGGGTAAGAATTGTGGCTGTGTATTTTTAGACCATGTTTTCCTGTGGCATTTGTACTCTGATGCATAGTGTCATGGAAATTTCTCTTCCTAGTCTGGGATGGAGAAGATGGTCTTTCAATGCAGACTTTATCCAGTTACTGTGCTAGCTTAGGGAGCCTCAGTCTTCTCATCTGTAAATAGGCATGAAAACACATGCCTACCATCTGCCTCAGAATTGGTAGAGATGGTAGGGAGTCTCAGGAGGGAGGGGATATGGGGATATACGTATAAATACAGCTGATTCACTTTGGTGTACCTCAAAAACTGGCACAACAGTGTAAAGCAATTATATTCCAATAAAGAGCTTAAAAAAAAAAAGAATTGGTAAAGATGAAGTAAGCCTAGAGGTATGAAGAGCTTGACGAGCTCTAACCCCCCCCTCAGTTGCAGGACTCTGGTGTTGTTTGGCTATCATAAGCCTTGTGCCTAGGAGTCTTTCATTTCTGTCTTTAACTTGCTCTGGGATCTTGGGTAAGTTGAGTGAGTCAGTTTTCTGGAACATAGCATAGAGACGTGCCCAGGGGCTGGCCAGGAAGGGGGATCAAACCATGGGCTCTTTAGAACAATTCTAGATTCTATGATTTTATGTTTATGGGGAGGTGGGTTGTTTTCTTCTTTTTCCAATTTATTAGTGAAGAATTTTTACCTCTAGGCAACAATTGTTAACATTTTGCCACGTTTGCTTTGTCTCTCTGTACACATTTATATGTTGATTTTTAAACCTCTATTTCTTCGTTCCTTGGTGAGTGGAGAACGGTTCTCTTCTACAAAGTACAGCAAAGTTTGTCATTCCTCAGGCTGTAGGGTGCTGGCTTCAGTTGGAGCTTTGACATCCTTTGGACTAATCAGTACCTTTTTTCCCACAGGATGAACTTACTGCTGTTAATGTAAAGCAAGGCTTCAATAATCAGCCAGCCTTTACTGGGGATGAACATGGCTCTGCTAGAAATATTGTAATTAACCCATCAAAGGTAATGCTAATTGTTTCCTAAAACTTCCGAAAGAGCTTCTGTATGTGAGACCGTTGGCAGCTAATGTTGATAAATTTGTGTTCTTTAAAACCACAGTCCATATTCAGAGTTCCCCCCAACTATCCTTTATGCTGTCTTGTCCCAGGGTACAGTAAGGGGTCATGCATTGCTTTTGGCTGGGGTTGTCTCCTAACCCTATTTTAATCGAGTGCATTACTGCTCTCCAGAGTCCCTCCTTTTTTGGGGGTGGGGTGGGGCTCATGACTGTTTTATTATGAGAGTTATGAGTATGAGTCCAGTCCAGTTACTTGTCTTATACTCTAGTCCTATAGTCTACATTTGTCTGTTTCCTCATGGCAGGATTCAGGTTAAATATTTTTGGTGAGAAGACTGCATTGCATATCAGGAGGCATGCAGGGTTAGTTTGCCTGATTATTGGTTATACTAGTTGATCACTTAAGGTGGTTGTCTGCCATGTCTTTACATTGCAAAAGTAGTCATCTTTTCCTCGTAGTGATCTCCACAGAGTGATACTTTGAGACCATATGAATATCCTATTCTCCAGTGAAATTTTATGCTATGATTTTAGCATCAATTGATGATTCCTGCTGAAGGATTCATTTTGCTGATGGTTGCAAAATGCTGGTGTTTTAGTTATTACTCCTCGTACGGTTTTTATTTGGCATTCTTTTGTGGACACCCCATTTTTTAGTATCACTTCGAGCCCCCTGAACTCTTTTTAAAATCAGTTGTATTACCTTTAGTTTTCATTTGAATGCTCACACTGTCTCACATTTGGCCAGTGGGGGCACCTTTAGCCTGGTTCTCGGGCCTTTTTGATGCCCCCTCAAGTCCTTTGGGCACTTCTTCACTTTTGACACAGTAACAGTCCAGGGCCATCCTGTTCTTTTCCTGCCCCAGCCCAGATCTGGGTGCCTGGCCTGCTCATGGCTCCCAGAGTCACACCTTCTGGACCCTTTCAGTGAACAGAGATGGCAAACACATTTAGGTTTCCCTCCATCCCTCCCTTCCATCCATCCGTTCTAACTCAGTACCACAGGATTTTCCCCATACTTTTCCCTTTTCCATCATTGTATCTCCTTTCTCTCAAAACGAGAACCCTGGATCCCAGCAATATCAACATGTTTATTCATTTACTCTATCTTAAGATATATGTAAAAAGTTCCAGAATAAACTATACCAGTGTCATTCCAACAACAAAATTACTATGTAAAATTTACAATTGCTCTACCATGCTTTCTGTCTTTAGACTAACTTTCATTAGGAGTATATAGTCAGAGTGTTGTGTTAAAAAATTTCTTGAATTAAGTCTTTTCTGTGTGGTTATGTTAACAATTAGATATATAGATAGAATTATCTGTTTCTGTTTGTATTCTTTTAAGTTTTGTTTTTTCATCCTTCCTGAGTTATTTCTATTTTTAAATATTAAAATATTTTTACTCATTTAATTGAAAAATCAAGCATACAGTTGAATTCCTATTCTTGTTTTCTCTTAACCAGAGATAACCACTGTTAAAAGTTTGTGTATCATTTCATATCTCTTTTTATATGCACACATGTATATACAAACATGTAATTTGCTAAACTAGCAACTGAAATATTATTTCACTGATGTGAAAAAAAAAACAGAAGTATTTTCTACGGATTGTCCTATTGACCAAATACAGTGTTTTTAGTTTTGTCTTTTTTAGTTCTTTTTTCCAATCTTGCTGGATACTTTTTAAACATCACAACTGCAATTATGTATGTGTTGTAATTTGTGTTCTCCTTTTTTTTTTATTGTGGTAAAATGTAAAATTTACCATTTTAACATATTTAAGTGTGTATGGTACTTCTTTGGCATTAAGTACATTCACATTGTTGTGCAAATATCAGTACCGTCTATCTCTAAATTTCCATCTTCCTTAACTTATATACTTAAATAAGAAGTAATATCATTTTGTGTGTACTTTTCCTTGAAGCTGAAGTATTCATATTAATAGTAATTAATGAATAAATAACATTTCATAATCAATGTGCTATAATAGACTGAAAATTCTATTGTACAGCAATTAGCCTGTTATCTATTTCTTATGGTTATTTATAAAGAAGCAGTAGTCATGTTTGAACATGTATTGATAGCCTTTGTTCTTTAGGATAAATTCTCAGTAGCACATTACTCGGTTAGAAGTTGCATTAGTCTACTGGTGCTGCCATAACAAAATACCACAAACCGAGGGGCTAAAACAACAGACATTTGATTTTCTGAGTGATGCCAGTGAAATTCGTCTAGGGGAAGGGACTGGTGATCTCCAGAAGAAAAGAATTTCTCCTGGGGATCAATAACAAGTGTTGCTCAGGTTTAAGTAAAAAGTAACAGTTTTATTAGAGAAAGAGAGTACAAACAGCTTCTGGAACAGACACCAGAAGGGGGTGGAGAGACCCCCGAAGGGATGTACATGTGTGTCTTATATACCCTAAAAAGAGAAGTTAATTCGCTCACAAGATTCAGAATTTCTCTTTGCAAGTTTCACAAACATTCGGATAATCCCCAAAGAGCTTTAAAAGCAGAGCTTTGAGGCTCAGTGACTGCCTCCCTGCACCTGCTAACAGCACTTGGTGCTGTGTGTGTGGTTAGGAGAAAGTGTCATATCAGTTCTGAGACGTGCAATGTATACAGTGGGGCCCATACATTTTCCTAATTGGGTCTTTCTTCTCACCTAAGCTTAGCCTATTCCCATCATATTCCTATCATGAGAAAGTGTATTTTGGAAGTCCAGTATTGAGGTGTCAGCAGGTCTGGTTTCTCCTGAGGCCTCCCTTCTGGGCTTGTACACTTTTATACGGTTGCCCTCTCACTGTGTCCTCACGCGGGCTTTTCTGTGTGTGCCGGTATCTCTGGTGTTCTCCTTCCTATAGTGACACTAGCCGTATTGGATTAGGTCCTACCCTATGGCCTCATTTTTTGCAATAGGTCCTTGTTGGTTATCTGTTTAAAATATAGCAGTGTGTACATGTTAATTTCAAACTCCCAATCTATCCCTCCCCCCTGTAACCATGAATTCATTTTTGAAGTCTGTGAGTCTGTTTCTGTTTTGTAAATAAGTTCATTTGTATCATTTTTTTTAAAAAGATTCCTCATATAAGCAGTATCATGTGATATTTGTCTATCTCTTGTCTGACTTACTTCACTTAGTATGATCATCTCCAGGTCCATCCATGTTGCTGCAAATGGCATTATTTCATTCTTTTTAATGGCTGAGTAATATTCCATTGTATATATGTACCACATCTTCTTTATCCATTCATCTGTCCATGGACAATTATCTTAATTATCTCCTTAAAGATTCTTTCTCCAAATACAGTCACATTGAGTCTTAGAACCTCAATATCTGAATTTTGGGTATACACAATTCAGTTCATAACAGAAAGTGTGAATGCCTTATGTATAGGAACTGCCAAATTGTTCTCAGTTGTATCAAGTTTTATGTCAATTTAAATAATTGAATAAATGGAAATAGCACCCGTTACTACTTCTGCTACTCTCACCCTTCTTGTGAGATTTACTCAAGGATTCAAACCTTCTGAGGGGAATTTGATCTAATAAATATGAAATACATGACCTATAGTGTAGCCCCTAAACATTTTCATTTTCTTAGCAAATGAATTATTTTCAAAATAGCTGTGGATGGATGGAAACCAGTTTTAAATTAAAGCTTATCTCTCATACCTTGTCTGAGGGAGTGCATGTTGGCATATACCTTATGGAGGGCAATTTGACAGTGCTGACCAAAGTCACAGAATCATACGATCCAAATTGTGAAGGTTCATCTGAAAGCTACAGCTGTGCATGCATGAAATAAGAAATAAGAAAGGCTATTCATTTTAATGTGATTTGTAATCACAAACGTTTGAAACAAACACTCCAAATGTCCATTAATGGGGACTTGGTTAAATACAATGTGGTACATCTGCCCAGTACATTATTATGTGTCTGTAAAAATGAATGAGGAAGCTCTCCGTATGCAGTGTGGAAGGAAGGCTCTCAGACACTTACTCAATATACATAACGAGGTATAGATATAAGAGAAAAATAATGTATGCGTGTTCATGTGTATTCGCATGAAGAAACTGGAAAGACACTTAAGAAACTAATCAAGGTAGTTACTTGGAGGTGGGCGTTGGGACTTGGGAATGAGGCTCTTAACTTTTTTTAATTTTGGAATAATGTGAATATGTTGCTGTTAGAATAAAATTAAATGTGTGATCATGTTTTGATTTTTTTTTTTTTTTTTTGAGTCCTAATGTGCATTTTTCTCTGCTCTTGCTTTTTTGGGAATTTTGACTTTGTTTACAGTTATGCAGTTGTTCATAAGGTTTGTTAGGAAGTGAAATGTGTATACAGTCACTATGTTCCATTGCTATTATTAAATACATAGAAAAGAGTATAATTGTAAAAGAGATTGCCCAGACTTCTTCTTTAATACAAGTTTTGCAAATCTCTTTAATGATTGGCTTGATTTATTTGAATAGTCTTTTCAGATCATGTGGATTTTCTTCTTTGATAGTACTCAGACTAGTTTAAAGTTTTTTTATGCCTTTGTTTATCATGATTAAAATGCTCACACATGATTGCAAATAAGAGATCTTTTAAGTGTAAAACAATCTACATAGACAGGTGTTTTGTGCCATTGGTACAAAGACCAAATATTGATTGAGAAATTTAAAATTAAATGATTTGTTACTCTTGGCTGCTTGTTTTCAAACGGCTGATTTTTGGTGAATTTTTTGCATTTAATTCTTTCGACATTCTGCAAACTTTGCTTAAAAAATGCTATGAAGTTGTTTAAAAAAATAAGGTTCAGACTTCTTGTTTTCTAATTACTGTAATTTTTATTGCCATATTACGTCAACACAGCAAAACAGACTTTTTCATTGTACATCTATCAGAAGGATCAAGGGATGCCAATTCACATGGAAAAAAAGTACCAGTTTCACCCTGGTAGATAAACTTGGCTAATTGCTTCCAACTGTGTGTTCTAACCTATAGACTAATTGTTTATTGAGTCATGAGCATTAACTAAGGTAGTGCTTCTTATTTTGCCACAGCAGGGTAGGTATTTTATTTTAATCATGGTCACCACTGTCTGCTAACCTTATTGAAGATATTTATTAGAAATTGTTGTCCACATCCTGTTATTAAAGAGTTTCCAGGGGACAAAATGTGATGCTATGATAGGATTCTTGGAAATTCCAACAGGTTTTCTGTGGATTCATTTAGTTTTTAGATATTACTCAGCCCCCTTCCTTCTGGTCCTTTTCTCTTTCCTTTATCTTCTTTTGATTTGGTTAATATGAAAATGCTAGTCATTCACAAGAAGCTCCTTTTGCTACTTTGTTCCATTCAGAGTAAGCAACACTAGCTTTCTCTTGAAACACTTGTACTCATGAAATTGGCAGCCCAATCAAAAATGTTGAATATTTAATTTAATTGAACCTTTTGTAATTTGCCATTTAAATAAATTAGATTTCTCTAGACTCTTTTTTTTTAAAGCACTGAGTGTAAATACAGTTTCCTTTCCAAAAATATGTGCTATTAAAATGAAACAAGAAAAAGAATGAGTACTGTGTGATTATTAGGTTCTGCTCTTATATGCAACACCTCTCAGGAAGAAGATTCTCTCCAAATGGGTATGTACTATGAAAAAGGAGAGGTACAGCTAAAGATTAAAGCAGACCCCATTCTCTTGAAACTTATTCAGGATGTAATTAATTTTATCTAACAGGAATTTTCAAAGGCTCTTCTTTTTCTCTTGAACTACATGTTAGTAGTGAAACAAAGGTGCTGTGGGAGTTTCTACATTATGTTAATGCAATGAAATCACAACTCTTGGCTTCAAGGACTTAAATTCCCATTTTATTTTCTGATGGGCTCTTTGAAGATTTTCAATTAAAACAATAAAAATAAAATACTAATATGTACATTACTAACATTCTTGCTTATTGTTTTTAAACTTTTTCTTTCTTTTTTCTTTGTTTCTCTTCCACAGATTGGAGCTTATTTTAGCAGCATATTAGCTGAGAAACTAAAGCTTAACACTTTCCAGGACACCGGAAAGAAGAAACCACAAGTTAATGCTAAAGATAATTATTGGCTGGTTACTGCTCGATCCCAGAGTGCGATTCATAGTTGGTTCTCTGACTTAGCGGGAAATAAACCACTTGCTATTTTGGCAAAAAAGGTATTAAGTATTTCTTGCATTGTTTTAACTGAGGCCTTATAGAAATGAGACTATTTGAGATAATGTTCAAGGATGTATTTCTTTTCCCCAATTCTCTCCAAAACTGCAAGTCTCATCGGCAGGTATCCTGCACCAGGTGTGTGCTGCACATAGGCTGTTTCCCCTTCATTTTGATGGCTTGTGGTGCCTAGAACATCTAGAGACCTAAACATTCCACACAAGAAGCTGTTTAAGCGGATATTAGGTAGACAGGGTTTTAAAATCAAGAACAGGCAGTGAGACTTCATTTCTGTTACATTTTCAGTTTTTTTAGGTCAGGATGTCTAAAATGTGTTAAATAGAAATCCTGGCTTTAATGTTATTTCCTTGTCTTGAGAAGTATCCATGCAGATTCTTAAACTAAATCTCCTTTCCAGCAAGTGAGATAAAAGATAGTGATTCTGTGTGTGCTTGAAAAACATCTTTGAAAAAGTTTCAGAACAAAATGGGCAGGTTTATTCATAGCTCCCAGCTTTTTTGAGGAGGGGGAATGGCGGGAGGGAGGGAGGGTTCTTTTAAAATCTTTGCCTTTGATCATTTTCCTCAAGTGGGAAATACTAACACAGATTCAACAATCTTATAGTCCTGATAATGTAAAATAGTCTTTTGAAATTTAGATGAGAGCCAGAAACCTCCCTCTTAGTCTTGATCTCTGACTTCTTACACACCTTTCAAATAATCCCCAGGTCTTTCTCATCTCCCTGAAGCCCTTTAATTTTAGGGGAGCCCATCTTCTGTTCTTTTCACGAATGGCTTGGTACAGGTCCAGGTTAGAGGAGAACGCCTTTGTGTATTTACACATTTGTTTTCTAAAGCACTATTTTCTTTGAAAATGGTGCCTGTAGCTCCCATTGGCTTTATTTTGCCCTAGTGTCAGAGCACTGTGTTGCCTTTCATAGATGTTAGTGCTTAAAGGCAACCAAAATCCTTGCAAAGAACAACCATCAGCATAGCCCTCTCTTGCTACTCAGCGAGTGCCTCTGTCTCAACACAGACTGTACCGTATAGCATTTCTTTTCCATTGTTGAACATTTACCATGTGGGCCCTCTGTGGCCTGTGAATTCTATCTGAAGGCTGCAGAGGTCAAAGGCCATCCTTCAATATTCGATGGCTTTCTACCAATAGTTCATACCCTCCATGTTGGTTAGTACCTTCAACTCCTCTGTAGCCAGCCTGACATCTTTCTTTTTAGGTTTGCCTTTTTTAAAATAAGCTTTTAGGATGCAATTTTTGGGGGATTCATTATTTCCTGGAAGTGAATACTGGTGAGGAATTGATGCCCTTGCGTTAAGATGTGTAATGGTCTCTCATCTTTTAAGAGGGAGATGAATTATGGTGCAGTGTATTAGCCGTTGTTCTTCTTTCTTTATTAGGAGCTGCCTCTGGCCAAGTCAGGTGTCCCTCAGGTAAGCCATTCATTCTTTGCAAAGTCAAAGATGTTTTCTTTGTCAAACCATTGAATATACTTTGAAATATTCATTTCTTGGGCATTTCAGGAGTCATTCCTTCCCATCCCTTCCTCAGCATTTCATCTTCTTGAGATGGTGAAAGCTCTTTAGAGCTGGGTGAAAGATTGCATTCTCTGCGTGTTCTTCATATTAGAAAGTTTGAATACCTCTTCTATAATTTCTGGTATTTATCTGTGAGATGGCTTGATGCAGACCTTCCTTTTCCTGCTAAGATCCGGAGTCATCTTCCAGCCCCGATCTAGAGTTCAAAATAGTTTCCTGTGTGGGATGGATCAGGTTTCTGGACCTGGTTTTCTGTTACTATAAAGCTCCACAGGTCCCCAAGTATTTAGCCACAGAGAGGTCAACAATGGCCTGTAAAAGGCCTTCAAATTCAATCACGGTCATAGTTAGATTTGGAAAAGGAGACTTCTTGCTCCTGGGGATATCCTTCTAGCTCTTGAACAGTTTGCTAGGAATGCTGTGCTCACCTCCGGTGACTTCGATTGCTGTGGTCTCTGGCATTTCTGTTTGCCTCTACCACTGCTTAGCAGACAGGAGAATACAGGAGGCAGGCGATACAAGGGCAGCCCTTTGGTGGATGGAAAACCATCACAGGCTGGGTGTCAGTTTTCTTTTGGTACTTAGGTGCAGTTCCTGCTTGATTTAGAAACCGAACAGCTGCCCACTGATTGCCTAGGTTCAGCTACAAGTTGAAGTCCGTTGGCTTTTTGGCTGAACATGGAATCCATCCCTGTAGGAAGTCATACTTCAGTCAGTGTAAACATATTTTCCTTCCTGAATTGGCCCAAACTGTAAATTTGACAAAACCATCAAAATGTGTCTTCTTCTTTACTTAAATAACTTTCTTCACATATGTTCTTCTGAATTCTAAAGACCTTGATTTGAGCCAACCATTTCTCTTAGGGTTCTACCAACAGGGGCATTGAGCTAGAGGTTTGCCTTGCGCTGTTCATGTAAGACTCAGCTTTGTTTACTGTTTCATGTAAACATTTCACATGTTGAAAATACCTCCCCCCCCCCCACCTTCTTGTCAATTGCTGTTCAAAAAGAAATCCTCTGGGCTTCTATAAAGATGCTGTTAGTAATGTTTCTTTGGAGACACTAACTTTACTTTCTGTATTTGCCTGTATTGTAGGCCTGGATCTTACATATCGTCTTTTGGTACGTCTGACTGAGAGGGAACATGACCTTGACAGTTAAAATTTAGCTCCCCGATACCGTACTGTATGTTCTAATGAAAAACAGCAGCTCTGGTCTTAAACTGACTATCTAAGACTGAGCTTTTCTTGTCCCTGGCCTAAACGATAGTAAACCCAGAGGCTTGTGCTCCATGAAAGATGTGCCTTGTAAGGTAAATTTTCAGGAAGGTTTCTAGTTAAAATGTATCCCTGTGATCCACAGAGAGGAAGTTTTATAGATTGAGCCTGTGTCACTTTCACCTCCCTTTTATATAATTATGTGGTATGTGGTGTAGTCTCTGTCATGGGGGTTATGCTCTAAAACAGCAAGCAAAGCAGGAATTGTACACGATCAAAAGTTTATTAAATTGCCCATAAACAACAGTATACGGACACACTGCATCTCAGTGTCCACCTAGGCAGCTTTTCTCTGTCATTGGAGCAGCTCGATGTTTCTCTGGGAAGAACCAGGTGAACTAGCTTGTCTTAAAGATGTATGTGACAAAAAACACTTACTTTTAAATTCTGGGATCACATTCTGTACCAAGATTGTGCATAGTCAGATTTGTAACATACGTATAATGCAAAAAATCCTCTGGCTAAACCATTGGCGAACTAAGAGAAAAATGCCATGCTATATGAATCAGTTAGCTGGTTTGAAGCTTTGATTTTCAACACAAAATCAAGCAAGACTTTGGCGCATAGAGACCAGGGCTAGCGATGTCCATGGTTGTGGGTTTCCAGGATCCTCTTAGGAGAGGGTCAGGTGGGTGGGTTGAGAACACTTTTGCAGGCATGGAGACATCCTTGGAAGTGGCAACAACATGAAAGTTGTTATAATTTTGATACATGTAATTCTTTAGCTTTATCCCCCCCGCCCCGCGGCTGTGAGGTGGACAGAGTTGGTATTATTCCATTCATACAGGAAGAGGCTGCAAGTGATGGGTTTAACCACACAGGCTGGGGCCAGGAATGGAGCACAGGGGTGCTCCTCGCTGTTGTGTGTGTATGTTCGGGGAGGGAAGCTCCTGCTTCTCCTTCTCACTTTCCCCATCCTGCTGCATTGCAGCCACCATGCTCTTTGTTCACGATGTTCCCTTGTATTCATAACTTGGTTAGCTTATGGATTCATGAATGGGCTATTCCTGGGATATTTATGAGGAATTCTAGGAGACTGGATTAACTCTTTCGAGCCCTTCAGCAGAACACTGGGAGACTAATTTGCTAAATAGTACCTTTGTGGTCTGGAAGAAATAGTCAGCTGCCTCAAGTGCCTACTTTCAGCCAGTGAATTAATTACCCAGCTATTTCTAGCTCAGTGTTTATTAGGCAGATTCACTGATCCATCATTTTAGCCTCTATTTAAAATTTTGGTCTAAAGTCACTTTTAGAAGCTTTCTGCAAATTGTTACTCTTATGAAATGTTATAGTCAGAAAGCTTCATACAAAAATGTTCTTCGAGGGACTTCCCTGGTGGCACAGTGGTTAATAATCCGCCTGCCAATGCAGGGGACACGGATTTGATCCCTGGTCTGGGAAGATCCCACATGCTGCGGAGCTACTAAGCCCGTATGCCGCAACTACTGAGCCTGCGTTCTAGAGCCCACGGGCCACAACTATTGAGCCCATGTGCCACAACTACTGAAGCCCACGTGCCTAGAGCCCATGCACCACAATAAGAGAAGCCACCGCAATGAGAAGCCTGTGCACCGCAATGAAGAGTAGCCCTCTTTCGCTACAACTAGAGAAAGCCCACATGCAGCAACAAAGACCCAACACAGCCAGTAAATAAATGAATGAATAAATAAATAAATAAATAAATAAATAAATAAAGTCCTTTGATGAAATGTAGAGTGGGGATAGCTTTTCACTTGATCTGTCCCTTCCAATTTTGAGATAAACTCCTTGGAGGACTGTCATGAAATTATTTTCCCTATTTTGTTGATGCTTGCAGCATCTGAGAATTTGAAAATAATTTGTTTTTATAAATAAGAAAGCACAACTGATAAAACTGTTGCCAGTGTGCTAAACATAATTTTGATTCTTTTTTCTTAAAATTTGCTTAAAAAAATTTTTTTAATGGCTTGTGCTGTTTGAAAAACTAATCAAGGATATATAGTCTTTCATAGCCAGCAGGAACTTAGTCTCTTTCTTTTGCTTCCCCTTTCTTTAGGTTGGCCTAGTGATGGACATAATATGTGATTATTATAAACATGTCATTTCTCTTTAGGTTCCCATCCTTAGTAAAAAAGAAGATGTTTTTGCATATTTAGCTAAGTATTCAGTGCCAATGGTTCGAGCAACGTGGCTGATCAAGATGACTTGTGCCTATTATTCTGCTATTTCTGAAGCGAAAATTAAGAAACGTCAGGCTACTGATCCCAATTTGGGTAAGTGAGACATTATGGTACATTTTACATTATCCTGTAAGTAATTGTTGCCTGCACCTTCTGTACCCGTCCCAGTGAGGTGAGTACTGAGAAGGTCCATTAGTGAGGCTAAAAGCCGCACGAGGTGTGGATGGAGGGCTGGTTCTGTTCACCCAGGCGCAGATTCCTGATCGCATCAGCAAGTCCTGTCACTCTTCCCTCCAAAATGTGTCCTGTGTCTGAACACTTCACCACCACAGTTACTGAAATGCTGCTTCAAGCCACCCGCATCTCTTGGCTGCAGACAGTGGTAGCCTCCTAACTGGTCTCTCTGCCTTTATTTTTGCTCCTTACATCCTAGGTTCTCCACAACTGCCACACTTATTGCTCGGCCAAAATCATATCATATCGTGTCCCTGTTTATAACTTTACAGTAGTTTCTCATTACCGTTAGAGATCCAGGTTCTTGCCCGCGGTGCTGTCCGTGATCTGCCCCCTCTTCCTGCAATGTTCCCAGCACACGGCACTCCTTCTGCCCCTCCAGCACGCCGCGCTGCTGCCCCTCTCGAGGCCTCTGCCTTTCCTCTTCCCTGTACGTGGGTTGCTCTTCTCCAGGCTATTTGCAGCCTTCTTCTCTTCACTGAGGCTTTGGCTCAACTGTCATTTCTCCAGGAGGTTTTCCCTGGCCACCCAGCTAAATAGCATTCTCTCTCATTCTCACCTTCCTCCCAGTTATGTTCTCATGCATTGTTATTTTATTCATGGCACGTTTCTCTGTCTGAAATTATCTTTTAAGATTTTGTGTCTGTCACCCCCCTCCCCCCCCCACACGCATAAACACACACACACACACACACACACACACACACACACACACACGCACTGGTAGATATTTGTTGAATGAACTGAAGGGAAACTATTCTCAGTCAGAGTTTCCATTCTTTTGGTGACTAGACAGTGACTCCTTGAGGTGGTGCTAAAACATGCTTTATAAAAGGTTTGATGCTACATTAGAAATGTGCACAGATTATATATGAAGATTCCATTTAAAGATTAGGTTTACAAATAATTCTTCATGAAATGGAAACGTACTTATGGTTTTATAGTGCCGATTGCCAACTGCAAAGCTCTGAGGAGCAGGACAGAAAGTACAAATGTCTCCTGATACTAGGAGGCGTCCTAGATGAGTGAGTGAGGGGTGACGTGTTGGGGAATGGTAAAGGGCCCTTGATGAGCTGGAGAGTGGAGGCCCTCTAAAAGCAGGAAAACTTAAATTCAAAACAAAGAAAATGGCCTAATTCCATGGCTGCTACCTTTGAGTTCAGTATTATCTCATGTGTGTCAAAAAAAACAAGCAAAAGTGAACTATACTTAACAAAACTCTGTAGTGTATATATGTAAATGTCAAGGGAAAAAAAGGGAGAAAATGGTCCACAAAGTTAACAATAGTTATTTCTGAGCATGTTTTCACAGTAGTTTTTTGTTAACTCTATATGTCTATTTTTTTTCATTAGCTTCTTATTTTTTTGGGGGAAACAAAAGAAATGTCTCTTTTTTATTACTACAGTAGTGTGTCCTCATTACAGTATTTTCAGGTAGATTCAATACAGTGTATAAGGTTCTTTTCTCCCTTCTCCATGTTTTCATTCTTGAACTTTCCTTCATTCATATACAAACATGTATGGAAATTCTTCTCTCTCTCCCTGCATCTCTGTCTATACGTGTATTTATTACATTTACTAGTAATTCTTCCCATAACCTGGTTATCTAGTTGCTTACTTACACCTCTACTTTAATGACAAATAGGCATCTGAAACCTAGTGTGTATCAACTCAAAGTTGATTTCTCACCATCCCTAAACTTGTTCCTTCCTCAGACTTCTCCTTAGTAAGTGTTATATGTAGTCACCAGGTGAAGAAGGGTAAAAAACATATTGTCATTCAGGGCTGTTATCTTTCTCTCAAAACTCTGCATTCACTCCCTCAGCAATCCTGTTTACTTTGCTTTCAAAATATAATCAGAATTGAACAACGTATTCCTCCTTCCACTGCTGCTATCTTGGCCCAAAGCACCACTACCACCACCTTTGCCTGTGCTTTTTATTGCAGGGCCTCTAGTGATCTTGTTTTTGTTCTTGCTCCTCTAATGACAACTTTCTACTTTGTAGCCAGGGTGATCCTGCTAGGACATAATAAACCATGGCCCAGGCCTATGCTCAGCATCCTCTCGTGGCCGCCTGTCTCTTGCAGATGTGGGCCTCAGCCAGCATCAGGAGCACAAGTGCATGTCATGACCTCAGGCACTGACCCGTGGGTGCCACTCTCCCTCCTGCCCTCAGGTGTCCCCCTGGCCTGCCCCCTCCTCCACTGCTGGCCTAGCTCAGAGGGTGCTTCCTAAGAAATGCCTGTCCCTCTGTCTTCTTGTCCTACCTCATTCTTCTTCATAGCTCTTAATGCTATCTCTTGTTGTATTTTAATTTATTGATCACCCGTTCCTACTGACTCTGAACTGTAGTGTTTTCTTCATGAGATATTTTGTCAGATTTGTTCCGTGCTGGATCTCCTCGGACAGTACCTCGCGTACAAAAGATGGTCAGTAGTTTTTACGATAAATAAGTGAATAATCAGGCTTGAAGCGTTTGTGTGTGTGTTTGTGGGTGCGCATGCATGCTTTTTTTTTTTCTCCCATTTTCTAATTTGCCCCGATTTGTAATCCTTGAAACCGTCAGCATTGCTAGCTGTAGTGGAGAGACTACTCTTCATTCCTTAGATGCTCTTTGTATTTTATGGTGACTTGTTCCTGTTCATGTTTTCCTTGCTGTTCCGTTTAATCTTATTTGAACTGTCATAAAAAGGCAAAAAAAAAAAAGGTGCGGGAATGATTCTGCCAAATGAAATGTAAAACAATTTTAGGATGAATGAAAGTCTGATAGACCCTTATCATTTGTGAGGAACGTGTGGTTAGAGTTTTTGGCATCCTAGATATGAATGCATCACCAGGGCTGTATGACTTCCTCTACCAAATGGAGGGAAGCCTAGCTCCAGTGTCTAGCTCAGAACATCATGGACTTCTGATTGAATTAATTACTTTTACTATTAATTACCTTACTAGTAAGACCAGTTAGTTTGGGGAGGGGGTTATTTTCTAACCACCCCCAAGCTAAAGTTTCTGTCATTTGCACACCCACAACAGATGGTTGACTAGCTTCACTCACTAGCTGTGTTTTCTCTTCTTTCATAAGCCACCTAACACACGATTCCATTTTTCGACTCAGTTTATTTACAGAGTATTCCATGGTCTTTATGATTATTCTTGTGTATTAAAAAGTGTGACTGTTAAATCCATGAAGGCCAGTTGCCTGCTCTCCTTTTCTCAGGGTAGAGTATAAAAGCTTTGACCTAAAAAGTGCTTAAGGCTAAAAACATTTAAAAAATGCGTGAATTTTAGGAGTTCACCCCTAGCCTCTTAGGTCTAGCATCTTGGAAAGAGCTTTGGGCTGTGCTCGTCTTGGCTCTGGTGCTACGTGGCTGGGTAACTGAAAGCAAAGTCCTTAGTCTCTCCAGACGTGGGTCTTTTCAACCTTGATCCAGTCCACAGTCCATGTGGACTTTGATTGTCATGGTCTTCAGCCTTTCTTTTTCTCGACCTTGACGTTTTTGAGGGGGGAGGCCAGTAATTTTGCAGAATGTCCCTTGATTTGTATTTGTCCAGTTACTCATCATCAGATTCATGTTATGCACTTTTGGTGGGAGTATCAAGGAAGTGATGCTGTGAGCGTCTGTACCTCCCATCACATCGTCGCCGTACCGGTGGTGATAGCTTTGAGCTTTTGGGTAAGGTGGTGTCTACCAGATTTCTCCACTGCAAAGTTACTATTTTATCCTTTGATTAATAAGTAATTTAACTAGGTAAATATCCAGTTGCTCTTTCTATATTCTTACAAGTGTTTTAAAAAGGCTAATGTAGTGTACTATTTATACTATATGAAAAGAGCACACAGTTTCAAATATCTGATCTCGGTTTATTATCAGTCTGTTACACCTGGTACCTCTCACTTTCTACTTTGTCTTCAGCACCTTCTTTAGCTTCTTTAAGCAAATTACACAGTGCATTTGGAAGCAGTTGGCTGTGTAGACATTGCCATAATGTAGCAAGTTTCACACTCCAGGCAAGCTCTACAGCCAAGCAAGTACACACATATATATGTGTTGAATTGGATTAAATTGCATACACTTCGGAAGATTAACTTGCAGGAATAGTTTCTGCATTCTGGCTTTGACGGTGAAAAGAACCGTTCAGCACATTTGGGGCAAGATTGACTATCGAGTGTCACCCTTTTCTGGCGTTGGTTTTATGGCTTCCATTGTCTTGATGATTGTTCTTAGGATCTGTAAAGCGTTTTCAGTAGAAATGGCCTTTATTCTGTTGTAATAGAAACATATGTTTTATTTTCAGTTCCCACATTCAGCGTTGGAACAGAGCTATAAAGCACTGCTGTTGGATTTTATTGAAGAGAGTTTTTCCTGAAGTTAAGTGGGCTAACAGCAACGAGGGAGCAGTCCTGTTGTGTAAATTCTTCAAATGTAGTGACGCAGAAACCCTCACTGTCATTATGCAGAGTTACAGATCTAAAGTGTAGATTAAATGAGTTGTTGCCCTGGGGAGCTTGCAGCAGGCAAAGACATACCCGGTGCAGTGTGTACCCGGAAGTGAGAGGGGCGAGAGGGACCTTGGGTTTCTAGGTGAGGTTGCACGTGTAGTTTCAAAGAGGGGCAAAGAAATGTTTCACTTGGACAAATCCTAACATCAGGGCAGAGATTTTTAAGCAGAGGTGAAACAGGGAAGCTTGGAAGAAGAGACTGTAATTCTCCCTCTTGATGAAACTTGGAAAAAATAAGAGGCTACAGGTGGACATGATGTTTAGAAATGCTGTGCAGCAGATGGGTGTTAGAGACTCGAGAGAAAGACCACCAGACATGATATGTATTTGGTTTCTGATATTTTTTAGAATTGAATGAAGTTTTGTTTTTAAAACAAGAATAAATTTAACTGTCTTAAATGTTTTGAGCTCACCAGAGAAAAGCATTTAAAATGGGCTAGCTAAGGGAGTTCCCTGGCGGTCTAGTGGTTAGGACTCACTGCTTTCACTGCCAGGGGCCTGGGTTCTCCCTGGTCAGGGAACTAAGATCCCGAGAGCCATGTGGCACGACCGGGAAAAAAAAAATAAAAAAATAAAAAAATAAATAAAATGGGCCAGGTAACACTTAAAAATAAAAAAGTCAAACTTACAGAGAGTTATATAATTAAAATCTTTGAACAGGTTTGGAAATGGGACTTCATAGTGCATAACACAGAACCTCGTATATTTATGTGTAAGAATTTCCCCGTACAATAAGGAGGCATCTTATCATGAATGAGTTATGTGAGTCAACCACATAATAGCATCGACCACCATCATTGCTATCACTGTAACAGTGAGTATCTCTTGAGCGATGATGGAATCACCCTCACTGCGGTAAGTGGGATTTTGGCACCCCTGACAGTCCTAGGCTGAATCAGCTCCTGACGTGTGCTATGAAAATAAGCTTCCCAGCCTTGGGGATACCTCCTCCTTTTGCTGTTGGGCCCTACGACGGGGTCTCCTGTGGGCTTGTGTGAAAACAGTTGGTCCTCCCCAGGGCTACCAGGATGGCTGTGATGTGCTGTGGAGGTGGTGCCGCCTTCCCCGTTTCTTAGCGAATGCTGGCTTGGCTCTGTGTCTGGTCCGTCCGTTCTCTGATCTATTACTCAGGAACCCTGGGAGAGAGGTACTTTATCCCCAGTTCACAGATGAGGACACAGATGTGTAGGTGGAGGACGGGGCCCCTCCGCACGTGTGTCCCGACTAGGCTGTGGGGTCTGCGCTGGGCGCTGTGCTGGGCGGTGGGGACAGAAGGGGAGAAGGTGCTCACTGCCCCCTCGGTGTTCACACGTGGGGGGCTGGGGCACAGCCGAACAACCCGGATGTTAGGGGAGGAAGGAAGAGCAAACCGGTACGCGAGTAAAACTCGAGGGGGTTCCAGGGGACTCGGGACGCCCAGGAATGTCACAGAGGAAGTGACATTTGGGTGCAGTTTTGAAAGAAGCAGCATTTCCTAGGAGGACAGAGTTGGGAGCTGTTGTGCGGGGAATGGCATTTCTGACAGAAAAATGGTATCTGCAGAGGAATAGGGTCAGCAAGAGGTTTGACGTGGAACTGCCAGGGTTTACTTTCGTCTGGCGCGTCAGTTCCCCGTGGGGCAGTGATGAAAGGCTGTGGAAATGTGTTTGCTGGAGTGGGATGATGGGGAGCCATGGAAGGACTTCTCCATACTATTACTCTTGTTATAAGACTCCCCCTCAGCTTCTTGTCTGTCAGATGGGCATAACTGACAGTATCTTCTGAGGATGAAATGAGTCAATACCTCTACAACATTTAGAACAGTACCCGCCACTCAGGAAGTGGCCAGTACATATAGACTGTTAATAGTATGCTACAACTGCACTAGGACTACGAGCCAGTCTCTATTAATTATCATATGCATTGTGCTGGGAACTTTACACACATGATTTGTTTTTCGTTTTTTTAAATTGTTTATTTATTTATTGGCTGCATTGGGTCTTCATTGCTGCGCACAGGCTTTGTCTAGCTGTGGTGAGCCGGGGCTGCTCTTGGTTGTGGTGTGCGGGCTCCTCATTGCAGTGGCTTCTCTTGTTGAGGAGCACAGGCTCTAGGCACGCAGCCTTCAGTAGTTGTGGCATGTGGGCTCAATAGTTGTGGCTCGCGGGCTCTAGTGCGCAGGCTCAATAGTTGTGGTGCACGGGCTTAGCTGCTCTGCGGCATGTGGAATCTTCCCGGAGCAGGGATCGAAACCATGTCCCCTGCATTGGCAGGCGGATTCTTAACCACTGCGCCACCTAGGAAGTCCCTGCAGTGGAGGTTTTATTATTTCATTCTGTGTATGAGGGACCCAAGCCTCAGAAGTTAAGTACCTTGCTGGCACAGGTGAAGTGGATCTACTAGAAGATGTTTGCCCTTTCCTCCCCACTGTGATGGTTGCTAGGGGGATGTGCATGTTGTGGGTCTGGGACCCGGGAGGCGAGGAGCATCACTAGGGAGAAAGGTGCTGGCGGGGAACAGGCTGCAGGACTTGGGGGCTGTGGGCAGCATCAGAGGAGCCAGAACTCTTGTTCTCGTGGGTGCCATGGGAAGCAGGCAGAGAATAGCAAAGCCCAGGGTGCCAGAGAAATGAGAGACAGACGAAATTGCGTGCAAGATGAGCAGCTCTAATTCTGGCTAGAAATTGTTGGGTGTTCAATATGGTAAAAAGTGACAAGACGTATCATGGGCATGCGGCCTTTTTTTGGGAAACAGATTAGAAGAAGCTTAAAATGCTTCGTGGTTAAACTGCCCAGGGAACTGCTCTGTTTACCCCAAGTTGTTTCCTCTGTACCCCTGAGGTTTTGTTGGGTTGGGCGTTCGGGTTGGATGAGAGACTTTTCTTGGTTGCCTATACTCTTGGAACCACCACCCTTATCGCCCTCAAAATACATAGAAGAAACAGCTACCCTTCTTGCTCAGTGGGTAATTAATTTGTGACACATTCACTGAGCCATTTGGACTGCAAAAATAAGCCCCACTAAACACATAATTGACAGTCTGGTTTCTTATCTAAGCCAACCAGCTTACTTTCAGTTCAGGTCCTTGAAGTTGGTACATACTTTTTTTGATTCCAGGGACAAGGTTTGAGTTTCAAGTCAAGATTGCCTCCACACTGTCACATGTTCCTTGTTTCTTATTTATGATAAAGGAGATATCTGCCTTGTTTACTATGAAAATAACCCTGAAGGCTGGACACATGTGCTTGTATAAGCATAAGTTAAATTCGTGCTTTACCTAGGCATGAAAAATAGGTTTTAATTGGTGAGGTAATTCTGGCTATATCTGGTAAAAGCCACTCTTCAATAAACCGTTCCATTCCTTTCACCTAAAAGTTTTAGCATCCATTGATAAACCAAGTCCAAATCCATTATTTCATTGGGAATGGCTAGATGTTGGCATTCTTCTGTAAAGATGGGCTTTCCCAGACTTGGGAGATGCCAGGCCTGTGGTGGGTGGTCAGAGCAGAGGTGGAGGGGCATTACCCAGTGACTTGAGTAACTGCCACTCCCTTTTGATGGACAGACATGTTGCTCTGTGGCGGACCTGCTGTGCCTTGATGATGGTGCAGTAGACAGCTGTTAATTTGTGTCAGTCCTGAACCTGATGCCTCTTGAGGAAATTGCAACCCTGTTTTTCTGGGGGAGGGGAATCCCTCCTCCCAGTGGCCCCTACCCATGTCCTTCTGGCAGGGCTGTCCCCACTCCCTTCCTAGAGGGCCTCCATATAGTAAGATCTGGCCAGTCTTGCTGTGATTGGCTCAGGCAGGTGCACGTGACCCAAATGGGTCCAAAGGAAGAAAACCCAAGACTTTGGCTGGGACTGCTGGGAAACAGCTCCTGCTATGAATACGTAAAGTTACACATTCATAAATTTTGGAGAGTTAGGAAGAGAACATCTTTGGAGGCCGTTGTTCACCCTACCGTGGTAGGTGTGAGCTAGGAGCTGCCCAGGACACTATGTGGAGAAAACTGCGTGAGCATGAAGTCATCACAGAGGGAAGCAGGGCTGAGAGAGGTCATAGACAGACTTAGGTTAACGTGTGAGCACCTGGATCCAGCTAGGCCTTAAGTAAGTACAACCCAGGACTTTGCAGTTATTCCCTTAATTGTTTTACTCCAGGTTGAATTTTTTTAATTTAATTTTTTTTTTCTTTTTTAAATTTTTGGTCACTTGTGTCTGGAAAAGGCCAGACTAATAAATGTAACCATTTACAAACTCCAAGAGACCCTTGGACACTCTTCCTTTTTTTTTTTTTTAAACTAGGGAAAACGTTCTTTGCTGTTGTTTTTGTGCCAACTTTAGGGTTTTCAGAGAGGTTTGGGGCAGAGAACGGAAAGTGAAGATGTGGGAGCTAAGAGTCCTTCCAGCCCCAAGGTTGAGCGAACCCCCTTCCAGCTAATTATACCACAGCGTCTGGGATTAGAGCCACCTTCATTAAACTTTTAGGAGTCTTGGAAGGATAGGGCTGGAATTATACCACTGAAGCTTGGACAGCTTGGTGTGTGCCAGGCATTGTGCTCAGAGATGTGTGTGCCTCATCGGGAAGCTCACCTCAACCCCATGAGGTATTACTGCCACTCCTCCCTTTGCAGATTGAGATCAAGGCTCTCTGGGTCTGTCAAATGACTTCTTCAAGGTTTCCCAGTTTGCAAGAAGTGGAGGGAAGCCTTGAATTGAAATTTCCCTTTTCAAGAGCCCTTGGATTTTTGTTTATTTGTTTTTGTTTTTTTAAGAAGTTGAGATATAATTGACATACAATAAACTGCTTATATTTAAAGTGTAAAAAAAAAGGGCTTTCCTTCGTCAGCTGTGATGAATCATAATTATTTCTAAAAAAAAAGGAAGAGTAAATGCTAAATTCTTTTCCTTTGAATATCAGTTTTCAGAGTAAGAATTCCTGTAATTGCACATGTAGTTTTTTAATAAATGAGTTTCTCTATATTTTTCTTATTTAAAAAGATTTATCTTTGGTTCTTGTTATGGGCTTACTGATATTTATTCATTCCGTGTTTTACAACCAGTTATACTTGTTGTTCATTTTAATGTTCACATTGTCCCAAAGGTGGCCAATGGAAGATGCTTCCAGCTATTTTGTATCCTTTGACATGATACCATTTGACTTAGAGCACCTCCTTTTTTGGCACAGAAAGTCTTCCAGGCTCATCTTGTACTTTTTCTGCCTCAGGTCTGCAATCAGGCATTTCTTTATGGAACCCTACTTCTTTCTAGTGGGGAATGGTATTTAGAAACCAAGATCTGGTTGCTGAAGGTGCTCCTTGCTACTAGGATGTCATGGCATCTAAGCCCTGTCAGTGGATGGATGGACACATAAATCTCTGTGTACCTGTGTGTGTACACGTGTTGTACATGCCTATGGGAGTTTATATTCCTATTTCCAGTTTATCTCTAACATTTCCATTTAACATGAGAGATTTTTATTAATTTTTTTGATTTTATGTTTATCTCATATCTGTTACATGCACAATGAAATGGTTTCTGGTAACAAGGATATGGTTACTTATTTGTTTTACCCTGCTACAAACATATACTAGCTTCAGAATTAAAATCTGCTATATGTTGGGAAGAAAGGAAATACTTAAGTACATAATATCTTGGTGGGAAGTGAGAGAGAGGTGAATACTACATTATCTTCCATAGTAGGAAGATTTTAATGGTTAAAATCAGGAAGTACAGCTGCAGGTATGTTATTTAGAGATAAAGCAGTCAACAAAAGAAGCACAGTGGATGAAAGAGTTGAAAATAATTGCTTTTGGAAAATGGGAAATGAGGGAGTTTATGGACAGTAGGCTGCTGTTTTTCACAATAAGTCGTGTACTCTAAGACATGTGCAAGTGTAACTTTGATATAAATAAAAAGTTAGCTAAGCTTAATCTCAGTCCCAGATTATTACTCTCTATTTTTGTAATTTTGATACCTTTCCTGGAAGATACCTTGCTGTAAAATGTGTTTCATGCAAAAGATTTGAAGGAAGCTCAGGGAATGCATTACAGTTTTGGTTCTTCTTGGATAATGTTACAAGAGCTTACTTTTCACTCAGCCAGGTACTTGCTGCTTGGAACCTTAACAAAAATTGGAAGACTCATTATTTTTCCAGGTGTGGAGTTGTTCAGTTAATTGGATATGAAAATTTACAGAGACTTAAAAATTGAGGTAAAAAACATCAGATTTATCATCTTAACCATTTTATGTGTACAGTACAGTCATGTTAACTGTCTGCACATTGTTGTGCAACAGGTCTCCAGAATTTTTTTATCTTGCAAAACTGAAGCTCTATACTCATTAAATAAACTCCTTTTTTCCCCACGCCCCCCACCCCCAACCTCTGTCAACTGCCACTGTACTTTCCTGATTTATATAAACTTTTAAAATTTCTCATCAAGTTTAATATGCTACAGTGTAACTCTGCATTCCACATTGTTGCCCTATAGAAACATATTTCAGCTTTTTCTAAAGTAAAAATGTTATAGCCCATTCCATATTAGAATGCTAGTGTGTGGTGGTAGTTGGGGGTGTGTGTGTGTGTGTGTGTGTGTGTGTATTTATGATCAGTTAAATTTTTGATGAAATCTGCTCGTGACTGCTTTTTGAATTTCTTAGATGCATTCAGAGAACTTATTATATTTCATTTGAATAAAGAATGATTTAGTTAAAAAAAGTATATTAAGATTCTCTGCATTGGAATAGATGCTGTGAAGAATTTTAACCAAATGTAGGCTGTGCTATCTGCCTTCAAGGGGGCTGCCTTAAAGGCATTTTTGTGGAAACAAGATGCATACCTAAAACGGAGAGCAATAGTCAGTATTGATTACCTGTAATCATATAGGAAATGACTGCGAGACTGGAAAAATTAGGGGAGGTTTTCTGTGAGAGTTAAATATGAGCTGGGCTCTTAAGAAATCTAGTCTTTAAGTAAAAATTGGGAAAATTTTGCTTGATTTTGTTTTTGCATCTTAAAAAGTATTTCTTGGTCTTAAATTAGCTAATTATCTTCTTCTCTAGCAAACTGAGAACAAATAAGTTACATTTATAGTTCTGTTACATGTACTGAGTTTGCTGTGGTTTTTACCACTGTAATTTCTTCTGGTCTTGTTGGTTTGGGTGAATAACCTGGTCTCGGATTTCCTGTTCAGAACCCATTGCCACTCAACAGTTTCTCTGTTCTCTAGTCACTTTTAATGTTGACTTTGACTTCCGATTGAATTAATTAATCTGTGATAAAAATCTGTGATCAGAATCCCAGTTTCATTAAAATTTAATTCTCTGCTCTTTACGGCTGTCAATACATACATGTACGTGTACACTTGGAACATATTGTACAGCAAAAATATCTGTTTGTTAGAAGTTTCTGTAGTTTGCCGCCTGGTTTCATGTATTGTCATGTGGGGCAGTCCTCTGAGGTACCCTCAGAATCCCTCTGAGGTAGCTGTGTATCTGTTTTACGAATTAGGGTGAGAAGATCCATGGAAAGTGAGAGAACTGAGAATTCCATCCTGGACTTCCATCTCTGGGTCCTATTTGTGTTACAGAGTTTCTAAGCTGCTCATATCAGAGGGGTGACTGTGCGGGATGGGGGAGTGATGTTGAGGGGAGATATGAAGGTGTTTCATGAGTTTTATTTGTCATGCATCTTGCACATCTATTGCTTAAAGTATAAACAGGAGGATTTTGAGAAAAGAAAGCTGCTTGTATGACTTAAAAACTTTTAAAAAGTGGGTAACATATCCATGGTAGAAAAACACAAATACCCAAAAGGATGTAGTGAAGTCCCCCCTCACTGTGTCCTCCTGCGGTCTCCCAGACCCCTCGCCATGCACTTCAGAAGGAGTTGTTGTTATGTTTCTTGTGTATCTTCTGAAATGTATTTTTATGTATATCTTCAGTGCATGTTTTTAAGTTCCTTTCAGAAAATTGGTGCTTGCTGCATGCTGTTCTTGTAAAGGTCTCTAAGCTACCAAGTTTGTAATGACTTATAAAAGCTGGATCTTTTCTTTTCGCAGTTTGTACTGGAATGTTAATTCCATGATGAATAGAAAGCTGTTTTTTTTTTTAATTAAAAAAGACATACTCCAAGTTTCAGAGTCATTTTCAGACAAAGTGTGTATAATCTTCCAAATTAAATCCCTGCCATAAAGTGGCCCTTATGCCCGTTTCAAGTCACCATGATTTTGGAGTTGAGGAATATGTAGACTATATTGACAGGATAGAAAACACTTTAATAAACGGTCAGTTGGAATGTCTTTGTGAGAGTAACACAACTAAAGTGAATAGATGGAAATAAATATATCATACATCAGTCTTGGGTCTCCAGAAAAAAACAAAACAAAACAGGTGAGTGCTGGAGGAGAGGATAAAGGGGATGAGTCTGCATGGTCTTTGTAATGTGTAAGTGTTTTTTATGTTTTACAGCCTTTTGGTCTAGAGTTACTTTGGTCTAGAATTACTTTGCATATCACCAGAATTATCTGGTGATATGATGTCTGTAGTATTTGTATTTGTGTCCTAGTGAAAGACTCTTCAGAATTACAGACTTTACAGTACTACTACGTCTAGGACCCAAGTGGTCAACACAGTGCTGCTCTTACTGTAGAAACTTTACTCGGAGCACAACTGGTCATGGAATTAAATTCCAATGCAAAATGCAAAAAGAAAAAAAAAATAGAAAATGTCATTTGTCTTTGCAAGTGCCTGGGGCTTTCTACTGCTTCCCCTGTGGCAGACGCTGGCGGAGGAGTGAGGTAACTGAGTGTCCGATGTACTAATTTCAGCAGCTTCGGTGCCTCCAGTGGGGCTGGCAGCGGCTCTTTCACCCGCACTGCTCCCCCGTTTCTCCTCCCCCCAGTCCTCGGGAGGGGCCCCCTTTATTCCTGGGGCTTCAGAAGCGCACGGAGGTATGCTCTTCTGTTCACAGGGAGGCAAAGCTGCGGTCTCCTCCTTGAGTCTCTTTTCTTCCCATAGCTCTGCTCTCCTGGGGCAGTGAAATCCTCAGCTTGGTCTCGGATGTGGAAGGCAGTGGGGACTTGTCCTAAGGGGTTAATTAAATGCAGCAGTTTAATATTTGGAAAAATAGCATCCCTGTTATTCCGTGAGAGGAATGTCTCAGCGAGGCCAAGGCCGTCGCTCACTCAGGTATATACAGAAGTTGGGAAAGATTTGAGGGACTTACCCTCTGATAACTATAACATTAATTTCAAACAGCCACCCTACCCCCCAGGAAGGGGTTGGGCCCGTTGTGCCAGGTGTTTCGTACGTGCCCCTCTGTCAGGAGGAAACCGCAAAGCTGTGCTGGTGCCGAGAGGCTGGTGGTGTGGTTGATGGGCCGGGGAAGTTCTTGTTCCAGGGGCTGAAATTGGATTCTGCAGTTGCCAAGAGCCTTGGCTTCAGATGCATTTATGGAGTTGATAGGGAAAAAGGACAACTGGAAAGAAATCCCTAAATGCAGCAGTTAGCATTTGTCTGCATTAGCCTGGGAACAGGAGTCGGAGACTTGACAGAGGGGAAAAGCAAGAAAAGCGTCAAATGCTGTCCTCGGGGATCAGGCGCTGCCCAGCACCTCGAAGGAAGGAAGGCAGTGAGGAGTTTCCTTGCCACCTTGGGACTCAAGTCTCCTTTGCTCCCTCTCTGTCAGCCCCTCCTCCTTTCCCTGCCTGAGACCTTGCCACCCATTTCCTTGGCTGGCCACTTCATTCCTTTTTACCCTGAAATCCTTAAGCATTGACTATCAGTCGCACAACTGTGCAGTCATTTATATATTGCCCTTATCTTTTGGTGGGTATTGCCCCTCCCTCCTCACAGCAGCTGGTCAGACCTTCACCTCTCTCTCCAGGCTCCCTCCCCTGCCCTGCCAGCCTTCTTCTTGAACTTCAGCGAGGAGCAGACTCTGTCAGTCTCCCCCAGCCACCTGCTCATTTCCACCCTGACGGACACCTGTGCAGACTTACCCGCAGCAGTCAGTCCTCACCTGTCTTCCTGTCTTGGCCAAAGAGTTCCTACTTCCAGCCAAGGTTGCTTCCTTCCCATCTGTGGGCTCCTGGCTGCCCAGCCCTGTAAATCATGTAAGTTTGCTTCCTTTCAGACATGTGTCGCCGCTCTAAGCAACCTACGTCACACTTAATTCTCAAAATAACCACATAGGCTAAGTACACTTGTCAGCTTTGTTTGATAGACAAGTAACTGCGACATCCAGAGGCTGAGTGACTTGCCCAGGACTCCAGAGCTGCTAAGTGATTGGAGCTAGGACCGGAACCAGGCCACCTGATCCAGAACCTGTGTTCTCCACCACCAAGCGCATTAACCTACACTGAGGGCTCGGGAGAGGCCTGAGTTAATGCGCAACCCTATTCTTACTCTGCAGAGTAAACATTCCTACACCTGGGGCTGTGTCTACTTGGTACTTCTGTTGTCATAATCCCATTGTTTAAGGCAGCGAACCCGCAAATGGTAACGGTCCCCACTTCCATGCCTTCACCCTGACCCTTCCAAACGTCAGACCTGTGTATCCACCTGCCCCTGGACGTATCTCCCCATGAACATCTTTGACACCACAAATCCAGGTGTTCAGAACTGAACTCAGAACCGGGAAACCTGAATAAGATTGGTGGATGGTGTTCACGTCAGTATCCCGGTTATGATGTTGTCCTCTAGTTGTGCAAGATGTTAACCGGGGGAAGTAGGTAGATGGTACACAGGATCTCTCTCTAGTATTTCTTACAACTGCATGTGAATCTGCAGTTATCGCAGAATAAAGTTTAACTAAAACAACAGGTTAATGAAAACAAGTACATTGAATTTAGCCCCCTTACCCCTACACCCCCGCCCCTCTCTGTTCCACATCTCAGCCTACAGCACCCTGATCTGCTCAGCTACCCGCCGGGAGATCTGGAAGCTGCCTGCCTCTCTCTCTTTTCCTCTCCACTTTGGGTTGGTTACAATTCTGCCTGCCTCTTTCTTTTTCGTTCCCTCCTCAGTCACCTCTCCACTGGACTTTGCAGCCTCCTTTCCGTTTGTCTCCCCTGCAGCTTCTGAGAGGGAATCTTAATTTACATATCTGATCTCCTCATTCCTTTGCTCAAAACTCTTCAGTGGCTTTGAATCACTTGTGGCAGAAGATCAAACTCCACAGCTTGTCACTGCCTGGCCTAATGGTTATAAATGCAGATTTCTGGACCCCACTCCAGACTTACAGGGTGGAAATCTCGGAGTCAAAGCTAAATCTGCATGTTTAACCAACCAGCGCCCCCTGGTGATCTCTTTGTGCACTAGCGATTAGGTTTGAGGACCTCTGGCCTGGGCCACCTACCTCGCCTCACGGGTGACCCTTTCTCCCTCTGCCTTGCGGCTGTCTGCATGGCCTGGGATGTTACACAATGCTGTTTCTGCCTGTGGAACTCCTTTGTGCCTGTCTTTAAGATTTGGCTGAAACATGCCCTTGCTTCCTCTCCTGTGTCCCGTGGCCTGTCAGAGCAGTTAACCACAGTGCTGTCAGCATCTGTGTCCCTGTGTGTCTCTCTACCTTGAGGATGAAGCACCTCGGGTAGGGCCTGCTTCCTCCTCACCTTTGTAGCGCCAGACCCTGGGAGAGCTTCTGGCCCTTAGTAGGCTTTTAATGTTTGCTGCCAAATGCCCATGATTTCTATTTTGTCTTGTCACCTTGATCTCCAAGTAACAGTATTTAGTGTCATTGCCAGTAAGTAAAACCAGAGAAATAGCCAGTTAAAAATAACATGGTAAAATTACTCATCCGGACAAAAACAGATATTCGATATTTGCCACTTCAGCCCCAGTGTTGTACAGTGAGAGGGAAACTTCTTAAAGCATAAAAAAAAACGTTTCAGTGACAATAGCCCACCTCCCCGACCCTCCCACCTCCCCATCTTTCCTGCTTTTCAGCCAGAGGGCCTGATTTCGCTAACCTAAGCGACCATTCAGCAGAACCAACATGCCAGCCAGGGGGCTGACCCCTGCTTTGGTCTCCTGCCGCCCTGAGGCAGCAGTTTCCACAGGGGCTATTTATCCAGGCCACCAATCAGCACGCTGCTTCTCCCCTTTCATCTCCCCAAGTGAGCAGTGGCTGAATAGGGGATTTCAGGTTTTCTGTGAATCGTGTTATAGAATTCAACTGATTAACTTTTTAAAGCCTTTTATTATGGACATTTCAAACAGAGACGCGTATAGGAGCATGTAATAAAGTCCCCACTACCCATCACCCAGGTTTAACCATTCACACTCTTGGCCACGCTTGTTTCTATCCTATTCTCCTCCCCAACCACACCCCTCCCCCACCCCCGCAAAGTCACAGTGAATCCCAGTGGATTACTTTTTATCAATGTGGAACAGTCTTTTACTTTGTGAAATGCAGATGAATTTTTATTTGTAGTAAAGTATTTCAAGGAAACATTAGAAATTATATAATAGCTTTACTGAGATATAATTTTTACTGTTTTACACTTCACTTGAAGTATACAATTCAGAGGTTTTTCATGTGTTTACAGAATTGTGAAACCATCATTACATTTTAGAATATTTTTATCACCCTGAAGGGAATCTCGTACCCATTAGCAGTTACTCCCCATTCCTCCTCAGTCCCCCTCAGCCCTGTGGATTTGCCCATTCTGGGCATTTTGTCTAACTGGAATCATAACGTATGTGGTTCTTTGAAACAGGTTTCTGTCAGTTAGTACAGTGTTTTCAAGGTTCATCCGTTGTAGTATGTCTTAGTAGCTCATGACTTCTACTGGCTGAGTGGTATTCCATTATATTCATGTAAAACACTTTATTTACCCATTCATCAGTTGATGGACATTTGAGTTGCTTTCACTTTTCGGCTGTTATGAACCATGCTGCTACAAATGTGTACAAATCTTTGCGTGGATGTGTGTTTTCATTTCTCTTGGGTATATAACTAGTTGTGGGCTTGATGGGGTTCTATGGTAACTCTGTGTTCAACCTTTTGAGAAACTGCCAAACTGTTTTCGACAGTGGCTACATCATTTTACATTCCCACCAGTGATGTGTGAGGATTCTAGCTTCCACACATCCTCATCCAAAAGTTGGTATTTCTGTCTTCTTGTTTATGACTGTCCTAGTGGTACCTTATTGTGCTTTTGATGTGCATTTCCCTGGTCGCTAATGACGTTGAACATCTTTTCATGTGCTTATTGGCCATTTGTTTATACTCTTTGGAGAAATGTCCATTCGGATCCTTTGCCCATTTAAAAAAATGGATTATTCATCTTTTTATTGTTGAGTTGTAATCATTCATTATATATTCTAGATCCAAGCCCCTATTCAGGTAAATGATTTGCAGATATTTTCTCCCTATTTGTGAGGTGTCTTTTCACTTTGTTGATGGTATCCTTTGATCAAGAAAGTATTGTAACAACAGAAAATGAGAAAAATCTTTCAATCATTTTATTGGGAGTTCACAAAGGGAGTGTGCGACATCTTATATACACTGAACCTCCCTCCTCCCCCACCTCCACCCCCTCCCCACCCTCCCAGCAGTCTGCACCAAAGTAGGGTTTGCACGAAAGTCTGGCTGGTTAAATCCTCTACATCCTGCAGTTTTGAGAAGCAGTCTGTTCCCACTGTGGAGGGGTAAGAACCTTTTATTGTAGGGGTGTAGCTTCAGGGAGAATGTTTGAGGATATAGGTTTTTCCATTAAGGAGCCTGTCATCTTTGACTTAAAGTGCCGATTCAAGTGGATAACTTTAAAGATGTGCACCTTCGTCTCTGGACTTAGTTGGAGTTTTTACGAAGCCGTCTTTGTTGCATCTATTTTGCATAGTGGGTTCCCACTGGTTTGGATAAAAGGAAAGAATTTAGCAAGGAAAATAAGCCTTCACAAAATTAAAGGGTATACACACACACAATGTGTATTACGGTGTGTGGGTATAAAATTTATATTTATACTTATATTTACTGAAAGTTTATTAAAAAGAATGGAAGGTTCTGTATTTGCATGGGCCTTTTGTAGCAGACTAACAGGTGCATCTAGTTGCATTGGTTGTAAAGGCAGAGTGCCTTAGAGAGGAGATTTGGCATTTTCCCTGTAGTGGTGTTTGAAAGCTTCTAGGTCTGCAGTGATGAGTTTAAACTAGAAAGTGAAGATATTTGTATGAAGATTTGAGAGGCAGAATAATTGGGGAGGAGCTTGATTTAGTCGTTTCATTTTGGGAGGACTTTATAGTGTATTGACTCAAGTCAATACTTAGATCTTGAGTGTGTAAAGGAGTAGTTTTATGGGGATGAAAGAGATAGAGGAAATTCTAATACACCAGTTAGAGAAGAGAGATCTCTGCTAGGTGGTGGGGTGGTGTCCAGGGACTGGAGAAGGCTACATGAGAGATGTGACTTTTGAATTGGGACCAGAAATATTCCCACACCTGAACACAGGTGATTAGAGAAGGTCTTCTTGATAGAGCAGCGTAGGCATGAGAGTCAGAGAGAAAACACCTTGAACTAGCAGAGTATGTAATGGTAGATATTTGTTTGAAATGATTTTCATTCCCAGCTAAGCAGTTTGACTTTAATTCATTAAGGATTGCAGATCCACTGAAGGTTTTGGAACCATGAAGTTGACACCGATTGATTCCGTAAACACTTATCCAGAGCATTATGTTTGGCACTGCAGCTCAGCTGAGGCAGAAGCAGGGTCTAACATTAGGGACAGTCACGGTCTCACCTTTAGTTTCCTTTCTAAGAACTTTTCATCCCAATAATGATGATAGCAACAGCTTATTGATCAACTTCTGCGATGCATGCACTGTGCTAAGTGACTCATCCTTACAGTAACTGACCTGGATGTATTCTTCTTCTTATTTTTAAAAAAATATATTTATTTATTTATTTGGCTGCTTTGGGTCTTCGTTGCGGCACACGGGCTTTCTCTAGTTGTGGTGAGCGGGGGCTACTCTTCCTACTCTTGGTTGCGGTGCACTGGCTTCTTGTTGTGGTGGCTTCTCTTGTTGTGGAGCATGGGCTCTAGGTGTGTGGGAATCTTCCCAGACCAGGGACCAAACCCGTGTCCCTTGCCTTGGCAGGTGGATTCTTAACCGCTGCACCACCAGGGAAGTCCCCTGGATGTATTATTGATCCCTACTGTAGAGATTGAGATTAAGTGGAGGCTAGATGCCTTGCTCATGGCTCAGTGGCAGAGCTAGGATTTGGACCCAGGGCCATCCTGTTCCAAAGTTCATTCTACCAGTAGCACGCAGTGCGGCCCTCTGTTGCTTCTCTGCTGTGTCACGCTGCCAGGACGCCTTCTCTGTGAGCGTTGCTGCATTTGGGGTGCTCTGTGTTTGCGCCCACAGTGGATGTTCCTGCTCTGCTGAGCTCCCAGTTCTCGTTAGTACTGTAGGTATTCAAGGCCCTGGGGGATCATCTTTAATGTAACTTGGCAGGTCTCTCTTCTCGCCTATTATGTATTTATTAATTTACATATTTTCATGTCTTGGAGCAGGGCATCTTACACCTGTTTGCGTGCTTCTGGTTTGCCTGTGTGATCTTGAGTTACAGCTACAGTGCCTGGGTGTGTCAGACGGTAGGGTGAAATGCATGGCCTCTGAAATCCCTTCTGTTTTGGGAGTTAGGCATCAACAAAGAAGAATAGTGGCTACAGGATTCTTGGATGCTAGGGAGAGTGTTATCAAAAGGACAGGTCATTCTTTTCAATACTGACCCCTGATCCCACTCTCAGTAACATTCATGTTCATAAACTTTCTAATAATCTGGCTTTGTGGACCTTGAGTTCTACTTGACATCAATGAACTGGATGACATCGATTAACTATAGCCTCTGAGTTGCTTGATTTTAGAACTGGTCCATTTTCAGAGCAGCCTCTTTCATCACTTTCTGCATCCTTTCTACCTTTGAACCTCCTTGTTGCCCCCCCCCCCCGCCCTCACTCCTGCCCCCCCATGTCTTCCCTAAGATCTCTAGCCATTCCTTTTTTTTAAAAAGAACTTTTATTGAGATACAATTGACATACAATAAACTGCATATATTTAAAGTGTACAATTTGATATATTTTTTCCTTATTAGTAATGTATATAGGGCAATCTCTATCTCCCAATTCATCCCACCCCAACCTCCCCCACTTTCTGCACTTGGTGTCTGTATGTTTGTTGTCTACACCTGTATCTCTATTTTTGCCTTGCAAACTGGTTGATTTGTACAGTTTTTCCATATCCTGCATATATGTGTTAATATGATATTTGTTTTTCTCTTTCTGACTCACTTCACTCCATATGACAGTGTCTAGGTCCATCTATGTCTCTACAAATGTCCCAGTTTTGTTCCTTTTTACAGCTGAGTAATATTCCATTGTATATATATGTTCCACGTCTTCTTTATCCATTCATCTGTTGATGGGCATTTAGGTTGCTTCCATGTCCTGGCTATTGTCAATAGTGCTGCAATAAACATTATGGTACATGTTTCTTTTTGGATTATGGTTTTCTCTGGGTATGTGCCCAGTAGTGGGATTGCTGGATTATATGGTAACTCCATTTTCAGTTTTTCAAGGAACTTCCATACTGTTCTCCATAATGGTCTATCCATTCCTATTTTCTTTTTATCACTTAGGACGGGGTCCCCACTCCAGACCAATTAAATCAGAATCTGGTGGGATGGGACTGAAGACACTGACATTTGGTAAAAGCCTCCCTGGTGATGGCATTTACATTCAGGTCTGAAAACCACTGTGTGTCTTACCACTGCTGCCCTCATTTCTCCCATTTAATGACCAGTCCTAACTAAGCATGAGAGGTGTCAGTGAATCCTAATAGTTTTAAGGAGTGTAGTACTAGTGGCCATTTGTTATTTTTTGTTTTTAATTTGTAATGAAAATTTTTGTGGATCCTAATGTTCATATTAGTTCACACTAGACTGTCTTAAGTCCCAAGTCTCTGAATCGGTCTGATTGATATAACTTAATGTCAGTTAAATTCAATAAAAGTTAAAATACATGACCAAGAGGTCTACATTTGAATTTTAAAAGGAATTCAGATTGTGGAATGATATATTCAGCAAATTTTTAAAAAGATATGCATATGTTTATCTAAACAGTCAAGCACACAAGAAGGAAAAAAAACTGAAAAAATGTAAAACTGTTTAATGATTATGAGATTTTTCTCTTGTCATATCTACATTAGAAATTTTCTATAGTGAATGTGTATTTCTTCTGTATTTAAAAAAACAATCTTGAGAAGAAAATACACCCTAGACAAAGTAGGGGGTGTGTGAATGTGTGTGTTATTTTTAGCTCTTGAGGCTAAAATATACTGCGGGGGTATTGAGAATAGTACCACACTGAGAGTGACTTAATAGCAAGGCTTGGCACACGAAAGCTAGGATTTGGATCCTTGTTATTTTTGTTTTTGCTTATTATAGCTAAGCTAAACTCGTCTCATCTGATGGTTGGCGTTTTGCTTTGTTGAACAAGTGAGAGTCATGAGATGATTAGTCCGTAACAGGGGCACCAGAAAATAATGACATTGGTAATTTATTGTTTGGTTTTTAATGCCGATGGAGTAATTTTAACGATAATACCTGTTATTGGTGGTGCTTTCAGAAAGGAACAGAGTGTTGACCTAGTATCTGTTCATCTTTTTACGGTGGCTTATTACTGCGGCAATAGTTAACATGTGCATTTGAATTTCAATTTTAAATAAGACACGATTAGAATAAGCAGTTTAGACCAAAACCTAACAGTAGTTATCTCTGGGTACTGTTGTCAAGTGATTTTAATAGCACTTAAAAAAAACAAAAACAAAACACTCAATTTCTAAACAGGTGTTTAGTTTCTACTCTTACTTTTGTCAAAATAGGTTCCTTTAAAAATAAGGTTGAAGAACCTATTGCCGAAATAATGAGAAAACAGCATTGTGTGGTAATGTTTCAGTAGGAGGATTTCTTCGGAAACGCTGTTTCACTAATCCTTGGGGAAATTTGGCTGTGAGCATGCAATTATTACATTTTTATCCACAGAATGGGCTAAAGTTGACATCACATCCCTCATGGTTGCCAAAGGCAACACATTGATTTAATTTGTGCCCCTGTGGCAGATACTTTTGAGTAATTTTAGTTATTTTTCTTTTTAATTCCACATTTTCTGTTTCCTTCCCAGTCTCCTACCTTTTGTCACTCACTACTCTTTCTGATTGAGTTCTGAGGCATCTTGTGTTGGTTGGGGAGAGTAGAATAATTGAAGGTCCAGATGGTTGTCCAAGAGGCGGCCACTCTTGTGTCCCTGGCAGGGGTGGGGTTGGGGGAGTGCAGGTCAGAACACTGTCTGGGGCCGGCCTGTGGGCAAGGTCAGTCCTCTTAACAGATTGACGGAAACAGAGCACACCTTAATTAGGCGTGTTTGAACTCTGACTTGGAGCCTGAAAAATGTACCCTAAGAGAGTTGCATTTGGAGGGGTTTTTAATTCTTTTGGAGTAGAATTGTGATTTCTTTTTTAAATTTATTTTTAAACATTTATTTTATTGAAGTATAGTTGATTTACAATGTTGTGTTAATTTCTGGTATACAGCAAAGCGATTCAGTTATGCATATATATATACACACACATGTTCTTTTTCATATTCTTTTCCATTATGGTTTATCACAGGATATTAAATACTGTTCTCTGTGCTGTACAGTAGGACCTTGTTGTCTATCCATTCTGTATATATAATAGTTTGCATCTGCTACTCCTAAACTCCCAACACAGCCCCTGCCCCGGCAACCACAAGTCTGTTCTCTGTGTCTATAATTGTGATTTCTTGAAGCGATCACCTCCACTGTCCTAATTCCTGTTTGTGTCTCTGACATTTTTTTATGCAGGTGTGGGCATCTCTTCCCCCAGGTTAGGGGATCACAGAAGCACAAGGGGAGAGCTGGCTGGCATCTTTGCCGGCCGATGGGGCAGGCACGTTACACTAGTGTGCGTTACTTAAGGGCTTTGGGGCGGGCATGCTTTTGTGAACAGTGCTTGCATGTGTTTGCCAAAGCCATTTTTGTGTAATAGATGTTTGTCTTATAAGTACATCCTTAAGATAGAAAGAGGAAGAAAAAGTTAGTACTTATATTCATCATGTCTGGAAGTGGATTTTTTTTTTTTTAATACAGAGTGGACACAAATATCTACCAGGTATCTTCGAGAGCAGTTGGCCAAGATTTCCGACTTTTACCACTTGGCTTCCAGTGCGGGAGATGGCCCGGTCCCCGTGCCACCTGATGTGGAGCAGGCAATGAGGCAGTGGGAGTACAATGAAAAGCTGGCATTCCACATGTTCCAGGTAACCTTCCCACGAAACTCAAGGCTGATAGCGTGCTTTTAAGAAGAGAGCAAATTCCTTACAGTTTAGTTTTTTGGGGGCATTAAATTATATCATTGTATGAACTAATACATTGAGAAAGCCATCTGACATATCTCACACTGAATTATATTAAAGGTAACACCTTTGCCATGAGATGATAGCTTCCTATTATACATATTGATCACCAGCTTTCAATGATGTCAGCTCTTTTAATACTGTTAATTGTTTTGTAATTGTGCTATTAAATGTAATCCTCCCAAGCCATTTACTTTGCAAAAACTGGAGACATTTATTCAAAAAAATTGTTGTGCTGATACCTCCTGTCTCATAGTAGATCTCCTTTAGAGCTTATATTCCAAAGAAAGGTCATCTTAATTTTGTTCAGCTGCAGTTTCAAATGCAGTTGAGAGGAGGGGTAAGGGTATTGAGGACTAGCTGATGAGACCGCCCAACCTGAGGTGCTGTTGTACATCGTATTGACCAGAAGAGGGCGCTTTTGCTGTTATTTGCTTCAGTCTACTCCCAGCAAGGTGGAAGGACAAGCGTATTCAGCTGAAATTGTGTTACCAGCATAGACTTTCACAACCTGCTATCTTGATCAAAGAGGAAGGGGTTAGAAAGAGTGTGGTTTCTAAATGTCCCCCCCTTAGAACTTTAATTATTCCAGGTGATAGGCAACTTTTTCAAAGAGCTCAAAGTAGGAAACAGCCTGGTCCTTTGGGAAGGAGCGTTGTTAGTTTCAAACTGGTAAAAACAACTCTTAGACAATTTCTAGTTCCATTTAGCAGAGGACTACTTTGGTGCCTGCTCTGAGCTTTTCTGACGTATTGAGCTGAGGGTTTAGTCCGCATCTTTGAAAAAGTGTCTGTCAGCATGCTTAGTATTTTTAGAATGATTACTTTATGTATTAGGAACATTGAAATCAGTATCTCTTTCATTTATTTTTTTACTTTTTTATTTTCTTTTTAAGAACTTTTAAGATACAGTTGACATACAATAAACTGCATATATTTAAACTGTACAGTTTGATATGTTTTTCTTATGAGTAATGTATATATGGCCATCCCAGTCTCCCAATTCATCCCCCCCCAACCCTCCCCGCTTTCCTCACTTAGTATCTCTTTTATAAGAAGCAATTAGGTCCTAAACTGATGAGTCTAACTGGGACATTAATGTTTATAATTTAAAAGTTCATTATATTTTAATTCACCATATTCTGAAATGTGAAACTGACTTTAGTATATATGTGTGCAGACATACATGTGCAGAAATAAGGGTACAGGTACGTAACAAAAGCATCTTGAGGATGGACGTTATGTAGTCACTGGAAGTCATGCTTATGAAGAGTCTCCTTTTCTTTGAACCTTGTATTCATCATCTCTTAATCCTTAATGCAAATTTCCATTTTATTTATTTCTTTAACTTAAAGTTTACTTTATTCGTCTGAAAATTTTAAATCACACTTTTTCTGTGGCTAACTTTTTAACTTTTTTTTTGACAGTAAGCATTTTAAAATTTATAAATTAGCAATAAAGAGAATTCCCTGGTGGTCCAGTGGTTAAGACTCTCTGCTTTCACTGCTAAGGGCCCAAGTTTGATACCTGGTCGGGGAACTAAGATCCCACAAGCCTCGTGGTGCGGCCAAAAAAAGAAAACCAAAAAAGAAATCAGCAATAAGTGAATACTCTGCTATCTTGTCAGTGTGGTGTCACTGTAATGTTTTAAATATAGAATCTAATTTAGCAGTATATTTTTACACGAATCATTGATAACAATGGCAGTGGACCGTTGGTGATACAAAGATATGTCAGAGTTGATAGGAACAAAGTAGGACTTCAATTAACTACTAAGGTTGTTACCACAACAACCATAAAAGTTTAAGTGGCCTTCCCAGAAAAACATAGCTTTTTGTTTCTATCTTGAAGATTCTTTTATGATGTGAATCATAATACAAAGCTATAATATGACATTAAATATGTAATGTGCATACAGTGTCATAAAGAATGTGTGTATTTTTATGTACAAATATATGAAGGCAATGGATAAAAGTGTTAATAGGCTTATGCTCGGAGGGGCTATACCAGCTCCGTGGAGCGTTTTGGGGATTTGTGGGTATCTTGTTGTTGTGTAGTTGTAGTTATGTCAGAATATTTATACATTATTTTATTATAAATTCCTTTCATTTCTTTACGTTACAGTTAATTGGGCCGTTACGTTGATTTTTAAGGTTATATTTTATAAGTAGGTTATGGTATCTGAAATTCTTCTTCGGACAGAGAAAGAGGCTACTAGGGGGCCTTGGATGTAATGGAGTTCTCAGCGTCTTTTGGAGATGATGGTACGAGGGGTGCTTTTGTTCTTTATAATTATCACCATTGGCCAGGTTTCCTCCTGTGAGTATGAGTTCCCAGTACGCTGAAATCTAGCCAGGCGCTTGACATGCCCCGGGAGCCTGAAAGCTTCCAAATTTTCCTTCTTGTAGGAATTAATTTTTATCAGTTTAGAATGAAGCAGATGTGCAGAAACAACCAAAAAACTTCAAACCAGCCTTTCAAAATAACACGGGGTCTTTCCTTTGTTTAGAATTTGAACTTTGATCCATGAGACTGTGTTTACTACAAGACAATAGTAAAATTACGCTTAAGCATAAAGATGAGTGCTCTTTTTTGAATTTTAGTTGGTTTTGCTTTAACATCATTAGTGTAATTTTTCTTGTTCATTTAAGGAAGGAATGCTAGAAAAACACGAATATTTGACATGGATCCTGGATGTGTTAGAAAAGATCAGACCAATGGACGATGATCTTCTGAAACTCTTACTGCCACTGATGCTGCAGGTACAGTATGTGTGACCATGAGCCAGTTGATTTTATGGGCAAGAAATGAGCCTGATAAGAGTGATGGGGTAAGTGGAGGTAAAATGGAAGAGAGAAAAATGGAAGGAGAAAAGGTCTTGATACTGCAACACTTGAAGTGATAAGAAGCTTCTTATAAGTCGTCGCAGTCATTTGCTGGGCCACGTGTGCCTTTCAAGTATTCTTACCCACATTGATTTCCCCTGTCCCTGAGCTGAGCAAACAGCTCTTTAAATACTGTTTCCTTGTTCACACAGATTCCTGTGAAAACAAATCATCTTTTTGTAAGGATACAGAGGATCTTCTACATTCTTTTGGTATTCTTGGAGCCACTGGGGGTGGGAACTTCCTGTTTTCATGATTGGCCTAAGATCTGTTAGAATTTAGGCTGTCTGGATGAAATTTATTTAAAAAAATAAAAATTTCCTGGAAAGGTACTTCATGCATTTGACAGGTCAAGCAATATGAAAGAGCATCTGATGAGAAATGATTCTCTCTCTCACCCAGTGCCCTCCCAGAGACTACACTGTACTAGTGCCCTGTGTCCTCCCTGAGACATCTGTACCTGTGCTGCGCACTCTAGTAGCCCTTAGCCAGACTAGTAGCTCGTGAGCCCTTGAAACGTGACGCGTGCACGTTGTGATGTGCTCTTAACGTGCGCACCAGGCTTCAGACTTGGTGTGGAAAAGGGAGTGTATAATATCTCATGAATACTTTCTGTGTTGATAACATGTTGAAATGATAGCATTTTAGATGTAGGTGTATTGGGCTGACTAAAACACATCATTCTGTGATTTTTTTTTTTTTTAATGGCTGCAAGAAAATTTAAAATTATGTACACGGTTTGCATTATATCTCTATGGGACAGCACCAGGCTGTATATACTTCTGAAGGGCTTTTTTATTTATTTGTTTGTTTTTAATGAAGAAAAGCCTGTACTATGATAGGTATCTCAGCGAGCAGCCTGCGGTATGACTGAAGCCTGGTGTCCTTGTGCCTCTCAGTATTCAGATGAGTTTGTGCAGTCGGCCTACCTGTCCCGTCGTCTCGCCTACTTCTGTGCCCGGCGTCTTGCGTTGCTGCTGAGCGATAGCCCCAGCCTCGCTGCCGCCCACTCGCCCCACGTGCTGCCGGGACCACACGGCGCGAGCATCGGGGCCCCCAGCCCTGGCCCCCCCGGCCCCGGCATGAGCCCCGTGCAGCTGGCCTTCTCTGACTTTCTCTCCTGTGCGCAGCATGGCCCCCTGGTTTATGGACTTAGCTGTATGTTGCAGGTAAGTCCTTGGCCCTTGCTGTTTTATGTTAACCTTAAGGGCGGGAAACAGCTGGGTTGGGAGGTGCATCTTCAACTCTCACGTCACAACGCTGGTTTTCTTCTCCTCTAAGTGATTGATAGATTGGAATTTCCTGTTTCTGTATCCCTGTGTTGGAGCAAGCTGAGAGAAGATGTGTTGTCTCCATCTAGAAGAATATTATGGTTGTTCTATGATTAAAAATTGTTCAGGAAACCCACGGAATAAGTCAGTTGTGTTCCTGTTCTTTGGGAAAGACAGCTTCTCCATGCAAGTATTCTGTAGCTTCTTCAATCCACAGCTTGAGTTGGTTGCCTTCTTTTTCTGTTTCTTTAAGATCCAAATAGTTCTTTCAAAGTCTGTTCAGCTGCTAAGCATCGTCGCTTGTGTGGTCCAGTAGCATCTTGGCTGCTGGGCTGATGCTCCTGGGTGTGAGATACAGCCCTGCCCTAGAGGAGCTCACAGGTCAGTGTTCAGGTCACATTTCTCGGGCTCCTAACGTATCCTGCTCTTTACTAAGGGGCTTTGGGACAGGGCTGGCCATGGAGACATAGTCTCCACTCTGGTAGAGGTTACTGTCTTATCAGGAAGACAGGCTCATACAAGGGCAGCTTCCGTGTACTGTGACGAGGGGCTGGTGGAGGGATGCTCAGGGGACTGAGTGAGTTGAGAAGTGAAACTTCTAGTCTGACCTAGAGTTCAGGATGGTTTTCTGAGGAAAGTGATCCTGACTAGCACTTACAATATGGGTTAAAACAAAAAAGGCGGTGAGAGTGTTCCTGGCAGAGGCAAGAGGCCCAGAGGGTCAATCAGTCATCTTGTGTGCAGGTTGGTTTTAATGGAACATAAAGTGTGAAATCTATGGGGGGTCAGTGCGTAGAAGACCCCCGATGTGCCTTATGATTAGGATGTCATTGGAAGGTTTTATGTGGGGAGTGACATGGTCACTTGTGTGGTTGGTTAGACTGTTTTGGCCACAGTAGAGGGAAGATCTGTGGGAGTAGGGAGGTAGGGGAGAGAGAGACAAGGCAGAAAACCAGCTTGGACAAGTCCAGGTAAGTTCAGTTTTGGACTGTTTTATCCCTTGTGATCTCCCAGTGGTTAGGTTCACGAGGTGGTTACATGTCTGATTCTGAAGACACAGGCAGACATCGGGCCAGGTGTGTGAATTTGGGCCACTCAGGGCCACGTGGCTGGTCAAGACCCTGAGAAGGGGTGGGCTTACCTGAAGTTAGTAGTAAGAGCTGACCTGTGGACCCGAGCGGCACAAGTGGTTAAGAGATAGCAGAGGCGAAGTTCACAGAGGTGAACAAGGAGGTCTGGCCAGACAGGAGAGAAAAGAAAGAGGGGCAGAATATTGCTGTGGAAACAAAGATGATGAGAATAATATTGTCATAATTCAATTGTAATGTTACTAATAACATTTATTATGTTCTTAGCACTGGCCTGAGTTGTAGCATAGATTGCGTCATTTAGTTCTCAGAACCATGCTATGAGAAAGGAGCCAATATTATTCCTGTAACAGGAATAATGAAATGGTGGCATAGGTCACACAGCAAGTAAGTGGCAAAGCTGGAAATCACACCCAGTCTGGACCCGGAGTCCACACCCTTAACCACCATGCCAAACTGCCTCTCTGGGTACTGCGGAAAGTTGCCAGAAGCAGTTAGCAGTGGGCAGTGCTCAGTGGGTGGGGGAGCTCTGGTAGGCAGGTGGCCGAGACCGTCTTTGACAACATGGTGATCCCTGATGATCAGCTGAGTGACGAGTTAGGAGCCGTGTTAAGGTGGATTGAAGAACGATGGAGAATGAGGAGAAAAAATGATGCCTCTTTTTTAAAGAAACATACTGGGTTGCTGTTAGGTGAGTGGAGATTCTTTTTTTTAGCTCTTTATTGGAATATAATTGCTTTACACTCTTGCACCAGCTTTTGAGGTAGACCAAAGTAAATCAGCTGTATTTAGACATATATCCCCATATCCCTCCCTCCCGCGACTCCCTCTCACACTCCCTGTCCTGGCCCTCTAAGGCATCACCTATCATCGAGTTGATCTCCCTTTGTTATACAGCAACTTCCCACTGGCTGTGTGTTTTACAGTTGGTAGTGTATCTATGTCTATGCTACCCTCTCACTTTGTCCTAGCTTCCCCTTCGCTCCCCGCCCCCCCAACCCCGTGTCCTGCAGTCCATTCTCTGCATCTGCATCCTTATTCTTGCCCTGCCACTGGGTTCATCAGTACCATTTTTTTAGATTCCATATATATGAGTTAGCATACAGTATTTGTTTTTCTCTTTCTGGCTTACCTCACTCTGTATGACAGACTCTAGGTCTATCCACCTCATCATACATAGCTCACTTCATTCCTTTTTAGGCTGAGTAATATTCCATTGTATATATGTGCCACATCTTCTTTATCCATTCATCTGTTGATGGGCATTTAGGTTGCTTCTATGTCCTGGCTATTGTAAATAGTGCTGCAATGAACATTATGGTACATGTTTCTTTTTGGATTATGGTTTTCTCTGGGTATATGCCCAGGAGCGGGATTACTGGATCATATGGTAGTTCCATTTTTAGTTTTTAAAGGAACCTCCAAACCGTTTTCCATAGTGGCTGTACCAACTTACATTCCCACCAACAGTGCAGGAGAGTTCCCTTTTCTCCACACCCTCTCCAACATTTATTGTTTCTAGATGTTTTGATGATGGCCATTCTGACTGGTGTGAGGTGATACCTCATTGTGGCTTTGACTTGCATTTCTCTAATGATGAGTGATGTTGAACATCTTTGCATGTGTTTGTTGGCCATCTGTATGTCTTCTTTGGAGAAATGTCTATTTAGGTCTTCCACCCATTTGTGGATTGGGTCATTTGCTTTTTTGGTATTAAGCTGCATGAGCTGCTTGTATATTTTGGAGATTAATCCTTTGTCCGTTGCTTCGTTGGCAAGTATTTTCTCCCATTCTGAGGGTTGTCTCCCTGTCTTGTTTCTGGTTTCTTTTGCTGTGCAAAAGCTTTTAAGTTTCATTAGGTCCCATTTGTTTATTCTTGCTTTTATTTCCATTCTTCTAGGAGGTGGGTCAAAAAGGATCTTGCTTCGATGTATGTCATAGAGTGTTCTGCCTATGTTTTCCTCTAGGAGTTTGATAGTGTCTGGCCTTACATGTAGGTCTTTAATCCATTTTGAGTTTATTTTTGTGTATGGTGTTAGGAAGTGTTCTAATTTCATTCTTTTACCTGTGGCTGTCCAATTTTCCCAGCAGCACTTATTGAAGAGGCTGTCGTTTTTCCATTGTATATTCGTGCCTCCTTTGTCAAAGATAAGGTGCCCCTATGTGCTTGGCTTTACCTCTGGGTTCTCTATTCTGTTCCACTGATCTTCCTTTCTATTTTTGTGGCAGTACCATACTGTCTTGATCACTGTGGCCTTGTAGTATAGTTTGAAGTCAGGAAGCCTAATTCCACCAACTCCGTCTTTCCTTCTCAGGATTGCTTTGGCTATTTGGAGTTCTTTGCGTTTCCTTACAAATCGTAAGATTTCTTGCTCTAGTTCTGTGAAAAATGCCATTGGTAATTTGATAGGGATTGTGTTGAATCTGTAAATTTCTTTGGGTAGGATAGTCATTTTCACTATGTTGATTCTTCCAATCCAAGAATGAGGTGTGTCTCTCCATCTGTTTGTATCGGCTTTGATTTCTTTCATCAGTGTCTTATAGTTTTCTGCATACAGGTCTTTTGCCTCCTTAGGCAGGTGTATTCCTAGGTATTTTATTCTTTTTGTTGCAATGGTAAATGGGAGAGTTTCCTTAATTCTCTTTCTGCTTTTTCGTTGTTAGTATATAGGAATGCAAGAGATTTCTGTGCATTAATTTTGTATCCTGCTACTTTACTAAATTCTTCAATTAGTGCTAGCAGTTTTCTGGTAGCGTCTTTAGGGTTTTCTATGTATAATATCATGTCATCTGCAAAGAGTGACAATTTTACTTCCTCTTTTCCAATTTGGATTCCTTTTATTTCATTTTCTTCTCTGACTGCTGTGGCTAAAACTTCCAAAACTATGTTGAATAAAAATGGTGACAGTGGACACCCTTGTCTTGTTCCTGTTCTTAGAGGGAATTCTTTCAGGTTTTCCCCATTTAGAACGATGTTGGCTTTTAGTTTCTCATATATGGCTTTTATTATGTTGAGATAATTTCCTTCTATGCCCATTTTCTGGAGAGTTTTTTTATCATAAATGGATGTTGAATTTTGTCAAAAGCTTTTTCTGCATCTATTGAGATGATCGTATGGTTTTTATCCTTCAATTTGTTGGTATGATGTATCACATTGATTGATATGTGTATATTGAAGAATCCTTGCATCCCAGGGATAAACTCCTCTTGATCATGATGTATGATCTCTTTAATGTGCTGTTGGATTCTGTTTGCTAGTATTTTATTGAGGATTTTTACATCTATATTCATCAGTGGTATTGGCCTGTAATTTTCTTTTTTTGTGACATCTTTGGCTGGTTTTGGTATCAGGGTGATGATGGCCTCATAGAATGAGTTTGGGATTAGTCCTGCTTCTGCTATATTTTGGAAGAGTTTGAAAAGGATAGGTGTTAGCTCTTCTTGAAATGTTTGATAGAATTCACCTGTGAAGCCATCTGGCCCTGGGCTTTTGTTTTTTGGGAGATTTTTAATCACATCTCGATTTCCATACTTGTGATTGATCTGTTCATATTTTCTGTTTCTTTCTGGAAGATTGTACTTTTCTAAGAATGTATCCATTTCTTCCAGGTTATCCAATTTATTGGCATATAGTTGCTTGTAGTAGTCTCTCATGATCTTTTGTATTTCTGTGGTGTCAGTTGTTACTTCTCCTCTCTCATTTCTAATTGTTAACGTGCATCTTCTCCCTTTTTTTCCTAATGAGTCTGGCTAATGGTTTATCAATTTTGTTTATCTTCTCAAAGAACCAGCTTTTAGTTTCATTGATCTTTGCTATTGTTTCCTTCCTTTCTTTTTCATTTATTTCTGCTCTGATCTTTATGATTTCTTTCCTTCTGCTCACTTGGGGTTTCTTTGTTCTTCTTTCTCTAATTGTTTTAGGTGTAAGGTTAGGTTGTTTATTCGATATTTTTCTTGTTTCTTGAGGTAGGACTGTATTGCTATAAACTTCCCTCTTAGAACTGCTTTTGCTGCGTCCCATAAGTTTTGGGTTGTTTTGTTTTCATTGTCATTTGTTTCTAGATATTTTTTGATTTCCTCTTTGATTTCTTTAGTGATCTCTTGGTTGTTTAATAGTGAATTGTTTAGCCTCCATGTGTTTGTATTTTTTACAGCTTTTTTCCTGCAATTGATATCCAGTCTCATGGCATTGTGGTCAGAGAAGATGCTTGTTATGATTTCAATATTCATAAATTTACAGTCTTGATTTGTGACCCAAGATGTGATCTATCCTGGAGAATGTTCTGTGTGCACTTGAGAAGAAAGTGTATTCTCTAGTTTTTGGATGGAATGTCCTGTAAATATCAATTATGTCGAGATGGTTGAATGTGTCATTTAAAGCTTGTGTGTCCTTATTTATTTTCTGTTTGGATGATCTGTCCATTGATGTAAGTGGGGTGTTAAAGTCTCCTACTATTACTGTGTGCCTGTCGATGTCCCCTTTTATGGCTGTTAACATTTTCTTTATGTATTGAAGTACTCCTGTGTTGGATGTATAGATATTTATAATTGTTATATGTTCTTCTTGGATGGGTCCCTTGATCATTATGTAACATCATTCCTTGTCTCTTGTAATAGTCTTTACTTTAAAGTCTAATTTGTCTGATATGCGTATTGCTACTCCAGCTTTCTTTTGGCTTCCATTTGCATGGAATATCTTTTTCCATCCCTTTACTTTCAGTCTATATGTGTCCGTTAGTCTGAAGTGGGTTTCTTGTAGGCAGCATATAGAAGGGTCTTGTTTCTGTATCTATTTAGCCAGTCTGTGTCTTTTGGTTGGAGCATTTAGTCTATTTACATTTAAAGTGATTATTAACATGTGTGTTCCTGTTACTATTTTCTTAATTGTTTTGGGTTTGTTTTTATAGATCTTTTCCTTCTCTTTTGTTTCCTACTTAGAAAAGTTCCTTTAGCAATGTTTGTAAGGCTTGTTTGGTAGTGCTGAGTTCTTTTAACTTTTGCTTGTCTGTAAAGCTTTTGATTTCTCCATTGAATCTGAATGAGATTCTTGCTGGGTAGAGTGTTCTTGGCTGCAGGTTTTTCTCTTTCAGGACTTTCAGTATATCCTGCCACTCCCTTCTGGCCTGCAGAGTTTCTGCAGAAAGATCAGCTGTTATCCTTATGGATTTTCCCTTATATGTTATTTGTTGCTTTTCTCTGGCTGCTTTTAATATTTTTTTGTGTTTAATTTTCATTAGTTTGATTAATATGTGCCTTGGTGTATTTCTCCTTGGGTTTATTTTGTATGGGACTCTCTGTGCTTCTTGCACTTGATTAATTATTTCCTTTCCCATGGTGGGGAAGTTTTTCCACTATAACCTCTTCAAATATTTTCTCAGACCCTTTTTTTCTTCTTCTTCTGGGATGCCTATGATTCAAATGTTGGTGTGCTTAATATTGTCACCAAGGTCTCTGAGACTGTCTTCTATTCTTTTTATTCTTTTTCCTCTTTCCTGCTCTGTGGCAGTTATTTCCCCCATTCTATCTTCCAACTCACTTACTCGTTCTTCTGTCTCAGTTATTCTGCTGTTTATACCATCTAGAGTATTTTTAATTTTGGTTATTTTGTTGTCCATTACTGTTTGTTTGCTCTTTAGTTCTTCTGAGTTCTTATTAACTGTTTGTTGTATTTTCTGTATTTTGTTATTGAGATTTTGGATCATCTTTACTATCATTACTCTGAATTCTTTTTCAGGAATTTTTCCTATTTCATCTTCATTTATTTGGTCTTGTGGGTTTTTTTTCCTGCTCCTTTGCCGGCATGGCATTTCTTTGTTTTCTCATTTTGTCTAATTTATAGGATTTGCTATTTCGTTTCCCTATGCTGCCTAGTAGTAATTTGTCTTGTTTCTGCCCTCTGCCCCCTGTGGTGGGGTTTGTCCAGTGTCTTAAGTAGGCTTCCTGGTGGGGGGGGGGGGGGTCTGGTGTCTGCTTTCCGGTGTGTGGCTCTGTGTCTTTTCTCTCTGATGAGCAGGGCCATATCAGGTGGTGTGTTTTAGGGTATCTGTGAGGTTACTATGGCTTTGGGTAGTCTGTGTGCTGATGGGTGGGTTTATGTTCCTATCTTGTTTGTAGTTTGGTGTGAGGTGTCCAGCACTGGCAGTTGCAGTCGGACGAAGCCGAGTCTTAGACTCTGATACAGGGCTCTGTGAGAGTTCTCTGCAGTTAATCTTCCCTGTATCTGAGGACTCCCTAGTAGTCTAGCATCCTGGATTCAGTGCTCTCTCCCCAGAACCTCCTACTTGACTTCTGATGGAGTAGTTCAGACTTCAGAGGTTGCTTGTCCCGGCAATAAAGGAGCTTAATGAAGACTGTCCAAGCACCATACTAATGGCAGAGTGCAGAGTCAAACAAATACTAAGTCAAGGAAACACATACATGTATAAGATAACACAAATACTGAATCCAATAGAACATAAGGCACTAGAAAGACCTGACAGATGAACCCCAGTATGCAATCAGACAATCCAAGAGAAAACCAACAGAAATTCAAAACCAAAAAAAACACAAAAAAACAAAAAACCACCACACACATACAAACACAAATCCAGGGAGATTTTTAAAGCTAGGATCAAATATAATAAAGAGCAAGAGTACCACTAGACAGACTGAAGATTCTCAGAATGAAATCAGACAATTATATTTAGAACTAAGATAAAGACAAAAGCTAATAATAAAAACTAAAGCAGTGTGTCATCTGGAGAATAAAGCAAGGAAACAGAGCTGAGTGATAATATTGGCTATAAGTATATTAAGATAAAAGAAACCAAAAAAGGATAGAAGACAGGGCAACAGAGGAGCGTAGTGTGACTGGAAATATGAAAAGAAAAAGAAAGAAATAGAAATATAGAAGATAGAGATGAAAAGAAGGTAGGAGATATACAGTCAGCACTACAAAAAACTTAGCTAGAAATAGAAATATATAAAAAGGCTAAAAATAAAAATAGAATAAAAAATAGGATTAAAAAATATGTTATAAAACATGTAGATCCCTTAGGAGTAAGATCATAATTAATGAAAAACAAAACAAAACAAAAAAAACTAGAACTGACCCCAGAATGGACCAGATCAGTAGAATTAATAATAATTATTTCTGTTTCCTTGGGGTGTCAGCTGTAAGTGTCCTTCTAACTGCCCTGGACTTTTTGTGTTACTCTGCGACCAGCAGAGCTTCCTTTATTGTTCGTCTGTAAGCGCTGGTGTGTGGGGAGAGAGAGTGTGCAATAGTGGCTCCTTCCCCTGGGAGTGAGTGAGCAGTGGTGCCCTGCTTTGGTCGCGGTGGCTCAGGCAGTGTCTGTTGCAGACCGACGCCGGTGGCTCAGGTGTAAACAAAATGTCTCCAAAGCTGGGCCACTCTTCGGACTTTTGGCTCTTGGCTGCAGTTGCTCTAGGCCAGCCCCTCCTGGGGCCCTTTGTTATCCCCAACTGTGATAGCCAGGCCCAGAGGGGTCCTTCCTTTGTCCATTGCAGGAGCTGAGAGAGAGGCTACACCTGCGGCTCCTCCTCCCTACTTGTGAGTCAGCAGTATTGAGCCACTGCCATGGCTACCCAGCTTTCCACGGTAGTCACTCTCTGCTTCGAATTTCTTCCCTCCTGTCCCCTCAGTCTGTCTCCCCACTGCCAACAATGTTTCTCATCCTGAACCAGTTCTCTGGTTGCCACGTTCCAGCTCCCAGACCCGCTGTTCAGCTGTGAACCGATGTCTCAGTCCAGACATGCTGAGCTGTGGTGGAGACCCTCCATGTGTTTCTCGCTCTTTCCCATCTGCCACATATCAGCCGCTTCACCCACTTTGAACAGTCCCAAATGCCTCCCTTCTGACCCAGGGAAGTTCCCCGTTGGAGAAGAGGTTTCCCCGTCAGATAAGGGACGTTTGCCCGAATTTAGCAATCTCCCCTCTGTTTCAGATCCCCCCACCCCAAGATGTGGGACCCATGCCTTTCCTTTCTTCTCCTCCTCTTTCTCCTTTGTTTCTCCCTCTCTGTCCTACCCAGTTATGTCAGGATCTTTGCAGTCCTTTTTGGTGTCCGAGGTCTTCTGCTGGTGTTCAGCTGGTTTTCTGTGGGAATTATTATGTCTTTTGATGTATTCCTGATGCATCTGTGGAGAGGGATGCATTCCACATGAGTGGAGATTTTTTTTTTTTAAATTGTTTTTTGATGGGCAGACTTGAACGTATTCCTAAGTTAAGGGTAAACTGGTAGAGGGTGAGTCTGAGATTAGGAGTAGAGGCATGTTGGATGGATCAGTGCCGTGGATATTGGAGGCTTTGGAATTAAAAACACAGGGAAGGGCTCCCTCATGGACTGGAGACGAGAATCCCACATCCTCACAGATGGGAGCAAGGGCATCGGGGTGTGGGCTAGTGGAGACAGATGCATGGGTGGGGTTCAGGGACTGACATTCACATCTGCCATCTGGTTTCCACAAAGATGTCTCCTGGACCTCAGAATATAGTTTTTTAGTAGTTAATTTTGCATTTTAGAAAAGAAGTGTTGCATTCGTCTCTAGGCTGATTCAGTTTGTGGTTGAGTGGCACGAGAGCATCACGGTGAAGACATCTTCTTTAGAATCGTTACAACCCTGATTTTAGCCCCTGCTTTGCCATGTAGTAACTTGAACCTTGCACCTCTGTTTCCCCATGTGTGGATGGGGCATAGTGATAGCTCTTACTTCGTTATTGCCAAGGGTTAAGGCTATGAGGACCAGAAGCTTCCAGGACAGCATTCAGCACAGAGTGATTGCTTAGGAGCTGTAATATTTAATCCAGAGTTAGGAGGCAGCGGGGTGAGCGTAGTGGTTCCAGCACACACAGGTCTGTGTGCTGAAATCACCTCGGGCTGGTCACTCATCTGCTCTGTGGCTCGTATTCCTCTTTGGTACAGTTGGGGATTACCGCTCCCTGCCTCATGGGGTTGTTGTGATGTGTACATAAGATGGTCACGGTGCTTCATGCAAGCTGATTGAGTGAAAAATGCCTACAAGGGTCCGAGGTTTGGGTAGGCAAGCTACAACCTGTAGGCCAGGTCCAGCCCATAAGCTAAGAATAGGTTTTACATTTTCAGTGCATCATTAAAACAAAAAGGAAGAGTATGTGACAGGGACTATAAGTGGCCTGAAAGGCTTAAAACATTTACTATCTGGCTTTTTATAGAAAAGTTTGCCACCCCCTGGTCCAGGGTTACTGCGTACCCAACATTTATGAGGCTACTTGTTGTGCCATTATTTGAGGGATTAAAAAAAAGAAATTCCTTTTTTAGACTGTACAATATTCTAATTCCATCTCATTTTTCAAAATTACATGGAAAAGATTAAGTAACAATTTGTAAGTGATGATTATTGCATTTTTATTAAGTTTCCTAGGTTTCCTGTGCCGGAATTTAGCTTATAAATCACAACAGTCCTTGATTTCTCAATAGGTGTATTTCTTCCTAGTCAAATGAATAATTGTATCTTAGTTTTTGTCTCATCGCTTGAAAAGTTGACAATGGGGTAAGACGTTCCTATTTCGGACTCACTGGTTAGAAACTGTAACTTACTTATGACCAGGTGCCATTTTTTCACCCTTAAGTTGTTGTGATACTTTTCTCCTTCCTCTAAACATCTGGATTTTCCTGCTTTATTTCCAGACTGTTACTCTCTGTTGCCCAAGTGCCTTGGTGTGGAATTACTCCACAAACGACAGTAAGAGCGCAAACCCCGGCTCGCCCCTGGACCTGCTGCAGGTGGCCCCCTCCAGCCTCCCCATGCCGGGTGGGAACACGGCTTTCAACCAGCAGGTAGCCTTGCGTTACAGTGGTTTGATGGGTGTTTTCATTCTCGAGAGGCATTGCGAGACAGTGGGTCAAGCCTGGTTGCAGCAGCCTCAGGTGCTTAGGGGCCGTTCCCAGCCCTGCCCCCATCTCTCCTGGTGACCTTGGGGAATTCTGTAACTTCTCTGAACTTCAGAGGTTCATCACGTTGCTCCTTTTCTTCTCACCCTCTTGCTGGGCTGTTCTCACAGACAGTTCTGTCCCCCTTTCCCCCGCAGACAGTGATTATGGTGGTGGTTCTGATACGTGACCATGGCACCCAGAGTTTATGGGTGTATATTAGTATAGTCATATACTATAGAGGTAGGAGTCTGAATATGTAGTAACTATTATGTTTTTATTAGTGCTGAATTGTTTGGTTCAAAGACTGAAGAAACTTGAACCACAGAACTGTGACAAATATTTAGAATAAAAACTCTTTTTTTTTTAACCAAGCAGTTTTCTTAAATTAATAAAATGTGGCTAGTTGCTTTCATACATAGAAGAATGGCTCAAAGATGATATTTTAGAACTTTCACCTTTCTGTGTGATATCCTGAAAATATTTCATCTGTAAAGATTTCTTTGGCAAGCATTTATTTATTATTGAAAACTGGCATTGAATCAGCACGTGTAAAGTTTAAAATGGACTTCTTGGGCAGCAGGCTGAATTTCCTACAGTGCACTCAAAATTGTAGTTCACTGTGGGATACTCTGCTCGTGTGGAAAAACCTGACATGATTTAGACAGCCACTGTAGCTTTCCAAGCACAAGTTAATTAGAAGCGATTATCTTTCAGGTTCGGGCAAGGATTTATGAGGTAGAACAGCAGATAAAACAAAGAGGCCGTGCAGTGGAAGTTCGGTGGTCTTTTGACAAGTGCCAAGAGTCAACAGCAGGTACAGAACACAACAGAAGGAGTGCTTGTGAATGTTGGACTTTATGCCATGTTTCTGACTCTTATAAATCAGTCCTCATTCTGAATAAGGATGCTTTTGGACAGAGCCCCCTGGTGAATTTTGAGGATGTTCTTCAGTCTGTGCGCTTTAGATCCTGGCTATCTAGAATGTCAGGTGTGATTTTGTTGGCAATTGTTTTTATGGTGAGAATGATAATGTCTTAAAATTCCCTTTGCCCCGCGTAATGATGATTTTGTACTATGCTGTTCTGGCTTTGTTTGGCCTGTCTTAACTGCTTGCTTAATTTCTGCATCTAGGAGTGACCATTAGTCGGGTTTTGCACACGTTGGAGGTGTTGGATCGACACTGTTTTGACCGAACTGATTCCAGCAATTCAATGGAGACACTTTATCATAAGATTTTCTGGGCAAACCAAAACAAAGATAACCAAGAGGTAGAGTTAATATTTCTTTCCTTCTTTTCACCGTTTATTTCCATAGCATATTTTTTTCTTTTTTATTCAGTAAATTCTGGCAAAGCCTTTTCTGTGACATGTAATATCTTATGAAGGCGTCTACACCCTGAAATCGCTCTGTTCTTGGACTATAGTAACCCACCGTTATTAAAATGAACTGTCCATTGGGCTGGTCTATCTAAGTATATTGGTTGCAAAGATTTTTCTCAGCCCTTTTATCATCACTCCCCATCATGTTAGTTTTAGCAGAAGAATCTAGTGATTGGACTTTATATAATGGTTTGGCTTTAATTTAAGGGGAATGTGTTTTAATATTTAGCGTATCAGCAGTGAATGAACACTTGTGGTCATGGTCTTTGAAACATCTGTAGATAATGTATTTAGACAGGATTCTCCAGAGAAATGGAACCAGTAGGGCAAGAAATTATGTATATATATTATGTAAAAGCAAGAGAGAGTTTTATTTATTTTAAGGAATTGGCTCATGTGATTATAAGGGTTAGCAAGTCTGGAGTGTGCAGGGCAGGCCAGCAGGCTGGAAACCCAGGGAACCTGTTCCCCTCCCCTCCCTTGAGGCCTTCAACTGATTGGATGAGGCCTACCCACATCATGGAGGATAATCTGCTTTACTCAGAGTTTACTGATTTAAATGTTATTCACATTATAAAAAAAAAAACCCTTCATAGAACCATCTAGACTGGAGTTTGACCAGAAAACTGGGAACCATAGCATAGCCAAATTGACATACAAAATTAACCATCACAGACAATTTTTATCTTATGCTTTCCCAGCACTGTCTCATTATTGAACTGCTCTATTTTTTAAAATTAAGTAATGAATTTATTGGCTGCATTGGGTCTTTGTTGCTGCATGTGGGCTTTCTATAGTTGTGGCGCGTGGGGGCTACTTTTACTGTGGTGCGTGGGCTTCCCATTGTGGTAGCTTCTCTTGTTGTGGAGCACGGACTCTAGGGCACTCGGGCTTCAGTAGTTGTGGCAAGTGGGCCCAATAGTTGTGGCTCGCAGGCTCTAGAGCACAGGTCCAGTAGTTGTAGCGCACCGGATTAGTTGCTGTGCAGCATGTAGGATCTTCCCCAACCAGGGATCGGACCTGTGTCCCCTGCATTGGCGGGCAGATTCTTAACCACTGTGCCACCACGGAAGTCCCTGAACTGCCCTATTAACATAGAATTTTCGGTAATGTTTTCTCAACCTTATTTTGGGAGAAATGAAGATTTTCTCTTCTTTTTACAATGGAAAGCATGTATGGTATATCCAAGTTGTGGAGGCACCAAGAATGCAGGGGTGAGTTTTAACACATGGTACCCATCTTGAAGGAACACTTAATTAATAAATGTTTTAAAAAATTTATTTTTTCTATTTTTGGCTGTGTTGGGTCTTCATTGCTACACATGGGCCTTCTCTATTTGCGGTGAGCCAGGGGCTACTCTTCATTGTGGTGCGCGGATTCCTCATTGTGGTGACTTCTCTTGTTGTGGAGCGTGGGCTCTAGGTGCGTGGGCTTCAGTAGTTGTGGCACATGGGCTCAGTAGTTGTGGAGTATGGGCTTAGTTGTATCTTCCTTCGGCAGGGGTTGAACCCATGTTCCCTACATTGACAGACAGATTCTTAACCACTGCGCCACCTAGGAAGTCCTAAGGAATGCTTAATTTAATTTAATTGATTGAAGTATAGTTGACTTACAATATTAGATTGAGATACACAGCATCATGATTCAGTATTTTTATATATTATAGTCCATTTTAAGTTATTACAAAATAATGGCTATATTTCCCTGTGCTGTATGAAGGAACACTGTATAATTAACTGATTATAAACATCTTTAATTTTCATACTGGCCTTTGAGAATGCATAGGTGGAAAGAAGAGATAAAGCAACAACCAAAAACCTTTCCTTATCCTACCTTCATGTGAACCTGATATGAACTTGTTCCAGGCTATTCTTTTTTAAAATAATTTGTAAGTCAGCACCTAGTGTCTCAAAGGTAAGGTTCAAGACTGTTGATGCCAAGTAGGAGGTCAGGATGTTGAGAGTGAGGTACAGACCGAGTGTGTTTTCTAACTCATTGTGAGTGAGTCTCGGTAGAAATGCCTCAGTATTTCTGTAGAGCACACTGATGCTAAGGCTGCCTAATTCTCTGCCTGTCAATGCAGATTAGAGTGTTGCTATGTTCTTTGGGGATGGAGACCTGAAAGTCTCTCTATTTGCAATGAAGACTTTTTCTTAGATAAAAGGCTTCAAGAATACTAAGATTTTTAATCTTAAGAGTACTAAGATTTTTTATACGTAGAGGTGAACTATCTGGAAGGACAGTAGGGACACCTGAAATTCAAGATGTCCTTTTGGATCGCTGAGCTTCCTACACTAAGTGTTGAGTCAAGACGGCATGGTTGGGACTTCCCTGGTGGTCCAGCAGTTAAGACTCTGCGATCCCAAAGCAGGGGGCCCAGGTTCGATCCCTGGTCGGGGAACATACTGCAACTAAGCCCGCATGCCACAACTACTGAGCCCACGAGCTGCAACGAAGAGCCCACATGCCACAACGAAGACCCAGCACAACCAAAATAAATAAACAATAAATAAAAATAAATTAAAAAAAATAATGCATGGAATTGCTAATTTAAAAAAATTCTTAAAAAAAAAAAAAAAGGTGGTGTGGTTCCCCAGTGGGAGTTTTACCAAGTCCACAAAAGCCACTTCAGTTTCGTGGTTGGCCTGGCTGTTTAACGTTGTGGTGAATGAACTGGCCAACTGTAGGGTTATGTGGCTCATTCACCCACTGAGCCTGGAGTTGCCCACCAGCCCCCCAGGGAGAAAATGGTGAGTGTCTTATCAAGGGCAGAAATTAGATCTAATGTTTTTGAATAGTCACACTGTGAGGTTCTCTCTAAGGCACAGTTGCCTCCGCAGTGGGTCATCTAGATGAGCCACTGGAGGCGAGAAGAAATGATTAGAACTTCTATTTAAATCACATTTAAAAACACTTCACAATTTAAGCAGTCTAAGTTTTATAATGAACATCATTATTATGGTCGTATATGTACAGAAGTTATAAATAAATATGTGTATATAGCAAGTGTTTACTAAAAAAAGATTAAGAAAAAACCCCTAAACCCAAACTGAGCTGATAGGATGTGTGAAAACTGTTTGGAGGTCCCTGCTCTAAGATCCTCTAAAGGAGCCACTGCTCCCTCTGGGCTGTGGGGACGTGTATGCCACTAGAGGGCGCCATGTGCCCAGGGCTGAGAGTCCTGGCCCCTCGAGAAACAGGCTTCTTTGGAAGGAACATCTGCGTAGCCCATTCAAGAGTTATTATATTGAACGTTGACTCAACTCTGGAAAGATCTGATGTGAGTGAGTGGTTGCTTTGTGGTTACTATGCTGTTTTATGAGTAAGACAAAAACTACATTTTAAATCTGTAATTCAGACTGGTCAGCTTTTCTTAATAATGTCTGAAAGAGTAGCTGGACAGATCCTTCTAAAATATTTAGAGCAATAAATAATTTTTACCATATAACTTTGGCATCTTGTATGTGTGTGTGTGTGTGTGTGTATGAATGACAGTGTTTCATCTCCGTGTTTACTCTTCCCCAGGGTTTATTGTTTTCTTGACTACTGAACCATTTTATATATTTCTGGAATTCACGTATGAGCTACAGAGCTGTTTTGACCCCCAGTCAGCTGTGTGACTTTGAGCAAGTTGCTCATGGACAACTTACTTGTACCTTAGTGCTCTTTCTTGTCAAATTGGCATAGAACACTTACTTGCCCTATCTGCCTCTAAGGAGACATGAGCACTTTGTCTTAAAAAAATTGTTACTGTTGATGATAATATCATAGCAATCATTATCAGTGTTGTATTGGAAGAACCAATATGATGCAGCTGTATTCTCTGATGAGAAGGCGTCTGTAAAGTGGTATGGTCAGTATTCAGAAACACAGCTCACTTCTTCAAAGCACACTTCCCCTTTTCTGGTTTCATAATTTGTGTTAGGACTTAGACAACACGATAGGTAACAGAAAAGCTGACCAAGCTCTGCAGTTGGAATAAGGCTGAGGTTTGCTCTTGCTGAAGTCATGTTTAGGTGCGCTTTGGGCCCTGGACTGCCTAGCTCACTTCCTCACATCTGTTTGGGAAACTTGAACTTTACCACTTGGATTCCTTTTTCTCTGAAACTGCTAAGGGGAACTTCAGTTCTGTCCACTCTCGGGTTGGGTGGGGTGAGGTGGTGGGGGACAGCTGTCCAGATGACACAAGGGGTCTGTGGCTCGGACTCCTGTGTATAGTCAGTCTCGGGGTTCGGTGAAAGCCTGTTGGAAACAGTAATGCATGGGATGAGGGTGTTTGAGGCTTCGGTCCTGCCTTGTGGTTGGACTGTGGTCATAGAGAGGGTGGAGGAGCTGACATTGGCCCGTGGGGGTGTGCCGGGCTGAGGCGTGCTTTCACGACTGGCCGTTATTCCTTTACCGCCCTGACCCACAGTTCCTGTGGCCCCAGCCACCGCTTCTGAGTTCGGGCTTAGGTGAAAATACAGATCTCAGAATCCTTAATGTTTACTTATTCCAGATTTACGCTACGTGGCTTTCCATTCAGTGTAGTGTGGGCTGTGGTGGGCTGCTGTGTACGGGACACCATGAGGGTGGGGCCGAGGTGACCGGGAAAGGGCCTGTCCTTTCTAAACAGGGCGTCCTGTCTCGGCTTCTGCTTGGCTCTGCAGACCCACTCTTGCCTGATCATCCAGTGTTTTAGGAGCCCCTGGATGTGAGGATGTGTGTGTAAACTTTCCCAATCTTAAACCATTTTGCCGGCCAAGCAGTATGTCTGGGGGCCGTGTTTGCTCAGATGCCTGTCACTTTCCAACTCCTGCTATGTGTTTTATACAACATTTGCTCAGGTATTTGTCTGTTCATTGTTTCAGAACCATTTCTGCACTGTGTGCTGGAGGCAGAGAAACCCGATATCCAGGAGACATGGGGGCCGTGGGGACCTCCTGATTCCAAGCCCCGCCCGAGGCTGTCACATGTGACCCACAGGCAGGGGTCACGTTGCTGACCTGACCTCTGGGCAGCAGGACAGGGAGGTGCCCCCTCCACCTTCCAGAGCCCCCACACTTCCTTCCGCTTGGCTTCTCCCTGTGTTTGTGTTGGGCCTGAGGCGAGAAGCAGCTGTGTCTTTGGGTGCCCTGAGGACATGGACAGAAGGGAAAGTCAAAAGGAGGCAGGAAAAGCTGCCTTTTCACTTCTCTCTCTGGTGCCCGAGGAAGCAAACTTTCTCCTGAGTAATGAAAAGGCCAAAGCAGCTGCACTGGCTGGAGTTGCCCGAAGCAGCGGCAGACGTGCGTTTCCTCTTCCTCTGCTGTTAAGTCCAAACCCACGTATTTATTGTTTGTGTTTATTTTATGCCTAGGCTGTTCACGAAGTGCTCCCTGGACAGGTGTGATGAGTTCACGTGGGTGTTTTTGAATGGAGAGTCCTGAGCAGGCCTTCCTTCCGCTCTGGTCCAGGCCTCCAGGACCAGACCCGCTCTGCATCAGTGTGGCTGCGGGACTCTGCCCACAGCATCCACACGGCAAAAAAATCTGGTGCTTTTCTGTCATGGCTGTGCCTGTTCCGTGTCTCTTCCTGCAAGCCCAGGGCTCCACGGGTCTGGGGCCGTGTTCTTCTCAGCAGCATAACATCAGCCTCCAGCACCGCGCTGGGGCCCAGCAAGCCCTCGGGAGATGTGTACTGCCTTGGTTTTTTGGGTGCTCATAAAAAAGCTGCTGGGACCATAAACTGGAAGCTGAAAGCCCACTGAAAGATTTGGCTTGGAAGGGTCGGGGTGAGGACAGTGATGAAATCTATATAGTATGTCGGTGGTTCAGGTTCAGATGTACAAGAGGTACGCTCAGGTGCAGGTGGGAGGGCGGCTGACAGAGCTCCCAGCTGACGCGTCAGCAGGTTAGTGCATTCCTGTGGTGGCATTACAGACAGTTCATGTACCGTGATGAGTCTCAGTTTCTTTGTAAAATGGGCCTTCTGTCTGCTGCTAATGGGGAAATGGCACGAGACCGTGTGGATGAAACGTTTCAGTATTTATAGCTTGTAAATGGCTACTCAGTAAATACTAGCTGCTGTCCTTCCTGACCGGTGGATTTAGGGAGGCAGGGAAAGCCTCCAGAGAGATGGAAGGAATATGATCCCTTGGGACTTCTGTGGAGACACACACACACACAGTTCCACCTATTGCACCGTCCACTAATCCATAAAGCACCGCCTGGATCTGTCAGGCGTCTTACGTTCTCGGGTTTTCACAAAGACTCTGTGCGCAGTAGGGAAGCAGCTGGGTGGGACGGGGCCCCCCAGGTGCGGGGGCTGAGTACCATGTTGTCAGAGAGATCATGCTCGTTTCGACGCTTAGGGGGTTTTTGTTTTGTTTTGTTTTTTAATGTTGTTTAAGAAAAAGTCACTTTTTGAAACCAGGACTCAAGGTAGGAGAGTTAGATGAGGCCAATGTCAAGCAAACTAGGAAAACACAAACATGTGACTTCCCATGCAGGTGCCGTGTGCTGAACTGTTAGGACAGTATTGTCAGTGCTGATCGTGGCCTGGATGGAGCTTACCGTGCCTCAGAAGTTACCCACGTGCCTGCTGGACACCCACAGGAAGCGTTGCTCATCGTTCACCCTTACTGCTTTCTTCTTTCTTCAACGAAATCTCTTAGTAAAAGGGCAGTTGTATGAACGTAGTCGGGGGAGAAAGAGGTGTGTCCAGACAGCTAGACTTTGCCGTGATTGGGGAGGGCCGGTAATGGCTTCATTTAGATTGGGGTGGGCCTCTCAGGTTTGGTTTTTTGTTTTTGTTTTTTCCCTCTTCAGCCTCTTCTTGAATACTTCTTTGCTACTAGGCCCCGTTGTAAGAAATTTTCCATGGCTGGTGAGACACATGTTTAAAAAATTTTCTTTTTACCTTCTACTTTTCAGATAAGGAAATCAAGGCTTAGGGAGAGTGAGCAAGGAGTCTAAGCTCACGCCAGGCTCACTGGTGGACAAGTGGGACCTGGGGTCCTGAGTCATCCCAGAACGACTTTCTTTTTTTTTTTTAATTTTATTTATTTATTTGTTTACCTATTTATTTATTGGCTGTGTTGGGGCTTTCTTTAGTTGTGGCAAGTGGGGGCTACTCTTCATTATGGTGCGTGGGCTTCTCAGTGTGGTGGCTTCTCTTGTTGTACAGCACAGGCTCTAGGCGCGTGGGCTTCAGTAGTTGTGGCTTGCAGGCTCTAGCGCTCAGGCTCAGTAGTTGTGGCACACGGGCTTAGTTGCTCCGCGGCATGTGGAATCTCCCCAGACCAGGGCTCCAACCTGTGTCCCTTGCATTGGCAGGAGGATTCTTAACCACTACGCCACCAGGAAAGTCCCAGAACAGCATTCTTGACTACCACGTTCTGTTTTTTGTGCTGCTTCTTTAAAAAATCATTTTATTTTAGGTAAATGTAGCTGAACAGACAAGTGTCAGGTGTAATTTTGGAAAAAGGAGGGAAAAACATTTATAATTGCCATGAACAGTTTCCATGTTGATATGGGCATATTGATTTGCAGGGATAACGTCTAACTAACTTTTTAAAAGCTTGGCAATTTTAATGGAGTATTTACCTTAGAAAACCCTCAAGTTGAGAAATATGACCGTTGTAGGAGATCATAGCCTTGAGGCCAGTTCAGACCTGGATTTGGATCCTGGCTTTGCTGTAGAGTAGCTAGATGGCCCCAGACTGGTTACTTACCTCCCTCAGTGTCATTCTCTTTGTACCATGGCCTGACTAATAGAATCCACTTCATATGGTAGCATGTGGTCACCCCTAGTAAGTGCCAGTTGTTGTATTCTTGGCTGGGCAACTTTGGTTGTCACATGAGTTGAATCTAGCACCATGGTTTAGAAATTTATATTTCCCCTCTCATCTGTATGTTTCTTTCATTCATCATAAGAGGAAAGCAGTAAAGTTTATTGTACTATACAGTGACGACTTTTGAAAATTAAGTCATGTTGTAATTATTTTCAGATTGAGAGACGTGGCACTTTTCAGGGACTTGGAGGGATTTACTTTGTGATTCTAGTTCATCTCATAAATGACTGCTGTTATCATGCAGTTACGCATTTCTCAAAACTATTTTCTTTATTTGTATTATTATTTAAATATGGATTAACTGAGGGATAGCAAATTGATTTTTTGGTAGAGTGCAAATTAGTGACAGTTGATTTAAATACTCAGAGCAATTGTTTTAATTTTCTTATCTACCTCCTGTCTTCTCAGAACTCGGAGTTGTACTATTTTTAACTGCTGCTTTAAAGAGAAAAAACGGGAAGTTTTTTTTTTTTGCTTTCATGGTGTATGTTTTGTTTCTTAGATGTCACAAGACCTAAAGACTGTCAACATGAATTCTAAGAATGTGAGTGAGACTAAGAAACTGCACTTTCCCTCATCAAAGATCCCCTGTCTCAAATATCTTTTGGAAATGTACATATGGAAACATTCATATCGATAAAGATTTTTTTTAAATGAGTGCTATTTGTATTTAAATAATATATCTCCTGAATGTGTGGTTAATAATCTTAGGCTTATTGCCTAATATGGTGATTCTGACTGTTAGAAATTCTATTTGTGACTGTGTATAACAGGCTTAGGGTCTATTAGCAGTTTAGACCAATTTTTACCTTATGCAACTCTTGAAATTCATCCAGATCTCCATAATGTGCCTTAGGTTGCAAACACTCTGACTTGCTAATATCACTACTCTATTATTATCCCATGTTATTTATTGGTGCTATAATATGAATAATGTTTTTGTCCAGATATGGCCATTTTGTTTAATGTTGACTAAGAGTGATTAATTACATTTATAAACATGTCCTTTTAATCTCAGATTAAACAACTATTGAAGAGCTTTATTCAGTATCTGACCTCAAGTCCTTTTTGTTTGCTGTTGCTTGCAGTAACGTCATTGATTTTTCCCGTTCCTTTTATGGTACAGTTTTATAATGTAGTATCTTAAGAAATTTCTTATTTTAAAATAGCAAACAGTCTCACTAAGTACTTTCTAATTACCAAAGGACGCCTGCTTCTCAGATGTAGTTGCCAAATTTTTTCCTTCTTTGTTTCTTTTTCTTTTTTTTCTTTTTTAATTTTATTTTACTTTATTTTATTTTTTATTTTTATTTTTATTTTTTTATTTTTTCTTGGAATATAATTGCTTTACACTCTTGTACCAGTTTTTGAGGTACACCAAGGTCAACCATCTGTATTTATACACATATCTCCATATCCCCTCCCTCCCTCGACTCCCCCACACCCTCCCTGTCCCAGTCCTCCAGGGCATCATCCATCCTTGAGTTGATCTCCCTTTGTTATACAGCAACTTCCCACTGGCTGTTTTACATTTGGTAGTATATATCTGTCTATGCTACTCTCTCACTTCGTCTCAGCTTCCCCTTCACCCCCTGCCCCCTCCCAAACCTCGAGATCTCCAGTCCATTCTCTGCATCTGCGTCCTTATTCTTGTCTTGTCACTGAGTTCATCAGTACCATTTTAAGATTCCGTATATATGAGTTAGCATACAATATTTGTCTTTCTCTTTCTGACTTGCTTCACTCTGTATGACAGACTCTAGGTCTATCCACCTCATTAATATAGCTCCATCTCATTCCTTTTTATAGCTGAGTAATATTCCATTGTATATATATATGCCACATCTTCTTTATCCATTCATTTGTTGATGGGCATTTAGGTTGCTTCCATGTTCTGACTATTGTAAATAGTGCTGCAATAAACATTATGGTACATATTTCTTTTTGGATTATGGTTTTCTCTGGGTATATGCCCAGGAGTGGGATTACTGGATCATATGGTAGTTCTATTTTTAGCTTTTTAAGGAACCTCCAAACAGTTTTCCATAGTGGCTGTACCAACTTACATTCCCACCAACAGTGCAGGAGAGTTCCCTTTTCTCCACACCCTCTCCAACATTTGTTGTTTCCAGATTTTGTGATGATGGCCATTCTGATCGGTGTGAGGTGATGCCTCATTGTGGCTTTGACTTGCATTTCTCTGATGATTAGTGATGCTGAGCATCTTTCCATGTGTTTGTTGTCCATCTGTATGTCCTTTTTGGAGAAATGTCTATTTTTTTTTTTAATTTATTTATTATTTTTTGGGGGTACACCAAGTTCAATCATCTGTTTTTATACACATATCCCCGTATTCCCTCCCTTCCTTGACTACCCCCCCCGAGTCCCCCCCACCCTCTCCGCCCCAGTCCTCTAAGACATCTTCCATCCTCGAGTTGGACTCCCTTTGTTATACAACAACTTCCCACTGGCTATCTACTTTATAGTTGATAGTATATATATGTCTGTGCTACTCTCTCGCTTTGTCTCAGCTTCCCCTTCACCCCCGGCCCCCTCCCATACCTCGAGATCACCAGTCCATTCTCTGTATCTGCATCCTTGTTCTTGTCACTGAGTTCATCAGTACCATTTTTAGATTCCGTATATGTGAGTTACCATACAATATTTGTCCTTCTCTTTCTGACTTACTTCACTCTGTATGACAGATTGTAGTTCTATCCACTTCATTACATATAGCTCCATCTCATGCCTTTTTATAGCTGAGTAATAGTCCATTGTGTATATATGCCACATCTTCTGTATCCATTCATTTGTTGATGGGCATTTTGGTTGCTTCCATGTCCTGGCTATTGTAAATAGTGCTGCAATAAACATTATGGTACATATTTCTTTTTGGATTATGGTTTTCTCTGGGTATATGCCCAGGAGTGGGATTACTGGATCATATGGTAGTTCTATTTTTAGCTTTTTAAGGAACCTCCAAACAGTTTTCCATAGTGGCTGTACCAACTTACATTCCCACCAACAGTGCAGGAGGGTTCCCTTTTCTCCACACCCTCTCCAACATTTGTTGTTTCCAGATTTTGTGATGATGGCCATTCTGATTGGTGTGAGGTGATGCCTCATTGTGGCTTTGACTTGCATTTCTCTGATAATTAGTGATGTTGAGCATCTTTCCATGTGTTTGTTGTTCATCTGTATGTCTTCTTTGGAGAAATGTCTATTTTTATTTTTTTAATAAATTTATTTTATTTATCGGCTGCATTGGGTCTTTGTTGCTGCACGTGGGCTTTCTCTAGTTGCTGCGAGTGGGGGCACTCTTCACTGAGTTGTGCAGGCTCCTCATTGTAGTGGCTTCTCTTGTTGGGGAGCACAGGCTCTAGGCGCGTGGGCTTCAATAGTTGCGGCACACGGGCTCAATAGTTGTGGCTCACGGGCTCCAGAGCACAGGCTCAATAGTTGTGGTGCACAGGCTTAGTTGCTCCGTGGCATGTGGAATCTTCCCAGTGCAGGGCTCGAACCCGTGTCCCCTGCACTGACAGGTGGATTCTCAACTACTGCGCCACCTAGGAAGTCCTGGAGAAATGTCTATTTAGGTCTTCCGCCCATTTGTGGGTTGGGTCATTTTCTTTTTCGGTATTAAGCTGCATGAACTGTTTGTATATTTTAGAGGTTAATCCTTTGTCCGTTGTTTCGTTGGCAACTATTTTTTCCCATTCTGAGGGTTGCCTTCTTGTCTTGTTTATGGTTTCTTTCACTGTGCAAAAGCTTTTTAGTTTCGTTAGGTCCCATTTGTTTATTCTTGGTTTTATTTCCATTCTTCTAGGAGGTGGGTCAAAAAGTATCTTGCTCTGATGGATGTCATAGAGTGTTCTGTCTATGTTTTCCTCTAGGAGTTTTATTGTGTCTGGCCTTACATGTAGGTCTTTAATCCATTTGGAGTTTATTTTTGTGTATGGTGTTAGGAAGTGTTCTAGTTTCATTCTTTCACATGTTGCTGTCCAATTTTCCCAGCACCACTTATTGAAGAGGCTGTCTTTTTTCCATTGTATATTCGTGCCTCCTTTGTCAAAGATAAGGTGCCCATATGTGTTTGGGCTTACCTCTGAGTTCTCTATTCTATTCCATTGGTCTTCCTTTCTGTTTTTGTGCCAGTACCATACTGTCTTGATCGCTATGGCCTTGTAGTATAGTTTGAATCAGGAAGCCTGATTCCACCAACTCCATTTTTCCTTCTCAAGATTGCTTTGGCTATTCGGAGTCTTTTGCGTTTCTATACAAATCGTAAGATTTCTTGCTCTAGTTCTGTGAAAAATGCTGCTGGTAATTTGATCGGGATTGCATTGAATCTGTAAATTGCTTTGGGTAGTACAGTCATTTTCACGATGTTGATTCTTCCAATCCAGGAACGTGGTATGTCCCTCCATCTGTTTGTGTCATCTTTGATTTCTTTCATCAGCGTCTTAAAGTTTTCTGCATACAGGTCTTCTGCCTCCTTAGGCAGGTGTATTCCTAGGTGTTTTATTCTTTTTGTTGTAGTGGTAAATGGGAGAGTTTCCTTAATTTCTCTTTCTGCTTTTCTGTTGTTAGTGTATAGGAATGCAAGAGATTTCTGTGCATTAATTTTGTATCCTGCTACTTTACTAAATTCTTCAATTAGTGCTAGCAGTTTTCTGGTAGAGTCTTTAGGGTTTTCTATGTATAATATCATGTCATCTGCAAAGAGTGACAGTTTTACTTCTTCTTTTCCAATTTGGATTCCTTTTATTTCATTTTCTTCTCTGATTGCTGTGGCTAAAACTTCCAAAACTATGTTGAATAATAATGGTGAGAGTGGGCACCCTTGTCTTGTTCCTGTTCTAAGAGGGAATTCTTTCAGTTTTTCTCCATTTAGAACAATGTTGGCTTTTGGTTTCTCATATATGGCTTTTATTATGTTGAGGTAATTTCTTTCTATGCCCATTTTCTGGAGAGTTTTTATCATAAATGGATGTTGATGTTTGTCAAAAGCTTTTTCTGCATCTATTGAGATGATCGTATGGTTTTTATCCTTCAATTTGTTATGATATATCACGTTGATTGATTTGCATATATTGAAGAATCCTTGCATCCCAGGGATAAACCCCACTTGATCATGGTGTGTGATTTTTTTAATGTGTTATTGGATTCTGTTTGCTAGTATTTTGTTGAGGATTTTTGCATCTATATTCATCAGTGATATTGGTCTGTAGTTTTCTTTTTTTGTGACATCTTTGGCTGGTTTTGGTATCAGGGTGATGGTGGCCTCGTAGAATGAGTTTGGGAGTGTTCCTCCTTCTGCAATATTTTGGAAGAGTCTGAGAAGGATAGGTGTTAGCTCTTCTGTAAATGTTTGATAGAATTCGCCCGTGAAGCCATGTGGCCCTAGGCTTTTGTTTGTTGGGAGATTTTTAATCCCTGCCTCAATTTCTGTATTTGTGATTGGTTTGTTCATAGTTTCTATTTCTTCCTGGTTCAGTCTTGCAACATTGTATTTTTCTAAGAATGTATCCATTTCTTCCAGGTTATCCAATTTATTGGCATACAGTTGCTTGTAGTAGTCTCTCATGATCTTTTGTATTTCTGAGGTGTCCGTTGTTACTTCTCCTTTTTCATTTCTAATTCTGTTGATTTGCATCTTCTCCCTTGTTTTCTTGATGAGTCTGGCTAATGGTTTATCAATTTTATCTTCTCAAAGAACCAGCTTTTAGTTTTATTAATTTTTGCTATTGCTTCCTTCCTTTCTTTTCCTCTTTCTTTGTTAAAGAATAGACCTGTGGTTAGTTTCTAGAGGTTATTGGGTAATTGAGTGATTGAATAAGAAATGAATTAGACTCTATTTAGTGTGTGCCCTCCCTCTGCTAGGAAAGAAAAATATAACAAATTTCCCTTATGATGAGACTCTGCATTTAGATGATCTTTATTATAGATGCAGGTAGCACCATTAATGAAGATGATTGCAGCAGAATTAATAATGATTCTAGTATTTTGCCACTGGGGGGGTTCCACGTTTATGAGGCCAGGTGGACAATGCTGGTAGTTAAAGAATCTTACTGATTTTTGAATTTTGGGTTCCATCCATCCTCTCTCATTTGTTTTCATTACACAGAAGTTATGTCTTCTTGTGATTTCTCTACACATAGTACACGAATACATTCTTGATATCAAGAAGTCCCTTTCAGCCCACATCCTGGACCCCTCTCCCACTCTTCTGCCCAGAAGGGGGGCATTTTGGCATGTGTCCCCACTGTAGAGGCTGATAGCTTAGATTTGACTCTTAGGTCTGTGGCCTAGTATCTTTGAGACATTTAACAAGTTCTTTCACCTTTGGCCTCAGTTTGCTCAACAATCACAGGATTGTTGTGAAAGCATTAGAGCAAGGCAGACTGTGTAACAAGCACTCCTTATATACACAAGCAGGAACCACTGTGCATTTTGGTCCATATCCTTTGGATACTTTGCTGGGCATTTATGTACATGTGTATGAACACTTAACCACTGTGGTAGGTCGGGGGACATAAATGGGATTGCTTTCTACAAAATACTCTGCAGGGTTGTTGTCTCTCATGACTGCTTAATATTGTTCATCACTTTTTTGTTGTTTATTTTCTTCTAGTCATAGTATTTTCCAGTTCTCTGGATTGATGGGGGGAGGTAATCATTTTATGCACACTGTAGTAATCTTGCCATATCCAAATATTTATGTTTCTTTCCCCTGCCTCAGTCTTTCAGAATAATGCTAAATAGTGGTTTTGTGGTCAGTATCGTTGACTCGTTGTTAGGAATGGGAGTGTTTCTAGTGTTTTATACTTAATCAACTGTTCGATTAAATCAGTTATTTTTCCATGTTAAGTAAGTGCATGTGTGTGTCAGGGGAGGGGAACAAAACATCAATCTCCCCCATCCACCTTGTTTTTATCTTTGGTTTCATGAACGCTGTATTGCTTTTACTCTTTAATTAACAATATCTGTTGAATCTACTATGTGCCAGGCACTGTGGTAGATACTGAAAATAAAACCACGGGAAAGACAGATCCCTGCCTTATACAAGCATCTGATCTACGTGTGTTAGAGGAGGAATGAAATCTTTGGTAATTCCCTCCTGTGGTTTCATTTTCTCCATGTCAGTTAGATTAGAGGTCTGGCTCCTCCCTACAGAGGGAGGAGCCAGAACCGCGGGGGGACAGTGGCTGGTTGGAGTGGGCTGGGAGGCAGGCTTCCTGGGGTACACGTGAGCCCCTCGGGAGACTTCCACTCGCTCATGATGCTCCTTGTGCTTCCACTGATCTTGCCGCACCTGTGATGGGAGGAGCAGAGAGAAGTAGATCTCCCAGTTCTGCTATTTTTGATCTCTGTGCCCTGGGCCATCTTACTTAACCTCTGAACCTCAGTTTTCTTACCTATAGAATGAGAATAGCCACACCTCCTTCAAAGTTTGTTGTCGAGATTAGAGATGATGTACGTAAAACACCCAGTATCTGCTCAGTAAATGTTTTCAGTTATCCTGCTGTCACTGTGGTTGAAAATCTACAAATTGTTAATATCATTATTGCTGTGATTACATTTTAATTTATATCAGAGCTAGACCCCACATTCTTGACCCCCTAGTTTGGTGCTTTTTCTCTGACCTTAACTTTATGTGCCATGGCTCAATTTCTCTCTGTCTGTCTTCCATTCTTGAGTATCCCATTTGCCTGTGTGTAGTTATAGGCTAGGGCATGCTTGCTGTGAATTTTGAACAACTTCTTACTATCTATCAAAGTACCGATATGAAAAGCTGTCTGTTACTGCCCATGAAGACTCCAACTCTGGCTTATAGTGTTTGGCATGATGAAGTACTTTCCTTTAATATCAGAGGTGTGTCTCCCTTTGCTACTGGATATTTAAAGCCCGTAGCCATGAAGCTATGTTGTGAAAGATGCATATTACGTGGAAATAAATATTATCGCACAAGGGAGCAGACTACTGTGGTGCTGTGAGCACTGAGAGTGCAGGTGGAAGAGCAAAGAGAAGCTCGGGCCCATTGTGTTCCCTGGGGCAGGGTCAAGATGACCTTCTAGGTTCTTTGAACATAGTGTTGCTCCACTTATTTAGTTCATTTCCCAAGATTTATCTTGTGGCAAGAGTTCCATTAATTAGTTGAGTAATCTTGGGCAAGTTATTTAACATCTCTATGCCTTGGTTTCATTATTTGTAAAATGGGGGTGATGATAGTAACAATAGCTCATAGGTAGTTAAGATTAAAAGAAATAATTCTGGAAACATTTATTGTAGTGTCTGACTGTAAATTGAGTAAGCACTCAATAAATAAATGTTAATTCCCTTTATTACTACCACCTGAAAATTTGTCAACATATCTTTGTTAGTGATTTTGAGAGTAATTAAGTCCATACCTAGTTATTTTGTATTTTAGATTTTCATTAGAAGCGACTGAAAAGATTTAGATTTAAGGTCAAGTTTTGATACTTCCAGTTTCTCGTTTTGTCTGCCTTGGCCAGTTAAAAGTGCTAAATGAGACTTTAGTAATGACTAGAATAAGCAATATATATTGCAAAAAACCTATTCTGAAAAATTGATATTTGATCAGAATAGAAACAGACAATTTCATTTGGTCAGGGCTAATCTCTTTATCATCCAGAATGTTTTGTAAGGCTGAGCAGAGAGCAGTGCATGTAATGAGTACTTGATAGGGTGATTTTTTTTTTTCTTATATTCAAAGAATTGCCTTCACTCCCCATCAAAGACTCAAATCGAGAATGTCACATTGAAGCTGAGAGGATGGGGCACTGCAATTAGTAACCCCCTCCTTGAACCGCTTGGGGTAGGAGAAAGAGTAGTACTTCCAGAAGAAGTAGGGGTGCTGTTCCTGGAAGAAGGGAAGAGTGGTGGGTGGGCAGAGAGCAGACCATGTCTGAGATCTGGTCTGAGAACTTCCCTTCTTGGGAGGATTCGAGCTTTACTGGTAATTGTGCACCTATGACTTCCCCTTTCCTGTGTTCCATTACAAGCCTGGCTCATCTGCCGCTCCTATTTATGCATCTTTAGTTAGATATTGAAATAGTTCTCTTTGCCTGCAGAAAAATAGAAATAAAAACAAAACTACCATCACAAAAATTTCCATGGTTCCACTGCTGAAGACAAGTTCTCTGGCCTATGAATCATCTGTGTGGATCTTTCCCTGTAAGGTCACCTGGTTTTCTCTGATTAGATCCATTAGGTGCCTCTGCCAAATTTTGGAGGGAAATTGCCAATTTTGGGGGCTGGGGGTGGGGAGTGTCTTGGTATCACACTTCACTGATGTCTGGAGGACTCGTATCTTTTTACTTAAAAGGTAATTTCCTTGGGCTATATTCTCAGAGATTGAATTATTGAAGCAAATAGTATGAACGTTTTTGAGACTTGTTATGTGTTAGAAATTTCATACAAAAGGGAAATGCCAATTTTTATTCCTACAAAGTAATGCATGAGACTGTTTACATCTAATGCCTAGAAGAAGGCCTGATAGCAATACATAGTTATTGATGAATTAATAAGGAAATGAATTAATGAGGCTACTACCTATTTCGTGGTACTCTTCTTCAGTGAACTATCATTAAACTCTTTTTCCTAGATTTTTAATCTTTTATTGTAGTCTTACTATATTTGCCATTTAAGCAGCAGTCCTCTGCCCCTATAATTCCCTGAACCTCAACACTACTTTTTATGTGTTTATTTAGAACTACTTTGAATTAATTTCCTCTTGCTGCTGTAACAAGTTATCAGAAATGTATTGGCCTAAAACAGCATAGATTTATTCTCTTATGGTTCTGGAGGTTATGATCTTACTGAGCTCTAAATCAAGGGGTCAGTTGAGCTCTTCCTTCTGTACGCTCTAGGGGAGTATCTGTTTCCTTGCATTTTCCAGCTTCTAGAGATCACCTTCCTTCCTTAGCTTGTGTCCCCTTGCTCCATCTTCAAAGTCAACATCATGGCACCTTCAAATCTCTCCCTGCCTCTGACTCTTGTTTCCATCGTCCCATGTCTTTCTCTGACTCTCCTGCCTTCCCCTTTCCCTTAGAAGCTCCCCTGTGACTACCTTGGGTCTACCCAAATAATCCAGGGTAACCCCCCTTCTCAGATCCTTATCTCAGTCACAACTGCTGCACAGTCCCATTTTGTAATTTACAGTAACATATTCACAGGTCCTGAGATTAGGACGTGCACATCTTTGCGGTGGGGGTGGGGGATTATACTGCCTACCATATACTTATTTCTCCTTTTGTCCATCTCAGTTTGTTTTTGTTTTCTGTTTTTTAAATTCCATTTTTTTTTCCTCCTCTCTCTCTGTCTCTCTCTTTTGGCAGCTTGCGGGATGTTAGTTTCTCCACCAGGTTTTGAACCTGGGCCCTGGCAGTGAAAGCAAGGAGTCCTAACCACGGGATTGCCAGGGAATTCCCTGTTCATCTCAGTTTTGAAATTTAGCTCATTCCTCAAGGTTTTTCTTGAAAGCCACCTTCTGAAAGAAACATTTAATAATTCCCTTCGGTCTTCTCTCTCTGCTCCTGTTAAATGTTGTTGGCTTTCTGAGATAATTTTCATTCTTTTTATGTGTCTAAATTATTTATATACACGTATGTCCGCCCCACTTAATTGCCATCTCGTGGAAGGCAAGGGCCTGTATTTTGTTCATATCTTGAACTGCTAAATTACCTCAAGTTTTTGCCTTGAAGTTATTTTGTTTTAAAATAATATTTATTAAATTCCACTTTACAATTATTAGTTATTTTAAAGAAAAGGAGCTTAATGTTTTTAGACATTTGTTTACAGGATGAGAATACATTTCAGCTTCCATATTTGAAGCCATGATGTCCTGTTGATAGTTACTCGAATTAATTTGTAAGATAGCATCTGGCAGGCAAATGGAAGCCATCCTCTAATAATTTTCTAGAAATTATTTAGAGCAGAGCAGTGGCAGGGCTGGGGGTAGTGGGGTATGAGGCATTTGTAGGTGGGTGTCTGTCTGTATGCCTGTTGAACGTGTCTGATGGGGTGTACCCTGGAGCTGGTGTTGAGAGTTAAATAAGCAGGGGATCCTCCTTATTTTTGATAATTGGTGGAATCTAGAAAAGACCTCTTGGTAAAACCACTTAAAATATGAACCAGAATTTTGTAGTAAATATGGGGAAAGGGGATGTTCGAATGCAAAGTTATCTCAGAAAGTAATACTAAATTTTACAAATTTATAACAATTTTTCAGTAGTAAAGAAGAATGAAATGCTTTATGACTCAAATATATAAATGTAATTATTTATATTGCAGAAATAGCTTGCTTTGAAGTTGGCATAATAGCACCTGATTTTCCAATAGGATTTTCTGAAGTTAGTCATAAAACTTTTGTAATAGCTTACTGTTTCTTTAAAAATTGGCCCTGAGCCTGCCTGTTCCTCCCTCCCCATCACTCCAGTATCCTAAGGAAAGAGCAGCATCATTTAGTAGGCTATTCGATGTTCAGAAAGGAGTGGACTTTGCACTTTTGGAATCTGGCCAGTATTGGAAAATACTTATTGATCGAAAATAGATTTTGAAATGTATGACTTTTTATGGGCATAATTAAAATTTTATATTTTAAAACTGAATCTTTTAGCAGCAGTTCCCCCTCATTTTCTTATTTCACTTAATTCCTAATAATTACATATTGAGGCCACAATTGCAGTGGGTAGACTGCAGGCCTGTGTGTCTTCAAGTTAGTATGTGGGATGTCTGTAAGCTGGGGCAGACAGGTGCTCATCGCCTATGAGACGTGGAAAGTGCGGGTGCTTAGACTTAGTCACTTTCCTCCCCACGCCTTCAGAACAGTGCGTTACTTTATGATTAGTTGCCTTTTCTGCTTTTCCCTCTACAGGGTTAACTATTTGAGAACAAGGGCCAGCTCTTTAAAATTTTTGTTTCCTCAATGCCTGGCACATCTTGGGTGGTTCATAAGTGTTTTTGGAAGTGAATTCTCTTTCCTAAGACTTCTTTTCTAGCACATTTCTGCCCCAAACCGGTGGTCCATGTCTAGACGTGTGAAAAAGAAGTCTTTTCCTTTATATATGCTTCTCTATGCATTTCTAGGTCAAACAGAGCCTATTACTTAAGTTGGGTGAGTCAATTATTCTTTTGTAGCACATTTTCATTCCGTTTGGTGATGAAGAGGAAAAAAAAAAAACTTTGTAAATGTAGATATGATGCACATTACTGACTGAAGAATTTATTAAAAACTGATGTCACAAACGAAATAAAAAAACAAAACAACAACAAAAAAAACGGATGTCATACCTAGGAATAAACCTGCCTAAGGAGGCAAAAGACCTGTAAGCAGAAAACTGTAAGACACTGATGAAAGAAATCAAAGACGACACAAACGGATGGAGGGACATACTATGTTCCTGGATTGGAAGAATCAACGTTGTGAAAATGACTGTACTACCCAAAGCAATTTACAGATTCAACACAATCCCTATCAAATTACCAACAGCATTTTTCACAGAACTAGAGCAAGAAATCTTACGATTTGTATGGAAACACAAAAGACCGTGAATAGCCAAAGCAATCTGGTGAAGGAAAAATGGAGTTGGTGGAATTAGGCTTCCTGACTTCAAACTATACTACAAGGCCACAGTGATCAAGACAGTATGGTACTGGCACAAAAACAGAAAGGAAGATCAGTGGAACAGAATAGAGAACCCAGAGGTAAACCCAAGCACATATGGGCACCTTGTCTTTGACAAAGGAGGCACGAATATACAATAGAAAAAAGACAGCCTCTTCAATAAGTGGTGCTGGGAAAATTGGACAGCAACATGTCAAAGAATGAAACTAGAACACTTCCTAACACCATACACAAAAATAAACTCCAAATGGATTAAAGACCTACATGTAAGGCCAGACATGATAAAACTCCTAGAGGAAAACATAGACCGAACACTCTATGACATCCATCAAAGCAAGATCTTTTTTTGACCCATCTCCTAGAATAAAGGAAATAAAACCAAGAATAAACAAATGGGACCTAATGAAACTTAAAAGCTTTTGCACAGCGAAAGAAACCAGAAACAAGACAGGAAGACAACCCTTAGAATGGGAGAAAATACTTGCCAATGAAGCAACGGACAAAGGATTAATCTCCAAAATATACAAGCAGCTCATGCAGCTTAATACCCAAAAAGCAAATGACCCAATCCACAAATGGGCAGAAGACCTAAATAGATATTTCCCCAAAAAGACATGCAGATGGCTAACAAACACATGAAAAGATGCTCACCATCACTAATCATCAGAGAAACGCAAGTCAAAGCTACAATGAGGTATCACCTCACACCGGTCAGAATGGCCATCATCACAAAATCTGGAAACAACAAATGTTGGCGAGGGTGTGGAGAAAAGGGAACTCTCCTGCACTGTTGGTGGGAATGTAAGTTGGTACAGCCACTAGGGAAAACTGTTTGGAGGTTCCTTGAAAAACTGCAAATAGAACTACCATATGATCCAGTAATCCCATTCCTGGGCATATACCCAGAGAAAACCATAATCCAAAAGAAGCATGTACCATAATGTTCATTGCAGCACTATTTACAATAGCCAGAACATGGAAGCAACCTAAATGCCCATCAACAAATGAATGGATAAAGAAGATGTGACATATATATACAATGGAATCTTACTCAGCCATAAAAAGGAATGAAATGGAGCTATATGTAATGAGGTGGATAGACCCAGAGTCTGTCATACAGAGTGAAGTAAGCCAGAAAGAGAAAAACAAATACCATATGCTCACTCATATATATGGAATCTGAAAAAGTGGTACTGATGAGTCCAGTGACAGGGCAAGAATAAGGATGCAGATGCAGAGAATGGACTTGAGGACATAGGGTTGGGGGTGGGGGGCGAAGGGGAAGCTGGGACCAAGTAAGAGAGTAGCATAGACATATATACACTACCACCTGTAAAATAGCCAGTAGGAAGTTGCTGTATAACAAAGGGAGATCAACTGGATGATGGGTGATGCCTTAGAGGACCGGGACGGGGAGGGTGGGGGGGAGTCGTGGGAGGAAGGGTATATGGGGATATATGTCTAAATACAGCTGATTCACTTTGGTGTACCTCAAAAACCGGTACAAGAGTTTAAAGCAATTATATTCCAATAAAGAGCTTTAATAAAACCTGATGGCATTATTTTTTAAGTAAATCCTTTTGTTCTATTTAATTTTCTAAATCTCAGCATGTGGCACTTCACTGCATTGATTTATATTTTTGCTTTTCCCAGGATGAGATAGAATCCAGGCAGGAATTCCTCCCAGTTTGCTTTCTTTTTTAAATGTTATGTTCAATCTTTATATATTGTAATTGAATTATTTCTCTTGGTTTAAATTGACTCAGAGTTTCTTTTGAGATATCTGTCCCAGATAGCATTTCCTTGTTTTAAGTCAGCATGTGTTTAACTGAATTTAGGGTAGGATGAGTAAAAATCTCGGAATAAATTGATTTTCGTGATCTGAATTGTCTGCCGGTGTCTAAAAGCTGATCAGGGATTCTTATCCTGGGATTCTTGGATGTCTTCTCAGAGTCCACAAGCCCTCTGAACTGCTGTGCTGAAGTACAGGTGTGTATATGTCAATTTTTCCTGGGAGTGCGCTCACAGCTATCATAATCTTAGTTGAGCTTATGGATTCTAAAATGTTAAGAACTTCTCATATAGCATACACATGGCAGTCCCGTGATTGGTCCTTTTGGCACAGTGTTTATGCAGCTGGGCAGATGATAAAAATGTGCAGTTGACGTTCAGTGTTTGGCATAGATCCTCTACAAGGAAAGGCGGGATTGCATAGAAGGACGATCCTCCTATTGACTTACCTCCTCCTTCCTCCCCCAATTCATGCCACTTGGGTGCCTGTGACCTTTCTCTGACTCTTCTCACCCTCAGTCTGTGGTACCCATCACCAGCCCGTGGCAGCTCCAGCTGACAGTTCTGATGGCGGTGCTGCGCCCTTTGCAGATACAGGCTGCTGTCCTTTGTTAACTGGGTCTGCTTGTAACTCTTGTTCCTTTCAATGCCTGGCTGTCACTCTTCACGCTGGTTGTTTCTAAGGCAGTGAGTTTTGATCAGCACCCAGGCCTCCCCTCCAGTTTGTTCCTTCCATCTCCTCCTTGAATGAGGCGACTCAGCCTGGCTGTCAGGGCTCTGTGTTGACTGAGGCTGTGAGTGAGGCCCCAAGGGGCTTAGCAGTGGCCTGAAGTACTCGGGTTTTGTAACAACTGTTCTTGATATTGAGAGGTCAGTTTCCCTTTCTGTTTCCTTTAAAATTGAGTTCTGGAGGCTTGATGGGGCTAGTTTATTAAGTGAAGGAAACTCTACAAGGAAGCTTTAATTCTGTGGAAATTGTCACACATGCAGCTGTTCTCAGTAAGTGATTTCCTTCCTTTTGACTAAAGTTTTACCCTTTATACCTCAATAAAAATAGATTTGGAAACACTTTCTAAAACGACTGTCATAAGGTAGAAGAAGAAAGCTTCAAAGCTTTAGATATCCTTTTGCTTGCGTCCCAAGTCTCATCAGATGAATGTTTCATGTGACATGGCTGGTATCCACTTCTCTTGGTCATCAGGTTGCCCCCAACGATGAAGCTGTGGTGACACTTTTGTGCGAATGGGCTGTGAGCTGTAAACGGTCAGGCAAGCACAGGGCGATGGCTGTGGCAAAACTCTTGGAGAAGAGACAAGCGGAAATCGAGGCAGAGGTAGGTCGGATTTTCTTTCTACTTGTCGATGCCATTGTTTAAAAATACTGCTTTGGGCAGGATTCTGTTTCTTACTCTCATAATGCTTTTTTTTTTCTCCTTTTGAAGGAAAAAGGAAGAATGTACAAATTCACATAAAGAGTGTATAGTAGGATCCCTCTAAGTTGATTGATAAAGCCAATAATTTATATTCTGCACGAATTTAAAATACAACTTCAGTATCTGATTTAGAATGGAAATCTCCCTTTGTGAGGTTAAGACGCACACAAATACATATATATCTATGGTATTTTACATACATCTGTGTATATGTACATACATACATGTAGTGGATCTGGAAATACTTTCTTGAGGCAGTTGTGACTGTGAGGCTATAGATGCCAGTTTGTATTCGTTTTTGAAATTGTGTTCTGGCCCCAGAGAGAGCAATGGAAGCCCCTGGAGTAGATTAGAAAGGAACAAGCAAAGCTCACTTTGTCAGCGTTAGCTGGGTTGAAGGAAAGCTTCTAAGTGAGCCTCCCTTTCTGCCTGTGGGGCCTGGTGCGGGCGGCTCTGGAGAAGGCACGTGGGTGATCTGAGCAGGCCTGTCCGCTCTCACCTGGACGCCTGTGGGGCCTCCTGCCTCGAGCCTCTCGCCCCCTCTTCCTCCTCCCCTCCCTCCTCCTCGCGTTCCCTGGCATCCTCCACACAGCAGCCAGAGCCGTCTTTTCAAAATGGACCCGATCACATTGTCCCCTTCCTAAAACTCCCGGTGGCTTCTTCCTGTGACCCCCGGAACCTCAGAGGAGCCACCCCTCCTGCCCTTACATCTCATTGCAGAGGTCCCTCCCCCGGTCACACACAGCCCCGGCCGCCCTGGCCTTCCTGTCCCCACACACCACACTCGTGTTTCTCTTGGGGCCTCTGCTCTTGCTGTTCCTTCCAGGGGGCGCACTCTGTCCCCCCTCCTTACACGGCCGCTCCTGTTTCAGGAGGTGTCACGTCCCGTCTGGCATTCCTGGCTCAGCGTGTGTCACCTCCTCAGGAGGCCCCTCCATCCCCACCTTATCTACAGCTACTGGCCCCCACGCCGCGGCCACCCTTTGTCACGCCACTCTATTTTACTCTCCTCGTTGACGTCTTATTTAATGCCTGGGAGCGTAAGCTTGATGACAGGAGACTTGCTCACCCTGTTCAGTGTTGTGTTACTGATGACACACCTGCTTCCTATGACAGTATTAAAGAAATGAAATAGGAAGGATATTTTCATAGACATCTCCTGTTGGGCGAGCACTGTTCACCAAATACAAAAGGTCATGTTGTTAAAAGTGGGGCTTAAAGATATTGATGCTAAGATGTGAACTACATGGTCCCTTTTACAATGGCCAAATTAGGAAAAGCGTTTCATTGCTTTTTTTTCTGTGTATTTATGACTAGACTATATTCTACAGTGAATTGCAATGACTGAACTTTAGTAACTAAAGTTGAATTCCTCAAATTTGATCGCTCCTTCTGGATTTTTATTGTGTCTTCCACTCCCCCCTTGTGTATCCCAGAATACACACACACACACACACACACACGCACGCACACACACAATCATACTCAGAAGAGGTTCACACATAGATGACTTTGTAATTTTAATAGGTGTAAATGTATTCATATCTTAAAATGTATTCTCTCAGAAATGTTTAAGATAATTGATTTCTATTAATCACCATTTTCAAAATTTGACCTTTATAAAGAGAGGATGGATTGAAGAAATTGTATCTAAATATAATACTATTTCCATATTAAAATAATGAAAATGGGAAGCATCGAAGGGATATTTAAAAAAATAGAAAATGAGGTTCTGATTGCTTCTAAGCTATTTCTTTACTGGTCTTCTAGTAAGTTCTGACCTTAAGAACGTAGACATTAAACAGCTTCTCTGGATGTGTTTCATGAACTGAGGAGATTCCAGGAGGTTCTGAGAGAGCTTATTGCTGAAGTGTGATGAGTGAAAGAATCTTATTAGAGGAATAATCTTAGTTTTCTCATTTGATACCGCATTTCCTCAACATACTCGTAAATTCACCGCTTGACCAAAAACAAACACAAAAGAATCGAACTCAGTAATACATGCCCAAATATTTCCTGGAGGAAATACCATTAAACATGAACTATTTAAAAATGAAGACAACTGTAAATCATTTTTAGCAGTGTTGCATAGGGGGAGTGAGTAGTTTATAATGCACATGAATAATGTTTTTCACAGATGTTCTTTGAAATGATTTGAATTGTTCTGGGGCAGCTTCCCTCAACTTTTAGCAATTATATTCACTTAAGATGCATGGCCCTCACATAAGTACAGAACTCTCAATTTTGCATGCTTTATGCAAGAACGTAAATGTTAATAAAAAATTAACACATTTCATGACCCAGTGTGACTGCACTTGTCCTCTGTAATTAACTTTGCTTGTTTATTTTTAATCTTAGAGATGTGGTGAATCAGAGGTCTTAGATGAGAAGGAGTCCATTTCTTCAGCCTCTCTTGCTGGATCTAGTTTGCCTGTTTTCCAGAATGTTCTGCTAAGGTTTTTAGATACACAGGCCCCCTCATTGTGTAAGTAAAGCTCTTTGCTTCTATATCTTAAATAAGGGGATTGACCTCTTTTTGGAACTGACCTTTTTCTCCCCCCTTATCTGTAATCTTATCAAAAGTTCTTTGTGCTGAATGTGATGTGTATTTTACTGAGCAACATTTTGTAGCCTGTTTTAAATGGAGACTTTTATGCAATTTTAGAATCAGGCAATCTTCAAAGACTTAAAAATTTCCAGAGTTTTAATAATTAAAACAGGACTTCCCTGGTGGCACAATGGTTAAGAATCTGCCTGCTCTGCGTCTGTGTCTCTATTTCCGCCTTGCAAACCAGTTGATTTGTACCCTTTTTCTTTAGACACAGATGTAGAGAACAAACATATGGACACCAAGTGGGGAAAGCGGGGAGGGTTGGGGGGGAATGAATTGGGAGATTGGGATACCAAATTGTATGCTCTAAATATATGCAGTTTATTGTATGTTAACTGTATGTCAATAAAAGTTCTAAAAAAGAAAAGAAAATTATCATTTAAAAATTTCATTATGAAATATTTCATACACAAAACAGAATAATAACAATATATAATACAAAATACACTATGAGAAAAAAAAAAAAGAATCTGCCTGCTAATGCAGGGGACATGGGTTCGAGCCCTGGTCCAGGAAGATCCCACATCTTGAGGAACAACTAAGCCTGTGTGCCACAACTACTGAGCCTGTGCACCCTAGAGCCCAAGAGCCACAACTACTGAAGCCTGTGCACCCTAGAGCCCAAGAGCCACAACTACTGAGCCCATGTGCTGCAACTGCTGAAGCCTACATGCCTAGAGCCCCGTGCTCTGCAATGAGAAGCCACTTCACTGAGAAGCCTGTACACTGCAGTGAAGAGTAGCCCCCACTCGCCACAACTAGAGAGCCCCCGTGCAGCAACAAAGAACTAATGAAGCCAAAACAAAAGAAACAAACAAAAAAATAATTAAAACAATAAGTCAGCTCATTCCCCTGTATTTGGTGGACTAATTTTCCCTTTCTAGACCTCTCTTACCCAAAAGAGAGGAGCTAAGGTCCTGTGATGTTTACTACATGTATATTGTGATTATGAACCTTCTCTTTTTGCACTGTTTTCTAAATTTCTGATTTTCTAACTTCTGACATTAAAAGGTGGAAAAAATAAAACAAAAGTACCTTATAAGCAGGTCTCTAATACCCTCTCTTGGGTGTTCATGTCCTATTGTGTTCTTTTTGTGTCTTTTATTTCATTTTTGGTGGGGAGTGGGGGATTTGGGGGAATAAACAACCACCCAGTGAGTTCATACTGTGGGTGGGAACTTTAAAAAACAATCATTTGTGTGAGCTAATTGGGCTTGGTCTTGTTCTGAAGTTTTCATCTGACAGAGGACATCAGGGAGGATCTCAGGATAGATGGTGACAGAACAACAGAAAAATGGCAAAAAGTGAAAAGTGACGGAAAGGGGAGAAAAAGAGTAGAAGGTAGAAAAGGGAGACATCTGTGGAGATGAAAGAGGTAAAGCAGCAAGAAATAGTACTGCTTCTGATTCCTCTGAGGAGGGCCTCGTTTGGAGTTGAGTGATGCCTGGAGGTGAGGTTCTTTGAGTTACTTGGTGGCTGTTCCAGGCTAGAGGGAGAGCTAGAGCCCTAGCCAAGCTGGTGGTTGGAATGTAGGGAGCAGTGATGAACCCTGGAGAAGTGAAAGGACAGGAGAGATTCCAGGGCGGAGAAAATATACTGTCAGGAGTGGAAGTTAGCGGCTCTGACTTACCTTTGTCCTGGGGGAGATAGACACTTGCCTTCCCTTGCCTCATCCCATCCCCATTTCGGTTCTTAATTTGGGAAAAACCTCCTCCTCCTCTGCCTGCCTTGCTCTGGATGCCATTTACTGCCCTGTCCGAGAAAGCTCTGCTGCTTCTCTGAGTCGAGTGTGTGCCTCCCCGGCTTTGGAGGTGGGCGAGAGCACATATTCAGGCTTGAGGCTTAGGGCACTGAGTGTGCTGTTTCCTGGATCCATCTGTTGTCATTATCGGTGTTTGTGAGCTTGATGGTACCAGGAACTGGGCTTTGTAGGTTTAATCTCAGCAGTTTAGTCATTTTTTAACCTTCTCTCAAAGGAACAAAGTTTTAGCGTACAGCTGTAATATTAAAAGTCATAATGTGAGTTAACTAAACTAGTTGTGAAATTAAAAAGATGACAGAGCTCCATCTTGGGGCCCTTTTTATTCCATTGTCCGTTTTTCTTTTCAGTGGATCCCACTTACTCGTTTTTTCAAAAACCATCTGAATTATGGTTCTGTTGTGAAGTCCACTTTGAAAAAGCACAGCCCCCTCCCTCCACCTCATACACTCAAGGTAGAACGGTCATGAGTCATGAGTCATGAGCAGTTAGAATAGTAAAACCAGAAGGAAGCAGTCTAGCCCCATCCCCTTTTTTTCTTTCTTTCTTTTTTTTAAAATAAATTTGTTTATTTTATTTGTTTATTGGTTGAGTTTGGTCTTCATTGCTGCACACGGGCTTTCTCCAATTACGGTGAGCAGGGGCTACTCTTCATTGTGGTGCACGGGCTCCTCATTGCTGTGGCTTCTCTTGGTGTGGAGCTGGGCTCTAGGCACCTGGGCTTCAGTTGTTGCAGCACACAGGCGCAATCGTTGTGGCTCACGGGCTCTAGAGCGCAGGCTCAATAGTTGTGGCCCACGGGTTTAGTTGCTCCGCGGCATGTGGGATCTTCCCGGAGCAGGGATCGAACCCATGTCCCCTGCATTGGCAGGTGGATTCTTAACCGCTGCGCCACTTAGGAAGTACCCCCCCCCCCCCCCCGCTTTTTTTTCTTACCTGAAATTTTGTTTACATGATGACTTAAATGGTCATTCATTTGCCAGGGACCACTACATTTAATGTTGAAATGGTGCTTAAAATACTGGATGCTATTTTTCAGTTACAGTGGGACAATCAAAACTGGTGTGCCCATTCTCTGCAAAGAGCTAGAGCCTCATAGCAAATTTTCCAATAAATCCCTTATTTTGTTTTTTTTAAAAAAGGAAAATATGAAAAGTAGTGAAAATATTGTTAAGCCTTAGTTATTGGATTTTTTTCCCTGCCCGGTCAAGGAAACTGAATTCTTGATTGAATTTGTTTCTGTGCAGCGGATCCAAACAGTGAATGTGAAAAGGTAGAATTTGTGAACCTGGTGCTGCTCTTCTGTGAGTTCATCCGGCATGACGTCTTCTCCCATGATGCCTACATGTGCACCCTCATCTCTCGAGGAGACCTGTCCGTCACTGCCTCCACTCGGCCCCGGTCCCCAGCAGGAGAAAATGTAGATGAGCACTACCCAAAGGACCATGATGTGAAAATGGAGGTATGGCCCTGGGAGGGGTGCCTCACACCCTGCAAATTAAACTCTGCAGGGGAACCACTTTCAGAAGGATTATGTGGTGGTGGAAGGGTGATTGCTTTTCAGTTATATTCTCTTGTTTCACAGCTCATTTCTCTCTGCTCCTCACTCACACAAAAATTTTGGATTATAATTTTTATCTTCTAGAATTTTCTTTTGGATACACTAAAACTCTTAATGAAAAGATTTGACAGGCTATCACATTTTTCATTGTATTGGAATTATGCACTTCCAATTTTTCGTATTTCTAATCTCCAGTTTTCCTTTAATGTTGAGCCTCAAAATTGGACTTGTTTTGGCCCTAATATCCTGGTTGTTTTCATTCTAAGGAGCATCTTTTCTACAATGTATCATTCATTACTTATATCACTCTTTTATACATATGTTTTAGTCATAACACATCATATTTTCATTTCAATTAATTAAAAATTTAATCTCTATCTCAAATGTTGTAGAATTGCTCTTTTCAACAAATTATGCTGAGTATGACTTTATAATTTTCTGCCAATTTCTGATATTTTGGACATTGTTCCAGATACTTATGGAACTTTTCAAGGCAAAAAACATGAAGTTGGTGATGGGAAATAGTAGAAAATGGTGAGAGACTGTGACAATTTCTTAAAAATAAAGCCTCATATTAGCTCTGTAAGAGTTTAAGCATATAGATTATGATATTTTAAAAAGAGTGGCTATACTTGTAATTTAAAAACCTGCCATTAGAAGTGCACACATGGGTTTACAGTTTGTACTCCTGAGATTTTTAAAAAGTATTTCTTTAATGTAAATACTTTTATTTCTAAATTTGTCCACAGTAGAAGTTAAAAAGAGTGAAAGATAAAGTTACTTTACCTGTTTATGCTTTTTCTATGTTTCTGCTTTTTCTTTTCTATTTTTGGACATCAAGTTATATCTTAAATATACTGTTAGATTTTTCTTACTAAGGCAAGTTGGTGAGCGACTAGGAATAGCCCCAAGAAGGAAATTATGACCAGTTTGTTTTTAATCAGGAAGTTTGTGTACCTTTCCCTTAAAATATCACAGAAGTTAAATCTTTTTCATCATGAGGACAAAGAATGTGACTTTGTCAAGCAATGTATGTCTTAACTTCCTTTTCTTTTTTGAGAAAAAAGACACTAAGGGGAAAGGGGACATAAGACAGTTTAAAATGTCACTGTCATGTTTCAGCCTCAGCTTCTTAATGAACTACAGAATTTACAATGTGACTTTCTTTCTCTGGCAATTATCAGGAACAGACTATTATGGCGCATATGGGCATTGACTCAGGAACTACTAATATTTTTGATGAAGTAGACAAGAATGACTTTAAACCTGACTTTGGTTCGGAATTTCCAGTAGGTTCAACCTTCAAATTCTTATTGACCGTTAACCCCGCCGCCCCTCCTGTGCCCTCAACTGTCTCCATCCTTTTGCCCTTTGCCCCGTATGCTAGAATGACCGGTGTACTTGTAATGTGAATGTCATCCTCTTGCATTCCACCCCAGGCCACAGTTATTGCATGCACTTGTCTCATTTCAGCTCATCCTCAGTTTTGGCTGCATTGCCTCCTTTTGTAAATTATAACACTTCCATCCTCCTGGTTGTTCATTTAGAGAGCATTATCTCTCAGGAATACACGAATGTCGTTTTATCAGGGCAGCCCATGTTGGTTTGCTGTATGTGTGTTCAACTTCTAAATAATAGCTTTCTTGGTTCTGGACTTGTTAGACATTCCTCTACTTTATCTTGGTATAATTACAGTGGGTTCTTCTTTAGGGAATCTCAGTGTGTAACTAACTCTTTATGAAAACACATGCTGGTTGGGGTACAGACTGAAACCTTTATATCTGCTGTTTATGAACTTTATTAGTGAATTATTTTTGTGTATATGTTTTTGTAGGAAATGTAGCCCTATGAGGAAAACACTTACCTATAAGTCTGATTTTATCTCTGGTCCTCCAGGAAATGTAGCTGTGCACATTTCTTATGTATGTGTGGTTGTCATTGTCATTTTCTCATCTTCAGAATCGGGGAATGATGCTGGAAATTAACACAGTTTAGTGTTTTGCTCAGTGGTTAAATAAGGAAGGGATATGGTGTGAGTGTCTTGTGTGTTTGAAGTTCTGTGTTTTGGTTTTGCTCTCTTTCATTTACAATCTCCAACATTTGTTTTACATGACTTAGATTTTTTCTCCCATGCCTGGAGAGACCTGTGAGAATGCCAATCCTTCCTTGGGCAGAAGAATGTCAGTTCATGGTGAAAAGCTGCTGAAGAGAGAAAAACCGAGGGAGTTAATTTTTCCATCTAATTATGACCTCCTACGACACCTGCAGTATGCAACCCATTTTCCCATACCTCTGGTAAGTCACTACTTGTCAGCTGGCAACCTGATTATTTGATTGTAGGGTCACTGACTTTTGATTATTCAGCTTCTTGCCTGCACCCTACATTTGATAGCAGGTGAGTTTTTACATTCGCGACTTCTTGTGTTATTACTCTCATCGTGTAGCTTATGTGCTTATGTAGGCCAGATTTGTGGTGTGATACTACTGGCTGGCTAGATTTCACAGAATTTTCTGTATTAGTATCCTTTTATTAAGAGCATCTGAGTCACTGCAAATGATGTCTGAATGTGTTTTGCTTCTTCAGTTTGAAACTCAGTGAGAAGCTTTTATGTGCGCTGTATTGTGGTAGGTACTTTTGGTATTATGTAGATGAGTAAGAATTTTGGGGCACAGAAAAGATGAATAAGATAGGAGGGAGACAGAAGTCTGTAAAATGACAAGCACCAAAATAAGTGTAATAATCAAGTAAAAACCCAAGTTTCCACTGGAAGGTGGACCATTTGACATTCCTGGCTCTCTTCCACTCTCAAAGAATAAATATTGGGGTGAGGAGAGCATCTGGTTGAGAAATTGGTTAAGGCTTCATAGAAGAGGTTGTATATGAGATGGACTTGGATTTTGACCTGTTGACTTTAAGAATTAGATAGCACATGAGAAATAGTTGCCAGGAAATTTAGCGTTTGAGTAATCACAAGTGATGTGCTTTATTCTGAAGGGAAACAAGATGAGTTTCTTGATATTTGCAACGAAAATTGAGCCAAAATTTGTAAATTTTTTTTTTTTTAATTCTTAGTTTCCCTATCTTTTCCCCTGGACTTTTAAGTATAATTTCAGTGAGTCTTTTTTTTTTTTTTTTTTTCATTGAAGTCTATTATTACTATTATTTTAACAGGAATGTAATTGTGAGGTACATATTATGTTATTTCCTGGATATCTTTGAGGAGTTTAGATCTCTAAGCTAAATATTTTCTTGAATTTGTTTTTTTTTTTGGTTATTTTTGAATATCCTCTGAAGTGACTTTCAAATTCACTCTACCCATGTATTCTTTCTTGTTACAGTTGAGAACCCCTTGTTAATTTCTCTATGTCCAGGACTATATCACAAGGAGACAGAATTTTTTCTTGTTCATCACTGGCTGAATATATCAGTATTTTTCAGCTGCTACCTGTAGGCATCACTCATTTTCCACATAATGGAAAAACTTCACAGTTTACTTAGGGCAGCAGAAAAAGTAGCCTGATATTTTAGAGATGTATCCTGAAAAATTCATGGGTGAACTATCACAATGTCTGTGATTTGTTTTAAAATAGTCAGAGGCAAAAAGACTCCATATTGAAGTCTGGAGTTGAGTTAATAGTAATGCACCTGTGTTAATTTCCTAGTTTTGACAAATGTATTGTGGTATTGAAGGCATTAACTTTAGGGCAAACTAGCTGAACAGTATGTGGGAACTCTCTGTACTATCTTTATACCTTTTCTGTAAATTTTAAGTTATTCCAAAATCAGAAGTTTACTTAAAAACAAAAAAGGACTGGGGAAATGAAGCAAATCTGGCAAAAAGTTGAAAATGGTTCAGATTGGTTGAGGGTTCTGTGCTCTTCTCTTGGGTGAGCAGCACTTGCGGGTCACCCTCGCACACGTGTGGGTGTGAGAGCAGGGGGCTGCCCAAGCATGGACTTCTTTCTTCTGTTGTTCACGTGACCTTTGGTGACACAGTTGTTCCCAGCACTTAGTGTTCTCAAGACTGTCCCCTTCCTTAGAGGAAAGAGTATGAATATTCCCAGTGACTAAGTCTCATAACGTGTTATGACACAGTTCAACTGTTATGTGCAATTGTAAAAGAACTGCTAGAAAAGTGATGTTGTAGGGTACAATTTTTTAATAGCCTTCTCTCACCAATTGTCCAGAAGTCCCTTTACTGTGTGTGTAATTTAGAAAAAGCCATCAGAAAAGGGGAAATAAAAGTATATGCTAATAAAACAGTGACGTTAGGAATGCTGTAGTGAGTCTGATTCTCTTCCTTAATAAAAAGGGAAAACTTGACTAGCCTATCATGCATGTGAGGAGAATGTAAGAATATGATTTAAGAAAAAAAAGAAGTCCCACCCCTCCTTTGTCTCTAATATGTAGCTTTAGTGAGTGAAGGCCAAGGAGAGAAGACTAAAAGGGGACTTGACCAAAAGATTCAGGAAAGTAAACTAGTTTCATATATGCTCTTATATGAATGCCTTGATCTGCTCATCAGTAAAAACATGTCCTTAGACTTCCAGCAAGCACAGATTCTAGCATCTAGGCCTTCTACCAGCTGGTACCACAGGTGAGTCATTTAGACGCTGTCCGTGTCAGGTATGTGATGCTGACTGGGGTTGCATTAGCACTAGCCAGCTGGAGTTTGTCCAGTACCTGCCATGATATAAGTGAAATAGGCACTTTCTTTTGTGCATTTTCTCATTTACTATTCTCTTCAAACTCAGAGAATATATTGTAAAATTGCAGACAGGAGTCGTCTAGAGTTCAAGCTTTAGAAAATAGTTCTCAGTGCAGAGCTAAAAAATGAGGCTGGAATCAAACTTGTTTTGTTAGCTTCCAGGAACACCATTTCTTTCTTTCTTTTCTTTTTCTTCCCCCCCAATCGTTTGAGATCTTTTATTTATTTTTATTGATGTAACATGGATTTATAACATTATATAAATTTCACGTGTACATTATATTTCTACTTCTGTATCCCCTCCAGCATGCTTACCACCCAAAATTTAGTTTCCCTCTGTCACCATACAGTTGATCCCCTTTACCCATTTTATCCTCCTCCCCAGCCTTCCCCTCTGGTAACCACCACTCTGCTCTCTGTGTCTATGTGTTTGGTTTTATTTGAGGAAAGCCATTTCTTAATCATTGCAGCTAATGCAAATGCATTACCAGTTGTTTTAACGTGAGCTTTTACTATTGAAACGAAAAAAAAAAATACAAAGTCTTGTGCATGCTTGACTAAACTTTTTAGTCTTCTTTTCCCTACATAAGTCTTTTATTTAATACAATCTATTGAATCCTTTCTGCATTATTGGCATTTGAGAGAATTTGATCAACGGGTTGGGATCCTGAAAGTAGAGTCACCCATTCTTTAAACTGCTGGCCTTACACCGGGTCAGACGCATCTTCAGGATCTGGGTGGCAGCCATCAGCTCAGCACATGCTGCATTTCTAACAAGGTCTTGCTGTGTGGAGTCGGCATGTCTATTTTAAGACAATTTGACTGGTGCTATTTTTCCACACCTTTGATATGAGTTCCAAAACAGTAGTTTTAGCAGTTAGTATAGTTTAACAACTCCCTTTTGAAAATGTTATGGGGTCTGTTTCCTACTGCTACAAAATAAAAATAAGAAATCACTGGATTTGTCATTACTAACAGTAGAAAATCTTTATTTGTAACCTACAGGTAGAATATAAGGATACATTAAAAACTATCCATATATTTCCAAGCTTTTTTAGAAGTAAAAAATTTTAAGCCACTGTGGTAGGACCCAATGTGGTGTTAAAAATTGGAGTACTGAGCTAAAAGATTACCATTTGTGAGGTGATGGATTAAAACTAAATCAGGCACAGGTGGTTTCATGTAAAAAATCATCTGGCCTATTTTTTTTTTTTTTTTTTTAAGTGACCGGAAGGGTTTTAAATCGTGTTGCTGAAGGGCTTTCTGGCACTTTACAGAGAGAGATTGTTTTGCATATTTCTATCAGGAAGTCATTTCCAGGCCTTTAAATGAATACCTTAAGAATACTTCAGAGTCTGTGTCAGAGAGCTCGTTTAGATTTCAGGGATATTGCAGGGTTTATATTGGTTCAGTAAGGCTTTTCAGTTTCTTGTTTTTTTGTACAAACATTTGGGTTAAGGAGCATTAACAACCACAAGAGTACTGCTTGACTTGCATTTACAAACAGGGTTTCTCAAGAAACCACATTTGCTAGCCACATTTTTTACCTAACGGAGGCTCTTTTTCTCCTCCTTCCCAGTAGTTTTGTACACTTAATTGTCCAGTAAGGCAAGAATGATAGCCTGAAAAAAATCCCATATTTTATGCATTGCTTTCGTAACTTGATTTTTCTTTCTGAGCCTTGGTCTCCTTATTGGAAGCAAACGTCTCAGTGACCTTTAAGCGGAAAGCTTTTGAGAGATGATAGTACAGGATCGGATCAAAACACAGGTTGGACACAGCCAGGAGCAGTGTGGCCTCTTTGGCTTTGAAAAGTGAGATCCTTGTGGAGCAGTCAGATATGACCTCTGTCTGGCTCAGGGTGTATGGGATTCGGACAGCGTGATAAGGAACAAAGCATATGATATAGCCTGTAGTCACCAAAAGTATGTTGATGAGAGCTTTTTTCACATGTGGATAATTTTCATTATCTTTGTTTCTTTGAAGTTGCCGAATTACAAGGCAGTTGGCTATTAAGATAATGGCCGAGAAATTTAAAAATATTGCTACACATATGAAGTTTGTCAGCAAGTGCCAGTTTCTTCCAAACTCCTTTTTGAATTCCATGCAACCCACGTTGGGCTTTTCCTGGATGTCTTTGATGGGAATTATCATGTTTGGCACCATTATAAGAAGGACCATTAGCCACACAACAGTCGATATCATTTTGGCAAATCCAGGTTCTTGTATTCGATAAATCTTGCAGCTGTGTGTCAGCTGAAGACAGCGATCAATGCTAACAAATGCCAAGAAGATGATTGATAAGTACATATTAATGTAGATGAGGCAGGCTGTTACTTGGCAGTGGAATATCTTCAGCTTCCAGGGTGCCACGCCCAAGTCTACAATGATTTTCACTGGTAATGCCAGAGTAAGCAGGAAGTCGGCTGTAAGCAAGTTAATTAAGTATATGCTTACACACCTGTGATTTGAGTTTTTCTGTGTGAAAGCCCAGGTTGCAAAACAGCTTCCAATAATTCCAACAAGGAAAACTAAATAAAAAAAATATGTGAATGGCTCCAGGTCTCTGTAAACTGGGCAGAAGGTAGAACTGTTTGTCATCTTGAGGGAAAGTAAGGATGACTCTGTCAAAAAAAAACCAAAACCAAAACGAAAAAGGAATCTGTTTAAAAAGAAAACAAAGGGGAGAGAAGGGAGGTTAGTAATTCAAATTAGAAATTATTTTCTTCAAACACAATTGCATTCACAAAACCACTGTCACAGTCTCTCTGCTTCTTAGAATTTTATTGGTGAGCTTGCTAGATCATGTGGACTGGTGGGAACATCTTAGATTATGAGGGAGCCTGGGTTTTCCATGGTCTGATTTTGTGATTTTGGGAAATCCCATGTAGGTTGCTTCTAGAAAGAATATTTTTGACTTCACACTTGTGCATTCTGATAACTCTTTTGTTACCAGTTGGTTGGACGTCAGTTTGCATAGGAGATAAGTGAACTGAAATTCTGAGAAACAGAGAAAGGAAACAAAAAACTTTGGTTGTGGCTGAGCCTGAAGAGCTCTTAATGAGGCTTTCTGTTTGCAGAGACTGATAGAACCCTTCATGCCAGAGGAACCTAGGCTGAGAGGAGAGGTGAGGAGGGACAGAAAATTGTACTAAAATCTAAAAGATTTTATCTAAAAAGTAGGCTCTTTATTGTGTAACCTACTAGAACATTTCCACAATCAGAATTTCATTTTTGTTTCTATGTTTAGCAGAAAAAGTTGTAGGATTAGAATCTTGTCTTGCCTTGATGCTCTAGATGCGTGATGGCACAGACCTGTGCTGTCCAGGTTGGTAGCCTGCAGCCGCATGTGACCATTAAGCCCTTGAAACGTGGCCAGTCCAAATTGATGTGTGCTGAATAGTACAAGTAGTAAAATTAGTTAGTAAAATATGTCATTAATTTTTATATTGAGCACATCTTGAAATGACATTTTTGACATGTTAGGTTAAATATATTAAAAAAATTAATTTAGCCCCCCCCCCCCTTTTTTCTTTTTTGCTTAAGTGTAGCTATGAGATAATTTTAAAGTACTTTTGTGGTTTCCTTTATATTTCTCTTAAGCAGTACTTGTATAGATGTTTCCTTGTCAGTTTTGGTGAGAAGCTTGACCAAGAATGTATTTTAAAGGCTTCTAGGGCAAGGATGTATGATCGTTGGTTACACGATTCTCAAAGAGAAGTTCAGTTATATGTATGTATATATATATATATATATATATATGTATATATATATATATGTGTGTGTGTGTGTGTGTGTGTGTGTGTGTGAAAACATCTAACTTTAATGCTTGAGGGTTTTTTCTTATTTCCTTATGGGTTTTGTGGCACTCAAGGCCAGAAGTATAAGACCTGCCCTTAGAACAGCTGTGATTATCACTGATGGTGACAAAACCTTGTCACATTCCCTTCAAATCTGGAACACTGGGTGATTTGTAGCGCAAGTTAAACAAACTCAGTGTCATTGATTCCCTTTGATCCAGTCTACTCAAATTCATGTTCTTAGGGCCACAGGTATTCTTCCTGGTGCTGCTTCCTGATAAGCACCTTCCTCATACATATTAAACACCTTCCTTCCTGTGTTTTAATGATCAGAGGATTGGTTTTGTGTTTTAGCAAGAAAAAAATTGATATGTGGCTTTTAAAAATAGCAAGTGGTATAGTGGTTACAAAGGTCAAACAAGCCCATTCTCTGAAACATCATTTTAAAAAACAAACAACTTCAGAAGCCTTTCTGAATCTTAATTCTTCTAATTATATAATGATCCATTGTGTACATCTTGGGGTGAAACAATATGCAAGTGGATGGATAAGGCAGATGTACCTAAAGCTTGCTAAATGAAAATGACATTTAAAGCAAACACTTCCTTTCCCTTTCCCCACCTGAGATAGGACTTTAGGGTCCATGAATAATACCATTCTGTACTAAACTCAGTGAAAGTAATCAAGCACGTACTTTGTGTCTGGCACTGTGCCAAGTACTTTACATGTACTTAATTAATCTTTCATTATTTATATCATGCAGCTGTTATTATCCCTGTTTTATAGATGAGAAAACTGAGGCACCATGAGGTTAAGTAACACTCAAGGTTATATAGCTGGTTATAGAGCCAGGATTCCCACCCAGACAGTCTGATCTCAAAAGCCGTGTTCAAAATCACTTCGAAACTCTGTCTCAATAATAATAATAGTAATGATGATGGTGATTATTATTATTTGAAGTAATCATTTTTATTGGAGTATATTTGATTTACAGTGTTATGTTAGTTTCTGCTGTACAGCAGAATGAATCAGTTATACATATATGTATATCCATTCTTTTTTAGATTCTATTCCCATATAGGTCATTACAGAGTATTGGGTAGAGTTCCCTGTGCTATACAGTAGGTTCTTATTAGTTACCTATTTTATATATAGTAGTGTGTATATGTCAATCCCAGTCTCCAAATTTATGCCCCCCCATCCCCCTTGGTAACCATAAGCTTTGTTTTCTGTATCTTTGAGTATTTCTGATTTGTAAATATGTTCATTTGCACTATATTTTTTTAGATTCCACATAGAAGTGGTATCATATGATATTTGTCTTTCTTGTTATTGTTATTATAGTAGCAAACCTTTACTAAGTGCTTACTACTGAAAGGAACTATAGTCTAAGCAATTTTCATGTAAAAGAGCAGGAATAAAATATTCATTCTTTCCCCTAAATACTAATAAATGACATTTAGGCTCCATAAGTGTTTTGCTGTTTCATTTTCCAATACATATATTTAAAAACCAAACCTAGGTTCCACCTTTTAAGCCTAAACCTCCTTTACTTTCAAAATTCCCGTGACCTAGTCCCTCCATATCATCCACACTGTCTTCCTCCCAACTCTCTAGGTTGGTGGCATCTCTACTGTTCTGGGAGCTTTTCCTTCCTGCCTTTATACTTTTCGTTTTGATACAGTTTGGGGGTCGTAGGATTCTAAGGATGGAGGGAACCTTTATTAATAGCATCTGGTCCAATCCTCAGATTTGAGGAGACTGAGGGCTGGCACTTGGGTGTTTGTCAAAGTTTCCTGGCTTATTACAGCAGGCTAGGATCTGACCTTGTACATCATTTTCCAGACTCTCTGCCTTTACTCTTCCCAGCTCCAATCCTGCCTATCCTAAATAACTGAAGGAAGCTCTTCAGGTCTGAAGTCTACTCTAGGCTTTACAGACTTCCTTATGACTTGACTTTTATTACTTTTTAAATTTATTTATTATTTTTTGGAGGGTACACCAAGTTCAATCATCTGTTTTTATACACATATCCCCATATTCCCTCCCTCCCTCAACTCCCCCCCCCCCCCGAGTCCCCCCCACCCTCTCCATCCCAGTCCTCTAAGGCATCTTCCATCCTCGAGTTGGACTCCCTTTGTTATACAACTTCCCACTGGCTACCTATTTAACAGTTGGTACTATATATATGTATGACTTGACTTGACTTTTAATAGTAACCATTTATTTGGTAGCTGGGCATTCCAAAATTCCTTTTGTTCTCTGTGTCAAAAGCTAGTGTTGGTATAGATGGTCCCTCATCTCCTGTCTTCGTTCATTGTTCCTTTACAGAGTGCTAGGATTTTGGCCTATGTTCTTATATTCAACATGTTACATTATAATAGTAACATATATATGTATATATATATATATAAGTGCCTCTATTGCTCATACAATTATCAGTGAAGTTGCATTTTACAGATGTGGTAAAGAGAAGGATTAGAGAATAATTCATTTTGATCAATAAATACACTGTGTAACTGGAACTGACCATATGTACCACCCATAGGTAATTTATTTAAAAATAATTACAGCAAAATATATAAACAGTTCATGCAGCTCAATATCAAAAAAACAAACAACCCAATCAAAAAATGGGCAGAAGACTAAATAGACACTTCTCCAAAGAAGACATACGGATGGCCAAGAGGCACATGAAAAGCTGCTCAACATCACTAATTATTAGAGAAATGCAAATCAAAACTACAATGAAGTATCACCTCACACCGGTTAGAAGGGGCATCATCAGAAAATCTATGAACAGTAAACGCTGAAGCGGGTGTGGAAAAAAGGGAAATCTCCTGCGCTGTTGGTGGGAATGTAAATTGATACAGCCACTATGGAGAACAGTATGGAGGGTCCTTGAAAAACTAAAAATAGGATTACCATATGACCCAGCAATCCCACTCCTGGGCATATACCCAGAGAACACCATCATTCAAAAAGACACATGCACTCCAGTGTTCATTGCAGCACTATTTACAATAGCCAGGACATGGAAGCAACCTAAACGTCCATCAACAGATGAATGGATAAAGAAGATGTGGTACATATATACAATGGAATACTGCTCAGCTGTAAAAAGGAATGAAATTGGGACATTTGTAGAGACAGGGATGGCCGTAGAGACTGTCATACAGAGTGAAGTGAGTCAGAAAGAGAAAAATAAATATCGTATATTAACACATATGTGCAGAATATAGAAAAATGGTACAAATCAACCAGTTTGCAAGGCAGAAATAGAGACACAGATGTAGAGAACAAACATGGACACCGAGTGGGGAAAGCGGGGAGGGTTGGGGGGGAATGAATTGGGAGATTGGGATTGCCATATATACATTACTAATAAGAAAAAAATATCAAATTGTATGCTTTAAATATATGCAGTTTATTATATGTCAATTGTATCTCAATAAAAGTTCATAAAGAAAAAAATAAAAATAATTGCAGTGTAATGATTCATTTGATAATGCTTGAGAGTCATGCAGTGCCTTGCGGTTGCTTTTCTTGAACCTCAGTCTAGACTGCAATGAAACACAAATCTCTTTATTTAAAATTTTTGGTCTTATCAATTAGAGGTTCAATTGTACTATAATAACATTCTGTGTTTTCTATTGTGAACTTGAAAACTAACTGCTTGGTGAATATTTTTTCAACCAATTATTAGCCTGTGGAAATCGGAGTTACCCAGATGTGTTCCAGCTAAATGAAGAAAAGATTTCAAGTGTCTCCTTTGTTTGAGAGTGCCCCTTGCTTTAGAAACTCATTAGATAACTCATTAGATGTTTTTTATGGAAGTCACACTGGAATTTTCTTGAAATTACCTATCGTAATGTTTGTAGAGACCTGTTGTGCCCTGTTGTGAAGACCTACAACATGGCCTTTATCCATCCAGTTATAAAATTGAGTTGCTGAATAGTTAAGCTTACCTATAAGGAAGTAGTAGTCAGTCTGGTCTGAATTAAGCTGTCTTTTTGAAAGGGATGGATGAGGTCATCAGGTAGAAGAAAATTACAGAGTAGTTCACAGTGAGAATCTATTTGGAGTTTGATAATTGGTGCCTTTTTGCACAGCAACCTTATTACATATTGGCATTTTCAACTTAACATGGTTTAAGCACTGAAAATCATAGATTTCCCTTCCATGGAAAGACATTTGCATATATTAAGTATTTAAAAAGACATACCTGGTGGTATATTCTCTGAGCCTCAGTAGGCCTTGCTCCAGGTCTTCAGAGAAGCATGAGCTGTTTGGCTAGCTACGGCAGTAGCAGCCCATTGCAGGACTGCTGGCTGCACTAAAAATTTCCTTTCCTTTTTGTGTGGTTTTAAAATGTTGCATATTGACGTAGATGAAACTGTGGTTTGCAAATAGCTTAACTGTATGAAAGTCTCAAGTTCTTTTCAAATTGTGTAAGCTTTCTTATACAATTCAGGTTCACCTGTTCTTTTAGAGGGATGATTTTTATTCGTCTGTTGTAATACCTAGGTTTTTTTTTTTTTTTTGAAAGCAGCGAAGATGTGTTTTTCATCATAATGAGTTTAAGGAACATCAGTTTTTTGTGACTTGAATGGTGTTATGAGTTAAACACATTAGGTGTTTAAGCAAAATTTCTTTAGTATACATACTGATACTCATCAGTCTTTCACAAGTACAATTTAAGAAAATTGTTGCAGTCTGGAGCCTGCTGAGACATCTGTTAACAAACAAAAAAGATGTGATTTAACAGAGTTTGGCGAAGTGTTATGTTTTATTTAGCTTTATTTTTTGTTCATTTTAGAAAAATCTGGAATAGAGGAAAATCCTTAATTAGAGAGAGATCACTGTTAACTTTTTTGGTACATATGTTTTAAAATTTTTCTATGAGTATACTCAAAAATGTTATTATGTTGTGCATACTGTTTTATAGTTTGTAATTTTTTTATTAAAAAAAAATTGGGTCTGTTTTTCTAAGATGAGAGTAAACCTGTGGTGTGCATTTGTCAGTTTGGCCCCAACAGCATAATGAATTGAGACAGGTATTTAGTGATTAATAGATTGAAAAGGGACCCTCCAGCGTACATTTAAATTGTTTGGGTAAATGTTCATTCTTCCTGTGGGGGAGTAAGTCTGCTGGTCCAAAGGTGCTTTGTAAGTGCAAAGCCGTTGCCTGATCCCTTAGGGTCTGGGTTTTTCTATTGCTTCATTGGCCTGGTGGGTACTTTGGTTTCATCTCCTTTTCTTCTAATAATTCTTAGTTTTCCAAATAATAAAGAAAAAAGTCAGAAGAAACCTCTCTAGAATCTAAAATGCATCTCTTTTGGTATTCACTTTTCAAAGGAAGAATCTCTCAAAAGTCTAACTGAGAACTGTCAAGCTGGAGGGAATTTAAGGAGGATCTAGGGAACTTTTGAAAGCAGTAATGTGTAAGGACGCTTATGATGACAGTGTCCATTTGTTTCATTGGTGTTCTTTCAAATTCAAGTAGTTATTCTTATTACTCTATTTAGCAGAATAGTTTTTACATATATTCAGTTATAAATTGGAGGAAAAAACCCCCAAATCTTTCTCAAATTTTGTGTTTTATTTTGGTTAGGAACCAATGTTAACTTTCATCATAATGGTGCTAGGAAATGCTCTTGTCTTTTAAGATTTGTGTACATCATTATTGGATAGAACCCACTTCTGTCCGCTTCAGAAAAGACACACTTGCAGACAGTCAAGTGAGCAGTTATGATCAGAGTTTATATTCACTGGGGGATGGAGAGGGTGAGATGGGAAGAATTTGGTGAGATGCAGTTGGCTGCCAGCTGAGTGGTGACTGTTTTTAAAATGATACGAAGGAACACTGGAATCAAAGGTTTTTTGGTAAAGTTTCTTTTTTCTTTTTTAGATAGGCATATTTATATGTGTACTTCCCTCTTCACTTTGGGGTATGGATAGAATTCAGAAATATATTCAACTGTTCTTAAAAATCTGCTATAGGCATAGTTTTTTTGTGTGTCTGGATTGCCAAGTGTAAAAGAGCTAAAGTCTCCCAGTTCTCAGTGTTCTATTTCCTTTTTGGAATGGTGAGAAACCCGTCTTTTAATAGTGAAACTGAATCATGTTCTTCCTTTTGAGAAGGAGCCTGAGGCAACGAGGTGTTTTGTGGAGGTTCTATTCACAGTGGAAACATGCTTTTCTTGGCTACCGTCTCTGTTGTTGTTTTTGTCTTTAACATAGGTTCCATTTGAATTTCCATAAGTCACTTCTTTCTCTTTCGTTTAGGGCAAATGTTTTTCAGTGGGTATTTTCTTAGCCTTCTAGGAAATTGCACATCATCACTAACCCAGTATTTCAGAGACCCAAGTGGGAAGAAGTGAGGGGAAGTTGTTTTTCCCTTACCTTGGTGGTGGCAGTACTTATTTTAAGAAAGGACATACTATTTACTTTAATGGATATTTTGTATATCTAAAAATTGAAGCTAAATTGCCCCATGAATTGAGAAAGAAAATCTTTTTGTAGTCAATCCCTTATCCACACAAGTTATGCTTTTGATCTCATTGAACACAAATACAGAACAACTGTATTTCAGTGGGAGTCTCATCTTTGATGTGTAACATTCAGAATCTTAGTTCCCCAACTAGGGATTGAACCTGCACCCACTGCAGCAGACTCTTAACCCCTGGAGTGCCATGGAAGTCCCAAATGTGTAACATTCTTAAAATTTGCTTTTAAAACATAGCATGGCAGCCTTTGAAATGAATGAGGAAGGAGAAAATGAATGTTGGGGTGGTAGCCACTGCTATAGCCAGGAACACAGGTCTGAGAATTTATTTTCTTTGAAGAAATCCATGAAATGGAGGAGATTCCTCTCTTTACAGTTGGGGAGACTAAGGCATGGGGAAAATTGAGGCCTTGCCCAAAGCTGCACAGTTAGACTCCAGTGTCCCAGCACTTAATTATGCTTCTTCAAATGAAAGTGTTGGTTGGAAACTGTGGTTATAAAGGAGGCCACCAGGTCAGGTCCCCGCCCCCCAGCACACACACATGGTAGTGTATACAACTGTTTGAACTTGAGTGCCACTGGGCGGTGGAACAGGCACCATTGTGCCCACTTTTCTCGTGGAGTTTGCAGCTTGGGATGTTCACAGCTCAAAATAGTTTGCATCGTGCAGTTTTTTTAAATGATCTTTGGGCAGGGGGCTGTTCTTTGGTTCATGAATGCTGGTGATCAAAAGATTTCTCCAGCAGCTTCTGTGGCTCCAAGTCAGCTTTCTCTCTGGAGCCATTGTGCTTTAGGTTTGTATTTTGAAAGTTTTTTTAAGGCACATAATTCTCTTTCCCACCTAAATTAGTTCAAAGACATTCTCTCCTGACTCTGAGATTGGTAGCTTCAAATCTGACAGTGAAGGACATGATTAGGCAGAGTAGTTTTTAAGTGTGGTGTAGACGCAAAGCTTCCAAGAGGTTGTGGTTTCTGCATGCTTTAAATTCTGCTTCAGTTTTCCCTTTTTAATGAAGCAAAGGGTGAAAACTTGGAAATATTTTGAAGGTGGAGGTGTTTTGTTCATTCTTGGAATGTGAACTCGGTTGTAGGGGTGGCTGAGTCTATCTTGTCATTCCCCTGGCTGGTCCTTTTGATTTTTCTGCCTTTTTATTAATGGTATTATCAGGTCAACGTACACTCCATCTTACTTTTCAGTTGTGAGGTGTGACTGTGCTATTTGATCCATGGTTATAAAATAATTAATAGCCGGAAAGTCCCATAAAAAGAACTCTTAAAGGTTATCTTGTTTCTTTTTAGTCACTGAAGTTAATTTTTTTTTTTCCACTTGAGCACTATGGTCTATTTCTTATGACATTTGAGTAACACGTTTTCAAAGGGCAGGACACATTTTATGAATTCTGTTGTTACTTTCCAGGCTTTTGGGGCCCTTGCCATGTGAATCTTTGTTTTTTGATCAAGTGGTTAAGAAAAATTCTAACAACAATTATTTCTTAACGGCAGGCTGCCTCCTTAGCTCCCATCCTAGAGCAAATGTTTGTTGCTTTTAGAAGGTCACAGCATAGAAGGGGTGATAAGGCAGACGCAGGCCCTTCGATGATGCAGATGCACTCTGGGCTGTTAGAGCCTGTGGGGATCCAGGAAGTGCAGTCTTCTGACCAACGTGGGCGAAGAGCTGCTTCTGAGAAGTGAGGGCGTGGCGGCAGGCTTGGGGAAGATGCACATGACTGGGCTGTGGGGAGGGTGTTTGGGGACTCTCACTCAGCCTGGGTGCATGCAGTATGTGTGCAGGATCTGTGTGAGGAAAAGGCTGAGACCAGATCTTGGAGCCATCTGGTCCACCTTGGATGCTTTAGTTAGCAAGCGGTGGAGAGCGCAGGAAAGTTGTGTGAGGAGAGCAGCGGTCAGTTCAGCAGTAGTAGGTGACTCTGCGGGCATGGGGTGTGTTGGGTTGGGGGAGAAAGTGGAAGACAAGAAGCCAGTTTGGGGATGCTCGCCGTCTTTTTAGGTGAGAGGCAATGAGCATCTCAAATTGGGTGGGAAGAGATGGGCAGTTGGGAACAGCTGCACAGGTGAAATCACTGAGGAATGGGGCTGGCAGGGAGCAGACTCTGGTCTCAGTCCTGGGAAGGGAAGTCTGAGGAGAGAATCTGGTTTGGCAGGTAGAAAGGCAAATTTATTGACATACTCTGTTTTTAGTGCTACCTTATTATTAGATCTGGCATAGATTGCTTTTTATTTTATCCTTTTTACTTTTGCTACCACAAAAGAAGAGCTGATAGCTTCCTTTTTTTTTTTTAATAAACAGAGGTAATACGAATATAAGCATTATGACAAAAATAGTTTTTTTTAATTTAATTTTGTTTTTTTATTTTTTATTTTTTATTTTTTTGGGGGGGGGGGTACACCAGGTTCAATCATCTGTTTTTATATGCATATCCCCGTATTCCCTCCCTTCCCTGACTCCCCCCCCTCAGGTCCCCCCCACCCTCCCCGCCCCAGTCCTCCAAGGCATCTTCCATCCTCGAGTTGGATTCCCTTTGTTATACAATAACTTCCCACTGACTATTTTACAGTTGGTAGTATATATATGTCTGTGCTACTCTCTCGCTTCGTCTCAGTTTCCCCTTCACCCCCCGCCCCCCCCAAACCTCAAGTTCTCCAGTCCATTCTCTGTATCTACATCCTTGTTCTTGTCACTGAGTTCATCAGTACCATTTTTAGATTCCGTATATGTGAGTTAGCATACAATATTTGTCCTTCTCTTTCTGACTTACTTCACTCTGTATGACAGATTGTAGTTCTATCCACCTCATTACATATAGCTCCATCTCATCCCTTTTTATAGCTGAGTAATATTCCATTGTATATATATATGCCACATCTTCTGTATCCATTCATTTGTTGATGGGCATTTCGGTTGCTTCCATGTCCTGGCTATTGTAAATAGTGCTGCAATAAACATGATGGTACAAGTTTCTTTTGGGATTATGGTTTTCTTTGGGTATATGCCCAGCAGTGGGATGACTGGATCATAGGGTAGTTCTATTTGTAGTTTTTTAAGGAACCTCCAAATTGAATAGCTTCCTTTTATAAGTGAAAACTAACACCATGGAAGATGGCTGGAGAAACAGTACAAACCCAGCCCTGGTTACGTCAGCTGCAGTCCTCCTCATCAGCCCTTTAATGGAAGCCATACCCACAACTTTGGGCACTCAGGTCTATCAGCCAGTGAATCTCTTTTATTGCACAAGCCCAATTTTAGGTTTTTGTCTTGTTTTGTGTTTTGGTGGCGGGGGGGGGGGGGGGGTCACTTACAAATGAGAAAATCTAGATACATTGTTGTTGCCTAAAAGATTAATCTGGAGACTCTAGAAAACACCCTTAAACTAAGCTTTGTTTCTTCTTCATGATTTTAGTAAAGTATGTGCCATTATTTCTCTGTTCTGTCCTTAACTCTGTTGTTACTACCTGTGTGCTTTGACAGTGGAGAAAAATGGAGAAAGAATTTTATTAGTAACAGAAAATATTCGTGACATTAAGAGATAATATCACAAAATTATAAACACAACAGATCATCTGTCCCAAAATGACACGGGATTTCCTTTTGGTTAAACAGCACTGTGAGGGTTTGTGTGTTGGGGTAAGAGAGACCTGATACTGTGTGATCTTTAACAGTAAAAGCTGCTACTTCCGTTTGGTCACCTGTTCTCTGCAGGATTCCAGTGGCGTGCAGATTACGACTTTATGATAGGACATCCCCCCAAAAGAACCACTTTAACAAAGTGTAGTTTTCCTTTCCCGTATGCCGCCTTTCAAAATGCTTTATTTCATAGCACTGCTTGTATGAAGTGATTAAATATTGTATTACTTTAGCTGTAGTCTGTATATTACAAACCTTATTTATAAACTAGCTACAGAAAAGAACGTATTAATACCCCAAATAATTTAAAAAATAGTACTGATGATCTCAGAGAAGTTTCTGGATTAATCCACTCTTGCTATTGCCCTACTGTTTTAGTTTTTTGTTGTAGCCCTGGACCTTGAAGTTCCTTTTTTTTTTTTTAATTTACCTAACTTTTCAATATTTGAATAAACTCCTTAATGATCTGACTTCTAACTCTAATACCTTATAGAAATTCCTCTCACTAAAGTCTTAAATGATCTTCAAAAGTTAAATCCAAAAATTTGTTTGTAATTTTGATCTTTTCTTCTTTTTTTAATTGAAGGATAATTGACTTACGATATTATTAGTTTCAGGTGTACGACACAGTGATTCAATAATTTTATACATTACAAGATGATCACCTTGATAAGTCTGGTTACCATCTGTCACCATACAGAGTTGTTGCACTATTATTGATTATATTCTCTGTGTTGTACAATACATCCCCATGATTTATTTACTTTATAAAAGGAAGTTTGTATCTCTTACTTTCCCTCACCTATTTCACTGATCCACCTGTCCTCTTCCCCTCTGGCAAATACCAGTTTGTTCTGGGTGTGTGTGTGTGTGTGTGTGTGTGTGTGTGTGTGTGTGTGTGTGTGTGTGTGTGTGTGTATCTCACATCTTCTTTATCCATTCATATATTGATGGACTCTTAGGTTGCTTCCATGTCTTGACTATTGTAAATAATGCTACAGTGAGCATAGGGATGCATATATCTTTCCAAATAAGTGTTTTTTGTTTTGTTTTGTTTTTTTTGTTTTTATTTTTAGAGAAAAATACTCACAAGTAGGATTGCTGATAATTCTGTTTTTAATTTTTTGAGGCACCTCCATTCTGTTTTCCATAATGGCCTTACCAATTTACATTACCACCAATAGTACATGGAGGTTTCCTTTTCTCCAAATCCTCTCTAGCACTTGTTATTTCTTTTCTTTTTGGTGATGCTGTTCTGACCAGTGTGAGTTGGTATCTTACTGTGGTTTTCACTTGTACTTTCCTGATGATTAGTGATATTGAGCATCTATTCTTGTGCCTGTTGGCCATCTGTATGTCTTTGGAAAAATGTTTATTCAGGTCTTCTATCCATTTTTCAATTTGGTTGTTTGTTTTTTTTTATGTTGCGTTCTCTGAGTTCTTTGTATATTTTGGATATTAACACCTTATCAGATGTATCATTTGCAAATATTTTCTCCCATTTAGTAGGTGGCCTTTTTACTTTGTTGTTAGTTTCCTTTGCTGTACAAAAGATTTTTCATTTGATGTAGTTCCATTTATTTATTTTTGCTTTTGTTTCTCTTGCCTAAGGAGACATATCCAAAAAAATATTGCTCAACCAGTGTCAAAGAGTGTACTGCCTGTGTTTTCTTCTAGGAGTTTCATGCCTTCAAGTCTTACATTTAAGTGTTTTATCTGTTTGAGTATATTTTTGTGTATGGTGTGAGAAAGTAGTCCAATTTCATTCTTTTGCATATAGCTGCCCAGTTTTCTCAACACCACTGATTAAAGAGGCTGTCTTTTCTCCATTGTATATTCTTGCTTCCTGTGTTGTAGATTAATTGATTGTGCAAGCATGGGTTGATTTCTGGGCACTCTATTCCATTGATCTATGTGTCTGTTTTTATGCCAGTACCATCCTGTTTTGATTACTGTAGCCTTGTAGTATAGTTTGAAATCAGGGAGTGTGATACCTCTAGCTTTGTTCTTCTTTTTCAAGATTATTTTGGCTTTTTGGAGTCTTTTATGTTTTCACATAAACTTTTGAATTATTTGTTCTAGTTCTGTGAAAAATTCCATTGGTATTTTGATTGGGATTGCATTGAACCTGTAGAATGCCTTGGGTAGTATGGTCATTTTAACAGTATTAATTCTTCCAATTTGCGAGCACCATACATCTTGCCTTTTGTTTGTGTTTTCTTCAATGTCTTACAGTTTTCCAAGTACAGGTGTTTTACCTTAAAAGTTCTGATATGCAGTAGCTGTTATTCAACTCTTGCTTCACAGTATCCTTATTTGCATTGCATATTGTTTCCTGAAAAATACTGCCTTTCACATTTCTGATTTGCATTGGCACAGTGGTTTACAAAGGCATTACTTGCTGCTTCTCATCTTCTTTTATAATTTAAGTTTCTCCTGTGGCCCAGTAGGGGGCATATAAAATACCAGTATTTACTAATTTGTCCTGGCCAATGGAAACTGTGAGTAAACACAGCCACTTTCTTTTGCAAATATATTTAACCAAACAAATGCTATAGCAAGCTTAGTTTTGCCAGGGATGTGTATCATAGGTTTGTGATTTTTTTTCTCTTTTTGGGAGAGGATATTTGACCCAGAGTGGGGAGCAGAGAGCTTTTACAAGGGCAGAGGGTGGACACAGAGTGAAAATCTTCCCAGCTCTTCCTTAGTTTAAGATGTGTTTTCTCAGTTTTGCCTAAAATCTAGAACATATGAAATACTTATTTTGAAAAGTCAGCGGCAAATAGAACTTCAGAAATACTCTATGTAACTCCTTCCTGGGTATTCCTATGCCTTCCTTCTGTGTCTGCTATTAGCATATGTAATTGAGTGTACTAAAGAAAGCGCCCATATCTGACTACGAGTAAATCTGGTGGTATTTTTTGATATCTTGACTATTAAGAAAGAAATTGACACTGTTAAGAATATTTTTATTAGTACGTATATAGTAAGGCTTGAAATATATATATATATGAAAACATGACTTACACAAATGTTTGAGAAGAACATCTGAAAGATGGGCTAAATGTCTTCTAGCCAGTTAATAGCAGAGAAGGACTTTAGCTTTGATAACTCACAAGCCAGCAAGCATATCCTGTATCTGCACATATGAAATTTGTTTTTCAGAAAATGTCATGTGTAAATTTTCATTTTATGTGTAATTTCTCACTCATTATTATAAATTTTACATTTTCTTTTTATCGAGTCCAGTTGCTTTCTAAGAAAACTGCTCTTCTCTGCTCCTGGGGAATAAAGTATGTTGCCAGCTGGGGGTATTAGTAAGCACATTTCTTTTCCCGGACGATCTATATGTTTTCCCCATACCACTGAACAGGGGAAGTTGTTGGCAACTTATGCCAATATCTAGATTCCTCCTGTAGAGTTTACTTAAACATATCCTAACACCAGAATCTCAGGCTCATTAAGTGGCTTAGCTAATCTTTATATAAAACATAGTTAAGATGTATCCTATCCTCAAAATGCTATCAGAGAAAAATTACATTTTTTTACTGCAGTGTACAGAATTTATATCTGCTTTCCTTTGAAATGCCATGAAATAAATCAGTGGGGGATTTCTGAAGTAATTTTTTGGGTGTCTGCTGTTCCTGCTTCTTCAAATCAGAGAGAACCTGACTTTTCACTACAAACAGGCCTCTAATCCTTTATCAGACTGTGTCTGCTTTTAAGTTGGTCTTTATGACCCTGTTGAAAAAAACTGCATAACTTGCTAACTTAATTCTTGTGTTTAGAAGAAAGAAGACGCCTCTGTGAATTGTCTGGATTGCTTCCTATTTTCTTTATCTGCTATTTAAAGTTCTATATTAACTGACCAGACTATTGATTATAAGTTTAAGCCTTCTGTTTTGATGAGATAAGACTAAATAATGTATTATTTTTTCTTTGATGTTACAAAACATGGAAACTTACATTTTAGTTTTATTATTATACTAAATTGAATAGTAACGCCTAGAGATGATACTGGTTCCCGTGGACATGCTTCTTATTCATTCTTTTATTATGTAATTGAAGATTACACTATGCATGCACAGACTTTATTTGAAAGGAGGTGGGAATTCACAAAGTATCTATGCTTTCTTGTGTTATATTTCCCCTTTTGGTTTTGGAATTTTCTGAGTCATGCTGAGCTTTTAATGGGATATGCAGTTTCTTACATAAAATTTCTCTAAACGGCTGGCATAGAAAGAAATAAATAATGGGGTCCAGGCATACGTTTGCAGCCGACAGTAGCAGAGAGAATTCTTTCACGTAGAGCAGCATTACTTTTGAGCGGCAGCTGTAATGGGTTTCTGTCTGGCTCCACGTGTAGGGGATTCTGGCAACGTGGTAAGGGACAAAACAGACAAAAAACACGAACATGATGCTGAAGATGTTGCGGCTAGATTTCTTCTTGACGGAGACGGAATTCTTTCTGGACTTAAGGTGGGACTTAAAGATCTTCCTCGTGATAGCAGTATAGAAGATGATTAAGGAAAGAAACACAATCCAGAAGATGCCTACAAAGATGTAGCTGGAGGCTTTGTGCCACTTGAGGCCCAGTTCGTTCTTCAGGTCCATGCATTTCACGCGTGTGGCCCCCGTGGCGCTCCGGTTGGTCAGGATCATGTTGGGCACGGCAAGCAGCAGGATGAGGCTCCACACCAGCAGCGACAGGAGTTTGCTGTAGCTCACGGACTGGATGAAAGACGTCGAAAGAGGCTTCACGATTTTATAATACCTGTCAAAGCCGATGAGCCCGAAGAACACGATGCTGACGTACATGTTGACGTAGAAGAGCACGGCCGAGACCCTGCACACAAACACGTTCAGCTGCCAGGGGCCGAGGCCCGAGTCGCTCAGGATCTTGAAAGGGAAAGTCAGGCTCATCAGGAAGTCGGCGACGACAATGTTCTTGAGATAGACGATGAAGCTCTTGGAGCTGGGCACGTAGAAGAAGATCCACCCTGACACGCCGTTGAGCAGGATCCCAGCCACGAAGACCATGAAGTACAGCACGGGGATGATTTGCTGGGTTATGAGGGTGTTCCGGGGGCAGGACCCCCCTGCCGGCGAGGCGGGGGTGGCATTCATCGTCGAGTAACTTCTGAGGATGAGGCCTGGAAGGTGGTGTGAAATAGTCACTCAGAGGGCACTCACGACTGCCAAGTCATTTGCTGAGAAACACAGCCACACCCAGCAAGCTCCTGAAACTAAATTTTTGCTGTGTATTCATTAGGTACCTGTCTCTTCCTCCCTTTCACCTTCCCTTCCTTCTTTTTGAAAAGGGAAGAACAGAGTAGACAGATGACAGGAAGAAGAATTAGAGAAGCAGGACAGTCTGAGAACTGAGATAATCATGGAGACCAGCGTTTCCCTAAAATGATAAACGTTCCTGTAAAAACCTAAAGTTCCAGGAATACTCATTTAAATACAGTCTCAAAGGTAATAAAGCTATAAAAATAGAGAATCTGCTTCATTTTATTCGCAGCTCTTTAATATATTAGGTTTAAGAGCTATTGACACAGACCCTACTTTTTAGAAAGCCTACCCTATGTATATTTTAGACATAGGACCATGTCTTATATAAACATCCACGTCTAAATGTAACTGGTATATTTGGTATAGGATTATGGGAACCTTTCAAGAGATATTCTTTTTTTCCTTTTTTTTCCATTTAAAAACTGATTTGCATTCTTTTCATAAATTAGAAAACAAAAATGATAGAAGTACCTTAAACATTCTGACAAATGCTCCCCAAAGTACATTCTAGATCTGTACTGTCCAAGCAGTAGCCACTAGCCATATGTGGCTGTAGTGGACTTGAAATGGGACCAGTCCAGATTGAGATGTGATGTAAAATGCACAATGAATTTTGCAGACTTTGTACGAAAAACATAATGTAAGAAATCTCAATATTTTAAATGTTGGTTGTGTGTTGAAATAATATTTTAGGAATATCCCATTAAATAAAATATATTATTAATCTCAATTTCACTTAATTTTACTTTTTTTTAAGAATATGGCTACTAGAAAATTTAAAATTACATATGCAGCTCGCATCATATTTTTATTGGACAACGCTGTCCTAGGTGTTACCTAGAACGTTCTTTTGTTAGAGAATCCTGCATATTCTTCACTGATGTTGGACATAATGATTTATGGCACAAGGAAGATTAGAACTTTTTGGAAAGATTATTTGATACGTCAAAGAAAATGTCTACTGCCCTTCTTATCTGTAATGTCAGCATCTTGCGTAACCTTTCATCAGTCAGTCCTTGCCCTCAGGGTGAGGTCCTAACTCTTTAACCCTGAGCTACCAGAAGTAGCTCTCTTCTTGGCTGGCTAACTTCTCTTCATCCGTGAGGCCTCAGCTTGGATGCCACTTTGTTTTAGGAAATTTTGCCCTCCCAAGCCTTGTCTGGGGTGGATTGGTGTGAGGTCTCTTGTATGTGCGGTTGTAGTTCTGTGCCTTTCTTCTATCACAGCACTCGTCTCTGTAGTGGTTTGTTTTTTGTTTCCTCCACTACTCTAAGCTCCTTCAGAAGAGAGAGACCATGTCTCTCTCACTCTCTCTTTTTTTTAAACAATTGTATTCCAAGCATTACATTTAGGACATTAGATATTTAAAATATGTGAAATAAATGAATATGCAATCTGGGAATACAAGACATGAATCCTCGCACTTAAGAAATTTATATCTAGTCAGGGATCATGGGAAATAAAGATTGTGGAGGACAGTGGGTTCCTTGAGGACAGAGAATATATCTTGTTCATCTTTGTATTTCTAGTGCCAAGCATGGTGCTTTATACACAGTGAGTAAAGGGCTATGTTGGTAAAATTAAGGAAGTATGAGGAAGTAGAATTTGGAAATGTGGAATATGAAATTCAGTCACATCGCAAATAAAAAAAAAATCAGACGTTGAAACTTTGTGTGCTACTTCCCACAGGAGAATATGTTGCTTCTGTGTAGTCTTCTTGCAGGCATGTGGCAAAACTAATTATATTTCTAGCCACTTGATTTTGCCAGTCCTTGAATTTCCTTTGGAAGGGAATCTAATTCGCTGCCCACTTGGCTCTGATCGTAATGGGTTTGTAGTTAACTTGCTTCTTTGTAGGTCCTCTGTGGCCTCTTTCACACTTTAGATGTTAAGTGAAGGGGCCATGTTTTCTATTTTTAACTGTCCACCATGACAAGGAGTCTGTGTCTAGTAAATAATTGGCCTTGTCCCCTGATAGTAAGGTGCAGCTTAGTCTAAGAGCCAGTGTCACAGAGCTTAAGAGAATGCTCCCGGGGTCCCAGCGCTGGGGACACAGCCCCTCAGTCAATGTGGTGCGAGGATCATGATGTGTATTTAGTAATTGTTGAATTCACTGGAGTTTAAAATATAAAAATTTTTTAAAAGCAGATGTTAGTACATTTTAAAGTAGAGAGAAATACTAGCTATATAATATATAATTACATACTGAAGTAGTGAAGAATTTCCAGAAATGATTTATTGAGTGCCAAATTTCTCTCTTTATAGACAAATTATAGAAGCCACTATATACAGTAACAGTGAAGAATTTCCCAGAAATGATTTAGTGAGAGCCACCATTTCTTTCCTTTCCTTCTAGAAATGTGTATAAAGACACTTTCTCAGAGTCTTGTGACTTATGTCCTTTTGAACTGCAATCTGTCTGCGTGTACCCTGCTACCATGGGTCCAGAATTATGTCCTCTGATTCCTCAGCATGTCAAGAATCTGAGCGTATATGCCTTGCGATGCACCTCACGCCTCCTCCCTTCCTCACTTTGAGGTTGATGGAAGAGGCTGGCTGACCAGGAAAACTTCTAGAGCAGGAGTGCCTTCTGAAATGAAATGCACACTCAAGGCTTGCTTGGGTCTTTCTCTCCAGATGTCTTCTTGCCATTTTGGCCTGTTTGTAAGCAGTGGCAGGTCAGAGTCTCCATTTGAGACATTGATTAGGGGAAGAAGCAGGGTGTCACTGCTGCTTGTGCTGCTGTCTGGTTGGATACAGCAGAGGCAAATTAAAGAAGCATTCTACCTGGGTAACGAGCTAAAAGTAAATCTGAGACAATTCTGGTGTTAATTCTCATGCTCTTAAGTCTGTTTTTCTTGAGCAGTAGTGTTGATAGAGGGGCATTGTGACCTCCAGGTACATAATTTACCATACTTGGTCTTGTTGTCTCAGAGTGTGATGGATCAAGAGATGTGTGGAAAAGGAGCTATCTTAAGGTGTCTGCAGCAAGTGAGGCCAGTTATATATTGAGGCCAAAAGCCAAGAATACATGCTGGATGAAAAATAGAACAAGATGATAACAGAGACATGTATCGCCTTGACCTTGTAACACCTGTCCAGTCTCCTCTTCTTATCTTTAGTATCGAGGTGATTTAATATCCCGGTAAAGAGACCTACTAAAACTTCAAATCATTTCACAGATGGAGGAAATAGTCACATATGGATGCTGATTTTATACTGTAATGTAAAAATGGATAAGAACTGAATAAATCAGAAAGAAAGAATGTCTTGGTGTGGCCGAACAGCCCTCCATTCCTGCCCCAGGCTCTAAGCTGATTTACTGTTTCGAAGCAGCTTGTCCCAGTCCATCAGAGATGAGAGACAGGCCAAGGGGGAAGAAGAAAGAGGAAAAGCACCTCTGAATGATGATCTACTGAAATAAGGGGCATCCTGGGGAGCCAATTTGTGGAAGTGTACCTAGCCCTGCCCATGGAAGTTACTTCTGAGATTACCTCTGAATTTCTGTAGTGAAAGCGGTCATTATGTTAACCTTGAGGCTTCAGGGAACATAAGCAAAGCTCCCTGACTTCTTGAGATTTCATTTAAGAAGGATTTCAAGATAAACCATAATGGAAAAGAATATATATGTAAAAAAAGAACGTGTGTGTGTGCATTACATATATGCACACACACATGTATAACTGAATCACTTTGGTGTACAGCAGTAATGAACACAACATTGTAAATCAACTATACTTCAATTAAAAAAAAAATTATAAGGCTTCAACTTCTTTTAGGTGGAAACTGCCTTGTTCTACAAATCCAGGTAAAGGAGAATGAAATGACCTGAAACGTCTTAGTCTGTATAAACTGTCACTTTGTATCTTTGGTCACATGGCAGTGGAATGGATTATGAGACCAAAAGACAGCTGTTAATGTGTAATAGGAGCCTATGAAATGCTTCCTCTCACCTTTTTTTGCACAGCTAGAATATCAATGGCCAAGTTTCATTTTAGTCTAGATAGGGAGTGCACTTGTTCCTAGTGAAACGTTAGGTCTCAGGATTGTGCTGCGTTAGTATTTTCAGGTTGTAGAGTATTACACGTAATGTCAGGGCTCTCTCTTTGGGCAGAATTTAGTTGATATAGGGCCAGACAAGGCAATGCTCACTCCAGAAATACATGTATCTTAATAAAAACACGCTGAGTTCATTATCTTCTGTGCAATTGCTCACAGTGACCCACTTTTCTCTTAAAATGGACCACCTTCCACTGTTTTAATTGTGTGCTGTACATCTGTCTTCTCCGAAGAGAAATTGTTCCTTCATAATATTTTGATGAAATTAACAAAGCTCCTGATTATACTAAAGCATTTCTTCAATTACCTTTTAAAAAATATTGTCTACTATGAGGTTTCCTTTCAATGAAGTAATTTAGCCCAGTGAGTGCTTGTCATCTTGAAGTGGCCAAGGTGATTCTTCACGAATAATCCTGTATTGTAGGAGAAAAGTGAAGATTTAATTAAGTTAGATACACGCCAGAATGGTTTTATTGAAGAAGCATGTGTGATAGGAGTGTACTTGCTTTTTCAATACAGCCTGTGTGATTGTGAAATATTTCAGCGTGTGCTTTTGTTACTTTTCTGAACTTTGTTTTGGTTGTCACTCTTGACCATTATTGATTTGGTGTAAACCCTGGTGGGAACCTTGTAAAGCTCTTTACTTGAGAGGATTGCGCATAAAGTGTGGTTTTTTTTGTTTTTTGTTTTTCCCTTATGGATTTGGATGCTTAAATCGGCTCAAGTTACTGAAGTTAAGGATTGACCACGTTAGCTGGGAAATCATAGGCAGGTAGGCTTTTTTTGTTTTCTTTGTGTTTTGTTTGTTTGTTTGTTTTTTAACCTTTGTACCATTGACATTCTGGGTTAGATAATTATTCGTTGGGAGGACTGTCCTCTGCATTGTAGGATGTTTAGCAGCGTCCTTGGCTTCTGTTAGGGGCCAGGAGTATCATCTCCCCAAGCTGTGACCAAAATGTCCTCTGAGAGGCCAGATTGCCCCTGGTTGATCACCACTGGTCTACTTATGCATCGATTTTGCTGAGATAACACCTGAAAGCTACACTGTATGATAGGAAGAGGATAGGTTTGGCAGAACAGTGGTTGGATTTGGCTCTGCCTTGGTCTAGGTTGCCAGCTTTCTGGGTTCTTTAAGCCAGCCCTTCTCAGACTTTCATGTGCATATTTCCCGGGGCTCCTGCTAAAATGAAGACTCAGATTCCATAGGTCTGGAGTTGGGTGTGATGTTGATGCTACTAGCCCAACGAGTACGCCTTTGATTAGCAAGGTGTTTTTGTTTTTGACTCTGTACACAGGGGACTTTAATAAATATTTGGTGAGGAGGGTAAAAAAAAAACCTTTTTTTTTCTTTGCTGTAGTTGGGACATGGGGTAGGAAAAAGTTACATTAAAGAGAGCCTGAAATCTAGGAGTTTTCTTAGAATCATAATAATCTCATCTTTCTGGCCTGGAAATATAAATAGGTATTTTATGGAGAACCAGTGATAAAGACCATCTTATATTTACCTAGAATAGTCCTAAAAGGTCATGAGGTTCTCTGTGGAAACAAAACAAAGAGGTGTAGTTCTCTGTGGTGGAATATTGTATTTGATCCAGGGTAGTACTGAGCATGTTTGTGTCAGGAATGATACATTCTAGCTTCAGGACAGTGCTTACTCCTGGACGAGGAAGGAGGAGCAAGGGTGCCATACAGTGGCTGGACTCTAGTTGCATTCGTGGTATGTCATCTCTTAAATTCTGAAACAGCTGTGCCTAAATATTACCGTCCATTAACACTGGGCAGTTAGGTGTGCTGGCATTAGCAACATTAGTTTCTGTACTTTTGTGTACTTGAAATAGTTAGAAAAAAATTAGAAAAATATGTGTATGGAGAGTGAATTGCTCTCAAATCACTTTTTAAGCAGTACCCACCTATGATGAGCATGTTTCTTCCTGTTCTTTGCTCACTTCTTCTCAAGTGACAGTCTGATAATCCCTCCTCTGTCCTTTCAGTCCAAACATCAAAAGCTTTAATCCAGGGTGCCCCAAGATCTTTTCATATGAGATAAAGATTTGTTTTCTAGGTGATTCTTACAACAGTAGAAAACTGTATAAGTGCGTGTGATCGTTGTACACATTTCTAAACTTACTGAAGCCGTTTTCTTGTTATAGCTGCTTTTATCTCCCTTGCTATAATGTGTGACTCCCTCCCACCCCCCCTGCTTGTGGTACCAATATGTGATAGCCTAGGTGGTTTCCTGAGCAGTCGTGATGGGTTGAATAGAAGGAGGATCTATGTATGGGCTACGTATTCAGTCTTATAGTCATATGTTATGATATTTTGCTATTAAATACTTTATATTTAAAAAACATTTCATACCATCAAATAGTATGAATTAATTCTTAAGTCTGTCATCAGGCTTCTGGCCTTCCTTATTCTATGGTTGGTCAAATATTTTAGAATTTCTTGCATCCTGACTCTTGGTCCTGTCTCTCTTTCGCAACATTGTGACTCCTTAGGAGTGGGTAAACAGTGTCCTCTGCTTCTGGGTCATAGGCCTGTTCAAGAAGAAGTCATCATAAGCATGCCCGTTTATTTCATAGACGTTACTGTAACTGACCACCCGTGCTGCTTCTCAGAAGCCCATTTCCTTCTGGGCTGCCTATCAGATTCTCACAGTGGCTATCTAACCCTTCTCCTGCCCTCCCTATGAGGGCTTTCTTTTGTACCCAAAGGAATGAGCCCCCCTTTATCTTTCTTCATCGCTGAGCATTTAATGTTTGGCGCTCACCACGCTGCTCAAAGGCTGCCAGGGACCTCATTTCTAAAGTTATTGTCCCACACTCAGTCTTTCTGTTTCCTGATCTCTCTCAATAGTTGATGGTATTGATTTCCTCCTGTTGAAATCTTTCATTCTTAAGGTACATTGCAGCCTTTGGCTCCTGAATACACCTAATCTTTCTTTCTTTGCCAAGACCTTTTGTTCATTTGCTTACTAAATCCCTTAGAGTGTGTTTGCTAGGCACTGTGGAGATACATCGGCCACAGGGAACACTCAGGAAGATCCCAGTCTAGGGAACACAGAACAGAATGGTACTTCTGGGTGGAGCAAAGGGCTGTCATTGAAGGAGGAGGCACAGGAACAGAGTGAGCTCCCAGCACCTCCTGACTTCGGGAATGGCCGTATCAAGGCAATCTCCTTGGGTCATGTGACAGTGAAGGTTGACAAATGAGTTGAGTTTAGCCAGTCAAAGGGGAGGGAGAGAGTGTTGTGCAGAGAGAGCTACTGGGCACATGCACCTAGAAGACACATGAAAGGACAGCACAGCAGGGGGTAGGGACATGGATTGCCCAAGCTCTCGAGTAAAGTGATAGAGCCTTGCCAGTCAGTTACTGTTACCACCATTTTGCAAATGAGGTGTTGAAAATGGTTAAGTAGCTCATCAGAGGTGAATTGAGCAGCTAATAGGTGGCCAGACAGTATTCAAATTTATGTTTATCTCCAAGCCAGGTCTCCCCTACTCCCGAGGGATCTTGGGGCAAGCATGTTTTGTGTGTGTTTGTGAGTATGTGCATATATTGCAAGCCCTTCAGCATTTTTCTAGACTATTGTTTTTAGGGATCACTTATCCTGTATTTTTTTGAGGGAAGGCAGACATGTGCGTGTGAGTTTATGAGTGTATATGTCCTGTTTTTAATCTAAGTGTTAAAGGTCTGCAAGGAGTGGATGTCTTCAGTTTCTCCAGTTAGCCTCTGGGTGTCACTGCATACAGAGCCTCTATTTTATTTGCCAGTTTCTGAAGGTGTTTAGAAAGGAACATGTTTCTGACTTTTGATTTTTATCTTCTGCATGAGGTTCAAAGAGAGATCTAGGATCAGACCATTCATAATGGTGATGAAAACAAATGACCTTGATAGTCAGTGGTGGAGACTCTCTTGCTGGAGGAAACCCAGATCTGCTGCTGTGCTTTGGATGCCACACACGGATCCCCTGGGGCCCCGGGCATGGGGAGGATTCTGCTTGTTGCTGCTTCTCCCTTTCATCCAGTTTTCTCTATATGGACTTGAGGTCTAACTTGATTCTCCTAACTCCTGTCCACCATGGCTTATTGACTTCATCTTCAGTTAGAGCCTAGGTCAGTGACAAACATGCTTTAATTTAACTTATAATTGGATGACTGTTGTGGTATCCTACTTTGAGTTGCTGTACTAATTTGTTCTCACATTAGAAATATCTGCATGCTCTTCTTAGGCTGAATTGCAGACACTTCAGAACTTCCGCTTCCACCAAAGGGTAAGCTCAGCTTTGTCCTTATACTGCCAGGCCTTCTTCCTGGGCCCTCCTGTGTACAGACTCTCAAACTCCCAAAGACTAAACATCTGTGAGTTTCTGCTGCACACAGAGCCCTGCTTTGATTGCGTGTGATAAGGGGCAGTGAGTTAGTATGGATGGTAAGCTGATAATGCCCAAACCTACTTTTTACTTGTAATTCCAACCACTTCCATTAAAATACTTTTAGCAGAACTCATAGCAAAGTGCAAGACCGGCACCTCCTCGAAGCCAGGTGTGTCTTCATATCTTGTGATGATGCACACATATCATGGGCTCTGGGGGAGGAGGGTGAAGTGTGGCACAGGTGCCAAACTTCTGGGGCCATGAGAATGGCCACCCATCAGTAGCCTCTGTACCAGGAACTGCACCTGGATTGCCAGGTTGGATTTTGGGGGATTTTTCCACCTACAGTCTATGGTATAGTCCATGGTTTCTCACCCTTGGCAATATTGACTTTTTTTTTTTGAGTTCTACTTCTTTGTGGATGAGCGGTCTGGTGCATCCTAACGTTTATTTTAGCTGCATCCCTGGCCTCTATCCACTAGGTGCCAGCAACACTCATGATTTAAGACAGTGTCTCCAGACATTTTGAAATGTTCCCAAGTTGAGAACTACTGAAATAGTCCCTTAATGGTAGTTGTATTTGGTATCATTTTGATACAGGAATAGAATTTAGTCAGCTCTCTTATTGGTGCTAAACCTTAACTCTATGTTGAGTAACTCAGCAGCAATAAGTAATTCATATACTTAAGTCTTAGAATGTGAAGTGGGCTTTCTTTACTGCTCTGTTGGAATATATATAATGGGGAGACAGTGCAGTATAATGGTTAAAAGTGTGTGTGTTGGATGCAGTGGACCTTGGTTCGAAATATGGCTCAATTTCTTAATAGCTGTGGTATTGGAATAGTTACAGAGTGCCTCATGTTTCTGTCTTTACATCTCTAAAATGAGAGGTTAGTAGTTGCTACCTCATAGGGTTTCCATTCCTGTAAGAATCAAATACCTGGTGCCCGGCAGTGTATGACTCAGAGGGAACATCGGGGGTTCAGGGAGTGACTCAGCTGACAATAGACAATTGGACGTGTCTGATATTCTCAGTTGGCCAGGACTTCCCCTGGGTTGGGCTCCCACAGTGTGCCCTACTTCCTCACATTTATTTGAGGTTGATGTTCTTCTGCACTGAAATGCAGGGCTGTAGGAGGCACAGTAGATACTTTGCAGAGTGCCCCGAACTTCCTTGGGAGTCTGGCCCAGCAGTGCTTATCTGGGGGAAGCAAGGGGAAGGCTGTGCTTCTTATGGTGCCTGGGTTCTAGTCACAGGAAGTGGCACTCAGTAGTAGGGAGTACGAGTGAAGTCCAAAGCATTTCATACCCTTACTCGGCAGTCCACGCAGGCCTGCATCTTTGATGAGAGTGATTGTAAAGCTATGAAACTCCTGTCTTCAGAGTTTGGGGAATGGATTCCTTTCTCTGTCTGAAATTAGATTGAGCTGTTAGGATTCCTTACTTTTTTTTTTTCCAGGCTGTTCTTCTGCAGCATTGTTTTGGAATATGTGGTTCTATTCCCTGGGGTCAGGCAAGGAAATGAATCTCTGACTTCTTTTTGCATCGCTGAGATGGTGTTTGCATTTCTCAATTAGGCTTGCAGTACTCAGATCTTCAGATCTTGGGGCTTAGGACCTTAACACATATCCCTTTGCTAGGGGACTGGGGAATAGATTTTCATTTCTGAGAAACCAGCAGCTTCGACTACTTAGCTAGGTATCAATCAGGTGTATGTTTGTTTAAGATTCAGGCATACATATTACAAAGGAAAAGAATATAAATATCCAGGACTAGGTGGGAGTGGAAATACTACAGAGAGGTGATTCTCGTAAACTTTAAAGCCTAAAATTTATGTACTTTCTACCTGTTGGAGGAATCAGTAACCTTTGATTCAATAAAATATATTGTCACACTAACTTATGAATTGGGAAATTCTTTAAATGCATTTTGTATTTTATTAAACACAGCATATGACAGTGAAGGAACTATATTCACTTCAAAATGAGTAGGACATAAAGTGAAGAATGCAGCTTAAAGATGGTGCTCAGAGTGCATATGGAATGAAAGACCTTTTCTTTTTATGAGTCCTAGGCCCATCCCAGTGGGATCCATTGGTGAATGTAAGTGTCCTCTTTAGATCAATCCATTTGTGATTATTTCACTTTTGGATTTCAATATGAGTCAGTCATATATGTTATGAGAAAGTTATTTTACATCTTGCCATGTCCTATGGGAGCTATTAGATGCCATTTCATTATTACCTCAGATGTAAAGTCTGAATGTACAAAATCTGATAATAAGAAGCGCTCCTTTTCGTCTGTACCATGAATTGCATTTCATGCTCATGACCTGCTTGGACCAGAACCAGCTTTGTTTTCCTCCATACTTTTTTTTTAAATGCAGTCTACACTGACTCCCCTTCTAATCTTTCTCCATACATTATTATTTTCCTCTTTTGTACTTTCAGGATCTATCTCTGTCTAGAGGCTACTTTCCTTCAAGGTATAAACCTGTGCAAGTTCTCAATAAAACTTGTAGGTCTTGAAGTCATGACACCCTAATAACTATAAATTTGTTCAAGCCTTTTCCAACCTTAAATAACAAAAGTAAAAATTCTCTGTAGGTGGGAAAGTAGTGATTTTCGGTATCAATGAGCTTATCTTGTTTCTAAATATCACTGCCCACTAAATGGACCATGGCTCCTTGGGAAAGGACTGATTTCAAATCAGGCATAGGAAAAGGTGAGTTGATACCTTGTGGGCAAAAAGCAAGGAAATGCTGAGACCAACGAGGAAATGTTAAAGGGAAAAAAAAAAGGACATGGGAGCTGACTTGGTGGCACTTCTAAATTCAACAATTTGGGTATCAATAAGAATGACAGTAATAGATGAAAATAATTTTAAAAACAAACCAAATTCAAGAGTTGATAGTGATATTAAAACTACAGTTAGAAAAGGGAGGATGAAGACAAGGACAAGCTCTTCTTTATAGAAGAACGTCAGCTAGAAAAGGTAGAAGGAATGGTAGACTTAGAAAGTCGCCAGTTTTCAACCTGAGTGTAATAATTGATTCAGGCAACAATTATCAGTGTTTGTGAAAAGTCTTTCAGCAAAAGGTTGTAGGAGAACAGGATGTTCCAGTCTAAAAGCATCACTCCCAGATCATTTGGAATGACAAAGAAAAAATAGTGCCTTTTCAGTAGGGATATCTGGCAGTCACTGGGTGATTTAACTTACCAAAAATGGGATAATTTGACACTTTGACTGCCAGTATGACTCAATTAGATGTACACAAAATACCTTGTCAAAAAGCTAATCATGGATAAACAACCAGACACATTCAGAACATGGATCATTCTATAAAACAACAGCCCAGACTCTGTAAATAAATCAATGTCATGAAAAGGAAACAAACATGATGGGGGTGGAAGGGAAGCAATTCTAGATCAAAAGAGGCCAAAGAGAAATAATATCCTGTGTGAACTGTGATTGGTGACTGGGGGCGGTAGAGGACAGTGCTATAGAAATTAAGTTAGGACACTTGTGAGAATCTGAATATAGACTGTATATTAGATGATATTATTGAATTGTCCTAATTTTTCTAGATATGGTAATGGCGTGGTTAAGTAGGAGAATATTCTTAATCTTCAGAGATGAGTATTGAAGTATTTAGGAGCACAGGGTCATGATTGTCTGCAACTTATATTCAAAATGGTTTAGTAAAAGAAATGTAGAAAATTTAGTAAAAGAAATGTGTGTGTATATGTGTGTGTATACATGTACTTTTTTGCTGATGTATGTAACTACATGCATACACACGTGTACATATATGTGTACATGTGTGTATGATTACGTGTGTGTGTATTAGTTTTGAGGGAAGGGTCCCGAGCTCAGTGCCTGACACATAGCAAATGCATGACAGTCCCTTAGACTTTTCTGCTCCCCTCCTTACCTTTTCTTCTCAATCACCTTTGGGAGCTTCTCTGCCTGTCCTTAAATTGGTATTTCTTATTCTGTTCCTGGCCATCTTCGTTTCTCATCCTCCTCATTCTTCTAAGCTAAAGTAAGCTTTGTTTAGAACATTGTTTAAAACTGTCATCTGTAAGATAAACTTTTCCTTTCACCTATCACATATGCTTTTGGCACCTATTATCAGGCAGTGTTCTTGGTGTTGGGGATCTTGCCCTTTTAGAGCCCAGAGTATGGTGGTTCTGGCATCCGAGCAGCCTCCTGTCCCCCCTCCCCACGGAGCACCTCCATTTCCTGCAGTTCTGGGGCCCCCACAGCCCAGATGTTGAGGAGCCAGGCTGCTTCACCTCTCGAGGGAAGGGTAGTTCCCACCTTGAGCTGCCACTGTGTCTTGTCATCTCTTTCACTCGCATCACATTTTTACAGCAATGACTGCCATTCATTGGGAACTTTACCTTCCTTGTACCAGACACAGGCAATGCTAATTGATTTCAAAAATACTTTTTCTTTTTAATGGAATATTTGATACTTTGAAAAGAATTTATGCAAAGAAACTAAAGAACAATAAAAAGAACACAGCGCTGACCTGAGAGCCAGAGCCTCACTGGTACTCCATCTTCTCCCTCCTCACTCCTTCCTGGGCTGTGCCTTCCTCCACCAGGAGGGGACCCTATCCTGAATTTTGTGTTTTTCATTTTCTGCCTTTAAACAGAAATGATTTTAAATCTATATGAACATAGATTCTGTTATAAAAATTGTTCACGGTGTATGTAGTCTTCCCGGACTTTTTTTTAATCCTCAGCTCAGCATTATGTTTCTAAAGGAATTGGAAACTTTGGAAAAGAAATTAGAAATAATTGGAAAAGATGAACATTCACTCACCATATAGCTGAGCATTTTAATTCCTAAGCATATGCCCTAGAAGACTCTCTTCCAGAAGCATACCAAGTATGTACAAGAATATACATGTGCAAGGATGCTCATAGAAACACTGTGATGGCAAAAATGTAGAAATAGCTCAACTGATTATTGACAGGAGAATGGGTTAAAAAATTTAGTGAAGTTTTGTGCAGCAGTGAAAATGACCAAACTATGCCCTTTTAAATCCTCCAGTAGACCTGATAAGACAGAAGTAATCTCATTTTATAGCTGAGGAAACTGAAGTCTAGAGAGCTTGAGTAACTTGTCCAAGGTGTAAGCACTAGTATATTGTAGAGCTGAGATGTGGGTCTAGGTCACTGTCATTCTAAAGCCTTAACTACTTGGGCATATTGTTTCCTGTTGACAAGTCTTATTTTTATTAGCTTGTCTGTTTTGCTGCATGGAGAGAGAGCTTTGTATTTTCATCTAGCTCAGCAAATGGTTCATAGTCGGAGTTGCATGAATTACTGATGAATGACCTAAAACATCCATATTTTACATAGGAAGAAGGCTGTGTAAGGGAGCTTAGTGGCTTGAGCAAGTTCTAAGATGGTAACCAGAGCACCTACAATGGAAACCCAACTCTTTCAAGCCCTCGATGATCATTGCATCTTACCTGTATGTTCTTCCCTTGGTTTCATGCCTGCCCTCTAGTAGGTGGCTGGGAGAGGCTTGGCAGATGTAATGTCAGCATACCTTGGATTATTACTTGGGATTATCACTACCCCAGCTGGGGGCCACCATTGCTCTCCTGGTGGACAGCAGAGGCCTCTCCTCAGCTGTGTGGCTTTTTTACCTATAATGTGAATCTGCCCAGCCTGTAGCAGTGGAAGTGCCAGCAAGGTTTCTTCTATCTCTTGAATGTCACTGACATGATCAGCTTGTGGGAAAGTGCAGGTTTGTTTCTGTGTATGGGGTTGCGGGGATGTAGAGAAGGCAAAGTAGCAGATATTTTTTGCCTCTGGCAAGTAAACTAATATGTGTCGTATTTAAAACATTATCGTGTTACTTAGTTTTTTGGCCAAGTGGAACAAAAATTGAAAAGAAAAGCAAAAGCTTAACTGCCTTGAGCTTTTCCTTGCCTGCCATCCAGTGCCAGGCAAAGCTCTGAGCAGGTGTATGTCCCAGATAAATCATGAAATGCTTCTGTTCCTTTGTAAACTGATGGGGGCTCTTGGCAAGGGTCTACAAACATGACCAACCAGGTTTTGTCAAGCATTGCATAGGAGTAGCAGGAATACCCTGGTGAATTTGCTTTCACACTGTCATCGCAGTGATGTTGAAGCCCGGTTCTATAACGATGAACCTCACTGGGGTCTTGGCCCCTGGCTGTGGTTGTCTGTCTCTGGCCTCTTATGTGGCTGCCTCATAACTGGTCTCTGTTAAAACGTCGCCTTCTTGACATCAGGTGGAGTTACTTTCATGGATATGTTTCCCTTTCCCTCCAGATGGACCCAGGCTTTAGCCATAGTACCTTTCATAACACCTCCACCAGAGGGTGAGAAAATGATGGGGAAAGAACTCAGAACTGGCTGCTCTTTTTATTGTCCCTCCCAGCTTTGCCCTAAATCCCCACTCGCAAGAGAAGGATGTATCCATGGCCAGTTACACTGGATGTGATCAGAGTACCATCTAGCTGTTCTTTATATTTACCTAGCAAGATCTGGCAGAGAGCTAAAAGAAAATTGTGACATTAATCAGTCCCCTGGTACAACGTGGTGTGATAGAAAGTGGATAGGCTTTAGAGTTCAGTGAATCTGGGTTCAGTGTTGGGATTCATTAGCTCTAAATGTTGAACAAATTATTTAAACTCTCTGTTTCTTTATCTGTAAAATGAGAATAATATCTACCTCAGAGGATTATTGTGAGAATTAAATTAACTTATACAGAGACTATATAGAGCTTAAAAAATCTCAACTCCCTAAAAACAAACAAACAAACAAACAAACAAACGAAACCACAGGTCACCTTCCCAGGGAGGGCTGCCCTGTTCATGATGCCTGCCACAGCCAAGCTCCTGCCCAGCGCGCTCCAGCCTCTCACTATGTTTTGTTTTCTTCAGAACGGTTTTCATTAAAGTAATATTTATTTTTCAGTTTGTTTCCTCAGTCACCCCTTCTCCCCCCATTCCTACTATGCCACCCCCTTAAAGGTAGCCTTCATGAGAATAGAACTTATTTTTCTTGTTCGCTGTTAAATTAGTGCCTGGCATACAGTAGAAGTTCAATAGATATTTATTGAATTTATGAATGACTCTATCTATACAACTTTGGTCAAATTAAGAACTTGATTTACTTAACTGTCAAATAATGAGTCTGTTCGGGACCTCAGAGTTTTATGGTTTCTATGTGCAAAGTAGGTTAAAATGTATAGATATCCTTTAACAGCTTTGGTGCATAAAACTGGATTAACCATAGTCTTTGGTTTATGGCATATTCTTATCACGCGAGGTTCATGCAAGGTTGACTCTAAAAATTTTTATTTTGTTATTCTTAAGCACGTTACTAATTCCCTCAAACTCAATAACCAAAACAAAAGCCAGGGCTTTGACAATTATAAGCTACACGTAACTGAATTCTCTTGCTTCCCACATGCCGTCTCTCTGGCCACCATGTACCCTGAGCCCTATTTTTTTGCATTCTCTCATGGTTTTGTTTTATATTGTTTTGTTACACCTGTGTGTATTCCTAAAAGTATGTTGTATGTATATGTGTGTATGAAATTACGATTTTTTAAGAAACGTGTAATCATTTAGAGATTTAACTATGTCATACCACATATTGTCCATGTTATTGAGTATTGCTGTAATTCACTATTTTGGTGACCATAGCATTCCATTGTCTGACCATGCCACAGTTCATTCATTCAATTTCCTGTATTTGGGATGTTTCCAGGTTTTTGCCCTTCTGAACTGTGCCCAGGTATATATCCTTGATGTCTCTTGATGAACATGTGAAAGAGCTTCTTGTGTTACAGATCTAGGAATTAAATTACTGAATCATAGGTATATGAATGTTATGCTACAGGAGATAATGCCAAACTGTTTTCTAAACTGAATACAAATCCTCCTCAACATTTCCTAATCTCAGATTTAAAAATTTTTGCTTGTGAAATGTTATTACATTGTGGTCCTGATTTACATTTCCATGCTCACAACAATATGGGCATCTCTTCATATGATAATTGGTTATTTCCGTGAAACGTCTAGTCATGTCTATTGCTCATTTTTCTTTTGGGTTGTTTGTGCTATTATTGATTTGTAGAAATCCTTCAAATATCATTGGTACCTGCTTTGTTGGGTATTTGTATGGTGAATAGCATCTCTCAGATTGTAACCTGTCCTTTTACCTTTAAAAGTATATTTTGATAAACAAAAGTTACTAATTTTAATATATTCGAATTATTTTTTTCTCGAATTAGTGCTTTTTGTATCAAAAGAAAATTTTCCTATGTCAAAGTCTAAGATTATGGTTCTTACAATATGGTCTGTGGAACCATGGAGTCCTTGACACTCTTTCAGGGGTGCCATGAGGTCAGCCCATTTTTAAAAGAATACTGACATGTTGTTTGCCTTTTTCACTCACTGTGCTGACATCTATACTAATGGTGCAAAAGCCACAATGTGTAAAACAAACCTGCTGGTACTTCAGCAGAAATCAAGGCCAGGTACCCAACTGCCTGTCCCGTAGTCATTGCCTACCTTACTGCCATGCAATCTTAGTAAACAAATAAACAAAAAAACAACAACAAAAAATCAAAAGCTAAGTTCACTTTAGAATGACTGTGATGAAGTAATACATATTGTCCATTGATTAAATCTTAAAGTGTCTTAAATATTTCACGTAACATTATAAGAATGGTTCACAAAGCACTTCTGTATGTGACGATTGTCTAGAGAAATAACACTTGAGTGAGTCATGAGTTGAATTACATGCTTTCTTCATGGGACACCATTTTTACTAGAAAGAATGGTACATAGACTATAGCAGTTCATACTTGGGCATTTGGAAGACTTTATCTGAAAATTGAATGAACTAAGGCTTCAAGTCAAGGAAAACACATAGTAGTACTTTCCAGTACTTAGAATGAGATCAGTGCTGCTATTAATACTATTTTTTGATACTATATAATGGAAAGTATCTATACTTCAAAGTTCTGGATGAATGTACCTCTCCAAATTACCTATTATATGATATAAAATCCATCAGGGGTAAAAGATGTCTTCTACTAAAGGCTTTTAATGCAACAAAAATATTTGTTGGTATGAATTTAGTCTCTACTTGGCAGACAGCGTTTGAGAAACTACCACTTTTTGAGTTTTGGTGTGGTACCAAAAAAGAAAATCCAGAAGGCTATTAAAATACTTCTTCCTTGTCCTGTTATATATCTATGTGAGACTAGATTTTATTCAGTATACTTTAACTAAAACTATATCTTGAAACTGATCCAATGCAGAAGTGGGTATGAGAATTTAACCAAGGCCAGATGTTAGAGAGATAAGCAAAAATGTAGAATAATGCCACTTTTCTAACTAAAACTTTTGGGGGAAATATAATTATTGTTCACAGAAATGTATTATTCATGTTAACATTTGATACTATTTTTAAAACGAATTAAAAATAAACATTTTATGAGTTTCACAATTTAAATTTCTAATATAGTAAGCATTGATAGGTATAACAACATAAAAGCTCTTTGGGCGTCTCAGTAGTGTTCAAGGGATCTTAAGACCACAAATTTGACAATTCTTGACTAAAATATATTTTACTCTATTTCCTAATAAGGTTTTTTTGGGGGTTAGTTTGCTTATTTTAATATGTCAGCTCTTAATCCATCCAATATGTGGACTATCTGTAATACCAAAAAAAAAAAAAAAAAACCAGACCTTTATGATGATTACATGAAAAGTGTGTATAGCTTCCGTCTATCATTGTAACTCCTACACATCAGCTATCTTTCATTTCTTTTCTTTTTCTTTTCTTTTGAGTTTTTTGGTAAGGTTGTATCTATTTGCCTGGTTATCCATCCATCCAGCAAACATATGAATTAAGCAAATAGTACCTCTCATGTCTTCCTCCCACCCCTTTCTGTACAGGACCAGCACCATGCTCCCTAGCTGTCAGACCTACTGTTCTGTCCTGGAGGAACTGGCCTCCTTTTTTACAGTGGTCACTGGTGTTAGCTGGACGTGTTGGTAGGTACTCACTACTTGGGTACTGACATGGTGCCCAGTTTTCTGTTGGAGGTAAATTGGGAGAAGTATTCATTTCCCCTTATTTTATGATTTCTTATTTGGCTCCATGAGTGTCAGAATCAACTCAAGAAGTTTCCTGTGGTATTTTACTCTTGCCAATACTACCTCTAACTTAGTACGTTATTAGCAAGAAAGAGGGAGGAATTCCATTTTTATTGAGTAGCTCTTAAGGTGCCATGTATTAGCATGTCTCAGTTAGTATCTTAGTAGCTCTTTGGGGGTGATAGCTTTATTGTGATGGAACAGAGATGGATCAAAGAGGCAAAGGAGCTAAAAGACAAAATGTAGCTCAAGCTCACAGTAGATTCAAATTCAGCTGTTTGTCTGCAAAATGCCTGCTTTTTCGGCCATGTAAAATCGCCTCTCAAAAAATCCGAGTCCCAGTAATATGGACTATTTCACACATTGTGATTATTGCCATTATTGTGTAAATACCTGGTTAAGGGGCAGAACAGTCCTGCACGCTCTTGCATCTCCAATTTTTATTTGTGTATAAATCATAGTTTTTATTGGACACATTTATCTCCTTAGGTCAGAGGCTAGGTGGAGTAGGTGAAAGGGCATTGGATTTGAGGCCAGATGACTTTTTCCTTTAAATTCCATCCTTGGCCTTTATTAGCTGTGTTATCCTGTTTGAATCACTGACCCTTTCTGGACCCCACTTTCCTAATCAGTAAAACAGAGCCAATGATAGGAGTTCTTTCCAGTGTAATTTGGCTGCTGGAAACATCCAATTTTGATGACAGAATCTGTGCAAAAGTTTAAAAGCAGAGGAGTACATATGGGGATAATTGGAAGTCCTAAGTCTCACTAGCATATAAAAATTATGTAAATTATGACTGTTGATGTTTCCCTCACCCTTTGACTTCTGGAACTACCTTTTAAGACTGTCTGTTTTCTTTTGTATTAGGTTGAGTCATATAAAATTGCTGACATCTGACTATTTTTAATCTGCAAAATATGTCAGTTTCATACGGTTAATGCTGATACATTTCAAATCGTTTTTAGTAAAATCACACATGAGCAGTTAAAGTAAAATCTGTGTAGTTGTACCATAGATACATAGGGCAAAAGTGAAGAAACCTAGATGATGGCTATGTTTTACAATACAGACTTTCACCCTGAACTTTTCTTTCTCAAGATGTCTGATGACATGTGTGAATCTCTAGTAGCCAGTGAAATGTTTTGTGTTGAAGAAGCACTGAAGGCCATGAAGCATCTTCCCCACAATGGGTGGGGCTGATGCGGAGAGTTGGCCCGAACGGAGAAAGAGGAGTTAGTTGCAAATGCCAGTCTCTTCATTTTAATTATGTTAAGTGTGAGATCTACCTATATGTCTAAATGTCTATCCTGTATATAAATAGATTTTCTAAAGCATACTTACAGAAAGCATGCTTTCTTTAAGCGGGGAAGACTGGCAGGGAAGTGGTAGGTATAAAAATGAATTAGACAAGACTTAAGAGATTGCTGTTTCTCCATTTAGAGAATAATTTATTAAGACGGAAGTCACAACTTAACCACAAATACTAAATTTAGTGATTTTTAAAATTTTTGATGGCAGAGGGGGAAGCTGTTTGTCGTTGGTAAATTAGGCTCTAAACCTCTGCCTTCCTTCAGTTGCAGTGTTCTTACAATTTCTCCATAAAATGGGGCTCTTTAAAAAAAGATATTTTCTTTTTGGCTGGGAAATAAACTGGGATGGATTCTAAGCACGAATTAATTTTTAGAATTATCTATTAGTTTAGATTCTGTGGAATTTACTACTCAGATTTCTAGAAAAACAAGCAAAGGAATAAGTTCCACAAGTTACCTACTTTGTCTTTGCCATCCACGAATTAAACAAAAAATGCTACCAATGCTTGATATTTAAGAGTTCTGTGAAATCTCAGAGGAAGAAATCAGAAGTTAAGAATCAAGGACATGAAAATCAAAACTTAAGACATCAATAAAAGCTAAAACAGCAACTATGAGGCTTATTTAATTCCCATTTCTTTCCTTTGAAAATCAATTGTGACTCACCGTTAAATCCACACCAGTAGCCCAGGCATTTAGCGTTTCAGAAAAGACTTAAAATGCTTCCTTGAACGAAGTATTTCACCTTTGGTTTCAGTTCTCAGTGAGGTTGTGGCTTTTTGTGCTCTTAAACCAAACCTTCTGGTTTTCCCTTTTTTTTTAACTCAAGCATTTTAGTTTTTTACTGGACTCCCTCAGCTCTGAGGGTTACATCATAACCAGCTGTATTTGTACTCTTTACCATATCCAAAACTGATTGTAACTCACCATCCACATATGCACAACCGTCTTATATCTTACAAGCAGAGATTACAAAGTTTTTAAAACAGGAATTTCTGAAAGCCCCTGTGCATGAGCTCATGAAAGAAAATCCTGCTTCATGCAATTAAAAAGAACATTTACAGAGAAAAGTTAATTGGACTTAGTTTAGTCTTTGAACCTGGAAAAGTCAAATCTCACCTGCAAATCTGTCCCTCTGTCCATTAAAAAAAAAAAAGTATTTAGGACATGAGCACAAAAAACCATTTTACACCGGAAGCACAACTATTCTTTAAATATACTCTGCATTGGATGAGTTTTTCTTACTTACCAGTTTGTCCATTCACTTATGGTCTCTGAAGGCAAGACTGGATCAGCAACTGAGTGTAACCTCTGATGTTGAGGGAAATCTACTTTGCTTTCTGCCGGGACTGCTGGTGTTGACCAGTGGGAAATGCTGCATTAGCTCTCAAACCAAAACATTTAAAGTGCACTATGAAATGTTGACATCTTGCCAAAGGCCTGAATATCAAGTACCGCAGATGTCCAGTCCTCTTTGGAGCCCAGCTCTACTCTGTGCTTGGGTGAGTTGAATCTGATTTGTGCTTAGGGTGACAAATGATCCAGGCTTGACCAAACAGTAACTGGTATGAAACTGGGTACCGAGAGAGCGGAGGGAGCCACCTGGTAAGCTAAGCGAGAGCTCCAGCCAGCAGGAGGCTGGGTCTTTTCCCATGCCTGGCTGTGACCTCTGCCCGTGAAGCTGTTGTAAGAATAGCTTCTGTATGTATTGGGAAGTATTTTCACGTTGTAATTCACACGGCTTCACCAACTCCTTGAAAATTGTTGGAAAGCCAAAAAAATAGTTGAGAGTAAACCAGACCAGAACATTTCCCACTTTCAGGGGAAGGAGTGGGGAGGCTGTGTAAGTGTGTGTTCACCGGAGGGTCTTGACTGGCGAAGGGCAAGAGTATTATCAAATGAGGCCAGAGATTGAAAGGACCCCAAAGCCGTCTCCTTTGGACTTGGGTGACTTTTCTCTCTCGCCTCACTCTGTTCAGGGGTGGGTGTGGAGGACGTCATGCCTGCCAGTGCCTGCTCTGCTCCAGGGAAGATCCTCACATAACCCCAACCTGGACTCGATGCTGTTGGGTCTCCTAATCTTTCTTCAGGTTTCCCCTCTTCTTACATCTGGTCTCGGAGCGCCCTGTTTGACCCTAGTTTCTGGATTGTTCCCTCATTTAACACGTTGCTGGGATGTTTGACTTTTCTTACATCGTCCTCTGGATTAAGGCAGTCGTAATGCATCCCTAGGGAGGAAGAGCCCGAGTCTCCCATACTCTGTCTGCTTTAGGCTCATCCGGCTGTGGACCGATGGCATCAGTTTTGTTCCTCTTACCAGTTTCTTTCCCTTTGTGCTAAGGCGGTGTGCTCATTATCAGACTTGCTTGTTGCCATTATCAGAATGACACAAAAACCCTCAAAGTGCCAATGGACCTTAAGGCCCTTTTGTTTGGTATTCCTGTCCATGGGTCACCCAGCTATACAGGATTAATTCTGCTTCACTGTCTCATAACTATCCAGTCACCAAAACCAGATTTTCTTTTTTTTAAACAACGAAATATCTCTTGTCTGTGACTCCCACCAAACTCAAGGTCACGTGTTGCCTGTATTCGCTGCCTCCAGTTTATTCCCCACCCACAGTGTCTGCCCTCCAGTCACCCATGAGTAGGATCCCTGTAAAATCCAAGCATGTCCATGACCTTTCTGTGGGTCCTTATCACTTATAAGTTCATGCTGTTTAATCTGTCATATCTGGTGCTCTGTGGCTTCACAGGCGTCATCTGCTGCCACTGCTTGCCTTGAACTTTACATCACAGTGGCACCAACCTCTTTGAACTTCCTGCAATTAACAGTGGTCCTTGGGCTTATGCTTTTCCCTCTGCCTGGAATAACTTTCTGGAATAATGACCTTCTCCTTCTACCTATTACATCCTGAATTTGAGTTGTGTTTCTAAAGTTTCAGCTATTCTTATACAGTTTTCCCTGATGTCTGAAAGTGGAAAAGAACGTTCCTGCGAAACCTTTCATAAGCTGGAATGTCATAAAGTGAAGAAGTGGTTACCTTAGGACCTGTCTTGCTAATGGATGCACATAAAATGAAATAAAGTGGAGATCCTCGCAGACACAGTTCAAAGCCATGGCGGCTCGATGCTGAGAAGCTGAGTGTAGTTCTGGGAAAGGAGCTGGGGATGCCACTCTCACTGCTCGGGGCTGCACGCTGCCTCTGTAATGACTCCCTGCAAAGCAAATGCTGAACACTTTTCGCTGTTCTTTCACCCTTTTTCATAAAAGGGAAAAAACTTTTCTTTCGGTTATTGAAAACAGGTACTAAGTAGGTCTTCCATAAAAGCGAAGTGGTGTAAAGTGAACTTTTGAAAAGCAGGGGTGATACTTGTATTTGTGCCTCAATTTTTATTATGTCCATATACCATCTGCTCTGTTTATTATATCTGAGGTTTGTTTACATGGAGTTGCCCTAAAAATTAAATGTTTAGCTTTACCCTAAGTAAAAAAGACTTTGAAATTACAGATTTTATGTGTTCAGTCTTTTAATCAAAATAACAACATAATTATTGAATAAACTTGTCTGAGTTCCATTCTCTCAAGTATTTCTCAAACCTGTGGGAAAGCTGCTTTCAGACACAGTTCAGCACACCCTTCCTCTGGGAAGCTGTTCTTTCTTCCAAGTTTTACTTACAATGCTTGGTATGTTTCGTAAAGGAGACTTCTAAACAATGATAAAGGCCAGAGTAAATGTTAATGTCCTCACTTTTATTTTTAAAGGCTTGTGATGCATGATATAAAAATAAACTGACTTTTATAAATATTCAGTTTCACATGGTAGGAATAGGTTTGTTTGTTTGTGATTCAGTAACTGCTAGAATTAGCTCAAAGAAACCTTGAATCAAATGTGTATTTTTTTAATACCAAAACTGGTAAATGGGGCTGTATGGATCAAACATGGTTCAATTTTATGGGATTAAATAGTGATCACAGGGTTGAAAAGTAACAAGTGCTACATGAGAATGCCAAAGGGGGGAAACTTTCTTTTCTAAGGGAACTTGTACCTTTATAATGGTGTTCTATTTTGTAAGCTGAAGGGAGACCTGGAGGTACCTGAAACTCAAATCTCTGAGTCTTATGAGTTCCACACTCTTGAGGAATTATAAGGAAAAAGTATTGATAGAATCCTGTAGCACAAAGCTGAGGACTCAGGGAAACCTGGGGGTATGACAGGATTTCTGAATAATGAGATAAATGTCAGTGTCTAGGATTGAAGAGTGTCCAAGGCAAAATAGGCCAGTTTAAACAAGGAGGATGTATTCCTGTAAACTAGGTAATTTAAGAGGCACACCCCCTTCTACTGTATTTTAGTTGATTGTGTCTGTAGTTTTGCACTGTCCCATTAACCACTGGACTAAGTGTCTGTCCCAGGAGGCGCCCACCCCTCCCCACACTCTCCCGAGTTGAAGTGGGGCAACTGCAGCCAGAGAAGTGCATCTGGGTGTGGCTTTGACCATGTTGCTTTTCCAAACACACCGTCTCTTCTCTCACCACTGGCCTTGTTCAGGTTGTTTGCTGGAATGGCCTCTTTCTTCCATCTCTAGCTGTTGACTTCTTGTGCATTCCTTAAAACCCAGGCCAGATTCCACCGCTTACGGAGCTTTTCCTTATCTCCCCACTAAGAATGAATGAATTGTTGCCTCCTCTCTGAATTCCTATGGTGCTCAGTTTGAGTTCTGATGAGGCCACTCCTCAGACCTTGTACTGTATCACTGATGGTAATGGCTGTCTCCCCTGGTTTTGGGGAAAGGTGGGTCTTTTGCTGATACTCCCTGAGTCTGTTATTCATGCAGTCACCTGGCCTGTTGGGCTGGAGGGCAAGTGATTTTTCTGCAGCCTCTGTCACTCCATATCGCCAGCTTGGCTTCCTGGGCTTGGCATGTTACCCCCTTGCGATCTGTGGGCACCCTCTCTCCTAACACTCCAGCTCAGTGAGAAAGGAAGATCTTTCAGAGACAAGAACGTGATTGTATTTAACAAATGAGGACCTCCGCTATATTCCCTTCTTTCTTTCCTAGTCCAAGAAATCTAAACGTCCTTTTAATTTTAATTTCTTTTTGTTGGTAATTCAGATTAAACTAATTAAAATTTTTTTTAAAGTCATGCATTTATGTACTTTAAGAAATGAAATAATTTTATAAAACTTATAATGAAAAAGTCCTGTCCTTTTCCTGTGCCCCACTGGCTACCTCATTCACTTTTTTAGCTATTACTTTTGGGTGTCAATCCCTGTATTCCTAACGTAACTGACAGTTCTTGTCTTCCACCTGTGTCTGTTGACGCCTTTGTGTAGAAGATGAAGATTTAGTTTCCTTATTCTCCATACTTCTCTTCCCCTAGATAATGATGTCTGTAATTTTTTGAAAAATTAGTATCCTTTATTCAAATAATTAGAGCCATGTCAATATTGTTTATATCTGAGGCTCATCACTTGCATTAAAAAAGATTGCAATTCCCCAGCTGCCTCTGGTGACCAGGAGAAACTGTGCGCTTTCAGTCTAATGAGGGCAGGCTTCCCCCTGAGTCCAGGCTGCCCATTTTCCCACTTACAGTTAGTTAAGATATGTAAACAAGCTATATAAATGTTAGCTCTTGTTGTCATGTCAGTATTCTAATTTGAGCCAAACCTCATTCCAGTTCTTAACTATATGTGTATGAATAAGCTTAAAAGGACTTTTGCCAGCAGCTGCACTTAGAGAAAATACATAAAGTCCAGGTGTATGTTTACGTAATACAGCTTTTACTGGATAGATGCTTCTTAGCATTATATGTCAACAGGCAGAGAAAATGTGTGATGACAAGTCCTTGTTATTAATAGTTTTCTGTTGTATTTCACTGAAGAGGCCTTCCAGCTTATGTGTTTTAGGCATTTTGCTTTTGGCAGCTTGCAATCATTGCTATCTTGGAAAAGTCCCATTTGCAATATATACGCACTTCCAGAACTGTGTTTTTGATTCTTCCTAGTTGAAACTTATCTGCTACCAAACGCCTAAATCAAATTCTGATCCTTTGCCTTGCTGCTCTCTTTTGTAGTTTTCCCAGACGCCTTATATTATATTATACTCGATAAGCAAGGCCCTTGATTTTATTCATTGAAAAATACAGACAGTCACTTAAAAGATAAAAGCTTCTGAGTCATAACTAGGCAGGCTGGGGATTGGCTTCTGGAGTTGATGAGACTGTTGGGAGACAGGTTTCATGTAAGAATAAGCAATCTGAGAAGAGAGCAAACAGCTAAATAACGGGGGATGTGAGAGGAACTCAGTGGCTTTCAATAGTTTGTAAAAATCCTACTTTGAGCATTCATGCTAATTGGTAACACTCATAGTGTGAGAGTGTGACTTAAATATCTACCTAAACGTTTGTCATAGTTCCAAAGGGGGGAGGGGTCTCTAGATAACGAGCATCCGGGAGGTCCTTGGCAGTTACATAGTGCCGAGCAGAAGGAGGTGGGGCGTATGCGGTGGCTGTGCGTCTGTGCTGCCGTGTACCTTCTGCACACATCTGTGACTAATCACAGCCTGTTTTCCTGCAGCCTCTCAGTCCTTCCCTAGGGGATCTCAAGCAATCTATTAGAGCCTGCCCCCCGAGATGAAACCTTTGGCCATCTTTGGCTAGAGTTTCATCCAGGACAAAATGAAGTTTAAAAAAAAAACCCAAAAAACAAACAAACAAAAAAAACAGCATACTTGTCTACTCTTGCATTAAGAGAGTCAGGATTAGGTGAATCTGTGTTTCTTTAGAGTTAATACCATGTGACGTAGTTAGAGTTAACTTTGGGTACAAAAGTGAGCTCTGCCTCTTATCAGCCTGGGGACTGTGGACTACTGATGTAATCTTTCTATATCTCTGTTTCCCCACCTGTAAAAAGGGTCTAGTATCACCTACCTCATTAAAGTTGTTGGAAAGTTTAAATGAAGTAATGAATATTTTCTTACTGCCATGCTCAGCCAAAGTAGGTGGTCAGTGAATGGTAGGGGCTCTTATTAATATGATCATAGACTAATCGTTGCTTCATAATTTTCTTGAAGTTGTGATCATTGACTATGTGGAAGATATAGAGTGCTATGCTTTGCAGTTTATTAAATGTTGATTTTTATGGAAAGATCCAAATTTGAGCAGGTCTTTGGCTCAGTAACCATGGTTACGAGGAAGCTCTTTTATAATTTAGCCATACTTAATCCTGGGGGAAGTATTTCTAAACTGTAAACATAATTTCAAGAGGAGATGGGCAGCCTTTAAAGACGGTGCACCTGATGGAGTACTTCAGTGCTCTCACTTGCCTGGACCCCCTGGTGAGGAAGCCAGGCATCCATCCCTTTTCCTACTCCTCATTCTAGCCCTCCTTCCGGTCAGTCTCCACAGGGAGTGTGGATGGAGCACGCTTCCTCTTTCTTCACTGTAGCCAACTCGAGAAGTTGTTAAGGGTTCTGCAATTTTTTTTCCTAATGTAGACAAACCGTGTGGCCCACAAGTACCTCTCCATTGCCAGAAAGCACGTCAGCCTGCTGACCCGCAGGAGAGACTAAAACTTACCATGCGAACGGCATTATTTAGCAATGTCTAGAAGAGTTTCTTATTAAAGGCCTAGAAAGTGAAGCTAAATAATAGTAAAGGTAGGAAACGTTTATTTTTCCCTAGGTGAGGAGAACAAAAGCTCATACAGGCAGAATATTTTGTAAATATTTTGTTAGTTCAGCTGACTGGTTATTAATCTGTTCTGGTTTTTTTGTGGGAAATGACAGAGACTTTTTTTTTTTTTAATGGGCCATAGGAAAAAAATAATGTTTGAGTTTGCTAAATAGTCTCTTGCCGTTTGCCAAACCAAATATCACTTATCAACTCCACGTATGAAGTATGTGCTATTTGCCCGGAGTTCGGATGCTTATTACCACTCTGTTGGAAGCACTTAGTTCAAAAAGCAAAACAAAAAAGCAGCACATGACACAACTGCTTCTGAAATATAAGAGATGGTGGTGTGGTTTTAAAAAGGAAATAGTTATGAGAGATTGTCGACATTTGCGCTCCGTTACGTTTTCTCACAACCATTTGGAGTGGTTTCTAAGTGATCTTGCCTGGAAGGCATCTTGATGTAGAGTCTTTCTCTGTAGCTGTTATTTTACAACTTCAATTTAATCCTGTTTTTACTGAATGCCAATTGGTGTGTTGTAGTTAGTTTAAATATTTATAGGATCTTACCACTGCATATTTATCTTTTAGGCATTTGTAACATTTCTTAACGTGTGGTCGAGACGATGTGAGAGGCAGTATGTCTGATTAATTGAGACGGAGGTCTCCGGAGCAGCTGGCCCTAGTTAGCAGGCTGACTCAGGCTCATGCTAGCTGTGAATCCTTGAGCCACATCGCTTAAGCTCTCTGTGCCTCTGTAGTCTCTTCCTTGGGATGATCCCTATAAAAGTAACGGTAATATTTAACTCAAAGTATTGTGTGAGTGCCCAGCACATAGAAGAGGAGAATTAATGTTGCCTGTCATAAGTATTATTTCCTAATGGAAAACTAAAAAAACTTAAAGGAGACTTATTATCTATGAAAGGTAATAATTGGTTGGAGAAAACATGATTTTGAAATGGAGCTTAAATATAGTATTTGCAGACCTGTATTTTATTATAATTTTCCTTTGGTCTGTGTTCAGACTATCTTCTAAGTGTCCCTGGACCATTTGGTATAGATGAGATTCACACAAGTTTTTATGTTTCCTCTGCATACGACAGCATTTGAATGGTAATTCATATGTATTGCTTCCTTTCCTGGTACTTTTTTCTATCTCACTTTAGTCATTTTTTATGTAGACAACATAAGAATCAATATGTTTTGGCCTTAAGTTCAGTTTTTCTGGCATGAAGCTCTATTTTTTTTTTCTAGAATAAAATAGTGAAGATACAGACTCAGTATCCATACTTTTCCAATCTGTGGGATTCATTTTCATTCAGAGGCACAAAATCGAGTTGATATACTACTTACTTGTGATGGATTGGAAAGATTTGGAAGCTACCTGGTAACTAGCTCAGAGGCATAATCAAATACTGCAAACCCTCACAATTATTATTTCTAATATAATTTCACTACTTTTTTTAAAGCTGTTTGTTGGCTTGTTGCTGACATTAAAATATGTTCCAGTGTGAGCGCCACATACAAACCAGGAGAAGACAGTTTCTTAGTGTCTTCTTTTAGAAGGAAAAACAAAGGTTGATTAGTGATGTGTAGTCTGGGATTGGCCCTGGGATAAATTCCAAGGTACCCCTGGCTGCAGGAGAATGAGAATTTTCACTTTCTAAGCTACTTTTAGAGTCACTGTTGAATCACCAGAGTTGTGATGCATTCCGAGGAATGTGGGGGTTTTTTATTTGTACCTTTTGGTTCACTTTAAATTTAGCATCAGAAGCTGATGTGCTTGGGCCCTTTTAGAGTCCTGAGGGCAGATCTCTGTCTCTGGCTGCTGCAGGGTGGGGAAGGTGTGACAGGAGCTCTGGAGTCAGGGGTGCCTGCGCTGTTCTTCTCCAGTCAGCCTGTCCCACAGGTTGCAACTATGGGCTTCATAGATATTTTAGTAATTCAGAACCACTGAATTGACATTTAGGAGTTGAGACAGAGATAAAAGGTAACAAAGAGATTGTTGCTAATTGGCTATGGTCTTTTTGTGACATTACAATACCAGAACATGCAAAACTCCAGTGAGATAACCAATTGACTCAAGCCTGGGTTTCCCTTCTGGCTCTACAAGCCTCCTCTGTGAATCGTGGTTTGTTGGGGTGAGGCCGGCATGTCTGAGTGCTGTGCACTGGACCAAGAGGTAGGGGTTTACCTCTCTACCCCAAGCTCCTCAGCCCTTCCTGGGATAACGTGAAGTACTTTCTGGGTCAGATGTCTTTGAGGGCTGGAGGGTTTAAGACTGAGACGACCTCCATGACATCTAGACGCTCTGGTATCTTCACATCCAGTGCTGTGTTTGAACGTGTGCCTCCTTTGTGATAGTTGCAATACCAGTTACACACTTCAGGCCTTTGCGAGATGGACCTAAAACAGAGCGGGCCATTGGGCCAAGCCCCTTATCCAGCCCACAGGGACAGATATGAGCTAGGGAGCCCCATGGAGTCATCACAGCCACCAAAATATTTTTCTTTGAATCACAGGGCCTTCCTATGTTGTGGTTTTATTTGGTGTGTGCACGTGTATGTTCTTTTTTAAATGAATTAAATTTTCTTTTTTTGCGGAAGATAACTTATTTCCCTAACTCTGATACGTGTACTTATATGTTAAATACATAATTATATATATTTATTGTCAGTGATCAAATTTACCCCTCTCCCCCTGCAAAAAAGCATTTGATAATGCTTTCGAATGGAATGACATGGAATGAAAGGTTCACCTGAGGTGTTGAGCTCTTTTTGTTTGTGTTTGATTACGGTGCTGTAGGACTGCGACCACACAGCTCGCTTTGAGAACAATACTCTCTGTGTGACATGCTGTGACTATCTGGCTTTCCTGCAGAAATAGGCACTCCTTTTGAACTGTAGTGTATTTTTCATCTCAGCTTTAAGATTGAGGAGAAACTTTTTGATCTGAGGTACCTTGCTCCAGGAGATACTTTTGAAGAGATTTCACTTACCAAAGGCTTAACCAAAACAGGTTGGAATAGGGTGGCTTTTAACTTGCTGTTTGAACTGGGGCACTTTTGGGAGCAAAAAGGGGCGTTAATGATAATTAGACTGGGACTGCAGGAGTGAACGGGGTCTGTCCTGGGCAGGTGGGACATATGTTCACCCCACGGTAGGTACGCTCTGGAGAGTCAGAATAGAAACTACGAACTCTCCAAATCTTTTGAAAGCCCAGGACTTACAGAAAACCTTAAAATGAGCCTCAAGACAGACAGGTGCTACCTTGTCCATCTTTGCAGCGAATGCTGCTGTGACGTAGGGTTGGAATCTACTATGAGTCCATTTATTGAGCATCTACTATATATAAATACTCTGTGCTAGTCTTTAGGAGGATTCCTTCATCAGCCACTTAAAAGAGCTCATTGCTTTTCCAAACAAAAGTTTCAAGAGTCCTGGCTTACAGTTTACCCCCAGTGCATTCTTTTTCTGCTCTGTTTTATTCTCTGTTCTAATTCTGATTCCTTTGTGACGTCTCTGTGCTAATCCATCCCGTTCTCTCTCTTCTATAATTCCAGTTTGTTAACTCTAAGTTATTTGGAATGAAATCTCTTTTTTGTTATGTGATAAGTATTTCAGATTTGTAAGCGCTCTAAAGGGGGAGCTCAGGGCATTTTCAAGTTTTTGGTCAACTGTAAATTCAGCTCGCTGCTGGGGATGCTGTCGGTCCTCACTGGGTTGATGGATGTGGCTGAGAGTGATTCTTGTGAAAAGTGTGTTCAAGTTTGAGAATCACTATTAAATCGACCATTTTGTGGCCGCTTTAGGTTGTGAAGACCTTTCAGAATTTGATGAAAGTCAGGAAACTAGAAAAATATACAAACATATTTTATACAATAGCAGGGGATTTGGGAACTGCTGGTTGAGTACTCTGCTATAAACTAAGCACTTCAATTTTCACAATAACTCCTATTAGCATTATTAGAGTAAGTCACACACCAGTGACCTCTTTTGAGAACTTGATTATTATTTATCTTTAGTAGCCGTGGCCTGCGGTTTGTCCCCAGCTCTTTGTTTTTTCATGGAGAGCTCACGCCTGGAGATTTCTGCTTGCCTTAACCTAGGCCCCGTGGTGAAGGCCAGCGTGGCCCTGCAGGGTGGTCCTGACACACGCTCACTCAGCTGCAGACCTGATGTGGCCGAGGCTTCCTCAGCCAGGAGGGTGGGAAGGGATGTCAGTGAATTCCCTTTACTTACTTTAAACAGCTTAAGTTTTGTATTAATTTGCTTTACTCTTTAGTGAATTACATTTACTTTAAACGACTAAGTTTTAAAAAATTACTAAGGAATGTGTGGGCACTTTAGAAATACAGATACGTGAAAAGAAGGGAAAAAAATTAGTGGAAAATGTATCCTTGGGTAACCAGTTATTTTCCTGTAAATGGCAAAATAAGAAGTAAAAGAAGAGTCACTTGGTGACTTTGATGCTGGAGGGGAATTTATGCCTCCTAGTTATGCACTAGGATAATAACAATAGCAGTAGGAATAATACCTAACATTTATTGAATTTTTATAACATGCCAGATACTGTTTTGTGTAAATTCCCGATTTATATTAACACATTAAAACCTGATAGCTGGTGCATGAGTAAGTGCTGTTAATGTACCCCAATTTAACAAGGACAGGAAGGCACAGGGTGGTGAAGCATCTTGCCCTAGGTCACACAGCTGGTAAGGATTTGAGTTGAGTTGACAGTTACTCTCTGTCTCAAATGTGTACACTCTCTGGTCTTCTAGGATGATAAGAAACCCTGCTGTGAATTACTTTTGGGTGGTGGTGGAGGAGAGACAGCTGCGTGAATGTGTTGGGGTTGAGGGATGAGGACTAGGGCATTTCTAGGTGGGTGCAGAAATGGACCAACCACTCAGGAGTGTGCACAGGTCCTATGCTTTTTGGACCCTTTAGTAATTCGGCTAATGATCAGCCTCACCTTGAAATATCTCATTCCTTTGCTATCAACATGTGGAACGGCTGAAAGAATGTCTGCTGATTGAAACCTTCCCAACTTACCTTAGAATGATGGGCACCTGTTTAATTTTAAACTGGGTACCATTACTTTCTCTGTGCGGAACATTCACAAACAGCTGGACCTCAGAAAGAAAGGTACAAATGTGGTGTTCACAGTTTACTAATTTAGGGAGGGCTGACAGAATTATTGTAGGTCACTGAGCCTTTAAATAATATCTGTTTGTAAAGTTGCCTTGTACTTTGATCTTGAGGGTAACGCCAGTTTAGGTCATATCAATTTTCCAAAATGTCACGAGCTTTGCATGTTTCATCATTAATTTAATTTTCCTTAAAATTATTTCCCAGAACACTAAGTGGACATTTTTTTTTCCTGTAATGTTATTTAAAAGAAAGAATCCAAGAGCAAATTGATTTAATACACTCAGTGAATAAGGACTTGTCTCTGAGAGGTGAGTAATGCAGAGGCTAAGCACGTGGGCTACAGGGTTGAAAATACTGGATTCAAATCCTGCCTCCCTCACTTAGCAGCTGTTTGAGTCTGGCTAAAATACTTAACTCAGCTGTTAAATGGAATAACTCCTATCCCGTAGGAGTGTTGTAAGAATTCAGTGAGATAACATTCATTACTCACAAAGCACCAGTGCGATGTCTAATGTGTGGAAAGCCCTCAATAAACATTAGCAATTATTAAATCCTGGAAAAGCAGATAACTATGGACAGAGGTTGGGATCTCTTACCACTGGTCTCAACCCCCACCCACTTAACAGTGTGTCGTTTTTCTTTTGAGTAGTTGCACACCATCCTATTGAAGGAAAGAGTCATTCGTGGTTATTTGCATTATTTCGTGTTTTCCTCACCATTAGAAATCTCTCATACTCTCATTTCCATGCTCCCTCCCACATCCCCCTCAAAACTCTGAATCTTGTGTTTTGAGGTTGGTCTTTGTACCACTGCTGCAATTATTTCTATTATTTCGTAAACACGTGTTTGATGGGGTATCGAGGAGAGTTCATGCTCAGTTAGCATAAAACTAAATAATTACTGGCCATCCTGTCCTATACATTGAAGAACTGAGGGCAGTAGGAGTGAGTTCCGTCAGATAAGAAAGAGGAAACTGCCTGAGAGCCTTTACTGAAAACTTCTTATGGCCCATCTCTCAGAAATTCAAACCTAAACTCATTAGCTGGTGTGTAATTGTGAAAAGTGGGCACAACCCAGCGTGGAGAGTTCTTTCATTTATGTTCAGTGGAACGCCTTTTCCCTGAAACCATTCCTCCTCAACTTGCAGTTTAATTTGTGTATATAAAAACCTCTCTCAGTCGTAATCAGTTCTGGGAAGCTGGAGTCTCCTATCCCCCCTTCCTGCTTCACTCCCCGCTCCCCGCAACCCCCGTGGTCTCTTTGGCAGCTGACTTGAAGAGCACAGACCCCATCTGGACACGCCTTTGCTCAAACGCGCCCGGGGGAGATTTTGATCCAGATTTGGATCGTGGCCTGCACGGCCCTCTGTGACCTGGCTGGCCTCCCCTCGGTCCCCTTGCTGCACTTCCTGTGCTCTGGGCCTCGATCCTTGTGTTGCAGCTGTGTCGACCTTTTTGCTGCCGCTGCGCTTCCTAGTCCTGCCCCTTCGACGTGTCAGTCCCATCTTGGAAGCTTTGCATATGCTCTCCCACCCTCTGTCTTCCTCATTTCATTCAGGTCTCCTGTTCTGATCTCTCAGCTTCGTTGTGACTGCTCCTGGTCACCTCATCCACGAGACACGCCCCATTATGTCCCACCCCCATTCTGCTCAGTGGTTCCTTCCCCAGGATCATAAGCTCCTGAAGTCAGGCACTTTGTCTCATTCACTGCTGTCTCCAGTACCTGGAATAGTGCCAGGTAAAGTACGCAGTTCTTAATTCTTGTTGAATTAATGAAGGGATCAAGGAAGTGGAGATACTTATAGAATTTAATGTATGATGCTCTATTTTGAGGCTTTAGTCTGAATATTGATGACAAACTAAGAGAAGCGCTTCTAATGTTTTACAGTGAAAGAGTTCAGAAAAACTATCACTCTTTCAGTATATTTTTCAGAGCACAGACATGTAGTTTCTGAGAAATTTTCAAAAAGCAGAAGTGCCATGGATTGATTTCTCATCTTTGATCATTCTCTTCTGCTTTTTGATTTTACTCTTGTGTTTATATCTTTTATCATGAAAGCACTTTTGAGTCTTTGTTCTTATCTTCTCAAATGCCCACTTGCAGACTGCTTCCCTTCCTGTCCCTCATCCCCCATCACATTAGTGGTGACAGGGTGCCTTCTCTCTAGGGGCTCAGGAAGCATGTGGCTGGCTTATCCAAGAGCACCCCCCTCTCTAAAGCGGGATCTGAGCAGTGGTTTCAAGCTGTTTCTTGGCTTCTGAGCTGGGCTCCAGGGTTTCCAGAGGCTGGTGGAGGTTTTGCCTCAGCCTCATCGGAAGCTATTCTGTTTCCATCTGTCCGGTGCACTAGTGTTCCCTGTAAAATTTTGTTTGAGTAAGATTTGCCTCATGAATAAAACAGTATCGGAACACTTCTGATTTAGAGGGGTCTCTTCCCTTTTCAGGGAATAATGACAGGGCTGGGAGCAGGGCCTTGTATCCGTGAGAATCGAAGGTGGCAGACGAAAGCGAAGGCGGCCTGTTCTGGATGAGTCTGACTAGTTCTGACCCAAGGAGACATTTGATTGATGTCTGTGCCTAGGTTTTACTCAGCGGTGTACACAGGTGCCCTTGACTTTGCTGCCACCTTACTTTGTCTCTTTTCAGTTCCTCCTTTCTAAACCTGAGTGCTTCTGTTTGTGGTACAGTATTGCCGTGGAAACTTTATGCTAATGGCTGCCCCTGGCACTCTGCATTTGGGGAAGGCTCATCTGATTTCTGTTAAATAATTTGATTTCCTTTCATGCTGCCAATTTCCAAGGCATTTGAAATCCTCCATTAAAACGAAAACATGAACTCATCAAAGTCGAAATGTAAACAAACTTGGGAAGTGTTTGAACCTCATCATTGAATGTATTTGGAAATCCCAAAGAGAAAACCTTTCGGGCTCATATTCACAGCACCCACCCAAATGGAAAACAGTATGTTGCTGAGTGAATGAACTTAACATTGAACACAGGTTGCCTAGGCTCTAGACATTAATACAACTATATTCGCACAAAAGTGCTTGTTGTATAATAGTATAATCCCCTTTTTGGGGGTGGTGGTGCACTTTTGACTTCCCCATTAGTCTTCTCTATATGAGATGGGGGAGGGGGTGCTGTATGTCACTGTCCTTGAATATTCTTTTGTATTCTAGCATTTCAAAGATTTTAAGTAAATGAAGGAGTGAAGGAGTAAGTGACATGAACACAATCAGTAGAAAGGAACTCCAGCCATAGGAGAAAAGCTTTGGGGCTTGGTGGCTTGGCACAGGGAAAAACAAAGTATGCACACAGGGGCAGTTAGGTGTCTGTAAAGAGAAAGTCAAGAGTCAGAACACAAAATTGCTGTAGATGTGGCATCTGTGAAGCAAGAGTGACCTCTCTTAGGGCAGGAAGTGGTATTCTCATGTCCAGTGTGCCATAGGATTCTGTCATTTTTATAAACTCCCTCCTCACTGGAAATCAATCTAGCCACTCATGGGGTGCTTTCAATGTGATTTAAAAGGGATTTTAGGGAAAACTAGGATTTACTTCACTGATGTTGGTGAATTGTAACAATGCTGTAAAGTACGAGAGAACTTTTCTAATTAAATATTGTCTGGGCCTCTTATTCTAGAGTGTATTTCTTGCATGATGGAGTTTCTCAGATTCTTTAAATGAAAAGTTTATTTTGACTCTTATTGGAATCATTAAACACTTCATGGAATATATGGCTTAAGACAGTTTCTTACTGGGAGTTTTTTGCTACTTTTATTCTTTTTGACCTTCGGCTATAGAAAGGATTGTACATTTAGGAAGGCGTAAAAATAATGGGGTACTATTAAGGAAATGGTGACAATTGAAATACTTGATGAGAAAAGGAATTTAAATGTGTAACTTAACCAAATTCAAGTAGCTAGACACAAAACCTTCTTTTCTCTTTAAAAAGAAACAGTACTAATTTTATATGGTATTTTCTCTTCTTTACAACCTAAACTATAAGCAACTACTTTTGATTATTTCCAAGAGCTGTTAGCTTGTGAAGCTGGGTAATCATTAAAAATTGAGTACTTGCAAGCTACAAATGAGTGCCTAGGTTTTTGCTTAGATGTAAAGAATTTTCCAATGGCAGTTCCGCACCTGTAGTGTGGAAACTTAAGCTAGGTCAGAGTAATAAGAAATGAGCCTTGCTAAACAATGAGTGTGTTTTGGCTCAAAACTGTTACGGAAGCAGCTGTCATAATATATAGCTCTTTAGAATTATCAGCTGCATTACTAAGTACATGCTCTGTGATCCTAGTTAATTTATTCATTTCTCCAAACCCCAATTAAATGGGAAAGAGTATTTTTACTATTCTCAGTCCTATGTTTTCTTAGTAAAATCTCAAGGAAATAGCTTGAAATGCTCTATTTTAAGATGCATGGGGTAATAGACTTTATCTGAATAGCAGGAATACTTCTCTTTATTTTTTGAGTTGACATAGTTTCCAGATGAAATATTGGTAAAACATTTTTAAAAGTCATCTAAATCCTGTAAAATAATGTGAATGTTTTAGGCTATAGAAAATATGTCCCCTGAGAATAATGTTTTTTAACATTTATTACTCATTTTAAAGTCAGTTTTCAATAGGACTGCTGTGAGTCACTGACTGTTTTTATGGAGCTTAATTCATTAAAGAGAATTCAGTGTACACTAATGACATGGTAATTGTTCTAATGTACATACAAAGAAGTAGAAAATATAGTGAGCAAAGTGTTCTTTTTTTGTGTGTGTGTGTGCTGGGTTAAACTGTTATTTGTGCAGAAATAGGAACTTTGGATTATCCCTGTCCTGCTCAAGAGCTTATAATAAGGCGAGGCCGTAACAATAGTTCTAAACAGATTTCTGGTTTGCTCCTTTGGGCCACATTCATGACTTTATTCCTGTCAGTAGGTTTTCTATCCAAGATGTCCCTGAGGCTGAGCACATGCCCCTCTAATAGGCTTTCAAAATACATTTCTCTTAACCTGTGGGGCATTTATAAATGAATCAGCAGTGTTTATAGGACATTTGTTCTCTGCAGAGATCTGTTACCAGATGAAGTGGAGGAGTTGAAGAAGCAATTCCGGATGGATCGTATACCTCATTGTAAAACTGAAACCATAAAGCTTGCAGAGGAAAACAGAGTGTGCTCCCCACATTGGACAGGCAAGGATTTCTTAGGATATAAAAAGCTCTAAACTATAAAATAAAAAAAATTAATAAGTTGGACCTTATCAAAATTTAAAACTTTCATTTTTCTTTAGACACCATTAAGAAAATGAAAGGCAAGCCATAGATTGGGAGGAAATATTCATAATTTATATCTCTGCTATAAGGACTCAGGCTATTTAAAGAACTTTCACAACTCTATAAGAAAAAAAGACAACTCAAAAACAAAAAAAAGGCTAAAAGACTTAAGTGAACAAATCACAAAAGAAGATGTTTGACCAAGGAACACATGAAAAGATGCTCAGCATCATTGGTCAACAAGGAAATGCAAATTAAAAATGATGCGATACTACTTCATACCCATTAGAATGGCAGAAAAATAAAACAAATACCAAAAAGCTGATGATACTGTTCACAAGGAAACGGAACAATAAATAGTTTCATATATTTTTGATTCTAGTGTAAACTAGAAAATCTACTTTGGACAGCAGTTTGGTAACTTCTTCTCAAGTTAAACATATAACTACCTATGAACTAGTAATTTAATTCCTAAGTGTTTAAGAGAAATGAAAGTATATATCCACAAAAAGACTTTTACTAGAATGCTCATAGCAGCTTTATTCGTAATAGCCCAAAATTGGGAATGACCCAAGTGTTTGTTGACAGATTAAAATGAGTAAACAAATCGTGCTGTACTTATAGAATACCACTTAGTGATCAAAAGGAATGATACATGCCAATGATATGGATAAATCTCAGAACAGTATGTTGAGCCAAAGACGTCAGACATAAAGGGGTCTGTACTGTGTGAATCTTTTTAAATGCAGTTCTACTACAGGTAAGACTAAGCTCTAGCGACAGAAATCAGGCATGTGGACACCTGTGACTAGAAAGGAGCACAAGGGAACTTTTGTGTGGAAAATATTATATTGTAGTAATTGGGGTTACATGGTGTCAAAACTCATTGAATTTACATTTAAAATGTTTTCCATTTTATTGCATGTGGTTTATACCCCAACCTAAATTCAGTGGGGAAAAAGTCAAAGCTGTAATACTTGCTCTTGGAGCAGTAAGGATATTGCAGACATGATGCATGTTGTACACGATATGTAAATGGCATGTAGGATGTTAGAACGATGGCAGAGATGGCAGAAGGTGGGCACCACATGAACGCTGAGAAAAAAGCAGGTCAGGTCAGAAAGGCTCTCTGGGCAAGAGATGGTTTGTGTTGTGTTTTGAAGACAGAAATTGACAAAGCTTAGAGATTAGGATTGAAGGGAAAATATTCCAAATAGGTTCAGGGTCTCAAGCAAGGGGTCAAGATAAGAATAAAAGAAGATGTGTTTTGAGATGAATAAGCATATTAATTGAAGCTGTTTCCCTAAGTTTATCATTTCCCAGCCCTCTATAGCTTTATCACTTTCTTCTTTCAAGACTTGGCCTAATTCTGTTCCTTCTGTCCACTAGATGCTCCAGAACACCGTGTTCTTTCCTATTTCTGAGCTCCTATTTTAACTCCACAGCGTAGCATTTAAATTTCCCCAGGTTATACGTTACATGTTGAGTGCGTATTTTCTCAGAACGTGTTTTCTGGGGGAAGGTGATTTTTCCTTCACTGCCCCAAGTGAAATGCTGAGTCCACAATTAAATGCTAGTTAAGGTTCTTTGGATGGAGGTTTGATAGATGTGCAGGAGAAGACATCTGTTGGAATGTAGGTTTACTATATTGAGTGTATGCTTTATGTTTTTACATGTAAGAGTGTTAACAGCTATAATTGTTTGTCACCTGTATACCAGGCATTATGATAACTATTATAATAGTTCTTCCTAGGTAGGTATTTTTATTCTGTTTTTACAGATGAGTAAACTGTGCAGGCAGAGGTTAGGTGACAAGCTGGAGTCTGAATATATCTCTTTGGCTTCCACTGTTCTTGCAGTCATCAAACCACTGTATTTGTGTTACTGAGAAATGAGGTGATGATGGTGATGACAGCAGTAGACATTGCTTGTACTCTTATGTCATGCCAGTCACTCTTTGGGCACTTTATACATATTAATCCATTTAACTTCCATGGCAAGGGAGGGAAATGATTCATAGAGTCATTAAGTAACTGTATCAGGGTCATATCAGAAGCAGTATGGAGTTAAGAGTTGAACTAGTCTGATTCCAGAATACACGGTCTTTGCTCTTTATTATAGTGCTCTCACACTTGGCTTTGTGAACATAAGGACTGGCTGTCTCCCTTAGCAAGAACAAGGCGTGCACTTTTCCTTGGGTGGGGTAGGAATGGATTTATTAAATCAAAACTAGCGAGGCAGGATGTTGTTTCCATGACATACTTAGTTTGTTAAATTAAGATCCCCCGTATTGCCAACCACCCATAAAATGTTTGTGGAGAAATTTCACTGTGTTTTTTCCTCACTAGGCTAAGACAGATTCCATTCTTTTCAGGGCTTAGGAATCTAGGTCTGGGTGTTTTTTGGTTTTTTTTTTTAAACTCATGTGGCTGCTTAAGTATTTAAAAATTCTCATGCTACTTGAACTAAACTAAGAAACTGGACATGACTGGCAGTGTGCTAAAATTATCATTTATGAAAGAGAATTAGTTACAGAACTCTCACCAGCTGAACCCATACTCAGGAAAAAAAATCTTGCGACAACACCAAAAGATTATGCAATAAAGGTACATTATGTATTTTAAGTTAATGTATTTAAAGCAAATATTTATCCTTTTCTAAAAGTGATTCCTACTGCGTCTAGTGTTTTGGTTAGCCAGCTGCCTGCCTCAGTGGCCCTGGTGACAAGGACCACTCTATTCAAATTCTTCATAGACTCAGTGATACAGAGGCAGCTAATTTTACATTTTAGGTTTTCTTTTCACCTCAGAGCGTATCCTCTCCCTTCCTTTTTTCACTTCTATAAAGACGGTGCGTGCAGAGATATTTATAGTAGGGAAAGAAGTGGTGAGATCCTTGTGCAGAAACATAGTTGGCAGTTTCACGGGCCAGGAAAGAGAGAATATGAAACACTATGGACCACCTCCTAGAGTATTTAACTGAGTTTAGTATTGTTTTCCGTATTCCATTCTTGTCGCAGTGCATGCAAGGCTATCAGCTCCTACCAGGATTAGGTCTGGGATTTGGATCAAGTTGGTTGGCTTCGGATAAGATTAGGGTCTCCTGCAAATCTTTATAAAGAAAATAAGAATGTAACCTAATAAGTTAAAATATGCCCAAAGATTGTTGTCATATTGAGTAAGTATCATTTTCTAGAGGAGAAAGATTGATGATGGAAAGGTTTGTCTCTGTGCCTATTAAAATGTAAGCTCCATGAGGTGAAGGACTCTTGCAAGCAGAGTATCTCTAGTATCTGGAATCGTGGCTGCCACATAGTAAGGAATCAGTGTTTGTTGAATGAATGACTGAAATAGCTCTAGAATGAGGAAAGTTTGTTTATCCTATTCTGTAGCAGGATGGTAACGTTCTTTAGATGAAGCCTCCTGTGAGCTCACTTACCAACCTTTGACCTTAGGGCTGGGAGAGCCTATAAGCTGTAGGTGGGCCCTGCTTTCCAGCCCAGTATCTCCCCCACGACATAAGAAAAGTTATATACTTCAGGTTGGTTTGGTGTAAATTGTTCCTATAGTCTAACCACGTGATAAAAATAAGGGTGTGATCCTAGAAGACTAAGAATCAGGTTCTTTTCCCCAGTGATCACACCGAAGTGTACAGTCTCCTTTGGGCCAAGTCTGAGAAGCCAAATAGCTGACCTTTCTCTTTTTTTCTTTGAGATTTTAGCTTCAACAGCAGATGTTACATAATTGAGTAGAAGCCACCGACCCCTCTCTGACTTTTATCTGAAAGATAAAGGGTCAGAACATGATATCTAAGGCCTTTGATGCTTTTCAGAAACAGCAGATGGAAGACTTCAGTGAAGAATAAAAAGCCGGCAATTTAATTTAGGCTGAATGAAGACAGATCTCAAAGGGATGGAAAATGGATCAGATCCAAAAGCATATGACCAATATTTCACTTTGTCTTTAAAAGAACAGGTGGATTGAGAAACTTTGTGGTGAGGTTGGTTTTTCTGTGAAATAATATTTCCAAGTTGTTACCACAAAAATAAGGCTGGGAGTAAATTACCCACTAAGTTTGTACTTTTCTCAGGTGCTAGTTGGGAAAAGAAAACTCCCTGTGGAGCAACCAAAAGATTTAGTAAAAAGGATTTTAAAGACCTGATGGAGGAGACTTGATCACACATGCTGGAAATTTAAACCAGATTTTATATAGTTTGTTGGTGGGTACTTTTTGAATGAAGATAGGATACTTCTTCTGAAATGGGTTTCTGTAGCCATGTTCCCTAGACTTTTATGAGGCAATGCATCTTTCAGCATTCAGGGCCGCTGTGGGTTTAGTACCAGGATGTAGCAGCAGACATGAACCTAATTTGAAATCCCAAGCAGTAAACAGAATTGAACCAATGAATCCCCTTTGCAGCATCCAATCTGAAGTGTAAGGATGACCATGTAATTTATTGTCCAAACCAGGACGCTTCTGAGGTAGAAAGGGGGAACCATTTACAATTATGTCAGAAAGTGGGTGAAAACTAGAACTGTCCCAAGACTTAGTGACACTTTACCCAGTGGAGTTAAAAATGGAATGTGTAACAAAATCACCTGCAAGGCTATTAAAACACAGATTGCTGGGCTCCACTCCCAAAGTTTCACATTCAGTAGGTTTAGGGTCAGAAATTTGCATGTCTGACAAGTTCATTGGTGCTGTTGATGCGGCTTGTGTGGGGACTACACTTTGAGAATTACTGCTCTGCCTGGGCAGGCTTGGCACTCTTATGCTGATGATGTAATTTTCACTTGAAAGAAACTCTCCTTGGTGTTCAGTCCTCCTCTGCTAGACAGCCTTCTGCAGATGAGGATATCCATGAAGAAGATGGCAGAAAAAACTTGCGTTGCCTTCAGTGTATGTCTTTGTGGACTGATCTGTTCTTGGTATTCCAGGGACCACTCACCTGGTACCAACCTAACTTTCAAAGAAATGTTGAAACCAAATGGAAGAAATGTGACTTCTGGTTTCTCATCGTAGAGACTTTGACTTAGCGAAGCCTCAACACGTGAATGTACTCTAGAGACATTTTATAGAATGAACATCGTTATGGGCAAGTGTTCCTCCACCCTTTTCTTTTACATCTGGGAAAGCAAGATGAGTCACCAGCAGCTCTACCTGAGCCATCTGAGAAGTTTGGCCAGGGTTCTTGCTCTTGGTGCATCTGCTCAAACTGGCCCAGTCTGGCCCAGAAATACAGCTCCAGCATGTGCCACCCGTGTTGGCCGTCCGCACTCTATAGGCTTTGTCATGTGGGACTAAGTGAACTTGCTAGAATTGCATCATCCAGGACTCCTACCTTACTGCAGAAACAATGCTAGCTCTTTGCACACAGGGAAAAAAACCCCAAATCCCCAGTATTTCTCAATTCAGCAGTTAACTGCAGAAGCATCATAGATCTAATGTGAAATATCTTGACTCTGTTTGTTTCTCTTTCTTTTTAAATCAAGAACAGTGGGGATGATTTGGTGCTTTTGCTTTTCCAGCATTTATTCATCATTTTGCCCTCTCGTTGACTGACTGAGATTGAATGAGAAACACGCAGATGGATTTACTAGTAAGGCAGGTGTGAATGTGGGATTCACCATAGATCAGTGGTTCTTAAAGAGTGGACACCCCCCAGGTCAGCATCCGCATCACCTGGGACTTGGTTAGAAACGCAGATTCTTCAGCCCCAACCCCAACTTACTGAATCGGAAGCTTTGGGGAGTAGGGCCCAGGGATATGGGTTTCAACAAGCCCCCCAAGTAATTATGATGTGTCGCAAAGTTTGACAGGCACTGTTGTAAACAGTTTTAGGTTATAGTTTATCAGTTTGGGTCCACAGAGGTATTGAAATGTCTAAATTACGCTTTCCAGGGGTCTGATGTGTAATTTCGTACACATCTGCTTCGATGAAATGCGTCTTTATGATACCAGGGAAAGCAGTGACGGTGTTCGTCAACATTTTCTGAACACTTTCTACGTTACTATGTAAAGATTTTACAAATCATATCTACTTTAATCCTACATAGTCTTGTGCTAAAGTCATCCGTGGTTTGCAGCGAGGGGAGTGGGACTCAGGAGCTTGGCAGACGGGCCTCCTAGCGGGTTATCTCGTAGTGTTTTGCTGCCTGGTGTACCCATGCGTGTTTTAATGTGTATCTCGTCCCCCACCCCCCAATTCTCCTGATTTTGAGAGACTTTCTTTTTCTCCTCCTGTCTCCTTCCCCCTGTTGTAGCCTGTACGATATGTCAGGGAGAATTAGAATTTTATGTTTTTAGAGTAATTTTTCTCCCCAGTATATGTGTCTGATACTAGATTGAACATTCTTCTCACCAGGGAATTAGAACTACCATCCTACAAATGCATGATTGGGGATGAAGGTAGTTGAAGAGGATTGAAGGACATGCCGATGGGCAGCTGGCAGGGCGGGGTGGCAGGGCCAGGATGGGTGTCGCGGTGGGGAGGGCTGCGTGGATTTGAAACCCTGTGCCTTTCCTGCCCCGAACAGAGTGCAGGTACCTTCCTTGTGCCCAGAGGCTCAGGCTCGCTGTGAGATTAGCTGTGTGACGTTGGTCAGAGGGGTTATGTCCTGTCTGCCTGCTTCCTCAAGTGTCAAATGGACACTTCCGCATCTCAGCAAACAGTAGTTCTTCCCCACGCCCTGCCCACTCTCCCTTCCTGGGTCTGCACACTTTGAGTATCTTGGTGTCCCCTCATTTCTTCCTTACTAAGCTAGAACAATCTGTAGTTTGTGTGTAAAGTGTATATGTGTGCATACTTTTATGTGTGTATTTATAGATTTTTTTTGAAGTATAAAATATTTATGTTCACAAATCATAAAACGCTATTTTGGTATTTTAGAGTGAGTGCATTGTTTTATTTTTTTTTTTTAACTTATCTAGGTTTTTTTTAGTGCCAAAGCTGTTCTTAAAGTCTGTATCAGTTTTAAGAAGATAAATATGCACGCTATAGAGTATTTTCTGTTTTACCAGCGTGATCTTCCGTTCATTTTCTCCATAAAATTAGTTGTCCTTGCTTGAAAAAAATATTTCTGGACTGGATGGATTACATGGGATTGGTTGACTATGCTGACAGCGTAGATCCCTACTAATTCCCCTGTGTGTAATTTAAATTTATAACGTTTAAAATATTTTAAATAATTTACCTTGTTAGTCCTAGACCATAATAAGTAAAGTGAACTTAAAGTTTTGCTATGCGTAGGATAGATGTTTGTAACTCACTTTAAAGGTAAATGCATAACTTACTAGGTATTAATAGAGTTAATTTATCCCAATAACAAAGATAAGAGCCTTTATCTATACAAATATATGTACAAATAGATACTAACCGTATGTCTATGCATACATGAAATTGCAAACGAAAACATATTCACACTGACATAAGTATTACTGCCATAATTGAGTTTGCAGTTTTTAGAGGCAATTTTGATGCACATCTACAAGCTTTTGAAATGTTTGTCCTGGATGAATACCTTTTAAGCATTTTCTCTGATAGCTCCTCGTCACAGATGTATTTTGACCGCCACAATTGGAAATCCTAAATAATCACCAATGGTAAAATTTCAAATTTGGACCCCCAAACCAGCATGAGCAAATATATTACTCTATCAACCAATTATAGTTCTCAAACCCAAGGTAACTTACTGAGAATAGGGACAGTTCAGTGTCCTTCAGCGTTGTTGCTGCCTAGCCCAGAAATCTGCTTTTCCACTCTCATGCCCCCTTCGCGCACGCTGACGTTCTTTCATGGAGAAGTATTTTCCTTACCTGTTTGTAGCCCTTCATCTGCGCGTCAAGCAGCATTCATTTCAGGATGTGTCTCCGTGGACGCTCCAAATTAAGACTGTTACACACAGAGTTCTTGCTTGTCTTCAGGAACAGACGAAAATCAGGAACTTGACAGAAACCACGAGATAGTAGGTCGACGGTCACTCTGCTGAATTGGTCAGTTAGAAGTCACTCAAGGTTGGGAAACGGAAACAAGGAGGAAGAGAGAGATGTTTGGATCTCTGTGGGTGTCGGGCTGGCCTCTGTGCTAATTCCTTTCCTTCAGTGATCCAAAAAGAAAAAAAAAAAACCCTGTGTTTTTTGTTTGTTTTTTTTTTCCCCTTCTTGAAATTTTTTTCTACTTTTTCCCCTGCCGATGTCGCCACGTCCTCTGGGAAGTAAACAGCCAGGCAACAACCTGAGCAGGTTTTCTTTTTAAACATTGCCATTGCCAAATTCAGCATGTGGTAGGAGGTGGAGCGCTGGCGGGGTCACCGAGGTAGGGAAGACGTGGCTTTATCTGCAACACCTTCGGAAGAGGAAACATTTGTGGGGGAGGGAAAAACTTCCCTCTACTCTTCTCGGCTCCTCTGGCTGGTCTGAGAATTAAGTTGACGTGAGACCGATTAACAGGAGAAAAACCAGAGTTTAAGGACATGTATACATGGGAGAGACCCAGGGAAACTGAGTAACTCACCACAATGGCAGAAGCCACCACCTCAAACAGCATCTTCAACTAAAGGCAAAAGATGTTGGGGGTAGGGATTTGGGAATTCAAAGAGGAGGAAGGCCATTCACAAGAAGATGAAAAATAACAAATGTTTGGTAAACAAATGTTTGCTGTGTCATCAGAGACAGTGGGACACCAAGAGGCATTTTAACGCTAAAATTTTGTTGGGTTCCTCCCTGTCCACACATCTAGTTCGTATTGTGCTGTAGGTATCTGTAGTGGTAGCTTCCTTCTTGGAACGGGTGCTCTATCTAAATTCTCCTAGGCAGTTAGGGGGAAGGTCAAAGGTTCCTGAGTCTTTGGGGCCTGAATTGTTTCCAGCTCAAAATAATTAGTAGGCCAAAGAGACACACTTTGGGGTGGCAGGTTTTGCTCCCCCTTCCTTTCAGCAGCCACGCAGTGTGACAGCTGTCCACAAACAGGTGGTGATTGGGGGGGTCCCCCAAAATGTGGAATTAGCATTTGAGAAAAGAAGCACTTTGGCATCCACAAGCCCATCTGTTCGATGAGAGGTGCTGTTATTGTCATGTTTTTCCACATTAGTTTTTCCGTATTGAGCATTACTGGCAAATATTGGGTTGGCCAAAAAGTTCGTTTGGGGTTTTCTGTAAGATGTTACGGAAAAAACCCAAACGAACTTTTTGGCCAACCCGATAGGTCATGAATAGGACTTCAAATAAACTCATGTGTTCATCTTCTGCTAAGTGTTTGCTGCTAAGGTTACTGTTTTGAAAGTGAGCGGCAGGACCCCTGCGTAATTTTGGTTTCTTTCAGGTGTGTCATATAATTTGTTATGTCCCGAGGAGTGTTCCAGTGGCTTTCCCGCTGAGAAATCGTGTGCAGTTAGAGATGGAAATATTCAGAATCTGGCTGCAAATCCCTCATTCAAGTGTGTGACTCAGAACCAGATAAGAAAGAAATTCTGCCCTGGAAGGCCCTTTATTAGGCTGCTACGTTTGCGGGTGTGTTCACGCAGGTGCTCCCATGGCCGAATTAGGGGCTCACAGTTTAATGTGTCAAGTTCAATTTGACTTAAAAGCATAACATTCATTTGCAGTTACAGTAGTCAGTAGTACTTATTTCTATGCTTGTGACATGCTAGGTGCTGTTCTAGATACTTTATATGCACCTACTGGAAGGTGGGCAGTGTTCCAGGCACTGGGGATGAAGCAGTGACTAAATCAGACCCCAGTCCTTTTCCTCATGAAGTACATTTGCTTATTTGGCGTCTTACATACAAACCCAGTGGTCAGTATTGATCCTTAATAGACTCGGCAGAGGCCCTGAGGGGCCCAGAGCTGGTTTAGGGAAGCTTCCCACTTGGCTCTGCCTGGGGGCACACATTCTCCCTCCCTCCGCGGGGCCCAGAGTCTTCCCTGCTGCTTTGACCACCGGGGCTGAGAGCGCCCGTGTGCCTACAGAGGCTCGCTAGCTTCAGCTGCAAGGAGATCTTGTGGGCAAATACATGTAGGACAAGTAGACAGAAGGACAATTACCAGGGCACACTGCAGAGTCCTTCCGATGTAGATGTGATGCTGATTGAATGCATGATTTGGCACTAACAGTCTCTTAACTGCGGCTCTCAAGACTTCCCTGATGTATTGCAGGAGGCTCTGCTCATTCTGACGGTCTCAGGAACACCCATTGACTGTCCCTGTGCTCTCTTGTGCTTCTTGCCCTCTCCGTGGGGGCTCCCATGTGTGTATGGAGCGTGACTCAGGTGGAAATTATCGTTACATTCAATTCACTGGATCTGCTTGTTTTCTTCTTGATACCAGGAGTTGCAGAGTCAAGGCCGAAGGGATAGCTCTACAGGTGATCACCTGATGGCAGGTAGTCTGGATAAGTGAAGGTAGACTGGGCGTGAGACCCCTGGGGACTGAGGAATTGTAGACTCATGGCCCACCCAGGGGGGCAGCTGCTACACAGCTAGACCTTGTCAGGGTCCAGCGTGGCCTCCTCTGTGGATGGGCCAGTGTTGTCAAGTGGTGATCGTCTGCGCTGTTGCAAACACTTTTTGTGTTTATGTGTCTTAACTCACTGGGTTCTCACAACAGCCCATGAGCTGGGTGGCTTCCACCCCTTTCTTAATAAATGAGGAAACTGAAGCACAGAGATGTTCAGTTAGGTCCCACAGCTCCTGGAGTTGGAGTTTGGACCCTGGAAGATCAGCTCCTGGAGTCCGTGCTCTTAACCATACTTTTATGCCTCTCCTAGTTTCACGTGTTGTCATCTAAGTCAGACACTTTTCAAATTCGCGTAGATCTGCTGTCTTGTGGGCCAAAACAGAACCTGTCTGTGACTGTTTGGCTCGTGGGAAGCCGGTTGTGGCCTCTGCTTTATAGTCAGTTGTATCGGCAGGTAGCCGGGTTTGGGGCGGTGGGTGGGGGGTCAGCAGGAGTCAGCAGGAACACCCGTCTGCAAGGACTGGAGCAAAGCACAGATACACATCCTCTCACAGGCTGGATTGAGGAGCGCTTGCTTGTATTAGATCCTTTTGCAGCCAATTACAAAGGAACAATTTGAAGGACAACTGTTTTTCTTTTTTCAGATGAGAGAATAGAGCTTTGGAGAATTTAATGAAGTTGCTCAAGTGAGGAAGGAGGTGACTGGGCTGGACTTTGCAGGCAGAGTTTAGACTTGAGTTTAGGATTCCTTCCCCAGTTCAGCGGCTCTTTCTACAGCCACAGGAACAGTGAACAGCGATACATTAATTCATCAAGCATCTGAGAGCCGGGTACCCTAGGACAGTCCTTGTTAGGAACACAGGAAAAGTGTATTTTCTCATCACGAAATGCTGCTTGTACGCGTGTGTGGCATTTGAATCGGAGGTAGAGTGACGGCAGCAAATAAGTGGTGCAGGTGATAGCACTTAAGATGCCGAGGAGTGGAGTTCGTGGTGAAGGCTGTGCTTGCCTTGGAATTGGGGAAGATGGAAACGTAAGTCTCCAGGAGGAACTTGGGGAGATATCTGTCTACCTTGTCTTCTCAAGATTGCCTACCCCAAGACAATGTCTGCCTTAGCAGAGCTTTTGGCTATAAGGAGCTTACTGCCCGTGGGGCAAGGGCATGGCTTGTGGTTTCCTGTTAAATGTTTGGGAGTCATTTTAAGAAAAACCGGGAGCAGGCTCTGGATGGTGCTGCTTACTCTCTGCTCACCTGGTGACTCTGAAGCAGTGCTGCCTCTTTTAAGGTCATTGTTTACATACTTGACTGGCCACCAACACCACCTGGGGAGGCTTTAATAATGCAGATTCCAAGACCCTTCTTCAAATGAACCAGTCAGAATCCTTGTTTTTGGCTCAGGATTCTGTACTTTCTAGTGTCTGGGTAAGTCAGAAATGTGGCCAGGTGTGAACATCTCTGCCGTTCTAGTTTGGAGCCTCTGATCTTACAACTCTTCGAGGAACTTTTATCCTCCTGGCAGATGTCCTGCCTCCTGTTTTGTCTGGCTCCCTCCAGCTGCCTGGCCCCTATCAGTTACTGCCGAAACTTCGGGCTCTGTGCCCTGAGAGCGGAAATTGTGACGAGTAGGGTGGTATTAGTGAGAGGGGAGATTCATAGGGAGACCTAGAGACAGAGAACAGTGAGAACAGCCACAGATTAGGTAAAACCAAGGAGGAAATAAGAATATCATCAGAGGCTTATGCAGCAGAGACAGTGATGTCTGACTTCTCCTGGAGCCTTGAGTTGTATATTTCAGCCTGTCTTCTCTTTTCTTTTCCCCACTGGGCGTCAATGAATGATATAAATCTGTTCTTACACTGTCTGTTGTTACTCTTTTTCTTAGCAGGAAAGTGTTAGGAGTGGAGTCTTCCTTTATTTACGCACCTCACCCTGTCACCCACATTTTGAAAACTGGCCTCAGGTGTCCCAAAGTGTGGAGCTTGTGGAAACCTGGGTGTATTTGTGAAAGACTCAGACATATTTCAATGCACGATGTAAAGGTGGTCCTGCTACTGTTTTGTATTTCCTTGAGATTTATGCTGGCCATTTTGTGGATATGCTTAAATGTAAAGATAAGCTTGTTCACATTTTTCTCTATTAGAATTAGAAATAAGTATCTTATTCATGTCTGCAAAAATATTTTATCCTGGCAGACTATTGATCATATTTTGTGTATTTTGAAAAGTAGGTGGTTAACAACGCAAATAACTTGGCTTTATTCAACACTAGACACCAGCTTCAATACAGCATAAATAAAATAACAATGAAGGTAATAATAATCATAATAGGTTGAGGGCATATTTCCTGCTTTCGGGATTCTAAAAAAAAAATGAAAAGAAAAAGTAAAAAAAAATAACATAATTGATGTTTTGTGTTCCTTTTGTCTTTGATGCTTTGATTTATGCTGAACAGTTCTGTGTTCCCTCAGTTTCTCATTCCTAAGATTAAAATTGGAACTCTGAGATTAAGATAGCATGGGGTTTCATCCCGATTCATCTCAGAACCCTCCGCATGCCCATGGAATGACTGCCAGCGACCCCCGCCCCGCCCCACCTGCTCACACACGCCCACACGTTTCCTTTCCCCAGCATTGTTTCCAGGCTGGACTCTGTGTTGTCAGTAGCAAGACGGGTTATATATAACTCTCCCTTGTGTATTCATACCACAGAGAGCCGGAGCCTGGGACGCAGAATCCTCCAGTGTCTGTTACTGTTTCCAGTCAGTTTCCAGCCAGCCTGTCAACAGCTGTCTTAAAAGCTGGTTTACTTACTTCTATAAATGTCTTATTTTGTTCCTTACCCCCAAATCCTTTTTTTAAGTAAGTGCAAAAACAACTTTATTCTTATTGCCTTATCCCCTGTTTTTCCCACTTGCTTCTCTGGACAGTTAGCCACACTAGAGCACTTTTTTTCTCACTTGCTGTCTTGGGGACTTACTCATGTTAGCCCTGTGTAATTATACCTCCTGCTCCCCCCCCCCCCCCCCATGGCTTTGTAGCATCCCATCATTTATTTAGTCAGCCCTTATTGATGGACATTTAGGTAGATATGAACATTTTCAATGAATGTATTTTACCCACAGGACCTATTTACTGTGTTACATCATTTTTAAAAAGTTAAAAAGGCTTTGCTGGCAAGTGATTTCGAGTGGGGGGTGTGTGTGTGTGTTTGTGTGTGTGTGTTTTGGGGGAGGTCATGGTTGCAGACAGGATTCCACCAGACATTTAGAGATATGCAGGGTTAAGAATACAGAGGATTTTAGTACAAGGCCCAATAGAATTATTATAGGAAAGTAGAGAGAAACTTAAAGAAAATAAGTTTAGGGAATTCCCTGGTGGTTCCACTGCCAGGGTTTGGGTTCAATCCCGGGTCAGAGAGTTAAGATCCCGCAAGCTTTGCGGCCAAAAAAAAAAAAAAAATGGAAGTAAGCTTGGAAGTTGCCCTCTGAAAGGACCTGTGAGGGAGCTGGTATCTGAAACAGTTCTTGCTAGATGGCTCTTTTATGTCTATAATGGGGTGAAAGTCAATCTGGGAAGAAAAGAACGGTGTACGCAAAGGCACCAGGGAAGGAAAGTCAGCAGAGGTGGGTGGGGTGTAATGTGAGGATCTTAATTGTCAAAATGAGGCTTTCATAATTCACTATACCATGTCATTTTTTGAGCTTTGTGGTAAAATAACTGAAAATGTGCCTTAAAAAGTGTAATCTGGTAGAAAAACATGGAATGCAGACATGCCTTTTTGCATTTCTCTATGTGAAACATTAAATCTTGCCAAAGCCAGTGCATTGATTTAGGGTAGTGGAAGAGGGTGGAAGGAATTATGTCTTTAAAACACAATTAGTCACTATATTGTAAAACAATGCTTTTTTTTTGTTTGTTTTTTTAACCTCTTGGAAGGACCGGCAGGCACAGGAATTCGTTGGGTATTGTGTGCTTACCTTTATCTAAGAGGTGTCATTGGAGAAACAAATGTCAGGTACAATATCTCCACCTTCTGGAAGATTGGCAGAAGTAACAGTTTATAAAAAGAATTGATATGTGCAATATTTACGTGTTTTGTAGACGGCTAACAAGAACCTCACTTTGAAATAGGTGCTAACGTTGAGTCATGAGTTGAATACCGAGTCTCAATGAGTTGAATTGCTTAAACAGGTTTTCTGTGTTGCTAATATTAGGTTGGATTTAACCTTAAGAATCAGAAGGAGTGAATTTCAGTTGATGATATTAACAAAGTCAAAATTGAGAACTCATAGTCACAAAAATAAAATCTCAGAGCATATATTTCCTCTTCTCTGTATGGTTTTTTGGAAAGATGCTCATGAAGCAGAGGAGGGCGTTTTCTTTTATCCCTTTGAGTCTCCAAAATATATCCTTTCTCGTTATTTCCATTCTGCTCCCATCTGCTCTTAAGACTCACCTCACCTGTCACTATTTCTGGGCGTGTCCCTGATATCTTGGCATTGTTCATAGTCTTCCCACGTGGCCTGTGTTTTTATATCAGTCCCAGCCAGAATGGCCAGTGGCTGTCTTTGTTGGCTTGTTTTGGATTCCCCAGTGCCCACTCCTGTAGCAGGCTCTCAGAAATGTTTGTTGACTGAACGTGTGTTACCAAAATAGGGGAGAGGCAGGAAATATCCCCCAACTGTGTGTTCTGGTCCTGTAGGTAAAGAGAAATGAGATGATGGAATTAATCTGAAAATAAGGACTGTGAATGTTTTTAAATACTATTATCCCAGTGGCATCAAATCATCTAATCACTTGTATCCGCACACTTTTGAGTTCCTTCTGTAGGTTTCTGAACCCCCGACCTGCATAATGATTCATCCTAGGACGGGTTCCTTAGAGAACAGCACTCTGCTTTATGAGATGGTTTATTTGCTTAGCACCCTGACTGCTTGACTTTTTAGTAAATCGTTAGAACAAGTTAGGAAAATGAGCTTTCAGAAGTCACTGAGAGAAGCTTTGGCCAGAATGAGACTTAAGAATGTAGAGAATGAATATTTCATTTTTATTATGTGGACAAAAATAATCTATAAACAACCTGTAATAGGAATAGAAAAAAGTTTTATTTGAGCCAAACTGAGGACTAAAGCCCAGGAGACAGCCTCTCAGATAACCGAGGAACTGCTCTGGAGAAAATTGGTTTTCAGCACGGTTTTATATCTTCTCAGAACAAAGAACATCATCAAACAAGTCGGATACATTCCTTTATGGTTTCAAAAAATAAATAAATAAAAAGATCAGCACATACACAGTGACCAGCGTGGCCTTGGCACCTGGAAAAGGAGTCTTATCATGGAAGGGGTACCAGCATTGGCCTCCCAAGAAGGGAGGCTTTAATCTTTATTTTTCACGTGGACAGTCTTTACTTCTGATCCGTGTGCCCTTTTCTTTAATAATCAAAGCAGAGGTACAGTGTATGTGTGATAGGTCACAAACAGGCTGTTCTGTTAGCACGAAATTCAACTCATGTATAAGCCAGAATGACTTCCCCATGCCTCGGTATGTGAACATTTCTTTTCTCAGCTGGATAAACTTTCCCAGAGTTGTTCCTCATAAACAGAGGTCGCCTGTTCAGGCTGCAGGGTGTGTGGGAAGCGCAGGCGCTAGCACATTTAGGGGAAGGTTTTGTGGTGGGGAGACTTCGGGGAACTTGCCTGAGTTAACTGAGTGCTGTGGGTGATCTCCGGCAGGTTTTTGTCCCCCCCATGCCCCCCCAAAGAGTAACCCACACCTGAAATTTGTAGGCTCAGTCTTCTCTGTCCAGCAAACTGCTATTAGCTGAGCATACTTGTACGTACTTCTGGTTTGTGTGAGTGTTGTGTGGTTACCTTTGGCAATTTAGTTTCTTTGGTGGAGTGACTGAGAAACTTTTCTGTGGCTTTAGGCCATTAATGCTGTAGAGAGAGCTACGTATCTGTTTAGTTAATATTTGGAGCACAGCAGTGATTCTTTTTTTTTTTTAAGCTCTTTATTGGAATATATTTGCTTTACACTCTTGTACCAGCTTTTGAGGTACACCAAAGTGAACCAGCTGTATTTATACATATATCCCCATATCCCCTCCCTCCCACGACTCCCTCCCCGCCTCCCCTGTCCTGGCCCTCTAAGGCATCTCCCATCATCAAGTTGATCTCCTTTTGTTATAGACATATTTACACTACCAACTGTAAAACAGATAGCTAGTGGGAAGTTGCTGTGTAACAATAGCAGTGATTCTTAACGCTGTTTTGCATGGACCAGTTGGCATCATTAGAATGGAGAAACCATGAGGCCCAGTTTCTGTGTTTAGTCCTCAAATGAGCTGTTCAGGGAGCAGCTGTGCGTGTTGCCCCTGTCTGGTTCCCAGGGATCACAAGGTGGGTTGAATGAGGACGTGTGGTTCCGCTTGCGTGACTTCACGAGTAGAAGGCTCATTCGGATCCCATGTCCCACTCCTCCTTTGGGAGCCTGGCAGACTTCCTGTAGGGGACTTCCTGTATCTAACCCCAGTTATAGTTCGGTGACATCAGTGCCCTTAGTGGCCCAGCTCCCGGCTAGCCTGTTTGTTTAGTTGTCTCTGTGGAGGCCTGTGCATTGGCAGGGGAAATGCAGCCTCCCTCTCTAAAATCCTGTTGATGTCATACCAATCATAAATTTTGTACCTAGTCGTTCACAGCGTGAGAAAAGATTTGTGATGGTTTTGGTGCGGAGGAAAGAGAGAATTTAAATTAGAGTTTAGCCCATGTATTCCTTCAGGAAGCCAAGGCAAATAAAAATACTCAATTTGGGTGAGCTGGGTTCTTTCTTGTGGCATTAAACAAAGCTGCTAGCAACGAGCACTAACCTAGAAACCATTATCCTCACACCCAGGAAACCTCCATTAGCGATTTTTGTTCAATAGCTGCTAATCCAGCATTCAGGGGTTCACAGTTTGTGTTAGTAAACTGGACGGAAGAAGCTTCACAGCGGGGCTTCTCTTTGAAATGGCTGGATTTGAGCCCTTTTCCCTTGTCCTAAAGCTGCTGGTTTAACTGGGTAACGCAATCCTAACGTAGACACGAATTTTCAGATGTGCTGTGCCCACAGGTTTGCCCGCACTGTCTCAGTTTACACCTGTGCGAGCTCAGTAAGTGACACTTTCACTCTGAAAAGTATCCAGGTTTTGATCATGAATTATATGCTCATCTGTATTATAAGGGAATAAAATGATCACATATGTGTGATTGATGGGCTTAACTTAATGTTCTCTTAATAGTGAGTATACTCTTTCAGGTTTAGTAAAGAAATTATTGAGGCTTTGCTTAAGAGTGCTTCTCAACTTCAACCCCAGCCTTATGTGCAGTGGTGAAATAGTTTGCATTCCTAACATTTGGTAACGTAAATAATTTGCAAGGCTTTTGGTCGTATCAGTGATACCTTGAGGTGTGTGTTTCATTTCAATATTGAGCCGTGGTTAAAACTGGAGCTTCTGGAACCAGATGGCCTGAGTCTGGATCCCAGCGACAGCCTTTCTAACCTGTGTGACCTTGAGAATGTTAGGGTAATGCTAGTGCTTCCTCAGGGGTTTGTCAAGGGCATGAAAGGTCGTTGATATAGGTGAGGTGCTGAGAAGTGTGCCTGCTGTGTATGCAGTGACCAATAAAAGTTAGCTATTTTTATTTCATTAGTGTTAAAAGTCCTAGAAAAGAGTATGTGAGGGCCTGGGACGGGATGGAAAACTCAAAGTCTCTAGCAGTAGTGCCAGCAGTTTAAAATCATCGTGCGGTTGGTTCATTTTCTCCTCTCAGCTGGGCACACGGTGGGAGGTAAGAGCCAGGTCTGCTATACTCCCAGGTCCTTGCTGGTCCACGAGATCCCAGAGCCTCCTCCAGCCTGAGCAAAGCCCGATGCGGGGCCAGGCTGGGTGGAGGCCTCGCTTGTCCACCATATCTGAAGGTGGATCTGCAAGATCGGGTGCAGGGTTGCTAATGGGGGTGAGGGAAAGAGGGGTCACAGGATGACTCAGAACTTCCAGTTCAGGTGCCTGGGTGGATGGTGATGCTGTTCATCAAGTTCAAGGTAAGGAGCCTCCTTGGACGAGGTGGAGAAAGTGACGCAGTCCATATTTTTGTGGCGCCACACTGGGACGCAAAGTGAGGTCTGTGTGTGTAGGTAGGTTATATTATGTCTGGCTTTTATATTACTCTACTAAAAATATGCTGAAGTATATCTCACAGAAAGAGTGCATTGGGTTTGATGGGGTTGTAAAGTCCTGATCTCAATGATTCCAAATTTATATCACAGACGTGTTCTGCCCAATATTCATCTCCTTATATATTTATTTGTTTTTCCATTGTGTTTAATGGTGGCATTTCTCTAGCTGCGTAAAACAACACACAAAAAATCTAAAGACACAGATGATATGGTTCAGGCTTTTTGAAAAAACACAGAGATATTTATTTTTGATAGTTGACAGATGGCTTCACTCTTACTGAAGGTATTTTGGTTTGGGCTAGTAGTAACAATCTTAAGCATGGGATGTGATTTTTTTAAGGTCTGTTTTTAAGGACTATTTAAAAACCATCATAGGTTAAGGAGCTGAGTCATGTTTTACTAACTCTATTCGCCCTAGTTATACATGCTGTGCGTTTATATGTGTGTCCAGGTAAACGTGTCTAGAGTGTTGTTGGAAAGCCTTGTTTATAACATTTAAACCTAGACTTGGAAGCTTTGGCCAATCTGGTGACTGTTCTAGATTCTTGTTGCTGAGCTAGGCTGATTTAATCAGATGCGTGGCTCATTTCTGAGAATTGCTGCAATCAGTAGATATTCTCTGGCATTATTCAAAGAGAAATTGGCCACTTTATTAAGAGCACTTGCCTATGAAGCTGTTTGAAAGAAAGCAGCTTCCAGTTTCGTTCCATATCTTGAGTTTCCAGATGAGGAGAAGAAAGGATAGATGGTCTAATAGCCACATTGCACCATTTAAAAAATCATTTTAGATGATTTCTTATCTCATTATTGTAGCTTATAAGAAAAACTTAAGAATAGTCAAAATAAAAATTGCCATTTGAATCTCACATATTTCTTGATAAGTTAAAAATTTTAACACTGACAGTCTTATTTCTCCTTCATCTGTAATAAATGATTGTTATTTATTTATAATTTATTTATTTATAATCTGTTTATTTATAATTTATAATCATTTATAATAAATGATTTTTATAAACAGTAGATAAATTTTAATTAAAATTTTTTTGTATGCCAAGAAAAGCAGTTCCATTTTCCCCATGAAATCCATGTATGTTGCAACCTTTTTAGGTTTTTTTACATCTATAAGATAAGATTTCTTATAGGTCTTAATTATTTTTTTTCAAACATTTCCATCTTACATTTGTCTAGGCAGCTCCAGGACTGCTTCTCTCCCTGCGCCCATTCCCTCTCCCCCTCCCCCGCAGCTGCCAGACTGTTTTTTTGTGTACACAAGCGGTAAATAGGACCAGAGTGGTTTTTCTTCAGTTGCTTCATGAATTTTACCACTAGATGGTGCTAGAGGGCTGGGGGGGGGGGCGGTAGCTAAATCTATGTCTACCAGATGTTTGAATTATGTTGACATTTAAAAATATTTGATCTTAAGAAATACTTACTTTTATAATTCACTTAGATTTATCCAAAGATTATTATAAATATCATGTTAGGCAAAATGGTTTTTTTTTACATGGTATGTGCTTAATAAGTATTTATTGATTTGATAGCTGCCTTCTTGTGGTGCTCTGTCTGGGAGAAAATCTGTATGTATGAGGTTTAAGTGGTCCCTGAGCTTTATTTTGCCCTTATTTTTTTAGTTTATTTTTTTTTCTTGTATATCACATTTCCCCACAGTGATCATAAAAATGTATGCTTTAGGTTGTACTATCTCTGCACAGTGTTAGCTTAGCTCTTTACCCTAGATTTATGGATTTTGCTAGTTACCATTCCCTTGAAGCTTTAGTTGAGAAATGAAATCCTGGTATACTGTTTGGAAATGAGAATAAAATGGCATGAATGGTATAATGAATATAACAGTTAGTAATACACACAGCAAACATTTTTCTACAAGGTCAGTTTCTCTGCATAAGTTTTAAGAATAATAGAAATATTTCTTTTTGAAATTATCTGAATAGGTTTATCATTTGCATGATACAAAGAATAATGTTGTTTATTGCTATATTAAGAGGCCCCTGAAATATTGAATATAATCGAGAAACTCCACGTAAGAAATTTTAGATTTCAAATTAAGATTATTTCCAAATTATCAATTAATTAAAAACAGATCAAATAGAATTCGTTTCCTTCAATATTAATGCAGTAGTTTGTATTAACTTATGACACCAGCACAATATTCTATGTTATTGCTGTTGATATTGTGTTAGTCATATAAATGATTCGTTCTTGCTTGGCCTGGTTAAGTAATTTTTGTGACTACAATGTGAGTATTGGTAAAATACAAGCAGTATGATTTTGATGTTTTTATAATATGGCTTTAAAAAAATGGGGATAATACTTTTTCTATTTTTTCCTAAGTCAATGTTTTAAGATGTCCCATTGATTTAGTAATGTAGCTTCAGAGAATAAAACCACCATTACATTAAATGTACCTACTAACTCTACAGCAATCCAGTTTTAGAAACATTAAAGTGGGATTGAAATATTTTAAGGATGTTGTAGAACTGAGGCCTGAGTTTTAGAGGATTAAATGAGGTCTGGGGTTTGGTTTGGTAAATTTCAGAGCACCAAATGGAGCCATTTGATGCTGAAGATGGTAGGTTCTTAGTTTTTAGGTTCTAAGGTGAACATGCCTTTAACAGAATCCAGCCACTCCCTCACAACCACAGAGGGAAGTCAGTATCATTGTTGACTGGGATATTTGACTGGGACCTGTGAAGTAGAGAGAAATAGAGGAAGGAGAGGATAGGACACATTGAACTGAGGGTTTTTTCCCGGCTGTGGTGTTGCCCCTTCTTTTTATATAGGGTAGCTGTAACCCATTCTGGGTGCTAAAGGGAGGGAGAAGAAAGGAAGTGGCTTTTCAAACTGTCTTTTTACATTACCTTGCCTAAAACATGGCTATCTTAACTTTGCTTGTGGGCACCATGGGGCGGGGGGTGGTAGCTAGGTACATGCCCAAGTGTGGTGTATATTAATTCGTGTACCGGAGTGCCCCCTGGAATTTATGGAATTGGAATCTTGATGGAGAGATGGACATTTTGATGAAGGTCCTCAGATAGTTCTTTTAACCTCTTTGCTACGATCCCCTCTGCCAAACCTGACTCAGCTGTTAGACCCCTGTTCTGTTCTTGAACTTAACCATGGTAGTCATTGTTAGGCTGAGTTATTCGTGTGCCGCCGCGCCCCTCCCCCCCCCCCTTTTTTTTTTGCTCACTTCAGCTTTTTAAAATTTTGCAGATCATTTACAAGCATCTAAATAAAATATTGTAGTTTTACACATGTACCTCTGCTTTCTCTCTGTTAACCATAACGTTCCCTTTTCGTCAGCAAACATGCCTTCACCCCTGTTCTTTCAATGTTCCCCTAGCTCCTTGTCCAGTGTTGGGAGCAAATCGGGCACCTAGTCAGTGGTCAAGTAGCTGAGGCTTTGAGAAAGAGTGAAAGCTCAAAGGTTTATATTGAAGGAGAAAATATTCTAAGATTTTAAAAATTACTCTTAATTTTTTGACTTGATTTATTGAGCTCTATTCTTCAACTGAAGGTGTTACTTTTAAACAAATGATTTCCCCATTAAAGATGGGAGATAGCTTAAAAGGAAGACTATTTTAAAACTATGGTTTTTCTAAAATAAAGGCTATTAACTGGCTTTTAAATAAACTACGAGGGCGAGTCAAAAATTATCCACACTCTGGCTGTAGAATTTATCGAAGTTTTAATATAACCAGATTGCGGATAACTTTTGACTCACCCACGTATATATACTTGATTATTAAGCAAGCCTTCATATTCTCTTCTGTGCGCTTAGCATATGAGGATTCAAATGTAGCACAGGGGTATAATGCAAACGTAAGTTCAGAGTGTTTTATCCAAAATGCACTTGTCTTAATACTCACTCATACTTTTTTTTTTCCTCTGAAATACCCTGTTGAAAATCAGTTAACTGACTTCAGTCTTTGAAATGCATTGCTTAAAAAAACACAGTTGAAACTTCTTGCCTACCCCTGCACTGTGAAATTTTTTCTCATGTACATGAGACGTAAATAAACACAGACAAGGGATGTGGTTAAAGGTCCTGGTTGGGTCATAGATAAAATGACAGGAAGACCTAGCAATTCATATTTACTCAGTTACATCTGCAGTGAATGAGCTGTGTAAAAACAGCATTTTCTTTCCCAAATCTTAAGGATCCAGGTTAGGTAGAGTTCTCTCTACCTCCTGTATCTCTCCAAAGTGGCTTCAGAGCATCAGCACTTCCTGGAAGCATTTCCTGCAGTGTGCTGGCCTGGCTATGGTCTTTTCTGCCCCTGTAATCTGCTCCTTAAACTTGGAGTCATGATTCCTGCCACTCAGCCACACAACCACCTCTTGCTGATTTCACTTTTCAATATGCCTTAATGTTTTTCTCAGTTCGAAATTACACCCCACTTTCATATCATTTCCGTTCTCGTTTCATGCATATTTTGATGGGCTCAAGCGAGGGTAATCAAAAGACACATTTATTTACACTTTGTACATATTGACTTCAACAAACAAGAGAAGGCACTGGTGGCCTTTAACTGCTACACGTCAGTATAATCATAGTATATGCGGACCTCTGATCTTCTGACACTTTGCAGTGATCGGATGCTTTCGCTCCTGGTTCTGATGTTTGATTTTTTGAATAGCCTTCTTGAAAATGAGCGACACATGAAAAAGTAAATTATTGGATCCAGGCACACATTGCACGCGGATAAGAAAAGTGTCATTTCTTTGCAGTAATAAAGGATTTTGTGTGCCGACTCATCTAAAAATCTGTCCAAGTGACTAAAAGTAAAAGGAATTCTGCACAAGTGATAGGGTAGAAAACAGGTGAAAAACACAGCCACGACCACTCTAATGCTCTGGTTATGTTTTCGCTTTCGGCTTGACTGGCTTATGAATTGCCTGCTGGATTTGTGGATGTACCGGGATATGGCTATGTAACATCCGATCAGTATCACCAGCACAACCACAAACAAGCAGCTGTTGACATAAATGATGGCCTTATGCCATTTCACTCCCAAAGGACTCTTCAGTTTCATGCACTCGTGAATATTTTCCCTAGTTGGCTGACCGTTTGTAAGGATGATGTTTGGCAAGGACAGAACAGCCATGAGCACCCACACACAGATAGATAAAACCTTTGTAAAGGTTATGCTGTACATGCGAGAGTCGCCGAACGGCTTCACCACCTTCAGGTAGCGATCCATGCTTATCAGCCCAAGAAACACGATGGAAGTATACATGTTGGCGTAAAATAAAACCGAAGTGTATCTGCAGAGGATAAACTTGAAGTACCAAGGTCCAAATCCTGCATCATGGACTATTCGAAATGGAAATGTCAGCGTCATTATGAGGTCAGCAACCACTATGTTTTTGAGATAAAATATGAAGCTGGTTTTATTCCTAATGTGGAAGAAGATCCACACGGCTAGACCGTTTAGCAAGATGCTTGCCACAAATATAACGAGGTAAAGCCCAGGCAAGACGATCGTGTCAAATTCGTTATTAACGGTGGTGTTCTTTCCAGGTCCATCGCTTGTGTTACTTGGGGTGTGATTCCCTGGGCCGTGCAGCTCATTATCTGTAGGAGAAGCGGGGAGACATCACTTCAGTGCTTGGCATATGTGCCCTGCAAACCGCTAGGCTTCCTTACATGCTGAGCTATTGCTGTTGTGGGCTAGTTTAAAAATGTCTTTAGTAATTTAAAGAGTCTATTTAGTGCACTGTTAATATTTTGAGTGCCTAAAGACTTGGTGGCCTCCCACAACAAAGTCCTACTGTATATAGTTCAGGGAACTATAGTCAATTTCCTGTAATAAACCATGATGGAAAAGAACATGAAAAAGAATATGTATGTATGTGTATAACTGAATCACTTTGCTATACACTGGAAACTCACACAACATTGTAAATCAACTGTAATAAACCAACAAAAAACATTAAAAAAAGAAAAAGAATTGGTAACCTCACCTCTAAATTCCAGCCCCTCTCCCCGCCAGTCCCTTGAGTGAAATGTGAATTTCTGGTTCTCTATGCTAACCGTTTGAAGATGAAAATAAATATACCGGTGAAAAGTACCTTGATTAGATTTTTAGTTCAGTGTTTGGTATCCTTACAAATAGAATCAACAAAATTTGGGAGCAGAAAATTAAAATTTTATATAACGGAATGGTAGCATGTGGTTATTCTTTTAGTGCAGTCTTTGAGAGGATCTTTCAAATATCTTCTCTCAGTTTTAAGCTATTTAATCATTAAGGATTGGGAAAAAGTAAAACTAGCGGGTCATTTTGAATTTTTTACCCATGACTTTTTTTTTTTTTATAATACTTAAGAAACTTTAAGGACCATTGTTAGGAAGAGAAACAGAAAGGAACAGTTGTCATTAACATTTAAATCCATCATCAAGGAGGACAATTATTAAAAATAATTGCGGTCTGGTACCTATTTTAATTTACAAGGCTAGGTTATACCTGTTGCACTCAGGATGTGAAAATTTTAAACCTTTCGCTATTTTGGAATTTTGAGTTCACGTTGTTAAAGACCTGTACTATAGCATTCTGTCATACAGTCAGTGAGATGGTTTAGGGACGTTGGATTTGCATGACGGGCATGGGAATGGGCCTCTCAGATCTCCTGCTGCAGGGAGTGTAACTGATGGGCAACTCCAGCTCAGTGCTCTGAACCCAGCACTGTTTCCTTGCTGATGCCATGCTTCCCACGGACCGCTGCCAGCCGGTAACTGAGCACAGTAAGGAAACTAGGACGAGCCTGATCCTGGGACAGTAGGGGCTCCTCTGACGACTGACTTTGGCTGGAGGACTTTTCATCAATCTGGTCAAAACTTTCTTCACACTACACTGAAATCTGAATCTTCCTACTCTGCCTCCTTGCTCCCCTCTCTCCTCTGCAGGGGTCGCAGGGGTCAGACCTGCATAGCCGCCTGCAATCCCTCAGGGCATCCCCCCCCCCCCCATAAATCTCTTGCCCATCCAGTTTACATTTTTCTTTTTTTTTTTTTTCTTTAAATAGGAACTAACAATTTATAAATGAACTTTCTGGATGTGTTTACAAGGAAAGTCATTTCTGAATTTTCATGTCTCACTAATAATGTTTATTATAATTACAATTATGTTTTGGAATGGTTTCGTTTTGGAGCTAACAGCATGAATTTAGCCCTCATTTCCCTACATGCCAGGCAGCGTAGTATGTACTTTGTTTCCCTTCTTTGAAGAAGTGAACCAAGGAAGATAGTTTTGATGATTATAATCCAAAAACAGGTTCTTAAATTGCTGCCTGAAATTTAAGTATAGGCTCTTCCCGAGTAACCTTGTCCTCTTTCTGATTCTTTCCCTTTTATTCTCTGCTACAGGTGTTTTTAAAAACTGGTTTTCCTGGCTTAAATATCCTTACACAGGCTGACAATTTATATCTGGACTAGCCTGTTATGATGAGGCCCACAGTATTATTAAGCTTTACAGGTTTAAAATGTCTGATTCAGCTGCCCTCTGTACTCCTTTTGCCAGTTTCAGATATTGTCTTGAACAGTATCATGCAAGCCTAGTTTGACTTAATAAAGTGTCTCAGTCTTGGCTGCTCGTGCATCACCAGATCCACATCAGCATCCATGCCCTTAGAAGCTTCTTAAGATGTGCACTTTTACCTGGGATAAGATACCTGCTGGAATTAATTCCCCCAATTAAACTATTAGCAGTCACTTTCATCTAACCCAGAAAAGAACCCTAAGGGAGTGGAGAGAAGACAGGTAACATTTAATCAGGATAAGTGGTCCAGCTGAGGGACCCAGCCTGAAAAAGGGCAGCTGCGTCATCTCCTGAAACACTGGCTACACAATTGATTTTCAGAGCCATTGTAAATGCAGATAGAATGGGTCCTGAACCACAGCATGGTAGGCGTGGAGTATTTCTGCCCTTACTGTTGGCTCCCTGGATCTGCTGTGCTTATCCATTGTGGAATGGAAGAATGCGTACTTCTCAGGGTTGGTTAGGGATATATGTATGTATGTATGTATGTATGTATTTATTGGCTGCGTTGGGTCTTTGTTGCTGCGCACAGGCTTTCTTTAGTTGTGGTGAATAGGGGCTACTCTTCGTTGTGGTGTGTGGGCTTCTCACTGCAGTGGCTTCTCTTGTTGCGGAGCATGGGCTCTAGGCACACAGGCTTCAGTAGTTGTGGCACCTGGGCTCAATAGTTGTGGCTCGCGGACTCTAGAGCGCAGGCTCAGTAGTTGTGGTGCACGGGCTTGGTGGCATGTGGGATCTTCCCGGCCCAGAGCTCTAACCTGTTGTCCCCTGCATTGGCAGGTGGATTCTTAGCCACTGCGCCACTTGGGAAGCCCTGGTTAGGGATTTTTGTGTCTGTTCATTATATACTTTAAAGTTTTAATTGTCTGGACGAGCACTCTTACTACATGACGATTTACTGATCAGTTATGGTTATTATCAAAGATAGTCTTAAATCAGAATGTCAGAAATAGTCCTTATATATATTCTGAGTCATAAATAATATCGGGTTCCACAGTGATTACTGAACTGTTTTGTGGCTTTGAGACAGTCTGCTGATCACGTCACCTCACAGTTTTGCTTCCTTAGTTTATATATGGGATTAATATTTTGGAATATAGACTTCTTAATTCAATGGAATAGGCTTGGGCTTGATTATTACTTCATTTACAAATTCCACATTTACGACACGGCTTAAGCAAATTAGTGGTTAAAGCCTGTTAAAGGTTATCCTATGAAATAGTATGGCAGTAGAGAGAAAATGGTTCCTGAGAAGCAGGAACAGCCATCTGTGTGTTGCTTTGGAAGGCTCAGAACTTAATATAGAAAGTTTTGTGTGACATTGATTTTTTTTCTTTTCTTTTCTTTTCTTTTTTTTTCTTTTTAAGAATGAAGTCTATGGCATATTCTTTCCTGCCAGCTACCTCGATCCTTTCTTCTATTCTGTATCATTGCCCCAGTTTTTCCAAAGCCTGTGGCTATGCGCAGAAGCATATCTCTGCACTGTTTGTACTCAGGAACAATGACCATTAAAAGTGAGTGGCTTTCTTTACCCAGGAGGTTTTATCATGTTGTTCTTTGCTGTCAGTAAAGAACTTGGCCGAGTTATGGGACATTTTTAATAAGTAGTTTAGTGATTCAATTAAGAAAAACTAGAAGCTGTTTTTACAGTGCAAAGGCTATCTTCTCACATCTCACACACTCCTTCTTTCCTAGGATGTTATTCCCTGTGTTATTTAGTGCAGAGCTTGATTACAGAGTGAAAATTGAGGGTAAAAATCCCTTTCTTATCCCCCTCCCCACCTCCCCACCCCCCCTCCTCCAGCTCCTTTTAAATTAAATTAGCAAAGGCAATGCCATAAGAACACTAGTTCCACAGTAAATCCTCATTTTGTGCCAGCGTGTGTGTGAGAGTGGTATTGTGGTGTGTGTGTTGGGGCTGTGGCTGCCTTTGTTAGTGTGTAAGGAGGATTGCACCTGTGTGCGTGTTGGAGCAATGCATGAGCTTTGCAGCCAGATGTTAGCCACATTGGCTCCTGTATTGGACAGTGCAGATATAGGGCATTGCAGAAAGCCCTCTTTGACGATGCTGGTTCAGTCACTTCGTGACTTTGTAAAATGGAATAAATAGCAGCCACTTTGCTGGATCTTCCGAGAGTTAAATGCCTTGCATACATTTCAAAAACAGTATCTAGTACTTAGTAGTTGTTCACTCTCTGTTGTCTCATCAATAGCAGTCACATTCTGAATGATATGTGATGAAGAATCTTGGTCCTTTTGCTTTTGGTGAAGCTGCATTGTTGCTCACTGGGGCATGTCACACTTTGGCACAAAATGTGAAAGTGTCAACAGTGTGTCACTGCTCTACCTGCCAGGTGGGAATGAAATGCCAAAGTCATGCAAATTACAGGGTGTCACTCCCCTGGCACAGCTGCCCTTGCAGGATCATTTTCTAGTTACCCAGTAGTGTAGGAAGATGTTGTCTTGGCCTCTTGTGGAATCTCAGTGAACCCTGATCTAGACTATGACATCTGGAAAGTAATACATACATTAGTTTGGGTATGGAAAACTTTCTTAATTATTAATCTTTCTTGTCCTTTTAGAGATGGTCTCTAGAAGAAACAACGCTTAAAACAAAGTGATGGTGCCCTGCATGTTTGCTATTGTACACTTAATGAAAGGCAAGGATAAACGCTGGTTTATTTTGTTAGTTGGTTTGGTGGTCACTAAAACCCCTAAATTGCGACAAGGTATATAAATAACAGTTATTGATCAAGTAAGATTTTTTTTTTGCATTTTTCCCTACAGCTTACCTGGTAGTTTTGCAAGGGTCAAGTTGAGCCCCATTCTTTAGTTGTGAGGGACTGTAAACAACACTACGTGTCAGGAAACACTCGGGGATGATTGCGGCAAGGGCTCAGCATAGGTTATTCCTGCTTTGATTTCTGGGGGAAAAAAAGAAAAAAAAAAAAAAAACCAGTTACGCAGGAATTTGAACACGCAGTATTTTGATCTTTACTTTTAAAAAAAGCAAAAAAAAATGTCCCCACGATTCAGAGAAGGCCTGCTCTTTGGACATGAACAGCTGTGCCACGTAAGACTTGTCTCTGTTTCTGTGCTCTTTCAGCCTGCCAGGAAGCATGGGCTGTTTGTGTGTGTGCTCTCCCCATCTGAACGCCACTGTGTGGCCCTGGGGAAGTTACTTAACGTCTCTGTGGCTCAGTGTCCTCATCTCTGAAATGAGAATGATAATAATTATACACTAGGAGTGTGATAAGGATTACATGACATAGTCCATAAGGCACTTGTCAGAACCCAGGTCCAAGAGTGTTCTCAGGACATATTAGCCTGTTTCTTGCCATCCTGCTTCTACCTCATTCTACCCTCCCCTCCCCAACCTCAGCACATGTATTTAAATGCATCTATGATAAGACTTAATATACAGTTGGGGACTGTTAAAAATTAAAAGATCTAGCGCCAATATATGTAAGGGTGTCTTATAAACTCAAATACATCCTGTTCTTGTAATCTTTGGGGTTCTACTTATGGCTTTACACTAACCAGCTGTGACCTCCATCAAGTCACCTGACCTTTTTCCAGCTGGACTGAAGGCCCTAAAAAAACCGCTATCAGGACTCAGATTTACGTGGGCTTCTATGTTTTCCTCAAACATAGGTTGCCATTAGGAATTTAAATACTGCTTGAACCTTTGTCTTGAAAGTCCCTGTATTTCTCTGTGATAACTGTATTCCATCCAACCTCAAGGTTTGGCTAGAAGTGAACACTTAAATTGGCTTTGAGTGACTGCTGTGTGATTTTGGCTAAATACCCTAACTTTTCTGACCTTCAGATTCCTCACAACCTTTTTATCACAATTACCCAAGATCTTATGTGCACACCACGTTGCATTGAATGCTTGAAGACAAATCCCCTACTTCTTCAGCAGCTTTCTCTGTGTCTAGTCCCTGTTTTCGGACTTCTCTTCGGTGTTGATCAAAGGGAGAAGAAATCCTGGAACTGTTTTGGAAAGTATGCTGCTGAAGTCAAATGTGTCTGGGAACGGTTCACTATAGGGGAAGTCACACTGTTTCTCATGAAATGAAACCACGTGAGACCTGCGTGTCCCTTCGCTGATATTACTTATATACCACACAGCTGCCGAGAAATCCCAAGTAACCTCATCCTCTCCAAGTACAAAGCAATCTTCTGGTTGCATAAGCAGTTACATCTGCTAAGTCAGCAGGGAAAGAGCACTTTGGAGACAAAAATCTGTTTAAGAATTGGGCAAGTGGAAAGGCATTTATTTCTTTCTCTGTTACTCTGTCCTCTTCTCTTCCCTACTATCACGTGAAGGTTAGGTGCTGGATTTGGTAGCAGATGGAAAAAATAGTTTCCAAATTTTCAGTGATTCCCCACGCCCCCAGTTATCCCTTTTGAGAGTTTAGACACCCTGTCCATGTCTCGCCTTAAATCGCTGCGGTATATGGTACACAGTGGACTATTAAAAGGTACTTATTGGTTACTGGATCACAGAAATAATTAGGGCTCTTAGAGTCCCTCCTTTCTGGGTGCCAGTGTTGCAGTGTTTTTAAAGTAAGGCAAGGAGGTGAAACCCTACTTTTCATTTATTAAAGTTTACTGGAGAGAATGATTGAGGCAATTTTCTAAACTTCATAATAATGATCCTTGGATTTCAGTGAACCTTATTTTCTTGAATCCAACTTCTCATGCAGACATTTCAAGGAGTTCACGTGAAAAACACATCTTTAATTTTATGTTCCTCTGTGTGCAAGTTATGCAGTTTTCCTCTTCTTGACTTCACTTATACCATACTTGATAACAAGAAATGCAATATGGCCTGTCCTCGCTGGAGGGAAAACAGTGTCTAGAAGTGGGTGAGCCACAGCAGCAGTGAGAGAGGGAGAGAGAGAAAGAGAGCCATTAAGGAGCACACAGAAAAGAATCTGGGAGAAAATATTTGTACATCATGTTTCTGATTAAGGACTACATTCAGAATATACAAAGAACTTTTACAACTTCCTAATAAGAAGAAAACAGCCCAACTAAAAAGTGGTCTAAGGATTTGTGTAGACGTTTTACCAAAAGCACGTGAAAAAATACTCAATATCATTAGTCATTAGGGGAATTCAAATAAAAACCACAATGAGATACTATTTCACATCTACTGGAATGGCTATAAATAAAAAAGACAATAATGAGCCTTGACGAGGATGTGGAGAGATAGGAACCCTCATATGTTGCTGGTCAGAATTTACAATAATATGGCCACTTTGAAAACAGTTTGGTAGTTTCTTAAAAACTTTAACCTAAATTTATCTGATGACCTAACAGTTCCACTTATAGGTATCTACTCAAGAGAAATGGAAACATAGGCCTATGCAAAGACTTATATGCAGGTACTTTTAATAGCTAAGAATCGAATCAACCCAAATACCAACTGATGAGTGGATAAACCAAAGGTAGTGTAGTCACATAACGGAATACTACTCAGCAATGAAAAAGAGTGAAACACAGCTACAATATGGAGAAATTAAAAACATTTTGCTAGGGAAAGAAGTACAAAAGAGCACGTACCATTGAGATGAAATATCTAGAAGAGGCAGATGTGTATAGGTGGAAAGTAGATTAGGGCTAGGGGTATGGGGGTCTTATTGAGAGGATAAAAACTGGATTCTGATGATGGTTGCACAACTCTATAAATTAATTAAAAATCATTGAATTGTACAGTTAAAATAGATGAAAATAATGGTATGTAAATTATATCTGAATGAAGTTAAAAAGGAACAAAGATTATGCAGAAAAGAAAAGGAATAGATAGAGGCTAGCAACTCACTATGTAGTAATGGATGAGTTTTCAAGACCAAGGAAAACTACCTAAGAAGCACATTCTCTATCATCTCTTGAAGAAGAAAGTGAGATGCAAAGTATGTTTAGGAAGAGTTCCACCCCTTGAAGTAGGTGGGGGGCACTGCTTAGTGATCTGGATGATTCATTTATGAGTTTCTTCTTTTAGAATTTAGTTCAAAATCCCTGGCTGTGGGTGATGATTTGTACTTGGGGGGAATCCATGCTCTCATTTTCTTAATTCCTATTGAAATTATATGAGAAAGTTGGGTTTTAATTAGTTCAGACATGATATTTGGATTTTCTGGAGTCAAATTTGTTTTCCAGATTTGGGAAATGAGACATTTTATTCTCCTCTACTGGCTTATGAGAATTTCTCCTTGCCTCCTTCTTCTCTTTTACTACTTTCTCTAGATGAAATGCTTTCCCTAGTTTAGGCCACAGCTCCTGATTTTTTTCATTTTCTTTTTCTCAAGAGTGTTCATGTCTCCTTGGATGCTCGGCCATCATCTCTCTTCCATAATCTTCCTTTCCCTGAACTTCAGTCCATTGTGTACGTTGGAGTGTGAGTCTGTCTGTGTTCTTCAAACTTAGCATCTCTAAACTTTAACTGTTTTGCCTTTCTTTGGCACAAACCATTTTCCTTTCAACCCTGTTGATGAATATTTGCTTCATCTCTTGGTTGAGAGAGTTTATAGCCTCAGTACTGGATTGGATCGTTCCCTCTTGCTTGCCAGCATCTAGTCAGTCACTTATCTAGTCTTTCTACTTCTTCTGTTACAGTATCATTCCTTTGTCTCTGTCCTCACCTTGCTACTCCCAGTCATCTTCCAGATCCAGGCCCTCCTCGTTTCAAGTGTGGCCCTGTACTTACCTCCTCTCTGGTCTTTCTGCTTCTTGCCTCTTTCCTCTTGAATCTTTCCAGCTTCTTGTTGCTAGATTCTTCTTTCTAAATTACCCATGTCATCATGCTTTCTAATCCTGAGTATCATATGAAAGGGAACTTCTTGAATTACAATTACTAATGAAATATAACGAGTTATTTTTTTAGTGTTGGAGATCATGGAGTGTGGAAGCCAAAAGATGCTGGGTTGTGATAATTAAAAGTTGGCATTCAACTTTGGGAGAAATCTTCTTGTCCCATAATTAATCCTCTGAATCAGATGATGATAATACTCCATGGAATCATTATGAGGTGAAATTAGCATGCATGTTTATAAATTTTGTGCTTTGTGAATGTAGTTTTTTGCTTGTGTTATTTTCGTTAATCCTTGCCTGCATGAAATTCAAGATCATTTCCATCTGATCAGGAATTCTCCCTGTTAACCTAACTGTTGCCTCTCAGGGGCATGCCTTGTGTTTAGCCCCTGTTTTTCTTCATACCCATTCCTGCTCTTAAATGTCCTCCTTTCTCCCCCTCTTCCCCTACCTTGGGAATCTCTACTTCCCCTTCAGTGTCAACCTTAATCTGACCTTTTCTGTGAGGTCGTGGGTGCTGATCTCTTTCATGGATGTTAGGGTCCGTGAGAGGAGGAGCACATGAAAGAATGGGTGGAGTTCAGATTTCCATTTGTTGATGTCAGGATGCCTATGTAGTGTCCATGCGGAGATGTCTACTAAGTTATTGAAGATAGCGGTCTGGAGCCTGGGGAAGTACTCCTGGCTGGTGAGGTACATTTAAGGTCAACAGAAGGTCAGTGACAGAAAAGCGATGGTAGTGGGTGAGATTGCCCAGGATGAACCTGCCCAGTAGAGTGAGGATAGGAGAAGGCTGACTTTGAAGTTTTTAAGGAGCGATTCTCGGGAAAGGGAAGTGCCTGAAGGAGTGGTCCGAGAATTGGAAGGATTATCAGAAGAGATTAATGTCCTGTGAACCGAGACAAGAGTTTATGAAATGAGAGGTTGTAACTAGTTTTATCCTGCAGGGAAGTCAAGAGACCCAGGACGACAAAGCACCACTGGGTGGGATTCAGTAACAGACAGGTCATTGTTGGTCTTTGCCGGGGCTGCATATGTCTGTGCTATGTGAGTGTGGGGGGTGGGCGGGGGGGACGCAGGGGCAGAAGCAGAGGGTTGATGACCAAGGGTTGAGTAATACTGTGAGGTGAGGAAGTAAGGGAGTGACTTCAGACAACTCTTTCAAAAGGGGAAAAAAAAAAAAAAAAAAAAAAACCCAACAACAAAGCAACTATGCCTGCCATGGGAAAAAGAGAGAGGGTGGGAGGTAGAGATAGATATAGTACTGGTGGAATATTTTGCTAAGCTTCTCATTTAATGTCTTACATTTTAAAGTATTTTCCTCACTTAGCTTAAAACAAAACAAAAAACCCCCCAAAAACAAACAAACCAAAAACCCCTTGCTACTACCCCTAGCCGAGGATGGTGGCAGTGTGGTGCTGATCCCAGCTCTACTTCTTTCCAGCTTTCTGAGCCTCCGTCTCCTCATGTGCACAGTGGGTGTGAGGACAGCCACGATGCCGCGCCTTTGAGGTTGAAATGAGAGTGAGAATGTTTATGAAGCATCTGGCACAGCTGTGCAGGGTATAGGCCAAGTCTTACAAGCCCCTGTTGCATGTCATAGGTACACAATAGAGTGCATTTAGTGATTGATGGGTGGAACCCAGTTCTTGCCACCTTGTTTATTCTGAGACTGTTGTGTGGTTTGTGGTTTCAGCTGCCTTGTGAGGAGTCATTTGATTGATCTTTTTGCTCCAAGAGCTTCGTTTCAGTTGCCTCTGAGTCGCATCTGCCTGCTGTCTTTCTTCAGCAGCGGCACTGAAGCTTCTGGGTCCCCCTGTGCAGTTTACAGCAGGGCAGCTTTGCGTGCTCTGCACGTCCCAGCACCTGCACGGTGTTGCAATGAGCATTGCCTCAGCCGTAGTCATGGGCTCGGGTCCAGGACCTGGCTGATGGGCGGGAGCCCTGTCCTGCTACCTACTGCTCCCCTGGCTGAGAGCTGACGAAACCTCTCAAGAATGCGATGTCTGTGGCAGGCCTGGCTTTCACAGCCATTCCTGAGGTTAGATAGTATTGATGCTTAGAGACCTTCTGGGTTTTTTTCCAGCCGACCACTGATATGATCCTTTGTTTTATTAACTGTGTTGCGATGTTGTTAGTTGTAAGCTGGCCTTTTTAAATGAATGAAATAAAATGGTAGAAAAGGATGATCATGTCCTCAGTGTCTCCTTTATCTTAGGCCTTGAACTTGGTGCTTGATTTCTCCTGCAACCCTCAGAGCAGCCTGGGTCCTAGGTGTGTTTTATTCCTGTTTTTCTCCCTAGCTGGGAAGATCCGAGGTTCAGACACGTTAATTAACTTGCCCTGACTCACACAGCCAGTCATGGGTAGGATCAGGATCCCTATCAGATCTGATCGAAACTGTATCTGTAGTTCTTTCCAGATGCGGAGCAATTATGGGGTTGATATTGGAGGGCTGGACGTGGGAGGGTGAGGATAGGGCAGAGGTGGGCTTTGCTTTCCCTGTCAAGCTCGTGAAGGAACTGCTGATCTTCTAAACTGGCGATGTAGTTTGGTTTGGTCTGAAGCATGTGGAAAACATCAGGAAATTTCACTGAAGAATCCAGATTTGGATCCTGTCTTGAAAAAGAAGATCTGCCCACACTGAGCGTGAACCGTCCAGCGGTGAGAGCGCCCCTTCCCTTTGGGGAGCATGCTCCCTGTCACTGGCTCAGGGCATCCTCTGCTGACGTCCCCAGGCCTCCTCACTCGGGAGCATTACTTGCCTGATCCTATAGACACTTGATTTTGCATCTCTTTGGTTCCTTTATCATTTAATCTTATGTGATGACATTTGATCTGTATTGGTCATGGAATGTTCTGTGTTGACTATAAACATACCTTTCTTCATATTCCTCCGCCCCCTCTCTGCCAACTCCTGATTTTTCTTGCTTCGGTGACCAACACGTAGCATTCTTAACAAATGACTTTCCTGGTGCCTCTTAGCAACCCAGAAAGAATCGTGGCAGGAGATCTTGGTGTTTAGCGCACACTCGAGAACTAATTAATGGTCACAGTTGCACTTTTCTCTGTGCCCAGCCCTCTGCTGAGGCCTTTCAGTGAAAACCCTGCTGGTCGTATTGTTAAACTGCTTTTATGGCTGGGGAAACGGAGATTCTGGGTCTTAAGGAAGGAAAGGTTTATTAATGGTGGAACCAAGGCTTGAACCCAGGTGTGCCGGATGCACAAACCTCTGCCGTACCCTGGAAGGGTAGTGGGAAGACCAGGAAAGCATCGGCATCCGGGGCTCCGGAGCTGCTGCCTTGGGCACACAGCCTTGCTCTCACAGTTCCCGGGTTAGGTCTCCGCATGGGCGGGAGCCGCTGTGCCGTGCTGGGGAAACGCCCTCCTCAGCAGGCAGAGCCGGCAGCTGTGCCCGCCAGACCATGGCGACGCCTTTATTCTCCCTGGCTTCCCAGGTTCTCGTTATTGCCCTTCTGGTCAAGATTTGAAAGATAAATGCCAGATAAATGCTTGCTCCCTAGATGCAGCTGTTCGTGATTTTTTGGACTGCTTATTTGGTGGTGGTGGTTCTCAAGTGACGGAGGTGTAGGATAATTACCTCTCTTATTTGTCCTCCACCTTCCAGTATGTTCTTTAGAAGCTCACATCTGGAATTGCAAGAATTTCAGATCTGAGGGTTTTTTGGGGGGAGTGGGGTGGGGTGTCACTTTCTTGTAGAAAAGCTGTACTAAACCGATAGGTCACGTGGGAATACTGCTGTCGTCCCTAAACTTCAGTGGAACGATGTTCACAAGAACCATCTAATGCGAAGCTTCTGGGGAAAGGTGCGGCCTCTTTTGCATTTTGGGATCCCCTGTAAGCTCAGAATCTTTCCCAATTTCAACCTGAGAGAGAGGGAGAAGAGAGAGAGACAGAGAGAGTGTGTGTGTGTGTGCGTGCGTGTGTGTGTTCCAATACTGCTAAGATATAGCTCTGCTGAAGGCCTTGGGAAAGAAACACGTTACCTCACTGGGTATAATTTACTTCTTTTTGTAATCGAATTAGGTCACTGTATTCACAGGGCACTTCATTAATGCAGGCTTGGAGTCAGTAACTCAAAGGTGTTGGAATGCGAAGCACACAGCCTTCATTCTGGTTTTTCAGGTACTACCCTGAAGTTCTCTTTGCAAAGTTACGCTTGACATCTGTAGCCTAAAATTAGGCATATTTGGGTTCACATTTATATTTAACTTTTTTCTTCTCCAGGTAACCTCTGATTACTTACTTAGATACTTACTCACTCACTGACTGATTGAGGGAGGAAGGGAGGGGGGGAGGAAGGGAGGAATGGTGGTGTGAACTGGGTTGTAAACTCCCTGAAGGCAAGGTTTGTGTCTCAGGCTTCCTTGTAACCTTACCCCAGACCTGGGTATTGTGCGGGCGAGGCGCCTTGGCCAGCTTAACAACGTGCCCAGCGTCACACAGACAGTGAGAGGCAAAGCCAGGAGATGAGCTCCAGTTTTTGTGACTTCAGAGCAGGCTGCCTCTCTGCTGTGCTACTTGGCTTGATCAGTGGCACCTCAGAAGTAGCCTGATGGTGTCCTGGACCTCAGTGCAGTTGACAGGTGTTAAGTGTTTGACTCAGTCTTTGACTCTGTGACCCTGGCCAAAGCATTTTAGCTCTTGGAGCTTGTGCTTGCCAGTCTGTGCAGTGAGGAAAATAATAAATACCTGGCCTGGCTCCCAAAGGGGCTGTGAGAATCTGGAGAGATAATATGTGCAAGTACATTTTATACATAAGTATACATTTTAAGTATACTGTAAGTGCTACAGTAATAGAATTCATGGCAAAGTAGTGTAATTCATGGCAAATATTTTTTCTGCTTAATAATAAAAATCTTATTACTCATATAGTCAAATTTTATCATTTCCTGAGCTGAAATGTATATTTTTATGTTCTATTTAGGCAAAGTCTAATGTATACATGGGGAAATTCTAGATTATTAATACAGAGTTGGCTGGCCTGAGAGGTTATGGGCTGTAGTCCCAACAGCCAGAAAGAGTGGTTTTGAATGAATATGTTCTAAAAACCAAATGTATTTCCAGTGACTTCTTGTCCCTTAAAAAAAATTGTCAGAATCTAAGACCCCAGATAAAGTCTTTAGTTGTTTGATCATATTTACTAACCTATTAAGAAAGGGAGGAGTACTTTTCACAGGCTTACAGAGATATTGTTCCTTGTTTTCGAAGGGTCATTGTGTGGCTAAAGCATTATACTTAAGGGTCATAATTATTCTTCATGGTGATGATGGTGGCTGTCATGGTCACCATTCTAATAAGGCCATCACTATGGTTTTCTGGGCTGTGGATTGGGGGGGTAGCTGTCTTCAGGTCCACTCTCAATAGAATTGGATGTCCGGTTAGCTACCTATTTTTTCGAATCACAATTTAGCCAAACTGTAATGATGTTTAAATTAATGAAATAAGACTGGTACCTAAGAGAAAAATCTTCCTTCAGTTTCAACCCCTGCCTTCAATGGGTAAAGATTCTCTAGTGAGCTCTTCAATGCTAGGGGATATTGTACACTTTTTATTGGCACCAAACCCTCACTGTGTCTCATTTTCTCCTCTCATAAAAACAAGAAATAGGAGTCTGGGATTAACAGATACACACTACTATAAGTAAAATAGTACTACTACTATATACAAAATAGATGCACAACAAGGACCTGCTGTGTAGCATAAGGAACTATATTCAATGTCTTATAATAACATATAATGGAAAAGAATCAGAAAAAAAATCTATAACTGAATCACTTTGCTGTACACCTGAAACACAGTAAATCAGTAACACTTCAATTTAAAAATCAGTCAATTTTACCTTCCCACCCCCATATGGAGTAAAAGGATCTGACATCACGTTTAATTCATGTTGTGTGTGTGTGTGAATGCATACACACCCACATACATACACATATAACATTTTTTTTAAAAGTAGTTCTGCTATCAACCTCGCTGGCGTTAATTATCATTTTTCTTTATGAATGAAGTGAAACGGAACCACCCAGGAAGGGTGGAGAGAATAGGGATTGGCAGTTGATCTCATGTGAGGCATGGCTAAAGACCTGGAGGAAAACTCATCACACACTCGTCCTCTTATGTTTCTAAACAGCTCACTGTGAAGTGAGGGGACTGAAGCAACAGATTGCAAATTCAAATAAAGCCCTATATCTAATGTCAGTGAGGAAAGTAAGCCAGGTATAGGAAGAAATAATCAGTAGTACCAGCAGGTCAGTAAAATATAGCTAACAGCTTAAGTGTTAGGAAGGAATGAGCAGGAGGGCTGGGGGTCGCAGGGAACTGGAGATGTGGCCCCACTCCCAGGCTCTCACCTGCCATGAGACTATAAAAAATGGATTTTTATATAAAATTGCAGGAATTTTAAAAATTTAAATTTTTTAAAACTAAAACTTTGGGATTTAATTTTATTAAAACAGGCCAAATAAAGCTTGTCCGTGGGTTGCCGTTTATGACATCTAATTTCACGGTGGGGCTGCCCCGGGTCTCTCCATGGCATTTCTACCAATACGTTGGGGGGCCTAGAGCCTTGTTACCCAATGCCAGCTCCAAACCTGCCCCTCTTTTTTAGTAATCTATCCCTCACTTAATATTTTCCTTTTTACCTGAAATTGATGAGCTTGTGAGGCAAGTTTTGAGACCGTTTATGGGATTTTAAAACTTAATGGCATTGTATTCAATTTGGGATGAATACTTTTTCAAAAGGTCTAAGGGTTCTTCTTCATTGATGCTGACGCATTAGACTGAACTGTATGGAAATATTTTTATAGGTGAAAATGGCATTTTCATATGGTTCAACTTAATATGTCTAGCACTTCAGAAATTTTGATAATTAGAATCAGGGGTACTGGGGAAAAGGCAGCGGAGAGGTTTTGCTAGATTAATTATGAAGAAGCAGAAGTAGGGTAAAAGTATGTTCTCCCATCTGCCTCCATAGGATGGCTTTGACGGAGCTTTGAGTTGATAACTCCATGCGGTCACCCCTTTTCACTGGGTCTGCTCTTTGGGTGTTCAACACAATTTTGCTTTTCTGTGTGAGGACTCGAGAAAAAGTTCTTTTTAGTCTATATATTGAGAATAGTGGTCCTTTAGGCCTACTACTGATTTATCAAAACTGCATCAGCATGCCATCTTGTTCTCCCGTTGAAGCTGAGATAGGAATTAATGTGTTTGATGAACTAACCTCTCACATGGCTTTGAATGTCCCACCATTGCTCTTCCCATTCCATTTTTCTTAGTTAACATTCATTTGAGCTTATTTTATATTGAGCATCTCTGTAAACTACCTCAGATCTTTTGGGGGACTGAGCAGAATCTAAATAAACAGCTATGGGGGTACATTGGGGGGAGTACTTGTCTGGTGTAAAGTTAACTGAGTTGTGATTCACAGAAGAGAGAGGGAGACACATGGGAAATGCACCATCTCCTGCCAGGGGTGGGGTGGGACAAAGGTAAGGGTAGAGGTGTTGGGCTTGGCCACCCTGGTTGCAAGAGAACTGTGTTGCTGGGAGTGTCTTCCAGGATCGAGAAGGAACAGCGCGGCCATGAGAGCAAGTGTTAGGCACCCTGGCACTCATATATCGTGTGCCTTCAACTTTGTGCTCTCAAACTCTCTTCTCCATTGACCAACTGCTTAGTGTCTGTCTGACTTGCAGTTTCATACAGACTGTAAACTGATTCTAAACAGTATCCATGCAGAGTCTCAGCATGATTGGGTCCCTATCAGATACTCAGTATTTCTGGGTCTTAGGATGATAAATGGAGATAATCCTTAAGGTATTATATTGGTGGCTGTAGGCACTGTGGGGATAGTTTTCTTTTTCATGCCACAAAAAGAAAATCTCTCTCTATATATCTGTATCTCTCTCTCTATATATATCTCTTTATATGTATATCTATGTTTTGTTTCGTGTTTGTAACACGAAATTAGAAAGAATCTTTTAGGGTAAAGGATAAAGAGAATATTGATGTTGAATAGGTAAAACCATAGTATCTGTTGAACAGTGATCATAATATACTAATACACTGATAATAATAGTTACCTTTTTGACGGCATCCACTGTTCTTTTATTTATTCATTTTGCTATGTATTGTATAGGTTCTGTGTAGACAATTTTGACACAATGCAAGACTTTATCTTGTTTAAAGTTTTCATTTTCCAGGACTTTAACATGCTTGATTGAAACAACCAAAAAATAATGTAGCTGTGATCATTTAAGGCTTGCATATTACTCTGTGCCGTGAGTAGCCACAGGGTACCCTGTCACGATATGAAGGCCCATCCTCTTTATAAATACAACCAGTGAACAATTAATTTTGCAGTTTTTGCACATTGTCCTTTAGTCAATTGATCTAAGTTGCTTTGAGAAGCCCATTGATGATTTGTTTTCAGGTTCATGTCTAACCTTTGAGTTTGGCAGGTATGAGGAGGGACAGGTTGAACAGGCATCATCCACACCATAGGAGCGTGGCAGGCCCTAAAATACCTGCAGTCTTGAGGCAACTCACGTCCACGAATTATTCTTGGGTCGCTTCTGTCAGCTCTCAGCCAGAGAGCTACACAGCTGAGTGCTAACAGCCCAAGGGTTGTCTGCTTTTTTTTTTTTCTCCCTTCAACTAGATCATAAGCTCCTTTAATGCAAGGACCTTAGGGTATTTTGTTTCTGCTGCCCCCCATTGCACTGGCTTCCACTTTGGAAGCAATTAGAATCTTGATAATTTTAGCAGAGGGTTCTCTTTAGACTCAGGGACTTAAAAAGTGGAGTTTGAAAGCCAGTTTGAAAGCCAGTAATATATTCTAACCCAAGAGCATTTCCAGACTATAGGCCAACCCTCCTCGGCGGCTGAAAAGTCCGTGTTTCTGTCTTGTTAGTCACAATAACGACAAGAACAACAATATTAACAAGAGTATGGGTTCAGCAGATACTGGCTTATGTTATTTTGTGCCTAGGACTGTTCTAAATTATTTAGATAAATTTTAATTTATGAAAAAGGAATTGGAATCAAATTGCAGATCTGCCACTTACGTGGGCAAGTCGTCTAAGCCCTCTATGCTTGTTTCGTCTTCTGTAAAACATTCATATAGGAGTGATCTGAGGATTGAATGCGGTATTACCATAGTATTATGTCATTTAAGCCTTATAGATATTTTATTGGAGCTTGGCATCTAGGAAGAACTCAATGTATAGATGCTTCCTGAGTGGAAGTAAGAATAGTACGCCCATTTTTCAGATGAAGAAACTGAGGCTCGCAGAGGCTCCTTCAGCAGACATGCTGGAGCTTACCCTGGTGAGGGCAGAACCTGGATTTGAACACAGATTGGTCTGATTGCTGGACTCTTAACTACTCTTGCTCCTACTTCCCCACAACCTGGGGGTTCATGTGTTGATTATAATCTGATGTCTCCTTTGGGAAAACTAGGTAATCAAGTAGCTCCAGCTTGATTGTAGGGCATGATGTACCCAAGACAGCCACTTATCTGCTGCAGTTCAAGTAGCACGGTAAGTAAATCACAAATTTATATAATCTTACCTATGAAATTACTGACCAAAAAAAGAGGTCCCAAATAGCAAATACCGAGCTTGCTTAGAAGTTTAGAGTGGTTGACTGCAGGCAGACGTGGTTCAAGGTCATAGCTCTGCTGCTTACTTGTATACCACTTAAGCCTCAGTTTGCTGTGCTGTAAAATGGAGGTCACAGCAGTACATATCTTAAGGTTGTGTAAGGTTTTTTTTTTTTTAAATAGTGTATGTTAAAATATGCAGTAGTCTTGGACATATATTAAGATATCAGTGCATGTTAATGATTGTTGTTTTAGTATTAAGGTTTAGAAGGACAGTTTGTGTTGTATGAGTTCTATCTAATACATTAGAAAAAGTCATTTAAGGAGTTACCTTCTTCTAAAATGTCTGAAATTATTATTAGAAATTGCCTTATAAGAGAAATTATGGAATCACTAATGCATATGACTTAATGTCATGGCTTATACCAAGTGAAACTTTATCAGCGCTCTTCTTCAAATGGATTGTTAGTGTAAGTTTTCTCATGTTTGATTAATAAGAATGTCAGTGAAAGATAAGATGTGCTAATGAGGTACAAGATGAAGAATAAACATCCTATTCTGCCCATATGTGCCATATAAGGAGGTTAGAAAGTTTGGAAATTGTTGCCAGTTTGGATGGGGGCTTGGCTTTAATCACTGGCCTGAAGCAGAAGGTTTGCATCTCGTTTCTTGTTCACATTGATGTTTTCCACGTGGTTCGTCTCATCTAGCTCTAAACCACAGGGTCTTGGTTGCCCCTGCTCTCTCCTCTCTGCTTCAGATAGTCAACAGCTATAAGGACTGCGGTTGGCCCTTGCATTTGTACTAATGCAGAACTTCCCACCCGAGGAAGCAGGAGCAGACTGCATTCGTCTCTGTTTTGCAGAGGAAGAATCTGGGGCCTAAAGAGGTTGAGATTTGATTAACATCATGTAGCTGGCTGGGACAGAAAAGGGGAGGACCAGTCTTCCTCGTCATCATTGGCTCTACAGTGTCTGCTCCAGCATCTTCATTCAGTTCAAGTCTGGGTTCTCGATAACCAGCCCTAGGGCCTCAGCATATCACCTGGATCGTGGGACTCTAGCCATGCAAGGGGCCTCTCACAGCCATCTGATCCAATCCCCTCATTTTGCTATGAGAGAGGGCAGTGAGCTCCTGAGGAAGTAAGAGGCTTGCTCAAGTCACACTTTTGGCATCGTCAGCACCCAAACCCAAGCTGGGCTTTCTTCTCTAAACCGAAGTCCTGTCCCGTGCCTGTGCACACACAGCAGTCCTGGAGGCTGTGGGATGCTCCCAGGTGATTTCGCCTAGATTTCACCTCCTTTCTGTCCTGCCTTCTCCATCATTTCTTTCGTTGGGCTCTGAGGGCATTTCATGGGTTTTTCTAGTTTTTCCTCAGTTTATAGGAGTACAGAGAACAAATGACCATTCGTGTCTCCTCTGTCTTAAATTTCTGTGGCATTTTCTCAGAGGACAGGGATAAGGGTGAAATGTTTTTTGTTATTAAAGGAAGTGAAACCTGAGATACCAAGGAAGGAAGGAAAGCAGACAGACTCTTGGGGGGCACAGATACCACTAAACTAAATAAAAACATCCATTCTAATTTAGTTTTCCGTCTCTCACTCATAGCCCGGAGTGTAATAAGCCCTTTCAACATTCTGTGTCTAGCCAGGAAATTTTTGCCTCGGTCTCTTCATGAACTAGGATTTTCTGCCTAATTACCTTTTCTTTTCTAGGCTACATCCTTAAATATGGTATTCAGCAATCTAACTGCTCCTCCAGCCCCTTCTTCTTAACCCACATATACCTGCAACACTTTTCAAATAGGTGTTGGAAAGAGTAGTCTTAGGTTAGGATTTTGCTGAAGGACTAAGAGAACACATCCCCTTGATCCCTGGTTTTAAGGAGGGAGGACAAGACTGTTAACCTTGAACTGGCAGAAATAATAATATAATATAAATAAGATAATAGTAAATTGGAGTCTCTAATCAGAATTACGAAAGTCCTTGTTAAAAATGTTAATATACCCGACGTGAAAGCAGATCCACTTTGAGAATACGACATAAAATTCTGTTGCAGATACATCTTAACCTAGTAAATTGAAAAGTCCCTCTACCTTAGGCTCACCTATCTTTAAATATCCTTATTCTAACTCAGAAGAGTTCAAATCTCCTTGCCTCTTGAGTCCCTCAATGAAGTAAAAGCTTCCCCACAACTTTAAATGTGAACCAGACCTAAGCTGTTGCTAAGCCATTCGTTAGTAGTTAGGCAGTTTTCTCAGTGCCTTTCCTGACATGTTTTAACATGATCTCTTAAGGAATCAGAATGAGGATTGCCCTGTTCTTTGTGTTACAATGAAAAGGTTGAGATTCATTTATCAAAATGAGGCAGTTGGGAGAGAAAAATTATCTTTTTTTTTCCTTTTTCTTTTGATCTCTTTTTAAAAGAAAAGTGAATGAAAGATTTTGAAACAAATTTCAGTTTGGGATCTTGGGAAGCAATTATCAGGAACTTTGGATTTTACTCAACTAATAAAGCAAACGCGATTTAAAAATTCACTTAAGAGAAGTGATTTCCAAACCATCGTTTCCACGTTTGAAGGCACAACGCATGGTTTGCGTTACCTGCCTGCCAGAGCAGTGAAGTTCCATGAAGGACAATGGCCCCGTTTCAGAAAATGGTCCCTCCCAAAGAGGACTTGTGGATCTCATTCACTTAGCATTCTAACTCCCATTTTTTCTTCAGACCTCAGACTTACGCAGAGGTATAATTACCGTCTTAATCAGTGCTATGTCCCACCAATCATGGCTTTTAAGAAAATTAAAAAGAAAACAAACCAACAACTTCATTTACCTTTCATTGCGGTGGCTGGCTGTCCATTCACCTGATACGGGTGTCTTCAAGTCGAAACAGGCTTCTCAACTCTAATTAAGAATAAGCCTTGAAACTAAGGTTGTCAGGGAAGTCAGTTCTTTGTTAAAGCGTAAAAAATAAGCATTTTTTTCCTCCCCTGCCAGAGAAGGTAGGTGCTCCCCTACCCGCCTTGAGATTGTCCTTTGGGGCACCCTTTCAAACTCTCCTGCTCAGGAACAACTGGAGCAACTTGCTCTCTTGCTAACAGAAATGACTCACATCTGAGAGTAGGTGAGATTTGTAGACTGGGGAAGAGCATTTCCTGAACCTGCAGGAATCAGACGGTGATTCACCTGAAGGGAACACAGAGGGTTGGAACCCAGAATGCCAAAGGACTATTTAAGGAGGAGGGCATCAAGTCTCAGACTGAGCCCTGCTAAATCAGACCCAGTGTATAGGGGTTTTTTTTTTTTGCGTTGGGGAGGGGATCAGGCGTGGTGGGGAACTCCCTATTGCTAATTGGAAAATGTGCGTTTACAAACCTTCCTGCTAATTAAATTTTGGATTAAAAGCAATCAGAATATCTTTTATAAAAGACAGATCTTTCATGATATTATTCTACATATTGAAGACTAAAATTAATATGTGTTATACTGGTGGTTAGTAACCTGGGAAACCTGTTGTCTTATTCAGGAATCTGCTGAATTCCATATACCTGCTTTCACCTACACACAAATATAAATATTAAGAAATATTTTAAATAAAGTTATTTAAGGGGTGAGTTTACCTAATCTCTTGAATTCCACAAGACAACTTTTATTCCTTTAAACATTTTTCCCACAATGATAAATTTATATATTTAAATCACTTTTTCCTATTTGTAATTAATTTTAGAACTTCCAAAAAATTTCTTACTCCAAGATTTTCTTGAATGCGACATTCAAACAAATAAGTAAAAGAAACAAAGAAAATGTCACCAAACGGAATCAAAACTTGTCGCTATCATGGATGAAGAGAAAGATAAATGAAAATAATAAAGGTGGAACATTTTTGAAGTTAGTAAATCAGTAATAGGTGTTATAGTGCTTACTTATGCCTTAAGGAAATAATGTATGTGTAGTAGTTGGTTTTTTTTCTTCTTCTGTGTTTATATAGAAAAACAAATGTATTTAGTTTAAATACCAATGGTTGAATATCAGAAGTTTGTTTCTTCTGTTGCCTTTTCCTGAACAAACAAAAACAGATAACTAAAATTTAATGGTTTTCCATTCCATTCTATTTAGGGTGGATTAAGTACGTTGTGGATGAGCAGCTAGCCCTAGGGAAAGTCTCTGAACGCAGATTAGCCAATGTAATGTAATAATGGCTCAATTTTATAAGAACTGGTCAGATTTACAAACCATCCTTCGTTTAGGTTGGACCCTGCTTTCTTCTCCAGGGAGTTTGCTTTTAACATTTGAAGCCAGTTCCCTGCATGGAGGTGGGGGTGGGGTGGGGGTGGTTACGCCATGCAGCCCTGAGTTTGAAAGGCTTGTTTTCTTGGGTTGAACTTCTTGCCATTTGTCACTGTGATCTACAAACAGTCAATGAGGTATTACTCAAAATGGGAAATCTAACTGCTGGAATAACCAACTGCCCGTCTTAAAAGCATCAGTTCAAAGGGGCACATCTCGTGTAGCCTCCTTCAAAGTATGCTGGGCAAAGACCTTCTCTGCAAGTTCTGAGGATTATCATCCCACAGTCCCGGTGATGGGCATAAATTCATGTGAGGGGGCTTGTGTGAACAAATATTTCACATGCTTCTGTTGAGGGAATAAAGGCAGTTCTGTTATCTACCCTAAATTTTAATAAATTTAGTACCTGGGTTGACTTGTCCTATTACAGTCAACTAACTTAATACTGTTTTTTTGTTTATTTGTTTTTTTTAAATGTTAAAGAAAATCCCTTTCCTTTGTTACATCGCTGCTGATAATGTTTTTTATATACTTTTCTGTTTTGAATTTGAAGGGAAATGTTTTCATAATTCATGGTTATACACCTTGACTTTGTATGTGTTGGTTTTGTATGAAGATTTCCTCCTGGAGGAGGGAAGGAGCTAGTGTTAGTGCAGTCGGTGGCCCTCTTTTTCTCTTCCTGTGGGCTGGCTGGGAGTGGGCTATCCTTTTCCTGGCCTTAGTCACGTACCAGTGGGATTGTGTATTTAAAAGCCTCTTTGGCTGGTGATGCAAAGTCTAGTAGTGAAAAAGTTAACATGAGGCAGCCTTTACGCATTCGTCTTAAAGCACATCATGCCGATCTCAAGTTGGGACTTGTTAAAGCTGGTCTTACTTAACATTCAAAAGGGGAAGTAGTACAGGTTTAGTCAGAGAAAAGCGTAATGCTTTGATGAAAAGAACAGCTAGGAACCAGTCCATAACTTTATTATTGTTCAAATCACCGAAAGGGTAACCTGCATAATATTTTTCTGCTGATTTTTATAGCAAGTCTCACATTTGATAAAAGCCACAGGAGACTTTATAACAATAATTATTTTGCTGCTTCATTGGAAGATCCTATTAAATGCAGGATAGCTCTTTTAATAATACTGTTTAGCTATTACAAACTCGAAATTTATTTTGAATACAGGATGATGTCCTAGGAAATGTGTTTGTGTTTCTCTACCATCACAATGTTTATAAATTTTTTTTATTTCATTTTTTATTATGGGTTTTTTTTCTATAATAATATTACTTTTAAAGATATTAAACCTACAGACAAAGTGAAATTATAATTCAACCAGATTTCATCTAAATTTTCAAACTGACATTTTTCATGCCTTCCTCTCACCCTCCCCCTCAACACACATTTTTTGGGGAGACCTGTTTGAAGTTGCATTGATTGTGACAGATGTCCCACCCCTAACTACTTCAGCATGTATTTCCTAAGTACAAAAATATTCTTCTACCTGGGAATTCCCTGGTGGTCCAGTGGTTAGGACTCTGGGCTTTCACTGCCGAGGGGGTGGGCTCAATACCTGGTGGGGGAACTAAGATCCCGCAAGCCACATATAGCACAGCCAGAAAAAAAAAAAGGATATTCTTCTACCTAATCACAATACTGTTATCAATTAAGAGATTACTATTGAAGCAATAATATTTTAAAATATTCAATCTATATTTTGCTATTTCTCAGTAACATTCTTTATAATTTTTTGATGCAGAACTAATCAGTGGTCACACATCACATTTGTTTTTTACTGGTTTACTCTGTTATTCTTTAGAATACTCTTTCTGCCTTTTTTTTTTCTCCTTTAATTTCCTTGGCTTTTGAAAATTGCTTTGCTCTGTATTTGTTTGTCCATCCTGTGGGACACTTAGGAAGGAGATGCTTTCAAATGTTTCTGAGGCAGTTTGGATATATTAACCTGAAGTCTACCTTGGGGTTTGGAAATTTGAAATCAAGTAGGAATATTTATACTCTTATTTGGACAGAGACCTGGTTCATGGATCCAAACTCACCTTTTCTTTGGGAAACTGGACAACTCATTCAACTTTTCCTGGCTTCAGTTTTCTGTAAAACTAGGATTCTGGTTTAATCATAGAATTTTAGGTGAGAATCTCTATAATCTTTCAAAATATATTCTTAAAGAGACAGCAGCACTCAAGGAGCAAATGTTTATAATACCTTTAAAGGAATGAGAATAGGTAATGGTGTTGATAAGTCTTCCTAAATCCTGGAATAAACTCTTTACCTTTTCCTACTTCCCCGCTTTTTACTGTGAGACGTTGGCAAATGTAAGTGAAGGCTTTCCTTGGTCTTTTCGTCATTTCTCCCTTGCATATGACTGCTTCCTCACTCCTCCCTTTATTTGGCTTCTCTGCATTGGCCTGGACCTGGGCACAATGTTTCTGCCTCCAACCTTGGTAGGCAGAGAATTTGTATTGTAGTCTGATTTTCTCTGTCACCGTAATCTCCGATGTATCCATTTCTTCTTAAAGGAAAATGCACATATAGAGGGCCTCCTAGTCCTTCGCAGTACACGAACTCATTATTACAAAATAAAGCAGGGATCTAATTGAAACGTAGCTCTAGTGATCTATCTGGAATGGCCACGTCTTTTGCATGCTTGCCGCCAGAACACACAACAAGGATTGCAGTAAAATCTTCACCAGATCTTCCTGTTTCATCTCTCTGTACACAAAAATCACTCTAATTGTGGCTCACCTTCCAGTAGCTGAGAATTTGTGCTAAGTATGATTATTACAAACCCTTTAATGTTTCCTCGCTGAGATTGGTATCTTTAGGTCCCTATGCTTGAACTACTGTGTTTAATCTGTCGTTTGAAATGATTTGTATCTATCAGGTCTGCTTTAAATAAAGCACTTAACTTTTTCTGGGATGAGAACTGCATGTGTAATGGTCGATTAAAGGGAAGGGATGGTTTGGAGACTGAAGCTGGAGATATGCCTGCATCTGACTGCTGTCCTCATACAGATACTCTCTTCTGAGCTTGGCTGTTTGATCCATCTCCTCACTTTGGAAATCTTGCTTGTGAGGGGCGGTGTCAGATCTTGATAAGAGCCCGGGAACTGGGGTCATAGAGATTCCAGTGTGGATTTCAGCCTCTCCACTTAGGAGCTTTCTTACTTTGTGCAAGTCATTATTATATATGAGCTTCAGTTTCTTCTTCTGAAAAATGGCTACCTCGTAAGAGTATAAAATTTAAAAGAGGTAATATATAGGATAATTCCTATCAGTGTTTGAAACCTGGTTGGTTTCAAACTTAGTGAACAGTAGCTTTTTTTTTTTTTTGTCAGAGGGCAGAGGGAGAGTAAGTAAATGAATATGAACGGGGGTGTTTTTTTTTATGAATGTAAAGTTGGAATGATTAAAAATTGAAAACCTTCCTCAACTAGAAAGTCAAGGTAAGTTCATAATATTTTGGTTGCCCTTAGGTAACCCAGGTAACGTGGATGTCTGATGTTAGCACACCCGTTTTCTGACCAAAGCTGGTTCTCTTGGTCATATGGTTACGCCTACCATGTGATTTGCGCCTCTGCTCTGTTGGCTGTTTCACATGCAGCATCTTCACTCTGCACTGGGTAGGAAGCATGGCAAGGAGCTACTCCACCTGTGCTTAGAAACCCTTGGAAAAAGCTGAGCTAGTATAACAACTGTTCTTATTTCCTCCTTGAAATTCTTGTAAACTGACTGGTCCTTCATGGCAAGAGTAGCTCATCGTCCCCTCCCTTCCCATCGCAAGCTGGGGCTCTACCCAGCCTCCTCCTTAGAGTGACCAGTGACCTCACAGTTGTAGATTCACCACATCTGACCTTCCCAAAGTGTGGGATTCTCCTGTCACTTCCTCCTCGAATCTCTCTTGTTCTTCGGTTCCCAAGGCACGTCTTGTTGCTCCTCGTGGTTAATCCTTCCCTCCTCCCAATCCCAGGCATTGTTCCTCTTTTTCTATCCGGTCTGTCCATGAGACTGGTGCAGCATGGCCTGTGAGTTCATTCCTTGTTCTCTCCCTTTCTGAGAAACGATTATCCCCTCAGCCTCTGATCTAGCCCTGTCTTCAGAGCCCTAGGTCCATATTTTACCCACTGGCTAGACTCCTTGACCCGGCTCTCTCACTGGTACTTCAGATTCAACATATCCACCATGATCCAGCACATCACCCAAGCTAATGTTCTTCAAAACAACGAATCTAGATCTGGAGGGGGTGCGATGGGGATTATGGACCCCAATTGAGGATACATTATGCATATCAATCACATACATTTTGCATGTATACCCCTACTCTCCAGTGATCTTGGACTCAAAACCTCTCTCTCTTTCTAAAAATGTCTCTAATGTCCATGTCAGATTTCTTTCCCCTTGGCTCTTGCCTGCATAGATGGAAGACTTCTTTTATTGATCTCCTGGCCTCAGTGGCTCCATTAATTCAGAATCACCTATTGCTCGCAAGTTGATTTTGCGAAAGCGCAGCATAGAGAACGTAGTCTTCACTTCAGCCACTTTCATTGACTCATGAGAACGCCAGACACCCCAACAACCCCGAAGTGCTGTGTAGTGGGGTCCCAGTTCCCGTCCCAGGCCCACCTTCCCCGCGCACGTGCTGCAGCCCCAGGCCCTCCGTGGCCCCTGTCGCTCGGCCACAGCGCATTGCCCCCCCCCCGAGCCTTTCTCCAGGCTGCTCAGGGTGTCGCAGGGGTCCCTTTCGAAGGCTCTGTTTTTCCCTCAGTGTCCAGTTCACACTTCCACCTCCTGTGAGCCATTCCTCAGTTTCTCCATTGGGCATTAGCTGCCTTTTCCATCGAGCTTCTTTGGTGAGCTAATGACGTCTCTTATTCCACGAACTGCATTTGGATTCAGTATGGTCTGTGTGCGGCTTCCAGAGAGGCCAAGGGCGCAGCACGAAACACACCCTGAAGGAATGATGGGCTACGTGAACCAGTCATCCCACTCTTTGGGATGTGACTCCTTTTAAGAACTGGGGGGGCCTCCAAAGGGCTCAAGGGTCCACAGTGGAACTTTTCATACCCCTGAGGTTGTTGAAACTGTGTTTGTGTGGAGACATCTCCTTCCCTCTTCAAGAGCCCCCTCCTAATCATTCTCGCAGCTGGGGCTTGAGGTCATCGCTCAAGGAATTCAGCCTGTCCTGTCTGTCAGAGAGGCGGTGGAGCAGATCCATTGAGGTGTGGTCTCGAGGCCACCTGGCTGGGTGTCTGTCCCAGCTCTGCCTTTGCTTGCTGGTGGGGTCATGGACACCAGGGGCAAGGTATCTGTTCACTTTGTGCCTCAGTTTTCTTTTTTCCTCCCCAGCAGGGAGCCCTATAGTATCTATCTGCTAGGGGTGTAGTGAGAACTAGAAAGGTGGTTATCCTTGTAAGGTGCACACGTAGCGTGGCGCGTGGCATGTGGCGAGCGTTCCGTAAAGGAGTGTAAGTTCCTGGGAGGGGCTTGTTAGCTTCCAGGTCAAGGATAGTTAGCTGGCGGCATGGGGCCGCTATGGGCTGCACATGGAAGTGTGGTGTCTGTGGGGTCCGGGAGTGTGGGGGTGGCTACGGAAGTTTTGAAGAAAACAGGAAATGTGGCAGAGGAGACTGGATTTATGGTTTCTCTTGAGACCATTAGAAGATCTGTGGTTGTAAAGATAGTGGTTAAGAATAGGTGGTTAAGCTCAGAAACCTTGTTACTTTTAAGCTGTGTGACCCCATGCAAGTTGCTTAATTTCTCTGTTTCTCAACTTGTTTATCTCTAAGTTGGAAATAACAATAGCACTTGATAGGCTTCCTGGGATTATTAAGCGGAGTAGTATATTTACAGCTCTTGGCATGCTTGCCTGGTACATAGTAAATAGTGAGTCACGTGTGCTGGTTTTGTGGCTGCTGATGCTGGTTTTACTACCGCTATAGCTACCAGTGAGCAACCCCGGGCCCAAATTCCGTCCAACAACTGGCACTGAGCCGTAGATGCCGCCCCGCTAAGTGGGACGTGAACGTTCCAGGTAGCCGTAGTTCGTGCCACTGCCTGTCCTCTTTACAACAATTCTGTTTGTTTCCTGTTGACAGATCCCACCCTTGGGCGTTCATATCCAGGAGTGATGTGCTGTGAATCAGTCTTTCTGGACGTACGCACCTCAAGGAACTGTTAGCACAGTGGTTCTTAACATGTAGCCCAAATCGATAGCATCCTTATCTCCTAGAAACTTATTCTCAGGCTTCAGCCCAGACCTACTGAGTCAGAAATTCTGGGGGTGGGCCCAGTGATCTGTGTTTTAAGAATCCTTCCAGCTGGTTCTGGTACCTACTAAAGTCTGAGTACTACTGATTTAACATGTGTTCTATATTCATATCACCTACACTTTGTTTCTATGTAAGATTTAAAGTGTTGAGTCGTGCTTCCGGGCACTCCAAATGATTCGTAAATTCCACACTTTGCTCAGTAGGTCTGCTGTCATTTCCCTGTGTGCTCACTTAGCTGTTAAACACAGCTGGCTGTGGGTTCCTCTGCTCTGGGGGTTTTGTTCTGTTAAGATCTATGTGAACTTTGATCTGTTAACTTATCTATCAGCTTATTGGAGGAACACAGATTACCTGGGGGGATGGTCAATTTTAGAATGAAGACTTTAGAAAGTTATAGAACAAGCTACTATTAAATGAATATGGAATATATGGAGTAATGAGATTAATGAGATTGAATAACTTTTATATTCTGACGTCATGATCACTTTATCAGCCATCTAACTTCTGTGAGTTGGGAATTCACACTGCTTCTCTGCCTCTTCCTTCTTCCCCCTTTTACATTACTTTTTCTTGGTTTCTGAAGAATAACTCTGTGTGGGGCAGTATACTCTCCCACTTCCCTGCACCAGAGGTATTTAGAAGGCCTTATCCGGTAAAAATATTTACATTTTTATCTTTTGACAAAAGTCCTTAATTGTGCTCTGAGCTTACAGACTTTACCAAAGCTACTATTTTTATTTTTTTATTTTTTTTCCTTTTCCCTCTCTTCTATGTGCCATTGATGACTATGGTATAGTACCCCATTCTGTAAGTATTCTAGATTTCAGTATTTGTGATTGCCAGTTTGGGAGGTTCTTCTCCAATAGTTGCTTTTCATTTTGTGAATGTGATTTTAAGATGACTCTTCTCTAAGTTCTTGGTGGATTAGTTTGTTCTACACATTAGGTATTCTACTTTTGACTGTAAATTATTATCATGGAATGAAATATTTGTATTTATGGAGGACAGATTTGCTATCAAATTTTATCTTGAAAGATCTTTCTAAAAATTATATTCATTACCTATATCCATTCAGTGTATATCGAAAATATTCTTAGAAGTGAAATACATGGGTTACATCACCAAGCATAGTTTGAAGGTTGGCTTAGATGCAGCTATTTATAATATATTATTATTAGAGTCTGCTCATGATTGTATAATGTACTCAGTAACGGTAACGTGGATTTAGTGACATCTCTAATAGTTATTATGACTTAATTCTTTTATTTTAGCAAATGAAAATCAGATGTCAGAGTACTTTCTGAGAGTTTTGGTGATTATAACATGCTACAGTTACAGATTTTACTTAACCAAAACTAACAATACATAGCTAAAGCATTTTGTCAATAGCTTTAAAACTGAAATGATGATAGACGTTAGCCCCTAAGCTATGCGTGTACTGTTTAGTAATCCTTCTTCCTTTCCAGTCATTCACTAATGAACCCAAGAACACCCCCATTTCCCAGGCCCCTGTGTACATGCATAGGAGATCAACTAAAAAGGGCTTGAGCTTTCAAGAATTTTTTATTGTCTTTTGATAAGAAAAACATCAGTGAGAATTGGCTTCCCTTTTGCTTCTCTAGTATGTAAAAATAAAGCCAGTTTGGTATATTTTATCAAATATTTGATTGCACAATGAAACACAATCTCTGCCCTCAGAAGTACACATAAGTTATTAAAAGAGTAGATACATGTGTGAGCCAATAATTACAGAGCAGTGTGATCATTACAGTAACCGAGGTGTGACCACATACAGATGAGGGAGTGATCAGGTTTGAGGTGGTGGTGGAAATTTAGCCAGATGAGATTTTATGGTCTAAGTGATGGCAGCTTAGGGTTCCACGGGTGGATAAGAGTTTTTTTTGGCGAGTCAGAGGGAAATTTATAAGTGCAACGACACAGGGGCGAAAAAGGAAAATGGCATTTTCTGACAGTTATAAACTTGTACAAGAGTGTAAATTTCCAGGGATGGAAGAACAATTAGGAGAAAAGGCCAGAAAGGTCAGGTAAGTTCCAGGGCCTTCAGGGCCTTTGAGGCCATGCAAGGAGGCCTGGGCTCCACATTCTGGTGGTTGTGTTGGAGCTGGGGGTACAGCTACAGAGCATGACTATTCCTTTGTAAATTTTATCTGGAAGGCACAAGTCAGCATACACAATTCCAGATAACCATACTTGGGGTGTTTTTTTTTTTGAACTACAAAGGGATTCAGGAAAAAAAATATGGAGGTAAATAAGTACAAGTAGGTCACCCTCCTCTAAAAATGTCCCAGTATGGATGTTACTGATTGTGGGTTAGCAGTTCTATCTATATATGTACCAAGAATAACATAATGATGACATATTCTATTTGAAATATTTGTCATTTATCGTCAGTGGGAAGTATTGTGAGAGGTACCAAGAAAACATGACATTTTCTGTCTTTAAAACATGTTGTCTTTCTTAAAGCATCCTAACCATCTTTGGGGGATGCAAGCAAGAACACAGCCAGCTAGTAAACAGAAATTTGCATTGAGGACCCCAACACATACTCAAACAGTAGGAGAAGTAATTGTTTTCAACCAGGGACGTGAGGAAGGAGCATGGAGGTGGTGGCCCAGGAAGGCTTTGCTGAGATGGAATATTCAACCACCGTTAGAGTATTTGCTGGGCAGAGGGAGAATTTCAAAGAATAAAAATACAGTATGCTTGCCCTTGAATTGTGCACATGCAGGATGTAAGTGCAATATTACAGTACAGTATTTTATGTGGCTCAGTAATGCGGCTCGTGCCTCCATGGTGTACTGGCATCCTGAGGAAGAAGCTCTTTGTAAGGAGAAGCACCTTCATCCGGGTATCAGGGCTTTCCAGCCTACTCCCCAGAAGCTTTACGTCTAGCATCGCTTTCAGGCTCTAGCTTCAGTTTTTACGACAGAACCTGCGAGGTGTTTTGTTTTTGTTTTTGTTTTAAATCAGGTGGGATACAAAAGCAGTAGTGTTGTTTGAATTACGTGTGCCAAAGAATGTGAGGAGCTTTTGTTTTAGGGTGGAGGAATATATTTTTTATAGTTAAGAAAATATATTTTTAGGAATGTACATTTCCCCGTAATAATCTTTTCCAAAGCGTAAGTGAATACTCTTGAAAAGGTGACCTCTAGTGGTCATTTGCTTCCTGTTGCATTCTCTTACTGATTCTTCATTCTGCTTATGAATAGATCTACGTGGAATTAAAATTTATATCATCCTTTCTGTACACCAGGATAGTCATTGGTTTTAATTTATTTCTATTTCATTGCTTACATTTGATTTCCAAGTAAATTGTCTTTGGAAGTCTTGTCAATAAATCGTTAACCATGATAAAGTTCTCAGCCTAGGGTTATGTTGTCTGACTGACTTGTATGGTTTTCATGGATGGATGCTGCGATCTTTCTCCCTTTCATACATGGTAGCCTCTTTGTGAATTTTTTACATAAGAATATATATATTAAGGGATCCATACAAATGTTAGTTGCTGCAAAAAAGAGAGTTGTTTCTTTAGCTAGAAACAGTTGATTTTGCAATCGACAGTCAGTCTTACTGTTGGTTTGACTGTGAGTATATGGGACTCTGGCAAAATGAAATGGAGCAAAACACACAAAGAAGACAGCCATGACAACAAATACTTTACCTTCCAGCCTTTTGTTGTTTTGTCTGTCCTTACTCTTGGACTTCCTATAAGAATCGTATACTTTTTTTGCAATCACCATATAGAACAGAAACATTAGGACCAAAACAGTCCAGAAAATGAACTGGGAAATATAATTCACCACTTCATGCCATTTCAGCCCCAGAGGACCCTTTAAGGAGGCACACTTCTTCACAGATGATGGTGTTGCTTCCTTGTTGCTTAAGATCATATTTGGCAGGGAGAGGAAGAACAAAAAGAGCCAGATGAGAGTTGAGACCACTTTTGCAAAAGCAGGTTTCTGTACGAAAAATTTTCCGAAAGGTCTGATGATCTTGAGGAACCTGTCAAAGGCTATGAGCCCCAGCAGCGTGATGCCCACATACATGGTCTCATAAAAGACGACGGCAGAGAAACGGCACACGAAGGCTCTGAGCTGCCAGGGTCCGAGGCGTGCATCGGAGAGGATTTTAAACGGAAGCATGAATGTCATTATCAAGTCGGCCACCAAAGTGTTTTTGAGGTAGATAATGAAGGTGGAGGAGCTGGGGATGTGAATGAACACCCACAGGGCCAAAGTGTTCAGCAGGATGCCCATGAAGAAGACGACAGTGTAGATGGCCGGGAACACCAGGTGTGCTGTCTGTGTGTCTCTGGGGCACCGCTCAGACCCGTTGAAGCCCTTCATCACTGTGGCGTTCATGGTTTCCAGTGTCCGCTGTTACAAATAAACATATACACAAAGTAAAACAAGAAGCATTTCATGATTTCAACATGCTACTTGTTAAAAACAGACTTTAGGTTTGCAGCGTATTAGCACCTTACATTTACTCATCACGTTTAATAGATCAGTTGAGAAGGCACATGTTATTTCTGGCTAGAATTTTTAAAGCACATAGTACATTTTTGGTACTTGTCACAGTACCATTACTTTCACACCCTTATGAAATCCAAATAAGAGGTTCTACCCCATTAACAAGTTCTACTTTTAACATGGCAGTAAAACAAAACTGCTCAGTGGTAAAATTATTCATGTCAGATTGCTATACATTATGTCATTTCCCGTACTTATAATTTATGGTTTGCAGAATGTTAACCTTAAAGCATTTTTTCCCCTTGAACATATTCCATCATTTCTAAGTAAGCCACTCATAATAACAATAGAAATTCACCTTTCTTTGGGAGGATACTCAGCTCGGTGTCTTGCGATCGAGGCAGTCGTTAGTTCAGCCCATGAAGGGCTTGTGAAGCAAATGTCGTTCTGCTTTCTTATACCAAGCTTCCTTCCTCATTTTCACGTGTGCAGTGTGATCCATTAGGACCTCTTCACATGCAAAACTTTGGGGGATTTGCTAATAAAGCTCTTTTATTTTAAACTTATGTACTGTTAATCTACTCCGATTTGAATAAATCAGTTTAGTTGCAGTTGTTTTTATTTTATTCATTTTTTTATTTTATATTTTTTTATAAATTTATTTGTGGGCTATGTTGGGTCTGTTGCTGCATGCAGGCTTTCTCTAGTTGCAGCGAGTGGGGGCTACTCTTTGTTGCAGTGAGCGGGCTTCTAATTGTGGTGGCTTCTCTTGTGGAGCACAGGCTCTAGGCGCATGGGCTTCAGTAGTTGTGGCACACGGGCTCAATAATTGTGGCTCATGGGCTCTAGTGCTCAGGCTCAGTAGTTGTGGTGCACAGGCTTAGTTGCTCCGTGGCATGTAGGCTCTTCCCGGACCAGGGATCGATTCTTAAGCACTGCGCCACCAGGAAATTCCCTAATTGTAATTGTTTTTATATTTTCTCATATAATAACTTTCTTGCAGTTTATCTTCTCTACATGTTCGATGAAATTTTTAGTGCCCTTTGTATACAATAATAGCAAGAAATGTAAAGAAAATAGCTCCAGATTATAGAAGAATTGACTCTGTAATCAGACAGCATCATCATCTGTATCCTTGTAGACTGCCTTTTTGAGAAATTTGTGTTCGTTAGGGATGACCTGATTATTTCTATAGACATTTATGTTAGTCTTTTGGTCTTTCAATCTCTGAGAGAGAGAGTGATGTGTTTTCTTAGACCCAGATTTTGGGGGGTTAGAATTCCAGATTCACCAATTACTGGGTAGTAGATAATAGACAAATGATTTAGTGGCTCTGTGCCTCATTTTCCCCATCTGTATAATGGGTTTAATAATAGTACATACCTCAGTGTTGAGAGGCTGAGATGAGTGTCTAGAGTAGTGCTGACTATACTTGAAGCATGAAAAAAATGTTAGCCACTCACTGCTGTGGTGAGCGAATTGCAGATTTAAATGGAGATATACTACTCCACTTATTATAAAGCTATTTTTGGAACTCTCTTCTATATTTGTGACTGTATGCAAAGTGCTGAAGACTTCAGGAATTTCATCAGTCAACCTTGGGCTAAGTTCTATAAAGTTTTTGCAGGACGTAATTGCTGTTTTTGTATAGAGAAAGTTGTTGTCTATGAAGAAATGTTTCCTTGCCAGATAAAGGGAACAAGGAAATCAGGAGATCCTATGAGGGGATGTGGAGTTCTCTATGGTGAGTTTCACTTCATATTTCTTGCTATGAGTTTTACCACAGAATTGGACCAGACTGTCGCATTGGCTTGATGAAGCATTTTGGGACACTTAGCTTAGAATTCTGCGAATAAAATTCAGTATCCCACTGGGCATTTTTATGAGAGAATAGGATGCCTAATAATTTTGGTTGGAACTACCCAGTGTGTTGGCACAGTTTGAAAAACTGGTGTTTGACTCAAATAAACTGATTCCTGGAAATACAGATTCGGGATTTTATTAATGTAATGGAACATAATTTAAACATTATATCCTTTTATTTGCTTGAGTAGAGAACAAAAACAAACTTAAAAAAATTTAAGTAGAGGGACTAGACATATGTAATTAAGTATAAATTTCCTGATGGCTCCAAATCCAGTATTTAGATGCAGGTTTGGAATAGTTTCAGTTTAAACATGGGAAATGCTGTAAAAGATGGTTTCATAATCTGAAAACTGGAAATCACTTTTTGGTCAAATTTCAAAATGACAAAGTGTGGGAAACCTCAAAAGAGGAACTGATTTATGGTGGCATTTCTAGAGTTACAGAAGTATCTTCTCTTAAATGTGGTAGGTTTCAAAATGTTTGACCATAGCAAATATCCAACAGATCACTCACTCCTTTATGTCCATGTGCTTCATGCATATTAGCCAATGGTCTCTTAGTTCACAGCGGTGCGGGTATCCCCCGGGGGAGGGTCCTTCACATTTGATGCCATATCTGAGAGGCTATGACGGGGCAAGAGCAGTGCCTCAGGAGCTAGACTGCCTGGGTTCAATTCTTTATTCCACCTTTACTTACGACTTTGGTCAAATTACTTATGCTCTCTATGAAACCAGTGCCCCCTCTTAACAATGAAAATAAGTAATAGTCTTGCTTTATGGGGTTATTAAGGGGATAAAATGAGTGAACGTTTACGAAGGGCTTTGAATGATGCCCTTCAAATGGTACATGTTAATAAGTTTCTTGTTAAATGAAATTAAAAGAAAAATGGAATACTGTGTACACACGTAGGGATAGTGCATGAAAGACAGGAGTGAATCGAAGATACGATGAAAGGTCCTAGAAATTATTTCGATTTGGCAAGCTCCTAAACTAAACATTTAAAATCCTATCAAGTTCAAAGGGAATTTAGTCAAAACCAGTGAAATCACAGTAGCTATACTGTTGTAAGTGATTATGTGGTCTTATTTAATTCTTACCACAGCCTCAGAGATTCGTCCCATTTTATAGATGAGAAAATGGAAGCACAGACGTTAAGCAGTTTGCCCAAAGTCCTGCAACCAAAGCCCACTGTAAACCTGCACGGTCTGGTTCCAGAGCCCCTGCTTGGAACCACTCCCTCTCTCTTCTGTCTGCCAAAAGCCAGAAATCGGGTGAATGCAGATTTGTTTACCAAAATCTGGAGTTTTTGAGCTGGGTATTACTAATTGATGAGTGAGGAGATACAATTCACTATATAGTTTCATGAACTTGTGAAATTCTTTGTCTCAAAGTGAGGTGCTGGGTTGAAAACATAAATTGGTTCATAGCAGTATGATCAGGAGAGAATCAAATATGTAAGGAAAAGTCATAGACATTAATGGGAATAAAATCTTTTTGCATTTGTCATCTCCTCAGGGATTGTCTTTGGATCAGCGTTAACAGTGTAAAGTTCCTGTTGATGTAACCAGTACTATATAAATAATATTTGAAAAGATAAGGAAGTATTTGCTTTCATTCGGGATGAAAGTATAAGTGGGAACCCCTATACTCATAGAAGAGCCTTTTGCTTCACATGACAGGATACCACGGTACTTGCTCAGATAATATGAATGTGTTTAAAATCCCACATTGAATTAACCCAAGGTGGTAATAATCTAAAATAAATTTGCAGTTTAACATTAACTGTAGTGATCCATTTGTATAAATAAATTTAATATTAGAAAACCTCTACATATAACTGGAAACAGGCAATAAATGTACACTTATCTGAAACATTTATATTAATATCCAGTTTTATTTTATTATAAAAGGGAAATCAGTTTAAAGAATTCAAATGTAGACATATATAATAGAAAGTAAAAGTTAATTCCCTTTACATATATATACCAATGTGTGTGCATATATATATATATTTATTTATTTATTTATTGGCATATTGGATCTTTGTTTCATTCTGTGTTAGTACATGAAGATTTGCTAAGAAATTTTTTTAAAAAGGTTGCACCATATAAAGATACCTTAGTTTAGTTAAGCTGTTACCGATGGGCATTTAGATTTTTTCCCCATTTTCTTTTCTATATTAAAAACATGCTGTAGAGCAAATACCTCTCCACGTATTTTTGTATATTTGTTCCAACATATATTTATAGGAAGTTTCCTAGAAGTGGGATTATTGGATCAAAAGCTGTGCATTGCAGTGTTGAATGATATTTTCAAAAAGCCTTCCAGAAAGATTGTACCCATTTATAGTCTCACTGAGTGCAATTATCCAATACTATTATTAAAAATCTTTTAAATCAATTCTAAAAAACTTACAGGTGAAAAAAAGCCATGTCATGTAAATGTAAATTTATTTATTAGTGAGGGTATATATCTTTTAATATTTTCATTGCCTCTTTGTATTTCTCCTGGAAATTGATTTTTCTTGCCCTTTTCCCATTTTCTAAAAAAAAGTCAGGTTGTTTCTCTTTACTTATTGGCTTGTAAGAATATTTGTATGTGTGTAGTTCCCACTGGCATCGTTGTAATCTCACTTACCACTTTGGGTGTTACCATCCAATAGCGATCACCTCAATCAGCCACGAGAACCTTCAGGTATTTTCAGTGCAAAACTGCTGAAACACGGAAATGCATGAAGAGAGGGTTCTTTCTCTACATAGGGCTTTTCTCCCCGTTTTTAGGGTTCTAGTCCAGGCGTTGTCAATGTTCTAAACAGCCAGTTAGTAAATATTTCAGTTTTGTGGCCCTGCAGTCTGTCACAACTACTCAACCCAGTTGTTGTGGCAGGAAACCAGCCATAGATAAAACCCGAGTGGGTGTGGCTGTGTGCTAATAAAACCTTACGGACACTGAAGCTTGAATTTCATACAGCTTTGGTGCAATGTGAAGTTTTATTCTTCTGATTTTCCTCCTGCAAACATTTGAAAATGTAGAAACCATTCTTAAGTCACAGGCTGTACAGAAGAGGTGCTGGGCTAGATTTGGCTTGCTGGCTAGAGTTTGTCATGCCTGCTTTAGACTGTTTAGAGAAACCACTGAGATAAACTGCCAATAACCAGCATCCTTAGGACTTGTTAGCCACTAAGGGCTAGACTACATTTTGTTTGTCTCATCTTCTGAACCTGAGTCTACAAAAGCTGGCCTCTCTCTCTCAGGTATTGTGAAATGTGACATGTGTATATTAAAATTACTAGAGAGAGTGACATGTTCTGTGTGTAATGAGTGCTCCATAAATATTGATGTCTCAGTCCGTCTTGACTGGGTTCAGTTTGCTATATGATGTAGAAGTATATGCTTCTAATGTCTTTGAATAAAGAATTCTCAACAAAGTGTGATTTAGAGTTTAATGTAAATTTTTCATATTATATATAAAAATATAGATAATTCCAAACATTTTACAATTTTTTTTCCTAGAAGTATTGTAATACCATTAGCTTTTCTGATTATTTTCTTTCTCTTGTGGAAATTATCTCAGTGAATGAGTTTAATCCAAAATGAAGGATTATTCAAGAAATCTCTGCCCACCCTGCAGTGTCCTGACACCTCATGTGATCTTGGCACCCTGACGTGGCCAGCTTTCATCCACTCTCTACCCCTGACTTGGCTGGATTGAGGAGTAGATCCGCCCTTCATTTTTCCCGTATATAGAATAAGGTCAGATTAGTTGATCCTTAGTTTCTCTTCCAGAAATATCCTGGTATTCTTACAGAGCGTATTTACTCATATGACATTAGAGTGAATCCCATTGGTCTACCTGGAAGAAATGGCTGCTGCCTTTGCCCCAGCAGTAGGTCAAATATGCATCTTTTTTGATACATTTCTCCACTGACGTCCAGTGCTCACTTACAGAAGTGCCAGAGAAAGAAACACCATGTAGAAAGTTAAATGAGTTCAACTTTGTACTGAAATTTAATTCAGCACATGAAAATAGATTATTATTGGAGTTCAGTGAACTGCCTTTTACTACAATTCGCAGTTTTTATTTCTTCACACATTATACTTAGATATTGGTGTGTGTGCCTTGTATTTGGGAATCACTCTGAGGATTGTAAATAATTGAGATAAATCATGTCCACTTCCAAGTGTGTTATGTACTTTGTTTATATTTAAAAATAACATGGCTTGTGTGGAATCAGACTACATTATATGTTTGACTATATTTTCATTTACATATGAGCTAATTGATGTGAGGTGTCACCCTCAGAAGAGATTTTGTCAAATAGTGTGTAAAAAGGATAGTGTTGGCAACTCTCCTATCTTAAAGGGGTTTGTTTGATGTAGGAGCATATAAAAGATGTGATGGTATCTAATATCTTTGAACAAAGAAATTCCAACAAAGTGTGTTTTAGGGTTTAATGTAAATTTTTTATTATATACACAAATGACAGACAGGTAATTCCAAACATTTTTATCACTTTCCTGTTAATAGTTATACTGTTCAACTGCATAATCATATTTAATTTGTTTTTCTAATAAGGGAAGTGTTCATTAACCCAAGTCACAGGTAGTTTCTAGAAGCTAGTTAATAATAAGTGTCAGTGATGGTATTGTATTTACTAAAGTTGTCAAAATATTAGTAAACTGGTTTCTCTGGTGTTAGGAAATATTCACAAGCTTTTGGTATAAGAATGTCATAAAATAACTCCATTTTAATAGCTTTGTTTGCTATTTCTGCTCTTTTCCTTGAAAAGGTAGTTTTAAAACCTCTTTTTAATGAAAAAAATTTTTAGTCTGATTGAAATTATTACGCTTTCAATTAGCTTAAATTGTTTAAGTTTTTGCTTATAATGAAAAGTTAGTAGTTACTATTCTTTGCATGTCCCAGTTACTTAAATTTTTATAATGAGTATCACAATAGGTCAGCACTTGGGTAAGGGACTGGGATATATATACATGTATAAGTACATATACATAAATATGTATATAAGTGTTACATTTGGTTGAAGATTTTATCGGATTTATTGTTCTTAGTTGATTGTAAGTTGATAAGAGCATTGTGATCAATAATTTGTTTAAAAAATTAGGGTAAATGTTCGTATATGGTTACCCATTTTGCCAAAACGCTACATATCTGACTTCTGTGTAGTTTTGCATGTGGCGTGGTGACCGGGTGCAGTTTGTTTTGCTGCACCGCTACATGTTCGGTTATTTTTCTGCATTTTAAGATTGCTTTAATACTGGACAGGTAATTGAGCATTTACTCTTGTCATCTTCTGTTACTTGTTTCAGGAGTTACCGTTACTAACTCAGCTACTTCTTAGTCAGTGGTAATATTTTCACATAGTGTTTGTCTATGTGAAAGCACATGGTGCTTGTTTGGAGTTGCAAACACTAATAGGCTGAAATATTACCTCAGTTTGTTTACATTGGAGTCTCTTCGCTTGGGTCACCACCATCCTGTCCTTTCTTCCTGTTTTTATGGGTTGGAGATGATGCAGAATTGGAGCATCTCAGCATAGTCATCAAGGAATTTTTGAAGGATTTGCAAAGGAAAAAGTAGATAAACGGATCCAGGCATGCGTTTAAGGATGTTAACCAGAGAGTGCTCTCTTTGACATAGAACAGAGTATTCTCAGCAGAGCAGTCAAAGACATCCCGGGTTTGACTCAGGGTGTAGGGAATTCGGGCAAAATGGAAAGGAACGAAACAGATAAAAAATACAGCAATGATAATGAAGACTTTGATGTTTACCTTCTTCTTGGGGACTTTGCTGACACCCCTTGTTCTCATGTATGACTTGTACAGCTCTTTTGTAATGAGAGTATAGCATACAATGACAATTAGGAAATTAATCCAAAAAATGACTTGACAGATGTAATTGACTATTTCATGCCAGACCAGACCAAACTCTGATTTCAGGAATGAGCATTTCTTCACAGTCTGGTCACTTGGCCTCCTGTTGGTCAGAATCATGTTAGGCAAGGAGAGTAAGAACATGAACGCCCAAATGACGACAGAGAGAATCTTAGCCCCCAAGAGGTTGTTGGGGTTGGATGTTTTAAATGGCCTGGTGGCTTTCTGGTAGCGATCAATGGTTATCAGTCCTAGGAATGAGATGCTGATATACATCGTGAAATAAAATATGACAGAGGTCACTTGGCACACAAAGGCTCTCAGAGGTCCTGTTCCCAGCTTGGTATCGCTGAGGATTTTGAATGGAAACGTCAGAATCATGAGAAGATCAGAAATGACTGTGTTCTTAAGGAAAATAATAAAGTTGGATTTACTGCGGATTTGAAAGAAAATCCTCATTGCCAGGCAGTTTGTGATGAGTCCAACGAAGAACAGGACAGTGTAGAGGAGCGGGAAGAGGACCTGGGTGATTTTGTAATCTCTGGTGCACAGGCTGCCATTCCCAGCCGCAGCAGTGAGGTTGTCCATGGCTTGTGTTTCTTCTTTGCCACCTAGAGGGGGACGGAGGGGATGATTGCTTTCAGTCCCAGATATTTGATTTCACTCTCATCTCTGTGGGTAACATTTTTGGACAGGCTTCTCTAAAAACTGTGGTGTCTGATCCTCATTGGGATAGTTAGTAAGAACACAGAAAATTAAATCTCAGACTATTTCATGGTGGCAAATATTCTATCTGTAGCAAAGTCAGATAGTCTGAAGAACATTATATGAGGGTATGACTACTTTGTATTTCTTATTTTTTGAATATTTGCCTCTCATAGGACATTTTTGATCTTGGGCAAAAGTGCACATACCTAAAAACTAGAAGAGAAATACTTGGGCTATGCTTTATTCTTCTCCAGTTCCGTGTCCATGCCTTTTAACTTTTTTGTTTCTATTCATAGTCACTTTTCCTGAGTAGTGGGAAAGTCCATCCTTACTCCTGGACTTCATTTACTCTAGTACCTTCAAAGGGTTCTAAGGAGAAATGACTGATAAATGCCGAGTAGAGTTTTAAAAGTAAAAACTGAAAAGAAATTTGTGTAAGATTACTTGTGGAAGACTTATTGTTAAATAAATAAAAAGCAGAAAATTTTTTTCTTTCGTAATTGGAAGGTATTTCTGCCTCATTATTGCTCAGTCATCCATTCGGAAATCAACCTCACAGAGACTGTTCGTTAGATCAAAATATTTTAACCCATGTGTAGCTATCTCTTTTCCAACGTTGCTCAGTAAATTTTAAGGTTTTATGTACGTTTTCTTGAATATCATTCAGTGCAAAGTTTTAAATGCTAAAAAAATAAGGAAATGGCTTCTGTATGTGGTTCTCAGATGGCATGGCTCAAAACAGCCCGGGCATACTTTCTAGGTTTACAGAGTGTATAATGGTAACTAAAATAAAGTACCAAAATCATGTCCTTGTCTGGTTCCATAGGTTGTTATTACCGCAACAGGCAGCTATAAAGGAAATTAACACTTGACTTGAATACATTATTTGGCATCTAAGTTTTGAAATTTAAAATGAAATTTGTAAAATTTTAATTCATCAAAAACAAATGGAATTGATGCTATATAAAATATTATTCGTAAATAAAAGACAGTAATGTTAAAGTACAGATATCTAAATTTAAAAAAAAGCTTCCATTTAAAAGATAGAAATATGACAAAGGCAGCACTAAGTTCCCCCAAATGTCAGTGGAATTATTTTTTCCATCCTTTAATTACTTAAAGTAAAACAAGGTTCATGTCACAATATGGCTTCAATTTTCAACACCTCCTCACCTGTTTAACTTAAAACAACAGCAACAACAACAAAAACCAACTAAATAAACCCTGGTATGTGACACAAGATCACTGATTTAACCTTTCTTGCTACTGCTGTTTGCCCTTGTTTATGCCCTGATGATTTTGAAAATTCTACTTTGGGAATGCTCATTTTGCACAGACTGTAACTTATTTAACAAGTATTCTTAAAATTGAGAATTTCGGCTCCCTCTATCTGTATTAAATTTCATTTTACACTCAAGGTAAAATAACTAAGACCATTTAAATTTTATTTGCATGTTCTGTATAAATTTTTTTTAGTGAATAAGTTAATGGTTATCTCTAACACCATTAATGTGGCTCATATTTTAATTTATATTCCATATAAGAACCCGCATCGATACTGCTATTAAAGGTTTCCAACTTTAAGAAAACTTGAAAAAAATTTACACACACATCATAATGCAAATACATATACTTGTCAGATACTTCTAGATATAAAATTACCTGGTTACTCTGTTGATTCTGAAGGATTTGAATGTATCCAGTAAGCGGTAGTTAATAAAACCTGCAGAGTAGTGTCTGGTATTTTCCTTTTAATGTCTTAGTTTAGCTGTTCACACTCTTTATGATAGAGAATCTGCTAAGCTTTCATCAGTAAGGTCTTGAGTGTTCTAGAGAGAAATAGAGGGAGAGAGGAAGAGGACTTAACTATCAGAAATTACCTTCAAATGCCGTGGACTCAAAGCTGTGCAGACACTGTATTTCCGTCTGGCCGCTTTTAGGACTTCTGCTTTTATTTCCTTGGGAAATATGGGGCAGGGTGGGTGAGAAGTCATCTTTTAAAAAGCAATTTAACATCTTGTGGCTTTTTACCGAAACCTGAGATAGAATTGATGCTTTGTGAGTTCTTTGGGTTATTTCCCATGCAAATGATAAATCCAAGTTGAGGTCAAGCCTGTCGACATCTGCTTCCTAGAGAAGGTTGCAAACTTGCTTTCTCAGATGGTTTTTTACCTGAAAACATATTGTACTCAACATTGGGTGATACATTGCCTTTTAACAAATAATCACATTAACTTGAAATGTGTGCTTGTTAGGGATGTTCTCTTGCTCTTTGTTTTTCTTTTTTTTCCCTGGTTAATAATGTCATTATTTTAAATCTGTGTTTGATCAACTCTTTGTAGGCAACACAGTCTCCTCCCATTATAAATTTTAAGATTCTAAAATTACATTAGGAAAGAAAAACAGTTGTATCCATTGCCAGGCTTATTAAAAAGTCTTTCATGCTTTTCTTGAGTAGAATTTAAATATAAACAAATTATTATTATTTTTCTTTTGACTTTGCTTTTGGTTTCTCGGGGAAATAAATCATTACATGAGGGGACTCATGTATCACTGTTACCTTTATAAATATTGTGGGCATTCATGCACATGTACACACTTGCACAATATTTCAAACTGTAATGTCCTCCTGTTACCAGCAGATCCATTTGGGTAGGTGTCTTTGCTGTGAACATATGTTTTGGTTATTTCTTTCTTCAGAGTTTTTTGAGTGTGTCTTTCTCTGTATAGGTTAGATAATCTTCAAGGATGGTTTTTAACAGTACAGAACAGCAGCTCAGGGTCACCTGGGGAGTCATGAGAAATGCACTTTCTTGGGCACCAACCTAGCTCCAGTGGGTCAGAAACTCAGGGATGCTCCCCTCACCTGTAGTTTCATGTGCCTTCCAAGCGACACTCATACACACTCAGGGTTGAAGACCACTGATTTAAACTACCTGAGAATTTTGTTGGCATTACAGATTTGAAATCAAGCTATGAATCTGGGTAATTTCAGTTGGAAATGTCAGTCATGTGATGATCCCTCTCTGTTAGTGATCTAGAGGTGTCAGTTGGATGGTATACTCTTGGAAAATCAACTTATTTGTTGGTTTAGAGAGACAACATACTTTCTGAAAAAGCTTTTATGCTACATACACTTGAGAATAATAATAGCTAACTTTTGATTTCTTGTCATGAATTAACTCATTTTATGATCTCAACTATTCTGTGAAGTAGATATTCGTCTTATTTCTGTTTTCTGGATGATGGAAACTGAAGGGCAGAGCAGCGAAGTTAGAGACCCTATTCAACCCGTGCTGTCTGATTCCAGAGCCTGTATCTGTGACCACTGTGTACCAGAATCTTCCCCATCTCACTGTCTCCACAACCCCTCCCACCCCCCCCCCACCCCCACACTGAGGCCCAGCAGTGAGAGGTGAATGCCATGGATGGAATGGCTACACTTCTTTTAAGAAAATAAGAGTCATACTTGCCTTCACATCAGATTGTCAGCTTTAAAGGATGTTTGTGAAGTGTTTCTAAAATCTTCAGATGAAACAAGGCTTTTGAAAAAAAAATCATGACTATTTTCAACAAATGAACATGCCATACTAAAGGAACACTAATTCAGTATACTTAAGTCATGCCTCTTTATGGAGAATTTACATTTACTACTTCCTAAAGGGCTGTGACTAGGCATTTGAGGGGTAAATGAAAGGCTCCAGTTCTTGATCTAAATTAACTTTCTCTTTCCTCTGATTTTCACTCACAACCACATCTATCTGTAAACCTTCTCTAATATTATTTACTCATTGGAGGATGACTGGAAAAGTGAACTAACTCCATATACCCTGGAATTTTTACATGCAAGTGGTTTAATTAGTTTCTTTATTTTATCGAGTCTACTAAAGGTAGTCTGCTTATCTGAAAATATGTATTTGCTTCAGATAGGGTTACTGTGAACAGAGAGGGCCATGCCGTGAAATGGTAGGACCCTGTGGTTCTTGTGAAACCAGGTTGGGACAGGAGGAAGGAGAGGTAATTAAGCCGTTGGGTTAGCTCTTAGGCTGTTTTAGTTCTAACATCCATGGTTTTGAAATGCAGTCATTTTGACATGAGTGAAGGTTTTGATGGAGCATGTGCTTTTTAAGGCAGTTCTCACATCATCTAGTTTGGCTTTAACTGTTAGAGCGTAGAAATTTAGGTCAGATATAAGATAAATTCCAAAAGTAAGGAGTATTGGCCATTGTGGTATTTAGCCAAAAAAAAAAAGAATACCATCTCTGGTGATCCAGTTAGTTGTCATCCTTGTCTTGAGTGTTTTGCTTGAAAGCAGAAGACTCGTATATATAGTTAAACCACATAACAGCCACTCTGCTCTAAGAATGCTCTACGTGTGTTGGATAAAGTCCTCATTTCAACCATACTGGGGACTATAAGCTATTAGGGAACAAAGCTTTCCTTTAGAAATCGAATTAAAGGAGTCTCCGATTCTCTTGATGTAGAAAAGGTTACTCCAGGTCAGGTGTAGTTGTACTGAGGAGGGGCTGCTAATTTCCTTGCTCCTGTCACACAGCCTCCCCATGCTGTGCACCCCTATTCTGCGCGGTCCCCCACCCCCACCCCCGGCCCAGGCTAATTACTGCTGTACCGCCGATTTGAATTTATTGTATTCTAAACAGAGTAATGTGGTACATTGAAAGCTGCAACTGAAAGACATAATGATTGGAGATGAAAGGAGAGTTCTCTGCTTTAATAATCTCGCCACCGTTATCACATCCTTGTAAATACACACATACCTTTTGGCAACGTTTCTAATCACTTATCTTAAAGTAATGAAGATGACTAATATCAGCCTTCAGTTAACTCCTGTTTTCCCTTCTCAGACATTTAATTTCTATAGTACAACAAGCCTTCCGGAGTTTTTGGATGTGCATCCTCCTAATTTTTTTAAAAGAATCAGTTAAGTGCAAGTGTGAGATATTAGCTGAAGAAAGGGATTGATCTGGAGGATGAGATTTTCAGAACTCAGTTGACAGGGGAGCGGACCTGTTGAACCCAAGGACAGCAGTGGGCTAGCGTGCAAGGGGTTAGCTAAACTTCCATAGACTCTCCTGTGAATTCTTTCTCTGCCCAACAAATGTATACTTCAGGGTTATCAACAAGAGAATAATTCTTTGGTACTGATTTTTTACAACTGTGCAACTTTGAGGGTGTTTTAATATTTAGTTTAAAGACTTTGGTGTACCTTAAAAACTGGTACAAGAGTGTAAAGCAATTATATTCCAATAAAGAGCTTAAAAAAAATCAGGTTTAAAACACACACACACACACACACACACACACACACACACACAATATTTAGTTTAAAGAGTAGAACTCATTGATACCTTTGGGAATATTTGGTCCATTTTCTGAGATTGACCTTATTCTCATGTATAAATTGCTATTTAAAGATTTGTGCATTTTCTTCATGCACAAAAAATTGATGTAAACCAATCTTGCAGGCTATTGAAAAAGAGTTGCTTTTAAAATGTGTTTGCCTTTCCTCTTTGGAGACTAATAATGGCTACCATGGTTTCCCTAAAAAATGTTAACTATCAGAAACACAGTCTTCATGCCCCATACAGAGGTTGACCAGTGTTTTGGGTGGCTCTTCCTCCGCTCCCTCCCCTCCCCTCCCCCTCCCGGCAAGCTAACTGCAGGCTTCTCTCACATTTTAATTCCATCCACTCACTCTCACCTCATGACTTTTCTTTGCTTCTGGCCCAACTCCCTGAGCATAACAGAGCCGATGAACGTCTTCCAGTTCATCACTTCTTCATCTCCAGATTTCCCTGTATTTTCACCAATTTTCTTTTTCGTCTGTGGTTAAGTAGAAAGATGTCCTTGTCTTTTGAAGTTAATCCAGACAAGAGGTCACTGTTGCCCATCTCCTTTGTCAGTTATCTGCCCTCTAGTCTGGATTTCCTTTATGGAGACTCACTTGAAACCAAAGTTTGTCATTGGGTATCCTCATACAATGACCACTTTTCTCTCAAGCTATTGTTCTTTATACCAGACTACTAGTAAGCATGGGTTACTTCCCTCACCTTCACCATTTCACCATCTACTCTTACTTCAACCTCCTGTTTCCTGCCTTCTGCTCCTACCACTCTAGAGAAACTTCTCTTTTGAGGTTCACACTTTTTTGTTTGTTTGTTTTTGTTTTTTGTTTTTTAAGAAACAAGTCAGAAAAGCTAACATCTGTTGTGACTTCCGAACTGTATTCAATACTGTGGTAACTGTTCTTTCCCTCACTTGTGACCTTGACTTCTCTGGTTATTTATTAATTTTAAAGAGTGTATGTCCATCATTTGATGGCTTATTCATCCCCTTCACTACCACAGCTGTCTTCCCTCCCAACCCCTGCCCAAAGAGAACATGGGGGTTTTGAATCCTGTTCAGTTATATAGTGCTCTTATCCCAAAGCTGTCACTTCTGCGTTAGACCTGCCATCAAACCACTACTAGACATTTGTAATCCATTTCCACCTACCCCTTGAATTCCTCTCACCTAACAGTGTATTCTTGAGCTCCCTGCTCTTATAAGCTACTCCTTTTCCTCCCAACAAATTTTAACTTAGTGAGTCCATCTTGAAATCCAGTGAGAGGCACATTCTCTCAGGTGCCTGATCTTTTCCTAACTTCCTTTAGATACCTCTTGATTTTGTTGCTTATTTTTTATTCCCACCACGAAGACCTAGTTTACACCCTACAAATTTTTTGGTCTAACTTTCTCTCAGCCTCTCATTTCTCCTCTTCAGTTTTTTCAACACTTAGTTATCAGGTTAAGTTTCCTACAAAACTAGTTTTTGTTCTTATCTTCATCCCTGCCCTCTTCTTTTAGTCATGTGTTTTTTCATTAATCCACTTATTTATTCATTGTTTCATGCATTTGACAGCTATTAAGTGCCTAGTCAGTGCCATTAAGGAGAATGTAAATGTGAATAAAACAGACCTGGGGTTCTCCTTCACAATATTGATGGTCTGGTAGGGAAGACAGACATTAAACAGATACCTAGAAAATAGATGAATTACACTGCAGTAAAAACTGCAAAGTCTCTCCTCCCCACCCTTCCCTCTGCGGTGAGGGCTTTCACTAAACTGAGGTGACAGAGGGAGGGACCTGATCCTGTCCCCGTACGTAGCATTTCCACACGTGGAGCTGAGGCTGTTGAGAGTATTTCAGGTGGCGGGAGGAGATCAGTAAAGGAAGGAAGTGCCCTGCATCTTTGGGAAATGTTGAGAGGTGCAGAACCCTGTGCCTACAGGCCAATGTGGAGGTGCAGTAATATGAATGGACAGCAGGGGGTGCCATGTCTGATTTCCACTAAGCATTTTACAGATATAGATATATCTCAATTCTCACCAAAACCTTATAAGAAAGTTAGTGTTCACCATTTTTCAGAGGACGAATCCGAGTCTCAGAAAGGCTCATTATCCTGGACCATGGTGTTGGCGAGCGGCACAGCTTGGACACAGTCACCGCTCTCTCTTGCCCTGAGCTTCGGCTGCCATTGGGACAGTGTGGAGCCATAGAACCCCACGTCCATAGAGCACATGGGTCTTTCCAGGATACCTTCCCTCCCCATCCCTGTTTAGGCTTCGAGCTCTGCAGATGCCACTTGTGTTGTACTGACTCTGCACTCCTTAAATCAGGGAACGTTCATCCTTTCATTTTCTCAGGGTTCTTCGTACCTTGTCTTGCTGTAGGTGGGTACTCTATAAACAGCTGTGGCTAACATCTTTTCATCATCCCTCGCACAGAAGTTTACATTAGAACCATCTGACAGGTGCCTTAACGGAAAGCAATCACCAGGGCACATGACTGGCATCTGAGTTTTGTAATTTCCTTTTTGCCCTTCTGTTCCCTTTATAGAGCTTATATGTACACATCCCACCAGACAAGAAGGAAGTATATCAGTAATGCTGTGTAACGACAACAAAAATTGGAAATTAACAAAGTAGCTCAAGTCACTGAGATATAGAAATCACTACCTATATCGACTTTATCCTGTGGTTAGGTCTGTCTTTTGAAACTTTGGAGGAGATTATGGAACTCAGGACATTAAATAACAGCTTCTAGAAAAGACTTACTCCTAGCTTTTTTTTTTTTTTCTTAAGGAAGCAAATTTGAACACCTGAAATATTAATTATTTGTGGACGTGGTAGCAAGATAGATTGGCAGAGTATGCAAATGTACATTTCTGATAGAATGTTATGAAAAAGGAACCAGTGCAAGAAGTGGTGCCTTGAATGCAGGCAGGAGAAAGACAGAATGACAAAAAGAGACTGAGAGATCTATAACAGAAACTGAGAGGAAACAGGCTCTTACTTTAAGACTACAGAAGCAAAATGCTACTTTGTATAGAGAACACACCTGGAGTACTCCAAATTAAACATGGGAGCTTTGCAGGTCACAAAGACAGTGCTCTATTTTCTGCAGCCGCTAATAATTTATGTGCATACAATACCGTTTGTTTTCCTTGGGAAAAACTCTCCTCATGTGAGCTGTTTAGGGATAGGTACTGTTAGGGAGAGTAAGCACCTCACATGGGCAAACGTGTACAAATGGTAAGAAAAGGAGATGGACTGCAAGACAGAGCTAGGAATTTTACTAAGGAAATGGAAGAGTATAGCATCCAAGAGAGAAATTTAGACTGAAGAATTCAAAACCAGGTATGAGAGGACACATCCTGGACTCTTTAACTTTGGCTAAGGAATGTGTTTAGCGGTGTGTATGTTTCTGTGATGCCATGACCAAGTAATTTCCTCTCCCATGTAGGAAAAATTGTGCTTGAATTCACTGTGTCTGTGGGGCAGGTGTGGGGAGGTGGTCCAGAAGAGGAAAGTGGTGTCAGAACGTGTTTGCATTTCCAGCTATTTCCCTCACACCTAATGTCTGTTGTTTTCCATTTGGAAACAAACATATATGTGTCTTACACAGTCATGCTGAAAGTAAATGGAAGTTTTATTTATTTTTAATAAAAGTGCTTGAGGATCCTAGCAAGATCTTTCTTCTAAATATAAAATGTTTAAAGATCTTTAATGTATGCAGAAAACCGAGCTTACTAAGAAATAACATTTTCCATAAGGAAAAAAATATAACTAGATAGTTTGTAATAGGATGTGAAATTAACACCATGTTAAATTTTAAACAATCAAGAGTCAAAACTTACTCTGTAGGGTACGCCCACATCAACTGCTTCTATTAAGACTTCAGGTCAGTTGACACTTTTTTTTTTTTTACTTTAGCAAGTTCCAAACTGGAAAAACAAGGGTGTTGCCAGTGGAGGTTGAGGTGAATTGAAAGGTGGGAGGGATGCCACCACCGCACAATCCAGCATGGAGATGCTGTGGTCAGCGCATTTCATGTCCATGAACCCCACCCTTTAAACAGGGGTTTCAAAATGCATTTTCTGTTTTTCAGGATGAATCTTCAAGTCATGAATGTAACCAGCGCACAATCCTTCTTTATGGAGTGGGCAAAGAGCGTGATGAAGCCAGGCATCAGCTGAAGAAGATTACCAAAGATATTTTGAAAATCCTAAATAAGAAGAGCACCACAGAGACAGGGGGTAAAGAGCCCTAATGCATTTGCCCCCATTGTGCTGTCATGTGTCTTTCCCCTCAGCACCGCCTTTATCAAAGTCGTACATAGCACTGTCAGCAGAGTGCTTCCTCCCCCAAATGACTGTCACATTGAAATATGAATAAGCACATTGAAACTGTAAGGCCTTGGTTCCATTTATAGTAATCCTTGCATTAAAATAGCACCTTCTATAGATATAGATGATTTATATTTGCTCCTCTTTCTTCCGTATTTCCCAAATTTTTTGCTGTAGTCATACATAAAGTAATGAAGAATGAGTTGGAAAACCCTTAGGCTGGGAGAGGTCCAGTCCCCCAATTCCATCCTTTTTCAAGCTTGTAGTTGGCTCTGGGTACGCATATTTACATGATGATTAAAAGTTGTGACATTGTAGTGGCTGCTCTTTTCTTACACTGCTCAGAAGGATAGTTGCAGTAGGCAGTGGAGGCTGCCCATGTCTCCAAACGATTTCAAGTGAAAAGAAAATTGGGTCTTTGCTCCATAATGCCTTTCCTTGGAATGCTCTTTCCCTAAGCTTTTAACCTAGTTTTTACAGTGCAGTTATCCCTTTGTATTATGTCACCACATTGCATAATTGGAATTTTGTAATTATCCACTTCACACTTGCTTAATTATTCTTTTCAGAGTTTATTTTATTGGACGGTCATATGATTTAAAATATGATATCGTTATGTATAGTCCACTACCACCACTGGTGTTTATTTCTCTATTACCTAGATAATACAATGGGAAAAAAAGTTTAGATTTTCCCTGTGCAGACAGCACACTTTCCTACACATGGCATAAACTGCCCCTAGGAACCCTGCTTTGTTGCTCAGTGCAAATTAAATACTGTTTTATGAACCTCTCCACAGGGGATCCGGTTTTTAGGACTTTAACTGGATGAATTACTAGAGTTTGTCCACACTAGATTTCTTACAGAAAAGTACAGATATAACCAATGCCAATAGCTCTCTTTCCTCTCCATCAGTAAGGGTGCAGATGCAGAAACAAGGTACGAGGGCGACATGTTTTCCAGTCTGAATGTGTGTTTTGGGTGTCTGAAGTCTTAGAATACAGTGGGAAGGCTACCTTCGTGTTATTTGCATCACATTCCCTAACTCACTTCTGTGGTCACGTAAGGAGCTAGTGCTACACAGGCTCCATAAGGTTGTGGGAAGGAAATGAAACCCTGTTGTCATTATTGAGACTGGGGAGGTGGGGGGAAGGACTGCTCTGAAAAAACTGTGGATCTGTTGTTTTGCTGTTTTCTCTGTTAGAGAAAAGAGGAAGTGGGTTGAATTCCGAAGCCCTGCAACTAGCTGGCAAAGTATATTTGAAACTACTTTTGGTATATTTGGGAATGGGATGGACACTGTCTCCTTTAGAAGGTTCAGTAATATGTGCTTTACCTGGATTACTTTCAGAGAGTCTTTCCAGATCCTGTGTAATGTTTGGTTTTGGAAGGCTGAGAGGGCTGGGACAGGGAAGGAAGAAGTGTGGTATCCTTTTCTGCTGAGTCTACTTCCTTCCTTTACAAGGAGTTTTTTAAAATGCTAGACTACCGTCTGTCCTATCTTTGTACCAGTGTTTTAAATAGGCAGTTCTTGCTTGTGAACTCACCAGGAGAGCATCATTGTTCCATGCTAGTTTTTGAGATATCTGGTACTAGACGCACCACTGAGGAGAGGGGCACCTTCAGTGGGGATTTTTGTCTTTCCCACGTTTTAGATAAAACTCCTCAACCAGAAACATGTTTGTTAATTTGGGATGTACTGCGCTGCCTTCTGATGAAGAGTCTTAAGTTGAAGTCACTATTTAAACCCGAGTAGGCTGGTGAGGCAGGGAAACAGAAGTTGTCTTAGCATGTATTTGATTCCTGGCTACACATAAAAACATGGTTTTGAAGAACTCATTAGGAGTGCTCTCAGGGGAGGGGAATTATAATCTGGAGTTGGAATGACATTTCCATTTGAACATGGTCCAATCTCATTTTACCTTTACATTGACTAGTCATCTTTGGGTGTAAATTTTCAAAACATTTATGAAGTTTTATGCCAATTAAAGTCAAAACTTCCAAGAATAGAGATTAAAAAAAAAAAAAAGGGAAAACCAAAATTAAATAACAAGACAGCAATAATATATATTATGAAAGCTAATTAACATAAAACAGATGAAAATCTGTGAATTATGACTATATTGTTTCTTATGTAAATGTCATTAAAATAAAGTATTCCTTTGAGAACCACCACTAATTTCTTAAATTTTTCCTTCAAAGTGATTGTAAATTGCCAAGAATCAATTGCATCTTTTTTGTAAGAGGTCTTAAGAAGTTAGCTAGGTGTAAGTAAATAGAGCCTATTAATATAAACAAACCAAAAAGAGAGGCAATTGTTAATTCTTGTGCTGGGTCTACGTCCCATCCTCAAATCTGTTACTTTTCTTGGTAACAGACTTGGTTTCGGTCCCAGGAAGGACTGAATAAATATATTAACTTCACTTCCAAATTTCATGGTACCCAAGGCTATTGGTATAAGCTTTCAGCCTTGGATTAATGATGTCAGTAAATGAAAAATTCAGAACTTGGATATTTGAAACATGTTCAGAATATGTGAGCAGCTATATTGAAGGCAAAGTGCCACACTTAATTTGTACCTTTGAGAATAGATATTGGAAAACAAGTAGGTTTCATGAAACTCGTTCTTATTCTTTGCCTTATGTTTGGTGATATTTGACAAAAGTGACCCACAATCTTGTACCTTATGTTACTCTGCACCTTATAATTCTAAGTTTGTTTGTTTTAGGAAACACAACAGCCTGGGTGTTTTTGCTTGTCTTTTGCCTCTAAGCCATAATTGCTTATTTTTGAAAGGGAAGTCTCCTTTCTTCTTAATGTCATTTTCTAAAACCATTACATTTGCCGTTAGCAAAGCCTAGTGAAATCTTCCTTGTATCTTTAATAAAACAATCTGTAAAATGACCTTTGTTCTCTGAACTTAAACTTTCACAAATAAGATGATGCGAGTGAGAGAGCTTTTGTCTCAGTAGCCTTTGACTACTTAGAATCACAGTGTTGGAAATGATCCTGGAAATCATACCCAACATTTCCTTTTCGTTTTTAGGTTTGTGTTTGTAAATACATACATTAAAAAATATTTTAAAATAAGACCTAATTATTTCTGGATCTCATCCTTAGAGCTCTTAAGAACCAGAGTCCCTCTGGAATAAGCAATGTTTATAGTATTTCTTATTGATATTTTCTTCAAACTTCTTTACGCTAAATTGATAAAGGTAGCACTTTTCCATTAATGTGGAGAGATTTAATTCCTTCCTACCCCTGAAAAAAGTTAGGGATTGTGTAAATTTCCTTTGTTTATGTACTAAACTGTTTGGGAATCTCCTAAGAAGATGCCAATGAAGTTTCCTATTATACCAAAGTGAGCCTGGGTGATTTTTTCCCCCATTCATTGTTTATATCATATTTTAAAAGTCAATGGGTAAGAAGTGTTTATGGAGGGACTTCTCATTAATAGCCAAAGTTTAGGTGTAGTCCATGTATGAGAATTGTGAATTTTTAGAAAAAATTACGATTACTTCAACAATATGGATCAATCTCAGAAGCATAATTTTGAGTGAAAGATGCCAGGTGTAAAAAGTACGTATCATATGATTCCATTTGTATAAAGTTCCAAAGTGAGCAATACTAATCCAAGGCATCAGAGGTCAGGATTTTGGTTCTCCAAGGAGGGAGAAGTGATTGCAGGGAGTCTGAGGGGTCTTTCTCGGGTTTTGGTATGTAATTTTTGTGATTTGAGTTTCATTACATGAATTAATTTATTTTTTAGAAATTCAGTGAGTTTGTACACTTTTCCATATGTATGTTATACTTCAACAAAAAGTATCCATTAAAAAAGTCAAGAGCTTCAATTAAATGGAAAATAATGTATCTACTGTGTGTTTATTTAGTTGGAGATGAAGGACAGAAAGCCAGGAAGAGCAAACAGGAAGCATTTCCAACACTGGAGACTGTGTTCACAAAACTTCAGCTCCTTTCATATTTTGATCAACATCAAGTTACATCTCAGGTAGCCATTAAAGCTGTTTTATTATGCATTTGGGATATTTCCTTAGAAATCTCTTTCATGCAATATATGTTTTTGGCTTTACTTGTTTTATAAGTACATTTTTTAAACATATTTGGAAACATCTTAAACTACCTAGTTGTTCAGTTTTAAGGGTCAGGTCGCCTTCCTCAGAGGAATTAATTTTTATCATGGAAATATTTTTACCTTATGATAATAATCAACGCTACATAAAATAACCTATAATGCAGTACTTATATTATTACATTTTAGTCCTACATTACTGTTGATAAGGGAGAAATCTGTTGATGCCTGAAAAAAAAAATACTATGCCATTGAGAAGAAACCAAACCTATTTTGTTTTTATAAATCCAACGGTAGACAAATAAATGTCATCTGAAAATTAATTAGCATTTATAGTTGTTCTGCCTTTAGGAGAGTTGCCTCTGGATCTTAATGACAACTTGGATTATTTCTTCACATTATAGTTGTTTTAAGGATATTATTGCATTTGTACATGGTTTTGTTTTCTGTAGAAATATGTTTCAGCTTTCCTCTAAGCAGAATCACATATATATTCACATTTCTTACCTAAAATAATTAATTTAATAAATAAAAGTTATTTGGAATACTGGTCTTATAGTTACTTTCACTTTTGTTGTTGTTGCTGTGCACAGATCTCTAACAATGTACTGGAACAAATCACAAGCTTTGCATCAGGAACTTCATACCACCTCCCATTGGCGCATCATATTCAGCTCATCTTTGATCTCATGGAGCCAGCACTGAATATCAATGGACTCATTGACTTCGCAATACAGGTGCAAAAGGGATCCTGCTTCTCTCTCTTTTAGGAAAGCAAACCTCCTAGGCATTGTACAATTTAAAATGATCCACCCAGTGCATTTTTGAATCGTTGAGACTTTCTGAGTAAACAGTATTCAACTAGCATTTTCAACTAGCGTTTTAATTGCGGCTGTGTCCGTAAGTTTCCATTAAATAATTATAATTGGTGCTAAAATATAATAGTCATTTTAAAACATGGGTGTTTTGAAGGTATTTCTTGTTTGTCTTTTGTTATTTTGCTTAGAGAAAGGTGAAAGTTTGTTTGCTATTTATAATACAGTATATTTTAGTAAGAGCAAAAAAATATGAAACATTAATTTGTTCCACTGTTTTTCTTACACACATACTTGAGTTCATTTGTTATGTTATTAGCGAATAGAAATAAAACTTGATTTCTTTTACTTATTCTATTGGAGGTATTACATTTGTTAATAATAATACAATAGTGGGACTTCCTAGGTGGCGCAGTGGGTAAAAGTCCGCCTGCCAATGCAGGGGACACGGGTTCGATCACTGCCTCAGGAAGATACCACATGCCGTGGAGGAGCTAAGCCCGTGTGCCGCTACTATGGAGCCTGCGTTCTAGAGCCTGTGGGCCACAACTGTTGAGCCCATGTGCTGCAACTACTGGGGCCCACGCGCCTAGAGCCCGTGCTCTGCAACAAGAGAGGCCACTGCAATGAGTAGGCTGTGCATCACAACAAGGAGTAGCCCCCGCTTGCCGCAACTAGAGAAAGCCCGTGTGCAGCAACGAAGACCCAACACGGCCAATAAAATAAATAAATAAATAAATAAATTTATTAAAAAAAAATACAATAGTGATAAGTAACTTCCATTTATTGAAAAGGAGGGGAAAATGGGGGAAAAAAGTCAAAGGTAGGGGTGTTCTTCTCTGAAAGGATCCAGTCCAGAACTTTGGGCCACCATAAAGTTTTGGTAACTACGCGGGTGAGTTAAAAATTATCTGCACTCTGGCTATAGAATTTATTTAAATTTTAGAAAATACATCATTTTTTTACATAATCTCCTTGTTTTTCAATACACTTTATCTATCTGTCAACAAGCTTTCATATTCCCTCATTAAAAAATGTTTTAGGCTGAGCTGTGAGCCACAAATGTACCACTCTCTTCACTTCTTCATCAGAAGTGAATCTTTGTTCTCGCAGGGCTGCTTTCAGGGGACCAAACAGGAGAAGGTCTGATGGAGCAAGATCAGGACTACAGGGAGGATGCTTTAACACCTCAAAACGAAGTTTTTGCAGAGTGTTGACAGTGTGGGCAGAAGTGTGCAGACGTGCATTGCCATGCAAGATCACAGTGCCCTTGGATAGCAGTCCTCTGTGTTTAATCCAAAGTTTAGGCTTCAGCACAAAATTTTTGAAACCTAAGTCTGTCTTGGATTATTTCATAGGCAGAGCCATGGCTGATTTGCAAATGATTTGCCACATAATCCACTGTCACTCATCTATTTGACAGAATCATTTCATGGACAGGCGTCCGGCTTCTTCTTGATGGCTCACACTTTTGCGACCTTCCTTGAACTTCTCTGTCCATTCATATACACTTCTTCGAGACAAAACACTTTCTCCATACTGCACACAAAGTCTTTGATAAATAACGGCACCAGGTATGCCCTCAGACCACAAAAAATGAATCACTGCACGCTGCTCTTCTTTTGTGCAAATTACAAGTGGGGCATCCATTTTTGCTCACACCACAGTTGCAAATGAACTGATGTAACAGGTTCATACCTGCACAGCTGTGACTGGGGAGACAGTAGCCTTGAATGGAAAGCACTGATAAGACAGTGTGGTCAACAGAAGTTTTAATGTAACCAGAGTGCAGATAATTTTTGACTCACCCTCGTATTTCAGCGTTGGGTACCTCTTGATTGCATGGGCTGTGATGCCCAGACAGAAGGAAAACTACAATTTGATAAAGGGTTAAAAATAAAACCCAGTTAATTCATTGGGGTGCTGAGAATGCGGTTGTATGTCAATCTTTTCTCCCATTGTAGCTCCTGAATGAACTGAGTGTGGTGGAAGCTGAACTGCTCCTGAAATCCTCCAGCCTGGCAGGAAGTTACACGACAGGACTGTGTGTCTGCATCGTGGCTGTTCTCAGGCGATACCACAGTTGTCTGATCCTGAATCCCGATCAGACAGCCCAGGTGTTTGAAGGGTTGGTATATCCCAGAATGTGTAATTTGTGATGAAATATGGTAGCGGTTTTAAGAGAAAAATAATAGTTTGTTTCATAAAAAGATGTAACACGGTTAAAGAATACTTGTGCCAGGAAACGTTCATCAGAAGGGAGCTAAAAGCACGAAAGCTCCGCTTGCCTTCCTGCCTTCTTCACTCCCCCTAGTTGCTCTTATTTCTGCTACCCAGCGTCCTGGTTTTTTATGGGTGGTGAATAAGTGACTGCTTCTTCGCTCACGTAATTTCAATTTCTATGTGGAGAATCCAACACCAAGTAAGTTTTGCACACATACCATCTCACAGATTTACCTTTGCAATTTCATTTCTTTTATAAATTAAAGGAAATTTTTGACAAGAGTTAATCTAGAATAAATGACTTTTTTGATTCTTAGTCTTTTTCGGTTTGTGTGAATTGTAGGCTGAGGTTTTTACCATTAGAGAAGTAGGGCTAAGTAATTACATCACCTCCATTAAATGAGGCCAAGCTTACTGGGACCAGAGAAGTATAATGAGCTGTCAGAAACCCTATTCTGAGCTCCTTTTTGTCCACTGCAGACTCCTTTCTCCAGGGCTTTATATGTTTAGAAGAAAGGCACACTCTTTTACTTTTTCTTCTGTTTTTCCTCCTCGGCTCAAAAGAAACATGGGGTTCTTTGGCTCCACAGTACCTTTTTTTAGTAATATAGCATGTGTGATCAATGTATCCTCCGTTCTAGAGTGGCATCCAGTTAACAGCAGCTTTTTGGGAGAAGAAGAAAAGCTGCCACATTAATTCTACACACATAGATTATTTTTTTTAATTTGAGTATTTTTTAATATCCTTCTAGTCTCAAAGATATTTCTGTAATAACCATATTAATCAACAACCATAACAAATCCAATTATTGTTACATTCAGTTCATACAAGCGGCTGTCTCTTAACTCTGTGTTTTTCTTTAACTGCATTTCCCAAGATGAAACATCTTTACTTGTAATCTTGGGGGAGAAATACATTCTTGACTTTAGCTTTTAGCCTTAAGTAGCAGTTATACCCTTAGAGTTTTGCTAACGTTGAACTTGATTTAAGTTTATTATTTCTGTGCCTCTTCTGTATTTGTACCCATCCTCACCTAACAAATATTATCACTTGAAGGCACCTCATTTAATATTTCCTTAATGTTTCCTTCTTGCCTCTTTCCTCAGTTTTTTCTCTAAAATCAGAAGTCGGCAAACTTTTTTCTCTAAATAGTCAGATGGTACATATTTTAGCCTTTGTGGACCATATGCTTTGTCTTCATATGAGAGAACAGCCACAGATAATATACACTTAGATTATTACTAAGTGACATCGGAAACATCCCTGATATTTTTAAATGTAAGGAAATGATCATCTTAGAATCCAGGAAATATAGAACTAATTTATAGCCCTCAACTACCCTGTAGGGTTGAATAATTAGTGCCATTTTACAAGTCAAGAAACTGAAACTCAGGCCTGTTAAATGGAGTGGTTGGTGAAGTGATGTACCCAACATCAGAGAGCTAATAAATCTCCCAGATTGCTAGAAGTCTTTCTAATTAGGAGCTCATTCATGCTCTTTGATTTATACCATACTTTTTAAACAGTGTATGGAAACACACTGGTTGGTCATGAAATGAATGTAATAGGCTTTCACAAGGTTTTTTGTTTTTCTTTGTTATTTTGAAATTTATTTCATTATCATTTATTTTGATATTTTAAATTTGTGTTCTATTAAATGTTTGTAAAATCATATTTGATGTTCACTTTATTATATTTCTACTTTATCATATACAGTAAGCATAAGTATTTTCCCCAAAACTATCATTTTGGGGTTTTTTTGTACTTACATGAATAAACATACTGGATCTCAATGTAAAATGTTTTTCTTACCTCTAGCAAGTGAAAAAAAATATTGAGGAAACACTGCGATACAGTAAATGCCTACCAAACTTTCAGTAAATCTTTGTTTATTTTAATCACAAAATAATTCTTTCCTTTTCAGGAATTTCTGGTTTACCTGGAATTTTTTGGTTTATATAGGTAACAGCTGATTGAATCATGCACTTCTTAATTTGTGGGACAGTTTTGCTGTAATTGACAGCCTTTATCAGTTGCCTGCATCTGCTGATGTCAGTTCACAGGGCTTGGAATGCTACGTGGCTATGTCTTTGCCTAGTTTCCTAGGCCCCACCTCTGACGTTTGTGACTCCAGTGTCCTTCTCAGCCTTGACACGCTAGGCTCCCTCCCGTCCCCTAAACAGTGGAGCCGGCTCTAGACCGGAGTTCTGGAGACCTAACTTCTCCCGTTGGAGCTGCCATAAACTAGCTGTTTGCCTTGTGGGCAAGTTACATCAGCTTTCTGAGCCTCAGAGCCCCCTTTGTGAAATGAAGAAGGTGAATCAGATAATTTCTAAAGCCCTTTTCAGCTTTAATAGTCTGAGTCATCTGTGACACTATCGTAGTAGTTCACTACTACTACCCTGTAACAGAATGCAAGATGGCAGTGGAATCAGACTCACAGATAGGTGGATGGACCACTGGTGTTTACTTCTGTATCATATGAACTCTCATGTTGTATGTATTGTGGCCCAAGAGGCCATCTTTCTGATCTGGGGAAATAGGCACAGAATTGTAGTAGTAGTGGTACTTCTGAACTGCAGGTCTTATAGAGAATGCCAATAAAAAGAAGAGGTTTTTTAATTCTTATTAAGATAAACTAAAATAAATTTGTTTCTAGCTTGGATAACAAGGAGAGTGTGACCTCAAAGCATGAATTCATCAAGTTCATGCCAGAACCAGCTCGTGGTCTTGAAAATGGATTTCCCAGACTTACTGACCTGAAGAAATTGCTCCTTTACGAAGAGGACGTGGAACCCTTTGCTAATTTCCCGAATTTGTCAATCTTACGAAGAGGACGTGGAACCCTTTGCTAATTTCCCGAATTTGTCAATCTTCTTACTGAAGAGAGATTCTCTACTACAATTTTTGTGTTCTAGTCACAGCAACTGTATTGATGAATTCCTCCCTATATATTATCTGTACGGAGGAATAGCTTTCATGTCTTATTGTTAATGGCATTTCTGAAGTTTTAAAACGATATTGAGTATTCCACTATCATAATAGAAAACTGGCATTTTATTCAACTCTTTCCTTGCTATAACGATTAGTGTTAACAATCTGATATCTTTTTTCTTTCTCAAGTAATACATGGACACGTTCTCACGCTAAAAGATTCGAATGATAACATAAATTAGCAAAGTATGTGTCTCATTTCTTCGTATATTTTTCTCCTCAGATTGTGTGGTGTGGTAAAGCATGTCGTGAATCCCTCAGAATGTTCTTCCCCTGAGAGGTGCATCTTAGCCTACCTCTATGACCTCTATGTGTCATGTAGCCACCTCAGAAGTAAATTTGGAGACCTCTTCAGGTGGGTAGAAGAAAGTCAAAAGGATAGGAATAGGATAATGCCTATATTTGTTTGTGAACCAACTGATATTGTCATCCTTTTTAATAATGAAAGTTCATCCTAACTATGTCTGCCAGAATTCCTATTGAATTATCTTTCATTGTAGCTGTAACTGCCTGTTCCAAACTACTGTGCATGTTTAGCTCTGATTACAATTTTGATATAAGAGAAAACATTCTGTATTTTGTAGTTGCTCTTACCTCACTTGGAACAGTTTCCCCACTGTTTGCATACTTACGTTCTCCCTGCATTTGCTTCTCTGAGTCCTTGAACTTCCTATTTCACATAGCATTTCCGACTCCCTGTCATTCTCTGCATCTTAGCACTTGCAACCCCAACAAGCAGAGAGGTGCTGGAAACTCCATACTTAATGTTGTTTGCGGAAGTTTAGATGATTACTTGTAAGTCGGGGGAGGGAAGGAGATGGTAATAGCTGGCAAAATAAATTTGGAATCTAGAAGCAGGCAAGGAAAGAATAGTCAACTATAGTTTTTTTTGTTCTCTCCTATCGTGCATCCAACTTGTTTATAAATCCTATGAACTCTGCCTTCCAGGTACATCTGGAATCTGACCACTCTTCATTGCTTTGCCACCACCCACCATGCTCATCTCTTGGTTGGACCATCACAGTGTCCTTCTATCTTGTTTCTCTGCTTGCACCTTTGACTTTCTTTCGTGTATTCTCAACATGTCTTCACAAGTCATCCTTTTGAAACAAGAACAACTTGACATTTTCCAGTGGTTTCTCCTCTACTCAGAATAGAATTCAAAGTCCTTACCTAGCCTTCAGGATCTACTGGGTCCAGTCCTGTCTTCCACCTCTTTCCCTCTGTCCATTCTAACCACATGGACCTCCATATTGGTCTCCAAACACTCTAAGCACACTCCAGCTTTCGGACTTTTGCTCTTGCTGTTACCTCTCTTGTAATGCTTTTCATCAGTTGCTCACTCCCACAGTTCATTCCAGGCTCTACCTCCCTGGCTACGCCATCTAAAATAGCACACCCCACCCCCCACGCTCTGTCGTTCTCTGAGCTTTAGCATTTTGCCTCCTGCCCAGTCCATACATTGTGTGTGTGTGTGTGTGTGTGTGTGTGTGTGTGTGTGTGTGTGTGTGTGTGTGTGTAGTCTGGCTCCTTCTAGAATGTAAGCTTCTTGAGAGCAGAAACTTTTTCTATTTTCTTCATTGCTCCAGTGTCTGGCTTATAGTGGTCACTGCAAAAAATCTGCTTAAAAAAAGATATATGCCAAAACCCAAAACAAAAACCATGATATTTTTAATGGTATTGATAGGGAAAAAATATGAACGTGTTTATGAAATGAATTAGGTTTCAAAATAATCCCTTATGGAATACCTGAGTGAGTCTTAGGAATTATATTTCTGTAGAAACGGTGTAATAACAATACCTTGTATTCTTCTATTAATTTACAGAGAACTTTCAGTTTCAGCTTACAGTTTTCTGAGAGCTTTCTCATACATGACTCGGTTCTTACAACAGCCCTGTGAATTTCCCAAGAAAGCCACAGTCGGGTGTATTTGACCTATAATGCTTCTTCAGGGTAGTAAAGCACGTTAGATGAGTTGATTCAAGTACTGCATGCTGGATGTGCGGAGATTTAGGGGGCCAGCAATAAACTGAGGGGCTACTTGGCCATCAGCGCCGTGGTACATCACAAGGAGTTTACCCATGTAAAGTTTCCTGGATTAAAGGCATGGAAGAGAACTGCAGGTCTCTTGGGAAACCTTCACGTCAGGCATTATTTATAGTTTGGGATAAAGAAAAATGGTCAAACAAAAGCTAGATATGCAGAGAGATTTCTATTAGTATACTAATAAACCAATTTTAATGATTGGATCTGAAACATTATAAAGTTTGTGAGAGTAATATTTGGAGGAAATAGTGTACTAATCACATCTACTTCTGATTGAGCTGCTGGTTTGTGCCAAGCGCTGGGCTGGGTTATTTCCATCAAGATCTTTAATCCTCTCAACAACCCTGGGAAGTAGAAGTGATTTTTTCCTATCAAATGATTATTCCTCATCATAAGTTAATAAATGATGAAGCCTACATTTGAATATAGGTCATTTCAGCCTCAAGGTGTGTGTTGCTTTCATTACTCTATCAGGTTTTTCTGATATATGCAGTTTCAGATGGAAAATGTCTGAGGTTTTTGTTTGGTTGGATTTGGGTTTGTTTGGTTTTTTTTTTTTTTTTTACATATACGCATGCAACAGAGAGTGATGAAAATTTGAGAGTGTCTTAGATGGCCTCTGAGATGTCATTAAAACCTAGAGCTCATCTGGAAAGAATGTAATAAGTAAAATATGAAGCCTAGAAATGAAGGGTGAGGAGACTTCACCATGAACCACACAGTGCAGAAACATTATGAGAGGAGGCAGGAGGGCATCAACTTGAGAGAAGTCTCTATACTAATAGAAAAGTGACGCTGATTCTTATAAAAATTAAGAAAGAAAAGCAGAATTCTTTTGGTTTCTAAAGACAGACATGGGTAGATTGTTAAAATTAAGTGGGAAGTTGAATGAAGAGAGATACTGCTTTGCTGTTGGCAGAACTCTGTTTCCTTAAAGTCTCAGAGTATTGGGAGGTGGAGGAAACCAGGGACCTGATTTTAGGGAGGGAACCAGCAGAAAACAAATTTTGGTTTTGTTTCATTTTTAGTAGGAAAGTGAAACAAATTAAGAACTATTGCTAAGTGAGACTATGTGAAAGGTAGAGTAGAGCGTGGCAAGGGTTGACACAGAAAAGGGAGATTTTTAAGAACCCTGGGGACTATATAATTCTGTCAATTTGAGAAGTCGTGACTTCAGATTGCAAATTTGTATCCTTCAGCAACCACTGACAAGTTTTTATATGAGTTGTCTGTGAAGAAAAAGAAGGTAGAAGATTGAAATTGCTGTGATTTAGTGGGTGGCTTTAGTCCTCTCTCTTGGCCCAGTGGTTCCCAAGCATATTTTGATACTTAGATTTACCTGGGACAGGTTTTTAAACGTACAGATTCAGTATACCTGCAGTGAGGCCCCGGAGTCTTTTATTTTTAACAAATGCCCCAGAGGTGATTCTGAAGGAGGAAGTCTAAAGTCACATTTTAGTAAACATTGAACTGAACAATCGCTGTTTTCTTAAAGCAGTTGTCAGTGTTAACAGTGTAGGGTAAAGAGTCTCTATGTCTTTTCATTTTTGAGGAAATCATTCCTGGCTACTATTTATGTAGGTGCATAAGATTAGAACATGTGTCACCTTGATCACAAATAAATTTGCTGCCAAAACTTAATCTCAAAGAAAAAGCCTCTCTGCTGCTTAAAAGAGCTCTTGAATAGAGAAGGTGAAATGTTGCTTATGGATTTGTGATCCACAGCAAGTGGGCAAGAACAGCAAAGTGTACATGGAACCTGAGCTTTGAAATCGGGCCATCCTTCAGCCTCATCTGCAGAGCAGGATTCGAGGGGCTGCTTTCTAATTCCCTTTATAAACTTAACAATATTCTGCATCTTATTCAGATGTAACCCTGAATATGGTAGGCCAAGCTCTAAAAAAACTCCAGATACTGCTGAGAAGCACAGCGTGATAGATTTTTAGGACCGATATAATAGTTTCTTTACTCTCATAGAATCTGTGTACTGCCCATATCCCCCTAGGAGAATTTAAGCTCCTTGAAGGCAGGGGGTGAGCCCCTCTTTCTCAGCTGTACCACGGTGTCCAGAGGAGCCGTGGCACGTGAATCTCCCTGGATACAGCATACCGAGAGGAATAGCTTTACAGGATGTATGATCAGGACTGAAACACCAAGTTATTCCTGATGTGTAATCCAATCCATTTTTATTATTCTTAAGTAATAGCACTTTCCAACCACTGTTCAGAGACAGTTGTTGGAAGCCTTAGTAGATTCTTTTATGTTTAAAGCATGTAAATGTAGAAAAGACTTAGAAAATAATTAAGGTTAGTACCCAGATGTCTTATTTTTGTTCTGTTCTTCCACCCATTCAGTAACGATTTATTGAACTAGAACACTCCAGGTACTGTGTCCGGTGCCGATTATTAGGAAGGTGGAATCCAGAACCCATAATGCGAACCTTCTCTAGGAATATATTACAGCTGCCATTTAATCTGTCCTTAAATGAAATAACTTTCTAGTTATTTTAATTTTGTTTTGTCTTTTAACTCTTCTTCTCGTAACCTCAGTAGTGCCTGTTCAAAAGTAAAGCAAACCATATATAATAACGTGATTCCTGCAAATTCTAACTTGCGATGGGATCCAGACTTCATGATGGATTTTATTGAGAATCCCTCAGCCCGTAGCATCAACTACTCCATGCTAGGCAAGATCCTTAGTGACAACGCGGCCAATCGCTACAGCTTCGTCTGCAACACACTCATGAATGTATGTATGGGCCACCAGGATGCTGGAAGGTGAGCCGGAATTCACGATTAACCACACAGTTACTGCACTGTTGCTGCTTTGAAGTCAAGGGCTTTAATACTTGCATAAGCAGGCATTTGGCTTTTGTTTGTTTTTAAATCTTATTCCTGAATTTACCTCTGCTCTATTCCATGATTTTCTTTTTCTTTTTTTTTTTAATATGTATTTATGTATTTATTTTTGGCTGTGTTGGGTTTTCGTTGCTGCACGCAGGCTTTTTCTAGTTGTGGTGAGCGGGGGCTACTCTTCTTGCGGTGCGCAGGCTTCTCTTGCTGTGGAGCACGGGCCCTAGAGCACTCAGGCTTCAGTAGTTGTGGCACATGGGCTCAGTAGTTAGTTGTGGTTCACAGGCTTTAGAGTGCAGGCTCAGTAGTTGTGGCGCACGGGCTTAGTTGCTCTGAGGCCTGTGGGATCTTCCCGGTCCAGCGTTCGAACCCATGTTCCCTGCATTGGTAGAGGGATTCTTAACCACCACATCACCAGGGAAGTCCCTGTTCCATGATTTTCTTAACCTGGCTTATTGATCTGGCTTGAGATACTCTAGATATAATCTATAAGTTATCTGATCCTTTTACAGTTTTTATATATATGTAACAAAATTACAAATGAAAAATATGCATATTTTGAAAACACTGGATTTAGGCCTCTTTTAATTTTTTTTTTTTGATGCCCTTAAAAATGTGAATTTATAGGTCAGGTTTGTTCACAGAACTAATAATATGTTAATTGACATCTGTACTGGTTATCGTTTGTTGCTCAGCAGCATTAAATATTCGAAAACATTTGAAGACATTTCCTTTCCCTTCTGCTCCAGGTTCTACTTGGTTATTTGACAAGTGGATTTTTATTACATCCTTGAATCTAAGAAGTGAATGCCAGATTCGATGATATTGAAATTACGTGTTCATTAAGTTTATCACATGTGAGTATTTCTCTTTTGTTAATTTCTTCTGTATTCTTTTTCTTTTTTCTAGGATTAACGACATAGCCAATTTCTCCTCTGAGCTGACGGCCTGCTGCACTGTTCTCAGTTCAGAATGGCTGGGAGTGCTGAAGGCTCTTTGTTGTTCTTCAAATCATGTGTGGGGGTTTAATGATGTACTTTGCACTGTAGATGTAAGTTTTCCTTTTCATTTAAAAACTCAACTGTGCAATTAAATATTTAGTAATTTTTTTTAGTTGACTCAACTCTTAAGTGAAATACTGTAAATTTTTCTCTCATACCAGAGTGTGGTTGCCAAGGATAAATAAATGAAAAAATCGAAATAACTAAAATAGATAGCCTAATCTACAGTGGAGATGCCAAGAGTTTCCTTGTTTGTTAGCTGATATTTCTTAAATATGGTCTCCTGAGAGTGCTTTGCTCATAGTTTTTACCAAGGGCCTTGGGTTCCTTATGGCACAGGACATAATTTAACTAAAGCAGTTTACATTCTGAAGACAGCCAGTGTGTTTTCTTAGGGTGGAAAAAACATCTAAGAGTATAGGTTCTGTTGTGTGGGATCAGGACGTCCGAGCTCAGATTCGGAGGAGTGTCCAGTCTTTCTTAGTGATTGTGTCTGGAGGCTGATGAAGAGATATCCTTTATGTGTCACAGATGTCTTCACATATTGCATCCATGGTGTATAAATTTCCTAAAAATCCATCTTGATTCTTTATTTCTGCCTGTCACTTCCATCATTTCTTGCAGTAATTTGTGTTGCATATTAGTGTACTTCATGTATAGAAGAACTTTATACATTTTAAAAACTGGATCCCAGTTGAAGGTTTATTTCCTAGTTCTGGTATCTGAAGACCAGATGGACAATCTTGCTCCTTTCTCTGGGCACCTAAGATGTAAAACTCGTATCTGTGATCTGCCCTTCCAGACAGAAAAAGACCCCAATTTTTATCTTTAACAGAGTTCCTTAATCTCTCGGTTGTTTTTTGTTTCATTTTCCTATGCTTGTTCCCTTATCTGTAAAGTTGGTATGAACCTCATGGTGGTGTGCTCTTAAATGAGATGATCTTTGTAAATCTCTAACCATAGTCACTGGCATATAGGACAACTTAATGTGGGGACTGCTGTTACAGCTATTTCTCTTATTTTCTGCCAAAGTCTTGTGAGATCTGTAAAGGGTAGAAGGTTTCACTTTGAATGAATTAATTTTCCTCCTCTTTCTGCTTTCATTCTCTCTCTCACTCTCCTTCACTCTTCTCTAAATTTAGGAGTCGGGTGAGAATTTTCAAAGTTGTTTTTAAAACAGATTTAATTAATTACAAAATTGTTATTGGTTATTCTTGAAAGGAACTCCAAAATATTCATAAGACTTGTTTTTCAGTTAGGAGGAACCTCCTTGTTTTCTGTTGCTTCCTAATGGCCTTACCGTGCAATACTAGATCATACTGCATTCTGCTAAAAAGGCTTATTTATGCTTCATCTTTTAGGGATTTCTTGATTTTGCTGTTTTGTTTTGTTTTCCAGTTATATGTACTCAAGGTAAAGCTTAGTATCTTCTTAAAGCGTTGGGATGTGGGTAGACCTCATTCTTTGTCTTATAAAGTAGAAAGAGGCCTCGAGGGTAATAATCATAAATTATTTCACTCTACTGGTTCATTTTGGGATTTGAGATCTTACTGGTATTGCCTACATTCTCTTAGATATTAATCTTAGATGTTACTTAAAAGGGTGTTAGGTATTAAAACGTGTCAATGTTTTTCTTGAAGGTGAGTGACCTTTCATTCCATGATTCATTAGCTACTTTCATTGCTATTCTGATAGCACGACAGTGTTTCTCCCTGGAGGACGTCGTGCAGCACGTCGCACTTCCCTCTCTCCTAGCCGCAGGTAAGGCTGCATCCAGGAACGGCGCTGGTTATTTCATTGTTGTCTTGGTGCAGTGGTTTATAACTATGAAAAGGCAGCGAAAAACTAGAATTTAAGGGAACGTGCACTGGGCAGTGATGTGGCATCGCGGCAGAGATGGTCGAATTATAATAGTTGCTACAAACAAAGTCACATGGATCCCAATTGAAAAGGTTGGAAATGACAATTTTAGTACTTGTTTTTAAGGAAGCAGGTTTCTCAGAAAAGCATAGCCAGTGCCTTATTTTTTACCTTAAGGAGCATTTATTTAAATTATTCCAGAAAATTCAGCGTAGTAGAAATGCGAAAGACGTGTTCTTCAATATGTTAGAAAACTTGCTTTTGAAATCCCTCTCTCCTAGCTTGTGGGGATGCGGATGCAGAACCTGGGGCAAGGATGACATGCCGACTCCTGCTTCATCTCTTCCGAGCTCCGCAGGCCTGCCTATTACCTCAAGCAACCGGTGAGTCGACCGCTGAAATATCTCTGATGATGTTTTCATTTGGAGCCATGTTTTTAAATTGACCAAGTAGGCTGTCCATTCTGTAATTTCCTTCCTGATTTTGGTGGGTTGCTTCGAGGCAATGAAGGAATGGGATATGGCCATTGAGAGGGTTGTCAGCACCTTTCATTTATGTAATATCAAGATGGATTGAGAAACTCACATCGAGTTAATAAACAATAAAAATACCGCTGCTCCTTGGCCAAGCCATGCTGGTGGGCAGCGTGATCCTGCAACATACTGTGTGTGTTGGTTTTGAACCACACCATAGCAGCTTAGGGCAATGGTGATTCATTTATTCTTTTACTAAGGTGAAAGGAATAAGGTAAGAATTCTAGGGGTGTTAGTGCATTCTGTTCCTAAAGATCATTTCCATGTGTGTGTGTGTGCGTGTGTGTGTGTGACAAGTCAGAAGTGGATAAAAGTCCTACTAATTTTTTTGATACATCTCTCTAAAGTGCAAAGCCATTGTCTTCATAAGTGAAAAGGAAAGGTTAAGTAAGGAATATTGGCAGTGTTTCTTAGTGAATCCATGAAGCATCAATTAAAGCTAGCTAATAGCAATTAAGTGCCCACAGTCTAATAATGAGAGGCCCTGCTGACTGTAAATGGTTACAAAAGATGGCTAATGATGGTGTTGAGACTATTAAAGGTTTGTTGTTTTTGTCATAGGCAAACCTTTCCCCGGAATAAGGTCGTCCTGTGATAGACACCTCTTAGCCGCTGCTCACAACAGCATTGAAGTTGGAGCCGTGTTTGCTGTCTTAAAAGCAATTATGATGCTTGGTAAGACTATCCTGGTACTCAGCTTGGTTAATCACCAGAAACTGAAGCAAAATAATTTGTATTCAGGTTTAACTCTAATTAGTATTATTGTAAACATATTTTTGTTTGTTCTCCTGGAAAAATTAGTTGGCTTTTTCCAAGTTCATGTTCAGTCGGACTCTGAGAAGTCTGTCCCTTACCTATGATTCTGGGGGAATTTAAATATAATACTTTTTTGTGTGGCATTTTAACTGCAAGATGTCTCATTCTGATGTAATATAGATCCTTAGGTCCACAGGGTTGTTTTGACTTCATTTGTTGGCAGAAATCACAGTTTTTGATGGACACAGTTGACTTGGTAATCTGACTAAAGGTTTAAATTTCATATTATATTCTAGGACTAGACCACCAGAAAATCTGGGTTTTAATCTTAGTTTTTCTGCTTCTGTTGTAACCCTGAATAAGTTTGGGTCCATCTGCCTTAGTTTTTTCATGAATCAGGTGATAATTGCAATGATATTGATACTGTTGATAAATCAATATTAGATATCATACTTTTTTTTAAATTTAATTTGTAATGTCCAAGACATCCTTATATCTTTATTGATACATATTCTCCAAGAGTAGTGGTACTGTCTTTTCTGTTCATTTACAGTGCAATACCTTAAGACATTTTTATCCTATAAATCATTTAGGATTTGAAGGATTAGGAAGTCTTGAATTCACACTGCCTGATTTCAACTTTGGGTTCCCTCTTATGGTCTTGACTAAACAAAATTTGTCTCTAATGTTCAAAGGAGCTCCCTTTGACTAGAACTAAAGTTACTGAGTGGATAGGAATTGTTTTAGATGAGTCTTAGAATATACCCCGACCCTTTATACTCCTGCTTGAGAAGTGTTATTCTGTGATGATGAGAAAGGATAACAGAGTTTTCATAAAACTAACTATTAAAAGTTCACCGTAACACACACACACACACACACACACACACACTCCTTTTGAAATGCCCATGGGTTTTGTAGTAGAAAGGGGAACGTAGAGCCATGTGGAGGGCCACACCCTCTCCTCTGAGCTTGTAGTATTGTACAGCCAACATTAAATGCTCTTTTCAGTAAGATTTCTCTTCTCTGATTGTGTTTGAAAGGAAAGCTGGTTGGTCAATTCTATTTAATAAATATATGTAGGGACTATGAAGTCAGGAAGTCACATTTTTCCTGTGGTATCTCTAATGCCCATCAGAAAAATTAAATAGTAGGTTTTCAGTAAGCTAATGTTGGAAGTGTGAATGAGTGATAGACATTTTAATGGCAGAAACCAAGGTGCGTACCACCTAGACATTATCCTCTTGATTTGTAACACTGGTCTAATCCTGAGTACAATTTGCCAACCTCTTTAAGTATCCAGATACCCATATTTTAATATCAGTGCATAATCACCAGTTTATTTTTCTTTGATTGACTTTCCTTGACCTTTTTAATCGGCCCCAGTTCTTGGTAGATTCTACAGCTTCCTAAGCGATGGAGGGTTCTTCAGATCTGAAAAGTCAGCATCAGGCTAGTTGAATGTTGATAGACCCTTGGACCAGGCAGTCACTGAACACTGTATTTGTTCTATTGTCTCTACGATTACAGAAGGTTCTGGCACAGCCTTCCAGACCTTCTCTGTTATCCTAACATCTAAACTGAATGAGGATCCCCTAGACTGGGACTGACAGAGGTGTTTGTTTCTTTGTTTTGTTTTTGCAGTTTTATTTACCTCATCATGTCCTTATCAATGTTCTCTCAAGTCCTATCCACTAGGATCTATTTTGAGTTAGGGGGATAGGGCTATTTTATAGAATTTGTTTTCTAATTTCTGTAGTAGTTTAACTTAAGGTGTGAAAACAGTTGTTTATATCACCTAAGGTTGAAAAAAGCATGCTAAACGTTGGTACATGTAGAATCTGGTCTTTGTTTCAGCTCCTAAAGTACTCTGTTGAATTAAATAAATGCCTGTAAGTGCAGCAAACTTGGTGCTTTTTCTATGAGTATTTGAATGAGAAATGTATAATACGTGATAAGATATTGATGAATTGAAATGTACTATTTATTCCTCCCCTCCTCTTATGGTTTTATAAGCAGATATGCACTAAGCAATTCTGATTTTTTGAAAATTTTTCAGCAGTCAAAACTTTTTCTTGGTTGACCTGTGGGTTTTAAAAGGCTTTTTGCACTGACCTGGGCTTGGTTTCCCTTGCAGTGAAGCAGTAAGGGCCTCATCTAAACTCATTTGTTGGTTCCAGGGATTTTTCCTGTTCAATGCTTATGATCCTGTTGGGTAAACAGGCAAGAGTATGGAGGCTCTGTTGTCATTTGGCAAAATCTATATTACCAAATTATGTTAATTTCTCACTTTTCAAATATGACAATTACTTGTCTTTCATGGCTAGAGAAGATTTCTTATTTCCAGCTCTTCAACCATTCTGCTCAGTTTTCTGCCCCCAGAACTTTGTAATGAGGAAAACACTTTCCTGAGCCTCATTTTATTGAGTGTATTAGGGATTGATCAGGTGAGGTTTTCTAATTTGGATGTTTACAGAGAGGAAAGTGAAAGGCATGGGTTATTCAATGAATGCCCTATTTTCCAGGGCTTCCTTAGTATGCATTGCCCTTTTCCATTCCCAGGGAAATAAATCTCTCTTGTCAAGAAGTTGATAGTAAGGTGGGCTAAGGCAAAACTTTTCTCTTGACCTATGGATAGAAAATAAGTCATTGTAAGAGAAGAAATGGAAAAGGGACACCTAGAAGGGTGAGTAACCCGTTTTTTCCTTGTCTATAAGTCAAATGAATTTGAATACATTCATGCTTGAAATGTTGGTGAAATCAATGTTCTGTGATTATTAAGTGTGATTCATCATGGCCTTTCCAAGTTTGGTGAAAGCATACTTAATTCTGTAAACAAAATAAAGAATAAGTCTTGAACATGTTTTTTTGTTTGTTGTTTGTTTGTTTTTTACCCCATGTCTGATGAAACTTCTCAGGGTTCTAGCATTTACTCTCTCAATCCCTTCTCTCTATTGCTGAACAACTGACTATGCAATGATGATGCCATTCATATATTTTAAATCCCTGAATGCCTGCCTCATTTATTTCCCAAATATTTGGCAATATTTTGAACTTCTGTGATTTTGCTTTTGTGATTCTGTTATTTAGGAGATGCCAAAATTGGCAATAACAGTGTCAGCTCTTTAAAGAATGATGACTTCACCATGAGGGGTTTACGACGTGATGGGAATGCTGATGATATCTGGACTGCCTCACAAAATTCAAAATCCTGTGGGAAAAGCATTTCCATAGAAACTGCCAATTTAAGAGAATATGCTAGATATGTACTGAGGACTATCTGTCAACAGGTATTCTTCAGATTTAATTTGCCTTTAAGTATGTAACTGTTCTTTGGAGAGAAATGCCACATATTGTAGGAAACTTGTATATAGGTGGTCCTCTTTTTCCTGATAACTTTATTTTGAAATAATTTCAAATTTGTGAAAAGTTATAATAAGTATAAAGAACTCTAGTATACCCTTTATACAGATTTGCTAATTTTTTACATTTTAACATATTTGCTTTAGAATTCTATTTGTGTATGTGAAATGTGGCCTCATATACTTTTTAATTTTTTTCTCTTTACTGAACCATTTGAGAGTAGATGGCATACATTATTCTCCTTTACTTTTTAATATTTCAGCATTTATTTATTAACATGACCAAAATACAGTTATCCAAAGTAAGGAAATTTAACCTTGGTACGGTAATTTTTTCTCACCTATAGGCCACACTCCAATTTTGTCAGTTGTCCCAATAATGTTGGCTTTGTCTGAAGTTTCCTATAGATTAGCTTCAGATTGTGCATTCCTGGCCAGGATACTACAGAAGTACGTTATATTCTTCTCAGGTAATCACATCTAAGGGCACATGAGGTCCATTTGCACCTCATTGATAATGTTAATTTTGATCTAGCTGTCTCCATTGTATGGTTTTTTGACTTTTCTGTTGTATAATTATTATTTTTTCCTTTGTAATTAATAATCCATTTTGGGGAGACACTCTGAGCCAGTGCAAGTTTTCTGCTTCTCATCAAATTCCCCCATCTCCTATGTAGCATCCAGTTTGATTCTTGTCCAAACCAGTCTTTACTTTGGTGATTACCGAATGGCTTTTCCCGACTCCTCCACTCCGTCCACGTTTCTCAGTTTGCATTCCACTCTATGGAAGAGCCTACCCGTTCCCTCCCTCCCTTCTTTCCTTCCACTCATTCATTTATTTTCCATATAGGTTATAATAGACTGTCTTTAGTTATTTTCATGTTCAAATTGTCCCAAATTTGTCCATTGTGAATCTTTTCTTGCTGGCTCTTGTGTATTTTGACATCTCTCTATTTGTTTTGTTTTGTTTTTAAATAACAAGTATTCTCTTACTTTCTGGCTTATCTTGTACTTCCCCTACCCCAGACCTGGAATTACTCATTCCTTCATGGAACCCTGGTTCCATTTAGTAGAGGATGGTATTTCGTAAACCAAGATCTGAGCGCTGTGCGTATTTATTGCTGTGGGCAGTGTGTGTTCATTGCTTCCAGGCCCTTTCAGCAGACAGAGCTAGGGGGAAATATCCGTATACAGAAGTGTGTGTGTGTATAATCATGCGTTTATGCGGATACCTTCAATTCCAATCAAACTGCACACATTTTTTGTTCACATTCCCTCATTCCATATTAATACTGCCTTCCACAGTAAGAACCCTGGCTGCCGGTAACATCAACCATTTACTCACGTGTTGAATTCTACGATACACCTGGAATAGTTTCAGAATTACTACACCTATACCACTCTGAAAAATGAGCCTATTGGGGCTTCCTAGGTGGCGCAGTGGTTAAGAATCCGCCTGCCAATGCAGGGGACACAGGTTCGATCCCTGCTCCAGGAAGATCCCACATGCCTCGGAGCAACTAAGCCCGTGTGCTAAACAAACAAAAAAATGAGCCTATTAAAAGGAGCTGAGGATTTGTTTGTAATTATTTCTCCCCTGAGGGTTTACAGTATTATGTTAAAAAGTTATTTGACCTTTCTCCTTCAGTGTGGATATGTTATTCACTTGAAATAGAATTGATTTCATTTGGTTTTGTTTCTGTTGAGTTTAGATTTCTTTTTCTATCCTAGCTCTGTCTTTAGAATAACATACTTCCAAAGGTCAACTGGCAAAAGTGTGTACTCAGAGATGTACATCTCCCTCCCTCATCTTTTCTACCCTGTGTTCCTCCCCTCCCTAGGTGATCAGTTTAGTTATTTTCTGGTTTATCTTTCCATTTTTTAATTAAATTCTCCTTTCTTATAAAAAAAAAGGTATACCACATATACTCTTTTTCACTTTGCTACGGATATAACTTTGACAGGGTCATGTTTTTCTTAAGGTATACTGTAACCGTGGTAAAAGTTAGCTATTAGTCATTTAGACATTGAGAGTGTACTGAGTTGTGTATTGGTTTCTAACTGAGGTTACACATTGGAGTCACCTGGAGAGTTTTAAAATCTTTCGATGCTTAAAAAATTACTGATGTCTGGGTAGCATTACCTGAGGTTGATTTGATTGCTGTGACATGGGGCTTGGACTTTGGAAGGTTAACAAACTCCCAAGTGATTTTAATGGACAGCCTGCGTTGAGCCACTGATATAGTGGTTAAGAAATCTGTTTCATCTGAAACATATCTGGGTTCAAATATGTCTCCAGTACTGTTCATGATTTTTTTACCCCATTTAGTATAAGTGCTTGCCTTTGAAAAAATGTTGAAGAAAAGCTGATAGAAGTTTAAATTGGTGGAAACGCTCCAGTGGTCAGTTAGCCATATGCATCAATAGCCTTAAATTTTTGCTATCTTCCTTGACCCAGCGATTGCCTGTCTATGAAATTATCCTAAGGAAATAATTGTACAGAGAATAGATGTGCACAAATATATATTTATAATGGTAACATTTTTCATAATAATATAAAAATGGAAGACAATTTTCTAAATGTTATAGAACATCCTATCTATTCGGTGGAGTATATTATAATGCATCCATAAAAATGAGGAATACGTAATATAGTATTGAATCACTACTGTGATATAGCAAGTTTTAAAACAACAAAACAGTACTTAGAACAAGGCCCCAATAATATACCAGTATTTTCTTAGCTTTCTTCCCTACCCCCCCCATTTTTTTTGCGTATTTCTATTTTTTTCATTCCTTTTTAAAAGTTTTCGTAACCAAGATTCTACTTTGTATTTTTAAGAAGTCAGAATGCTAGAAAATTTGTTTGTAAGACTTTTCCCTCCTACTTTTTCCATCTAATATTTTTAAATTGAAAGATTCCTGTCCGCTTTCTATTGTGCGCCCTGAGTGTAGTACACATTGCATACACATACAGAGAGTCTCTGCCTGTCAGGCTAACTGCCGTGTTATTTTTAGGAATGGGTAGGAGAACATTGCTTAAAAGAACCTGAAAGATTATGCACAGACAAAGAACTTATTTTGGACCCTGTACTCTCAAATATGCAAGCACAGAAATTATTGCAGCTGATCTGTTATCCTCATGGCATTAAAGAATGTACGGAGGGGGACAACCTACAAAGACAGCACATTAAACGCATTCTTCAGGTGAGTGATAATAGTCTAAAGATTGTATTTCTGTCATTTGACACATTCTTTGTGTCTATAACAAGTTACTGCCTCCCTCTGTTTTTTGGTCATTGCTAATTAATTCTTAAATTCTATTCATTCTGATTTTTATTCCCCCAATTTTCTCTTTTTGTGTAGCTGCTACACTTTATTGCTGGGTAGACACAGATACTGCAAACTGTATACAGCCATTATATAAACATTGATATGTTAAGTCAGTACTGTGTTTACATGAGAAATAAGCTTTGTAGAGGGACTGTCTTAAGTATATTATTAAAAAAATATATCAAAATCACTTTGTAATGGGATTGGTTAGATAGATTTTGGGAGGAGAAATATTTGTCTTATTCATTTACAATGCCCAGCTGAGTAAGGCATGTTATTTTAATGTTGTTATTTATTTCTTTGTGTCTATAATGAGCCTATATACTAGACTTGGAAGCCTTTTGATTCACATAAGTCCCTTTATTGTCTGTGCTCATTCCTCTGTTTCTTGAGAAAGAGAATACTGCAAGGAATTATTATATTTTAAGACATGTTCAATATTCTTAATGTGTTAACTCTGTTCTTCCCAGAATCTTGAGCAGTGGACATTGAGGCAGTCCTGGCTGGAACTTCAGTTAATGATCAAGCAGTGCCTGAAGGATCCTGTGAGTATATATTGAAAGCATATATGTGTGTGAAATTTTATGAAAAGCAAAACCACATCGATGGTTGAGGATAAAGTAAAACACATGCGTGCTGGTTTCCCCATGTCTAACTCTAGGGCTCTGGTTCAGTGGCTGAAATGAACAACCTGCTGGACAATATTGCCAAGGCAACAATAGAGGTATTCCAGCAGTCGGCTGACCTGAACAATAACTCTTCCAATTCAGGAATGGGCCTCTTCAACCCAAACGGGATTGGAAGTACCGATACGAATAGCACAAGACAGAATGGAATAAAGACATTTCTAAGGTATTTTTTTCCTGTAGTTTTATGTGGCTATCATTAATTTTTCACATGTAACTGTATATTTTATTTGCATAACGCAGTTATTTTTTTCATAAAGCTGCAGGAATGTGAAGAAAATAATTACTTATAAGTGTCCATCATCATTATTTAATAAGTTAAAGGGTCATGCTGCTGGGGTACATGATATCTTAGTGTTCTAAATATTAAGTAGAGCAGGCCCTGACTCCTTGGAAGGACAGATTACATTCAGGATGCATGAGTTTCTTTAGTGTCCCCTGAGGCTGCTCCATTCCATGGTGTTCATAATACAGGAAACACTCTTTCTGCCGTCTTTATTAATTGGCAGTTTTGCTCAAATGATAATCACAAAAGGCAGATAAATTTGTATTTCATCATTTTGGTGTAAAGTATAACTAGTGAATGTTGAAACTTTAAAAATTGGTTATTTATATGCTTAAGCATAATTAGAATATTTCATATGTTAACCATGACAGAAAAGTGTATTGCTTGTTAGACAAAAGGACCATCACTGCTCAGAGAGGTAGAATCATAGAAAAGCACTTTTCTAGATAAAAAAAAATGTTTAGTTATAGTATCCTCTCAGAACCCCACCTTTTATTGTTTTCTGTAAGCATGACTAAAAAATGTGTGCAAATGTCTGGTATTTGGTAAGAGGAAACATAGTATAGAAGAAAAGGGAGATGTTAGAATAATCAGTGTGTCTTGTGCATCCAAGTTTTGCTTTGGAGTTTCTCCTAGAACTGTGAGAGCGGAGAAAAAGGAGGCCTCCTTGGGCGTGACACCTGTTTCTGATTTTAGTTCCTCTGAACGCAGGGGTGTGTGGCTGGTGGCCCCCCTAATTGCCAGGCTGCCGACTTCTGTGCAGGGAAGAGTGTTGAAGGCTGCTGGGGAGGAGCTGGAGAAGGGACAGCACTTGGGTTCTTCTTCAAAAAAGGAAAGAGACAGACAAAAACAGAAAAGGTATGGCTGGAAGATGTGTTTCTATGTGAGAGTGTAAAGAACCGTCGGGAAAATCCAATATCCTATAGACGTACATGCTCATTGTACTCACAGGCCCTGAAATTTCATCTTTATATGGACTTGAAAATATTCTGTTAGGCGAAGCTCCGTTCCTTAAAGGCTTCCGGATTAGAATATTTAGTACACTAGCTCTCACGTGTGCCTGTGTACCCTAATCACTGCTGCACTGTTAACAAATACTGACTTTTCAGCCCCACTTGAGACCTGCTAAATCAGCTCTGGATATCCGCTTGGTCCCTGTATTCAACAGTTTTTTGGGGTTTTGGTCTTGTTTTTCTTGTTATTTAGGTACTTATGTTTAAATTTCATAGAATAATTTTTTTTTTAATTTGTTTATTTTTGGCTGCGTTGGGTCTTCATTGCTGTGTGCAGGCTTTCTCCAGTTGCAGCGAGTGGGGGCTACTCTTCATTGTGGTGCGTGGGCTTCTCATTGTGGTGGCTTCTCCTGTTGTGCAGCACAGACTCTAGGCTCGTGGGCTTCAGTAGTTACGGCTCGCTGGCTCTAGAGCACAGGTTTACTAGTTGTGGCGCACGGGCTTAGTTGTGCCACAACATGTGGGTTCTTCCCGGACCAGGGCTTGAACCCATGTCCCCTGCATTGGCAGGCAGATTCTTAACCACTGCGCCACCAGGGAAGGCCCTCATAGAATAATTTATAATTCTGTCATGCTGGACCTTGAAATACTTACTAATACTTTTTAACGTTTAGGACTCTTGTTCTAGACTAGATATTAACTTACGTGCCTCCAAGTTGAATGTTTTTTAAATTTTATGCCCTAGAAAAGGTTTCAAGTAATTATATTGGAAAACTGACCACATTACTGAGAAAGAACAAAAACACACTCTAATGTGAAGCCATGATGAATTTAGCACCCTGGCAGCAAAAAGAAATTCCTAACATTGGAAAACAAAAATTCTGAACATACAGGTTTCTGGTCCTCTAATCAGTAATATTTTAGTAAGTGCTATTTACTGAGCCCTATGGAATGCCAGCCTCTGTTTAAAACTCATTGTACACATATGTGAATTTTTAAAATCTCACAGCAATCATATGTGGCAGGTGCTCTCATATCCTTTTTACAGATGAAGAAACTGAGGCACTGAAAGATTAAGTAAATTTCTCAAGGCCACCCAGCTAAGGATGTGTAAAGCTGGGTTTAAAACCTAAGTGGTGTGGCCTCTGAGTCTGCGATTTTAACTAAGTACCTTTTGGTATTGACCTAGCTTTGCATGTATGTTGTTTGGTATCTGGTTATTTCATCATCTTTGCCAGTATTTAGTAACCAACCAGATGACTAAATTTTAGTTCTCAAAGTTGATTTGCTAATGGGCGATGGCACGTACGTTGCCTCGCTTCCCACAGGGAGTACAGATGGTGTTGCAGAGCTTGAGGATGGCTCTGCCCTGGTCAGTTTCTCTCAGCCCTGCTGGTGTAAGATGAAGCAGATTGAAATATTTTGACCTCGATCTCATTTTAAGAAGTTTTTCTTTCCAGTGTAGCAAAATTAGTTTGTCAGTATGCTTTGTCAGTTGCTCCTGATCATGGAAGAAATAATACTAAAATGCCAACTTAAAATGGATTTTTTTAATCAAATGTCTTAAGCCCACTTTACAAGTCAAGTGTATGAGATGTGATGGAGCGGCACACTAGGTCACTAGCAAGCATTCTGGTTTTGGAGTCCTCAGATCTCAGTGCTCATCTTAGCTCTACCTTTACCCAGCTATTTGGTCTTGAGAAGCGTGTGCTGAGAAACACAACACACACAACAATCCTATAGGCCTGTTTCCTGGACCCCAAAATATGAATATTGTGTGAGAGAAGTTTTAAAATTTTCATTTTATTCTATGTATAAATTGATATACCTCCTGGTCGGTATCTTTAAATTCAGTTTACTGATGTAAACTATATATTGTCTTCTTCCTGGACTCCCACTCCGCGCGCGCACACACACACTCACATGCAATGAGAATTTACGCTAGTTTGAGAATGCCTTCGAGGGCAAGAGAACATATTAAATTATTTAGAAGCATTACAGTAGCTTTTCATCTTATTAGTTAGAGAGAGGATTTAACTTTTCAAGTCATCTTGGCTCTTCACTACTCCCCTCCCTTTTCTAATAGTAAAATAAAATAAGAGCAGAGCCAGTAACCCGAAGGCAAGAAATCAGTGTTGCACAGGAAGTCATCCGTTCTTTCTAACTAGGTCTGCTGTGATTACTTCCTTTGTAGTATGTCTCTTTTGAGTCAACAACCATTCCTCTCACTGGTCCTTACCTGCCTTAAGGGACAAGATGAACAACGAGAAGGCCTCCTAACATCTCTGCAGAATCAAGTTAACCAGGTAAAGTACAGTAGGATATTAAGCGAGGCAGAGATCTTCCTAATGGCATTCGTTTGTTTTCCTTTCAAATACTGAGTTGAAACTAATCAGGGCACAACATGTTTTGGTTCTATGCAGGAAAACACCATTCCATGCCCTGTTCTCCTACCTGGCATTCTAGTCACCACGAGATTAACAATGGTATAATATTAATTATGTGTTGGATGAATGTCTATAAACTATAAAAGCACCATTTTTCAGATTGCACATAATTTTGTTGTATCTGCTCCTCTCCTGACCCTACCACATGGGAGAGGTCCTGAAACAATCTGTGTTGCAGGGGACATGGCAGTAAAATAGAGGGACCTCTCTCCAGGTCCTCTGCTAGGCTTCCACATAGCAGGCAGGGTCTCAGCTTGAGCTGTGTAGGTTCAGAAACTCAGTTTTACTGCCAGAGCCAGACTGCTGCTGGTCAAGTGCATAAGATACTCATTTATAATCAGAAGTCATTCTGGTTCATTTACAAAGACTTTGGACTTTGCCTTTCCACCAACCACAATTCTGGTCACTATTCAGAGCACTTATATTCTATGTACCACAAGGAAACTGAGTGATCAAATTGGAATTAGAAAATATAGAATGGAGCAGAGTGGGTAGACTGGTTATGTGGGATGTTTTATCCTGTGGTAGCGCCTAATGGAGGCCTCCCATGGGGCTATGATGACACCATGTCTTCTCCTTGAACTGTACTGGATGAACTTGAACAAGACACTTAACTTATTCGGTCCTCTCGTCATCTGCTACATTTTGGATATGTGAGATTTATTCTCTACACAGCAGCCAGACTGATCCTTCTTTAGTGTAAACCACATATTTTTCTGGTGGCCAACATGCTGCAGTGTTTCTTACTGTACCTAGAATAAAACTTCCCAGTCTCGGCTTATAAGGCCCTCCATGATTGGGCGCTGGCTCCCACCTCTACCTTGTTTCCTGGCCTTGAGCTCACTCCATTCTGTCCGCAGTGGCCATGTTGCTGTTCCTTGAACTTGTCAAGCAAATTCTTCTTGCAGAGGCTTTGTGTCTTTCCTCCCCTAACCTGGAAGTTGTTAGCATGGCCAGCACCCCCACTTCATCAGGTCTCTGCTCAGATGTCACCTCCTTAGTCCCCCTCTCCCCCATCACTCTCTAAAAGTAGGACCACAGTCATTCTCCATCCCCTTGCCCTGGTTCATACCACTTGGTCCACTTATTTTCATTTGTCCTGCTACCAGAATGTCAGCTCCATGACCGCTTGTGTGTTTTGTTAACTGCCTTGCACCCTTCACCTGCCTTGGGGGAGATTCATCTGTATCTTTTGATGAGATTTGGAAAGTGCTCTCCTTTTATTATGTGGTATACTCGCAGGTCATCTGTTGGGCTCAGTTACTTCTGCATATGACTCATTTCAGCTCTTTTGAGATTATTCTCCTTAGGTGCCGTATTTCAGAGCATGGCAGTATGGGTTTGTTTGGGGTTGGGGTTTTTTTTGCTTATGTCATCTGATTCTGGGTGTTCCCCACTTGTGGTTTGCCTTCCCTAAGTAATCCTTTTCTCCTCCGACATCTGTCAGAATCAGTGAGGAAGCACTTACTTAATAAATTGATAAGCCACTCGACTGATGTCCAAGATGTCACATTTTTCAAAATAGGTTACATTATCTTTATCAAGGAAGATAAGTTTATAAACTAGCAAGCCTTCAGTGAAACATCAGATTAATACATTTGCTAGGATTCACAGCGTGTCCCTAGAAATATGACAAGACTGATTTAAAATGTAATTCTGTCTGTCTTTATACTTATCTTTATAAGGCCAGTGTAATGATGTATTTTAAAAATAATCTTTATTTTTGTCAATGCTTAACTTGATGACCCTCTAAAGCATTTTCTAAGACTTAGTAACAGGATATGTAATTAGATAAGATTTTTCTAATAGGGTATGTAATTAGATAACAAACAAAGAAATAGCCAGATTTTTGTCTGTGTGGAGGAAGGGGGAGGAAACAAAATTTTATTTTCCCCTTGTTTTTTAATTTCTTAAACTAAGAAGTTGTTTTTGACTGTCAGTATAAAGCCCAATGGAACTTTAACTATGAGAAAAATCAAATTTAACAGGGAAAACAAGTTTTGGGGGTTGTTTTCATTTATTTTCTGATTTAGATTTTAAGTAACTGGAGAGAAGAACGATACCAAGATGACATAAAAGCACGACAGATGATGCACGAGGCATTGCAGCTCCGCCTAAATTTGGTAAGAGATACTTCTAGTGTTTTCCCTCTGATACATTTATCTTAATGCGAAAATAACTCCAGCTTTCCACTCCTGCTACGGTAACAGTGTCTGTTACAAGGTGAGGCCTGCTGTTTGCTCTCTCTACTACTTCCTTGTCTCTTGAACCTTCTGTTTCCTGCCTGCTGTCCTTCCTGCCTGGTCTGGCTTCTAGGCAACAGTAGGTATTTTAGGCATTGGCTTGCCTTCTGCACCCCTCCCCCAGTGAATCTCTTTCTCTTTTCCATTTGGGCCAAGAGTAGGTCTTAGAGAACTACTAATTTGAGATGAGTGTTGGCGTTTACTATACTTGTTGAAAAACTGTATTAAAACGTCCTTTAAGTCAAAATTTTATCAAACCTTCCATCAAACTGACCATAAAGACAAATCCCACAGAGAGGTTTTATATAAATTTAAAATTCCTTGCCCATTGCACATGCCCTTGACTTTTCCTTTACTCAGTGCACAAGCCCTGATGGAAGGTGCTTGGAGGATGCTTGCCTGACACTTGATATTAATTCCCACATGTGAACGAGCAGTCCTGGGAGCCAAGCCTCCCATTCGTTATTACTTCTGTGTTACTGGGTATTTCCAAGTGTTATTATCACAACAGGCTTAGATTCACTAGTAACTGACAACACAAAGTTATAGATAATTGAGTCATGTGGTTTTGATCTATTCAGACTTAATTAGATGACAGTGATGAAACTGGATATCATGAAATTTAGCAAAAAAAGAAAGCGAATTATGCTAGTATGTAATTCATGTAGGTGATATGTAGACACTTGGGTACTCCCTTCATTTTTTTTTTGGAATGACCAGTTCCTGTGCTAATGGAACCAAAAAGTGTGGCAAATACATAGCTAGGTGAGAGCAAAGGCAGGATAATCCACAAGCTAGAATACCCTTAGAAAAATTTTAAACCAATCAAAATTTGGTTGCATAAAGTGATGGGGGTGGTATTTTCTCTGTAAGACCGTGCATGTTTTTTCATTGTATTTTTTATGTGCTAGGTGGGAGGAATGTTTGACACAGTACAGAGGAGCACCCAGTGGACAACAGACTGGGCCCTTCTCCTCCTTCAGATCATTACTTCTGGAACTGTCGACATGCACACTAACAAGTATGTTCTTATTAATTTCACCTTGACTTTGCTGCATGCGTGTGTAGTGGAGGCTTTGACATACTGACTACAAATTCCTCCATACTGTATATTCTTAGGTACCATTAACAATTCTGCGCCTTAAATAAAGATGCTCAGTTAGCTAAGAGGGTCTTGGTTTTGCTTTAAGATGTAAATATTTTCTTTCTCCTCCTAGTGAATTATTCACAACAGTTCTTGACATGCTGGGTGTTTTAATCAATGGAACGTTAGCCTCTGACCTATCAAATGCATCCCCAGGGGGATCTGAAGAGAACAAACGCGCGTACATGAACTTAGTAAAGAAACTGAAAGTAAGTTTGTGACCTGGGTTCTCATTGTTCGTGGATTTGTTATTTGGTGCATGTTATCTTATTTTATTACTCCTTAAATTAGATGTTTTTTATTGCGTTCAACTTAATGTAATGTGATTATTTTGCTATTTGCTTTACCTCAGCTTCCCAGTACCCAAAAGTTATAAGTATATATAGCTTTGAGTTTTCCTAAAATAATTATATTCATAAAATATACTTAATTTCTTAAGGAACTTTAGAAATCCATTATCAAATGTATAACCAAAATACCAACATTAGATTCAGGATCAATGTGGCCTTCGACTGGCAACGTGCAGTTGAAAAATAAACACTTGCATTGATATTTCTAAATTTGACTCATTTGACTAGCCACTAACACGGTCTTTGAAATAAACTATAAACAAACAATGCAGGAAAGAAAATTAACATATCCGACAACCGTAGTAATAAAATAACCAATGGTTACCTTGTGGTCTGGCCGTGGATTGGAGAACGTGTTGCGTGCTTCAGCTCTTGCCTTCTGGTTGCAAATACTACTCTGGATTTTTGTCGTTTCAGCGCTGTGATGTTTGTTGTGTAAGAAGGGTGCCTTTACATGTGTTCTATTTTCTACTTAAATAGAAGAAATGAAACATACCACTCTCAATGAGAGCTGCTCTGTAGACCATATTCAAGGTTAAAGAACATTCCAGCTATAAAAAAGGAAATGTTTCATAGGAGAACTTCCTTCTTGTTAACTTTTGCCTTTGTTGTAATTTTTGTCTCACTTCTCTCTCTCTTTTTTAGAAAGAGCTGGGAGACAAGCGGTCAGAAAGTATTGACAAAGTTAGACAGTTGCTACCTTTGCCAAAACAGACTTGTGATGTCATCACTTGTGAACCTATGGGCTCCTTGATTGACACAAAGGGAAACAAAATTGCTGGATTCGACTCTATAGATAAAAAACAGGCAAGAGTAAATGTTTGTTTCTTATATATATAAATACACAAACTTACAAGGACAAAATACATTTTCTTGTCTTCCTATAGGGCCATGTGAAACATCTTAACTTTATTGTTTTTTGATTTTTTTAAAACATATCCTTGTCACTTAAATGCAATGATTATGATCTTTGAAGATCTTCATTTAAAACTGTTCCTGAATTTAAGTGAATTTCTGAAGCCCACCAAGGGAAAAGTAAGTAAAAGCTTAATGTTACCAAAAAAAAAGCAAAGATCAGGTTTGATTTTATTGCAGAATTGGAAACAGAATACGTTTAGTAGATGAGAAAATTTTTTTAAAAGTCTTCATGTAGTTCGCTGTTTTGAGTAAACAAAGATTTTTTTAAACTAGCAGCACTTTATTTTCTTATCAGCTGGGCAATATTTAATGGACACTTGATTTATATAAGATATTAAACATGGTTCTCTAAAATATGAGAAGAGCGGTCAGTTATTCTCTCAGTGGTCATTGAGCAAGCACAGATTTCTGAGATGAAAGACAGAGCTCCTACCCTTAAGGGGAAGTAGACAGACAATTACAGTGTGGTGAGATTGGTGCATCACGGTACAAAGTGTTGGGGACACTGAGAAGGAGCCACCACACTCAGATGGAGCATAGGTAGTCAAAGCAGGATCCTCAGGAAAACGGACACAAGTTATTTGGGAGGATTAAGAGTTAGCCAAAGTGTAGTACAGACACAGGGAAGTGTTTATGCAAAGGCACGAGAGACTAGCTTGCAGGCAAAATGCAGTAAATCTGGAGCACCCAGAGTGCGGATACCCGCATGGTGGTGGAGAGAGAAAACGCTTGAGTCAGGGGCACGTTGAGTTTACCCTGCCAGTGGGCTCTTCTATGGTGACACATCTAGGAGCCATTTGGATACATGGTCTTGGCACCCAGGAAAGAGGTCTAATGTCAAGACAGATACTAGGAAACCGTCGAAATACAGATGGTAACAGAGCCTTGGTTTTGGGTGAAGCCAACTATGGAAGAGTATGTGTAGTTAGGAATAGGAGCGTTCATCAGTTATTCAACATAACTTGAGCAGTTATTTTCAGGGTCACTTTGAAAAAAAGTGTTTTCAAATTGGTAGGCCAGTGAAAGGTCCAAGGGACAGCACCAATTAATGTTAAAAATAAGAAACTTTTATTTTCAGAAACAGAATAACATTTCCTTTTCTAAACTCAGTAGAGATAAGCTTGAATTGAAGGACTTTATTTGTACCTGTTGGTACAAGTTAATTCTATAATGTTGCTTAACTATTCAGAGACTACCCAATTAAGTACTTAAAAGGTGCCTGTATTGAATCAAGTCCAAACATGTTTGGATTTAAGTTCATTTGAGCCCAGTTAGATGTTGACTATAACTTGACTCCAAAGTTTTGTTTTATCTTAAAAACAATAAATAGATTCCAAAGGTTTATAATTTCATATAGTAAGATAAACTTTGCAGTGCTTTTTAGATTTTTTTTTTTGGCTAAAAACAAACAAAACCTAAATGGAAAAAAATGCCACTTGCAGTAAAATATACTGGACTCTCTGGTGTCACAGCCTGCACAGTGTGGTATAAAGGACCGTAGAACTGGAGTTAAAGGTCTGGATTGTAGCCACTGCTCTCAGTGATCTAGTGTCAGTCTGGACTCATTACTTAGCCTATCTGCTGTGTGCTAGAGTCCTCTAAGGCCCCCCACGAGCCAGAATGTGCCCTGAATCCATGTCCTGAGCAAACCTGGCCTCCAAATCAGGAAAAGATCTGAGCGTGTGGTCATAGTGCATTATTTCTCCACAGGGTCTCCAGGTCTCCACGAAGCAGAAGGTGTCCCCATGGGATTTGTTTGAGGGTCAGAAGAACCCAGCTCCTCTCTCCTGGGCCTGGTTCGGGACTGTCCGAGTGGACCGGAAGGTGATCAAGTATGAGGAGCAGCACCACCTCCTCCTGTATCACACACACCCCATGCCCAAGCCCCGAAGTTACTACCTCGAGCCGCTGCCCCTGCCTCCCGAGGAGGAAGATGAAGAGCCCACCTCTCCCATTTCTCAGGAACCAGAGAGGAAATCAGCTGAGCTGTCAGATCAGGGGAAAACCACAGCGGATGAAGAGAAGAAGACGAAGGGGAGGAAGCGCAAGACGAAATCCAGCTCGAGAGTTGATGTGAGTATGGGACGTAGAGAGAGATCTTGGGCGTGTTAGTGTCTTGTAGAAAATTTACTAGCTCCTGAATTGTATCTCCAAGAAACATTCCTAAGCACATTGTAAGTTATCCTCATGGCTGGGATGTAATTAACGGAACAGCACACAAACAGTGACTTTTCACAGATAACAGGATCATAGCTTTTGATTTTACTTCCTCTACTTTTCATAACTTTGTTTAATTTTAGGCTTCGATTGTGAATAATATTTATTTATTATTTTGATGCCGCACAATTTCTCAAATGTGAAACTTGAATTTTTTGACCTATAAAATCTTATCTTTGTACATATTTTTATTATGAGGCATGCCTAAAATATTTTTTGTATTTTGGGCAGTTGATATCTTTAGTAAATTAACATAAAAAACTATTTGTTTTCCCTAGATAAAACCCCATCTGATGTATCTAGTAGGATGAGTCTAGGATTTCACAGTTTACTATTTTATCTTACTCTCCTATATATTCTACTTTACCATATTTTCAGACTTTCTGAGAGATAAAGTAAACATAATTTAAAATAGTTTTTCTTCATGTTTCCCTGTTAGCCTTCCCTACCTAGAGCAACCTTTTCTTAAAAACCTCAGAAATCTATGAGATGGTAATTTAGAAATAATTTTATAGAATTAATGTGTAAAATATCTTAACATTTAACTTCACCTGAAAGATGCTTGAGAGGAAATTTGTGACATTTTTCTATAAAATTCAAGAGTGTTCTTCTCTTGCAGTGGAAGAAACAGTCACAGTTTGTCGTTCAGTCGTCATGACTAATTGTTGCTGTTGTTCACCTAAGTCAAACCCGAAACGTTTTTTCCTAGCTGATAGCTTGGTGATTAATGTTATTCTAGAAATGACCACCATCGCTTTTGGATGCCACTTGAACATCAGTGCCCCCTTCTCGTGTAGCCTTCCTACCAATATTTCTCTGTTTTGAAAAAGATGGTCCAGACTGCCCCTCCCCCCAGTCTGGGTCTCCTGGCCTGTCTATCCACATGGATGGATTCCTGTTCTTTCCAGATGCTTTAAGAGACCTAAAACTCATCTCCTTCCCCAAGTGCATCCTGGTCATGTCCCTTTCTCCCATACTTCTCCTATACTTCTCCTAAATCTGCTTCTTTTCAGTTGGTTGTATTGCAGGGAGCTGAGCTTTTATTTTTCCTGCATCCTTCAGGGATAGCCTAGAGAAGGAGGAACAGTGGGGGAATCTCGACATTCAGTGGTGATCCCCAGAGGCTTTGCAGCTGCTCTAAGGAAGAGAAAACCCTGGGCAAGAGGTGTGGTGAGGGGCAGAGGGGAACAAGATGGAAGGGGAGTCTACTTCTTTAGAGTGCTGTATTGAAAGTTGGAACTAAGACACTGTCTAGGCCGGAGACTGGTTCTGAAGTACTGTGGGCCTTCTGGCTGATTCTCATCTAGGCACAAGGTATCAGGAAAGCCTTCTAAGATGAAATGATTGGGAGACTCAGCAACTAAAGATGCTTTGTTGGCTGTGGGTGCTGGTCATTATTGGTGTACTAAATGTGCTTTTAGTATTTTAAAAACACATCTTCAGAAAAGATCCTTTTCCATCTTCCCCCGCTGTAGCCAAGTACATTTTAAGTCAAGGATGAGTTTTGATTTAAATGAGTGTTTTGCAGAGAATATACTGTCTGCTGGGATAGGCGCGCTCTCAAATTATATGAGAGGAGGAATATGCATTAATTATCTTTGTGGTGTGTGGAGTGAAGTAACTTTTTTCTCTTTAACTTTTTGTTGAAGGAGTATCCACAGAGCAACATGTACCGAGTGCCTCCCAATTACTCACCTATTTCCTCCCAGATGATGCACCACCCACCGTCCACCTTGTGGGGCTACAACCTCATGGGTCAGCCCCAGCAGCCTGGCTTCTTCCTTCAGAACCAATCTCTCACTCCAGGTATGTGAAGACGGAGCGAGGTCGGGGCCGCCCGAGATGAGAGCTAGCTTGGGGTTCTCTTTGCTTGTAAACTGAAACCTCCACAAAACTTGCACATTTCAAGAAGGGAGCATTCAGTGGACACTTCTATAATTCCCTCCACTCAAGATGATTTCCCCCTTCTTCTAAAATTTCAGTTTCAGTGACTAGTTGATGTGCCAATTTTGGAATTTTCATCCAGTGTGAGAAGGAAATTAGCCGCTGGTGAACGTCTCAGCTCTAAGATACAAAGTTGATAAAGTTTTATGTTGTGAAATGTGCATATGCTTTTATCAGATATAATTCATATCAGTGTTTTGAAAGATTAGGCAATATTGCCGTGTCTTTTATTGTTTCCTCATGTTATATCTTTCAACTTGTTTGTACCATGAAGGATCTCAGAAATAGGTGCAGCAAATAGGCTTAGATATCAGTAAGAAATCCTATTATAGTCACAGTAAATATTAGTATTGCTTTGGTTCAAGCTCAGGGAAATTTTATATCTAGAATAAAGATTTTCTAAATAAAAATCTCTTAATTAGAAATGAATTTACTTTTTTTTCTAAATGAACGTTTTCCTGTTTTGCGAAACAGTTTATTTTGGGATCTCAGCCTGCATTTTGTTAGGATGTGCCATTTGAACAAATAGTGTTTTTCCTTATTGTATTCTGTGTTATACTGTGATTTTTACTGTAATTTGAGCATGACAGTTTGAGGCCTAGGGAAGAAAGTGTTCGATTCTTGCCTTACAGTGGAGGAGAATCCATATTTTGTCCTCTGAATTAGTGGTTAAGAGAGCTGGTCTGGGAGTTACAGTTCTAGTTCAAGTCTGGCTCTACCACTCTCTTGCTGTATCATCTCCACTGAGTCTTAATTTCTCTGTGCCTCAGTCTGATCGTCTGGAAAGTGGATGTGCTAATATACACCCTCATAGTGTGGGTGATTCAATTATCCATTCAGCAGAACGTACTGAGCTTCATTGATTATGTGCCAGACCCGATTTTAGTTGTTAGGGTATTGCAGCAAACAAAATAGATGAAAATGCTCATTGTTTTTTGAAGGATGAAATAAGGTTTATATTACATACACAGATAAACACACATATATAATTTAAAGTGAGTTTTTAAAAATATAGCATTCAGAAGGTAGCCTGACACAACAGACAGGTTCAGCAAGTCTTCTTAACGTACCCCCACCTCAGGGCCTTTTGCACATGCTGACCCCTGCCTGGAGTGTGCTCCTTCAGGTATCTACATGGTCACTGCCTGCTTCCTTTGGGTTTGGTCAGATACCACTTTCTCACTGAGGCCTGCACTGACCACCCTGTTTTAAACTGTAAACCACACCCTTTCCCTGACCCCTCTGCTCCCCCCCTCCCCCTTCAGTTTCATTCTAGCACCAGCCCTTGTTTATAGGCTATTTACTTACTTCCCGGTTTATTATCTGCCTTCTCCAATGTAAGCTCCATGATGGCAAGTTTTTTTTCTGATAGGTTTGCCATAGTATGCCCATAACTTAGAGCTGCATCTCGTTTGTAGTGGGGTCTTAAAAATAGGTTATTGAGTGAATGAGTGTAGACTACAGAGAACAAACGAGGCAGTGGTAAATGTGGAAAATAATACACGTTCATCCTCTCTCTTGACTTCCTCTTTTTAATTCCAATGTCCTTGTGAATTTAAGCATCTTTAAACTTTTTAGATATTGAAATCAAACACAAGGACTATCTATAAATTGAAGTCTAAGTATTTTAAAAGACACATACCCTCTCCCCTGTAAAATACTATAAAAGGTGTTTATAAATTAAGGAACTTTAGGTATTAGGTAAATCTTAGGTATCATGACATGTAAGAAAAAATCTGAAAATACCAATTAATTATGAGGATTTTACATGTGTGAATTAATGGATTTTCATAAAGTTTTGAGTCCTAGGGAGTTGAGGAAGAGTATGTATAGTCTACTTCCATTCATGCTTTGTTAAAAACGTGAAACAGTGCCCTTACACACACACACACACACACACACACACACACACATCTTTAGCAATCTTTTTCTCAGGTATACACTCCAGGATGGTAAAGTTATAAGGAAATGTGTGTGAATAATAAACATCATTTGGTGAGAGATGGGGAGAAAATTAATTAGGTAAGAATATACAGAGGGCTTCAGCATATTTATTGTATCTTATTTCTTTAGCTGACTCAGAGATATAAGATTATAGAAAAGTTAGGAAAATTAAAAGAAAGTAGACCATAGTCTAATCTTTAAAAAAAAGTCCCATATTTATAAAATGAGTCAACGTTTTTATTTATTAGTATATTTCCAATTCTTGCTTCAGCAAGAATTACGTTGCCATGTTACTCAAATTGACCTTCCACTTTTTTTCCAAATGATCTTCAAATGCTGCTGAATGACTTCATAAATCATATTGCTGATTGTGATACCGAGCCTTAAAAAGAATGTGGGTTTTTCCAGTGATCAGTGTTAAAATGTTTGTTTCCATCATACAACTTGCTTTAAAGAAAAGATATAACATTTGTAAGGTATTTATATAGAAGTTTTCTTACATACATTAAAGAATATAAACTATCTGGTGAGTGAAGGATTGGCACCTATTTGAAGCCAGCAAATGATGAAATTTTTTTTTCCTCTTAAAGACATTTGGCAGATTATATGTGCAAATATGCTAAAGTTTTCATTTGGTTTTTTTAAGCATCACTATAACGTTTCTTGTTTATTTGACTTCTACCCTTCAGAAAAGATATGTTTTGTCTTTAGAATCATGGTATTTGAAGTTTCCAAGCATTTCAGGTTTTTAAGGTATTGTCATACCTCTTTACTGAAAAACAGGCATCTTTAGTTTACCGTGGTAAAGAAACTTAAATACCATGAACTTCGAAAGGGTTTAAAATTACAAAAGGGTCTCTGTGCCTGGTTTAGCACACTTGACAAAATACCTCACAAAGGCAGTATATTCTGTGCGAGTAACATGTTCCCGGGGGCCTCGCATCATTTAAAATCCACATGATTCTGAAATTGTGCCAGCGACTCTGCATCTCAGGCATTTCACATTACCAACCAAAGTGGGCCCTCTGTGAAGTCATTCAAATACTGTCATTCACTGGACATCACCCTCCCCATCGTTTGGAATTTATGCAACTCTTAGGGATCTTTAATATTTGTAGAGGGTGGGACAGTGCCCTACTTCCATTAGGCTCCTAAAGTGAGGCTTAGAAGGTGAGATTTCTGTGTTTTGATAAAATAAGGAAGACCTGTTGCATTACCATGCACAGAAAGCCCTTCCTCCTGGTTGCTTTTTTAGGTGGCTCCAGATTGGACCCCGCGGGCTCCTTTGTCCCCACCAATACCAAGCAAGCTCTGTCCAACATGCTGCAGCGGCGCTCGGGGGCCATGATGCAGCCGCCCTCCCTTCACGCCATCACGTCGCAGCAGCAGTTGATACAGATGAAGCTTCTGCAGCAGCAGCAGCAACAGCGGCTTCTCAGGCAAGCCCAGACGCGACCTTTCCAACAGGTTTGTCCAGATCAGCAGTGTCTCCCGAGTTTCATTAGTTCCTGTAGCCAGGGATGAGTGTGGGGGTGTGACAGATTCTTCCTGCACGAGCATCCCTGTTTACCTGTGTGAGTGCGTGTATATCTCTCCTGTAAAGGTTTATACATCGCCCCCTTTGTATTTTACTATTATCGTTGATCAAATAAGAACTTGAAATGTCTTAGGTTCATTAAAAGTATGCCTTAAAACAAAAGGAAGAGCTAATGGTTTTCTAGTCACTTAGAAGCTGCAGGACTTTTGTCCTTGAAGTGACCTGCTCTGAGCACTCATTCCCTATTACAATTTTCACCATATTCTGTGCTCCTTTTAGCTCCACTTTCATGTATTATTATTTGATGTATTACATTGAAGTTGTAGCTCTGAAGCCCTGATATTTCTTAGATTTTCTCCTACAGTGCCCTGCACTGCACACACTCTGCTTTTAGTATATGCTTCACAAGATCTATCGCAGGCAAAGAATATGCTACAACTAATAGTCAGTATGTGGGTATCCTTAGCTCTTGATTCATGTTATTTCTATTTTTATGTCCTATAACCCAATTTTCTTTAACTTTTTAGATGATAGTGATTGTTTAACAAAACATTGATGGAAGTCACACAAAACTTAGTATAGACTCAATAAAACCCAAGAATCTATACAAATACATTAAAGTAAAAAGAGGGAGGTGAGAATGTGACTTTTTCTTCTAGTTTCTGTATACTTCTTGTATTTTTCTAAAAAAAAAATTGCGCTATAATGATGATGCTGATGACAGCTGCTAACACTATGAGAGTACTTACTATTTGCCAAAACACTTGCAAGCACTGTAATATATTGATTGTCTCAGATCTCACAGCAGCCCTATGAGTGAGGTACTTTATGATGTTCGAAGGAAGTAGTTAATCCACAAGTGTATCCTGCTCTAAGAACAAGCACAGATTTTCAAATGAGCAAGGAATTCTAATGCTTTTTTTTAAGCTCTTTATTGGAACATAATTGCTTTACACCCTTGTACCAGTTTTTGAGGTACACCAAAGTGAATCAGCTGTATTTATACATATATCCCCATATCCCCTCCCTTCCATGACTCCCTCTCACCCTCCCTATCCCACCCCTCTAAAGCATCACCCATCATCGAGTTGATCTCCCTTTGTTATACAGCAACTTCCCACTAGCTTATCTGTTTTACAATTGGTAGTGTATCTATGTCTGTGCTCCTCTCTGACTTCGTCCCAGCTTCCCCTTCTCCCCCTCCCCCCAACCCCATGTCCTCAAGTACATTCTCTACATCTGCATCTTTATTCTTGCCCTGTCACTGGGTTCATCAGTACCATTTTTTTAGATTCCATATATATGAGTTAGCATACGGTATTTGTTTTTCTCTCTCTGGCTTACTTCACTCTGTATGACAGACTCTGGGTCTATCCACCTCATTACATATAGCTCCATTTCATTCCTTTTCATGGCTGAGTAATATTCCATTGTATATATGTGCCACATCTTCTTTATCCATTCATCTGTTGATGGGCATTTCGGTTGCTAATTCTAATGCTTTTAAAAATATTCTTTGTATTTTGAATAACTTTCTAGCCATATCTCCATTGTGCAACTTACGGTATTTCTCCATTCAGTCCACTTCATGATTTGGAGGATGGAAGTGGTAGAGCTAGTTGTGCAGTCTTAAAAATGGTTCCTTTCCCTTAAAAAAAAATTTTTTTTTTACCCTGTGTTATAGGAAGAACAGGAGAGAGGAATCTAGTTTGAACCACATGCGAATGCAAACAACAGTCACTACCTGCTTGTCTCCCCCTGACCTCTGTGGGAGGTTTGATGGCTCAGGTTCCCTGGGTATCGGGAAAGATGGGCCTAAGTTGCTTTACACAGAAGTGATGAGGATTTGATTAAAATATTTAAAAGCCTCAGTTTTTCTCTAAATAAGCAGCATGTTTGGCGTCATTTAAAACCTTGGTGAGATTTTAGCTCTTCTTGGGGGTGAATGAAAATAGTTACACCACTGTTTCAAATCCTTATGGAGAAAAAATTTACCAAAAGTTGAATAATCCTTCTACTAGAATGAATTCAGCACCCTTCTAAAGGAATTTAAGCTTACGTAAAATTTACCTTCCAACAAGTATGTTTATTTTTTCCTATCTACCTTTTTATCACAAGGTATAATTTGACTTATTAACAGCCCATTTTCAAACTGTTACTGCTGGATTCAGTTGTGATTTTCTCTAAGTGCTTCCTAACATTGGGGAAAAGCTCACTGAGTCATTTATAAGTGAAACACCTGTCTTCAAAAGTTTACTTCCTGATACAAGCCGTGACAAGCAATTTCCCCTAAAGCAAAAAAAAAAAAAAAAGAGGGGGGGATTCAATAGAATAATTTTCATGTATTCAGAAATATCCTTGTATGTTTAGAGAAGGTAGACTTACGATCTAAAATGTCCCTGTAGGACCCCGTTACTCACATCACTCAAAACTACCTGATTGTATTCTTTTTTACCATCTAGGGTTGCACTGCTTGAACTAATAGGAATTAACTGATAATTCATTCTTTTTTTTTTTTTTAACTGATTCTTTTGTAGTAACTCTGTCATATGTTGGATTTTTCTTTTTTTCCTTTTTTTTCTTTCATTTTTTTTTCCTTTTGAGAAGCCAGGAGTTCTTCAAGTAGTAGAAGCTCAACTTCCTAACAGTAACAGCGATTGTCCTGGCAGACCTTGTTTTATTGTGCTTCACATTATTGCAATTCACAGATATTGCACTAATTACAAATTGAAGGTTTGTGGCAGCCCTGCATTCAGCATGTCTCATTACTGTTTTTCCAACAGCATTTGCTCACTTTGTGTGTCTGTTACCTTTTAGTAGTACTTGCAATATGGCAAACTTTTTTATTATATTTGTTATGGTGACCTGTGATCAGTGATCTTTGTTGTTATTACTATGACTCACTGGAGGCTCAGGCAATGGTTAGCATTTTTTAGCAATGAAGGATTTTTTTTAATTAAAATGTACTTTTAAAATGACAACACTTACTATAGTATAATTTAAACATAACCGTTATATTCACCGAGAAACCAAAAAATTCAAGTGACTCACTTTGTTGCGGTGGTCTAGAACCAAACCCACAGCATCTCCAAGGTGTGCCTGTATAATATTGACCTCCCCTCCTCCTCCGTATTCTTTTGTAACAGTTGAAACTTGCTTTAGAGTTTCTGAAGGGATTTCAGAAGCAGACATGTTTTTTTGTCCCTCACCACTGTATAAGTGTTGGATAATTGAGGAGAACAGTATTCTTTAAGGAAAGAGAATTGCATACGTGGTGCAGTCACAGGTGGAGTGCCCCTCCATAGGTAGATGAGATTTGTATGTAGCAACTGCTAGAGTGCTTGCATGAGGAAGTTCTGAGGGAAATGGTAGTGCCTTTCCTCTCTCCCAGTGGATCATGGATTAATATACATAGAACCTAGCTAAGTATGGTATTGTGGCGGAAAAAACAATTCTCCTTGTGGTAATCTTTAAAAATCTAGTATAAAAGGAGAATTATATGGAATATAAGTAACATTGCTACACTGTTTTCATATATGATTCTGGATGCAATTAGCTGTTTTTCTAACGAGTACTGACCCATATCCTTCATAGTAAGAGGTGTTGATTCAGATTTTGGCAGCAACATTTTCTCAGGTTAAATGCATACACAGAATGTGATTCTCTCTAGCTACATAAAAACTTGTAATTTTTTCTTTCTTTCAGTTTTTGGCTTCTTATAGAGAAGATGAAATAGTTATTTTCTTCCTTATCCTATGAATTTTCTAATTACAGAAATCCTATTTATTTATTTATTTATTTATTTATGCTGCACCAGTGCTGCGCAGCATGCAGGATCTTAGTTTCCTGACCAGGTATCAAACGCGTGTCCCCTGCATTGGAAACATGGAGTCTTAATCACTGGACCACCAGGGAAATCCCAAGAAATCCACTTTCTTAAATGTAACAAACATGTTGGAGAATTTCACATTATCTTAACCTTCAAAAGTGATCTTGGAATTGTAGGAGATGCTTTGAAAGACTGACTAGTTTGGGTATGACGGCTCCTTAGGCTGGTTGTTCAATGACACCCACCCCACCTTACCCCAACTCCACCCCCACGGCAGCTGACCTTCTCTTCTTAGGTCAGGGGTCGGGTCTTATAATACTTTGTATCATCTTTCCATCTACTGAGCAGAGGATAGAAATGTATGAGATGTTTATCGAACGAATTCATGTTTTGAGCAGCTACTTCCAGAACCCTGGAGCTTCTTAGTAGCCTTAATCCTTAGCAACCTGATTTTTATCCACAAACTCATCTCATAGCTCTTCCTCTGAGTGCTTCCAGAAACCGCTCCCAACAGCGACCTCTGCTGTGGTTGTTTTAAACACCTTAGATGGGGCAAGGAGGGCACAAATTCCAGACTTGTGGATACATCCCAGACCTTGCCTCTTAACATCTAACGGAGAGAGCTGATGTATGTAGGAAGATCTAGCCTTAGATGGTGCACGAAGAAAAGTAGAGAACCATTATAAAATAACTCTAATTCGGCCACAGAGACTGAATATCAATCAGCTTCAGCTGGTCATGAAATTTCCTGTTACGAACCATCTTACATTTCCTCAGGAATGTATTAATAGTGTCTAGAAAACAGGTGCTAAATAGCATAAATATTGTTAGGTATTGTTAATCAAATTATTTGATGTAATGACTATTATAATTAAGCGTGTTTTCTTATAGCTTTAGTGCATATTGACATGCATAAAGATGTTTTTGCGAGGAAACTTGTTTTCATTTTTCTTGGTTACAGTCTTTATCCAGCAAAGTAAAAATGCTCTCCCTCCATTCCTTACTCAGTGTCCCTTGTTTAAATGGGACTTGGCATAGTGATTTTGTCATCTTTCTGTGCCTCAGAGGCTTATCTATAGAATGGAGCTATGCAATATTTACTCCATAGGGTTCTTGTGAAATTAATGATTTAATGTATGTAACAGCCCTTAGAACAGTGGTTGACTTATAGTATGTGCTCAAAAAATGTTAGCTGACTTACTTACTGTTTTATTAGTATTTTATGGTTATATTATTTCAGAGGAAATCTCTGTCCCATAAAAATGATCTATATTTTCTTAAATATGTTAAGGACTAAAAGAGAATAAAAGCACATCAAATGCTTTACTTGTATAATTACATTAATTGTCCCTAATATGATGGGTGCTCAGTGGCCACCAGTAGAAGAGAAATGTTGTTTAATTTTCCTAATAGCCATTTTGGTTTCTTAGAACAGTATGTTTTTACCGCTGAAGTTCTGTGATACAGACTTTAGAGGGATTGGTTCCAGTTTCACTGTTAGAAATATCACTGAGTATTTTATTTTCCACATCTCCCATGAGAACTATCATAAAATATAGAATATGGGTTATAAATGCCAAATGCTGCTTACATTGTTTTCCAGTCATCTTTTTTTTATATCTAATATTTTTTTTCCTGACAGAAAGTACTCCCCGCCCCGCCCGCCGTCAGTCTTCTAGTGAAGAGGCTTTTAAAGGGAATGATAAGTTTTGACACAGGAAGAGGACTTAATTTTGTGCCTTGATTTATGATATCACTTTATCCTGATTTCTCCCTTTCAGTGCACAAAATCATCTTGTGTTCTTTGTCATAATCAGTGCTGGATGGTTTATTCTGAGAGTCCAGTGAAAGATAGACAAAAGATATGTTTAGCTTAATTCGATTGAGACAGATTTGGAAGAAAGCAATTGATTGTTGGCTACAGATAATGAATCATGAGGATTTTCATGACATTAAAGAGGAGGATTTCTGACAACCAGAAGTTCTGTGCTCAGTTATAGCCAGTGGTCACTGATCAGAACATCTGGTTATCTAACCATGGGGCAGATGCCATCATTGTGTATCCAGATAAAGGAGTTAGGTGACTTAATAAAAGAACGCCGAGTCAGAGCCTTCCAGAGTTATTAGCTCCTTGGTAAAAGCGACACTTGTAGCATCCTGAAAGCATGCCCCTTAGATTGACGAGGCCCATTTCAGTTCAGCAGCCACCCTTTTTGCCTGGTAATTGATCTACCTTATGGATATGGTGTCACCTTGGAATAGCTGTTTCCTTCCTTTGCTGTCTCCCTCCTTCTCACTCTTTAGCAGTATTTTTCAAAGGTACAAGAATAGACAATAATCTAGCAAACACTAATGTGCCTACCACCTAGCTTTATTGAATGATAATGTTCTGCCACATTTTCTCTAGATCATTCTTTTTTTATATAAAACATTACAGACATGGATGAGGCCCCTTGTCTCATAAAGATAAAGAGGTAATCGCTGTCGTGAATTTTGTGTTTTTCTTTCTTATGAATGTGTTTTATATTTTTACTACTTGTTTTTGCATCCATTGACATAAACATTATATAGTGTTACTTTCAGATTTGAAACTTATTTATAATAGTCTCACACAGGTATTATTGTATTGTTTTGTAACTTTTTTATTTTGCCTAATTTTTAATGATATCTACTTTGTTATACTTGGTTTTATTTATTTGCTTGTCCTGGTTGGATACTCTTCCATTATGAGTATTAACATTTATCCATTCTGTTGATGATCATTTAAGTTATTTCCAATGTTTTGTTAACCATGCTACAGTAAACATTTTTGTACATTTCTTGTGCATGTGCACAGTTTTAGGGTATGTATGTGGAAGTGGAAATGCAGATTTAACTTCCAAAGTGGTGGTGATTCCTGTCAGGTATAAATGAGTGTTTTCTTTCCTCCATATCCTCACTAACCCTTGATATTGTCAGACCTTAATTTCCTCATTCAGAGTAGGTGAAATAGTGTTGTATTATGACATTTTAATTTGCATTTTCTGATTACCTGTGAGTTTAGGCATTCTTTATAACTTTACTAGCTATTTAGGTTTTCCCTTCTGTAGTTTTCCTGGTTGTAAAATTTTAGCATACTTTCAAAATAATTTGGTTCGTATTTGGTAAAGGTATACAAAATAGACTTGTTGAAACAAATCTTGTTTTGACAAGAATCTTTAATAAATTTACTCAGTATAATTTTATACATCTTACTGACAAAAATGAACTTAGGAGGCCAAAAAACACTGAGCTAGTAAATATGTCGTAAACCTTATCATTTTGTTCCTTGGGTGAAAACCATGTCCAGGAAAGTGGATGCTCCACTTATTACTTAATATCTGGTATTTCTGTATTTACTTGAATGATGAGGAAGGCACCCATGTCGTTTGCTGAAATTATGATTGTGCAACTATAGTGACCTTGTAGATAGTGTACACAGCTTGATTTTTATGAACGGGGAGAAGATAGGGTTAGAGGGTTGAGAGAGTAAACCACTAATACAAAGGTGGTAGTTGGACATAAAACAAATGAATAGATGCAATGAATTATGTATTTACCCCTAAAATAGTGAGAATAGATATTTTTTGCTTGGGAAATTCCTCCTATGATTTCTAGTCCTTAATATAGTAAAATCCTTTTTTTTTAAATTAGGGTTGTGAATTTCTTTGCCTTGTCTTTGTTTCTAAAACTCAGTGAATAGAAATGTTTAATATCTCAAAGTGTCACTTAGAATCCATTCATAAAGGTGATTAAGCAAGGGAATCACTGACCTGAGAAACAGGAATTTTTTTCCCCAGCATGTAGTTGCCTTTTTCTAAATCAGATTCCCTGTTAGCATGTAGACGCTAGTGGCACTATAAATATTTGTTGTCTATTTTGGTTGATTGAATATGTGGTAAAACCAATGCTCTGTTTTCATTTGTATTTACTGGGGATGGAGCTATTTAATGACATCCTCCAACAATATATGGCTTGTTCACGTAATGTCTTGTCTGTTTCATGTGACCCAAATGTCCTGAGCTCTTCCCCGGCTCTGGGCCGGGAAGGACTCAGTTGCTCTTTTGCTTCCACTGAGGCACCAGCATCCCTTAGTTTTGGGAAGTTATCTGGGTCTGATAGCTTCCCTGCTTCTTGTATGTCCCCATTTGACCTCCAGGATGTGCTGTTCCATTATATGACTATTGCCATATTATTTATCTGTGTCCCAGCCTGTGGTGATATTGTTTGGCATATAAATTAATATGTCCTCTTAGGGCCTGGGTTTTTAAGTCTTGACTCCCTGAAACATTGTTTTAAAATGAACTAATTCTTATGTATTTTGGCTACCCACATCATTAGGCTAAAACAATCTTATCTGTATTGTCTGCCATTTTCTTGCTGTCCCCTTTCTGTAGGACTTCTGTAACTCTGCTGTCTCCCTTCTGGAAGACTTTGACAACATAATGGTAACACCCCTGCTGTCATTCCTTTTACTTTCTTTTCTTTTTTTTTAAGTAAATTGTTATAGCATTACTCTTTGAACATCAAAATGAGAAGCAGGTTATTCCTCTCTAGCTGGTAATAATTATAGTCTTCATTTCACTGTTACTCACTTGGTTTATGTTTGAGGCTGTAACACAGAATCATGAATGCATTGACCATGTTCACTTTAACAGAATTTATTTCTGAAAGTTGTCCCCTTTGATTGTCTCATGATTTTCATCATACACCTGTGTGGTATACAAACCAGTGGACATTCATGGCCTGGGCTTGGAAATATAGGCCAGTTCATGCACCTTCATCTCAGTCCCAGTTTTGAGCCCATCTGTTCCCGAGCTCTCACTTCTCTATGTGGTAACTCACATCACTAGTAGAGGAACGCATGGCATGCTGACTCACAGGCCAGTGCAAGATAATGAAAACTGCGGTTATGAAACATACCCTTCTCATCACATCCCACTCACTGGTTCTTCCTAAATTCTCAACAGAATGCATCATCTCTGTTTTCTTTCTAGTATGGAGAAGATGTTTTTTTTGAGCATAGATCTTGTGCATGCATGTCATAAGGCTTCATCTCTACTGCTTTGCCTGGGCTAGCTAAAAATGCATGTTTTGCATTAAATTACTTGTAGGTTTCTATATCAGGTAGCCAACCCACAACATAACCCCAAGAAGCATTAGAGTAAAAAAGAGCACACATCTCAGATGTGAATGTAAGTCAACTCGTTTCACTGCCAATTTAATGGGTAACATTTTCTATACATTGGTGAAAATATCCTTAATTGCATATACAAGCTTTGGAAATATTTAGGTTATGAAATACTGTTATATAGGCAATTTCTTTAATAATTCTTTCAGCAAAGGAAAGTTTGGAGACTCTTCTGAAAGCAATCAATTTTTCTATCAATTTTTCTTGACACTTTTAGTGTGCAGAGATCAGGTGAGGTTTTTGTTTATTTAAAAACTTAAACTATCAAATTTAAAAATATTTTGCAGATAGCTTATGTTTGCTGTAGGGCATTTATTGTTCAGATGATAATGTAATTTGAACAGAATACAATTTGCATCTATCATTGATTTTACTTTTTTAAAAATAGACAAAATATTTTGTTCATCAGGTATTTAAAGTCAAAAGGTTATGTGATCTATATATTCATTCAAATAAATGGAAATGTGTATATATTTCTTTGCTGTCCTTTTCACCATTCTTATTTTTCTTTAATATTCTCCAATATTAGGAATTTAATGAATGTGTATACTCAACCAATCAATATGTTATATTCATCATTTATGGGCATGCTAGCAGAATGTATTGTAAAGGTTCATTATTGTATGAGGTGTGTTCATTTCAAAATGAGACAGTTTATTCCAGCAGTTAATGTTACTATTAATTGATTGCCAACCGAGTTATATTTGATATGAAAGCTTTGTAAAAGAATTAAGCATAACTGGTCAACAGGACCTCTTTTAGTTATAGAATTTTCTGTGTATCTATTGTCTGCAGTCAAAATATACCAGTATAATGTGATGACCAAAACTTCTGTTTCTCACCATTTGTTGTTTAACCTTGGGCACCATTACTCAGTACCTTCCAAACCAGTAGTCACAAGCAAAACCCTTTTTTGCTAGTTGACTCATAAAACATAACCCATTGGTTTTCATTGGGTGACTTTTATTATTATTCTTAAATCAGCATTTTTAGGAACAGAGTCACAAAATCTGGCTGTGGTTTTTCAGGCACAACTTGTCTCCCTACTTGTGACCCTGAAGCACTATTGGAAAGTTGCTAAATAAGGATTTGAAAATATCATTACTAATGAATTGAGAGGGTAGAAGATTCCTTATTTTGAAATACTGCTGATTGTAATGCTTACTTCTGCTAATTGGAGTTATAACCAATTCTCCTTTAGAAAGAGATGCTCACATTTTCTCAGTTGACTGAGAGAGTGAACTAATGAAGAGAACAAGACCTAGAAGATTGAATATTATCTTTGAGGATGATTCATCAAAAATTTTTAACTTATTAGATGCATTCATTTCAAATTATGCAAGAGGTTTTGACTCTATATCTCTTTGTGCTCAGATACTTCTCTTGTCTAATTAAAAATAAATCAGTAAGAGAGAGAATTGTTCTTATAAAGACCAGGAAGATGAGTCAGTATTGAACAGCACAGCTTCTTAAAAAGTTTTTAGAAAGTGGAAATTTTAGAAAATATAATAGATTTCTACTTCTTACCCAGAGGCAAGCCTAAAGCAAAGTGTAGAAAAACAAACGAGAGAGACCACATGTAGGAATTTACCTTGGGTAGCACCGTAGAGATGGGTTCACATAGCTGTCAGAATTTCCCAGTGAACTGTGGCTCGCTCCCTTAGCACATGTAGGTTGGGTGCCTGAGCCAGGGGAGCTGGGGCTGGAGCACAGTGTGGCACCTGGCTAGACACAAATATTCACTCAGAAACCAGCCTCCTCAACGGCCCTTTACGCCCACAAACATGTGAAGTTTCTGTTGCCTCTGATTGTTTCAGTTAAGCACAATAAATCAGGAGGGGCAGTTGAGCTACTCTCCAGGTATTAATGCAGGCAGAAAGAAGAAAGCATTAGAATGACACATGCTAAAAATTAAATTAAGAAGAGACTTTTCAAAACAAAAGATGGTACTAAAAAATATGGGGCAATTGGAAACTACTTGGTAAACTAATTTATCCTGAAATATAAATCTGAATTTGCCTCTGGAACTCTTGTTTAACAGATAAATAAATTAAAGCTTAGATTTCCTCAATAGATATTTGCCGAGCCCAGCTCGGCGACTCGAGGTGAGTGACGGGTGCCGCAAGCTTGAAGAAGACACAGACACAGACTGAAGAGAAAAGTGGGACCGGGGGGCTCAAGACCTCTCGGATCAAGAGCCCTGCTGACTCATCCCAGGCTGCTTTTATTGAGTTCGTGGGCTTACATTCTCAGGTTACACTCATAAACAATCAAAGGCCTCACATGACTGAGGCAATTATCTTTGTTTACTTCCTGGGTCTGAGTTGAGCAGGTGTGGATTTGAGCTGGGGGTGGAGAGCAAAACAGCCCTGGGGGTAGGAGACCTCTCTCAGATATTGGGGGTCTGTGCCTCACCCCTGTTGGCCCCTCTGCGACTGTGCCTGTCTTAGGTTGTTCCTCCCTTGAGGAATCTTACCCGTCTTTGGCTAACCAGCCATCCCTCAGGACCAAACAGGGTGATATTAGTCTCCACGCCCTGCACCCTCAGTTCCTCCACTGCTCAAGCAGGACATTCTGAATCCCATCGCTCGGCCCCCATACTTCAACATTTTCAGTGTTTCAAAGAGGTTCCGGAATGTCTTCCCACAGATATTTATTGAGCACTTACTATATGCCAGACACAGTGCTAGGAACTGAGTTAAAAAAAAATCAAATAAAGCTTAGTTTTCAGAAAATAACAGATAAGTAGATTATGTATGACGAAGGTGACCATAAGCCACAATTTGCCAGGCACGGTCTCACTTTGTCCCTGTTCTCCTGGCCTATCCTGGTTCGGATGATACATTATATAATCCCTTCTCGAATGCAGCAAAACCATCTCTACTAACAGTTTAAGACTTTTACTAAATTTCAATTTTTAGTTTTCTTACTTATTCCCACATTATGGTCCTCATTTAGCTTCTGTAAAACCTTTCAAGTTACTAAAGAACTTCTTGGTCATTCATTCTTTACTCAACAGATTGAACTATTTCTACAAATTGAAATAATCTGTTCCTGGCATTATTCTGGGAAAACCAGAGAACAGTGGGAGGTCATTTCAGTGTGAGAGAAGAGGTGGATATTTTTCATTCAGGGCAAATATGATGATAAAAGCTGGCCAACGTGAGGTGTTTGTGGTTTCCTCAGGAAGGATACTGAACGTTAGAATCCTTACCTACTGTACTTAAGTAGTGAGTTGGGGAAAAAAATGGTGATGGAAGGGAACGTAGTCTATTTGCAAATAAAGAGTTTACCTTTAGACTAAAAATGGTTCACTGAAGAATACATGAATTTTAGAGTATAAAACTGATTTGAAATTTTTCACCCCTTTCTTACTTTTTTTCAGAGTTACAATGTTTTCCCTTGAATGTTAATTTTGTGATTTTAAAAATGTAGGTAGTTTTTAGTTCATATTTCTTAAATTTCCATAATCTCAACGGCTCTTTGTCAATAAAAGAGCGTTGCCCAGTAACTCAGATACTCACCTTATTAGTGTTCTAGTTTCCCCCCACATACAAGTCATAGTTTATGTCATAAGGTTCTTCAGTAAGCAAAAAGGAAGAGTAAAGAGTTAAAAAAAGATCTGTTCTGTGTATCTGCGTGCCTCTGTCACATGCAGATCACATCTTGTTTCCCTCCAGGCCAAAAAAGGGCATGGGTATTTTAGACTACTTAGGGATCTCAAGATTCTAACTCACATAAATAATCCATTTTTCTTTTCTTCTGTAAAAATGATAATATACATATATTTGTCCCGCCAAGAAGCCCAGCATTATGTTTCAGGGATCTTGGGCGAGGCTGTCAGGGAGCCCTGGCTCATGGAGTGGCTTGTAAAGGTCTGGTTGATCTCATGACTCCCTGACTTAGTGTTTGGAGGATCAAGAGACATTTGGATACTTTGGGGCAATACTTGTAGGTTCCAGATAGCCACACTGCTGTGCAGGGGCTCTCCTAGAGGGGGTTTGGGCTATTTTTCTTAGACTCAAGCAAATAGAGATTTAATTGCACTTAGATTAATCAGCTAAAGGCTCAGAGTATCTTCATGGTACCCTATGCTGGAAAGTTAGAGTCTTGTTGAAGCTGTTAAATATAGATACCATCCTCGATGCTCTCAGAAACTCGTGTTTGGTCCATGTGTAAGTGGATAGCCATCTTAGGAGAGGCCAAAGTTTCTTAAATGCCCTCAAGTGCTTTTATGTGGGGATCAGAGAAAGGCTTCACCATCTGATGTGTACGTTTCATTTCAAAATCTCATTAACAAGTCTTAATAAATATTCTCCTTTTTGTTTCTTATTGGGGTGAGTTAAGAGGCTATATGTCCCCAAAGAATAAACAGAAAATGAGATTTTAAGTATTTTCATCCTCGATAATCACATATGGATGCATCTCATCATAATGGGAGAAGACCCTAGTTTTTGGAGACAGACTCGCCTGAGCACTCACGGCTCAGCCAGGTCTGGCTGATGAGTGAGCTTGCTAAGCGATCTAGGCTCTTTGAGCCTGGATTTTCCTACCTGAAGAAAATGGGGATGATGTTCTCTCCCTGTGGAGTTTCTGTGAGAAAATGGGAATAAGAACAAGAAGCCCAGTCCCTGACACATAATAGATGCTTAATAATTGTTGGTGCTTCTCCCTCTTAAGCTAAATGTTTATTCCTTTCTCCCTGCCAAAAATATCTGTACTACTTTCCAAGAACATTGAAATTGGTTTTATATAACTGTATTTTAAAATAAACTTTTAAAAAACAAGGACATCTATGATATAAAACAATAGTAAAATATCCTAGAATAAACCCCACTTCTATATAATTAGTAAGTCCTGAAAAAACCAAGGGATGGTCAGAAGCTAGGCCTCTTTCTATGATTAATACCACAGGCTTCCATGAAATAGCTTTTGCCACCAAAACATAAAATACATACAGCTGCCTTAGGAATGTATGTATTTTCCTCAGGCCAAAACATGTATTAAATTAAGACTGGTGAACAGATGTTAGTTGCTTTTATTTTACATTGTAGTTGGTTAAAATTGTATTTGATATTAACTTATTACACATTTTCATTTGGTTATATTGATTATTAGAGTCATAAGAGATACCAGATTCAGCCCTTGCATACGTGGCTAAATAGGCAATTTTTAGATCACTCTGGCGAAACCGTCATTAAGAAGTCATGAAGATTGTATATGCCATTTGTATGTGCCACGTCACATGTTCTCTTACTTTATGGGCACAAGATGAGTCAACTCTGGTTTCAGATTTCACAGTTCGAGACGCATGCCTTTTGCTCTAGCGGGTTATTTGGACCCTGGAGTGTGTGGGAAAGCTGTCTCAGAGGCTCTCTGATGACCTAACCATTGATTGTTTTGGCTTGTGTTTATGTATGTGTTTTCACTGCGGACATCTGTAGTCTTCTTTGGAAGAAATAATAAGTGCAGCGATCTCTACTGTTAATAGGAAATTGATGAGAAAGAGTATTTAATGCAGTTTGGAATCTGCACGTGTTGTTCTCACATAAGGTTTGGTGTCATGGGTTTTGGGGGTTATTAACCAGGAGCTCAATCTCACCCTTGCTGTTATGATCAAGAGCCGCCCGGCTTTGTTTTCCAGGGCCAGCCGGGGGACCAGGCTGCTGCTCTCTTTGCTGCTCAAGCACGGCCCTCCCCTCAGCTCCCCCAGTATCCAGGGCTGCAGCAAGCACAGGTACCTATGTTTGCTTTGTAGATGCTGCTGGGATTTTTAATGTTATTTATCTGAAGGGGGGAACTAAGTAAGTAGGGTATCAGTTTCTTTATGGGCTGTAGAACTAAGTTACTTCTTCTGCTTATAGATTATAGTTGACATTTCAGTAAAAGCTTTATCAGTCATTATTAAACAAGTCTCAGGTTTGATTAAAGGGCATAAAACATTTTAGGAAATTCTTGAATTAGAAATATCAATTCATACCTTTCTATTGATGATGGTAGATATTGAAATGGTAAACAGTCCCAGGGTATGTATATTATAATGTAATCATGTAATTCATGATTGAATTTATGATATTCAAAGATAGCTTCGAAGAGGAATCATGGTAGAATAAGAAGATAATTGGCCTTGGCATCAAACCTTGACAAAATTCCTGACAACCTACAAACTGTATAACAGTGTGCAAGTTACTCTGAGTCTTGGTTTCCTTCTCTGTAAAACAGAGATAAACATTGTGGGGATTTAACACAACCTAGGAAACTAGCAAAGCACCAGATACACAGTAGTTATTTAGCAAATGATAGATTTGCCTTAATATGATGCACATCTTGAGCTATTTTTATTAACAGTTTTGGTATTTCTGCTTCCATATCCTTTTACTCTATCCCTCTCATAATCAGGAGGCCAGGGATGTTGGCAAGACCTCTAGTTGGGGCCAGCAGCTCATACTGTGTCCACAGCTGAAAGGAAGGCTCAGGTTGCCCTTCACAGGCACTGAGCCCCACAGCCTGCGTCGCTGCAGGCTGCCTGCGTCGCTGCAGGCTGCCTGCAACGCTGCAGGCTGCCTGCAGGAAGGTCATTGTCCATCACTCTGTCTTCCAAGTCGGAACTATTCAACTACATTAAAATGTGGTGCTATGAGGACCTGAAGAGCAGTCCTCTTCTATTTTAATCAGCACTCTGTTCTATAAATTGTAGATAGTGGTCGAGCAGAACCTGAAGTTTTTCATTTACATCGGGTGTCAAGATTTGGAGAAACAGCCACTTATATATTAATGTTGAATAGAAAAATTAAGTGTCTCGATTATTGGTAGGTTCCTGAAACAGGCTACAGTCCAGCCAGAACTAGAGATGATTGAATAGTCACCGATGACACCCTTATTCTCTAGTTAAGGTAATTGATTGGGGGGGGGGGGCGCGGTGCAGGCAACTGGTTAGTTACTACAGACAAATGCATTAGATCCAAGGAAGTATAGTTACATACGAGGAAAGTGTACTCCTTTATTTTAATTTACATTGAGCATGAGCAGCTCTTCTGATTAATTTTGGAAACAACATTAATGATACTTGGGATCTGTCGAACGTGGATGTCATCCGTGCAGCAAAGGTATGGATGCTTGCCTGATTATTTCTAGGCAGAAACATGCCCTTCTTTTCCTCAAAATAAGAAGCTGAGCTTAAAACTGATCTCTTAACCAAGTGAGGATTCGTTTTTTTTTTTTTTAATTGAAATTTCTGGTGAACCAGTATACAACCAGCTCATTCTATAACTCTGTAACTCTCCCCTGTCTCCAGAGTGATCTTCCTCATACTTTGAGTTAAAAGAGGCTTTGAGAACAGTGAATTTCAGGGGGCTCCTCCTGGCTTTGTTTTTGCCCCGTGTTATCTTAGCGATAGGAAAGCTGGTGGCAACTGGAAACGTTGACTTCCTTCCTTGTGCCTGCCTGCAGACCATGCCCCAGGGCTATACGATGTATGGAACCCAGATGCCTTTGCAGCAGACCCCTCAGCAGCAGGCTGGCAGCGTGGTCCTGTCTCCTACCTATAATTCCAGAACCTATCCAGCTGCGCATTCCAACCCGGCGCTAATGGAAAGACTCAGACAGATGCAGCAGCCACCGAGTGGCTACGTTCAGCAGCAGGCGTCGCCGTACCTGCAACCCCTGACTGGCTCTCAGAGGTGATGTGTGTGGAAGTAATGATGGCATTACTGTGCTGCTTCTAGGACATAGTGCTTTGTAATTGTTCTCACGGGCCTGCATGTTCGCATGTTATCTTTATTCTTGTCATCTCATTTTTAGCAGCATCCAGATCGTGGTTCATCAGAAGCAATGTGCCATCTTGTTTGTTTCATTCAAGGCCCTTATTGTGTGACTCACATCTCCCACAGTATTTGTGTAATATTTTTCGATGGTACCACTATGTTATTAGCTCCATGTTCTTTTTTCTCCCCCTCCCCCTTTAAAAAGGTTTTTTTGGCTATAAATATTGAAGATAAAAAATTGTCGGTTATCATTAGCAATGCCTTTTTATGTTGATCGGGGCCCATAACAGTTTTGCTGCATATCTTAGTGTCTGCCTTTTCCATTTCAGGAACGGCTGGCAAACCAGGATCGTGAAAGATTCTTAACTCAGTTCTTGTTTTCATGGGCTCTTCTAGACATAGTGTATAACTGCACTGTCCGTTACAGTAGCTACCCACCCCGTGGGCTATTTAAATTCAGGCTAATTAAGGTTAAGTTAAAAAATTTAGTTCCTCAGCTCTCAGTCGCACTAGTCACATTTCAGGTGTTCATCAACCACATGCGGCCAGCAGGGCCAGCTTTGAAGGTGTGCGACCTGCACAGTCACTCAGGGCACTGTGTTCAGAAAGCCTGCGTGGTTGATTTTAATGCTCTACTACTGTCACCCGCTTGAAATTCTTACTAATTTTTGATCGGAGAGCCCTGCATTCTTGTTTTGCACTGAGACCCAGAAATGATGTAGCTGGTCCTGGTGGCCAGTGGCTATCTTATTGGACAGCGTAGATGGAAGTTCTGTTGCGTGGCTTTGGTCTGGGAGAATTCAGTGTCATGCAGAATGTTGCACTACAGTAGACAGCGGCTTGGCTGCCACATGTTACCATCAAAGACTGCAGGTCAACTACAAGTAATTGCTGTTTGGAAAGTTGGATAGTTGGCACTGCTGATGGTAGCACATTTGGGAAAATAAATAAATTTGGAAAACATGCATTACATTTATTATTTGTCTAGTAAGTGGCAACATGGCATATTGCCTAAGAACTGGAACTTCAGAGCCTCGAAGTTCTGGATTTAAATCCCTCCTGTGCTATTTCCTGTCTGAAAACCTTTGGTAACTTACTTTTCTAGCTCTGTTGGCTCATTTTGAAAATAGGGACAATAAAACTGTTGACCTCAGAGGACGGCTGAGGGGGAGTAAACAAAATAACAGATTTCAGACACTTCCCACAGTGCCTGCTCCAGATGAGCAGTTAATGGCATTTGTTATTAGAAACTATTAAAACCTTTTTAAAAAAAGTACTTTATCCATGATTGCAATTTTACTATAAGTAGTAAGTGTACTTGCTGTCCTTTGTCAACTGATACCATGTGTCTCTGGGAATCTAAGTTACCTTAACCACTGGCCTTATTGCATTTGACTTGTACATAGTGGTTATCGAACACGGTAGTTTCTTTGTGAGTGTTTGTATTGTGCCAGCGGCACTGATTATAGCTTGGACAGTACGCTTGGGCCTGAAAACCAGTTCTTTATTCTTTGCCAGACTGAATCATCAGTCGCTTCAGCAGAGCCCTCTGGTGGGTGGAGGAATGGATGCAGTGCTGACTTCGGCACATCCAAACCTTCCCTCGGTGCCCCTGTCTCAGGACCCGATGAGGCCCAGACAGCCACAGGTTCGACAGCAGCAGAGGCTTCTCCAGGTATGGAGCTGGGAGTGAGTGCAATGTGTGTGGGGTCCTTGGCAGTCCTAAAAAATAGCAGACACTTCAGGCTGTAACTGCCAAGTTCGAGGAATCCTGTGTATTTGACACTAGGAGCTAAATCGGTGTAATTTAGTTCCAATTCGGCAGATGTCTTCCTTTCTCTGTGCATCTGCCTGGTTGTGGACAGGAGAGTACATTTTGCAGACCATCCTTCCCGTTTCACAAAGGCTTGGGAGGGTAGCTGGATGCCTTTATCTTAATAGTGTAAGCCTCAGCTTCCGCAGTCACTGTTTAATGAGAGGCCATGCAATTTGAATTCAAAATTTCTTATATCTGTGTGTTTTTTTGTTTTAAGTTGAGCTTTCCAGAGTTTTCATCAGATTTCTAGAGGGGTCTGTAATCCAAAAAATTTTCTGTTTAGTACCTCTACTCTGATTGGGATGTGAAGTTGGAGTTACGTAGGTAGGATACTTCAAAGGGATATTTCATCTTGTCTCTGGTAGTATCCAAAGAGCTCTCCTTCACTTATTTGATATAGATATTTGCATCTGCTAGATAAAGGGCCCCTTCCCTTAATACATTCTGGCTTCTGCCTCCCTTATTTAGGGAATATAGGCTCTTATGTTTACCTGTTCCATTTGTCTTTATTATTAGCAAGCTTGTCCTGTGTTATTAGATTGGAAATTGCCTGATGAGTCTGTACAGTGGACTCTAATCTTATCGAAATTCAGCTTAAGATGCAGTCTTTTTATGTATTTCTAAGAAAGAAAAAAAAAAAAAGCAATACCAAGAATGGGGACTCTAGTAGAACTGGGGTACCCAGGAGCTATACTCTTTGTATGATGTCAATGAGAAATAAACCTGTCATGCAGAAAGGGACAGCAAAGGAACTTTCAGGTCTCAGCCTTGACACTGATGGTGGGAAGAAAATATTTGAACCATTAGCTCAAATGAGTTTGAGGTCTGAATTCACAGTGACCCAAAAAATTCTGGTTGGCAGTGCCATCAGGTTGATGGACCAAAGCCAACACAAATCTTCAACGAAACTGGGCTTCACAATTATAAGATGGCATGAATTTCATCCCAGTTTTTACCTGTTAAAATGCGGAAACAATTATATGGCAAAATTGAAAACATGGTAATTGGTTTGGAGGGAGTGTGGCCTATAGATGGTCAACCCCACTCATTGTATATGTTAGTCTCCAACATGGTCAAAACCCCTCTAATCCTTAATTTTGTCGTAAGTAAAATGGAAATAATTATAGTGCCCACCTCTTAAATATGTAGTGAAAATTAAATAAGAAAATGCAAGTGAAGCACCCATTTGGTAATATTATGACTGTTAATGCTCACAGTGATATCTTAAATCAAAATAATTTTTTCCTAAGTTCTAAGTACATGTTTCAGAACTTTTTAGGACTGATATTTATATTTCCCTCTGTTTTAAAATTTCTTATTTCCAAATCACTGAGGAAAGTTATTACATTATTTATTTATTTACCACTTCCTATCTTACACTAGTATTTTTTTTTAAGGCAGCAAATTTTGAAAACCTTTCTTATTGGTTACTGTGTACTTTTTATCCCAATAAACATGCTGTGTCCTTCTGATAATTGTTTCATTACCAGCGCATTCCTTGGAGATAAGGAAAAATGATTTGCTTCTGCTTCTGAATTACACTTATTCCTTTTTTGGTGATTGACTGCCTCCATAAAGGAACAGATTAATACTTGCAAAGTTGGGCTGACTTTTTCTGAAAGGGTTCACAGAGAACCCAGTGGAGAATTGGCTTCCTATTGCAGTTGTTGTCTTTCCGGTCCAGCTTCCACTGTTCATGTTGGGAGTGGCCTGCCCAGACCTCAGCTAGGATTCCAAATCCATGACCCTTGTCACTTAGTGAAAAGTGCCATTGGGCAATAGCTATTGATTACCTTGCCCTAAAGAAGACAAATAGTTTGAGGGATAGTATGCAAACCAAGTTGGAAAAATGCAAAGGATGAAAAGAAGTCTGGTGCTGTCATCATCAAGATGAAGTGTTTGGGTGGAGGAGACTTTAAAGGTCATTGAGACAAACCACCTCTTAATATTTTCCTCTCCTCTGTGGTGCCCCACCTAGTGGATGTCTAGTCTGTGTTTCTTCTGTGACTTGAAAGTGTTTTCCAAGATCCATGTATTTAAGCCAACATCCATGGACACAATTTATGATTTTATGCTGCTAATTTATGCCAGAATGTCTCACATCTACATCTTCCTTTAAAAAAAAAAAATCTAAATTCAAGAGTTCCTTTGGGTACCATAGGAAAAGAAAAGATAAATTGTCTCACCAGTCCTTGTCTCACCTGGTAGCATAAGATGGGATAAAATATGTGGAATGGCAAATGACATGAAAGAAATTAAAACAGTAAGTACAAAGCCTGTCCCTGGACAGTGTAGGGTGGTTTAGACCGTGAACACTGTGGCTACCAAAGAAGAGATCCTTGGGGTTGGAGTAGTCTGAGAGTGCATGGGAGAGCAGATTTAGGTCTTGCCCTTGAAGGATGAATGATGTTTGGCAAGACAAAGCTGGCGGAGGCAGTTGTATGCCATCTTTATTGGAGCAGGCTAATTAGATAAAAGGCTTATGGAGGGAGGAAATTGGAATGATACTAACCTCCTACTTTTAAATGTATAATTCTTTTTCTTTCTTTCCAGATGCAGCAGCCCCAGCAGCCCCCCCAGCCTCAGCAGTCCTCACAGCCCCAGAATCAGACCCTTGGTCTCCAAACGATGCAGCCCCAGCAGCCTTTGGTAAGTCCTGGTGTTTTGGAACCGAACACGTGGGTTTCTTCTTCTTCTTCTTTTTTTTTTTTTTTTTTTTGGTGGGGTTCTTTAAAGGCAGATTGCATTTTTCATGTCCCATAAGATTGTTAAGAAGTGAAGAAGCCTAAATATACCCTACCGGTTTCTCCCTAGAACTTCATCAGAGTAGGGTTGTGTTTTTGTTGTAGTTAATATATTTGTTTTCATAGAAGTTATAAATAAATATTTGGGGTTCGGTAGGTTATATAATTTTTCCTTTTCACATTTCTTCAGACTTTTCCATTCCATGGACTAAAGATTTATATTGAGAAACCAAGTTTTTTTCTAAACAATGGTAAAATGATAACCTACCATGGATATGTTTAGAAGATTATCTTACTTGGCTTTGAATTTTCATTATAATCCCAAAGAAGCATGAGAGTACTTTCTAAAAAACTATCTTTTCTGATGTAAAAGGAACTCCAATTTTAGCCAGTTAGCATTTGCTGAAAGAATTTTCATATAATTCTTTTCGTATAATTTCATGAAATTTTCACATAATCCTGTAATTTGCTTCTGTAGCTTTGTAAGTCGAATTTTGAAATGTTATATGCATAGCATCAATCAACATGTTCCAAGCCTCAGTAGTTTTTACTTTTGTCAGTGCCATACCCCTTCTTTATTATTTACCTATTTTTCTTTAAATTGCCTCATCTCCTATTTCCTTAAATAAATGTTTTCTAAAAAGAAGCATTTTATCACTGCTGTCAATGGTAGTGATCACATCACTTATCACATATTGGAAATATCTGTAAAAATAAGTACTTACTCTGCAGGTACCTCGGCAACATGAGTTGTGTGAGTAAGTACCACCCCTAAGACAAGCTGGTTTACTGCACGGGTCTCACACTTCAGAAAATACTGATGACAGACTCTTTCTAGGACAGGATTTGAAAGATGGATGGCTTTTCAATTTTTAGTAAAGAAGGAACAGGATGGCCAGGGCTGTAGTATATTAGGAGGGATAGAGTGTTAGTGGGAAGGGACTGAGAGGGCCCAAAAAGGACTGGAATGGGACACCTTGAGGGCATTTTTATAAGTCTCTGCCTTGGCCATTTTGATCTTCATTTTTAAGGAAATTCTTCTTTATCATGAGATGTAATAATTATTTTGGGTAGGGTAAGAAAATAAACATTTGATTCTATCACCAAGTTAAATTTATAGGACTGGGGTGGAAATTGCCTTTAAACTTTTTCATTATAATTGGAAGCAAAGAATCACCTCATACAGAACTGAGAGGAGACCCTGTCCCCATGTTCCACTAGGATTAAGCATATCTCATATAGCGGAATTTAGTATCTGTCTACTCTTCTAATAGTTTCATAAATATTTAATAAATTTTTGTGTGTAGAGGATATATATCACACATTCAGTTTTGACTTCTAAGACAGTACTGGTGTGTTTTAATGCAGTAGGTTGTATTTGACTCACTGACTTAAGATACTTCCATCCCAGGGACTGGGTGGGTAGTCAGGTCAGGCTCATTCTTGTTCCCCAGTGTATTCATTGCGAAGTAATTTTGGAGACACAAAGGCCTGCAATTCACAGTAATCTTAATGGGTAGTAAAATCCACAGTAGGCTTTTTATGGCTTTTTTTTTTTAAAGCTGAAATCTTTAAAAAGCTCCCTTGAGAAGCACAGTGTCTTATTTTGCTATTTAGAGCAATATGTGATAATCTAGGCAGCAGCTGTTTGTACAAAGGCAGAAATGTGCATCCTAAGTCTTAAAGTGGGCTAAGAAATTTATCACCGTAGAATGACAGATTTCAGGTAGTTTCAGAATTAGAAGTTTTAGGGACTGTCAGTGATCTTGGATTTTGCGTTATGATAATGTTTTTGCATACTTTATTACATATCCTTTTAAGTTTATTAATATAGTCCACATGTTTGATTTTTAATAGCTGTGAAATCAATCAGTCCATTGTATTGCTCTGCTATTACCTGTTTAACCACCCCACCTACTGTTGAACATTGAGATTGTTTCCAGTTGCAAAAAGAGTCATGCTGGGGATATTTTGATGTTTTCTATTGCCCTCCCCCCCTTTTTTAAAGAACTTTTATTGAGATACAGTTAACAGACAATAAAATGCATATATTTCGAGTGTACAATTTGGTATTTTTTTTCTTATTAGTAATGTATACATGGCAATCCCAATCTCCCAATTTGCCCTTTTTTTGCTCTCCTTCCAATAAAAGAAAATAGAAGCATGAGAAAAAAGTTCTAATTGTGTATCTTCAGAAGAGCAATAGCACAAAGCCTCAGCAATATTAACAAAATTTTTATATTTCTTTTTATCTTTAGGTACTGTTCCTTTTCTCATTAGTTCTACTAAGATTTATTAGATGTATTATAAATATATTTATTATAAACATCTCCAGCAGATCCAATTTTCGTTACCGGCCAGTGTTCTTCCTTGTCTCTTTGCTGGAGACAGAGCGGTAAGCTGGCTGTTGAAGAGAGGCCAGCTCTGACTCACAGCTGTCCTTCATGCGGTCTCAGGGGAGACGCGATGGTGCCAACACAGCCACCACCCTCCTCATGACTTGCCCTCCTGCTCTCTGGTGACATTCACAAGTCGACAAGCGCTTACTCATTCAGTATGTACAGTGGAGGCTGGTACTCCGCCCGAGGTCAAGGAGCACAGCGATGACGGCCCAGGCTTGCTTCCTGCCACCAGACGGCTTAGGCTCGTCGGCAGTGTCCAACGGCAGCCTGAAACCTGGAAGGTAGTAGAGGCACTAGCGAGGCTGTATTTGCTTGCCAGGGCTGCCGTAACGAGGTAGCACAAAGCGTGTGGCTTACACAATCAGAAATGTATGGTCTCACAGTTCTGGAGGCTGGAAGTCCAAGATCCAGGTGTCAGCAGCGCTTGTTTCTCCTGAGAGCCGAGAGCCACGCCTCTCCCCTAGCTTCTGGTGGTTGGCTGGGATCTTTGGCACTCCTTGCGCCATCTTCCCCTCTGTCCTCCCATGACGGTCTCCCTGTACTTGTGTTTGTGTCCAGATTTCCCTGTTTTCCGGAGTACACCCGTCATCAGTTGGCTCCCTAGTGACCTCGCTTTAACTTGACTACCTCCGTAAAGACTCTAGCTCCAAATAAAGTCACTTTCTGAGGTACTGATGGTTAGGACGCCAGCGTATCTTTTGTGGGGAACATAATTCAACCCATAAGAGAGGCCAAGAGGAGTGTGAGACGTTTGGGAAGCCTTGAAGGAGGAGGTTGAAGGCAGGGGACCTCGAAAGGCATTCGTGTTTGACTCACTGCTTTTGGCTACTAGTCCCTTGTCAGTCTGTTTCCTTGTGGACAGCAGCAGCTGGGCCTTGTGGGACAGTCACGTCAACACCCCTGTAGGCAGGTTGGTCTCTGCTGTGGAAAGTGTACCTCCGAGTCAAAACTAACTTAGAACAGAAACTAGTGCTTTTTCAGAAAGTGTCATCAGACACCAGAACTTTTCTGTAAGAAAAAGAATATGTAAGAAAGGCCCATGCTTACAGATTAAATCTGGAGGTGTCATTTGCTTACTTAAGTTGCTTGTCTTCTGTGAAGGAAGCGCATCTGGAAAGAGAGTGGGTGCCCTTGCTGGAGAACTATATTTGGCTTCTCTAGCTTTGGCCTGTATTATGGTTCTTGACTTGAAAAATACTTTAAAGCTCTTGAGTTGCTATGATTAAGTTAACTATGTTAGCAGATCACGATTTTTTCTTTAAAGCTGCTTCCAGCTTTTAAGAAAATAATGTTTACACCATCCTGCTCTGTCATTTCAACTTAAACTCAGGTTGCCCTAGTTGGGTGACCTGGAAAACATGCTAACAGAAAGCTTTAGAAAGTTGGCTTTTTAAATTGACTGATCCTTGTGTCAGTATCATATTATATTGAACATATACTTTTCAAAATATGCGTAATGGCAGCAATAGTTACCTAAGTAATTGCACTAACTTTTAGTCAAAGATAAGGGTAGAACTGTCATATAATCTTCCTCAAAGGAATTCATATATTCCAGTCAGAGAAACTGAGAAATTTTTCAGAATGCCTCTGGGATTCAGAATTAGCAAGAAAATCTTATTCTCCTTTCCAAATGGAAGAAATTAGGTCCATAGAACTTTACTGAGCCAAGTTGCCGTCCTTTGCATGAATTTGGATTTTTTTTTTTTTCCTTTTTTGAAGAGAAAAGAGAAGTAGTATTTATGGAAGGAGGTTGGAGAAGATGTTCTTAGGAGATTTGTGGTAACAGGACAGATACCTTTTTTTTTTTTCACTAAAAAACTATGCACAGATTAAAAAAAAAAAAAAGGCTCAGTGGAAGTTGCTAGTTAACTTGCAAATGAATGCATACTAAATACTCTGAAATCTACCAGCTGCTGGTCCCCTCTGAGTGCGCTGTCCAGAGCACATGTCCCAGTGCTCAGTGGCGGGGCCTGGGCAGTGCTACATTCTGTTCTGCTAAAGCTGCTACGGATGAAGGTTTGTGTTCTGTCCATCAGAGGAATACGAATCTGTCTCTGGATCCTGTCGGTCAGCAGTGCAGGTTTAGAAACTAAATGTTACCTTGGTACTTTTTTCCTTTGCTTACTGATAGTGCAGTCACGGGTGTCAGGACACAGCTCTCAGGAGGCAAGGACTGTATTTACTCACTTTGCTGTCTCTAGAATCCAGAAGAGCACCTGGATTTGGATAACTCATTTGTTCGCTGTCATGGCAGTGAAGGAAAAAACCCCCACGCATTATCCATAAGCAAAGGACAACAGTTCAGAGGGCAGGACATCTGCACCAGCTGTGAGGCAGCTAAAGGTCCATCAGTAACTGAATCAGCCCTGCTGCTGATTGTAATTGGTCAGTGTCTACTTCTGCTGCTGAAAGGATGAGCCCCCCAAAAGTCAGCTGTCCTGAGACGAAAAAGATGCAATGACATGTATTTAAATAGAATTTATTAGTTAGTGATGCATTTTTACCTTAGTAATGATTGAGTAGAAAAATTGAGTGTTCTTGAATAAATATGTTGTCACAGTAGGGATCGGTCAAAAATACATCAAATACATTTTTAAATTATTTTTTTAGTTCAGTAGAGAGCGTGTTTGCTGGAAAGTGACTGCTGGCTTGGCTGGTGTGTGACTGATGTTACTGAGCTCTGTGTTTTGTGGTTGCAGCTGAAGCCCAGTGCAGCTCCTGCCCCCAAGAAGCTCAAAACCCAGAACCCTAGAGAGAGAAGGGCAATTGTCCTATCACACCATATCTCATGACAAAGGCACCTACACAGTGCTGAGGGTACAAAAGCAATGATTCACTCTTCAAATGCCTGAGGGAGTCCGTGAGAGCTTGAGCTGATCTGTGAAGGAGGAGGAAGATTTTTAGGAGTGTGTAGGGTAGGGTGAAGGGTGAAGGAAGGGTATTCCAGGAGGCAGGATTAACGTCTGCAAAGGTACAGGGGTAAGAGGAAGCAGGACCATCTCCTGTATGGATGGAGTCCGGAAAAATCGTTCCCTCTTCGTTTATCACACTTAACCAGGGAAGATTCAGCATACACCGATTGTGGTTTTTTGTGCCTCTAGTAAACTTCAGTTGACCTGTTTATTGACCTGTTTCGATAAATTAAAAGTCTCAGCTGCAGCTACAGGGATGATTCCAAAATCTAGCGAAACGTCAGACCAGCTGGGGGAACCATTTACAAAATGCAGATTTCCAGCACATTTGCCCCAAAAGTTTTCATTCAGGGGCAAATATGCTGGAGGAACCTAGGAGGAGCCTGGTTTCCCCTGGTGGTTTTATTTTTCCTTAGCCACTCATTACATATTAACAGAAATAAAATTTTTATGAAAAATAGGCCTGTTTATCAAAATAAAAACTTAGAAGAGCAACATTGTTCTACACTTCTGAACATTTCTTCCATGTCTGAGTTAATAGAAGACCTTCAGTTTGTTGCGATATCACACATTGTGTAGCAGCTGGAAAACTGCATTATATACAAGTAAGAGAATGAAAGTGAAAAAAGTAAATAATGTTTTAATATTATTGTGAAAATGGTTTTGACCTTGCAGATACCCGGGTAGACTCTTGGCATCCCCTAGGCATATTATCTCTTAAGGCCATCCAGCAGACCACCCATCACCCCCCTCCCCCACCCCAACACACACACATACACACAAGCTTCCCAGGCACCTAGTTACTACCTTGACTCCTCAAAATAAAGAATCTGAGGAGATCACTGCAGTGTTTCATTCTATAAATCACTCTGTTTGAGGCAGGCTTTAAATTAACATAAAGAAGGCAGCTAAGTATTTGTTGAATGAATAAATGGTAAATATTTACATACTGTGTACCTTTAATCAGCTAATAAAGATTAGACATCTTTGCAGCCAACCATTCAGAAAATCTGATTATTTTCAAATGAATATTTGGAAGCTGATCATTCTAATTAAGGATAGCACTGGATCGTGGTTATTGAGCTCTGGATCCAGAAAGCTGGCTGAATTCCAGCCCCGATACGTAAAGCAGGGATCGTGGGCAAGTGACAAAAGCCCTCAGAGCCTCAGTTTCTTCATCTGAAAGTGAGAATAATAGCAGTAAAGGGTCACAATCCCTTATACTTATTTCCAAAATTCAGATACCTCTGAAAATGGCAATTTTATTTGAAATTTCACTGAACAGCAAACGTGACCTGAATTCACGTGGTAGGAAAAGCTGACCTGAATGGACATAAAGCTCTTTTCATTTATTTTACCTGATCAGACTCTTTTTGTTTTGCTGCAGAAATAAGTATATTTGATTATGGAGTACTTTGTAGACCTTGATTAGTCTGAATATTATGAATGTTTCATCGTAAATCTGATAGGCACTGAATTCCACAACACATCTGCCCCATGGACTTCAGATGAGAGACACAGGATAGGTCTTAACCACATCAGGATTAAATGGACTAATGTATACCTGTAATGTCTAGAACATTGCCTAGTACTTAGCACCATATTAGGTTTTGTTAAATAAATAGGGTATTTGCAAATAAGTGTAGAATAGAAAAGAAAGCACTTCTGATTTTACTAACATTTCCACATCAATGAAAGATGAGTTTTTGTTTTCTTTTCTCCTCTTGAGTTGGGCAATAGGAGCAAAAAAAAAAAAAAAAAAAAAAAAGGAAAGGGGCTATTTTCCTGTTTTGTATCAGGGAAAATAGTAACTTTGGTGGAAGTGTACTTTCCTTGTTGTCTGGAAATTGAAGGCACTTTAGAATTAGTTGTCCTGTTCATTTTTACTGAGCACCTACTATGTGCCTGGCAAGCTGGATGCTAGGGCTACTTAAGGAAATAAACCCAAGTCTTTATCCTGAAGTCACCCATAGTCTAGTGGGAGAGAAATATAATTGAGCCAGTGGTCATGCCAAATACTTGCTTTTAAAAGAATTAACCCGGCCATGCCTTCTAATTTAGGATTGCCAAATAAAATAGAGGATTCCCAATTAGCTTGAGTTGCAGGTAAACAATGTTTAACTCTTCAGCAGATTTACATCCCAAATATTGCATGGGACATACTTATGCTAAATGCAGTATTTATCCCATGCAATGTTTAGGACATACTTAGAACTAAAAAATTATTTATTGTTTATCTGAAATTCACATTTAAGGACACTCTGTATTTTCATTTGCTAAATCTGGCAACCCTAAGTATAGTCCTGGGCTATTTTCAGCCCTGTTGGTAAGCTCTGAGTAGGAAATAGATATAGCCCTCATATTGGGTAATTGGGTTTTTAAAAGGACACTATTTATAGAGATATGGGTAGGGTTAAAGGAAATTAAGGATGACGAAACAGCCAGGGCTGGAAGCAGTTACTTCCCCCAGGTCCCAGCGGGGCAAGAAGGAAAGAAACAGAGGGCCATTGACAGGAGCCGTGGCCGTCCCAGGGCGACACACGTTCCACCAGCACAGACCCAAGTAGGAGGGAAACTGGAAAAAAAAAAAAACAACCCCAAACTATTCTGCTCCCTCCCTGCTTCACTCTGCTCCTATCCTGTGATCTCCTGGGTATTCCCCCACCCTCAGTAGAGGCCAAGAGGTCAGGGGGCCAGCACTTCCTACCCAAGTGGGTGGGGGATGCGCCTGTGGAGGTAAGTTAATTAATTCCGATGTGTATCAGATTAAGACACATGCTTTGTTACGACAGTAATAAGCCAGGCAGAAAGAAGGGGGGAAGGGACAGAAGGGAAAAAAAGAAGAGAATAGAGTGAGTCTGAAATTTGAAGGTTAAGGAAAAATGTAAATCAGCACTATGAATGATTTTAATCAAAGGTAGTTTTATTTCCACCAAATAGGTTTTTTCCCCCCTCTTTGGAATAACCACCACAATTTCTTGTATCAACTTCATGGCTAGAACCACCAGGGCACTCAGGCCCTCTTCCTGTGCCTGCACTTGTACGACCCTGGAAGCCAGCGCCTCCTTAGAGTGTGGTCCGGGGCCTCGCTGGGCTCCTCCCTGCCCGCCTTTCGTCCTCCATCAGGCAGGAGGGCACGGCCCCAGATGAGCCCAGCCCTGTGCGCCTCACCCCGCTCTTGTCTCCGTTCACCCAAGGCCAGGCCCGTGGTGCTTGACCCAACCCTCCCACCAGACAGCTTTCAATTTGCCAATTCAAATGGTTTGTAACATGGTGATACTAACTAGCCAGCTGGTGAAGGGTGAGGTAACAAGGATATTTGAGCCACTGGGCATGGCTGGGACTCCTTCCTCGGGGCTCTTCCAGTAAAAGCTAAGTCACCACCTGGAGATGGGTTATAGGAAGGACTGGGCACTTTCAGGGGAGGACCAGGGGTCAACTAGAGTGTGGCTGGAGGTCAGTTTCCACACACGGGGTGTGGTTCTGTGCAGGGTCTCAAAGCACACTGCAGACTTTCTGCTCTTGGCTGTGACAGGCGCTGACGTCCCGCCTTTCTCTCCATCACAGTTTGCCAGGCAAGGCTTGCAGCAGACCCAGCAGCAGCAGCAGACGGCCGCCCTGGTGCGGCAGCTCCAGAAGCAGCTTTCTAGTAAGTACCCTCCGCCGGGAACAGATGGCTCTCAGGAAGTGAAAAACGAGCCAGCAAGCAAAACACGAGTGGCAGCACCTCAGAAACTGTGCCGTCTCCCTCGGTGCTGTTTGCGTGTTCGTTTCAGTCCAGGCCGTTCTCATTTTGTTCATTTTGGTTTGAATGCTTCTTTTCCTGGAAAAGCCCCAGTCTTTTGAGTTCAGCAAAGATGTTTTCCTGTTTCTTCTATTTGAATCTGGGAATATTTCTGTCCATCTGGGGGACCCCATGAAACAGCAGGTACTTTTCTTATAAAGCCAGGTGCCCCAGAGAGCAACTTGGCTGATGCCCTCCAGTGTGTGATGGAGCAGGTTAGGTGGCCCCTCAAGTCTCAGATGTGGAGAGGCCAGCACCAGACCCATCCCCTGGTCACTAGGACCCTGGCTGCCCTTACCACTGGACCGTCCCACCCTTCCTGATAGGGACTAGGAGAAATCAAAACCTGTAACATGGCAGGCAGCATTACAGGACAGTGTTTTTCCCCAGTAATTTTTTTTTTTTAATTTATTTTATTGGCTTTGTTGGGTCTTTTTTTTTTTTTTTTTTGCTGTGCACGGGCTTTCTTTAGTTGCGGTGAGTGGGGGCTACTCTTTGTTGTGGTGGGCAGGCTCCTCATTGCCATGGCTTCTCTTGTTGCAGAGCACGGGCTCTAGGCACGTGGGCTTCAGTAGTTGCAGCACATGGGCTCAATAGTTGTGGCGCACGGGCTTAGTTGCTCCGCGGCATGTGGGATCTTCCTGGAGCAGGGATCAAACCGTGTCCCCTGCATTGGTAGGCGGATTCTTAACCACTGCGCCACCGAGGGAGCCCTTTTCCCAAGGAATCTTGCTGGAAGTTAGGAGACCTGAATTCTGGTGCCAGCTCTACCACAATAATATGGATCGTACAGTTTTTCATGCATGCAGTGAGCAGTGAGACCAGCGATTTCTCCAGGGTCTCGAGTCTATGCTTCTGAGGTGCAGAGAGAAGAGCAGTGAGTTCTGAAGGCAGTGGTGTGGTTCTGGTGGGATATTGTGAGGAGAAGAGTCAGTTCATGACTGAAGGGCAGCTTGGTTCTAGTCTTAATTTCCTGCCTGGCTGCTGTATGTGTTTTTTTTTTTTTCCTGGGCAGAGGCAATACCTCTCTTATACCCTCTGCCTCTCCAAGGCATAACCAAGGTCTTTTTCTGTTTTTTGTTTTCCTTTAAAAGTATTTCCCTGAGTTAAATCATGTCAGTCAGTCTCTTCCAACGACTATTCACTTGGTGTGGTCTGTTAAACATATGTGGTTAAAATTTCAGTGTGCATCATCAGTTTCAGAGTTCACATTTTTGCAGCCTTAAAGAGAATATAATTTTAAGGTAAAGACAACATGTTATATTTTCATGTTTTTCCAGTGATTGGAGGTAGGTACCTATGATTTTTATGGAGTAGCACCTATTTGGGGAGCATACTCTTGGTTCCTATTTCCAGGGGCTCACTAAATGCAGCTTTTTTTCTCCCCCATCATTCCTGGAGCACTTTCTTGGACCCAGGCACTATGACTTTACATGTATTAATTCACTTGGTTCCTAAGCCACCTCATGCAATGAGGTATTATTGCTATTCCTGTATTACAGATGAGGAAACAACTAAAGAACAGGGGCATTGACTTGCTTGCCCAAGGTTACTTATCCAGTAGCTGGGACTAAAACACAGGCTTGTCTCCTTCCAGACTCCACCTCTTAACCACAACATATATTCTGCTGCCTGGCATTAGCAGTGATGCCGGCCTCTTCTGTTGAAGAAGGGCGATTAAGCTGGGCTGCCCATTGCACAACTCCAGCCGGCTCCTTTTATGCCATAGACCATGTGAATGGGACCTTTGGATTTGAATAGTCCCACCAGAGTTGTGCAAGCAGTAGCTGTTTCTAAGCCTGTGTCATTTTTTTGAACCCACTCACTGTTCTTTATTTGTCCACGTGTGCATACATACGTGCAGGGCATACACTTGCATCACACACGCAGCCTCTCTCACATGCATACACCCTTGCACGGTTCTCTCTGATATATCTACGGCCATTTGCAAACTACCCATTTCAAGCTACTTCTCTCTCACCCATTATAATGTCAATGTTAAAGCAGAATCTCTGATGTGCTTTTATGAAGTTTTCAGAACTTTTAATGTTTTACGGTACTTACAGTCCTTTTTTAATGTTAACATTGAGATGTTTCTTAGCTCAGGGATGGAGACTTTTGATGGGCCAGTTACCATCATCGCAAAGCCTCTTGCTGGCAGGTTTGGGACTCTGATGTAGAGCCGGCCCCTCTGCGGAATGAATCCAGCAGTGGTGTTAAGACCTGGCTGCGCAGGTGTCTGAGCTAGTGTTATACTCCCTGACCAGTCAGTCTGTTCCCCTGTTCCTGAGCCTGGTACTGAAAGCAGTGACAAGAGTGTGCCACCTTTCTGTGGAATAATTTTGTATCTGCAATTTAATTTGAATTTCTTTTTCTCATTAGGTAACCAGCCACAGCAAGGAGTGACTCCGTACGGGCATCCTTCACACTTCTGAGTCTGGAAGAGGACAAAGACATGAAGTTTTTTGTTTGCACTGAAAAATACAAAATCACATTTAATGCATTAGTCATCTTTAGAAATGTCCCTTTGTTCTTTGGTTTCTTTGACATTTTCCTTTATTTCACGCTACATTTCATACAAAGGTGTTTAAACAAAAAGTAAAGGAAAAGGTGTGGTTTGGTTTGGTTTCATTCAACTTGAAAGTAGGTTTAAAATGTAGATCATGTGGGCCTACTCCAGGAAGAGTTTGGTAGCAGACCTTTTGAAATTGGTGCTTTTACTGAACCTCGTAATTATAGAAAGAATGAATTATGGTGGATTTAAAATATTTACGTATTCATTAATGAAGTTTTTTTTTTTTTTGGCAAACTGTGCTGGACCAAACTACTGATTTGAAAAGCATGTCAGATCTTGACAGGAAAGTGACCCATTTATTCTGCATTCACCTTTGGTGGTGTAATGGACATTTATTTGCATTGCTCTAATTTGAAATGTTTGTAACTTCATAAGCACTTTATGAACTTTGTTCTTATTTATGTAGGATTTTTCTTTGCTTTTGTTGTGGTCAAAAGGTGCTGAAACAGATTGTTGCTTAGTACTTAAACTTCTTAGACCAAGAACTGAAACCAAGGTTTCTTCTGTGAGAGCCACCCTAAGGTACGTGGAAGCCTGTTAGAAGTAGCTGTACTAAATTTGTTTTCAGTGGCGAGATCATTGACCAGAGTCTTTGTGAAGGTACAACATGTAAATTCTAAAGGCCAGAACGAACCACAGTGAAATTGTTCCAGTTATTTGCCAGATTTGGCAAAAATGACTCTGTCCAGGTTTGGTTCTCTTGAACCTTATGCCAACTTGAGAAAAAAAAAATCTCGCAGCTGGCCTGAGATTCCACAGTGCTCAAACCTGACATGGTTTCCAGAGAATCTGGCCCCCAAGTCCAGAGGGCTCTGGTTTTCATAAGAGATGTACTTGCTGTTTATTTTGTATGGTAAGTATTTGCTACTTTGAATTTAATTATTAATGTTGGTGTCTGTCTTGGTTGTGTATTGCATATACTGTATTTATAAATTGGTGCAAAAAGCACAAGTAAATTATACATCAAATTTATTATAAAGAAATAGTAACTATTTTAACTTTGTTCAAGTATGTGGTAATTTGCTCCTATTAGAGTAAAGAATACAGTAAATTATTATCAGTTTGTGTAACTTAAGAGTATTCCATATAATATTTTTTTAGATTTAGATGCATAAAATTTTGAATGTGAAAATTGCAGGGCATTTTAAAACATGTGGGGGATATTTTCCCATTTTCTGTGTTAATTCATTTTCCTTTTGCCATATGAATTTACATGTAATGTAGTCGAGCATACTGTGAATAGATTTGTCTATAATGAGCAAACCACGTAGAACTACTTTTTTTTAAATGTAGCTGGTACTTTAATAGATCATTTCCTTTGCAAATCATTATAAATAATTTATATCTTCCTAGGTGAGTTACTCATTACAAAGTTTGACTCATGCAAATGACCTCAAATACATGTCTGCTTACTTTGCTGTGGCAACATCCATGTGAACTGCTTTGTACACTGTGAAACAATTTCACTCCAGCCCGCTCATTTCACGTTTACTCTGGGCTGGAAAAGACTTTGCCAAAACATTAAAGACCACTCTTTTCACCAAGTTAACATGCTCTATCTGCTTTTAGAAGATGAATCTTGACATTTCAGCTGGTTTTGTTTATCAGGTGTTTTTTTCCCCCCTCTTGAGAGTCAGAGTTCATGAAGTTAATTTTTCTTTAAAGTAATATATCATATAATGACTGCCTTGGCAAAACAACCGAAATGTGAATGTCGTGCCTAGTTGAGTGCGAGTCATGTTCTGTCCTGATTGTTGTTTTACTTCTTTTCAAGCATTACTGGTGTTTAAAATGCCACTTTTCAGTTTGAACCATATATATTTGTAGCTCAGTACTGCAAACAGCAGTAAGACTGTTTCAAAAGAATGAGTGTTATAATTGCATAGCATTTGTATGCACTTTATATTTTGCAGAAGTTAGTGAAATTAATTTATTAATCATTTTGCACATGAAAGCTGTGGGGCATACCTTTTTGTTGTTGACATCTTTTTTTTAGGTGGGAAAGCTAAGATATGGTAAGGCCGTATAATATGACCATTCTACAGAGAGAAACTGGAATGTTCAACCTAGTCTTATATTTCCTCCCACTTAATCCTCTCTCCTGAAAGGTTGTTTTTTTTTTCCTTTTTTTAGAATATGCATTAATTTGTCTTGAAATGATCATAAAGGAAAGCCCTATCCTTTGACAGAACCTGGTAATTTGCTTGGTGAGATGGAGAGAAAATTATCTGAGGATAAGTTCCCCTTAAAGACTGAAACAGAATGGAGTTGGACATAAGCCCTTAGCTATACCTGTTTACACTGTAGGCGCCTTCCTAATAGGGTTACATTTCCCTTCTTATTTATTCCTCTTGGCCTGGAGGTAGAATGAGATCACTGTTAGAATGAGCATCCTTTGACTGTTTGTGGCCACAGGATACCAACATCAGAGAAAGTACGAATCAAGTCACCTCTTTAGTTGGGGCAAGCTGAAAGTTGGTGTGACGAAAACTCAATGTAGTTCTTAGTTTTGTATGCTGAGGTATCTGAGCAAGACCTATGGCATTTTCTTTTCTTCATTTATTAAGGCTCCTATAATTCTTCTTAAATAATAGGCAACTATTTGAATAGATGCTGGAGAAATTACACGGGGAAATCCTAGCCTCTAGAGTTAGAAAAGATGAATCATAATGCCCCTTAAATTAATGCAGGTTAATTTAAGCATGTAATATAAATAAATTCAGTGAAATACAGAAAGCAATATTTTGTATAGCGTTGATCAAATTTTAAGTACAGTGAAACTCCATTATAGGTATCCAATCTAGATTTTCGCAAACATTTCCCTGTCACATGAAAGACTATCACTTAATGGAATAAATGCTCATAGAGCAATGAGTCCTCCTAAGACATTTTCCTTATAAAAAGTTCCATCCAGGGGTGCCCGAGCTAGATTTTGAAGTTATAAAGAAGTTTCATTGTATTTTAAAAGCTTTTTAATGGCTTTATTTGGGATAGACATAATCAACTCCCTATTCACGTTTTATGATGTGCAGGTGTGAAGCTGCTTTTTACAAGTGGAAAAGTCAGCCTGCATTTATTTTTAAATGCAGTTATTAAAACATTTTTTGTATTCTCCATCAATGAAAATTTTCAGTGTGCACAAAATGGGGAATCATAAAGCAGTTCAGTGCTTATTTTCTGTGGGTTTCAGTAAGATATTTATAAACCGACCACATTTATGTATCAGGATGGCAAATTTACATCAAGACTGCAAAGTTAATCTTTTCCATTGTGTCTGTCCTCAGTGCCATGCTTGTAACATTGATAGAAGGTGGACACTAGGCAAATGGTAGTGAAAGAAAAAAGGAAGTCCATTCTTTAATGAAGAATTCAGGTACATTAGCCATTTGTTATTTTATGGTCGATAGTTTTCTTACTGTTCATTGTTATTTGTTGGCAAAATAAAAGTGCCTTAAGTTAAAAGTTTGTTTTGAGATCCATTATAAAGAAAATCAGTATCAGTTAAACATGCATTTACAAGTCCTTTCTTTTTTGCATGTCTATTATAAATTTAATATTGTAAATGTATTCAAATTCATTTACATGCCTATGGCTGCCTTTGATTAAACTTCTTCCAAAAAATAAATGCTGTCCAGATGTTGACTTTGTTCAGGCAGTTTTATTTTCTGTCAGATTACTTGGATGTAAGTTGTTGCGTAATCGCTTCCAAGTGGATTCTTTGCTGTGCATCTGTATAGCCCAGAATCTTTGGTTTGTGGATTCTGAATGACCAGGGTACCTTGTGGGGGAAGAGGCTGAATTCCACGTGTCCTCCCTTTGTTTGCCACTGAGAACAGGGAGTGGTCAGGCATCTCCCATGTGATTTCTGGCTTGGGGATTCCCAGGGCCACACAGCGGAGCTTCACGGTCACACCTGTCCTCGTGAGGACGCTCCTGGGTAGGCGATTTGTAATCCGGGGAGGGTAAGCTACAACCATTACTGGAAAAGTAATCAATGCGTGGCCAATACTATTTTGAGCCTTACAAACGTAGTTTCCTCTGTCATAAGCTGTTGCTTCTCTGATGACTAAGGTGCCGTTTTCATGCAGTATGTATTTTCCGTTAATTTGAGGCCTGTCTATTACATAACCACTTGGCATAGTCCATTTGATATGTGGCTTAGGGCTTCCATCGGAGACACAGTGCAATGATAGAGTGTCTCCACTAATACTGTAAACTGTTCCTCGTACGTAAGTGAGAATAACTGGCTTTTGGCCAATTTCTAATACAATTAATTTCTCAATATAGCCAACTTTATTTCTTGCCGCACACCGATATTTTCCTGCATCCTCCCGAGTTGTTTTATAAATGATAAAAGAGCCGTTACTTGCTATTAGATACTGAGAATTTTGTGGTCTGTTAGGAAACTGTGTGCCATTTGGTAAAATCCAGATTATTTCAGGTGGTGGGTTTCCATCAACAGAGCAATTCAATGCTGTGGACGTTCCAAGCTGGGCAACTATTTTTTCATTAAATGGATTTCTGAATGTTGGTCTTCTCAGCATTTCCAGTACTTCTAACTGTACCACCAGGACACTCTCTCCTCCTTCATTCCGAGCCACACAGATAAAATCGGCTGAATCTGAAAGCCTCACATTCCTAATTTCCAAGGTTCCATTTTTATGGACTGTGATTCTGCTTCCATAGTAGGGAGCTGTGAGGAAAATATTGTCTGGCATGATCCACATGACTTGAGGAGATGGTGTCCCTTGGGCTCTGCAGTCAAAGTGTTTTTTGGAATGCCTCACCGCCGTGGCTTTAATGATGGTTTTATTTGTATACAGACCATTGATTAATGGAGGTTTGGAGATAACATCCAGTTTGTACATTTTGGTGTCATCCCCACTGGGATTTCGGGCCACACATACGTACTCTCCAGAATCAAGCAGTTTCACTCTGTTAATGGACAAAGACCCATTGGCATGAAATGTGTACCTGTCCTTAGAGAATGAAATCATGTCACTGGAAGGCAGCAACCAAAATATTTTTGGCTTGGGTTCCCCAGTGACCTCACAGTCAAGGACGGCTGTGTCTCCAGCCTTGATTCTCGTGTTGGTCCTGTAACCCTGCCGGATCCGTGGGGCGGCTGTTATGACTGTTAGGTGGACTTTCATTTCATCCTGCCCTAGAGTGTTCTGGGCGTAGCAAGTGTAATCTCCTTCCTCTGCCATCCCAACTTTGTTGAAGTATAAGGTTCCGTTGTCGAAGAGGGTGACCCTCCTGGTCCTGCGGCCGTTGCCGTCGGCCTGCATGGCATTATTTATCATCGTCCCGTCCGGCAGACTCCAGGATATCTCGGGCGCCGGTGAGCCGGAAGCCATGCAATCGACTTGGAAGTCTTTCCCATGAAACACTTGCTTTTTAAAATGTTGCTTGTGGTCAATTTTGGCAGGTTTCCGTCTCAGGCTGACATGCATCAGGGTCAGGTCGTCCCCCATTTTGTTTCTTGCCACACACATGTAGTCCCCACCGTCTTTTTCTGTTACTGATCCAATCCACAGGGATCCGTTTGGGTAGACGTGGATTCGGCTGCCCGTTCTGAGGAAGGAAGAGACTGACTGAGTGTGCAGCTATCAGCAAGAGGCGGGAGCCTTGTCTTATCTACATAGGATTAGCTTTACGGACATCTTCTTAAACTGTTGCAATGAAATTAAAATCAGTACTGGTTTATTTACTGTCTTTTAAGCTCTTCTGAAAGGTGAAATTAACAGATATAATTCAGTGCAAATAGTATTTCTTAGATGGACTTCAAATGAATCTCTTTTGCATTTCAGTTAAAAAATTTTTAATGGTAACGGGAATGTTAGAAATACCAGTTTCATAGACCCATACAGTCTTGACCACTTTACATATCAAATGATCATTTTGTGATATATGTCAGTAAAGAACAACTTTCACACAAATTTACTTGCTCAGAAAAGATACCAGGTTTTCCTTTTTAAAGAGATATTAGTAATCAAACAATTAGTTATTTGGTTAGAGAGTAAGTTTTACTTCTTTATAGAGAGAGAAAATGCAAAGGTAAGATTCATTAGAAGCTTACTGAAGCATCTGTCTTTGCAGGCAGCTGTACAGTGACTCTGGTCTTTACATTGCATTGAAGTGTAAGAACACTTTTTCTCTCTGAAGCCACTACATAGCTTGCTATTACCACATTGAACCACCAGATGGCAGATATTTCCTGGTAAAACTAAATCTGGTTTTTCAGAAAGACCTGTTGAAACTGAGTAACTGATAAAAACGCAATCAAAAACACCCATAGGTGAAAATCTCGATACATGTTTTTCTCCTAATTTTTTTGGCAACATGAGCTAAGCAGGTGGGTAAATCGAGAGAGAGAAAGTGTGGATGACCTTTCATGGCATAACTGCTAAACAAGTCGAACAGCCTCAAGTTATTTTTTATCCTCCAGCAAACATACCATAAGCAGGGAGAATATCTATTGTAGGATAACTTACAAGTGCTGATATTCTTTTTATTTTTTTCTCAAGCCTAGAAAGAACTTGTCTGGCATGTAAACCAAGGGAAGGTCATCATAAGGGATGCACTTAATAAAAGGAATGGAAACGACAAAGGTCTTTGCGTTTATTTTTTAACCTTTGGGTAGTTCCCCACTATACAGCTGAAAAAAATGATACTTAGACATAGCAACTTGCCCTTTTCACCATGTCACACTGCCACCTGCTATCATTCTTTCCTAATGGTTTCTAAGAGCGCTGTTTCTCAAACTCAGGTGCACATTGAAATCATTTGTATAAAGTAGTGCTTATGCCTGGGTCCCACCTCCAGAATTTCTGACTTGATTGGTGTGGAGTGTGGCCTTGGCTTCAGGATTCAGTTTTCCACACGCAGCAAAGTCTGAGAACCACTGCTCTAAATCTTGGTTCTCAATGCAGTTCCCTCATCACCTGCATCAGAATTACATGGGGTCTAATTTAAGATGCACAGTTCCCGGTTTCACTGTTCAGAGATTCTGATCCAAAAGATCTGGCCAGGGATCCGGGAACTCACTGTTTCACAAACTTCCCAGGTGACTCTATGAACGATTAAGTTTTCAAACCAGTCTCAAATTTGACTGTGCGCCATAATCCCCTGGATGCCTTTTAAGAACACAGATTGTTAAAACACAGTCGGATTCAGCTTCTCGGGTGATGCTAATGCTGTTGGTAGGAAGACAACCCTTTGAAAACCAATGACTTAAAATGACCTCCCCCACCCCCGAATCTCATGCATCTGGAAGCCGTAATATATAAAAAGAGACAGAACTGTAACTGTTTTTCCTTTTATAAGCCAATATTTTTAAGAGAAAATTTACTCTTGAAAGTGGAAGTTTTCCCTGAGTAAAAGAAAGGGAACTCTTTATGAAGATTAATGCACAGATAAACATCTGCAAACTTTCAAAGCAGTGCTTCTAGGACCTTACTGTGCATGTGATTCACCTGGGAATCTTTTTAAAGTGCAGATTCTGATTCTGCCCATGTAGGGTGGGGTCTGAGGTTCTGCTCTTGTAACAAGCTCCCAGGTCATGAGACGCAAGCTTCTGAAGCAGAGGAAACACAATCCTGTACTGAAACATAGGTCACGTGAGTCACACTGTAAGTCATGGAGGTAGACCAGTAAGTGCTCTGAGTCTAAGAAGGTTAAAAAAAAATTCAGAAAAGGCTTTTTGTTCAGCTGACAACCAGGCTTTTAAAAAGTAAAAGGTTTTGCTTATTTTGGTCACGGTGGAGTAGACTTGAATGAGCACAGCTATGATGAAAATTAACATTTTTAGAATCTAAAATAAATTCAAACATCGAGAGCCATGAAGCGGGAACAATAAGGAATTTTTTCTAATAACAGAAGTGCCCTTTTTATTTCTGTTGACATCTAAAGCATCAAAGTAAAGAGTATTCCTGCCTTTTTGAGTAGGTTAGTTGCAGAGTAATCATCGAAGTGTTCAGTTAGCAAACAAGTTGTAGTTCATTATAAAAGAAAAGAATGCCTGTACCTCTGGTGGGCCCGTGACAGCATCTTTGATCTTACAGACTCTGTGTTCCATAAGTGCTTTCCCAAAACAAAATATAAACAGCCTACCTAATTTCTTTGCTATTAAACTCTGAAAGATTTGTTGGACTACCTAGGTCGAGATTTATTCTGAGATGCTAATGTGTTTTAGACATTCCTTTGGATTAACTTTTTAAGACATTCCCTTACATTTTTTCACACCTCTTCCATTCTTAAAAATTGACCTAAGGTCCAGTAAGTGTTTTGGACATTGTCTTTACAACCTAAAATTTGAACTTTACCTGTTATTACCAACACAAGCATAATGCCTTCCACACTTCTTGCATTGGTTTCTGCATGGGTAGTGAAACTGTATTCAGAATTACACAGAATTATGAGCAGTCTCTGGGTAAATGAGAATCACCCTCATGTGCTGCAGGTGATTAAACATGCGGGTATTATAATAGTAAATACAAAAAGCGGTCAACTATTGAAAATATTTGATGCCACAAATGGGTATATGTATAGTAGATAACAAGCATAAACACGTGACTTCTGAAGTTTACGTGTCATAATTCAGCATTTTAAAATTATAAATCTAAATTTCAACTTAAAATTTAAGTAATTTTGATGACTTATTTGAAAAGCTGGAAAATTAACATTTACTCTGGAGTTAAAGACCACAAGTTAAATTCCTTAACTATATCCATTACTAACTTACAGTTTGACACTAGAAAAAAATTTAGTCTTTTAAGCATAAACTCATGTATAGTTTTTCTTGCATGGATATTTTCTATTAATAAACATATAAAATGGAAACGTTCACCTCCATCATTTGTCATATTATGAAAAATCATTGTATGACGTCATGCAAGTGGCAAAGATTAATAATCTTATAAATGAATTATTTTTCAAAAAGATTTAATCTGTACAGAAAACAGATAAAAATCAATATGAATATGCCTGTAGCAGAACATACTAGAGAAAGCAGGTATGTGTATATCAGTGTCTGACACCATCAGAATGGTGGAGGTCCTGAATGCATTTCACTTTGTGAAGGCCTTAATGTTGTGACTTTCATAAAGTGCTTTGCAGTTTTAGGGTAGAATAAATTAAGTACAAATTGCACTAAAATTAAAAACACTTTAATAGGAGACTCTGAAAAGTGAAATAATGAGGTGTGTCTCTCCAGACCTTGATTGCATTACAAAATTCCCTCTCATTTTTGGATAGAAAGATTATAAATACATTTACACAGTTACCAGTTTAAAACTGTCAACTATGGAAGCGAATGAGATTTTTTAAATCCTTCTTTTTAACTATATAAACTCAATAAGAATTTGGCCCTTAGAGTATGGCATGTAAGAAACTTAGCTTTTATATAATTTATATCATTTTATATTAGTCTCAAAAGGATTAGGTCTCTCTGGAGTGAGTGACTTTTATGTGCAGAGTCTGTGTGCTAACAGTGCTGCTTGCCTCACTCTGCCCCTTTTTTCCCATTTCAGAAGTTGTACAGTTAAATAGATAAAGAAGATGATAACACGGAGGTATGGTTTACCTGGGCCACTGGTCGACGACAGCCTTGGATGGTAGCCTCCAGATTATTTTCGGTTTCGGCTCCCCTGTGGCTGAGCAGTTCAGTAGTAATTTGTCTCCCAAATTCAACTCAGTCCATTTCTGGGATGCAAATTCTATCCTGGGGATGGTCTCTCGTTCTTCCACTGTAAGAATTACCACTCTTCTCTCTGAGCCAGTGGAGCTGGTAGCAATGCATTCGTACGTGCCCCTGTCTGAAGAGGCTATGCTGCTTATAAACAGAGTTCCATTTGAAAATAAGAACTTGGAATCGATGAACTGTAATGGTCTCACTTCAGTGCCATCAGAGAGGACCCAGTGAACACCAGGCTGAGGAGTTCCTTTTGCAGTACAGGGCAGTTTCAAGCTTTCACCCCAAGTCCCTGCAATAACTTGCCTCTTTTGCTCTAGAATAACAGGTGGGGCTGCAATGACTTGTACTTTAACCAGCAGTGCATCCTGGCCCACTGGGTTGCTGGCCACACATCTGTAAAAGCCCCGGTCATAAATGCTGACACTGCGGATAACGAGTGTTCCGTCAGATGTCACCAGGGCCTGCCCATTCCCCTCGGATGATTTGGGAACCACTGTTTGGTTTGCAAGAATCCAGGAAATTGTAGGGGTGGGCCTACCTTCAGCTCTGCACTTCAATTCCACCATGCTTCCGGAATGGACTGTGATCTCCTTAGTACGTCTCTGCAGGATCCTGGGGGGATAGGAAACCACGGACAAGGTGACATGAAGGCGGTCTGTGCCAAACAGATTGGATGCTGAGCACAGGTACTGTCCACGGTCCTGAATGTCCACCCTCTGTATGGACAGGGTGCCATTGGGGAGCACCTGGAACCTGCTATTCTGTTTCCTTTTAGACAAATCAAGTCCTGATAAGAAGAAAGAAATTTATGCCCATAGGTCATCAAAGTTTAGATAGAAAACATAAATTGCTCACATGGAAGTCTCAAGAGGAAAGCTATCTTTTTGTTAGGCTACTGGGAACAAGTATATTTAAAATTGACACCTAGTCTTCAGATTACTGAAATTATTTCCGGATTTAAAAAAAAAAAAACACCCTAATTTCAATGTAAAAGCCAGATGGTTCAACACAATGACCATTCTCTCTTTTTCAAAATTTCTTTGGATCTCCTTTCAAAGCATTTCAAAAAAACAGTCTTAACATATGTTCTAAAACCTTCAAATGAGCAAAAAGCCATGCATATATAAAATGAGGATATTAACAGTTTGTGTCTTGGAGAAATTTGCTGTTGCTGTTGATTATTTGGATATGTAACCCTGAAACATAACACAATATTTTCCTTGTTTTTTTAACTGAAGAAGATGAAGTATAAAGAAACAGTTTTAAATACCTGATGAGACCCTGGTCCAGTGGATAGTGGGCATGGGATTTCCAACAGCCTCACAAGGAAGAAAGGCATCCGAGTGAGCTGGGACAGTAAAACTTGCCGCTTTTCCTCCAACTATTCTGGGCCTTTCAAATATATCCCTAGATAAAGAGTCAAAGGGAAGGAGTTCGGAAGTTGTTATTTTTTGAATTGGTGTCTTATCAAAGCCACTTTTCTCTTCATTCTTCTGTATATCCCAGTTTGAAGCATGAGTGGTGTCCTCTGGCAAACCTGGAGTGGGCAGGACACTCACTACTGGCTTTTTGCCTTTTTCAGCAATTTCGGGGTGTGACTTGTGCCAAAAGTGGTTTTCTGACCAGGGAGAGGGAGTCACCTTAGAATTCTGTGGTTTAACTGTTATCACTGCTGGCACAGGAGTGGAACGTAACAGACTGGAGTCGATAAAGTGGGTGGTTCCAATTGTGAACTTGGCATTTGGGTGAGTTTGGGGAGATTGCTGTGGATTCGCATCTTGCGTGGAGGATTCACGTGGCTTGACCACTGTACTTGCCATCATCCTGAAAATGAGAGTTGCCATGTTGTCAGTAGCTGCACTTTGATTACTCCAGGGAGGGGAGGTGGGAATTGGCATTGGAGTGGCACTGGCACTCAGGAAGGGTGGCACAGTTGAGTGTCTAACGATTGTGTTGCTAGTGGTGGTACTCTGGTGTAGTTTGCTGGACAAGGTGGTTTCAGAAGCAGTCGTGCTCTTCAAAGTCTGAATATCCTCCTGGGTTGGTTCTTCAAGTACCTCTGTCAGATGAAAGGTTCTTGGATGAAGACCAATTGTGCTTGAAATTTCTTTTATGTTTTCTAGAGGAGAATGAGTGAAAGCAGACACAGTGGGCTTGGCTGAAGTTTCAGCTGCTGTTAGAACAGGAAGTGTCACAGTGGTGGATATAGTGAAGCCAGAAGTCTGGCTGGGAGAGGTATTTGGGTCATTCCTATTCTGTTGAGGCTCCTTTTTTCTTTGTGCTTTTTGTGCCCTGGGTCTGGCTATTTGGGCTTTGTTGATAATGACAGATGCAGAAGCAGTAGGAGTAGTTGTCAGCATGGCTGTTTGCATTGATATGAAATGTGTGCTTGATTCTTTGCTTGAGCTACTAGGAGGTGTAGGGTAGACAGGTGGGAAGGGCAGCTCCTTCATTGTTGGAAGACTTACATGACTCTGTGATTTAGTGGTACTGTGGTGAGTTGTAGTTGGTGTTACAGATGGAATTTGCATCACACTTGCTGAGAGTGTTGTGAAATGGAAGGGGGAAATTTTATCGGTGGGTAAAGCAGCAGATATTTTAGGAAGCACCGAGTCTATGCTTTTTTGTGAACCAAATTTATGCTGATTCTTTAGCTTTTCTTTTTGGATGTGGTTGTTTACAAAGATATGATGCCAGGGAATTTTCCTTCTTGAAAATCTTGTAATGGCTATAGTAGTAGGCACAGATAGCTTGATGGTGGGACCTGGAGGTGGTGATACAATCACTGAATCTCTTTTAGCTTCACTGGCTTTAGACCCACTTGGGTAACTAATATTTGTTGCATGGGTCATAACTGCACTAGTTGGAGTCACTTGGGTGCTTTCAGCACTGAAATATTTTATTGTGGGTGTTGTTTCCTCAACACCCACATTTGGTTTGTTCTCCAATAGTAATGGTAGATTGTGGACTAGAGTTGTGGATTCTTCTGCTGTGACTCTGGCAATTTCAGCTTTGGGGAGGGTGATGGGGGAAGACCTTGGAAAAGGCAATGCTGCTGCAGCAGTGGTGAGCCTTTCTCTGGAAGAACAGGATGGGCATACCACACTGACCTCTGTGGCTGAAAATGCAGTGGTGCTTTCTTCAGGAGAACCTCTGAGTGTTGGCCTCACAAAGCGGTATCTATGCCGTCGGAGAATTGGAGTTCTATATGGGCTGATAATTTGCCCCCTACTCCAAATTTTCCTCCATCTTCCAAAGCGTCTGGACAGTGGAGTGTTAACTGTACTAGTTCTCGGAACGTGTAACTGAGAATAAGCAGCAGTGTACGCACCCGAAGGGAGCTTAGAGGTGCTGGGTTTCTCAGTGATGTGAGAATGGGAGTGATGGCTCCCAGGTTCACCTGCTCCTGTTACAGATGTCTGATGACTACTCATGGCATTTACTGATCCTAAAAATACATGAGCTTTGCTATTAGCACTACCCAGCATTTTGATATGGACATCTTTGATTGTAGTAGCCCCCACTATTACCGGGGGTGCACTTTGCAAGTACTCTCTTTTTCTCTCCATGTCGTCAGCATCCTGAAATTGACTTGCTTCAGATAACAGAGGAAACATAGTGGATGAATTTTGGTTGGCTGTGCCTTGCATGTTGCTCAGTGTGTTTGGGTTTATATTCTTAGGCATGGCTTTAGTTTTAATAGTAGTAGATGGTTGGAAATCTCCTGGTTTTTCAGGTGGTAGTATCTGTGGACTCACAACTGGGGAGACTTGGGTGCCAGCAGTTATACTTGCCACATGGCTATCAGATGATTTTCTGGAATCGGCAGTTACTGTCCTTGCCAGAACATTGGGAGCTTTAGTCACCAGGACCGTAAATTCCTCATCTGGAAGAAGCACGCCTGATGAATCTGCTTCCTTAGCAGGTATTTCCAGGAGTTGGGTGATTGGTGGAGGTGGCTTTGCTGTGGTATTTTCTCGCTTCTCTGGCATAATATTCTTTTTTGCTTTCTCCAAAAGTGCTGCCCAGTGTCGTGGGTCAATTCTCCGGGCAGAGGGAGGGAACTGCCTCCTGTTGTCCCTGAAACGTTGGTTAGTTGCATCGCCACGCTGCTGGGGTATTAACACCCGATGCTTAGGATTCTTACTTGGGCTCGAGACTTGTTTTCCAGCCTCAGCTCTCATTGGATCAGATGTGGGGAGTTGTGCAGCTGGTGGGTTCTTAAGCTGAACAATGGAATTGGGTTCATCAAACCCAGATCCATCTGTTTCTACATTATGCTCCACTGGCCGTTGCCCTTTTATTTTGACTAAAACTTGGTTAATTAAAAAATCGACCCCTGATGGGTTGGCTGCTACACAACGATAATGACCCTGGTCTTTTTGAGTGACCTGGAATATTCTTAATGTGCCATTGTTAAAAATTTGCTTATCTCTTGAGGACTGATGGAGCACAGTGTTTCCTGGAAGAACCCAGCTAACAGAGGCATCTGGGATACCAGTAGAATGGCATGGAAGGTCAAGTGTTTCACCAATGGAAACTACATGATGAGCTCCATTTTCCTGATAAGCTTCTATGTAGGGCTCTACCACGGTAATCCTATAGGTGAGAATATCTGCATCATCGTAATTGGTGCTTATGCAATGATATATGCCTGTGTCAAAATTATCAGCCATCTGGAGTTCCAGTTTTCCACTTTTGTCTATCAGGATTCGTCCATCCTCACTAACATAAGGGGCTCTCACTTTACTTCCATCAGCTAGAAGCCACTCCAAATGTGGGGGAGGGTCTCCTTGGCTGGGACAGTCTAGGTCAACAATCCCACCGACCAAAACAGTGCGTTCCAGCTTAGTATTGTTATCCCTGGAAATCATGGTCCATTTATATTTCTCTGGCTTCATCTCTGTCGTTGGTACAGTGACTTGGGCATCACTGGAGTACTGGATCTGCAATGTACTGAGTGTGGTGGCAGTTCTGTTTAGCTGCAAGGAAATCTGGCCTTGCATTAACCAAGGGGGATCTGCTCTGAGATCAGCCTCAATGTTGGTAAAGAGGTCTTCAGGCTTCAGTACCACCTGTTTATATTTGTAGCAGAGTTGTGGTGTTTCAGTGAGCAGGTGGCTCCTTTCTAGGATCAGAGGAGAATCACTGTACAAAGCCAGAACTTGCCACACTGGCTGAATGTGACTATGATCTATGTTACACACCAGAGATGCTGAAAACGATGAGTTGAGCATGATGTAGTCATTTTCTCCAGTGAATGTAGTGGATGATGTCGTCAAGGGCTTTTGGATACTGCAGATTATGTTAGCGTCATTTCCAGACTGGTCTGTCATATTCAAAGTCAGGGAGCCAAAGGGTGCCATGAAATCTTGGGGGGAGATGGACACAGAGCCGCTATCTTCCAGAACAGTCAGGCTCTTCAATTTCAGGGAGGGGTCAATGGTTGGTTTAGCACACAGGAAAGCTGCAGCTGGGACCATAACTAAGTGCCTGCCTTTAGAGGTCCTGGGGTTCATGCAAAGTGGACACTGCTGAGGACTGGAGGCACTTCTGTCTTTTTTGCATTTTATTATATCTAGAAAAAAATAACAATTGAATTATCACCAATTGTGGCTTCTTTATAAATTAACATTTAAACATTTTGAATAAGTAGCTTTTACTAGAATTTAAAACAACAATTTAGAAATTTTAGTGTTTCCTCCTTCTTTTGACTTTGGATTGTTTTCTGAAAACGCAATTGTCTATATACCCTGCCACAATATTATATCCACAGGCACAAGGATTTTGTCTGTCTTGTTCACTGGTATATTTCCCATGCCTAAAAAACACCTGATATAAATATTTGGTACTCAGTAAATATTAGTTGACCAAATAGCTTCCTTATCTAGGGAAACAAAATGAGATGCTATGTTTGTCACTTTTTATTAACTTATTTATTGTTTAGTTCTGTTTCCCCATTTTAATGTTCTAAGACTCAGAGAACTTCACTGTCCTTTAAATGGTAAACTGTTTGATAAATTACCATTTATAAGTCCTTGGATATCATTGAAAACCCAAGTTTCTTTCCATTACCAAAAAGAACAATGACTGAATTACAAGGTGTCTTGGCCTGGTCTAGCTTGGTTGCAATAGGAATGGAGACAACAAGATGGATACAAGAGATAAAGAAGTTGGTAGAGCCAACCAATGAGAGGTGAGGATGTGGTTGAACAGAGAGGGTGATGAAGAAGAAGAGTGAAGGAAGACACAGTATGACTTTGGTAACTGAGGTAGACTCAGTGGAGGAGCATCTGGCTTAATGGGGGGAGAGGAACACTACCCAAGCAATGCGGCAGCCCATTAAAGGTCTGACATTTTGATTAAGTCAGAAGCATGAAAAGTCATAGCTCTTGGACCACCCTAAGCCTTTCCAAATCATAGAAACCTCCTCTTTCATGTATTCAGATATCACAACGTACCTAGTCATTTAAAAATACTGCTCTGGTAAACCTATTTAAAATGGCTGGTCACTGCAATACTTGATAAGAGGTATGGAGTTTTACCTTGACAAAATACAGCCAGGGACTTCCATGCTGTTCCATATCATGCATTAGACATATCATTTAAAAGAAGCATTGTAATTCTTAGAAGATCTCATTTGACAGAGTGGCCGGACAGGGTCAAATCACCTTCCCAGGTAAGCACAATTCCTCTCAAAGGCTTGAAAAAATCGCTCTGACCAATGACTCCAAACCTTTCAGTTTGTACTTCAGTGTGACAGGTAATGCCACATATATCTGGCTACTCAGCATTCTTCAGCAAATTTTAAAGTCCCAACCTACACAGAGGAGGTAGCTGGCAAGACTGCAGACCTCTTTGAGCACTCATAAGAGGCTCTTCTCAACTACCCACTTACCAACCAGCTGTGACCTTTTACCTATTTCCCAGTACCCTGGGCTCAGACCCTGTGATAGCAAAAAACAAACACACACCATGGCTGAATTAAACTTCATCACAGAATTATGATCACATCATGGTTTGATTATTGCTTGGCCCTGAACATCAGGTATTTTGCCTCAGTTACAAATCTGATCATGTTATTTCCATTCTCTCCATCACACTTGGTTCCACTCACACGGAAATGCATTCTATCCCTCAACTCTTCCATTCCATGCCCTATCAGGCTCTGGCACATGCTGTTCCTCCTACTTCTGATACACTTGCTGACTGATAGGCCCTCTTCCATCACTGCCTAACTACTTATCTCCTTCATGACCCAGGTGGAAGAGTGCTACTTCTGGGTGCCTCTCTACTTGATGCTCTCCTGGTACCTTCCACTTCTATCCTAGCCCTCATTGCCCACTTGTAGAAAGACCTGTCTAGTTGTCTGTCTTCCCACAAGACTATAAGCCCTGTACTTGTTGATCTGTATGTCCAAGCCCTGGCAAATGGATGGTCAGGAAAGATTAGAGGGAGGATGGGCAGTCTAATTCTAAGATCACATTTCTTACACATTTCAGCTTATAAATTGAGATGTGTCTTATAATTGAAGATGTTTTATAGTAGCAGCTGACTAGCTGGCAGTCTTGATATTGCTACCACTGCCTGCACACTCACAAATACTGTCATATGTCAACTATTTACATATATTGTTTTCTCTTCAATTGAATTACATGCACTGTTGGTATTACATATGTTATTTGCCACTTAAAATGTTTTTATTAAGATTACACTATGCTTGGCATTAAAATAAGAAGTTATTATGCATATTGAAAGGCCTGGAAACAGAAGCAGGGCATAAATTTAATATTTGTGAAATAACTTTGTCAGAGAAGTGGCCATAAATCCATAGAAATCCTTTGATAGAAAAGCAACACCTAGAGCTTTGTAGAACCTAAGAATGGAATATACCCACAAATAGATGAAGCTGTGTTACATCTGACTACTGAGGTATGTGCAAAAGGATTGCCAAGTGAGGCAACTGAAGGTATGAGATACTCAGTCTCTTGGAATAGATAGGAAAAATGTCAAAGCAGCAGTTGATGTGACTGATTCCTGAGTCTCACAGAATGATCATTAAGGCATCTCAGTCAAAGGAGAACACTTGATTATTTAGACATGACCCAGAAATGTTAGCAGTAATGGGTTTGGCTAATTATATATAATGAATGAATATATATAACACAATAATAGTGGGAGACTTTAACACCCCACTTTCATCAATGGACAGATCATTCAGACAGAAAATCAGTAAGGAAACACAGGCCTTAAATGACACATTAGACCAAATGGACTCAACTGATATTTATAGTGCATTGCATCCTAAAGCAGCAGAATACACATTCCTCTCAAGTGCACATGGAACACTCTCCAGGATTGGTCACATGCTGGGCCACAAAGCAAGCCTCAGTAAATTAAGAAAACTGAAATAATGTCAAGCATCTTTTCTGACCACAACACTATGAGATTAGAAATCAACTACAAGAAATTGTAAAAAAAAACACAAACAGGTGGAGGCTAAACAACATGCTACTAAACAACCAATGGATCACTGAAGAAATCAAAGAGGAAATCAAAAAATATCCAGAGACAAATGAAAACAAAAGCACAATGAGGCAAAACCTATGGGATGTAGCAAAAGCAGTTCTAAGAAGATGTTAATAGCAATACAATCTTACCTCAGGAAACATGAAAAATCCCAAATTAAAAAACCTAACCTTATACCTAAAGCAACTAGAGAAAGAAGAACAAACAAAACCCAAAGTTAGTAGAAGGAAAGAAATCATAAAGATCAGAGCAGAAATAAATGAAACAGAGATGAAGAAAACAATAGAAAAGGTCAATGAAACAAAGTCAGTTCTTTGAAAAGATAGACAAAATTGATAAACCTTTAGCCAGACTCATCAAGAAAAAAAAGGGAGAGGGCACAAATCAATAAAATCAGAAATGAAAAAGGAGAAGTTACAATTGACACAACAGAAATACAAAGGAGGATAGGAGACTACTATCAGTACAAGCAACTATATGCCAATAAAATGGACAACCTAGAAGTAATGGACAAATTCTTAGATACAATCTCCCAAGACTGAACCAGGAAGAAATAGAAAATATGAACAGATCAATCACAAGTACTAAAACTGAAACTGTAATTTAAAACTCCCAACAAACCAAAGTCCAAGACCACATGACTTCACAGGCAAATTCTATCAAACATTTAGAGAAGAGTTAACACCTATCCTTTTCAGACCCTTCCAAAAAATCTTACAGGAAGGGACACTCCCAAACTCATTCTGTGAGGCCACCATCACCCTGATGCCAAAACCATACAAAGATACCACAAAAAAAGAAAATTACAGGCCAATATCACTGATGAACATAGATGGAAAAATCCTCAACAAAATACTAGCAAACTGAATCCAGCAATACATTAAAAGGATTATTCACCACAACCAAGTGGGATTTATCCCAGGGGTGCAAGGAGTTTTCAATATCTGCAAATCAGTGTGATACACCACATTAACAAACTGAAGAATAAAAATCCTATGATCATCTCAATAGATGCATAAAAAGCTTTTGACAAAATTCAACACCCATCCATGATGAAAACTCTTCAGAAAGTGGGCATAGAGGGAACATACCTCAACATAATAAAGGCCATAAATAACAAACCTACAGCCAATATCATACCCAATGATGAAAAGCCAAAAGCATTTTTTCTAAGATCAGGAACAAGACAAGAATGTCCACCCTCACTATTTTTATTCAACATAGTTTTGGGAGTCCTAGCCATGACGATCAGGGAAGAAAAATAAATAAAAGGAATCCAAATTGGAAAAGTAAAACTGTCACTGTTTGCAGATGACATACTATACACAGCAAATCCTAAAGATGTTACCAGAAAACTACTAGAGCTCATCAATGAATTCAGAAAAGTTGCAGGATACAAAATTAATACACAGAAATCTATTGCGTTTCTATACACTAACAACAAAAAATCAGAAAGAGAAATTAAGGAAACAATCCCATTCACCACTGCCTCAAAAAGACTAAAATATCTAGGGATAAATCTACCTAAGGAGGCAAAAGACCTGTACTCTGGAAACTATAAGACACTGATGAAAGAAATGGAAGATGACACAAACAAAGGGAAAGATATGCCATGTTCTTAGATTGGAAGAATCAATACAGTAAGTCCCCTACATACGAACAAATTCTGTTCCAAAAGCGTGTTTGTTAAGTCCAACAAAGTTAGTCTAGGTACCCAACTAACACAATCGGCTATACAGTACTGTACTATAATAGGTTTATAATAGTTTTCACACAGATAATACATAAAAAAAAAAACAAAAAACATTTTTAATCTTACAGTACAGTACCTTGAAAAGTACAGTAATACAGTACAACAGCTGGCATACAGGGGCTGGCATCAAGTGAACAAGCAAGAAGAGTTCTGACTGCAGGAGGGAGAGGAGGTGGGAGATAGTAGAGCTGAAGGATCATCTGCAATAGGAGACGGAGGGCAAGCTGCAATTTCACTCATGCCTGACGTTGATGGCACAGGTTCTGGTTCCTTGCTGGATTCAATTCTATCTACCCTCTTGAAAAAATGACCCAGTGATAGTAGCTTTTTTTTCTCATCATAGATGACACAGTAGAACTGGACTGCATTCTGAACAGCTGCTGCAACCTTCATGTACTGTTCTATATATAGGTCCTGTGCCTCAAAAACTAACAATGCCTCCTCAAATAAAGAAAATCCCCTTGCCATTTCCTGCATTGTGAATCTCTTCAGTTCTTCAGTTACTTCTTCTTCATCTTGTCTCTCTTCATCCTTTCTCTGGTCATCCAATTCCATCAGGTCTTCAATGTACATTCGAATCTTTGAAAGTTCACAACTTGAAGGTTTGTATGTAGGGACTTACCATTAAAATGACTATACTACCCAAGGCAGTCTACAGATTCAATGCAATCCCTATTAAATTACCAATGGCATTTTTCACAGAACTAGAACAAAAAAAATCTTAAAATTTGTATGAAAACACAAAAGAGCCCAAATAGCCAAAGCAATCTTGAAAAAGAAAAATGGAGCTGGAGGAATTAGGCTCCCTGACTTCAAAGCTACAGTCATCAAAACAGTATGGTACTGGTACAAAAACAAAAATATACATCAATGGAAGAGGATAGAAAGCCCAGAAGTAAACCCATGCACCTATGGTCAATTAATCTACGACAAAGGAGGCAAGAATATACAACGGAGAAGAGACAGTCTCTTCAATAAGTGGTGCAGGGAAAATTGGACAGCTACATGTAAAAGGATGAAATTAGAACATTCTCTACACCATACACAAAAATAAACTCAAAATGGATTAAAGACCTAAACATCAGACCAGGTACTATAAAACTCATAAAGGAAAGCACAGGCAGAACATTCTGGCATAAATTGCAGCAATATCTTTTTGGAACCATCTCCTAGAGTAATGGGGATAAAAATAAAAACAAACGGGACCTAACTGAACTCAAAAGCTTTTGCACAGCAAAGGAAACCATAAACAAAAAGCCCTCAGAGCAGGAGAAAATATTTGCAAAAGAAGTGACTAACAAGGGGTTAATCTCCAAAATTTACAAACAGCTCATGCAGCTCAATATCAAAAAAAAAAACCCAATTTAAAAAATGGGCAGAAGGCCTAAACAGACATTTCTCCAAAGAAGACATACAGATGCCCAAGAGGCACATGAAAAGATGCTCACTGTCGCTAATTATTAGAGAAATGCAAATCAAAACTACAATGAGATATCACCTGACATGAGTCAGAATAGCCATCATCAAAAAGTCTACAAACAATAAATGCTGGAGAAGGTGTGGAGAAAAGGGAACCTTCCTACACTGGTGGTGGGAATGTAAATTGGTACAGCCACTATGGAAAATAGTATGGTGGTTCCTTAAAAAACTTAACAGAGTTAGCATATGATCCAGCAATCCCATTCCTGGGCATATATCCAGAGAAAACGATGGTTTAAAAGGATACATGCACCCCAAAATTCATTGCAACACTGTTTACAATAGGCAAGACACAGAAGCAACCAAAATGTTTGCTGACAGATGAATGGATAAAGAAGATGTGGTACATATATACAATAGAATATTACTCAGCCATTGAAAAGATAAAATAATGCCATTTGCAGCAAGATGGATGGACCTGGAGACTATAATACTAAATCAAGTAAGTCAGACAGAGAAAGACAAATATCATGGTATAGCTTATATGCAGAATCAAAAAAAAAAAGATACAAATGAAATTATTTACAAAACAGAAACAGACTCACAGACATAAAACAAACTTATGGTTACCAAAGGGGAAGGGTGGGCCAGATGGAAACTGGGAGTTTGGGACTGACATACACACAGTACTATATATAAAATAGATAACCAACAAGGACCTACTGTATAGCACAAGGAACTCTCCTCAATATTCTGTAATAACCCAAATGGGAAAAGAATTTGAAAAAAACAGATATATGTATATGTAGAACAATCACTTTGCTGTACACCTGAAACATAACATTGTAAATCAACTACAATCTAATTAAAAAAAAAAAAAAAGACCATGGGTGGTTGGTAGACTCATTTGTATTCACCATCAAAATGGCTATTTAATTGATAAAATCTTAACAAAAATTACTGAGTACCTACTATGTTCTAGGCACATTCTAGAGGATAGAGATAGATAAATTAGACACAGGAAAGGCAACACCCCTCCCTAGAAGGGGTGAGTACTGAGCAGTTTGTGGCTGGGAGCCCATCAGGCAGAAAAGGCAGGGAAGTGCTCCAGGCAGGGAAGGAGCAGGTATAAGGTGGTAAAACAGTGTGCAGTGTGTCTGGGATGGGAGGGGGACTGAGGCCTGGAAAAGAAGGAGACGAGCCTGAGACCCAGCCAGGAGAGTGCTGGGAGGACCTGGCATGATGGGCCAAGGAGCTTGGGCTTTGTTCTCTAGGTCAGGGTCAGAAAATTTTTTATGTAAAGGGCCAGACAGTGAAGATTTTAGGTTTTGTGGACCAGAGGCCTCTGACACAATGGCTCGACTGTGCCACCATAGCACCAAAGCAGCCGTAGATGATATATAAAGAACTGGGCATGATTGTGCTCCAATAAAACTCTGTTTACAAAAGCTTGTAGAGGGCTGGAATTGGCCTGTGGGCTCTAGTTTGCCAATTCCTGGGCTCTATTAGGTCATTTAAAAAATTCTTTAGTACATAAAATAACTGGATATCTAACAGTCAGTGGCATACTCCACATGATGAAATGTTAGCTGTTAACCATATATATTAGCCTGATTTTATTACCAGAGCAGGTAACTAGCAAAATGGCAAGGAGGTTTAACACCTTCTAGGAACTGAACACAGGATCACTTCTCCCTACGGGCAAAATCTTATTTCTTCTTTCACTTCTACCTTTCTCAGATGAGTTCCCCCATGTACTCACCATCCTCCCCCTGTAGTCCAGCTAACAACCACATGAAAACCCAACAGTTCTTTCTCATTCCTCATTCTCCTTTCTCTCTCCATAGCATTAGAAAGTATTGGGAAACCCCAGCTCAGTCCCTACTGCCTGTTAGGTGTCTGTGAAGCTACATTCAGGAGTGGTTACCTCATAATTCAATTTCTCATCCCCCAGACATGAACCATCATGAGCACTTCCTAGTTGGGTTCCTACTTTTCCCAGGTCCATCCTCTCCACTGCTTGGCCATCCCTAAAAGGTATTTCACTGGGAAACCCTGTGTTCAAATCTTCCACTGTAAAATCTCTCTTTTGTCTATAGGATAAAGTAAAAAAATTTAGTCTGGCATTCAGTGCTCCCAACAGTTGGGTTCTATAAATAATAAATGCTGGAGAGAGTGTGGAGAAAAAGGAACCCTCCTACACTGTTGGTAGGAATGCAAATTGGTGCAGCCACTATGGAAAACAGTATGGAGGTTCCTTAAAAAACTAGACATAGAGTTACCATATGATCCAGCAATCCCACTCCTGGGCATATACCTGGAGAACACTCTAATTCAAAAAGATACATGCACCCCAATGTTCAAAGCAGCACTTTTTACAATAGCCGAGACATGTCCATTGACAGATGAATGGATAAAGAAGATGTGGTATATATACACACAATGGAATATTACTCAGCCATAAAAAAGAATGAAATAATGCCATTTGCAATAACATGGATGAACCTAGAGATTATCATACTAAGCAAAGTAAGTCAGAGAAAGACAAATAGTATATCACTTATATTTGGAATCTAAAGTATGACACAAATGAACTTATTTACAAAACAAACAGACTGACAGACTTCGAAAACAAACTTATGGTTACCAAAGGGAAAAGGTGGGGGTATAAATTAGGCGTTTGGGATTAGCAGATACAAACTACTATATGTAAAATAAATAACAATGTCCTACTGTATAGCACAGGGAATAATATTCAGTATTTTGTAATAAACTATAATGGAAAAGAATATGAAAAAGGATATACACACACACACATTTGTAACTGAATCACATCGCTATATACCAGAAACTAACATAGCATTGCAAATCAACTCTACTTCAATTAAAAAAAAAAAACATAAACAAAATACCTTGCAGTCTCACAGCCCCATGCCAGGCAAATTGGGCTATGCCCTCTTCATGAGACACCCTATCTGCTTTTATGTACAGAGCAGTTTCTCCATCCCAAATACATTATAGAAAAAGGTCTGGACTTTTGAGTCTCTGCTTTTCTACTTTCTAGCTGTGTGAGCTGGGTGGCAATGAAAATCATAATACTTCATGTTTGTTGAGTGCTTACTTTGTGTCACACATTGTGCTAAGAACTGTATATGCATAATTGTAATTATTTTTCCCATCATTATTATCCCTATGTTAAGGGCAGGGGGAGGGGAACTAATGCATAAAAGACTCTAAATGACTGGCCCAAGATACCCAGCTTTTCTGAGCCTCAGTTTCTTCATCTGTAAATTAATTGTGAGGATTAAATAGAAAGCATCTAGCACAATGTCAAATACAAACTGGTTATCTGTCACCTTCCTGCTCACTCCCTATTATTTCTTTCCTTTTGGTATATCTTTTGTGCCCCAGTACAATTTCCCTCCTTTTTAGTCAAGGCAGAAGTAACTTACTGACTCTGGCTCTTGTAGAACTAAATCTTCAATATAAACATTTTGATGTTTGATGTTTTTCATCCATAGCCTTATTGTCTTTTTATGTGTTCAACATATTTACCTACAAGATTGCAAACTCTTGGAGAGTAAAGGTGGTGTCTATTGGCCCAAAGTAGTTCACTTTTTGACTAAGTGTGTTGACTGACAACATATATACACACACACACATATGATTGTGTATCTATGTATACACATATGTACACACAATATATATATTTCACCACAGAAACTTCAAAACTTTTCCACTTTTCTCAAGCTTCCAACCTTGACCCTCTCCTAGCACCCTCCTCAGTCACCTCTCCTACAACTTCGTGAAGAAGGAAAAGCCATCAGGTAAGAACTTTCTTACTCTCCTCCACTCAACCCAGGAACTCACTTGCCTCTGCACCCATTTAGTCCTTTTCTCTCCTGTCTCCTAAGGAAAATCCCTCCCCTATGGCTGGGTCTCTTGCCGACCAGTCTTCTCAGGGGACTTGCTCAATTGATGATCTGCTCCTTCTGCAATGTTGTCACCTTCTCCCGCTCGACAAGGTCACCTCACCTTAAACATGCTCATGTCTCTGATGCTCAACGAGTCTTGAGTGATGGCACGTTTCCCTCTGGTCATCACCCTTCCTCCCTCACCTCAAGTCAAACCTCTCCAGAGTCAACTGTGGCCCTGCCTCCCCATCCCCTCCACCCTGCATAGCAATCCAGCCCTCTTTCCAAAGTAACCAACCACCCCTTCGAAGCCAAAATCAATGGGGTCCTTTCAGTCATTACCTAAGGACTTGATTAACTGAAATGATTAATTAGGTTTTAATAATAGTGCAATTAGTTGTTTGCCCATTTTCCCCACAAGAATGTAAGCTCCACAAAGGCAGGGACCTTAAACAGTTTTGTTCAGTTTTGGATCCCTACGTTCTCTCTGGCCTCTTATACATAATAGGTCTACAATAGCTACTCACTGACTGAATGGATCTTGCCCTCTTCTTGGTAAATTCTACGTTCCCCATCAAAGCACGTTTTACACTCTGTCTGCTTATCTGTATCCCACCAGAAGTGTAGTTAGAACAGAGAGTGAAAGGAAGATAAGAAGAGGGAAGTGCTCTTGTGCCTGTGGTATGCAGGGAAGTGTAACACATACCACACACTTCTTATTTCCCAATCTTGCTAAAAGCCAGGAGTGATGGTAGGATAGTCGACCTGAATTATTGAAAGGTTATTCATTACTGAATTAAGAGAGTTCATTCCCATTAAATTATTAATAAGATTTTATTTTATTTCCAGCTAAATTACCCTGGCCTCCCTACTTACTGGTAAAACACCTCCAGGTAGATTCCTTCTATTGAATTAGGACAAAGAAGAAAGAAATAGTCTAGGTACCTGGCTTCTCCCGTATCCAGTCAGACAACCATTTCAAATGACAATCGCAGGTCCAGGGATTCCCATGAAGATAAAGGCTTTCCAGACCAGACATATAGGTGACCATCTCTTGAGGAATGGAGCTCAGAAAGTTATCAGACAAGTATAGGTACTTAATGAAAGATATTTTAAATATCCGGAGGTAGCGCAGGGAGACAAATGTATCTGGATGAAGCTTAGTGAGCTGGTTCCCTTCCAAGTGCACCAGTCGAAGAGAGGTGAGTCCATAAAAAACCTCTGGGTTTATAAACTCAATATTGTTGTGGTCCATATGCAACCGTGTCAAGCTCCTGAGACCATAAAAAGTGTCCTTCTGAAGTTTTCGAACTTTGTTATAGCTCATTTTTAAGACCTAAGAATAAAAAGAACACACTTATTTTGTCAAAGGAGTTATCACAGAAAGGAAAAGCATATCCATAATAAAACATATGTTGAGATTAATCCAGTGCAATGTGTATACCTTGTTTGGATCCTAATTCAAACAAACTAGGGACTTCCTAGGTGGCGCAGTGGTTAAGAATCTGCCTGCCAATGCAGGGGACACAGGTTCAATCCCTGCCCCAGGAAGATACCACATGCTGCAGACCAACTAAGCCTGTGCGCCACAACTATTGAGACTGCACTCTAGAGCCGGTGAGCCACAACCATTGAGCCCATGTGCTACAACTACTGAAGCCCACGCGCCTAGAGCCCTTCTCCACAAGAGAAGCCACCAAACCGAGGAGCCCACGCAACACAATGAAGAGTAGCCCGCATTCACTGCAACTAGAGAAAGCCTGTGTGCAGCAATGAAGACACAACACAGCCAATAAATAAATTAAAAAACAAACGTTGCAAATTAAATATAAGACTATCAGGGAAGTTAAAACATTCATGAACAGTTTATGATATTGAGGAATTACTGCTATAATTTTAAGGTATAATAATGATATTATGGTTATTTTTAAAAGATTCCTTAACTTTGACATATGTATTGAAGCACTTACAGATGAAATATTATGATGTCTCAGATTTGTTTCACAACAATGCCAGGAAGTAGAAAAGTAGTGGGTGGAGGTACAGGTGAAACAAGATTTGTTATGTGTTGTTTACTACTGAAGCTGAGCGATGTTACATTGGGGATCATTATAGTACTCTATTTTTATATATGGCATACTTAAAAAAACCTTATTATGGAAATTTTCAACCATATACAGAAGTATGTGGACATTTCAAGTAAATTTAAGATTTCTTGAACCTGAATTTTTCATAAGAAATATGATTTTATCTTTCACATTTAAAATGGCTTTATTGAGATACAACTCACATGCCATAAAACCCATCTTTTTAACTGTACAATTCAGTAGCTTTTAGTATATTCACAGAGTTCTGCAACCATCTCCACTAAGTTTAGAACATTTTCATCACCCCAAAATAAAAACTGATACCCATTAAGAGTCATTTTCCCCCTCTTCCTAGCCCTAGAAAACCACTAATTTACTTTGTTTCTATGGATTTGCCTATTCTAAACATTTAAAATAGTGGATGATACAACATGTGGTCTTTTGTGTCTGGCTTTTTCCAATTAGCCTAATATTTTCAAGACCCACCCCTGTAGCATGTATCAGTCCTTCATTCCTTCTTATTACTGAGTAGTACTCCACTGTATCATGTAATATATTTTGTTTATCCATTTATGAGTCAATGGACATTTGGGGTCTTTTTTACTCTTTACCTATTATGAGTTATACGATTTTAACTGATTTTTGAATTGAAATTAAAATAATCATTCAATATTTCAATAGTATATGTGTATCCTCCAATTCCTTCTCCAGTTACCAGCTGAACATACCCCTTTTCCCAAACAGAAAAGAAAAAAAAATGCTAATAAAAACAATGATTTCTCATCATATTTTCGTGATTTAACCTAACCTGTCATCTCTGTTGAGAAGGCTTTTCTGGAATGCCAAGTTCCTTAAAAAGCAAACAAAGTTTAAATTGGCAACATGGAACAGCTTTGCTCCAAATATTACCAAACTCAGTGTTCATCAATATCTATTGAAAATCTGGTCAAGAAAACAAATGTGAGAATTCCATCTAATCCTCTGAAAATATATATTCCAAATAAACCCTGATTAAGCCAAATGAACAGAATCACATATGGAGACTTAAATCTATGGCTTTACACAGCCTTGGTGTGATGTGAAAAGGCTCACTGCACATTGGCATTTTATCTTTTCTAAGGATAGAACTGACTTTATTTTATTGCACTGTATCTCTTCTATGAGGAGCTCTGGGAGAGATGTTTTTCTAATTTAAACTCAGATGTGGTTGTACTTTTCCTGAACAGTAGTTTTATTTTTTAATTTATTAAAAAATTAATAGACATCATAAATTAACTTCTCAAAAGCCTTAAGTCCTACTTAACAGCAGACATACTGATCATTATGCCTGCAGTTCCCTGCATTCCCTTTGTTCTTGTTCCTAAGATTTCCTCTACCTTTTACTTTCTCACCTACTGCAGTGGTAATTCTTATAATATTCGATGCATTCTTGGAAGCCCCACAACTTTGAAAAATTTTTTGAATAAGGCAGTGCCTGAATAAAGTGAAACTTAAAAAGTACAGTGCTCTATAGAAAGCTAGCTTCTGGGTAAAGATAGCAATTATTTTTAGAAACTACATTCAATTCCCAGATGAACATGACTAGAAGTGGCCTTTTAGGATTAAATTTTAAAGGTTTAGTAATTGATACTTGTTTTTCTTTCTATGAGCCTGAGGTATGAGAAAATCAGAATTTTCTAATTATTCTGATTTCCACATACTGTTGCATTTAAAAAGAAATCAGTTCTTTGACATTTTCCCTTGATGTCTACGTCTAATTTACAGAATGTCGATTTTGGGGTTCTCTAGGAACAGGGAGCTTTTGGAGGCACATCTGACCTCGTTAACCTGCCCCTCCCCCACATCAGTCTCACCTGCAAGGCCTGCAAATCCGAGAAGGTCTTAGCAGGGATCGTGTGAATGCCATTGCTGTGTAGCATTAGCAACTCCAACTTGTTCAGGCCAGAAAAATCTGTTTCCGTCAATCTAACCAAACTGTTGTACCTGAAATAAAAACATCATTCTAGGCATAAGCTAAGTCTCTCAACTAAAGTTCAAATGTCAAAGCAAAACCCAACACACACACACATATAAAACTGAATTTCACTGCCCCCTTTTAATTTCCTATGCTCTAAAGTGATAATCCAATGCTTGAAATATTACTGAAATTCATGAGATGTCACAGAAGGTCAAGTCCTCCACCCAGCCCTTGCAGTCTCAGTTACAATCATCTCACTCATATTCCAGGAACATGCCACATTCCTTCTCATTTTCAAACCTTTGCACATATGCTGTTCCTTCAGGTTCGAATGCCCTTGACTCCAGCCCTCTCTGTGAACACTGTTAAGACTCAGCCCATTCCCTAATGACATGGCCCTCTCGTTCTCCTAGGTGAAATTCATTGATACGAAGTAATGGTTAAGAAACCTGGGCTCTGAAGCCAAATGTTTTGGGTACAATTATAAACTCAGGTACCTGGGAGTAAGGCCGATACTGGGTAAAATCAGTAACCTTTCTGTGCCTCGGTTTCCTTGTCTATAAAATCAATTAGTACACACTTCAAATGGGTTATGAAGAGTAAATGAATGCATACATGAAGAGTGCTCAGCTCGATGCCAGGACACAATTAATGTTAGCTATTATTATTATTATTATTTTTTCAGATCTTTATTGGAGTATAATTGCTTTACACTGTTGTGGCAGTTTCCACGGTCAGCTTTTATTATTAGTGATTGTTCCCAAGGCACTTTTACAGTTCTTATTAAATTGTACTGATTATACATCTGTCTTCTCCCTTTAACTGTGGCTTCTAGAAATGAATAATGTATCTTGTTCATCATTGTATTCCTGGTACCATCATTGTGTTTGGCCCATAGTAGGTGTCACTAGTGTCAAATAAATGATGTTAAGTCTGCTTGTACATGCATTCACACACACAGTTTCTCACCAACCTTTAAAATACAGTCACCTTTTAGCAGATTTAGTTAGTTATGCATTTTTAAAGCATATTAAATAAGTCGGTTTCTATGGGAAAATATCCAAGGGCCTTAAAAAACTACCTAGTTGAGTTTTCATATATATATTTTATGTATAGGAGGACACTTCCAGTTGTCCTGTTACCTCTTACTGACATATTATAATGCTAACTCTTAGCAGGACTTATTGTCTAGTAAAAAAGTAGCCAGAATGAAGCTGTTCTATAATCATGGGTTACCTCTCAGCCTACCATGAGCAACTACGGGTTCCAGAAGAATTTTCTCCTAGTAAAAATTTACCAGGAAGAATATTCTTCTTGCCCCTAACAAGCTTAAGATCCTCATGTACTCATTTCAGAAGAGAAATATTGTTAAAAGAATTGTGGTTAATCTTGCAAAGTCACAAGTGTTTTGGGGACAAGACACCAGTGTAATCAATCCCTCCTTGAGAAGGAAGTAAGACAAGGACCCCCACGTACCCTAAATTGATACGTTCCACGTTGAGCGGGATGCTGTCTGGGATGGAGGTCAGGTACCTAAATGTGCAGTGCAGCTCCGTAGGCACATAACAGGCACAGCGGCGAGGACAGGCCCTGCCCCCGGGGAAGGCCACCAGGCAGATTGCAGCGAAGGAGACCAGGAAGCTGCTGTTCCCCCTGCCTTTCACCTTCATCCTGAAAAACATCATACTTCAAAGTTATAAATATGGCTTGGGCAAAGTTCCAGTAGACCACACAAGGAAGCCAGCAATCTGAGAGACCTTCCTGAAAGGTCATAAGGGGCCAATTTCATTCACAGCTTTTATGGTAAAGCTTACTCTTTACAAAGCCATAGTGTGTGCTAGCCTCATACAGATCCTTGTGATCAAACAGGATATTTACTGTTGTGAAAATTCCTTTACAGCTTTTCACTTCTTAATGAAAAGCACCAATTCCTATTACTTAGGGATTCATTAAAAAAAGAAAATGGAGACCATAGTGGAGATATTGTGACAACTGAAATACGTAAGGCTTAGTTTCCTGTTTATACAGCAGCTCTTTCAGACTTTAAAAAACTGATTATGAAACTAATACATGTGCAGCAAAGAAGATTTAGAAGCTAATCAAATGAAATTTTATAACACTTTTATCATTGAACGTGTTTGTTTTTTCATTTTGTTAAACCTTCAAAAACATTTTTAAGAGCTGTAATAATCCACTGAAAGGATGAATAAATCTCTTCCTAACATGTAACATGTCCTCAAGTCCTTGCCAAAAAAAGACACATTGTACATGTCACTGCCAAATGATGACCATAAATAATAGTAACTGACCAGCTGAGAGGGCTTGAGCCTTGCACCTGCACCGCAGTGGGCCACGCTGACCCCTCACAGGCATGATGCGGTCTGCTTTTGCTCTGCTTAGAACATCCCTCTGCCTCTTTCCTTGGTTCCTCCTCCTCCTCCTCCTCCTCCTGTCTGCCGTGGGGGTGGGGGAGCATAACCAGGGAAGAAATATGCTCAGCTTGTTGGAAAAATCGTATCTGTTACCCACATGTGGGGCAGGCCCAGGGATCCAAACCTAATTTTTGCCTGAAATTCAGAAAATACACAGATTGTAATAACATCTTTATTACATTTTTCTAAGAAAAATGACCTTCATAGAATTGTTTCTTTTAGATTCTACAAACAACCATCCTTTAACTATAAACCATGTTTAAAATAAAATGAATGCTGAATTGCTAGTATCTTCATATAGTTAGAAAGATAATGAAATCATTAGAATTTAGCACAAATTAAAATGTAATATAGGCTTAATCACATGACCACTTTTGTCACTGCAACTGACTGGTTACAAAGTTTGTAAATAAACGTTGTATGACTGGAGACAGCATCTCCGCCTTTTTATCATTAGGTAAGCAAAGGAAGGAACAGTAGGATGAACGTAGTTCTCTCAGCCAGCTAGGAAAATAGAAGTTCTGGGTATGTCCACTTGAGAGTTATTTAAAAGAGAATCAAAAGTCTAAAAGAATACGTGGATAGTGGATTCCCGCAAACTTAAACCTGAAAATGTATATAATGAAATAGAAATGGATAATACCGGAGGTCTTCTTTCCTGGTCCTGACTCCTCTCCTGACGTAGGCAGAGACTGAAAATCTTCCCAGGGAATCGAAAATTGTATCCAAAACCTGAGTAAGGAAAAGTTCTCTGCTCCCAAAGTGAGCAAATGGCTTGGTCTTTCTGGCTTGCAGCTCGTAAGTATTACTCTGGAGAGAGACCTGGCGGCACTTCCACAGCTGCAGCGTAGATAACCTGAACTCACGTTAATCAGTGTTGCTTTATAATTGTTGTTGTTGTTACAGAAACAAAAAGCAAAGTGGGGATTTTAAAATGTCTCTTCTCCTCTCTCAACAGTGTGCTTTAATTCCTCTTAAAGTTGTCATTTAAGTATATCTATTAATATCACTCCATTTTGCCCCCAAGTCCCAAGAGTTTCTCCTTAGCCTTTGTGGGCAAATCTGTCATAAGTACCCACAGGAAGGGTCTCCACCCACTGATGAATCTTTGCCCCCAGCGTGTCTTTTGCTTGGCATCAGTCGGCGGCGAAGAAGCAGCTTTGTCCTTTTTGCTTTAATCCCCCTCCCTCGCTGACGCGTGCCGCACCCCCACCCCCACCCCCACCCGACCCTCACCCCTCGCGCTACGCTCGCTCTGTCCTGTCTCGGGCCGCGGGCCGGACTAGCTGCATTCCCACGCCAAGCCCCTCGCCCTGCCCCTGGCCTGGCGTCGGCCTTGCCCCCTTCCCAGGAAAGGACTGACGGAGCCGCTCACCTCTCCGCCCAGGTGACCAGTGGGCTCCCGCCGCCGGCGTGTCCAGAGTGCAGCAGCCTGGGGCGCAGGGACCGTCCAGAGCTGAGGGAGGGAAGGCGAGGCGGGGCAGGGTGACGTTGACTTATGTGTCTGGGGACTGCGCCGAGGCTCCACCGCACGCGGACTATACACGACCACCAGGCTCCTCTGTTTTTGAGAATGCGCGGATGCCTGCTCGTCCTCTGTCTCATTCCCTCCTCTTTTCCTAATTCTCTGGATTTCTCAGGCGCGTTCTGGCTGGTGGGCGGGTCAGTGCAACCCCGGGACCTTCACGCTCACGTTTACCTCCTCCACCTGTTGACGAGTGGTGGGTACATCTTCTGATTTAAGGACTTGCTTTAATCACCACGAGCTGTTCTCAATTCCGAGGTTCCCCAAAGTTCTGTTTGAAGGCTGAGAGCTAGTGGTGATAACCTATGATACCTGCAATATGAATTTTCTGTTTGATCCAACTGGAGAAACTTTTCTTGTGAAAAGGATTACCAGAGCACTGGGTTTAAATGTTTTTTTTTTTTTTCTGTTTGAGTTGCGTCCTCCTCTCTCATCTCCACCCCCACCATCCATGAAGACAGCCTTCAGAATCGCTCTTAGCAACTCAGACCTCATTTAATAGCGCATGCAATGAGAAAGAGGGCTCCCAATATTTTGACTCATAAACAATTATTATAACTAAAATGACCCTTTACACTTTAGTTACACCACATTTAAACTTTTGATGAGAATTTGAAATGAACGCTTTTGAACAGTGATTCTCAGGGTGTGGTTCTGGGGCCCGCAGCATCAGCATTATCCTGGGACTTTGTTAAAAAACACATTCTCAGGCTCTACCCCAGACCCACAGAATCAGAAACTGCAGGGATGAGGCCTGGGGTCCCTATGCTAATAAGCCTTTCAGATGATTCCCAGGCAGCAAATTTTGAGGACTGCTGGTTTAAGGAAATAACTTCTTACAGTGACAACAGGCTTTACTCTGCGGCAATACTATAATTTTACAAACACCCACTCATTTAAACCTCACCCAAAACACCAAAAAACCTAAAAGGAAAATGTTTGTGTCATTTTCATTTTACAGGTTAGGCACATAAAGGCAAGTGACTCCCTACAGGTCATTGCCAAAACTGAGAAGCCAAAGTTGATTCAAACCCAGGCAGCCTGGCTCTCCAGCCTGAACATTTAGCCACAAAGCTGCCGCTGCCTCACTCAGCCAAACACTGGGAATGTCCCATATCCAGTAGCTAAACATTCACGTGATTTATAATAATAAGTGAGTCAGTGACCATGGTCGAATTATAGAATTAGAGACTCAGAAGTAACTCTAAAAATATGTGTGATATGAACATGGTCTTTAGTTCTGCAGAGCTGACATGGTTCTTTAAGTTAAAAATTTACATGTGATATCTAGACTTAGACACTTGCTTGGAAAATATGGCATATTTGTGGAGTCTTGGCATCCATAGTTTTTCTTCCAAAGCTCCTTGGTGACCAACCTCATAGCTTCATACTCTTTTGTCAATTTCTAACCAAGGTCTAGACTCCCAGACCCTTGCTAGGATGAGTCCCAAAAAGATGACCATGGCATGTTATGCTCCTTATTTTCCCAGGATGGTTACATGGGGTCATTTTTTTGCTGTCAGTTTCAAAAAGAACTCCTGTTAAGAATGTTTGCTTCTTTTAAGGGTTTTTATGAGAGATAGTTCTAGAACTGCTTAGTGTCAGAGTTCTCCATGTATTTTCTACTTTTTATTTAATCTGCCAGAATTATTACAAACTTGAAAGTCATGTTGGGACTAATTCTAGTTTAACTTGCCCTATGTAATAATAATAATAATAATAATAATAATAATAATAATAGCAGCTGTTATAGTCAGAGCATGTATGTGCCAGAGGCTTTAAATGTGTTGCTTAATTCTCAAAAACATTCTTATGAGATAGGTATGAAAATTATACCCATTTTCAGGTGTTACTCTGAAATAATTCAGAGCCAGAATACTGAATTAATTTTAAATCTCTAAGGCCCCTGGTTCTTAAGCCCTACCTTTCCCAGTCTCCTCCACTTCTGTTTACATTTACACTATTGTAAAATTTGGACAGTTCACAGCATATCAAGGATTAAAGTTTGACCATTCTCCCTCCTTTCTAACCGTGCTTAATAATGCAATTTGTTTCTATAGATTCTTATGGTGTACAAATCCCTTTCATGTTTGAATATGGCTTCATTTAATGTTTATAAGAAACAAACATGATTTGATTTTATTCAGTTATCACTGAATAAAATTCAATGACAATACCTATTTTATAGAAGAAAAGGTGAGGCTGACTAGGTGTATGAATCACCAAGATCTCACATGTGGAGTTAATCTGAACTCCTAGCCCTGTGCTTCTTGGACTATAGACTGTGTTTCATCTACACCTTCAGGATGGTTTGCCATTTTAATTACTTCTCACTATAGTTTACCTAATATTTTTCCTTAAATCGCTCCTCCCTTCTTTTTTCTAAGTCTTTCCCTAAACAATAATATCAGTAAATTCACAGGTTTGATATTTTTTCCGTAAACAGGACAATAAATATACATCTTTTTTACCCTTTACATCACCTCTGGGAATTTACATCTCCCCCATCTCTATGTCACTGACATGGCTTGTTACCCTTTTCAGTATTTATGTAGTTCTTACTCACCCTTAACATATCAACTGTGCCACTTTTCATTCCACCCTCAAATCAGAGCAATTAATACCAACAAATCAAGTCTAAGATTTTACATCATATATCACCTGACAACCCTAAGCCTGGAATCCTAACCACTAGGCCACCAGGGAACTCCTGAACTCATGTATTTTGAAACTCATTCATATGCATGTCAACAGATAAACAAATGCTAAAATTGTTACATATCTATTAATCAGGACTGATCATTACCAGCTCCCAGCCCCATAATTTTCTTATTCATTAATCAATTAACCAATCAAGTCACCTGCTTAGTGAATACAACAGCAGTGAAGTAGACAAACTCCTGCCCACTTTTATGAAGTTATAGCTTACTGAGCAAGTGATAAGTGCCATGAAGAGAAATAGTGTAGAAAAAGGAGATGGAAATCAATATCAGCCCTGATCCAATACAACTGCATCTCAGCCAACTGAAGTCAAGCTGCAGACCCTAAGGTACTTATATATCAATGAATAATTAGTATTCCAGACTCCTAACCTTTTAGTCATTCACAATGCCATGTATGGGTACAATTCTGGAAGATTTAGAGACATTTTGGAGCTGATGCATGGTCTTCCTGAGTCTATAGGCTCCAGATGATAGGAAATAGAAAAACTACTTAAGAGGCAATTGTAATAGTACAGCCTCAAAATGACAAATTAAATTAGTGGTTTTGAGAGTAAAGAAAGATATTAGATAGGAGAGGCATGTAGGAACCAGAATTGTTAAGAATGTATATGAGGAATAAAGGGGGAATAAAGGAGAAATAAAAGAAAAATGATGGACGAATCTTAACATTTTTCGGCGATAACTTTCAAGGATCCTGGGAAAACTAGGGCTGAAGCAGATAAAAGTGAGAACCGCATATAGACGCAGACCTGAGAAAAGACCAAGGCAGAAGCCAGCACTATAATGACCAAGTATCCACAGCTGTCAGGACTTTAGAAACAGATGTCTAAAGGATAACCTTGCTGACTGTAACATTGTACAATGGTCACTGTAAATGCTACATGTTGCTTTTCTAACAGGTACTGTATCAAAGGCCATCACTGCTGGATATTTGCAGAATTCATCATGATTTCTTAAGCATGGGCAGCAGATACATCTAAGGATTCTCAGATGTTTAAGACTGAAATCTCAGAGGTTGTCCAAAGGTGTATGTCCTGTGTGTGAAAAAGGGGTGGTACAATGTAGTAGTACAATGTCAGTAGAATTTCATGAGCATTTTCTAAGAGCAAACAGAGTATGAGCTGGCACAGACGGAAAACTCAAGGGCACTACAGTCAACTCAACCCTAGAAGTTGATTTTTTCGAGGAAGAACAACTTCGAGGTGGTTTCTGAGGTCAGCCACTGGCAAGAGGAGTGAGGAATCCAAAACTATAATTATGGGTAGAACATACACAATGTCTAGTTACGCCATGGGCCACAGTATGAAGCTTTCCATACCACTGAGGCATTCTGAGGTACTGAGTTTTGGAGGAGGGATACTTTTGTTGTCCTGACACACATGGTAGGAATTTTGGATGGGGTGAGTACTAGAGAATCACATACTTGTCAGATGATGCCTTGAAAAATTATTTTTTAAAGCCAAAAACTACACTACTTACGTTCTTCTCTCTCCCTTCTACTAGTCTCTTATCTCAGTTTGAGTCTTTGACTTAATTCTATATTTTATTAGAATCTTGCCCTTTCTTCACAGATACCAAATGCAGTATTTTCCAGATCCAGTCTCTCTGATGACACGGAAAAGTAATAAAGCCATATGTGTGTGTGTGTGTGTGTATATAATGCGTATATATATGTATATATGTATATGTATATACACACACATATGTATGGCTACAGTTTCAAGTACTTTACAGTATTAAACATAGATAGGATAAGTGAAGGAGTTTCTTAGGGGTGGGGTGTCTTGGAATTTTAGGATTTGTTTTACGTACATCATAATCACACAAAAAATAGAAGTTTTCCTTTTTATTTCTCACTGTTATTTTAAGTCACTGAATATAGCTGTAAGATATAGTAGACGTTCTCTTGGAATAAGCTACAGATATATTAGGACATTATGAAAGAACAAAGATTTATGCCGAAAGAGTCAATAAAAAGGATTCCAGAGACCACAATCATCACAGAGAAGTTACTCTGTTTTTTCACTTCTCCCAGTAGAGGTTTTAATGAACACACTCTGAGAACAGCCATGGAACAATGAAGAGGAACGTCTATGGTTTTAGAACAGGGTCAGAAAACTTTTTCTGCAAAGGGCAAGATAGTGAATATGTTAGGCTTTATGGGTTTTGGGGTTTCTATCAGAAGTACCCAATCCTGTCATAGTAGTGAAACCAACCATAGACAATATGTAAATGAACATGGCCGTGTTCTAATAAAATTTTATTTATAACCACTGAAATTTGAATTTTGATATATTACTATATAATTTTAATATAGTAGTATATCAAAATATTATTCTTTTGATTTTGAAAAAATCATTTAAAAATATAAAAAAATTTCCTAACACACACCATATAGAAGCAGGCAGTGGGTTGGATTTGACCATAGTTTGCCTACTGCTTTAGAGGTAAGCATTCCCAATAGGTCCTTTGTGGTGGAGGCGTGATCTGAACACTGGCATTCAGTGTCACATTAAACTGTGATCTAACATATCAAATACAAAAGGGAAGAGTTTGAGAGTTTTCTTTCACTTCAAAGTCTAGGATGAAATGGCCAAACATGCTTTAAGATATTTATCTTCAGCGGTCAAAAGTCACTTTCTGGATGGATTATAGCTGTTTGTAATTTGGAGTTTCTTCATGCAATATTCTGTGATAATCTTGCCAAAATACAGCAGTGACATATGCCAGCATTGTCAAGATTCAGACATAGTGCTTAAAAATGCCTAGACAGATAATTTAAAATTCTTCAGTTGACAAGTAAATGCCCTTTTTCTTCTTCTTGCAACTCTATATTTAGGAAAGAGAGAATTTACTTCTGAACATTATTCAAATTCCAGTGCTCTATAAGAATAAACCATTTTGCATTAGAAAAGGACAAATCCTAAAAGATAAAAGAACAGCCAAGGCCCACCGTTACGGACTTAAAGAGAGTATGATATGGAGGAAAAGTTTAAGTGATAGGATGAAGTCATAGAGTCAGCTTTGAATGAGATAAAATAAAGCCCTTTCATATTAAATTAAATTGATATATGCTCAGGAAACATTAGCCTAAAGCCAAAATATCATGAGTAAGACTAGTCAGATATTCAAAAAGAGGTATTTAATTTGCTATAATCTCCCAATACCTGAGCTCTCAGGCAAATAGTCTTTAAAATTTAATATGTCTTATTTTTGCTCTAAATCTGATTAAGTTAGGAAAGTCACGTCTGCAAATACATAGCAGCAAGGCTTCCATATCACATTGTCCAAATCAAAGAAATCCTAGCTGCAGCAGTTCTAAGAGCTGAAAGAGCTGAAATTGAAAGCATTCATATAGATGAACTTCTCTTTCCTATATAAAAATTAAATATAATACTGGAAGGAAAGTAGGATGTTGGTCATTAATAAGCTAGGATAGATTCACTGCAAGTCTTGATGAGGAAAGCAGCTAGGAACTGGGTGACTCCTACATATATTTAAACCAGTTGTTCTTTCTGGTTAACGTGAAAACAGAAAGTTTAAATGTCTTTTAATTAATTTTATTTTCTACTCTTTTATAGTTTTAACCCTGTCCCTCAAAGGAATATAGCTGAGTAGTCTACTTACTACTCACTATTTAAAGCTAAATTCTCCATTTAATAGATATACGAGTAATATAGTATAAGAAACTCCTGGCTAATTTTATGGACTTGTACACAGTTCACCAGTTAGCACAGTGGTTAAACATGTCCTCTGCTAAAGTAAAAACACAGAACAGAGCTTTCCTTGTTAGGGCCAAGAGTTTTTACTGGGATCTGAGAACTCTAGATATATACCTTGTAAACATGTCACTTTCTAACAATGTCAAGGAACACGGAAAACACACCTATGAAGTGATCTCAGAGTCTGGAAGGAGATCCACTTACCTATAAATTATTATATGGAATGTAATTTGCATCCTCCTCTTCAATGCCATTGTTACCTGCATCAGTGATGCACCATGCTCTCTACAGAGTTACATCATGAAGAAGCACAGTCTTTGCTTTGAGGAGTTAATAATCTAATGAAGAGAACAAGAAAAATGATCAATCATCACCTTTATCCCACTTACCTATAGAGGAGCACACACCTAAATGGCCATGTATGAAGGCAGCCATATGTTTAGTGTTGCTTCAGTTTTTAAAAATAATATCTGTTCCAGGAAGTGGCCAAGATAGTGCAATAGGAACACCCTGAGCTCACCTCCTCCCATGGACACAGCAAAATTGCAACTATTTACAGATTGATGAGAAAGACATAAACACTGGCAGAAAAAAGATCTTCTACAATTAAAGATACAAAGGAACAATAACAAGATATACCTGGAGAAAACCATAATTCAAAAAGATACACATACCACAATGTTCACTGCAGCATTATTTACAATAGCCACGACATGGAAGCAACCCAAATGTCCATCGACAGATGAATGGAAAAGATGTGGCACATATATACAATGGAATATTACTGAGCCATTAAAAGGAATGAAATTGAGCTATTTGTGAGGTAGATGGACCTAGAGTCTGTCATTCAGAGTTAAGTAAGCCAGGAAGAGAAAAGCAAATACTGTATGCTAACACATATATATGGAATCTAGAAAAATGGTACTGATGAACCTAGTGGCAGGGTAGGAATAGAGATGCAGATGTAGAGAATGGACTTGAGGGCACCAGGGGGAGGGGAAGCTGGGACGTAGTGAGAGAGTAGCATTAACGTATACACACTACCAAATGTAAAATAGATGGCTAGTGGGAAGCTACTACAGAGCACAGGGAGATCATCTTGATGCTTTGTGAAGACCTAAAGGGGTAGGATTGGGAGGTTGGGAGGGAGGCTCAAGAGGGAGGGGATATGTGGACATATGTATACATGTGGCAGATTCACTTTGTTGCACAGCAGAAACTGAGACAATATTGTAAAACAATTATACTCCAACAAAGATAAAAAAATTAAAAAATAACAAGACGGGTAGGAAGAATGCAGACTCAGTATAGTCAAAACTCATACCCCCACGTGGATGACTCACAAATAGGAGAATAATTACAATTGCAGAGGTTCTCCCCAGGGAATGAGGGGTCCAAGCCCCACACTGGGCTCCGCACATTGGGGTTTCCTGCACTGGGAAGATGAGCACCAGAACATTTGGCTTTGAAGGCCAGCAGGCATTACTTTTGGGAGAGCCACAGGGCTGTAGGAAATAGAAACTCCACTCTTAAAGAGTGCACACAAAATCTCACACACTCTGAAACCAGGGAAGAAACAGTAGTTTGAAAGAAGCCTGGGTCAGACCCATTTGCTGATCTTGGAGAGTCTCCCAGAGAGGCAGGAGGCAACTGGAGCTCACCTTAGGGGACATAGATGCCAACAGCAGCCATTATAGGGAGTTCATTCTACCATGAAGACATTGGTGCTAGCAACTGCCATTTTGGAGTTTTCCCTCTAGTTTATTAACACTTAGACCTGGCCCCACCCACCAGTGTCAGAACCAGTACTTGGATGCCTCAGGCCAAGCAGCTAGCCAGGCAGGTACACAGCCCCACTCACCAGCAGGTCAGCTGCATTAGGACTCCCTGAGCTCCCAGCTGCCACCAGGATGTGACCCATCCACAGAGGGCACAGGACCCAGCCTTGCCCACCAGTGCACCAGCACTAGCCCCATGACTACCTGGGCCCTGGCTCCACCATGGAGCAGGCTAACATCAGCTGTGGGACACCCTAAGCCCCTCAGCCAGTGCCCGAGGCTCTGACCCCACCCACCAGTGAGCTGACACCAGCTTCAGGATACCCTGGACTCTGCAGCCAGCCATGTCAGGAACTAGCCCACTCACCAGCAGGCCAAAACCAGCTCCAGGACCCCCAGGGTTCTCTAGCCAGAGACCACAGGATCCAGCTCCATTCACTAGTGAGCTGGCACTAGCCCAGGGCCCCCTGGGACTTGACCTTGCTCACTAGTGGGCCAAAACCAAGTCTGGAATCCCAAGGGCTCCTGCATCCAAAGACACCAGGACTCAGATCCACCCATAATGGGCCAGCACTAACCTTAGGATCCCTGGTGTCCTGCAGCCAGAAACCCTGGGACCCAGATCTACCCACCACTGGGCTGACACTAGCCCTGGGACAAACTCTACCCACCAGAGGGCAAACACAAACTCCGAAACCCCTAAGGCCCTGCAGCTAGAGACACTGGGACCTGGCTCCCCCCACCAGTGAACCACCCAGAGGTCCCCAGGCCCACCCACCAGTGGGTCCACACAAGCTCCAGATCCTGGGCCCTGAAACCAAAGACCCCAGGACTCAGCTCCACCCACCAGAGGACCAATGCTATCCCCAGAGCCTAACCACACCCACTACCAGGCTGACACCAGCTTTGAGGCACCTTAGGATTATCAGCCAGCCACCCTAGGATCCAGCCTCATTCACCAGCCAGCCAATACTAGCTTTGGGACACCCCTGACCCTGCAGCCAGCCATGTTGGGGACCCTCCTCACCCATCGGCAGGCCAACAATAGATCTTGGACCCCTGGATCCACAATCACCAACCCTAGGACCTGGCTTTGCCAGCACCAGCCCTGGGCCCTCAGGGGCTCTGAACCAGCTGATTTGTGACAGAGCTCCACCCACCAGTGGCCAGTAGCCTCCACACAAGGCAGGGTCTGTCAACCAACCAGATTGGGGGCAGCCACACCAACCGGACACCCCATAGTAGTCAGCCACCTATAACAGAAAGACCCATGCAGCCTACAAAGGGGGTACCCATAGAGCATATAGTTTTGGTGACTAGAGGGGAGTACACTGCTGGGACACATAAGATGTCTCTTAAAAAAGGTCAGTTCTCCAAAACTGGAAAATGTAACCAACCTAACAAATACATAGAATTAAAAACAGTGAATTTGGCAAAATGAATCAATAGAGGAGTAAGTTTCTAACAAAGGAACAAGATAAAACCTTAGAAGAAGAGATAAGTGAAGTAGAGATAAGAAATCTATCCAAAAAAGAATTCAAGGTAATAATCATAAAGATGCTCAAAGGCCTCAGGAGAAGGAGGAACACAGTGAGAATTGTAACAAAGAGTTAGAAAACATAAAGAAGAACCAAACACAGCTGAAGAAGACAATAACTGAAATTAAAAATACACTAGAAGGAATCAATAGTAGATTACATGATAAAAAGGAATAGGTAAGCAAACTAAAGGACAGAGTTTCAGTGGAAATCACTAAAACTGAACAAAAAGAAAAAAGAATAAAAAGAAAAGAGACCTCTGAAATGACATCAAACAAACTATCATTTGTATATTATAGAAGAGGGAGATAAAGGGGCAGAGAAGTTATTTGAAGACATAATAGAAAACTTCCCTAATCAGGGAAAGGAAACAGATATGCAAGTCAAGGCAGAACAGATAGTCACAAACAGAATTGACCCAAAGAAGACCACACTAAGAACAATGTAATAAAATGGCAAAAATTATCGAACATTAAAAGCAGCAAGGGAAAAGCAACAAGTTACAAAGGAACTCCCCTAAGGAAATCAGCTTCCTTGTCAGCAAAAACTCTGCAGGTCAGAAGAGAATGGCATGATATATTTAAAGTGATGAATGAGGAAAACCTACAACTGAGAATAATCTACCCAGCAAGGCTTTCCCTCAGATTTGAAGGAGAAATCAAAAGTTGTACAGACAACCAAAAGCTAAAAGTGTTCAGTATCATGAATCCAACTTTACAAGAAATGTTAAAGGGACTTTTCTAAACAGAAATGGCCAAAGCTAGAAATACAAAACTTATAAAAGGAAAATTCTCATTGGTAAAGTCAGTAAACCATATATAGTAAAGGAAGTAAACCAACCACCTACAAAGCTAGTAGGAATGTTAAAAAAACTAAAGTAGTAAAATTATCTATATCCACAATAAGTAGTTAAGGGATAAACAAAATTTAAAAATAAATAAAAATTAAAAATAAAAAATTTTCTTATCAAGGAATACTTTGCTTCCAACCTCTGGACATGTTTATATACGTGACTGTGTCTATGTATATGTACATATGGGCACAAACACATATCAATAAATTAAGCACTGACATTAAGAAAAAAAGATACAAAATAAGATGTTAAAAATAGTCAATGCTGGTTAGGGGAATAAAATGCAGAGTTGTTAAAATATGTTTGAACTTAAGGAATAAGCAACTTGAAATAATCATGCATACATATAGATTGCTATATATAAACCTCATGGTAACCACAAACCAAAATCTATAATATATAAACATACAAAAAAGAGAAAGAATCCAAACATAACACTAATGATGGTCATCAAATCACAAGGGAAGTGAGCAAAAGAAGAACAAGAAAGAACTGCAAAAACAACCCCAAAACAATTAACAAAATGGAAATAAGTACATACTTATCAGTAATTATGTTAAATATAAATGGACTAAATACTCCAATCAAAAGATACAGAGTGGATGAATGGACCCCAAAATAAGACTCATATTTATGCTGCCTACAAGAGACTCACTTCAAATCTAAAGACACACACAGGCTGAAAGTGAGAAAAGAGAAAAAGTTATTCTATACAAATACAAATGAAAAGAAAGCTTGGGTATACAATATTTATATCAGACAAAATCAACTTTAAAAGAAGATGGTAACAAGAGACAAAGAAGGACATTACATAATGATCAAGGGATCAACAGAGAAGAAGATATAACAATTGTAAATACATGCACCCAACATAGGAGCATCTAAATACATAAAGTAAATATTAACAGACACAAAGAGAGAAATTGACAATGACACAATAATAGTAGGGGAAAGCAACACTCCACTTACATCAATGGACAGATCACCTAGACAGAAAATCAGTAAGAAAACACTGGGCTTAAATGACATATCAGATCTAATGTATTTAATATATATAGAACATCCCATCCCAAAACAGCAGAATACATATGATTTTCAAGTTCACATGGAAATTCTCCAGGATAAATCTCATGCTAGGTCACAAGACAAGTCTCAGTAAATTTAAGAAGACTGAAATCATGTCAAGCTTTTTTTTGACTACAAGGTTATGAGACTAGAAATCAACTACAAGAAAAAAAGTGCAAAACACACAAACACGTGGAGGCTAAATAATATGCTACTAAACAACCATGGGTCACTGAAGAAATCAAAAAATAGTTGGAGACAAGTGAAAACAAAAACAGAACAATTCAAAATCTGTGGGATGCAGCAAAAGCAGTTCTAAGAGGGAAGTTTATAGCAAGAGAAGCCTACCTCAGGAAACAAGAAAAATCTCAAACTATCTACCACTATACCTAAAGGAATTAGAAAAAGAACAAACAAAACTGAAAGTTACTAGAAAGAAAAAATTATAAAGAAAAGAGAAGAAATAAAGAAAATAGACACTATTTTTATTACACAAAAAAGCAAAGGAAAATGAATGAATGAAACTAAGACCTGGTTCTTTGAAAAGATCAACAAGATTGATAAAACTTTAGCCAAATCCATCAAGAAAAAAAACAGGGCCCCAAACAGGAAAATCAGAAATGAAAACGAGGTTACAACCAACACCACAGAAAAACAGAGGATCATAAGATATTGCTATGAACAATTAAACATCAATAAAAATGACAACCTAGAAGTGGACAAGTTCCCAAGACCTATCCAGGAAGAAATAGAAAATATAAAGATATTAATTACCAGTAATGAAACTGAATCAGTAATATTTTTTAAATCCCCCAAAAGTCTAGAACCAGGTGGCTTCACAGGTGAATTCTACCAAACTTTTAGAGATGAGTTAACATATATCCTTCTCAAACTATTCCAAAAAAATTGCAGAGCATAGAATGCTTCTGAACTTATTCTACAAGGACAGCATCATCCTTATACCAAAACCAGACAAAGATATCACACACACACACAATTACAGGCCAATATCACTGGTAAACATACATGAATAAATCCTCAACAAAATATTAGCACACCAAAGTCAACAATACATTAAAAAGATCACACACCATGATCAAGTGGAAGTTATCCCAGGGATGTAAGGCTGTCTCAATATCTGCAATTTAATCAATGTCATACACCACATCAACAAAATGAAGAATAAAGACCATATGATCATCTCAATAGATAAAAAAAAAACAACTTTTGATAAAAATAAACAGCCATTTATGAAAAAAACTTTCAACAAAGTGGGTATAGAGGGAATAGACCTCAACATAATAAAGGCCACATATGACAAGTCCATAGATATCACCATACTGAAATCTTTTCCTCTAAGATGGGGAACAAGACAAGGATGTCCAGTTTTACCACTTTTATTCAACATAGTATTGGAAGTCCTACCCACAGCAATCAGACAAGAAAAAAATAAATAAAAGGAATCCAAATTGGAAAGGAAGAAGTAAAACTGTCACTGTTTACAGATGACATAGTGCTACAGAAAATCCTAAAGATACCACCAAAAGAAACTGTTAGAATTTATTAATGAATTCAGTAAAGTTGCAGAATACAAAGTTAATATAAAGAAATCTGTTGTATTTCTATACACTAACAACGCTCTATCAGAAACAGAAATTAAGGAAACAACACTATTTACAATCACATCAAAAAGAATAAAATACCTAGGAGTAAATCTAAGGAGGTAAAAGACCTGTATTCAGTTTTCATAACCTAAATGTAAGGTGAGACACTATAAAACTCTTAGAGGAAAACATAGGCAGAACACTCTATGACACAAAGTAAGAGTCTTTCTGACCCACCTCCTAGAATAAAGGAAATAAAAACAAAAATAAACAAATGGGACCTAACAAAACTTAAAAGCTTTCACATAGCAAAAGAAGCCATAAACAAGACAAGAAGATAACCCGCAGAATGGGAGAAAACATTCACCAATGAAGCAATTGACAAAGGATTAATCTCCAAACTATACAAGCAGCTCATGCATCTCAATATCAAAAAAACAAACAACCCAATCCAAAAATGGGTGGAAGACCTAAATAGACTTTTTTTTAAAGAAGATATACAGGTGGCTAACAAACACATGTAAAGATGCTCAACATCACTAATCATCAGAGAAATGCAAATCAAAGCCACAATGAGGTATCACCTTACACCAGTCAGAATGGCCATCATCAAAAAATCTAGAAACAACAAATGTTGGAGAGGGTGTGGAGAAAAGGGAACCCTCCTGCACTGTTGGTGGGAATGTAAATTGGTACAGCCACTATGGAAAACAATATGGAGATTTCTTAAAAAACTAAAAATAGAGCTACCATATGACCCAACAATCCCACTACTGGGCATATAACCTAAGAAAACCATAACTCAAAAAATACATGTACCACAATATTCACTGCAGCACTATTTAAAATAGCCGGGACATGGAAGCAACCTAAATGCCCATCAACAGATGAATGGATAAAGAAGATGTGGCACATATATACAATGGAATATTACTCAGCCATAAAAAGGAATGAAATTGAGTTATTTGTAGTGAGGTGGATGGACCTGAGTCTGTCACATTGAGTGAAGTGAGCCAGAAAGAGAAAAACAAATTCTGTATGCTAATGCATATATATGGAATCTAAAAAAAAAATGATACTGATGAACCCAGTGGCAGGGCAAGAATAAAGATGCAAATGTAGAGAATGGACTTGAGGACATGGGCTGGTGGGGGTGGGTAGGAAGGGGAAGCTGGGATGAAATAAGAGAGTGGCACTGACATATATACACTACCAAATGTAAAACAGATAGCTAGTGGGAAGCTACTGCATAACACAGGGAGATCAACTTGATGATGGGTGATGACTTAGAGGGGTGGGACAGGGAGGGTGGGAGGGAGGCTTAAGAGGAAGGGGATATGGGGATATATGTATAAATACAGCTGATTCACTTTGTACAGCAGAAAATGGCACAACAGTGTAAAGCTATTATACTCCAATAAAGATCTGAAAAAAAAAATCTAACAAAAGAAAACACCAACGGTATTTTTCACAGAACTAGGACAAATAATTCTAAAACTTGTATGGAAACACAAAAGACCCCAAATAGCCAAAGCAATCTTGAGAAAGAACAAAGCTGGAGAGATCATGCTCTCTGATTTCAAACTACACTACAAAGCTACAGTAATCAAAACAGTATGGTACTGGCACAAAACCAGACACCTATGTCAGTAGAACAGAATATAGAGCCCAGAAATAAACCTGCACTTATATGGGCAATTAATCTATGACAAAGGAGGCAAGATATACAATGGGGAAAAGATAGCCACTTCAAAAAGTGGTGTTGGGAAAACTGGACAGTTACATGCAAAAGAATAGACCACTTTCTCATATCATGAACAAAAATAAATTCAAAATGGATTAAAGATTTAAATACAAAACCTTAAATCACAAAACTTCTAGAAGAAAACATACGCAGTATGTTCTTTGACATTGATCTTAGTAATATTTTTTGGATCTGTCTCTTCAAGCAAGAGAAAAAATGAGAAAATACAGGGACTACATAAAGCTGAAAAGCTTCTGAACAGTGAAGGAAACTATCAACAAAATGAAAAGGCCACCTACTGAATGGGAGAAAGTATTTGCATACAATATATTCAATAAAGGGTTAATATCCAAAATATACAAAGAACTCATACAACTCAACATCAAAAAAACCAAACAACCCAATAAAAAAGTGGGCAGAGGATCTTAATAGACATTTTTATAAGACATACAGATGGCTAACAGGTACATCAAAAGATGCTCAACATCACCACAGGGAAATGTAAATCAAAACCACAATGAGATACAACCCTATACCTGTCAAAACAGCTATTATCAGAAAGACATGAAATAACAAATTGTTGGCAAGGATATGGGAAAAAGGAGACTCTCATATGCTGTTGCTGGAGATGTAAATTGCTATAGTCACTATGGAAAACAGTATGGAGATTCTTCAAAAAATTAAAAATAGAACTCGCATATGACCCATCAATTCTAGTCCTGGGTATTTATCTGAAGAAAATGAAAACACCAATTAGAAAAGATATACACACATCTATGTTCAGTACAGAATTATTTACAATAGCCAAGATATGGAATCAACCTAAGTGTCCATCAATAGATGAACTGATGATGAAGATATGCTAAATATACATAATGGAATAGTACTCAGCCATACAAAGAATGAAATCTTGCCATTTGCAACCATATGGATGGACCTAGAGGGTATTATGCTAAGTGAAATAAGTCAGACAGAGAAAGACAAATACTGTATGATTTCACTTATATGTGGCATCTAAACAAGTGAACCAACATAACAAAACAGAAACAAAGTCATAGATTCAGAGAACAAACAGGTGGTTGCCAAAAGAGAGGGGGATGAGACAGGAGAGAAGTAGGTGAGGAAGATTAAGAGGTACAAACTTCCAGTAGCAAAGTAAATGGGTCATGGCTATGAAATGTACAGTGTGGGGGTTATGGTCAATAATTAGGTAACACCTTTTTGTATGGTGATAGATCATAACAAGACTTGTGGTCATTTTGAAATGTACAGACATAGCGAATCACTGTGTTGTATAACAGGAATTAATACACTGTTGTAGGTCAATTATACTTCAAAATTAATCAATGAACCAACCAAACAAAAGAACTCATAGAAAAAGAGATCAGATTTGTATTTTTTTTCTATTTCTTTAATGTTGTATCTATATGAGATGATGGATGTTCACTAAACTTACTGTGGTAATCACTTCATGATATACATAGGCAAAATCATTATGCTGTACACCTTAAATTTATATAGTGCTGTATGTCTATTATATCTCAATAAAACTGGAAGAAAAAAACAAAAAATTCTCATTTGTTTCTAATTCACTAAGTATCTTTCATTATTTTATCTTAAAAAAACTTTAAACTGAGGACACAAACTGAAAGTACACTATGGTAACTGCTAATACTTCCTAAAGATATGTCCACATCCAAATACCTAGAACCTCTGAAAGTCACCTTATTTGGAAAAAGTGTCTTTGCATATATGATTAAGTTATGGATTTTGAGATGAGATTATCCTGAATCACACAGGTAGGCTTTAAATGTCATCACAAGTATCTTTATAGGAGAGAGCCAGCAAAATATTAGAACATACAGAGGAGAAGGTGATGTCAAGATGGAGGCACAGATGGGATGGATGTAGCCTTAAGCCAAGGAATGCTGGTAAGCCAGCAGCACCTGGAAGAGACAAAGAATGGATTTTGCTCTAGAGTTCCTCGAGGAATTGAAGACCTGCCAATACCTTGACTTCAGATTTTTAACCTGTAAAACTATAAATAAATTTCTGTAGCAGCCCTAGGCAACTGATACATGTACACACCAATGTGTGCTGCTCAGTGGATTACCAAAAAAGCTAATATTTATAACAACCATCTAGTCTAGAAAAATTGCTAAGTCTCCTCTTATTCTTCCTACAAGCTTTTTCATCCTCCCTAAATGTAACCACTACCTTGATTTCTATAACCATAGTTTATGCCTGTTTTGAACTTTAAATAATTCACACTCATCTTTGGTACTTTTTCCCTTAGTATAAGTTTTATCCATGTTGCTGTGATTAGCTACAGTTTGTTCATTTTCATTACAGAATATTATTCTATTGCATAGCTTTACCATAATTTATTTATCCATTATACTATTGAGGGGGCATTCGGGTTGTTTCCAATTTTAGGTCATCATGAGCAATGCCACTATGAACAGCATTGTTTGTATGTACACATCTTTCTTGTTTTCTTCCTTCTTTTTTTCTTCCTATTTATTCTCAGGTGTAACTGCTGGGTTATAGGATTTACATACTTTCAACATTAGTAGATACTGCCAAAAAATGCTGTTGTACTGATTTACACTCCCTCCAGCAGTGTGCAAGGCTTCCTGATGCTTCACATCCTCTTCAGGATTTGGAATTCTTAGTCTTTTATTGGGTGGGCCAAAAGGTTCATTCCGTTTTTTTCCATAAGATGACTCTAGTAGCACTTAGTTGTTTTCAACTTGATTCAAAACAATTTTGTTAGATTGTATGTGACAGCTGTCATATCAGCGTGCATTTAAAAAAAGACATCAAAATTGGTGAATTTTTGTGTAGCCTTTTTAATATTGAAGATGGAAGAAAAAAAGCAACAGCTTCAAAATATTATGCTTTATTATTTCAAGAAAGGTAAAAATACAACTGAAACACACAAAAAGGATTTGTGCAGACTATGGAGAAGGTGCTGTGACTGCTTTAACGTGTCAAAAGTGGTTTGTGAAGTTTTGTGCTAGAGATTTCTCACTGGATGATGCTCCACGGTCTGGCAGACCAGTTGAAATTGATAGCAATCAAATCAAAACAATAATTGAGAACAATCAACATTATACCATGTGGAAGATAGCTGACATACTCAAAATATCCAAGTCAAGCCCTGAAGATCATTTGCACCAGCTTGGTTATATGAATCGCTTTGATGTTTGGGTTCCACATAAGTTAAGTGAAAAAAAACCTTCCTGATCATATTTCTATATGTGATTCTCTACTGAAACATAATGAAAACGTTCCATTTTTAAAACAAATTGTGATGGGCGATGAAAAGTGGATACTGCACAACAATGTGGAATGGAAGAGATCGTGGGGCAAGTGAAATGAACCACCACCAACCACACCAAAGGCTGGTCTTCATCCAAAGAAGGTGATGTTGTGTATATGGTGGGATTGGAATGGAGTCCTTTATTATGAGCTCCTTCTGGAAACCCAAACGATTAATTCCAACAAGTACTGCTCCTGATTAGACCAACTGAAAGCTGCACTCGACAAAAAGTGTCCAGAATTAGTCAATAGAAAATGCATAATCTTCCATCAGGATAAGGCAAGACCACATGTTTCTTTGATGACCAGGCAAAAACTGTTACAGCTTGCCTTGGAAGTTCTGATTCATCCATCGTATTCACCAGACATTGCACCTTCGGATTTCCACTTATTTCGGTCTTTACAAAATTTTCGTAATGGAAAAAATTTCAATTCCCTGGAAGATTGTAAAAGGCACCTGGAACAGGTCTTTGCTCAAAAAGATAAAGTTTTCATAAGATGGAATTTTGAATTTGCCTGAAAAGTGGCAGAAGGTAGTAGAACAAAAGGGTGAATATGATGTTCAATAAAGTTTCTGGTGAAAATGAAAAATGTGACTGATTTTTACTTAAAAAGCCAAAGGCACTTTTTGGCCCACCCAATACTTTCAGGCTAATTTTTTCCTTTTTTAACTTTAGCTGTTCTACTGGGAGTATAAATACATCTCATATACACTTAAAAAAATATACAAACTTTTATATTAAGAAATAAAATTAAAACTAGAAAAAATGTGTAAGTGTACAACTCAGTGAAGTGAAAGTGTCCATGATACTGCCATCAAATCAAGAACATTACCAGCATCCCAGAAGTCTTCCTTGTATTGGCTGCGATTACACTTTCTGCCAAACTGACACAACACTTAATGTTCAGACTTGGAACAATTTGAGCAACCAAATAAACAATTATAGCATTATGTTATAACCCAAAGAATAAAATGAATGTCCATAAATTTTTGCTAATATCAATAAATGTTAGAGAGGGGACAAATCTTTCTTAGAGAAGAAAATCAATTAATAAATGTAGAAAGAATGGGAGAAATAGAAAATCCTGTTAGAATACCATGGTAATAATTGCCACAGACAAATTCCATTGATGAATGCTAAAATTACCAGATGAAATTTTAAAGAGGAACAGGATATTTGCATAGCCTCCAATAACTTTCCTGAAAATATTTTTTAAATTACTCCAGTGGTTTTATCATATTTTCATAAATTCCTTGATTTTCCTCTTTCTAGGAGGTGAAACTTAATCCCTCTCCCCTTCAGCGTGGGCTGGACTTAAGGACTCACTTCTAATGAATACAGAATGGAAAGAGAAAAGTAATAACTTTACAGTGGAGAAACCTGGCAGACACCACCATAATCAAATGATCAAGGTTAACATTACCAGTGATGCCATGTTGATAGCAGGTATTCCCTGATATGATACAATGAAAGCTGCTTGCCTTCTGTGACGTTCTTCTCAAAGATCCATTACTTCAGTCTAATAATGAGAAAACACCAGACAAATCCAAAATGAGGAATATTCTACCAAATACCTGATGAGTACTCTTCAAAAGTGCTTAAGTCACGAGAGACATGGAAAGACTGAGAAACTATCACAGACTAGAGAAGACTAAGGAGACATGATAACTAAATACAACCTAGTATCCTGGATAGGAACTTGGAACAAAAAAAAGACATTAATAGAAAATCTGGGGAAATCTGAATAATGTCTATAGTTTAATTTATAGTATTATTGATCAATTCTTAGTGTTGATGGGTATCCCATAGTTATATAGGGAAAGCAGGGTAAAGGACATGATATAAGAAATCTCTGTAACATCTCTCCAACTCTCTGTAAATCTAAAATGATTAAAAAACCAAAAAGTTAAAAGCAAAGAATCTGAACTGTGCAAAAAAAAAAACCAAAAAAACAAAAACAAAAACTGGAAACAATCCAAAAATCCTTCAACTGGTGGGTGGATAAACTGTGGAACATCCATACAGTGCAAGACTCCTAGGTAATAAAAAGGAATGAACTGCTGATACACACAACAACATGGATGAATCTCAACTGTATTAAATGCAGTAAAAGAAGCCAAACTCAAAGTCATGTATGATTTAATTTTTACAACATTCTGGAAAAGGCAAAAATGTAATGATGAAGAACACATTACTGGTTGCTTGTGGTAAGGGCTGGTAGGGAGGAGTTAACTGCAATGGGGAGCATAAAGGATTTTGGGGGGTAGTGGAACTGTTCTGCAGCTAGATTGTGGTGGTGGTTACACAACTCTATTCATTTGTAAAAACTTAGAAAACTATATAACATAAAAAGTCAATTTTACTTTACATAAAAGTTAAAATGAAATTTTCAAACAACAATTAATAGTATTTGCTGGATATTATGACACTAATACTTTTATATATTGCAAATATAGATAGAAATCTACTCTACAAAGTTATATATAGAAAATATATACTTTATCAAAATGCCATCAAATTAAAATAAAAAGCCTAAATAATGTAACAATTAAAAAAAAATACAATTGACTGTAACAATTTTCTCACAAAGAAAACATCAGACCATGATACTTTTATCAGGAAAAGATATTCCAACCATAAATAAACTATTACAGAGTGAAGAAAAGAGGAAAAATTCCACTGTTTTATAAGATTAACATAATTTTGACATCAAACTCAACAAAGATAGTATAAGAAAATTATAGGTCATCACCTCTCATGAAAAATTATGCAAAATTAAATAAATATCAAGATCAAGTAATGCATGAAAATTAAAAGTTGATCCATCAGGATTTAGTTGATTCATCCTACAAATTCAATTTGAACTTAACATCTGAAAAATTAAGCCAATAATCACATTAAAATATTAATGTATTAAAGGAGGAAAGCAATCCAATCATCTCAATACAGGAGCAGAAAAATGTTTGAAAACATTCATCAGTCATGAATTAAAAAAACCCACAACAAATCAGCAAACTAGGAATAAAAGGAAACTTCTTTACCTCAATAAACATTCTACAAGAACCTACAGCAAACATTTTACTTGGTGGTGTTGAAGTAAATCCCTTTACTTCAGGACTTCTGAAGTGTTGAAACTATCCCTTTAAAATCAGGCACAATGACATTCATTTTACGCACTTTTGTTCAATCTCTAGCTAGTTCAGGAAAGCAAATTTATATACATATTTGTATAAATGTGCATATATGAGTGTGTGTGGGTAGGGCTTAGAAAGGGAAAAACAAAAGCTTCATTAATCTCAGGTAATAAAATTGCTTACCTCAAAAATTCAAAGGGATTCCAAATAAATTATTGGTATTAATAAATTGTCTAGCAACTTTTCTAGACAAAAAATTAATGTATGAAAATAAATTGCTTTGCTCTGAGTAATTAAACATCAATTAAAAATGTAATTTTAAGTGGGATTTATCCCAGGGATGCAAAGATTCTTCAATATACACAAATCAATCAATGTGATACACCATATTCACAAACTGAAGAATAAAAACCATATGATCATCTCAATAGATGCAGAAAAAGCTTTTGACAAAATTCAACGCCCATTTATGATAAAAACTCTCCAGAAAGTGGGCATAGAGGGAACCTACCTCAACATAATAAAGGCCATATACAACAAACCCACAGCAAACATCATTCTCAATAGTACAAAGCTGAAAGCACTCCCTCTAAGATCAGGAACAAGACAAGGGTGTCCACTCTCTCTAGTATTATTCAACATAGTCTTGGAAGTCCTAGCCACAGCAATCAGAGAAGAAAAAGAAATAAAAGGAATCCAAATTGGAAAAGAAGAAGTAAAACTGTCACTGTTTGTAGATGACATTATACTATACATAGAAAGTCCTAAAGATGCCACCAGAAAACTACTTGAGCTAATCAATGAATTTGGTAAAGTTGCAGGATACAAAATTAATGCACAGAAATCTCTTGCATTCCTGTACACTAACAATGAAAGATCAGAAAGAGAAATTAAGGAAACAATCCCATTCACCATTGCAACAAAAAGGATAAAATACCTAGGAATAAACCTACCTAAGGAGGTAAAAGACCTGTACTCAGAAAACTATAAGACACTGATGAAAGAAATCAAAGATGACACAAACAGATGGAGAGATACACCATGTTTGTGGATTGGAAGAATCAATATTGTGAAAATGAATGTACTACCCAAAGCAATCTATAGATTCAATGCAATCCCTATGAAATTACCAACAGCATTTTTTACAGAACTAGAACAAAAAATCTTAAAATTTGTAGGGAGACACAAAAGACTCCAAATAGCCAAAGCAATCTTGAGGAGAAAAAAAAAAAAAGAAAAAACAAACGGAGCTGGAGGAATCAGACTCCCTGACTTCAGACTATACTACAAAGCTAGAGTAAACAAGACAATATGGTACTGGCACAAAAACAGAAATATAGAACAATGGAACAGGACAGAAAGTCCACAGATAAACCCATGCACCTACAGTCAACTAGTCTATGACAAAGAAGGCAAGGATGTACAATGGAAAAAAGACAGTCTCTCCAATAAGTGGTGCTAGGAAAACTGGACAGCTACATGTAAAAGAATGAAATTTGAACACTCCCTAATATCATGCACAAAGATAAACCCAAAATGGATTAAAGACCTAAATGTAAGGCCAGACACTATAAAACTCCTAGAGGAAAGCACAGGAAGAACACTCTTTGACATAAATCACAGCAAGATCTTTTTTGACCCACTTCCTAGAGTAACGGAAATAAAAACAAAAATAAACAAATGGGACCTAATGAAACTTAAAAGCTTTTGCAAAACAAAGGCAACTATAAACAAGATGAAAAGACAACCATCAGAATGGGAGAAAATATTTGCAAATGAACAAATGGATAAAGGATTAATCTCCAAAATACACAAGCAGCTCATGTAGCTCAATATCAAAAACACAAATGACTCAAACCAAAAATGGGCTGAAGACCTAAATAGACATTTCTCCAAAGAAGACATACACATAGCCAAGAGGCAATTAAAGTGATGCTCAACATCACTAATTATTAGAGGAATGCAAATCAAGACTACAATGAAGTATCACCTCACACAAGTTAGAATGGGCATCATCAGAAAATCTACAAACAATAAATGCTGGAGAGGATGTGGAGAAAAGGGAACCCTCTTGCACTGTTGGTGGGAAGGTAAATTGATACAGTCACTATGGAGAAGAGTATGGAGGTTCCTCAAAAAATCTAAAAACAGAATTACCTTATGACCCAGCAATCCCCTACTACTGGGCATGTATCCAGAGAAAAGCATAATTCAAAAAGACATATACACCTGAATGTTCATTGCAGCACTATTTACAATAGCCAGGTCATGGAAGCAACCTAAATGTCCACTGACAGAAGAATGGATAAAGAAGATATGGTAAATATATACAATGGAATATTACTCAGCCATAAAAAGGAATGAAATTGCATCATTTGTAGAGATGTGGATGGACCTAGAGACTGTCATACAAAGTGAAATAAGTCAGAAAAAGAAAAACAAATATTGTATATTACTACATATATGTGGAATCTAGAAAAATGGTACAGATGAACAAGTTTGCAAGGCAGAAATAGAGACACAGATGTAGAGAACAAACGTATGGACACCAAGGGGGGAAAGCAAGGGTGGAGGGGGGATGAACTGGGAGACTGGGATCTACATATATACACTAATATGTATAAAATAGATAAATACTAAGAATCTGCTGTATAGCACAGGGAACTCTACTTCACTTTGCTGCACAGTAGAAAATAACACAACATTTGAAAACAACTACACCGCAATAAAATTTTTTTTTAAATTTTAGAAAAGTAATGCATCAAATATATAAATATCTAAGAACAATTTTAACAAAGATGTATAAAACTTTAGAGAGAAGTATGAAACAACTGAACTATATTAAATAAAATATAAATAGTAGAAAGATAGTAAATATTAAATAGGACAATGCAACATTGGTTCAGAAACAGTCAACTAGTAGAAATTAATAGAGTTCCCATAGCAGACTCAAACAACACAGAAAGTTGATTTATGACATATGTGGCGTTGACAGACTTTTCAATAAATTGGCTAAGACAACAGCTTTAAAAAAAAGTATCAAATTTGACCTCTTCCTAACACTGTACAAAAAAGCCAATTCAAATTAAATTATACTCTTGAGTCTGGCTTCTTTCACTCAGCATAATGAATTCAAGATTTATCCATGCTGTTGATTGCATCAGTAGTTTATTCCTCTTATTGTTGAACAATAAGCCATTGTGTGATGAACTTAGTTATTCTCCAGTTGAAGCACATTTTTGTTTTTATTTTCTGCAAATTATGAATAAAGCTGTATAAACACTTATAAAACAGGTTTTTGGGAAAAAAATTTTTTTTTATTTTTCTTGGATAAATACTAGGAGTTCCATAATTAGATCATATAATAACCATGTTTTTAACTTTATAAGAAACTTCTAAAATGTTCTCCAAGATGGCTGTACCATTTTGCATCCTCACCAGCAATATTTGAGAGTTCTTGTTGCTCTGCATCTTCATTAGCACTTGTAGTGTTATTTTCTTGGATTTAGCTATTCTAATAAATGAAATTTTATCAAGTAGTGAAATCTCATTGTTTTATTTTGTATTTCCCTAGTTACTAATGAGGTTGAGCATATTTAATGTGCTTATCTGCCTTCTTCTGATGAAGCATCTATTCAGTATTTTATCCATTTAAAAAATTGATGTTGTTCATGTTCTTGGATTGGAAGAATCAACACTGTCAAAATGACTATACTACCCAAAGCAATTTACAGATTCAACACAATCCCCATCAAATTCCCAATGGCATTTTTCACAGAAATAGAACAAGAAATTTTACGATTTGTAAGGAAATGCAAAAGACCCCGAATAGTCAAAGCAATCTTGAAAAGGAAAGATGCAGTTGGTGGAATCAGGCTTCCTGACTTCACACTATACTATAAGGCTACAGTGATCAAAACAGTATGGTACTGGCACACAAACAGAAATATAGATCAATGGAACAGGTTAGAAAGTCCAGAGATAAACTATGGTCAACTAATCTATGACAAAGGAGGCAAGGATATACAATGGAGAAAAGGTAGTCTCTTCAATAAGTGGTGCTGGGAAAACTGGACAGCTATATGTAAAAGAATGAAATTAGAACACTCCCTAACACCATACACAAAAGTAAACTCAAAACGGATTAAAGACCTAAATGTAAGGCCAGACACTATAAAACTCCTAGAGGAAAACATAGGAAGAACACTCTTTGACATAAATCACAGCAAGATCTTTTTTGACTCACCTCCTAGAGTAATGGAAATATAAACAAAAATAAATAAGTGGGGGCTTCCTAGGTGGCGCAGTGGTTGAGAATCCACCTGCCAATGCAGGGGACACAGGTTCAATTCCTGCTCCAGGAAGATCCCACGTGCCGTGGAGCAACTAAGCCTGTGCGCCACAAATATTGAGCCTGAGCTTTAGAGCCCATGAGCCACAACTATTGAGCCCATGTGCTGCAACTACTGAAGCCCATGCGCCTAGAACCCGTGCTCTGCAACAAGAGAAGCCACGGCAATGAAGAGCCCACGCACTGCAACAAAGAGTAGCCCCCACTCACCGCAATTGAAAAAAAGAAAGCCCGTGCACAGCAAAAAAGACCCAGCACAGCCAATAAAATAAATAAATTTATAAATAAATAAATAAATAAATAGGACCTAATGAAACTTCAAAGCTTCTGCACAGCAAAGGAAACTAGAAGCAAGACAAAAAGACAACCCTCAGAATGGGAGAAAATATTTGCAAACGAATCAACAGACAAAGGATTAATCTCTAAAATATATAAACAGTTCATCCACCTCAATATCAAAAAAACAAACAACCCAATCAAAAAATGGGCAGAAGACCTAAATAGGCATTTCTCCAAAGAAGACATACAGATGGCCAAGAGACATATGAGAAGCTGCTCAACATCACTAATTATTAGAGAAATGCAAATCAAAACTAACCTCACACCAGTTAGAAAGGACATCATCAGAAAATCTACAAACAGTAAATGCTGGAGAGGGTGTGGAGAAAAGGGAACCTTCTTGCACTGTTGGTGGGAATGTAAACTGATACGGGCACCATGGAGAACAGTATGGATGTTCCTTGCAAAACTAAAAATAGAACTACCATATGACCCAGCAATCCCACTAATGGGCATATACCCAGAGAACACCATAATTCAAAAACACACATGCACTCCAATGTTCATTGCCAGCACTATTTACCAGGACATGGAAGCAACCTAAATGTCCATCAGCAGATGAATGGATAAAGAAGATGTGGTACATATATACAATGGAATATTACTCAGCTGTAAAAAGCAATGAAACTGGGACATTTGTAGAGACATGGATGGACCTAGAGACTGTCATACAGAGTGAAGTGAGCCAGAAAGAGAAAAACAAATATCGTATATTAACTCATATATATGGAATATAGAAAAATGGTACAAATCAACCAGTTTGCAAGGCAGAAATAGAGACACAGATGTAGAGAACAAACATATGGACACCAAGTGGGAAAAGCGGGGAGGGTTGGGGGGGAATGAATTGGGAGATTGGGATACCAAACTGTACACTCTAAATATACACAGTTTGTTGTATGTTAACTATATCTTAATAAAAGTTCTTAAAAAAATTGAAGTTGTTTTCTTATTGTCTCGAGACTACTTTATAGAATATATTCTTGATATAAGCTTTCTGAACATTTTACAAATGAAAAGCTTAACTTTTCACTTCTTAATAGTGTTTTTATTTATTTATTTATTTTTAAGAACAGTTGTTTTTTTAAAAAGAGTCTCTTCTTTATAGCACAGGGAACTCTACTCAATGCTTTGTGGTAACCTAAATGGGAAGGAAATCCAAAAGAGAGGGAATATATGTATACATACAGCTGATTCACTTTGCTATACACTAGAAACTAACACAACATTGTAAAGCAACTATACTGCAACAAAAATTAATAAAACAGTCTTCATTTGTTAGAGATATTATGAAATATGGGTGCATGAAATGACATGATGCCAGAGATTTTTGTAGATTTCTTGGGATTTTCTCTATAGACATACATGTCGTTTGTTATTAAAGATAGTTTTTTTCTTTTCCTATCTGTGGGTATCTTATTGTATTTTTTCTTTTGCATTACTACTGGTTTGGGCTTGTAATTCAGTACTGAAGAGGAATGGAGAGAGTGAACATCCTTGCTTGTTCCAGATCTTATACAGCATTCAGTTTTTCATGATTACATATGAAGGTAGCTGACGGATTCCTTCCTTTCTTCCTTTTATCAGGTTAGGAAAGTTTTCCATTCCTAGCTTGCTGAGAGTTTTTGTATGAATGAATGTTGAACTTTGTCAAATGCACTTTCTGTATTTATTGATATAATCTTGTAGGTTTTTTCAAATGTTGAATCAGACTTTCATTCCCTTTATAAATCCAAATTGGTCATGATATTTTATCATTTTATAGTTATTGCTTCATTTAATTAATATTGGCTTCAGAATTTTTGTGTCTATATTCATGTGTTATATTGATTTGGAACTTCCTTTTCTTGTCTTTGTCTGATTCTGGTATTGGGGTTATGCTAGTTTCATAAAATAAGTCAGGAAATTTATTCTTCTCTTCTATTTTCTGGAAGAGGTTGGACAGACTCGATAATATTTCTGCCTTAAGGAATTTGTTCATTTCTTCTAAATTATTAAATTTATGGACAAAGAGCTGTTCGCAGTATTTTCTCATTGCTTTTTAAATGTCCACGAATCTGCAGTGATGTCTCATATTTTAGATTTTTGTAATTTGTGTCTTCTATCTTTTCTTAGTCAATTGGGGCAAAGTTTTATCAATTGTATTGATCTTTTCAAACAATTAGCTTTTGGTTTCACCAATATTTTGTATTATCTTGCTGCATTACATTTCATTGATTTCTGCTCTTTATTATTTCCTTCCTTCTACTTACTTTGAGCTTAATTTGCTCTTCATTTTCTACTCATGTATTTCATCTACATACACTGAAAACCCCACCAGCAAACATTATAATTTTTGCTTTTATCATTCATATTGAAAAAAAAGTAAGAGGAGAAAAAATGGTCTATTTACCCTGATGTTTACCATTTCTGTTTTTCTTTCATTCTTGAAGTTCCAGGTTTGCTTTTTTTTTTTTTTTTTTAAAGGAACTTTCTGTAGGATTTCTTTTAGAGAAAATCTGCTGGAAGATAATTCTTAGTTTTCCTTCTTCTGAGTATGTCTTTATTCTTGAATGATATATTCTCTTAGTAGAAGTTAATATAAAACTGTTGACAGTCTTTTTTCCAGCAATTCAGTGATGTTTTCCTACTGTCATCTAGCTTCCATGATTTCTGATGAGAAATCATGTTCCCTTACAAGTAATGTGTTGTTTTTCTTTGGCTGCTTTCATGATATTTTCTCTTCAGTTTTCAGCAGTTTTATTAAGATATGTCTGAGCATGGTTTTCTTTAAGTTTATTATGTTTAGAATTTGGTGAGCTTCTTGAATCTGAAAATTTATGTCTTTTAGCAAATTTGGGGAGTTTTCAGCTATTCTCTTCCCACGCCAATTCATGTTTTCTCTCTTCCAGGATGCCAACGACGCAAATTTTAGATATTTTGTCATTCTCCCACAAGTCCCTAAAACTCTGTAAATTTTTTTCAATCTTTTTTTCACTATGTTTTCCAGAGTGGGTAATTTTTATTTTACTATTTTTCAAGTCCACTGAACTTTTCTTCTGTCATCTCCTTTCTGCTATTCAAGATATCCATGGAAGTTTTTATTTCAGTGTCATATTTTCAGTTAAGATTTTAAAAATATTTATACCATTTCTATCTCCATGCCTAGAAGTTTTATGTTTCCATTTACTTCAAGAGTGTTCAGATTTACCTCATGGTACTTTAAAGTCTATCTGATACTTCCAACATTTGAGGAATGTCAGTTTGTGTCTGTTGACCAGATTTTCCATTAAGAATTGGTTATATGTTCTACTTGTAAAATTTTTATGTCAAACAATTTTGGATGTTTACTAATAAGAAAAAAATATCAAGTTGTACACTTTAAATATATGCAGTTTATTGCATGTCAATTGTATCTCAATAAAAGTTCTTAAAGAAAAACAAAAAATCAATTTTGAATGTTTTATGCACACTGTAAATATGTTGTGAGATTCTAAGCCCCATTAAAATCCTCAGGAGAATGTTGATTGTTTTGATTAACAGGAAATCTAGCCACGTAGTTTCTGACCGCAAGTTCTGCATCAGTTTCTGTGGGTGTTGGTTCCAATGTGAATTCAGGTTTTTAAACTCTTTGTTGTAATGTTTGGGTCTTTCACTCAGCGGTTAGTCTGGGACATAGTGCAGCTTATGTGATAACAAGAGTTCTCAAAACATTTGCTATGCTTCTTTTGTGCCTGTTCCACTCATGTAAACAACTCACAGTGTTAAGTCTGGGACTCGTATCAGTTCATACACAGAATTATGGGACCTGCTTCTCTACCTTTCTCCTCTCATGGATTTTCCTTCACTTTCTAGGTTCCAGAGGCCCATTTCTCAGTTTCTATGAAAAGAAAAATGGCTTTCTCTCAGAGTTTCAGGCTTCACCCACTGTCATATAGTTCTATGAGATTTGGGCTGCCCTCAGGGCAAAGCAGTGAATTAAAAGGAAAAACAAACTAACAGGATGTGCCCCCACAACCACCTTACCACAGGAGTTCCTTTCATGGATCCGCTGATCAGAGTGACAGATCCTCTCTCGGGGTTTTAGGTGTCTGTGCCACCACTTTCGTTATGGCAGTGCAGGCCACTGTCTGGGGCTCACCTAAAGCCTGCATTGGAAAAGGAGAAGAGGAAAAAAAAATAAAAGAAGTAGGATTTCCTTGACTCCTTCTCTGAGAAGCCATCTGCCACATCAGAAAGGCATTCAAGTAACCCTTCAGAGAGACTCACATGGTGGGGAACTGAGGTCTCTGGCAACTGGAAATGAAATCTCTTGTCAACAGCCGTGAGAGTGACGTTGGGAGCGGGTGCTCCAACCTCAGTCAGATCCTGCCTCCCTTTAGATGATGCAGCTCCATCCAGCATCTTCATTGCAACCCAGTGGGAGACCCTAAGTCAGAGTCTCCCAGCTACACGGCTTCCAAATTGCTGATTCGCAGCAACTGTGAGATGATAAATGCTTGTTGTTTTAAGCCACTACATTTTGGGAGGTAATTTGTTACAAAGCAATAGAGGACTAAAACATAGCACGGCTAAGGGAGCATTATAAGGAAGAGAAAAAATCAGAATGTATACTGTAGCTCTAAGCCTAGGTTGTTACTAATGTTTAATAAAAAAATACTTTGCGAAAAAAAGAGAAACACTGAGAATTTTCTAATTGAGTAGCTTTAGGTTACCACAGCTATAACTCACCTTCTCCAAGGCATCTTACAAAGTTTTATTCCTTGGAAAAAGATGCAGAATTCCAGGTTCTCAAAAGTATTATTTTGGTTGATGTAAACACTAGTTTGACTTTAACTCTAAAATGCTTTAGTCTACGAAATAAAAAAGAAGATTTAGCTTAAAGAATAATTTAGCTAGAATTTTCTATTTGGGGGGGAGATGGGGTGGGTGGAGGGGAAGCAAATATGTACAAAAAGCTTACGCAAATCTTGAATGAGAAGGCTTCAAATTCCTATTAAAACACCAACTGCATAAAAAATAATCATAAAGGCAGTCTTACTAATTCAAGTAACCGAACACTTGCACTTTTCACCCCCCTCTGTATTGTTTAGTGATTGCTTTTGTTTATGGAAAATTGGGGGTGATTTTGTGAGCAAATAACAAATATAATTCAGGAATACAATTCTTTTAACATTGGTTCAGTATTTAATAATCAACTTTTGACTATAACTACATTTGATTGTACTCACAAGATAATTATCCTTTAATATTAGAAACACTGGAAAATTCACCTTTTGCTCACAGATTCTGCCCAAAGTACAGCTTACCTTAATGACAACTCTCTTGCCCCTCGATGGTAGTGAATTATACTACACCTCTGTAAAACACGTGTCAGCATTTGCTGGCAAAACAAGATAATCTGCAGGGTTTGTCTAACAATTGTATTTTCTTTAATGCAGTGCCATTTGATTGCAAACACATTTCAGGATAACATATTCCACATGTTTCTCAGCAGCTTTCTGGGAATGGCTCAGTACTTTTTGTAATTCAATATTGGGGTTTTTAGTATATATGCTGCCGAAGTGAGCACGCAATATTGAGGTTTTTGAGAAGCCTAGAAAGAATTATTTGAGAGCACACTTAGTGTATGCATGGTGAGGAAAAACACTCTCCTGGTCTGGTTACTCACTATCACATGGAGGAAAAACACCCATGCATATGCTGAAGTTTGCTTGGAAGATAGAAATGACATTCATACTTCCCATCACAATTTAAGACATACATAAATGTTCTTTTTCTTTCTTTCAAGTAAAACTTATTCTCTGAGCATAATGGATTTAGTACAGGTTACTCCAAAATTGCTGCCTCTGCAGTTCAGAAGTTATGATTGAAATGGAAAACTTTTTGTGCTCAAAGTACCAAATCCTAAATATATTCTTGAATAACCAGAGGTCATTTGCAAAATGAAAGCAGCACAAATACAATTATGTAAAAACTAAACAAGGACCTTTGGAATGAAACCTGTTATGACTAAGAATATGATCTACCATGAACATCAATGAATATTCATGACTTAATAAAAACAAGTCAAGCTTGGAAATGGCGGCACTTGAGGAATAACACTAATTCTACCTTAGCCATGAAAAATCAGAGATAAAATGAAGAAATTCTTGAGGCTGACAACCCACAAATCTGATTTTCACTGTTTTCCCCATCAAACCTGCCCAAGAGCTAATGACAAGCAGGCCAAATAACTAATTTGATATTCAACTTTTTTATTCCCCCTGACTACTCACAGCTGGAAATATTTCCGAGGAGTGAAATGGCCAAAAGGCATCTAGCCAGAAAAGAAGGGGGACACAAGCCGAGGGTTATGGATTGCTCACAAATTGGATACTTAACCACCAAGTAATATAATTTTCTGGAAATTGATGAACTGTATCTAGACAACATTTTTTATTGTGTGTGTACATGTATGTATGCATATATACATATATATATATATATATATATATTCCCACTTCCTACCACATCTATACTAGGCTGAGTAGGACCAAAGTTTCATCTTCTACTTCTGATCTTAAAGTTTCTGGGTTGAGCTTTGATGGGTTATTACTACATCTGCTTACATCTACAATACCACTGGCCAGTGATGGCCTTTGATTAAGTTTTAGTCTGATGCATGTGTCAAATCTATATGATGCCATTATAGTAAACAACTTATGAAAAGCCTTGAATATATGGCCCTTATAGAAGCTGTCCTTGACCCTGAAAGACAGGACAAATTCCTCATCGGCTTGTATGCATGCCTCCAGCAAGGTAGATATTATCTGAAGGCCACATGGCTCAGCAGCAGCTCTAAAGTCAAGTACTGTAAGGCACACAATGTTTAGGACATGAAGCTGTAAGACAGATTAAGTATCCAAATTAAAAATTGAGACACATTTTAGGTGTTGATGGGAAATGAGCTAAAAAGCAGGCAGCTGGCTCCTAATCGAAATTAGCAGGTCATGGCAGGCGAAAATGAAGTGGAACTTTTCCCAGCAATGGCCTTTGTGTATTTTCAGATAGTCTACTTAGACCTGAACATCCTGAGTATTTCAATTCCAACAGCTCAGTTTCCCTCAATAGAGGCTAATATTGGTTCAGGAATGGGCTATTAAAATGGACGTTTGGGCTCATATTGTATTTGCTTTTAGTAGGACTTTATTTGGAGAGATGTTTCACTCAAATATTTACTTTTAAAATTCCTAATACACAAAAGGGAGCCACAGGATGCATTTGCATTTAAAGTGGTAGCAAGTGACACATTTTACTTTTGTACAGGTTTTTCTGCACATCTGCAGATAATTAGTTAAACATTTGTTCAAATGAGAGAAAGCATACAATTCCTTTGGCTATGTATTTCACTTCAATTATTAATTGTGTTGAGAAAGTCTAGCAGCAAGAGCATTATACCCAAAACAATTCCTTCATTTTGCTTGATTTAAAAGAGCTTTCCAGTGCTTGCAGTAGATCTTATACTAAAAGGTAATGCTGACAGAGAATTGAGTGAAGGCATCCATTTAGAATACTTAATTAAATGATGTCAGTTTGCCACTGGTAAGGAACTGTATTGTTTTCTGCAATAGAAAACATGTGGCAATACACAGTAAATGTTTGCAAGGATCCAGAGAACTGATTTCTTCCCGCCCAATTCTCAGTAATAACAATTAAGGATTACAATATAGTTGTTGCTATTGAACTCAGTTGGCTGAGTTCTTTGAGGTCAGAGAATGTCTTTCAGTATCTGCGGCACTCTGTATAAGCTCTCTACAAACTAGGGTGTTGTGTTCATAGTAAATGCCTAATGAACATTTTTATTTTAATAAATAATTTTTGGTCCCTTGAGAGCCACAGAGATGGGACGCTGCACCTGGGCTCCCAAGTCTCAACTGGTGACGCTCTTACCTCTGCACATTGCACCCAAGTGGTTTATCTCACACAGTGGTTCAGCTCACACAGTTTGAGTGCCTCATTCACTCCAAGTCTATGGCTTCTGATGGGATGGAAATGCGCTTTGTCACATGCCTGAGCTACGAAAACCAAAGAATAAAACACGAAACCTGCAGGCAAAAGAATGTACTTCTAAGGACTTGATAAAAGTGCTCACTGCCATGCTATATACAACAGCAAGTTATAATCAATTCCTGATTTAGTGGTGAGAAACTTCGTGTCCTTAGATTTGGACTGGACTGCAGTTTAACCTTTTAATTTTGAGTGGAAGAAATGTGTAGTATAAATAAAATGTGAACAAGATTGCCTTTTTGAAAATGATTATTTAAAAATATTAGCATTATTATTTAATATTAGTGCTGCTATTAATTACTAATAAATTTTATTTATCCATTGTAGCAGACCCAATCAGGTATCTGCTTAGGAATACTACCTTGATGGTTTGGGTTATTCTTCTGCAAGGTAACATAACTGTATTAAAATAAGACATGTAATCCTAACTCCTAGTTTACTGCTCAATCTGTAAAGCTTTGACTCACACCAAAGTTTAATAAATCCACTAGATTATCTTCCCTTGAGGGAAAAAACCTGAATCTCTATGTGTGTGTGAGTGTGTGTATATGCATGTGTATCTCCCAAGAACTAAACACAGTGCCTGATACATGACAGATAGTTATTCATAACTGGGGAATGAACTGTGTATTTTGCTCTTATTATTTTGACTTGCAAAGAAATTTTTTGCTGCCAAATTTTACATGGGGATGATATCTTCATTTTGTTAGGGGGCAGACCACCCCAGAAATAAGAAAGCTCAGATACATCTGATTACTTGTTTAGATAAACATATAGCATTCAACACTAGAGTCAGCAATAATAACTACTAGGTGCTGCATATGCCAGAGTGTCTAGCTCTTTAAATCCATTTTCTTAGATATTGTGAACCTTGGGGAAATTATCTACAAATGGGTATTATCATCTCATTTAATAGATGAAGCAATCAAGACTCAAAAAAGCAAAAGCAATGATAATACATGACTCAAAGCTTTGTGGTTTCAACAAAGAATTCTCTCTCACCAACATCACTTGTCCATCACACATTTGCAGCCGTACTCCCCATCATCTACACCCTGGTATTCAGCCCTAAGGAGCAGCCCCTATGATGGCTGTTGCCAGACTCACAGTAGTGATTAAAAACATCACAGCAGATCTTGAGTCTCCTCTTAAATGTTCTCTGTCACTTTTGTTCATATATCACTGGTCAAGACAAGTCGTGTGGCCAAGCTGATTTCAAGGAAGCACAGACATATAATCTTCCTATGGAGAGGGGCACCTCAAAACGGGGAATGGATATTTTGAACAAGAACACAATCTACCACCGTAGTAGCAAGAGCGGATCTGATCACAAGCCTGCGGCTAAACAGCAAAAAGATCCCTGTCCAGAAATGCAAGGGCTGCTTACAGCCATGGAAATGACCTATGAGACAGTTTGAGGCCTACTGTGTTTTCTTCTCTTAACTTTGCCTCAAGCTTCTCTGTCTTCTGCACTTCTGTTATGTAGATGAGAATTTGAATTCCAATTCATTTGTGAACTGAAACAAGTTATTATCTTCTCAGAGCCTTTTTTTTTCATCTGCAAAATAATGATTGTCATAATACCTACTTTCCAGGATTAGAGATATTGAAAATAATGCACTTTGTATAATGCTTGGTATGCAAAAGGCATTTTAAAGAATAATGGTACTAGGAAAACTACTGTCAACAAATCATCAGGAAATAAAATATTCCTCAAATTTGAAATCTAAGAATGTCATGACAATATGTCTGCAGACCCCTTTAAGAAATGTTGAGTTAGTGGTTTGACCAAAATGTGTAGAATGTAGGTAGATAGATGGAATTTTAGAAGAATAAACACAAAATAATAATCAATAGATCTGTATCTCAGAATGATCAACCAAGCCTTCCTAGGAACACTGAGTGAGTGTGTAGGTAAAAAAATCTGAAAAGTACTCGTTCACAAACTTCTGTTTCCTTGAACTTTTCACATATGTATACATATTTTTATAGCATTTCATTAGTTGATCAGTCTCTCCTTCAAACACTATTTTTTTAATTTTATTATTTACTTATTTAATTTTTGGCTGCATTGGGTCTTCGTTGCTGCTCATGGGCTTTCTCTAGTTGTGGCGAGTGGGGGCTACTCTTCGCTGCAGTGTGCGGGTTTTCTCCTTGTGGTGGCTCCTCATCGCGGAGCACGGGCTCTAGGTGCATGGGCTTAGTTGCTCTGAGGCATGTGGGATCTTCCTGGCCCATCGAACCCTTGTTCCCTGCATTGGCGGGCGGATTCTTAACCATGGTGCCACCAGGGAAGCCCCTTTCACATATATTTTAAAATATAATTTTAACATTTTTTGGGAAAAAATAGCCAAAGAGCTCTTCTGTTCTTGCCAGTAAAGTTACACAACAAATGATAACAGCTCAGCACTTATTTCTCAACATACTTCTCTTCAGTTCCTCTCTACTTTAAATCAGAGTCCCAGATTAGATTTGTAAAGAGTGATGAATCCAAACACTGCTAAGATAATGGGAAATTACTTAACAGATTCTCCTCTGCATCCCGTGTATCCAGCCACACGACTGCATGTGTGGCTGTCTGCCTTGTCCAAGTGTTCATGTGACACTTAGGACTCTCCACAACCGTGTGTCTTGCAGCCAAAAGTTCAGGAATTTTTGTTTTTAATCTGTAAAGTATCAAGCAACAAGTTTCATCAGGTTTTTTTTTTTTTTTCCATTGAGTATGTAGAATTGATGACTTGGTCAGAAGGTTTTTCACAGCAACTGCCGAGACCAGCTCGGCGACTCGAGGTGAGTGACGGGTGCCGCAAGCTTGAAGAAGACACAGACACAGACTGAAGAGAAAAGTGGGACCGGGGGGCTCAAGACCTCTCGGATCAAGAGCCCTGCTGACTCATCCCAGGTTGCTTTTATTGAGTTCGTGGGCTAACATTCTCAGGTTACACTCATAAACAATCAAAGGCCTCACATGACTGAGGCAATTATCTTTGTTTACTTCCTGGGTCCGAGTTGAGCAGGTGTGGATTTGAGCTGGGGGTGGAGAGCAAAACAGCCCTGGGGGCAGGAGACCTCTCTCAGATATTGGGGGTCTGTGCCCCACCCGTGTTGGCCCCTCTGAGACTGTGCCTGTCTTAGGTTGTTCCTCCCTTGAGGAATCTTACCGGTCTCTGGCTAACCAGTCATCCTCTAGGGCCAAACAGGGTGATATAAGGAAGGCTCTATGCACCACCCCTGTTGGCCCCTCTGCGGCTGTGCCTGTCTTAGGTTGTTCCTCCTCTGAGGAATCTTACCCGTCTTTGGCTAACCAGCCATCCTTCAGGGCCAAACAGGGTGATATTAGTCTCCACGCCCCACACCCTCAGTTCCTCCACTGCTCAAGCAGGACATTCTGAATCCCATCGCTCAGCCCACATACTTTAACATTTTCAAGGTTTCAGAAAGGTTCCAGAATGTCTTCCCACAAGCAACAACAAAAATCAACTCGGGAGAAAAATTAACATTCTGTAAGTAAACTCTTCTTTATCTAAAAATATGAATTACCTAGGAGTTTAGAGAAAGTCATAGATTCAAGTATAAGTGAAGGTGGGTAGGGAGAAGAATCTATGTAGTAACATGTATTTCAGTCACTTTTTGCCTGGTATTTTAGCATGGTATTCACAGGACCTCAACTCCACTAAAAAATAAACAAAACCTACCTTTTTTTTTTTCTTGGCTGTGCCGCACAGCATGCAGATCTTAGTTCCTCAATCAGGGATGGAACCTGCACCCCCTGCATTGGAAGGCCAAGTCTTAACCACTGAACAACCAAGGAAGTCCCCCCTACCTCCTGTTTTCAGCTAAACCTCAGTAAAGAAAAAATCCAGAGCATGTTATGCCCCAATTCTCATTTTAATAACAATATTATAAAGTTATTATATATTACCATTACCTTCCGAATTGCTTTAAAATATTTTGAGACTTGAAATGAGAAGACTTCAGTTTTCAGTATTGGCAGGCTTGGTTATTTGGAGGAACCCTCTTACTGAAAAGAGCTAACAAGCTCAAATAAATTAGTAAAAAAAAATATAAAGAACTGACAATACAGGAAGGAAGTACTGACCAAGAACTGAAAGGAAAACAAGACCCTAGAGAGATAAGGAAACCTAGGAACTGCTTTTGTCCTGAAGGCTTTTGTGACTTTAGCAAATTTGAACTTTCATTTTGAAAGCCTCTTTAGTGAGAGGGATAGAAATGCCCATTTCTGATTGAAATGGGAATTGAACCACAGACTGTCTCCAAAATAAGCTGGGACTCCAGCATCACTCAGAGTAAATCAGAAGTAGAAGAGCCCTCACATACTCTTGCAGCCTGAGATCATATTACAAGGGAAAGAATTTGAAGCCCTGAAAGTGAAATAAAGAGTCCCAAATGATAGTTTCAAAGCAAAGGCAAATCCTCTCTGGATAAATAAACCTTTACTTTAAGCCACAAAATAATCCTTAAATAAAATTTCAAGTACAATGAACAATATACAGTCAAAGATAATCGGGCTCAGTAAGAAGTAACATACTGGGGAGTGAAAATAAGAATAGCTTGTTTAAATATCTGCCCTACCCATTTAAAGGCATCATATATGGAAGATGGATAAAATGTATTCTTTGTGCTTGAAATAGGTATATGGCTTCTGAAAGGAAGTCAGGGAGAAGCCACTTTTGATCCAATAAAAGGAACACATTAATTGGAACTCTTAAAAAGCAGACTGGACACATTTCCAGGCAGTGAGTCTATCTGCACTGAAAGCATATAAGAGGACACTGGAAATTCAAGTTACTATTGTAAAAGAGTCTTTCACTGAGTGACAAGTTGAACTAGACAGCCTCTCAGCTTCCATCCAAGTTGCAACATTATTTCAAGAATCAAATTAAGACCAGGAATTAGGCACCTTGGAAGTGAATATACATCTAAGAAGGCAATAGCTTTGCCATAATACAAGTTTTATTACCTAAATATACCATTCAAATATACCTTTTTTGTCTGCTGTGGTATCTATACTCATTGTATACAATGTATTTTAACTATGGAATATTTATTTGAAAAACATTTTACTAAACTGAATTCACAACAAAAATCTTCCTGTTTACAGAATTGAAACATATATATAGATGTTATGATGCTTAAACCGTGCTTCCTTTCAAGATATTCATATCTGTTATTTCTATTTGTAGTCTTGACATCATTTTACACCATAAGATATATCTTTAGATTGATATTTTCAAAGTCTAAAATATAATTCTACATGTTTAATTGGGAAAATAGTAATAAAATAAAATGCTTTTTTTAAAAAAAACACAGGGCTTCCTAGGTGGCGCAGTGGTTGAGAATCCACCTGCCAATGCAGGGGACACGGGTTCGATCCCTGCTCCAGGAAGATCCCACATGCCGCGGAGCAACTAAGCCTGTGCACCACGACTATTGAGCCTGAGCTTTAGAGCCCGTGAGCCATAACTATTGAGCCCATGTGCCGCAACCACTGAAGTCCATGCACTTAGAGTCTGTGCTCCGCAACAAGAGAAGCCACAGCAACGAGAAGCCTGCGCACCACAATGAAGAGTAGCCCCCACTCACCGCAACTAAAAAGAAAGACCGCGCACAGCAAAAAAAAGACCCAACACAGCCAATTAAATTAATTAATTAAACAAAAACAAAAACACAGAAGCAGAACCAACAGCAACAGACCCACAAGAACTTTAGATGTTAAAAATACCACAGACAATAAACAAACTATAATTATTATTGATTATCTTTAAAGCAATGAACTGAAAACAAAGTTATTTATAGGAACAAGAAATACAAAGAGTTGAAATTGATCCAAATAGAATTTCTGAAATTAATATACAATAAAAACTAAGAATTCAATGGATAGATTAGACACAAAGAATTAGTATACTAGGAGATTGGAAGAAATTATACAGAATGCAGCATAAATAGACAAAAAGATGGAAAGAAACAGAAAAGAAAATCTGTGACATGGAGTTGGGAATGAGAAGTTCCGACATATTTAATCAGAATTCCGGAAGTTCCAAAGAGAGAGAGAGAATAAGGCACATGTAATATTTGAAGAGATAATGTCTGAACATCAGCAAGATGGAGGGCTAGAAGGTGCCAACCCTCATCTCCCCCACAAAAAAACAACAAGAATAAATAAACAACTAAAAACAGAAGAAAACAGCTCAGGGAGAATTTTAGACTATAAAGTAGCAGCAGCAAAAACCCTGTGGAGTTCTAAAATTAAGGACAGCCACATAAAAAAGTACAGGAAGTATTTTACCTACATCATTCCATCCCCCAGTCTGGAGCTTCTGGGCACTAGGAGGAATCCCCTCAGAGGAATTTCACCACCTGGAGAGAAGGAGAGCAGGAAACCCAGCAAGGTTTACCATTGTGGACCTTTGTAGCTTTTGCCACAGAGGTCTCCCACAGTCTTCACAGGTGCTGGTCCCAGCTAACAGAACAGCCAGGAGATCCCCCCTCTGCTTCTACTCCTGAAGAGGAAAATTAGAAACCTGCACTCAGCTAAGAATAACTCCATGCTCATTCTGCTTTTGTAAAACATGCTTGCTGTACCTGAAAAGGAAAAACAAAAACAGGATGACCTAGCAATCAAATGTAACCATAGGCTATTTTACTAAATATGGAATGTTCTGCACCTGCTCTTGTAAGTTTCTGTTTAAAAACTTCCATGCTCTGTAAAGGAAGTAACCAATCTACCAATTCTAACTGTAAACATGTGCACAGACGCCTATAAAAGTAAAGCTCACCCTGAGCTCAGGGCCCAGAACTTTAGGGCGTTAGCTCATCTGGGGCCACCAGCTTAATAAACCTGAGTTCTCCAATCCTCCGAGTGTGGTGCTTGGTTTCTTGATGGACCGATTTCTGCAACACTCCCAGAGGCTGGAGCTGTTGCTGAGGTGAGGTTTGCCCTCAGGGGCCCCAGCTGCTGCTGTGCCCTGCTCTCATGGTCAAGGTGCCACAGCATCTTACCATATACAGGACTGGAGCTGCCACTGCTCTGTGCCCATCCCTGACCCCAGGTTACGGCTTTGTCCCACCAACTTTCATGCCCTGAGCCATGCCCTCAGGGTCCCAAGTCTCTCTTTTGCTATCACTATCTAATGGTGTTGCCTCCTCCTGAGTCCCACCCATCAGGTTCCAGGTTGCAGCTCTGAATAGCCATTTCCAGAGGCACTGATGCTGCCCTGAGATCCATCCCCCAATCCTACATCAAGACTCTGAACCATCATTTCTGAGACTGACCTGCAGCTGCCCTACATCCTACCTCTTGAGTTGTTCTAGGTCATGGCTCTGACACATCATTGCAAGGGATGCTACTGCTGCCCTGAGCCCCACCCCCCATCTCAGTTGTAGCTCTGGTCCATCATTGCTAGGACTGGACTGCTGCTGCTCTGATCCCTGCCCCTAGATGAAGGTCATATCTCTGATCCATCAGTACCCTGAACCCCACTCCTCAGGTCCCAGATCACATCTCTGACCAGTCATTGTCAGGGTTGTGCTGCCATTGCTCTGAGCCCAGGTCTCAACACATGGCATTAATAGACCACCAGCAGAGTCATGCTGCTGCTATGACTGCATCCTGTGACTGCCCACTGGGGCCAGAGTTGAGACTTTGACCCACAATCCCTAGGCTGTGCTACTATTGCACCCTGTCTACTGGGCCTTTTTGTCTCAGGACTTGTGCCACTGCTGCATTCCTGCCTCCCCCCACCTCCACCTGTCAGCTGGAGTCACAGTGGTGAGCCAAGCCCCTGAGACCCAGGTTTTATTAGTTCCATGGGATATCTGCACATGCCCACACCCTAGACACCAGTGCTATAGCTACAGCAACTGCACCTGTGCCCCAGGACCCAGGTGCTATAGTGGTTCCACATGCACCTCCCCCTAGGACCCTAGCTCTAATACTGCTATGAGTGCCCTGAGTGTCAGCATGCTAGACTATGCACCAAGAAGAATCCCCTCAGCTAGAACTTCCTCCCATAGGTAAATAATAACAACAAAAAGAATAAGAAGACCCAGCAGACTTAACTTCTGAAGATCCCATTAACTTTAGCCACAGAAGACCCCCACAGTCTGGCCAATGTCAACCTCAGCCAATGGAGTGCATGGCGATTGGGCCATTGTGCCTTTTCAGGAACCAAAGATGCTGCATCCCACCTGGTTGACATCTTCACAGCCACCTCTAGGTGAAAATCTTTCCCTACTAAAGCCAGTCTGAAAAAGATAGGATGACTATGCCCTCATATGCATAGACATCAATGCAAACTCATCCAAAACATGAAAAAGCAAGGGAAAATGATATATCAAAGGAAGACAATAATATTCCAGTAACCAACTCCAAAGAAATGGAGATAGGCGTTATCTGAAAAAGAATTCAAAATAATTATTTTAAGGAAGGTCAGTGAGATTGAAGAGAACAGACAGACAAACAATGAACTTAGGAAACATGAACAAGATATTTAACAAAAAATAGAAATCATAGAAAGGAACCAAACATTTTGGAAATGAAGACTACAATGCTAAAATGAAAACTGCAATAGACAGCTTCAACAGTTGACTCAATCAGAAAGAAGAAAGAATCTGTGAGCTTGAAGACAGATCTCTTGATATTATCTAGTCAGAGGAAAATAAAGAAATTGAATTTAAAAAGAGTAAAAAAGCCTAAGTGAACTGTGGGACACAATCAAAAGAAAAAATATTCACATCATGGAAGAAGAGGAGAGGGAGAAAGGGATGGAAACCCTATTAAAAAATATAATGACCGAAAACTTCCCAAATCTTGGGAGAGATATGGCCATCCATGTATAGGAAGCTCAAAGATTCCCAGATTCAACCCAAACAGATCTTCACTGACACACAGTGAAGAGCTTATAATCAAGCTCTCAAAAATCAAATACAGATAGATCTTGAAAGCAGCAAGAGAAAAAAAAAATCATTACATGCAAAGGAATCCTGATAGAGCAATCAGCTGTTTTCTCAGCAGAAACCTTGTGGGCCAGGAGAGAGTGGGATGATATATTCAAAGTTCTCAAAGAAAAAAAAAAGTCTACCAAGAATGGTTAACCCAGCAAAACTGTTATTCAGAAATGAAGAAATAAGACTTTCCCAAACAAAAACTGAGGAAATAATCACCACTAGGCCTGACCTACAAGAAATGCTAAAGGGAGTTCTTCAAGCTGAAACAAAAGAACACTAGTTAGTAACATAAAAACATAAGAAAATATAAAATTCACTGGTAAAGGTAAATTCAAAATACCGTAATACTGCATGGTGGCATGTAAATTGCTTTGAAAACTAGCATACCGAGACAAAAATGTTGAAAATAACTAATTGTAAAGTTATATTAACAGACACACAAAATATAGATGTAAATTAGGAAGTCAATATAAATTGGGGGGAGCAAGTAAAGGGGTAGAACTTTCTTATGAAATTGAAGTTAAGTTGTTATCAGCTTAAAACAGACAGTTCTAACTATAAGATGTGTTATGAAAGCTGCATGAGCAAAAACCTATAATAGATACATAAATGATAAAGAAAAAATAATCAAAGCAAACCACTATAAAAAAATCAACTCACCAAAAAAAAAAAAAAAAAAAAAGACAGTAAGGAAGAAAGGAATTAAGGAACCACAAAACAATCAGAAAACAATGAACAAAATGTCAATAGTAATCTACCCATAATTACTTTAAATGTAAATGGTTTAAATTTGCCAGTTAAAAGACACAGTGGCTGAATGAATAAAAGAAATAAGACCTATCCATATGCTGCCTACAAGAGACTCATTGAAACATTAAAGACACTCACAGGCAGAAAGGAAGGAATAGAAAAATTATTTCAAGCAAATGGGAACCAAAAGAGAACAGTGATAGCTATACTTATATAAGACAAAATAGACTTTAAGTAAAAAATTGTAGCAAGAGACAAAGAAGGTAATCAAATAATGATAAAGGGGTGAATTCATCAAGAGAATGTAACAATTATAAATATACCCACCTAAGTTTGGAGCACCTAAATACATTAAATAATTATTAACAAATCTGAAGGAAGAAATAGACAGCATTGCAATTGTAGCAGGGAAATTTCAACAGTATATAGATCATCCAGACAGAAAATCAATAAGGAAATAATGAATCTGAGTGACACTTTAGACTAAATGAACCTAATAGACATATACAGAACATTCTATCCAACAACAGCAGAATATGCATTTCTTTCCAAGGGTGCATAGAACATTCTCCAGGAATGATCACATGATACATAACAAAACATGTATTAGCAAATTTAAGAAGACTGAAATAACACCAAGTATCTTTTCCAACCAGAACAGTCTGAAACTAGAAATCAGTATGAAAAAGAAAGCTGGAAAATTCACAAATATGTGATGAATAAACAACATGCTCCTGAACACCAATGGGTCAAAGAAGTCAAAAAGGAAATCAAGAAACATGTTGAAACAAAAGAAAATGGAAGCTCAACATATCAAAATCTATGGGATGCAGCAAAATCGGTTCTAAGAGGCAAGTTATAGACAAAAATACATAAATATATAAGTATATGTCTTCTTTCAGTAAGAAACAAGAAAGGTCTCAACTTCACTTTACACCTCAAAGAACCAGAAAAAGAGTGAAGCCCAAAGCTAGCAGAAAGAAGGACATAACAAGGATCAGAGCAGAAATAAATGAAAAAGAGACCAGAAAAATAGAGGAGATCAATAAACTAAGAGCTGGTTCTTTGAAAAGATAAACAAAAAAAGGAGAGGACTCAAACTCAAAAATGAAAGAGGAGATGTTACAACCAATACCACAGGAGTACAAAGGATCCTTATTGACTACTATGAAAAATTATATGCCAAAAAACTGGATAACCTAGAAAAAAATGGATAAGTTCCTAGACATATATGACATATACCAAAACCTTATCATGGGATTCCCTGGTGGCGCAGTGGTTAAGAATCCACCTACAATGCAGGGGACACAGTTACGATCTCTGGTCCAGGAAGATCTCACACACTGCAGAGCAACTAAGCCCATGCACCACAACTACTGAGCCCACATGCCACAACTACTGGAGCCCATGTGCCTAGAGCCCATGCTCCACAAGAGAAGCCACCACACTGAGAAATCTGCACACCACAATGAAGAATAGCCCCTGCTCTCAGCAACTAGAGAAAGCCCACGTGCAGCAACAAAGACCCAACACAGCCAAAAAATAAATATTTTTAAAAGACCTTATCATGAATAAATAGAAAATCTAAACAGATCAATAACAAGTAAGGAGATTGAGTTAGCACTCAAAATCCTCTCAACACAGAAAAGCCCAGGACTAGATGGTTTTATTGTTGAATTCTACCGAATATTTAAAGAATTATTGTCAGGTCTTCCCAAACTTCCCTAAAAAACTGAAAAGGAGGGAACACTTCCAAACTTATTTTTCAAGGTCAGCATTATCCTGATACCAAAGATACTACAAGAAATGAAAATTACAGACCAATATCCCTGATGAACATATATGCAAAAATCCTTAACAAAATATTAGCAAATTGAATTCAATACCACATTAAAAGGATCAGTAGCCATAATCAAATGGATTCTCACTTCTGAAGGGGAAAAGAAAAGACCAGTTCCCCAGATATGCTACAGTACTATGAATGATGAAGAGCCACTGACCACAAGGCCTTGGACCTTGTGGGCCTGCTGGCTGCTGCTTGCATTCTTTCAATAAAAACCTCCTAGTGAAAGTAGTATATTGACATTGCAAGCTGAAAGAAAGATTAATGTAATGATTTTGTTGTAACACATATTGAGGATTTAATTTTATCTCATACTGAAATAATACCTGAATGTTAAAAAAATTCTAATAGTACTAAAGGATATAAAATGACAACTCAGTTGTCTTTTTACCCTGACCTTCAGTCCACAAAATTCCCTTCTTACATTTTATTTTTTCTTTCAAAATTTTGTATCCTTCCAGTGGTATCCATGTAAATATATACAACTGACCCTTGAAAAACATAGGGGTTAATCTCTGTATGACTTATAGTCAGCCTTCCACATCCATGGTTCCCCCACGTCCTTGGATCCAACCAGCCGTGGGCCATGTGGTACTACAGTATTTACTATTGAAAAATATACGTGTGTAAGTGGACCCTCACAGTTCAAACTCACATTGTTCAAGGGACAACTGTACTGCACAGAACTCCTGGCTTCATAAAAAATGGTAGGTTACAATAATATCTTGTGATGTATCTTTTTCAGATATTCAGAATTTTATTTTATTGATTTATTTTGTAGTTACCAGCTAATCCTGACCAAACTTTTATGTCTTGGAACAGTGACTTTATTAAATTAAATGTTCTATAAAACATCACAGGGGCCATAATTAACACAATTTGCCAAAGTGTATTTAAGTGGTCTAGTTTGTTAAGCATGTCTTGGGTAGGAAAGTTAATACCAATATTGTGTAAGTACTTCTACTGCAGCTTAGGGGAATGAGAGAGAAATTACTTCTCAGATAAATAAAGCAGGCAAATAAAATGGATCAATAATTTCCTTCCCCTGATGAAAAGCTGCATTCATAGAAATATTCTGATAAATAAAACTTCCTTTTTTGCATTCAAGAGATTCCACATGCTGGTTGGAGATATGTAGAAATGGCAAGTTTCAGGTTCAACTTAGTAGATTTTGATTTTTTTCCTTCCCCCCCCTTCTTTTCCTCCTATCTCTCCTTCTTTCTTTCCCTTTTAGTATTAAATAAAATGGTGCTTTTTGCTGCAGTATTTTCATTCTGAAATAAATGGTCTTTGTAACACATCTTTTACATCCTATCATTCTCCTTTAAGATGAAACCATTGCGGTTCTAGGTGCACATCACATATGCTTATTACAAACAACTTCTCCTGACATGTTTTCAAGTAGTTCAGGGAGGTACAATTAAGGCTGCACTAAAGAACAAGGGTCATATACATCCATATTGTATGTTTTAGTTCCAACTTAGTGATTGCTCAGGCTACAGACAGCCAGAAGGAAAACAAGATTTTTAAACAATATATAGTAGCAACTGAGTTTCCTAATTGTATCAGTTTTCTATTGCTGTATAAGAAATCACCACAAACTTAGCTGCTCAAGAACAATAACACAAATCTATTATTTCACAATCCATGGGTCATGAGGAGTCTGGCACATTTTGGCCTGATCCTCAACTATGGGCTTCACAAAGGCTGAAATCGAGGTGTCAAGCCAGCTGCATTCTCACCTAGAAGCTTGACTAGGGAGAGATCTGCCTCCAAAATCATTTAGATTGCTGGCAGAACTTAGTTCTTTGGAGTTGTAGGACCAAAGTCTCAGTTTGCTTTCTGGCTATTGGCTGGGGACCACTTGTAACTCCTAGATGCTATTCTCATGTCCCTGCCACATGGCTCCCTCCACACACTGAGATGCTATATGGCCCTCTCACACACTCACCCTTTTAACCCCCTCCTTCAGGAAGAACCCAAGTTGTCTTTTTTTTTTTTTTTTTTTTTTAAAAAGCTCATCTGATTAGGTCAAACCCACCAAAGATAATCTCCCTTCTGAAGAACTCTAAGTAAACTGGTTTGGGACTTGATTACATCTGTAAAATCCCTTCACTTTTTTTTTTTTTTTTGTATATAGTAACCTAATTACAGGAGTTACAGTCATATTCTCAGTCTCACTGACTCTCAAGAGGAGGGGATAATACAGAACAGATACAGCTGGGGGAAGAAATCCTGGGATCACAGCATTCTTCCTGCAACATCAATTTAACCCTTTGTTGCTCTAAGACCCCTTGTCACTTGAGCACCTTAGTGTCAAGGAATAAAATGTCTAGCATATGACCACAATACTCCTGACTGTAACATCTGGCAAAATTCAAAGGAGAAAGTTTGAGCTACATGTTGAAGGAACTGGACAACAGAGTGAAGGTATTGTAAGATGAAAAATCTGCAAATCTTTTTCTTTCTCTTCTCAGAGATCCTCAGTCTTTCATACTGTCAAAACCTTTGACCAGCCCCCAACCCCCACCCCTCACTCTAGGATCCACACCTTTCTTGTTGGCCTCACTTTGCCTTTCTTGTTTCCGTCTTTCCTTCCCTTCCTTCTTCCCTTCCTTCCTTTTTTTTTTCTGCAAATTGTGTAATTCTGCCAGTGAACTGGTAATTTTCATGCAACTGTCAATTTAGACTGAAATACACTTGTTTTAAACTAATGCTTCAAACAATCTCGTTATAATGTAGAACTTTTTCATACTGTGTTTTATCTTTCAATGTCTTTTAAAATGTGAAGTCTTCAAGATGGGTTCACAGCATCTACTCCATAGACTTTATAATTACCACAAACTTTTTTGTCAATTGAAGTTTAGCCTCTTGTAATTTTCTGATGTATGGTTTATCTGTTAATCTTTTTCTACATAAGTTCTGTAGGGTTTTCTAGGCCCTGTACTACTAAAAATTGTCATTTCTTCCCTTGATGTTCTTTCTCAATCGATCTCATTTTTTTTTTCCTTTGCAGAAATATTTGCTTCCAGATTCACTTCAGTCTTCTTCCTTGTCTTCATTCTCATCAACCTGGCTATCTCTAGTGAGGCTGTACTTCTTCACCCTCACCCAGTCCCCACCGGAAGCCCTTCCTCCCACCTTCTGCATCAGATGCTTTGTGGAGGATGCGTGTGCTTTCCTGCTGCCACCATCTCATCCAAGTATGACATGTGTGAAGGCGAAGGCGAGTGACGAGTGAGCAGAATTAAGTCACTGAATTTGCTTTTGTTGACCTGACCTAAAGCCTGTACAGATCTGATCTTTCTAAGTTTTAGTAGAATTTGTAAAAAAGATTTAAAAACAAAAATAGCTAGCATCACTCTATCCCACTGGCTGCAAAAATCACTCCTGATTCCAGAATAGTCACTTTCCTCCTTGGAAATTTGTATCTGTCAGAATTCCTTGGAATATAAATGACAGAAAATCTATTCCAACCTGGCTTAGGCAAATAGGAAGATTTTCATCTCACTTGGCTGAATAGGACCAGAGGACACCACTGGGAACTGGATTCACTCCTCTTTTGGCTCACTTACGCACCATACTGCTTCCATTCTCAGACAGGCAATTCTCTCGTCAAAGATGGTTGTGAGGGCATCCATTCCCAGTGAAAAAAACAAAATCCCAGAGTTTCTTCTGAGACAATACATTTTTAAAGAGTGGATAATGGCCCCTCTATCTAGCAGCAAAATGAAAGATATTTAAATGTCCCTATAAATACGTTTGGATTTAAGGTAATTTTTGAGTTACTTTACATGGTACATACCCAATAGAAGTGTTAACTGAGTGATAAAGGAGCACATGAATATTTAAGTCCCATTATTAATTGCTCCAGCAAAAAAAAAAAAAAAAAAGAGATTTCCAGTATAAAAGAAAGGAAGATGAATGAGAAGAAGGAAGAAGAGTGTAAAAGGTATTATTTTGGTGACGTAGGTTTGGATTTTATCTCCAGCAATGAATAGATGTATAACCTGAGCAAATTACTTGGTGTTTTTAAGCCTCAGTTTCTCTCCACTATGGAGGTAATACTTGTAGAGTGCTTTTCTCCCAGTATCATGTTGATGAAATGCAATGTTATAGGTTAAGCTCTTTACACAATACTTGCATATAGAAAGCTCTTAATAAATGTCAGTTATTAGCACTAAACCTGAAACATAAGACTCTCAGAATGCTGGTTTCTTCCAATTTTACTCTGTTCATTCTTTCTTTTAGCTGTAGTATTTGGTTTTATTCTATTAGTTTATTTTATTCAAGAACTGACCCAGGTTTTGTGGGGCCTAAAGCTCATACAATTTTGAAGGCCTTTTAAGAGACAGCATACACGGGCTTCCCTGGTGGCACAGTGGTTAAGAATCCACGTGCCAGTGCAGGGGACACGGGTTCCATGCCTGGGCCAGGAAGAACCCCCATGCCACGGAGCAACTAAGCCCGTGCATCACAACTACTGAACCTGTGCTCTAGAGTCCGTGAGCCACAACTACTGAATGCGCTTGACACAACTACTGAAGCCTACATGCCTAGAGCCCGTGTTCCACAACAAGAGAAACCACTGCAATGAGAAACCCACGCACCGCAATGAAGAGTAGCCCTGGCTTGCCACAAGCAGAGAAAGCCCGCGTGCAGCAACAAAGACCCAATGAAGCCAAAAAATAAAATAAATAAATAAATAATAAAATAAATCTTAAAAAAAGAAAACATACAACATTGTAAATAAAAATTAGACACGTTTAAATTTGAAAATTAATTTAAATTTGAAAAATTATACTAATACATAAATGATGGTAAATCTTGTTATAAATATCACAAATCCATAAAATTAATAATATTTTAGTTTTAATTAACTCCTGACACACTTCTAAACTATTTCTTTTTCTTTTGTGGTTGTGCATTCTTTGGTTGCTATATCCTATCCCAGTAGTTTTTTATGTTTTGTTTTGTTTTGTTTTAAACAGCAGTTTTATAATGTTTTCAATTAAGAGAATTAAAAAAATCCAGTTTTTCCTTAGGATGGTCAGTCAAATTCATCTTTAAAGTATTGATGGTTTAGCAGTTCTTTTCAGCTTTACAGCTTGTGACTAATAATGCCACACGTAACAATTCTGTTGAGATGGCACTACTTTTGGGGGCAGATTCTCAGATGATTGAAGTACTTCGATCTCAATCTAGATATTCCTTCAGTTTCTAGGTTGGCCAAGCCCTAACTACTGCTGTTTCCTGTCACACACATGCCACTAGCCCTGGTGTGGGAGGGGAGGAGGTGGTGAAGTACCATGAAGTCTATTGGTGACCCCTGAGCGGGGAGCAGGGAAGAATTTCACTCCTGTCCTTTTCCTTGGCATCAGAGGGTGTGGATACTCTTTGAGGTTTCTCTGGGAAGGGTTGTCACCGGGGCCTGGAGAATATGAAGGTACGGCTGGTAACCCGTAAACCTCATCTATGGACCTAAGACTACCAAGAGGGCAGAAAGGATGACACCCCAATCTGGGGTGCTGATTCTTCCCTGTGTAGAATTTAGCTAGCAAATAAAAATAAAGGATACATGCAATATTTGAAAAAAATTACTGTTTATCTGAAATTCAAATTTAACTGGGCATCCTGTATTTATTCGGCAACACTAACACTGTGGTTCTACATGGCAGCTTTGGAAAGAGTCCATGCAAATAAGATGCCCTGAAAGGTAAGTTCATCAGTCTCATTTTAAATCTGCCCTCAATTCTAGTGTAAAACTCAACATTTGTTCCTGCTAAATGGGATGCTGAATCTAAAGTACCTGATTTGAATAGAAACTCAAAAACATGTTTGTTTCTGTTTTTTTTTTTTTACTTTCCCCCTTCATTTTATTCAATTTGGCTCATTATTCCAACATGTTGATCATTTAAAGTCTTAATTCTATAGTACATTACAGTAACTATCCTTCTAGTTTTGTCTGATCCTTAAATTATGGCAATAGCCCCTTTAACATTACAACACAGGCAAATTATCTTTATTGTTGATGATGGTAAGAACTATCATTCTGGGTCCTACTGCTTTTGTAAAACAGAAGGTCTAATAGAAGCCAGATTCCCAAACTAGAGAATTTAAATTTATTCTTTGATTATGGGAATCCTTTCACAATGAATATATATATATTAAGCCATCACAATGTACACTTTAAATATATTACAATTTTATTTGTCAATTATACCCCAGTAAAGCTAAAACATAAACTAACAAAACTCAAGACTTAAAAGCAAGACTCTACATACCTCGTTTATGTGGGATATAGTCAAGAATTATGTTCAGTTGTGTTATCAGCTTTTGGCACTCAGGTCATAAGAGAAACTGGAAAATACTAAACCACCTGGAGAGAAAAAATAATTCTTATGTAAGAAGAACTACATAGCTTTCTGTATAAAATGTCATTGCTTGTAAAAATGAGAATTTTTAAAAAACTGTAGTCATGAAAAAATACAAAATTTAAGACTATAAAAAAAATTAGGGAAATTTATTTTTTATTCTAGCATTTATTATTTCCAATGGCAATATTTGATTGGGTCTATTTGCTTGTATTTAATATGGGAAGCCCCTACGGGAAGATTGTTTTGGGGGGTAAGTCATCTCAAAGGCAGTCTTTCTGCCCCCATAGGGTTGATTACATGAATAGTTGCTTTGGCTCATGCGCTGTGACATTGGCCAGTCAGCTATGGCTAGAGAAGGAAGTTTGGATTTACTTAGTACACAGCATAATCCATGGCAATTTAGGTAGTAAAGAATCGGCTTGGGTTATTCGCTCAATGGTAAACAGATGCCTACAGATTTATAACTTTTACCTGAAATTCGATAAGAACAACAGGCTATAGATTTCCATCAAAATCATAAAAAATATTGATGAGGATGAAGCCAAGTAGAGAGAACTAAAGCCCATCACGAGGTTAGTCTGTGCCCTTTGGATGGGGATACCATCATTCAATCACTCAGAGCTAATCATTCTAATATCTAGACCATCTCCCTCTCCCCATTGTGTACATGAGGCTATCATGAAAAAATTTGCTAGTAACTTGTTAAAATATAGTTTATAATATGTCTTCTTCCACCTACCAAATTTAGTAATACTATCAAAAACCAAGCAATGATGTTAGCCTGCAGTGACTTGTTCTTGATGAAGCTATTCTAATTCTGGTCTTCACTTTTCTAAGCATTCATGTATTCTTTTAAAAAATTATCCCTTTTAGGATTTTTGTCAAGCCCTCTGATCTGTAGTTCAATAAATCTACCTTCTTCCTCTTCTGAAAACTGGAGCAACACTTTCCATTCTTCAGTCTTCTGGAACCTCTCCTGTTTTCCATGGTTTCCCGATGATTACCCACAGTGGTTTAGTAATTATAGCCATACGTTCTCTATGTTCCCTGAGATGTAGTTTAGCCAGGCCAAGAGATTTGAAATAATTAGAGCAACTAGGATCTTTCTCATGATTTCTCCTGCTTCCTAGGTTTCAAATCACTCTAATATTTACTCCCTGCTCCTCCTAATCCCAAGAGTTGGCAGAGATAGATGTTTATGGGATCCTTAATAGTTGCCAAAGGTCACATATAGTTCCAAGTCTTTGGAAGGACCTGCACCTAATCTTCACAGGCAGAGTCAAAGACTCATTCTGAGGCACAACTAATAAACACAATATTTTATACTCTTAGAAGCTGCTTGCAACTGTGATACTTCATTTCTGTGACCATCAGAAGCAGAAAGACCATGGAAGTCCACTATTGCTTGTTCTACTATTTCTTGCATATATTTAATAATTATGAAGTAAAGCTTAAAAAGCCTGGTGCCAGCACTTCTAATACAAAATGGCAATGTAGGACTATCCTAAACTGACTTCCTCTCACAGACACACCAAATCTATAGCTACACATAGAAAAATTTCCTCTGAAAGAAATCTGAAAACTAGGTAAGCAATTCCTACACATTGGGTAAATGAGAAAATCCCACACTGAAATAGGTAGGAGAGGCTGAGACATAATCTCACTGTAATCCTCACCCCTGGCATGGTGACCTACAAGGGGAAGGGAACTCGAAACTCTGAATGTCTCCCTGAGGAGCTAAAGATTTGAACTCCATATCAGACATCCCAACTTTTAAGACCTGATCCTAAGAGATGAGCCCCCCAAACATCTAGCTTTGAACGCCAAGAGGGCTTGTGTCCACAAGACCCACAAGGCTCTGGTGAACTGAGAAAAAATTCTTTAAGGTCTTGCACAGACTTATTTGATTACTCCCAAGGACCAGAGCGGAGGCAGCTGACTGAAGAACAGTCTTCCTGTGAAAGGGTCCTATTTGCTTATCTTCATAACTATAGCCTGAAAGCAGACGTCTAACTAAAAATACATCTAAGGGCCTACTATAATCCTCTCCAAAGACCTCAGAGAGTGGGTACTATCTTCGTCTTCTCCCTCTGCCTCACTCCCAGTCACCAGTATCTCTTGGAAAAGAATTTGTATACATATCTGGTACCCCCTTTTTTGCAGCTTCCACCCAGGGAACACCCCTTGATCACCTGACTCTGGTGACCAGAAGGGCCTATGTTTGCAGGTCCCATAGCACTGTAACAAATGGAGAAACATTTTCTAACCGGAGCCCAGCACAGAGAGAGCAGACAAAAATACACTCCCAGGCTTTCTGTGAAAGCTTATCTTCCTAGCTGTGGCCCAATGATTTACAGTTCAACACAGATTTAAGGGCTTAGTACCATCCACTCCAGAGACTGGGGAGACAGATGAGTGCCATCTTTGTGCTCTCCCTTTGCCTTAACCCAGGTTGCTCTGAGAAAGGAACTTGTGTACATATCGGGTGACCTGGTTTTTGTGGCTGCCACCCAGAATATACATCCCTTGACAGCCTAGAGTTAGTGGCTAGTAGGACTTTGTGTTCGCAGGTTCAACAGGATGTAGCAAACAAAATAGTTCTTATCTGGCTGTTAGAGCAGAGGGAGCAGAGAGACATGCCCATCTCACAGTCCTCCTCTTAAACAACTGTATTTGCCTGAGGGTCTGGTTTCTAGTCAGCCTGAATCTAGGTGACAACTGAAATCCTCTCCTTTGAGACACTGGCAGGTCTTTGCACACCCTCAACTACGGGGAGCCACTAGGAATAAAATTGGCTACTTGGGTAATCAGAGCTTCGAGAGAGAAGCTAGGACAGTGTTGGTCACCTATATGAAGCTACTCCTTCAAGACTGGAAGAAGTGGTTGTTTTATCTATTGCAGAGAAAACACAGAAAGAGAAAGGGAAATGAAGAAAAAGAGGAATAAGTTCCAAACAAAAGAACAAGATAAAACTACAGAAAAAGACCTTAATGGAGATAAGTGATTTACATGATAAAGAGTTTAAAATGATGATCGATAAGATGCTCACTGAGCTCAGAAGAAGAATGGATGAACAAAGTGAGAATTTCAACAAAAAAAATAGAAAATATAAGGAAGTACCAAATAGAGTTCAGAGCTGAAGAATACAACAACTGCACTGAAAAATACACTAGAGGGGTTTAACAGTAGACTAGATGAAGCAGAAGAAAGGGTCCACATACTCAAAAACAGGGTAGTAGGGCTCATCCAATCAGAGCAGCAGAAACAAAACGGAATGAAAAAAAATGAGGCTAACTTAAGGCACTTATGGGACAATCTCAAGCAGATCAACATTGTATTATAGGGATCCCAGAAGGAGAAGAAAGAGAGAAAGGGGCAGAAAACTCTTTAGAAGAAATAATGACTAAAAATATCCCTAACCTGGGAAAGGAAACAGACATCCAGCAAGTCTAGAAAGTTACAAAGAAGATGAAGCCAAAGACCCACACCAAGACACACTATTGTTAAATTGTCAATAGCTAAGACAAGGAGAGAATCTTAAAGCAGCAAGAGAAAAACAACTTGTTACATACAAGGGAACCCCAAAGGCCTACCAGCAGATTTTTCAGCAGAAATTTTGAAGGGTGGAAGAGAGTGGCACAATATTCAAAATGCTAAAAGAAAAAACCACCAACCAAAAATATTCTACCCAGCAAAGTTGTCCTTGAAAATTGAAGGAGAGAGAAAATTTTCCAGACAAGCAAAAGCTAAAGGAATTCATTGCTACCTGACTGGCCTTACAAGAAATATTAAAGAGACTTCTTTAAATTGAAAAGAAAAAGTTCTAATTAGTAACAGGAAAACATATGAAAGTATAACTCTCACTAGTAAATGTAAATATATAGTAAAATTCAGAACAATGTAACGTACAAGTGATGAGTTAATCACTTATAGTGCTAGTATGAAGGTTAAAAGACAAAAATAACTAACACGAGAAAAATTTGTTAATGGATACAAAAGATAAAGAGATGTAAATTATGACCTCTAAAACAAAATGTGGGGGGATGAAGTAAAAATATAGAGCTTTAGAATGCATTAAAACTTAAGATGTTATAAACTTAAAAGAGACTGCTATAAATATAAGTTGTTTTACATAAGCGACATGATAACCACAAAGCAAAAACCTATAGTAGATACACAAAAGAGAAAGAAATCTAAGCATACCACTACAGAAAATCATCCATTTACTAAAGGAAGAGAGCAAGAGAAGACAGAAACAACAGAATAACAAAACTGCCAGAAAACAGTTAAAAAATAACAATAAGGACATATCTATCAATAGTTACCTTAAATGTAAATGAACTAAATGGTCCAATCAAATGACACACAGTGGATGAATGGCTTTAACCACAAACCAAAAACAAGACCCATCTATATGCTGCCTACCAGAGACTCACTTCAGCTGTTGACACACAAAAACTGAATATAAAGCAATAGAAAAATATACTCTATGCAAATGCAAACCAAAAGGGGCTGAGGTAGTTATACCTGTATCAGAAAAAGATAGATTTTAAGACAAAGACTGTAATAAGAGACAAAGAAAGCCATTACCTAATAACAAATGGGTCAATCCAACAAGAGGCTATAGGATTTGTAAATATTTATACACTGAACATTGGAGCACTTAAATATATAAAGCAAATATTAACAGACCTAAAGGGAGAAATAGGCAACAACACGGTGATATTAGACTTAATATCACACCTATCTTCAATGAACAGATCATGCAGTCCAAAAAAAAAAAAAAAATCAATAAGGAAACATTGGCCTAATGATGTTATACCAGATGGAAACATACAGAATATTCCATCTAAAAGCAACAGAATACACATCTTCTCAAGAGCACATAGTACATTCTCCAGGACACATTATATATTAGGCCAGAAAAGAAGTCTTAATAGATTTAAAATGATAATCTTTTTTGACCACAATATTATGAAACTAAAAATCAATTACAAGAAGAAAACTGGAAAATTCACAAATATGTGGAGATTATATAACATACCATTGAACAACCAATGGCTCAAAGGAAAAAAAAAAAAGAGAAATAAAACCATATCTTGAGACAAATGAAAATACAACATACCAAAATTATGGGTTACAGCAAAAGCAGTTCTAACAGGAAAGTTTTTAATGACAAATGCCTACATCAAGAAATAAACATCTCAGATGAACAACCTAACTTTACACTTCAATGAACTAGAAAAAGAAAACAAACTAGGCCTAAAGTTAGTAGAAAAAGAAAAAAAGTAGAGGGAAAATAAGTGAAATAGAGACTAAAAAAGACAACAGAAAAGACCAATAAAATTAAGAACTGGTTGTTTAAAAAGATAAAATAGACAAACCTTCAGCTAGATTCACTGAGAAAGAGAGAGAGGACTTATTTATGAAACCAAAGTGAAAGAGGAGACATTACAATTGATACTACAGATACAAAGGATCATAAAAGACTACTATGAACAATTATATGCTGACAAATCAGACAACTTAGAAGAAAAATTTTTAAAAAGCCTAGAAACAAAAAACCTACCAAGACTGAAATATAGAAAATTTAAACAAACCACTTACTAGTAAAAATATTGAATCAGCAGTCAAAAAAATCTCTCAGCAAAAGTCCAGGACGATGGCTTCATTGGTGAATTCTACCAAACATTTAAAGAAAAATTAATACTAATTCTTCTCAAATTCTTTGAAAACATAGAAGAGAATGGACCAATCTAAACTCATTTTATGAGGCCAACATTACCCAAAAACCAAAACCAGATAAGGACCCTACAAGAAAAGAAAATTACAGGTCAACATCCCTGATGAACGCATTTGTAAAATAAACATCCTCGACAAAATATTAGCAAACCAAATTCAACAATACATTAAAAGGACCATATACCATGATCAACTGGGATTTATTCCAGGGATGCAGTAATGGCTCAACATCCCACCCAAAAAAAAATCAATGTGATATGCCACATTAACAAAATGAAGGATAAAAACCATATGGTCATCTCAGCAGATGCAGAAAAATATTTTGACAAAATTCAACATCCATTTATAATAAAAAAGCAACAAAACTACAATGAGATATCCCTCACATGTTAGAAAGGCTATTATCAAACACACAAGAAATGTTAAGTATTGGTGAGGATGTGGAGAAAAGGGCACCCTCATGCACTGTTGGTGGGAATAGAAATTGGTGCAGCCACTATGGATATCAGTATGGAGGTTCCTCAAAAAATTAAAATTAGAACTACCATACAATCCAGCAATTCCACTTCTGGGTATTTATCCAAAGAAAATAAAAACATTAACTGGAAAAGTTATTTACAACTTCATGTTCACTGAAGCATTATTTACAATAGCTAAGATACAGAAACAACCCAAGTGTCCATTGATGTAATTTACAGCATGGTTACTATAATGATACTGTGTTGTATATTTGAAAGTTGCTATGCCAAAAGACTAGATTTTAAAAGTTCTCATCACAAAAAAGAAAAAACATTGTAACCATATGTAGTGATGGACATTAACTAGACATACTGTGGTGGTCATTTCACAATATTATACAAATATTGAATACTGTACACCTGAACCTAATATCATGATACATGTTAATTACATCTCAATTTAAAAAAAAAAAAAAAAAGTCCTGGAGGGGACTTCTCTGGTGGTCCAGTGGTTAAGACTCCACGCTTCCACTGTAGGGGGTGCGGGTTTGATCTCTGGTTGGGGAACTAAGGTCCCACGTGCCAGGAGGTGCGGCAAAAAAAACAAAGGCCTGGTGCCATTTTCTTAATGAAAAGAACCTGAACTGTTTCTGATTGCTTTATTTCTTTGTTTCGTTTTTATTCTCCCTCAAATAATGATGTTATAATGGTTTATAATGATTAGATATCTCATTTCATAATCAAGTAATAGTAAAAGAATTGTTAACATTACAGCCTAGTTTGGAATGAGAAATCTAAATCTTTGGATGATCCATTGGAATATAAAAGTGAAAAAAGAGTATCTAGTTCCTATATTAAACAAGCACAATCAACAAGACTTTGATGCTGCTGTTTTCCATTAACATTACTGATATCAGAACCTAAAACCAGTTCCCACAAAGAAAATCTGATAAAAAGCCTCCAGGATACAAGCACTGCTTTAAGAACATCACTCTTTTGGTCCCCCAATTCTAACACAATGTCAGACAGTTGCCACATAAAAATGTTTGCTGAATTGAGTTTACATGCCATGTGAAAAAAAAAATGCAAATTAAATCTTGGACTCTGAAAACCATTATAATTATTTCATAGACAACAAGGTTTCAGGGAAAGCGAAAGAGCATTAGGGACTGAACATATATTATGGGGGCTGTAATGGCAACAAATGTAGATACGTGGCATAACAAAATACTTTAGCTTTTATTGGCATTTGAAGCGGCACGATGAAGAGAAAACTTTTTTTTTCCTGTCAGTGTTCTTTACAAAAAAAAGGGGGGGGATAGAAACAAAAATTTCAGGCAGATATTAGATAAAAATGTCAGCTTTATGGCTATTGGAAAGGGGCTTAGTTGTTGGTAAGCGTGTACTTGCTGGTACAGATCTCTGGAATTAGGGACTTAATTCTTACCTTTTCCCAGCAGAGTTCACATGAGACTATAGAAGTCACAAGCAGTCCTCAAACGTTGATGGCTTGTCCGTTGAGGCTTGCTCCTGTAACCTCGAAGGAGACTCAGAATGTGTACCTCCTGCTCTTGAAAGGAAGGAAAGGAGGAAGGAACCTCCTGCTCTCAAAAGAAAGGGGAAGTAAGGAGTGAGCTAAGCCTGCCCGGTTCTTTATTTCAAGCTCATCAACTAGGTAAATTCACTCCACCTGCAAGTTAGCATGCTAAGGGCGGAGCACGAGACCGCTGCCTGGAGAAATCCTTCCTCGTGAAAACCGGTGGGTCAGAAAATTGTTTTGGCTCAAGAGTATTTTAACACTTTTTGGCTTAGAATGTGTTTATGTATTTAACTCCTTCGCAAACTCTAGATGGTAAGCAGGGCACATATTATCCCTATTTTTGTAATTAAGAAATTGAGATGTAGTAATGCTGTCTCACAGTCACTTGAAACTCATTACATCAAAATGAAATCTGTAATGTAACACTCACCCTCCCCCAACACCTTACTGGTTGTTCCTCCTTGACGATTCTCAGGTTGTAATCCTTTCACCTAAGATGATATCAACAGCCTTTTTTCTACCTATCATCTATCTATCTATGGGGAAAGAGGGGCACTGAGGGAATCTGGAGTGAGGGGCTTCTGGTAGAACCTGTGCTAGCTCCAGCCCTAGTGACACAAATGATAAATCTCTCATCCCCTTAGCTGGGTATCATTAGTGTCGTCTGGCGGTGGAAGTGAGGAAGACTTTTTAAAAATAAGTGCACACATCATAAGCATAGCACTCAATAAATTTTTACAGAGAAATCCCATCTGCAACAACGAAGCAGGATAGTTTAAAAGTTTTTAAAGAGAAGTATAAAATAAACACAGAGAAGTGTATATATCTTATAAGTGAACAGCTCAATAAATTTTCACAAATTGAACATGTATGTAATCAACACCAGATCAAAAAACAGAACATTACCATCTCTTCTGATTGCTTGTGCTCTTCTGATCACCCCCACCCAAGGGTAACTTTATCTGAACTTCTAAGAGAATATATTAATTTTTCAACTTTTTATAAATGGGATCAAGTGTGTATTCTTGAGTCTGGCTTCTTTTGCTTCACATTATTTTTGTGATATGTATCCATATTATTGTGTGTATTTATAGATCATCCATTCTCATTAGTGTATTGTACTACATTGTATGAATATACCTGTTTAATTCTCCACTTGACTTTTTTAAAAATAAATTTTATTTATTTATTGGCCGCATTGGGTCTTCGTTGCTGCGTTCTGGCTTTCTCTAGTTGCGGCGAGCAGGGGCTACTCCTTGTTGTGTTGCTCGGGCTTCTCTTTGCGGTGGCTTCTCTTGCTGTGGAGCATGGGCTCTAGGCACGCGGGCTTCAGTAGTTGTGGCACGTGGGCTCAATAGTTGTGGCTTGCAGGCTCTAGAGCACAGGCTCAGTAGTTGTGGCACACGGGCATAGTTGCTCCACAGCATGTGGGATCTTCCCAGCCCAGGGCTCAAACCCATATCCCCCACATTGGCAGGTGGATTCTCAACCGCTGCACCACCAGGGAAGTCCCTATCCATTCGACTTTTGATAGCATCTGGGTAGTTTACAATTTGGAGCTATTATGGATAGCACTGATGTGAACATTCTTATTCAATATCTTTTGGTGGACAAATGTACGTATTTCTCCTGGGTCTATGTCTAGAGTGATATTGCTGGCTCAGAGCCATGCAGTTGTTTGGCATTTGTAGGTGCTAGTCACTTTCCACAATGTTTACTAATTTATACTCCCATTGAAATATGTAAGACTTCCAGTTGCTTCACATCCTCACAAACTGTTGCCATAGACCCCCAAAATGTCTATATCTTAATCTGGGAACATGTAAATATGTTATCTTTCATGGCAAAAAGAAGTTTGCAGATTCATACTGGAAATCTATTATTAATTCAGTTTCTTTCTGAGGATCTTATCAGTTATTTACTATTAAAACCCAGAATAACCCTCTACATTTTAAGCGTGAAGATTATCAGAAAAAATTATTTGAACCACTGCAGAGGGGAGACATCAGAGGGACTTTGTTTCCAGTCAGTGGGAATCATGCTGAAGTTTTTATATTGTGTATGGAAGAAATTATTCAGTTTAAGGCTGAAAAAAACCAAGCCCTCAGAGCACCTGGGGTACATTTTAAAGTTATTTATATTTGACATGATAAGCATCAATTAACATTCATAAACTATCAGTTTCTCATATTAGTCATACTTTGGATTTTCTATAATTATTCAAAATATGTTCTATGAACCTCAGGACAGAGACATATCTGTTAAAGCAGAACAATTTTTAGACAGTATATCTTTACACTGAATGGGAGGCTAACAAAACAGTGAAATCTGCAATGATACAGAACTGAGTTGCATCATATATAATCATACTTTAAAACTGCATGTCAATGAGATTACTTAGTTCACCAAAGTTCTGTGTTTAATTTACTAGGTCATAAATTCAGTTTTCTTACAACAATATAGAAGGGACTTAAAACACAATATGTGAGTACTTTTAGAGATTTCCTCATAGGTGAGCATTCATTAAAGCTGATGCTCTTTTTTAAGGAGGATAATGTTTCTGATTTTCTATTTTCTATTTTTACCACTTGGCTTTTCTCTCTGTGCATATGTTTTAGTTCTTTTTCTTCAAAGTGTTTATATTTCCTTATTACTTCATCTTCCTAATACCTCCTCATGCCCTCTTCTGAAATCCATGGCTGTTTCCCCTCTCTCCCACCTCTCAAGCATGTATAGAAAGTAGAATACGTGTGTGTGTGTGTGTGTGTGTGTGTGTGTGTGTGTGTGTGTGTGAATGGATGGATGGGTGGGTGGATAGCTGGATGGAAGTCTGGTGCCCATGTTGAACCAATCAGCTGTGGAGGGGAGAGGGATTGAGGACCAATGAGCACTGCTACTAATTATGACTGTCCCTTAAGCAGGGCAGCTTCCTTACAGAGAGCAGTGTATCTGAAAGCTACTGTGGCTGATATTCTTAACACATTCTTTGCTTTCATCTCAATCTCTTTTCCCATGCTGTTCTTTAAATTACTATTGCTTTCACCAACTCCTTTCACTCTTTAAATTTTCCCTGGGTGACTTCATGACTTTAACAGCACTTGCTCCATCTTTACCTCAAATGACTTAAATGAACTCCTGATTCTGGATATCACACAGGCACTAAGCTCAGCATATTCCAAAACAAACCCATATTTTACATCTCCATGCTGCAAACTGTTCCTTTTCCTGTATATCTTATGTCAGAACTATGAAATGCATATAAATATTTGTTTTATTTATATATAATATTTAACATGATATAAAACACACATGCTATAATTAACTTACTGTGTTTTATCACCATGGCCAAAATCTCCCTTACTTTAACATAAATCCAATTAGTTTATAAGGATATATATAGATATATTTTTAAAATTAATTAATCTAATTTATTTATTGGCTGCGTTGGGTCTTTGTTGCTGCACACAGGCTTTCTCTAGTTGCGGTGAGTGGGGGCTACCCTTTGTTGTGGTGCATGGGCTTCTCATTGTGTGGTGGCTTCTCTTGTTGTGGAGCATGGGCTCTAGGCACGTGGGCTTCAGTAGTTGTGGCACGTGGGCTCAATAGCTGTGGCACATGGCCTTAGTTGCTCCTTGGCACGTGGGATCTTCCTGGACCAGTGCTCGAACCCATGTCCCCTGCATTGGCAAGTGGATTCTTAACCATGGTGCCACCAGGGAAGTCGCATAAGGATATTTTAAAATAAGAAATACAAAAAGTGTATAGAGTAAAGCAAGTCTTCCTCTCATTTCTGACCTCCAGACTCTAGTTGTTTTCCTCTCATAGGTAACCATCATTCCCAATATGAGCTGTATCCTTGCAAAGATATCCTTCATATAAATTTATATGCATGCACATTTTTCTTAAAATGTACATCCTGCATTATATTCTTCTAAAAGTTTGGGAATCATTTGTGTATACTGGTTTTTCCTTGCTTTTTTTTCACTAACAATATAACTTGAATATTTAAAAATAACATAACAGAAATATTTATAGTTAGAATTTACATAAGAAAAACTGCTTATAGTTTTCTCATTTGGGTTCTTAAAACTAACTCTACTTTAATCCTGTTAAAATATATTCTTTCAAGGAGGAAGTACTTTAAGCTACTGGTGATTTGAAATTTGTTTTATATACTTTTTTATTGTTAAAATAATATATTTTTATGAAAGATTTATGCATGTTTTTACTTACTATATAGAAGCTATACATTTTTACATTTTAGCTACTTTTTTTCAGTATATACCACTCTATTTCCAAACAATAAGCTCATCTTTAAAAATATGTTTTATTTCACCAATTCTAGACATCATCTATTGATATTGTTTTTTGTTAAAAAATGGTTCACCTCTCTTACACAGTCTCTCTTCTGCTAATTCCCCTACTCCAATCTTCCAATATAATTATATAAGAATTTTGATTAAGATGGAAGAAATCAAGATGGTGGAGCAGGAGGATGTGGAACTCATCTTCCCCCATGAACACACCTATATGTAGAACAATTCTCACTGAAAACTAACTGGAGACTGGCAGAAAGACTTCTGTACAACCAAGCCTGTAGAAAAGATCCACATGGAATCAGGTAGGAAGGGAAAAATGATTAGGTCAGGACTTGTGCCCCTGGGAGGGGACTTACAAGAGGAAGGAGATTACACAGGTAGAGTTCCTCTCTGGGGAGTGAGCACTTTGACTCACATATTGGGCACTCCAGCCCTGGGGTCCGACACTGGGAAGATGAGTACCCTTGGCTGATTGGAACTAACAGGTGTGCTGTGAGAAGCTTGTACTCCACTTGTGAGGAGTATACATATGCCTGCTTACTCCCAAAGTAGGGCAGAGAGGGTGGATTGAAACTACATCTAACGCTGACCTACATCTAATCTAATATTTCCCAAGACCAGTCAGCTTGCACTCTTGTCTGAGCCTAGTGACTGCTCTGGCTGCACTTATCTCATGTCACAGCTCCACACTGGGGTGAGGGCTACTGCAACCAAGGGGAGAGCTTAGCTGTGAGGCACAAAGGTGGCTCAGACCTAGAGCAGCCTCTGAGCAGAGTGGGGGCAGCCACTACTGGTGCTTAGAAAGCAGCGTATCAGAAGTGGTTCTAGTTGCTAACTGTAACTGGGGCTGACACAGCCTGTGCCCAGACCCACACCAAGTGCACACACCAGCCCCTCTTATTCCAGCACTGTTCACCTCTGGGGAGAGGGTGCCAGTGCTGAGAGAGGGGAGAGCACACACTTAAAGGGAATGGAGCCATCTCAAACCTGACCCTCAGGGCTTCTGCTCCAGCAACTCGGACCCTACCCCCACACCAGACAGGGCAATGACAGTCACTGAGCAGAGGAGAAGCCCCAGCTCACACCTGGCTCTGGCCCTAGTCCCTTCATCTCAAGCCCCACAGAGGGTCCTAAACAAGATGAACCCAAACAGACCCACACCAAGATATTTGACAATTAAAATGGCAAAATTTAAAGTTAGAGAATTCTAAAGGTAGCAAGAGAAAAACAGTCATATACAAAGGAACCCCCATAAGGCCATAGGTTGATTTTTCTGCAGAAACTCTGCAGGCCAGAAGAGAGTAGCATGATATATTCAAAGTGCTGAAACATGAGATACTCTTCCCAGCAAAATTATTATTTATAACTGAAGGAGATATAAGGAACTTCTCATATAAGCAAAAACCAAAAGAGTTCATCAATATTAAATTGACCCTAAAAGAAATGTTGAAGGGTCTTCTCTAAATGGGAAAGAGAAGGATCTAAGAAGAAGTAAGTAGCTATAAGAAAGGGAAAAATCCCACCAGTGACGGCAAATTTATAGTAAAGGCTGAGGATCAACCATGTAAATAAGCTAATACAAAGATTAAAAGACAAAAAAAAGTGCAAAATCAAGTATAACTAAAATAATCAGTAAAGGGATAAATATGAAGATGTAAAATATAACATCAAAAACACAAAATGAAGGGGAGGGAAGTAAAAAATGTAGATCTCTTAGAATGTGTTTGAACTTAAATGACTATCAATTTAAAACAAGTAGATATAGTTATAGGTCAACATATATGAATCCCATGGTAACCACAAATCAAAAACCTACAATAGATACACAAAAATTAGAGAGAAAGGAACACAGTATACCACTAAAGAAAATCATCAAACCACAAGGGAAGAAAATAAAAGAAGAAGAGAACAGAGAAGAACTACTAAAACAACCAGAAAATGAGTAGCAAAATGTCAATATGTACATACCTATCAAAAATTACTTTGTATGTCAATGGACTAAATGCTCTAATCAAAGTACATAGTGTGGCTGATAGGATAAAAAAAAAAAACAACAAGACCCATGTATATGCTACTTACAAGAGACTCACTTCAGAGCTAAAGACACAGACTGAAAGTGAGGGAATGGTAAGAGATATTTCATGCAAATGAAAATGACAAGAAAGTGGGGTAATACTCCACTAGCAATACTCACATCAGACAAAATATACTTTAACAAAGTATGTAACAAGAGACAAAAAGGGTATTATATAATGATAAAGTGATCAATACAAGAAGAATATAATATTCTTTAGCATATATGCACCTATTACAAAAGCATCTAAATATATAAGGCAAATAGTAAGGGACATAGAGAAATTGACAATAATATGAAAATAGTGGGGGACTTTAACACCCCATTTACATCAATGGACAGATCATCCAGACAGAAAATCAATAAGGAAACAGTGGTTTTAAATCACACATTAGACCAGTTAGATTTAATATATATATCTACAGAACATTTCATCATAAAACAACAGAATACATATTCTTTTCAAGTGTACCTGGAACATTCTTCAGGATAGATAACATACTGGGTAACAAAACAAGTCTCAACAAACTTAAGGGGATAGAAATTACATTAAGCACTTCTTCTGACCACAACATAGAAATCAATTATAAGAAGAAAAATGGAAAAGGCACAAACAAATGGAGACTAAACAACATGCTACTAAAAAAACAGTAGATCAATGAAGAAATCAAAGAGGAAATCATAAAATATCTCAAGACAAATAAAAATGGAAACAGCTTTCCAAAATCTATGTGATATGACAAAAGCAGTTAAGAGGGAAGTATATAAATAGCAATACAGGCCTACATTGATAAACAAGAAAAATCTCAAGTAAACAACCTAACTTACCACCTAAAAGAATTAGAAAAAGAAGAAAAAACAAAACCCAAAGTCAGGAGAAGAAAGAAAATAATAAAGATTAGAGAGGAAATAAATAAAATGGAGACAAAAAACCAGAAAAGTTTACTGAAACCAAGAGCTATTTTTTTGAAAAGATAAACAAAATCAATAGATCTTTAGCTAGGCTCATCAAGAAAACAGAAAGAGGATCCAAATAAACAAAATAAGAAATGAAAGAGGAGAAATAACAATCAACATCACAGAGATACAAAAAAACCATAAAAGAATATGATGAACAGTTATATGCAAACAAATTGGACAACCCAGGAGAAATGAACAAATTTCTAGAATCACACAACTCTGCAAGACTGAATCAGGAAAAAATAGACAATCTGAACAGAATGATCACTAGTAGTGAAATTCAATTTGTAATAATAATAATAATAATAATAATAATAATAATAATAATAATTCCCAGTAAACAAAAGCTCAGAACTGTATGGCTTCACAGGGGAATTCTACCAAACATATAAAGAAGAGATAATACCTATCCTCAAAATATTTCAAAAAACTGAAGAGGATGGAAGACTCCCAAATTCATTCTATGAGGCCACCATCACCCTCAGGCCAAAACCAGACAATGACACTAAAAAAGAAAAGAAAAAAGAAAAGAAAGAAAGAAAAGAAAAAAAAGAAAACTACAGGCCAAAGTCTCTGATAAATATAGATGTAAAAATCCTTTAAAAGTTAGGGAACTGAACTCAACAATGTATAAAAAGAATAATAAAACATGATCAAATGGGATTTGTTCCAGGGATGCAAGCATGGTTCAATATTCACAAATCAATCTATGTGATACACCACTTTAGAAAACGAAGGATAAAAACCACACAATCATCTCAACAGACGCAGGAAAAGCTTTTGACAAAATCCGACATCCATTCATGATAAAAATTCTTATTAACATTGGTATAGAAAGAACATATCACAACATAATAATGGCCATTTATGACAAACCCACAGCTAACATTATACTCAACAGCGAAAAACTGAAAGCCTTTTCTCTAAAATGAAGAACAAGACAAGAATGTCCACTCTCACCATAAATGTCCATTAACAGATGAATGGATAAAGATGTAGTGTACATATAGAATGGAATACTACTCAGCCATAAAAAAGAATGAAAATTTGCCATTTACAAAAACATAATGGACTGGGAGAGTATTATGCTAAGTGAAATAAGCTAGAGAAAGACAAATACTGTATGATATCACTTATATGTTGGAATCTAAAAACAGAACAAACTAGTGAATATAACAAAAATGAAACAGATTCACAGATATAGAAAATGAACTAGTGGTTACCAGTGGGGAGAGGGAAGGGGGAAGGGGCAAATTAGGGGTATGGGATTAAGAGTTACAAATTACTATGTATAAAATAAATAGCAATGAGGATATACTGTATGGCACAGGGAAATATAGCCATTATTTTGTAATAACTTTAAATGGAGTATAATCTATGAAAATATTGAATCACTATGTTGTGCACACAAAACGAATATGAAATTATAAATCAAACATACTTCAAATTAAAAAATAAAGAAAACAATAATTTTGGTTAAATTGAGACTAAGTTTTACATTGTTATCACATTGTTAGAATTCTCTGCTATGCCAGGTGATGGTCTATGATTATCATCTGTTTTTTTCCTGGGGTATATAACAAGTGTTTGTTTCCTCACTTACTTTATGTTCTATGTGTCTACTGATATTTCCCCTACAAATGCTAAAACATATCTGTCAAATTCTATTAATATCTTCTGCCCAAACATATCAGGGTTATGCTTACTTTGGAGCACATCCTGCAGAGGCCTCTGATCTGCCCTAGTTACTCTTAGTAGCTCTCCAGGCTGCTACAGCGTAGAGGTCTTACTCGGATTTCCTTTATTGCTTTCCTTCACAGGGTTTCCTGTCTTCTGTATCTCATATCTTCCTTCTTTTAGTACAGCAACCTCTAAAACTTTTTAAGAAAGAGTGCATGGGATGTAAACATGTTGAATGTTTGCAAGTACATACTCCCAAGTCCAAAAGCTTTTAAATCAAAGACCATTTTTCACAAAGAATTTAAAAGGTATTGCTCTGTACTTCCCCTTCCCCTACATTTAGTTTTGCTGCTGAAAGTCTATTTGATTTTCCATTCCTCTGTTCAGTGAGCTGTTTTCTCTTCCTAAGAGGTTTGGGGGTCTTCTCTTTTTTTATATTCTGGGGTTCTAACATTTCATTGTGATGCACCATGTTGTGTATTATCCATTGTACTAAGTACGAGATAAACCCTTCTCATCGGGAGATTTTTGTCCTTTGATTCTGGAAACTGCTTTGTATTAGTTCTGCAATGATTCTTCTCCCCTTTGTTTTCTTTGCTTTTTCATCCTTGAACCCCTATTATCTGAGATGTTGGGCCTTCTATACTGATCCTCTAACTTTCTTAACTTAAAAAAATTTTTCCATCTGTCTTTTTGTTCTAGTTTTCTGAGAAATTTCCACAACTTTATCTTCCAAATCTCCTGTTGAATTTTTATTTTAGTTATTCTATGCTTAATTGTTTCAAAGTTCTTACTTGGTTTGTTTTAAATAAACTTTTATTATTTCTTCATTTTTGAAATATATTCTCTAATTTTTTGAAATTAGTGATATATTTTTGGAAGTTTCCTTGTGCTCCTTGCATATGCTCTGTTTTCTCTGGCCTCCATTTCTGTTATTTTTGGCCTGTTCTTACATGAGAGACTTTTATCAAGTACATGGCAATGCTTGGCTCCCCACTCGTATTTAGAAGGAGATTCTAAGAAGCAAATGGAATCATGGAGTGTAAGCACAGTCAACTAGTAGACTTCTCTGTAGGATAGATAACACAGCAAGGTGGTCTAATTACAGGAAATATGATGTATATTCTCTTGAGCTGTTCAGTTTCACAGTGAAAACTACAATCCTCTGCCTTGGGGTTTTGAGGGAGCGAGGCAAGGCCCACAGCTTGAGGAGCAGGCTTTTCCTTACCATGCCTACATGTGGCTTTGGCTCAGTTTCTGCTATACCTTCAGGTCCTGAGGCTTTATAGGCTTCCAGAGCGCATTTTGGCTCAATTCACTCTTGTAAGCTCCTTAGTAAGTGTCCATATGTTAGCTTTCCCCTCTTTGCTTTGGTCAGGTGCCAGTTTCCAACTACTTGTTAGTTATGTTTCTTTTCCAATGATTTATCGCATTCTCTTCTGCTGCCATCACCTCACCTTTCTCACCTTTGCCTTTATATTTCTACCTTTTAAAATATTTTACTATCAACTTAATAACATTTCCAGAGGGAAAGAAAAACAAGCTTATGTGGAGGATATATAATGTTGAATTGAAACAGCCATGAACAGGGAGGAAGCAAAGAGTACTAGGTGCTGAAGGATAACTGGGTAGGTATCTCTAGCACAGGGGTTAGCAAATCACTGCCTGTGGGCCAAATTTGGCCCATGGCCTGCTTTTGTATGGCCCATGAGCTAAGCCTGGCTTTTACATTTTTAAAGGGTTTTAAAGCTAAGCAATACATATAGAAATATGTGATAGAGGTCATATGTGGCCAACAAAGTCTAAGTAATTATTTGTCTCTTTACAGAAATCTTGCAGACCCACCTCTATTGCGGTGGTTCTCAACCTGGGAGCTTTAGAAACATACCTAGGACTAGCCCCCACTCTGGATCATTAGCAAAAATCCCTAGGGGTGAGCCTCAGGAATGAGGTGTTGAGCCAGACTAGTATGAAAAGTCCCCCTACTGAAAAACAGTTTCACCTAACACACCGAAACACCACCACGGCTGCCAGCAACAAAACAATTTAAGACCTTGAAAACCTTTAGAGACAAATTCAGCTATTTCTATGTTCCTTCCTTTCTCTTTATTTTCTATTTGTTTTTGGCAATGTTATATGTGCACATAAATTTTTTCTGCAGGTTTTATTATAAAAGCAGAAATCTGGGACCCCTCTTTCCCATTCTGCAGGAACAATCTCTTTAAATTTTTTTTGGCTGATTCTTCTCTCCACATTTCTAAATAATGTGTTTAAATTGCTTCTTCAGGATTTTTCATTTTTAGACATTTTTAAATTAATTCCCACTACGGAAAAAGAATGTCACACTCTTTCACACCCTCACCCTACCACACATATGCACTCTTCCTATCCCATACCCCATCCTTTTAAATTTAATAAGTTTTGTTAGAACAATATACATTTTGTGAAATGTGTTCATTAGTATGTAAATACTATTCTCAGCTGAGCAATGTTTTATCCAGTGATTATGTTCCTGCACATTTTTATATTCTTTCTGAAATTAGTAATTATCTTGCTTATCCGTTTCCTTAGTTTTCCATATTCGTGCTGTTATTTTAATACCAAATTGTTGCCAATTGTGTAGATCTCCTGTCAGTAAAGACATCATGTGTTCTACCAAGCTCATCTTTGTGAAACAAAATGCATAGCTGTCATCCTGGACTGTCTCTTAGAAACTTCATCTGGATTTCCTTTGGCTTTGCATTGTGTGAAGTCTTCTGGTTTACAGAGCCCACATCTTCCTCTTTCTTGGTTTAAGACTTCATTTCGGAATATAGCCTTCAGTAACTTTTTGAGAAAGAGTGCTTGGGAGATCTCAAATGCTTGAGATGTTTTATGTCTGACAATGTCATTATTTCATTTGCATGTTATTCATAGTTTCCTTGCAAATAAAATTCCAGGTTAAAATTTATTTTTCCTTTATATTTTGATGGCATCATTCCATTGTTATCTAGCTTTCACCCTTGCTGTGTGAACACTCATTCTAATTTCTTATTTTGTGGTGTGGCAGCTTGTATTTTCCAAAAAATGGCTGCAAAATATCTTTTCATCTCACATGCTCTTTTATACTATGAACTTTTCACCTTTTTTCACCCTCTCATTGAGTTGTGTGTGCTTTTCCCTTGAACTGGGATGGCTAGTGATTTGCTTATAATTAATACAATGTGGTAAAAGTGACATTGTGAGAACTTTGAGTCTAGGTTAGAAAAAGCAATGTACTCCCACCTTGTTTGTGGGGTCAGTCATTTGTGGAACACTGAGTTGCACTGTAAGAGGTTGAATACCCTGTGGGGGGGCAAGATAGGGGTAGGAGATTAAGAGGTACAGACTACTATAAAATAAATAAAGCTACAAGGATACATTATATAACAGGGAATATAGCTGATATTTTATAATAACCATGAATGGTATACAACCTTTAAAAATTGTGAATCACTGTTATACACCTGAAGCTTATATAATACTGTACATCAACTATACCTCAATAAAAAATAAAACGTAAAAGAAAAAAAGCTTGAATACTTTAGACACCATTGTCTAAGGAAATCCAGGACAAAAAGGCCACAGAGACTGCTTCCGTCAACATCTCCAGCTGAGGTTCTGGCTGACAACATCAAATGCTAATTATGTGAGTGAATGAGACTTCAGATGATTCCATCCATCTGTTGGGTTATCTTTAGCTGTTGAGTCTTCCCAGCTGAAGTTGCAGATGTTGTGGAGAAGAAACAGTCATTCCTATTGTACCCTGTCCAATGTTCTGACCTACAAAATCAAAGCACATAAAATTGTTGTTTAAGTCACCAAGTTTTGGGAGAATTTGTGGCATGACACTAGCAACTGGAAGAATATGTGATTTTTAATTTTTTTCTGGAAGTTTTTAGGGTTTTATATTAGTTTTCAGCATTCTGAAAGTTTATGAGGGTCATTTTACTCATTATATTGGGCACTCTGTGTGTACTTTTAATCTGAATAAAAGTTCTTATCATTCAGTTCTTGGAAATTTTCTTGAATTGCTTCAGCAGTAATATTTTTCCTCTATTGTCTCTTTTTCTGGACCTCCTATTATTTAGATGTCAGACCTCCTAGTCTAATCCTCTAATTTTCCCATTTCTTATTTATTTTATCTTATTTTCCAGCTCTTAATCTTTCTAATACTCTAATTTCTGGGATACTTTCCTGAACTTTGTTTTCCCTATAGTTATCATAGTTTTAATTTCCAAGACATTTTTTCAGGCATCCTATACTTTTTTTTTTTTAATGTATGTAATGTCTCTTCTTATCTATACTAGGATATTAGTAACCATTTTTTGTTTGCTAATTTGTTTGCTTTTATTTCCTCTTTAACTCAAATAATCTCTGTTGCCTTTTATCGGCTTGCTTTGGTCTGTTTCTTTGATGTTTGTGTTGATCTTTGGTTATTTTCTCATATTTAAGAATGTGACACTAAAATCAGGGAGAAGTGGTTGATTGTGGGCTTACTGCTTGATATCCTGGGTGGATCCTTTCATTGGAGAAATCTCCATATCATTATTTTAATCTTATTTTGGGGAGGGGGAAGGGCTGGTCAGACTCTGAGTGATTGACCAACTTCCTATCTGAGTGGAAAGGTCTAGCTGTTGGCATCTAGGAATCAAGTTGGGAAGAGGTTGAGTGACATTTCTACCTGGCACTCATCTTCATCTATGTTCACTGTGTCTTCTGAGAATAAGCCTCTGGCCTCCAGGGGGAGAGGACAGTTGTTTAGTTACATGGAATGGGAGAGGTAACCTGGCATCTAACTTAGATTTCAACTATCCTCCAATTTTTACCCTACCTTTTTTCTCAAGAAGAACCTGATGTCTTCAATTACTGTGTTTTTAAGGTTTTGCAGTATGAATTTTATTTCCTAATTTTTCCTACATGGTTTAAGATTTAGTTTTTATGATTTAGTTTTTCTACTGCTAAGTCAGTTATCACTTATCCATCTCTCTTATAGCTTCTGAAATTTTGTGACTGGCATTTTCTTTCCTTTTCCCTTTGTCCTTGGATGATATGCTTTTGAGATAGCTCTTTGATATGATTTTAATGGAATCCAGAGAGGCAGAGAAAATAAATATATGTACTCAATTTACTATCCAATCCAAACATCTATCTAAATGTATGTACTCAATCTGCTATCCAAACATCTATCTGCATATCAATGGATTCTCTGCAGCAAAATTAGGATTTGTTAGCTATTTTAGATACATCTCATTAAGTTTCTTTTCTTATAAAATTATTGCAAATTTTTATGCTGTAGTTTCTTAATTCACTTCTAAGAAGCACTTTCAAATTAGTAAAACTTCTGAGGAAAAAGAATACGTGCAATAAATATGCATGTGTATTGTAAGAGAGACTCTGATATAAGAAAAAACCAAAGTGTAAAGTACTGGAAATCTCTGAATTGAGAAACTATAATAACTATAAAAACTATAATATACATATATAATAACTATAAAAACTATAATAATAAACTATAAAAATAAAATTAAGAAAAAATTTTAGCAATAAAGGGAAGAGAGAAGATGACTTGTAGTACTTCCTTAACAGCTTGTCTTATATTTTGACACTACTAAGAGAAAAATGAATAATCATGGAATTATACAAACTTTAAAGTTTTACCTCAGGTCAAATGAAAGCAAATTCCATTTGATGTCTTCATTAACATCTCAGGAGTAGTGAGTTTGACATTTTTTATCCTGAATTTTATGTGGTCAAACATTTAGATTTTTATTTGCTATTGAATTGACAACGATGACATGAAAGTTTCTAGAGTATCTTTGATAGTCTTTGAGAATTTTAAAGTATCACTGTACATGTGCCAATATAAAAGAGCAAATTCCAAGAGCTCCGTTGTACAAGAAAAAGGGCATATGAGGTTTCTACACATATCCTTGGGATACAGTGAGGGAAAGTGTCCAACCTGGCACAGTTAATTCTTAGAGGATTTAGTTTCACAACGACTATTTAAAATGTTCCTTATTTCCGCGGGGTGATTGTTGAGAAAGGGGATGGGCTATACGGCTGCCAACTAATCTTTTTCTAGATATATTAAGAGACCTGATTTTTTAAAAGGAGGGTTTTTGGGGTTTTGTTTTATGTGTTTTTTTGTTTTTGTGTATTTGTATTTTTACATTCCTACCGTCTGACCATGCCCTGAGTCATTAACCCAGCTAATCTGATATCTCTGACTTCATATGGCCAGCACCAAAAACAACTGTAGCCATGGACGATAGAGTTGATCCTATCATTTCTTCCTTTCTGGGGGTAGTTCATTTCCTGACTTGTTGATATTCTTGATTTCTGACCTCTTGCCTGGTGTGCTACACGTTATTTCATATTCATCCCTTAGATCTCAGGGCTGATATGGCTCCTTTTGGGCTTACACTTCACTCTGCTCCTTGCAATGGACTTGCATAAGCCCCTCAGCTAATAGCCCTGCATGATTCAGTCTGGTCCCTGAAACCCAGGCCCAGGATCGCCCACTTCGCTTGTGTGTCACCAGGTTTAACTTGGCCCTGTCATCCAAACTCATACCACAGTGGCAACCAGAGATAATGGTTTGTTGGATTGCAGGGTATTTGTTCTGTAATGGATAACATCTCTTTTATTCCCTTAAACACAAAAGTTAACTATCTTTTATGCATAATTATGAGCCTGTGGTGAGCTGGATGGTTCTTATTTTTTTAACACTTAAAAAACATTCATTTATTTATGTTTGTTAAAATATAATTGACATGATATTATGTTAGTTTCAGGTGTACTATCTAGTGATTGGACATTTGCATACATTACAAAGTGATCACCCTGATAAGTCTATTAACCATGTCTCCCCATACAAAGTTATTATAATATTATTGATCATATTCCTCATGCTATCACCATAGCTTATTTATTTTATAACTGAAGGTTTGTACTTCTTAATGCCCTTCATCTATTTTGCCCAACCTTCCATTGCCTTCCTTTCTGATAACTACCAGTTTGTTCTCTGTGTCTATGAGTTTTTTATTTTGTTTTGTTTCATTTGTTTTGTTTTGTTTTGTTTTAATTAATTAATTAATTAATTTTATTTTTATTGGCTGCATTGGGTCTTCATTGCTGCACACGGGCTTTCTCTAGTTGCTGCTAGTGGGGGCTACTCTTCACTGTGGTGCTCAGGCTCCTCATTGTAGTGGCCTCTTCTGTTGTGGAGCACGGGCTCTAGGCACGTGGGCTTCAGTAGTTGTGGCACATGGGCTCAGTAGTTGTGGCTCACGGGCTCTAGAGCACAGGTTCAATAGTTATGGCACATGGGCTTAGTTGCTCCGTGGCATGTGGAATCTTCCCAGGGCAGGGCTCGAACCCATGTCCCCTGCATTGGCAGGCAGATTCTTTACCACTGCGTCACCTAGGAAGTCCTCATTTGTTTTGTTAGATTCCACATATAAGTGAGATTATAAGGTATTTGTCTTTCTCTGTCTGACTTATTTCACTTAGTGTAATACCCTCTTGATCTACACATGTTGTTGTAAATGGCAAGATTTTATTTTTTACGACTGAGTAATAGTCCATTGTATATTTATACCACATCTTCTTTATCCATTCCTCTACTGATGAACACTTAGGTTAATCCCATATCTTGGCTATTGTAAATAATGCTGCTATGAACATTAAAGTGCATGATCTTTTCAAATTAGTGTTTTTGTTTTTTTCAGGTTACTACCCAGAAGTGAAATTGCTGGATAATATGACAGTTTTTTTTTTAAGTTTCTGAAGAAACTTCATACTGTTTTCCAAAGTGGCTGTACCAATTTACATTCCCACAAACAGTGCATGAAGGCTCCTCTTCCTCAACTTGCTTGCCAACACTTGTTATTTGCTGTCATTTTTTTTTATGCAGACTTGTGTTTGTTTCTACTGTATAGCGAAGTAGAGTTCCCTGTGCTACATAGCAGGTTCTCATTAGTCATCTATTTTATACATATTAGTGTATACATGTCAATCCCAATCTCCCAATTCATCCCACCTGTGCTTTCTCCCCTTGGTGTCCTTATGTTTGTCCTCTATGTCTGTGTCTCTATTTTTGCCTTGCAAACAAGTTCATCTGTACCATTTTTCTAGATTCCAGATATATGTGTTAACATAACGATAATTGTTTTTCTCTTTCTGACTCACTTCACTCTGTATGACAGTCTCTAGGTCCATCCACATGTCTACAAATGACCCAATTTTGTTCCTTTTTATGACTGAGTAATATTGTTGTCATTTTGATGAGACTCATTCTACTGGTGTGAGATGCTATCTTGTGGTTTGAACTTGCATTTTCTTGATGATTAGTCATGTTGAGCATTTTCCATGTGTCTGTTGGCCATCTGTATGTCTTCTTTGAAAAAATTTTTATTCAGGCCTTCTGCCCATTTTCTAATTGGGTTGCTTTTCATTGTCATTGAGTTGTATGAGTTCTTTGTATATTTTGAATATTAATCCCTTATAAAATATATCATTTGAAAATATCTTCTCCCACTCAGTAGGCTACCTATTCATTTTGTTGATAGTTTCTTTTTATGTGTAAAAGCTTTTTAGATTTATATAGTCCCATTTGTTTATTTTTGCTTTTGTTTCTCTTGCCTGATGGGACTTATCCAAAAATATATTGCTAAGACTAATGTTAAAAAGCCTACTGACTACATTTTCTTCTAGGAGTTGTATGGTTTCAGGTCTTACATTTTGGTCTTTAATTTATTTTGAGTTTGTTTTTGTTTGTTTTGTTTTGTTTTGTTTTTATATGGTGTGAGGAAGTAGTCCAGTTTCAATCTTTTGCATGTAACTGTCCAGTTTTCCCAACACCACTTATTGACGAGGCTGTCTTTTCCCCACTGCATATTCTTGACACCTTTGTGGTAAATTAACTGATTGTATAAGTATAGATTCACTTCTGGGCTCTCTATTCTGTTCCATTGATTTGTGTGTCTGTTTCTGTGCCAGTGATTTCCTGTTTTGATTACTGGAGCTTTGTGGTATAGTCTGAAATCAGGGAGCATGACACTTCCATCTTTGTTTTTATTTCTAAAGATTGCTTTGGCTATTCAGGGACTTTTGTGTTTCCATACAAATTTTAGAATTATTTGATCTACTTCTGTGAAAAATGCCATGGGTATTTTGATAGGGATTTCACACTCCTTGAGGAGTATGGTATATTTATAGTGTTTTGACAATATTAGTTCTTCCAATCCTTGAGCATGGTATACCTTTCCATGTTTGTATCATCTTCAATTTATTTCATCAACATCTTATTTTCAGAGCACAACTCTTTTACCTCCTTGCTTAGATTTATTCCTAGGTATTTTATTCTTTTTTATGTAACTGTAAATGGAATGGTTATCTTCATTTCTGTTTCTGATAGTTTAGTGCATAGAAACACAACAGATTTCTGCACATTAACTTTGTAAACCTGCAACTTTACTGAATTCATGTATTAGTTCTAATATGCTTTTGGTGGCATTTTTAGGATTTTCTATATAAAGTATCATATCATATGCAAACAGTGAAGTTTTACCTCTTGTTCCTTTCCAATGTGCATTTCTTTTCTTTCTTTTTCTTGTCTGGTTGCTGTGGCTAGGACTTCCAATGCTATATTGAATAAAAGGACAAGAGTAGGCATCCTTATCTTGTTCCTGATCTTAAAAGATAAGTTTTCAGTATTTCACTGTTGAGTGTGATGTTGGCCATTGGTTTGTCATTTATGGCCTTTACTATGTTGAGATACATTCCCTCTAAACCCACTTTGTTGAGAGTGCTTATCATAAATGGATGTTGATTTTTATCAAAAGATTTTTCTGCAATATTTGAGATAATCTGGGTTTTTTAAAAAAATTTATTTATTTATTGGCTGCATTGGGTCTTCATTGTTGCACACAGGCTTTCTCTAGTTGCGGCAAGCAGGGGCTACTCTTCATTGTGGTGCATGGGCTCTTCATTGCGGTGGCTTCTCTTGTTGTGGAGCATGGAATCTAGGCACATGGGCTTCAGTAGTTGTGACACATGGGCTCAGTAGTTGTGGCACATGGGCTCAGTAGTTGTGGCTTATGGGTGCTAGAGTGCAGGCTCAGTAGTTGTGGCACACAGGCTTAGTTGCTCAGTGGCATGTGGGATCTTCCTGGAGCAGGGATTGAATCCATGTCCCCTGCATTGGCAGGCAGATTCTTAACCACTGCACCACCTAGGAACGTTTTTTTATTTTTCAGTTTGTTAATGTGATATATCACATTGGTTGATTTATGGCTATTGAATCATCCTTGTATCCCTGGGATAAATCCCACTTGGTCACGTGTATGATCCTTTTAATGTATTATTCAATATAATTTGTCGATATATTGTGGAGTATTTTTGCATCTATGTTCATCAGTGATATTGGCCTGTAATTTTATCTTATTTTTTGTGGTGTCTTTGTCTGGTTTTGTAATCAGGGTGATGCTGGTCTTGTAGAATGAGTTTGGAAGCACTTCTTCCTCTTCAGTTTTTTGGAACAGTTTGACAAGAATAGGTGTTAACTGTTTCTTAATGTTTGGTAGAATCCACTTTTGAAGCCATCTGGTCATGGGCTTTTGTTTATTGGGAATTTAAAAAATACTGATTCAATTTCATTACTGGTAATTGGCTTGTCCATATTTTCTATTTCTTCCTGATTCATTTTTGAGAGATGGTATGTTTCTAGGAATTTATCCATTTCTTCTAGGTTGTTTAATTTTTTGTCATATTATTATAGTAATATCTTATGATCCTTTGTATTTCTGTGGTGTTGGTTGTAACTTCTCTTTCATTTCTCATTTTAATTTTGGGGGGACTGCTCTCTTTTATTCTTTTTTCTAAATTTTTATTTTATATTCAAGCATAGGTGATTAACAATGTCATGTTAGTTTCAGGTCTACAGCAAAGTGATTCAGTTATACATATACATGTATCCATTCTTTTTCAAATTTTTTCCCATTTAGGTTATTGCAGAGTATTGAGCAGCATTCCCTGTGCTGTACAGTAGGTCCTTGTTGGTTATCCACTTTAAATGTAGCAGTGTGTACATGTCAATTCCAAACTCCAAATCTATCCCTCCCACCTTCCCACCTCCACCCCCCCCACCCCCACCCCTGCTAACCATAAGTTCATTCTCTGTCTGTGAGTCTGTTTCTGTTTTGTAAATACGTTCATGGTATCATTTTTTTTAATTACACATGTAAGCAATATCATATATTTGTCTTTCTCTGTCTGACTTACTTCACTTAGTATGATAATTCTTGATAAGTCTGGTTAAAGGTTTATTAATTTTTATATCTTCAAAAACCAGATCTTAGTTTCATTGATATTTTCTGCTGTTTTTTAGTTTCTATTTCATTTATCTCCACTCTTATCTTTATTATTTCCTTCCTTCCACTATGTTTGGGTGTAGTTTGTTCTTTTTTCTAGTTCCTTAAGTGTAAGGTTAGATTGTTTATTTGAGGTTTTTCTTGTTTCCTGAGGTAGGCTTGTATAGCTATAAACTTCCCTCTTGGAACTGCTTTTGCTGTATCCCATAGATGTTGGATTGTTGTGTTGTTTTCATTTGTCTCCAGGTATTTTCTCATTTCCTCTTCAGTTTCTTCAATGACCCATTGGTTGTTTGGTAGCATATTGTTTAGCCTCCACATGTTTGTGGGTTTTTTTTTTTTTTTTCAGTTTTTTTCTTGTAGTTGTTTCTAATCTCGTGCCATTGTAGTTGGAAGGGATGCTTGATATGATTTCAAACTTCTTAAATATACTGATTTTTTTTGTGGCCTAGCATCTGATCCATCCTAGAGAATATTTCATTCACATTTGAAAAGAATGTAGGTTCTGCTGGTTTTGTATGGAGTGTTCTGTACATATTTATTAATTCAATCTGGCCTAATGTGTCATTTAAGGCCAGGGTTTCCTTATTGATTTTCTGTCTGGATGATCTGTCCATTGACATAAGTGGGGTATTAAAGTCCCCTACTATTATTGAATTACTATCAATTTCTCCCTTTATGTTTGTTAATGTTTGCTTTATGTTTTTAGGTGTTCCTAAAGTGGGCGCATATATTTTTCCAACTGTTATATTTTCTTGTAAAATGGATCTATTTATCATTATTTTATGTCTTTCTTTGTCACTTGTATAGTCTTTTTTTTAAAGTCAGTTTTGTCTAAGTATGTTCCTTTGGCTTTCTTTTTATTTCCATTCACATGAAATACCTTTTTCTATTCCTTTACTTTCAGCCTGTGTGTGTCTTTAGATCTGAAGTGAGTCTCTTGTAGGCAGCATATACATAAGTCTTACTATTTTTTTTTATCCATTCAGCTACTCTTTGTCTTTTAACTGGAGCATTTAGTCCATTTACACTTAAAGTAATTACTGGTAGATGTGTACTTACTGCCATTTTAAAAATTATTTTCTGGTTGTTTTTGTTATTCTTTTTGTTCCTTTCTTCTTCTTTTGCTTTCTTCCCTTCTGATTTGATTGCTATCTTTAGTGTTATGTTTGGATTCCTTTCTTATTTTCTGTATCTGTTTTTGGTTTGTATTCACCATGAGGTTCATATATGACAACCTTTATGTGTCAATATTTGTGATGATGCTAACTTGATGATCTCTTATGTTCAAACACATTCTAACCACCTCACATTTTAATCCCCTCACCTCATTTAATGTTTTTAATGTCATATTTTACACCTTTGTGTTTTGTGTATCCCTTTACTTATTGTGGATAGAGATGATTTTACCACTTTTGTCTTTTAACCTTCCTACTGGCTTAAAAGTGATTGATCCACTATCTTTACTGTATGTTTGCATTTACTAATGAGATTTTTCCTTTGTTAATTTTGTATTTCTAGTTGTGGCCTTTTCTTTTTCACTTAGAAAATTCCCTTTAATATTTCTTGTAATGCCAGTTCAGTGCTGCATTCTTTTAGCTTTTGCTAATCTGTACAACTCTTTATCTCTACTTCCAATATGAATGATAGTCTTGTTGAATAGAATAGACTTGGTTTTAGTTTTCCTTTCATCATTTTGTAAATATTGTGCCCATCCCTTCTAGACTGCAAAGTTTCTGCTGCAAAGTCAGCTGATAGCCTTATAAGAATTCCCTTGTATGTAACTAGTTGCTTTTTCCTTGCTGCTTTTAACATTCTCCCTTTATCTTTAATTTTTACCACTTTAATTATAATGTGTCTTAGTGTAGACCTCTTTGGTTTGATCTTGTTTTGGACTTTCTGTGCTTTCTCGGCCTGAATGTCTGTTTCCTACCTCAGGTTAGGGAATTTTTAAGCTATTATTTCTTCAAATAATTTCTCTATCCCTTTTCCTCTCCATTCTCCTTCTGAGACCCCCTATAATGCAAATGATGTAGTCCCAGCAGTTTCTTAAACTATCCCCATTAAAAAAATTGGGGTGCTTCAGTTTGAGTAATTTCTGTTACTTTGTCTTCCAGATTGCTGATTCATTCCTCTGTATCATCTAATCTATTGTTGATTCTGTCTTTTTTTTTTAATCTGTTATAGTATTTTTCTGTTTTGTTTGGTTCTTCTTATATTTTCTAACTCTTGAAATTCTCATTGCATTCATCCATTCTACTTCCCAGTTTGGTGAGTATTGTATGACCACTACTTTGAACTCTTTATTAGGTAGATTGCTTATCTCCACTTCAGTTAGTTCTTTTCTTGAGATTTTTGTCTTTTCCTTTTTCTCTGGAACATATTCCTTTGTTTCCTCATTTTGCCTAATTCTCTGTCTTTATTTCTATGTATTAGGAAGGTCAGTTACATCTCCAATTTTGGAGAGGTGGTCTTTTAGAGTAGACATCCTATGCAGCACACTCCCCAGTGGTGACCAGAGCTATATGTGGGTTGCATTTTCCCTTCTGTTGTGGTGGGAATGACTACTGTGGGCATGCCGGTAGGTGAGGCTGCACCCTAACCTACTTGGATGTGAAGTCCTGTCTCTGGTGGCTGTGGGCCCCACTGCTGGGTGGGATTGGGTCCCCATGTGGCTCTCTGCTGGGAATGTGTAGCTGCTGCAGGCTTGCTGCAGGGTGGGGCTGGAGGGAGGATTCCAAAATAGTGCTAGTCAGTGACAGTGTAGTTGAGGTACTGAGCTTCCCAAACTGCAGTCAGCTTCTCCATATCCAGAGGGAATCGCAGTTGCCTCCTGCTCTCCAAGATCAGCAAGCAGGTCTGACCCAGTTTTCTGTCAAATTACAGCCTCTGTGCTGGGACTTAGAGCATGTGAGATTTTGTGCATGTCTTTTAAAAATGGAGTCTGTTTCTTATTGCCCTGCAGCTCTCCAAAACATAAGGCCTTGCTCATTTTCAAAGCCAGATATCCTGGGACTCATCTTCCTGTCATAGAACCCTAAGGCTGGGGAACCTGATGTGGGGCTCAGGTCCCTTGCTCCTTGAAGAGGACCACTACAGTTGTGATTTTTCCTCCTGTTTTTTGATTGCTGACCCATGGCATCAGTCCTGACTATACCATGTCTCTATCCTTCCTACCAATTTTGTTGTGGCTTCTTTATATCTTTACCTGTGGAAAACCTTTTCTGCTAGTCTTCAGGTTGCTCTCACAGATAGTTGCTCTGTAAATAGTGGCAATTTTGGTGTGCCTGCAGGAGGAGGTGAGCTCAGGGTCTTCCTCTTCTGCCATCTTGACCACATCTCTCAGAGGCATCTTATTATATTGTGTTTTCTTTTGGAATAAAGTATTTTAACTTGAGGAAACAGTAATCATATACCAAGTGAAATAACTAATTTTCAACCTTAAAATTATTAGAACAGGGCCACACACACACACACACACACAATTTAAAGGAGGCTGGACAGTAGAAACAAAATTATTACAGGGTTTGCCTGCTCTTACTTTTGCCATCTTGCTGGTTTCTCCAAAATTTGCCTTTTTAGATGAAATCTGAAGGCATATTTGTTGATGAGATATCCATTTTTCATGAAAAGGTGTATAACTAATCTAAGAAGTTTTATATTTACTATTAAAATATTTATTAAGCCTCCTTGTAATTTAAGGATATTTAAGTTATAAAACTAGAGCCTATATTCAAACATATAATTATGTGAAAAAAAACCTGAGAATTTTAGTCTTAGCTGTGATTCAGACAAGTTGTGATGTCTTTGGATAAGGTGATAATTCCATCTGGCATAATGTTTAAGAGGGAAATGGAAACTGTACATTCTAAGCAGTTCCTTAGTTTATGATTCATCCATATCTATGAATCTCACTGATGACTTCTTTAGCTTTATATCTAGCTCCTACTCCAGCCCTAACTTTTGAGAAATAAGTATACCTTCACAGCAATAATCCTATAAAATATGTATAAAGCTATGATTCTCATCTAACTGAAAATATAATGAAAGTACCATCATAATATAAATATACCTGCATCATACAAAATACAAAATTACATGTAAATATATAGTTTTTATATAACTGAAATTAGCAACATATTAAAGATGACCTAACCAAAGCAATCTTGAGAAAGAAAAATGGAGCTGGAGGAAATCTGGCTCCCTGACTTCAGACTATACTACAAAGCTATAGTAATCAAAACAATATGGTACTGGCACAGAAACAGACATATAGATCAATGGAACAAGATCAAAATCCCAGAAATAAACCCACACAAACCTATGGTCAATTAATCTATGACAAAGCAGGCAAGAATATACAATGGAGAAAAGACAATGTCTTCAATAAGTGGTGCTGGGAAAACTGGCCAGCTACATGTAAAAGAATGAAATTAGAACATTCTCTAACACCATATACAAAAAATAAACTCAAAATGGATTAAAGACCTAAAGGTAAGAGCAGATAATATAAAATCCTGGAGGAAAACATAGGCAGAACACTCTTTGACATAAATTGCAGCAATGTATTTTTGGATCCACCTCCTAGAGTAATGGAAATAAAAATAAAATTAAATAAATGGGACCTAATTAAACTTAAAAGCTTTTGCACAGCAAATGAAACCATAAACAGAATGAAAAGACAACCTACAGAATGTGAGAAAATATTTGCAAATGATATGACTGACAAGGGATTAATCTCCAAAATATATTGCACAAACAGCTCATGCAGCTCAATATCAAAAACACAAACAACCCAATTAAAAAATGGGCAGAAGATCTAAACAGAAGTTTCTGCAAAGAAGACATACAGATGGTCAAAAGATGTATGAAAAGATGCTCAACACTGCTAATTTTTAGAGACATGCAAATCAAAGCCACAATGAGGTATCACCTTACACTGGTCAGAATGGCCATTGTTGAAAAGTCTACAAATAATAAATGCTGGAGAGGGTGTGGAGAAAAAAAACCCTTTTACACTGTTGGTGGGAATGTAAATTGGTACAGCCTCTGGGGAGAACAGTATGGAGATTCCTTAAGACTCTAAAAATAGAGCTACCATATGATCCTGCAATCCCACTCCTGAGCACATATCTGGAGAAAACTATAATTCGAAAAGATACAGGCAACCCAATGTTCACTGCAGCACTATGTACATCAGCTAAGACATGGAAGCAACTTAAATTCCCATCAACAGATGCATGGATAAAGAAGATGTGGTATACTTATAAATGGAATATTAGTCAGCCATAAAAAGGAATAAATAATACCATTTGTAGCAAAAAGGATGGATCTAGAGATTATCATACTGAGTGAAGTAAGCCAGACAGAGGAAAAAAAATTGCATAACATCACTTACATGTGGAATCTAAAAAAGAAATGATACAGATGAACTTGTATATAGAACACAGATAGACCTACAGACATAGAGGACAAACTTATGGTTACCAGGAGGGAGGGGGAGGACAGATTAAGAGTTTGGGATTGACATACCTACTGTATGTCCCTAGCACAGGGAACTATACTCAGTGTTTTGTAATAGCCTATAAGGGAAAAGAGTCTGAAAAAAAAAAAAAAAAAAAATATATATATATATATATATATATAAAATATATGACAATCACTTTGCTGTGCACCTGAAACTAACACATTATAAATCAACTATACTTCAATTAAACAATACAAAAAATTTAAATTTTATAAAAAGCTGACCATAACTATTATGGTTACATGTCTGAGTGTTATGCTGAAGATTCAGCAATTTTACTAATGAAATATAAAAATTAAGTTCTATTTATTTTATATTTGTCTTTATTTCAGCAAGTTCACTTAATGTATAATCAAAACGTATATAATTTGAATTCTAACAAAATTAATGCTAAAGAAGACAACCTTTCTTGAGTTTTTACTCTAAAACTGTTATTAATTTTAATTTAAATAAACTTTATGCTGCTGAGGCTATACCTAATAAAATTGTCAAAAAAATTCTTAAAGTATTACTTAGATTAAAAAATGAACTAAAGCAGTGTCCAGTACAGTATATAAGAAGCTTGGAAGTTGTCACTCCATTCTAATGACAAGTTAAAACCTAAGTAGCCTGAAAAATCAACAACTCTTAGATATGAAAGAGAGGTGAGATCATAGGGCAAACCACTTCCTCCCAAATTGGAGAGACTGACAAGCAAATATAGAGAATTACAACTTCCTGCAGCAGAAGTTCATGAGCTGAAATATCTTTGGAAATTGTGTTGGAGTAAAACAAACAAGCAAGCAAACAAACAAAACTCTGAGCTATAATCGACAAATTGTTGGAAGCTCATTGTGGAAAAAACTGGGAGAGAAAAACTCCAAGGGGATTCAGTCACTGGGAGCCCCTCATACTTTTGTGAGTTTTACCTCCAGGAGCTCAAGCAGGTTCTCACAGTAAATATTGAAAAAAAATCCCCCTTTGCTTCTGAGAGGGAGAGGGGAAAAGAAGCCATTTTAAAATACACTGGAGCATTCTGTGCTTCTTAACAAGGTCTGTCCCCAGGAGAAACTAATTAACCAGAGCCTGATTGACCTAAGGGAAGGGAAATTACACAACTCCTCCAGCTGACTCTAGCCTTCCATGCACAGGAAGGGAAATACCAAACTCCAGCCTACTATAGCCATCCTGTCCCACCTAAGGACTCAGGAGAAACTGATAAGCAACTGTGAAGTTCACAGTTCAGAGGTACAGGTTCCCTAAAAGACTGAGACATAATTATAGGACTACAGAATGCTTTCCTTCACCTTATCACCACATCACTAAAGGCCTACTTGCAGCAGTTTCTTTTACCCAGCACATTATGTCTAGCTACCAAGATAAAATTACAAGGCATACTAAAAGGTGAAAAACACAACTTAAAGACAAAGAGCAAGCATCAGAACCAGACTCAAATATGGCAGGGATGTTGGAATTATCAAACCAGGAATATAAAGCAACTATGATTACTATGCTAAGGGTTCTAATGATAAAGTAGATAGTATGTAAGGAAAATGTAGGATGAGGGCAATGTAAAGAGAGAAGGAAATTCTAAGGAAAAAACAAAAAGAAAAGCTAGTGATAAAAAAAAATACTATAACAGAAATAAAGAAAGCCTTTGATGGGCTTATTAGTAGACAGGACAGTGCTGAGGAAAGGGTTTCTGAATTTGAAGATACATCAATAGCAAGCTCCAAAACTGCAAAGCAAATAGAACGAAGACTGAAAACAAAACAAAACCCTGAACAGAATATCAAAGGACTACAGGACAACTTCAAAACGTGTAACATAAGTATAATGGGACTACCAGAAGGAGAAGAAAGAGAGAAAAGTACAGAAGAGATATTTGAAACAACAATAACAGAATTTCCCTAAATTAATGTCAGACACCAAACCACTGATCCAGGAAGTTCAGAGAATAAGCAGTATAAATTCCAAAGAAAAACAACACCTAGGTATGTAATTTTCAAAATATCAGAAATCAAATAAAGAAAGAAATCCTGGAAAGAAACTAGAGGGAAAAAAACCCACCTTAACTATAGTGGAGCAAAGATAAGAATTATATCAGACTTTTCTTCAGAAGCCATGCAAACAAGAAGAGAGTGGAATGAAATATTTAAAGTGTTGAGAAAAGCACACAAACCTAGAATTTTGTCCCCTGTGAAATTATCCTTCAAGTGTGAAAGGGAAATAAAGACTTGGTCAGATAAACAATAATTACGGGAACTCTTTTGGATGAAATTTAATAGAAGTTCTTTAGCAAGAAGGTAAATGATGTGGTACTTCATAACTGCATTTGTCAGTTATTGCATACAGGCTGCTTGTACAAGAGTTAATGAGCTTGGGCAATCCTGTATTCAAAGGCTAATCTCGTAATGGGATTCAGCTGAGGCCTGCTGTCTGATTACACTTGTTCCTTGGAAAAGCATGGTTCATTCCTGGAGCAGCTTGGTCTCAAGGATACAATCAATGCTAATTATTCTCCTCCACCAACCATTCTGTATTTGCCCTCAACTTTGGTGAGCACCTGTGCTGGTCCAAGTGGCTTACCTACCCCTGGGTTGTCTGAGCTCCATCACAATGTCTTTCTCATAGCTGTGTGGTTTGATCTGTCTCCTTATTATCCAAATTAGACAGAGGAGATTTGCCACCAGATCCCATGGAGATCAACCACAAAATTTCCCATCTCTACTATGCAAAAGCATGTTTATCTCATCACATTGAATTGTTTCTGCCAGTTTGGTGGCTTCTCTCTTTTCTTCTTGTTCTCTTGTCATATAAAGTGACCCAGTGGAGCTGAACTTGAAGTTTATTGCGACTCTTGCTGTGTCTTCTTGTGTGCACACTCACCTGTGGCAATCACAGGCTCCAAACCCACAAAGCCTGGAGCCATAGGGAACAAACACACACATTATCCAAGTGGATCACTGGGTGTGATGAAGAAAGGGACCACTCCTATTTGTAGCCCGCAGTACTAGAATCCATAATTTTTATTTTTTTATAAATTTTATTTATTTATTTATTTATTTATTTATTTATTTATTTATTTATTTATTTATTTATTGGCTGTGTTGGGTCTTTGTTGCTGCACGTGGGCTCTCTCTAGTTGTGGTGAGCGGGCGCTACTCTTTGTTGTAGTGCGCAGGCTCCTCACCGCTGTGGCTTCTCTTGTTGTGGAGCATGGGCTCTAGGCACGTGGGCTTCAGTAGTTGTGGCACATGGGCGCAACAGTTGTGGTTCATATGCTCTAAAGCACAGGCTCAATAGTTGTGGCACACGGGCTTAGTTGCTCTGCAGCATGGGGGATCTTCCTGGAGCAGGGATCGCATTTGTGTCCCCTGTATTGGCAGGTAGATTCTTAACCACTTCGCCACCTAGGAAGCCCTAGAATCCATAATTTTTAAATTCATCATATAGAATTGTGTACTAGTCATCCTTTAGGGTATACGTGCAATTTCAATATGGTTCCTCATCCCTGCATGGTATCTTGGGGTGGGTACTTGCACTTGCAACTCACCTGAAATTTATACCCTCATGTTTATCATTGAATGTGGTCTTTTCTGGGAGAGGTATGCCTTGCTTGAGGCCTCTGCAGCTGAGGCTAACCCTTAAGTTTCCACTAAGTTCTCCCAATGGTAGGGGTAAAAAGTGCTTCTTTGAAGGAGGATCTGGGTAGCATATATCTGTGTCTACCACCTGGGGTGTGTGAGACACAAGTATTAGAATATATTAGTTGAGAAGGAGGTCTGTGGGTCCAATTGCTCCTTATTAAGACTCTTGACCAGGGCCCCTGTTTTGTTTTTCACACTGGCCCTGGGAATCGAACCCTGTGCTCTCCTGGGATGCTGTAAGTGAGAACTGCATCACAACTCAGGAGCATCCTCCTCTGCAGGCACCAAAATTTCAGAATTTCCTCTCTGCTAAGTCAGTGATCAATGAGGGCACTGTTTATCTCTTTCAATTGTTTGCAGTATTTTGATATCTCCATCCCACAATTATTCTCTCCAGTATTCTTTGTTATCTTGTTCTTTTACAATTTTAACATCCTCTTGTAGCTTTTTTCAAAGATTTTTGGGGGTGGAAATCATGGGTGAAATAGGTTTGACTTAGAGAAAAATGAAACTTGTTTGTATAATGCACCTGCTCTGTTGACTCTTGCCCTGTATCAACCCAACCAATTCTTTCCCCACCCCCATGCATACACTTCAGAACATTGCAAGAAATATTTCAGGGCCATGTGGCATTTCTGTCAGAGGACATTACACTATAAGTCAGAGGGTCCATTGGTTTTTCAGCTTTTGTGAAGGTAGGATCAGTTTTGGTAAATTGGATTAAGATGGGAGGAAAGAAACTATATTTTCTGGAGTATAGTCTTATATTTATATAAAAATTTGCATTAACTATTTTATTTTGGAAATTATCTTTGTCCATTTTATTTTATTTTAGGGTTTTCTAAAAAGTCAATGACAGAGAGAGGTGATTTTTGTTTGTTTGTTTTCTATTATGTTTCTTCTGTTTTACCTAATATATTTTGCTGCTATGTTTATCTCTCTATATAAAATCATGCCTGTATCATGTCACTTTAATTGTAAAGTTTTCTCTTGATAATTAAAAACTGAACTAAGGATTTTCCAGATCATGATAAACACTGTAATTATGACAAACCACTATCACAGGTACTTAACAACTACAGTAATCTCTCCTTATCCCTAGGGGATAAGTTCCAAGACCCTCAGGGGATGCCTGAAACTGCAGATAGTACCAAACCGTATGTTTTTCCCTATACATACATAACTGTGATAAAGTTTAATTTATAAATTAGGCACAGTAAGAGATTAACAACAATCACTAATAATAAAACAAAACAATTATAACAATATACTGTAATAAAAGTTATGTGAATGTCGTCTCTCTCTGTCTCTCAAAATATCTAGCATTTTCATGGACTAGTCATGGTTTACACTTAATGTCCTGGGATCCCGTCTGGTTTGAGATTTGTCCTGGCTAAAATGTCCCAATTTTGACAATAAGTTCTATGGTCGTCTTACACAAATGGCACTTTTGTGAGTGAAGATTTGGGGAGAAAACACATGTTTGTTTAATGTGTAAATGAATGAGACCAATAAAATGGTGGTATGAGGGAAGAGGGAGGATGAAGAGAGGGTCTTAAGTTCTTGGGGGTGACTCAGGTTCCTTTAACATGTAGGATAAAGAATTATTAACTAGGTGGCTTTAAGCATTTCATCTTTCTGGACAGACTCAGATCTCTCTGGAAAGAATTCATCTAAAGCCTAGATTTATCCTGTTTCTGAAGGAATTCTAATCCATGAAAGGTGAGTAGATTGCTTAATCTCCCTGTGTGAAAATAGTGACACTCCCCTAGTTTGAGACTTTTGCTTGCTAAAACTGATCTCCTTACTACTAAGTTGAAACATTTCCCCTGAGTTTAATATTAATTCCTCTTCAGTATATTATTTGCATTTTAGAGACCTATTTACCAGTTGGAGTATAGCTTTTCTTTTTCTTTCTTTCTTTCCCTTTCTTCCTTTTTCTTTCTTTCTTTCTTTTCTTTCTTTCTTTCTTTTCTTTCTTTCTTCCTTCCTTCCTTTCTTCCTTTCCCTTCCCTTCCCCCTTCCTTTCCTTTCCTTTCCTTTTTTTCTTTCTGTCTTCCTTTTTAAATTATATATTTCCACGAGCTATATTCCATGATTTGCTTGCTTTTACTCAATATTAATAGATTAAAAGAGTGTATCAAAGACAGAGAGAGACACACAGAGAGAGAGAGGCAGGCTTCAGTGATTTTATAACCTTACTTCAGGATGGCTTTTATAGGAATTACCCAGCCTTGACAGGAAAAAATAGAATGAAAGGCCACAAATGTAGGTAATGCCCACACAAGAGGCTGCCAACCACATACTCTTTCTGTGCTACTGGGGTTTAATAATTGCTGTCACATTACCTTGGAAATACACCACGTGAGTAAATATTTTTCCTGCCACTTGATGCAGAAGATGGCCTGGGCAGGCCATGAGATCCTAGAGCTTGCCAGTGAAAATGTTTGGCATGCTCTGGCAGAACCCAGAAGATATGTCATCTGTGGTGGAGTGTCCTTCTGACCCATGACCCATGTAATGTCATTCCTGAGACAGAATGAGTCTGTTAGGAGGACTCAGAGAATTCCAGCGGACAGATTCTATTTTTCATGAACAGTCTTTATATAAAATCACATGTTCCTCACCTCTTAAATTTTTAGGAATGTAATGCTGAAGTCAGTGTTGGCCCAGCTTCATTTAAATGATATGAGGCATGAGAAAGGCCTTAAGGCTTCAGTTGCAGGAACCCAACCCAATGGAAAAACATAGTTTCCATTGCACTAAGGAGAATGAATCAAGTAATTTAAACAATTCAACTTCTAGGTTCTTTGGGCTATAGTCACAAGATAGAAGGAGCCTCTAGGCAGGCTAGAAGAATGATGCAAAGAACAAAAAACAAAATAAAACTACTAATCAAAGTATTTTGCTGATACATGTGAAACTGTCAGAATGTATCCAAAGGCAGAATGTTTTTCAGTCAATGGTGGCTGATAATCGCACAGCAGCGCTCCTCCAGGCTGTGGCATCATGGGCACGTTGAGAGTCTACCAAATGAAAGATCTGATAGCTGGGAGTGTAGAATGAAAACGCTATAAGGATCTGGAGTACATGACTATTGTAAAACCATGAATAAACACTACAGAGGAATTAGTGTGCGAGGGAAAAACTATTGGGAGAACGATTGATACATGAATCTTTTAAAACCTGGAAATTCTAGAAGACAATTATTTTGGTTGTAGAGATAACTTTGGACATTTAGAAAAATTCCTTAATATTGCAGGAACATGGTAAAATGCTTTATAGGATCAAGGTAATTATATGAGTGAAATAAAGTCATCTGATATACAATGTGGTGGTTGAAAAGATTTGGGGGGGGTTGGAGAAGTGTGTGTGTGGTGGAGGTGGAGTGGGGGTGGTCTCAGCAGCCCATTCTAAACTAGGATTCAGACTACTTTGAATAGGTTTGATGAAGTGCTGTTACCAAGAAGACATCTGGCTGGAGGAAAAGACTTTGCATGTATGATTAGTAGATAGAGCAGTTCCAACAAGGTGGGGGGGAGGGGAGGTGGGTGGAGACAGTTTAGTATCTGTCTGTACTGGATCCCCCGGTTGGTCCTTGTGTCATCTGAGTTATGAAAAAGGGAGCTCCAGGTAAAAGTTGTCAAGCCAGTGTTTATGAGGAGATGGTGTGATGACCAAGTCTAACCCATAGCTCCTTGAGAGTTTTGCAGGAAATACCATGTGAATGAGACATGCTCAGGATATCTGAGAGCTTCTTGGACTCCTGAAGGGTTTGCTTATTTTGCGGCACTGGGATTGTGCAGATCCAGGAACTGGCACAGTCATGTCCTCTGCTGGAGCCTAACCAGTTCTTCTCAGGCAGTGTAATCAATGATAATAGGCTGGAGAAAGATACATATGCAAGATATTCCCTAAGAATTCAAGGAAATCTTTCTAAGTTGGGGGGAGCAGGTGTCTTATTGGAGGTGGACGTTACGTGAAATATACATCTTATGCAAGAAGGGCTAGAAACAATGAAATGTAAGTCATTATGTAAACTTGATCCCACTTTATAAACACAAGCTGATAAGGTCTGGGCCTCACCAGATCTATATTCAAGTTATAGATCTATAACAAATAATGCAATGCCCTGCCTTCTGTTCCCTCCCGCACAGTCTCTTAAGCAAAGGGAATAAACTATGCTGTGTATTTCTTTGTATTGACACCATCTCTTGGTTTAGTCTCTGTTCGTATGTTGTTTTTTCAAGCTACAAGATGTTATAAACAAAGTAATCAGAGAAAAAAAGGCTCACACGGGCTGTTAACCACGTTGACTTCTTGGCCCAACACAGTTTAAAATTAGATAGCCTCTGAATCTTAGTTTATTTGTTGGAAAGTGTTTAGAATTAACAAAACTATTTGTTGCAGTTGCTCCAAGGGAGAAAAAGATTAAATCCTTATTTTCTATATAAAATGAGCCAACATCGTTCAGACTGAGATATCCTCAGGATATGCATTCTTTTATAAAGTCTGGTTAACATTTCTGGAAAAATCTGTCTGTTATTTGTTTCCTGTCAAACATGTTAGTACAATTTTGCTGACAACAGCCCACCAACGACAGACTGGAATCAGAACAATAAGCAGCTTCCCAAAGAGAGTTTTGGAAACATCTTACAACCCTTAAAGACTCGTGATAAATTTTATCTTAAAAAAGAAAATGAAAGATTGTGGGGTTTTATTGCTAAAGTAAAGCAAGAAAGAGCTAATTGTCTGAGGCACATAGATTAAATAGTTCTCTAAATGAGAACTTAATCTGTTCTCTCAGACAAAATATGCTTTCTTCTTCTCACCTCTTTTATGAAGAGTCTAAGAATCCCTAGAAAACCAAGTATTTTCTTCCCTCCATGAGACTCTTCAATACAAAGCATTGATTCTAGTTGAAGAAGATTAATTACTTTTTAAATAAATGCAAATATCCATTAATAGAGGAATAGTGTTATTACTTGTTTATATCTATGTAATGGAATACTATTGGCCTTTAAAGAGAATGAAGAAGATGCATATGTATTGATGTGGAATTTACTCCACGATACTCTTTGTTTAAACAAGGAGCATATTAGTGCCTATATCTTGCTACCATTTGTGGTTAAAAAAGGGGGAGATGTCATAATGTGTGCATATTTTTAGTGGCTTCTGGGATGGAATCCAGGGTATGGGGAAGGCAGAATAGGAGGAATAATTTTTTCATTAGTTATTATGCAATCCTTTGCACTGTTTAAATATTTAAGCACATGACAGCATTTCTTATTTAAATTAAACAAATAAATAATAGAAAATGTAACCCAGATGTGCAGCTTTGACCTTCCTCTGCTCCGAACACGTCTTTAAGCCCTGTCCTGTCCTCACACTCTAGTATAAAGGGAACACAGACTATTCAAGGGACCTTGAGGATCATCTGGTCAAACTGCCCCATTTCATGGCTGAGGTGCAGAACTCAGAGTGGAAGATACATGCCCAGGGTTACGCTACTTATTAGTATCAAAGTCCAGACTAGAGCCCTGGCCTTCTTAATTCTAGGGAAGTGCTCTTCTTACCCTATGGTCTAGGAGAGAGGATAAACAGCTTTGGCCTTAAGAATGACCATCCTCTCTGTTGCTTCTCACTTGTGCTGCTCACAAAGTTTCATGCCTCTGCCTCTTGTGTCCCAAAACATCCTGCTTAGCATTTAGGCGTCAGTTAACTAGAATAACAAAACCATAAAACTCAGGCCTTCTTACTTGGAGGTCTGCGTGTAGGCCTCAGAAAATCCTGTGTCTAAGTAAGAGCTAAGAATTCTGGTGAGAGAACTCAGTTTTTGCTATGAGCTTCATTGCCAAGTAAGATGAAGAACACATAAACCTGAAAGAGACCTTAGCAGCCATCAAGTCTCCTCCTACTCAGATACATACATGTCCTCAACAACAACCTGCTTTTCTGCTAGAATACATCTACATGCTGTGGAGTCATTGCCAACAAGAGTAAAATTCACTTGGATAGTTAGCTCTATTTTATTTATTTGTTTCTTTGTTTGTTTGTTTGTTTATTTATCTGGCCATGCTGCAAGGCTTGTCGGATCTTAGTTCCCCGACTTAGAGTCTGTGCCTCTGCAGTGGAAGTGCAGAGTCTTACCCACTGGACCACTAGAGAACTGCCAGTTAGCTCTATTTTAAGATGTTGGAGTGAATTTTGTTCTTGCTCTTGCTACAACCCATTTCCATTAAGTGTTGCCCTTACTTTGGGACCTAGGCTGATAAAGTAGCCACTATCAGGAACATGCTGTCATGAAAGGGATAAAAGAGAGCTCAGAGGATATCACACCAATAAATTAATGTTCAGAAACAAAGAGGCATGCATTGTTTGTACTTTTAGGCCAGAATGGTTACATGTCCTCAACCAACCAATGAGAGCCAGAAAGAGCATTATACCATGTGCCTGGAAGGCAGAATGCTGGAAATATTCAATGAGCAGTATTCATTGCTACCATCTTTCTCCCTGAATAAATAGCCAGAAGTCCTTTCAGAATTTTAGCAATTTCTTAAATGCCAAGAAAAATTAACCCACTTAAAAAAATTATCTCAGACAACAGAGATGATTGAAAAACTCTAATGGCAGTAGAACATACGATTGTGGTTGGCAGTTTCAGGGTGCCTATCTCTCCCTCTCCACTTATCTGGGCACTGTGCTCGACATTCACCCCTTGCTGAAAAGATGGGTCTCTCTGGTCATGTTTGTACATGTCATCACCTTTCCCCATGACAGACTGAACTAGGGATTGACACCTATTCCAGTGGATGCCAATCTGCTGGCTAGCCTGTAACCAAACATATTTTCTGAGTCACAAAGTCTGTAATCAAATGGGTGTGGGGCCTATAAATTAAGTGGTTCTGTAGAGTTGGGCCTAGGACAGACATTCTCAGCCATGATCATAGTCCTAAATTAATCAATTAGAGATTGGGCAGAGTAGCCAATGATCAGGGAAGATGAATGGGATAAATGGGATACAGGATTATATGTGCTTCTAGAGAAAGAGGGAGAGAGAGAAAGAGCTAGACTGCAAGAAAAACTTCTTGCATCTTCAGTTGTTCCTAGATTCCAGCTCCTATTCCCATGAAGCCCAGCTGTGCCTCATTTAAATCCTCATTTAAGCCACTGATAATCTTTATGAATGGAGAATCCTAGTTACTCTGTCTCTACCTAGATTGTCATCCCTGGTCTATGCTAGATCTATGTAGAAATTTTGGAACTCATGCTGGGGTGTATGGTTGGGGACTAATAGAAAAGAATCTCACTGTAAATCTTTATTAACTTAATTTTCTTATTTTCTGTATTCTTGATGCTTTCGCATCTGGGACCTCACTGACTTTAAAGAGATTACTGCTCTCAGTTTACCTAGTTCCTAGAGACAGCAAACACCTTACCTGGGAGTACACCTTTTGTATACAAACTACCAATCCAAAGGCCTCCCTCCACCCCCCACCCCAATCCCTCCTTTGTTGGACTCTTACACGCCAGGCCAATGTTCCCCTGCCTTAATCACCCCAGGGTAAGGTACCAGACAACTCAGGACAGCCCTTATACCCCAGAGCCTGCTGAAATTATTCAAAGCAAGAAATCTTAAACCTGCTTATCCTGGCTTCTCTTGATTTGCCTATTCCTTTCCACAAAAACCACAACAAAGGTCCTTGCCCCTGCTTTCCTCTCATGTCCTTGGATCTTGGATTGACCCTGGTGCTTCTCCATCTAGCCCCACCGAATGGTGTGCCACATCTCCTGTTTCTTGGGATCTGTGAGTATAAAACTTCGTCCTTCATGGCAGTCATTTCTGTGTCTGCTTGTCTTACCACACATGATTAAAATAAATCCCAGGTACATCACACATGATTAAAATAAATCCCAGGTACATATTAAAATAAAAGCTCTCTCTGTTTTCTTCTGGGCCTCCACCTTAGGTTACTTATTGATTTATCTGTCTGAAGAGTAAGGACCCTCTGTTCTGGTAGGTGGTCCTCTCAGATATTCAAATTGAAGCTGTCTAGATACACAGAAAAAATAGAGTAAAGGAAGTACTTTTCCCCCCCTTAAATTTATATCATTACAATGAATCATCCTTCTCTCTAAGCATATTTTTATGTAGAAAATCAGTGCTAATTGTCACAGGCACACTCTCTTTTGGACAGAACTTAGAAATATACAGATACATTCTTCCTCTTTATTCCAAACACTGTGAAAACTACCATTCTTTTATTATGACAACAAAACAATGACCTCAGTTCTGTCAGAATTAAATTACTGATATTAAAATGCTTTTGTTAGGGTTTTAAGTGGAGTCTGGGACACTCCTATATAGTTTTTGGCTAGGGGACATGGAAATACTTGAATCATGATTTTGACATATCTCTCTAGGGGAGACTCAAGGCACAATTCTCCTCTCTCTATAAACTCATGGCTTTGCTTCTGTTTGTAATAACCTGGCATTCAATCACATATAGAATTTGTCAAAAATATTCACCTCCCTTTAGTTCCAGAACCCCAAGACGGGAGAGTTTAGGACACCAATATTTTCTTTATTTCCCCACTTAGTGTTGTTGTAAAATAGAAAGTGTGTCCCAGCAGCCTTAGGTTCCCAGACACTGAATTAGTTCTTTCTGGCTCAGGAAGAAAGGGCTACACAAGCTTGATATGATAGGTAAGGAACCCCTATGATTGCCCTCAGGAGTATTTGTCAGGGTTTAGTCATAAAAACAAAACTACTTTATTTCAAGTAGAAAGGAATTTGATATTGGGACTTAAGAGATTACAGGCAAGTCCAGGGATCTAATACTGAAGCCATAGCCACCTCATAACCCCCAGACTGAAGGGTGAGAGAGGTGTATGTAGTCTGAGGTAGCTTCAACAAGCCACTGCTGCAAGTCTACCACAGCATTTCTGCAGCAAGAATATACCTATTGAGTGTTACCAATAGCCTCTCATTTGTTAGCTGTACTAAACTCTGATGGGAAGGCACCATGGGAAATGTAGTTCCCAAGCTTCCAACCCTATGACCCCAGAGGAGAGTATAAAAGGCATGAAGTGATGCTGAGTGCTAAAACAATTTGTCCCACCATTTTTATCAAGACATTACAATGCCTTATCACACAGACACAAAGGCTGTTTCTAAAGGCCTAACAATTTCAAATGTAGTCACAAAGGCCTGCCCTGGTTCAAGGGTAGGGAACAGAGACACCATCTCTGGATTTTAGGACAATGAAAGAATTTGTGAATACGTTTTCAAATGATCATGATACTATATCTATTTTTAAAAATTTAAAATAGGCTTTGTTGTAGACTTAGGTACAGGCAATTTTCACAAATGTTCCACATCCATTTGAATAAAGAGCATGTTCTCTTTTACTGTGGCACAGAGTTTAATATGGATTTTTCTGTATGTTCTACTTTATTGTGTTATTTAGAACTCTGATACCTTTTCTAATTTTTCCCACTTGATTTTAGTAGATTTAAAAGGAGTGTGTAGTCTATTAGTTTGTGTCTCTTTCTTTATTCATCTCCTCTAGTTTCTGCTCTATAAAGTAGCTGCTATGCTATTTTATGTATAGATATTAATAACATTTTTCATTATGCATTTTGGTCCTTAGTATTATAAAGTATACTTTTCTTGGTCTCATTTTATATTTTGGGGGGCTGAATTATGCCTTGCTTGAAATCAAGATTGTGATTCCTTCTATGTATTTATTTATTTACTTTTTTTTTTTTTTTGCCATCATCTGATCTGCATTATCATCTTTCTGAGTCTCCTTTTTTGAATGTTTCCATAAACACAGATTAGACTTCTACTCTGTTTGGGTAGCCAATCTGAAATTTTTTGTAGATGTGATATCCTATTTATGGTTAATTAAACAACCAATACCTCTGGCCCAGTTCAACCATGTTATTTTGTGTTATATTTATTCTGTACATATGTTTCTGTGTATAGAAGTATACGTATGGTCACATATACTTGCAGTGGGTAGAATTGTTGGGTTTTTTTTTTTTTTTTTTGCATTTCTTTTGGTATTTAGGAAGATTTTTAAAAGAGTTTTTTTTTTGTTTGTTTTTTTTGTTTTTTTTTTTTTAACAGCAGTTATAGGTTCACAAAAAAAACTGAGAAGATAGAGGTTTCTCATATAATTCTTGCCCCATACGTGCATGGACTCCCTGATTATCAACATCCCTTACCAGAGTGGTGCATTTGTTACAATTGCAGACCTACACTGGTGCATCATTATTACCCAAAGTGCATAGATTACAGTACACTCTTGGTGTTGTACATTCTATGGGTCTGGACAAATGTATAATGATGTATGTAATCACAGCATCATGCAGAATATTTTCACTGCTCTAAAAATCTTCTGTGCTCTACCTATTCATCCTTTTCCTTCCCCCTCCTCCAACCACTGATCCTTTTACTGAATCCATAGTTCTGCCTTTTCAAGAATGTCATATAGTTGGAATCATATAGTATGTTGCTTTTTCAGATTGACTTCTCTCACTTGGTAAAATGCATTTAAGTTTCTTCCATGTCTCTTCATGGCTTGATAGCTTTTTTTTTTTTTTTTTAGCATTCCATTGTCTGCATGTACAACAGTTTATTTATCCATTCACCTATTGAAGGATATCTTGGTTCCTTCCAGGTTTTGGCTGTTATGAATAAAACTGTTATAAACATCTGTGTTCAGGATTTTGTGTGGAAATACAGTAAGTTTTAAACTCCTTTGGGTAAATACATTGGAGTGAGACTACTGGTTGGTATGGTAAGAATATGTTTAGTTTTGTAAGAAACCACCAAATTGTCTTTCAAAGTCGTTGTAACATTTTACGTACCCATCAGCAATGAATAACAGTTCCTGTTGCTCCACATCCCGGCCAGCATTGGTGTTGTCCAAAATCATTGTTGTCCAGAGCCACTCTAAGAGGTGTGTAGTGATATCTCATTATTTTAATTTGAATTTCCCTTATTACATATGATGTGGAGCATCTTTTCATACGCTCACTTGCAATCTGTGTACCTTCTTTGGGGATGTGTTTCTTAAGGTCTTTGGGCCATTATTTAATCAGGTTGTTTATTCTCTTATTGCTGAATTTTAAGAGTTTTGTATATTTTGTATAATGGTTCTTTATCAGCTATGTCTTTTGTGACTATTTTCTCCCAATCTGTGACTTGTTTTCTCATTCTCTGACACTGTCTTTCAAGAAGAGAAGTTTTAAATTTTAATAAGTCCATCTTACTCTTTGTTTCTTTCATAGATTGTGCTTGGTGTTATATTTTAAAAGTCAACACCATACCCAAGGTCATCTATTTTCTTTTCTGTTATCTTCCAGGAGTTTTATGATTTTGCATTTTACATTTTGGTCTGTGATCCATTTTGAGTTAATTTTTGCAAAGGGTGTAATATCTGTGTCTAGATTTTTTTTTTTTGCATGTGGATATCCAGTTGTTCAGCACCATTTGTTGAAAAGACTCATTTGCTCCTTTATCAAAAATTAGTTGACTATATTTGTGTGGGTCTATTTCTAGGCTTATATTGATCTATTTGTCTATTCTTTCATTAATATCACACTGTTTTGATTACTGCAGCTTTACAGTAAATCTGGCAGTTGGATAATGTCAGTCCTCCAACCTTGTTCTTCTTCTTCAATATTGTGTAGGCTATTCTGGATCTTTCACCTCTTCTATAAACTTTAGAATCTGTTTAATGATATTTACAAACTTGCTGGGAGTTTGGGATTGCATTGAATCTACCGCTCAAAGTGGAAGAAAAACATCTTGACGATATTGAGTCTTCCTATCCTTGAAATATCTTTCCATTTATTTAGTTCTTTGATTTGTTAATCAGTTTTGTAGTTTTCCTCATATAGATTTTGTACATATTTTGTTGGACCTATATATCTAAGTATTTAATATTTTGGGTGCTAATGTAAATGATACCACATTTTAATGTTAAATTCCACTCATTCATTGTTAGTATATAGAGAAGCAATTGACTTTTGTGTATTAACCATGTATCCTGCAACCTTGCTATAATTGCTTGTTAGTTCCAATTTTTTTTTGATCAATTCTTTCAGATTTTTCTACATAGATAAGCATGTCATCTGTGAACAAAGAGATTTATTTCTTCCTTCCAAATCTGTATATATATAATTTCCTTTTCTTATCTCATTGCTTTAGATAGAATTTTCAGCAACATGTTGAAAAGGAGGGGTGAGAAGGGATATCCTTGTTTTGTACCTGACCTTAGTGGGAAAGCTTTCAATTTCTCACCTTTAAGTGTGATATTAGCTGTAGGTTTTCTGTAGCTATGTTTTATCAAGTCAATGAAATTCCTTTATATTCTGGTTTACTGAGAGTTTTTATCATGAATGGGTGCTCGATTTTGTCAAATGTTCTTCTGTGTCTACTGATATGATCATGTCATTTTTATTTTTTAGCCAATTATTGTGATAGATTACATTATTTGGTTTTTGAATGATGAACCAACCTTGCATACCTGGAATAAGTCCTACTTGATTGTGGTATATAATTCTTTTTGTACACTGTTGAATTCAATTGCCTAAAATTTGTTGATGATTTTTGCAACTATGCTCATGAGAGCTATTAGTCTATAGTTTTCTTATAACTTTTTTGTCTGTTTTGTCATTCGGATAATGCTAGCTCGTAGCATGAGTCAGGAAGTATTCCTTCTGCTTCTATCCTCTAAAAGAGGTTTTAGAGAATTGGTATAATTTTTTCTTTAAATATTTGATAGAATTCACCAGTTAACCCATTTGGTACTGATGTTTTCTCTATTGGAAGATTATTAACTACTGCTTTTTTAATTTCTTTAAAATATATAGGCCTGTTTAGATTGTTTATTTCTTTTTGTGTGAGTTTTGGCAGAGTAGGTCTTTCAAGGATTTGGTTTAATTCATCTAGATTATCAAATTCATACGCACAGAGTTGTTCATACTATTCGTTTATCTTCTTAATGTTCATGGGGTCCAAAGTGATGGCCCTCTTTCATTTCTGATGCTAGTAATTTGTGTTCTCTCCTTTTTTCCTTAGTTAGCCTTCCTAGAGATGTATTGATATTATTTATCTTAAAGAACCAGCTTTTTTGTTGTTGATTTCTCTACTGATTTCCTACTTGCAACTTGATTTCAGCTCTAATTCTTATAACTTATTTTGTTCTGCTTACTTTGGATTTAATTTACTCTTCTCTTTCTAATTTTCTCAGGTGGAAACTTAGATAATTGATTTTACATCTTTCTTTTCTATTTTATTTTTGTTTTTTTTTATTTTTATTATTTCTTTCTTCTTTTCTAATAAGTACATTCAATTCTATAGATTTCCCTGTATGTAACGATTTTGCTGCATCCCACAAATTTTTGTAAGTTGTGTTTTCATTTTAATTTGGTTCAAAATATTTAAAAATTTCTCTTGAGAATGGAGAAGCTATATAACCAGGCCAAGAACTAGGATTTGGAACTGTAATACACATCCTGTAGCATTTTAAGAATTCTATGCTTTGATTACAGTTACCATGCTTACAATACTATACAAGCCTTCTCCAGTGGCTAATTTTTTCATTTTTACATGAGTTTCAGATTGTGTCAGTTTCTAAACTTGTCCTCAAATTTTAAAGATGCTCCCTATGTCCTATCTGTAACATCTATACTGCATATTGCTTACCAACTTTCTGATGATTAGAATTAAAAACTACATATCATACTAAACTAAAATTTCATTGAGGGGCTTCTGCTAGAATGTTAAAAACTGGAAAAAGCATCACTTCCTATATAACAATAAAAAAACCTAAAAAATTCATAAAATGCAAGCACTTTGACAAAAGTATACCTTTTCTTCAACCAATCAGAGAATTGAGGGTAACCAACAACCTGAAAACTAAGAAAAGATAGGTGGGTCTATTAAAATATAGGGAAGTGAGTTTACCTGGGATAGATCATGAGAGGAAAATAGGACTTCCAAACAAGTGGGTAAGAAGAAATTACCTAAATTTTTAATAAATTGCTAAAGGCTAACTGTGGGCTAGTATAAGGATATTGAACAGGCGTTGGAAAACTTATTCTTAAAAGGTCAAATAGTAAATATTTTAGGCTTTGTGGACCATAGGTATCTGTTGCAACTACTCAACTCTGTGTTTATAGTACAAAAGCAACCATAGACATTATGCAAATAATTGGATGTGGCTGAATTCCACTGAAAATTTATTTATGAAGACAGATGACTAGCCCACAAACCATAGTTTTCTGGGCCCTAATGTAGAATATCTGAAAATGACAGACAAAAAGGCAGTTAGTATCCACTTCCAGACTCTTTTCAAGAGTCTCTAGTTGCTCATGAGATAGATTGAGATCAGGGCAGTAGACCAGAAAGAGGCCCCTGGCAATGCAGGACCGAGGTAGGGGAACAACAGTGGGGGACATAGAAACCCCTGCCTGGATCCTTTTTTCTGTCTTTTCTATGGTACAAAAACTTCAAACTTCTGGGGAACTGGCAGCAAATACTGTCTTTCTCAGACATAACTGAAGACCCACTAGAACTAGGGAAGGGAATAGAAAAAAAACCCTTCAGCTCCTAAGGGAAGGAAAGGAATTCCCCTTGGCCCAGACCATTAGAGGTCAACTACAATTGGCCAATGGGCAGGATCACTGAAAAATCCCTTTCTATGAGACACGAGGGAGAGGTCTTGTTTAAGACTGAAGATAAAGGAAGAAATAGAGAATATTCTCACTCTCCACCATCAGGCTTTTAGCACTGAACAACAAGCAACAGCAGTCTGTCACTGGGGGTGGGGCAAGAAGGTAAAAAGAGACCTCCTTTGAGGTTACATTCACAGAAGAAGATTAAAGTTGAGAATGAAAATGGAACACAAACATATTCTTTGGAAACTAAACCCCCACCTTAAGTACAAGGTAATTTTAGAGGAATCTGAAGTCCATAGTGTGCTGAAGGTAAACACTGAGCTAACAAAACCCAAACTGTACTCAACTTTTGACTAGATTGATTAAACTCCCCATAGTAAATGTGTAGTAGAAGAAGAGATATGCCCAATTCCAGGCATATATCCCTATCTCTATCTCTATTTATCTCAGTCTTTACTGTCCTACACGTGATATTTAGCTTTCAACCAAAAATGATGAGATTCACAAAAATTTAAGAGAGAACAGCTTTCTACCAAGAGACAATGCAATGTGCAGAACCCAGATGTTCGAGCAAATAGGTATGGTATTAAAAAGAGAAAACTATGAGTAATGTGTTAAAAGTTCTAGTGCAAAAGGTTGATAACATCCAAAAACACATGGAAAATTTTAGCAGAGAAATGAAAACTGTAAGAAAGTATGAAATGGAAATGCCGTAAATAAACATATAGTAACAAAGATAAAGATCAGTCAAAATAAATAATTTAAATGAAACAAAGAATAAGGGGAAAAAAAGCTAATACATTCAAGAACTGTGGGACAATGTCAGTCTAATATAAGAGCAATTGGAATTCCAAAATGAAAAGAGCGAATGGGGAGAAGATATATTTGAAAATATAATGGCTGAGCATTCTCTCAAACATTGAAAGATTTTAAACCATAGCTTTGAAAAGCTCATAGAACACCTAGTAGGATAAATACGAAAAAGAAAGGAAGAAAGGAAGGAAAGACGAAAGAAGGGAAGATGAGGGAGGGAGGGAAGTACGTGGGATGAAGGAAAATGCAATGTGCAGAACCTAGATGTGGTATAGACACATCGATACCAAAGGTCAAGATAAAATCTAGAAGGCAGCCAGTGGAAAAAAAGATACACGTGGAGGAACAAAGGTGAGAGTTACAAAATATAACCAACTTCTTATTAGAAGCTATCTAAGCCTGAAGACGATGGAGGCGCATCTTTACAGCACTGAAAGAGAAAAAAAAAGATCACCTCAGAAATCAGTGCCCAGCTAATCTATCACTGAAAAATGAAAGAGAAATAAATACTTTATGGACAAGGAAAAACAAGAGAATTCATTATCAGCAAACTTTCACTATAAGAAATGTTGAAAGAGTATTTTGGGCAGAAGGAATATGTTAGAAAGAAACTTGGATCTATACAAAGAAATTAAAAATATTGGAGATGATAAAATGACAGTAAATAATACAATTTATTTTTCTTATTTTGATTACACTAAAAGATAATTGACTAAATAAAAAGTAATAGTAATGTGTTGTATGTATACATTGTATGTGTTTTTTGAAATCATTTTAATATTTAATTATTGACAAAGCCTGTCAAGATTTGCTGTCACTCAAGACTATTACTTATTATATCACTTATTCAACCACCCACCAACCATCCAACAAAAAACCTCCAGAAGTTTTAACATTAAAAATAAATTCTCTCTAAAATTCTGTTTAAATTCTGTCTAAAATTTCTGTCTAAAAGGGAACTTACTGTGTGAATATTTGTGGATGATTTTCATTGTGGTTCAATTTCCAAGGAGAATTTACTGCTTTTCCCACTTTGAGATCCTTTGTGCTTTAGAGAAGAAAGAGCTAAACTGCACAATGTGATACGTTGCAGCTTCCCCCATTTGTTTATGCCAGACATTTTTCCATCGGCACTCTCTAAATTTATATCATTTGTTTACTATCTTCCCATGCCATCTAAATTGCCGTTCTGCTTTTTGTAAAATCAGATTTTATCTGTGTTGTGTGTGTGCGTGAGAGAGAGAGAGGGAGGAAGAAAGAGTGAGAGAGAGGTAGGGAGGGAGATGGGAGGAGAGAGAGAAAAGAAAAGAGAGGAGAGGAAAAGTCTTTTATTATAGCAGTAAAAAACTATTTTATTATATAATTTTTCTTGTTTGGGGTAGAAACAGATTTGTAAAAAAAAAGTTCATATTTTTATATGCATGTTCATGCATCTTTTTTTTCTGTGTGTATAAATGGATTATTATGCTTCGAGGTTAAACCAAACATTTAACTGAGTTTTCATATGTTTCTGTGTTAGACTGCGGGCAAAAGAAGCTTGCCGCAAAAATTTTGTGGTGCTTAGTAAATATAAATTTGATACAACCAGAAGTGATGTAATGTGGTAGATCAGAAACCTCCCTCATCTTAAGACCCCAACTGCTTCAACGGAAATCAGCAGTTCTCACGCTTTCTACTCATCCCACGAGCCTCCAACAGGCTTCTTGTAACCTACAATGATCTCCATCAAAATAGAAAAATGAAGAGATACAAGATGTTTTAGCAACTCTATTTCTTTTACAGAAATAGAGTGCTCACTGTCACAACTGAACAGTGTCTGGAGGACTGTTGTTTCATCGTGCTTTTCGGTATATAACCTTTAAAAATTGTGAATTATTGTATACCTGTAATTTATATATTATACATCATACACACACACACACGCTATAGAGTGAGCTGCATAAAAAAAAGGATCAAATGAGATTACTGAAACTGCTGGGGTTCTTATTAGGTGAATAACTTAGCTCACCTTATTTATGCTCAAAAGACTTCTGTTGCCTCCACCAAGTAATGGATCTAAACTTTACATCTTTCCATCTCACTACTAGAAAAAATCCTTTCCAGCACATTTTGAAGGCCAGATTCCTAGTGTGAGAAGTAATCATGAAAACTTAAAAGGTTATCTAAAATCATTTGTGACCAAGTTTATAGTTTTTCTCTATTCTCTATGTTTCAGTTATTAAATGACTGTATTTGTACAATATAGCCATTATTTATTTTAATCAACATGAAACGTTCTTTCTAAAATATATTTCTGAAAGGTAAGTAGAACAAATAATAATTCAATAGATTGTCTCACAAAATTTAATCTGCCTTCCATAACAAACATATTTTCACGGGCTTCAGGAAAGGTCCAAGGATAACTAATAGATATTATACATTTTTGTTTCTAAATAAATATTTTATTAAAAATATCAGAAAGAGAGAGAAGAATCACAAATTATAAGTGTAAAGGCACGTAATCAATACTCAGATCAAGAAATAGAGCACTAATCAAGTATCCCAGAAGTCCCACTTTTTTCCTTCCTAGTGATTATTGCCACCAAGTTAACTATTATCCTTATTTCTATTACCGCCAATTTAGTTTTACAAATTTTTGACCTTTATATAAATGGAATCACAGTACACACCTTTCTGTGCCTGGCTTCTTTAGTTCATCACCTTGTTTATGAGATTGATTCATACTTTTTTACATAGCAATAGCTTGCTATTTTCACAGCAGCATAGTATTCCATTGTATGACCATATCACCATTTATTCATCCATTCAACTATCGATGCTATCAATCAATCAATCAATCAATCAATCTATTCTTATCATCCTGGATAGGATTTGTAGTGCAATGCTGATAGTGGGCAACATTTTCTCATCCACGCCCGAAGTTATGGGCAAGTTTTCAATATTTCACACTTGAGTGTCATTTTCATGATTGTTTTTTATAAATATTCTGTCAGTTTAAGGCAATTCTCTTCTTTTATTGGTTTGCATTTTTCAGTAAATTTTTTTTGTTGTTGTTACAGAAAATCCTTTATTCCTAGTTTGCCTAGAAGTTTATGTTTTTCCCCCGTGGTCTTACATTTTATCAATTTTTTACATCTATTGAGAGCTATATTAATGTTCACTGTTTCATTCTTGATATATGTTATTTGTGACTTCTCTGCTTTTCATTGTTTAGTCTTGCTAGAAGACCAATATCAATTCATTGGTCTTTCCAAGTAATCAGCTTTTAGACTTATTGACTTTTCTCTTGCATGTGTGTCTCTTATTTATTTTTGTCTTCTTATTGTTTATTATTTTTATTATTACTTATTTATGCTCATCTTTATTTTTCCTTCTTTACTCTTTCTTGAGTTTAATTTGGTATCTTTTCTTATTTCTTGAGATGAATACCTAACCAATTGATATTCAGGCTTTTTGCTTTCCTAAGATATGAATTTAAGTTATAGATTTCCCTCTAAGCACAGCGATAGCTAAATTACGTCTCAAAATATTATATTTCAGTTATTATTCAAGTATTTTACTATACATTATAATTTCATCTCCAACTCATTAGTTATGTAGAAGCATGTTGCTTAATTTCTAAATGTTTGAGGATTTTATATATCTTTTAGTTATTGATTTCTATCTTTATTCCACTATGATCAAAGAATACATTTAAATTGTTGGAGTCCTTTTAAATTTGTTGAGTTTGGCTTTTGGGCCCAAAATAGGGTCTATTTTTGTAAATGTTCCATATACACTAGCCAAAATTGTGTATGCTGTCATTTTTTGGTGCATTTTAACAAAACAATGTTTTTACTTTGTTAATGGTGTGGTACAGGTTATCTATAGCCTTACCAATCTTCTGGATGTTTGTTTAATTGATTATCCAAAAGATGTGTTACATTCTGCCTATCTGATTGTGGATTTGCATATTCTGCGTTTTAAACCTGTCAATTTTGTTTACATATTGTGAAGCTGTATTAGTAAGTCTATACAAAAAGTATTTTTATATCTTTCTAGAGGATGGAACCTTTTATTATTATTAAAGACTTCTTTCATTTCTAGGAGTGTTTGTTGCCTTAAAATAGATCTTATGTGACGTTAGTATAGCAAAATCAGTTTTCTTTTGGTAAGTGTTTGTATAGTATATCTTTCTGAGTCCTTTTATATATAAAACGTGTTTCTTATAAGAAGCATATAGTTAGGTTTTCTTAAAAATATTTTTATTATCTGACAACCTTTATCTTTTAACTAGAATATTCAGACCAGTTATATTTTAATTTAGTTGTTGACATACTGGGGTTTACATCACTATATTATTAATATTTGTTTTATTTTTCTCACTTGTTTTATGTTCCTTTGGTCCAACCTTTTGCCAAGGTGCCAGGCCTTTTTGCCCTGTGTCAGTCACTTCTCGCCTTTGACTTCCCATTGTGGTCAGGAGCATAATCTCCAGGGGAAGCTGGTTCCCCTTTGGTTGAGGATGATTCTTCAGGTGAGGGAAGCTGTGAGCCATTAGCAGCAAACACAGAGAACAGTGGAGTGCAGGTGCACTGGCCAGCTAGAAGGGATCTGGGCAGGGTACCATCAGTATTTGTTAATCTACTAATTTTACTTAATATTCCATTTTTTTCCATTTTCACACTTGAGTTTATATTCTACTTTTAGTACTTTTAGTGATTACTGTAAAGATTGCAAGATATTTCCTTGACTTATTAGGGTCTAATATTGTTTTGTCCAACATAGTTGCTACTACATTGGCTACTGAGCACTTATAATGTGGCTAGTTTGAGTTACGATTTGTTGTAAGTATAAAATACTGAATAATGAAGATTTAGGTACAGAAAAGAATGCAAAACATCTCATTAATATTTTAAAAATTGATTATATGTTGAAATTTTCATAATTTTGGTTAGGTAAAATATATTAAAATTGATGTTACTAATTTCATTTTACTTTTTCTAATGTGACTACCAGAAAATTTAAACTTATATAAGTGGCTTGCATTATATTTCTTTCTTTCTTTTTTTTTTTTTTGTGGCACACGGGCTTAGTTGCTCCGTGGCATGTGGTATCTTCCTGGGGCAGGGCTCGAACCCATGTGCCCTGCATTGGCAGGCAGATTCTTACCTACTGTGCCACCTAGGAAGTCCTTGCATTATATTTCAATGGGACTACTCTGTCTGATATAAATTGGTGTTTTTCCTACTTCCCAAACAATACTACAAACTTAAAATCCTTTTACTCACTCTCACATTTGTTATTGTTGCATACAATTTAAATTTTATATATATTTTAACCCCCATACATATCATTGCTATTTTTTTAAAAGACATGCAGGAACTTAAAAAATTTTTATTTATTTATTTATTTATTTATTTATTTATTCTTTTAGGCTGAACCATACAGCTTGTGGGATCTTAGTTCCCCAATCAGGGACCAAACCCTGGCCCTTGGCAGTGAAAGCGCGTTGTTCCAACAACTGGACTGCAAGGGAATTCCCTCGTTGCCATTTTTTATGTGGTCAATATTTATTTATATTTGCCCCCAGTTTTATTTATCTTTCTATTGGTTTCCATTCCTTCTGCATTTCCTTATTCCTTCTAGAATGATTTTTTTCTGCCTGAAGAATTCCTTTTACTATTTACTTTATTTGGGGTTTGTTGTTGACAAACTCAGTTTTTGTTTGTTTGAAAACATTTTTTCTCTCTCTCTCTTAAATTAGATATCCAAAAACTTGTATCTTTTATTTGTTTTTACCTCCATGCATTTGGGAGAAGAAGAAAGTATCAATTAACCTCTCATAGCCTAACAAACTCATGAACTTTGATACATTTTAAAATACAGTGAGATCAATTTAATACCATTACCTGGACAACAAGTTTAAAATAAGCCAATCAGAATTACAAGCACTTTAGAAGTTAAAGGTTATTTTTTTTATAATATATAACCATTGTTGAAGTTCAGCTATTATAAAAAGTTTCTTTATTAGAATTAAATTTAACATGGATATTATGATGCAGAATAATAACTGCTTTTCTATAGCTTCAGTGAAAGAGGATATATCTTTTCTTTTTTTTAACCTTGCTGGTATTTCTTCACAAACTTTATTTTATTTTATTTATTTATTTATTATAAACTTTATTTATTTATTGGCTGTGTTGGGTCTTCGCTGCTGCACACGGGCTTTCTCTAGTTGCAGCGAGTGGGGGCTACTCTTTGTTGTGGTGCGCGGGCTTCTCATTGCTGTGGTCTGTCTTGTGGAGCATGGGCTCTAGGCGCGTGGGCTTCAGTAGTTGCGGCACATGGGCTCAATAGTTGTGGCTCATGGGCTCTGAAGCACAGGCTCAATAGTTGTGGCACATGGGCTTAGCTGCTCCGTGGCATGTGGGATCTTCCTGGGGCAGGGCTCAAACCCATGTCCCCTGCATTGGCAGGCGGATTCTTAACCACTGTGCCACCTTGGAAGCCCCACAAACTTTAGAAAGGTCTAAGGGCTTACAGTTTCAAGGCTAAGTGCTATCATTTTACTAATTAGCACTGAGATATCAAAACTTATCTGATATGATATACAAATTTATGTCATTTAGGACTTACTGTAAATTAAATGAATCATCTATGCATTTAGTATATATTTAGCGAGGACCTATATATACTGCTCTTGGTGCTACAAATATCATGAGTAGGAAGATAAACTCCTTGTCCTCATGGGGCTTATAGTCTTGTGAGAAGAGAGGCAGATAACTATAAGCAGATAAAACAAATGAATGTATAATATAAAATTAGGTAAGTGTAATGAAGAAATAACAAAGTATGGTAAGAGGGTAGAGAGAGACAGCATGCTATGAAGAAAACCATGTCAAAATAAAACAAATGCAAAACTTTGCATTTCTTTAATGACTTTTAAACTATTTTTTCTAAACTTTTGTTATAATTTCTTTATATCAATGATATTAGGAATATAAGATGCAGGAATCGTAAAATCTTTCATTAAAACTTTTTCTATGGTTACTTAAATAAATTGATTAAAAAAAAAGAAATGGGTGACTAACATATTTTCTTTGGAAAATCGGAAGGAACCAAAAAAGAATTTTTGCTAGATTTTATTCAGCAAAATTTCATGGAAAATTCAGTGAGCTCTTGAAGAAAGTCTTCTTAGCCTAATTGTACTTTTGGTTTCTGTAGAGTTAGAGATCATCTGAAAGCTGGAAGACACTCGGTTTCCACAAATGAAACCAAATGGAAATGGCGGTAGGAGCAAATTATCTTCCCACAGATCTTCTGAGAAAGGAAATGAAGTTAGGCTTTATTTAATGCAGATGTACCGTCACTAATTTTCTGTCTGAACATGTACTTGACAATGGTCTTACATCCATATATACACAGACGTATAACATTAATATATTTAACCCAGCTGACCACAGAACCCTTGTGTTGCCTTTAGAAGTGGCAGAAATACTGAGGAAATTCATAGTCAATCCTTCCACAGTAAAAAAAATCTCCATTGCTCTTTTGGCCACAGAGGAAGGATTTGCAAGCACATTTGCCTGCAATTTCAGGCAGTGGAGCATGTTCTCTTATTATTGCACAGTCTGAAACACGACAAAATATTTCATCTTTTCATGTCATGCCAGTTGGAAAAAAGGTTTTTTAACGGGAAAACCACAGCCTAAGTCATTGCCAGAAGTGATGTGAATAAACTCTTAAAGGACTCTGCAGGGTGACTGGAACTTTGGTTACTAAAGTAAATGGCGATAGACCTGACCCTAGTTTTCCTTTATCAATTAATCTAAGGGGAAGATTTTTTTCTTTATTCATGGCAAGGAGTATATGCTTTTAGGACCCATGGTGCATTTTTTTAGGATGTCCTCAATGGTTGTTAACTTTTTCCCTTTGAAAGAAGACCCCCCCCCCTTTTTTGGGAAACAATAAAAAAATCATGGAAGCTGATTTTGAGAAAGAGTATGGATGATCAGATTGGGCCACTTTTTTTCTTTTATAAAAGCCAGAAGCGCTTATAAAATAAAGTGGCTAATTCTCTAGTGTAGCTGGGGCTGCAGTTACCAGGAAAGAGCTCCTGAAAGATTTCAAACAATGTGAGCATTACTGGAATAGTCCCTGAGGGAAAGCTTTGAAAGATGACATTTAGTGGGGTGCAAACATTTCGATATACATCACAATCACCCCTCAGGTGAAAAGGATAACATGTAATAAAGTAAATTTAGCGTGGCACCGCAGGGGCAAATGTGAGAATGGAGGCAGCAGTCCTGACCAGAGTGCTAAGAAAAGCATGGCTTACTTAGATTTTGCCCTTGCAGAATGTGTAAGATTTAGATATTTAGAAAAGGACATGTATTTCATCCTACGGATGGAAAAAGAAGCAGAGAAATGCAAGGGACATGTGAGATAGGGAGTGGGTCAATTTGACAAATAATATTCTCATGTAGAAAAGAAGCAGGCAGTAGGTGTCATTAGGTATACTGTGTTAAATTTGGACTTGAGTGCCAGGCTCTCAAGGAGTTCTGATTTATATTGTGGTCAATGGAGAGTCACTAAAGGTTTCTGAGTAGAATCAGTGTAGAGAAAGTAGGATATTAAGAAGATCCATCTAGTAGCAGAATGGATTGGAGAGAGGAGGTGAGGAGGGTGCCAGGTGTGGGCTTTAATGGCAGAGGAGATGTAATGGGATAAAAATCTCCCTTGTGATGGCTATTATGTGCTGTTGAGTGGGAAAACATGATGAAAATACACATTTCTCACCCTCAAAATGACAGAACATTCCACTAAAGCATGTATATTAGAGTAATGCATCAGGAAATATAAATTCAGTAAATTTTCCTATAATTTATAGTGGGAAAACATTAATTCTGCTGTCAGGCAATCATAGAAGAGATTAAAAAATCTGAATATCTTTGTATGCTCCAAATATTCTTTGTAAAAAAAAATAATTTCATGTTGCATTTTATTATTTTTTAATCAAATACTAAAGATGGTTTCTTAACTTATTTATTAACAGTTGCAAGGCATCATGCTCAAAGTCGTGAAGGAGAAAAGGTGAATCATAAGTAGAGACTGCCTTTATGGAAATGACTGTCTGGAAGGGCAGGTGACCGACACCAGATAAGGAGAATGCACGGGCTAAGGTGCTGAGTTCCAGCTAGATAGAAAATGCTAAACAGGCAGGAGAGATCACATGCAGCTATTTAGGGAAGATTTGTTGGGGAAATGGCACTTGAGTTTGGCCTGGGAGAATATGTGTGACTGGCCATGAAGATCTGGAGAGGAAGAATATTGCTTTGCACTGTTCTTTTTATTTACTGTTTGGTGAAAGATACAAAAATTCTGGGAATATTTTGGCAGGGAAAACAATCCTTTTTCTGTACAGATATGTCATTGTGTTTCATTACACTAGGAATATTGCTTTAAGATAAAAATTTTAGTAAATTTTTAGTATAGTTTGTACTGCTAAGAGAAGGAATTAAAGATCTCTTAAAATATAAAAGATAAATGAAATAATATATCTCCTAAAGTGGTAACAAAGCATAGAGGTTAAAAACATTAACTCTGGAGACAAATGGCCTGGGTTCAAATCCTAGTTCCAACCCTTACCAGCTGTGTGACTTTGGGTGAATGATTGAACTTCTTATGTGCATCTTAGTTTCTCTATCTATAAAAGAGAGGGCTAGAGCAGTGTTTACCTCATAAAATATTTTGAGATTAAATTATACACACACACAAACATATATATAAGGGGCTGGAATTTTATTTTACCCTACTTAAAAGCTAATAAATTACACTGTTATTTTTTCACGGACGTTGGCAAAACATATAAAACTCCTGGTTGGAGACAAAGGACTTCACTATTGATGGTCAGGAAGCAGCACGAGTATCAGGTTTGCATGTAGGGGATTCAGGCAGATATTATGCACGCAGTGGGTTGCTGCTATAGCCAGGGAACCCTAAACTTGGGAAATCCACCTCTTTTATAGCAGCAAGTGGACCTGCTTTTGGTCCTAATGGGAGACATTATCTCATTCCTCAGTGTTACCTGCTGCAAATACAACCCTGAGAAATGGCTTGGGTAATGGGCTATTAAGACCTTGCATTATTGGCATACCTAGCAAGACACACAGGTGCATGAGATACTCATGAAGGACTATCTCCTTCAATTGTGTAAGCACTTAAGAATTGTGCTGTGCACATATTAAAGACACTTGATAAACAAGGACCTAGTGAATAGCACAGGGAACTATATATATATATATATATATATCTGAATCACTTTGCTGTACACCTGAAACTAACACAACATTGTAAATCAACTATACTTCAATAAGAAAATAAATTTAAAAAGACTCAGTGAATATACACTATTATCATTACTGCAGAATAGTCTATGTGGTTTAAAAGGTATTTCTATGAAAGCACAACTATCGTGAAATAATCAGACTTTAAGATTTGTGTATTGCAATATTTAGTATATATTCAGGTAAAAGGTAAAAAGAACTGCAGAGACTCTACTCAATGATCTATGGTGACCTAAATGCGAAGGTAATTTAAAAAAGAGTGGACATATATACATGTATAACTGATTCACTTTGCTGTACAGCAGAAACTAACACAACATTGTAAAGCAACTATACTCCAATAAAAAAAGAATTATAGAGAAATGTGTTTATACTAACATATTTCTCAGAGATATACTTGGAGAAATTTGAAATTTTGTTTCTGATCAGTAGTAGCACTAAACTGCTTTGGGTCCATTAGTCATTTTGATCGAAGTTTAAACACTCTGTCAACATTTTATTAATTAACCCAAAGTACAACAATTAGAGTGTAAAAATGATCCTAATTAATGTTATGATAGCTTGCTGTGAGGGAGCTAGAGGCTGTTACCACCTTTTATGCACAGCAAATTATGTCTGGGGCTTTTTCTTTTGCTTATTATGTTGCTTAGGGCTTTAGATTTTTGAACTATTTCACAAATGCTTGCACATATGTAGACATGGAAAATCATCAGGAAAAAATTTAAAAAAATTTTTGACTACAATAGGACAAAGACATATTTCCAACAAATATTTGGAAAGAAAAAGAAAGTCAGGGACCACATAGGAAAGAAAGACACAGGAAAAACATAGCAAGTATATGTAATATTGGTAAAGGAATAATTTTGAAATGTTGAGTGTTTCAGCTATTAAATGCCAGAAAGGAATGATATAAGGGAGATATTAAAAGACAACTCAAAGTTAAAAACTGTAACTAGAAAAGACTATTAAAATGCTTCTTAGGGGGAACTTGTTTTTCTTAAAAGAAAATTTGAAGAGGAAAGGAAAGGGAAAGTCTATTTGCACAAACTGATGAAAAAATTGATAATATTACAACAAATAGAAATTCTGAATAGATTTCATCTCAAAAAAAACCAAAAAAAAACAAAAAAAACTGAGAAATAGTTTGAAGGAATTAATTTGGCAGGCCAGAAGAGACTGTTTAACTGCAGGCTACCTTCAACTGGGTCAGCTATACTTTACCTCTAGTCTGCTCTCTGGTTTCATTACTTTCCTGCTATTAAATTTAAGTGACTTCTATGTGGCCTGTACCACATTACATTTTGAACTGTCTCATCATTAATAACACTATTTGGAAGCCTTTCGCTGGAACTCAAAATCTTGAGAAACATGCCCAGACTGAGTTTGTCTTGTTGGCTGAATTATAGGAGACAGTCCACGAGTGAAATGTCACAGAGATTGCTTTTTTAAGGGAACTCTGAGTTGGGTTTCCAAGATTGCATTATGTAACTAAGTAAAAAACTCCGTTTGCTGTTTCCATGTACACTTGGGAGGTATCATAAGCACCAAACTAGAGAACTGAACATGCAAACTGTGGGGTTACATCCATAGTTCAATGGGGTTTTACTCAGTACTTGTACTTTCTTCCAGTTTTCTTTTTAGTGCCATTCTGTTTGAATGAACTGAGCCATGAGCAACAATGAGCTTGGTATAGTCAGTTTTTAAAAACAGTACCATGAATCAATAGACAAAACGATGTTTTTATGAGAGTGGGCATGCCAATGAACACCCATTTACGAGGTGCCCAGTAGCCCCTGTGTGAGATATTTCTCATCATGTTTATTTACTTATTTTTAGATGCATTGGACAAGATGGGGCTATGTACTTCAAAAAATTTATTTGTATTCTTGATAGACTGAAGGATAAACAAAGGGCAAAATGATGAACAAAAAATGTTTCTCATATAATGCGGCCCAAAATAAATTAATTCAAAACAAAGAAATTATGGGGTCTCTGTGTGTGGGGGCGGGGGCGGATAGTTTCTGTGCATGCTCTTATGCCTGACCACAACTGCCTATGCATTTCTCATGCATCTGCATCCTCTCTCACATTAACATCTTAGAAGGCATATACACAGAACCACAACCTTTAGGGTACCTTGTGCTATACTCTTCCCTTAGGCCACAGCTGTCTAGATCAGAATTGGACAATAGACCCAATTTATGCTGATCAGATTTTCTTTCCCTTTCAAGAACTAAAATGGGTCACTGAGAAGCTGACAGTGAGATAACATTAAGCATGTAAACTAAATGGACATATTAAAGTGAGGACAGGTGTAGATTCCATGACATGTAAGCTAGAGCAGGTGGAGAATTTGAAATCATGAGTAAGATTTGAAACCATGAAGATTAGGAAGAAGAATATCCAAGGCATAATGTTCAGCTTTGGCAAAGGCCATGGAGCTCCTAAACAGTCATTATCAGAAAATATAATCACTTGGAAACTTTTATTGCATGTTATTTTATTGTAGGCCGACACACTGAAACCCACAACTGACAGGAAGTACTTTGGCATACCACATTCCCCCAAATTATACACAATAATGACTCTTTATATGGAGGCACAAACTAAAATATTTTGGTGAATATTCTTCCTGGAACGCATGAAGAGAACAGTAACAGAAATTTTTACCTGTTCAAATGAGTAGAGATTCTTTTTTTGAGTGTGGATGAATTATTTAGCACTTTAAAAAGATTTATTCTCGAATGAAACTAGACCACTGTCTAACACCATACACACAAAATTAACTCCTTATGGATTAAAGTGTTGAATATAAGACCTAAAGCTATAAAACTCCTAGAAGGAAATATAGGTAGTAAGCTACTTGATATTAGTCTCAGTGATGAAGTTTGGATCTGACTCCAAAAGCAAGGGTAACAGAAGCAAAAGTAAACAAGTGGGAATATATCAAACTAAAAAGCTTCTGTACAGCAAAGAGAACTATCAAAAAAAAAAAAAAAAAGACAATCTACTGAATTGGAGAAAATATTTGCAAGTCATATATCTGTTAAGGGGTTAATATCCAAAATATATAAAGAACTCATACAACTCAATAGCAAAAAAAAAAAACCCAAACACCTGATGGAAAAATAGGCAGTGGATCTAAAGAGACATTTTTCCAAAGAAGACATACGGGTGGCCAACAGACACACATAAATATATTCAACATCACTAATTATTAGGGAAACACGTATTAAAACCACAATGAGATATTAGAAGGGCTATTATTAAAAGACAAGAAATAAGTGTTGGCGAGGATGTGGAGAAAAGGCAACACTTGCACACTATTGGTGCGAATGTAAATTGGTGCAGCCACTATGGAAAACAGTATGGATGTTCCTCAAAAAATTAAAAATAGAACTACCATATGACCCAGCAATTCCCCTTCTGGATATTTATTTGAAGAAAACTAAAACACTAACTTAAAAATATATATGCACTCCTATGTTCATTGCTGTATTATCTATAATAACCAAGGTAAGGAAAGAACCTAAGTGCCTATCAATGTCCATCAATGGACGAATGGCTATTTATATGCATTTTAAACAGCCATAAAAAGAATGAAATCATGCCATTTGCTACAACATGGATGGACCCTGTGGGAATTACACTAAGTGAAATAAGTCAGAGAGACAAACGTATCATTTCACTTATATGTGGAATCTAAAAAACAAATCAAAACAAAGTCAAAATCATAGGTACAGAGAACAGAATGGTAGTTGCCAGAGGGGAGGGGTGTTCAGGGGTGGGCAAAACAGGTGAAGGGGATTAAATGGTACAAATTTCCAGTTATAAAATAAATAAGTCCTGCGGATGTGATGTACAACATGGTGATTACAGTAAATAGTATCATAGAGCATACTTGAAAGTTGCCAAGAAAGTAAATTCTAAAAGTTAAATTTGTATGGTGACAGATGGTAACTAGACTTTTTGTGGTGATGATTTTGCTATATATCCAAATATTGAGTCATTATGTTGTATGCCTGAAACCGATATAATGTTATATGCCATTTTTTTTTTAAGATTTATTCCTGATCTCTTCTTTCCACCCCCATTCTCCATATATGCTCTGGGTTTGGAGTAAATTATATAGCAGTGCTGAGGTACTTAAGCTTAAACTCCTCCTGCAAGTATTATATATTTTTATAGGCAAATTCTCATCTGCGGAGCTGGCCTTTGGCCTATGTTTGTGAACAAGTTTTAGCCTTTAGGTACAATAGTGATTGCAAAAGCCTAGGCATCTCAGTCAAAAGGGACAACTCTCAAATGTTTGAACATGGCTGATGACACCAGTGCTGAAGGGTTTGCCTAATTATTTAACCCCCAAAAAACAAGTCTGGGATATTATTAACACCGTACATGCTAAGTGGGTGGATGGTGGACTCAGTTGTATTCACCATCATAATTGCCTTGTAATTGATAAAAGCTCAGTTTAACAAACATTACTAACTATTGTGTTTTAGCTATATTCTACAGGTTAGAGAAAGATAAATCAGACATAGGAAAGGCAATCAAAATCTAATACTAATAAATATAATAAATGTTAACCATTCAAGAACAGAAGTGTAGGCAAACTATGGAGATGGTGAAATTGTAATTCTGATGTGGATGGGGTGGCGGGAGGAGCAGCCAGGCTTCCCAGAGGGTTGAGTGGTGAGCACTTTGTGGCTGGAAGCCCATCAAGAAGAAAAGGAAGGGAAGTACTCTAGACAGGGAAGCAGCAGGTATGAGATGGTAAAACAGCATGTAATGTGCCAGAAAGTAGTTCAGAGTTGTCAGAACAAAAAGTGCCTGTGGTGTCTGTGTATCTGGGATGAGATGGGGGCTGAGGGCTGGAAAGGAAGGAGATGAGGCTGAGACTAAGTAAGGAGCGTGCTAGAAGGACCTGGCATGATGGGCCACAGGGCTTGGGCTTTGTTCTCTAGTCTGAGTGGTGAGAAATTATTGCAAGATTTAAGCAGAAGAGTGGGTGGTCACACTAGAGGTTAGCAATATTTCTGAGGCAGAGTGGATCCACTTGTCAAAATACTAGAGACAAGAAGGTAGATTGGTAGGTGAGGACAGTGGTCTTTTTTTTTTTTTTTTTTTAGCTCTTTATTGGAATATAATTGCTTTATAATGTTGTGCCAGTTTTTGCTGTACAACAAAGTGAATCAGCTGTATTTATACATATATCCCCATATCCCCACTCTCCCACGACTCCTTCCCACCTTCCCTATTCCAGCCCTCTAAGTCATCACCCATCACTGAGTTGATCTCCCTGTGTTATGCAGCAGCTTCCCACTAGCTATCTATTTTACATTTGGTAGTGAATATATGGAGGACAATGGTCTTGAAATTAGGGGTGGAAAACTACAGCCCTTGGGCCCAAACTGATCCCCCACCTCTTTTTATTGGGCCCAGGAGATAAGAAAGGTTTTTACAAATAAACATTTTCAATCGACTTGATGATAAAGAACACTAACCTTGAACCCCAATTAAGCAAAATTTATCTCCCTGAAAAGAATTCTATTTTTCTCATTAGTAGATCTACATTACAATTTTTCTCTGTCATTATTATATTTTTAATTTATTCAATAAACAAATTGGAGAAATTTGTTTTCTCTTTCGTTATACAAGCACATAGATAATATGCTCAATTTTTCCCCTTAGCCCACAAAGCCTAGAATGTTTGCTTTCTGGTTTTTTCCAGAATGAGCTGGGCAGCTCCTGGTCTAAATGAGAATGAGGACAGTATGAAAGGACAGGAGGAAACGGATCTCATAGTGAGGCCCATTTGGGTGTGAGTCCTTTTAAGAGGATATTAATTTTCTGACTATGCACTGATTCAGAAAACATAGGGGTGTAGCAAATATGTTTTTGCCATATAGACAAAACAATGTCATCTAAATTAATCATCTTCAATCAGTTGTATCATGAAGTTGTAACTTAAGATCCTTAATATGCATTTTAAAAATGGCTTTATATCATCTTTATCAAGTTAAAGCAGGTAAATAGGACTCCTCTATACATATTGGCATTTTTTTACATACCGTCATGTAGCTAAGGGCATAATTTCTTATTTTTTTAAAAATGCCATTTAAAAAAATACAAGTATAGTGCTGATGGTTTAAAAAAAAAAAAGTTCCTCAGTTTGGCAGTCCTCTCCAGAGGCAATTTATTTTGCCAGTTTCTTGTACTTCATATTCATGCATATGTAACGTATATGTATATAGCACCATTTTCTTTCACTCACACAGTAACACACTCTACATACTGTACTGTATCTTCCTTTTGCCGGTAAATATAACTTGGAGTTGATTTCATATCAATTTCTATAGCTCTCCCTTATTAATAGCTCCATAGTATTCCAACACATGGATGCTATAACAAATAACTGTGTACAGACAACTCTATGCATGTATTACAGAGTTTCTACAAGAGGAATTTCAGTGCAGAGGATAAACTGACAAATATTGTAAGATTGACTTTCAAAAGTTGAACTCCTTTATACCATCTCAACTATATGTCATAGTGTATGTTTTCTTATCTCTGTCAAAATAGAGTAATAGTCAACTATTAAATCTCTTCCAGACTGTTAGATGAAAAAACAAGGCATTCCCTTATAATCTGTAAATACATTTCTCATATGATCATGAAGTTGAACATCTTTTTATGTGTTTAAAGGTCATTTCCTTTTCTTTGAATTGTCTGTTCATGTTCTTGGCTTATTATTCTATTGGGATCATGTTCTGTTTTAAAAATAATATAATTCTTGAAAGTAATTTGTCAAGGAAAGAAATCCTATTCAAGCCAAATTTCATAGATGGGAAAAAAAAAACCCTTATTGTTCAAAAACTTCAATTACTTTACCAGAAAACAAGAGTTGCTCCACTTAGCTTACTTTTACACTACATCCTTTGAGAGAGCCACACAAATCTATGTGATCTATAATTAATATAGATTAATTACCCTTACCTCCCTATTGAATAGCCACTTATTGGCCCAAAGTCTAAATGAACAAGTTCAGAGATGCAGATCCAGGGTAAAGAAAAAGTAAAGTAAAATCCTTTTAATGTAACAGAGCCAATCCCAAGAGGACTGAAATAGTAATCAGAAGAGAAGGAAAAACTAGCCAATTTTAATTCATGCAGAATAGCTAAAAATTATACAAAAATAGATTTTGAAAGAAGAATGGAATTTGGAATTAAAATACACACTTTTGAGTAAATTTTAAAATCAAGTCTCATATTACCTTGGAAAAAGATGGTTATCAAATAAAAAGCTGTTGCTTTGGCTCAAAAAACTTCTTTTAAATGAGACAGAGGCTTAGTGATCAGGCTGCTTTTCTTGTGACTTGTGTTCTGTGCCATGTACAAAATTTCATGAGGTTTAACACATAGGCTAAAATCCAAAGTAAAGTTCCTCAGAGGTGTGAGTTTGAGCTCACTACCCTTGTGCTTCTTTCTGTCAATAAGTTGTTGAAAATTACAGAGATTGATACATGTACCTCCATAGACACAGAACCAGTAATGGACACCCAGGAACAAGCGGGCGCTGAACTGAATGAGCTCTAGATTCTGTGCTTACATGAGGAGGGCCCTTAAGGAAAGCTCAATCCAAGCTCTGACATATGTCCCCTCAGGGCAGTTAGCCACAGTTTTCAGAAATTTTCTTCCTACAGAAAAAGGCAGCTAAGTACCCTCTCAGGTATCTTTCTTGAGGGATTGTGCATGTCAAACACATGTTATCACTCAAGGAGCATTGCTATAAATCAAGTTAAAGCCTTGGCAAGAATTTCCTATTTTTATCAGTGGTATTTAACTAGGAACCCTGAAAAATGAAAACAAACTAGAAGCAGCCTAGGGGGATATTTATTGTGACTTTCTCTGAGACTTTGCTAAGACAGGCTTTGTTGTGGTCTCCTTTTGATGTTTTCAGTTAAGAATAGGACTGGTTACTCTGATGCTTTCCCCTTAATAGAACATTTGATATCATTAACTACATATGGAGAATTTATTGGATAATCATTTTATGCATTTTAAAATAAAAAACATATATCCGTTCAGACTCCTTTAATGGTTTATACTTGATGCTCATGTAAAATTTGGCTTCAACCCACTGTTTGATTTCCTGTATTTAATCATTACACATTGAGTCTAAGAAGCTAAACTTTCCCTTGCCAAATTGCTATTCCAAATGGCCCAATGCTATATGTGTGGCCTTTGGAACATTTCTGGATCAGCTGTAGACAGCAGTAAAATTCTATCAAATTTAAATTCTATTTAAATTTCTAAATAAGAGATCAATTTTAGTTGGCTTATCACATTCATGCTGTTGGCTTATCACATTTATACAACAGCTTCATTTTATGATCTCCCGTCTCCTTTTTCCACTTCTCACCACCTACCTCATCCATCATCCTCTGATCTGCTGCTCTTGAGCAAGGTAGTCCCCTGCCTCCCTCCTGTGTACCTCTTGTCCTCCTCACACACCGTCACACACCATTTTCCCCCATCTCTGCTCTTTTAAGTGACCAGGAACTTCTGAACATTCTTGGGACAGCACCCTGAGATAACTGAAGGGAGTGGCATCATAATTATCCTTTTAAGAAGATACGCTAAACTTGTTTATATTGTTTGAGTTTTTGCTTTTGATGTTTCCTGGAGTAATTTTTTTTATTGAATGAAAAAATTTTTAAATTCTATAGTGCTTTACAATTTTCAAAAGTTTAACACACATGATTTCACTTAATCCCGTAATATGGATTTTCTGGAGTAATTTAAACTATTCTTAAATATTCAATTAAAGTGGTTAAGAGAGAAAATCTTGTATCAAAGCAAAAATCACCTGTCTTGCTATGTCCATTCCATTTTCCTCCCTGCAATTATTTCACATCTGCTAAAATCTGATCTGTCACTCTTCTGCTTTAAATCTTCCTTTCTGTGGTTCCCATTGCTTTTAAGAAAAAGCTCAAATGTCTTAACAGGGCTTCCAGTGTTCCCTACAATCTGGCGTTTCTCTTTACCACTTCCTTATTCTCCTCACCAGCCCCATAGAGAGTGAAGGAGTCATGGTTAAGAGGATGGACTCTGGAGATAGAACACTTGGCCGCTGTACCTGGTTCTCCCCTTACCATCTCTGTGACCTTGAGTGAGTTACTTAATCTCTCAATGCCTCAATTTTCTCATCTGCACTTTGAGATAACTGAACCTACTTCATGAGGTTGTTGTGTGAATTAAATGAGGTAACATATGAAGGGAACTTAAAACAAGGTCTAACATACAGTAAATAGTAAATATTTGCTGTTGTAATTTTTATTTCAATTATTTTAAGATGCTATACCCTCTGCTTTCAGGTCTCTGTACTCACTTTTCTTTCTTCCTAGAACTTTCTCTCTTTAATTCTTATCATCATTTGTGTAATTTTCACTCCTCATTTTTATTAGTCTGAGTTCACAACAGAACCAGAACCAGTATGTATCAATTGGCTCACCTGATCACAGAGGCTGGCAAGTCCCGAGATCTGCAGGGTGAGTCAGCAAACCAGAGGCCCAGAAGAGCTGGTTTAGTTCCAGTCTGAGTTCAGTGGCCTAAGAACCAGGACAGCTATTAACTCTGTATTTCTGGATTTTATTCTTCAGCACTGGGAATGGGTATAGTCTATGGTTATGAAAATTATGGTACGTTTAAAAATTTTTGATCAAAAATTGCTCCAAATTTGATTTTCAAAAACCTTATTGTCTGTTTTAAAGATGAAAGAAACTAAGGGCTAGACAGGCTAGGTGACTTGTTCAAGGCCATAATACTTCTAGTAAAGGTGATACCAGGACATAGCTAGGTTCCCATGACATAGCTCATGCTCATTTCTCCACCTTGCCTCTGTATGGAAAGATGATCAGCTTATACCAGGTCAAATTAGTGGCCGTGGCCTCAACAGATTTCTGTTCTAGTGTTTACAAAGTTCAGAATGGTCAGCATCAACTAGAGGGCTATTTAAAACACAGATTTCTGGGTCCCTCCCACAGAGTTTCTGATACTATAGGTCTAGGCTGAACCCTGACAATTTCTATCTGAAATTCCCAGGTAATGTGACGCTGCTGGTTGGAGACCATTTTCATTTTGCTACTTGAACCAGCTTTACTGGATTATCTTTCTTGGTGAGGCTGGTGAAAGAAGACGGATTGGGCTTGCTACTCTAAGCCTGCATGTGGAACTATTTTCTCTGTGATTATATCCTTGTTGCAGTTCAGCTTTCAGCTATGTATATTTTAAAAATCTTTTGAAACTAACCTAAAAAAAGAAAGTTGCTGGAATAGAGCTGTCAATATGGGACAGGGCAGGAACTACTGGTATTAATCTCATGATATAATAGGGATCAAGGGAAAACAAACAGTTAGGATACTGTTATGCAAATTTTGGAAGTTTCATTGTCCCACTAAATGAGGGTAAGATTGTTTAGGGTTGTGTAAGTAGATACCACAGGTCCCACTTCTGAGAATTCCTCCCCAGAACTCTGACCAACTGTAAGGTAACCCTGTAGCCATGTTTGCTTCTACACTCTGACTTTGCTCCCTGCCTATTCCTGGAAGGGGAATGGGTGGGGAATGAGATTCCTGCTCCTGAGACTTTGAGACAGAGGTATTTATTATAGATTTATTTAGTTCTAGAAACTGAAGGATATTTATATGCAGGAGCAAGGGGGTCAGTTACTTATCTTCATGTGCAAAGTGAAGCGGAGAAAGTAGCCTGGAGACACGTACACACACCCACATAGAGGGGCAGAGAATAGCTGGGTTCTTTCTGCTTCTCCAGTTGCAGGTTCCAGTTCCTAAGGAGGTCTGACTGGAGAGCTGTAAGATGCTCCTGATTCTTTCTGAGACTCTGTGATTTTTGAATGGGTTTTTGTTTTGCCCTCTAAAATAGTCTAAGAGAGCTTGCTACGGACATATGCTTCCTATAGCAGCACCTTTCCTCAGGGACAGTATTGTAATTGGCAAGAAATGGAGAATCAGCAGTGCCACCTCTCAGAGGAACTAGTTACATGACCTTAGGGTCATTACTTTCCTACCTCAAATCTGTCACCTGTAAATAGAAGAGAGTTAATTTAGATTATTTTTAAAGAGCCCTTCCAGTGCTAATATTCTTATGCTAAAGGAAAAAAAGATGAAGGTTGCCCATTCTTGATCTGGAATTTTAAATGGGAGCCTCATAACCTTGGGACTGAGTTTGGCTAGGGGCAGCAGAGTCCACCTGAAGGACCCTAAAGAGAGAACCAAACGAAGAGGAAGAGCCAAGGTAGCTTAAACAATTACCCCTAAAAATAGGGAGAAAATTTGATCATTCCAAACTTCTTTATTAAGCCTTTGTGCAAGGTTTGTAACATGAGGGTTAGGGGTAGAATCACCTGGGAACCAAAAAAACAAAATCAAAATCAAAACCAAAAAACAGCTAATGTTCTGGCCACACTCTTGGCCAATTAAATCATGAATTCTACAATCTGAAGAGGGAGGCAGGCATTCATGGATGTTAAAGCTCTCCAGGTGATTACAATCATAGCCAAGATTGGGAACCACTGCGTTTGTATTTGCATTTGTTTAAAAAGGATGTGATTAACTTTAAAAGGTCACAGCTGAATATAAGCAAGATTAGCACTGAGGGCAGGCAGGTAAAAGCAGAGTTCCTATAAACTGAAAAAAGAAAACTTAAAATGTCGACAGCCATAAAAGTTCCCTGTTCCAAAGACTTTTATAATATGGTCTATATGTTTAACGATTTCTTAGGAATATCAAGGTAATATAGATAGCAAAATATCTGACTTTGAAAATTGTGGTTATCAAAATAATGTTAAATTTCCTTCACATATTTTTAAAGAAGGTAAGTAAATGTAACATATTTTTAAGAAGGCTTCTAATAAAAATAGTTTGAATAAAAAGAGAAAGCCTCAGGATCTAAGGTAAGACTTCTCTGTGTTAAAAATCAATAATGAGATAGCCTTAATCTTAGTGTGTTAACAAAGTAGGCATTGTTTACATAGAACTGAGTTTGTATGGAAGTGAGACAATTTGGGGTATGTTAGGGGCTCAAAAAAGGATTCAATCTTAGCCTTTGATCTTTTGGGTTTCACTGGAAAAGGCAGTGGCCTAAGAGAGCTTTCTGTTGTCCATGGTTTATGCTCTGCTTCGTTCTCATCGCTCAGCTTCTCTCTGGTTTCTTCATCTATTTCCACCACTTACTTTCTCATTCCATAACCTCTCTAGTTATCAGATTCTCCATACTGTCTTTCATACACTTAAAACTTCTGTCTATTGACCTGAAGGATCTTCAGTCCTTCCTTCATTTACCTACTATATGTTGGGCACTGGGATTACAGCAGTGGATAGGTAGGAAATTTCCCTGTCTTCATGGAATTAGCATTTTAGTGGAAGAAAAAGACAACAGGAAAACAAGTAAACAAGATTACTGAGTAGGATACATATTATACTAAGAGGCACACTAATAGGTGGATATGAGGAGATGGTGAGATTCTTTAGATTGCTGATTCACAAGTTGGCTGCAATTAGAATCAGCTGTAGAGGTTTGTTTTGTTTTAATTTTGATGACTTGGTCCTACTCAGATTAATTAGTAGGAGTGGGATGTGGTCAGCTGAAGTTTTTATAAGCTTCCTAGGTGATTCTGATACATAGTGAGGATTGAGAGCTACTGTTTTAGAGGAAGATCTCTTGAAGAAGATATTTGAACTGAGACCTGAAGGAAGAAGAGGAGGAAGCCAGCCTGCTTGAGTGGGGAGGAGATTGCTCCAGAGAGAGGAAAGGGCAGTTGCAAATGCCCTGAGGTGCTAGAGACTTTGGAATGCCCAAGGAAGAGAATGGAGGGCAGCATAGCTGGAGCACAGTAGGTGAGAGAGAGAATGGAGATGTAAAGAGGTAGGTGGAGAGTAGTTCACGCCAGAGTTGGAATTTTGTGTTTTATATGTTTGAAGTTTAAATGAAATGAAAAGTCACTGGAGAATTGTAACCAGGTGAGTGATGTGATCTTAAGTATTTTTTAAAAGAACACACTGGCTGCTGTATGGAAGATGGATTTTAAGGGGGGCAATGGTCGCAGTGGAGAGACCAGATAAGGAGACTGTGGCTTTAGCCTGATAGAGAAGACAGTGTCTTGGATGGTGTGGTGGCAATGGGGTGGAAGGAGTATGTGGACATGGAGAATATTTTGGAAGGGGAACTGGTACGACTTGCTATGTATCTATTATCTAACTCACTAAGAAAGAAAATCTGAGTAGTGAATCAGTCACTTAGTTGATAGACCCACTCCGTTTCCACTGCAGAACACCATGCCATCTTACAGGCTACTAGTTTTCCTTGTGTCAATCAATGGATGGTTGTCTTAGTACCTGGAGCTCAAATGAGTCATGGCCCATGGTGCAGCTCATATGGGACAAAGCAAGTTAATTCATACGGAAGGAAGAGCTTTATTTGGAGAGGGGTTACAGGTATGACAGTTACTCAGACTTCCTTAGATTCCCCTTCAGTGATCATTTTTTAAATAAGATTTAACTTTAGTGAATGACATATGATCAAACATATAAATTATGAAAACTGCACACTTCTCAAAGTTGTGTGTAAATGTGTTTTAATTAAATGCAGGTAAGACATGCATATTTTCAAGGCTAAGTTTTGTTTTTTGTTTTTTTAATTGGGTTTCCATTCCGCTGGCCTCATGCTGCCCAGCTAAACTGTGACTTTGTCTTAAAAAAAAAGCACATAGTAGGCTTGTTATAAAGGAGGAAGAAAATGCTGTGATTTTTGTTAGATTGTCATAAATCAAGTTTGAAGAAAAACAACTAAGAATATATATTTTCTAATGTAGCTTGTCATATGCAAAAATTCATAGTTCAAAGAAATCTTGTAAATGAGAATATCTATAAAAATGTTATAAAAAGTCTTCAAATTTCTAGTGAAAAAGTAACATCTGGAAAAAATACTTTAATGTTTTCAATGAAAATTCACCAAATGTTTACCTTAAGTTCCCCAGACTTTAAATATTAAGTCTTTGGGCATTTATTATTTATACATTTTGAACGTAAAGGTCTGTTACTTTTGCCTGTGACCAAGTGGGCAAAACATACATTTTGAGCCTACGCAGATCCAATCTCTTGATTCATCGGCCTATAAAGTAAGAATTTCTTGATTTTGTTTCTATAAAAAGGGAAAGAGAAAACATGAGAACCAGAACAAAAATAGTGTCTCTTAATGTTTCCTTTTCCTCATGGATTTCTCAGTTCTCTGTAATGGATACCTTCCATGAGTCCTTAAAAAGGATTTTTGTTAGCCAGAGAAACTTTCCATCAGCTTTCTTGCTTGCCAAAATTATTAAGACCTCCTGACATGATGTGTGCTAGCCCAACAATAACAAACTCAACCTTTAAAATTGTAGTTGCATGTAGAAAAGCAGCTTAAATCATATGTACATTTTACCACTTGTATTTTAACTTGAGTTCTACATTCTTTCCTTTTTTTCAAGAATTAAGATTTATTACTTGACTAGAGAGGGAATATTAAGTAGCTATGCAGGAATTCCCTTCTAGGCTGAGCCACTGACTATAACCTTCAGCTTTAAGATAATTCTGCTACTGAATAGGCACATTGGTTGGATGTGAAAAGCTATGGAAACTCAGATGTTTTGAATAAATGCTGATACAGTAGGGAAATCAACAGCATTGATCACAGAACTGTTCCTTCCTTATCCTCCACTCCTTTAGACTTCTTTTCCTACCTCCAAATGAATGTCTTGTGGTTCTTTTGTTCCAACCGCCATCTTCCATTTTCTCGTCATTTGCTCCTGTATCTAGTTTGTAATTCTTATCAAGTTCTCAAAACATCTTCTCTTTCACAAACTTGATGAAATCTCAGCACCCCAAGAGAAGCTTTGGAAATGAATTGATAAACATTTTCTTTCATTTAATTCCCCTGGGTGTGGCCCACACACAGTATGAGTAAAATGATTTCATAGCCCAATCCTAAGCTGTTCTATTCACAGATGTCTAATTGTGTGATACCCACATACCACAGAACCAGTGATTTCAGCATCTTGGGAAATGCTTTTGCAGGTGGTGGTTAACCTTCAAGTTTTTCTCTTCCAAAATGACCCAGAGGGAAAGATCAACAAAAGAATATAAAAAGTAGAAAAGAAGGATCCCCCGCCCCTAAAATAAGCCATTCACAAATAACAGTTATCTTCACCCAATACTTTGCTGAGAATTCAATTGGAGGAGATAAAAGATGCAAACAAAAAAACACAACAATTAGAGATATGGGCATATAGACTCTGAGACCAACAAGGGAAAGACCTAAAATTCTCTGCAATGAGTGTTAAAGACCTGATATAAAGAAACAAATTCTGGAATGGATGCTCATGGATCAAGACCAGTATAGAATGTAATAGAGGATAAAGTCACACGCAACCAACAAAAGGGAAGGAGAATTTGAATTGAACCAGGGAAGATTAGTTTCCCTTCAATATTAGTTTCCTATTACTGGTATAAAAAATTATCACAAATCTAGTGTCTTAATACAATACAAATTTATCTTACAGTTCTGGAGGTCAGAATGTGGAAGTGGGTCTTACTTGGCTAAAATCAGGTGTTGGAAGGAATTCAGGGCTGCATTCCTTCTGGGGACTCTAGATGAAAATCAGTTTCTTAACTTTTCCAGCTTTTAGAGGTTTTTTAGTGATTCCCATCCTTGATTTTATTCTATAGTTTCAGCATAGTGATTGCAGTGTCTGGTGAGAGGTGGCTATATGCCAGTGCCTGTCATGGAATTACTGGAGAACAATAATAGTGAATGCAGGTGGTTGTAGAGATTGTCAAAGGAGTTTAAGTTCATGCAAATCATCCTCTGGGTTCTCACAGAAATGCTTGCAAGTTACTCAGCAGAAGATGGATATTATTGTGGAAAATGCAGGCAAGAGCCAGTGTAATTTAAGTTGATATTATTGCAATCTTTGAGTCTTGGTGAAACTTGGGTTACATGTATATAGTCCATTCCTGAGTTTTGAATTCAGACATTCTCAGCTAATCTTTTTTTAATCTCTACATTCTAAATTCTATTATCCAATTATATATTGTTAAAGATAATTACTTGCACCAGATAAATCTCAATTGAATTTGCTAGTACATTTTGGTATTGAAGTTGAGCAGTCTCAACACACAGCACCCATTACAAAAAGCATCTAGCAATTACTCGTGCCTAGGTGAATGACACATAATATGAACGGCTCAAAAGTGTTATGATATAAGAGCCACAATTGTTCCAGTTTGCCGACATAGAAAAAAATATACTCCGTACTTGCTTTACTGTTCTTTATGTAATTTCAAATCATATGTACATGTATTCAGTTTAGGATGTCATTTCTCTCCATAAAACTGTTTAATTTGCATTTTAAAGCAGTTTTATTGTGGTATAACTATTATATAAAGAACTGCACATATTTGATATGTACAATTTGAGTCTGAACATATGCAAACATCTGAGATACCATCATGACAATCAGAGTAATAGGCATATCCAATACATCTCAAAGTTTCCTGTGTCCCCTCATCTTTTTAAAAACACAATGAGATATCACCTCACACTGGTTAAGATGACTATTATTAAAAAAACCCAAAAGATAACAAGTGTTGGCAAGGATGTGGAGAAATTGGCAGTCTTATACACTGTTGATAGGAATGTATAATAATACAGCAGCTATGGAAAAAATATGGGGGTTCCTTAAAAAATTAAAAATAGAATTACCATATGATTCAGCAATCCTACTTCTGGGTATATATGCAAAATAAGTGAAATCAATCTTGAAGAGATATCTACACTCCCATGTTCATTGCAATATTATTCAATAATAGCCAAGATATGGAAACAATCTAAATGTCATCACAGATGAATATATAGAAAATGTATATACATACAGTAGAACATTATTCAGCCTTAAAAAAGAAAGAAATCTTGCCATTTGCCACAACACAGATGAACTTGGAGGACATTATGCTAAGTGAAGTAAGTGTCATAGTAGAACAAATATGGCATGATTCCTCTTATGAGGTATCTAAATTAGGCAGACTCATAGAAGTAGAGATTATTTAATTTTCATTGAAGTGTTCATTCACACAAGGTTAAATTTTGTATACATGATCCTTAATGTGGTAGGAAAATAAGTTTATCATCCATCATCTATAATACCATTAGGTAATCCATTGTTTGGAATACATTCCTTTGTGTTGAGACATTTTCTCAAAAATGTCTTCTTTAATGTATATATGCCTAAGAAAAATGGCTCATTTTGTTTTCAATAATGCTAGATCATGTCCTTTAAGAATTATTGTTTCAAATAGTAACTATTTGCAATAAAATTACTGTGGAAATGTGAATTTTATATAAGTAGGGATGAACTGATTTAGAGCACTGAAGGAGAAATTTTGTCGGAATATAGAAGGGCACAATACTTCTTAAAAAGTGGTTGACATTTGAGTTGGAAAAGGAGACTATCTAGATGGAAAGAAGTTTCAAAAATGCCAAGGTGAGTAGACGCCAAAGACAATCTTTGTTTAATTTATAATTTTTCTTTGAGCATCCCTGTGGGAAGGAGCTTACCATAGTACTTCTGAGTATATCCTCAATATGCTTCTTAAAACATGCTTTAAGAGCCAATGATGTAGTGTTAAAATTTGGCATATGCAAAAGTTAGTGGTGTTATGGAAGGGGTGTGCATTTAGTTTGGTGCTCATTGGCCAATGATTAAGGGAATATCCACAGAAATCCTTATGAAATCTGCATTCTTTAGTACAGTGTATTATAATTTTTCAAGGCTGAAGAAAATATCTTCTAGATGTCAGACTTGGCTCTTAGAGAGCTAAACATTTTTCTTGATGTCATTAAGTTAATAGATATTTTAGAGGCCACTATAAAGTCTACTTACAAGTGGAGTTGGGATTGTGGAGCACATACAAAAAAAAATTCATCTGGTGTTAGGACATGGAAGCAACCTAAATGCCTATCAACAGATAAATCGATAAAGATGTGGCACATATATACAATGGAATATTAGCCATAAAAAGGAATGAAATTGAGTTATTTGTAGTGGGGTGGATGGACCTAGAGTCTGTCATACAGAATGAAGTAAGTCAGAAAGAGAAGAAGACTGTATGCTAATGCATATATATGGAATTTAAAAAAATGGTACTGATGAACCTAGTGGCAGGGCAAGAATAAAGATGCAGACATAGAGAAAGGACTTGAGGACACGGGGGAAGGAGAAGCTGGGACAAAGTGAGAGAGTAGTATTGACATATATATATATACACTACCAAATGTAAAATAGATAGCCAGTGGGAAGCGGCTACAGAGCACAGAGAGATCAACTCGATGTTTGGTGATGACCTAGAGGGCTGCGATAGGGATGGTGGGAGGGAGGCTCAAGAGGGACGGTATATGGGGATATATGTATAAATACAGCAGATTCACTTTGTTGTACAGCACAAACTGGCACTACATTGTAAAGCAATAACGATCTGAAAAAACAAAAACCTATTGTCAACTCCAGTTAAAAAGAATTCAATGTATATAATAAATCTAAGCTCTATTTGTTTCTTTAGTAAATTAGCCCACCTATCTTAAAAAAAATTTATCTGTTATTTATGTGTTTGTGTTTATAAAGTATGGGAAGACATTCAGGAGCCTTTCTGAAACCTTGAAAATGTTAAAGTATGTGGGCCGAGCGATGGGATTCAGAATGTCCTGCTTGAGCAGTGGAGGAGCTGAGGGTGCGGGGCATGGAGACTAATATCACCCTGTTTGGCCCTGAAGGATGGCTGGTTAGCCAAAGACGGGTAAGATTCCTCAGAGGAGGAACAACCTAAGACAGGCACAGCCGCAGAGGGGCCAACAGGGGTGCTACATAGAGCCTTCCTTATATCACCGTGTTTGGCCCTGGAGGATGACTGGTTAGCCAGAGACGGGTAAGATTCCTCAAGGGAGGAACAACCTAAGACAGGCACAGTCTCAGAGGGGCCAACAGGGGTGGGGCACAGACCCCTAATATCTGAGACAGGTCTCCTGCCCCCAGGGCTGTTTTGCTCTCCACTCCCAGCTCAAATCCACACCTGCTCAACTGGGACCCAGGAGGCAAACAAAGATAAATGCCCCAGTCATGTGAGGCCTTTGATTGTTTATGGGAGTAACCTGAGAATGTTAGCCGAGCAACCAATAAAAGCAATGTGGGATGAGTCAGCAAGGCTCTTGATCCGAGAGGTCTTGAGTCCCCCGGTCCCACTTTTCTCTTCAGTCTGTGTCTGTGTTTTCTTCAAGCTTGCGGCACCCGTCACTCACCTCGAGTGGCCGAGCTGGTCTCGGCAATAAAGTTTCCACCTTACCAACTGATTGTATTTTAAAAATTCATTTTGAAGTCCATTGTTTAGAATACATTTTCCCTTAGAACCAAATGTTCTGTATAGCAGCTGGGTTCCCACACCAGCTCCCAAAAGCATCTTTAACTCACAGGATTCCTGAAATGTCCACAGATACTAATACCATTAAGGAAACAGCTACCATGTATAATATTGCTCTCTGGAAAAGTGAGCTTGAGTGCCAAATGGGGATTCTGGAGCATTTTCTTCCCCTTACCTTCTGCAAGTCATGCAATGAGAGAAATGTTAGAAAGAAAATTAATTAACCAGAGGAGTGCTAAATGCCAGAGCAAAACAAAGAGAAATCAATTACATAAAAGAAGAAATAATAGAAATCAATTATATAAAAGAAGAAGTTATGAGATGGAAAAGAGGCTTCTAGAAGAGAGACCAGAGAAAAAATAATAGAACATCAAAGAAGCAATATATTAAGAGAAGAGAGACCAGAAAAAAAAAAAAATAGAACATCAGAGAAGCAATGTATTAAGAGAATTTCTGAGAATTCTTTATATATGGAATAACAAAATGCCAAGAGTTGCTAAAACAACTTTGAAGAAAAATAAGGTAAAATAACTTAGCAGAATAACTGAGGCAGAAGAACAAACAAGTGAGTTGGAAGATAGAATGGGGGAAATAACTGCCATAGAGCAGGAAAGAGAAAAAAGAATTAAAAGAATGGAAGTCTCAGAGACCTTGGTGAAAACACGAAGCACACCAACATTCGAATCATAGGCATCCCAGAAGAAGAAGAAAAAAAAGAAAGGGTCTGAGAAAATATTTGAAGAGGTTATAGTGGAAAACTTCCCCAACACAGGAAAGGAAATAATTAATCAAGTCCAAGAAGTGCAGAGAGTCCCATACAGAATAAATCCAAGGAGAAATACTCCAAGGCACATATTAATCAAACTAATGACAATTAAACACAAAGAAAAACTATTAAAAGCAGCAAGAGGAAAGCAACAAATAACATATAAGGGAAAACCCATAAGGATAACAGCTGATCTTTCCGCAGAAACTCTGCAGGCCAGAAAGAAGTGGCAGGATATACTGAAAGTACTGAAAGAGAAAAACCTACAGCCAAGAATACTCTACCCAGCAAGAATCTCATTCAGATTTGAGGGAGAAATCAAAAGCTTTACAGACAAGCAACAGCTAAGAGAATGCAACACCACCAAACCAGCCTTACAAACATTGCTAAATGAACTTTTCTAAGTAGGAAACACAAGAAAAGGAACAGACCTACAAAAACAAACCCAAAACAATTAAGAAAATGGTAATAGAAACATACATGTCAATAATCACCTTAAATGTAAATGGATTAAATGCTCCAACCAAAAGACAGAGACTCGCTGAATGGATACAAAAACAAGACCCTTCCATATGCTGCCTACAAGAAACCCACTTCAGACCAAGGGACACATATAGGCTGAAAGTAAAGGGATGGAAAAAGATATTCCATGCAAATGGAAGTCAAAAGAAAGCTGGAGTAGCAATACTCATATCAGACAAATTATAATTTAAAGTAAAGACTATAACAAGAGACAAGGAAGGACACTACATAATGATCAAGGGATCAATCCAAAAAGAACATATAACAATTGTAAATACCTATGCCCCCAACATAGGAGCACCTCAATACATAAGGCAAATGCTAACAACCATAAAAGGGGACATGGACAGTAACACAATAATAGTAGGAGACTTTAACACCCCACTTACATCAATGGACAGATCATCCAAACAGAATATAAATAAGGACACACAAGCTTTAAATGACACATTAGACCGTCTCGACTTAATTGATATTTATAGGACATTCCATCCAAAAACGACATACTACACTTTTTTCTCAAGTGCACATGGAACATTTTCCAGGATAGATCACATCTTGGGTCACAAAACAAGCCTCGGTAAATTCAAGAAAATTGAAATCGTATCAAGCATCTTCTCTGACCACAATGCCATGAGACTAGATATCAATTACAAGAAAAAAACTGTAAAAAATACAAACACATGGAGGCTAAACAGTACGTTATTAAACAACCAAGAAATCACTAAAGAAATCAAAGAAGAAATCCAAAAATATCTAGAAACAAATGACAATGAAAACACAATAACCCAAAACCTATGGGACGCAGCAAAAGCAGTTCTAAGAGGGAAGTTTATAGCAATACAGTCCTACTTCAAGAAACAAGAAAAAATATCAAATAGCCTAACCTTGCACCTAAAACAATTAGATAAAGAAGAACAAAGAAACTCCAAACTGAGCAGAAGGAAAGAAAGCATAAAGATCAGATCAGAAATAAATGAAAAAAAAAATGAAGGAAACAATAGCAAAGATCAATGAAACTAAAAGCTGGTTCTCTGAGAAGATAAAGAAAATTGATAAACCATTACCCAGACTCACCAGGAAAAAAAGGGAGAAGATGCAAATCAACAGAATTAGAAATGAAAAAGAAGTAACAACTGACACCACAGAAATACAAAAGATCATGAGAGAGTACTACAAGCAACTATATATGCCAATAAATTGGATAACCTGGAAGAAATGGATACATTCTTAGAAAAGTACAATCTTCCAAGACTGAACCAGGAAGAAATAGAAAATATGAAGAGACCAATCACAAGTATGGAAACTGAGACTGTGATTAAAAATCTCCCAACAAACAAAAGCCCAGGGCCAGATGGATTAACAGGTGAATTCTAGCAAACATTTAGAGAAGAGCTAACACCTATCCTTCTCAAACTCTTCCAAAATGTTGCAGAAGGAGGAACACTCCCAAACTCATTTTACAAGGCCACCATCACCCTGATACCACAACTAGGCAAAGATGTCACAAAAAAAGAAAATTACAGACCAATATCACTGATGAATATAGAGGCAAAAATCCTCAGCAAAATACTAGCTAACAGAATCCGGCAGCACATTAAAAAAATCATACACCACGATCAAGTGGGGTTTATCCCTGGAATGCAGGGATTCTTCAATATATGCAAATTAATTAATGTGATACATCATATCAACAAATTGAAGGATAAAACCATATGATAATCTCAATAGATACGGAAAAAGCTTTTGACAAAATTCAATATCCATTTATGATAAAAACTCTCCAGAAAATGCACATAGAAGGAAATTATCTCAACATAATAAAAGCCATCTATGAGAAACCAACAGCCAACATCATTCTAAATGGTGAAAAACTGAAAGCATTCCCTCTAAGAACAGGAACAAGACAAGAGTGCCCACTCTCATCATTATTATTCAACGCAGTCTTGGAAGTTTTAGCCACAGCAATCAGAGGAGAAAAGAAATAAAAGGAATCCAAATTGGAAAAGAAGAAGTAAAATTGTCACTCTTGGAGATGACATGATAGTATACATAGAAGACCCTAAAGACTCTACCAGAAAATTGCTAGCACTAATCGATGAATTTAGTAAAGTAGCAGGATACAAAATTAATGCGCAGAAATCTCTTGCATTCCTATACACTAACAATGAAAAAGCATAAAGAGAAATTAAGGAAACTCTCCCATTTACCATTGCAACTAAAAGAATAAAATACCTAGGAATAAACCTGCCTAAGGAGGCAAAAGACCTGTATACAGAAAACTATAAGACACTGATGAAAGCAATCAAAGATGATACAAACAGATGGGGAGACATACCATGTTCTTGGATTGGAAGATCAATGTTGTGAAAATGACTATACTACCCAAAGCAATCTACAGATTCAATACAATCCCTATCAAATTACCAATGGCATTTTTCACAGAACTAGAACAAGAAATCTTACGATTTGTACGGAAATGCAAAAGACCCCTAATAGCCAAAGCAATCTTGAGAAGGAAAGACGGAGTTGGTGGAATTAGGCTTCCTGACTTCAAACTATACTACAAGGCTACAGTGCTCAAGACAGTACGGTACTGGCACAAAAACAGAAAGGTAGATCAATGGAACAGAATACAGAACCCAAAGGTAAACCCAAGCACATATGGGCACCTTATCTTTGACAAAGAAGGCAAGAATATACAATGGAAAAAAGGCAGCCTCTTCAATAAGTGGTGCTTGGAAAATTGGACAGCAACATGTAAAAGAATGAAATTAGAACACTTCCTAACACCATACACAAAAATAAACTCAAAATAGATTAAAGACCTAAACGTAAGGCCAGACATGATAAAACTCCTAGAGGAAAACATAGGCAGAACACTATATGACATACATCAAAGCAAGATGCTTTTTGACCCACCTCCTAGAGTAATGGAAATAAAATCAAGAATAAACAAGTAGGACCTAATGAAACTTTAAAGCTTTTGCACAGCAAAAGAAACCATAAAGAAGACAAGAAGACAACCCTCAGAATGGGAGAAAATGCTTGCCAATGAAGCAACGGACAAAGGATTCATCTCCAAAATATAGAAGGAGCTCACGCAGCTTAATACCAAAAAAGCAAATAACCCAATCCACAAATAGGCGGAAGACCTCAATAGACATTTCTCCAAAGAAGACATAGAGATGGTGAACAAACACATGAAAAGATGCTCAACATCGCCAATCATTAGAGAAATGCAAGTTAAAGCCGCAATGAAGTATCACCTGTCACAGGTCAGAATGGCCATCATCAAAAAATCTAGAAACAATAAATGTTGGAGAGAGTGTGGAGAAAAGGGAACTCTCCTGCACTGTTGGTGGGAATGTAAATTGTTATAGCCACTATGGAAAACTGTTTGGAGGTTCCTTAAAAAACTAAAAATAGAACTACCATATGATTCAGTAATCCCACTCCTGGGCATATACCCAGAGTAAACCATAATCCCAAAAGAAACATATATCATAGTGTTCATTACAGCACTATTTGCAATAGTCAGGACATGGAAGCAACCTAAATGCCCATCAACAGATGAATGGATAAAGATGTGGCACATATATACAATGGAATATTACTCAGCCATAAAAAGGAATGAAATGGAACTATATGTAATGAGGTGGAAAGACCTAGAGTCTGTCATACAGAGTGAAGTAAGCCAGAAAGAGAAAAACAAATACTGTATGCTAACTCATATATACAGAATCTAAAAAGAAAAATGGTAATGATGACCCCAGTGACAGGGCAAGAATAAGGATGCAGATGCAGAGAATGGACTGGAGGACATGGGGTTGGGCAGGGGGTGGTGGGAAGGGGAAGCTGGGACCTAGTGAGAGAGTAGCATAGACAGGTTTACACTGCCAACTGTAAAATAGATAGCTGGTGGGAAGTTGCTGCATAACAAAGGGAGATCAAATTGATGATGGGTGATGCCTTGGAGGGCCAGGACAGGGAGGGTGGGAGGGAGTTGTGGGAGGGAGGGGATATGGGGATATATGTATAAATACAGCTGATTCACTTCAGTGTACCTCGAAAGCTGGTGCAAGAGTGTAAAGCAATTATATTCCAATAAAGAACTTAAAAAAAAGAAAAAAGGGGGAAAAAAAATGACACAATGAAGTGGGAGATTTTTCCTGAGGAATTGAAAGGACAAATAAATGACGACTGAAATATAAAGTTCCTGACTTATAATAAGACTTCAGTGCTGTGGGTTTACTATTGATATTCATATGTTTGTGACTGTCATCATCCTGTGAAACTACATGAATAAGAGTAAAGAAATGGAAGGAAGAAAAAAGGCAGAAAAAGAACATTTAGAAAAGGCGAATGTTGAAAGTGTGTTAAATAATGAAAGCTAAGGAAAGCCTATTTTTACTTTTTTGCAAGTTAATATTTCAAAACAGTCAATAAAACTATTATCTTTTTTATATCAATGAAATGTAAATCAGTAATTTTTACCAGAAACATAGCCATTTGATTTCCCTAGTGCTAACTATAAATAAAGTGAATAGATTTCTCAAATTATCTTGCTTGGGTTTTCTTACTAATATTTATTTGAATATACATGCCTGTAAATTAGAAATATGGTTTATTTAAAGTATACCAAATAATTTTTTTGAAACAAATTCTTTCTTATGAGGGAACACATTTATTTTCTTTAATGGATTCTTAAGGTAATAAAAAAAATGTAGATAAGTTGTCACCATGATCATTACCCATTTTTATTTATGGGGTTTCTAAGGCCTGTTCAGTTCTCTGGAGAATATGTTTCACTCTGCCACTTGGTCAATCATGTTTCCCCAAATGGCCATTAAAGTCATTTTGGCTCATGTCATCTGCTGAGAGAGAAACCACTTTAATCTGTCTGCAGAATAATAATAGTTTAATGTAATACATTTTTCTCTTCTTCACTTCTCTTTGATCATTCAGTCGCTCTATGTATTTGTACTCTTGGGAGTTCTACTAAGGAGGAGCTGGGCACCTGTCTTGAACAAATGATTTTCACTCAATTACAAAACTATTATTACTCGGTTTTCCTTCCTGGATAGTTTCTCACATTTTCAGCTATTATTGAACATCTCAAAGCTATGAGATTTTTAGAATTAACCTTGATGGTAAAGCTTCTTTAAAAAGGCATTTTGCTCTTTTCTCTTGTAGAACCTTACCAGGTTAGCAATTTGCTTCTAGGGCTAAAATTTCTTGCTTAGTTCTATTATGTATAACATCAAAATGGTATTTCATAAACAAATAGGAAGAGAACTTTTATCTTTCTCTAATAAAATGTTCATTTACATTCAATGTAATAGTACTCCTGTAGTTTCTATTAGGCTTCATTTTTTCTTCAGCTGGCAATGACCTTCTTAAGCGGCAAGAAGGAATACAACTAGTAACATCGCAGGAAAGTGCTGTTACATTTGGGAGGGTACAGGGATGGGAAACCTAGCTGATGCTGCTGATTGAATGGGAATGGAAGTACACTAATGACAGAGTTCAGACGGCATGCCCCCCAGACCTTCCTACTCATCTATGAATAAAACACCCAACTTCCCCAAGGCCACATCTATAACATCCAGGAGATGCAGTTCTGAAATAGTATAATACTTGAGAGTTTACACATTTCATTCTGACCTTGAACTCAGAAACCTTACTTGTTTAATTTTCCTCTTAAGAGTTTTGTTTTGTATTAAAATAATGAAATATATTTAGAATTCTAAAATCTAAAATAGTGAAATATGTTTATATTTCAAAATGGTTGCCTTACCACTGGTGCATGTTACAGCCATTTATTCTTTAATAATATCCTTTAATGCATAAGCTTTGGCATACAACTTCAAATGCATTGTTCTCCTGGCTAGTATAGTCCATGTAAATAAATTACATGATACATTTTTGATAATTTTGGATGCACTAAACCAGTAAGATCAATTGAATAGCAGTCTGAATTGAATTAAGAATTGAATTTAGAAGAACAAGTCTAGAAAATCATTGACTTACAAAAATGTTTTGTTGGCTTGAGAAAAATGTCATAACTAGTTTTGGGGTATGTGTGTTTATAAAAGAGATACTATACCGTGATGGTTAGGGTAGAAATTCTAGAGTCAGCCCTGATCTTGTTTCTAGTTATTAGTTCTGTGACCTTGTGAAGTCACTTAATGTCTATAACCCTTAATATTCTCATTTCTAAATGGGTTGAATATAAAGAGCTTGGCATAATGTTTGTCAAATTATAAGGGCACAATAAGTGTTACACTATGTGACAGAGTTGCAATGTATTTGAAAATGGGTGGCAAACAATAAAGCACTATATAAATGTGAGTTGCTGTTGCCACATAACTTTCATGAGAAACATGTAGATTTTCTGCACAGGGCTGAGATGGGGAAATGTCTAGACATCGTATGGCCAGTGGCTCAGTAAGTGTGAGAAGGGTTTAGCTATAAGTAATAAAATTAAAAATGCAGAATATTAAAGGTGAGCTCAATACCAGGGTTTTTATTTGTTTGTTTTTTAACCTGAAAGCATGAATAAGCAACCAAGAATGAATATTCTGAAAATGCATCGAATAAAGGAGTCTTGGAGAGTATGATCTTCCTGAAGCAATTCAAGTATAGCTAGGATCTTGGCTACTGTTGCAGCATGTATGTGGGGCAGAGGGTATAAATACAAATTCATTAGCATGATATTCAAGGCCTTCACAGTCTTGTCCCTGATACATTTCCAGTTTTCCTTTGCATTAAATCCTTCCATAATCTTCACCATCTCTGACCAGGCCATGCATTTACAGACATCTTTGTCTCTGTTTAGCCTAAAATATCTTCTCTCTCTTTCTCACAATTGTATGTGACATACTACTTAATCAGTAACTAGAAAATCCTGAAGGCTTTTCTAGTTTCACTTTTGGAGATCATAACCTCTCTCCCTGTGTCTCCCTATCATATTTCTTTCATCTCCATTTGTATAAATAGGTCACTTTACTTTGAATTACAGTTATTTGTGTTCCTTTCCTTCCCTTCCCCTCCCTTCTCTTTCTTTCTTTCTTTCCTTCCCTTCCTCCCTCCCTTCCTTCCTCCCTCCCTCCCTCCCTCTCTCTCTCTCTCTCTCTCTCTCTCTCTCTTTCTTTCTTTCTTTCTTTCTTTCTTCCTCTTTCTGCAAAAAGCTTTATTGTTTCCATTTGGTCCAACGCTTGGGAGAGGGCTCCAGGGTAGTTAAAAAGCTGTCTAGTGGCTGCAGAGAGGGCCTTTCAGGCAGAAGCCCTGACACCAGAGAAGCCCCTCAAAGGCTGCTGGGCTCCAGAGGCTCCTAGGCATGCTTGAGGGTGAGCATTTATAAGAGATACTCGCCCAGCCCAGCCTGGGGACCAACCAACCTGCGGAGGTTGGTCAGATGGTCACCTATCTTCTTGATGAGTTTCACCTCCTCATCTAGAAAGTGGCTCTCCAGGAAGTCATAGAGGTGGAGGTCTGCGCTGGCAGAACCCAGAGCATGCGGATCCAAAAGGGCCTGGTTCAGGTTCTTCTCCATGAGAATGGTGATTTCCATAGCATCCTGGGTTTTACCCTACTCATCTTAAGATGGCTTCCCCATGTCCTGGAAGAGGGCACAGCTACCAGGCTGGTTTTGCATTTTCAAGAGACGCTTGGGCCCTAAAACTTCTCCTCGGCCAATTCACGGGAAAAGTGGCCCATGCCCTTCAAAGCCACACAGTCGCAGGCGAGGTAGAAGCCCAAAGAGAGGTAGGTGTAGGAGGCCCGCAGATGCACGTTGAGCAGGTGGTTGGCAGCAGCCTCCACCTCGGTGGAATAATTCTGACGAACCTGGGAACTCACAGGTGATCGGTAATAAGGAGGTAAGCTTAAAAAATGGTGCTGGCTGGTCCCGGTGACCGAGGATAGCTGAGTAGATGATCCAAAGGCTGCAACTGGAAAAATGTTGGAGGGTGGTTGGAGGCTGGAGCAAGGGGCGTCCCTGGCTCTGTTCTGTTCAAACTGTTGAAGCAAGGGACATAGCCATGGAACTGCTGAGTGCACTGCCTGTTTCTGTTTCTTATGCTTTTATTTGAAGGCCAGCTCCTTGAGGGCAAGTTCCTCAAGATTACCCTCTATGTCTTCTGGTCTCCACAGCCCTTCAGTGCCTGGTCCAAAGTTTTGCACACAATGAGGACTAAGAAATGATTTTTGTATTGAAGTGAAATCAGACTTCTTTGAATAAAGTCCATTACCTATGGGAGTATTCTTTCTGAGGTTTTGAGACATATCAGCTTTCCAAATGGCCTTAACAGTTAGGGGTAGTCATTGTAATCTCTGATGGTTCCAGTGAAGGGGGACTTGTAAATACTTTGCTCTTATCAGTGAAAATGAGCAGGCTGATACTGGGTATTAGAAAACCTATAACCTAATAATTTTGGTTACATCATTGGAAAAGGAACCTCACTAAAAATAGTGGCAGCTGTTCTCTTAATGATACATTACTCCAGAAGCCTGTGGCCTTCTGCAATTTGTTAACATTTGCTGAGGACTGAAAATTGTAACACCACAATTTTTGATAAGTTTGTTTAGATATTTTTGAAGAAACATATGTATCGAGCCTCTATTATGAGCCATACGGTGTTCTAGTCTCTAATGTGACATTTGATCAAGACATAACTAAAGCCCACTTTATTTAGAAGACTGGATGCCAAATTTTGTCTTGTGATTTAACGTAATGACAATTAATTCACCTAAATGGAATCTTTCATATGTCCTTAATGTATGCATCACTTTCTTCTTGTTTAGTATTTTTCCTTCAGAATTTTTATATTTATCCCATCTACATAAATATAGAATTTCCTTTTAAAAATTTCTTTATCACTTATTACAATTAGTATCTAAAAATAGTACTTTTCCCCCTTATTGTTCCATGCTGTGTTTTAATTATTTTACTTTTTGAAAATTAATTTTTATTGGAGTATAGTTGATTTACAATGTTGTATACTTTTTTTTTTACTTAAACTCCGAGAAAGTGAAGAAATTTGTACTAAAGGAATGAGGTCAAAGTTATGCTAAGCACATGAAATAAGCTTAATGAGAACCTAGCAATGTAGGATTAATAAAAAAATACTTTATAAGATCTTTATGGATCAAATAAACAACAAAGGGAATCATGTAAATAATGCAAAAAGGAAACAGCAAAGGAAAATGGAAAATTAAACATGGGCTATAAAAAACAGTGATTAAAATAGCACACAAAGGTGGATGGAATGAGTCTTTTGAAGGATAATAGATAAAGAAATATTGGCAGTCAGTAATTCTTAAAATGGCAAAATATCCATTTAACTACTTAGGCACCTGTGGCTTACTGGAATTACGTCAATTTATAAACATTCATTTTTTCATTTATTTATTTACCATTTATTTTACTTTTTTTTTCATTTTTGTTTCATTCATCCAACATAGATTACAGATTTCAGAGATGATAACTAGTTGTAATTTGATATAGTAAAGCAACTGAAATATATAAAACGTCTATAAACAACATCTTGTAATTGAATGGTGACAGTATATTTTCCTTTTCATGGATATTCGTTAGGTTAAAACATTTTAAAAAGGAGGGAGTTGTTTTATGTTTTGGGAATTCTTTTATAGGAAATGTACATTTCCTATAGTAAATACTTGGGCCTTAATAAAGCTGTTAAAAATAAATGAAATAAATGGTTATTTTTAAGGTAATACCAGTCAATAAAACTGAGTATGAAAATATGAGGAAATAACTCTTATCAGAGGAAGCAAGTGAAAACATTGATAACTTTAGCTATCACTTTAAAAATGAACAAAAATACTTTGTGTTTTTATAAATTACTCATGCCTCCCCGTATTTGGGGAGAAGAATAAAATCTAAGGTAAATAACACAAAAGTTGGGCTTCCTAGGTGGCGCAGTGGTTGAGAATCCGCCTGCCAATGCAGGGGACATGGGTTCAATCCCTGCTCCAGGAAGATCCCACATGCCACAGAGCAACTAAGCCTGTGTGCCACAACTATTGAGCTCATGTGCTGCAACTACTGAAGCTCACGCACCTAGAGCCCATGCTCCGCAACAAGAGAAGGCACGGCAATGAGGAGCCTGTGCACCACAACAAAGAGTAGCCCCCACTCATGGCAACTAAAAAGAAAGCCCGCGCACAGCAAAAAAGACCCAACACAGCCAATAAAATAAATAAATAAATAAATAAATAAATGAATTTTAAAACAACAACAAAAATAACACAAAAGTTGCTTTCCTACCTCAGATATGCTGTTCTTCAAAGCTGGATACGTGTCAAATTCATTTTAAGGCTGCTATTGGCCTTTAGCTCTACCAAAAGACCACCATAAACATGTTGATCAAGCAAATCTGAGTTTGCTAGACTTACAGTAAGAGAGAACACCAGTGTGATAGATTTTTAGCCAGGTCTGTGAAGGGAGAATTCCCAGAAGCAAGTACACAGGGCCTTAGGTGATTTTTAAGGCATATGTTGCAAGGGACGAAACTGGGATTGACAGAATTTATAACAAAGTAGCTTTGGTTTGGTGCACATGATAAGGAGAAGGTCTTGAAATGAGCTATTAATCTTTATAAGTAAGCTATTTCAGTTGGTTCATAAATTTATCTTCCAAAGCAAGTATTTCCTACAGCAAGCTGCTAAAGCTGCTTTTGCCCACTCCCAGTTTTGTTTAGCACAGAAACAGGAGAGTATTTTTAGTCTTCAAAGTTTTTAGCCCAGGAACAGTAAAGTATGATTTTCTTTCTCACTGCAAATAACTTAAAATTAATTCAAAGACCAGATGTTTTTCTTTTAGGATAAACACGCTTCTAGTTCTAGTTCATTCCTTCATCATGAAGGGATCTCAGATGACTCCTGGGCTCCTCTAGTTCCTTTGGTCCTTACAATATTGTATTCTGTCTCATTTTTAAATAGTCAAACTCCCATTGTTTTATTCACTTATTCAGTTTAATCTCTTCTGTTTCCAGTGTTGTGCTAGGTGTCAGGTACATAAAGTTGAATGAGTGTAATCTTAGATGAGACAAGCACGCAGACAAATACATGTGACAATTGATAGCTGTGCTATGGACACACTTCTCAGAGGGTACACAAAGAGGGTGTGGGTGGTTGGACAAAGTTTTATACAGGAGCTAATGTCTGATGTGAGTTTCAAAGAATAAGGAGGAAGAGAGGGATAGAAAGGAAGGGAATTGTAGGTTAAAGGAACAGGTTTGTAAGTTTGGGAAACTGCCAACTAAACAGAATGACAATTTAAAATATTTGTAAGTATTACTTATATAGAAATATTTCATTCTTGCTCACATTTTCTTTTGAAAATACATCTTATTTCCCTAATAAATTTAAAAGGATCTTATGCATGGAAAATCTTTTTAAATCCCTCGTCACCTAAATCTATATCTAGAGAATGAGCAATAAATACTCTATTTATGTATGGTAACTGAGAAGACCAGGAGGAAAAAAATTATGAGTTGGATTATTTACTTTAACCAGTTTGGCAAATTACTGTTATTTTAAGAGGATTTTCAGTGGGTAGAAGACACTTGGGTGATTCCTATGGTAACTCAAGTAAGAAGCTCTCCTCAGCTTTACAATTTATGATTGTTTCCAATATTCAGGGCCAGATTATTAATAACATTACTAAAATTAATAACTCATAAGAAGAGTATTTGCCTGATACTTATGTGCAGTAATTTCACGTGGAAAGAACGGATGTATGTGTATATCACATTAATATTACCAAGCATGAAAGAAAGTCAGCTGAGGGTTGGGGGAAAGCTTTTCTTTATGCATTAAAAAGATAGTCCTGTGAGATTTGCTTTCCTTCTTTCTTGTAGTCTATGATGCTGATGTGATACAGTCATGCCTGAAGCTCTGGTAGCTGAGTTGTTTCACTGAGGTTACAATAGCAAACATCAAAAAGCCCAAAAGCTGAAGATGGCTGAGCAAGAGGTTATGAACAGGCTGGGTTTTTGATGACTTTGAGTTGAGGAACCGATTCTGGGCTTCCTAGCTCCAGACTTCTCCTTATGGAAGATTATTAAATTCCTTAAAGAACTGTTTGTCAGGTCTTAAAAATCTTGCAGGGATAAGCTTTCCTTACTGAAACAATCCCTGTATATGCCTCTTACTAAGATTGTCAATAAATATTTGTGTAACAAGTGTTACTGAACTCAGAGGGGCTTGTGGGTTAAATTGTATTAGTCTGTTGGGGCTGCCATAACCGAAGATCAGGGAGTGGCTGGCTTAAACAACAAATTCATTTTTTAACAATTCTGGAGGCCAGAAGTCAAAGATCAAGGTGTGGACAGGTTTGCTTTCTCCTGAGACCCCTCTCCTGTGTTGTAGATGGTTACCTTCTTGCATTGTCCTTATATGTCCTTTCATCTATACATGAACATTCCCGGTGTCTCTCTGTGTGTCCTAATCTGTTTTTATAAGGACACCAGTCAGACTGGATTAGGGCCCATCCTAGAGGACTCATATGAACTTAATTACCACTTTAAAGGCTCTGTCTCCAAATATAGTCACATTCTAAAGTACCGCAGGTTAGGGCTTCGACCCTATGAACATGAATTTGGGAGGACATAGTTAATTCCATAACATAAATATTATGACTTAGTGACTTTTACTGCTTATTTACTTCTTCACATGAACATTTGAATCAGTTTGTTTATTTCCAAAGAAAATAAGTTCTTATTTTGTTGGGATACTTTAGACCTGCAGACTAATTTTGGGAAAATTATTAACCTTATGCTATGAACCTTGTGTGAGGACAGGTAAGTTTTTCTTTTGATCAAGTGTTTTCTTGTCTCTCAGGAGCATTCTAAAGTTTTCTCCTTAGAAGATTTTCATTTTTCTTGCTAATTATGATGTAGCTATATTATCTTTGTCTAAACATATTGTACATATTACGCTTTTAAAATGGTTGTGATTTTTTTTTATTGAAGGCTGTTTATATTTGTGCCTAAAACTTCATATAGCTTGTAATAGTTTTGATTTTGAATCTTGTGGTTTTTCAAGTACTACAACCCATTATGTGCAAGTAATGTTAATTTTGCCTTTTTCCTCCAAGTTTTACAATGTACATTTCTTTCTTTTCTTTCTTTCTCTCTTTCTTCTTTGTCTAAGTATGTTAGCTAGAACCCAGTTTTCATCTTCTAGTGTTTTCCTATTAAGCTTGCTGATGGATTCTGTAGTTATAAATAACTAGAAAATATCTATCTGTTGTTATTTTATGAATGGTTTTAACCCAGAATAGATATTAAATTTTATCAAATGTTGTTTCAGTAACTACGGCAGTTGTGCATCAGTGTGGGTGCAGATCTCACGCAGTCTTTCTGCACTCAAATGGAACGTCTCTAATTGTAATTGTGTGAGTGGGTAGACCTATTTCGGCTCTTTTAACTAGGCAGGCAGTATGGTCCTACTTCCTGGGCTTACATGGGGAGCTGTTTCCTGTTCCCTGCTATGTGTGGCCGATTTGACTTCCACACCTACAGTCCCTAAAGAACCATCTCTAGTACACATATATGGTTATAGCGTCATCTGGGTTATAATACTGTAATCTCTGCTATTGCTCTGGGCTCCCTCTGCTTCTGCAACATGAAGATTTTCACTTTCTATTTTTGAGTGTGGTCCTATACCTTTCAACACTTAAATATTTTATCTCTTATTTCTATTTTGGTGGTAAAGAGAGATCCAAATAAGGAACTGCTCCATGTTGACCCAGGCATTCCACTCTCTCTGTGCATTGTCAAGTCACTAAGTTATTAAGCGGCTTTTATCCAAAAGTAGATAACTCTAGTCTACCCAAAAATTATGAAACAAAATTTTCTCTCTAATCAGACCATGACGAATGGTGAAAAGTTCCTAAGTTTGGAGGACATTAAGACTAGATATTGAATCCCAGCTTTTCAATTCACTTTCTTGGTAATCTATTTTAGGACAAATTAACTCCCATGATACCGAATTTACAAAATAGAAATGATGATAGTTACCATTGATTAAAGGACTAAATGAATGTAAAGTGCTGCCCAAATAGTAGAGGTTCAATAAATTTTGCCATCAACACTTGCTCCCTAAGAAGTATTAATTGGAGTATATATGATATATGATTACATTTTAATGTATACCCATTTTGCATTCATAGGCAAGTGAAAAATATTTCAAATTAGGGGAATGATTAAGAATAACATTGCTAGTCATAGGTCATAAATTTACTCCTGATAATCTTTCTTATTTTGGATAATATCTTTTGTGATGTTTTTTAAATAGAAAGCTTAATTTCATTTCATTTTTGGGGAGGGAGTGAGAAGTTACTATAAAAATCTGAGTGGAAAGATCAGCAATAGAATTAGCACATCCAACAGATAACAGGCACTTCAGAATTTGTTTCTTCTATAATGTAGACATGTTAGACTAAATATTCCCCAAATCTCCTTTAGTTCTAACATTCTCTGATGCTTCTGTGATAATTCATCTGTTTCCTTTTACATAAATGAAAACTGAGTCCCAGAGAATACAGTTTGGCCAAGACCACATGCAGTAGTTTTTTGTCGCAGAACCAATCTGGAAGGTAGGGGGTGGTATTAATGCCCCAGCACATTTTGAGGTTTCTCAGAGCCGGCCATTCTACTGGAGACAGGAAACCCAAAATATTTGTCTACCAGAGTCAGCTAAGCTTCCCACCATGGCATGGCAACAAGTGAATGTGTTTATTAGAATTGTCAGTTCTCATATTTCTTGATATAGATATACTACAATTTATAATTCTAGGGTCATTTTTATTCAGGGATGGATGTATAGATAGATCCCTATTATTTTAGAATCTTCACAGAAAAATCTGAACTGTATAGTTTGATTATTTAAAATAGTGGATTAAATCTTAAATTGATAGCTAACTTTATTTACCATTCATTTTGATGGTACTTGACATGTTAAATTCTTTTTATATTTGTAGATTGGATAAATCATTTTCATAAAATCCAACCATAGGAAAGTCAAAGTTGCCTTTCTCCATCTTCTCTTCAAGACAAAGTCAGTGGAAGCATATCTATCCAAATGTTTTCAAACATTGGATAGTATTCACTATGGTCCAACATTTTCCTAAATTAAGTGTTAAAGGTTAACATATTGCCAAAGCACATAACTTTATTAATAAGTGTAAAACTTAGCAGCAATAATATCTAGTATTTATATTTTTCAAGTTGATTTTTGTTCACTCTTTACTTTTACTCTCACAGCATCCCCTTTCCAGAGAAAGGGTTTTACAACCTGACAAACTCAGGCACAGAATTTTACAGTGACTTTTCTCTCTGTCCTACAGTGTTTTTCCTACATTTCCACAAAAAGCTATTCTTCCTAAGCTCCAGCATAGAAAGCATCATGTATTTGAATACTCACGTCGTTCACCACCAGCAACTGCTTGAGAGATAATAATAAAAAGAGAAAGGATAAATTTCACAAGCCATGTTTTCACTTCTGTATATTTGGTATACAGCTCCCCAACTGTGTGAACTGCAGGTATACACATTTTAAAAAAGCAATCTGTGGCTTTACTAAAGATAAATTCTGGCCCATAAAAATTATAGGAAAAGCTATTATTTCTTGACATATCTGAATTTATGGCTTCACTTTTAATAAGATTCCAATACTACATTATTTATTCACTAACACATTCACTCAAATACTTACTGAGTGCCTATATCTGCCAAAGCAACTATTCTAGACATGAGGGATACAGCAGAAAAAAAAAAATCCTGCCCTCATGAAGCTTGCATTTTGGTTGAAGGGATCAGAGATGCTACAAAATAGTAAAATATGTAGTTTGTCAGCTGGTAATAAGTGCTTTTGAGAAAAGCAAGCAGGGAAAGAAAGTGGATGGTGGTTGGGAAAGGTTTACAGCTTTAAATAGGGTGGTGGGATAAGGTGTCATTGGGAAGGTGACTTTTAGGAGAGGCATGAAGGATGTGAGGGAGCCAGCCTTTCAGATTTCTGGGGGAAAGAGTTCTTATCTGAGCAAAACAACAATAACAACAGATATTTTTCTAAAGCTTCAGCCTGATTCACTTTTGACAAATATGCTTTTGAGGTGATTACTAAACCATTCGAAATTAGTTTCCTTCTCTCCAAGAGAACTGTCTAAATGAATGAGAGCTTATATATTCTTGGCACTGAGGCAGACATGAACAATCACTGATGGAATTTTCACCTGTGGTATTTCCAGAGAGAGGACTTGGGCACATCCTGACATTTAAGGAACAGTAGTGCTAAATGCTTCTCCAGATTTTCAGACTCCATCATCTTTATTTAGCATACATTAGAAATTCATCCTGATGGTCTGCTTGTCTTGAGACAGTGAATCACAGCCCAAATGTCAGCCCATCAAAAGAGCTTATCCTAAGTTTCCGGTGCCTAAGGATTATTAAGCATTTGAGACAAATCTATATACATCCTCAAATACATCTGACCAATGAACGATTGTTCTGTGACCTTATTTATTTCTTCAGGAAACAATGAAAACTTTTCATTTTGTTTTGAAACTTACCATTTGAAACTTTGTGATAGAGGATACTCTGTTAGCATGAGTTTATTTCCTTTCCTTGAAAAGGGATGTTCAAATGATGACCTTTTGCCACCTCTGAGACTTTGGCACTCTTGCTCTGAGCTTCCAGGAAAAACAGTAGACACCTATGAACATTAATGGAAGAAAAGCATATGGAGATTAAATCCAGAGGGAGATCGGCCCTAACCAGAATTTCCCTTTGAGCCACAGGAGAGACTGAACTGATGAAAGTTGAGAGGACCTCAAGGCTGTAAACAAGTTTTGAAACCATGAGTTACTTTAATCTTCTTTATCAAATAATGATTAAAAAGTATCACCATTTAGAAGTTTCTGCTGTTGCCCAGTCATACTAGCCCTGGACTCTTTAAGTAGAAGGCCAACCTCAAAGACTGATAAGAATGAGCATTAAAGGAAGTATGCCATCACTTTTTCTCATTTCATTGGCAAATAAAAGGAGGCTACCTATTTGCTTCCCGTGGATGTGAACATCCTACTAATTCAGATGCATCCTGTTATTTACTAATTTTCAACAGGAATGAAGTGCTGGAGTCACAGGCCTGGCTTTGGTTTATTTGGAATGACTTTCTGAAGAACAGTGATACTCACTTAAAAATATATCTGAGCTGTTACAGCACTAGGCATGGTACTAAAAGTAGAGTAAGCCAACCACTGGTCTTTAGGACTTTATAGTGGAATGGTAGGTAGGGAAGAGAGGGCATTTGTAGACTTCATTCCAAAGAGGAGACACAGAAAGCTAGAGAGTTTTAATGGAGAACAAAACTGCAGCAAGACTGGTTTAGAAAAGATGTTTGAAATGTATATTGAATAATATAGCTGGGTTTGCATCTTGGCTCTGGCATTCACTAACTGTGTGATTTCAGACAAGCTTTTTAGTCTCTCTGAGCCTCATTAGTTCCTCATTTGTAAAGTAAGCATACTCTTTCCTAACTTGCAGTGAGGTTCTAGGTATTTAAGAGACTGCGTAAAAAGCACTTGGCATTATGTCCAGGATAAAGTGGATGATATTGCCATTAGAAAAGGTGAGGAGGGGAAACTCACAAGCTTGAAGATGAGTGCCTAGCAATTGGAATTATGAAATCTGAGTTAAGACTGGGCTCTTCTACTAGTGAGCTCAGTGCTAGGGAAACAGCCTGCTTTGGACTTAGTTTACTGGTAGAGTGTTAGGTGGGTGGTAGTAATCACTGCCCAGATTCATTGTGGTATCATGAGTGTGATTATAAATATGAAAGCCCTTGAAGAGGCAAACAGGCACACAAATCAAGAACACTAGCACACAGAGACCAGCTTGAAATTCGTTATTTGGCAAGTATGGATATAGAAAATCTTTAGGAAAATTACGGGCATTAAAAAAAACCTTAAAAGACCTATGAAAAGTTTCTTTTGCTGCCTCTCTCAAGGCTTTTCATAATTCCTAGTCTCTCCTCCAACCCTCAGACCCAGCACCAGTTCCTTCCTTCATTTCCGAGGGTAGTGCTCTAATGTTCATTACCTATGAATTATGTGAGAAATTTGTTAGTAAAATTTTCACTCAGTAGGATTACAAACCAATCTTCCTGTGCATATAATTGCAATTTATAGAGTGAGGGGAGGGAGATTGATTTTTATAATGAAAGAAATTAACAAAGTTAGTTGTGACTAAACAGTGATTCTTTTCCCCCCGGAAACTGCATGTAAGTATTTAGGTGTGTACAATAGTAAGGTCTATATAACATCTCTCTACTAGGAGAAAATGTTATATAGACTAAACTTTTGAGAAAAGGTCACAGGACTGACAAGTGGCAGAGCTGGGATTTGAATTCACATCCCTCCATTGGCAAAGCCAGGACACCTGCTGCCTCTCTTAGCCTTGGCACTTAACTTTGACATTGGAACAGTTTTCAAAGATGCTGATGTTGTTGTATAAGTCTACAATGTTTACTTGTATATTACCTTTTAACTCATCCTCTACAGGCATTTAACTTGGACACGGCCTTTCAGAAAAGTTTTATTATTAACAGATGTCACAGCAAGGATAAATTAGTCTTCACTTAGTAGTTTAGGTAGCCTCCCTCCCTGACATTTAATGTTTTGTTAAAACTTACATGTAGAGAAGAATTTAGTTCATAAATACTTTTTAAAATTATTATTCAAAGCAGTAGTGTTCAAAACCAGTGGTTATTTCTATTAGCCATCATCTCCCTTCTTTAGGAGGACTTCTCCTTTTTGACAGAAATAGCACCATCTTCTTGGTGCACTTTGTTCCTCTTCCATTGCAGAGCCACACTGCTTTGCCTTTCTATCATTTCCTTCTAGATGGTAAATTCCTCACTAGACCATACGTTCCTGTATCCTTCATTTGTAATATCTTAAAGATGGTAGATATTCCAAGTATTATTAGCCTAATTAAATTCTATATGTAGTATTTTAAAACTGTTTCAGAGGAACTTAATTTTAACCATACCTAGTTTTTTTGCCAGATAATTCATGGATAATAAAGAACACTAAAGCACTAGCCCTAGTAATGAATAGACAGAAGGAAGGAACGTAGGACTAGAGGGTTGGAAGAGAGAAGAGGAAGAATGGAAAGACTTCAGAGGGGCAGCAAATACATTTTCAAGGCCTTGATTTGCTGAATGCACTCCTGATATCAGGAATAGGGAAGTGTAGATAACTGTATCACACCGGAGTTTTTGGTTTAACAATTAGATAAAAATGAGTCTCTGACTCATGCTTCCCTTCTCTGCTTGCGGACACATAATGGTTGGTAGAATTTATTTCCATGGGAAAACATGTAGCTGTGTACACCTTGTGACATGAGTGATGCAGCTTTTCCTTCCTCCCATTTTCACTGTGTCTGTCAATCCTATTCTGCGTTCACTGAGAATGCCCATCATGACTCTAGGTCTCTGTCTCAACTTGGATTCATATGCTACAGTTAATAAAAATATCTTTAAAGAGCATTAAGATCTTAAAGAATACCCAAACATTTTGATATTTGGGGGCTGCTGCTAGCAAAAGGAATCAAAGAGCATATGGTGAAAAGCCGTGCTTTTTTTGCACAAACTCTGAGTAGGACTGGAAGGAGGGAAATTGTGAGATAAAAGAAATTGGCCTGAAGACTTCTCTTAATTATCTCACTCCCAGTAGCCCAGATAGCTCCCCATCTTTTTTATCCCCCATCCTCTATTCAGCACCCTACTATTACCACCACTGTCTTCTGGTCTCAGAAATAGATATCTCTTCACTCTGAGGTATCTCTGTTAGGTTGTTACCTCTGTTAGGTTACAGATTTTTATACAGACAAAAACATCTACAAAAGTTTTAAGCAAATGGACATCTAATTGTGGGATGTAGGCCATGAAGGAGTTAGCTGAAGAAGAATTTCTTTAGACAGTGTCAGTCTTCCCACCAAAGCTTGCCTTGACCCTGGAAGGTGATGATCTGAACTTCTCTGAAGAAAATATATAATTTAGAAGAAAATTCAGAAACCATTAATTCCACAGGGGAAAAATTCCAGTTGTTTTAAGTGTTTGGTGTTTCTTTTGATTTAGTATTTTTTTCTTTGACAGTTACTTGGAGGATGTTTTATTCAGAAGAGCATCTTCATTTTTAGGATGCCTAAAACCAAACTTCCCTTCAGTTAAAGACAGCTGCTGTGGTGGGGCTTGGGAAGGTAATACACTAGAGTGTAAGAATGAGCTGCCTGGGGAGGGGGGGCCAGAAGCTATGCCAGGAGTTCCCAGCTCAGGAGAAGGAAGGTCACCATGAGGAAAAGTCACAGGGGAGCCAAATTATTCTCTCCACCTACCTGTGCTCCTCCAGTGCCACCATCAGTCATCTGATTTCCACAGACAACCCCACCTCTATGGCCTAACAAAAGTGCTCTCAACAAAGGAATCCTACTCCTGCTCACTTTACTTTGAAAAAATAAACTAGAATGTTTCATAAGTAGCCCAACTGAAGGGGCTGAAAGAGCAGATGTTAAGTTTCAATGCCACACATGGCTACTTTTGGTTCCTTAGAGGACCCAGCTCTGAATGTCATCAGGAATATATTTTTAGCCTTATTTATAATGTAACAACATTTCACCATCTCCTCCTTGTCAATGTTACTTCCAAAGGATTATGAAGGAGGATCTGACCCTGCCTTAAAGCACCTTTGACTCTGAACACAGCATGTGTTTGCCATAAGGAAATCAATAACATTTGGGGTAGATTCAAATAACACTTTTCGTTCTGAGGCATTGTTTATAGATGATTTGAAGTTATTCATTTTGTTTTGCAAAATCACTTGGGTCTGTGCTTCTTGGTTTTCTTCTTCATTCATTAACTCAGCAAATATTTATTAAGTACTTAGTATGGACCAAGTGTGGTGATAAATTGTTGGAGAAATAAAGATAGCTCTGAAGAACTTCATAGCTTGTAGGGTAAGACAGTCTCATGAAGTAGTAATTAGAAATACAGTGTCATCATTACTATCAAAAGAGGTATAAACAAAGGGTGACTCCAAAGGAGACCAGGCCTGTGGAGGGAAATGCAGAAGGAAATAGGGAAGGCTTTCCTGAGGAGTCTGATGAGAAGGACATGGAAATTAAACAAGAGTACAAAAGATATTCAGGTTGCAGGGCAACATGTGCACAGACTTCATGTTGTAACATCATAGCAAATGCACACAACTGTATTAGCAGAGTTGTATGTAGCAGCTGATTTTGTTTCATCACCTGGAGCAATGTTGGATAGTTGTGGTAGCTTTTCTGATACAGCTGGATGCAGGATACAGACACTAAGGAAGGGGTGGAGGCATACAGGGTGTGGGTGGTGGTGGCTAAAGACCACTGCCCACACCATCCTCAGGTGCTGTAAACAGTTAAGTGACACCATGGTTGAAACAAACAGGCAAGTGATGATGCAAGGACTCAAACATGTGGCTCAAGGCCAAGTGTCAGCAGCGAACCCTCAGTAGCTCTGAACCTCGGACATGGCCTGTGAGTGGGTTAAGGGTCATCTGAGTCTGCCATTCTTGTGGCCCAATCTCATGAGATCCAATGAAAGCCAGTGGGAGTGATCCACTTGTCTAGCCGCTGTCCTGGAACCCATGTCTAAGCTCCTCAGGATCCAGTTGATCCCAATGCAGGGTAGGGAGTTGGAGGGCATTTGGAAGAGAAGAAATAGGTTCGGGATCCATGTGGTTCTCCATCCAGGCCCAGGGCATTTTTCCTAGACAGCACTGCAGGACCCAGTTGGTCCCAGGCACCTGAGCGGAACTTAGAGCATTTTGAGGTAGGCATGCCAAAGCACAGGGCCTCAAGCAGTGGCCCTCCTTTCCCAGATCTGCTCAGCTTCATAGTCCCAGTTCTACTGCTTATAAACTCTGTGATCTTAGACAAGTTACTCAACTGAGCCTCAGTTTTCTCATAGGTAAAAAGATGTTGTGAAAACTCTATGAACTAATTTATAAAGTGCCCAAAGTATGGAAAATGCTTGGTAAGTTGACGATTACCAGCAATTCTTGCCTCAGCCAGGGACGTGACCGGGGTCAGACTGAGTTGTTTGGGTACAGAAACAACTTGCTGTATTTAGAAAATTCTTATATATAGAAAGTAATTTTTTTTCTTATTATGAAAATGATTATTTTAGAAAATTTGAAAAATATGCAAAAACATTAATTTATTCAACAAATATTTATTAAGCATCTACTGTGAGCTGTAGCGCTGGTTTTAGACACTGGGGATCCCGCAATGAACAAAACAAGGTCCCTCTCCTCTTAGATGAGAGAAATATAATAAAATAGACATATACAAGTTATATACATACATATATGAATACACATATACATAAATTATATATAGTATGTCATAATATGTCAGATGGTGATAACAAAGTAAAAAATAAAGTTGGATGGGGGATATGGAGTGCTAAGAGGTTTGTTTGAAAGTAGCAGTTATAAATATGATGGTCAGGAAAGGTTTCACTGAGAAGGTAACATCTGAGCAAGCCCCTGAAAACATCTGGAGGAAAAGCATTCCAGGCAGAAGAACACTAAGTCCAAGAGTCACAGGCAGGATTGTACCTGATATGTGTGAGGAATAGCATGGAAGCAGGTATGACTAAAGTAGGGTGAATGATTAGCAGAGATAGTTTGCAAAGACAAAGACATGGGGGTGGAGAAATGCAGATAGTATAAGGCCTTGTAGATCATTACAAAGACCTTGGCTTTTATTCTGATTAACATGGGGAGCTACTGTTGGGAGAAACTGTCTTCCATGGATTTCTTGTGCTCCTATATGTCTTGCCAAGTATGCCCAGAATGCAAGGTCCTGACCACTCTACCCAGGCCATTTTTCAGGGTTGTGTTTGTAATAAGCAACCTTGAGAGAGGACATGACATCATCCTCCAGGACAAAAATCAGGCTTGCTCAGTACTTCCTACAAAATGATGGGCTTCTTGACCTCAGTGTTCCTCTCCTACAGTGAGACCCAGTGTCTATGCACATAACCATTTAGGGCCATTGTGTTGCCCTCTTGGAACTTGGAGGATACGAGAAACTGTTGCATATATGCTGATGTTCATGCTGCTTGCCAGGCTGTGAGCAATAAAATCCTTGCTTTGGACCAGGAGTCTTGTGTCTTCTGTCAGCATCCATGAAACAGTAATAGGCTAATTTATCAACTTGTAAGATAAAATCAGATTTCAGACTCTTCACTGTTCTTGGCAGCCATTGTAAACTTTCGATCAATAGAATGACATGATCTGACTCATGTTTTAAAGGGGTCACTCTGACTACCCAGTGGACTATAGACTTGTGGGGCCAGAGTGAAAATGGAGACCACCAAGGAAACAACCACAGTAATCCAGGTGAGAAAAGGTGGTAGGTTGGATCAGGGTGGTTTTGCAATATTAATGAAAAGTTGTCTTATTCTGGATATATTTGGCCAAACAGGATTTCAGACAGATTGGATATAGTTTGTGAGAGAAAGGGAATAAAAATGAAGAACAAGATTTGGTTCAAGCATTTGCCATTTGTAAGATGATTTTTTGTTTTGTTATTTTAACTAAAATGGGAAAGAAAGGGGAAGGATTTTGCTAAAAGGGCCTAGAAATTAAGTGGTTGTTTTTTTACATGTTACTTTAGTGTTGCTTAGCAAACATTTAAGTAGATGTTGAGTGGACAGTTAGATATTTGAGTCTGGAGTTCAGGACAGAGGTCAAGACATGAGATATAAAAGTGTAAGAAGAAAAATACTCCCATAATTTCATTTGCCAGAAGCAGACAGTCTTAACTGCTGGTTTATTTCTCAGTCTTTTAATGCAGATATATTATTTGAGCAAAAAAGAATATTTAAAAAATATATAGGACCTGGGCCAGAGGCAATGACATTTTATCTCTTAATATGATTTGGAAACACATTGTTGAAGCTCTGAAAATGACACAGAGTCACTTTTTCATAGTGACAGAAATGCAAAATTTGTAATGATCTGGCAGAGTGTTGCCTGGGGTTACAATGCACAAGTTCTGCCAGATGGATCTGTCTGTGTCTATAGTTGCCACTCTGAAAAATTTAGGTGACTTTTTACCTGGACCACACTCTGTGATTCAAAACACACTGCTTGTTGGCCAAAACCGTTGCAACTGAAATTGAAAATGGGCAGATGTGGAAACCATGCTGGACAAAAAGGAATTTGTATTTTCCTACTCTAAGCCACATACTGACAGCTTGCGCCTCGAACATTACCCTGTTGTGGTTCTGAAGTGAATTCCTTTCAGTAGAATTCAGGGCCTGAGGGTATCTAATCCAGAAATTTTGAAACAACAGTTATTTCTCTCCCTCCCCTCCCAGGTATGGGTGGAAATTTACCAGCACAGCCTTTTCAATCTGTGCATGTTTGTTACCACGTTGTTACTTCTAAGCAGGGAGGTATGTTGCTGTGTTTCTCAAACTGAGCCTGCATCAGGGTTTCCTGAAGACCTTGTTAAAACACAAATTCCTGAGATCCACCTCCAAAGTTTCAGTAGGTCCGATGTGGTGTCCAGGAATTTAAATTCCTGACAAGTTCCCAGAGGATGCTGCTATTGCTGATCTGGGGACCACCCTATGAAAAGCACTGGTTTAGTGGTTAAGAACAGGTACCCTGGAGTCAGACTGCCCAGGTTCAAGTCAAGGCTTCATCTTGGGCAAGTTATTTATCTCTCCATGCCTGGTTTCCATATTGATATAATGAGGGTAATGATTGTATCTACTTCAAAAGTTCACTGTGAGAATTAGATAAATTGATAAAAACTGGCACACAGTAAATATGCTTGTTATGCTTTGTTAAGACAGCCTTTTTGAAAAAGTTACAGTGATTCTCAGTTTCTGGGAAAAGTCCTATTTTAATGCCTGCAATTTTTGGTTAATATTTACACTGAGGGCATAATGAAAGATAGGAACAAATTACATGAAACAAGATAAGAGGTACAAGACTTGAGGACAATCAGTTACATGGACATCCAGGCTAGACTAGGCAGAAAAGCTGAAAGATCCAAGTCTAAATAAAGTGAATTTGCTTCTCTTCCCACCCCTAACTCATGCTGCCAACTTTAGAATAACAACAACCACATTTGCAAGCGTATGTGCACACACACACATACACAAACAAGATGATACTTCTGTCTTTTGCTTCCAAGCTGTTCATATGGTGATCATTTAGTCATTTTTTCCCATAAACTTCCTTTTATCCTGTGGCTGAAGTGACTGGCTTCACTTCAAGATCAGGTTTGTTGATATTTAAGCAGTTAAGTAATTCTTTGGCTGTCCTATCCTTGAGGCCTCTATTCAACCATCCCAAAGCCAGGAAATCTTGCACGCTGAGTGTCAGCAATTATTTCAGCATTTGATATTTAATGCAGTTTTCTGAGCACTGTGTATAGTAATAGGTAGGTTAAAATAGCCCCTAAATTTAGGTTTCCAGTATCTATCATCTTTCTTCCCCCCAACACAAAATTGAGTTGCTCTAATAAAAATTTCAATGTGAACCACATTGAGAATTTGTGACAGAGACAGAACTGTCTTGATGGTTCTCCAAATTCCATGGAGTCCTTCATGGCTCAGTGTGCCTTTTGATGTAAATCTGGAAAAATTCAGCACCCACACTGACCCATCCAATCCCTTAGGAATTCCTTCAATCATACTTCAAGGACATTTTTCTTCACTCAATTTTAGCAAGGCACTTTCATGCCAATACTCTGGACCTTTAATTAATTTTAATTGTTTTTATCTTTGAAACCTTAAACTTTGACATCCCATCCTTTGGTCAAAACTTCTGACCCACGTAACTTGCTTTTGCATTGCGTGGTGGTCTTGATTGTTAGCTGCACTCCCATTTTCTCAGCTCCCTCAGGTCCTTCCCTCCCCAGCCAGGACCCTGTGGTCAGTCATTTCAACCTCCTTCCCAGTAACTCCTCAAGCCCTTTCTCATTGCCACTGTGATGCTCACCCCAGAGCCCACCAAACAACCCTTTCTCCTCGGATTGACATGTGTTGAAGAAAGCATGTATCTGGGCTTAACTGGTGTCATCACAAATTTGTGGATTACAATTTTGGCTGAACCCCTACTAGTACATAAATGCAGGCATGGGTTGTCAGTCATGTGAGCTGCTCCATGTCATGTGCTACAGGGAAGGAGCATCAGGGCTTTGGCTTTATTTAATGATGACTAATACTTCTCCAGAGGAGAGCTCTAGGGAGGCAGCTAATGGAACAATAAAATTAGTCACACAAGGCACAATATTTTTGGACATTTTCATAAAACTCACTGCTTTCACTGCCAAAATTTCCTCTGCCGCCACACAGGGACGTGGCAGCCGCCTTTCTGGAACCTGAACTTCAGTCTTCTTTGCTTCCTCATGTCTTTCTTACTACTTTTCAGCAACAGGATGATATTTTAAAAACTGCTTAGGGTCTTTCCTGGTAGCACAGTGGTTAAGAATCCGCCTGTCAATGCAGGGGACATGGATTCAAGCCCTGGTCTGGGAAGATCCCACATGCCACGGAGCAACTAAGGCTGTGCACCACAACTACTAAGCCTGTGCTCTAGAGCCCGAGAGCCACAATTAATGAGCCCATATGACACAACTACTGAAGCCCACATGCCTAGAGCCCATGCTCCACAACAAAAGAAGCCACCGCAATGATAAGCCCGTGCATTGCAACGAAGAGTAGCCCCTGCTCTCCACAACTACAGAAAGCCCATGGGCAGCAATGAAGACCTAACACAGCCAATAAATAAGAATAAATAAATAAAATTTTAAAAAATTAAAAATAAAAAAATAGAGAACCAGCTGAACACCAGCAGACGGCCTCGGACACCGGATGGGACTGCAGGGAGCCCGACATAACCGGTAGGGAGGCATCTACGAGGGCTCAAAGAGGGTGAAGCGGCGGAGCTGTGGCAGACGGGAGGGAGTGAGAAACATTCGGAGGGTCCGCAGCGCAGCTCAGCGTTCCCGGACCAAGACATCGATCCGCGGCTGAACGGAGGGTCCAGGAGCGGGAGTGTGGGAGCAGGAGAGCTGGTTCAGTGTGGGAAACATTGTTGCCGGTAGGGTGACGGACCAAGAGGACAGGAGGGAGGAGGCCCGCGGAGAGGAGTGCCCGTTCCTGAGAGCTGCCCAGCCATGATGGCGGCTGGAGGCTGCAGGCTCACTGGCGGCTGGGAGGAGCCACGCCCATAGCCTCTCTCTCTCTTTCCGCGCCTCTGCAACAGGCAGTGGAGAGACGCCCTGCGGGCCACCTAAGGCGCTCAGGGATAACAAGTACCCTCAGGCACTCGGGTGGGGCTAGATTAAAACCCCTTGCAACGCCAGCAGCAGGGAGGCTGCCGAGAGAAAAAAAAAAAAAAAAAGAAAAGAAAAAAACCCCCGAGAGAGGCCCAACTCTAAGACTTTCTGTTTACGCCTGAGCCACCTGCGCCCTCTGCAACAGGCACCTCCAAGCCTGACTGAGACATCAGTGCGCCACTGCTCACTCCCTCCCAGGAGAAGGAGCCACTGTTGTACCCTCTCCCTCCCCACACACCGACGCTTACAGGCGAACAATAAAGGAACCTCTGCTGGTCACAGAATAACGCAAAAAAACCCAAGGACAAGCAACCCCAAAAGTTTGGACAACCATGAGGAAACAAAGAAACACCATGCAGGCAAAGGAGCAAGAAAAAAACCCACAAGACCAAATAAATGAGGAGGAAATAGGAAAAATGCCTGAAAAGGAATTTAGAGTAATGATAGTAAAAATGATACAAAATCTCGATAACAAAATAGAGAAAGTACAAGAAACAGTTCATAAGAACTCAGAAAAACAAACAGCAATGGATAACAAAATAACTGAAATTAAAAATACTCTAGATGCTATAACCAGCAGAATGACTGAGGCAGAAGAACGAATAAGTGAGTTGGAAGATAGAATGGGGGAAATAACTGCCACAGAGCAGGAAAAAGAAAAAAGAATAAAAAGATTAGAAGACAGTCTCAGAGACCTCACTGATAACATTAAGCGTACCAACATTCGAATTATAGGCATCCCAGAAGAAGAAGAAAACAAGAAAGGGTCTGAGAAAATATTTGAAGAGGTTCTAGTGGAAAACTTCCCCAACATGGGAAAGGAAATAATTCACCAAGTCCAAGAAGCACAGAGAGTCCCATACAGAATAAACCCAAGGAGAAATACACTGAGACACATATTAATCAAACTAACGACAACTAAACACAAAGAAAAAATATTAAAAGCAGCAAGAGAAAAGCAACAAACAACATATAAGGGAAAACCCATCAGGATAACAGCTGACCTTTCCACAGAAACTCTGTAGGCCAGAAGGGAATGGCAGGATATCATGAAAGTCCTGAAAGAGAGAAACCTACAGCCAAGAATACTCTACCCAGCAAGAATCTCATTCAGATTTGAGGGAGAAATCAAAAGCTTTCCAGACAAGCAATAGTTAAGAGAATTCAGCACCACCAAACCAGCCTTACAACAAGTGCTAAAGGAACTTCTCTAAGTAGGAAACACAAGAAAAGGAAAACACCTACAAATACAAACTCAAAACAATTAAGAAAATGGTCATTGGAACACACATGTCAATAATCACCTTAACTGTAAATAGATTAAATGCTCCAACCAAAAGACACAGACTGGCTGAATGGATACAAAAACAAGACCCTTCTCTATGCTGCCTACAAGAAACCCACTTCAGACCAAGGGATACATATAGACTGAAAGGAAAGGGATGGAAAAAGATATTCCATGCAAATGGAAGTCAAAAGAAAGCTGGAGTAGCAATACTCATATCAGACACATTAGACTTGAAAGTAAAGACTATTACAAGAGACAAGGAAGGACACTACATAATGATCAAGGGATCCATCCAAGAAGAACATATCACAATGGTAAATATCTATGCCCCCAATATAGGAGCACCTCAATACATAAGGCAAATGCTAACAGCTATAAAAGGGGACATCGACAGGAACACAATAATAGTGGGAGACTTGAACACCCCACTTACATCAATGGACAGATCATCCAAACAGAAAATAAATAAAGACACACAAGCTTTAAATGACACATTAGACCATCTCGACTTAATTGATATTTATAGGACATTCCATCCAAAAACGACAGAATACACGTTCTTCTCAAGTGCACACGGAACATTTTCCAGGATAGATCACATCTTGGGTCACAAATCAAACCTCAGCAAATTCAAGAAAATTGAAATCATATCAAGCATCTTCTCAGACCACAACGCCATGAGACTAGATATCAATTACAGGAAAAAAAATGCAAAAAATACAAACACATGGAGGCTAAACAATTCACTATTAAACAACCAAGGAATCACTAAAGAAATCAAAGAGGAAATCAAAAAATATCTAGAAACAAATGACAACGAAAACACAACAACCCAAAACCTATGGGATGCAGCAAAAGCAGTTCTAAGGGGGAAGTTTATAGCAATACAGTCCTACCTTAAGACACAAGAAAATGATCGAATAAACAACCTAACCTTACACCTAAAACAACTAGAGAAAGAAGAACAAAGAAACCCTAAAGTGAGCAGAAGAAAAGAAATCATAAAGATCAGAGCAGAAATAAATGAAAAAGAAAGGAAAGAAACCATAAGAAAAATAAATAAAACTAAAAGCTGGTTCTTTGAGAAGATTAACAAAATTGATAAACCATTAGCCAGACTCATCAAGAAAAAAAGGGAGAAGATGCAAATCAACAGAATTAGAAATGAAAAAGGAGAAGTAACAACGGACACCTCAGAAATACAAAAGATCATGAGAGACTACTACAAGCAACTCTATGCCAATCAATTGGATAACCTGGAAGAAATGGATACATTCTTAGAAAAATACAATCTTCCAAGACTGAACCAGGAAGAAATAGAAACCATGAACAGACCAATCACAAGTACGGAAATTGAGGCAGTGATGAAAAATCTCCCAACACACAAAAGCCCAGGACCAGATGGGTTCACAGGCGAATTCTATCAAACATTTCGAGAAGAGTTAACACCTATCCTTCTCAAACTCTTCCAAAATATTGCAGAAGGCAGAGCACTCCCAAACTCATTCTACGAGGCTACCATCACCCTGATACCAAAACCAGGCAAAGAGGTCACAAAAAAAGAAAACTATAGACCAATATCACTGATGAATATAGATGCAAAAATCCTCAACAAAATACTAGCTAACAGACTGCAAGAGCACATTAAAAAAATCATACACCATGATCAAGTGGGGTTTATCCCTGGGATGCAAGGATTCTTCAATATACGCAAATCAATCAATGTGATACATCATATCAACAAATTGAAGGATAAAAACCATATGATCATTTCAATAGATGCAGAAAAAGCTTTTGACAAAGTTCAACATCCATTTATGATAAAAGCTCTCCAGAAAATGGGCATAGAAGGAAATTACCTCAACATCATAAAAGCCATATATGCAAAACCAAAAGCCAACATTGTTCTCAATGGAGAAAAACTGGAAGAATTCCCCCTAAAAACAGGAACAAGACAAGGGTGTCCACTCTCACCACTATTATTCAACATAGTTTTGGAAGTTTTAGCCACAGCAATCAGAGAAGAAAAAGAAATCAAAGGAATCCAAATTGGAAAAGAAGAAGTAAAATTGTCACTCTTTGCAGATGACATGATATTATATATAGAAAACCCTAAAGACTCTACCAGAAAACTGCTAGCACTAATTGATGAGTTTAGTAAAGTAGCAGGATACAAAATTAATGCACAGAAATCTCTTGCATTCCTATACACTAACAACGGAAGAGCACAAAGAGAAATTAAGGAAACTCTCCCATTCACCATTGCAACCAAAAGAATAAAATACCTAGGAATAAACCTGTCTAAGGAGGCAAAAGATCTGTATGCAGAAAACTTTAAGACATTGATGAAAGAAATCAAAGACGACACAAACAGATGGAGGGACATACCATGTTCCTGGATTGGAAGAATCAACATCATGAAAATGTCTGTACTACCCAAAGCAATTTACAGATTCAATGCAATCCCGATCAAATTACCAATGGCATTTTTCACAGAACTAGAGCAAGAAATCTTACGATTTGTATGGAAACGCAAAAGACCCCGAACAGCCAAAGCCATCTTGAGAAGGAAAAATGGAGTTGGTGGAATCAGGCTTCCTGACTTCAAACTATACTACAAGGCCATAGTGATCAAGACAGTATGGTACTGGCACAAAAATAGAAAGGAAGATCAATGGAATAGAATAGAGAACTCAGAAGTAAGCCCAAACACATATGGGCACCTTATCTTTGACAAAGGAGGCAAGAATATACAATGGCAAAAAGACAGCCTCTTCAATAAGTGGTGCTGGGAGAACTGGGCAGCAACATGTAAAAGAATGAAATTAGAACACTTCCTAACACCATACACAAAAGTAAACTCCAAATGGATTAAAGACCTACATGTAAGGCCAGACACTATCAAACTCCTAGAGGAAAACATAGGCAGAACACTCTATGACATCCATCAAAGCACCATCCTTTTTGACCCACCTCCTAGAATCATGGAAATAAAATCAAGAATAAATGAATGGGACCTCATGAAACTTAAAAGCTTTTGCACAGCAAAAGAAACCATAAACAAGACTAAAAGGCAACCCTCAGAGTGGGAAAAAATAATTGCCTATGAAACAACGGACAAAGGATTAACCTCCAAAATATACAAGCAGCTCATGAAGCTTAATACCAAAAAAGCAAATAACCCAATCCACAAATGGGCGGAAGACCTAAATAGACATTTCTCCAAAGAAGACATACAGATGGCCAACAAACACATGAAAAGATGCTCCACATCACTAATCATCAGAGAAATGCAAGTCAAAGCCACAATGAGGTATCACCTCACACCAGTCAGAATGGCCATCATCACAAAGTCTGGAAACAACAAATGTTGGAGAGGGTGTGGAGAAAAAGGAACTCTCCTGCACTGTTGGTGGGACTGTAAATTGGTACAGCCACTATGGAAAACAATTTGGAGGTTCCTTAAAAAACTACAAATAGAACTACCATATGATCCAGTAATCCCACTACTGGGCATATACCCAAAGAAAACCATAATCCCAAAAGAAACTTGTACCATAATGTTTATTGCAGCACTATTTACAATAGCCAGGACATGGAAGCAACCTAAATGCCCATCAACAAATGAATGGATACAGAAGATGTGGCATATATATACAATGGAATATTACTCAGCTATAAAAAGGGATGAGATGGAGCTATATGTAATGAGGTGGATAGAACTACAGTCTGTCATACAGAGTGAAGTAAGTCAGAAAGAGAAGGACAAATATTGTATGCTAACTCACATATATGGAATCTAAAAATGGTACTGTTGGACTCAGTGACCAGAACAAGGATGCAGATACAGAGAATGGACTGGAGAACTCGAGGTATGGGAGGGGGCGGGGGGTGAAGGGGAAACTGAGATGAAGCGAGAGAGTAACACAGACATATACATACTACCAACTGTAAAATAGTCAGTGGGAAGTTGTTGTATAACAAAGGGAGTCCAACTCGAGGATGGAAGATGCCTTTGAGGACTGGGGCGGGGAGGGTGGGGGGGGCTTGGGGGGGGCGTCAAGGAAGGGAGGGAAGATGGGGATATGTGTATAAAAACGGATGATTGAACCTGGTGTACCCCCCCAAAAAATAAATAAAAAATAAAAATAAAAAATAAAAAATAAAAAAATAAAAACTGCTTAGAAATCAGCTGATTATTTTACTACAAGCACAAGGCTTCTCAGGGCCTGAACTGCCTACCGATGGATAAGCTGAAGGGCCCAGTGTGGTGACAGATTTCTGCAACCTTGATATTTCTGGCCTTGATGTTTACCTGAGTCCCATATCTTCCCAACTCATATTCTCGATTGATTCCTCTTTCCTAATGTAATTCGCAAACTGAAGTCAGAATACTATATTTAGGATCCCCTTTGCTGAGGAATCTTAGAGGAACTGTGGTTCCTTTCTCAGCTGACCAACCAACCACATTTGCCCAGGACTGAGGGGTTTCTCAGGATTCAGGACTCTGTGCTAAAACCTGGGTCGCCCTGGGGAACCAGGCTGTGGTGCCCCCCATTTATGTCTTGTTCCTCCCAGTTACCCCAAAGTCACTTATATCAGAAAACTATCTCATAGCCTTAAAAAGCAGTGCTCTCCAGGTGCCTATCCCAAGTTAGCCTGTTCTCCTATAGAGCAGTTAATTCTAAAACTAAATTTATTTAAGCTTTTGTAAAAACTTATAAGACAGGTCTTAGTTACTAGTTAGATGTGTAGTAGCAAACACCCTTTCAGCCAATATTTTACTTCCCTTCTGCCGAGTACTGCTCTGCATTTCAGAAGCTGGCATTCTCACAACAAAGGTGCATGCTCTTTGCATGTTGTCTTACCGCACTCCATTCCACCCTGCTTCCCCTCTACCCATCTTTCTCAGCTGGGAGGCCCAACTGGGAAGAACAAAAATGGTGTGTCAACATGGTTTCTCCTTCAGCTCTGCCCTGTGTTCTGTTGTATCAACCCCAACCCGTAACTCTTTCAGTCCCCATGGCCTGATCGTGCCTTTATCACTCATTTACCTATGACAGAATTATTGGAGAAGCCCTACTGGGCCATGACACTCCTTTTGATAGAGAAGTGTATCCTTCTCCAAGTCTGATGTAGTGCATATTTTCTTTGATTATCCTTCACAATTTAGCAGATATGTGTTCTGAATCATGCATTGAAAACATGGCCATTTCCTTGACTTATTGAAGATGATGTTTCCTTCCCTAGTTTTCACTGTATGGACCCATTCAGTGGGCCTCAAGGAAAGGAGTGGAGGAAAATACCTCTTATTTGCTGTCTTCATTAGAAGAAAAAAAAATGACCAATTGCACATTTTTCTATTTCTTCATAAGTTTTCTTTCTCTTCCCTTGGACACATGTGGTGTACTGAGAACCCACGCAGGTGTGGGGTTCTTGGGGACGCTCTTGGGGCTCTCATCTCAACCCGACAACCTGGAGATGGGCTAAGCATAGATTCAGTCTATTTATTTTCATTAGTTTCTCCCATTCTGCCACTTCCTTTTCCCCCATGTCAAAGAAAAAAGGTACCACATTTTATTAACATAAATGACATTTGAGAATTCTTTAAACATTGGTGGTGAAAGTCTCTTGCAAAATTCTTAATAGTCTTGCAGGAAACATTTTTTTCCATTTGTTTTTAGAAGAGGACAGGTTAAAAATCCAAGCTTCCCCTGACTCTAATGAAAACATTTTGTGGAAAATCAGTGAAATGTTTCCATACTTAAAAAACATAAGAGATGGCATTCTCTCTCTGAGAAACCTGAAATTTGCCTTTAAAGAAGATTGTGGAAATTTATATGTATTTCTTTTGTTTCCAAATAACTATAAGAAAGAAATGTTTCTGTGTAGTTAAATACACATCTTGAATTTAATGACACTGTTATAATTAAAAATCTACATGTCCTTCTTACAAATCTGAAATTTATAGTTTTATGTACTAGCTTCCTAAATGTCAAACATTACTGCACATTTGTTACTTTATGATGTAGTAGTAAAACTCAAAGGTTGAACTCTGCTCTGTAAATAAGACCTAAATCCACAGTTCAAGCTGTGTTAGCAAAACTGAAGATTTAGTTTATTTGACTTGTATGGTATTGGGCAAGAGTAAGTGAGGAAAACTTTGTAAAATTAGTCTAATTCTGAGACTGCAAACTTTGCAAATCTAGTGACATTAAAAATAAAAGAGTAGTATCTTTTTTCCTCAAAATTACTTTTCTTCTAAGTGAATCTTTCTGTGCTATGTCCAATGTTATGAAGCCCTTTTTGAGTGTCCACTGTGTTCCAGGTTTTGGGAATAAAAGAGAAACTCCTTCCTTGAAGGAGTCTATGATCCTTATTCTTTGTGTGATAATGGCCACTCTGTGCTTTGGAGTTTTTGGAATACCCTTCAATTCACTTGTCCTATAAATTCAACCATATTTTGGAAACTCTGGTTACTAGATCTATGCTAAACATACAGCTTTTTATCTGAAAAATAAGACTCCAACTCGTTACTTGAGACTTGATTCCACTTTTGCTCCCCCTTCATATTATGACAATCATATTTGATTTGATTATACTTTTATGCATTTCTTTCCTTTGCCCTTCCTCTTCTTTTTCCTTCTCCTAGAAACTTTTTAACAAAGCTGACGATTCTGAACACACAAAGACATTGGAGAGAGCGGCAGGGCATCAGATCTCTGAGTTTTCTTCCCACCTTTTTGGTCTTTCTTCCTTAGTCACCTTTTCTGAATCCTCCTTCTCTAATTACCCTCAAAACATTAGCTTTCCACAGGACTTGCATTCTCCTTTAACAGCATGCTCTCCTTAAGCTGTGTCAATCCATTTTCATGGCTGTAAACACCGTTTATTGACCGACTCCACATTGGATTTCTCTGTGTCAGAGCTCTTCTCTGAGCTCAACTTAGGAACTGCCAAATTTAAATCCTGGCTCTGCCCCTCATCAGCCTATATGGACTTGTGCAAATTTCTTTACCTCTATATGCTATATTTTTTTCATGTGAAAAGTGTTTAACAATAGTACAAAACTTGTAAGATTGTTCTGAGTATTAAATGAGTTAATGCAGAGAAATGGGCTTAATAATGATTTAAAACACCAGGAGTTGTTATGTGGCCTGAATTACTTATGTCTTAGTCGGACTGGGCTGCTATAATACAATACCACAGAATGAGTAGCTTCAACAACAAATATTTCTTTCTTACAGTATTGGTGATAGGTATGTCTTCTGGAGGTTGGAAATTCCAAGACCAATATACCAGCAAATGCCACTGTCTGATGAGCAACCCCTTCCTGGTTTACAGATGGCTGTGTTTCTCCTGTATCTTCCAGACCAGAACCGGAAGGCAAGCTCTTGTGTCTCTTATACGGGCACTGATTCCATTCACGAGAACTCCACCTTCATGGTCTAATCACCTCACAAAGGCTTTGCCTCCTAATACCATTATATTAGGGGTTAGGACTTAAGCATATGAATTCTGGGGGGGACACAAACATTTAGTCCATAACAATACATAAAGCTCTTAGATCTAGAGTACAGTTAAGTCATCAATAACTATTGGCTATTATACCCAAATACCTACGCTACTTCTCTGTCAGGTTATATCAAAGCATCTTAAACTCTTGTTGTCGCTCTACCCTTTTGTGTCTTGCTTTTTCCCATATCAGGAAAGCACCGACTTCCATGTAGTTATCAAGCCAGAAGTGAGGGATCATAGTCCTCCTTTATCCTTGCCCCTGGTACTCTAGATGTCAGAGAATTCTCTCAGTCTTGAAAATTTTAAAAATTCACTCACTTCTCTTCATATTCACCCTCAACTCTCTAACCAAGTTCTTGTTTGTTGTTCTCTGGACCTTAGTAGAAGAATTCTGAAGTTACCACCTCTTCTTGCTCCTCCCACCCCTGCCCTTTTTGATCCATTGTCCGTACTGTACACATATCATTGCCCAGCATGAAATTCTTCTCCTTTGAACTGAGAAGTGGACATCTATCCCTAGGGAAGAGGAGGCAGAGGCAAGGCTAGTAACTAAACCGAGAGGTGGGGTGAGGAGGTGACTGCCTGCGAGGTGTGCCTAACTAATCTGTAGATGTAGGAATATAAGGTGAGAAACTGAGCTGGGGCTAGGTCAACGGGACTGTGATGAGAAATCCAAAGCAGATGGTGGGATAAAGTACTGCTTGTGTCCTTCATGGATGTAGATGAGAATGAAGGGAGTAAATAAGCTGACGGGGATCCCAGACATGCCTGCTTAAAGCAAGCAAGAAGCCAGGAGCAATGGAAGTCATTTCAGCCAGGAGAGCTGAAAGACGGCCAGCCAATAATGGAACCAGTCAGGCACAGTAGCTAAAAGTGTGTAATTCAAGATTATTGTTTTAACAGGCCAATTTGGCATTTCCTGGGCAGCTCTGCCTTCGGTGTTGTCTCTCTTCATTTTAAAGGAGCTGTGTCTGGAAAACAAACTGGTAAACCCTCAGGCAGGATTATGGTGTTGGTTTTCAGAGTTCTGATTCATTTTTTTCATTGAATAAATGTTATAAAAATAAAAAGTATTAAAAATCATATACAATGAATAGGAAACCTTCCTCCCACTCTTTCTCTGTAGCCACTTAAATCCTTCTCCCAAGAGGAAATCACAAGTACCAATTTCATGTATATTTTGGAGATACTCCATTTCACAAAAAAAGTATATATGCCATGTGACAATAACTTAGCAGAATAAACACAATACTTGGCACCTTGATTTTTCACTGTAAATCTACATAGATACACCTTATTCTTTTAAACAGAGGCTATTTCATGTATACCCACAATTTATTTAGCTGGACCCTTAGTATCAGTGATTTAGGTTGTTTTCAACTTTCTAATCTTATAAATAATGCTAAAATGAATAACTTCTGCATATATCAGTTCCAAGTATAAGTTAGGTTATATTTATAGAAATGGCTTTTCTGGGTCAAAGGATATGCATATTTTTTATTTGAATTGCCATTGTTAAATCACCCTTCTCAGTGGCTGTTTCAATTTATACTCCCACTGGTGATGTGTGAAAATGCCTGTTTTTCCGCACCTTTTGCCAGCACTTTTTGTTTTTTTGAAAATAACACTTTGTGATCTTTGCCAGTCTGACAAGAGGAAAATATCTGTAGCTGCACATGGTTAAGAGCTATTTGAGGTTTTATTTTATTAATTTTTTTTCTTCCACATTTTGTTCATAGCCTTTGCTGAAATTTTAGTTGCGTTGTTGACCCTTTTTAAATTTGTAACAGTTTATTATCAATTAATGAAGTTAACACATTGTCTGTGATATGAGTTGTAGATAATTTTCTGAATTTTATTTTCCTTCTATAGACGTTTTTCCTGGCCTTGATAAAATTTTTGATAGTTGAATTAATATTTTTATTTGGCTTCTGAGTTTTGTGTTACACTTAGAAAGAAAATTTTTACTCCAAGTTAATTTTACATGCTCCTCCCATATTTTCACCTAGTAGATTTACATTTTTCATCGTTGATGATGACAGCATTTACTGAATAAACTGTATTTTCTTCATTGATTTGAAATGTCACTTTATACCATATATCTTTGTATGTTTCACCTATTATTGGATTTCCTTTTCCCACTATCAGTTGTCCCTTATTATAGTTGTCCCTTATTATATGCTTTTTATTGTAACTTTACGGCATTCATTTACTGGCTTAATTATTATAGTTTTATACTATGCTTTGACTTCTGAAAAACTGAAAACCTCTCAATACTCTTCAGAATTTCGCTAGTGATTTTTCCTTATTAGTTTTCTACATGAACTTTAGAATCACCTTGTTTATTTTTAAAATATCCTGCTGGGTGTTGAATCTTCCTTCCTGAGGACATGAACTTTCTATTTGTTTCTGTCTTCTTTTGTGTCCTGCAGGAGAATTTTAAAGTTTCTTCTAGAGAGATCTTGAAGGCTTCTATTTAATTTTATGCCTAGATGTTTTATATTTTTGCTGTTATTTTATTTGTTTATTTTATTTGTAATATTATATCTTTTTTCTCTGCCTTTTTCTTTTATTTATTTGTTTATTTTTAAAGTGTACAATTTGATTTTTTTTCTCATTAGTAATGTATGTATGGCAATCCCAATCTCCCAACTTGTAATATTATACCTTAAAGATACATGAAATTTTAAAAATTTCACTAATTTTATATTCATTTACTTTGCTGAATTCTCTTATGTGTTACTTTTTTTCATTTGGTTCTTTTTAGTAGCACTGGGTTTTTAACCAAGATGCATATTTGAATCCCTTGTGCTTTTACCTTTTCTTTTTAAAAATATATACAATAGATATATAAAACAAAATTATGGCTACCAAAGGGGAAAGGCAGGGAGGGATGCATAAATTAAGAGTTTGGGATTAACAGATACACACTACTATATATAAAAATAGATACACAACCACAACCTACCGTATAGCACAGGGAACTATATTCAATATCTTGTAATAACTTATAATGGAAAGGAATCTGAAAAAGAATAATATATACCTGGGGCTTCCCTGGTGGCACAATGGTTGAGAATCCACCTGCCAATGCAAGAGACATGGCTTCAATCCCTGGGCTGGGAAGATCCCACATGCCGCGGAGCAACTAAGCCCATGCGCCACAGCTACTGAGCCTGCACTCTAGAGCCTGCAAGCCACAACTATTAAGCCCATGCACAGCAACTACTGAAGCCCACATGCCTAGAGCCCGTGCTCCACAACAAGAGAAGCCACTGCAATGAGAAGGCCGTGTACCACAACAAAGAGTAGCCCCCGCTCGCCACAACTAGAGAAAGCACGTGCGCAGCAATGAAGACCCAACGCAGCCAAAAATAAAACAAATAAATAATAAAATAAATCTTAAAAATAAAAGAATAATATATATCTGAATCACTTAGCTATACACATGAAACATTATAAATCAACTACAGTGCAATTAAAAATTAAATTTAAAAAATATACACAAGTTCTTGTTTTTTATCTTTGGAGATTCAGTAATCTTGCGATGGGTTCTGAACATCTGTATTTTATATAGCTTTGTAGGTAATTCTCAGCCCTACCCAGGACAAGAACTATTATTTTAAAGTAAGAAAAGATGAGCTAAAAATACTAACTCCTAGCTGGTTGATATTAGCGATAGGTGTAAAATAGGGAGTCTGTAGTTTTCTGAACATTAAATGTGTGCACAAAATTCTAGATTACAATCATAACAGTCATTATTTCCTTCTTTCTTTCTTAATTCCTTGCTCATTCCTTCCCTCCCTCCCTTTCATAAAAAGGAAACACTAATAATGTAACTTCCAGGTATGGATATAAATGAGGGCTAAGGCACATGCTTTGTTAACCTTCTCTTCCTCAGAGTTTATTTTTCATTAATGTGTTGATTTTATGTTCTGAGAATTTGTTTTCATTTCCTTATAATAATGATTATGGTTGTTTTTTTTATTGACAAACAAATTTTATGTGAAAAAGAAAAGGAAATCCAGGTCACTCAGCTGACTTTGGTACTGGATCTGCTATATTAAAACAGCTTTTTTTTTTTTCAACTTCTCTTTAAATGTAGTTTTTTTTTAGTCAATTTCCTATTCAGTAATAAATGTTCTGATATCTGCACCTACTTTCCCTGTTCTAAAGCTCTTAAAAATTATTATTCTTGCTTTCAAGAGGAGAGACTGACAAACACACATTTGCAATTGTACAGATAAAATGCTATAAAAAGAGTAACTGCAGGACATTCAGGGTTTTAAACTCAGACCACAAAAGAAGTCATGAATATATTCTTGATCCTTTAGTTACATCTCTCAGAGAACAAACTATTGCAAGCAAACAGCAAGGCAAAACTGACAGGGACCCACAGAAAATAAACATATGAGTATTCTGCATTCCTGGGACTATCCTGTTGCACTGTCTCTAAACGTTAATTAAAGGATTTCATTTTCCTTGACATGTGTTATCCTTTTACAGTGATGTTTTGGAAAATATTATTTGCATATGGGAGATGAACAATTTTGTCAAAGTCAAGTAGGTCTTCTGTGTTATGGAATGAATGAATTTTTCATGAATGTTGAGAGAGGCTGAGAAGTGGTTAGACCAGGGGGAGCTGCAGTTAATCTGGGTTTTTTCAAGCATGTCTTATTTACAAAGATACAGGAAAACTGATTATTCCCAGACCTTTTGAGTGTATTTTTTAATCTTTGTTTTTTGATTTATGATCTCAAGGGCTTCTTTATCAGTCTTCTGTGTGATGAGTAAGATTGATGAACATAGCTCAGGTGCTTTAGGTTTTTAAAGCAGTTTAGCATCATTTAGAAGTCCTACAGAGCCTCTACATCAGGCCCCACTAAAAGTATTGATATAATCTTGGTATACTTTGCTGAGTAACTTAACATTCATATACCACCTTTCTCTAAAATTACCTAGTCCTGGGTTACTTTGTCATTATCTCCAAGTATTTTAACATACAAATGAAAATCAAATCTTTTTCTAGTTGTTAGGAATTAGAGTCAAATATCATTCTTAGAAGGAGGGGGAGAAAAGAAGAGACAAAAGAAAAAAAGGGAAGGAAGGGAGGGAGGGAGGGAGGAAGGAAGAAGTTAGAAAGAAAGAAAAAGAAAGAAAGAAAGAAAGAAAGAAAGAAAGAAAGAAAGAAAGAAAGAAAGAAAGAAAGAAAAAGAAAAGAAGGAAGGAAGAAAGGAAGGAAGAAAAGGAAGGAAGGAAGGAAGGAAGGAAGGAAGGAAGGAAGGAAGGAAGGAAGGAAGAAAGAAAGAAAGAAAGAAAGAAAGAAAGAAAGAAAGAAAGAAAGAAAGAAAGAAAGAAAGAGAAAGAAAGAAAAAAGAAAGGGAAAGAAAGAAGGAAAGAAAGAAAGAAGCTCAGCAGGATGCAAACCACTTTAGCCTGAAATTTCTAACTAAAGCCAAACTAAATCCACTTGGATTTAGTGTCCTGAAGCCTTGAAAATGGCAAAAAACGGGATCAAGTACTGAAAATTACACGCCGGAAAGGGGATAAGAGGAAACTCATTTCATAAAATAGCCCTGAGAAAGCCATTTTCAAGTGAATTTTGAAGAATTAAATCGACTTCTTATGTGTGCTTCTTTTCCCTCATAATTTTTCTTTTATTTTTTTCTGAGTATTAATTGTCCGCAATCATCCATTTGGAGAAATATGGTATATACACAGAAGTTAAATGGGTGCAAGTCAATTTACAACAGAATATATATGTAAACACAATTAAAATGAATGAATTCCAGGGCTGAGTAATAATTTTTACTTCTTTTAAATAAAAGTTCTCTTTTTATTTTCCAAATTTTATTATGAAAATTTCCAACCATATAGACAAGTAAAAAGAATAACAAAATGAACACCTGTATACCCATTATTATATTCAAGAAGAATTAATATTTTGCATACTGCTTTCTTTATCTTCATTATGTTTTTTTTAACTTTTTATTTTGAAATAGATTCATAGGAAATTGCAAAAATTTTACAAAGAGGTCTAATGTGCCCTTCACCTGGTAGCAACTATTATTTTTAGAACCCTAATATATTTGTCTTTAATTAATTTGAAAGGGCAAAACTTTCTCACAAGTAACTGAGTCTTTTGATGAAAAGAAAATATATATGCATTTCTTTTTTCTCCCAACTGTATTGAGATATAATTGATATATAACATTGTGTAAGTTTAAAGTGTACAATGTGATGATTTGATACATGTATATGCTGTGATTACTGCAATAATCTTGGTTAACACATCTATAACCTCCCATAATTACCTTTATGTGAGTGTGTGTGTGTGTGTGTGTGTGTGGTGAAAACATTTAAGATATAGTCTCTTAGCAACTTTCAAGTATATAATACAATATTATTAACTTTAGTCACCATGCTGTATATTAGATCCTCAGAATTTATTCATCTTGTAACTAGAAGTTTGTACACTTTGACTTAACATTTCACCATTTCCCCCACCCCCAGCTTCTGGAAACCACTATTCTACTCTTTGTGTGAGCTGGCTTTTTAAGATTCCATGTATAAGGGGTATCATACAGTACTTGTCTTTCTGTGTCTTATTTCACTCAGTGTAATGCTCTCAAGGTCAATCTATATTGTCACAAATGGCAGAATTTCCTTCTTTTTATGACTGAATAATATTTATATAAATCTCACATTTTCTTTACCCATTCAGGTTGTTTCCATGCCTTAGCTATTGTGAATAACGCCTCAATGAAAATGGAGGTGCAGATAATCTTTTCAAGTCAGTGTTTTCATTCTTTGGATATATACCCAGAAGTGGGATTGCTGGATCATATGGTAATTCTATTTTTAACTGTTTGAGGAATCTTCATACTGCTTTCTATAGTGGCTGTGCCAATTTACATCCCCACCAACAAGACACAAGGGTTCCCATTTTGCCACATCCTTGCCAACATGTTATCACTTGTCTTTTTGATAACAGCCATCCTAACAGGTGTAAGGTGATATCTCGTGTTTTTGATTTGCATTTCCCTGATGATTAGCGAAGTGTCATCTGCCTATTGGAGATATATATATATAATCTTCTTTGGAAAAATGTATATTTAGTTTCTCTGACCATTTTTTAATTGGAATTCTTTTTTTTCTTTTTGCTATTGGGTCATATGAGTTTCTTATGTGTTTTGGATATTAACCCCTTATCAGAATGTTCTCCCAATCCAGAGGTTGCCTTTTCACTTTGTTGACTGTTTATTTTGTTGTTTAGAAGGTTTAAGTTTGAAACAGTCTAACTTGTTGATTTTTGCTTTTGTTGCTTGTGCTTTTGGTGTCATATCCAAAAAAATTGTTGCCAAGACCAATGCCAAGGAGATTTTCCCCTATGTTTTCTTCTAGGAGTTTTAGAGTTTCAGGTCTTACATTTGAGCCTTTAACCCATTTAGAGTTAATTTTTGTGAGTGGTGTAAGATAAGGGTCCAGTCTCATTCCTTTGCATGTGAATACCCAACTTTCCCAACACCATTTATTGAAGAGATTATCCTTTTTCTACTGAATATTCTTGCTCCTTTATCAAGTATTAGTTGACCATAAATGCATAGGTTTATTTCTGGGTTCTCAATTCTGTTCCATTTTTCTGAGTCTGTCTCTACACTAGTATCATACAGTTTTGGTTACTGTAGCTTTGTAGTATAGTTTGAAATCAGGACGTGTGATGCCCATAGCTTTTCTTTTCTTTTTCAGAATTGCTTTGGGTGTTCAGGGTCTTTGGTGCTTTCAAACAGATTTTAGGATTGTTTGTTCTAGTTCTGTGAAAAATAACTTTAGAATTTTTATAGGGATTGTATTTATTCTAGAGATGGCTTTGAGTAGTATGGACATTTTAACAACATTAATTCTTCCACTTCATAAAATGAAATATCTTTCCATTTACTTATTTCTTCAATTTCTTTCATCTGTGTCTTCATGTTTCAGTGTGCAGATTTTTCTCCTCCTTGATTAAATTTGTTCCAAAGGTTTTTAACAATTGTTTTAATGCAACTGTAAATTAGATGGTTTCCTTTTTCAGATATTTTTTGTTGGTGTATAGAAATGCAACAGATCTTTGTATGTTTATTTTTATTCTGCAAATCTCCTGAATTTGTTAATTCTAGTAGTTTTTTTGTGGAAATTTTAGGGTTTTCTGTATATAATATCATGCCATCTGCAAACAGAGACAATTTGAATTTTTTTTCCTTTCCAATTTGGCTAATTTTTATTTTTCTTGCCTAACTGCTCTGGCCAGGATTTCCAATACTGTGTTGAATAAAAGTGGCAAGAATAGCCATCTTTGGTTTATTCCTGATCCTAGATAAAAATTTTTTTTCTCTTTTTTTTTCCTTAGTATAGCTAAATGTTCATCAATTTTATTTACCTTTCAAAAAAAACTAGCTCTTAGTTTTGTTGATTTTTTTCTGTTATTTTTCTGGTTTCTAGTTCATTTACTTCTGCTCTAATCCTTGTTACTTCCTTCTTTCTCTTAACTTTGGACTTAGTAGGTTTTTCTCTTTCTGGTTTCTTGAGGTACAAAGTTAAATAATTTACTTGAGATCTTTCATTTTTCTTAATGTGGGTGTTTATCACTATAAACTTCCCTCTTAGAATTGCTTTTTTTTCTGTATCCCATAAGTGTTGGTGTGCTATTTTCATTTGTTTCAAGATATTTTTTGATTTCCCCTTTGAGTTCTTGGTTGATCAATAGCATATTATTTAATCTCCACATACTTGAGAATTTTTCCAGCTTTCCTTCTGTTATGGATTTCTAGTTTCATATCACTGCGGTCAGGAAAGATACTTAGTATGGTTTCAATCTTCTTAAATTTGCTAAGACTTGTTTTGTGGCCTATCCTGGAGAATGGTCCTTGTGTGCTTGAGAAGAATATATATTCTGCTGCTGTTGGATGGAATATTCTGTATATACCTGTTAGGTTTATTTGGTCTAAAGTGTAGTTTAAGTTCAATGCTTCCTTATTAATTTTCTGTATGGATAATCTATCCATTGTTGGAAGCGGAGTACTAAAGTCCCCTACTATTATTGTATTGTTGTCTATTTCTCCCTTCAAATCTGTACGTATTTGCTTACTATATTTAGTATATGCAGGTGTTCTGATGTTGGATACATACATATTTAGAATTGTTATATTCTGTTGATAAATTGATCCCCCCTTGATCATTATATAATGACCTTTCGGTCTCTTGTTATCGTTTTTGACTTAAAGTCTATTTTGTTTGACAAGATTAGCTACCCCTGTGGGACTTACCTGGTGGTCCAGTAGTTAAGACTCCATGCTCCCAATGCAGGGGGCCCAGGTTCAATCCCTGATCATGGAACTAGATCCCACATGCTGCAACTAAAGATCCTGCATGCTGCAACTAAGACCCAGTGCACCCAAATAAATAAATAAATATCTAAATATTTATAGCTACCCCTGTTCTCTTTGGTTTCCCTTTGCATTAAATACTATTTTCCATTCTCCCAACTGGAAACTATATGTGTTCTTAAAGCTGAAATGAGTCTATTGTAGGCAGCATAAAGTCATTTGTTATTTTTTTAAATCCTTTTAGCCACTCTGTACCTTTTTTAAAAAATTTTACTTATTTATTTATTATTTTTTGGGGGGTACACCAAGTTCAATCATCTGTTTTTATACACATATCCCCATATTCCCTCTCTCCCTCGACTCCCCCCCCTCCCTCGAGTCCCCCCCACCCTCCCCGTCCCAGTCCTCTAAGGCATCTTCCATTCTCGAGTTGAACTCCCTTTGTTATACAACAACTTCCCACTGGCTATGTATTTTACAGTTGGTAGTATATATATGTCTGTGCTACTCTCTCGCTTCATCTCAGCTTCCCCTTCACCCCCCACCCCCCACAAACCTCATATTCTCTAGTCCATTCTCTGCATCTGCATCCTTGATCTTGTCACTGAGTTCATCAGTACCATTTTTAGATTCCATATATGTGAGTTAGCATACAATATTTGTCTTTCTCTTTCTGACTTACTTCACTCACTCTGTACCTTTTGATTGGACAATTTAATCCATTTACATTTGAAGAAATTCCTGACTGTTAAGAAATTACTAATGGCATTTTATTGCTTTTTACTGTTAAGTAGTTCCCTTGTTTCTTTCTTCCACTCTTGCTGTCTTTTGTAACTTAATGATTTTCTGTAATGGTAAACTTTGATTCCCTTTTTCTTTATCTTCTGTGTATCTGTTGTAGGTTTTTACTTTGTAGTTACTGTGAGGCTCACATAAAACATATTATAGACAAAATAGTCTGTTTTAAGATGATAGCAACTTAACTTTGATCTCATACAAAAACTCTTTTGTACTTCCTGATTAAGGATTCTGAGGCTTTCACAGACCTTTTATATGGATATGCCAGCTCTACATTTCTTGTGCCCTCTTGAGGAGGAATTCTCAAGATTATATGCCTTCTCTGGATCTTGCCAAGCCAGGCCAGGTGCTCACTGTGTCTTGTTTGCTCAGGTTTGTGTACTTTTTTCCCAAACCTGCAGAGTTGAGCCTCTTTCTGTACACATACACTAGCTATCTGCAAAGGCTCACTCTCACTGCTGTTAGGGGCACACATAGTGAGCTGGCCTGGGGTACGTGGGGGGTGGGGGGACAGTAAGACATGTGGAGTGTTGTAGGAACTGATGGGCCAGTTGGGATGATCTGCAGGTAAGGCAGCCCCAGAGGCTCATGGGTGGGCTTCCTGATGGAGTCTACAAAGCAGTTGGTAGGATCTGAATTTCTTTGATATGTTTCATTCATAGCTCAAGCTGCTGTTCTCCTAGCCACTCACTGACCCCCCAGCTATGCAGTTCATGATGCAGTAACGTGGGTGAAGTAAGAAAGAAATGGCAGTGACCCACACAGCTGAGGAAATCAGGTGCTCATTCACATGTTCTCAGTTTCCCCTGTGGCAGAAGTCATGAGCCAAGAAGTTCTCTCTTGGCACTTCGCACACCCTAGGGGAAGTGGCACAGGTAAAGTAAAACTGCTGCTCCTACCCTCTTCGATGTGTCTAATCTCAGACTTTTTTTGCTCCATTGGTATGCTGGATCTTTTCTGCTGAACTTTGGAAATCCACAGAGGCTCTTTCATTTATGGATGATTGTCAAAAATCTATTTTCTCTGGGGAAGAAGATGGTAGAAAACTCCTATACAGTCATTTTGATGATTTCACCTTATTTTTATTCAATAAAAGTTTTCTCATGACTAATACAACGGGTTTCATAGAAACCCAAATAATTTTTGCAGTTGGCCTTTGCATGGACAAAACTAAATTAATTTAGTAGCTCTGAAATCATTTTTACTTATCATCAATAAGCTTTTCTAAGCCTCATTTTTCTCCTCTCCCTATCAACTCACACATTTGAAGGTAGAAATGGAAAATGAAGGCTACAAGGAGGGACAATAAACAGAATGTAAAAGAAAGGTATTTTGAAGATAAAGGGGGAATGTGCTTTTGGAGCAATTTGAGGAATGAAATTAAAATGGTCAAAAACAAAAAAACAACATATACCATCATTACTCTTTTTTTCCTCCATACCCTCCACAGTCATCTTGGCACCAAAATATAAACTTGTTAATGACCAAAATAAACTTTAGAGCAAGCCTTGGTTATTTTCTGGTTTTAAATTTTTAGTCTTCTTTTCTGTTGACAATAATTTTTATGATCTGTTTGTGTATGTTCCAAAGACGGGTTAAACTAATGCAGTGGTAGAAAGAAAAATATCTTGATTCATAAATGTGGATATCTATACACATCTAAAATGCTTTGTCTAATTTCACTGAATAGTAGCAATATAAATACCAAGAAAATCTTTGGCCTAGGTATGGAAAAACTCCATTTAAAAATTTTCCTACAAAACAGGAGACATAACATATGTAAAGCTTATATCTTGGCATCTGGTCTTTTTTTTTTTTTTTATGTTTTCTCTTTTATTTATTTATTTATTTTGTGTGTTGGGTATTTGTTGCTGTGTGTGCTTTCTCTAGCTGCAGTGAGCTGGGGCCACTTTTTGTTGTGGTGCACGGGCTTCTCATTGCTGTGGCTTCTCTTGTTGTGGAGAACGGGCTATAGGTGCACAAGCTTCAGTAGTTGTGGCACGTGGGCTCAATAGTTGTGGCTTGAGGGCTCTAGAGCACAGGCTCAGTAGTTGTGGTGCATGGGCTTAGTTGCTTCTCGGGTATATGGGATCTTCCTGGACCAGGGATCCAACCCATGTCTGCTGCATTGGCAGGTGGATTCTTAACCATTGCACCACAAGGGAAATTCCTGGCATCTGGTCTTTACTCAGTAAACCCTCAACAAATTATGGAACAAAGCTTAAGGAACAAAAGAAGGGCCTCCACATTGAATGGTAATCAGGTGCAGGCTGAAGGGAAGTTATCTGTCTGTTATGGGGATTTTGGAAAAGCCATTCTTGACTCTTCTTAGAACTTGGCTCCTAAGCTCTGAAAAGCTATAAGCAGACTCTGATTTGGATGTCAAATACCTATTTTCTTTCTAGTAGATCATTTTGTTCTAAGGCTATTTATAGATAAACTAAAAATTACAGCAGGGGCTCTAAATTATGTTTTGAATTTCTCATTTTTCCCAGGATGGGAAGAAAGAAAACAGATGGCAGAAGAGTGGGATGGAGGAATTACCCCTTTTTGGTGTTGGGTTCTTAGAGAGGTAACTAAGAAATGAATGCCCTAGGTGACTAAACAAGACTAAGGGGCTTCCTGGAGCTTCATAAGGTATGGTCTTCAGAGAATTGTAAAGTGAAAGGGGTCCATATAAAGCTGCTTCAACTTAAGGCAGGCGTGGTTGAGATTTCGGGGTGGTGATCAATGTCTTACATTCTCAATTAGGCAAAATTATGAGATGTGAAAGTTGTCTCACATTTGTTCCAGCTATAGGAGCCTCCCCAGCAGAGGAGTCCTCTCTTCCCTGTTTGTCCATGGTGTCTCCTCAAGAAACATTCTTTCTTCGACTCTGGATATACTTTTTTACCCCCTTTTAGGCACTGTCTCAACTCTCATTTTCTCCTTAACATTTGAGGGGTAAACTTATTAGTTATATATGGAATACATGTGTGTGTGTGGGGTAATGTCATTACTAATTCAAGTAACATTTAACCTCATAGCTTTCACATGAAATAATCTGTTCTCATAAGAATAATTTCATAGTGTTCATCTGTCAGAGAAGGAGATACTACTGAGTCTTAATATAGGAAAAAGACACTTTTTTAAAGATAAGGATTGCTTCTCAAATCCCCTCAGCTATGTAAGGGATAGTAAATAGGAATTAACAAATATATTCTACTTTATTCAATGATAAATAATCAACAGACCTATTTAACAAACACTTATCCACCATCTACTATATGCCAGACACTATTATACCCTTTTGTTCTTAACCCTATAAATATCCCTCTCTCCTTTCTTATAAGAACATTCTAAGTCCACTGAAGGAATGTGTCCTGTTTAAAATCAAATCTTCGCCTTCTCAGAGCAAAGCTTATGCATACACAGATCCCAAATACTTCTTATTACCCACTGATATGTGATGGATGAGCAGTTAAGAGTTACTTTGGGCAAGCATTTGCATCCTGATCTAAAGCTTGGCAAAGTGTGTTTGGTCTAGAAATTGTTCAGGCTATTTTAGACCACAAAATGGTACACTAAGACTTCTGTTATAATATGAGAAGAGAAGAAATTTAGAAAAATAAGCAACAGAAGTCAAAACCAAGACTTTTGAATTTGAAAAATGTTTTAATTCTATTTTTGGATAAAATTAGTCTTTTTGTTTTTGTCAGAGAAATGTCTCCCTTTCCTATTTGTTTTTATTCTTTTCTGTTGGTATCACTCTCCTTGTTGTGATTAGTTCTGGGTTTTTGGAATATTTTTCAAAAATCCTAGCTTGGAAGTTTATCGATCATGAATCATTATTTCTTGAAAGTGTAGCATACCACATCAAGAATACACCTATGTTAATAGTTAGAATATTTGAAAATATTTACTCTAATAGACACTAGGTCTACTATAATGATACATGTTGTATATCTCCCTTACCAAATTGCTTATATTTTGACTTATACTTTTATTCCTTTATTCTTTAAAAAATCATTTGTGGTACCCTTTCTATGTTACTACTTGCTAATTTCTATGCCAAACTTTGGGAATGTATGAGTTGATTGAAATACTATCCTCAAGCCTATTAAGAAAGAATATATGTAAACAAATTAATTATAATTGCTTGTTGCTATGTGGAATAGTATCACCATGATAAAGTATATCAGAGAGAAATTGATTTACTCTATTTGGTAGGGAGAAGTGAGTGAAGATATATTGAAGAAAGTGACACTTGAACTGAATATAAAAGGACAAATAAGTGAACATTAGATAGAGACAGTGGAGAGCAGCAGTGTGGTATGGGGTGTAAAGGTTTTCTAGACTTGTACAAAAGACCAAGGAGCACAAAATAATCTTGTTTGTTAAAGGAAATACTCCTTAATTCTTTTACTTGAGAAATACTAAGTGCCTGCTTTTAGCATACTTTGTGTTAGGAGAAACAAAGATAATTAAAAACATTCCTGTCCTTAAGGGGGAAGGAACAACAGATGAGTCTAGAAAAGTAAACAAGATCATGCTAAGAAATACACATTTTTATCCTGATAGTGATGAAGAATCATTGATGATACCAACTAGGTGAGAAACCAGAACAGAATAGTTAAATGTGGAATCAATTGGGTTTGGGGAAGGGAAAGAGAAAGTTTTGTTCTTGGAAAATGGAATAGATGAGATACTAAAATCAAGATAGAGAAAATAGGTTTAAGAATAAATTGGGGGATAAATGAATTATTTGGGGACCTATTGAGTTTAAAGTTTATTTCTATTCCAGTCCATTCCTCTGACAATCTGACATCTAACTGCTTTCTGGATGTCCCACAGATACTGTTTCTATGATTTTGAGTACTCTAAGTATCTCACGTAAGTGGAATCATACTGTGTGTGTGTGAGAGAGAGAAAGAGAGAGAGAGAGAGAGACTGGCTTATTTTACTTAGTATAATGTCCCCAAGTTTCACCCATGTGGTAGCATATGTTAGAACTTCCTTCCTTTTGAGGGCCAAGTAACAGTCCATTGTATATGCATGTGCACATATTGCTTATCCATTTATATATCCATGGACTCTTGGTTGCTTCCATGTGAATAGCTATTGTGAATAATGCTGCTATGAATATGGTTATACATATCTCTTTGAGACCTTACTTTCAATTCTTTGAGTTTATATCCAGAGGTGGAATTGATGGATCTTATGATAATTTTATTTTTAATTTTGGGGGGAGATGCTATACTGTTTTCCACAGCAGCTGCAGCATCTTACAGCATTTTACATTCCCATCAATAGTACACAGGGTTCTAACTTCTCCACCTCCTTGCTGACCCTTGATATTGTCTGGATTTTTGTTATTGTTGTTGTTTGTTTGCTTGTTTTTTAGTAGCCATCCTAATGTGAGTGAGATAGTATCTTGTTAAAGTTTTGATGTTGAGCACCTTTCCATGTGCTTTTTGGCCATTTGTATATCTTCTCTGGAGAAATGTCTATTCAAGCCCATTGCCTATTTTTGAATAAGGTTCTTTCGTTAATTTTTGAACTATAGGAATTCTCTATGTATTCTGGATATTAATCCCTTATCAGATATATAATTTTGCAAATATTTTCTCCCATTCTATGGGTTGTCTTTTTACTCTGTTGATACTGTATTTTGGTGCACAAATGTTTTAGTTTTCATGGAGTCCAATTTGTTTGTTTTTTTCTCTTATGACCTGCGCCTTTGGTGTCCTATTGGATAAATGATAAAGCAATGGTTTTTGGCTTTTCATAAAGATACTATCCCAAAGTCATCTCATATTTGAGCAGATAATACATTATTTTTCAAATTCAAGAAATACTTTATTCTATTAGATATAAAATATGACTGATTTTTTTGAGAGCTTTAAAAATATCTTCTAATATAATCTTTCCTGAAGATTGTTACATTATGTTATACTGTGTTTGGATCTGTTTGAGAAATCTCATATGATCAGAAAATAAGCATTTTATTCTAATGACCAATTTTTGGTAATATTATGCAATATCATTTGAAAAGTATTTGTAGTAGCTTGGGTGAAGTTTCCCCTTACATAAGCGAATAACTTCAAATCTTTAGTGGTAGTGGTTTTCAACATGTGCTAAATATTAGCTTTTATTTCTTTTCCATGTTTTTTTTTTTCTGCTTTCAACAAGTAGTCTAGTGAAAATGATATTGTTTCAACAACTTTAAAAACAATTGGGAAATTAAAAGCTAAAGCCATTTAGAGACTTTATATAATTTCTTGTGTAATTTTGGAATGTGGAGGGCATCAAGGTCAGTCTGAAGAGCAAAGACCAAAACTGGCTGTCACATCTCACAGATCTAGTGCGAAGGCCAACTTCATGAGGTACACAGAGGTACACATAGGTGAGCGGTCCAGAATGTTGGAGGCCCAATAGCAGTGACAGGCTAATTGCTTTTCTTTTATAGTCTTTGCTATGTGGAAAGCAAGCATGATGGTGGAAATCTAGGTTGCCTACTTGGCCTTTTCTGGCATGGGTTGGAGTGAGCCACAGTTTTCTTCTGTGTTGTTTGACTGTAGTAGGGTTGTTATTATCTATATATTTACATCATGCTAAGCTGCTCCTTTCCTAGTCCTTTGCTAAAGAGAGCAGATTTTTTGTTTATTTTTGTCTGTGTTCCTTGGTTTTTTGAGGTAGCTGCTTTTTTCAACTCCAAATTTAGGACTCATGAGCCAAAACAGAAAACCCAAGAAACTCACCATTACTTGTTCCTTAGGGCCAGAGCACCCCAGCTGGTCTGCCTTCCTTCCACCTTTCACGTTTCTTTTATGTATAATATTCAGGACTTTTAGTTTTACTTAGTGGGAGACATAGGGAAAAGTGTGTCTATTCTATCCTCCTATAAGTGGAAATTCTTTTATCTCCAAATTACTCTGATTTAGGGTTTTCTCTTGTTTACAGCATATATTTGGGTCTTGTTTTGTGAGCCAAATTGAAAATTGTTTCTTTTTTATTAAATGAGTTAAATCCATTCACATTTATTTATGTGACTGATATATTTGGTTTCAATTGTCATGATACTTTGTAATTATGAATATTTTGTTGTATTTGCTATGTGTCTTCATCTATGAGATGCATATTCTTTATGCTCTTTATTCATTTATTATTTGTGTTTAGGAAGGTTTGTATTTTTATTCTTGTGGTTACCTTTGTATTTATTCCTTTTAAAAATATATTTAGTTTCATTTTTTTTAACCAAAATTTTACTATCTGGTTTATACTATTTTTTTCAGCATTCTTTAATGCTCACCTATTGCCTATACAGCAATGAGCTTTTTCTGTTTTCCTCTTTCCTTCTTTGTTCTACTCTTTTTTTTTTAGTTGTTTAATTTCTACCATGTCACAGCATGTAACATTTGCATCTTACTCTTCCACTTTTATCCTATATTGTTTTAGTCTTATATACACATTTATATATTTTAATACACTTATTGTTGATCCTTTTGATGGTTTCCCAATCATTGCTTGGTTGAAATTCATTCTCTAGTTAACTCCTCAAGAAGGGCTGCTGAGTGCAGAATCTCCTATCTTTTTATATGTTAGAAACGAATTTACTATGCTTCATATTCAAAGGACAGCTTAGTTGGACATAAAATCTTTTTTTTACATTTTCTTTTACTTCATTTTTTTATAAAGACTGATTCATAGTTGTCTTGTATTTGGTTTTGAAAAGTCTGTCAATCTATTTTGACTTTGTAAATTATTTGAATTTTTTGCTTGAAGGTCTTGAAGATTTTAAGTTTATCACTGAAATCTAATTACTTTACTAAGAAAATGCCTTCATCCTTTTTGCCAGCTACCCAGTAAACCTCTTCAATGCGTAGATTTAGGTGATTTTTTAAAGCTTTCTGAAACTTTTCCTTGGGCTATAGTTTTACATATTACTTCTGTTCCATTGTTTTCTTTTTCTTTTCCAGTGACTCTGATAATTTAAATATTATTCCTACTTTATCTGTCTTCCATTTCCACTCTTTTTACTTCCTTATGTCATTTTCATTCTCTTGGTCATTTTCCTGCCTTTCTTATGCCTTTGTTACATTCTCATTTGACACAATTCTGCCTTAAGCATCCTATAACATATTTTTCATTTCTGAGGTAATTTTGTCTTTTACTTCCATTTCTTTCCTGAGTTCAAGCAACTCTTTTTTATTTCTCCCTCTCTTTTCCCCATATTTATTTCCATTTCTGATTCAAGGTGGTTTTATTATCCTCAAATATTTGTGTATATTTACTCTTCTTTCTACCTCTATCTTTATCTCTATTTATATAGAATGTTTTTTTCTGGGTGTCTGTAGCCTTCTGATCATGGTAATCACGTTTTTGAGGCTACCAAACTTGTTTTTTAATCTTTTCTACAACATTTAGCATATGTTATGCTTACCCTAGACTTTCAATAAATATAACTGGTCTATAGTCTTATATCTATAGATTTAGTAATTCAAATAATTATTTCCTCTGAAAATGTTCAATTAGACTCTTGCAAACTACAGCTTAAGTAACCAATCAAAATACTGATCACCTTGCTCTGAAGTTCTAAGACTAAAATATTCCTTAGCTTTTGTCTATATGATTCCATTCATCTACCCATTAAACAAGGTGAAGGAGTATCTGTCTAGCACAATTTCTCAAACATTAATGTGTTTATGAATTAACTAGTGATCTTGTTAAAATGCATAATCTGATTCAGTAGGTCTGGGGTAGCCTATAAGCTGGAATTTTACAAACTCCCAGGTGATGCCCATCCTGGTCTGAAAACCACACTTTGAATAGCAAAGTATTGCTGCTGTATGCTTCAGGCTTCTATCATGCAATTGAAATTGTCATTTGTATTGTTTATTTGGTTTCAAATGATGCATCTGCTACCTTTGTACCTCTCTAATGTTTTCTGTAAAGGAAGGCCTTCTTGCAGGGGTAACATCTGAGCTGAGATGTAAGAAGTCCACAAAATTCTCCTGTATCTCTTGATGCTTTCTTCTTTTATCTAAATAAATTTATGGAACCTTGACCAGGCCTTCCTGTGTGGTGTCATCCTTTGGCATTTCCTGGAGCTCCACTGGTATTGGAAGGTGCCAGGACCCCTATTTTAGTCTACTTCAATTACTTCCTTATCACATTATTCTGTGGTCTTTTCACTTTCTGTCTTCTTGGAAGCCTTGGATGCTGTAGTTCCTATTGCCCTTCCAGCTATTAGACTAGCTGATTAAGAGAGTCTTAGTGCCATTTTCAATGTCAGTGTTGGTCAGAGAGCTTTACTGCCTGAGAGTCTTCTGCATCATCAGTGAAAAGTGCAAATGCCTTAGAGTCAGAAATCCTGGGTTAAAGGTTTGCATGCAATTAAGTTTTACACACAGTTCCAGAGATATTCTGACAGTATAAAAGAAGATGGCTTTATCATGTTTGTGTCTATTATGAACATACTACACTTATACGTTGAATTAATATTTTTGTAAATCTCCTAATTATCTTGAGAATAGCACAATTATAATTTTTGTGTTAAATGTAAACAAATAAAATCCAGTTTTTACAGACTTGTTTGGGCACGTCTTCATTTATAAAAATATTGGTAGCCTCAGCAAAAAAGAAAAAGTTGTGCCTCTCTCAAGCTTTGGGAGACTCTGATCAAAATATAGTTGTTGTATATTTATCTTTTATAATATAAATCAACCAATATGACAATTTCTACTCTTCTTGCACTTTGACCTTTGCCTTTTCTTTTTCACTGAGATAAATTAAGACTGAATAATGAAAATCATGTTTTGAGAGGGAAATGCTCAGCCATAAATCAAATTCTTTGTAACTAGGAGATTGAAAGTGGTGGTAGTTTGAGGTAGTACAATAATACTAAAAGGAAAATATAAGCTCATGAAATAGACTTAAATGCTTCTAAACTACTAAATCTCCCTAAAAAGTGGATTCAGTTATTTGATGATGTAAGTGTAAATGAATCAGTAACATTTGGATTTGATTTTTTAAAGTTGCATGTGATTACTGAAAAATGGAATTATGCCTAAAACACATTTTGAATTTTTAGTAATCATTTCTGGAGTTATGCCTAAGAATTATGTATATTCCTTTAATGGTCATATTTGCTAAAGAAAGTTTATTCCCTTAGATTCTCAGAGTTATAAACTAAAAGTCACTTTGAGCATAAAGTTAAGGAAATTAACTTGAAAAACAGATCCCTGTATATTTACTCAAGCAACAGGTCAGCCAATAAATAGTCAAGAAAATTTTATTTTAAAAAATACTATGCCTGTTTTATGATTTAGTAGGTTATTTTTCATGTCATTTGTTTTCTTTAAAATCCTGTGTATTTATTTACAGTTAGTATACATTCATTATATAAAAGTGCTTGCATTGGAAAGAAGAAAAATGATCACATGGATTTCTTCCAATCATACAAAGGTAACCATTATTAATAATTTAACATTTTCTTGTTTTTTTATGCACATTTATATCATTGTGATTCTGTAAAGATATTTTCATTCTGATTATTTTCACTTAGTGTTTAACCTAGATATTTTCCTACATTGCTAAACTTCCTTGAAATTTTTTTAATGCTATATAGTATTGTATTGCATAGCTGTACCATACTTTGCTTTTGCATTCCCCTATTATTGAACTGTTTTCAATTCTTCTATCTTATAAATATGGCTATGATGAACATTACACACAATAATTTTCTTTGTATTTAAAGCCTTCTCATTATTAAAGAAGACCAAGAAGAACATGTAAATTACTGAATCAAAGAATAAAAATATTTGTCAGCCTCGATACAATCATTTTCTCTGAAAATATGGCACTAATTTGCACTCATATTAGCAATGGGAATTCTTAGGTCTTCTTCAATAACAGGCAGTATGTTTTGCCTCATTTAAATTTTTATCTGTTTGCTTATAAATCTATTGATCTTAGAGCTTTCATTTTTATTTGTAGGAGCCATTATGAGGAATGAACTCTGTTATTTTCTATTTAATCTCTTATGTTAGAAGACATTCTCAAAGATAAAGAACAGGATTGTGCACTTTCTTGACTAAGCTGGGAGGGAGAAAAGATGTATGGGCAGAGGATGCCTTTCTATTTATTTGGGTATTCTTTAATTTTTTTCAATAATGTTTTGCAGTTTTCAAAGAATTTGTTTTTTACTTCTAGTAATTTATTACTAAGTATTTCATCCCTTTTTATGTTGTTACACATAGAACTATTTTTTCAATTTTATTTTTTAATTGTTCACTGCAAGTGTACAGAAATACAATTGATCTTTATATATTCACCTTACACATTTATGTAGTTCAATATGTTTCTTTCTTTTCTGTATTTCATGCAAATTGGCATGAAATACAGGTTTAAAAGTCCTGATCAGACTCAGGTTCCATCTCTGGCCATTCTGTAGGTGAGGCTGTGTTCTTGCATCAGAAGACACATGCTGCCTGATTTTTGCTCTTTTTTGGTGTTAATAACCATTGATGCTTAGTACCTAAACCTGTTAACCTCAGTTGGGTTTGAAAAAAGGTGATATTCTAATTGCATCACTTCTTTTTCACTTAGTAGTTGTAATGATGTTAATAAAAAGCCTTTCCTCTTGCTTACTCCTAGGTTTAGTAATACTGTAGTACAGTTTATATAGGAAAGTCAGGATAAATTCTCAATTCTTTCCCTTTACATACAGTTTTCAAGATGAAAAACTGCTTCACTCTCATTCTTGGAAGATACCTATTTTATTGGATTCACTTTTTAAATATTATTATGAACTTACATATTTAAGCATGTCTGATGGAATTCAACCCACTGCATTTCTTCTCCATATTAAAATTTAAATTATTCCGTATTTGGTTAGTGGGAGCCCCTTCAAGTTGGCTCCTGCTTCCTTTTAACATGACCCTTGTAATAATATTTGATAGCTTCCTTACTATCTGGTAGGACAAGGTGTTCTTGGCTCAACTAGCACATTTATTGCACTGGAATCACGTCGTTTTCCAAGATGTTCTGGTTTCTTTCACTTTGAATCATTATTTCAAGATCACAGTCTGGATACTTAAAATGCTTATTACTCATGGGCTGGTTATTGTTGATCATTTCTAGGTTTTTTTAGTTCACAAAGCTAGAAAATGTTATGTGTGAGTGCACACACAGCATTATTTATATTTAAAGATGAAATACATTGTGGCTTTACAATGACAGTTCCACTTACTATGATTTTACAAGTGTTTTTCCCCCATAAGTAGGACAGCTTATTTCCCATGATGGATCTCAGCTCACATCATCCGAGCCTCCTCTGAACTGATGTGTTTTGTTTATCCATGCTCCTCAAAGTCTCTTATTTTTCTCGGGCTCCCAACTAGCTTAATGTGAAAGAATGAAAACACGAGGAAAGATGTTTTTAGGAAGTTTCCCATCTGCACAAAAGCAAAACTCTTTTCACTTAAATTAGAATTTAAAACATCACAAATTAATATTGCTTGGAATCCAGATGCTTTGTGTGTTTATTTTACTACTGAATATTTAATTGCTTTATTCAAAGGAGTCAAAATTTATTTCTTATATAGGGCTTCTGATTTAGGAGTATCTTGAAAATAGCTGTACAGTCTTTGAAAACATGACTTTATAAATGTACAATAATGTACGATAAAAAGAAATTGTTTTCTGAGCAGCATAGATGATTCTCATCTATATGGTACTTTTTTTTTTATGTAAAGTTCTTCTCATGTATTGTTTTCCTGATTTTGTTTGGTTGTTTATAGCTCATTGAACTTCTTTAAGATAATTATGTTGAATTCTTTGTCAGGTAGTAATATCTTCATTTCTTTAGGGCAGTTACTAGGGTTCTATTTTAGTTCCTTTGGTAGTGTCCAGTTTCCCTGATTCTTCGTGATCCTTGTGGCCTTGTGTTGGTGTCCATTTGAAGAATAAACATTTTTCCAGTCTTTGTGGGGAAAGCTCTTCACCAGTCAGCCCAGCCAAAGATTCTGGGTGGGCTGGCTGATGGGATCCATCAGTGTAAGGGTCTGCAGTGAAGTCCCTTGCTCACTTCACTCTCCCTTCCTCCGTGGGAGACTTGTGGGCCAAGGGGATCTCTCTTGGCATTGCACTCTGATGGGTGATGCATGTAAAGTGAAACTATTCTTACCTTCTTCAACACATCTTTTTTTGTTTCTGTGCTCCACCTCGGTGCTGTTACCTCTTACCTGGATTCCAGAAATCTCATGAAGGTATTTTCTTCTGTGGACAGTTATAAAATTGGTGTTTCTGTATTAGGGCTAGAACTTCCTATTCTACTGCCTTCTTGACGTCACTTAGCATTTTTTTCTGATACTTCTTTTGGTGAAAGACACTTTTGCCCAGGTCTGCCTCAAATACATGAGGTATTTAATCTGAATTCTTTTTTTTTTTTTTTGTAGTTGTACATTTATTCAGAAGATGGTTCATGAAATGAAACTGTTTCCATTTGTGCAAGTCCTACTCTGTTAATTAATAACAGATGAGGAAAAAAAGCCATTCTCTTTTGCACTAAAAATGTTCAAACAGATTTTTTAGTATTTTGGTCCCGCTTAAAGATTCCTTATTAAAACAAGTCTCGTTCAGTGAGCTCCTCTACAGAACAATCACCCTTGCAAAAAAAAATCTATGGTTAAGCCCCCACTCCCTCATTTTTTTCCCCCAAGGAATGTTAAGCTCCAAAAAATTACCATAAACTGGCGATGTGTGTACTTTAATTTCTGACACAACTTGGGTCACTCTGAATGATTTGTTGAAACTGCCAGGCATATTTTTATAGTAAAATATGTACTTGCAGTGTTGTGGGATGGACAGGAATCAAATGTATAGGTCATGTCCAACTGTATCAAATTAATTACATACCCCTCCCCCCCCTTTTTTTAACCCTAACAGTATTATGGGATGTTTTAAAGATAAATTATGGCTAGCTAACAAAATACAGGGTCTGCAAATAGCAAGTTTGAAACTTCCACTTCCAAAGTTCTTTTAACCCTTCTTAAATATATTTGCCAATTTCAGTGTATTTCACCTGTTATAATTTCAAAGGACACACCCTTATGTGATTTTGGTATATAACACTTGTATTCTTTTTTTTAAATTAATTAATTAATTAATTTATTGGCTGTGTTGGGTCTTCGTTGCTGCACGTGGGCTTTCTCTAGAGTTGCAGTGAGCGGGGGCTACTCTTGTGGTGCGCAGGCTCCTCATTGCCGTGGCTTCTCTTGTTGCGGAGCACAAGCTCTAGGTGCCATGGGCTTCAGTAGTTGCAGCACATGGGCTCAATAGTTGTGGCTCACAGGCTCTAAAGCGCAGGCTCAATAGTTGTGGCACATGGGCTTAGTTGCTCCGCGGCAATGTGGGATCTTCCTGGGGCAGGGATCAAACCCGTGTCCCCTGCATTGGCAGGCGGATTCTTAACTACTGCGCCACCAGGGGAACCCCCAAATAAATGTTCTTGATCTTTCCCTAGGGATATTTAAGGCAGATCATTTTCCTTAACTGTTAGCTTGTTAAACAATAGGATGTAACTATACAGTTATGTGGAACCTCTAACCTCACCATTTTAAAACAGGACGAATAGTTAAGAAATTTGGCACTTATATTTTTTAGTTCATGTTTTCTTCATCTGCCAAGTTAATAGAAATATAAGCCTGCTGTGTTCATTTTGGAAAGAGAAGGTACATTTTACTTAGGAGTTTACATGTATGATTTCTCTTGGACAAGAAAGTACATTGGACTTCTGCTGTCAAGCCCCTTCTTCCCTGTGTACCAGATGAGAAGAAAATTGACTCATTGTTCTTTGCATTTTCAACAAGCCTATTACTTGCCACTGGGGGGCGGGGTGGGGGGAAGCAATTTGCATACTGAGATAATCTAAAAAATAGCCTTTAACTAAATGTGCATTGGTATATGTTTAAAAATAAATATGAAGACATTAAAATGGCTAAAAGAAGCTTACAGATATCAATGATAAAGAGAAAAACCACTAAATAGTTTAAAGGAAAATTGATCTTTGAATCTATTTGCCACTCTTGACAAGTAGCACTACATTTTTCTATTCTTAGATGGCAAAAGTTTCTTATGCTCATCAGAATCTCACTCAAGAGCCTACTGATTTGTGTGTGTGTGCTTTTTTCATGCTTTTGAATATATTTTTAACAAGATTTCACTTCTGAAAAGCTATATTTTCTCATATATCTTGTTACTGCTGTGTTTATTTTCAGTCTAAATCAAGATTATAATTGTTTCCTATAACCATTTATTATCTTTAAAATCTCATAACACACATTGTCTCCTTCTGAGAGCAACAGATTCAGCCCTCAAAACCAGAGTAATAAAAAAATCAAGGTGTCTTTTATACCCAGAAGACTAATAGATCAATCAATAATCATACATCAGTAACTTTCTCTTTTACTTTATAAAAGGAGGGATGCTAAAAATAATTGTGTATGTATATGAAATCATACCGTAATTTTAATTGGCTCAACACTATTGTCAAACCTGTCTTGTTTGCTAAGCCCAAGATATAAGAAGAGTCGACAAATCAAAAAGAACTCCTTTTTCCCTACGATAATTATATGCAGAATAAATAGTTTAATACGTTTGTACTTTTTAGGATGAATAGAAACAGTCATGTTAATGTACAAAGATAGCCATAGTGTGCAAACACAGCTACAATAACTATAAATAAGTTGATTATAAAGAGTTTCTAGGCTTAAAATAGCTTGCCAATTGATGACAATTATAACACACATTTCTGAGGATAAATTAAAAGACCTCGTAGACTTGTCAGTGATCTCACTGTCATTAATATGTTTTTATTCTTAGGGTAATCATTTACTAAATTGTGAAAAAGTTAATTTGTCTGAAACTTCAGTAGGGGATTTCTCCACTCTTATTTTGTTCATTATTATAATAAAATAACCAGAGTCTTTCAATCCTATAATCAAAAAGTAGTTTCTACTTTTCATTCACACTTGCCTAATGGCCCCTACTACAAGCTTCAGAGTGTACTGGAAAAAACATCAAAAGAATGATGACTTCAGTAAAGGACTTGACCACACACTCTTTACTGTTTCTATAAGGAACAACCTTCACCATACAGCTCCCAGGAACAGATGCCTGTCAGACAGGACTTCTAGCATTCCTGGTATGACTCTGTGATAGTAGACTCCCCCAGAACTCCAGATCAAATGAGTAAGAAGTAACTACTTCAGACCGAATGACTCTACAGAGAAAATTTAATTGTGCTTAATGTTTTGTTTTATTTTTTACTAAGTATGAGAACACTTACTTTTCTTCTTGCTCTATCAATTTTAACAGGCCATCCTATTACACACTGCAAAAATTCTTTAAATGACATCTATTTAATTGACTTCTTAGAGTTCAGTAAGAGTCCTGAAAATAAAACCTTTAATATACAAAAGAAACATAATTGGAAAAATTTAAGAAAGGTGATTTTGTTTAAATCAAAGGTACATTATTGGTTCCTGTTGACAGAACTGCTCACAACAATGGTTAAATATTAGGAAAAATGCCTTTAATGTGTCCTGTGGCTTTTTATTATAATTATTTGTATACTTTCAATAAAAATCTTATTTAGTAAGGCATGATAAGTCTATTGAGGAACAAAGAATATTTTTTTCATATGGAAATGATGGCACAATGTACTCCTTGGTTCCTGCTCTATGATTTATGGATTCCCAGCCTTACAAATAGGAAAGAATGCTACTTTCTTGCAGGACAGGAATCTTGGAGGTCTTAGAGAAAGAGAAATATTTTACATTTATAAGTATTGCAGGCAAAACTTAGTAGGGGTACATTGGTTGTTTTCTGAGCACAAGCCTTGCGATATATAGTTATAAGGGCAATAAAAGTACCTCTGGCAAATAAAAGTGATTAACTTATGGCCTTCAGACCTTTTCAAAGCCTCCAGAGAGAAATTAAATATCATGGTCTAGTTTCACATGGTTCTAGTTATGTTAATCATATTTACAAGAACATTTTTGTTTATTAATTCCAATAAATAAAATAAAACCGGCCAAATAAACAAAACATCAAATTATTGATAGTGAATTAGAAATTGCTATACAGACATATGTGGTCAAATCTCTACTTATGTGGGAATGATATTTGACCAGAAACTGGGACTGAGAGTGAAAAATGGACTCCTTGCTCTGCTGCCTTTTTCACTAAGCGCCTCACAGAACAGAAAAAAAGCAATTTGTATCCTCAGATAAACTTAAAGCAAAAGCACTCTTTTAGAGCACTGGTTTCTAAGTAAGTAAAGCCTTGAGCACTTTCTCTAAGTTGCTATCTCCCCAACCTTTGAAATACTGATGACTGGAGATATGTAATGACCTTTGACCCTTGCCGATATGAAAATCAAGTGAGCAAACTATCTTCCCACCTTGAACAGACTACCTATAACTGTGGTAATAGTTATGGGGGTTTTTTTGCTTTTGTTTTTTTGGTTTTAACTTTAAGTACTTTCTCTGTGTGTTTGGCTTTTTTTTTGGATAGCTAGTTATTCTGAAGTCATTTTTGCAAAACATGGCAAGAGAAAAAAATTATTTTTTTAAAATGTTTGTGTCCCTCTGAGTTTTCCTTTCTCAGATATGATGTGGTAAGTAACAGTATCACAGGAACCAAAAAAGTTCTATCAGTTCAACTAAAATGTTTTACTGTGAGTTTGTCTTGTTTAGTTTTATAAATCTGCTTGATACCTTCACAGTGGATCATTTAATCCTTATTTCTCGGTTTTTCCACTGAATGTTTTTCAATAAAATTACTTGCTAAAAGCAGATGCTTGGCTAAAATAAGATCCTTAACAAATGTTAGATCCATCCCTGTTCCAATGATGATAAATATGCACTTAATGATCTTGCTAGGAAACCATTTTTTTAGGACAGTTTTCAATTTTCCAGGACATGTTTCCAAAATAGTTTGATTTTTGGTTGTATAGAAAAAGAGGCAGTAAGACAAATGAGATATTGCCAATGATTTCTTCATCCCTTTTATACACTAAAATCTTTGAAAGTAGTGTTAGTATGCTCTGGATTCAAAAGGAAAATTAAAACTGTCTTTTCATGGGAAGAAAGGATAATTTGGGGGACTACACTGCCCCTCACTGGTTCATTTAATATTTACTTCAATTACAAAATGTTTTATTAAATAAAAACCCTAAAATTTACAGTAACAGATTTTTCAGTATTTTTACTTCAGTGAGTTCCTGAGAGTAATGGTAATGTAAATTATCTTGCATTACGTGTGTATATATCCTCACTGATTGAACACCTAGAAGCCATGATATCTTATAAAAAGAGTTTCATAGTCTGCTTTCCCTGAAGCAGGAATGAGGGAGGCTACATGCAAAAGAGGCATTGATACAATATGAAGGAGACAGTCAAGCTAGGCTGAGTAGAGGGCATGGTTAGCTTGGAAAATCTCACCTCTCTGAACATTCATTGTTCTGAGTCCAGGCATTACTAAGTTAGTTTTGATATATATATTTTGGTATCCTGACAGTAAATTAGAGAGCTAAAAGTTCACTTTGAGAGCCCTGTCTGTTAAGTTGGCTTAATTCAACTTTGAGAGTGTGTGTACTTCTAGAAGCCAGGAACTTCTAGAAAGACAGAGACAAATAAAATTTGGTTCCCGTTATCAAGGAATTTATCATTTGTTATGACAAAAGGGAATACTTCACTTCTGTCCCCTTAACATTACCTAGCACTTGTTAATGGATTGAATAATCAAAACTATCAACTATTTCTCCTTTTTACAGTGCAATTTTATAATCTGCTGAAAGATATTATTCCAAAAATAGTGATAAAGTGGAAAAAACAGGTTTCAAAAACCTATGGGGCTGTTCTATATTGGGTGAAGACCCATAGTGTGATGTCTGATTGAGGTTTTGGAGAAATGTCTTATATTGATTTATAAGGTTCTGGAGAAGTGTCAGATTGATTTATGATCTTAGAGACGTAATTTATTCAAGACTGACAATGAATTAGAAGTTTCAAAATAGACTTAAGTGAATTGGAAGCAAGCAATATGTTGAAGGATAATCTTACTCAAGTCTATACGATTTCACTATCATAAAAGTTCTAGAATTTGAAGAAACAAAGTGCTGTGGAAAAGGACTAGGAAAAAGGAAATTCACTGAGTAATTCTTTACCAGGTACACTTTTTGGCACTGAGAATCAGTAGATTAGAAATAGGTAAGTATTGGCAAAAGGCAGCCAGGGACCAGTTATTTCTGCCTCTGTCATCTAACATAGAACAGGGAATACCACATGATGATGAGGAAAGGAAAAATCAGAGAAGGAGAATCCTAATTTGACTGAGCAGCTGCCTAAAAATAAATGAATTTTAAATTGTAAATAAGTGAGTCTACCCTGAACTAACAAAAGTAAAACTTCCCCTTATGGGCAATTACACAGGAATAAGAGCTAAGTGAAGTTTTATTATAGGAAGCAGATTTACATTTTTTAATATTTGAGCCTTATGACAATAAATTTACTTCTGCCATAAAATATCTGGATATTTGGAAGAGGAATCAGCATATAATTCATCAGTAAGAACAAAGAGCTAGATGGCATCATAACAGAAAGTTCAAAGTAGAAGACAACTGAACAGGAAGCAGAATCCTGGGGCTCCAAAGAAAGGGGATTAAGATGTGCCATCCAAAAATATGCCACTATGGCATAAGAATTATTTTGAGCTGAAGGTATTTGAGAAACGGAAGATGCAGGAAGGGGTCTTTGCCATCCCCCATCTACCATAATCAGGGCAGATATGTCCCATGAGAAAGGTGCCCTCCCTGCACCAGGAAGAGGAGCACTCTGACCACTGCAGATGAGTCTATGTGGAGATGAGTTTGCATAAACAACCTTACTAAAATAACCCTTACCCTCCATTATTTCCCCTCCAGTATATTGTCTAGTCATTTCCCCACAATTTATCAGCCCTAGAAGCTTAATTATTTGGGAACGTAGTACAATGACTAAAAAGCCTAAATTGTCATAACAATGCGATGCTATGTATGTGATTGACTGAAACTCAGGAGAAATTTATTGGGCCTTGCAAGGAAACAACTTAATTACAAATTTAGCTTATTGGTCTCCAGAATTAAGCTACTTTTTAGGCTTGGATTGGGTAAGACTTCATAAGGAACTGCCAAATACTTAGATAGTTGATCATTTGAAAGTACAAGCATTAAAGACATCACAGCTAATCAAGAATCTGATTGAACTATTTACCAGTTGGTATGTTCCCAAATAATTTTACCTGGATGAGAAACACAAAGACACCCATGGCTATCATTAAGTATCAAAATCTCACTATGAGGAACCCACTGAAAGGTACAGATTGAACTTCCAATGATTAATGTTTATGAAAAACTCACTCTAGAGGTCACTTTTTTTTTCCTGCACTGGGTCTAAATCCATTATTATACTCTTATAATAGCCAACTACATATACATTAATGACAGGCATTTACTTTAGTTTATTAGGATATACTGGAGCTAGAGACAACTTGCATCCCAAAGTTCAAAGAATGAGGTCGACTTCAAGTTCCTCTCTGTAAACACCAGATGTATCTATTAATTCAATGATATTCTTTTCTACATTATCCTTCCAGTCAAACCATTTAACAAAACATTTTCCTGTCTAATTTAGGGCTTGAGTATCTGGGTACATATTAGTTACTTTTACTTTGTTATTATAAAAAATTACTAATAAAATTGTTCTGGTTTAATTCTATCAGTTATCAAATTGTTGAATTTATAAGTCCAGACCTTGTTTATACTGGGAATACAATTTAGAACTGATTCAGATTATAGGCATCATTACTGGGAGTACTAAAGAAAAAGTAACGTAACAAATAGCATGTTTGTTTTCTAGGAAAAGTGATTTTAAAGTATCTGAAATAACCCTATTGTGAATAGGTCAGCAACATAATCTATGAGAATAGTAATAAATTTGCTAGAATACCTCCTTTCAGTTGAGTTCAGTACCAATATCAGTCTAAAAAACTTAAGTTTGAAGTTGTTTATGGGAATGCTTCTCATAGGAAGCACAGATCCAACTGAGTTTTTCTCTTACCTTGATAGCCATGGGTGATCAGCATCAACCTGCGTGTGTCCTTCTCAGGGCAGTGACATCCCATCTTTCCTCTGGAATACCTTCATACAGGTGAGATATCCTGGTTAATAAGGGTGGCACACTTTTTCAGTGGGTCCTTCCAGGTCCTTATGACTTTATGTCTTAGGGTTTCTAGGAAAGATAGAAGCTCTTTTAAGTATTGGACAATGTTTACAACAGGATTCAGTTAAATCAGGCACAGGACATAGTCCCAGACCCAAATTCACAGGCACGACAATGATAAGTTCAAAGGGAGAGATTCTGTGCTTGCTTGTAGGTCTCTCTAATTTTTAACAAAGTTAGCAGTAAAGCTTGAGGCCTTTATAACATAGGAGCTCACAAAATCTTTCCCAATAAGTTTTTTTTAGAGTTTTATTCATTCACTCTACTTGTGCAGAGGAGTAAGGCTTATAGGAACCTGCAAGCATTTGTACTGGTATAATTCCCAGACAACAGTAGACATAAATGACTTCTATGTCTAATATACTCTGATGTGCCTAAAGTAGGAATTATGTGTATTAAGAGAGGCTTTACTGATGCCTGGGCCATTCAAACATCATACCTACCATAACTAGACAGAATCTTTTACCTTTCGCAGGCCTTAATTATATGAAATTCAACTGACACCTGGTTCCTGGAAAGTTGATTAGGGAAAACTTCCTGCATTTATTTTGGAAGTGGCCTCAGAATTCTACTGAGAAGCAGCACATCTCCTTAATATTCTAAATAATTTCATCTTTTTTTTAGGAATAGTAAAAGTCTAGATCCTTTAAAATCTCTCTTTTAGAACATTTCTTGGCATCGCAATAATTCTACTTGCCATCTTTTTCTGCCTGTTAGTACTGAGTGTACACTAAGTTACTCAATATACTAAATCTACCTTCAGGTATTCAGCTTACAACAACAACAACAACAACAACAAAGCAAGTCTTACATATGTGTGTGAAAACTTCTCAGATACGAAGAATTTTGTAATACACTCTGTGGTGTGCTCCAAGGACAGAGAACAAGATAAACTCAAAGGGCCAATATTGCCAAAACAAAGTTACAGGACTCCTGCCACTCTGTACAATGCAACAATTGCAATGTCCCAAAGCCTTCCCAAGTAGCATGCCCTGTCCTTGCCCATCCGATATAAGGAAAGATATTTGCTCCATTTTTCTCCCGCTCAGCACACTAAAAGTATACATACTCTGCCCAGTCAGCAGATAACTGCAGGTTCCCTGGCTATAAAAAAATGCAAGCTACCCATGCTCGTTGTTGACTTTCCCTGGATACCAGGAAGTCAGCTCACTGTTCTTGCAGCGACTCTTCTCACTAATGAACTCTATCTTCCTTGCATTCTGCCTCGGGTCTGGAAATTCTTTTACAACCCGCCTTTGGACTGCAACACTTTCCTAGTTTCCTCATACAACTCACTAAAATTAATAAAAAGTGAGGAAATTGTGAATTCATAACATTCTTCAATGTTAGAAAAAAAAAAAAAAACCCTCCCAAGAAAACCAAAAAGTTTTAAAAAATAAAAGAAAATCCCTCTTTTACTCAGATGACTATGTTGACACAACAGTATTAACCAAACAAATAGGCACTATGGTATAGGAATTACTTTGTTAGGTAATTCCCATAGTCCAGTCACATTTATTTTAGCCCCTTTTATAGTCTGTCCATTTTATTTAGTGAGACATTTTTGAAAATGAACAAAGTTTCTTATAGTATTAAAAGTGGGACTTCTAAACTTGGAGAGGGCCATAGGTTAATAGTCGCTTTTGAAACTCTGTCAGCATATTTATTGCCTTTAGAAATTTTGTCCTTCTGCCCTGTGCCAGTCCTACAATAAATCACTGACATGTGAGTAGGCAGCTGTAAAGCCTCTGATAAAGCAGCTATCAGTTTCCTATGGGATATCTAAGTTCCCATTCATATAAAAAAAATTCTCTCTTCAAAAAACTTACTACGAACTCGGAGCAAGATGGCGGAGGTGTCATCCTTGACCCTCGGGCGGCGGCGACCCAAGCGCCTGCGAGACACCCCAGCGGCTCTGGGCTGGGGACCCGCCGCCTGACGGACCACGCTGCGCGCCACCGGTTTCTTCCCGGCCATCGACTGCCCCTATGTGGCTGGGGTTCCCCAGAGGCCTTAAAAAAAAAAAATTACTCTGTTGCGTGGCAAAGAGCAAACCTAATTTTTTTAATAGTATACATATTCATTGTAAATGCAAAACCAAGAATTACAGCTCTTTTACCTGCTATTAACTTGGCTGCTTGTAACGACTTAATTCCAGACCAAAAAAATAAAACAAAACAAAACAAAATACCATGTCCCCAAATAACCCTCCAAATTTCCAAGTTTCATAAGAAGTCACCATAGCATAGCATCACAGCCAATTTCAGTTGTTCAAAGCCTCTTCATACCAAATCAAAAGATGAATTGTCATGGAGAATTATCATGCAGTTTTTTCATCAGATGTTTTGTCTACTCTGCAAATGTTGGAATCTGCTGTGTACAATTCTGTACTAGTCCCACAAGTTGCTTTTTTTTTTTTTTTTGGTGTTAAGCTGTTTTTCTGACTCCCAGAGTGTAATACTTAGAGCTGACAACAGATGCCTCAAACATTTAGCGAGATTGCCATTTGTCTGTGAGGCCTTATACCCCTGTGAAGGAAAGAATTGTAGCAAAGCCAAGTTATCAGTCTTGCGTTGCTCTCTAGTTGTGGACACTACCAGCAAATCATCTACATATTGAATAATTACAGATCCCTTTGAAGGTGGGACAAATTTCTCTCTCACTTTTTGTTTTGTACTTGATTTAAAAAAAATAGAGTCCCCAAAACCTTTAGGAATCCTTTGCCAGAAATACTGGATACTGGATTCTTTTATAAGCAAAAGCAATAATAATTTAGATTTATCTGTGAGAGGAACAGAAAGTGAGAAATGCAGAACATAGATCAACTACAAAGAAAAACTTTGCAAACAATGGTATTGAAGTCAGAACAGTTGCAGGGTTAGGAACCACGCTGATAATGGAACAACAAATTTATTTACTTCTCTGAAATTTTGTACAAAGCCATATAGTCATTGACCATTGGTATAAAATCAACCTTCCTTTTTTACTAGAGGCATGGGAGTATTACAGAATGAGCATTCTTTTTAAACTCTCATTTTTCTGATTCTCTTATAACTGGTTCTAGGGCTCAAAGTGATGCATCAACCTGTTTCAGCTCAGGGTGCTTTTCCCACATAATGTCACACTGCCACTCTCTGCGGTATCCCTTTTCTTTCAGAGGGCACATAGTAACCAAATCAGGTACCTTTTTCCCCATACTGCTCCACAGACGTTCTACTGGAATACAGAATATGCTGACTTTTAAGTTGCACAGCAGAGTTCTTCCCAGGGGATACAGAAGATCAGGAGAAAGTAAGAAAATTTGCATTGCAGTCAGAGGACCCATTTGTATGGGAACCTCAGAGGAAAGGAGCATGGTGGATCCAATACACCAATATCTTATATTGATCTATCACCAAATGGAGGTGAGAAATTCTCAAGGAAATTGTAGAATAAGTAGCACCAGCATGACAATTTCACCAGTTTTTGCCTCTGAGATCCCTGAATTTGTCAATTTTAAGCCATTTGTCAATTATTTCCTAGCCTCTGGCCTTTCTTGCTTCTCTTGTTCATGAAATTCCTGTATCCTCCAGAGTAACTTTTTACAGTCCTTCTTCCAATATCCCGTTTTCTTGCAATGATTATATATTATCTCTTCACTTTCCTTCTCTTCATAGGTTGTCCAGAGTAGGGATTGTTTCTTTTAGTAAAGAGTTCTAACTTAGCAGCTGACATAGCAGTTTTTAATGTATTCCTTTCTTCTTTATTCTTCTCTAGGTTGTCCCCCAAGCTAAGTAGTCATTATTAAGATTTAAGCAGTAGTCTGTACTGTCCATCCTTCTACCCTTTTCCCTAATTTAAGTTTGGATAATCAGTAAGAAAGCCAAGACAAAAGTGGTTAGGGCCAGAGGGTGATTTTGATCCGTCCTTGCATCCATGCCAATAAGCTTTTGAGAAAGCCACAATAAACCACTGATGGAAATCAATGAGGGAATGTACCCATCTTCTGGATTCACCACTGCAACTTCTCTGAGCTCAACTGTAGCAGAAAGCCTTCAAAGGTCACTCATTAGCGACCCCTCTTCCTAGTCTCTAAAGTCCTTAAATCTTCCAGAGTTGTGTGTGTGGGTGGGCAGTGGATAGCTGGCTTCCCTTGGCCACCATACTCTTTGACGTGATCTTCTGGATGTGCTTGTGCCATCAAAGGAGCAAAGTCAGCTGGTGGCAGAATTTCATGCTTTGGCCAGTGCACATTTCCATGTGTGAGGCTGTAAACTGGAAACATGCTACGGAATACATCTGCAAACATCTAGGGCACTGGGAAAAGAGGTCTTTAAATAAATAATACCAGCTGGTGAGAAAATCATTCAAACTACCCTGAGTAGCTTCCAGTGCTGGTGATCCAAATAGGAAGGTCTGGTTTTCCTCATATTAAGATAAGAAAAATGTAAATTAGATGGCACTTTGGTTTCCTTCCTGTGTTGACATTCATCAGCTTAACACCTTGTTCATTTGCCTTTTTGCAAGTGACCTTCATATTTAGCCACAATATTTTATCCAAGTTCTTAGTTATCTGGCCTCTTCATCATGTTTGCTTTCCTAGCTACATAGTGTGTGGCTGAGAATGGACTCGTGGAGGTGGATCTGAGCTGAGATATGAGGTAGACTCAGGCCTAGGTCACCAGGGGCACACACCTGTGTCCTTAAATAGGGAACATAATTTATTACCAGCTGAAGAAGTTGTGCCCCATACTACCCTTGCTTATTCAGTAGTAAAATCTTGAATTTTGTAGCATCTGGTTCATTTGACTAGTATTCCATAAGAGTAAGAGCTGGAACAGAGACTTTTATAATTTGGAGTATCATCTTCCCTGACTGTTGTGTGGCCAGAAACCTTGAGCCAATACACTTCATTCAGGAACTCCCAGACATCCTGTCCTAGTCATCAGAATTGTTAGGGAAATATAACTCAAAACAAAATCTCCTAACCCAGAAAACCTCTCCACAACAGTAAAAGAGAAGAAAAGTTTTATTATTGGCTAAGCATTAAACCAGAATGTGGCATGTATTATAGTCAATCTGATAAAGGGATTGCAAACCCAGAAGGAAATCTCACGCAGTTACCACACATTATATACATGTTCTCAAGATAAATAATAACTAGTCCACAAAAGGACTCCATGATACCATTTGTTACACACAGCTCCACCTAAATTCACCTGGTGATTGGGGGTGACCATTCGTGTTAGCTAATTGGCTTTCTCCAAAGGAAAAATAAATTCTCCTATCTTTAAGACAGGAGGCAGTTCTGGAACTAGGCAGAAATCAGGCTCCTATCTTCCCATAGAAACTGGGAGATAGAAGACCTATCTTCCCTGCTGATTACATTTCAGAGAGATCCTTCCCAGGTCCTTGATAAAGACATTCTGGGGTTGTAAAACTGGCATAAGGCTTATTTAGGTATTTAGGTTTTAAAAAGATTTGCATACATCTCAAAGGAATAGTGAAAGAATTTACAGCTGCAAGTTTTCCAAAGAAAATGCTCTGAAAGGAAAGGGGTGAGGAGCAGGAGTCTTTGCACTGGGAAGATTTTTTTTTTCTTTCATTTTTCCACTTGTGTTTACTCTTATCATTCATCAAGCTTCCCCAAATGTTAATATTTTATATAACCACAGTTGAGTTATCAAAACCAGAAAATTGGTGTTAATGCAAAACAACTAACTAATCAACGGATCTTATTCAAATTTATTAAATTGTGCCATTAATCTCCTTTTCTGATCATGATATAATTCAAGATCATGCAATGCATTTAGTTACTTTTTTTGATGTTCTTTCATTTGGGACATTTTCTCAATCTCTACCTTTCATGACTTTGGAAAAAAGTTTTTGTAAGCTTTATCAAGTTACAGTTGATATATAACAAACTGCACACATTTCATGTATACATCTGATGAGCTTGAACATATGCACACACCCATGATACCATCACCACAACCAAGGTATTAAACATATCCAATATCCATCACCTCCCAAAATTTTCTTGTATTCTCTTATGCATGTGTGGGAATGTGCATGTATAATTTGGTAAGAAGATTTAACATGAGATCTACCTTCTTAATGTATTTTAGAGTACACAACACCATATTGTAAATTGTAGGTACTATGTGGTACAGTAAATCTCTAGAACTTATTCATCTTGAATAAGAAACTCTAATATTCATTGAAAAACAATTCCTCCTTTCCCCTTTTCCCCAGCCCCTGATAACCATCATTCTAGTTGCTGGTTCTATAAGTATGACTATTTTAGATGCCTCATGTAAATGGAATCATGCAGTACATTTTGAGTAGCAAAGGCTGGTAGTTTCCTCCCTCTGACAAATGTTCTCCGGGACAAATGAGAATGTCCCTCAGTTTGAATTTGATGTTTCCTCATTATTAAATCCAGGTTATACTTTTTGCATGTGAAAGAAATATGATAGAAATGATGCTGTATCCTTTTTAGTGCATTACTGTTGACGCTAAATGTAATCACCCGGCTAAGGTGGTTGAAGGGTAGCAGAATATGCCTCCCCAAACTATGCCTCTTTGGCATAAGGATTATTGGAGGTGATGATTTTGAGAATGAGCAAACACAGGAGAAGCTCTGAAACAGAAGCTGTCCTTCTGTAGGGGACATTTACACTTGTGAAGGCAATCCCTATTTGTGAGAGTGTTTCCCTTTCTGTACCAGTGATACCGAGCAGGGCCCTGTGGGCATCCTGGACACAAAGGCTTTCTGTGTTCCCTAGTTCTTTGATTATAGGAAAACAGCCTTCATTCAGCCTCCATGACCTTCCCTGAGTTCCAGTGGGCAGATTCAAGCAGCTGTTAATTAATGAAGGGAGGGGATGCATGAGACCTGGGAAAAACAGTCAAGAGCAGCCTTGGGGCAGGTCCTGTTTCCCCAGAAACAACACACACAACAATATCTCTGAGCTATTTTGCAGAAGTGGAAACCCCCTCCAGGAGGGAGAAGTTAATGATGAATGACGGCATGCTGCCCACAAGCATGGAGACCCCAGACCAGTTGGACCTAAAGGTTGATGATGCGGACTCCTACTTAGCTCAGCACCGACCCATCAGAAGGATGCAGGACTGTTATTGCCTTGATTCTTATTGCCTACCCCTGACCACGAGCCCCAACTATAAGACTTCTCCCTATTCCCCAGAGAGGGGGGCACAAGTTAAGGAATTTAGTGCTGTTCTATGTATAGGGAGATGCAAGCTCTGGGCTCACTGAAATCATTCTTTCCATATGCACCTTAGCTACTGGGGGCCTGCATGTTCACATCCTGAGTTTCCTCAGGACTCACCGCAGGGAGTGGCTTACAGTCTGATGGCAGGTATTCTTTTCAGCGAGGGCTGCAATCCTTGATTACTGTGACATCCTTTGTTTATTGATATGGCAGGAAATACTCCATTTATAAGTATTCCATTCATCACACCCCAATGTTCATTGCAGCACTATTTACAATTGCCAGGACATGGAAGCAACCTAAATGTCCATCAACAGAGGAATGGATAAAGAAGATGTGGCACATATATACAATGGAATATTACTCAGCCAGAAAAAAGAACAAAATTGGGTGGACCTAGAGACTGATGTGAAGTAAATCAGAAAAACAAATATACTGATGCATATATGTGGAATCTAGAAAAATGGTGTAGAAGATCTTATTTGCAAAGCAGAAATAGAGACACAGATGTAGAGAACAAATGTGTGCATACCAAAGGGGGAGGGGAGGTGGGGATGAATTGGGATATTGGGACTGACACATATACACTACTATGTATAAAATAGATAACTAATGAGAACCTAGTGTATAGCACAGGGAACTCTATTTGGTGCTCTGTGGTGACCTAAATGGGAAGGAAATCTAAAAAAGAGGGGATATATGTATACCTATGGCTGATTCACTTGCTGTACAGCAGAAACTGACACAGCAGTGTAAAGCAACTATACTCCAATTAAAACAAAAAAGTTACTGTCACTAGGAAGCAATAAAGGAAGATGACTGAACCTATTTAAAAGCACCAAAAAAAGAAAAAAAAAAAAAAAAAACACAAGAGACTCTTACTCAATGGAAAAGGCACCAACGTAAGTCTGCATAACAACCTTACCCTATTTACATTGCTTTTCCTAATAACCTCCCATAACTGGCATCCCCCACACCTTCCTCTATTTTGCCTTTAGCTGAAGATGGTATTTAAGCTGGTGACTTAGGCCACCTTGCGGAGTTACAAATTTTCCCCTGGGTATCTCCCATGGATACCTGAAGTATACATGTTAATAAGCTTCTGTTTGTTTTTCTCCTATTAATCTGTCCTTTATTACAGGGAGTCTCAAGTAAGAATTCAGAAAGGTAGAGGGAAAATTACTTTTCCTCCCCTACACTGGTTACATGCTCTACAAAAATGGGTGGAAAGACTATAAGGTGGCACTTTACAGGCAGGGAAGAGTGACAAGCACAGAGCATGCAGTTGGGGGTCATCAGGTAATAGCAGACATGGAGACAAACAGCACTATGTGCTGTACTGAGGAGTTGGGACTTCATCTGAGAGAACCTGGGGAAACGTATTACTTACTATAAAGGTGTTGAGGTCCAGTCCAATGGGACAGTGTAGGTACTGACAGGGTGCATTCCAGGACTGAGGCGCAGGAAGGGAAATCAACCCTCTGCAGATAGGTGTTGCACATAAATACTGCATGATGAACATCTCTGGGCAGAGGGGAGGTGGAGGGCTGTACTCTTCCCTACACTGTTTTCACGTTGCCTCATAAACTCAAAACAAAACAAAACAAAAAACCCCACAAATTGTCAGAGCTACCATTTCCCCAAAAAAGCCTCAGAATTCCTTTGAACTGTGCAGTATTCCTTTCTTTCAGTGAGGCACAAAGATGCTGGTAAAATTCAGCCACAGAACATATCTATTCCAGTTCCTGGAACTGAGAAAAATAGCCACATCTATTGAGACTGGGAGACATTAAAGTCAGCCTTATTGCTTTTGCCATTTTGTGCATTTGGCCTTTCTTAATGTTGGTGACCCAAGGGCCTGTGCCTTTACAAGCAGCACAGAAGATCTTCCAAGACAAAAGTATAAGTGTAACAGAGAAGGACCCTATGGGGCCTTCCTGGGACAGGCCTTCCCCCATATCTTCTGCTTTAGCACCTTTTTGAAGTACTTAGATAACAGTATTTGATGCACATTTCCCTAGTGGTTTTACAGTTGTGAAACCCCCGCCCCCCCAAATGGAAGAGGTTAACTGCTTGATGACCGATGACCGTGAGCACATAGCCCCAGGCCTCCTGGATCCTAAGGACGGATCATGTTAACCCCTGTGACATCAGCCTGTTACCTCACCATTAGCCAATCAGAGAACTGTGCATGAGCTGATCACATACCCTGCGACCTCCCTTCCTTACCTGGCTTTTACTTTTTATTTTTTTAATTTATTTTTAAGGACTTTAATTGAGATATAATTGACATACAATAAACTGCACATATTTAAAGTGTACAATTCAATTTTTTTTTCTTATAAGTAATGTATATATGGCAATCCCAACCTCCCAATTCATCCCACCCCAACCTCACATGGCTTTTAAAAATGCTTTGCTGAAACCCTTCAGGGAGCTCGGGGCTTCTAAGGCATGAGCCACCAGTCTCCTTACCTGGACCTGCAATAAACCCTTCTCTGCTCCAAACTCCAACATTTCAGTGTTGTTTGGCCTCACTGTGCTTCAGGCACACAAACTTGCGCTAACATAATGTGGGGCAGGTTCTTCAAGTAACTTCCATGTCTTTGTATGCTTCTGTTTCCCAGCTTCTGGTACCTCCAGGCTGCCTCTGCAAATTCCTTTACCTCCACCCAATTCAGACCCACAACTTTTTGAAATCTGTTTAATGCTTCCAATTATGGCTCCTCCCCTTGATGTAATCAAAATCTCCTGCTTTCAGAGCAGCAAGCCGTAGCACTAATTTTGGTGATGATATTAGCATCAATGCTTTACTATGTACCAGTCAATCTGGTGTTATCTGAAAAAAGTAGCTCATACTCATTACTGACATATCTTTTCCCATCCTTTGAGATACAAGATGAAGCAAATACTAACCATGTGGTACTCTGCCTTTAAGATTTAACCTTAATTTCTTAAGTTGCTTGAATCACATCTGCTTAAACTTTGTTATTATCTAATTTATTTCTACAAAAAGCAGTCATGGTTTAACCTGTTACAATTTGTGTGTGTTGCATGCATATGTTGTTTAGAATCTTCTTGACATCCTTTATTCTTACTAATTGCCTCGGTCCTTTATCGCTAATCTCTGCTTGTTCTAGTTTCCAGCCACTATTGCTATCAGTGGATTTGAAATTTTCTCCTCTTTAGCTTCCTTACACACTAATTAATCATTTCATTAAGATGTTTACTAAATACCTGCTATAAACAAACCACTGTTTACTTGAAAGGGCAGGTCCTGGAACAAATGTAGCAATGAAAATCAACAATTAGAATGACCCAAAATCCGGGTTTGCCAAATCAGTCCTGAATTATAACCATTTTCCTGGTGTGATTAGCCATTTTTACTCTAAAACTGTCCCTGTTTTGATAAAGACTATGTGATCAGCCAATTTATAAGGGTAACTAAGATACAGGTAAGAATTGCTTAAATCATGTCTGGAAGATGAAGGAAAGACTCTTCTAAAAGGGCTGTACTGGAGAGAAGCCCATATGGTGAGGAAAACTTTGTGCCACAGGTAGGGAAAGCACAGCCAAGCCCAAGGGAATAGCAGCTGTAAAAATATAATGCCTGGAGGACTCTGTAAATCAGAGCTCTCTCTTGACCTCCAACTCGGAAGTCTGTCAACTGTTACACAACTACCTAAATCATAAAATTTGTAGTTCAACCTGGCACAGCATCATCATGATTTGTGATGTTTAAGATTTAACACTATATTGCATCTATATTGGGCTTTATAATTTGTATTTTCTCTTCTCAGAGATATATTTTATTCCTATGTACAATATCTCATTTCAGAAAATTTTAGTCCTAAATTCATTCACAGTTGGAAGTCCCCTGTGATTTTTGGTGTCATGAACTTGATGAGTAAACTGATCAAAGACTCTTCATATGTACCTTAGTTTTGAACTGGAAAGGAAATATTCAGTTCACTGTAGCTTTGAAGAATCTCTAGGTAAGCCAATCTGGGAGAAAGGTCTATCCCTGAATAGCAGGATCAAAAGTCACATTTCTCTTATTTTACACCAAAAATATGGATACAGATTTGTGATAAGGGCCCCCCACCAGACGAATCATGTAATGCTCTAACAGAAGAAAGCAAAAAAAGCACATGAAAACTTCATAATATTATTAGATATTAGGGAAATACAAATTAAACAGTAAGATACCACTCTACACCTATTAAAATGCCTAGAATTTTTTAGAAAGGACTATATTGGGTTCTATAGCATCAGTGGATATGACGGAACTCTGGAATAATAGGAGCCAAGTGGCAGCACTTCATCAGCATAGAAGGAAGGACATAATTACTCCAATGAACAGCAATGTCAGCTTGGTCACTAGGGGACCTTGTCCCACAGAAATTGATAGTAATGGCCAATAGACCAAGGAGTTCTGAGCCACAAGATTTGTGGGTAGCTCATAGGGTTTTCCTTGATTATCTAGTTTCAGACAAGATAAAGATGTACAGAAGACTGATGTCAGCTGCTCCAAGGGACCTCACAATCCCTGATCCAATATTGCTAGCTTAATTAACTACCTTTTAGATTCAAAGCTATATATTGAAGGAGAGACTGGATTATCTTTTGTAAGGACCCTGCAGTACCACAGATAGTGTATGAATTAAGCAGTGAATCTCCCAGTTCTTGCCCAAAGGGACATAAGATCATTTACTTGAATAACTACACTGAGGGAAGGGAAACATCCAAATATTGCATGGGATATTTGATACACATTCTGAGCTGACACACATCTGGTGACCCAAAGCACCATCATGACATCCCCTTCCTCCACTCACATCCCCATTAGAGGAGGAGAACATAGAGATTAGATAACGATTGATGTTTTGGCCCAAGTCTAATCGTGAGTTCGATGGATTCATTTGCACTCATTGCTTTTCCTTTCTTGAATCATAATATAGATGAACATTTTTAGCAGCTGGAACAACTCTCACACTGGTTCTTTGACCTACAGAGTAAAAGGTAATTGTCATAGGAAAGTCTTGTCTTTGAGACAATGGGGGAAGAAGAGCTTAGCTGCCTACATAGGCAAAAGATCAGGGACAACGAATGACAAAGGAGGCAAGGATATACAATGGAGAAAAGGCAGCCTCTTCAGTCAGTGGTGCTGGGAAAACTGGACAGCTACATGTAAAAGAATTAAATTAGAACACTCCCTAACACCATACACAAAAATAAACTCAAAATGGATTAAAGACCTAAATGTAAGGACAGACACTATAAAAATCCTAGAGGAAAACATAGGAAGAACACTCTTTGACATAAATCACAGCAAGATCTTTTTTGACTCACCTCCTAGAGTAATGGAAATAAAAACAAAAATAAGTAAGCAGGACCTAATGAAACTTCAAAGCTTCTGCACAGCAAAGGAAACTAGAAGCAAGACAAAAAGACAACCCTCAGAATGGGAGAAAATATTTGCAAACGAATCAACAGACAAAGGATTAATCTCCAAAATATATAAACAGTTCATCCAGCTCAATATCAAAATAACAAACAACCCAATCAAAAAATGGGTAGATGACCTAAATAGGCATTTCTCCAAAGAAGACATACAGATGGCCACGAGGCACATAAAAGATGCTCAACATCACTAATTATTAGAGAAATGCAAATCAAAACTACAGTGAGGTGTCACCTCACACCGGTGAGAATGGGCATCATCAGAAAATCGACAAACAGTAAGTGCTAGAGAGGGTGTGGAGAAAGGGGAGCCCTCTTGCACTGTTGGTGGGAATGTAAATTGATACAGCCACTATGGAGAACAGTATGGAGGTTCCTTGCAAAACTAAAAATAGAGTGACCATATGACCCAGCAATCCCATTACTGGGCATATACCCAGAGAACACCATAATTCAAAAAGACACGTGCACTCCAATGTTCATTGCAGCACTATTTACAATAGCCAGGACATGGAAGCAACCTAAATGTCCATCAACAGATGAATGGATAAAGAAGATGTGGTACATATATACAATGGACTATTACTCAGCTGTAAAAAGGAATGAAACTGGGACATTTGTAGAGACATAGATGGACCTAGAGACTGTCATACAGAGTGAAGTGAGTCAGAAAGAGAAAAACCAATATCGTATATTAACACATATATGCGAAATATAGAAAAATGGTACAAATCAACCAGTTTGCAAGGCAGAAATAGAGTCACAAATGTAGAGAACAAACATATGGACACCAAGTGGGGAAAGCGGGGAGGGTTGGGGGGAATGAATTGGAAGACTGGGATTGCCATATATACATTACTAATAAGAAAAAAAATACCAAATTGTACACTCTAAATATATGCAGTTTATTGTATGTTAACTATCTCAATAAAACTTCTTAAAAAAAAAAAAAAGAAAAAATCAGGGACAATGAGGAAAAGGGAAGTGTTGAGTGAGGCAGGGAAAACGGGAAGTGCATCAAATATTAATATTTTGGTTACTCAAAAAATATCCATCCACTTGTATTAACTTTACCATTTTGCACATGTTGATTATCTGTATTCCTCAAATGTTTCTGAACAATGATATTGCTTCCTGTTTATAACTGATGCAAAGAAAGAAAAGAAAGCAGAATTTCAGTAAGAAATTATATGGTGGGGGAGTAAGCAGAAAGAAGAGTGATAACAGCAGCAGATTCTGCTGCAAAATTAGTAGGAGAACCTGGGAGCAGCATTACTTAGATAATTATAGGATTAAGAACTCCAAAACTAACCTTAGGAAAGTGAAACTCAGAAAAACAAGTACACCAAATTCCAGGAATATATGGACTATGACAGCTTTAGCTCATTTTGTAATCCTTCGCCTAATACAGGACTTTGTACAAAGTAGGCATATAATGAATATTTGCTTACAGAATAATTGATTTTCCTTTGATTAAACTACAATATGTACTGCATATCCAACATATGGTAAGCATCAAATAAATATTTCTGGGTTGGATGAATGAATGATGGATCTTGGATAAGAATGGATTCTCTGTTTTCTTGTCCAAAGCTCAGTTCATTATACTAAGCAGTGGTTTCTAACTTTTAATGTTTCGTCTCCATGGTGTTAGCCTGAGGATAGATATTATTAGACAGATTTTTAAACCTCTTCTACTCAAGTCTGCAAGAAGCCAAACATAAAATTAGGTTTCTTAGTTTATTCAGTGCTCTATTTATATTCGCCAAAAAAAAGTGCTCCTGGGCTGGTGTCACAGGTGAAATCTCACTGTGAGAGTTTTTAATTGCTTGCTAATGATGCATACTTGACTCTGTTTCAAAGAGTGTGTAATTTCAGAACCAGTTACTACTGTCACTATCAGCCTTGGAACTGAACAGTAATTCCAGGTGACTAAGATGATGTTACCTGAAAAGATTCTACTTTTGCCTTGCTACTCAACATTCATGATATTGATATTTGGAGTGATTTTTTTTTGAAATTTTTAATATATGCATAAGTCAATTACATATCAAACCCTTTTAAGTTACAAATATTCAAAAGTCATCACTCTCTAAATCATTTCTCTATGTTTATTTTTTATTAATTAATTAATTAATTAATTTTATTGGCTGTGTGGGTCTTTTTTGCTGTGTGCGGGGCTTTCTTTTTTTTTTTAGTTGTGGTGAGTGGGGGCTACTCTTCGTTGTGGTACACGGGCTCCTCATTGCCATGGCTTCTCTTGTTGCAGAGCACGGGCTCTAGGCACGTGGGCTTCAGTAGTTGCAGCACATGGGCTCAGTAGTTGTGGCTCATCGGCTCTAAAGCGCAGGCTCAATAGTTGTGGCGCATGGGCTTAGCTACTCAGCGGCATGTGGGATCTTCCTGGTGCAGGGATCGAACCCGTGTCCCCTGCACTGGCAGGTGGATTCTCAACCGCTGCGCCACCTAGGAAGCCCTGGAATGATATTAAACTAATAACTGTGCAGAGACTGGAGAAAGGAACACCCGGGTTGCAAAGCTGTGGGCTTTGGACTGACTTGTGTTCTCTCTGCTTATGGTATTTATACTTATATACCAGGCAATATTAAAGAATGCTGGAGAGTTATGGTCATTGATCTCTTTTAAACATTAGTGCACTTACAGTAAATTTCCTCTCTTGCCCCCTTATAAATGGAAGGCCCTGTTAACCACAGATGAGCACAAAGAGACTTTCTAGTGATTTACATTTTGAAAAAGTCTTTTTCAGGATAAATCTGGCACATGAACTGTAGTGATATGTTTACTTGACTTGATGCAATGTAGAGGGCAACAGAATCCTTGCTCCCTGTGGTGTAGACTACTGAGTGGAAAGATAGCATGGTATTGTCTAAGGGGGAAAATTTGTGAGTTGTTAAATAACTTGATTACATGCAAAGTTTCATTGATATTCTCTTATAGCATGTATGTGTAGATTATTTATGTTTTATCCTGCTTGATATGTTTAGTGACTTTACTATTTAGTGTCTTCCTCTTGTCCATATTCCATTTTGAGTTGCTGGATTTCAGGGATTTTGTGATTTGGATAATAAAGAGTGTCTGAGAGCTTCATTCAAAATAGGCTCCCCATAAAGAGGAAATATAGTTAGAAATAATATTTTTGAATTCCTTAATGCAAAATTATTTCCTTAAGTGGAAAGTGTTCCAGATGGAGACTTGAGTCAATAGAGAAGGAGAAGCTGGTGTTCAAGTCCCCATGACACACATGGCTTTGCCGGAACCTCTGGTTAGTGTTTGGCCTTCACCTCCTCACTGTCCTTAGTCCAGGTACCAGGATACCTGATGGCTACGCATGCTTGGGCCACGGGAGGCTGCTGAGATTGGCCTCATGGCTGGGCTGGGTGGTGACCTTGCTCTCCCACTGAGCAGGAAATGGGGGTGGGGGCAGGTTCGTAAGAGAATTTTTTACCTGGCTTGTTATGAAAACACTCTCTCATTATCTGAGAAGAGAAACGATAACCTCACTTTGAAAATTACCTCCTCTCCATTAATTCCAAGTTTTCTATGTATCCCTCTCCATTTTCCACTAGTCTCTCAATATATTTGAAAGTTTATAGAGGAAGAAAATGTCACAAAGCTAGAAAAATGAACACATGTCCTTTTTGCCAAAGCACACTAATTACTGGAGGGCTTTGGTTTTTTTGATTGTGATGATAGGAGACTAAAAGGAGGAGATAGTGATGGGAAGTTGATGCCAATTAAAAGAGGGATCAGTACCTGGCAGTAAACCAAGGAGAGTCCTGTGCTGGTAAATCTCTAATAACTAGCCTTCCAAAAAAGCCCAAACTTGGTAGTTTTTCTGGTTCTGTTCTGTAAGTACTACAACCATGGCTGATTTCAAACGAACGATGTGATATACCTGAATGCAAAGTTGGGAAGAGATGAGCAGTAGCACGCCATTATATATTTTTTCTACCATGCAGATACAAGAAACATAAATAACCTCATGAGCATAGATAATAGGAAATTGTAATAAAATCAATCAGGAAGTGATCAGTTTTGAGTATTTATTACCTTTGTTTTTAATTTAGTTGTAAGTTTATATAATCTAACTTTTTGTAATGACTGTATTTAACAAACAGCTTGCAAAATACCTGAATATTTAACAATCATTTCTTGAGAGTCAGTATGAGTTGGTTCCTGTACATACTGTCCTGCTTCCTGTAATAGATGGCAGTATATCAATCAGATACATTAGGCACCTCCTACTGAAAACCCAATGTGTGCCGAGTCCCATTTTTCTAATCATTTTTAGTGCCTCACCTTCTCTGTATCTTTGCTTTCACTGATGCTTCTACAACTTGATTTGAAAGGGAGTGAGGAAGAAGTGGATAAGCAAGTGATGTTCTCATAGAGAAACCGGTAGTTTATCTTCCCTGATTATCTAATATGTCCTTCAACTTCAGAGTGATCAATGTTTATTTCTAAAAGCTTTTATTTTTTTTAGAGTAGTTTCACATTCACAGCAATGTTAAGAGGAATAACGGATATTTCCATACATCCCCTACCCCTACACATACATAGCCTTCTCATTAACAACACCCCCCACCCCAAAGTGGTACATTTGTTACAACTGATGAACCTACATTGACACATCATAATCATGCAAAGTCCATAGTTTACATTAGGTTTCACTCTCGGTGTTGTACATTCTACGGGTTTGGACAAATGTTTAATGCCTGTATCCATCATTATAGTATCATACAGAGTATTTTCTCTGCCCTAGAAATCCTCTGCACTGCATCTATTTATTTCCCCTGCCCCAACCCCAACCCCTGGCAATCACTGATATTTTTTCTGTCTCCATCTTGTTCCAGAATGTCATATACTTGGAATCATACTGTATGCACCCTTTTCAGATTGGCTTCGATCACTTAGTAATATGCATTTAAGGTTTCTGCATGTCTTCTCATGGCTTGATAGCCCATTTTTTGTTTTTTTAGTGCTGAATAATATTGCATTGTCTGGATGTACCACAGTTTATTTACTCATTCACCTACTGGAGGACATCTTGTTTGCTTCCAGGTTCTGCAAGCATGAATACAGCTGCTGCTATACGTACCTGTGTGGAGGGTTTTGTGTGGGCATAAATTGTTAACTACTTTGAGTAAATACCAAACAATGTGATTGCTGGATCACATAGTAAGAATATGTTTAGCTTGGCATTTGTTCGTTTCCGATAGGTATTCAAGTGTTCAACTATGATGACAGATTCATCAATTTTTCTTTGCAGTTTTGTGTTTGCTTCATATGGTTTTTGATGCCCTGTTTTAGATGCACACATGTCTTCTGGGAGAGTTGATCCCTTTATCACCATGTATTTCCCTTCTTTATCCCTATTAACTTTCCTTGCTCTGATGTCTGCTCTGTCTGAAATTAATATAACTATTCCTGCTTTCTTTGATTAGTGTTAGCATAGTATATTTTCTTTTTCCTTTTTTTTTTTTTTTTTAGTGGTTGCCCTAGAGTTTGCAATATATGTTTATAACTAATCCAAGCCTACTTTCAAATAACACTATACCACTTCACAGGTAGTGTGAATACCTTATAATAACAAAATAATCCTAACTCCTCTCTCATCCCATATATAATTCCTTTCTTTCATTTCATACACACACACACACACACACACACACACACACACACGCATATATAATCATATATGCATAACCATACATAATTGAATACATTATTGTTTTTACTGTTTTAAACAAACTGTTATCTGTTAGACCAATCAAGAATAAGAAAAACAAAAATCTTAATTTTACTTTCACTTATTCCTTCTTCTGTGCTCTTTATGTGGATCTGAGTTATTTACCTGTACTATTTTTCTTCTCTTTAAAGAACTTCCTTTAGCATTTCTTGCAAGGCAGATCTATTGGCAATGAATTCTCCCAATTTATGTTTGCCTGAGAAAGTCTCTATTTCTCTTTCACTTTTAAAGAATAATTTCACAGAGTTCAAGAGAAGTCAGTAAATCTTTGTTTCTCTACAGGTAAGATATTTTTTCCCTTTCTTCTGGTTTCTTTCAGAGCATTTTTTAGATGTTTGATTTTCTGTAGTATGAAAATGATATGCCTAAGGTGTAGTTTGGGGGCATTTTTCCTGATAGTGCTCTCTGAGCTTTCTGGACCTATAGTTTGGTACCTGACATTAGTTTAGGGAAATTCTCAGTCACTGTTGTTTCAAATATTTCCTGATGTTTATTTAATTATCAATATTAGACAGCTAAAACATACAAGTCTAAAGTTCTACTTTCACTTTATTAATTAAAAAATGCACTAAATTCTCCTTCTAGAATTAAATTATTTACTTATTTTTTATGTTTCTGTGTATGCACAGGCCTTTCTAAAAGTAAAAACAAGAAAAGGAGAAGCATTACCTTAAGATCGATCTAGTAATTAAGTGGCTTTTGCTGATTCAGGACAAAATACAATTTTTTTTTTTTTCCCTGACTGGATGGAATTGTAGCAGCACCATTATGATTCCAGGAGAGAAATTCAGTATTTTGGGATGGAGTCTCTGGGCTTTCCCAGTTTATATATTCCTTGTGAGTTTCTGCCCAATAACTTCTGAATTGAAGTTGATGGCTGATGCTCTCTCTTGCTTCAGTAAATCAGCTGCCTGAGGTCGCTGGGAAGAGTTGTGGGGACTGGAGAGAACTTCTGTCAGAAAACTATGTCTTCGTTCATTTTCATTTAAACTTGTGGAAGCTCTATCACCTTGGGATAGGTGGTTGGATTCCTTTCACTCTTCTTAGGTGTCTCTTGCATTTCACTTTATTCTCTCCTTTGAAATTAGATAGCAACTGTGGTGACAGTTTGACTTAAGGGACACGTTCTCCAGACGCTGAGCTTTTTCCCTGGAGTGGCAGCAGGTATACCCATTTTTCCAGAATCTGTTGTTGCAGATGCCAGTCTGTACCTGAGACTATTGCTCCTGGGAGGTTAGTTTCAGGTTCTCTCCTGCTGTTTCCAGGGCCAGAGGGAAAGAAAAGCCAAATCTATGGGATTTCTCCTTGCCCAATAGCTAAGGATAAGACTTTCTTCTCTGGAAAGAAAAAGAGGCTGTAATTACAAAGCCCTGCCTTTAAAATTCATGGATATTAGCAAAATTTTTTTTATAATTTCTTCCACTTATTTCCTACCACACTGCAGCCTCTCTCAAGAAGGAAAGTTATTATCTATTGTTATATTTTTCTTTGTGAAATTCAGTTTGCATTTGGACAATATATGAACTTGGAAATTCCTCCTTAGCTTCCATGATCAGTGCATTTCATTATTATATATATTTCATTATATATGTACTTTGAAATACTCCTGATTATACCTATGTGTGTATATATATATATATTCATAATTTTCTTTAAGATACATCTATAAAATTAGTGTTGAAGTTATCATGATTTTTTATGTATTTGAAAGATTAAAATTGTGAAAATATGAATAAGTGTTATACTAACTTTTATAGATTTGTGTCATAGCATATCCTTATCTATGCTTGAAATGAAATTTCTTAATTGTATTTTGGCAGCCTCTGACCCACATACTCTTATAATTTTGACAGGTGCATTGTGATCCTGAAACAAAAAAAAGCAAAATTGAGAAACAAGATTTAATTTATCCTGGCTTAAATACAATTTGTGCACAACTGCATCCAACCTAGAAAATTAGAACATTCCATTTCTGACAAGTGATTTGTCAATAGAACTAATTAAGTAAGGAAGAAACAATTCCCAAACAATAGGGGGAAAATTCAACATATGCCAATGGAATCAAGATCTGTTTGTTTACTAGAGTAAATTACTTTCTGTATAGAGAAGGCATTAGTTATGATGAAACAACTCTTGGAAGTTATTTATTTCCAGTTATTTATAGTTATTTTCAGGACTTATTGATAATAGGATATCACCCTTCTTGATCAATGATTTCCAGTTACAGAATTTGACGTCAACTTACTTTTTCACCTGTCAATGTGATTTCAAAATAGTCGATGACCTTATGTTTGTTAAGAGATTTCAAAGTGTGGAGTGTAAGTTAGCCACCTGGAAGATAGATTCCATGGAGTTTCAACCTTCGTAGTATCCTTTTCATTTACGCCTAAGCAGAGGATAAGGGATAAGTGTATTACTAGGCTAGATGAAAATTTATAAATATATAATATGTACATATAGCCCATTATTTAGTAGATTGTAATCCAAAGATTAAGTTATGATATCTTGGAGTAAAGTGGAAAAAATTATGGAATTAATGTTGGCTAAACTAGGTCTGAATCAAAGCTATAGCAATTATTATATGACTTGGGAAAGTTATTTATTCTGATCTTATATCTGCATCTGTAAAATGAAGAAAATTGTGTCTGTTCTTTTGCTGTGTCATTCTGATGGATCAGCTCTCAAAAATGGCCAATTGTATTAAGAGAATAAGTGAAGTGATTATACTTTTCAGGTAGTGACAAGGATGGTAATGAGTGAGAAGGTGTAAGATAATAAATAAAAATTTTAAGGGAATTTGTATGTAGGGAGAGAAGAGCATATTCTCTTACCAATTTGAGTCATAGAGTAGTCAGATGTACTTAAGTTAACTTGACATTTTGTCACCAGCTTGACATTTTGATTTCAAGTGTATTGATTGGCTTTTTTGGTAGAAGGAAATTCTTAATAGCTGCAGTCTAATTCTTTCCTGCAACATGCGATGCACAGATTATTATTTCAACAATGTTCCTTAGCCAACTGCACATAATTATCTAAATTTTATTGTATTACTTAGAATTTCTGGACTGTGGTATCACTCAAGAAAGAAAGCTAGTCAGTAATCTTTACAGAGGCTACAATGACATCTTAACAATATTGATTATTCTAGTAAATGAACATGATATAACTCTCCTCTTTTTTAAGGTATTCTTGGATTATTTTCATCAGTGTTTAATACTTTTCAGTAAAGTTTATATATATATATATCTCCTGAACACATTCTGTTAAATTTGTACTTGTTAAATTTGTTTTGCTGTTATTATAATGGCACCTTTCTCATTTTTTTTTTTTACTTTATTTATTTTTTTGGGGGTACACCAAGTTCAATCATCTGTCTTTATACACATATCCCCATATTCCCTCCCTCCCTCGACTCCCCCCACCCTCCCCATCCCAGTCCTCTAAGGTATCATCCATCCTCGAGTTGAACTCCCTTTGTTATACAGCAAATTTCAACTGTTTATTGCTAGTATATGGGAGATTGACTTTTATATATTGACTTTGTAGTCTCTGCCACTGCTAGAGTCTCTTATTATTCTTGGAGAGTTTTCTCTTATTGATACTTTGTAATTTTCCATGTAGACAATAAGGCTGTCTGTGAATATAGACAGTTTCACTTTTCTCTTTTCAACCTGATGCCTTTTATTTCTTTTTCTTATCTTATTACAATGGCTAAAACTCTGAGTATAGTGATGAATGTGAATTGTGAGAGAAGACATCTTTGTCTAGCTACCATCATTAGGTAGAAAGCATTTGGCTTTTCACCAATAAGTTAGCTGCATAGATTTATAGATGCCTTTTATCAGATTAAGAAAGTTGCCTTCAGTTCCTTGTTTACTGAGCTTTATTACCATAATTGACCTTAAATTGTGTCAAATGTATTTTTTGTACCCATTTAATCACCTTTATAAAAATTTTCATTAAAATAATTAATTACATTGATTTTTAAATGTTGAACCAGGCTTGAACTCTTGGAATGAATCTGCTTGGTGAAGATATAACATCTTTTATATGCTGTTGAATTCCGTATGATATTATTTTGTTTAGAACTTTTGTGTCTGTTTCAGAGAGCTATTGGTATCTAGAATTTTTGTTTTTGTAATGTCTTTGTCTGATTTTGATATTAGGATAATGTTGGCTGCATAAAATGAATTTGGAAGTGTTCTCTCCTTGTTATGGGTTGAATTGTATCCCTCCAAATTTATACATTAAAGGCCTAACGACCGGTACCACAGAATGTGACCTTATTTGGAGATAGAATCCTTAACAAGGTAACCAAGTTAAAATGAGACCATTAGGGTAGGCCCTAATCCAATATGACTGGTGTCCTTATTTGCAAATGCAAACAACATAAAACCCAGAGATGGATTTCTTTATAGAGAAAAGCAAATTTTGACAGGAAATAAGAAACTTGCCATTTTGTGCACACATCATTGAGAAAATGAGATTTGTGCCTGCTGTGTAAGTACAGCACCATGATACTGGTACTCTGCTGGAAGTCTCTACTGTGTTGGGGGGACACAAAAGGAAGTGATCAATCCTATCTGTGAGGATTCAGAAATAGGTAAGGTCTGAGCTGAGAAATGAAAAGCTGTTCCACAGAGGGTGGGAGGAGAGAGGACATGAGAGGCTTTATTCCAGACAGAGAGATGTGACAAAAGCTCCAGTGTCCTTACATGGTTAATGCTGTCAGTAGTTGATGTTGGCCTCAATTATAGGGTGAGAATAGGAACTCCAGACGGCTGGACAAATATAATGCCCAACTCAGGCATTTGTATTTACTGTGAGAAAAGTGGGGGAAATATTATTTATTACAAACTTGCTTGAGGTAGATTGTACCTCAGGAATCCACGTCTGTCTCTGAAGAGCTTCCAAATCTCCATGGATATTAGTTTGACCCAGATCCTGTGTGATGAAAACCTCTTGAAGCCGTAATAAGCACATTCTGCCCTGATTCGCTTTCATGTTGCTTCATTAACTCACAAACCAAAAGTAAAAAGCTGTCTACTTGTTCTAGAAAATTCTTGCCCTTTTCATTTTCAGTGAGAAAGAAAAATGAAAGATTAAATATAGCCCAAAAAAAATGATGCTGGAAGCTCATCCAACAGGGAAATGTCCACCTTTCTTGGGTCTGGGAGAAGATGGTGTCAGTTTTAAACCTTCTATAAGTTATGCATGTGATCTTTCTTCCCTCAATTTCTAACGATGGTATTTGTAGGGACATGCCTCATTGCTGGAATAAAAGATCTCTATAGACATCAGACCTGAGTCTAGAGAATTACAAAGTGGGACAAAATTTCTGTGTGTGTTTTATCTCTCTATCTCTGCATGCATCCCTCTTCTCAGCTCCCTGAGTGCTGGTACCCTTAGACTGCCCTCTGGCAGACACCAGAAAAGTCTTAGTTGAGGAACATACTTCAAAATACCTGACCAATATTTCTCAAAAACTGTCAAGGTCATCAAAAACAAGGGAAGTCTGAGAAAGGGTCACAGCCAAGAAAAGCCTAAGGAGACATAACTAGTAAATACGAGGTGGTATCCTGTGTAGGATCCTGGAGCAGAAAAGAGGTATTAGGTGAAAATTAAGAAAATCTGAATAAAGTATGAATTTAATTAATAATAATGTTTCAATATTTGTTCCCTAAGTTTTAACAAATGTATCACATTAACAGAAACTGTTAATAAAAGGGATTTCTGGGTGTGGGATGTATGAAAACTCTGTGTATCAGCTTCGCAAATTTCCTAAATCTAAAACTCCAAGGTTAAAAAAGTGTTTTGAAATGAAGGACAAAAATGATGGAGTACGGACCTTGGTAAATACCAGCCTTGAATGATAAAACTGCAAAATCATCAAAAAAACCATCGCCAAAAGTCAAAAAGTTACCTTGAGTGTGCAGCTTCTGAAAGTCTCATTCTTCTCTCATTTCATTGAATAGCACATGATAAAGTGTAAAGCCGTCCACAGAGCAGTGCTACTGACAGCTCCTGGGAAATGGTTTAGAAGAGGATGGGATTAATTTTATTGATTCATCATTTCATTCAACCAATTGGTTCTCCCCTAAATTTAACACTGGTGACTGGAGGGACATATGTCACTGCTAGAATAAGAGATCTTCCCAGACACACACACGAGGGTCCAAGTGCAAAATGGGACAGAAATTTTGTGTATTCTCTCTTGGTCCACACCCCAGCTGCCAGGTCTTGTACCCTTACTTTCTGGAGATCTAAAGTCCGCCACTGATTATCTCCTAAGACCTGTACCTCGGGAAGGGCCCCATACCCCCAAGTTTCTTATTTTTTAATGTCATTATAATAAATGATAATATTTCTAACAGCAATAAATAACGGTTCCTGAGTGCTTTACTATGTGCCAGGCAAACACCCATGATCTGATAAGAGTAACTCAGTCATCATGTCACATGCATTTTAGCATCTTTCTTACTTTCTTAGGGTTGTTCTCTTATTTTCTTTGGGAAGAGATGAAACATACTATGGTGGTAATGTTTTATAACTGCAGGTGAGTTTATGAGTTATAACCCAAGTTGCTGTTATACTTGCTGGTGTGTGTATTTGTGATTGCTGTAACAAATTACCACAAACTTTGTGGCTTAAAATAGCACAACTGTATTACCTTACAGATCTGTAGGTCAGAAATCGGAAATGGGTCTCACTGGGCTATAGTCAATGTTGGCATAGCTGCATTCCCTATTGGAGTCTCCAGGGGAGAATCTGTTTTCTTGCCTTTTCCAGTTTCTAGAAGGTGCCTGTGTTCTTTGGATTGTGGCCCCTTTCCATCATCTGAACCAATAAAGGCCAGTCGAGTTTTTCTCACATTGCATCACTCTGATAGTGATTCTTCTTTCTTTCATTTTTAGAGACCCTTGTGATTCACGACATTCCAGAATAATCTCCCTGTTTTAGGTGAGCTGATTAGCAACCTTAATCCCACCCTTAAGCTTAATTCCTGTTTTCCATGTAGGCCATGGACATATTTGGGGGGCCATTTGTCTCCCTACCACAGTGGTTCACTCCAAATTTATTCCAAATTGAAGAGAATAAACTTCAGCCATCTGATATCCTTCTGGGTTGGAAAGTTTCTAGACACCTACACTTAACTTCTTTAACTCTATAGCTGACCCTTTCACCTCTGCCATTTCATCTCCACAGCTGCAATGTAGCCTCATAAAATCACTCTCTTTCTCTCTCTCTCTATTTGTGAGGTAGTTCAAAACTAGGAAATTTTGTTTTCCATAATCTTTCCTAAACCTCTTGTCCAGGCCCTTCTCATCTCTGACTTCTCCTAGTTTTAATTCCAAACGATATTGCAGTTTTGCAGTTGGTGCATTTGATATATTCCATTTCTTCATTCCTTTAGGCATGGGGGTTGTACAGGGTAAGGGACATAAGCTTTAATGTGAGACTCTTCTCCTGCAGTCGCAGAATTGCTTCCCCAGAGTCACTTCCCTGGAGTTTGTTCAGATTCATAGCCACCAGTCATATTCTACCTGTAGAAAGTGAGTTTTTAAACTTGGAAATACATTTACTGATGTATGATTTTCACACTATGCCTTCATGGGTAATAACGTTCCCATAGCTGTGTGAGTACTGAATGAGAAATCATTTTCAGCATTCACCGTAGGGTTGGTATTTCTCTACCTCCCATCACAGGAAGGAAATATTTCCTATTCGTTAACGTTTTGAATGCTACCATCATAATTTTTCAGGTTTAATTTAGTAGCAGACTTGACTAATAACACTTTCAGGAGTTCACAATTTCAAGAGTTCACAATTTCAAGGCTAAGATTTCGATTAAGGTAAGTAGGTAAGAATGTAATGAACCCCTTTAAACTGTTAAGGTTAATTACAAACTTACCATAAAACAATCAAAACACCAAATCAAGACGTTAATCTGTAAATGCAGCAATGATCAAGCGAACAAATGCTGACTCTTTTTATCTGTTAGGCAAAGAAACACTTGCTAGAACATTGAGAAGAAAACTCCAGGAATTTTATATGCTAGGAAGAGGCTGTATCTTCTGGTTACCGTAATTAGGGTTTGAAATTTGCACCCTGGATAGGCTGACATGAGTCTAGAAATCTATTTTTGATAGGTTAAAATGAGTTTTCTCGTTTATCGTTCAGGGTAAAATCTTCCATGAGGTTCTAGGGTAGGCCAGTGGGCAGAGTTGAATCATCCTGGCTCGTTAGATCCAGTCATAGTGAAAGAATACAGTATCCTAATTACATGTGGTCCAAGTTCGAAATGGAAACGCTTTGTCTTACCTGGGTACACACAAGGCAGCTCCTCTGCCCCGCCCCGCTGCCCGGAGGCGATACCAAAGAGAGGACACCGCCTGCGGCTAGAGCAGCCTGGAAGGTAACTGAGCATGCGCGAACGTCAGATGAAAGCATTGTGTGGCTGCGCTTTCCGCCTCTGAGTCTTTCTAGCCCAGGCGGGGGAATGCTTTCTGAAAGCAGTTCGTTTTTGAAGGGTGTCATCCTTGGAAGTGTTTCTGTGCCTTGATGACTATGCTGGGACATATTAGGATTGATTATGGAAAGACAATGCACCACCATAAGCATCATCACCTACAAGCTCCTAATAAAGAAGATATCTTGAAAATTTCAGAGGATGAACGCATGGAACTCAGTAAGAGCTTTCGGGTTTACTGTATCATCCTTGTAAAACCCAAAGATGTGAGTCTCTGGGCTGCAGTGAAGGAGATTTGGACCAAACACTGTGACAAAACAGAGTTCTTCAGTTCTGAAAATGTTGAAGTGTTTGAATCAGTCAACATGGAAACAAACAATATGTGGGTAATGATGCGAAAAGCTTACAAATATGCTTTTGATAAATATAGAGACCAATACAACTGGTTCTTCCTTGCTCGTTTGCTATTATTGAAAACTTAAAGAGCTTTTTGATAAAAAAGGATCCATCACAACCTTTCTATGTGGGCCACATTATAAAATCTGGAGGCCTCGAATATGTGACTGTGGAAAGAGGCATTGTCTTAAGTATAGAATCAATGAGAAGACTTAACAACATTCTCAGTATTTCTGAAAAGTGTCCTGAAAAGGGAGGGTTGATTTGGAAGATATCTGAAGATAAGCAGCTAGCAGTCTGCCTGAAGTATGCTGGAGTGTTCACAGAAAATGCCGAAGATTCTGAAGGAAAAGATATATTTAATACCAAATCTGTTAGGCTTTTCATTAAAGAGGCAATGACTAATCACCCCAACCAGGTAGTAGAAGGGTGTTGTTCAGATATGGCTGTTACTTTTAATGGACTGACGCCTAATCAGATGCATGTGATGATGTATGGGGTATACCGTCTAAGGGCGTTTGGTCATATTTTCAATGATGCATTGGTTTTCCTACCTCCCAATGGTTCTGACCATGACTGAGAAGTGAAACAGTAGCATATATATGATCACCGTACAGAACATGTGTTGTCATTATTTGTAGTAACAGCTACATACCCAACACAGCAGTATTTTTTTTTCTTTGTTTCTTTTTTCCTTTTTTCGGTTTGGTGGCACTGGTTAGATGTGTGAAGTGATGATTGTGATTAATCAGAACATGCCAGTTTGCCTGATATATGGACATATTCTGTCCATTGTAGTTTGTTTTTGCTGTTGCTGTTAATCTTAACAGCTCAAATCAGCTTCTTGAAAGTAGCTTTTGATTAGGAGAGAATTAGAGGTCATTTAGGTAGCATCTAAGCACCATAGGAAAGGGAAGATCCAAGAAGGGTGGTCACTGGGGTGGAATTCAGACCTTTAAAGGCCAGTGGTGGGGGGAGTGCAGAAAATGGGATGAAAGGCACCTGAAGACTCTGACCCACTTTTAGCTCTCTCTGGCTCATCCCTGCATGCTCTCCTGGTGTCTCAGGCACCCTATACTAAGTTTAGAGAAAGACACCTCCTCACTGCAGATTCAGTAGATAGGAGCATTTTTCCGATGGGCGTGAGCTGTTGGACACTTTGCTTTGTGTTGGGCTTAAACTTTTATCACTTCTCCTTCTTGCTGAAATATTACTGTGTGAGTCTAAAGTTCAAGTAAAAGGTCAGGGTTAATGGGTCTTAGAGGTTAGTTTGTGAATTTCTGCCTTCTGATTTTAAGTTGATGAAGCAACAGAAAAACCCTTCATGTTGCATTCTCTTCAAGGGTTTCTCTGCCACACAATTCAGAGTCATCAGATCTTCTGTGGGTGTTTGTCTTTCTAATACTTCTTCCCTGTCAACCTAACGACTAGAGGTCACACTAAGATCATTGTAAATATGAAGGGGAATAATATGTGACAGTCTCAGGCAAGAGGAACATATTGTCATCCTATACAGCATGCAGCATGTCCCCACTTCCCTCAGAATAAAGCCCAGATTGCTACAAATGGCTTATGGAGCCTGTCTTTGTCTCCACACTTAAATGTCTGTGTTCTTGGCTGCTCTCTCTAATCAGCCAATCAAATCTGAACTTTCATGTACCTCTAAGCCTTTCTGCCAAGTAAATGGTACCTGTTACCTCTCTCCATACAAACACCTGCAGATTACCTATTCAGCTGTCAATTCACTTCTTAAGAGATTCTTACCTGCTCTATGATACCTTTAGGTGTCCCTTTCTCAGTAGAATTCACCACTGAAATAAAGGAAAAAAGGTGTATGCAAACACACATGCACATCAATTCATATGTATAGACTATCTCTTTATAGCTGTTTCTTCATTTATTGCCTCAGTGGTTAGTGGCAAGGAAGAAGGAAGAGTCTACTATATGCACATAATACCCTCTAGGTCCATTCATGTTGTCACAAATGGCAACATTTCAATCCTTTTTATGGCTGAATAATATTCCATTGTATATATAGCACATCTTCTTTATCTATTCAACTATTGATGGGCACTTAGGTTGCTTCCATATCTTGGCTACTGTAAATAATGCTGCAGGGAACACAGGAATGCGTATAGCTTTTCAAATTAGTGTTTTCATTTTCTTCAGGTAAATACCCAGGAGTGGAATTGTTGAATTGTGTGGTAGTTCTATTTTTATTTTTTTGAGGAAGCTCCATACTGTTTTCTACAAGGGATGCACCAATTTACATTCCCACCAACAGTGCATGAGGGTTCTCTGTTCTTCACATCCTTGCCAACACTTGTTATTTGTTGTCTTTTTTGATAATAGCCATTCTGATAGATGTGTGGTGATATCTCATTGTGGCTTTGACTTGCGTTTCCCTGATGATTAGTGATATTGAGCATCTTTTCCTCTACCTGTTGGTCACCTGCACATCTTTTCTGGAAAAATGTCTATTAAGATCCTCTGCCTGTTTTTTAATTGGTTGTTTTTTGATGTCGAGTTGTATGAGGTCTTTGTATATTCTGGATATTAACCTTTTATTAGGTATATTGTTTGCAAATATCTTCTTCCATTCAGTAGGTGATATTTTCATTTTGTTGATAGTTTCCTTTGCTATGCAAAAGCTTTTTAGTTTGATGTAGTGTCATTTATTTTTGCTTTTATTTCTCTTGCCGAAGGAGACATCCAAAAAAGTATTGCTAAGACCTGTGTTAAGGAGCATACTGCCTATGTTGTCTCCTAGAAGTTTTATGGTTTCAGGTCTTACATTTAAGTATTTAATCCATTTTGAGTTTATTTTTGTATATGATATGAGAAAGTAGTCCCAGTTTGATTCTTTTGCATGTAGCTGTCCAGTTTCTCAACACTATTTATTGAAGAGGCTGTCTTTTCCCATTGTATATTCTTGCCTCCTTTGTCATAGATTAATTGCCCATATAAGTGTGGGTTTATTTCTGGACTCTATTCTATTTCATTGATTTATGTGTCTGTTTTTGTGCCAGTACCATCTTGTTTTGACCCCTGTAGCTTTATGTATAATTTGAAACCAAGGAGTGGGTTACCTCCAGCTTTGTTTTTCTTTCTTAAGATTTGTGGCTACTTGGGGTGTTCTGTGTTTCCATACAAATTTTAAGAGTTATTCTCATTTTGTGAAAAATGCCTTTGGTATTTTGATAGGGATTGAATTGAATCTGTAGATTGTCTTGGGTAGTGTAGTCTTTTAACAATATTGATTCTTCCAATCCATGAGTATGTTATACCTTTTCATTTATTAGTATCACCTTCAATGTTTCATCAATGCTTTATAGTTATGCTCCTTGGTTAGATTTATTCCTAGGTATTTTATTCTTTTTGATAAAATCATAAATAGGATTGTTTCCTTAATTTCTCTTTTTGGTAGTTTGTTGTAGGTGTGTAGAAATGGAACAGATTTCTGTATATTAATTTCATATCCTGCAACTTTACTGAATTCACTGATTAGCTCTAATATATAGCTTTTTTGGTGGTGTTTTTAGGATTTTATATAAATAGTATTTTGTCATCTGCAAACAGTGACAGTTTTATTTTTCATATCTAATTTGGATTGTTTTATTTCTTTTTCTTGTCTGATTGGTGGTTGGAACTTCCAATACTATGTTGAATAAACATGATAAGAGTGGACATTCTTGTCTTGTTCCTGATCTTAGAGGAAATGTGTTCAGCTTTTCACCAATGAGTATGATGTTAGCTGTGAGCTTGTCATTTGTGATCTGTATTATGTTGAGATATGTTGCTTCTATATCCACTTTGTTGAGAGTTTTTTTTTTTTTAATCATAAATGGATGTTGAGTTTTGTCAAAAGTTTTTCCTGTGTTTTTTGAGATGCTCATATGACTTTTATTCTTCAGTTTGTTAAAATGGTGCATATTATTGGCTGATTTGCAGATATGGAACATCCTTACATCCTTGGGATAAGTCTCACTCAGTCGTGGTTTATGATCCTTTTAATGTATTTTTAAATTCAGTTTGCTAATATTTTATTGAGGATTTTTGCATTTGTGTTCATCAGTGATGTTGGCCTGTAATTTTTGTGGTGATTTTGTCTGGTTTTCATTTCAGGGTGACGTGGGGCTTGGAGAATGAGTTTGGAAGCAATCCTTCCTCTTTGATTTTTTGCAATAGTTTGAGAAGGATAGATATTAACACTTCTTTAAATGTTTGGTAGAATTTACCTGTGAAGCCATTTAGTCCTTGACTTTTGTTTGTTGGGAGATGTTTTTATTACTGATTTGATTTCATTACTGGTAATTGGTCTGTTCATATTCCCTATTTCTTCCTGATTTAGGCTTGGGAGATTGTACATTTCTGGGAATTTATCCATTTCTTCTAGGTTGTCCATTTTATTGGCACATTATTGTTGTAGTCTCTTATGATCTTTTGTTATATTTCTGTGTTATCAGTTGTAACTTATCTTTTATTTTTGAATTTATTTATTTGGACCCTCTCTTTTTCTTGATGATTATGGCTAAAGGTTTATCAATTTTGTTCATCATTTCAAAAAAACACTTAGTTTTATTCATCTTTTCTATTATTTTTGTTAACTTCTATTTCATTTATTACTCCTCTGACCTTATTATTTTTCCTTTCTACTAACTTTGGGTTTTGTTTGATCTTCTTTTTCTAGTTCCTCTAGGTGTACGCTTAGGTTGTTTATTAGGTATTTTTCTTGTTTCCTAAGGTAGGGTGGTGTCACTGTTAACTTCCCTCTTAGAACTGCTTTTTTTGCATCCCATAGATTTTGGGTGGTTTCCAATTTCTCCAGGTATTTTATGCTTTCCTCTTTGATCTCTTCAGTGACATATTAGTTGTTCAGTAGCACATTGTTTAGCCTCCAGGTGTTTGTGGTTTCTTGGTATTTTTTTAGTTGATTTCTAGTCTCATACCATTGCGGTTAGAAAAGAAGCCAGATGTGATTTCAATCTTAAATTTATGGAAACTTGTTTTGTGGCCTAACATGATCAATCCTGGAGAATATTTCATGTGCACTTGAAAAGAATTGTGTATGCTGCTGCTTTTGGATGGAACTTTCTTTATGTATCTGTTAAATTCATCTGATCTAATGTGACGTTTAAAGTGAGTGCTTCTTTGATTTTCTGTCTGGCTGATCTGTCCACTAATGTAATGGGTATTAAAGTTCCCTACTATTATTGTGTTACTGTCAATTTCTTTTTCGTTTTTTTTAACGTTTCTTAATATTTGCTTTATATGTTTAGGTGCTCCTACTTTGGGTGCATACGTATTTAACATTGTTTTATGTGTTTGTTGGATTGATCCCTTTATCATTATGTAATGTCCTTTCTTGCCCACTGTTAGAGTCTTTGTTTTAAAGTTTATTTTGTCTGATATAAGCATTGCTACCCCAGCTTGCTTTTTATTTCTATTAGCATGGAATACATTTTTCATCCCCTCACTTTCAGTCTGTGTGTCTTTAGATCTGAAGTGAGACTCTTGTAGGCAGCATAAATACGGGTCTTGGATTTGTATCCATTCAGCCACTCTGAGTCTTTTGATTGGAGCAATTAGTCCATTTACATTTAAGATAATTATTGATAGGTATGTACTTATTGCCATTTTTGTTAATTGTTTGGGGGTTGTTTTTGTAATTCTTCTTCATTACTTTCTTCTTCTTTTACTCCCTTCCCTTGTGACTTAATGACAATCTTTAGTATTATGTTTGGATCCCTTTCTTTTTTAGGGGGTTTATCTATTATATATTTTGGTTTGTGTTTACCATGAGGTTTATATATAACAACATGTATATGTGGTTATTTTTAGATTGATAATCTTTTACATTTAAAAACATTCTAAAAACCCTGCATTTTTTACTCCCTCCCCCATGTTTAATGTTTTTAATGTCATATTTTACATATTTTACTTTGTATATCCCTTAACTATTTATTGCAGATGTAGATGATTTTACTGCTTTTGTCTTTTAACCTTCCTACTAACTTTATAAGTGGTTTATCTTCTACCTTTATTGTGTATTTGTCTTTATCAATGAAATTTTTCCTTTTATAAATTTCATATTTCTAGTTGTGTTTTTTTCTTTCCTGCTTAGCAGAGTTCCTTTAACTTTTCCTATAGAAAGGTTTAGTGATGCTGAATTCTTTTAGCCTTTGCTTGTCTCTAAAACTCTTTATCTTTCCTTCAGATCCGAATGACAGCCTTGCCACATAGAGTATTCTGGGTTGTAGGTGTTTTCTTTTCATCACTTTAAATATATCATGTCACTCCCTCTGACCCAGAATAAAGTTAGTAGGAAGGTTAAAAGACAAAAGCAGTAAAATCATCTACATCAAACTCTGTATTGGACAGATTGCTATTCTCCACTTTGCTTAGTTTTTCTTCTGGGGTTTTGTCTTGTTCCTTTGTTTGGAAGAAATTCCTTTGGCACTTCATTTTGTCTCATTCCCTGTTTTTATTTCTGTTTCTATGTATTAGGTAGGTTAGTCTTATTTCCCAATCTTGGAGAAGTGGCTTTATGTATGAGACATCTTATGGGGCCCAGCAGCACATTCCCCTCTGGTTACCAGAGCTATATGCTCTAGGGTTGCCCATCATGTGGGCTGCAGGGGCCCCTCTTCTGTTGTGTTGGGGCTGACTAATGTTGGCACACTGGTAGGCAAGCCTGGATCTTGGCCCAGTTGACTGCCAGGTCTTGCCCTGTGCTGAGGCTGTCAGCTTGCTGGTGGGTAGAGCTAGGTTCTGGCACAGTTTTTTTTGCGTAGCCTGGGCATCCCAATGCTGGTGCTGGCCGACTGGTGAGTGGGCTGGGTCCTGGTGCATCAGGCTGTGGGATTTGTGGTGTCCTGGGGTGGGGAGCTTGTGTTCTTGCACTGTCAGGTGGGACTGGGTCCCAGAGCTATTGGCTATAGGGCCCAGGGGTCCCAGGACTGATGTCTGTCTTCTGGTGGTGCTGTGGTCTGGGCAGGCTGGCTTAGGGTCTGGTGTGTTGTGGGGCTGGTGACAGCCTGCTGGTGGGTAGGGCTGACCCTCATGTGGCTTGCTGCTGGTCCTGGGAGTTCTGGCACTGGTGTTAGCTGGCTGCTGTGAAGGTAGGCCCCCAGTGCTAATAGACTAGATGGAGGGCTCCAAAATGGACCCTTGCCAGCACTAGTGTCCTAGTGGTAGAATAACCTATTCAAAATGACTGCTGCCAGCAAACTTTTCCCCAGGGGATATCTCAGTTGCCTTCTGCCTCTGGTAAGATCTCCAAGATCAGCAAGGGCCTCTGGATCAGCTCATTTCAAATGTCTGCCTCCACACCGGGTCTCAGAGCATGTGAAAATTTGTGTGAGTCTTTGATGATTGGAGTGTCTGTCTCCTCCAGCTGTCCTGTACACAAGCCCCACTGTCTTTCAAAGCCACACATTCTGGGGCTTGTTTTCCCTGTGCAAATATTCTGGGCTGGGGAGCCCAATGTGGGACTCGGACTCTTTGCTCCTTGGGGAGAATCTATGCAAATGTGAATATCCCCCTTTATGTGAGTCATCTACCCAGATGTATATACTATGTCTATACTATGTTGACTATACTATGTCTCAGCCCCTCCTACATATCTTGTTGTGGTTCCTTCTTTATATCTTTAGTTGTGGAAATATTTTTGGTTGCCTTCAGATTGTTCTCGATAGTTTCTCTGTAAATAGTTGTAAATTTGGTGTGCCCATGGGGGAAGAGTTTTCCACATGATCACAGGATCTTCCTACTCTGCTATGTTGTCCACAATCCTCAATCTTGTTCTATCTATTCTTTATTTTTTAATAAATTTATTTATTTAATTTATTTATTTATTGGCTGCATTGGGTCTTCGTTGCTGCACACGGGCCTTCTCTAGTTGCTGCGAGCAGGGGATACTCTTCATTGTGGTGTGCAGGCTCCTCATTGTAGTGGCTTCTCTTGTTGTGGAGCACAGGCCCTAGGTGCGTGGGTCTCAATAGTTGTGGCACACGGGCTTAGTTGCTCCGTGGCATGTGGAATCTTCCCAGAACAGGGCTCAAACCCATGTCCCCTGCATTGGCAGGCGGATTCTTTACCACTGCGCCACCTAGGAAGTCCCTTGTTCTATTCTTGAAAGTGGTTATTGAAGGCACTATTATTATAGAACTATCAACTTCTGTCTTTAATTCTGGCAATTTATCAAAGAGAAGATAACTTTTATCTTGTCTTGCTATAATGAACCTGTTGTTAATATGTAACTTCCTTTACTCTTGTAACCTTTTTGGTTTAAAGTCTACTTTGTCTAATATTAGTATAGCTATCCAACTGTCTTTTGGTTATGATTTGCATGGAATATCTTTTTACATCTTTTTACTTTCAACCTATTTGCATCTTTGGATCTATAGCAAGTCTCTTGGAGGTAGCATACAGGTGGATCACTTTTTTTAATGACTTCTGCCAATCTCTGTTTTTTCATTGGAGGGTTTAAACCTTTTATACTTAAAGTAATTACTGAGAAAAATTAGTTTTGATTTTACTGTTTGTTTTCTATATACCTTACACCCTTTTGTGCCTCATTTCCTCTATTACTGTTTTCTTTTGGGTTTGATTTTTTTGTAGTGAAACATCTTGATTTCTTTCTCATTTTATTTTGTGTATATTCTATAGATATTTTCTTTGTGGTTACCACAGAGGTTACATTTGAGTATCCTAAAATTATAACAATCAAATTTGAATTTGTACAAGCTTGACTTCAGTTGCATACAAAAACTCCTCTGCGCAGATCCAGCTCCATTCCTACTTCTGTTATTAATGTCACAGATTATGTGTTTGGGCATTGTGTGTTCAATAACAAAAATTTTTGATGAATTTGTATTTTAAAACATTTATAAACAAAAAGTGGTGTTATAAACCAAAATTACAATAATACCAACATTTGTGATTACCCATTTATTTACCTTTACCAGAGATCTTCATTTTTTAACATATCCTTTAGTTACTGTCTAGTGACCATTTATTTCACTCCAAAGGACAGGCTTAAGCATTTCTGGCAACACAGGTCTAGTGGTAACAAACTTTCTTACTGTTTGCTTATCTGAAAATGTCTTAATTTCTCCCATTTTTGAAGAATATTTTTGCTGGATCTAGAATTCTCAGTTGATAGTTTTGGGGGATTTTTTGTTTGTTTGTTTTTAGCACTTTCAGTACATCAGCCCATGACTTCTGGTACCAAAGTTTCTAATAGCAAGTTGATTGGTTAACTTATTGAGGATCTCTCTCTTTTTTTGAACAAGTTTCCTCTCTCTTACTGCGTTCAAGACACACTTTGAGGTGAAGGAATTGTGGTATATATTTTATTATGATAGAGAATTACACAGGTGTATAAGTTTATGGAAAACTATTATAATTTACACTCAAATAGGTAAATTTTATCCTAATATTTGATTTAATTAAAATGAAGGCTGGTAACTTTCAAAACTGATAAAATCTGTAAAACATGATAAAGATCCTCTGATATACACATCATAATATAACTATTGAAAACTAAAGTCAGAAATAACAAAACACAGAGATAAAAAGGTAAATAACCTTCAAAGAAGCAATAATTAGATGAGAGCTGACCTTACAATAGAGACAATAATACCCACAAATAATAAAATAAGTGCTAAAAAACCCCGTCAACCCAGAATTCTACACTCTCCACAATATATTCTTCAACAATATCATGGTAAATAAAGATAATTGTATTGAAATTAAAATGAAGAGAATTTTTCACCAGCACACTAGCAATAAAAGGATATTAAAGGATGTTCTTTAGGCAGAAGTAAAGTAGTCCCAGGTTAAAACACAGAGATACAAAAAGAAAAAAAGAGTACAAAGATATTTATATTGTATATATTATACAATATTATAAAATACAATGTTTGTTTTGTATGTAAACAATAGTTATGTTTTATTTATAATGCCTCTTTTGTGTAATGCATTAATGTCAATATTGTTTTGGGTTTGTCTTAATCCATTCTGGCTGCTGTAACAAAATACCATAAACCAAGTAGCTTAAACAACAAACATTTATTTCTCACATATATGGAGGCAGGGAAGTTCAAAATCAAGACAACAGCAGATTTGCTATCTGTGGAAGGCCTACTTCCTGGTTGATAGACAGCCATCTTCTTGCTGTGTCCTCACATGCAGAAGGGAAGAAGGAGCTCTCTGAGGTCTCTTTGATAAGGGCACTATCCCATTGATGATGGCTCTGCCCTCACGACATAATCATCTTTCTAGGGCCCCACCTCCTAATAGCATCACCTTGGTCATTAGGTACCTATTGGGTACTTAATGAGGGGGAGGGACACAAACATTCAGTGGGTAGCAGTGTTTATAGAAATAGTTGTATGCACACATTAGTGAGAGGTCAAGCTTTATGCCCACTATGTAAATTCTATTGGGTGTTATTGGGACAAAGGCAAAAGGCTACACTTCTTTAGAATGGTATAAAGAAAGGGAAATTGATCAAGCCCACCTGTTAGGGATCACAAAAAGCAACACAGAAGGGACTGAGCTGAAAATCAAAAGCAGAAGGGGTGGGATCAGAGAGAAGCTGAGGGGGCTCATTCTAGGAAGAGACATGTGACAAAAGCTCCAGAGGGCTGATATGGTTTGTTGTTATAGGGTAGTGTCCAGCATTTGAGGTTGACCTGCGTTATAGGGTAAGAGGAGAGGCTCTGTGAAGATGATTGGAAACATACAATGCCTTACTGAGGAATTTGGATTTTATGCTGAAGGAAATGAGAAAATATCGCTTCCTATAAAGGTGTTTGCAATCACCTGACCTGAGTAGAACTGAGGTGTGGGAAGGGGCAATGAACACTGCACAGATATTAGTTGACTGATAACGATACTGTGGTGAAAACCTGTGGGGAAACTAAAATAAGCACATTTTATCCTGAAATGTGTACAGTTTTTCATAACCTCACAAACCAAAAGCCGTGCCAGTGGATTCAGGGAAGACTGGGATATAGATGAATAAAAATAAGCATTTTAATAATTAATCTTATGATGGGCTTTGGAATTAACACTCGTGCTTTTAAGAGGCCCAATATATTCTTATACTGGACCCCTGGCTGAGCTGAATTCTATCACTAAAAATTACTTCCCCTAAGTACTGATCCCTGGTTGATGAGCTTGAGAAATGTGGGTTTATTGATCTGTGAGTGTTCATCTGTTTACTAGGTCCTGACATATCAGACAGAAAATCTCCAGTTTCTTGCATTCTGTAAAGCGCCTCCAGGTGATCAGCTCTATGCACAGGTCTGTCTCGGGCTCTCAGGTGGCAGGAAGCATGAGTCCAATACTTATACTTGATGTTTCCTGTCACCCTAGGCTAATATCTTGGTGTAGATTAATCTAAATATTTACCGCTTAACCATATGAATAAAGTCACTATGTAATCCTTTAAAAACAGAATGTTTCTGAGGTGCCTGTACTGAGCCTGTGGTACCTCAGCCTAATAAAAATTTCCAGCTTAATGAATGATGGCACTGCACAAGACCCTACACCCTATCTTTTGGCCCAAAGCTTGATCCATTACAACAAGCAGGGTTTCTTAACATTATTAGTAGTCCATGCTAATAGCATGAGTCTGGATTTTGAGGAAATATCTGGTACCTTTTTTTTTTTTTTTTAAAAAAACCTCTTCTTAGAAAACATTGCAACCAACCATTCACAGAGTTGTACTTTATGGCTTATTCAGAACTGTCATTTAGACTCTGATTTGGGCCTTAAATACTTTGGGCTGATAATGCTATCACAGGGTGAAGAAACACTGTGGGAGTTTTTAATTGCACTCTAATAATGCAGACAAGAATTGATGAATTGGACATCTGTGCCAGAGTGTATGTATTGCAAAACAAGTTTCTACTGGTGCTGTAATGTTTAAATTGAAAATTAGCCTCTTGTTGTTAAGATGATCATATTACCTGAAAGCATCCCGAGTCTACATTTGTTCTGCTAGTTATTATTCAGTATTTATGGAAAAAATTTAATCTTGGCACTGTGAAGAGACTTGAAAAAGGAATATTATGAGGTTCAAAGCTCTCTGTTTTGGGATATTGTGTGTTCTCTTTGCCTCTTATATTAACCCATAATGAGCAAGATTGAAGAATGCTGGAAAGTAATGGCCTTGGATGCAGTTGCTAAAACTTGTGCATCTGTGGTAAGATTAACATTTTTTTCTCCTGGATATTGGGATGCTTTGTTGACTAAAAATCAGTGCTTATAAACTTTCTATTAATTACTATTTTAAAACAATCATTGCTTGTTTGTCAGAATAAATCAACTACATAAAATTAAGTAAGTAAATGTTGCTACATCCGTGCAGAAGAGAGAGAATTCTTGCTTGCAAGGATTTTATGTCTAAATGTAAAGACACCGTAACTCTTCTATGTGCATGAGAAGTTCTAACTCACCTACTACAACCCACTGAACAATTTATTATTATTACTACAATTGTATAGATCAAGAAATTGAAGCACAGAGAGTAATTTGCTTAAGGTCATACAGCCAGTAAATGATGGTAAAAGAAGCTGGTCTAGAAAAATGGGCACAGATTTGGCTTTGACATTTACTGGCTGCAACTTAGAGTTTTGGCAAACTTCCTCATCATTAAACTATAGGAATTAAATGTTCTCTAAGTCCCTGTAATACCTTAAACTCTTTAGAATGATTGTAGTAATAAAGGCTGTTTGATATGCAATTGGCCATATAACTTTTAAGGTTTTTCTTTGGAGTTAACCATACAGTGACATGTCACAAAGGTCCTAGAGATGCTGGTTAGAAATACCAAAAAGAGCTTTTTTCAATGATATCAGATATGGGATTGTGGGAGTAGGGGTGGGGTATGAAGGACATGAATCCATTTGGAGTTGAAAACCAGGACATTTGAATCATTAGTAGTGTGATCATAAAATTTTTTATTAAATAAAATGAACAATAAAAAATGAAAATATAACAGCACGGCTACAAGAAAAAATTAAAGATTGTATAAGACATGGAAATTTTTTAGGTAAAAAATTTACAATTAAGAAATAATTACAACAGTTTATTGTAAAAAATAAAAAAATAAAAAGTTGAAAAAAAAACCTGCCAATTAATTGACAACTTTTGAATGATATAGTTCTTAATCTAAAATACAGAATATTTGAGATTTTTAAAGGCAACAGATTTATGTAATAAGATCTATACAGATCCAAATCTATTATTTGGAAATAATTCTTACAATTTCCTATTTCTGTTAGCTTATGTTGTTTATGTTTTGTTTTTAAATTTTCTGTTTGTATGCATTTAATGTTATTTCAAGATGAAAATGCTTAATTTTGTTTTGTTCCTACACACTATGAGTTTTGAAAATATGGGAATTATGAGATATGAAGAGCTTATTTCCATGATAATCAAGCTGGATTATACCCAACCACTTTCAAATGAATATATCACCGTGACTGACACAGCTTTTAATGACATTTCAGTATGTTTGTACTTGCCAAAGACAAAGTCAGAAACCCCAAGACGAGCTGTAATCTACATTCATGGTGGTGCTCTTTGTTTTGGAAGTTGCAGTTTGTCATATGAGGAAAAAGTCTAGCTGGCTGTATAATTTTAACACAGGAAATATTTAATATTTAATATAAATATACGTACTTACGTATACAAGCATATGTGCATACTTATGTGTATAATATGTATATGTATTGCTATAAATACTAGATAGCTAATGAAGAGATAGATATAGACATGTATGGCAATAAAATATCGTGGAAATTGTGACTTCTGGCTTTGTTTTATTTTTTGGTAAGCTTTTTCTTCTCCTCAGCTTTTATATTGAAAGAAATTACATGAAATGAAAGTAGAACATGAACAGATTAGTAAAACTTTTTATCTTTGGGTTAAGAATATATTCAGGAGCATAAACACTGAAGTGATGCAGATGTTGAAGCATACATTGTTGGTGGCTACAAGATTAAGTTTGTAGGTACTGGTTATAATAATGCTAACAGTGGCGAAGCTTAGAATGGTAGCTAATCTTGATTCTAAAAGGAGAACACAAAATAGAACTGCATTATAATAAGCTCTTCTCATGAAGTCTAGTTTGCCTACTTATCTCTGGTGATGATTCTAAGAGGCATATACAGCAGATTCAAAACAAAAACATGTATAAATTTACGTTTAGAAAAACTTTGGAAAGCTATCATAGAATGGTGCTGGTATATGGGAGGCCACTATTCTATTTTACTAAAACAAAATTAAACAAATGAATAGAATTGAAGAAAGATAAACAAGTAATAAATCAATTATTTTTTAAATTTATTATTATTATTTTACCTTTTGTCTTTCTCTAAGCCTCATTTGGTTCTAATTAGTTTGAGAAACTTATAAAGGTTGCAATGTAGCAAGTGACACTTAACCAAATATTAGTATTGAGGATTAGTCAAAGGGAAAATAAGCATGGAAAATTAAGGAGACACAAAGCCTCAAATTAATATGCAGAATGCTAAAATGATTAGGTTGCAATTTTGGCTTTCTGGTTTTCTCCTCCCTAGCTTTCTGACAATTGGAAAAAACACATAATAAGTTACCAATTTCACAGTGACTTGTCAAAAGAAAATGATTTGTGTGACTCAAATAGAGGTTAAAGTTTTTATTCAGTTGTCAAGCCTCAGGGAACATTTGAAGAGCACATGACTCCTCAGTTGAGGAAGGATAATGGTGTGTGGGGCTTTTTTTTTAAAGGTTGGGAAAAACTGAGTGTGTGTCCTTGTAGTTTCAGTTCAGGCAGCATATTCAACTTTAATGGAAACTCATGGTTGGGGGTGGGACCTGTGTTTATGTCCCTTGCTTGGTTTGGTTGGTGGAATCCTGAAAGCCAGTGTAATATTATTGCTTTCGCAAGGCTCATATTTTGCCAGCCACTCAAAGTTTACATGGTAGGGAAGGTAGGCAGTAATACAGTAAAAATAAGGGTGCAAATGTAGAAGACCAAGAGAAACAGGGACCCTCTATCATGTTTGTTTTATCCTTTTTACAGTGTATAAAGTGAAAAATGAATAAAATACAAAACTGGGCAATTTCCAAACTTGGAGATGAGAATCTGGCCTTAGAAAAAGACTTTCTATTATATGATGAACATCTTAAAACTCTTCTTACAGTCAGCTATTGGTTTTTATGATCATCCTTATACATATAGGCTAATAACATGACTCCAAGACGTGTAATTAGTAATATCAATGCTAGAAGTAGGTAACAGGTTGCAGTAAAGCTAAAGACTCTGTAAGACTGTGATTCAGAGGTGAATTCTATAGTACCTCAGGAAGCAGATGATCTATATGTCCTTCAGGAATCCTCATAAAGGTTGTTTTCCTTCCCGATGATTTTGGAAGAAACTGAAAAAGTGAATTCTAAAGCACACACTGTGACAAGGAAGGGAAGAACAGTCATTCTCTACAGTCAGTAAGGTATGAAGTCTTAAGATAGTGCTTCTCGAAGTTTAGTGCCTCAGAATCAGCTATCCGACTTGTTAAAAGATTGTTGGGTCCTCACTTGTGGAATTTTGAATTCAGTAAGTCTACGGTGGGCTCTGGATAATTTGCATTTCAAATGATAAATCAGTGTCCAGTTACTGCTGGTGCTGTGGGTCCAGACAGCACACTAGGCTAGCCTCCCTCTGGTGATCATTGCCACCGGGGGGCCCTACTCTGGCTCAGAAATCCTGTTCAGAGTATCCAGGCAGCTCTCTCTCTCTCTCTCATTCCTGTCAATGAAGATTCTGAGCCTGATCGCTCCAGGTTCCTAGTGCCTCCCAGTCAACTAGAGATCAAGCTGATTGCTCTTTCAGAGGAAATAGAGGATATGAGGGATTGTACGCGCTCAAATTTTTGAACCTTTCTTCCTTAGCTCAGTTCCCCCTTCTGTAAGTTTGTTACCAACCATCCTCATCTCTAGCTCCCCTCCTTCTAATACTCTCACAGGAAGAGGTATCTCCTCTCTTGACATAATTAGTCTTTCTTCTTTTGTGTGATATCGCATGGCTCTTATCCTATTATGACTTCATCAGAGTATGTCCATCAATCCTCTGTCTTAATGTTTTTTGTTTTTTAATTTTGAGATGACTCCCCCTAAACACGTTATGGTCATTCTTACCTTGAAAAAAATTTCCCTACTTGATCATGAATTCCTCTCTCTGATTAGTCCCTTCTCATTTTCCTTTCCTTCTCAGATTAATTTCCATACATATAAGCTCTAGTCCTTCCCTATCTCCTTGTGTTCCCGCTTTTAACGAATTCCTCAAGCTCCGTAAGCCATTGCATTTGATGAAGGCCACTCTTTTTTCCTCTTTGACATTTGCTGCTCCTCCCTTTGTTTTCTGTGACAAAATATCCCCTAGATTTCCTCTGCCCATCATTGTTTTCCCAGTCAATCAGTCTCTCTCCTTCTCTTTCTGTCTCTCTCTCAATCTCCCCTTGCCCCACCCATCTCTCATTTCAAAACAAAACAAACAAAATAATGGAGTTTCCATATTTATTCATCAGTGCTCTCCTCCCCCAGAATTCTCTCCCTATCTTCCGGTTTAGATTCTATACACTGTCTTTTTCAGTCTCTCATCTTCTCCAAATACCCACATGCTACTGACATCCAGTCCTGAATGCCCTTCTCTGACACTATTCCTGAGTTCTGGGTCTATGTGTTTAATTACCAATTAGACAATTACAGTCAGACGAACCACAGACATCACAAGCTCAACATGACCAAACACAATTCATGTAACACTTATGTCCAAACAGCCTTAGACAACAAACAAATAAGAAACTACCATCCACCCAAAAGAGTATCTCATCCTCTTGGATGCTTTCAGTAAATAACAATGGTCAGTTTTTTTACTGTTCCTTAGCCCTCGCATTAAATTACCATCTTCTACTCACTACACTTCTGAACATCTTGAACTCATTAACACAATTTATGTTATTTCATGATCTTTTACAGATACTCCTTTCTGATGTCTCTTCCTGTTTCCTGCTCAACTTTATTTTCTATACTTGGGCCTCTGATCATGTCATGATTATTGTGACATGTTAGAAAAAGGCTTCGTCTGAATTCTTCAGTGATTCTCATCAGTGAATGAAATAAATCTTTAGAATAGCATTCAGATTTCCGGGTTCTTACATTCTTTAACTTTTTCTTGCAAACACTCCTCTCTATAGTTTTGTTTCTACCATTCTGAGCTGCTGTAATTCCCCAAACACTCCATGTATTCTTAGAAATCTTTCTCTGACTGTGATTTGCTAGAATGCTCTTCCCACTGAATTCAAGAAATCTCTTACTCGCCCTTTCATATTCAGATAAAGTACTATTGTGTGTGTGTGTGTGTGTGCGCGTGCGTGTGCGTGTGTGTAGTCTTTCCTGGCTTTAAAAGACTAGCAGTGTTTCTATGTGTCCTTTGCAGCTTATATGTGCCAGATACCAACAATCCTTGTTTTGTTTCATCACTGTGTTGCACGTTTGTTTAGAATTTCCCCAGTAAGTGGCATCACCCCTTAGTATCTAACAAAGCACTTTCCATACAATGAACGTTCAACAAATGTCTTTTGGAAAAGAAAATATATTGTATGACTAAAAGGGACTTCTGTTGTTGATTTCTTGAGGGTTTATTATCCACAATGTTTTCCCAGTACTATTTTGTCTTTTTCATCACCTAAATGTTTCCAATAAATTCAATTTAATCTATAATTTAATTTATATTAGATATAAGGTGGTCAGAATACTCCAAAGAGATGCTTTAATGCCACTAACATTTTTATAAGGTCTATGAAATATGTAAGTGTTCATATACATATTACCTGGAACTTCAGTAACCACAAGAGAAATACCCACAAATGGAGATTTGAAAAATCCTTAGAAGTATTCCTGATTGTTAGATTGATTTCTCCTTCATTGATAAGGTCAATGATTATAACCAGTAGTTCCTAAAATTATCAGAATTATTTTCAGAGCACAATGTTACAACATTCTGCTCAGCTGAATTCCAGTTGTGTCTTTTTTCTATGTCTTGGTTTTATATTTGCATATTATTTGTTTGTAGATTTGCCAGAACTTATATAAATAACCTATAAAGGTCTTAGATGGTTTCTATTTTGTACAGATTAGGACACAGACACTACTACTATTCTCTGGTATTTGCAAATTTCAATTTCCTTTCTTCATTTTTCTAGACTTCCATATTTTCTTCTTTAAAACTTGTGAAAATTGCTTTCAGAACTAAGAAATATAAGAAAATATTTCTCTAGGAAACTTTTTACATACTTTTGAAGTTGTTGTTTTTCAGCATTTATCCCATTATTTTCTTTTTTGTATCGTGGTTTTACAAGTGATACAAATTCAATAAATGGACATAAAAGAGAGAAAAACATGAGCCAATAAGTTATATGAAAAAATATTGTATGAGTTTGAACAGTTAGAGATAATGAATGGGAAACAAAAAAATTAACTGACCTTTGTTATAAGTAAAAAATATTGGAAGAAAGAAATGAAGACAGGTTTGAAATATGTCACTGAGAGTTTTAAATATGAGGGTCAGAGGTCTCTATATCTCGTATATTTTAGTGTTCACCTGTGCATTGCCTAGTCTTACAAATTATCAACTTAATCTTTAATGAAAACATCATGTTTTCTACCTCAGAGATTAGAGCATTTACTTTTCTGTTTTCACAGTTGTTACACAGCCAGTATGTAATTAGCTTTTACTTTGAAGTTTTGTTAATGTGCAGGAAACACCTTAGAAATGTTTGGCATTTGATCACGATTCTAGAATTCTCTGAATTTTTAGGATCTTGTGGTAAATAAAGTAATAGCAAGTGTCATAGACTTGCCAAAGGGTTGTGACCAGGGCACTGGTAAAGTGGATTTGTGGTACCTCAGGAGAGAGGTGTGTGTGTGTGTGTGCCCATACTGGAAGGAGAGCCAATGGCTTGTGTGCCCAGCATGCCAAAATGCATGTGTACATCTGAGTCCACACACTGACTTGCCAGAACCTCTCTCAAAGTCTAGCTGCTTTTCATTAGACTCTGTCTTAAATGCCAAGGTTCTTGGACCATTTCATCATGTGGGATATTCAAAGAATGTGGAGGTTTGGAAGGAACCACATTATTCAGTGTTGTGGTTTTAGGCATTCAATACCTCTATTACTTTCTTTCTCCCCTGAAATCTGAACCAGTTGAAAGATCATATACAAAATTCAAGTAAACGTAAGTGAAAACATAACCATTATTTCTAAAGAAGGCTTTGGAGAATGTGCATTTAGGTATATATGTCACTCCAGTTAGATTAACCCATCTGTTTTGTCTATGAAACTTGCTGCCTGGAGGAGCAGAGCAGAAGAAAACACAACAGGCCACAAAAGGCTCTTGGGAGGATCATTGTGTGCAGACAGCAGATGGCAGGAGAAAAGTAGAATGGGCTGAACCTAACTTCTCTCCCTCAAAACACCAATTAATAAAGTCATCTTTGTTGGCCCCTGGAGAGCCTGACTGAAGAGACACTCCTGCCGAGTGCGTCGTGCTGATTCAGGTCCCACTGCATAGAAACAGGGGTAGGAAATAAAGTTCCTGTGTAGCCCTCACAAATCACATTTCTCTCTAAGTTCATAGCTATAATCATTTCTGTTGCTTTTTAATTACAGGGAGTACTTTGACACTATTTCTTCATTTCAGAGCAGAAGGCTTTTGACTTCCTGAACAGATGGATGGCAAACAAACTTGATGTTGTTGTTGCGGGACTGGAGTAAGAGAATGGTTTTTGTTTGTTTGTTTTTGGTTGCTGTGATTTTTTGCCTTCACCAAGTATAGGTCTGATTTCCAAATCAAGTCAGTTATGCCTCAGATAGATTTTTTTTTCAATTAATGTATTTTATTTGTCATCATTGCAACACAGACCATTCCTCAAAGGGGTCCAGTATCTCATTATTCTCCTTTGATCGAAGGAATTTCTGAGTGACACCCCAGGGTGAGCATTTTTGGAAAAGACTATTGCTCTAGACACATAAAACTCAGGTCCCATAAGGCCCTAATTATGCCCCAAGTAACTTAGCTAGATAGGAAGAAGTGAATAAACCATTACATGTTGGGATGGTAGGCTGTATTGGGGCTAATAATAGAATGCTTTATGTTAGAATAATTCTTGTTTAGAAGTAATAGAGGAAGTAAAGTTTGGGAACAACTGAGAATTTTAAGCCACTCTTATGGAAAGTGACCTTACATTCTGTATTTTTCTAGAGCATACCAGAATGTCTTAGGACAGGTCAGTGTTTTTTCACTCATGCTGGTATAATCTGGATTTCTGAAGCCAACATTCTCAGGAGGAATTTTTTTCTTCCCCCCTTCCTTGGTCCATAGTAACAAAAGCATATTTAGAGACTGCTAATCCAACAGTTCTTAGATGACATAGGGACATAGTTGTGACATTTGTGTTGTTGGTGGTGGTATTTTAGGTGGAAGCTATGGAAGTTTAGAGAGAAAACTTAGTTAAAAAAATGATCTAAACAGTAATTGCAGTCATTGTCGTTACGGTTACTTATAGTACAAGGAAGAACTTCTGTTTTCAGGGATATTTCTAATTTATAATGTTAGGATATTTTTCTTTCTACCTCCATAGCTTTTGAAGTAATCTAAATCTTATAGATTTTAAATCTGTTTTAATAGTGATACTTTGTGCCTGGCTTATATAGTCTATCAAATCCTTATGATTTGTTCTTTTCTCTGAAAAGTTTAAATGTGCTGCAGTTAAGGTAATAGATACGAACATCTTTTTGGTACATACCTATGTTTAAATTATACTTTGTTTAGGATTTTCTAAGTACAAGTTATAAAAATTTAAGAATCATCTCACCAACATTTAATGTTAAGTACAGATATTTACAAATTTTAGCATTCTGAAGAACAAAAAAGAAAAAGTTAGCCCTGAGAACAGATTAATAGAAGTACTCTCCTGTTTTTACTGATTCATGTATATGGGAGGGGAAATCCATTTCTATCCATTAAAGGAATGATGTGATAGTTTACTGTACAAATGAATTTACCAGAAACAAGCAAGCTCTCTAGCGTATCTAAATATTATTTATATTTCAAAAATTTTATCTAGAATCAACTCCTGGGCATTATCCATGATGAAGCATGTGCATTGCCAGTGTGTAGAATTTTTATCTAATGACTTTGAAAAAAATAGGACACTTGCCTAGAGTATGCTCTCAGATCGGCTGCCTTCAAAAACCCATGGTGCTATTTTTTTTTTTTAATGCTTCGATGGCTTGTTATATTTAGAATATAGTATAAGCTATAGAGCATCTCCAATCCAAAATGTACTTGGACTACAATTTATGCTTATATTCTCAGGGAGTTTATAACACTCTCCTTACTCCTCACAGGCAATGTCATTCTTGGACCTTAGAAACAAGGTTGAAAACCTTAATACCAATTTTTAGTCTTTCATATAAGAAATTAGCAAAGAACTCAGTTTTGGTATTTCGAAGATTAAACTAGAGAGTGTGGTGTTAAATTGCATCCATTTGGTATTTGAAAGCTACATGCACAGATACAGCCATAAATGGTACTTTCAAAAATTATTTACATAAATTGTTCTTTTTTAAAGGTATAGACTAGCTCCTCAACACTACTTTCCTGCTCAGTTTGAAGATAGCATCACTGCAGTCAAGTTTTTTCTTCAGGATAAAATTCTTACAAAATATGCACTGGATCCAACCTGAATCTGTGTTTTAGGAGACAGTGCTGGGGACACCTTAGCAGCGGCAGTCACTCAACAGGTACATTATATCTCTTTATACTGGGAGATGGAGATCAAAGCTCATTTTTTTTCCATGCAGACACCCAGTTCTTCTAGCACCATTCGTTGAAAAGACCATCCTTTCTCATTAGATTACAATAATGCTTGAGTCTAAAGTCAATTGACCATAATGTGACTATTTCTGACTTCTCTCTTCTGTTCCATTGATCTATATGTCTATCCTTATGCTAATACTATGCTGACTTCAACTTTGTTCTTTTTTTCAAAATTGTTTCTAGTGTTGCATGTCTTTTCCATAAAAATTTTAGGATATTTTGTCAGTTTCTAAAAAAGAAAGGCTAATAGAATTTTGATTGGTATTGCATGATATCTATAAATTTGGGGAGGCTTGACATCTTACTATTATTGAGACTTCCAATTAATGCATAAGGTCCTCTTCAATTTCCTCAGAAATAGTTTACTTTTTTAGTATTGAAGTCTTGCAAATCTTTTCTCAAATTTATTCCTGAGTTATTTTGGAAAAATTTCATCTACAATAATATTTTCCAAACGTTTATTGACAGTATATAGGAATACATTTCATTTTTACTTTGGTGTTTCCAATCATATCCTTGAAAGTTTCACTTATAAATTCTAGGTTTTTTTTTTTTTTAATTTTCTAGGATTTTCTACACAAACAATCATATCTTCTGTAACCAGAGACAGTTTTAATTCCTCCTTTCCTATCTTTATGCTTTGATTTTCCCTTGTTAATTAGTGTACTGGCTAAGGCTACCACGACATTATTGATTATAATTACCTTGCTCTAGATCTTAGCAGGACTTTGTTCACACTTCACTAATAAACATCTGAAGAATTTTCCTAGTTGGCTTTTGTCAGAGTGAAAGTCCCTTCTATTCCTAGTTTGCTGACAGTTTTTGCATAAATGGGTATTGAATTAGTTATATGTTTTTAATGCATCTATTGAAATGATGATGTGATTTTTCTCCTTTATTCCTTCAATGTGGTAAGTTATAGCAATTGACTTTCAGATCTTAAACAACTCTTGTAGTATTCCAGGCATGAGCCTCACTTGGTTATGGTGAATTGAAATTTTAATATATTGTTGGTTTTCACGTCCTAAAATCAAAAATTTTGTGGCTTTTGAGGGATTTATTCCTATTTATTAAAAATTTTTTGTCAGGTTTTGAGATAAGTGTTTTATTGGCCTCATTATATCATTTGGGAAGTTTACCAACTCCTCCCTGAAAAGAGAAATTCTTTCCTCTTAAATTTGAAAATAAAATACTCAGGGTTGGAGTACTTGAAGGAAGATTATACACATATGTTTATATTTTATATAAACATATACACATGCAAATATATATATACACACACATGTATATACACATATGCATAAACCTATATATGTAAGCCAATCTGTGACATCACATACACATACACATACAGAGCCCTAGTGTGGAGCCAGGACGGCAGTGGTAGCAAAGCCCCACCTTTGGCTGTGCACCTTGGGCCTCCCTTCAACTCAAGATGCTCCAGTTTGATCCCCTTCATACTTAGAGTTCTATATAAATTTTCTCAGGGGAAAAAAATAGAAAAGAGAATTTCATTGCCCGCCCCCCAAAATTTTGCAAACCATTAAACTTGTTGATTCCTGAGATCTCTTCCAATCTGAACTAATTTGCAATATATTTGAAATAATATGTCACTTATTAGAAGGATCTTGCTGCGTTGGGGTAGGAAGTGTGATAGAGAATGAAAGTTGAAACTCTCTCTTCCTTGTGATTATTATACCAATTACTATGCCAAGTCACACAGCAATCTGATCTCGATCTTTACCTAAAACTGGTTTTGTGTCTGAGGAGATTCTGAAAACTGTTGAACAATTACCCAGTAATGATCAAGCAACACCTTGCAACACGTATAATTCCTCTCTGCAGATTGTAATATTTGCTTGGCTTTGTAAGTGAAGAAAGCTTTTGAAATGACAATTAGATGTAGTCATAGAGACTTATAAAAATCTGAAGACCTGCCTTATAGCTTTCCAGCAGGGCAATCCTAAATATTAACACAGCTACCAAAAACAAATGCAATTCTCAGTAAACTTTGTAGGGCGGTACACAGTTTTTCTTGAAGTGAATTAAAATTTGACATTATTCTAATCTTTGAATTAATTAATTATTCGAGAAGATAATATCTCTTTAACTTTCTTATCTATCTGTTCAAAGAGATTGCTACAGCTAGAAATAGTGCATCACAACTGGGTATGCTTAAATAACATAAAAGCATGATTTCCTTTACCCTTTCTTGTTTATTTTTATGACCATACTTTAACTTACTCATTCTTCATTGTCTGCTAACCTTTCTACACGAGACATTTTAATCAAAAAGTTTTACTCCCTGTACTAGGATTATTTTTGATCTGGGTCATCAGAATGAACTTCTACATTATAATATATTATAAAGCTTTTTTATTTTTCAAAGTCTCATCATTCTGTGTTTAATAGTATGTTACAGATTTATGGCCTGAAAAACTCAGTTTCAATAAGAATATACCACTGAGAGATCACCATTTTTCTGTGTACTCTGAGAAGACTTCAAGAGGGCATATTAGATTTGTTTTTCCTATATGGATACAAAAAGGTGACTCATTGTTTCATATAAAATTCACAATATAAAAAGATGTTCTCCTGGATTAGGAGGGCAAATAGAGTCTTACATAATTTTCTTTTGTGGACCTTTTCCATTTTTCAATTATATTCCCATTATTAAAAGGCAATGACTGTTACTACAATTTTGAGATTTTTTGGTAACATTATATAATGTGTCCTAAAATCACTAATGTTGCTTGCCTGTTACAATGATCTGGATGGTCAGTATAGTCAAGGAAACTTTTTATTTTAAAGGAATCTATACATTGTTTTTTATTTATTTAATATAAATATCTTTTTCATTTTAGAAAATAGTATGAATTGATTTGATATTTTGAAGTAATTTATTAAGTTCCCTCTGTTCAATTTTTAAAAACTATGTGTTTCAATATAGGTAATTTAAAAAAGAAGCTCTGATATAAGATATCTGTATGTATTAAAGTTTATACTTTTGGCTTTTCTAAATATACCATTCCTACTAATTTGGATCATTTGTCATAAGGTGGTAATGTGGGCTGTGATCTGATTTAAAACAATTTTTTTATGGTCACATATGATCTTACATGTTTGACGCTTCTTTAAAAATATTTAAAAATTTTTCCTTACAAAACAGTCTTAATAGTACATATTAATCAGAAACTGTAATTAATGATGACACTTTGTTGACTGACATTTAGCACTCTTGTTACTGCCATTTTTGTTTTTTTATCACCATGTGATCACAATATCTAAGTGTTGCACCGACTACCTGAAGCCCATTGAAAGCAGAAACATTTGTCCTCTTACTTTGAATCTTGCATCACCATTGTTCTGGAAGCTTCTATTCATCTGTCCTAATCAAATCAAGATGAACTGCAGAAGCCACTGTGTAGTCCCAGGATGGTGTCTGTCATCATTTGTTAGCCTTGAACTGAGTAACCCTCTCCTAAGACTGGGAGAGATTCCTCAACTCTTCTATTACGGGTGAATTAGCAAAATCTCTTTTTCTCCTTAAATCCATCAAGTGGAACACATGTCAAGGGAACATCCTGGTTTCAGGAAAAGATGTATCTCAGTAAGATTGCTAGATTAAATAAAAGATTGGCTAACATCCTCAGGTCTGTAAAACCAAAACACCTTTATGAATAGAGAAAGTTAAGCCTGACATTTTTAAGGCTTTGAAATCATTACCTTTTAACTTTTGAAAGCTGTTCACCTCTACATTGTGATGACAAAGTTGTCTTACTCTAAAGTGACAAATAAAGTTCAGTTTGGCAGGTAAGAAAGCTGTTTTGTCCCATCCTGACATGAGCCATTTAACCATCATAATTTTATTTTTTTTTAGATATGAGTTTTATTCCTCATCAGTGGGAATGATATTCACAGTTATGATGTAATTAATTTGCCACTAACTTATATGTTTGCCTTGTAAGAGATGAATGAACTATAGCTGTTTCAAGGCCACAGAATTTTAAATTCCAGTTCATGTATGATTATGTTAAGGATATTTTTAATGAGGATTATTTTCCTTAAGAAGCTAGTTTTGCTTTTTTTTTTTTTTTTTTTTTAACATGGAAGCTTAAGGATAAGAGGCATTTATATTAGCCAGATAAAGAATAATATGTAAAGAATTTCTATTTCCCTGTCTCTGTCTCTCTTTCCTTGGTCTCCCTCTCTCGTCTAAGAGACCTCCAGCTTGAAATTAGTTTTGATTCACATGTTCATTGTTGTCTATTGCCTATAAATTAAAATATATTTTCTTAAAGAAATAATGGCAAAATGCTGAACAATCATCGACAGAAAGACACTGAAACTCACCAAAGAAGACACACCACCTCCAGGGACAAAGGAGAAGCCTCAATGAGATGGTAGGAGGGGTGCAATCACATTAACATCAAATCCCATAAATGCTGGGTGAGTGACTCACAGACTGGGGAACAGTTATACTGCAGAAGTCCACCCACTAAAGTGAGGGTTCTGAGCCCCATGTTAGGCTTCCCAACCTGGGAGTCCAGCAATGGGAGGAGGGATCCCCAGAGAATCAGACTTTGAAAGCCAGAGGGACTTGATTGCAAGACCTCCACAGGACTGGGGGAAACAGAGACTCCACTCTTGGAGGGCACACAAAACAGTGTGCTCACCAGGACCCAGGGGGAAGGAGCAGTGGCCCCATAGGAGACTGAACCAGATCTACCTGCTGGTGTTGGAGGGTTGACTGCAGAGGTGTGGGGCAGCTGTGGCTCACTGAGGAGACAGGGGCACTGGCAGCAGGGGTTCTGGGAAGTGCTCATTGGCGTGAACCCTCCCAGAGTCCACCAGTAGCCCCACCAAAGAGCCCGTAGTCTCCAGTGCTAAGTAGCCTCGGACCAAACAACCAACAAGGTGTGAACACAGCCCCACCCATCAGCAGACAAGCAGATTAAAGTTTTATTGAGCTCTGCCCACCAAATTGGATTAAAGTCTTACTGAGCTCTGCCCACCTCGCCCTACCCACCATCAGTCCCTCCCATCAGGAAGCATGCACAAGCCTCTTAGATAGCTTCCTCCACAAGAAGGCAGACAGCAGGATCAAGCAGTATGAGCAGTGTTTCGTCTTGTGGAACTGAAAACCACAGCCACAGAAAGACAGAGAAAATGAAAAAGCAGAGGACTTTGTACCAGATGAAGGGACAGGACAAAACCTCAGAAAAACAACTAAATGAAGAAGACATAGGCACCCTTACAAAAAAAGAATTCAGAATAATGATGGTGAAGATGATCCAGGACTTTGAAAAAAGACTGGATGCAAAGATCGAAAAGTTTACCAAAGACCTAGAAGAATTAAAGAGCAAACAAACAGAGATATGCAACACAATAACAGAAATGAAAAATACACTAGAAGGAACCAACAGCAGATTAACTGAGGTAGAAGGGCGAATAAGTGACCTGGAAGACAGAATGGTGATAATCACTGATGCAGAAAAAATAAGGAAAAAAGAATGAAAAGAACTGAAGACAGCCTGGATACCTTTGGGAAAATGTTAAACGTGCCAATATTTGCATTATAGGGGTCCTAGAAGGAGAAGAGAGAGAGAAATGACCTGAGAAAATATTGGAAGAGATTATCGTTGAAAACTTCCCTAACATGGGAAAGGAAATAGCTACCCAAGTCCAGGAAGTGCAGAGAGTCCCAGGCAGGATAAACCCAAGGAGAAGCACACCAAGACATATAGTAGTCCAACTGACAAAAATTAAAGACAGAGAAAAGTTATTAAAAGCAACAAGGGAAAAACGACAAATAACATACAAGGGAACTCCCATAAGGGTAACAGCTGATTTCTCAGCAGAAACTCTGCAGGCCAGAAGGGAGTGGCATGATGTATTTAAAGTGATGAAAGGGAAGAAACTACAACCAAAAATACTCTACCCAGCAAGGATCTCATTCAGACTCGATGGAGAAATCCAAAGCTTTACAGACAAGCAACAGCTAAGAGAATTCAGCACCACCAAACCAGCCCTACAACAAATGCTAAAGGAACTTCTCTAAGCAGGAAACATAAGAGAAGAAAAGGACCTACAGAAACAACAACAAAACAATTAAGAAAATGGTAATGGGAACATACATATCGATAGTTACCTTGAATGTAAATGCACTAAAGGCACCAACCAAAAGACACGGACTGGCTGAATGGATACAAAAACAAGACCCATATATATGCTGTCTCCAAGAGACCCACTTCAGACCTAGGGACACATACAGACGGAAAGTGAGGGGATAGAAAAAGATATTCCATGCGGATGAAAATCAAAAGAAAGCTGGAGTGGCAATAGTCATATCAGATAAAATAGACTTTACAATAAAAAATGTTACAAGAGACAAGAAAGGACATTACATAAAGATCAAGGGATCCATCCAAGAAGAGGAGATAACAATTATAAATATATATGCACCCAGTATAGGAGCACCTCCATACCTAAGGCAAATGCTAACAACTATGAAAGAGGAAATGCAAGGCAGAAAGAGAGACACAGATGTAGAGAACAAACACATGGACACCAAGTAGGGAAAGCAGGGAGGGTTGGGGGGGAATGAACTGGGAGACTGGGATACCAAATTGTAGACTCTAAATGTATGCTGTTTATTGTCTGTTAACTGTATCTCAATAAAAGTTCTTAAAAAAAAAAAAAAGAAAGAATGGGGACTTCCTAGGTGGCGCTGTGGTTAAGAATCCGCCTGTTAATGCTGGGGAAACGGAATCGAGCCCTACTCTGGGAAGATTCTACATGCCAGAGAGCAACTATGCCTGTGCGCCATAACTACTGAGCCTGTGTTTTAGAGCCCATGAGCCACAACTATTGAGCCTGTGCACCTAGAGCCCGTGCTCCGCAACAAGAGAAGCCACTACAATGAGGAGCCCCATGCACCACAATGAAGAGTAGCCCCTGCTCACCGCAACTAGAGAAAGCCCGTGTGCAGCAACGAAGACCCAATTCAGCCAATAAATAAATATAATTAATTAATTAATTAAAAAAAAAGAAATAATGGATAATGGCTACCAGATATGCACTTCTTTTAAATCCTGTCTTATCTCTGAAACCAACAGACAAATCAACCAACCAACCATCAGACACAATTCCTCTGTGTATGTTTACACATTTACTGTCTTCTTTCATTTCTTTTACCATGTCCTCTGGGTTCCTTGCCTCCCACCTCCCACCTCTCCAGGGATCTTTTTCTAAAAGTTGTTTTTTTTCTTTACGGTATCTTCAAAATCTCTAACTTCATTTGTTCTTTCACTTCAGCATATAATCCTATTTAGGCTTTCTCATCTTAAAATCAAAACAAAAAGACAAAGATAATAAGCCTTTCGTAACTGTTCATCTAATCTTCTGGATAAATTGTTGGGTTCCTTTAATATCAGTTTCAATGACAATAAGAAGTATAGTTAGCATTTACTGAGTACTTACTGTCCCATCATTACCTTTCTTTTTGTATCCAACTTCAATTAAAAGCAAATTATACTCTTTTTCTACATACTCATATACCCTCCTCAGATCATCACTTTGTGTTCTGTCCTGGCCATTCCTTTTTATTTGCTGTGGCTAAGTGTGTCAATCATCTTTGTTTTCTAAATCCAAGGGCATTTTTGTTGTTGTTCTTTTCATCATTTAAAACTCTCGCCAGCTTCTGTCTTAGAAAATGCTTTCTTCCAATGAGGTCTGTAGAAGCACTCTCCTTTTTCCCCTCTTACTTCTCTTTCATTCAGCTTCATGTGAGATGAACTCCTTCTCTTTAAATCTGGTATTTTCAGCGCTGAACCCTTGATCATTCTTTCATCCCATACTCTTCCTGAGCTCCCGGCTTCAGCTCTGATTCATGCTGAAGGCTCTCAAATCCATGCCTTCCATTGAAACCACTGTCATGAGCTCAAAACCCATGTATCCAAATAGATTTCTCCACCTGGCTGTTGCATAAGCTCCTGAAACTCCTCCAGGCAAACCTCTTCTGTATCACCTCTACATTACCTGAAGCAGTTTATACACAGTTACAGTATAGGGATTATCATATTATTTGTTTCATGTGTATATTCCCAGTTAGACTCTAAGTGTTTTGCAATCTGGAACAATACTTTTTATTTTTTTTTCTTCTTCTTCTTCTTTTTTAACAATGTTTTAAAAAAAATTCTTTATGTTTCCAAACCCTGGCAGCAACCTGTCTTCTCCCTCCACCCTTCAGAATAACCCAGGGTTTGAACTCCTCCTCTCTTCAACCTGTTTTATCTGATTAGCTACTTCCCTTAACCTGTCCCATTGCGCAACAGAAAACAATCTCACAGGTAATCCTCAATACGTCTTTGTAGAAAAAAATCTAGGGATTAAATAAAGACACTGCTCTGTGCACTGCTGGAACAGGTAGCAAGTGCTTGCTCATTTTGGAAATCAGGCTGGCTTTTTACTTGCCTGAGAAGAGTGTGGGTGGATTCATTTTGTCCCCTCCCTGTTCATGTAGTCACTGTTTGTTTCTTTCGCTTGGTCTGAAAAAATGAAAGAAGTCCATAAGTGTTGTATCAGAGGAAAGGAGGAAAGTATAGTGAGTGATGAGGTTAGAAAGGTTGGTGGGGCAAGTCATGAAAGGGCCTTGTGAGGCTTGTTTCCTTCACTCCAAGGGCACAAGGAAGTCACTGAAAAGTTTCAATCACATTGGTGTTTAACAAAAATAACTCTTGTTACAAAATGGAGAGTAGAATAAATGAAGAGATAATACTGGAAGAGCCTGAGACTGTGTATGGAGGAATGGGGGTCCCGCTGAGCCCAGTCTTCCAATCAGCTCACCAGAATACACCAGGTGACTCTAGTCAATACCATGTGAAGCACCTGAATAATCCCGCCAAATTCTACTTGAATTTCTGGCTGAAAGTATCATGAAATATAATAAAGTGCATTTTGTTTTAAAAAACAAAAACAAACAAACAAACAAACAAACAAAATGGAGAGTAGATTGGAAAGTGGGAAAGGAAAGTATATGGAAAGAATTGCAATACTTTGAGCAAGAAACCGAGTGTCGTGGATTAGGATAGTGGCAGTGGGCATGGAGAAAAATGGATGAATTAGTAAAATAAAAAGAAGTGGAACTGACAGGCCTGGGGAACTACAGCACTGAGCTTGGGGGATGATAAATAAAACTAATTTCGAGGTGGATGTCTCTTGGATGAGAGAGGGGCTCGGGGAAGTGGATTTGAGTGTTTTGTGATATATACAAGAGGAAATTCAATATAAAACACTAAGCAGAATGTCTTGCTTGTAGTACATGCTCATTGAATATTAGTTATCATGATTTCTCAAGCAGTAGGTGGGTTCCGATCCAAAGTGAACTTCTGGGAGCTAGGCTTGTGTCTAAAAGTGGAGGTGGGGCTGGTGAAAACTGTGTGTTCTAGAGAAATAAGGGATATGAAAATAGGAGAGAATTGGGTAAGGACCAGAGTAAGCTAGAGATTGAAATGGTGAAAAGAAGCAGCATATGACAGTGCTCTTCCGTTGTACAATAATACTTACACATGGTTGGGGGGAGGGTATGTTTTTCAGCAGCCTTCTGTGGTTTGAGCCACGGTTTATACAGGTGTTAAGATGTTTGTCTGGTTCAGACAATACTTCTGCCTCCTCAAACACAAATGGAGCTAGGCCAATATATCCTATGCTTTGCCTGCTCAAAGATCAACAAATGTTTTCTGAAGCATTCCAAAGATAAATTGTTGGGTTCCTTTAACATTTGTTTCAATGACAATAAGTAGTGTAGTTAGCATTTACTGGGTACTTACTGTATGCCCAGAAGTGTACTATGAATGCTTTCTCTCACCCCCACAAAAACCATATGCCATACTTCCTATTGTTATATCAATATTAGGGATCAGGAAACTGAGGGTTTACAAGTTTAAGTAACTTGTCCAAGGTCATAGAGCTAATATGTTGTAAATCCAGGACTCAGACCCAGATATGAAAATCTTAACTGTTGAGCAACATTGATTTCAGACTCCTCTTTCCCAATTGGCTGGGCATTGCACCCGGACATGGGTCACCATGAACCCGGCACCTTTGAGTCACATGCTCTGTTTCACTGTCCTACTTCTAGAACATAAATGGGAGGTGAGATTCTTGGGAATAATAAGCAGCAGGAAAGGACAGGATGAATCCATAAGGAAGAGAGTAAGTTAGTCATCTTGGGCTCTTTAAAGGGCCCCGCCTTAGTCCATTTGAGCTGCTATAACAATACCAGTGACAAGGTTGCTTATAAATAACAGAAACTTATTTCACATAGTTCTGGGGGTTGGGTGGGGGCCCTCTCCCAGCTCATAGGTTTCTCACTGTATCCTCACATGACGGGAGGAGAGCTAGCTCTTTGAGGCCTCTTTTATAAGGGTATTAGTCCCATTCACCAGGGGTTCCACCTCATAACCTAATCACTTCTCAAATGCTACCTACTCACACCATCACCTTGGTCATTAGATTTTCAATATATGAATTTTGGAAGCACATAAACATTTAGACTATAGCAGGCCTGGTGTAGGAGTCCTCCAGTTTCCAGTATGGTTTGAACATGTGTCCTCGAATGAGACTGAAGGGCCTCTCATGTTGGGATTCCTTCATTATTGTCCATAGTTCATCCAGATACTCACTGACTATCTGTGTTTTGGGAAAATTGTGTGTAGTGTGGGGGTGGGGTAGGTCAATAGTGAGGAAAATTAGTCAGTGGTGTTGGGGGGGGCAAGCACAGTTGTTCTAAAGCTGGGTGCACAGGGTTGAAAATTAGCAGATTTGCTAAGTTTGGTGAACAAGAAGACATCAGCAATGTAGGAACACCACAAGCCAATGTGTTTTGCATCCATCCATCCTTCTGTGAATGACAGGCAGTGGATAAGTTGCTATGGATGTGCAGAGCTTTGGATAGATAACACACTCCCAAACCAGCAGTCGAAATGGAAGGGACTTTTGTGAACCAATGGGTTGAGAGGGACAGTGGGTGGTGAGGGATTCAGTTGCAGGGACTGCAATATAGCCCATTGGCAGGGGAACCTACCATTCTTTAGGACGGTGCCATGCCCTAGTACATGATCTCAGGACATTTGGCGAGTGGGAGAGGATTTAGTAATGCTTCAGACAGCCTGCAGCAGGCTTGATACCAGGCGCAACTGTTCATGACAGACAACTGCTTTGAGTGGGCTTCAAAGCAGTTGAGTTGATAGACTGATACAGGCCTCTCTGGGCAAGGCAGAAAGTCATGGATCATTCCTTCTCTGACTTTGTGACCAACCACCCCTCAGCCATGACTCCCAACTCCTGCGAGTTGGTTGTGAACAAAGATATTGATGCAGGAGTGAAAATGGCGCTGACCCACATGTCCCTCCAAGCTTTCTGCCACAATTTAGACGTCTTTTATGAACAGGTCCCAGAGTTTGCTCTCAAACATGGAGACTGAGGAGATCAGTCTTTACCATGATGCTAATAAACTACTCTCATAATGACAATAATATCAGTGGCAAGGCCTATAACTTGAAAAATTAGAGATTCAAATTAGGTAGTTTATTAAATGAGCGACAGAGTGAATAATTTATACAGGGGAATTTTACTTTCAATATCATAAATTTAGGATTAATGGTGTTTAAGTATATAAGGTTTAAATGCATCATATCCCTTGTGTTCTCACTGGAATAATGTTAATTACTTAAAAAAATTAAGAGCAAAAATGGGCTTTCTTGAACATCTTCCATAATCATTTAACTACTGATTACCCAAAGGTCTTTATTTTACTGAAAAAGTAATAAAAAGTGGAGAGAAAAGATGGCGGCGAAGTAGAGAGACGTGGAGTGCATCCCTCTCCACAGATGCGTTGGGAATGCACAGAAGGACGCAGTCATTCCCACAGAGAACCAGCTGAACACCAGCAGACGGCCTCAGACACCAGAAAGGGCTGCGGGGAGCCCGACATAGCCAATAGGTAGGCATCTACGACGGCTCAAAGACGGTGAAGCGGCGGAGCTGTGGCAGACGGGAGGGAGTGAGAAACATACGGAGGGTCCACAGTGCAGCTCAGCGTTCCCGGACCGAGACATTGATCCGCGGCTGAACGGCGGGTCCGGGAGCGGGAGCGTGGGAACCGGAGAGCTGGTTCAGGGGGAGAAACATTGTTGCCGGTAGGGTGACGGACCGAGAGGACAGGAGGGAGGAGGTCCGCGGAGAGGAGAGGAGTGCCCGTCCCTGAGAGCTGCCCGGCCATGATGGCGGCTGGAGGCTGCAGGCTCCCGGGCGGGGGGAGGAGCCTCGCGCATAGCCTCTCCCTCTCTTTTGGCGCCTCTGCAACAGGCAGTGGAGAGATGCCCCTGGGCCACCTAAGGCGCTCAGGGAGAACAAGTACCCTCAGGCACTCGGGCGGGGCTAGATTAAAACTCCTTGCAACGCCAGCAGCAGGGAAGCTGCCGAGAGAAAAAAAAAAAAAAAAACCAACAACAGCATCAAAAAGAAAAAAACCCCAAGAGAGGCCCAACTCTAAGACTTTCTGTGTACGCCTGAGCCACCAGCGTCCCTCTGCAACAGGCACCTCCAAGCCTGACTGAAACAACATTGCGCCACTGCTCACTTACTCCCAGGAGAAGGAGCCACTATTGTACCCTCTCCCTCCCCACACACCAACGCTTACAGACGAACAATAAAGGAACCTCTGCTGGTCACAGAATAACACAAAAAAACCCAAGGCAAGGAGAAGGACACTTACAGCTGAGACGCTAAGGAAACAGAAATAGTAGTATCAATACCTATTGAACTGGTCCATTCTGGGATCAGTTCTGGATTTTTTTTTTTCTTTTTCTCTCTCTCTCTCTTTTTTTTTCTTTATTAAATACGATCTTAGCCCTAAGGGATCTACAAGTTTTATAACATAATTTTTTAATGATATTTTTTATTCTTTTTTTTTTTTTTTGCCTTTTTATATACTTCTATATCTAGCTAAGTTTTTGGTAGTACGGACAATATATCTCTCATACTTTCCTTTCATCCCTATCTTTTATACATTTCTATTCCTTTCTTTTTATTTGCATGTTTCCAACCACATTACGCTCTTCTGTTCCCCTTTCTTCCAGCCATTTTAAGTTTATTTTATCTTAACATACTTATAAGCAACACTATCGGTCTGCTCAGACTCCTTGCTCTATTCTCCAGATGACGCACTGCCTTGGTATTTAATATTAGGCTTTTGTCTTTATCTTAGTTCTTAGTACAGTTGTCTAATTACATTCTGAGAATCTCCATTCTCTCTGGTGGTACTCTAGCTCTTTTCTATATTTGATCCTAGCTTACAAAATCTCCCTGGATTGATGTTTGTATGTGTAGGGTGTTATTTGTTTGTTTTTGCTTTTGTCTCTGATTTGTTCTGTTTCAGTTGTCAATTTCTGTTGGGTTTCTCTTTGAATATCTGATAGCACACTGGGGTTCTGTCAGGTCTTTCTAGAGCCTTATGTCCTAACGGATTCAGTAATTGTGTGTCTTATACATATATGTGTTTCCTAGACTTAATATTCGTTTAATCCAATACTTGGACATTAGTCTGAGGCTTGGACAGTCTTCTATAAACACTTCTATCGCCAGGACAAGCAACCCCAAAAGTTTGGCCAACCATGAGGAAACAAAGAAACACCATGCAGGCAAAGGAGCAGGAAAAAAACCCACAAGACCAAATAAATGAGGAGGAAATAGGAAAAATGCCTGAAAAAGAATTTAGAGTAATGATAGTAAAAATGATACAAAATCTCGATACCAAAATCGAGAAAGTACAAGAAACAGTTCATAAGAACTCAGAAAAACAAACAGCAATGGATAACAAAATAACTGAAATTAAAAATGCTCTAGATGCTATAACCAGCAGAATGACTGAGGCAGAAGAACGAATAAGTGAGTTGGAAGATAGAATGGGGGAAGTAAATGCCACAGAGCAGGAAAAAGAAAAAAGAATAGAAGACAGTCTCAGAGACCTCAGTGATAACATTAAGCGTACCAACATTCGAATTATAGGCATCCCAGAAGAAGAAGAAAACAAGAAAGGGTCTGAGAAAATATTTGAAGAGGTTCTAGTGGAAAACTTCCTCAACATGGGAAAGGAAATAATGAACCAAGTCCAAGAGTCCCATACAGAATAAACCCAAGGAGAAATACACCAAGACACATATTAATCAAACTAACGACAATTCAACACAAAGAAAAAATATTAAAAGCAGCAAGAGAAAAGCAACAAATAACATATAAGGGAAAACCCATAAGGATAACAGCTGACCTTTCTACAGAAACTCTGCAGGCCAGAAGGGAATGTCAGGATATACTGAAAGTCCTGAAAGAGAGAAACCTACAGCCAAGAATACTCTCTACCCAGCAAGAATCTCATTCAGATTTGAGGGAGAAATCAAAAGCTTTCCAGACAAGCAAAAGTTAAGGGAATTCAGCACCACCAAACCAGCCTTACAACAAGTGCTAAAGGAACTTCTCTAAGTAGGAAACACAAGAAAAGGAAAACACCTACAAATACAAACCCAAAACAATTAAGAAAATGGTCATTGGAACACACATGTCAATAATCACTTTAAATGTAAATGGATTAAATGCTCCAACCAAAAGACACAGACTGGCTGAATGGATACAAAAACAAGACCCTTCTCTATGCTGCCTACAAGAAACCCACTTCAGACCAAGGGATACATATAGACTGAAAGGAAAGGGATGGAAAAAGATATTCCATGCAAATGGAAGTCAAAAGAAAGCTGGAGTAGCAATACTCATATCAGACAAATTAGACTTGAAAGTAAAGACTATTACAAGAGACAAGGAAGGACACTACATAATGATCAAGGGATCCATTCAAGAAGAACATATCACAATGGTAAATATCTATGCCCCCAATATAGGAGCACCTCAATACATAAGGCAAATGCTAACAGCTATAAAAGGGGACATGGACAGGAACACAATAATAGTGGGAGACTTGAACACCCCACTTACATCAATGGACAGATCATCCAAACAGAAAATAAATAAAGACACACAAGCTTTAAATGACACATTAGACCATCTCGATTTAATTGATATTTATAGGACATTCCGTCCAAAAACGACAGACTACACTTTCTTCTCAAGTGCACACAGAACATTTTCCAGGATAGATCACATCTTGGGTCACAAATCAAACATCAGCAAATTCAAGAAAATTGAAACCATATCAAGCATCTTCTCAGACCACAACACCATGAGACTAGATATCAATTACAGGAAAAAAACTGCAAAAAGTACAAACACATGGAGGCTAAACAATTCACTCTTAAACAACCAAGGAATCACTAAAGAAATCAAAGAGGAAATCAAAAAATATCTAGAAACAAATGACAACGAAAACACAACAACCCAAAACCTATGGGACACAGCAAAAGCAGTTCTAAGAGGGAAGTTTATAGCAATACAGTCCTACCTTAAGAAACAAGAAAATGATCGAATAAACAACCTAACCTTACACCTAAAACAACTAGAGAAAGAAGAACAAAGAAACCCCAAAGTGAGCAGAAGGAAAGAAATCATAAAGATCAGAGCAGAAATAAATGAAAAAGAAAGGAAGGAAACCATAGCAAAAATAAATGAAACTAAAAGCTGGTTCTTTGAGAAGATTAACAAAATTGATAAACCATTAGCCAGACTCATCAAGAAAAAAAGGGAGAAGATGCAAATCAACAGAATTAGAAATGAAAAAGGAGAAGTAACAACGGACACCTCAGAAATACAAAACATTATGAGAGACTACTACAAGCAACTATATGCCAATCAACTGGATAACCTGGAAGAAATGGATACATTCTTAGAAAAATACAATCTTCCAAGACTGAACCAGGAAGAAATAGAAACCATGAACAGACCAATCACAAGTACAGAAATTGAGGCAGTGATGAAAAATCTCCCAACACACAAAAGCCCAGGATCAGATGGGTTCACGGGCGAATTCTATCAAACATTTCGAGAAGAGTTAACACCTATCCTTCTCAAACTCTTCCAAAATATTGCAGAAGGCGGAGCACTCCCAAACTCATTCTACGAGGCTACCATCACCCTGATACCAAAACCAGGCAAAGATGTCACAAAAAAAGAAAACTACAGACCAATATCACTGATGAATATAGATGCAAAAATCCTCAACAAAATACTAGCTAACAGACTCCAACAGCACATTAAAAAAATCATACACCATGATCAAGTGGGGTTTATCCCTGGGATGCAAGGATTCTTCAATATACGCAAATCAATCAACATGATACATCATATCAACAACTTGAAGGATAAAAACCATATGATCATTTCAATAGATGCAGAAAAAGCTTTTGACAAAGTTCAACATCCATTTATGATAAAAGGTCTCCAGAAAATGGGCATAGAAGGAAATTACCTCAACATAATAAAAGCCATATATGAAAAACCAAAAGCCAACATCGTTCTCAATGGGGAAAAACTGGAAGAATTCCCTGTAAGAACAGGAACAAGACAAGGGTGTCCACTCTCACCACTATTATTCAACATAGTTTTGGAAGTTCTAGCCACAGCAATCAGAGAAGAAAAAGAAATCAAAGGAATACAAACTGGAAAAGAAGAAGTAAAATTGTCACTCTTTGCAGATGACATATTATATATAGAAAACCCTAAAGACTCTACCAGAAAACTGCTAGCACTAATTGATGAGTTTAGTAAAGTAGCAGGATACAAAATTAATGCACAGAAATCTCTTGCATTCCTATACACTAACAACGGAAGAGCAGAAAGAAAAATTAAGGAAACTCTCCCATTCACCATTGCAACAAAAAGAATAAAATACCTAGGAATAAACCTGTCTAAGGAGGCAAAAGATCTGTATGCAGAAAACTTTAAGACATTGATGAAAGAAATCAAAGATGACACAAACAGATGGAGAGACGTACCATGTTCCTGGATTGGAAGAATCAACATCGTGAAAATGACTGTACTACCCAAAGCAATTTACAGATTCAATGCAATCCCGATCAAATTACCAATGGCATTTTTCACAGAACTAGAGCAAGAAATCTTACGATTTGTATGGAAACGCAAAAGACCCCGAATAGCCAAAGCAATCTTGAGAAGGAAAAATGGAGTTGGTGGAATCAGGCTTCCTGACTTCAAACTATACTACAAGGCCATAGTGATCAAGACAGTATGGTACTGGCACAAAAATAGAAAGGAAGATCAATGGAATAGAATAGAGAACTCAGAAGTAAGCCCAAACACATATGGGCACCTTATCTTTGACAAAGGAGGCACGAGTATACAATGGAAAAAAGACAGCCTCTTCAATAAGTGGTGCTGGGAAAATTGGACAGCAACATGTCAAAGAATGAAATTAGAACACTTCCTAACACCAGACACAAAAATAAACTCCAAATGGATTAAAGACCTACATGTAAGGCCAGACACGATAAAACTCCTAGAGGAAAACATAGGTAGAATACTCTATAACACACATCAAAGCAAGATCTTTTTTGACCCATCTCCTATAATAAAGGAAATAAAATCAAGAATAAAGAAATGGGACCTCATGAAACTTAAAAGCTTTTGCACAGCAAAAGAAAACATAAACAAGACTAAAAGGCAATCCTCAAAATGGGAGAAAATAATTGCCTATGAAACAATGGACAAAGGATTAACCTCCAAAATATACAAGCAGCTCATGAAGCTTAATACCAAAAAAGCAAATAACCCAATCCACAAACGGGCAGAAGACCTAAATAGACATTTCTCCAAAGAAGACATACAGATGGCCAACAAACACATGAAAAGATGCTCAACATCACTCATCATCAGAGAAATGCAAGTCAAAGCCACAATGAGGTATCACCTCACACCAATCAGAATGGCCATCATCACAAAATCTGGAAACCACAAATGTTGGAGAGGGTGTGGAGAAAAGGAACTCTCCTGCACTGTTGGTGGGACTGTAAGTTGGTACAGCCACTATGGAAAACAATTTGGAGGTTCCTTAAAAAACTACAAATAGAACTACCCTATGATCCAGTAATCCCACTACTGGGCATATACCCAAAGAAAACCATAATCCCAAAAGAAACTTGTACCATAATGTTTATTGCAGCACTCTTTACAATAGCCAGGACATGGAAGCAACCGAAATGCCCATCAACAGATGAATGGATACAGAAGATGTGGCATATATATACAATGGAATATTACTCAGCTATAAAAAGGGATGAGATGGAGCTATATGTAATGAGGTGGATAGAACTACAATCTGTCATACAGAGTGAAGTAAGTCAGAAAGAGAAGGACAAATATTGTATGCTAACTCACATATACGGAATCTAAAAATGGTACTGATGAACTCAGTGACAAGAACAAGGAGAATGGACTGGAGAACTCGAGGTATTGGAGGGGGTGGGGGGTGAAGGGGAAACTGAGACGAAGCGAGAGAGTAGCACAGACATATATATACTACCAACTGTAAAATAGTCAGTGGGAAGTTGTATAACAAAGGGAGTCCAACTCGAGGATGGAAGATGCCTTAGAGGACTGGGGCGGGGAGGGTGGGGGGGACTCGAGGCAGGGGGGAGTCAAGGAAGGGAGGGAATATGGGGATATGTGTATAAAAACAGATGATTGAACCTGGTGTACCTCCCCCAAAAATAAAAAATATATATATATAAAATAAAATAAAAGTAATAAAAAGTGAAATGGACAATTTAAATAGTTACTGATGTCTAACTTTCAAGGATATTACTATGAGCTGAATGTGTTCTCTCAACTTTCTTGACTTTGTACTTTTTGTCTTGTTTTTCCAAAATGATAACATCCTGAGATCAATGTCATATATTTTTGCACTCAGGTATATATGAGTTGCCCACATAATGAGAAATACACATCCATTTATGTGATATTCACGTCCATTTCATTGGGTGGTCCATTCAGGGCTTATTCAGCATTAATATATATGATTCAGTATTAATGTTTATTTGCACCTTTGCACTCTAATTAGCTGATTATGTTTGAGACCATGCGGGTCTAGAAGGAAAGAAGTAAGCTATAGGTAGTTCAATAATTCAGTGTTATTGTTGGGACCTACTTATTATCTGCTTGTTACTGCTTCTTACATCCTGTGATTTCTGGTTCCAAGGATAGTGTCCTTTAAAAAAAACTATAAACTGAACAGCAATATTTATTCATTCATTTTCTGTAATTTTTAAATCTGTATTGAGCATTTCAATATCTTATACCTAATAGGAAATATGATGATAACTTATATATTGGGTCAATGTTTGTGAATTCAAAATCCAATAGGAAGATCACAATGTACATTTTCATAAGAAGGGGAAAGTGATCATTGGCTTGAAAGAGATAAAGGTCTTAGGAAGTTAGAGGTGTTGAGAGAAAAAGAAGGTAACTTTGATCAGGTGTTTACATGCATAATCACGAATATATGCTTATATGTATATACAAAATGTATAGAAAATATCTGAAAAGATTCACACCAGGCTGATAACATAGCTATTGAGACTATGGCAGAATTGCCAAATGTGGAGGATCTAACCAGAGATGCTCTTCCAATATCTTGAAAGTGGCTAATGTTGAGAGGAGCTTTGGAGGACAGGAGAGACACAGGAAAAAGTGTTAAATGGCAAAGCAAGAAGTGGCATGATAGGGACATAAAGGTGGCAAATAGTGACATGTTTTGTAGGAAAGCAATTCATTCCATGTGACATTCTGGAAAGGAAGGTGAGGGCCACATAAGGGTGTTGGTGGATTCCTTTCTGCCCCATCCCTATGTATGTGGTCTCTGTTTCTTTTCCCTAGTGTGGGACATTGAGGGTGAAATGTTGATGATGGACCTTTGCTCAATAGATCATCTCCCTGAGGGTCACTGGGAGAGGTTTGGGATCTAGGGGAGTTTCTGTCAGGGAACTTTATCCTGGTTCATTTTCATTTTAAACTTCTGAAACATCTAGCATTCTGGAGGTGCACTTCCCTTTCTGAGGTATCTCTTGAATTTCAGCTTATTCCCTCCACTGGGTTCAGCTAGCCATTGTGGTGAGAGGTTGACTTGGAGATCCATCCTTCAGTCCTAAGTTTTCACCTGGAGCAGCAGCAGGTTTTTTCATTTGTCCAGATGCCATTGTTTCAGATGCCACACTTTAGATGAGATACTTGCTCCTTGGACATTATTCCTAGGTTGTCTATGATAGCCTGCAGGACAACAGATGAGACCTCAGGATACCCTTTACCTCTGGAAAGGAAAAAGGGCTTCTTGTCAAATATTCTGCCTTTTTTCCTTGCACAAAAAACCTGTGAATACCGACAAGTTTTGTTTTTTTTCCATAATTGTGTCCCTTTGTTTCCCAAACACGTCACTGTTTTTTCATAAGCTGTTGCCTATCATTGGCTTATTTCTTTATATTTGTTTATGCACTTTTGCATTTGGATAGTATTTCTTAAAATGTATGGTATGATGTTGGGAACTTTTGCTTAATAGCCGAATAATATGTTAAACTTGAAGAGTATTTTATAATATTTTAAATTTTAATATTTATTTTAAACATTTAAATATTCATTTATTTTTAATTTTAAAATAAAATAAGGTTATTTTAATAGTTATATTGATTTCTTCCATTCACTTTGGTTACTTTCAGCCAAGAATTTTCACAATCCTGTACATTCTGTCAATACCCCCTGGGAATAACATATTTAGATGATTTCCATTGGTGATTTTTGACAGAAACACCATTAAATGTATGTATCTCTCTCTCTCTCTTATTTTCTCCCTTGCCTGCTATACTGAACTCATTCTATGCACCAACTCAGTTGATTATAAGACACCAGTTTGCTAAAGTAAGTCTAGCAATAGTTAGTGCTGTTGCTGTGGTCGTGGAGCCAGGTTGCTGATACTTTTGTGACCACCTCAGACTGAGAAGCTTGCTGCTGCTGCTGCTCCCAGTTTCCCCAATTGCTATTGGGTACAGACCAGTAGTGCCTCGCCTCCTGCCATATGCCTCTAGAAAAAAATTTTATTGAGATGTAATTGACATATAACTATATTTGTTCCAGGTGTACAACACAAAAATTACAGATATGTAAAACAAAAAGATCACTATACTAAATCTAGTTAATATCCATCACCACATGTGATTAGAACTTTTTCTTGTCATGAGACTTTTCAAGATTTACTATCTTAGCAACATTTAAATATACAACATAGTATTATTAGCTATAGTCACCATGCTATACATTACATCTGAGACTTATTTTTAACTGGAAGTTTGTATCTCTCTTTCTCACACACACAACCAAAATTTTTAAAACTTTACTGTTGAAATAAGCTTGAAACTTTTTTCATGTCACTGAAAGACATAAATATTGTAAAAATAATTATAACATACCTCAACTTATGTAGATGTGTTTATCTCAATATTGCATAATTTATTAAAATTAAATTTCCTCCTCCTGATGTTTTGGAAGTTTTTACCTTACAGAACATTATCAAACTTTTTTTATTCAGGTGCAGAGTGATCTTGAAATAAAACATAAAATCAAGATACAAGCTTTACTTTACCCTTGCTTACAACTAATTGATACTTACTTGCCATCTTACCAAGAAAATGAGCATGGTATAATGGTGACAAGGGACATAGCCATAAGACTTATACGTTTGCATTTAACCAAGGATGAAAGATTCCACCAGGCAATGAGAAGAAACCAACGTATGCTTTTGGAATCAAGACATCTGTTCAAGTTTGTTAACTGGAGCGCTCTCTTACCCAAGAGGTATAGAAAAGACCATGTTTATACTGAACCAATTCTCGGAAGGTCTAGTTATTCATTGCCAGCTCTTATGAATATCAGAGTATCACCCTTGTTGGCCAGTGATTCCCAGTTACAGAATTTGCCATCAACTTATACTCTTACCTGTGAATACGATCTCCTGAGAGATGATGGACTTATGCATGTTTCAAGACTTCAAAATGTTGGAGTTCAAGTTGCTCATGACCATCTTGAGGATGGATTCCGTGCAGCTTTATCATTTTGACATCACCACTGTATTTAAATCTAGGTCTCATAATAAGAGATATGTATGTTAGTTGGCTGGATAAGAATTTATAAACATATATTATATAAAATATGTACGGTCATCACTTAATGGGTTGTAATTTGCGACACTTTGAGTTGTAGTACAAAGAACAATATCATTCGTGTTGTCTAAATCTCGACTTGAATGTTATAATGTTCACTGCATATCTTTGAACTAGTTACTAATTTTTCTGATTCACAGAACCTGCATGGGCAAAATGTATCTAATCTGGTCTATTTCCCTTTACTTATAGTTTATTGTAAGTATGTTCTAAAGGGACAAGTGCTTATTAAAGTTGAGAAATAAGAAAGGTTACTGGCAAGTTAGAGAAGATAGTTTCCAGATAGGCACAGCAATCGTAGTAGTGAGTGAGAAAAGGAAAAATAGGGGGAGAAAAATGCAAGGTAATTGTATCTGTTTCTTGTGGCCATTGTACTAAATTACTACAACTTTGGTGGCTTAGAACAACAGAAATTTATTCTCTCAGGGGTCTAAGGAGCTGAAGTCCACAATTAGTATCACGGGGCCAAAATCCAGGTGCTGGCAAGAGCCGTGCTCCCTCTTCAGGCTCTAGCTGGGCCTCCTTGACTCTTTGGTCTTTGGCTGCCACTGTTCCTTGCTGTGGACAGATCACTTTAATCTCGAAGGCCAGCATCTTAAAACTTCTCTCTGCTCCATCTTCACATGGCCTTCTCCTCTGCCTCCCTCGTAGAAAGACACATGCATTTGCATTTAGAGTCCACCCAGATAATCCAGGGTAGTCTCCCTATCTCAAGATCCTTAATTTAATTACATTTGCAACTACCCTGCTGTCTCCCCATATTAGGTAGCATTCATAGGGATTAGGATTTAGATATCTTTTAGGAGGATTTTTTTTTTCACATTTTCCATCAAGTTTTATTTTTTTAAAGAGCAACAGATCAACATTATAATTCAGTATAACAATCAAATCTAAATATGAACTCACCAATGTAGCCTACCTGAGAGTGGAGTGAAAAGGGTTTTCCAAAAAAACATCAAATACATCATTTCAAAATACCCAAATAATAAATCATTTCTGCAAGCCTTTTGTTGAGTGGAATCATAAATTAAAACAGAATATTTATTGCTGTGAAAACAAATCTGTAGTACAATAGTATGAATCTTGGGTTTAAGCATAATCAGGTAAATTACAAAGTTAAAAATGGGTAAGAAATGTGTGTGTGTGTGTGTGTGTGTGTCTGTGTGTCTCTGTGTGTGTTTGGATGGTGGGGCAAGAAAATCTGCAACACAGCTGACCCAAGAGAAACTGAGATATGTAACTTCTTCAGTTGAGACCAGACATTATGACAAAACCTACATTTTTCAGATGGCAATTAAAAATGACAGTTTCAACAGTCTACAAAACACATACATTTTTTAAATATAGAAAGAAGTTATGTGCAAAGAGCCATTTTCCTTCAGCTCAGTTTTAGCACCTAAAGGATAAAAATAACATGATGACGATCACATAAGAAAGCAAAAGTCACTGTAATCAGTTATTTTCCCCACTGTGGTTTATAAAATCTACATAGAAATTTGATAAAATAACAAATTATACTTTCTTATTTCTGATTTAATTTCCTTTAAACTCTTTGTAAACATATTTTTAAAGTTGTTGTAAAAGTATTTCTTTTTCCAGTTTTTTGTCATCGTTTAGAATACTGGCTACCAGTTCTTACCAGGAAAAAAAAAAAAAACCTCTTCGAAATCTCCTCATTATGATAGCATATTCAGCAGAAATACCTGATGTGCAAGCAAACCGTGAAAAGTGCAGCTCTCCAGAAGGAACATTTTGTTCATTGTCCCTCTGTCTGAAGATTCTTCACAGTGATTCTTTTTTTGTTGCTGTTAATACCCATTTTATTTATTCTATTATATATATATATAATATACAAATATATTTTATATAAATATTTTAGTTTATTTTTTTGGCGTCACCACGAGGCTTGTGGGGTCTCAGTTCCCTGACCAGGGATTGAACCCAGGCGAGGGCAGTGAAAGTGCCGAGTCCTAACCTCTGGACTGCCAGGGAGCTCCCTTCACAGTGATTCTTGATGAAATACTCTTTCAATCTTATGAGCATTAGTGTGAGTCTCACTAGCATATAGTTTCACATCCTTGGACAGGAAGGCTGGCCCACAGCTAGAGAAAAGCTCAAGGAATTTAAGTTTTAATTCCTGAAAAACCTTACACCCCAAAGAGCAGAAAAACATTTTCCTTTTTTTTATACCTTTCTACCCCAACCTCCCCAACCTGTTAATTTTTTTTTTCCTACTTAAGAGTGTGAAGAGATGTATGTTAGGATAGCCAGTCCATCCTCATTTATTTATTTTGTGAATTTGGTCTCAGAACATTTCTGGAAGAGAGATTTTTTGAAGGAGTCTGGACAGGCTTCCATTGCAGTCTCTAACAATGAGTATCTGACTTTCCTCTTCCATGGCTTTATCTGGGCATTGATCACTGCTCACATGCTACAGGGTTAGTTTCACTGAGCCATATTCCCAAACTTGGTCACCTTTAACGTGGTGGCATTTGACCATTGTGATCAAGCCACTAAGTTTGGAAATATCTAAGCAATAGTAATCTTTCCTAATTTCTTTTTTGGCAGTACAAAGGAAGACCTGATTACATCCCATACCATAAGAGCTAGAATTTCCAAGCTTTTTATTCTCTTCTTTGGCTATGTTTCTCAGATGTTGATTTGTTTCTGCATTTTCTATCTCTCCCAAAGAGAAATAGTGAGGTGGAATTTGATAATCAGGATAAATATTCTCTAGGTACCGAGAGAAAGTTTTCCATTGTAGTTTGTATCTTCGACCAAGTCTTGTTGATATATTTCCATAACCTACCTTCGTTACACCTGGGGAAATTATATAGAGAAAATTCTTGATTTCATCTATCTAAATTCTGCAAGTCTTCTGTAACTTTTAATGATAACGTTCCCTGTGCTTCCTAGAAACATATAAAGTGCAGCTTTCCACTAAAATATGCCACAAGTGAACTTATCTACAAAACAGAAACAGACTCACAACATAGAGAATAGACTGTGGTTGCCAAGGTGGAGGGAAGTGGAGGAGAGATAGATTGGGAATTTGGGATTAGCAGATGCAAACTATTACATATAGGATGGATAAACAACAAGATTGTACTGTATAGCACAGGGAAATATATTCAATATCCTGTGATAAACCATAATGGAAAAGAATATGAAAAGGAATGTATATATATGTATAACTGAATCACTTTGCTGTATAGCAGAAACTAATACAACATTGCAAATCAACTTTACTTCAATAAATAAATTTTTAAAAAGTGTAGATTTCAAAACCACATATCCAACACATAAGTAAGTAACAATATTCAAAGTAAATTAGTGCCTAATCCTAAAGAAAATATCTAGGTGTTCTCCTCCTCAAATATCCATTCCAGCACTGTATTAATTTGCTAGGATTGCCATAACAAAGTACCACAAATTGAGTGGCCTAAACAACAGGAGTTTATTGTCTCACTGTTCTGGAGGCCAGAAGTCTGTAACCAAGGTGTCTGCAGCGTCCTGCTCCCTCTGAAGACACTAGGGAAGAATCTATTTCAGGCCTCTCTCTTAGCCTCTGGTAATTCCTCGCTTTGTGGAAGCACAAATCCAGTCACCACAAGCTAGTGTCCCTATACATGTCTTTATCCAAATTTTCTCCTTTTTTATAAGAACACCAATCATTTTGGATTAGGGCCCACCTTAATGACCTCACTTTAACTTGACTGCCTCTTTAAAGACCCTATCTCCAAATAAGGTCAGATTCTGAGGGGCTCGGACTCTAATATATCTTTTAGGGGAAAGACACAATTCAACCGGTAGCAGACATCTTATGCTCCAATTTCTTAGAAGTAATCCCTGTCCATTGAAAAAAGGCCTCCTGCCATTGATGATGTACTGACAGGAAGACGCCAATCAACTTTCCTTCGGTCTACTTCTCTTTGGGGAAAAAAGTGTCAGGACGAATTGAGCCTCCAGGTGAATACATCATAAGTCACATCATAGCCTGCCATGTACTCAAAGTATCCTGGATGATGACATCAGTGATAAGACATACCACGTTCTCCTGACATGTTTGATCCAGGCTAAGCAAGGCTCCAACTACCCCACTGTACACTCACAACGCGGAGATCAATCACCTTTTAGACACAACTTTTTAATCTAGCTCTGATCAGTCCAGAATGTTACTCCATTTGGATTACATGCACTAGGATTTTTAGTTTTTTTCACATAACTCTAGAGGTTTTTTCAAAACGTCTCTTATTGATTTCAGTTAGCAGGACAATTTCTTCCAGCAGGTGCCTATGGATAGGAGAGTTCTCAGAAGTGTGCTTCAAGAGTCACTTCCGCACACAATCACCAACCCTGTTTTGGAAAGATTATCTGAATGTCCCTTTGTTAGGTACCATCTGCAGAAGTCCTCTCCTTTTTTTTTTTTTTTTTTAAATCACATTCCTTGTAGTCATTGAAGTAAAGCAGCAGGAACATATGGGAAAGTACACAAATCAAGGATGTGGCTGGATCCATCTTACGATATACAAATTTTCTCTTGGCAATTTTCAAATGTAATATATATAAGAAAAAACACACAAATACACAAATATCATCACTGAAATTTACTTCAATTTACTTGCATCAGCAATCACCCTCACAATCTACGTCTGTGCGCAGTAGCAGCGGCGCGGGACACCCCTACTACCTCCATTAGGGAGACCACCAGGGCTCTGGAGACCCAGGTTTGGGGCCCCAGCCTGACCCCGCCTCCACCCCTGCGCCTGTCCCGCCTTCGCGCAGGACCTTCTTGGGTCTGCGTAAACTGCGTCTCGCGCCATCCAGCATGCGTGCCGCGACTCTGACGTGGTGAGGTCATCGTGGTGCTCCGTGGGCGGTACCACGGCGGCGCGAGGCTACTGAGGCGCCATTTTTACAGCCTACTGTGGTAAATATAAGGCGAGGGACATTTTGCTACCTTCCAGTTTATTTATGAACCAGAAGCATTCAGGTCCACTGCTGTCAGTGTGACAGATCTTCAGCTGTTATGTAAACCCCATGAGGAAATTTCGTTCCAATTCTATGCCTGTGCTTTTTGCTTGTTTTTGCCTCATCTCGAATCATTCTGTTCACTAATCTTCCTGCAGCTTGCACGGGATAAAGCCGGCTTCCGACTCAACCCCCTCACTTCAAAAAGGCGTTGGTGGATGTATGTTGTCCTTCTTCATATTACAAGGTATGTCATGCATGGCAGGGTCAAATGTATATGATTTTGTATTCCACCAACTTTGGGCTATTTATTGTTCCACCCTTTTCCATTAATGTGGATATTGGGACATTAATTCTGTCATAAAATGTGTATAAAATATTTGCATAGAAAGTGCTGGTGTCAGTAATTTTATGAATGTGTACATATTTGGATGTGTGTGTAACATTTTAGTTATACAAAGATGTAGACATTAGAATATTTCTCTAAGACATAAAAAGATGTTCAACATCTCTAATTATTAGAGAAAGACAAATTGAAACTATAATGAGATATCACTTCACATGGGTCAAAATGGCCATCATGAAAAAATCTACAAAGGATAAATGCTGAAGAGGGTGTGGTGAAAAGGGAACCATCCTATACTGTTGGTAGGAACATAAACTGCTGCAGCTACTATGGAGAACAGTATGAAGGTTCCTTAACAATCTAAAAATAGAGCTATCATATGATGCAGCAATCCCACTCCTGGGCACATATCCAGAGAAAACCATGATTTGAAAGGATACATGCACCCCAGTATTCATTGCAGCACTATTTACAATAGCCAGGACATAAAAGCAACATAAATGTCCATTGACAGAGGAATGGATAAAGAAGATGTGGTACATACAGACAATGGAATATTACTCAGACATTACAAAGAATGAAATAATGTCATTTGCAGTAACATGAATGGACGTGGAGATTATCATACTGTGTGAAGTAAGTCAGACAGTAAAAGACATATGATATCACTTATATGCAAAATCAAAAAAAAATTGATGCAAATGAACTTATTGACAAAACAGAAACACACTCCCAGACTTTAAGAATGAACTTATGGTTACGCCGGGGGAAGGGTTGGGGGGAGGGATAGATTGGGAGTTTGGGATTGACATGCACAATTTGCTATATTTAAAATAGATAATCAACAAGGACCTACAGTTTTAAAAAAAAGCTGATAATTTTTGATGACCAGTGAGACAAATAACTCCCACATAGTTGCATAGAATAAAAAAATACAATATTAGGAATGAAAAGAGAACATGGGAAATGTTAAAATGATTATGAGTGACTGCTGTATGCCAATGAGGACAAAATATTTAAACACCTAGAAGGCATGGGTAGAATATAAATAGGTAAAAAAGAGAATGACACTCCCTCAATTTGTAAAGATGAAACAGATGAGGAAGTTAATTTATAACACGTAATTAGAGAAGATATAAGGACCAGATGGATTGGTAGTAGCTTGAATTTTATCTAAAACTAGTTAATTTCTATATTATTGAAATTATTCCAAGCGATAAACAATAAAAACCTCCCAGTTCTTTTTAAGAAGCAATCCAGCAGTGTATCAAAAGAATGATATCATTTGACCAAGTAGATTTTCTTTCAGGCATGCCATAATGACTCAGTACTAGCATATAGCAACATAACTTACTATATCAAAAATGAACAGAGAAGAACCAAATAAGAAAATCAGAGATTTGAAAAAGGCATCATAAAAGTTAATAACTGGTCCTAATTTATATAAATTTAAGGAAAATAATAAATGAAAATTTGTTAAACCAATAAAGGCTAAATTACCAGCACACAGCAGAAAAGATTATCACAAGTAACGAATCACTGAAACACTTCCAATTGAAATCGTAAATAGGAAGTGATGCCTGTTATTACTAATAATGTTTATTCCTTGGAGAAAATACCTCCTGAGTTCATAGTGATATTTTCAATTCAAAGCCTGGAGTATGGGGTGTTTATCAACATTTCTGCTTTACATCTCTATGTGTTTCACACTGAGATTCCTGGTTCTCATGTACCTTGGAGATGACATAATATCATATATTTGTTCATCTGCTTTATCCCACATTACATAGAAATCATTTCCAGAATAATACACCACCACCAGCAATGTGGTTATTGAAAATAGTTAAATTTTTTTCCATGTACTCTCCCTATTTGCTTCCCATTTTTTGAAGTAAGCTTTTTTTATAAACACTATAGAGAACTGACTTATACTAACAAACACACAAGAAAATTACATATATATCATAATATAAATCATTAACTTATACTGATAAATACAATAGAATTATCAATTGGCCAGAGACTAGTCCGGTGAAAACGACAAATCAGCTAACATTTAGCTAATAGGGAGCCTGTACTAGGTGCCAAGCATTATACAGATTTTTATAGGCATTATCTGAACTGATCCCCATCATAACCATATGAGGTGAGTATTTCATCCCTATTTTATAGGTAAGGGAAATAAACAGTGATTAAGTAACTTGTCCATGGTCACACAGCAAAAGAAAGATGTGAATCTGTCTTTCTTATTCCTAGGCTCATGACCATTTACAGTTCATTCTCCAACTTTAATCAGAGGTGAGTATAAAATCAGAGTAAGGGGAGTTGGCTGTATAGTTTTAATTTTTAATGTCATCACACTGGCTTCATTCAGCAGTCACTACTAAAGAGTTATTCTTTGCCCTCATTCACTTACCCTTGCCCCAGGGCACTGCAACTCTGAATATCACTGCAATGGATTTCTTTTTGTCTTTCATTTCTTTGAGTGCAACACAAATGATAAAGTTTTCTTCCTTACTTCTGCTCTCCACTATAAAGTAAACTTTTTACTTTGAAATAATTTTAGATTTTCAATAGTACAGAGAAATCCTATATACTTCTCACCCGTTTTCCCCAGTTGTGGGTCTTATGTAACTATGATACATTTTTTGAAACTAAGAAACCAGCATTAGTATATTACTATTAAATAAACTCCAGACTATTCAGATTTCACTGTTTTTTCCAGTAATGTCTTTTTTCCATTCCAAGATCTAATCCAGAATACCATATTGTGTTTAATTGTCATGTCTATTCAGTCTCTTCTGGTCTGTCATAGTGTTAGTTCGAAACCCCAGGAGCTTTCTGTAATCTGAAATGGTGTCTAATCAGATCTTACGCCTTACATGGAGGGCAGGAAGAGAGCAAAGAAATAGGCTGGGGGCCGGGGAAATGGGGAGGTGTTGTTCAGTGGTTATGAAGTTACAGTTATACAAGACGTATTAAGTTCTAGAGATCTGTTATATACCATAGTGCCTATAGTTTAAAATATGGTGTTGTGCACTTAAAAAATTGTTAAAAGGGTAGATCTCATGTTAAGTAATCTTAACACACACACACACACACACCCCCACCCAAAGGGACACAGGGAAGCTTTCGGTGGTAATGATTATTACCTGAAGTGTGGTGATGGTATCTCAGGTGTATGAATATGTCCAAACTCATCAAATTGTATAAATATGTGTAGCTTTTTGGTATATCAACTAGACCTCAATAAAGCTGTTAAAAAATGTATGCTACTTTACCACTGAATGCCCTGTTCTTTCCCCCAGACCCTTACACTCCCCATCATGCTATCTCTACTCAATATTTCCTCATAAGAAAAGAAAGGAAGCATTTCTCCTCAGCACCTTTTGGAGGCCTGGCCTGCATAACTCTTTTTATACTGCCTGTTTTCCAAGAGGAGGAATATGATCCAGGTGGACAGTGGTCAGAGTTGGACCACACAGTTCTTCATGTTTATGTGCAAGCTGCACTCCTTTGAATCTTAAAATTCTGCTTAGAAGGACTAATTTGTGCATTGTCTCTTTTGTCTCTTTGCAAAATTATAAAAAAGATTCTTTCATAAGGAATAAAGGAAGTTAAGTCTTTGACACATTATTCAGTGTGTCTTTCTCCCACTTCCCTTTCTGCACTGTATAAACATGGCCTTTCCAATTCTTATAAGTTCTGAACAGCCCTATGATATCCTTAAATGACATATTAAAATGCTGAATTCCCAGGTACCTCAGTCCCTCCGTCTAGGCAGCAGCATGGGGAGATGAAATACACAGTATGGGTGCAGATGCACCTGGGCTTGGATCTTGAGTGTGTCCTTTTCTCACTTTAATAACAACATTAGTAAAATGAACAGCAGTAATAACATTATGATATTACCGTTTATTGATGGCTATCTTTGTGTCAAAACCTATGGCTTTTTTTTCTGATATATATTCTTTTATTAAAGTATAGTTGATTTACAATATTGTATTAGTTTCAGGTGTAGAGCAAAGTGATTCATATATATGTGTGTATGTATATATATATGTACTTTTACAAATTCTTTTCCATTATAGGTTATTACAAGATATGAAATATAGTTCTCTGTGCTATATAGTAAATCCTTGTTGTTTATTTATTTTATATATAGTGGTGTGTATCTGTTAATCCTGTACTCCTAATTTATACCACTCCCCTCCCCTTTGGTAATCGTAAGTTTTCTACATCTGTGAGTCTTTTTCTGTTTTGTAAATAAATTCATTTGTATTATTTTTTAGAGTCCACATATAAATGATATATAATATTTGTCTATTTCTGTCTGACTTAACTTCACTCAGCATGATAATCTCTTTGTCCATCCATGTTGCTGCAGATGGCAATATTTTCATTCTTTTTTATGGCTAATATTCCTTTGTGTGTATATAACACATCTTCTTTATCCATTCATCTATTGATGGACACTTAGGTTGCATGCATGTCTTGGCTGTTATAAATAGTGTGGCTATGAACATTGGGGTACGTGTGTCTTTTCGAATTAGAGTTTTTGTGTTTTCCAGATGTATGCCCGGGAGTGGGATTGCTGAATCATATCGTATCTCTATTTTTAGTTTTTTATGGACCCTCCATACTGTTTTCCATAGTGGCTACACCAATTTACCTTCCCACCCAAACAATGTAGGAGGGTACCTTTTTCTCCACACAGTCTCCAGCATTTATTATTTGTAGACTTTTTGCTGATGTATGCTAGGCTTTCTAAGTTCATTATCTAATTTAACCCAAACAATAACCATGGAAGAGAATTGTAACCATGCCTGTACTGTAGATGAAGGAATTGTGTCAGGAATCTTTATGATCATATAGCTAGTAATTATGTGAGTTTCAGTTACCTCATCAATACAATGCTCAAAATAATATTATAATGCAGTATTTTATTGTGGAGTTTTGTTTTGGACCACCAAACATGTTTATTATGTGGAATAGGACGGAATGGAGGTTTTATTTGGTTCTCTAGCTCTTGATTTTCCTTAGAACTCAAGTTCCCTGCTTTCTGACATAGTTGGGCTGGCCACAGTGTGATATTTGTAAGGAGCTCGCCTTTCTGGAAATGCTTCTTTCTGGTTGTTGATCTTAACATTCTTTCATCATATTGCTTCTGAATGTATTTTCACAGATTGGTGTTAAAAATCTCCTCCTTAACTTTCTAAATTTGTCATTTTATAGCAAAAAAAATAGACCGTAAAGATGAAGAATTGAATTTTCTTATATCCATTTTCACTGAGTAAACTATAGGATTAAACTTACAGCTCTCTATGAATTCCTGTTAACTGTGGAGTATTATAGATGTTTTATTCTGATTTTTTTAATTAAATTTTGTTCACAGGATACTTAAAACAAGTCAAAAAGAGGTGTTTTGCATTGCATTCTGAGGTATAATTTACTTACAATATTATGTTAGTTTGAGTTGTACAACATTGTGATTCGAAATTTGTATATGTTGTGAAATGGTCACCACAATAGGTCTAGTTACTGTCTGTCACCTTGCAAAGTTAATACAACATTACTGATTGCATTTTCCATGCTGTACATTGTACCCCATGACTTATTTAATAACTGCAAGGGAAACAAAAGCAAAAATGAACAAATGGGATTACATAAAACTAAAGTTTCTGCACACTGAAGGAAACCATCAACAAAACAAAAAGGCAACCTACTCAATGGAAGAGAATATAAATCATATATTCAGAAAGGGGTGAATATCCAAAGTATATTAACAACTCATACAAGTCAATACCAAAAAGACCCAAACAATCTGATTAAAAATGGGCAGAGAATCTGAATGGACATTTTTTAGCTTTTTATGCTTGAGGAATTTTTTATTTGTTTCTTCCAAAACTATGTCCTATTTTTTTTTTCCACAACAGCATCTGCTAGAAAAATACTTGTCAAGATTTTCACCTCCAGAAACTGGAGTAAGGATTCACCATCCCATCCCTGGTAGGTCTAAGTTAGAACTATTTAAATAAGAATGTTTTCATAGAGGCAGGTCAGTATAAAGTAGTGATTCGTAACATGAGAGAAAGGGCCATGTCAAAATTATTTAAGAGAGTTTTAAAAATTCTTCATAGCCCCTGCCCTTGCCTTCACCATTAAAAGTGTGATGCACTGCTCAAGAGATATTGAACTTCTCAGTTGAATGTATCCCCCACTGTGAATCGTCACTATGATGGAATCCTGTACCCCTTAACTGTGTTGAGGCTGGAGGAGGATAGAAAACCACTAAAGTAAAAGCCAAAATTTTGTAGCCAAATATACCTACATAGTTTTACACCCTGGTTCTTAGCAGGAGAGTCTAGAATTAGGAAACATCGTTATTTAACAGGTCTCTTGTTTACTGCATGACCTTGAACAAAGTCCTTGTTCCTTCCTGATCTTCAGTTTCCTCATTAGCAAAAATAATACATAATTCAGAGTAGTTGTAAAAATGTAATGAGGCAGCTGATGTAAATCTCATAGCACAGAACATGGCACACTGATAGGTAATCTTCAAACATTACTTGGATTTGTCTGGGTCTTAAAAAGTCATTTAATTCTGATTACCACTCTTCCCAAGTGAATATACACACACACAGAAAATGTTTTAAAACAGAAGGTGATTGCACTGAGTAGTTTTCTGAGGGGAAGAAGGGCAAAGTCCAAGTTCTTAAGTGCTAAAAAGGAAGGGAATAATGGTTCATTTAGGTATGGTAATTAGTGATTAACCAGTTATTGAAAAGCAGCTTAAAGAGTAGCACAAATGAGTCCACAGATCTCGGTTAAAACAAGTCTCATTCCTTAGTCTAGAAAAAAATCTTCAGTTATGTTCAATAACAATCTGACATAGCAAGGTTATTAAGGTCATGGTTCTTTCAGAGAATTAGCAGTAGTACAGTTAATGTGGAATACAGCATTTAGCAAGTAATGCTGTAATTGAAATTTTTCATTTTATGCCACCCTTCTTTCTATGCAGGAATGCCCTTAGCGATGCAGAAGGAGGTGGTCATCCAACTTCTAGGCAGTAAATAGACACACACACACACACACACTTACATACAAAGTTCAACCAATAAAGGTCAGTGCGATTAATCAGTAGCAAATAGAATAAAACACAATCAGCCAAATTGTATATTAACTGAGATAGAACTTGATGTATGAAAGAATAATTAGTATTCAGTATCAGACTGAGAAATCTCCCTAAAAAATTGTATTTACTACATCTCCTTCAGTGGTCTTTATTTTAAAATAATTTCAGCTGGACACTGTCATTTTCTCTAAGTTACCAACCCATCACCCTTTCTAAAACATGTGGCTCAATGTAACCTTTGCCATAAACCATTACAATTTGCACATTATTGTTAAGCTCTGACATTTATCTTGCTTCATAAAGTATTATATTTTGAAACCTTTTGAAGGAATTCCTTTAGCCCTGCTCTCCTCTTCAAGGGAGAGTGTTGACTTAAACATATGTCCCCTATAGGTATGAGTGCTTTGAAACCAGAAAACATGTACTCTCAGGCTTGTATTCCCAGCACCTACCACCATGTTGATCACATAGAAGGCAGCTGTACTGATGGTGACTGCTGGAATAGAATGTGGATGGGTCTAGAGAATGGAACTTGTTTAGAATTACCAATGCAGCAATGGAAAAGAAATCTGATCATGAGCAAGTCAAAGAATTACTGAGCAGTGTGTTAATTGATTATGAGACCACACTTACATTTTTCCCCCTAGGATTTATGTGTGAGTTGTGGCAATATAAAATTATCACAGGAAGCTTTCTGTGGAGAAAAAATTGAATCACATCATTTGTTACTTCTCATTAATATTTTGATTTTGCTTTGTTTTATTTGAACTCTTTTTAATTATGATTTTTGTCAAGGTAGACAGTAGACAGACTTGATATGTTACCAAGTAATTGCAGTGTTGGTTATACTTTAGGCCAGATGCCCCATGTAGCAAAATCTTCTCAGTTTTCTTGAATGATTTATTCTGCCCAAAGTAAATCTGTGTCTGAGAAGAAACTGAGTAGTTACAGAGAAGCTGATGTCTGTACCTGCCCAGTGCCAAGTTAAAGAGAAAAGACAAATACAGGTAGGTGGAGAGGGATGCAAGTCCTGAAAGGTCAAGAAATTGTTCAAATACAATTAAACAGTGGCACTACATGGATGTAACTAGCTCCTATGGATTTCCACTTTTCATTAATTTGCAGCGAGTCATGGATAAAGACCTGAGAGCTGGTGGATCCAGGCTTAAATGATAGGTTTGGAAATGATAGCTAAAATGATAAATGATGTGACCTTGGGAAAGAAAGAGAGCCTCTTATAATATTAGTCCTTGCATCCCAGTGTTGATATGAGGACTTGATAAATATAAGTGATATATTTAAGGTGCTATTAAGTCATATGGTACTTTAAGCTTAGCATGAAATTTACTTGCTTCTCATGGAAATTCTTTTTTTTTTTAAGCTCTTTATTGGAATACAATTGCTTTACACTGTTGTGCTAGTTTTTGCTCTATAACAAAGTGAATCAGCTGTATTTATACATATATCCCCATATCCCCTTCCCTCCCGCGACTCCTTCCCACCTTCCCTATCCCAGCCCTCTAAGTCATCACCCATCGAGTTGATCTCCCTGTGTTATGCAGCAGCATTCCACTAGCTATCTATTTTACATTTGATAGTGTATATATGTCAATGCTACTCTCTCACTTCCCCCCAGCTTCCCCTTCGCCCCCCACCCCCTGCCCCGTGCCCTCAAGTCTGTTCTCTACATCTGCATCTTTATTCTTGCCCTCTCACTGGGTTCTTCAGTACCATTTTTTTTCAGATTCCAAATATATGAGTTAGCACAGAGTATTTGTTTTTCTCTTTCTGGCTTACTTTGCTCTATATGACAAACTCTAGGTTCATCACTACAAATAACTCAATTTCATTCCTTTTTATGACTAATATTCCATTGTATATATGTGCCACATCTTCTTTATTCATTCATCTGTTGATGGGCATTTAGGTTGTTTCCATGTCCTGGCTATTGTAAATAGTGCTGCAGTGAACATTGTGGTACATATTTCTTTTTGGATAGTGGTTTTCTCAGGGTATATGCCCAGGAGTGGGATTGCTGGGTCATATGGTAGTTCTATTTTTAGTTTTTTAAGGAACCTCCATACTGTTTTACATAGTGGCTGTATCAATTTAAATTCCCACCAACAGTGCAGGAGGGTTCCCTTTTCTTCACACGCCCTCCAGGATTTATTGTTTCTAGATTTTTTGACGATGGTCATTCTGACCGGTGTGAGATGATACCTCATTGTGGCTTTGACTTGCATTTCTCTAATGATTAGGGATGTTGAGCATCTTTTCATGTGTTTGTTAGCCATCTGCATGTCTTATGTGGAGAAGTCTAGGTCTTCTGCCCACTTGTGGATTGGGTTATTTGCGTTTTTGGTATTAAGCTGCATGAGCTACTTGTATATTTTGGAGATTAATCCTTTGTCAGTTGCTTCGTTGGCAAATATTTTCTCCCATTCTGAGGGCTGTCTTCTTGTCTTGTTTATGGTTTCTTTTGCTGTGCAAAAGCTTTAAAGTTTCATTAGGTCCCATTTGTTTATTTTTGATTTTATTTCCTTTAATCTAGCAGGTGGGACAAAAAGGATCTCGGTTTGATGTATGTCATAGAGTGTTTTGCCTATGTTTTCCTCGAGGAGTTTTATAGTGTCTGGCCTTACATTTAGGTCTTTAATCCATTTTGTGTTTATTTTTTGTGTGTGGTATTAGGAAGAGTTCTAATTTAATTATTTTACGTTGCTGTCCAGTTTTCCCAGCACCACTTATTGAAGAGGCTGTCTTTTTTCCATTGTATATTCTTGCCTCCTTTGTCAAAGATAAGGTGCCCATATGTGCGTGGGTTTATCTCTGTGCTCTCTGTTCTGTTCCATTGATCTATATTTCTGTTTTTGTGTCAGTACCATACTGCCTTGATCACTATGGCCTTTTAGTATAGTCTGAAGTCAGGGAGCCTAATTCCACCAACTCCGTCTTTCCTTCTCAAGATTGCTTTGGCTGTTCGGGGTCTTTTGCATTTCCATACAAATTGTAAAATTTCTTGTTCTAGTTCTGTGAAAAATGCCATTGGTAAATTGATAGGAATTGCATTGAATCTGTAAATTGCTTTGGGTAGTACAGTCATTTTCACAATATTGATTTTTCCCATCCAAGAACATGGTATATCCTTCCATCTGTTTGTATCGTCTTTGATTTCTTTCATCAGCGTCTTATAGTTTTCTGCATACAGGTCTTTTGCCTCCTTAGGCAGGTTGATTCCTAGGTATTTTATTCTTTTTGTTGCAGTGATAAATGGGAGTGTTTCCTTAATTTCTCTTTCTTCTCTTTCATTGTTAGTGTACAGGAATGCAAGAGATTTCTGTGCATTAATTTGGTATCCTGATACTTTACTAAATTCACCAATTAGTGCTAGTAGTTTTCTGATAGAGTGTTTTGGGTTTTCTATGTATAATATGTCATCTGCAGAGTGACAATTTTGTTTCCTCTTTTCCAATTTGGATTCCTTTTATTTCATTTTCTTCTCTGATTGCTGTGGCTAAAACTTCCAAAACTATGTTGAATAATAATGGTGAGAGTAGACATCCTTGTCTTGTTCCTGTTCTAAGGGGGAATGCTTTCTTTTTTTCACCATTTAGAATGATGTTGGCTGTTGGTTTTTCATATATGGCCTTTATTATGTTGAGGTAATTTCCCTCTATGCCCATTTTCTGGGGAGTTTTTTTTTTTTTAATAAATAAATAAATAATTTATTTATTTTATTGGCTGTTTTGGGTCTTTGTTGCTGCACACGGGCTTTCTCTAGTTGTGGTGAGCAGGGGCTACTCTTCGTTGTGATGTGTGGGCTTCTCATTGTGGTGGCCTCTCTTGTTGCAGAGCACGGGCTCTCGGTGCATGGGCTTCAGTAGTTGTGGCACATGGGCTCAATAGTTGTGGCTCACGGGCTCTAGAGCACAGGCTCAATAGTTGTGGTGCATGGGCTTCATTGCTCTGTGGCATGTGGGATCCTGGAGCAGGGATCAAACCCGTGTCCCTTGCATTGGCAGGTGGATTCTTACCCACTGCACCACCTAGGAAGTCCTTCTGGAGAGTTTTAATCATAAATGGATGTTGAATTTTGTCAAAAGCTTTTCCTGCATCTATTGAGATGATCATATGGTTTTTATCCTTCAATGTGTTAATATGATGTATCATATTGATTGATTTGCATATACTGAAGAATCCTTGCGTTCTGGGGGTAAACCTCACTTGATCATGGTGTATGATGTTTTTAATGTGCTGTTGCATTCTGTTTACTAGTATTTTTGTTGGGGATTTTTACACCTATATTCATCAGTGATATTGGCCTGTAATTTCCTTTTTTTGTGACATCTTTGCCTGGTTGTGGTATCAGGGTGATGGTGGCCTCATAGAATGAGTTTGGGAGTGTTCCTCTTTCTGCTATATTTTGGAAGAGTTTGAGAAGGATAGGTGTTAGCTCTTCTCTAAATGTTTGATAGAATTTGCCTGTGAAGCCATCTGGCCTTGGGCTTTTGTTTGTTGGGAGATTTTTAATCACAGTCTCAATTTCCGTACTTGTGATTGGTCTCTTCATATTTTTTATTTCTTCCTGGTTCTGTCTTGGAGGATTGTACTTTTCTAAGAATGTATCCATTTCTTCCAGGATATCCAATTTATTGGCATATAGTTGCTTGTAGTAGTCTCTCATGATCTTTTGTATTTCTGTGGTGTCAGTTGTTACTTCTCCTTTTTCATTTCTAATTCTGTTGATGTGCGTCTTCTCCCTTTTTTTCTTGATGAGTCTGGCTTATGGTTTATCAATTTTATTTTCTCAAAGAACCAGCTTTTAGTTTTATAGATCTTTGCTATTGTTTCTTCATTTCTTTTTCGTTTATTTCTGATCTGCTCTTTATGATTTCTTTCCTTCTGCTCACTTTGGGGTTTTTTTGTTCTTCTTTCTCTAACTGTTTTAGGTGTAAGGCTACTTTGTTTATTTGATATTTTTCTTGTTTCTTGAGGTAGGACTGTATTGCTGTAAACTTCCATCTTAGAACTGCTTTTGCTGCATCCCATAGGTTTTGGGTCGTTGTGTTTTCATTGTCATTTGCTTCTAGGTATTTTTGGATTTCCTCTTTGATTTCTTTAGTGATTTCTTGGTTGTTTAATAACGTACTGTTTAGCCTCCATGTGTTTGTATTTTTTACAGTTTTTTTCTTGTGATTGATATCTAGTCTCATGGCATTGTGGTCAGAGAAGATGCTTGATACGATTTCAATTTTCTTGAATTTACTGAGGCTTGTTTTGTGACCCAAGATGTGATCTATCCTGGAGAATGTTCGATGTGCACTTGAGAGGAATGTGTATTCTGTCGTTTTTGGATGGAATGTCCTATAAATATCAATTAAGTCGAGATGCTCTAATGTGTCATTTAAGCTTGTGTGTCCTTATTTATTTTCTGTTTGGATGATCTGTCCATTGATGTAAGTGGGGTGTTAAAGTCTCCTCCTGTTAATGTGTTAGTGTTGATTTCCCCTTTTATGGCTGTTAGCATTTGCCTTATGTATTGAGGAGCTCCTATGTTGGGTGCATAGACATTTACAATTGTTATATGTTCTTCTTGGATTGATCCCTTAATCATTATGTAGTGTCCTTCCTTGTCTCTTGTAATAATCTTTATTTAAGTCTAATTTGTCTGATATGAATATTGCTTCTTCAGCCTTCTTTTGACTTCCATTTGCATAGAATATCTCTTTCCATCTCCTTACTTTCAGCCTGTATGTTTCCCTCGGTCTGAAGTGGGTTTCTTGTAGGCAACATATAGAAGGGTCTTGTTTTTGTATCCATTCAGCCAGTCTGTGTCTTTTGGTTGGAGCATTTAATCCATTTACACTTAAGGTGATTATTGACATGTGTGTTCCTATTACCATTTTCTTAATTGTTTTGTGTTTGTTTTTGTAGGTCATTTCCTTCTCTTGTGTTTCCTCCCTAAAGAAGTTCCTTTAGCAATTGTTATAAGGCTGATTTGGTGGTGCTGAATTCTCTTAGCTGTTGCTTGCCTGTAAAGCTTTTGATTTCTCCGTCGAATCTGAATGAGATCCTTGCTGGGTAGAGTATTCTTGGCTGTAGGATTTCCTCTTTCAGGACTTTCAGTATATCCTGCCACTCCCTTCTGGCCTGCAGAGTTTCTGTAGAAAGATCAGCTGTTATCCTGATGGGTTTTCCCTTATATGTTATTTGTTGCTTTTCTCTTGCTGCTTTTAATATTTTTCTTTGTGTTTAATTTTCATTAGTGTGATTAATATGTGCCTTGGTGCATTTCTCCTTGGGTTTATTCTGTATGGGACTCTCTGTGCTTCTTGGACTTGATTAACTATTTCCTTTTCCATGTTGGGGCAGTTTTGCACTATAACCTCTTGAAATATTTTCTCAGACCCTTTCTTTTTTTCTTCTTCTTCTGTTGTGCCTATGATTCGAATGTTGGTGCACTTAATGTTATCACTGTGGTCTCTGAGACTGTCTTCCATTCTTTTTATTCTTTTTTCTTTTTCCTGCTGTGTTGCAGTTATTTCTGCCATTCTATCTTCCAACTCACTTGTTCTTCTACCTCAGTTATTCTGCTGTTTATACCATCTGTAGTATTTTTAATTTTAGTTATTGTGTTTTATTCCTGTTTGGTCTTTAGTTCTTCCAGGTCCTTATCAGATGTTTCTTGTATTTTCTCTATTTTGTTTGCAAGATTTTGGATCATGTTTACTATCATTACACTGAATTCTTTTTCAGGCAGTTTGCCTATTTCCTTTTCATTTATTTGGTCTTGTGGGTTTTTATCTTGCTCCTTTGCCTGCAAGGTGTTTCTTGTTTTCTCATTTTGTCTAATTTATAGTATTTGCTGTCTCCTTTTGCTATGCTGCCTACTCATAATTCCTCTTATTTCTGTTCTCTGCCCCCTGTGGTGGGGGTGGTCCAGTGTCTCCTGATGGGAGGGTCTGGTGCCTTCTTTTTGGTGTGTGGATCTGTGTCTTTTCCCTCTGATGAGTAGGGCCATATCAAGTGGTGTGTTTTAGGGCATCTGTGAGCTTAATATCCCTTTAGGTAGTCTGTGTGCTGATGGGTGGGTTTGTGTTCCTGTCTTGTTTGTAGTTTGGTGTGAGGTATCTAGCACTGGCAGTTGCATGCAGTTGGGCGAAGCTGGGTCTTAGACTCTGATAGAGGCCTCTGTGAGAATTCTCTGTGTGTAATCTTCCCTGTGGCTGAGGACTCTCTACTGGTCTAGCATCGTGGACTCGGTGCTCCCTCCCTAGAGCCTCTGACTTGACTTCTGGTCGAGGAATCGAGACTCCAGAGGTCGCTCATCCTGGCAATAAAGGCATTAAAAAAGGCTATACAAGCCCCAGACTAATGGTAAAAGTTAAAGTCAAACAAACAAATACTAAATCAAGGAAACACGTACATGCACAAGAGACACAAAAACAGAACCCCATAGAACATAAAGCACTAGAACAACCTGACAGAAGAACCCCAGAATGCAATCAGACAATTAAAGAGAAAACCAACAAAACTTCAAAACAAAACCAAAAACAAAAAAATAAACGAAAACCCCAGGGAAATTGTGAAAAAGTGAACCAAATAAAACAGGGACCAAATAGAAACAGGGAGCAAATATAACAAAGAGCAAGAGAACAACCAGATAGACTGAAGATCGCAAAATGAAATCAAACAATTATAATTAGAACTAAGATCAAGACAAAACCTAAAAACCAAAGCAGTGTGTCATTTGAATAATAAAGGAAGGAAACAGAGCAGACAAATAATATTGATTAAAAGTATAATTAGATAAAATAAAATAAAAAGGGATAGAACACAAAGCAACAGAAGAGCATAGTATGACTAGAAATATAAAAAGAAAGAAAAAATAAAATAAAATAGAAATGTATTAAAGAAGAAAAGAAGATAGGGGAGATAAACTCAGCACTACAAAAAAGCTAGCTAGAAATAGAAATATATAAAAAGGCTAAAAATAAAAAGTAAAAAGTAGAAATAAAAATATGTTATAAAAAGTGAAGATCCCTTAGGACTAAGAGCATAATAAAAAGAAAAAAAAAAGCTGGGAATGACCACAGAATCGATCAGATCAATAGAATTAATTATAATAATTCTGATTCCTTGGGGTCTCAGCCACAAGTGTCCTTGTACACTCCTTGAGCCTCAGGCGACCTTCACCTCCCCAAGAGGCCCTCTTCTGCCTCTGGGTTGGACTCTGGACCTACTGTGGGTCTTATAGGGTCCACTTAGGCTCTGATCTGGCCCAGTTCCTGTGTGTGCTTGCTCCCACAGTCCACAGCTACCAGAGCTAGACCTTTTTCATTTGTGAGAATATTCATTGTCTACTGAGATATTACAAAGACATAGGGTCTACGTAGCTGATCACAGGGATTTAGTCTGCAGTGTGTATATCTGATGGAAAGATTTTAGAACCTCTTCCTTAGTCCCCCTGTCCCTGGTTTTCAGCTTTGGTTTTGTCCCTGCTTCTGCATGTGGTCTAACCACCAGAGTCTGGTCCTGAGGCTGCCTTGCAGCTCTTTGGGTCTGCCTCAGTGAGGGTTTCCTCTTTTGTTCATCTGCGGATGCAGGTGTGTGGGGAGAGAGAGGCTTTGATAGTGGCTTCTCTCCCTGTGTGTGATGCAACAGTAGCACTGTGCTTGGATCGCAGGATCCCCAGGGATGGCGCTGAATGCGCAGGAATGCCGGTGGCCGTGGGTTTAGGAAATCTGGCCTTGGTGTGGTTCTTTACTGGTGCCTGGTGCAAACGCGCCTGAGGGGCAGCCCTTGTGGGCTTTCTGTATTACTCTGAGACCAGCGGAGCTTCCTTTATTATTCATCTGTAGGCACCAGTATTTGGGAAGAGAGAAGGTACAAGAGTCGCTCCTTCCCCTGTGTTCGAGCCAGCAGTAGCACCCTGCCTGGTGTGCTGGAGCCCTAGTGGTGGTGGTAGCACCAGTTGTAGAGGGAAGCTTGTGGGCTTGGGTGTAATAGGAGTCTCCAGAGATGTCCTTCTCCGCAGACTTCTGGCTCTCAGTTGCAGGCACCAGGCCAGCCCCGCAAGGGGCTTTTTCTATCCCTTGTCAACTCTGACAGCCAGGCCCGGGGGGGGCCTCTCTTTGTTGCAGGTGCTGAAAGAGAGGCTACAACAGTGGCTCCTCCCCCCTGCTTGTGAATCAGCAGTAGCACGCCACCACCATGGCTGCCCAGCTTTCTGCAGTAGGCATTCTCCACTGTGGATTTCTTCCATCCTGTCCCCTCAGTCCATCTCCCCACAGCCAACAATGTTTCTCACCCTGAACCAGTTCTCCAGTTCCCACATTCCAGCTCCCAGACCCCCTGTACAGCTGTGAACCCAGGTCTCAGTCTGGGACATGCAGAGCTGTGGTATGGATCCTCTGTGTGTTTCTCACTGTTTCCCGTCTGCCACATATTGGCCTCTTCACCCTCTTTGGACAGTCCCAAATGCCTCCCTTCTGACCCAATCAAATTCCGCATTGGAGAGGGAGTTTCCTCATCAGATAAGGGGGGTTTCCTCAAATTCGGCAATCTCTCCTCTGTTTTAGCACCCCCCACCCCCACCCCCAGGGTGCAGGACCTGTTCCTTTCCTTTCTTTTCCTCCTCTTTCTCCTTTTTTTTTTCCCCTGTGTCTTCCTGAGTTATGTTGGGATCTTTGCAGTCCTTTCTGGTGTCTAAGGTCTTCTGCTAGTAGTGTTCAGCGGTTTTCTGTGGGAATTATTGCGTCTTTTGATGTATTCCTGATGCATCTGTGAAGAGAGATGCACTCCACATCCTTCTACTTTGCTGCCATCTTTTTCCTCTCATGGAAATTCTTAATGGAGTATAAGGAACTAAAGCCTTGGATCACTTAGCAATCCAAACCACCTGTATTTTGTGATGCTGACACTTTAAAAGTTAGTTTGCAGGTCTTGTGAATCTCAACTACTTCTCTCTGGAAGTGACACACATGACTTTCTTTTAGGTCCTTTTGGCCAGCACTTGTCCCGTAACCTCACTAAACTGTAAGAGAAGGGATGTAAAAATCACAGGGGCATGTGGATATTCAGTGAAGAGTAAACATCCGTGACATTGCTACTTGGTTTTGTATGACCTACTTGTTTCCTTATGTGTAATCTGAGACTAATTAAAGACTGGAACAAGTGAGGTATTTTGTGCACTTATGGAGGACTGCTCTGGTTTTGCTCTGTCCTGGCTTCCTCTGTCCTAGTTTCTCTCTCTCTCTCTCTTTCTTATATGACAGTAACACTTTTGAGGTTTTATTAAGATTTGTTTCAGTACATTGCCTGGAGTACAGAGTACATGCTCAAAAACTGTTAGCTATCTCCATGATTATTGTGTAATTTTAAAGTATTTAGCATTTTTCACTAATAATTGTAATTGTAGCAAGACAGTAAAAGTAATATAAAATGCATGTGGCCATATCCACCACACTTTGTAAAATCTGTCAGTACTTTACAAATATTTTTTCTCCCCCACTCCAAGATTTGTTATTTGAAGCAAACACTGGGTTTCTTGTATTTCCTGTGGCCTTTTCTTTAATAGTTAAAGTATTCTGCACCTAATAATTGTGCAATAAATGTTTATTTACTGACTGCCTAGCAACATAATAAGGCTGTTGTATTTGCTAGAACTTGCAGACAATACGAGTATGTGTTTCAAAGAGTTCTTTGTGCTTTTGCTGAGTTAATTATTTATGGGCAGCTTTTAGAATGACAAACTGAGCAATGGGAATTTGTATCTAGGAAGTTGGGTAACACTTTTTGATAAAACCGAAAACAGGCAGGAAATTTCAGCATCTGGATGTTTCAAAACTGTATTTGCTTTGTTGCCAAGTAGAACCTGCAGAGGGGAAACATTATGGGAAGAAAGATGATTTTTCTTCTGATTATGGGGGTCCTTGGGGCATATTATCTTTATACACCTCTCCCAGAAAATATTGAGCAGCCCTGGAGACTAATGTGGATGACCACAAGTATGAACACTGTAACAAATTTGGTAAGTATAGACTTTTATTGGCTCTGAATGTGTAACAGTTTAATCAGGAGAAAATAATTATCTTTATTATTATTTTTAAAAAATTTCTGCTGTTTTGGAAATTTTGCTCTTAAAGTTTGCTTGCTGGTTTTAAAGTCTTTTTTATATTTTAACTATTCTTTAATGCAGAGTCCAACAGAATGACTGTGGTGGAGGTAGTCAAGTATATAGTTTCAATTTTAAATGTTGAAAAACAAAATGTGCTGGCTGAGAAAAACAAAAGGTCTTCTTGTGAGTTTCATGGCATGAATGCTGCCAGAATGAAGCATTTCAAGTATGAATATGAGAAATGGTAGGATTGAGCAGCACTGTGATTAGGTACAGAATTCTATGCACTAATCTTGTGTTCAAATGTGCAAATGCATTCCTACTAAAATATTTGTAAGCAAGTCAACAGGTAAAAGCCCAAGGGAAACAATGCACATGATTTCCAGTTGTAGAAGGGTGAGCTGCTGAGTGACAGGGCCACTGTGTGGCTGGTTGCCTACCTTTTGTCCAGGGCTGGCCCTCAAAGACCTGTGGTTCTTTTCTAATGAGGATAACTTCTTGGAAATGAAGCCACACAATTAGCTCCTTTGACTTTGTAGCAAATTGCCTTCCTGCAGCAAAAACAAAACAAAACCAAAAGCAATTCAGAGACAGCCTGGGTATTAAATCCTTGGCTCACTATCTCTTTCTTTGCCTTTGTTTTTAGTTATTTTAACACTCTCTTCTGGCACTTAATGTAGCTGTGAATAAGTGCAATGTATGTCTTATTTTTATTTTATTAGTGATTTGATCATTTTTAGTAATTTTATTAGCACATATGTTCTTGGGTAAGGGTTGGTTCAAATGGAATATAGTTTTAAGTCATTTTTTAAAAGTTATTCTTTTTTTTTAAAGCTCTTTATTCGAATATAATTGCTTTACACTCTTGTACCAGTTTTTGAGGTACACCAAAGTGAATCAGCTGTATTTATACATATATTCCCATATCCACTCCCTCCCGCGACTCCCACCCCCCTCCCTGTCCTGGCCCTTAAACATCACTCATCATCAAGTTGACTTCCCTTTGTTATACAGCGACTTCCCACTAGCTATCTGTTTTACAGTTGGTAGTGTATATATGTCTATGCTACTCTCTAACTACATCCCAGCTTCCCCTTAGCCCCCCCACCCCAGCCCCATTTCCTCAAGTCCATTCTCTACATCTGCATCTCCACACTTGCCCTGTCACTGGGTTCATCAGTACCACTTCTTCAGATTCCATATATATGAGTTAGTATAGAGTATTTGTTTTTCTCTTTCTGGCTTACTTCACTCTGTATGAAAGTCTCTAGGTCTATCCACCTCCTTACATATAGTTCAATTTCATTGCTTTTTATGACTGAGTAATATTCCATTGTATATATGTGTCACATCTTCTTTATCCATTCATGTGTTGATGGGCATTTAGGTTGCTTCCATGTCCTGGGTATTGTAAATAGTGCTGCAGTGAACATTATGATACATGTCACTTTTTGGATTATGGTTTGCTCTGGATATATGTGCAGGAATGGGATTAGTGGGTCATATGGTAGTTCTATTTTTAGTTTTTTAAGGAAACTCCAAACTGTTTTCCATAGTGGCTGTACCAGCTTACATTCCCACTAAGAGTGCAGGAGAGTTGCCTTTTCAATACACCCCCTCCAGCATTTATTGTTTCTAGATTTTTTGACGATGGCCATTCTGACTGGAGTGAGGTGATACCTCATTGTGGCTTTGACTTGCATTTCTCTAATAATTAGTGATGTTGAGCATCTTTTCATGTGTTTGTTGGCCATCTGTATGTCTTCTTTGGAGAAATGCCTATTTAGGTCTTCTGCCCATTTGTGGATTGGGTTATTTGCGTTTTTGGTATTAAGCTGCATGAGCTACTTGTATATTTTGGAGATTAATCCTTTGTCTGTTGCTTCATTGGCAAGTATTTTCTCCCATTCTGAGGGCTGTTTTCTTGTCTTGTTTATGGTTTCTTTTGCTGTGCAAAAGCTTTAAAGTTTCATTAGGTCCCATTTGTTTATTCTTGATTTTATTTCCTTTATTATAGGAGATGGGTCAAAAAAGATCTTGCTTTGATGTGTGTTATAGAGTATTCTACCTATGTTTTCCTCTAGGAGTTTTATAGTGTCTGGCCTTACATTTAGGTCTTTAATCCATTTGGAGTTTATTTTTGTGTATGGTGTTAGGAAGTGTTCTAATTTCATTCTTTGACATGTTGCTGTCCAGTTTTCCCAGCACCACTTATTGAAGAGGCTGTCTTTTTTCCATTGTATATTCTTGCCTCCTTTGTCAAAGATGAGGTGCCCACATGTGCTTGGATTTACCTCTGAGTTCTCTATTCTGTTCCATTGATCTACCTTTCTATTTTTGTGCCAGTACCATACTGTCTTGATCACTGTGGCCTTTTAGTATAGTTTGAAGTCAGGGAGCCTAATTCCACCAACTCCATCTTTCCTTCTCAAGATTGCTTTGGCTATTAGGGGTCTTTTGCATTTCCATACAAATCGTAAGATTTCTTGCTCTAGTTCTGTGAAAAAGGCCATTGGTAATTTGATCGGGATTGTGTTGAATCTGTAAATTGCTTTGGGTAGTACAGTCATTATCACAATGTTGATTCTTCCAATCCAAGAACATGGTATGTCCCTCCATCTGTTTGTATCGTCTTTGATTTCTTTCATCAGTGTCTTATAATTTTCTGCATACAGGTCTTTTGCCTCCTTAGGCAGGTTTATTCCTAGGTATTTTATTCTTTTTATTGCAATGGTAGATGGGAGAGTTTCCTTAATTCTCTTTCTGCTCTTCCATTGTTTTTGTATAGGAATGCAAGAGATTTCTGTGCATTAATTTTATATCCAGCTACTTTACTAAATTCACCAATTAGTGCTAGCAGTTTTCTGATAGAGTGTTTTGGGTTTTCTATGTATAATATCATGTCATCTGCAAAGAGTGACAATTTTACTTCTTCTTTTCCAATTTGGATTCCTTTTATTTCTCTTTCTTCTCTGATTGCTGTGGCTAAAACTTCCAAAACTATGTTGAATAATAATGGTGAGAGTGAACATCCTTGTCTTGTTCCTGTTCTTAGAGGGGATGCTTTCAGTTTTTCCCCATATAGAATGATGTTGGCTTTTGGCTTCTCATATATGGCTTTTATTATGTTGAGGTAATTTCCTTCCATGCCCATTTTCTGGAGAGCTTTTATCATAAATGGATGTTGAACTTTGTCAAAAGCTTTTTCTGCATCTATTGAAATGATCATATGGTTTTTATCCTTCAATTTGTTGAGATGGTGTATCACATTGATTTGTGTATATTGAAGAATCCTTGCATTCCACGGATAAACCCCACTTGTTCATGGTGTATGATGTTTTTAATGTGCTGTTGCATTCTGTTTACTAGTATTTTGTTGAGGATTTTTGCCTCTATATTCATCAGTGATATTGGTCTGTAATTTTCTTTTTTTGTGACATCTTTGCCTGGTTTTGGTATCAGGGTGATGGTGGCCTCATAGAATGAGTTTGGGAGTGTTCCTCTTTCTGCTATATTTTGGAAGAGTTTGAGAAGGATAGGTGTTAGCGCTTCTCTAAATGTTTGATAGAATTTGCCTGTGAAGCCATCTGGCCTTGGGCTTTTGTTTGTTGGGAGATTTTTAATCACAGTCTCAATTTCCGTACTTGTGATTGGTCTCTCTGTCTTGGAGGATTGTACTTTTCTAAGAATGTATCCATTTCTTCCAGGTTATCCAATTTATTGGCATATAGTTGCTTGTAGTAGTCTCTCATGATCTTTTGTATTTCTGTGGTGTCAGTTGTTACTTCTCCTTTTTCATTTCTAATTCTGTTGATGTGCGTCTTCTCCCTTTTCTTACTGATGAGTCTGGTTAATGGTTTATCAATTTTCTTTATTTTCTCAAAGAACCAGCTTTTAGTTTTATAGATCTTTGCTATTGTTTCTTCATTTCTTTTTCGTTTATTTCTGATCTGCTCTTTATGATTTCTTTCCTTCTGCTCACTTTGGGGTTTTTTTGTTCTTCTTTCTCTAACTGTTTTAGGTGTAAGGCTACTTTGTTTATTTGATATTTTTCTTGTTTCTTGAGGTAGGACTGTATTGCTGTAAACTTCCATCTTAGAACTGCTTTTGCTGCATCCCATAGGTTTTGGGTCGTTGTGTTTTCATTGTCATTTGCTTCTAGGTATTTTTGGATTTCCTCTTTGATTTCTTTAGTGATTTCTTGGTTGTTTAATAACGTACTGTTTAGCCTCCATGTGTTTGTATTTTTTACAGTTTTTTTCTTGTGATTGATATCTAGTCTCATGGCATTGTGGTCAGAGAAGATGCTTGATACGATTTCAATTTTCTTGAATTTACTGAGGCTTGTTTTGTGACCCAAGATGTGATCTATCCTGGAGAATGTTCGATGTGCACTTGAGAGGAATGTGTATTCTGTCGTTTTTGGATGGAATGTCCTATAAATATCAATTAAGTCGAGATGCTCTAATGTGTCATTTAAGCTTGTGTGTCCTTATTTATTTTCTGTTTGGATGATCTGTCCATTGATGTAAGTGGGGTGTTAAAGTCTCCTCCTGTTAATGTGTTAGTGTTGATTTCCCCTTTTATGGCTGTTAGCATTTGCCTTATGTATTGAGGAGCTCCTATGTTGGGTGCATAGACATTTACAATTGTTATATGTTCTTCTTGGATTGATCCCTTAATCATTATGTAGTGTCCTTCCTTGTCTCTTGTAATAATCTTTATTTAAGTCTAATTTGTCTGATATGAATATTGCTTCTTCAGCCTTCTTTTGACTTCCATTTGCATAGAATATCTCTTTCCATCTCCTTACTTTCAGCCTGTATGTTTCCCTCGGTCTGAAGTGGGTTTCTTGTAGGCAACATATAGAAGGGTCTTGTTTTTGTATCCATTCAGCCAGTCTGTGTCTTTTGGTTGGAGCATTTAATCCATTTACACTTAAGGTGATTATTGACATGTGTGTTCCTATTACCATTTTCTTAATTGTTTTGTGTTTGTTTTTGTAGGTCATTTCCTTCTCTTGTGTTTCCTCCCTAAAGAAGTTCCTTTAGCAATTGTTATAAGGCTGATTTGGTGGTGCTGAATTCTCTTAGCTGTTGCTTGCCTGTAAAGCTTTTGATTTCTCCGTCGAATCTGAATGAGATCCTTGCTGGGTAGAGTATTCTTGGCTGTAGGATTTCCTCTTTCAGGACTTTCAGTATATCCTGCCACTCCCTTCTGGCCTGCAGAGTTTCTGTAGAAAGATCAGCTGTTATCCTGATGGGTTTTCCCTTATATGTTATTTGTTGCTTTTCTCTTGCTGCTTTTAATATTTTTCTTTGTGTTTAATTTTCATTAGTGTGATTAATATGTGCCTTGGTGCATTTCTCCTTGGGTTTATTCTGTATGGGACTCTCTGTGCTTCTTGGACTTGATTAACTATTTCCTTTTCCATGTTGGGGCAGTTTTGCACTATAACCTCTTGAAATATTTTCTCAGACCCTTTCTTTTTTTCTTCTTCTTCTGTTGTGCCTATGGTTCGAATGTTGGTGCACTTAATGTTATCACTGTGGTCTCTGAGACTGTCTTCCATTCTTTTTTTCTTTTTTCTTTTTCCTGCTGTGTTGCAGTATTTCTGCCATTCTATCTTCCAACTCACTTTTTCGTTCTTCTACCTCAATTATTCTGCTGTTTTTAGCATCTAGGTTATTTTTAATTTGATTATTTTGTTATCTATTACTGTTTGCTTGCTCTTTTGTTCTTCTGAATCCTTATTAACTGTTTCTTTTATTTTCTATATTTTGTTATCGAGATTTTGGATCATGTTTACTATCACTACTCTGAATTCTTTTTCAGGCAGTTTGCCTATTTCCTCTTCATTTATTTGGTCTTGTGTATTTTTATCTTGTTCCTTCATCTGTGACATATTTTTTGTCCTCTCATTTTCCCCCCACTTTGGATAGGTGGGATTGTGTTCCTGTCCCACTGGGTGTTTGGCCTGAGGTTTCAAGCACTGGAGTTTGTAGGCTGTTGCTTATAGCTGGGTCTTGGTGTTGAGGTGAGAACCTCTGGGAGACCTCACTCTGATGAATATTCCCTGGGAACTGGGTTTCCCTGTTAGTCCAATGTTTTGGACTCCGTGCTCCCACCTCAGGAGCTCAGGCCTGACCCTGGGCTTGTGAATCAAGATCCCACAAGCCATGTGTAGCAGGAAAATGAAAAAAATTTAAAAAAGAAAAGTAGGAGAACCGCAGAACAATAGCAAGATAAAAAAATATGATAATAGGAAACTAAGGGATGTGTTAGAAAAAAAACGATGGAGCAACAACTGGAAGGTAGAACAACTGCAATAGCCTATGTGAGGAGGTAGGAAGGAAAAAAAAGAAAAAAGGAAAAAGCCAGGAAAGGCCTTGGCTGTGGGGGCAGGGCTTAGACAAGAGCAGGGGTGGGTGGTGGGGGAGGTTAGTCAATGGGAAGGGCCTATGCTTAGAAAAGGCTCTGGGGGTGGTGGGGAATGGGGCTTAGGCCCAATGAGGCAGAGGGGCCCAGGAATGCCTCTGGTCCTGGGGGCAAAGGACCAGGTCAAGGTACCCAGCAGGCTCCCTGGGCCCAGGTTGATGGGAGAAATGTTAGGCACCTCCCCTTGTCCTCCAATCCTGGAGGGTCCCTCCCCCTTGGGTTCGCTTCTTTCTAACCCCCTCTCTCCTATTCCCCTAGAACCCTCACTGCTGCAGAGGGCACTGGAAGGTAGGAGACCAGACTCTGATGCCCAACAGGCTTCTCAGGGCCAACTGGGCTAGGGTAACACCTGTATCACTTCCCCAGATCTCCCAGTCTCGTAGGGTCCCTGTCTGCCGCTCTTCCTCTCCCCTGCCCCCCACTCTCCTAGGTCCCAGGCAGCTGGAGGGGGCCCTGGAGTGTGAAAGACCAGGTCTGTGAGCCTAGCAGGCTTCCCAGAGCTAGTAGGCAGGGGAAATACCTTCTCTGCCTCCCTTGATCCTCCAATCCCAGAAGGCCTCCTCCCGTTCCTGCCTCTCCTCTCCTCCCCTGCTTTCCTTCTACATCCCTAGGACCAGTGAGACCTAGAGGGGCCCCTCGAGGACCAAAGACCAGGCCTGGGGGTGCAACAGGCCTCCCGGTGCCAAGTGGGTAGGGAGATTTCCCGCAGCATCTCCCCTGATCCTCCGGTCTTGCAAGGTCCCCCCACCACTGTCTGCCTCTCTTCCTCTTCTCCTCTCCTCCCTCCCTCCCACGCCTGTATGACCCACTCAGCCGGAGAGACCTAGGGACCAGACTCTGGAGCCCAGCAGGCCCACCAGGCCCAAGTGGGCAGGGGAAAGGTCCTCCGCACCTCCCCTGGTCCTCCGCACCTCCCCTGGTCCTCTGCTTCTGGAACATCCCACCACCAGTCTGCCTCTCTTCCTGTTCCCCTGCCATGCTCCAACGTCCCTGGGACCAGTGCATCTGGGAGGGGACCCTGGAGAGTTGGAGACCAGGCCTGGGAGCCCAGCAGGCTTCCTGGGCCAGTGGGCAGAGGAAATTCCTTCTGCTCCTCCCCCAATCCTCTGATCCCAGAGGGTCCCTCCTCCCTTCTGCCTCTCTTTTTTCTGTGCCGCCCCCCACTTCCCTCCTGTACTTCTAGGACCAGCGGCTGGGAGGAGCCTTGGAAGGTGGAGAACCCACCCAGAAGAAATACGCGGCGGTGCCTCCCCTATTCTTCTGACCTGGAGAGATCCCCTCCCACCTCCACTGTCTGCCTCTCTCCCTCCCCCCCACGACCCCAGGACCCTTGTGCCGTAGGGGGGCCTGGAGAGTGAAGGACCAGGCCCAGGAGCCCAGTCGGCCTCCCTGGCCAAGAGGGCAGGTGAAACACCCTCTCGCCTCCCCGTCCCCCAGTCTCAAAGCCCCCACCCCCACCTGTCTGCCTCTCCACCTCCTCGCCCCTCCTCCCTTCTTCTCACACCCCCAGGACCCAGGCAGCCCAGAGGGGGCCTTGGAGTGTGGAGAACTCTGCTGGGGAGCCCAGCAGGCCCCCAAACCAGGGAGCTCAGCAGACCTCCTGGCCTCCTGGGCAGGAGAAACCCAGTTGCAGTTTCCCCATCTCCCCAGCCCCCAACGGTTCCTCCAGGCGGGAACCTCCCCCCTCACCCAGCCACCCCCCAGGGGCTCCAGTCCCTTTGGGCTTCCCCTTTCCCACCCCCCTGACTTCCCCCAGGTCCTACCTGGTTGCTCTGGGGTTCCTGTGGTCTGCTTGGGCCTCAGGTCCCCCACCGGCCTCCGGCAACTGATCAATTTGTGGGGAGACACGATCTCTGCATCTTCCCATGCCCCCATCTTCACTCTGCCTCCTAAAAGTCATTCTTGAATTATATTTTAAAAATATTTATTTTGGGTCGTTGTTTTTATTTCTTTTATTATTTGGACTAATTTACATGCACATGTAATCCTTGTTTGTCTTTGGATGTCATTTTCTCTCTGGTACTTTTTAATCGTTTTTTACAATTTTCTTTTGTTTTTCTCATTTCTATCATGTATAATACCTTGCTTGAATTTCTTTTACTTTAGTGTTTATTTCTGAAATTATTTTGTCTTTTTTCTTATTCTTTTTTCTGACCTATACCAGTACCATTTTTCAGTCACCCCTTCCTTTTGATTCGTGATCACCTCCAAATATCTGCCTATATCTTCCTTGACTATGTTTATTTCTGTTTTGTGATATTTCTTCTTATTCATTCTGCAGCATTGTGTAATTGATTTCATCTGATTTGTACCAACTTTTTTCTTGTTTATTTTCTTCGTGTGTTGGAGGCTATTACTATTTTCCTTATAGTACATAGTACCCTGCATGAGTGTGTTTTTTGTTTTTTGCATTAATGTTATGCATACACCTTTTGTATTACTTCTATTTGGATGAGATGGCCTTTCTTTGATAAACTTACAAGAATCTACTTGGGAGTAGAGCTAGGGTCAAGACATTTTTTTTAAAAGTATTTTTGCTCACTCACTCCTATCACTATATTTATATACATAAAAATTTCTAGTAAAAAACAATCAATATTTACTCCAAGAATAAAAGAGACTCACCATGGTCAAAGACTCCCATGAGCAGAACTGAAACATAATGAGGCTTGATTACTGGGACAAGTAGCTAAAGAAACTCAAAAACTACCCAGGAATGCCCAGAGGTAACTGGGTAACAGGTGTCTTTGTGATTGTTTCTTTGTTCTTGTTGGTTTTTTTTGCATTGTGTGATTTCCTACAGAAGAAATATGTAGATTTACCATAAAGCTTTCAGTCTTTTGTATTTTTAAAGGAAAAACTTTGATTTTGTAAGTACATCAGATTACTATATAATACAGCATCTTTTCAAAACCTCTAAAAACTCCATCACTCTTTGAAGTGGCCAGATTTTTTTTTCAATCATTCTCCCCAATCCCAAAAAGAAAAAAAAAACAAAAAAATTCTTGGTTGAATTTAATGCCATCTGGTCCTACCTGTTCTTTACTAATCATTTTGAGCATAAGCTAAAGAATGATAATTCAGATTTTTAATAATCCTGTGATGAAGATAAATGGAAGGCATTGAATACAGTCAACTATCAGGTAGTCTGTGATGCAGCGTTATCTCCTAGAATAGGAATATCAACTACATTTAACTAAAATGCCCACTCTGATAGATTGCTAAGCATTACCCTGAAAGGTAATCTGAGACTCTAAAATGACTCTGAGGTGGCATCTAGGCTTGGTAAGAAATAACACTGCAATCAACACTGTCAGACCTGTCCCTGGTTTGAGATGACAGGCATTTGTGAAAGCATTTTCCACCCTTATACTAGATTGTAAGGTTTTACTTAGTTGCATTGGGACAATTTGAAGCTTCCTAGGTTTGAGGCTATTTAAAAAAATATATTAGTTTTATCATCATCTGTTCTCCTTTTTCTACATTTGCAATTGATTCTTCCAGCCCTTTTTACTTCTTTCTGCTGCTGTGGCCTTCTTAAAGATATCACCAGTTGGCCGCGAGAGCATGAACATATTGAAACATGATGATCATTTGAGTGTCCAAATTTTTGAATAACTACACTTTATATGCAGATTTTTGACTGGGTGCAGCCAATGGCATAGGCACTGTTGCTCAATAATATTTTTTTTAGGTGATAAATCCTTGTGTGAATGATTAACATACACAAAGCAATTTTGTCCATATACTGAGGGATATAAATTCCTGCATTGGTCAGAATTTTCCCTCTTTATCATTTGGTATTTCAAATTTACATCAAAAATTACTTTTAGGGTATAGAGGCAGTATAAAGAGTATAAGATAATCTGAGAAGATAGGACCATAAGCTACTACCCTAAATTCATCATACTTCATCAAAGAGAAAGTCAAAGAAACTGTAAAACCCTTGTTATTCAGTTGAGACTACAGGGACACTGGGCAATATCTGAAGCACACTGGTGACTTCTTAGTCTTTTGTTATGTATTTATTAAACTTCCTAGGACACTCTAAAAACTTGTGAAAATACAAAGTCACCTTAAAATTTTTTATACTTGGTACTTTCTTACACAATGTGTTATGATTACTATTTTCATGTAAATACTCATCTTTAACTTATGTAACATTCTCTATCATTTAAATAATATTGGTTTGAAACTAAATAATCTTATTCTTTGCAGATAAAATACTTGAGTCCAGTGATTTTTTTTTTTTTTAGGTTTTTTTATTTTTATTTTTTTTTATTTTTTGGGGGGTACACCAAGTTCAATCATCTGTTTTTATACACATATCCCCAGTCCAGTGATTTATATTTTGAAATAGGGCCTTGTATATTCTTTTTTTTTTTTTTTTTTTTATTTTATTTTATTTTATTTTTTTGGGGGGTACACCAGGTTCAATCAACTGTTTTTATACACATATCCCCATATTCCCTCCCTTCCTTGACGCCCCCCCCCTCGATTCCCCCCCACCCTCCCTGCCCCAGTCCTCTAAGGCATCTTCCATCCTCGAGTTGGACTCCCTTTGTTATACAACAACTTCCCACTGACTATTTTACAGTTGGTAGTATATATATGTCTGTACTACTCTCCCGCTTCTTCTCAGTTTCCCCTTCACCCCCCGCCCCCTCCCATACCTCGAGTTCTCCAGTCCATTCCCTGTATCTGCTTCCCTGTTCTTGTCACTGAGTTCATCAGTACCATTTTTAGATTCCGTATATGTGAGTTAGCATACAATATTTGTCTTTCTCTTTCTGACTTACTTCACTCTGTATGACAGATTGTAGTTCTATCCACCTCATTACATATAGCTCCATCTCATCCCTTTTTATAGCTGAGTAATATTCCATTGTATATATATGCCACATCTTCTGTATCCATTCATTTGTTGATGGGCATTTCGGTTGCTTCCATGTCCTGGCTATTGTAAATAGTGCTGCAATAAACATTATGGTACAAGTTTCTTTTGGGATTATGGTTTTCTTTGGGTATATGCCCAGGAGTGGGATTACTGGATCATATGGTAGTTCTATTTGTAGTTTTTTAAGGAACCTCCAAATTGTTTTCCATAGTGGCTGTACCAACTTACAGTCCCACCAACAGTGCAGGAGAGTTCCCTTTTCTCCACACCCTCTCCAACATTTGTTGTTTCCAGACTTTGTGATGATGGCCATTCTGATTGGTGTGAGGTGATACCTCATTGTGGCTTTGACTTGCATTTCTCTGATGATGAGTGATGTTGAGCATCTTTTCATGTGTTTGTTGGCCATCTGTATGTCTTCTTTGGAGAAATGTCTATTTAGGTCTTCTGCCCATTTGTGGATTGGGTTATTTGCTTTTTTGGTATGAAGCTGCATGAGCTGCTTGTATATTTTGGAGGTTAATCCTTTGTCCGTTGTTTCATAGGCAATTATTTTTTCCCATTCTGAGGGTTGCCTTTTAGTCTTGTTTATGGTTTCTTTTGCTGTGCAAAAGCTTTTAAGTTTCATGAGGTCCCATTCGTTTATTCTTGATTTTATTTCCATGATTCTAGGAGGTGGGTCAAAAAGGATGTTGCTTTGATGTATGTCAAAGAGTGTTCTGCCTATGTTTTCCTCTAGGAGTTTGATAGTATCTGGCCTTATATGTAGGTCTTTAATCCATTTGGAGTTTATTTTTGTGTATGGTGTTAGGAAGTGTTCTAATTTCATTCTTTTACATGTTGCTGTCCAATTTTCCCAGCACCACTTATTGAAGAGGCTGTCTTTTTTCCATGGTATACTCGTGCCTCCTTTGTCAAAGATAAGGTGCCCATATGTGTTTGGGCTTACTTCTGAGTTCTCTATTCTGTTCCATTGATCTTCCTTTCTATTTTTGTGCCAGTACCATACTGTCTTGATCACTATGGCCTTGTAGTATAGTTTGAAGTCAGGAAGCCTGATTCCACCAACTCCGTTTTTCCTTCTCAAGATTGCTTTGGCTATTCGGGGTCTTTTGCGTTTCCATACAAATCGTAAGATTTCTTGCTCTAGCTCTGTGAAAAATGCCATTGGTAATCTGATCGGGATTGCATTAAATCTGTAAATTGCTTTGGGTAGTACAGTCATTTTCACGATGTTGATTCTTCCAATCCAGGAACATGGTATATCCCTCCATCTGTTTATGTCATCTTTGATTTCTTTCATCAATGTCTTAAAGTTTTCTGCATACAGATCTTTTGCCTCCTTAGGCAGGTTTATTCCTAGGTATTTTATTCTTTTGGTTGCAATGGTGAATGGGAGAGTTTCCTTAATTTCTCTTTCTGCTCTTCCGTTGTTAGTGTATAGGAATGCAAGAGATTTCTGTGCATTAATTTTGTATCCTGCTACTTTACTAAACTCATTAATGAGTGCTAGCAGTTTTCTGGTAGAGTCTTTAGGGTTTTCTATATATAGTATCATGTCATCTGCAAAGAGTGATAATTTTACTTCTTCTTTTCCAATTTGGATTCCTTTAATTTCTTTTTCTTCTCTGATTGCTGTGGCTAACACTTCCAAAACTATGTTGAATAACAGTGGTGAGAGTGGACACCCTTGTCTTGTTCCTGTTCTTAGAGGGAATTCTTCCAGTTTTTCTCCATTGAGAACAATGGTGGCTTTTGGTTTGTCATATATGGCTTTTATGATGTTGAGGTAATTTCCTTCTATGCCCATTTTCTGGAGAGCTTTTATCATAAATGGATGTTGAACTTTGTCAAAAGCTTTTTCTGCATCTATTGAAATGATCATATGGTTTTTATCCTTCAATTTGTTGATATGATGTATCACGTTGATTGATTTGCGTATATTGAAGAATCCTTGCATCCCAGGGATAAACCCCACTTGATCGTGGTGTATGATTTTTTTAATGTGCTGTTGCAGTCTGTTAGCTAGTATTTTGTTGAGGATTTTTGCATCTATATTCATCAGTGATATTGGTCTGTAGTTTTCTTTTTTTGTGACATCTTTGCCTGGTTTTGGTATCAGGGTGATGGTAGCCTCATAGAATGAGTTTGGGAGTGCTCCGCCTTCTGCAATATTTTGGAAGAGTTTGAGAAGGATAGGTGTTAACTCTTCTCGAAATGTTTGATAGAATTCGCCTGTGAATCCATCTGGTCCTGGGCTTTTGTGTGTTGGGAGATTTTTAATCACTGCCTCAATTTCTGTACTTGTGATTGGTCTGTTCATGGTTTCTATTTCTTCCTGGTTCAGTCTTGGAAGATTGTATTTTTCTAAGAATGTATCCATTTCTTCCAGATTATCCAATTGATTGGCATATAGTTGCTTGTAGTAGTCTCTCATGATGTTTTGTATTTCTGAGGTGTCCGTTGTGACTTCTCCTTTTTCATTTCTAATTCTGTTGATTTGCATCTTCTCCCTTTTTTTCTTGATGAGTCTGGCTAATGGTTTATCAATTTTGTTAATCTTCTCAAAGAACCAGCTTTTAGTTTTATTTATTTTTCTTATGGTTTCTTTCCTTTCTTTTTCATTTATTTCTGCTCTGATCTTTACGATTTCTTTCCTTCTGCTCACTTTGGGGTTTCTTTGTTCTTCTTTCTCTAGTTGTTTGAGGTGTAAGGTTAGGTTGTTTATTCGATATTTTTCTTGTTTCTTAAGGTAGGACTGTATTGCTATAAACTTCCCTCTTAGAACTGCTTTTGCTGCGTCCCATAGGTTTTGGGTTGTTGTGTTTTCGTTGTCATTTGTTTCTAGATACTTTTTGATTTCCTCTTTGATTTCTGTAGTGATTCCTTGGTTGTTTAATAGTGAATTGTTTAGCCTCCATGTGTTTGTATTTTTTGCAGTTTTTTTCCTGTAATTGATATCTAGTCTCATGGCGTTGTGGTCTGAGAAGATGCTTGATATGATTTCAATTTTCTTGAATTTGCTGAGGTTTGATTTGTGACCCAAGATGTGATCTATCCTGGAAAATGTTCCGTGTGCACTTGAGAAGAAAGTGTAGTCTGTTGTTTTTGGATGGAATGTCCTATAAATATCAATTAAGTCGAGATGGTCTAATGTGTCATTTAAAGCTTGTGTGTCTTTATTTATTTTCTGTTTGGATGATCTGTCCATTGATGTAAGTGGGGTGTTCAAGTCTCCCACTATAATTGTGTTACTGTCGATGTCCCCTTTTATAGCTGTTAGCATTTGCCTTATGTATTGAGGTGCTCCTATATTGGGGGCATAGATATTTACCATTGTGATATGTTCTTCTTGGATGGATCCCTTGATCATTATGTAGTGCCCTTCCTTGTCTCTTTTAATAGTCTTTACTTTCAAGTCTAATTTGTCTGATATGAGTATTGCTACTCCAGCTTTCTTTTGACTTCCATTTGCATGGAATATCTTTTTCCATCCCTTCACTTTCAGTCTATACGTATCCCTTGGTCTGAAGTGGGTTTCTTGTAGGCAGCATATAGAAGGGTCTTGTTTTTGTATCCATTCAGCCAGTCTGTGTCTTTTGGTTGGAGCATTTAATCCATTGACATTTAAAGTGATTATTGACATGTGTGTTCCAATGACCATTTTCTTAATTGTTTTGGGTTTGTATTTGTAGGTGTTTTCCTTTTCTTGTGTTTCCTACTTAGAGAAGTTCCTTTAGTACTTGTTGTAAGGCTGGTTTGGTGGTGCTGAATTCTCTTAACTTTTGCTTGTCTGGAAAGCTTTTGATTTCTCCCTCAAATCTGAATGAGATTCTTGCTGGGTAAAGTATTCTTGGCTGTAGGTTTCTCTCTTTCAGGGCTTTCAGTATATCCTGCCATTCCCTTCTGGCCTGCAGAGTTTCTGTAGAAAGGTCAGCTGTTATCCTGATGGGTTTTCCCTTATATGTTGTTTGTTGCTTTTCCCTTGCTGCTTTTAATATTTTTTCTTTGTGTTGAATTGTCGTTAGTTTGATTAATATGTGTCTTGGTGTATTTCTCCTTGGGTTTATTCTGTATGGGACTCTCTGTGCTTCTTGGACTTGGTGAATTATTTCCTTTCCCATGTTGGGGAAGTTTTCCACTAGAACCTCTTCAAATATTTTCACAGACCCTTTCTTGTTTTCTTCTTCTTCTGGTATGCCTATAATTCGAATGTTGGTACGTTTAAGGTTATCACTGAGGTCTCTGAGGCTGTCTTCTAGTCTTTTTATTTTTTTATCTTTTTCCTGCTCTGTGGCGTTTATTTCTTCCATTCTATCTTCCAACTCACTTATTCGTTCTTCTGCCTCAGTCATTCTGCTGGTTAGAGCATCTAGAGTATTTTTAATTTCAGTTATTTTGTTATCCATTGCTATTTGTTTTTCTGAGTTCTTATGAACTGTTTCTTGTACTTTCTCTAATTTGTTATCGAGATTTTGTATCATTTTTACTATCATTACTCTAAATTCTTTTTCAAGCATTTTTCCTATTTCCTCCTCATTTATTTGGTCTTGTGGGTTTTTTTCCTGCTCCTTTGCCTGCATGGTGTTTCTTTGTTTCCTCATGGTTGTCCAAGCTTTTGGGGTTGCTTGTCCTGGTGATAGAGGTGTTTATAGAAGACTGTCCAAGCCTCAGACTAATGTCCAAGTATTGGAGTAGACGAATATTCAGTCAATGGAAGCAGGTGTGGGTGGGGGTGGTTGGAAGGAGGGGGCATAGGTGTGGTGCTGCAGGCAAGGAAACTATCTTCTCTTTGTTTCTCAATTGCAAAGTTCTTCTTCTGGTGCAAAGGTTCTCATCACAACATCTTGGGATAACACAGAAGCAGTTGCTGAAGAAACTTGCCCTATCAGGAAAGTGTTAAAATAGGCTCCATCACTCTGCAGGGAATGATTATGGAGGCTGAGAAGTTCCATTATTTGCCGTCTGTAAGCTAGAAACCCATGGAAGCCAGAGGTGTAGTTTCCAGTCTGAGTCTGAAGACCTAAGAACCAGGAGGTGTGTTATGGTGTAAGTCTGAGTCCAAGGGCAGGAGAAGACTGATGTCCCAGCTCAGTAGTCAGCCAGGGAGAAAAAGAGTGAGAGAAGGGGTGGGAGAGAGAGAATCGGGCCTTGTATATTCTGTACGTAACTTTGATTTAAAGCCAGAGGGCCAACTAAATTAGCATAAATGATTTTCTTGGGAAAAATGTGGACACTTACTTTGTGTCATAGGTTGTAGAATTTTTAATAGTTAAAATTAAATAAATAAATGCTTATGACCTGACTATCACCTTTCTATGTTAATGTTTAAAATAATTAAACATTATTTCTGCATTTAGCATTGTAGAAGTAAAGAAGATGGCAATGGTCCACTGGAGGTCAGAGTCTCCACCCCTTCTGTAATTGCAGAGAGGAGCAGGTAGGGGACACCACGGTGCTGGGGACGAGGTCAGCATGTGTGGAGCTGTGTGTATGTGGAAAGGGTGTCCAGAATGTGGAGAAGACCTGGAACATCCTTACAGCTAGAATAGTTGGCCTGCCAAGCTTGTCAGGCACTGACTAAGCATTTGCATTTCACTCTCACTGGCATGAAGTTCTACTCCTCTGACTGCAGTTGTAACACGAAGGCAGTCATTTCTTGAAAGTATGTGCTTTTTGTGAGTCTTGTCTCGAAGTCTGTTTGGGTCAGCTGCTGGGCACCAGTAAGGAGGGGTATTTGTTTGCTACTTGAACCAAGTGTAGCCTGAAGTGAGCTGGGAAATGCAGCTGGCCATGGGAAACACCCCCATTCTTCTGGACTCCAAGGTGCCCTCAGAGTTAGGCTTCTGCCCAGCTGCTTACACTCATGAAAGTTCTGTGAATACTGAGGGACCCTTGACCATTGTATCCACTGTCAGCCCTCTCTTTTCATTGGGCATTTCATAATGATGGCCACTACGGGACAGCATATTGTCTGTTCAGGAGTGACACATGCCTCCAGGGTCAGACCTGGGATTAAGTCTCACATCTGGCACTTATTGTACTGTTGCAGAAATTGGTCTGTCGAGAAACCAAGCATCACACTCGGAGGGTTGGAGAATTCAGATTTATTAAGCCAGTGGCCCCAGACGAGCTAATGCTCCAAAGTTCTGGGCCCCGAGCTCAGGGTGAGCTTTACTTTTATAGGAGTCAGTGCACATGTTTACAGTTAGCATTGGTTAGATTGGTTACTTGGTTTACTGAGCACAGAAGCTTCCAAGCAGAAACTTACAAGAGCAGGTGCCGAACATTCCATATTTAGCAAAATATCCTATGGTTACATTTGATTGCTAGGTCATCCTGTTTTTGTTTTTCCTTTTTGGCACAGCAAGCATATTTTATAAAAGCAGAACAAGCATGGAGTTATTTTTAGCTGAGTGCAAGTTTCTAATTTTCCTCTTCAGTACCACTAGACATGAACAGGTCTCTTAACCTCTCCCACCTTAAGATACTCAGTTGAAAATCTGGGAATATATTACTGTTTACCAGATTTTAGTAAGAGTTGAATGGATACAAAATGGAAAGCATAATATTGGGCAAAGATTAAAAACAGTAAGTGTAGTTATTGATGTCTATCTCCATATAACTGCCAGTATTGTTACTGGATGTCTGTGATTTTTACAACCAGGTATAATCATGTGAAAACACTTCCCAGCTGAACCTTGGCAATACTTAAAAAAGTATTAAAAATCATGACCAAATAAAATTTGGGGGAAAATACCTAAGGTTTTATAGGGATAGATTGTGAAGTAAAATTTACGTTTTTAGGCAGGACAAGAAAATTAAACATAAAGTTCTCTCTGTGTTTGTTTGGGCCTCTTCTCTCCCTCCCTAATGCATAATGTGTACCTGCATTACACATTAACCAGAGCTCCTTAAAGATGGGAGTGCCTGCTTGAGTGTAAGGAGAAAAATTTTTTTCCTTATCTTCTGACTCTAGCATTGTAACTTCTTAAAAGAGCATCATTCTTTCCCAACTGTGTAGGGGGTCATGGTGACTTACTGCCCACTTTGTATGTGCTTGCCTGGTGTTGTATCTTTGGTAAACTTTATATAAAATATCAGGATGTCGTTTGATGTATGACCCTTTGTCTCAAAAATGTATATGAGTGTACCTTTGACTTCTAGCAAGTGGAACCGTACTGAGACCTTTCTGAGAGTCTGTCTCCTTCAGTGGGTTATAATCCTCAATTTGGCTTGAATAAAGTTCTCCTTTTTCTTCTTAACTTGATTGTTAGTTGAATTTTCATCCACATAAATATAAACATGGATATTGATGCACATATGAATTTGAACATGGATTAGATATGAATATACATAAGATATACAGCTCAATATAGATATAGGCAGCATATTATGTATGAGAGAATATATGTATTAAAAGCTGTTAGTTGTCTATCTACCTACCTACCTACCTACCTACCTTCCTATCATCAATCTGTTTGTTGATTACATGCCACCTTTTACCATTTCTTTTGACTATAGCTAACCTCCTAACTTCAGAAAAATCTAGTTACAACTCCTGAGTACAGTATATGTACACATCATAATACTATTGATTTTGTCTCAAATTAGTCAGAGACTTTAGACTAAATAATACAGAATAATAACGGGAAATGATCTTTTAATACATGAATTAGAAAATTATAAATAGAATATGGTCAGTTTAACTCTCAGGTTATGTTTCACAATGCCCACAGTTTAAAAAACAATTATTGTTTTAAGTACAGACAGTCCCCGCTTTACAATGGTTTGACTTATGATTTTTTGAATATACAGCAGTGCAAAAGGGATACAGATTCAGTAGAACTGTACTTCACATTTTGACTTTTGATCTTTTCCCAGGCTAGAGGTATGTGGGAGATACTCTCTCATGATGCTGGACAGAGAGCCGCAACTCCCAGTTAGCCCATTGATCACAAGCGTAAACAACCTATACACTTACACCATTCTGTACCCTTACAACCATAGTGTTTTTCACTTTCAGTACTGTATTCAATACATTCAATACTTTATTATAAAATAAGCTTTGTGTTAGATGATTTTGTCCCACTGAAGGCTAATGTAAGAGTTCTCTGAGCACATTTAAAGTAGGCTAGGCTAAGTAATGATGTTTGGTAGGTTATGTGTATTTAAATGCATGATTTTTGACTTACGACATTTTCAGTTTACAATGGATTTATCAGGATATAATCCCATTGGAAATTGAGGAAGGTCTATCATTTCTTTGATCATTATATTTAATGATACATATGTATATATCACTTATACATATCATTGATTTTGTTGTTGGCTAATTAGAACACATTAAGCTGCTTGTTAATATTTTTACAAAAGAAAAATAGACACCGTGTCCTGAAAATAGCTCCCCATAGTTCAGTATCAACAGAGCTACCCACTGTAACTTCAACCATACAGGCCAAGAAAGTTAGTTAGGTTCCAGATAAATTGGTTTTCTTAAACACCTTCAAAATTCCTTTTCTTTAGGCCTTTGATCAAATTGTTTTGCCTTTCTGACTAAATCTAAAAATTTTAAACAACCGTAATTTTTCAGATCTAACAGATTGAGATCAGATAGAACACCCATCAGAAACTTTCTCCATGTTTGTCAGAATTGATTCCCCCTCCTCTTTCTACCTGAGCAGCCATTCAAGGTCTTGCTTCATCCTGCCTTTTATTAGAGTTTATTTATGTGAATGTCGATTTTCAGCAATAGTCCATAAAGAAGGTTGGAAATTATATCACAGACATCTTGCATTCATTACAGCTTCCAGCACTGTGCTTTTTTTTTGGCCATACCAGGTGGCTGGCAGGATCTTCTTGTCCAGGGATGGAACCCATGCCCCCTACAGGGCAAGCCCAGACTCCTAACTACTGGACCACCAGGGAATTCCCAAGCACTGTACCTTAAACATAGGAAACATTCAGTTCAGTTGGTGAAGTGGTATCATATCCACTTACATTGAAGAAACTTGACTCCAGGGGCTTCCCTGAAATTGGCCTGAGTTCCTGCAGGGACTTCAAGGCTGCCTGACTCTCTGCTTCCTTCCTGCGGTATTCCAGAGGGGTTATGGCTCTTAAAGGGGACTCTCCTCAGTGAACTTGTCAATCCAATAAACACTCAGGCTAGAAGTAATTTCCATGTATCTTTTCCTTTAAAACCCAGGAAGTCTGCAAGAAGTATAGTTTATGCAAGAGAAAATGAGCATTCAGTTAGGAATCTGTAAAAAACAGGAAACTTTCAAAATGAATAACAAAAAATGGGTGAAATGATAAGTTTTATAATTGCTAAAATGTAGAGATGTGGTTATTTTAATGACTGTTTCTCCCCGAGGCCAGTTTTATTTTGGGGCATATGGAGTCCTTTGAAGGTTACATAGATGAGGCTATGCGTCATCCAAACCAAAGGTCTTAGTTCTCTTGGGAAATGCTAGCAGGTGGACTTATGGTACACGCTTGTAACAGTGTTTCATGGGTCTCCCACGAAGATATCCTGAATAGCCTTCATTGAAGGGGTCTCAGTCTGTGAAGTGGCTTAGCTCAAGAAACTGTTTAAGAAGCCATAACAATACAGGTTAAGTCAGACTTCAGTCAGCTGCCTTACAATGTCAGTCTTTTGGACATCATGAGTGCTTAGTTGCTTCTAGAAAGTTCTGGGATTATGTTTCAACACTGTTGCTTATTTTTGTAACTACATGAACCTTGTATTTGATATTTCATCACAGCTGCTTGGTCTACAACACTTTGGAATCTCATCCCTATTGCAGTCAGAAGGTCAATGTCAGAAACTTCCACTGGCATTTCTGGATAGCAGATGACTACCATTACGGGTGTTTTTACTAAGATGGTAGCATTCCACTCCTAATGTATTTCTAAATATCTTAGTATAGAGAATATCCTCTGAACTTTACTGAAATATACAATGTGGGGATGCATTATGGGTTACAATAATAAATGAGATCCAATATTTCTATTTCTGTAGGCTTTTGGATTTTTTCTTCTATGATACCGGGGAAATTCGACATCTAATCTTCTTTTTTTTTTGAAGCTCTTTATTGGAATGTATTTGCTTTACACTCATGTACCAGTTTTTGAGGTACACCAAAGTGAATCAGCTGTATTTATACATATATCCCTATATCCCCTCTCTCCCGCGACCCCTCCTCTCCCTGTCCTGGCCCTCTAAGGCATCACCCATCATCAAGTTGATCTCCTTTTGTTATACAGCAACTTCCCACTAGCTATCTATTTTACAGTTGGTAGTGTAAATATGTCTATGCTACTCTCTCACTTCATCCCAGCTTCCCCTTAGCCCCCCCACCCCAGCCCCGTTTCCTCAAGTCCATTCTCTACTCTGTAACTGCATTCTTGCCCTGTCACTGGGTTCATCAGTACCATTTCTTCAGATTCCATATATATGTGTTAGCATATGGTAGTTGTTTTTCTTTCTGGCTTACTTCACTCTGTATGCCAGTCTCTAGGTCTATCCACCTCATTACATAAAGTTCAATTTCATTGCTTTTTATGACTGAGTAATATTCCATTGTATATATGTGCCACATCCTCTTTATCCATTCATGTGTTGATGGGCATTTAGGTTGCTTCCATGTCCTGGGTATTGTAAATAGTGCTGCAATGAACATTATGGTACGTGTCTCCTTTTGCATTATGGTTTTCTCTAGGTATATGCCCAGGAGTGGAATTACTGGGTCATATGGTAGTTCCATTTTTAGTTTTTTAAGGAACCTCCAAACTGTTTTCCATAGTGGCTGTACCAGCTTACATTCCCACCAACAGTGCAGGAGAGTTCCCTTTTCTCCACACCCTCTCCAACATTTATTGTTTCTAGATGTTTTGATGATGGCCATTCTGACCGGTGTGAGGTGATACCTCATTGTGGCTTTGACTTGCATTTCTCTAATGATTAGTGATGTTGAGCATCTTTTCAAGTATTTGTTTGCCATCTGTATGTCTTCTTTGGAGAAATGTCTATTTAGGACTTCCACCCATTTGTGGATTGGGTTATTTGCTTTTTTGGCATTAAGCTGCATGAGCTGCCTATACATTTTGGAGATTGATCCTTTGTCCGTTGCTTTGTTGGAAAGTATTTTCTCCCATTCTGAGGGTTGTCTTCTTGTCTTGTTTATGGTTTCTTTAAATGTATCCACTGCTGAGGTTGGTTGCTCTTGCTATTGCTAGTGGAGGCTTAGCAGGATTTGGGAGTTCAGGATGGTCAAAATCCATACAAATGTTTCTAACCCAGTACTCAGAATATCACATAGATATGAAAGTTAGTCAAAGCTTTAACTTTCAACTAAGATATATGGCAGGACTGTGACTTCACCTTGCATTTTAATTCCACAGTCTGCAAGATCAACCTTTGGTTCTGTTTACATGCAGAGATGTAAGAGATAGGGATTTCTTTTAAAACAGGGACACAAGCATCTGTTTTGTGACTGTGATTTGAGCTGAAAAGCTAAAGCTCCAGGAATGAAACTTTTCTTTGAGTAATCTTTCAGTGCAGTCAGTGGTTGAACTCATCATTTTCACCATAATATTTCATTGCAAGAGCACTTGGTCTCTCAGATCTCTCCCTTAATAGGGACTCTTACAGGTGTTAAATTCAATAACCATTTACTAATACACTTTGTGCATTAAGATGTCACACTTAACACTGGCATTGAGACCATTATTATATTAAATCTAAACGTGTCAGTTTATCTAATTCCAGCACACTTCTTAAATGTTCTCCTTTCTGAGAACTCCCTCTGCACTGTATCCTCTGTCAGTCATGCTTTGTTAGAATAGCTTTAGTAGCTTTACTGCTTCAGGCTTTACTAAACTACATGCATTTCTCTGATTGTAATACCAGTATCCCTTTGTTCCTTTGGTCTGAGATTTCCTTCTTTGTTTGGCCAAACTCTACTCCCCTTTCAATATGCATATCAGAGTTCGCCATCTATTTGAAAACTCGTCCCCAGGACTCATGTCCAGGCATCTAGTTTATCTCTCTATTTTCCTCTACCAAAGTTCTCTGTACATGTGTCTGAGACATTGATTATATTGTTTTATAAATGCTTATATATCCATTTCTCCCACTTGACTCTGAGCTTATATAGAGTAGACAGCATACCTTGTGTACCTTTGTACTCAAAGTAGAAAGCATAAAATTTGCCAAGTTGTAATACCTCAATAATTCTTCAAATATCTTTTTTACCTGAGGCAACTCTTGTGGTACAGATTCTGAATCTATTCAGACTTCCCTGTGACAGTGTGACACAGGACCTTTAGGAGCACATGTATGTACTTCTGTGTTCATAAACAGCATTGGCATTTGATATTTGTAACCTATGTGTGTTTTCCCCCTTCTCTCTCCTTTTAGGCTCTGTTTGTTGAACTATTGGGAATCAGTCATTTCACGAACATTGTAGTGTTCTTCATGAGCTTTCAAGAAGTCCCACCCACATCTGATGAAAATGTCACTGTGACGGAGACAACTTTCAACAACGTTCCTGTCCGTATATATGTACCAAAACGAAAGTCAGAGACACTAAGAAGGGGCTTATTTTATATTCATGGTGGTGGTTGGTGTATGGGGAGTGCTGGTATGTGCCTCTTGTTGCAAATTTTAGTTTATCACATAGCATACATTTTATTAAGGTGTTGATTCTGACATATGTTAAATGTTATCACAGAAAACAGAACACTTCAGCTGTTTGAAATTTATTACTTTGGACCTATGCTAGTTGAAAGGAATTATTTTAAGTCTCTTTCTGAAAGGGAATAATCAATACCAAAAGCTGTAGCAAATAACAGGCAAGAAAGGAAAGTATTTCATGAACTTAAAAAATTATTATTAAACTTGTTAATTGCAGAAATGGTGGACCGTTGTAATGAAAACCAAAATGATGTGAGTTGAATAGTAGATGAGAAATTAAGAAATGAGATGGTGTCTCCAGCCTTTCAGTAAGCTTAGATAGGAAGGGAATGAGAAGGAAGGTGCTAGATGGAAAAAAAGCACAGAATTGAGTAAGGGTATTTTATCTTTATTTTATATAAAACATGTATACATTTTCAATATATTTTATGCATTATATATATAACATCTTATATATAATTTTACTTTATAAAAATCTTATTTTATTTATGTATAAATACATATATATATATTTTGTATTTATATATGGAAGGCCTGTGAACATGTTTATATGCTGAAGGTAAGGATGTTAGAGAGATGTGGAGCCGGGGGAGGGTGGGATGAGGTTTGCCTGACTGGGAGGATATAGGAGGGAATTGGACTCAGTACAAAGTATTGACAACATACATGAAGAGGAACAGAACTTTCTCTGTGACAGGAGGAAAAGAGGTATTGATGGGTATTGATATAGATTGGAAATGTAAATTGGGGCAGTGCATCCTGCCTATCATTTTCTATAAATTCAAGCAGTAAAGTCACCAGCTGGCAATGAGGTAATGTTTCTGAGACAAAAATCTGACTGTGACATGCTTCAATTAGTTTTCACGAGTCTCCACTGCCCAAAGCATTTCTTTAAAAATTTTTCTATCATAGTATCCCTGAAGAATGGGGGCATGCTTATAAGGTAAGGGAACTAAGTAAGAATAAGTCCTGAAACACAATAGTGTTTGCCTGATGCTTTCTGTTTTAACATTAAAGAAAAACATAAAAATGTATGTTTTAATCCAAAATATAAGCATGACTTTTTGTAGTGAATGTTAAAAAAAAGTTTAAAAGTTAGTGTGTATTTGACACATTAAGAATATTTAACATGCAACTTTGAAAGCATCAGAAGATAATATGTACTCCTCCTTTCATGGCCCCCATGCTGTAATGTTTGTGAGAACCTCATGTCCTGATCCTTTCCCTTTAGCAATGTATGATTTCTCCCTCCTCTTATTTCTGGCAAACTCCATTTTATTTTCTTAAAATTTTCTTATAAGCAAAAGGGAGAATTTACCCAAGCATAATAGCAAACATGTGTGACCCATCCCCATCCCATATACATGGCCAAAAAAATCCCCAGGAAACACATACCTTCTTGTCTGCCTTTTAGAAAATATGAATATATAAGTCAGGTCTCAGCTCTCCCTACTTCCTCTTTACTCTGCATCTTCCTCTGGCAGTTTTGATGAAGCCTAATACTATTCCCATAGAGCACTTTCTATAGCCCTGCATTAAAGCAACTCATATATTGCAATATTTCTTTTTGCTTATATGGCTGTTCCTCCCTGTTCCTGTGTCCAGTAGACTGTGACTTCCTGAAAGCCAAGGAGTTAATATTTATGTATTGCTTTTGTCAACACAGAACACCTGCTAAATAAAGGGCGCAGAGATTAATCTTGATGATAATGTAGTTAGTTTAAATTATCCAGTGTGAAAATGTGGGGAAGGACAATACACATGTAAAGGGATCACTGAGCAGAAGAATTTATGTTCTGTAGCTATGATGAAATTTTAGAAATATTTTTCCCAAAACATTTCAATGAGGAACAACGTGTAGCAGTAGGCTTTCTGCCGAAGGAAACACCCTCCAGTTCATCGGTCAGCCTCTGATTTTAATTTCTTTTATTTCAGCTTTGTTTGATACTGACTTTCTTTCAAGACGGACAGCTGATAGACTTGATGCTGTTGTCATTTCAACCAAGTAAGAGCACTGTGGGTTTGTTTGGGTTTTGGCCGGGTGCCTTATCCAGTAAGATGCTTGCAGCTGTCTTGGTCATTCCTTGGTTATGCCAGGAATGTTTCTAAAGAAACTGAGAAGGCGAGAATAGAAGAAGTGAGCTTGAGCATGACCAGAGAAGAGTCAGAGAGAAAAGAGTTTTATAGTTAGGCCAAGCAGGGATCAAAAACAGGAAGTCAAGAAATTGTTAGAATAAAATCAAACTATTGTATCTCATGGACAAATGACCTCCACTGACTTCTAGCCTGCTCTGAATTAGCAGAGTGAATAAGAATGAGGCTTCAGAATCAGAAACTGATGTTCAAAACCTGGTCCTAAAGTTAACTGAATGACTGCCAGTTAAATATCGTGTTAGCTCTGTTTTCTCATGTTTAAACGGGGGGAGTCATAATATTTTCTGTATCATTGAGTTCTTTTGAGGATTCGGTGATAAAATAGCTTTAAAGGAATTAGTGTATATTTTATAGTGTAATCATTCATTAAAAGCAGTTCATCACCAAATAACTTACAGGAGTACAGACAAAATCTGTTTTCAAAAAGCATTCTAGATCAATCATCACTAATAGAAAATGAACCCAATAGGAATGAATGGAAAAAATGAAGAAACTATGGAAAAAACATAGTAGTGACTGCATGCCAAATTTTTTTTTCTTTTTTAAGTGTATGATTGCATCTAAAGTATCCCACTATCCCAGTTAGTAGCTATGTACTAATAAAAGGACCCAAATAAAATAAGGATCAAGGCACACTGCATGTGTGTGATTCTTAAGATAATTACATTCCATTGCATTTAGTTTTATAAATTTCTCTTTCAAAAATTTAATTAAGATTTATAATGTTGGAATGCTACCTACGTCACCCATCTGACTCCCTGTAGCTGCCTTTCAGTACTAAAAGCTCAAAAGTGGAGTCATTGGGCCAATTCTAAAGTAAGTCTTTGCCTTTTAGACAAACTATGGCTCAACTCTGAGGCTCTTCCTGGGATTAGGCCTGATGTATGTATTTTTTTTTCTAAGAACTTTTATTGAGATACAGTTAACAGACAATAAACAGCATATATTTAGAGTCTACAATTTGGTATCCCAATCTCCAAATTCATCCCCCCCAAACCCTCCCCGCTTTCCCCATTTGGTGTCCATGTGTTTGTTCTCTACATCTGTGTCTCTCTTTCTGCCTTGCATTTCCTCTTTTATAGTTGTTAGCATTTGCCTTAGGTATGGAGGTGCTCCTATACTGGGTGCATATGTATTTATAATTGTTATCTCCTCTTCTTGGATGGATCCCTTGATCTTTATGTAATGTCCATTCTTGTCTCTTGTAACATTTTTTATTGTAAAGTCTATTTTATCTGATATGACTATTGCCACTCCAGCTTTCTTTTGATTTTCATTTGCATGGAATATCTTTTTCCATCCCCTCACTTTCCATCTATATGTGTCCCTAGGTCTGAAGTGGGTCTCTTGTAGACAGCATATATATGGGTCTTGTTTTTGTATCCATTCAGCCAGTCCGTGTCTTTTGGTTGGTGCCTTTAGTGCATTTACATTCAAGGTAACTATCGATATGTATGTTCCCATTACCATTTTCTTAATTGTTTTGTTGTTGTTTCTGTAGGTCCTTTTCTTCTCTTATGTTTCCCGCTTAGAGAAGTTCCTTTAGCATTTGTTGTAGGGCTGGTTTGGTGGTGCTGAATTCTCTTAGCTGTTGCTTGTGTGTAAAGCTTTGGATTTCTCTGTCAAATCTGAATGAGATCCTTGCTGGGTAGAGTATTTTTGGTTGTAGGTTCTTCCCTTTCATCACTTGAAATATATCATGCCACTCCCTTCCGGCTTGCAGAGTTTCTGCTGAGAAATCAGCTGTTACCCTTATGGGAGTTCCCTTGTATGTTATTTGTCGTTTTTCCCTTGTTGCTTTTAATAACTTTTCTCTGTCTTTAATTTTTGTCAATTGGACTACTATATGTCTTGGCATGTTTCTCCTTGGGTTTATCCTGCCTGGGACTCTCTGCACTTCCTGGACTTGGGTAGCTATTTCCTTTCCCATGTTAGGGAAGTTTTCAACTATAATCTCTTCCAATATTTTCTCAGTTCCTTTCTCTCTCTCGTCTCTTTCTGGGACCCCTATAATGTGAATGTTGGTGCGTTTAACATTGTCCCAGAGGTCTCTTAGGCTGTCTTCAGTTCTTTTCATTCATTTTTCCTTATTCTTTTTCACATCAGTGATTATCACTACTCTGTCTTCCAGGTCACTTATTCGCCCTTCTGCCTCAGTTAATCTGCTGTTGGTTCCTTCTAGTGTATTTTTCATTTCTGTTATTGTGTTGCATATCTCTGTTTGTTTGCTCTTTAATTCTTCTAGGTCTTTGATAAACTTTCCAATCTTTGCATCCAGTCTTTTTTCAAAGTCCTGGATCATCTTCACCATCATTATTCTGAATTCTTTTTTTGTAAGGGTGCCTATGTCCTCTTCATTTAGTTGTTTTTCTGGGGCTTTGTCCTGTCCCTTCATCTGGTACAAAGTCCTCTGCTTTTTCATTTTCTCTATCTTTCTGTGGCTGTGGTTTTCAGTTCCACAAGACAAAATACTGCTCATACTGCTTGATCCTGCTGTGTGCCCTCTTGTGGAGGAAGCTATCCTGCATGCCAACTTGATCATTAGATTAAGTTGGAATAGAATAATTCCTAAGATTTGTTCTTTATTTATTGGTTACTAGTAAAGTGTAATGACTGCAAGAAAATAACATTCTGGAAGAAGTTTAGTTACAGGAAATTATCACCAGGGTTTTGTTTTGTTTTGTTTTGTGTTAAATCTAGTCCAATTGTGTCATTCAAGCCTTTACTTCTGTAAAAATGAGATTTGTAGAAATGGTTATATCCAGTATCATCATAAAGGGGAAGAGTCTTTGAATTCATAATGACCCAAAATATGAGGTTTGCTAAAGAAAAAATTTACTTTTGATTTTTAGGTTAGAATATGCACATACATTACATTTTTTATTAAAAATAATTGACTTAAAGAACATTGTTATTCTGTCCACAGCTACCGACTAGCACCTAAGCATCATTTTCCAAACCAACTTGAAGATGTATATAATGCACTAAAGTGGTTCTTATGCCATGATGTTCTTGACAAGTATGGTGTAGATCCTGAAAGAATTGGTATTTCTGGAGACAGTGCCGGAGGGAATTTAGCTGCAGCAGTGACTCAACAGGTATGATGCTCAGATTTGTTTTGTTTTTTAAAATATCCTACACTTCAATATGTTTATTTCAGACATTGAAATTTCAATGCAGTTATTATATTAATGTATTGGAGATTAGAAATACATAGAGATCAATATTAGAGAACATTTATATACCCTGCCAGATTTTTTAAAATAAAATGATGAATCCACTCTCTAAATCATTGGCTTAAGCATTATTAATAGGTCAACAGAGTACCATACTATTCTGTTATATTTAGGGGATGTATTATAAAGTTAATCAATGATACAAAGTTAATAACTAGAGAATCAGATGACTCCAGTATTCTTCAACAGAGTATGTTAAACCTTGCATGAAAACTGTTGTTACCAGAATAAAGAAATTGCCTAGAGACAAGGATGTCAGCAGATTCATAGATAATATTCACTTGCACAAGGAATTATAATTTTCAGGTATTAATTATCACAATATTTCTATGATATTTAGCTAAAACTGGACACCTGTTAACTATCAGTTTAAAGTGTATATATTTGTAATTTGTCTAATAGATTTTGAGTAAAAGCATTTTTGATACAAATCATTTGACCTAAGAAATAAGCAAGGCACTGATGACTTAGAAGCAATGTTCTTGTAGGGAAAAAAAGTTCCTTATAAGTTTTCAAATAAATGTCTGCAATTTAATAACTAACTCTCATTATAAATGTTGCACATAAACTTATTGTGCAGGAAAACATACTTTGCTATGGATTTTGTTGATTTTATTGTTCATTTTTATACACATTTTAAAGTACATAAATTTTGGCTATTGGTATCTTTAAGATAACCTCATGATTTCTAGTCAAAGGAAAGATATAAATGCTATGATTTGTTCTAAATATACTGCAGAACAGATACCTGCTACTTCCTAGAAATTGAGTTCTACATTGCCCACTCTGTTTCTCTGAGAGGCATCTTGATGCCGTATGAAGAACACATCAAGAGATAGATTTCTGGAGCTAAAGTAATGCCCAGCTGTGACCTTGGACAGGCCACCTGATCTCTTCAAGCATCAATTTATTTGTACTGTATTGTATAATGAGCCCTTCCTCTTACATTGCTTAGACTTCTATAATGGTGAACTAATCAGTTCTGACCCATAATTATTAAAAAACCAGATAACATATCCTATAATATTCTGGAAAGCATCAAACAGCTAATAAGACAGGATAACTTTCTCTGCTAAAATTTTTCTTTAAAATTGAAAGAAAAATCCACAAAAATGACCCCAACACTCAGTGTCCTCTCTGACATAAAGACATATGCCTATCAAAAGGAAAGTATTCAACTGAGATGAGATTTGGAAGCCTTTCAGGGTTAGAGTTGAAGTTAAATTCCAGGGCCCTCCCAGTATGGGGACACTCATAAACATTCCTCACTTTTAAGTGAGATATGCCCTCGGTGTCAGGATGAACCTGATGTAGAACAAATCTCCTGTTTGTTTAGAGCCTTGCTTCACATCACTTGGATGGTTGCAGGAAATCTCAGGCCTTGAACTTAAGGTGGTGTGAGTGGTTGATATTGACGTGTGCTTGACAATGTATAAAATTTATAAAAATTCTCCCTGAAAATATAGTATCATCATAGACTTTAAGGTATTCATGCCAATATTTTTTGAAACCGAGTGTCCGGCACTGAATAAAACATATCCAGGCATAAGAAATCATGAAGAAAAGCAAACAGAATCAATAGACAATAGAAAGGCACTCCACAAAATTCAGATACTAGAGTTATGAATCACAAAATATAAATAAATATCCCACTTTTTCAATTAATTCATAACCAAGATTGCAAGTTTCAGCATAAATGTGCAATTTGAAAAACAAAAATTCTAAAACTAAAAGTAACATTGTGAAAATCAAAATCTTCCTGAATTGCTTGTGATTTTACACAGCTGAAGAGTCAAACTGACTCATATATGACTATGCATAATGAAGCATGGAGAACCAAAAAGAAAAAAAAAGAAGATAATAAATATAGCAGATGTAGTCTGAAAATCCAATAGAATTTTAGATGTTATACCAAAAGCAATGGGGAGAGAATGGGAGAAGGGACTATTTAATAATATTATATAATATCAGTAGAACATTTTGCAGAACTGATGAAAGATATCAAGCTACACATAAAAGAAATGCCATGAACCCTAAGCATTTTAACTTGAAAATGTTAAAAATAAGTAAATTAACTAGCAAGAAATCTACATAGAGACACAGCAAATCAATAATATAGATAACTAGCAAAACAAATTGAAATAAAAAGAAATTGGGAAAATTTTAAAACAATCAGCGAAAAGAATAGTATTTTCACAGAAGCAGAAGTCATAGTGACAACTTATTCTTAGTAGTGAGAATGTAAGTTCTGAGTCAGTGGAATTACATGATCCAAGCGCAGCACAAAAAAGACTGTGAACCTAATTCTACACCCCACAAAAATATTTAAGAATAAAGGCAAAATATAGATAGATATTTCAGTATACCATAATTGCATTTGCTCTTAATGGAACACACTAAAAGATACTTTACACAAAGTGTTTCAGACAAAATGAAAATGCAGATAAAAGTTTAAGATGCAGGAAGAAGAAAAGACCAAAAATGTGGTAAAATGTGGATAAATCTTAATAAATTTGGATAGTTTAATAAGGTATATAGAATTAAAATATAAGAAAAGCAAACCATGTTAAGAAGAGAGGCAAGAATACATTTTAAGTCTTAAAAGCTCTTTTTGTTGTCTAAGAAGAACTAAAGATTAATATTTGGCCTTTGATAAAAGGTGAAAGATTTGTACTAGTTGAAGAAAAACTAGAGTATGGCCTTTGATAAGTTCAGTAGTCTTTGAGAAGTTAAGAATACACATTGTAATTCTTAGAAAAATGATTTAAAGAACAAAAACAGGGCATAACTTATAAACTACTATTGGAAAAAACTATTCAATGGAAAGTTCAACTAATCTGAAAGAATTCAAAGACAGAGAAAAAGGAAAAAAAAGCAGGATGCACAAAATAAGATGGTAGATTAAAACCAATCATTTTGGTAGTTAAATATTAGTGGGCTAAATGATCTGGTTATAGGATCAAGATTGCCAGACTAAAATGATAATAAATAAGTAGAAAGTTTGAAAGTAAATGAATGGAAAATATATACTCTGAAATAATATCTGAATGCTTTTTTAGGTAAAGAAGATGATGTCATTACAGAAAAGGTTTAAACCACCAGGAAAATATACAACTCCAAATCTGTGTGGAGTTAATAACATGGCTGTAAATAGGGAGAAGATATGAGCAAAACTGCAGAGGAAAACACTGAAGTTCACAACCACAGTGAGAAATTTAAAAATACCTCTTTCAGTGACTAAGAGAACAAGCAGGCAAAAGTAATAAGGGTATAGAGGACAGCAGTAACAATCAATGCATTTAACTCAGTGGACCCATTAGAACAGGGAAACAAGCAAGTACACATGATCATTTTTAAAAATTGACCAAGTACTGCCATAAAGCACATCTCAAAAAAAAAAAATCACAGAATTTAAATCATACAACATTTGCAGTCTTACCACAATGCAGTAATGGAGGAGAAAAAGACAACAAAATATCCTTCTTTGTAGGGAAATTTTGAAAATATATTAAGATCAGTGGGTCACTATTTAAAATAATGTATCTTTTATATGTTCTCCACAGTTAGGACAGTGGTTGCAGGAAATTGTATTTCCTCAAAAGCATATATTAGAAAAGATGGAAGGCTGAAATAAGCATTTGACTCAAGAAATCAAGTTAAAAAATAGACGAAAGATAGTGATAATGACAAGAACAGAAATTAGGATATTCAAAATGAGCTTACAGCAGATGTGAACAAAAAACAAAAGGTTAATTCTTTAAAAGGACTAATAAAAATTTTAAATCTCTGGGAAGACAAATGAGGAAAAACAAGTTAAATACAAATAATTAATGTCAAGATTGAGAACAGGACAACACTGCAGACCCTTCAACATGGAAAAGAGTTAGCCCTGACCAGTTAAGACTCTACATTGTATTCTTGAAAGAATTATTTTGAAGAACTTTGAAATTAAAACATTTAATAATATTTAAATTAAATGGACAAATTCCAAGAAAAATACAACTTGCAAAACAGACAGGAGAAATAAAAATTAGCCATTTTATAACCATTAAACAAATAAAATCGATAATAAAAATAGTCCTAGTAAGAAACTTCACTGGCAATTTATATCAAGCATTCAAGAAGAAATAATTCCAAATAAACAAAACATATGCCAGAGAAAAGGAAATGCATATACACTCTTCAGTTATTTTCAGAGAAGCTTGATCTTTATGACCAATCTGGCAAGAACAATTTCAGGAAGGAAAACAATGGGCCAGTCACGTTCAGAAAACTAAGATATTACTATCATGAATAAAATATTAGAAAAATTATATCCATATCATGACCAAGTTGTTAATAATGCAAGGAAAAGTATATTTTATAAAAAGAAGTGAATTTCACCACATCAATAGATTAAGGAAGCAAAATCATATCTCATGTACAAAAAGCATTTATTAGAAGTCACAATACAGTTGTTGGTTAGCTAGGAATAATAGATGGAACTTCCTTAACCAGTTAGACTGCATTGATTAAAGATATGTATAAGTGGTATAATTTTAAAGACATACAGAAAATTGAATTCCGTAGCACGAAGGATGGAAGGATGGTGGTTACTGGAGAGGAAGAAGGGTGTGCAATTGATTCAAGGCATGTGGTGAACTCTCTGACCCTTACACATATTTATTAAATTTTACATTTCTGCCTTATGCAGTTACATATATGTGTTACATTTAATTATAAAACCATAAAATAAAGTTTTGGTTTTTTTTTTTTTTTTTTTTTTTTTTCAGAAATAGAGTCACAGATGTAGAAAAGAAACTTATGGTTATGCACAGGAGGGGTAAATTGGGAGATTGGGATTGACATATACACACTACTACATATAAAATAGATAACTAATAAGGACCTACCATATAGCACAGGGAACTCTACTTAATACTCTGTATATTAACCTACATGGGAAAAGAATCTAAGAACGAGTGGATATGTGTATATGTATAGCTGATTCACTTTTCTGTACAGCAGAAACTAACATGACATTGTAAGCTAACTATACTCCAATAAAAATTTAAAATAAAATACATTTTTTTGTAAAAAAAAATCTACCAGTTCAAAGATTTTAACTACCTGCAAAGTTTTAATTGATTGGTCAAATGTAAATATTTTTTGTATTTCTTCTTAATTCAATCTAAAATTAGCCACATGTAAGACACCTATTTAATAATTACCACACCTCTACTCACGTAAACAGCATTCCTCATACTAGACACTGAGCTAAATGGAATGTGGTAATCTTACCTGAAACAAAATACTGAACTGGTTATTTAAATTCAGAAATTATTTTTATATAAAACAATCTAGAAATGGACTTTTAAATACTTTATTTTACTAACTAGTACTAATTACTGTGATTTAAATGCAGGAAAATACAGTAAGTCCCCTATATACAAATGAGTTACTTTCTGAGAGCACATTTGTTGAGTCCAGTTTGTTCGTAAGTTCAACAAAGTTAGTTAGTTCGAAACTTGAAGGTTCGTATGTAGGGAACTTACTGTAAGCATTGCTGCCATTTGCTTTTGCAGGCCTGTGTGTGTGTGTGTAAAATGTCATATTTACAGAATAGGGAAGAATGTCAGGGTGTGGTGCTTTATTAAACTCTATATGAAGTTTTCAGAAATGGACTTCAGTTTAGCCATTATACTTTACTGTGAGAAGCACCAGAGTATGTATGGCCTCAGTAATTAGTATATATGACCTACATCAGTGTAGGTTAAATTTTTACATGCATCAAAATCACCTCAAAGACTTGATGAAACCCATATTGCTGGTTTGTCCCCACTTGATTTAGTGAGTCTGGGCTAGGTTGTAAGAATTCTCATTTCAGACAAATCCCTGGATGATTCAGGTGCTAGTGGTACAGGGACCACACTTGGAGAAGCTAATCTTTGAGACAAAATGGGCATTCCAATTTGGGGACCAAGTAAATGTACACAAAAAAAAAATCACCTAAACTGTAATGCTCAATATTGCAGGTTTCCAAATATTTTGGTCATGTATCCTATTGACGGGAAAATTTTAGTACACCCCAAATATATGCATATTGATTTATAGATAACTTTGTCTTAATGTGCTAGAGTAATCTGAATGTTTAAAGCACATAAACATGAAAATGAATTAGGCTTTTACCCAGGATTTGTTTAGTGTCAGAGTCAAATTGGAATTCCTAGTGACGTGATTTTTCCCTTATATGTTAAAGCCTGTTGAGATATAATATATGTATATAAATTTTGTACTTAAAAAATGTTTCCTCTGCCATTCTTAGTTGTAAGAGTAGATCTTTTGCTTTTTAATCACAGATTAGATGGCCTTTTTCCCCACCCATAAGGAAAGTAGCACAAATCATTTTGTTTATGTTCATAGTATTTAAATATATTCACTAGTCTTAGATATAACTGAGAATTGGAATGTTGTGTGAGATATATTTCTTGTTGTTTCTGATTATCTTTTTGAGATTCAGAATTTATCTCATATCAACCTATTGTTTTTAAATTAAACATATATTTTTAAATGAAATTACGATTTGACCAACTTCAAATTATTTTCAGCTCATAGATGACCCGGATGTCAAGATCAAACTCAAGACCCAGTCTTTACTTTATCCTGCCCTTCAGACTCTTGATATGGATTTACCATCATATCAGGAAAACTCACATTTTCCTGTGCTGCCCAAATCATATATGGTCAGATTGTGGAGTGAATACTTTACCACGGACAGATCGCTTGAAAACGCCATGCTCTTCAATCAACATGTACCAGTGGAATCAAGCCATCTATTCAAATTTGTTAACTGGAGTTCTTTGCTCCCTGAGGAGTTTAAGAAAGGGCATTTTTAAAACAGTCCAACTTACGGTGGTTCTGAGCTGGCTAAAAAATATCCAGGGTTCCTAGACATGAGGGCAGCTCCCTTGTTGGCTGGTGACAACAAGTTGCGTAATTTACCCCTGACCTATATCATGACCTGTCAATATGACGTCTTAAGGGACGATGGAATCATGTATGTCACCCGACTTCGGAACGCTGGCGTTAGGGTGACCCATGACCACATTGCGGATGGATTCCATGGAGCACTTTCCTATCATGGATTTAAAGTTGGATATAGAATGGAAAATCTGTATATGAGTTGGCTAAGTGAAAATTTGTAGTAAAAATCTGAGCAGTGGTTCGTAAAAGTATATAAGCCTCCGAATAGGAAACACATTAATGAGAATCAGAGGGTTGTGTTTGAACTGATGTTTATCATCTGTGACCTAAGTCCTCATAGCCATTGTGTTTTGTTGTTTCTTTTAAACTCAGCAGATTTTTCTCTATCATTTATTGTAAGTGTTGTTTACTCACTTCTGTACCTTAACTAATATCTATTTTATATGGTTTTTTCTTATAGCTCTAATTTACAGCCCTAGTTTTTGACTGCCTAATAGTATTACTGTTGAGAAGAAAGTTTTAAACGAATACATCTGGCTTGTGAAATGCCGGAGCCTCAATTGGCACGGATTTAGATCCTTCAAATGCTGCCTTGTAGGCACTAATATGAATTATGTGCCAACTCTTTTTCAACGTGTTTGCCTCGATGTAATGTCATTTGTTTATCACTCCAAAATTCACTCCTTAATGCAAACCTATTCCTGTGGTCAGATACCAGAATTAAAGACACGATTTCATAGGAACTTTAGGAAAAAGCAACTCTATTCTTGTGACAAATTAGGGGCATATAGGTGGGAGGCAGTGGCTCTACATGTAGCAGTAGTGAGAGAAGCTCAGGACATAGAAGAAATCACAAAACTGAATTGAAAAATTTGAATCTCTGAAAGTTCTTGTGTCTGTATGGGCTTAGTAGAGTGAAAAATAAATGTTGTTGGACTGTCTTAGTTTGGGGGCTATCACAGAAAACTATAGAGTTAGTGGCTTATAAACAATAGAAATTTGTTTCTTACAGTTCTGGAGGTTCAGGGTGTCAACATGGTCAAATTCTGGTGAGAGCCCTCTTCTGCATTGCATTGTATTGTATCCTCCCATGGCAGAGAACAAGGAGCGGGGGGTGGGGGGGAGCAAGCTCTTTCATGACTCTTACAGGGTACTAATCTCATTCACGAGGGTTCCACTCTTATGAACTCCTTTAATCCTAATTATCTCCCAAAGGCACCACCTCCTAATGCCATCACAGAGAGGGTGGGGTTTCAATATATGCTATTTGGGGGGACACAAACATTCAGTCTATAACATAGACCATGGAGTGGAGAATAAACTGTAATGACCATACGTTCTGTAATATTTGAAAATTTTGGAGAAACACTGAGGAAGGCTGCTCAGAGCTAGTATAGGTTCTCCTCAAGGCCATCAGCAATCAAGGCTTGTTTACTTTCCTCCTCAGCTATTATCAGGCAGAAAGAGGTGTGGATTAGGGGAATGGGAGAATCACAAACTTTTATTTCTGTTTTTATCAAGAAAAACAATGGCATCTCTGGAAGTCACATCCAATACATGTCTCATTTTATGTCTCCTTTTCCGTAACTGTCAAGTTTGCTCAAGGAGTCATATTTTTTAACCTGGGCACAGCATTGTGAACAAAATTAGCATTTTTTCTTGTAAACCCATAAGTGAGAAATGGATAAACAACTGGCAGTTAGGTCACAAACTCTATACGAATAAATGGTTTAAAGTACTTGTGGAAAATAGGGATGCTCGTAGTTATGTATTTCATGAGAGAGATGTATCCATGAATCATACCTATGGTTCCCAATGGAGCATCATTGGGATACTTGTGTACTGTAATATCTATGTACTCAGTGGGAGAGGGCGTTTGTCTGTTTTACTTGCATCTCTATGTCCCACTCTTTTACCTCCCTCAAACCACCTACCCATAAATCAATGTATGTTAATTACCAGGTGGGGGCATAGTCTTAATTTGGAATAGAAAGATATATTTAAATATGGACATGACTTATGAGACAAAATACTTTTTGAAAGCTATATAAATAATAATGATGCAACAAAGTGATATTAAGTGTACCGTGTTTTCCTAGAATTCCAGTCTGAAGATATAGTGAGGGGTGGGGGGCGAAGCAATAACTAACAAAGCAACAAGAACAGAATTCCCTATTCTTTACCTCAGATTAAATTTCTAGTACAAAAGTTCATCCAGATCCCTACTTTTGGTTTTTACAAAGTACAATGGGATGAATAGTTATAGGTGTTGGGGTGGCTTCTTGCATCCTAAGCCACCAGGACTGGTTATTACTCATTGATCTTTACGTCTCTCTACATCAGTCCTCACTCCCCATCACCCTCATGTCCCACACCCTGATCTCTGTAAGGCATTCCCTGCCCCCGATTCTGCCCTTCCCACAACCCCTTCCCAATGCCTATAGTCTTTCCACTGAGCTCTCTGGAACTGTTGGATCATCATGAGCAACCTCGGTAAGATTTTGTCTGTGCCTTCCATTAACTTTCCTCTAAGATGTAGTACTGGATTGAGGACCAGGCTTCTATTTTCTATTTTCCCTCCCACGTTAATCATAGGATAGGAGGTGAATGTGTGGTAAGTACCTTCCTTGCTCATCGCTGCTACCAGACTATTCTCTTTGCCTGCAGCCTCCTGCATCATGGTGGCAGATTCCGTCACCAGTTACCCTTCCATTATGTAGTCACCTTCTGAGCTCTGCGTCCCTGGCTCTCACGTCTCAACGATTGCACCTTTAAGCTCACTGTCACTACCTCTGCCATTACAATTGGGGATTTCAAAACCTATGTAGATGATACAACTAACAGCATGGACTATAAATTGTTTCACTTGCGCTTCCCCTAATAATCTCACCCTCTATTCTGCATAAACCATATGTTCTTATGATCATGGCTTAGACCTTGTTACTAACAAAAACTCCACCTTGTAATCTTGATATCAGATAGGCTACTATCTTACTGTAACCTGCTGTCACTGTAGGTCACTCCCACTAATACTCCTAATTTCCATGTACTGGAATTATACTAGCATTTTACAATTCCTCATACTGCTCTTACTTTTTCTTTTCTTCCTTAGTCAGATTTAGTTCTACAGTCAGTCATTATGACCACTTCCTTGCATAGGCCCCTGGCTGCCATCTCTCTTTCGTTCTTAATCACATTTTCTGCATCTGTCTTTGTTCCCTAATCTCTTCTCAGTGGGGTGCTTCTGGATTCAGGTATCTTTTTAACCCATCCTCTGGTGATGCCATCCAGTCTCATGGCTTTCAGTGATCTGTAAGATGAAACCCAAACTCACATCTCCAGCCTGAACCTTCTTAACTCCAGATTAGTATACATATACAACCATATGCATACTTTACAAACCATAAATAAAAACCTCAAACTTAAATTTCTGATCTTCATTCAAATAACTGCTGATATTCATCTTTCTCATTTCTGCAAATAGCAACTCCGTATTTCCAGTTATCAGGCCAAAATGGAAGCAAAGCAAAACCAAAACAAACAAGCAAAAACTCTCTATTTTTTGTCTTTTTTTTCTGTCATAGGTATCCTAATTAAATCCTCTTAACCAAAATATATCCTGTATCCAACCATTTTTTATTCTTACTTCCATTGCTAACACCCTGATCTAATTCACTGTCAATTTATGCTGGCAATAGTCCAATGGAATTCTAACTCCTCTCTCCTCTTTCATTTTGAATCCTTAGAATCAGTTTGCAACATGTCGAACAGAATGATCTTTTTAAAATGAAAGATCACTTAGATTTTCTACTAATAGAAATCTGTTATGATGTATGAAACTAATTGTATCAAATGTCTTTCACCTGTTAATCACTGTGATGGGTGTTTAAAATACAAAAATCAGTAAAATAGTCTCTTGCCTCAAAAAAATAAATAAATAAAATGAAAGATTGTGTTACTCCTCTTCTCAAGGTCTCCCATTGCCTTCCCAGCTCTGTAAGAACATTAAGGAACCCTAACCACTGTAACCACAGTGGCCTCCTTTGTGTTCAGCAAACCTCCCTAAAATGCTCCAACCTCCCTGTAAAGCTTTTGCTGCCGCTGTGTCTTCAGTGTTCAGGAAGTTTGTATATTCAGTTTTGTCTTCATAGTGCAGTAGCCAGGATGTCTGAAGAAAACTTTTATGTACATACACCTCAAACTGCTGAATGAAATATGTAATGAGTCTTTATAAATCATGAATGGGTTGGGGAAAAGGAGAGGAAAGTTGAGGGACAAAAATGTTAATAAAGCACAAACCCAGATTCTTACTGAGATTTCTCTGACATTGTAAGTGACACAGTAAGTAGCACATGTCCAAGATTATCAGGTGGCCTTCTGTGACAGGAGCTTTTTGCCCCATAGTGCAGATATAGGCAAACAGTTTTCCTTTATGAGGCCGGTTTGAATCTATAAGTTTGTTTAAAACATAGGTTTTATTATTATTCTAGTATGGTGAGGTAAATAGATCAGGAGATGACTGCCAATTAAAAGATGGTTCTTACAGGTTCCAGGAGGAGGAGGCATGACACACCATGAGTTGGTCAGAATGTAGAGGGAACCGGGGGAAATGTGGACAAGAGCTTTAATGTGTTTTCCATGGGAGAGAATGTAGGCATCACAGGGTAAGCAACGTTTAGGATTGACTAGTTTGAATAATTTCAGTGCGCTCTCAGGTATAGGGGTTGTCTCTGTCTGGTACTTGGCCCTGGGGTGCTTAGGATAAAGGAGGCTGTGGGGGTAGGAATTCCGAACTGATTGATTTGTATATGAAAAATGTTCTCACAGGAAAGTTGGTGGCTTATCTCAGAAAGACCTCAGATGTTGAAACACCAATATATAGGAAAAAAAAAGCTTAATACTAGTCCCAACAGATGCCACTGGATAGCAATACTTGAATTCTACCACAGACTCCATCTGCAGTTGTCCAAGTGGTGGACTCCTTCAGAATCATCCTTGCATGGGCTACAAAACGTTTTTAAACTTTCAGATACGTAGAAATTATATTTCAGAAGTTTATTAAAACCTTCTGCAAAATTAAGGTATTAAAACTTGTAAAATATTCAGAAGGTAAAAATTTTCATTCCATTTTATGTGTGGAGATATATAGAAAGGTGGACATATAGCTATAGAGGTACATACTAAATATACAATCTAGCGGATACAACCAAACCTGGTGTACTGCGAGAAAATTTCATAGTCTCCTATCCCTATAACAATATGTAAAAAAATAATAGGCTTAAATTTTCATTCAAGATGTTAGAAAAAATAAATCCAAAGAAGGTTGAAAGAAAGAATTATAAAAATTTTTAAAAAGATGTAAATAAGTTTAAAAATTGGCAGAATTAATAAATGAAATTTCTGAGGTTTTTTTATAGACATTAGAATTGTTGAACCGGATCAACCCTGTATCCTAAATGAGAAGAAAAATATACCAAACAAAAAGTGATAAAAAAAACCATGGACACAAAAGAAATTTATGGATCAATTTGTTCTGCAATGAGAATAACTTTTAAACCTGTAAAATATATATGTATTGCAAAATATGACATTACCATACCAAAAATTTAAAAAGAGTTCTAACAATGATCAGGAAAAGCAGTGTTCCTGTGATGATCTAAAGTAGAAAATACTAGAGGAAAACATAGGCAGAACACTCTATGACATACATCAAAGCAAGATCCTTTTTGACCCACCTCCTAGAATCATGGAAATAAAATCAAGAATAAACAAATGGGACCTAATAAAACTTAAAAGCTTTTGCACAGCAAAAGAAACCATAAACAAGACAAGAAGGCAACCCTCAGAATGGGAGAAAATAGTTGCCAACAAAGCAACGGACAAAGGATTAATCTCCAAAATATACAAGCAGCTCATGCTGCTTAATACCAAAAAAGCAAATAACCCAACCCACAAATGGGCGGAAGACCTAAATAGACATTTCTCCAAAGAAGACATACAGATGGCCAACAAACACATGAAAAGATGCTCAACATCACTAATTATTAGAGAAATGCAAATCAAAACTACAATGAGGTATCTCCTCACACTGGTTAGAATGGGCATCATCAGAAAATCTACAAATGGTAAGTGCTGGAGAGGATGTGGAGAAAAGGGAAGCACTCTTGCACTCCTGGTGGGAATGTAAATTGATACAGCCACTGTGGAGAACAGCATGGAGGTTCCTTGCAAAATTAAAAATAGAACTACCATATGACCCAGCAATCCCACTACTGGGCATATACCCAGAGAACACCATAATTCAAAAAGACACATGCACTCCCATGTTCATTGCAGCACTATTTACAATAGCCAGGACATGGAAGCAACCTAAATGTCCATCAACAGATGAATGGGTAAAGAAGATGTGGTACATATATACACTGGACTATTACTCAGCTGTAAAAAGGAATGAAATTGGGACATTTGTAGAGACATGGATGGACCTAGAGACTGTCATACAGAGTGAGGTGAGTCAGAAAGAGAAAAACAAATATTGTATATTAAGACATATATGTGGACTATAGAAAAATGGTACAAATCAATGGGTTTGCAAGGCAGAAATAGAGACACAGATGTAGAGAGCAAACATATGGACACCAAGTGGGGAAAGCGGGGAGGGTTGAGGGGGAATGAATTGGGAGATTGGGATACCAAATTTTACACTCTAAATATATGCAGTTTATTGTAAAAAATAAAAAATTAAAAAAAAATGCATCCATTTGGTATTCAAAAGCTACATGCACAGATACAGCCATAAATGGTACTTTCAAAAATTGTTTACATAAATTATTCTTTTTCAAAGGTATAGACTAGCTCCTCAACACTGCTTTCCTGCTCAGTTTGAAGACAGCATCACTGTAGTCAGGTTTTTTCTTCAGAATAAAATTCTTACAAGATATGGAGTGGGTCGCACCCGAATCTGTGTTTCAGGAGACAGTGCTGGGGACACCTTAGCAGCGGCAGTGTCTGAACAGGTACATTAATTACATTGTCTTTATACTGGGAGGTGGAGATCGAAGCTCATTTTCTTTTCCATGCAGACACCCAGTTCTTCTAGCACCATTCATTGAAAAGACCATCCTTTCTCGTTAGATTACAATAATGCTTGAGTCTAAAGTCAATTGACCATAATGTGACTATTTCTGACTTCTCTCTTCTGTTCCATTGATCTATATGTCTATCCTCATGCTAATACTATGCTGACTTCAACTTTGTTCTTTTTTTCAAAATTGTTTCTAGTGTTGCCTGCCTTTTCCATAAAAATATTAAGATATTTTGTCAATTTCTGAAAAAGAAAGGCTAATAGGATTTTGATTGGTATTGCATGATATCTATAAATTTGGGAAGGCTTGACATCTTACTATTATTGAGACTTCCAATTAATGCATAAAGTCCTCTTCAATTTCCTCAGAAATAGTTTACTTTTTTAGTATTGAAGTCTTGCAAATCTTTTCTCAAATTTATTCCTGAGTTATTTTGGAAAAATTTCATCTACAATAATATTTTCCAAATGTTTATTGACAGTATATAGGAATGCCTTCGTTTTTACTTTGGTCTTCCCAATCATATCCTTGAAAGTTTCATGTATAATTTCTAGTATATTTTTTACATTTTCTAGGATTTTGTGCACAATCATATCCTCTGTAACCAGAGACAGCTTTAATTCCTCCTTTCCAATATTTATACTTTGATTTTCCCTTCTTAATTAGTGTACTGGCTAGGGCTTCCAGGACAATATATATATATATTTTTAATTATGGCCATAAGTGAAGATTTCTCTCTCTCTTGTTTTAATTAATTAATTAATTAACTAATTAATTTTATTTTTTGGCTGCATTGGGTCTTCATTGCTGCACATGGGCTTCCTCTAGTTGCTGTGAGCGGTGGGGGACTACTCTTCAGTGCTGTGCACGGGCTTCTCATTGGGGTGGCTTCTCTTGTTGTGGAGCATGGGCTCTAGAAGTGTGGGCTTCAGTAGTTGTGGCTTGTGGGCTCTAGAACACAGGCTCAGTAGCTGTGGTACACTGATTTAGTTGCTCTGCGGCATGTGGGATGTTCCTGGACCAGGGCTCAAACCCGTGTCCCCTGCATTGTCAGGCAGATTCTTAACCACTGCACCACCAGGGAAGTCCCCAGGACAATATTCATTGCAATTACCTTGCTCTGGATCTTAGGAGGACATTGTTCAATACTTCACTAATAAACATCTGAAGAGTTCTCATAGTTGGCTTTTGTCAGATTGAAAGTCCCTTCTGTTCCTAATTTGCTGACAGTTTTTACATAAATGGGTATTGAACTTGTTAAATGTTTGTAATGTATCTAATGAAATGACAATGTGATTTTATTCTTTCAATGTGGTGTATTATGTCATTTAACTTTCAGATCTGAAATTATGCTTGTCTCTGAGGCATGAGCCTCACTTGGTTATGGTGAATTGAAATTTTAATATATTGCTGGTTTTCATTTCCTAACATTAAATATTTTTTGGTTTTTGAGGGATTTACTTCTATTTATTAAAAATTCTTTGTCAGGTTTTTGATATGTGTTATACTGGCCTCATTATATCACTTGGGAAGAAAACCAACTTCTTTTTTAAAAGAAAAATTCTTTCCTCTTAAGTTTGAAAATAAAATACTCAGGGTTGGAGCACTTAGAGGAAGATTATACATACACACATATGTTTATATTTTACATAAACACATATACATGCAAATATATATACACACACATGTATATACACATATACATAAACCTATATATGTAAGCCAATCTGTGACATCACATACACATACACATACAGAGCCCCGGTGTGGAGCCAGGACGGCAGTGGCGCAAAGCCCCACCTTTGGCTGTGCACCCTGGGCCTCTCTTCAACTCAAGATGTTCCATTTTGATTCCCTTCATGCTTAGAGTTCTATATAAATTTTCTTAGGGAAAAAAAAGAAAAGAGAATTTCATTGCCCCAAAGAGAGCTTACAAACCATTAAACTTGTGGATTCCTGAGATTTCTTCCAACCTGAATTAATTTGCAGTGTATTTGAAATAATATGTCACTTATTGGAAGGATCTTGCTGAGGTGGAGTAGGAAGTATGATAGAGAATGAAAGTTGAAGACTGTCTCCTTTTTGTGATTATTATACCAATTACTATGCCAAGTCATATAGCAGTCTGATCTTGAACTTCACCTAAAACTGGTTTTGTAGCTGTAGAGATTCTGAAAACTGTCCAACAATTACCTAATAATGATCAAACAACACCTTGCTGCACCTATAATTTCTGTTTGCAGATTGTAACATTTGCTTGGCTTTGTAAGTGAAGAAAGCTTTTGAGATGACAATTAGATGTAGTCATAGAGATTTATAAAGATGTGAAGACCTGCCCTAAAGCTTTCCTGCAGGGCAATCCTAAATATTAACACAGCCACCATAATCATAATCATATAAATTCAATTTCATAGCCATTTCATCCACTTTTAAACTAATCTGTGCCGTGTTTTTTTATTTATTTAGGATCATAAATATCTTTTTAATTTTAGAAAATAAGATGAATTAGTTTGCTGTTTTGAAGTAATTATTAAGTTCCCTCTGTTCAATTTTTAAAAACTATGTGTTTCAATATAGGTAATTTAAAAAAAAACCTCTGATATAAGATATCTGTATGTATTAAAGTTTATACTTTTGGCTTTTCTAAATATACCATTCCTACTAATTTGGATCATTTGTCATAAGGTGGTAATGTGGGCTGTGATCTGATTTAAAACAATTTTTTTATGGTCATATATGATCTTACATGTTTGACGCTTCTTTAAAAATATTTTAAAATTTTTCCTTACAAAACAATCTTAATAGTAAATATTAATCAGAAACTGTAATTAATAATGACACTTGACTGACATTTAGTACTCTTGTTACTGCCGTTTTTCTTTGTTTATCACCATGTAATCACAATATCTCCATGTTGCACTGACTACCTGAAGTCCATTGAAAGCAGAAACATTTGTCCTCTTACTTTGAATCTTGCATCACCATTGTTCTGGAAACTTCTATTCATCAGTCCTAATCAAATCAAGATGAACTGCAGAAGCCACTGTGTAGTCTCAGGATGGTGTCTGTCATCATTTGTTAGCTTTGAACTGAGTAACCCTCTCCTAAGACTGGGAGAGATTCCTCAACTTTTCTATTACAGGTAAATTAGCAAAATCTCTTTCTCTCCCTAAATCCATCAGGTGGAACACATGTCTAGGGAACATCCTGGTCTCAGGAAAAGATATATCTCAGTAAGAATGCTAGATTAAATAAAAGATTGGCTAACTTCCTCAGGCTACAAAACCAAAACACCTTTATGAATAGAAGAAATTAAGCCAGACATTTATGTCTTTGAAGTTATTACCTTTTAACATTTAAAAGCTGTTCACATGATACACTGTGTTGACAAAGTTGCCTTACTCTAAAGTGACAGAGAAAGGTCACTTTGGCAGGTAAGAAAAGCTGTTTTGCTTCATGCTGACATCAGACATTTAACCATCGTAATTTTATTTTTCTTTCAGATTTGAATTGTTTTCTTCCTCATCAGTGGGAGCACTATTCACTATTATGATGTAAATAATTTGCCACTAACTTATATGTTTGCCTTATAAGAGATGAATGAACTATAGATGTTTCAATGCCACAGGATTTTAGATTCTAGTTCATATATAATTATGTTGAGGATGCTTTTAATGAGGCATTATTTTCCTTAAGTAGCCAGGTTTGTTTACATGGTTGTGTAAGGGTAAGAGACCTTTATATGAGCCAGATAAAGAATAATATGTAGAGAATTTCTATCTCCTTGTCGCTGTCTCTCTTTCCTTGGTCCCCCTCTCTCGTCCAAAAGACCTCCAGCTTGAAATTTGTTTTGATTCACAGGTTTATTTTTTGTATTTCCTATGAATTAAAATATACTTTCTTAAAGAAATAGTGGACAGTGGCTACCAAATATGCACTTGTTTTAAATCCTGTCTTATCTCTGAAACCAACAGACAAATTAACCAACCAACCATCAGACACAATTCCTCTGTGTATGTTTATACATTTAATGTCTTCTCCCATTTCTTTTACCACCTCTGCTGGGTTACTTCACTCCCACCTCCCACATCTCCAGGGGTCTTTTCCTAAAAGTTGTTTTCTTTCTTTACAGTATCTTCAAAATCTTTAACTTCAGTAGTTCTTTCACTTAGGCATACAATCATATCTAGGCTTTCTCATCTTAAAATCAAAATGAAAAGCCAAAACTAATAAGCCTTTAATACCATTTATCTAATCTTCTGTCCTATCACTAGCCTTTCTTTTTGTATCCATCTTCGATAAAATGTAAATTATACTCTTTCTCTACATACTCATATACCCTCCTCAGACCATCACTTTGTGTTCTGTCCTGGCCATTCCTTTTAATTTGCTGTGGCTAAGTGTGTCAGTCATGCTTGTTTTCTAAATCCAAGGGCATTTTTGTTGTTCTTTTTATACAAGTTCTTTTCATCATTTAAAACTCTTGCCAGCTTCTGTCTTAGAAAATGCTTTCCTCCAACGAAGTCTGTAGAAGCACTCTCTCTTTTCTTCCCTCTTACTTCTCTTCCATTCAGTTTTATGTGACGTGAATTCCTTATCTTTAAATCCAGTATTTCCAGGGCTGAATCCTTGGTCATTCTTTTATCCCATTCTCTGCCTGGTCTCCTGGCTTCAGCTCTGATTCATGCTGAAGGCTCTCAAATCCATGCCTTCCACTGAAACCACATCGTGAGCTCAAAACCCAAATATCCAAATAGATTTCTCCACCTGGCTTTTCCATAAGCTCCTGAAACTCCTCCAGGCAAACCTCTTCTGTATCACCTCTACATTACCTGAAGCAGCTTATACAGTTACAGTACAGGGATTATCGTATCATTTATTGTATGTGTATATCCCCAGTTAGACTCTTAAGTGTTTTGCAATCTGGGACAATACTTTTTATTTTTCATCATCATATTTTTTTTTTTTTACAATACTTAAAAAAAAAAACTTTATGTTTCCAAACCCTGGCAGCAACCTGTCTTCTCCCTCCAACCCTTCAGAATAACACAGGGTTTGAACTCCTCCTCTCGCCAACCTGTTTTATCTGATTAGCTACTTCCCTTAACCTGTCCCATTGTGTAACAGAAAACAATCTCACAGGTAATCCTCAATATGTCTTTGTAGAAAAAAATCTAGGGATTAAATAAAGACACTGCTCTGTGCACTGCTGGAACACGTAGCAACAGCTTGCTCATTTTGGGAATCAGGCTGGCTTTTTACTTGCCTGAGAAGAGTGTGGGTGGATTCATTTTGTCCCCTCCCTGTTCATGTAGTCACTGTTTGTTTCTTTCCTCAGCGCTTGGTCCAAAAAAATGAAAGAAGTCCGTAAGTGTTATATCAGAGGAAAGGAGGAAAGTATAGTGAGTGATGAGGTTAGAAAGGTTGGTGGGGCAAGTCATGAAAGGGCCTTGTGAGGCTTGTTTCCTTCACTCCAAGGGCACAAGGAAGTCACTGAAAAGTTTCAATCACATTGGTGTTTAACAAAAATAACTCTTGTTACAAAATGGAGAGTAGAATAAATGAAGAGATAACATTGGAAGAGTCTGAGACACTATTTGGAGGGATGAGGGTCCTGCTGAGCCCAGTCTTCCAGTCAGCTCACCAGAATACACCAGGTGACTCTAGTCAATACCATGTGAAGCACCTGAATAATCCCGCCAAATTCTACTTGAATTTCTGGTTGAAAATATCATGAAATATAATAAAGTGCATTTTGTTTTAAAAAACAAAAACAAACAAACAAAATGGAGAGTAGATTGGAAGATAGGAAAGGAAAGTATACGGAAAGAATTGCAATACTTTGAGCAAGAAACAGAGTGTCATGGATTAGAGTAATGGTAGTAGGCATGGAGAAAAATGGATGAATAAGTAAAATAAAAAGAGGTGGAAGTGACAGGCCTGGGGAACTACATCATTGGGTTTGGGGGATGATAAATAAAACTAACTTCAAGGTGGAGGTCTCTTGGATGAGAGAGGGGGTAAGGGAAGTGGATTTGAGTATTTTGTGATATATACAAGAGGAAATTCAATATAAAACATTAACCAGAATGTCTTGCTTGTAGTACATGCTCACTGAATATTAGTTATCATGATTTCTCAAGCAGTAGGTGGGTTCCGATCCAAAGTGAACTTTTGGGAGCTAGGCTTGTGTCTAAAAGTGGAGGTGGGGGAGATGGTTCAAAATGGCGGAGTAGAAGGACCTGTGCTCCCTCTGTCTTACAAGAGCACCAGAATTACAACTAACTGCTGAACAATCATCGATAGGAAGACACTGGAACTCACCAAAAAAGACACCCCACATCCAGAGACAAAGGAGAAAATGCAATGAGATGTTAGGAGCTGCGCAATTGCGATAAAATAAAATCCCATAACCACTAAGTGGGCGACTCACAAACTGGAGAACAGTTATACCACAGAAGTCCACCCACTAGAGTGAGGGTTCTGAGCCCCACGTGAGGCTTCACAACCTGGGGGTCTAGCAATGGGAGGAGGAATCCCCAGAGAATCAGACTTTGAAAACCAGCCGGATATGATTGCAGGACCTCCACAGGACTGGGGGAAACAGAGACTCTACTCTTGGAGGGCACACAAGAAGTAGTGTGCACACCAGGATCCATGGGGAGGGAGCAGTGACTTCATAGGAGACTGTAACAGACCTACCTGCTGGTGTTGGAGGGTTGCCTGCAGAGGTGGGGGGTAGCTGTGGCTCACCGCCGGGACAGGGACACTGGCAGCAGGGGTTCTGGGAAGTTCTCATTGGTGTGAGCCCTCCCAGAGTCCAGCATTAGCCCCATCAAAGAGTCTGTAAGCTCCAGTGCTGGGGAGCCTCGGGCCAAAAAACGAACAGGGTGGGAATGCAGCCACAGCCATTGGCAGACAAGGGATTTAAGTTTTACTGAGTTCCACCCACCAAAGCAACACCCAGCTGTACCCCCCATCAGCCCCTCCCATCAGGAAGTATACACTAGCCTCTTAGATAGCCTCCTCCACCAGAGGGCAGACAGCAGTATCAAGCACTATCAGCAGTATTTCATTCTGTGGAACTGAAAACCACAGCCACAGAAAGATAGAGAAAATGAAAAAGCAGAGGACTTTGTACCAGATGAGGGGACAAGATAAAACCCCAGAAAAACAACTAAAGGAAGTGGAGATAGGCACCCTTCCCAAAAAAGAATTCAGAATAATGATAGTGAAGATGATCCAGGACTTTAAAAAAGACTGGATGCAAAGATCAAAAAGATGCAGGAAAATTTTAACAAAGACCTAGAAGAATTAAAGAACAAATGGAGATAAGCAATAGAATAAATGAAATGAAAAATACACTAGAAGGAACCAACAGCAGGTATATGAGGCAGAATAAGAGACCTTAAAGAAAGAATGATGAAAGTCACTGATGCAGAAAAGAATAAAGAAAAAAGAATGAAAAGAAATCGAAGATAGCCTAAGAGAATGGGACAATGTTAAATGCATCAACATTTGCATTATAGGGGTCCCAGAAGGAGAAGAGAGAGAGAAAGGATGAGAAAATATTGAAAGAGATTATAGTTGAAAACTTCCCTAGCATAGAAAAGGAAATAGCCACCCAAGTCCAGGAAGCACAAAGAGTCCCAGCCAGGATAAGCCCAAGGAGAAACATGCCAAGACACATAGTAGTCAAATTGACAAAAATTAAAGAAAAATTATTAAAAGCAACAAGGGAAAAACGACAAATAACATACAAGGGAACTCCCATAAGGGTAACAGCTGATTTCTCAGCAGAAACTCTGCAGGCCAGAAGGGAGTGGCATGATGTATTTCAAGTGAAGAAAGGGAAGAACCTACAACCAAAAATACTCTAACCAGCAAGGATCTCATTCAGATTTGATGGAGAAATCAAAAGCTTCACAGACAAGCAAAAGCTAAGAGAATTCAGCACCACCAATCCAGCCCTACAACAAATGCTAAAGGAACTTCTCCACGTGGGAAACACAAGAAAAGAAAAGGACCTACAGAAACAAACCCAAAACAGTTAAGAAAATGGCAATAGGAAGATACATATTGATAATTACCTTCAATGTAAATGCATTAAATGCCCCAACCAAAAGACATGGACTGGCTGAATGGATACAAAAACAAGACCCATATATATGCTGTCTACAAGAGACCCACTTCAGACCTAGAGACACATACAGACTGAAAGTGAGGGGATGGAAAAAGATATTCCATGCAAGTGGAAATCAAAATAAAGCTGGAGTAGTGATACTCATCAGATAAAATAGATTTGAAAATAAAAAAATATTGCAAGAGACAAGAAAGGACACTACACAATGATCAAGGGATCAATTCAAGAAGAGTAGATAACAATTATAAATATATATGCACTCAGTATAGGAGCAATACATAAGGCAAATGCTAGCAACTATAAAAGAGGAAATCAAGAGTAACACAATCATAGTGGGGGACTTTAACACCCCACTTACACCAATGGACAGATCATCCAGACAGAAAATTAATAAGGAAACACAAGCTTTAAATGACACAATAGACCAGCTAGATTTAACTGATATTTGTAGGATGTGGCATCCCAAAACAGCAGATTGCTCTTTCTTCTCAAGTGCACACGAAACATTCTCCAGGATAGATCACATTTTGGGCCAAAGATCAAGCCTTGGTAAATTTAAGAAAATTGAAATCATATCAACCATCTTTTCTGACCACAATGCTATGAGATTAGAAATCAATTAAAGGAAAAAAATGTAAAAAACACAAACACATGGAGGCTAAACAATATGCTACTAAATAACCAAGAGATCACTGAAGAAATCAAAGAGGAAATCAAAAAATACATAGAGACAAATGACAAGGAAAACACAACAATCCAAAACCTGTGGGATGCAGCAAAAGCAGTTGTAAGAAGGAAGTCTATAGCAATGCAATCCTACCTCAAGAAACAAGAAAAATCCCAAATAAACAATCTAACCTTACACCTAAAGATACTAGAGACAGAAGAACAAACAAAAACCAAAGTTAGTAGAAGGAGAGAATTTATAAAGATCAGAGCAGAAATAAATGAAATAGAAACAAAGAAAACAATAGCAAAAATCAATAAAACTAACAGCTGATTCTTTAGAAGATAAAATTGATAAACTTTTAGCAAGACTCATCAAGAAAAAAAGAGTACTCAAATCAATAAAATCAGAAATGAAACAGGAGAAGTTA